>NC_139409.1:36017500-38517500 GCF_905368555.1 Meleagris gallopavo | reverse complement strand
ATATTAACATTCTTACAGTTTTTTTTCCCCTTTTTTTTCCCTTTAGCGTTCTTTGTCTTGGTTACATTATGCAAACCTGAGAAACTAACATTTTTTAACACACATACACACATCTCCAAATAAAGATTGATTAGGTTTCCTGGCTACAAGGTTTTCCCCATTCCCCAGTACAATGGCTGCCGTTTCTCCAGGCAATACAATGAGGTAGAGGGAAATCCACATTTGGCTTCCAAAGCATGTTCATCTTTTGAGGAAGTTATGGCTGACCACATAGCAACATGCAGAGATCACATTTAAAGGAAGAGTATCCTTACTTCTTGTTAAAGAAAAATGGTAATAGATTCTGTCTTTTTTTTCTCTTAAAAAGAAAAAAGACAAGTAGAACTACTGTGATCTAGTGACAACCTAGCAGGAAAATGCTAGTTGAGCCGAAACAAAGCAGACCAACTTAATGGCTGTAATTTTCATCAGTACTGGAATATGAGTGGTAAGATGGAAAAATTGCTTTCCAATGCATAACACAGGCAAATTTATTTTTCCAAGACAACCTGTTTTTCTAATGCCATTGACCACAAAACTATTCAAAGGCATGGTTTTACTCAGAGGAAGGAGTATCTGCTTAAGATGAGTAAAACTACTACAACATGAATTTTACACAGATAAAAAAACATTTATCATCATCACAAAAAAAAAAAAGCAGCATGAGACAATCCCAGCTGTGGGAGAACTCAATATTTCTCATTCAAGCAGTATTACTAAAAGTCAATGAGTCAAATAATGAATCTTTTGTCCCATTAAAACTCCCACTGAAGTTAGTGCTGGGAACAAGGCTCTGAGCTATAGCAGGGCAAATGCTGGTTCTTTAGATTTTATTGAGTAGCTTCATAAGACGTGGCAGATCATATCCCCACTCCCAGCTAGAAGATGAAACATCATAATAAAACAGGCTGAATTAAAAAAAAGCAGTTGTGGTCTTGCTGGAGAGGTGGTTTCTTTTTAATTTTAAAATCTGATAAAATCTACTTCTGATTCCCATTAACTTAAAACAAAAAATCTTGTGTGATTTCCAGTCAGCAGTTTCTTAAGCTAGAACTTTAAAGTGCCACCTAACCTGCAACAAAGGGAGTGTCTGCTATGGAAACACAGGGGAATTCAGAACATTCCTTTCAAGGATGATGGAATTTTTAGTACTCTGCTCCATTTATAAATACCAAGTATTTTCAAAGTAGTAAAGAGGAGAAAAGAAAAAAAATCAAAATGAAAGCTAAAATCTTATCCTTGCCAAACCACAGGTTACGGATAGGCTTTCTGACATGCGTTTTATGGTATTTAAAGAACTTAACTAATGAATCTCTTGAGCCATTGGTGACCAAGATCTTGCTGCAGCAATGCCTTTTAAGCATCTACTTAGATTCAAGTCAACTGAATTGAAAGAGTTTTGAGCATGCATCAAGGATTATTCAGGTTATAAAGTCACAAGGATAAGCTAAAGGAGCAAAGGAAAGCAAAAGACAAGTAATAAGATGATATTTACGAAGCACACACTGGAAAGTCTCAAGCCATTTCTTTATTATAAAAAAAAAAAAAAAAGAGAGAGAGAGAGAGAGAGAGAGGGGAGTTAGGGAGGGGGAAAACAAACTCATCCTAAAATTATGAAGGAAAATAACTCACAACTTCCAGGCAGCTAAATCACTTAGGAACAAATCATAACAATTTTACTGTTAAATTCGACAGATCATCTCCCCACCTCCAAAATGTGATGATGAGAACCCAGGAGACATAACAGATCTGAGTTTTAGTGCCACATTTGTCAAATGCCATTGTGAAATCTTCCAGACTATTCAAATTCTACTTGATGTAAATAACATCATGCCGACTGATCTCAATAGAAGGTACATGGGTTAAAATCAACATTCAGGTACTGCAGATGTATCAAATAATGCTGGTAAACTGAATGACCAACATCTAGGCAAAACACATCATCCCAAACAAATCTGTTTTACAGGTGAATATTCCTTACTGTCAGCATATTGTACTGAATCAGATATAAAGTCTCCACTGCCCCTAATTTCTAAAATTCCATACTATCATTTGCAATACAAATTTGAGAGCTATGCACAAATGCACTTTCATATAGAGTTCCTATTTATTTGAAATGAAATTCAAAAAACTAAGCCTTGAACACATCTTAAGGAAATCCATACTGCAAATGCAAAATAAAATATTTACCTTCAACACAGACACTTGTAGCTGCAAAAGACCTGATGAATGTGAACTACTTATGCCCAATCATCCTCATTTTACAGAGGAGAAACAGGCAGAGTAAGTTATGTCTTCGGAGATCATTGTTGAATCTCCTCAGCCCTCTCTTTACAGTAGGGAAACAAGTTACTGGAAGATCCTTCTCCACACCAAGATCTCAGCAGATCCCTCAATCACTCTGGGGATGATGGAGAAGAATCGTGTCAGACATTGTTATTTTAACTGGGCAGTTCTGTATCACAGAGAAAGGGAACCAATTTTCTTCCTTGTACTGATTTATTTGCCTGAGGGTGAGCTGCTGAATGTCTTTGAATGGTCCCAAGACATTAAGCAGGCACTGAAGTAAAGAAGAAGACAGTAGCAACAACTCTTGTAGTAGCAGGATCACCATTAGCAAGAAAGCAGAAATGGATGTTGGATTAGCAGTGTTCAGCAGGAAGTTTCAGCAGTAGTCACCTACTGTCTCTTAGGGATGACAGCCCAACAGAGTGTAGCCATTTTTACTCCTGTATCTAGTAGCATATTTATAGGTTTCAGAACAAGGATAAGTGGCTATTATGCACTGGTATTTTTGCATCAACCTTAAAAAGGTGACAAGTATGTTTTTCCACATGATCACACTCACAGACATTACTTGGCAAAACAGATAATGAAGTAAAGCAACTGAGTGACACTACATAACTGCTAAGGTGAACTCAGAGTCCTTTCATTTTGCAACCAGTACTGCGTGCCATTAGTTCTGGGCAAGACAAAACAAGAACATACCTCAGAGCAGGCTACTTTGAGATGCAGAACACTTCTTATCAGCAAAAGGAGGATGCACTGGACAGGTACAAAATGCTCAGACAGGCACCTTCATAACGCCTGACACACTTCTCCCACCAATAGATGTATTGGCCTTACACATATGCTTGATCAGAAGCAAACATCCCAAGGAAGGATTTACCACTTTCAATAGAGATGTAAGAAAATTGTGTTTATTTTTGTGTGAAACAAACAAATGAGAAATAAACACTTCATTTGGTACTTGTGCTCTGTCTGTAAGATAGACTATTGTCCTTAATATTAAAGACGGTTGCTTTCTTATTTACTTCCATAGGATTTTTATTTATTTCCTTATCACCATTGTTGATCAGTTTTGTTTATATTTTTTAAATTAACAAATAATCACCCAATCCCCACCCCCCAAAAAAAAAAAAGCAAGAAAGGAACTCTTTCCCAGAACATAGCAAGACAGCTGTATTTATAGTAATGTCATCAAGACTTTTCTGGCAGTAACTAATAGATTTCTGCAAGACTCAGTGGTCTGGAGGTACTATGGTGAGAACTGCATCATGAATAGCCAAGCCTGGAGATGTTATTCATTTGCCTTAGCTCTCTACAGACCTGCCAGAATAGAGCCATGCAGAATTTCCAGGGCACAGCTCAAGGGGAAGGGCTCTCTCAAAAGAAAAATTGAGCTATCACAAGAGGAGAGCAGAGTCATTGCAGGAAGACTCCCTTCTGCACGTTTGGGAATGGATCCAACTTTTTGCTACTGAACAAAACTGGCTTCTCTAATGGGCTACATGGAGAGTGGCAAGATTACCTCTGCTACAACTCCCTTCTGCCTGGTTCATCCTGCACAGAGATTGTCTGGCTAGAATTATCATGAAGAAGCCAATTCTAAAAGCAAATGCTATATTTTGATCTGATCTTGTGAAATTAATGAACTCTGAACAACAATTGCCTCTTGATGCCAATGTATGAGGAATATGCAACGGTATTGTCAGATTGATACAACACACAGCAATTTCTAAACTGGAGATGCTGAGCAAACGATCAATTTCATACACTCCCACAGGAAGCTAAATTATTCATTCAGAACACCTTATTTTTGTACATATTTGCATTCAAAATGTTTTCACTGGTTTCCTTGCATGCCAAAATAAAAGCTTCCACTAGCTCTGTTGTCTATTTATACATTAAATTTTTCCACACAGCACAATGTAGTTCCCTGCTGCTTCTACAAAAATCTTGTCAACAACCCACAATTAATGATCGCATGTCTCATTTCACTGAGGTGGAATAATACCATACATCTTAGCAACATTTTAAATAAACGTCCACTACTCAGCACAAGGATGAAGGATGCATAAGGGCAGCATCTGCTAAAACACTGGATTTATGATAACTTTTTACAGTTGGTGTTAGAGCTGGAAAGATTATTGTGGTGACAATGGGAAAAGAAACAAACAGGGAAGGAACGCTCATGCTCACCTATCTCCAAAGATCTTAGTTCACAGGAAAGATTCCACAAACGAGGGATCTCCAAAAGAGATCCTTGCCTAGAGGCAGTCAGCCCTTAAATGGGGTCTAGGAGAGGTGCAGCCAGGCTACACCCCTTCTGGTCACACAGCTGAATCGCCTTCACCTGTGCTTCCATGGCTGACTCAGTGCTTGCCTCAGATGATCAATCAGTGGTTCACGCCATGATTCAACAGTTCCCATAGACATCTCTATTGAAATATTTTCCAGTTTGAAGGTCATTTCAAAGGCTTTACGTCCGACCTTGTAAGAAAGAATGTATGCAAGAGAGAAGGTAGAAGACCACTTCATTACCTCTTCTCCTTATTTCATTAATAGCTGGTATGAAGGACACTGAGGATGAAGAAGGTAATTACGATAACCTGTTATACACCTTTTGTCCCACACCAGATGGAGGAGTTGCCAAGAGCACATGGCCTGGTTGTGAAAGGTTAGCACACAGCCAAGAAAGTGCAAACTTCAAGTTCTTTTACAAATGACATGCCAAGAGAGAAAGACAAGGGATTTAGATCTCTCCACTTGTCAATTCTTTCAATATACCTTAACACAAAAAGGTCTTCAGACAGTAACATGTTCAAAACAGCTACCTAAATCACTGATTTTGCTGAAGGATCTGTGAAAATTCAGCCCACACTGGGGAAGGAAGTTGAGGTATCTGAGAAAAATTCAAGCCCTAAATGCAGAGAGGAGAACAATGTCTACAGCACCTACTTCTACTGCTTCCTGACTCACTGAATATAAAGGGGTTCAAACACAGGTAACTCCCTGAAGGAGTACTAGAAAAATGAAAAACAGTTTCTAAAGACTCTGAACAGTGCCAAAATGGCCCCAGCATCTCACCTGTAATGTTCAGAATAATTTAAGAGGGCAGGTAAGAGAGTCTGTGGATGACCCATCCCTGAGAATGCTCAAAGTCAGGCTGGATGGAAGGAGCTTTGGGAAACCTGGTCTAGTGGGAGGTGTCCCTGCCTGTGGCATGGGGCTTGAAACTGGATGGTCTTTAAGGTCCCTTCCAACCGAATCCATTCTGTGATTCTATAGTCATGTAGGGAAACAGACACAGGACTGTACCATGACTTTGCTCAAATTCAAACAACAGCTCCAGCAGCCAAGTAAAGGACAGGACTCAGGTGCTCTACTCCTAATAACCACCCTTGCCTGTTCAATCATTTTTTATATTGTCATTTCCTATGTACATTTGCTATGTACACAGCATAGCAAACTCATTAATTTACTAGCAACTGTTGGTAAACATTTTCCTGTAACATTTCCCCAGTTACCAGCTAATGCTTCATTTGAAAACGGAAGCTTTTACTGACAAAGCCATTTAAAATGCAAAATTAATTGTGCAAACCTTCAAACAGGAAGGGCAGAGCAATCCATGGAAGAATTACCCAGAGATATTTCCAAGTGTGAGAGATAACAGCTAAGAAGACAGTCTCCAGACAGGCTGGTGGGGAAGGAGTGCTTTCACCCTTAACTGGAAGCAGCTGTAGCAACCTGCCCAGCCCTGCTGGAATGTGTGTGCTGGGGCTCTGGCACCGTGACTGTGGCAGCTTTCCTGTGGGCAGGCGGCTAACTCACATTTCTGTTATTTTATCCTTAAGGAAGTTGCCATGGAGACTGGCATGAAGATGGCAATGGGCCAGCCAGATTGAGACAGAAAGCGCAGGAGGCCAATAGTCCCGTTCCTAATAATCTTGCTGAGATCTCTAACTTCTCGGGACATGCTTTGTGCTTTCTGCCTCAGTGAAGTTAAGCTCCATCTTTCATGTAGCCACAGCCTATCAAAGAACTTTTGATGGAGTAGGTAAATACCAGCCATTAAATGTAATCTATCACAGCTCATGAACACCTAGTTAACAGGCATCGTATTGCTTAGTACGTGTTTGCTCGTGCAAAAATAGTTAAAAGCAGCGTTAAAATGGCACAGTAAAGGTAGGTGTTTATTTCCCAGGACAAAGAGTAGAAGACAAAAATCCTGTTCTTTTTCTTGAAGCAAAATACTGTTCTCCATTTCACTACGTGCAAGAGCGATATAACTTTTTAAGAGAATTAGGAAAAAGCTCTGATGTAGTATGGAAGGAAGTCTCACGTTTCTGATTATTACCATGCTCTTTGGAAGCTCTGGTGGGAGCTGCTCATATCCACAAGAGCTGTGTTTTCAGAGGGAAGGACTTGAAGAAAACCTCCTCCAAGGGCTGGGGAGTAATTTAACCATGCCACAACCTCTGTAGCAGGAGAGGAGAAGGAAGGGAGGAGATGCCATTCCCACCCAGAGGTGCTGGGGCATCAGAAACACATTCTACCCAAGAGCTGGGCCGCCCTCCCCATCCCCTTCTATCTGGCACTGCTCTGCAGAAAACATTTCTGTAAAGCTCAAAGCTTAAGTCTCTGTCCAGAACAACAATAAAACCTGTGAGAACATAGAAGTAAAAAGGGCACAGTATGTGAGGAACTTCCTCCAGTGCTTTTCCTTTCTTTTTCTTTTTTTTTTTTTTTCAAGGAAGGCAGAGCTGATGAACCACAGATTCCCTGCTGCTGCGTTTAGCCAACGAGCGCAACAGGATTCCAATGCACATCTCTGCTTTTCAGACCCATTGTGAACTTTATGGACCATGCTCTTCTTCCATCCATGAGGCAAATGTTCTGGGAGTGATTCACAATCTTTGCCACTCAGTACCAAAACATGCTCCCATGAGCTGGTTTATTTAAGGATGAAATTAGTCTCTTTGTGCTGACAACCTTTTTATGAAGACAGCATAACCCCACACTTACTGCAAGCATTTCAATTCCTGATGTTTTATAGTGTTACTTTTTACAACATATATGTATATTTGAGAGGTTTCTTTGATGCATTCCTCTGCCACAGTACAAAGCATAAAATACAACCCACAGAGCTTCCAGTTTACTGACTTTACTCGTTGTGTTTGCGTACATAATAACAGTGTCATTTGAATAGTTTTGAAGTACAATTTACAGTGTTAAATAAAATGCTGATTTTTAATACATTTCAAATTTTACTTTTGTACCACAGTGCAACTGCTGGAGTCTGTCTAGACAAAAAAAAAAAAAGGTAGTTTAATCCAGTAATTTTTATATAAACCATTGAAATAATGCCATCTATTTCTGCATATGTGTCTCTGGAAAAACTAATAGAGTTTCTGACATTTCTGGAGACACTAAAAAAGCTATAAGTGACATGCAAGTATTCTCCATCGAGAGTTCTGAGGTTAGATGAGGAAACCAAAGTATTTTAACAGACTGAATAGATTAAGCCCACATTTTATGACACTAAGTAACCATACATACCTTACAGTTTTATATCTCTAGCTTGATTTCTCCTAAAATTCTGCTTAGAAGCATAATAAATCATTAAATAATAAAGGTTGGAAAAGACCTATAAGATAATCTAGTCCAACTGTCCACCTACCACCAGTGTGGCCCACTAAACCATGTTCCTTAGTATCACATTTACATACTTCTTGAACACCTCCAGGGACAGCGACTCCTACCACCTCCCTGGGCAGCCTGTTCCAGTGCCTGACCACTCTTTCCAAAAAGAAATTCTCTCTAATACCCAACCTGAACCTCCCCACTGCAATTTGAGGCCATTCCCTCTTATCCCATCACTGTCACCTGGGAGAAGAGGCTGACTCCAACCTCACATCAACCTCCCTTCAGGTGGTTGTAGAGAATGATAAGGTCTCCCCTAAGCCTCCTGTTCTCCAGACTGAACAATCCCAGCTCCCTCAGCTGCTCCCCATAAGACTTGTGCTCCAGACCACTCACAGCTTCGTTGCCCATCTCTGGACACACTCCAGGGCCTTGATGTCTTTCTTGTAGTGAGGGGCCCAAACACTCAAGGTACAGGCTCATCAGTACAGGTGGACAATCACTTCCCTGCTCCTGCTGGCTGCACTATTTCTGATGCAAATCAGGATGCCACTGACCTTCTTGGCCACCTGGGGACACTGCAGACTCATGTACAGTTGAGCACTGACCAATAACCGCAGGTCCTTTTGGTCTGCAAAGCCTTCCAGCCACTCTACCTCAAAATGCTACAAGCCTGCAGTGCCCCTAGAGCCATGACAGAAAAGCCATCAGTGGTGGTCCCTAAGGATGGAGCCTTTCCCTTCTCCTGGGCAACTTCACCTGCAGGTCACACCTGCAGGGGAGTTCCAGAGTGGGAACTGCAGGATGCAGCACACAGGAGCTTCTCCTATTCTTGTCAAAAGATCAAATATGCTCAGACAGTACCGTAAGTTAAGGAAAAAAACCTCACTTCTGCTCTCTTCCAGTGCATAAAACCTCCAGGAAGGTATGTACAGCCATGCTCATCATGTCATCCTTTAACACCCATACAATCAGGGCTGTCCCTGTTGGAGCCCTACTTAGTTGTAACTTTCTCCTGTAAAAATGTCAAAGTTGACATTTGCTTTTCCAGAAGACATTCTGAGGAGCAACAACTTCTTGTAAAAAAAAAAAAAAAAAAAAGTCTGAAACCACAGGTCCTGGAGACCTCAGAATTAATAGCAAGCGTGATAACCAATCACAAATGACATAGAAATGATGGCCCACAGCCTTTGTCTGGGGCCTCCCTTCCTTAGACTATCCTTAGTCCTATAAATCACTTAGGCACCTGTGCCAAGCACATCAGCAAGACATTAGTTCACTTCTTTCAGTGTAACACATTTTGAAAGCTAGGGTTTTTATTTGCTTTTATTTGCGTATACACATGCAGGTGCACCTTTTAACACCTTTCTGTCTGGCACTCCTATAGATGTTACTTGGGATCAGTTAGGACCTTGCACAGTAAGTCTAACTGCTAGCAAGATGTTTGGATGAGGAGGAGGAATTTGCTGTAAAAATAGGGAGAATTATTATGTCCAGAAAATTCCTTGTACCTTTGTTGTTTCTTTCCACAAATGTATTTCAGGAACTGCTCCTACCCTTTAACTCTCAAGCATCAATGTATGTGCCATCGTTGACAGAATACAATGGCAATCAAAAAAAGTATCACCACGGAAGAAATGCCTCTCCGTGAAAAAAACAGACAGACATGGTTTTGTTCACAACACAAATTTACACATTAAAGGCTGTATTTATCAATATTTGATTTAAACGTCTGTGTCTGCACATTTATTGAACAAAGCCAGATGGGTGCAGGCAGTTGCACATCTGTATTCATTAACAGAAAGGAAGAGAGACATTCACAGACAGCCACAGCAACAAATAGAGGAATGAAAAGTATTTGGTTGGACTATTAGCATTTTATCTACACTCATCAACAGAAAAATGCAGCCTTCTTCAGGCCTACATTCATCCTTACCTTTCAGCACTGAAGCACTTAAGTTAGGAGAGCAGCTGATGCAATCAGTGGAGAAAGAGAGATGCAGAGGTGAAGCAGCCCACTTGAGACATGATTAGGTAAATCTCTCCTCTTCAGCCACATAGGGAAGCTACTACTCAGTTAGCTGGGATAAATTTCAGCCTCAATATTTAACTGCCATGTATAAATTTGTGTTTATAGAGAACTGAAGTGATAAAATGTTTTCTGTGGAGCAGACTTACATTGTCACAGATGCAATTACGTTTTCAAGGATGTTCTTAACATTAAGGATTGAAGTGAAAGTTTCTGTCTGTACTTTAAGTTAAAAACTTAAGTGCACTTTCTGATTGAAGATGTAACTGTACTACTTACATGAGTAAGTAGGAAAAAGAGGTACAATCCCAATCCTCTTACATGGTGAAATAAAGATAAAATGAGTTCTAGAGGAATTCATCTGCTTATAGGATGAGGCCAATCGTTGGTGATAACCCATCTTGAGATACCAGATAAATGACTTTCAGGCATATAAAACACCCCTCAGTCTCACAGCTACCATCAACAATAGAAGGTGACAGCTTACATCCAACCTCTCAGCAGCAGCTACAAACATGTCCACAAGGCTCACAGTCTTCAAGAAACTCAGTTGGCAACCAGGCAACAAAAGTATCCAAGAAACTCCTCCTGATTGCTCTGTGTGTGTGTAACAAACTTTTCAAAGATGTTTTTGTTTTTTGTTTTTTGTTTTTTTGGTTTTTTTTTTTTTTGCTTAAACAAGAGCACAGTCCTCTAGAAGAATGAATAGTTTCATAGATACTGCTCACCTCTAAAACTTACTTTAGAGTGGACCAAGGGAGCCTACTAAAGATCACACCACACTAAGTGCAAAACTGAATAAATGAATTATTAGAAAAGAGGACAAACAAGTGGCACATTGGTTCTAACAGTTGTCTGAAGAGGAGGACGAGGGAAACAGGGGGCCAGCGGCTACTTGTTTCAGCCAGTGTTAGACAAAATAAGAATTAGTCTGGTGTAAAACTGAAGGCATCAAGACGAAAAGCCTTTTCCATCTGCATCACCCTACAGTATTCACACATGCTTCCAGATTTAATGGGACATCAGTGCAAGAGTTACAGATAACACAGCACCAGTGAGAGAGATGCGCCTGCCATTGCACTGGAAAACAAAACTTCTGGATGAATGACTGAGATCACAGACCAAAAACCATGCATAGTTCTCTCCGAGTGGGGGAAACAATAACTCTATGCATTTCCGCCAAGATTACTAACACCAAAAGCTCTGCTTTCTAGAAAAAGAATCATGCGATAAAAATGTAACTGGATATATTGCTGCGTGCAGCAGAACTAAAATTAAGACACTGATATAATTGGGAGTTTGGTTCATAACAGTATCCTGCCAGTTTACAATACTGAGCTTAAATCTGTCGGTAGAACGTGGAACAACATAAATATTGCATCAGAGCTTACAGCATGCTACAAATTTGCTTCACAAGGAATACACTTAGTATACTCTCCAGTGGGACCTAATAGTAATTCAGCAACCTACTGAAGTGCTTTATGCTGAATAAAGGCAAATAGCTTAACACCAGAAGGAAGCAGTTACTTCTTACACACAGATTACTGAATAAAAACATCCCACTTCCTATTTCTGATTTGCTAGGAAGGATGCAATGAAAATGGTGTTTCAGTTCAGTGCTGGGCAGTGGGGACCGAGCAGACAGTGCTGCCGTGGGAATCGCTGTGCCTTGCATCCAAGAACACCATCTCTGCAGAAAAGCCCTTGCTACTTATCTTGGTTGCTAATCACTACTTCTGGGAACAAAACAATGCATCAGGAAAGGCTTCAGTTTTGCTCCAAAATCCTCACTATAATCTAACAGGGAAAAAAAAAAAAGAAAAAAAGAAGAAAAAAAAAAAAGAAAAAAAAGCTTGTAAGGATTTTAAAACCCCCTCTAATTAATCTTTTTTTGTGTGTGTGGCTCGGAAACAGAAGACAGAAACCCTGCTGTTACCACAGCGTTGCCTGAGAACACACATCTAATTTTGGAGGGAGGGCAGTTTCCCTATGCAGCATAAGCCATGCACAGAGTAGTTACCAGTACTGGCTTCACAGGGCACCGCAGCGGACTGGGAATGCTGCTCCTCCCTCCAGGATAGCTGCTGCTCCCTCCCTGTATGGAGCTGCTTCGCTCACAGAGGGAACGCACACGCACACTTCTCACTCCTTCCCTAAAGGCACATGGCGAGAACCTGCTGAAAGCTTCACAAAGCTCATGATTGCACTGAAGTTGGAAATAGCCCATCCCGACAACTTTTCTCTCTCACACACATACACCTTGTCTCCTGAGGAGGAAATTAAGAGGCAGGCGAAAGGTGCCTGTGGCAGCACTTATCAAACAAGCTCACAGGGGCTGCAGGCAAGGAGCTCCAGTAAGCTGTCAAACCTTCAGCTACAGTGAGAGTACTATACTAGCAGTTATTTGAAGTGATATGTTTTCATGTGGCGACCACACGTGCAGTCCCTCATGGTCACACCTGGACACCAACGCAGTACTCAAGGATGCCTTGTTTACCAGCGCAATTTATGGGTCTTTTACTACCAGAAAATTGAGGTAAAGAGCATGGGGGAGAGCAGAGTGTTTATATAAGGGAAAAACATATCTGAGCCAGGAGCACAAGCATTTCATGCCAGTGGACACAGCCCTCTTATGGCTTTTGTTCATTTCTTCATGGCCTTCACGGCACCCACCCAAATCAAAGGGAGAGCACTTGTTTAGTAGGGGAAACCTGATGGAAACTCCAGGAAATGCAGCTTCCTTTCTGACCAGCTCCTACAAGTCTTTTCCTAAAGAGATGAGCTTTGATCTTGGTTTGGCTAAAGACAAAACCTTGTTTTTTCCCAATGTAAATCCTGAAGATGGTACCTTCTGTTCTGTGGTAGGAATCACGTGATTCACTGCGTGATTTTCTGCAACAACTTTAAACTAAAAGGGAGATTTCAGTTAGATAGTTAGCATCAATATTTTACCCAGAGGGCAGTGAGGACCTGGTACAGGCTGCCCGGAGAAGCTATGGATGTCCCATCCCTGGAGATGGCACAGGGAACTGGACAGTCTTTATGGTTCCTTCCAACCTAAGCCATTCTGTGATTCTATGAGCATTTGCTGTTCACTAAGTAACTAGCATAATCAGAGAAGGAACAATTTCAATCCGTTTTCCTGCTATAAAAACTGCCTCAGCCCACTTTCCAACCTGTTTTGCAGCAGGAGCTCCCCCTGGGCACCAGCTTTGCTGAGCCATGGGCATGTGTTTCAGGCTGCAGCAATTATGGGCAGTCCCAGTGCAGATGCACCTGGCAAGAACTCATTTCAGAGAAGCAAAGGAAAGCTGGTGGAGCATTGTAGAATACTTAGTGCCCATTGAAAGCAAAAATCTGCTGCCAGGCCTGACATCAGAGAAAAGTTGCAGCTCCCAGTTTGGCTCAGAAGAGGAATCATGCATTCAGTAGTTCAACTCTCCGCAGTATGGATGACATCTCACATATTTCCATTCCTGAGCACCTTCAGTTGCTTATAAATTAGTCTAAGTAATTCTTAGTCCTTCTTTGTAGGAATCAAGGCCTTGATTCCTACACAGAAGAGAAAGATCAGAACTAGACTGCAGCACAAGAACGTTTCTGTTCCCTTTCTTCCCTCCTCCATAGTTCTGTTGGAGCGAGCAGGTCTTGGATGCCACAAGTGAGCACTGCTCAAAGAGGGCATTGCCTCTCTTGTGAAGGGACTTGGGAGGCAAACTGTTGTCTCTAATCCCTGAGAACGTGCAGTTTCCCTAAATGTGCTCTGGCGGTTCTTTATAGATGTGACACCAGAGGACTGGCTGCTGTTTTGTATTGAACAATCAATACAGAAACAGTTGCCTTGGCCAATTTTCAATTTCCTCACCAAAGCTTCTTCAGCTTTTCCGGGTATAGCTACAGAGAATTCTCTCTGTTCCTTCAGTGCCTCCAGCTGCTGCAATAGCTCTTTTCCTTTCACCATTCACAACTGCCTTGTGCTACACTGTCTACAATAAATAGCTAATTAAATAAAGTCCAAATTTAAAATAGGAAATTCCAAAGGAGTCATTATTACTTTGATAGCCTAAAAACTCATCAGGCTTTTCTGTTGAAAGTAAATCACTCCAAAGCAATTAAAAGGCTGATTTGGTTTTAAGCCAAGCACACAGATAAGCGTGGTGCAATACTCTGTGAACACCCGAGATTTCACCTGTGAATACATTGATTTCAACTCTTTTCTCCCTGTTGCCTCCATTAGATATGGTCAAATATCTCTTACTTAAAACCCATGTCACACACACAGCAGTGATCCTGCAAATGATTTTGCATGTAAAGAGCACAGAACCAACCCTCTGACAAAAGGCTTATTTATTCCAAATATTTATATGCTTTGGTGGTACAACAAATCCGCCATCCTCAACTTACAAGAAAAGTCACTTAATTTAATGCCAGTTAAGGAAACTGTCCAGATGAAACACTCAGCTGGTTTCCTACTCACGAGCAAAGTGCACATGCTCCAGTTTTGTGCCTCACCACACCAGAATACTGACCAAGCTACACTGTGGACTTCTGCTTCAGGCTTTTAAAACTCACAAAACCCAAACTGCTCATCTCTACTTGAAAAAGAAAATCTTTGGCAAAAATTCTCCCCCTTGGGGGGAGAAGGAAGGGCATGAAAGGCAGACTCTGGCAAAGCCCTTCATATTAAAGGATTGATCCCACCACTCTCTTGCAAGTAAAACTCCCATGCTGAGATCAGCAGGTGCAGAGTCCAGGGTCAAGTTTTTCTCCATTTTTTGTTACAGGAATTGTTTGGAGTGAGGCTCCCTTATCTGCACTTTTAACAAACGTGGTTTGCCATTAAACTATATCAAGGTCTGCGTGCTGCTCTCTGCTTCGATAACTCTTTAAATCATTGTCCCCTGGAAATAAATGCGCACAGTGTGTGTTGTAATCAACATCACAGGAGAATTCTGCTCTGCTTTACACAAAACTTAGCCACTGTAGTTTTAAAGAGAGACATTCACTACAGACAGATAGATAGACACATAGCTGTAAATATAGATTTATAACCTCTGCTTATGACACAGGGAACCCTCGATCCAGCTGCTTCCTTCGGCTCAGGAAGGAACAGCCAGGCAAACAGTTGGCAGTAGGGCACTTTATAGCTTAGAAAATACACACAATTGCAATTCCTAACTGAAAAAAATCCCATACTGTGCACTGACTGACACAGCTCTTGAGGTCATTTTAAAAGCTACTTGTGTCCTATGGGTTTATTTTGCTGTAGAGTTGTTCTTTAATCTCCCAGTGCCTATACATCATGACCATGTACCATCTGTCAGTTAGCTGACGGGCTGAGGCAGGGTGATGGAGAGCAGAAAGCGATGAGAATCCACTGCCTCATGTCAGTCACTGGAAGGAGATATGTGATTTTTCCCTGGTGGAGCATATAATGAAAGCTTGCCCACTGCCACATACTTATGGCAGACAGCACAGTGATGAGCTTCTCTGAATCTCAAACAATTTCAGCACACATTCAGAACTTTGGACCTCAACACAAACGTATACCTGGACCATTAGAAATGTCAGTCACTGATGAGACTGACTCAGGGATGAAATAAAAAAACTTATGGGTTTATTTTTGCTTCAACTTAAGAGAAAGATTTTTGGAGAAATAGCCTACTCTCTTAAAACTATATATCATGTTTTCCCTTTTATTGCCATCATTCAGTGTTAACAAATAAGAAAGACATTTAAAAATACTTCATTGCCAGTTACACACACAGAACAGCCTCCCCTCCCAAACCCCCGAGGTTTCAGACGCAGATGTTCTCCCCTGGTACAATGAATTCTAAAGAGCCTGATGGTGCCAGGATCCTTCGAGCCTGTTTGGCTTATCATTACTTCTATAGATCACGTTTATGAAAACAAAGCAGGGCAGTCTAAGTGAACCACTTTTTTAGAAGCAAAGACAAGCAGTAATGCTGCTTGCCAAGAAAGGAAGCATTTTCAGCATCTTTTTTCCATGCAGTATGGCTTCACCTCTCAAACCTAAGCAACCTGAAGTTTCCTGTGCTGAGGCAGGCTACGTGCCCAGAGTCCACCAGTCCACATACAGGATTTTGTGGTTATAAGTAAAGTTTCCATAAAGCATATTTGGAAATGCAGTACCCTACCAGGAGCTCTGGGAAACATTTAAGCCCAATGCCTCAAAGCTACAGGGGCAGAAATAAAGGAACAGATGTAGAATTAAGTTGAATGCAGAGTTCTCTGTTCTGCAGCTACTGAAGTGAATAGGAGGAATGTAAAAAGGTAAGGGATTTATTTCAACCACGATCTCATTCTCTCTCTATTACTACTAATGCGCACAAGAATCTGGCAGTTTTGCTTTTCAATGGCTGCTGTTTCCATGGGCACAGAGGTAGTTCTGGTCTGCACAAAGGCAACTCCTCTGGCTGGCCACAAAAGGCAATGGATATTTCTATCAATCAGTATTATTATACTAATAGAGTACTATTCACTAGTGTTTCTGTATATAGTAACAGACCTTCCACCCTCAGAACAGTTTGAAAAGGCAGCACGTTAGTTCTGTCAGCAGTGGTAAATTCATATGGACTCATGCTCAGAAAATACCAATTTCTGCTTTATTTTTGCACAGTTCTAAGTGTCTCTTTTCTAAATGCACTCACAGAGACCACATGGTACACCGTTCTGCTTTTGCAAATATCACCTTTTGCAAGGTGGGCAGAGCAGACTGGGGGTGTGGCTCAGGATCAGTGAACTTGTGTTACTTCTCACTAGACCTCTTACATAGTTACAGATCTCCAAACATTTAAATGTCCATGAGGAGACATACTTTCCTTGTGATGATGCCCATTTTGGATAATGATAAACTTTATCTACTTCTTTTACCATTTGATCTCTCTTCTAAAATAATAATAATAATAATTAGAAATAATTCATACTCCAGCATGATTTTTTTATTTTTTTATTTTTTTTTAAGGAAAAGCTAAAGTTTAAGCTGTAATAAGTTGAAAATCAAATGACTCAAGCTCACTAGTAAATACATACGTATCTTAAAACTGAACATCTTTGAGTAATTTTGGGGGGTGTTGGCACGTGTTTTCTGACATACGTGGCTAGCTTTCCTTGAAAGGGCAACCTGCATTTTTCCTGCCTATGCCTAGTGGTGCGTGGCTGCAGCTTTGCTGCTAACAGTACCTGAGCTAACAAGGCAAGAGAAAGGGGAACTCCTGCTGTTACCACAAGGCAGGCAGGAGCTAAAACTATTTAGAAACCAAACCCAAAGCACTCAAAACCAGCTAGAGTTTTCTGTCAATATCAATTATAAAGGAGTTGATTGGTAATGTGTATCATGACAGAAAACTCCTGTTCGAGATTCTGTACTCTCTGGATTCCCCAAACTAACCTTTGACTCCACTGAGCAACAGTTATTCCAAAACAGGTTTATTTTCAGAGACATTCTTCAAATTTCTCATTGACTTCCCTATTTAATAAGTAATGCTGAATTTCAGCTCTAAGGAGAGAAAACAAAATGAACAGCACACTTGCATGCTTGCTCTAGTGGCTGTACAATGGATGATGCCTTAATGAAGTCAGCGTAATTAACTGCCTTTGTGTAATGATATCAAAGAGTGTAGTAGTACTTAAATATTTCAGCAAGGACTGCTTCAGTAGTGTGCCAGTTTCCCTTCTCCAGGTTCTTCATAGTTCTGTATTTCTCTCTTCTCAAAATATTCCTTTTCTCCCCAAAACAAAAGACCGGGTTCTCTCAGCTGACGTAAAATTATACAGCCATGTGTGATATTTACTAAATCATCTGTCAAGAAATAAGAGACATATCTCAGCCTTCTCCACACTCTGAGGAAAACCAAGCAGCTCCCTCTGACACCCACCAGCCCCGCATACCATGCAGTAAGGTTTGTTGGGTTTGGTACCAGTCCACTAGGATTAGAATGGAAATTCTGCAGCCCTCACGGCAACTTTCCAAAGAAAAACACTTTCTTTAATTAAATATGAAAAATTGATTAGTGCAGTATGTGATTAATCTCTGTGTATATTTGATTCTGCTGTTCACATTTCCAGTATCTTGCAATATTACAGGTTACTAACACACAGCTGTACTGCACAGACTAATAAATGGAGTGCAAGCAATTTGGGGGATAACCACTTATTTGTGAGTGCTCAGAGATTACTGTTTGACAAAGTGAATATGACAGGAAAGTTACAAAGAAATCATGCCCTTGTTGAACACTAAATTTATATCCAAAAACATCCCTCTGAAATGAACATCACTATGCACGGTGGGGTATACCTGTCATCCTCAATTTGGCAGTTCTGGGCTTCACTGGTTGTGCGTTTGAATTCAGATGTTCACTTTGTTGAGAGAAAAAAGAAGGCCAACGTTTTCCAACTTGGCAACTAAAGTTAGAGGTGTAAATCTGAGATTAGTCAAAATAAAATTGAAATATGCCGTCCCTTTCACCTTGTATGGATTTCAAAGTGATTTCAGTAGAGTCCTTTACTGAAAAGACAACACACAACAGGTCACATACACAACACTCAATGAAACTGGTGACAGTTTTTGTGTAATTCCAGTGAGTACTCCAGAGCAGGTCAGGAACTGTCGTTATCTTCACATTACGATTTTTAATCCAGCTCTGACACTGCTTGTACCAAATAATAGTCTTCTGGTGAAGTTAATATGATCTGACTATTGCATGATCAGAATGATTATTTGTCTTTACACACATCTCTAAATCACCTATGACCTTTCAAATGCTATATAAATAAATTACAACTAGTATTTTGGCTTCTTTCAGACACAGCCATTATAAGAATGCCACTGACATTTTAGTCAAGTTATTCTATTTGGTTTGAAATATGATAGAAGTCTAATGAGACTTTAACCAAAGAAAGGCAAATGGAAAGAACCCCAACTACAAATATATCTAGGAAATTAAAGGAAAAGTCCTACAAAGACTATATAGAGAACAAGCTGATGGTACTTAATGTCGAGAACACTCTTCTTCTCTTGAGTTCTAGCCACATAAGCCATAGCAGAAGGACTGCAGCAGTAGAGGTTATACTCTGACTGTAGCACGTGTACAGTACAACTGAGTAGGAAGGATGCACTGACTGCAACTGATAAATACTTGGTTGAAGGAGCGATATTACACAGGGCAGGGTAAGGCGTTCTGTCGTAAATACAGGCAATACAAACCAGGGGATGAACAGAATGTCTTGAATAGTAGAGCCCCTGCCCTATCCATGCAGAGTTTCTGATGGAAGACAGTGCTCCCGTCTTCTCCCTTGCCTTTGCCATGCACAAGGCAAACTGCAGTAACCTCTATGCTTTTATACTTCTGTACTCTTTCATTTTTTATAGCTTACTAGAGCAAGGCAAGAATTGCAGTTTACCTAACAACCAGCCACTTCTATTTTTTTTCTGCTTGTGAAAGATGAATAGAGTTCCTTTGTAACATTGAATATCCATCAGTAAGATAACAGTGTAGCTAGTGAAAGATTAACACATCCAGAATATTTATATGTTTTTCAAGTTAATTAATTTCTACAATAAGTTGTTCATATGGCTGCTGTTTTGAACAACTTAAAAGCCATACTTGAGGAGTATAAATTAAATTAAAATCCTATTCTGAAACTGTATTTTTAAGAGTTGTCCTCAGAAATCTGTACAAAATTATAAAAACTAGGAATTAGGAACAAAACTCTGACTCAGCATTCTTTTTCTTAATTTGAATTTAACTGGATTACACATGAATTACTAGTTGCTATTTCTAGTGACCCATGGTGTTAATATGAGCTCTGTATTACAATGACCTGACATTTAATTAGTTTGTATGAGTAGATTATGCAAAGTTTTCTCATAAAGTGATTTCATATTGCACTTGGTAATGCAACAGAGCAGTAGTGAAGTCTATGCATTGGTACAAGCATAAAATTTCAAAGAGAATCCATTTAAGAAAAATCAATTGATAATATGTAAAATAAGAACAAGCTGTACAGAGTATTATGTACTAAATTCTACTCAACCAGTTTCAAACTTCATAATCATCTTGAAATATGCAAAACAAACATTAGTCACATTTCTATTACAAAATAACTCAGTTTGTGTACTATTTGCAACTCAAAAACTTCCAGAGAGCTCCACTAATGTTTACATGCAATTTACAAAACCAGCTAGTCTAGAAATGAGGACCAATCAGTCCTCATACGGAGTAACAGTAGCAATTTTTTACCCATTTAAACACCTCAAAATTAGTAACGGAATAAACTATCAAGGACATCACACAGCAGGAAGAAATACAAGGAATCATGCTATGATAAAGTGTCTTTCAAACAAGCTAAGAATGTGTCTGAAAAGACAAATCAAACTCAAACAACACAAAGCTACTAGAGCACATTAAAATAAAGCATCTAGGCACAGATGCCTCTGAAGATCTCGCACCACTTATCTTACTGCTATCCATCACTATAGTGCATCTAATAATAAAATTATAGCCCTTTCTGACCTCATTTATCCCTTCAGGGTAACTTCTGATGGGAGCCAAAATTTGACTTTCAAATTTTAAGTTCTTACAGATTTATTAAAAAAAGATGGGAATATCAACTTGAAGGCATCCTGCTCTTATATTAAAAGAATTCTCCTCCTAGTTGAAAAGACATCTCTGTAGAGTTCCTACGCAGCTCCTATAGATTTAAACCTAACTTCCTAACCTCTAAAAACTTGTTTCCATGCTGAACCATTTGATAAGGATCATATAGGGTTGCTTGTTGAAATTTTGGGCACCCCTACAAAGAAACAAGTCCAGGCTCCAGGGAAGATGCTTGCTTGTCTAGAACAGTATGGAGTAAGAAAGGGAGGCCAACCATCAGTTCCACAGCCAAGTATTTGGGACACAGTATGTTGTTGCCAAATATCCAAGACAGCTGTTGAGCAGCAACTCAAGGCCTGCCAATGGAAAACGGGCTCTAATCTTTGGTTCAGAAAAATGAGAAATCAGATGGTGTGACCATGCTGAGGATCACTATCTTCATTTTTATTTTTTCTGTGCCAGCAAGGATACTGGATCTGTAGGTCCTATCTAGGCTCACCCAGGAACCCTTTCACAGAGGTCAGTCTGATATATAGCTCTGTTTCCACCTCTGGGAATACCACCAGTTCAGATTTCTCTTTTCTGGTGTTTGTGTACATATGTATATACTCTTCCTAGCCTCAGATTTCCAACAGCATTCACAGTGGTCAGGCACTTTCAAAAATTATCATTCCTGATGACTTTACTGACCTTAAATCTGTCAGAATCCATCAAAATACTTACAAGACATCCACACCCATTTGGATTTGAAAATGACATGAATGCAGGCTTGTATATAGCTACTAACTCTTTCATATACCAGAAATATGCTACACTGCCTGTAGATAGAAAGTTTTGTTTTGTTTCCAAAACAGTGTCCCATGCATGCCCTTGTCACCTGTAACTTGTCCCTGCTCCCTGTGCAACTGGCTCAGGTCAGAGACAGGCTCTTGCCTGAGAAGTTTTTGTCCCTTGTCATTACTTCCTACAGCCTGAGCCACAGACAGCAGAGCTGCCAGAGCTGCTGCCCCACAGATTGGCCTATCTCCTCAGATAGGCTCCATCACACCTTAGTTACATGCCACCTGGCCTCCAGATAGGCTTGTTAGGTCTGCTTCTGCAGAAGTAACACCAGGCCTGAACCACCCTCCTCAAATATTTCCTCACTCTTGGGTACTGCAGCCCCCTGCATCTTCAGCACATTTGGTAAAGAAGAGCTGACCTTTCAGCAATTACTTTATTTTTCAGTAAGTTTTCTCTACAGTCCCATGAAGACGACGAAGAAAGTAACCAGAAATGTCACGTGTTGCAGAATTCCTTTTCCACACAGTGGGATCAATGTGCCCATCTACCCAGAAGGATTTTAATTTCTACTAACAAAAACAAAAGAAAAACCCACAACCATTTCTTGTCATTAGTCTTACAAGAGTTATGCTTCAGTCACTTGCCCTTTCTGGACTTCATTGTGCTAAGGCTGATAATTTTCAAACCATTTACTGGCTAGACTGTATCAAAGTCATCCATTTCTCATTAGCTACTAAATCATTAAAACATATCTTTGAATTTGAAAATCTCATGCAAGTATATAACTGCAAATTGTTTGTATTACCTGTAAATCTACCCTACAGCCTGAGCTTGAAAATTTCACATGGAGGAAGTCTACCTCTATTACTCATTGACTTCAATGAGACTATTCATACAAAGGGTCCAAGGCAGTTTTAGGGCTTTCAGTAATTTGTGCACGTATATCTTTTTCCTTTTCAAAATGGAGAGAGAAATCAGAATAAGTGCAAAGATCATAAATCGGGTAAAGATTTTTTAAACCACCACCAAAGTGCAATCATGCTGGAAGAGGCTGACAAATTTCACCAGCTCTTTTTCATTAAAGTACTTTACTTTAAACAGAACCCCCAGGGTAAGCTCTGTGAGAAGTTTACCATGATGGGAATATACTCATGTGAAAGAAATATAGCACAATCTAGCACATTCATAGAAATGTCACTTTTAAATATAAAGCCCATTATTCATTATTAAAAGAAATGGATACATATGTGAGAAAAACACCCATCTTGTGGCTACATGCCTGGCGGCAGCTTATACTCTTTGTAGAGTATTTTACATCCACAATAAATGTGAAATAGACATATATATATCTAGCTTTTAGGATGTTTGTTCAGGTTTACAGTCATCGGGAAATAGTTGTGTCTGATTCAAGAAGAAAAGAAAGCTACATTTATTGTGTAAGTTAAAAGTGCCAGGAAATTCAAAGGAACGTAGACAAGTTGAGACAAAAATGTCAATGGCTGTGTTGGGCTGTACACTGCACATTGTCTCCAGAAACAGAGGGGCATTGCCAAGAAGTTGACAAAACCGGAGACCAACAGATTTCGTAAAATAAAGTGGTGTAAGTCTGATTTCATTAGTTACAGCAGTTTACGATGCAAGGTATTACCTCAGCATTTATTCTGGCCTCCTGCTGGAAAAAAGACAGAAAGATATATGGATACTAACAGTATTGATGCACAAGCAAGTTTTCAGAGTGCACCTATGTTAACTGCTGTTGTATTTCTTAACCCATAGCAGAGCAGCACCAACAACAAAGAACAGTGTCTTGAACCGGAAAATTCATATTTAACCAATAGATCAGTTAAGATAAAGATTTTTTTTCTTCTGCAGAATTTTTTCCCTCTTTATATTTCCAAATAATAGATGCTCTGAAGTTTTCCATACTAAAGACATTTTAAAGAATGTTCTTAACTTTTTAATCCCCTTTTCCAACCTGAAATTGCATGAGTGACAGCTCCTTAAATCCTAATGGTCCTCTCCAGCACCGCAGTGAGACAGTTTGAAGACTGTTGCTAGCTCTGTTGGCTCCAAAAGTTTCTCAAAACACATTACCATGAAGCGTGGCTATTTCATCAGCCAGGAAACTGAGAGAGATTTGAAGGAGATAGAAGTTCCCATCCCAAATGGGAAAAAAAAGGTAAACAAAAACACTATTATTTTTTTTGGCTACACCTGATCTGACAATAGACCTGATGACCAAAGTTGATTCAGCAATCAGAACTGGACTACCTGGCTGAATTGAGAATTTAGCTTTGGATGAACTACTTGGAGACTTACTTACATAAAGTTTATTTCTGTGAGCACATACCTGGAGTACATACTGCTTTCCTAACAGGATAATATAAAAGAGCAAGAATTATCACCAGAAAACCCTATCTCCATAATACCACACAGCAGTAGATTTTAGTCAGTGCCTCCATTAAAAGCAGTGGCAGTTTTTAGGTGCCAGCCTCAATGTTTCTGCTTAGTATGGGTTTTCCCCAAAACAAGGAATGGTTGGAAGAGCCAGGTCCTCCCACCAACACCAAAATGCTCTTAGCTGGTACATTGAGAAAATACAAAATAAGGGGTAGATTGAGAAGCTTCAATCATTCAGTCACTACCACCCATTTCTAAAGTGCAAAACCAGGGCAGAATACATAACATAGATTCACAAGATTAAGCATAAGCCTGCTTGCAGTAAATGTATACCTTTCCTTGACTCAGTAAGGCTGAACAGAAATTCTCTTGTCTAATCGAGGAGAAAAAGCATATTATCTCAAAGCACTGAAAAACAAAATAATTCCTGGAAGTCTGAAACAACTAGGTTCAATAAAAAGCCAGAGAAGCAGGACAGCCAGCCAGTCCAAATTTCATAGCTAGCTGATAAGACCACTGAAATTTGGGACTGGAAACCAAGCACAAGTTAAACACAGATCCTGTTGTCGACATACATCCACAGCAAGAAGATGCAAGCAGGTGTGAAGACAAACGCATGCGTGCATTTCAGACAAACATATGAAGGAAGCCTTGATAAAATTTGCTTCATTTTTTCAAATAACCTGAGTTTACTTACAGTTTAACCAGTGTAACTTCAAAACCCACAAAGATACTTCAAGAAATGAAACTATTTGTGAGCAGCAGTTAAATGTATAAGAAAAGTGATAAACACACAAACAACTCACATAACAATTCAAAAAACAAACAAACAACTCCATTCCAATATTAGACTAATGGAGAATTGAAAAATGGGGGCTGGAATAGTTTGTGGCTTTGTTAAAGATTGTGATACCAATTCACAATGTTCTCATAAGTAAGGCAATCAAATAAGCTTTCAGTGAAACTGTTCCGTTTAGTACACAACTGTTTGAAAAACTATAGAAACAGCAGTTCACTGTCGAAAAGAAAATGTGGATTAAGTGCAGGAATCTGCTTCCATTCTGGGACTTCTCAATATTTTCATTAATAACTTAGTGTGATGAAGACTAAAACACCAAGTCTGAAGAAAATATGGAGCTAGGAAAGTACAACAGATCCTTCAGAGGAGATATTTAGAACTCTGAATAATCTTGAGAGGGAGGAAAAACTGTCTGAGTAAATGAGAATGCACTTCAACAAACATGAAGTAGCACACTGAACTATGCAACTGCATATATATATATACATCTATGCAGCTGCCAAAAGACATAAGACAGGAAGAATTTTGAGAGGCAGTGGGACTTGAGAGAAGGATTTGGAAAACTTAACAGATTACAAGCTGAACAGAAGTCAAGAATACTTTGCTTTGTAGAGAAAGCAAGTATCAAAACTAGATATACAAACAGGAATGCTGTTCATAAGACAGTTGAAGTAAAACTTCTGTTTCAGCAAGAACTGGTAAAGCTCCTGCAGCTGGAGCACTACAGCCAGTAGCTGTACTGGGCACAGTAGCTAAAGCAAGAACAATGAGGGCCAACTAGGAGGAGTCCAGATGAAAAGAATTCTTACCAGAGATCTCAGAATCTATCCCTTGGAGGAAAGATGGAGAGAAGAGTTGTTTAGCCTTAAAATAAAAGCACCTGAAGGGAAATATGATAACAATCTTCACATACAGAAAAAGCTTGCTAGAAAGAGAAAGGAAATAAGCCCTTTACCATGTTTTTTGTTTGTTTTTTAACAGTAGAAAGTGCAGAAATAGGCTGAAAGTATTGCAGAGGCGACAAAAGTTAGATTCGAGGAGTACTTTCTAGCTGAGCTCTGGAAGAATCAATTTGCAGAAATCCTAGAACTGCCCCTCTTTAAGCCTTTTAGAAAGAGCTTTATAGACTTTATTGCCTAGAATCTTTGCTATATCTGTACAGTTTTGGAGCACGTAGATAGACTGACTGACCACTACTTTCAGCCTTCTTTTCTTTCATCTTTCACTGTAACTATGAAAAAATAAGTGTGACTGTAACATTAACATCTTTTCAGCTTCTGAAAACACACAAGCATCAATTAGACCAGTGCTTGGTGTCGTCACAGCATTACCTCTGAGTTTTTACACTTGCACCAAGGCAGCAGAGAAGAATGCAGCAGAACATGCAAGCAGACCTGAGAGAGATTTGCAGCAATAATTAACTTCTATTCTGATGAGAAATAAAGAGAAGACAACACGACAAGCTCAATCACTTTTCCTCCCCAAGGAGTAAGTCTGCAGCGTTTGCCCTCTACCAGCACAGCTCACAATCTGGTAACATGAAGGTTATGGAAAAGGTAGGAGATTGCCAGAGATTGCCCCTGTCCAAGAAACATTTTCCTCCTTCAGGTTAGTGCAGTAGCTTTGAAAACAAGACTTTTGGTATCAGTAAGATTGCGAACAGCAATAGTTAGTCCATGTTCCAGTAGGTATTTACACCCCAGAAGACTGTAAAAGCTTTGCATACATTTTGAACCAGTATTTTATCTCTTCTGGGAGCGCAGTAAAACACTGGCTGCTGTTAATGTACCTTGGTGAATAATCACACTCAGCTAATTTTCAGCTATGAATGATTAAGCACTTCATATAGTATGTGAGCATAAAGAGCTATTTCCTCACACTTAAAATACATTTGATTTGAGAAGGCAGTGAAGCAAACCCATCCCATGCCAGTATAAGGACAAGCTGCAGAATTAAGTAATTACTCTTAAGCATCCTAAGATCTAGCACAACATACAAATTCTGCGGGAAAGCTTTGACACTTCCCACTAAGTGATATTACTGCAACACTGTTTGGAAGCAGATTACAGGCACTGTATGCTTTTATCCTTGAGATGCTCTGCATCCATCATTTTACAACTTCCTGAAACACCTCTAGAAAATCTGAGCACATTTTACAAAGAAGAAACCATCCAGGTTTATCAGGTGACTTAAGATCCAATTATGTAAGCCTACAACTAACAATTATTCATGCAAAGTAGGAGTATGTTTGACATACAAAAAAAAAGTATTGAGTGATCTAACAGGAACTGCCAAGTCATACTATCAGTCCAAATGAAGACAGCAACAGCTGTTGCTTTAGCACAGAGCTTGGTTCAGGTATTCAGCCTTTTATTAAGCAAAATCACACATGCAGTTTTTGCTTTGTTTCGTTTTTCAGAATGGCATTTAATATTTTCTTGAAGCTAGGAAAGTTGAATACTCAGGACTTTCACTTGTCCTTGCTTCCTATGTGAACAAATGTTATTAAACAAGAATAAGGGTTCATTCAGGGCTTGGCCCCAGAATTAGTAAAAGCACTCTTCCAACATCCACAGTTATCTGTGTTGAACTCATGGATCCTCATGGGTCTCTTCCAGCTCAGGATATTTTATGACTCCATGACTTTCTGCTCTCCACTTCTTAGAAGTAAGGAAGATGCTGTACAACTGATAGGAATTTTGGAGGTCACACACACTGCAAGAGTCCCTGTAGTTATGCACAGTAGGCAGTTGTCTTTTCATGAGTATTTTTTGTCAGCCCTAACTAGCAACTTTGCTTGATGCACGCAATGCAGATATAACAAGCCCACACTGTCAGGAAACAGCAATTCCAATTCTGCACCACCAAACTGAGGTCTGTACATATGGTAATAACAATTTACTTTTTATAGAATAATAATAGGCTTTGGTAATTCCTGTGCCAACAGATCAGCGACTACTGTTTCCACTCAGAGGTTATGAAATATTCTGCCTTCACCCCTTCCCGATGGCATGTTGTTCTGAACAGCTGAGTATTATTTTTAAGCCATAGAATTGTAGGAGAGTGGACAGGCAGTTATTAACAATCAGAGAGAATTCTGCATAATGTGTGTCAAGCTACTTCATATTCTACCACTTAGGCAGCAGAAAAAGTGTAGATTAAAATAATTTACAGTCAAATGACATTTTGTATATATAAAATATGCATGTATTTAAAGAAGACGGGTTCAAACCTGCAATCTCTTTTTAAAAAAAAAAAAACTTAAACATAAGTCAATGAGAAAAAGATTTGGGAAAAAAGGTCTTGCCTGGCTGCTCTTACACTCTAAGACCAATTTATTCTTTCAAAACATTCCTTAGTACAGAGCCCAGGACCAACTCTTTCACCCTCCTGATTCCCCACTCTCCAATGCCCCAGATTTATATTTTGCTTTTAGCTATGCTTTTCCAAATATTTTGAGCTTTTTGGTTTTCTTCTAGTTTATTCCTATATTTTTCCTGTTCATTTCCAATCTCTTTCCTGACAACAGCATCCACCTCCCATTAGTCACCTTCTTTATGGCATAGTATTTGACAACACGTATTTTGATTCTTTAGAGAGAATCAAAAAACATCTATTTAGTTTTTATTTTTTGTGTGTGTGTGTGTGTGTGTGTGTGTGTGAGTGTGTGGTTGTTGTTGTTGTTTGTTTGTTCCTTTAAGAAAAGAAAAAATTCCTTTTCCTCTAAATTCAGATGTTCTCCAGGGAATGAGCCAAGCAGCTAACTGTCCATCCCATCACCCTCCCCCAGCATGCCATACAAACATCTCAGATTGCTACAGTTTGTTAATTGCTACACAGAAGTTATCGCATTAATGCAACTTGGATGCCAAGAATAGTTTAAATGAAGTTAAATGAGGAAAGCATGCCCGGTAGTTTCCATTGTTCAGCCTCATAGACACTCAGTGAGTTGTATAATTGGGCACTGTGACACTTCCAAACCATTTGCCTCATTACACTGTGTTGCTTGCACTCAAACATCTGCAGAAATTGTGAACGAACAGATCGAGGAATACTTCTTGGGAAATAATTATTTAGACTGATTGACTATGTGCTAGAAATTTGTAGATTTAGAGCAATTTAGTTTTGGGATTTTTTTTTTCTCCTCAGATGAAGCACAATATGCAACAGCAATGCAGGTCACTGAGGTCAAAGATGCTAAACTCTGCGTGTCATGCAACGGACATCATTTTACAATCACACTCTCATAAGATTCTAAATGTCTCTTAACATCGCACCCCACTACTACTAGATAGACGTTCCTCACCCTGCAGGGGCAGTTGGTACTCTGCAGAGTCAGATGCCCTCAGTCACATTATTGCAGAGCTTGGACTTCCCTGTGGGCTGCAAGAGGTGTTCTGCATTCAAAGTTAAGCATTAATCTGCTTGCAAACAAAATGCTCCTCAACTGATATAATTCAGCATCGGCTTTTTTTCTAGCATTTTACTGTTATTGTTCCCCTGGCTTTCACAAATTTTCCCAGCACAGAACTGCTCCAACAGCAGCAGTTGCGGAATTGTCAAATTAGACACCACTTATTGTTGTGACCTAACGTGACGCTGGAACCCAGCGATGACTCTCAGTATCTTCATGCCAAAACAGATCAAGAGCATTCATACATCTAGTTCAGTACCTTGCCTCCAGCAGTACCTTTATGCTTCAGGGGAGACAAACCTTTTGTACTGTGTATAATGAGAAGAGAATTTCCTCTCTCTAGCAAGTCATACAGGAATTTCTGTATACCCTGACGGATGAGAATTGATTAGCAAGATCTAAAAGGTCAAAGGTATTCACGAATCCCATATGCAATCATAAAGGAGAGTTTATCTTCTATATCACAGGAAGCATATCATGAAATTTTCATTGTTGCTGATGTATCTAACATACTGCAACTAGGTTGCATTTTTAACAGATCTTTTTATCATTAAATATCCCACTGTTGCCTTGTTTAAGCGTTTTCAGTCTCTTTCAGCTAGACATAATACAAATAGAACAAAAACAACAAAAAAAAGAATTTGTTTGCTCAAAATTTGTTTGCTTCACCTTCTAGATGTGTCAACCAACTGGCTAACCAAATCCCCAAACAAACAAAATCCTAGCACTAGAGCTGATTGATTTTATTCCTATATAATCTTCCCGACCTTTTCTCCTCTTAAAAAATACAGTTTTCCAGGAATAAAAAGATTTAGATTTTCTTTAGAAATGTTCTCATTTTCCAAAATTTCATTAAAAAAAATGATCAAAAAGAAACTGTATTAATTATCAAAAGAAAACTGCAGTGCAGCAGCTGACAACTCCAAATCCAAAGACATTCCCAGCCTGGGATAAAACAGTTCAGAAGTTAAAATTTCTGCAGAAAGGATATCTTGTGAGCGAATTGGTTCTAATTGGTTCTTTGCTAATATTACATATTTATGAATCTATGAGTTTTTTTCAATTATTATTTTAATTTAAAAATAAAACACAAACCTTCCAGTAGGTTTTGCAGTGTTCGACAAACACCATGAGTGAGTTTATGTTTCTAGCTCTCAAGGCAAAAGAATGACCTAAAATCATAAACATAAATATTTGAAATCCACATAGTAAGAACAGAAAAGTTGATACTCTTACAGTTTTGAGGAGGTTTCATTCAGTCTCATCTAGGTTTAGAACTGTTTTCTTGAATGTGAACATCAGGAAAAACTGAATAGGACAAGAGAAAGCAAGCAGATAGTAGGCTACTTATGGTGTTTGCATCACAGAAATATTTTTATGTTTATATTTCTACGAGCAACGGAGGGTGCTGGTGGAGCAAACAGTGAATGTGAGCACAGTAATGTGGTTGGTGGTGTATTTCAGCAGTGGGACAGCAACAGTGGGTCACCTCCACTAGTATGGATAGTTATGAGTGTGGCATGCAGGTTCTTGCTAGCAAAAATACATAGCTAACAGTGTATTGAAAAATAGTGTTTTATTGCTGTGAATTTGCTCTACCAAATAAAATTATTGTGCTATTTGCATCTATTGCAGTTTCTGTGGAAATAAAGGGAGGCATTACTTCCAGAGCACTCTAAATTTAACATATACAGAATCAGGCCTTAAAGTACCAATTCTTATTCTCACATAGCTAGCAACTCTAGCAGAATCCATGGCTAAATTAAAAAAGTGGTTGATCATCATACTTTTTTTATTATTATTATTTATTTCATTCTTGTATGCCTCCTTCTGTATTTCAGCTGTTACAAATATTACACTAATATACCTACATTCATTTTTCAACTTCTTGCTCCTGCATGAACCATTATTCCTGCAAGAAGAGAGGCAGAAGCTACCCTACTCCAGACCAGTGCAGAACTTTTGGAAAACTCATACATAATTCACACATGTTCCCTACCATATTTTTTTTTCCTATAGCTACATCCTTTTATTTCCCCTCCAGCCAGGAAAAGTCAATGACTCTTGCACAATGAAACCTCACAGACTGGTAACAGGTCCTATTATTTATTTATATTCAGAAAGGGGATGCAAACTTGAATAATGGAGAAAAAAATGACACATGGTGTGCATGTCAGAATGTTCTGCTGTCTCCTGAATCATAGAATGGTTTGGGTTAGAAGGAACCTTTAAGATCATCTAGTTCCAATCCCCCTGTTATAGGTAGGGACACCTCCCTCTAGACCAAGTTGCTCAAAGTCTCATCCAGCCTGACCTTGAATGTACCCAGAGAGGGACATCCACAACCTTGCTGGGCAACTTGCTCCACTGTCTCACTGCCCTCACAGTAAAGAATGTCTTCCTAACATCTAGTCTAAATCTACCCTCTTCCAGTTTAAAACCATTTCCCCTTTATCCTTTCACTACATACCCTTCTAAAAAGCCCCTCCCCAGGTTTTCTGTAGACCCCCTTCAGGTATTGGTAAGCTGTCATAAGGTGTCCCCCTAGAGTCTTCTCTTCTCCAAACTGAAGAGCTCCAGCTCTCTTACCTGTCCCCTTAGGGGAGTTGCTCCAGCACTCTGCTCATCTTTGTGGCCCTCCTCCAGATCTGCTTCAACTGCTCCATGTCCTTCTTGTGTTGGGGGCCTCAAAACTGAATGCTTCAGCTAGAGTCTCATGAAAGCAGAGCAGAGGGGCAGAATCACCTCCTTCAACCTGCTGGTCACAATTCTCTTGATGCAGCCCAGAATACAGTTGGCCTTCAGGGCTGCAAGCACACATTGCTGGCGCATGTTGAGTCTTCCAGCAACTGACACCCCCAAATCCTTCTTCTCAGAGCTGCTCTCATGCCATTAAGTTTTTGTTAAGTTATGTACACTATAATTTTCCCATCTGGATAGCTGAAGTAGAAAATAGAATTTCGTTTGCATTCTGCCTTACTAAAACAGAAGAATCCCGTAATTCAAAAGTAAACCTGTTTTTGAAGAAATCCAGAATAAATAACAATTTTTATTATAATTTGATCCTGAGACAGGAAATAAGAAATATTATGCGCTAGTCATTGTTTCAGTTCAGGACTGATTTTGTAGGTTTTGAAGAGCTGTATTCAAAAAGTGAGAATGAATTTAAATTCGTATGTGCACATAACAGACCTAGGTAGGGAAAACAAAAGAAAAAAGTGGTAGCAGCACTTAGTAGTAGTTTTAAATAGTGTTTCAGAAATAAAAAGTTAGGAGCAATTTCACAGAATTCCAAGGGGTTGGAAGGGACCTCTGGAGGTCACCTAGCCCAAGCCCTTGCTAAAGCAGGTTCCCTGTAGCAGGTTGCACAGAAATGCATCCAGGTGGGTTCTGAATATCTCCAGAGGAGACCCCCATAACCTCGCTGGGCAACCTTTTTCAGTGCTCTGTCACCCTCACAGTAAATAAATAATTCCTCATGTTCATATGGAACTTACTGTATTCCAGTTTGTGCTCACTGCCCTTTGTTTTGTCACTGGGCACTGCTGAAAAGAGCCTGGCCCTACCCATTTGACTTCCACTCACTAGGAGTTTATAATCACTGATAATACTCTTCTTTAGTCACCTCCAAGCTGAACAGTCCCTGGTCTCTCAGCATTTCCCCATAAGAAAGGAGCTCCAGGTCCCTCATCATCTCTGTGGTCCTCCAGTATTCTCTCTAGAAGTTCCTTGTCTTTCTTGAACTGAGGAGCCCAGAACTGGACACAATACTTCAGATGTAGTCTCACCAGGGCACAGTAGATGGGAAGGATCACCTCCCTCGACCTGTTGACCATGCCCTTTTTAAATGCACCTGAGGATACCATTGGCCTTCTTGGCCACACAGCTATCTCATAGTCAACTATATAATAACATCCTTTTATATTTGCTTTTTCCTTTTCATCATTCAGATTTCCATACATTCCTGAACCTTAAATTCTCCTTGGGTGGAATTTTTTTTCACTTCTGATTTTCCACACAGTAATTGTAAACAAAGGCATTAAAACTCAATTCATCAGATTTCGTAGTCAACATCAATAAAAATCACTTGAAGTGTCAATGCATCCTGAGGTGCTTAATTCAAAACTCACTAAACTGAAAGAGTAGAAGTGACTAGAAATCTACAGTATCATTCTTACAATGTCCTTAGAGAGACTATTTCCAAAGACCAACGTTTCTTTTAGAAACTGAAACTTAGTATCTTGCATTTAGCTCTCAAGTAAGGCCCCATCAGTTAAGTCTAAAACAGCCAAAACACGTAAGTATGCTGGAAAGAAAATAAACTGGGGAAAACAAAAGACACCTGAAGAGAACAAGCATAACTGGGAAAAGTAGAAGAGAGAAGGAAAGAAGTAGATGGGGTAGTAAAAATGGAAAATAAACCATAGACTTGTTCTACCAACAAAGATCAGTATAATTTAGCCAAAAGAAATACAAGTCTGAAAGCTACACTAATGAACTGAGATTCTAAACACCAAGAAGTTGAATAAAGATATAGAACTAGCCCAAAATCAGAATTTATCTTTTTTTTCTTTTCAGACATATGGTATATTTCCCATCACTTTTAAAGAGCGTCTTGCCAGTAAAACGATTAGCAGCGGTTACCTCAGGTACCTAAGTCCCTAGCACAAGGGCATGCAGTGATTGTGGGGTACAAGTTTAGAGCCTAATGTAGCCACATGGATAAAAGCCTGGATTACATTTCAACCACATGGGTTGGAAGCTAAAGAAGAGATGCTGGCACCAAGCAATATTGTACTATATAAGAATTTCACAGCATGCACATATGTATGCATATACTATTACAGATATGCACTACATATACGTTATTCACCTAAAAAAAAAAAAACAAGGTTTTTACTAACAAGTAAATAAAAACAGAATTCAAAGAATAAACTCACAAGGTACAAAGTGCCTGCGTGTGGCATTGGTTTAAGTCTAAATATGCTAATAATGCTGGTACATTTTTGTACACATATTATTCACTCATTTTTTATTGTATTTGACTTGACATTGACAATATATCTTACACATTAGGGGAGCTTATATTCCAGTCTCAGCTGTATGTTAAGAATCTCCCACTGTTACGTGGCGAGAACACATAAAAAACAAATAGGCAAAAGCACGCTTGCTTGGAAAGACTTAATATTTCTCAAAATGTTCAGAAATGATTCTTCCCATTAAAAATCCGAAGTCCAAAGGGGAAAATACAATTGTTACCCTTGATTTTTCCCTGGTGTTTCATTTATTACATCAAGAGTTCCTTGATTGGATTCAAATGCAAAGTTGTTCCCATGGCTTCAAAGTCAGGCTAAATTGAAAAATGCTCTTCAACAACATTGATACTGAAATAATATCCCAGAGTACTGTCTTAATGGCTTTACTCTTACTAAACAAAGAACAAAACTTTGGGGGTCCTTTTAAGTGAAATGACACTACAATTCAAAGAGGCAACAGAAAAGGCCATGTACTGAAAAGAACTCTTTCGCCTTTTCAGAACCCCTTTAGAAATGCTCCAGCATTTCAGCTTTCCTGTGACTGAGGAAGGATACGTGGTCGAATTCACAGGCATCTATACATCAAATCTAACCCAGCACAGTAGTTACTAAAGGGATGGCTATCAGTGTAGACAGCTCTTTGAGGAGACAGTTAAGTGCAGAAACAGACGAGACCCAGGGAATCCCAGGAAATGTCAAGTCTCAAATGCTGTGTTTGGATACCATTCCATGTTTCTCTTCAGATGTATTTGTCCATCTGCAGAATAGCATTATGGGTAAGAGGTGGATGAATTGATGCTAAATAGAATCTTCAAGCTCTCAAAAATCATGTAAGTAATCTACACATACTGTTGGCCTAAAGTATCTATTTATACATACTTTCTACTTTAAGTTACTCTAGAAACTTTTTCACATGCCAATTAAATTTCTGTAAACCAGAAAAGATTTGAGTATTTTGAGGGAGTTGAGGAACGGACCAGATAGCTGATGCTTTCTGTAAATAATACCAGACGATGCCATTACTTTGAATCTATTCTCCTGGGATTGCCTGCAGTCTGAGACCCCATTAATTCCAGCCCTTCCTTCTTCTTGGCAAGGAAATAAAGCAGTGAAGGAGCATGAGCAGGGACACTTTTGCCACCTGCAGAGCCTTTCCACCTTGACCCCTTTCAGGTGCTACCTAGGTAAATTTGTCTGTTATGATTTTCCTCAGAGCCAAATCAAGGTTTGGCATTCTCTTTGAACAGCCCAATTCTAGCAGATGCACAACTTGTGAAAAGCAGACAAGGGGAAAATATTGGATAGACACCTCTATTTTCCTCAACCAGGTCCTATCTCCAGGCAAGGAACATAAGAACACAGAAGGCAATTCACCTAAAACTGCAGTAGGTAAGCCAGCCCTTTAATGAAAGGTGATAAGCATGATAAGTCATCACAAACATGCCAAAATGGGATTGCATGGGCTGAAGATAATTGGCTAGACAAAACTCTGAAAACCAGATGAACACCCTGGAACAAACAAAAAGGTAGTGCCTCATCTGTACCACTAATTCATTTACTATGAACAGGGAGCCACTGTGCAGTGTGAGGACAGACACACGATGGTGAATGTACCCTTAACTACAACAGCACTCCAGGTACACGGACATTTTCTGCAGAAGTCATGTACTGCTCAGAAGAGAAGTGGGCAGAATAATCAGTTTTACCAACACTGCTTGCCAAATAGCAAGAAAATAAATATTCTGGCTCCTTGCATTCTGTATGGAAAATTTTCTTAGAAATATTCCAAGGGTAAGCATGTGAATCAGGTAAAATTAAGGTAATTCTTACCTTAAGGAGCTCATGAGCCAGAGGGAGACTGACTTTTAACGCAATCTGATAGTGATAGGACAAAGGGGAATGGCTTTAAACTAAAAGTGGGGAGATTTAGGTTAGATGTTAGGAAGATATTTTTTACTTAGAGAGTGGAAAGACAGTGACACATGCTGCCCAGAGAGGTTGTGAATGCCTCATCTCTTGATGCATTCAGGGTCAGGCTGGATAGGGCCCTAGGCAGCCTGTCCTATTGGATGGCAACCCTACCCAGGGCAGGAAGGTTGGAAGTAGATGATCTTTCAAGTCTCTTCTAACTTAAGTCATTCCATGATTCTTTGATTCTATTTCTACAAACTCTTAAACTATGATTTTCCTACCTCACACAACCCTCTGCACAATGGTATTTTTCAGACACATACTCAAGTCTCGCCTTAATCACACACTGTGATTGAGTAGGCTTTTCAATTTTCAGTTTTACTCCTTCAGGATACAAGACCTAGACTTCATCTCAAATGAGATATTTCAACATGGAACAATACTGTTATGCAGCAATGCTGATTGGTTTCCGCCCACAGAATTAACACATAGGTCTCCCTGAAAGTGATGCCTACTATTTCCATGGAAACTACCACAGATACAAAGAGCACAATAACGCTATTTGATTAACGCAAATTCTCAGCAAATTCTACAGCTACTGTTTTGAAACATAGTCGCCACCAGTAGCCATGCATTTTCACCAGCAATGAATAAAATCCTGTATGCCGTACTCATGTAAATCTGCACCAGCAGAGGTGATCCACATCATCAACACTGCTGAAACACACCACCCACCACCTCTCTGTGGCAGCATCCACTGTTTGGTCTCCAGAAATGCTCAGAAAGCATTGATGAATGTGCCATTTTTTCCACATGGAGAAAATTCCACACCTTTGCTTAAGATGCAATTCCACATCAAACGCCATTTTGTCAGATTGCCCCTTTGCTGCTATCTGTCACATAACAACAAAACATAGTGGACTATTGTTGGGAAGGTTCAACCTCTACTGCCATACCACCAATACCTGCCTCTGACGTAATGGGCTAACATGATAAAATAGGAGACGTTTCCATGGCAGCCTTCATATTTTCAGAAGCAATAGAGAATCTTCACCAAGAAATGAACACCAGTGTTTACAGACACCAGACTTAGGAGCGTTCCCATTGTCCCTAAGGTGGCTCAGCATAAAAGAGTGCTGCAAACCCTGGTCATTCTGAGATGCATGACAGGACTGCATCTCCAAGCTAGATATGACTCTCATTACATTTATGAATTATGCCTGACATGTAATATTTGAATGTAATATTTTTTGTTTTAATAAAGAGTCACTGGATCATCAGAATAATGGATAGAGCTGGTGCAAATATAATGAAAATGCCAAGCTTTAAATAGCTTGTTTAATTATTAAAAATGTTACAGGAAAAAACTAACTTTGCATTGCTGTCAAGATCAAACGAACATGAATTTCAATCAAAAGAGAGACTATTGTACAATATATTAAAACATGAGGTTCTGCCTACAGTAATTATTGTGCACAGTGCACAAAGGGAAAAAGGCAACACTATCAATCACAGTCTGTCCACATTCAGTCAATAAGAGCCCCTCCTCTGCTTTGTTGCACAGTTTTTCCTTTGTTAGTCATATTATACAATACACGGGGCTTTCAAGAGGTTGGCCTTGGTTGTGCATTAAGGAAGGCTCTTGAGATCCTTCTTGAAAGAAATTCAATAGCTTTTCTTGTTTGAGAAAATTGCAATAAACGATACAGCATCTTCTTTTTATTTATTGTTTTTTAATAGCTAAATTGTCATTCACTACTTACCACATTATCCTTTAGGTAGTATCAGAGCAACATACTACACAGAACTCAACCTCTTCACATGTTCATCTGCTACACAATAACAATACAAGAAGCTCTCATTCATGTTACTGAAGGAGTTATTTCTCCATCCAGGAAAAACACAGGGATCAACATTTTCATTTTGCACCACTGCAGCAGGTTTGCTGATTAGGTGCTGTTGATGATCTCCACGCAATGCAACTGCTGGGGATAACACAGAACATGTTATCTTGTACAGTTGCAGTGGTCAGATTCTCACAACTGAAAAAGCAAAACTGCATAAGCTTATTACATCCAGTGGCTCCAATATTTTTCTTCATTTCTTTTTTAGAGAAGCAGGATATAACACTGAACAATGTTTGACCATTTAGTTACGTACCCTTTCTGCCCATTTTTCCGTCTCTACTTACCAAAATGTTTCTGGTAATCAAATTCTACTTCAGCCAGGACATGTAGTGTTTATTCTCCACAGTATTCCACTGTCACCTCAGAAATATTTCCATTGCTGTTTTTGAGATTAAATTTCTTTTCCCCTTATGCATTTATTTTTTAAAAAAACTGTATTGTTTTCAAGATGTTCTTTAACTGGCTAAAAGGTTGTGTTCACTTTTTTTTTCCTATTTTTGATAAAGTTTTGTTGTGTTATGGCAAAGACTCTCATGCTGCATTATTCATTTGCGTATCAAAATTAAGTTCCAGTTTTTAAATAGTAAGGTTCATCTTTAAGTACAAGCTCTACAGTGACTTACGTATAAATTCTGAGCTATACACAATGAATAGGCTGAAAACATTAGAATGTGGATGAATGTCTTCCTCCAATGGACAACAACACAAGACTGAGCCCTGGGTCCTGCACTTTGGTCACAACCCTATGCAACGCTACAGGCTTGGGGCAGAGTGGCTAGCAAGCTATGTGGTGGAAAAGAATTAGGGGTTGTAGCTGACAGCTGGCTGAATGTGAGCAAGCCATGTGCACAGGTGGCCAAGAAGGTCAACAGCATCCTGGCTTCTATCAGAAATAGCATAGTCAGCAGGAGCAAGGAGGTGATCATCCTCTGGTGAGGTACTGGGGAAATGCACCTTGAGTGCTGCATTCAGGTTTTGGCCCCCTCACTACAAGAGAGACATTGGTGCCCTGTAGCATGTCCATAAAAGGGCAACAAAGCTGTGAGGGGTCTGGAGTACAAGTTTTATGGGGAGCAGCTTTTGGAACTGTGATTGTTCAGTCTGGAGAAGAAGCAGCTCAAGGAAGACTTAATTGCTCTCTGTAATGACTTGAGAGCATAGCAAGGTGGGGGTCAGCCTCGTCTCATAGATAAGTAGTGATAGAACAAGAGGAAACCATATAGCTTCATGTTGCACCAGGGGAGGTTCAGGTTGGATGTTAGGAAAAAAATTCTTCTCTAAAAGAGCGGTTGGATACTAGCACAGCCTACCTCTGGAGGAGGTGGAATCACCATCTTGAAAGTGTTCAAGAAATGTGTGGGTGTGGCATTGAGGGACAAGGTTTAGTGGGCATGCTGGTGATGGGTTAGAGGTTGGACTAGATGATCTTAATGGTCTTAACCAGTCTTAACGGTTCAGTGATTCTATAACACATTCTGTTTCTATAAACCTCCTGTATCTGTAGAACTCCTTGAGAACCATTTGAGTGAACTTTCTGATATGGAAATTGAATCAACTGCTTTTATGGTGAGGCTGATGGGAATTTTCCTTCTGGCCTCGTACTTGAGTCAATGCAGTCATAAAAACTCTGACATGTCTGTATTAGGAGCAGGACATGGTGCCCATTTTACTCAACAGTTCCATCATAGAAGTGTTTGCTTAGTTAACTATGTCTTTGAAAAGCCTTACATATTCTGAACTGAAGATTCACAGGCATATTTGAAATTATATGGCAGAAAAAAAGATGTCCTCATGCACATGCTTGAGGGAATAGTCAAAAGTTAGCTAACCAAGTCATAGTTTATATTATGGTGATAGAGCTCTAATTAATTGCTACATTGTCCCACGATGGGGTTGCTATCCTCTTGTAAATGTTAGACATGTCCTGCACTTCACCATAAACAACTCCAGTTATTGCAAACCACAAAGTTCTGACAATTCCTGCAAAACACTTTAAACTCACAAAACATAAATATGTATCTAGCCCTATGAAGACATCTCAATTTTTTAATCAGTGCAGGAGATGTAAGGCTACATCCTATACAAATGGTATAGACAAAGAGAACAGGACGTTGTCTACTTGTCCATTGGAAAAAAGCCAGTAAGTCAAAACTACAGTCTGGCTGGTTTTTTTCCTTACTTATAGGACAGAATCTATCTCTTCAAATTTCTAAGGATTCTCCTGGGAAAGGTGTAACTATCTTTCTGACAGAATATCTCTATGGCATGTTATCATGGGAGTCATAAAAATTACCAAAATATCCAAAATATATGAGACAGGTTAAAAATAGCATGAAACGCAATTAATGAAAAGCTTGGCATTGAAAGACTTGCATTAAAGCTTTAGTTTTCTATATCCTCCTGCTATTCACATTCCGTAGTCACTGAACAAAGCTGGAGAAAGCAGGATCACTCAGCAGAATCCTCATAGAAACCAGAAGTACACTTTATGGCACAGCAACCCGCTAATGCAACTAAACTACTTCCAGCCCACAAGTGGCATACATGTGGCTGGCAAGTTCAGCCCCCTCTATTCACACCTGTGTGGACTGGTGCTTTTTAAGTTCCAGCATCATCCCCGTACCTGCTCAACTCCCAGCATGGTTTTCCCTATTGAACTGCAGTCACATTAGTAATAACTGCACAGGAGATGCAGAAAGGTAATTACAGTGCTGCCCCAGCTCTGTGCGAGTCAAGGGAAAGGAACACGTTCAAAGCAAGCTGACAGGGTATCAGATGCTAAGTTATTTATGTATCAATTGAACAATTAAATAAAAAATTAATAGCTTCTGAAAAAAATCCTTCCCCACCCCACAGCTTCTCAGGACAACTTCTAACAACCAAGCAAGCTTAGGTAAAGCCCACAAGTTCAGACAAAGCATCTCCTGAAACATTAGGTTCTCTCTGCACTAGCTACAATCTCTAGTAAATCTGTTTGTTGGTTTCTGTATATTTTTATTATTTTCTCTTTCCAGCATATGTTCCAACTTTCATGGATCTTAATACAAACACTTAGCTAGTAATAGCAAGGAGAAAGAGGAAAGTCTCATCTTGTAGCTACTTTAAGGTTTTCTGTGATATCCCAGGTGAATTGATTGTGAGGACAGGGGCAGAATACTGAATTTATTAAACACATTGAGCTAAAAGCAGTAATTGGCCTCACCCAATATTCTATAGTTCTTGTTGCATTTTGCTGTATTAACTTTTCATGGGCTTCACAGTGTACATTTTTGACATTGCTTTCTCCTTGTCCCCATGAGAGCAGTCTGTCTATTCATTCATCTTTGTTTACATTCTTTCAATAAATTATATGGATAACTCTCTATTTTGCCAATTCTTCACTGCTGGCATTTTTAGCTTTGCATTTACATAAGACATTCTAAATTTATGAATTGAATTGAAGGCGATAAAGTTTAAACTAACAAGGCTATAAAAATGAATTTGCTTTAATACTGCAAACATGCTTACAGCAAAACATTAGTTGCAGCAAGTTTTTCCTCATTTTCTCCTGCCTTCCCTTCTCACACAACATTTGCCGTAAGCCATGGAGAAGGCACCTCACCCGAGCCCTTCATTAGAGGAATCCATCATAGCACAAAGAGGAGCATCTCAGCTTATAAGTTTAGTTCTGAGGCAAGCCAACAAACGCACCCACAGCCAGACAATTCCACACAGCAGCACTGCTGCCAGTTAGTGTGGGACAACCTGGGGCCAGAGGAGTTTTCATTATGGGAAATACAACTGGAAACACAGTAAGCTGCTGACCAGGAAATTTCCTGGTAACAACTTTACAGCTGTTAGTCAAAAGAAAAAGAGATTCATAAACACATCTTAAATAGCCAAAAATCAATAATAATAAATACTGCAGCAGGATGTTAGAAATTTCCACAAAACTGCTAACATCCATACCAAAACAGAGGAAAAAGAAATAGCTGGGGCCTTCCTCTTCACAATTCCAAAGAGGAAGGCAAGGTTCTGCTGAGCTCTGTTTGACTTCCACTATCTGTCTGTGCTGTAACACTCCTCTCTGTAGTTCCCAGGGAGGAGAAGGACACAAGGCAGAGGACTCATTTGTACTTAAAACCAAAGAACTTGCATTCAAAGATGCAAGTCTGTGTTAGCTGAAGAGTTCAAATGCTGGCAAACCAATATTTTGGGCCAGACGTATATTTGAAATTGCAAAGCATGCCTCTGATGTTACACAGTGGTAAGTATTAGGAAATAATGAGTTAAAGCACTAGAAAACATTTTAGCTACACTTTAAAGCCTTGCTAAAATTCTAATGTCACTGAAGAAACCAAATTGAAGGTGACAAGAATTTCTGTAGGATCTAATCATGCATTCAGGAAGAAATCTTGTGAAAAAAATCTGACCAGAGAAACAAGAGCTTAATGGCAGTTCTGATAATCTGATGCTCAAAAGAAATGCCTAACAATTTAATGCCATTGATGTGAAACCATTTTCAACCAGTTTCCAGTTAAGATATATATATATATATATTGAAGCTAATTTGAGTGTTAAATGCACAGGTTATTAATTATAATTAGAAACACTTGTCATATTCCAGACAGAAGGTTAAGATTATTTCCTTGACTTGCATGGTACATTATCCTGACATTATCCAAAACCACAGTCAAAAAAAAAAAAAAAAAAAGCAGCAAGGAAAGATTATTCCCAAGAGCACAAGGGCAAAACAACCCATTTGTTAAAAGGGCATTACAAGCCATAATATAGATAATGGATTTTTTTCTTCTACAACTCACATTTAATTTTTTTGGGGGGGGGGGGGAGGGGGAGGTGGAGGGAGGGGGCAAAGCTTTTGAATGGGTAAGTCTTCCACTTCCTCTGTAGCACAACTTGTTAAACAGTCTGTGCTTAAGGTGGAGAACAGTTACGAGGTATCAACAACTGCAGCATTTTCAAACAATATTTCCATGGGAAAGCATTTCTTCATTAAAAACTGCACTTCAGAAAACAGTATTTCATTCAGGGAAAAACAAATATTCCTGTAAAGTGGAAAAACTGATCTTTCCATAATGCAATTTTTAGGGTTTGTATTGTCCTACATGAAAAAAGAAACAAAAAAGCACAGATACTTTATGAGGAAGAGGGATAAAGAAGTAGATCTTTCATAAGAGAATATTTTTGATGTTTTGTTCTTAGTCTGTTTAAAAAGTAACTTTTTAATTATTCCAAAACTTTGTACAAAAACTCTGCTTCCCACCAGCTCTTATGCTTTTATAACCTTTGCCAGTGTTGGCAGGTATGGGTGCATGCAGGAATCACAATTAAAAACACACAGCTTGTCACCCACTGTTCATTTGTCAGAGGAAACAGGGAAGATTATGTTTATGAAGTGATTTAAGTCTTGTACAGTTGCTGGAAAAGCTCACTAGAAAATAAGTTGATGCTTAAAAGATCCCCTCTAACTAAGTAGATCTAACAGATGCGAACACGAATGAGGAAGGCTTTGAAGACACACATTTCTCTCCCATACAGCTAAAACATGGTCTGTACCAGCCAGCGCTGACAGATAACCACACTCTCTTTCTTCCCTATATCTCAGTAAATTAATGCATGCCAGTTTTGAGTCCTGTTTGACTGGGAAAAGCAACAAGCACAGAAGATTAAAACAGCAAACATAAGATCTCAGTCATGATCAAACTCCAAAATTTTAAGTATGTTTTTATACAAAAAGTTGGTTAACATATTTTCTCTGTGAGTGCAAAGGTAGGTAGGGCTGAAGTTGCTCATCTAAGCAGTATCTACATGACTATCTGCTGTATTCAAGTTCTTATACAAGCTAGCTCTCCTTTTAAATTTTGCAATTGTCACTCATTTTCAAGACAACAGTTTTTTAGGCATCAATATTTGGGAGCAAAAACATTAGAATTTGTTTATGGCTCTAACAAATTTTTTAGTCATTTCCAAACCTTATCTCATGCATTCACATTTCAATGACTTTTTAAAATGCTATCCTAACCTAGACACATTATGCTGTTGAGTAATGATGCTTAAGTCAGCATTTTCTGAAGATCCATAAAGACATACATAAAAAGCCATGCTAACACCCAACTCTCTGGCAAAGTCTGCTCCCACTACTCAGATGGGAGTTGGTCAGGGCTCAGGTTTTAGCAATCTCCTGGACCAAGACACAGAACTAATTCCAACCTCCAGCTCTCTATGGCCAACTGTAGTACTGGATTCATGAATCCCATGATTCCTCCAGAAGGAAATAGTTCTCTTCAGATATTGAAGCTCGCAGGCTATCACATCCCATCAACTATACCAGCTGCACCAGCACCGAAATAGCCACTCCAAACCCTGTTGGTACTGGGGTTTGTACTGAGTCTTCATGCCATTTCAATCTACAGATCACTCCATATCTCTTTTTCCACAGCAGTCATAGAACTTGGGGCTTTCCATCACCCTCCATTCCCGCTAAGAACTCATGCTAGAGGACAGATCAATTGAAAATCCATCAAAATAATTAAATCTTAAGTAGGAAAACACAACTTCCTTCATGCATTTATGCTACATTTTGCATACATATTTTTTAAGCAGCAACTACAACTCTTGAACTTTCACAAGTGAAGAGCTTTGACACTACAGCAATATGCTGTTCCCTGTCCAGAACAGGCAGTATGCTATTAAGCATTACTCCTACAGAGGGGAAATGGTAGGATACTGTATCACTTTTTTGTATAGCAATAGCAGACTCATAACCTCAACTACTTGACTTCCAAGTCTGCTGTGAATAAGAGACAGCTACATCACTTGTGTAACTTAAACTTCTAAGCTGAATACCAGTATCACTCACTGATCTAGATGTTTACATCCCTGTTAAGCTTTCAGCAAATAAGCTATAACACCTAGGGTTGGTGTACAACTTCGTTTTGTCCTGAAAGGGATCTAACCCCCGCGCACCAAAATCATGCTGCGAAACAAGCCAGCATGTTCTAAGCAGAAAGGTTTGGTGTACTCACTTCAGAGTTTCACTGCTGCTTGAAATAAGAATGCTAACACAGGTTCAACATAGGATACACTCGGCATTTATCTGCACTGGAACAAAACTTTTTCCAAGCAGCTCATACCAAAAACTAACATTGGAAGGAAAAATCATTACCAGAATAAATGGTCCTAGACACAGTCTTGTGAGTTTCCCCATGTAAAGAACATACAGTTAAAACTAGCCCTGAAAGACTTAACATGGCTCAAGTAACAGATTAGCATACTGTACAATTAATGAATATACCAATGTTATGGTATAACAGAGAGCTTGGCTATAATGTTATTACACAAAAGCAGGAAACAGAAATGATAGGCACACTCATCCATAACTTGGGCTCGCAAGGGAAACTCCAGTAGAGTGGATCTCCAGAAGAGATCTTTCCCCACTGGCAGTCAGCCCTTAAATGGGTCTAGGAGAGGTGCAGCCAGGCTCCACCCCTTCCTGCAGCGCAGGAGAATTGCCTTCACCTGTGCTCCATGGCTGACTCAGTGCTTGTCTCAGGTGATCAATCAGAGGTTCAGGCTGTGATTCAGCAGCCCCATACACACACACTTGGTGTCTGCTTCATACAGTGTAAAAAAAAAAAAAAAAAAAAAGTACTCTAGGATGCAAGTGTGACTGGGTGGAGTCCTATCTGCTTTTTGAAGGGTAACCTACTTCCTCGTGTTGTCGTAAGAGAGGTACCTGTTACCTGTTTTCTGTACTCTTTTCTCTTTGGAGCACTACAAATTAGACTAGTCCAAAGAAATCATCGTAAAAAGATATTACCATTCACACAAAGCAATGCCAACAATCAAATGTCAACGCTCAAGCTTTATTAACTTACTCTATGGCCCTTGACTAAATATTACCATAAAGAAATAAAAAATTCTATATGCATAAAGTCTTCGGGACCTATTTTTGTATTTTCACTACTCAGAACTAAAAAAAAAAACCTGACCTCATGCACTTAATAGCAGCACCTTAATAAAGAATTGGTAAAAGCAGCTAGTAAAATAGATATTGATTATATACTTATATACTTCTCATTTTTACAACAAAAGTTTTAATGTCATAATAGTGAAAATGAAGCTCTTTTGCTACACTCTTCATTGAGCAATTCCTTTTTCTTGACTTTGGTCTTATTCTGCTACAGAAAACTTAGTTGAATGAAGACAGCATTGGTCACATTTCTTCCAGAGGCTGGCAAAGTAGACACATTACAACCCACATGCTAATATCCATACCACATAACCATGCATAATGTAGTATCTCGCTGGCAGAGCAGCCTATATTCAAGTGTGAACATTCTTTCTGCTAGAGGCTGTACGTGAGGTGCAAGTGGGGTGAAATACTGATGGAAATATTTTCTTTCATCCTCAACCAAACAGAGAGCACGGATTTCATCAGCTGTCTACTGACAGATGTACCGCTGTTTGCTCTATGTCCTTGCTTGTGGGTTACTTCTCTGATCTCTAATGGGATCCACTGGGGCTTGCCAAAATTCAGCAGTTCAAGTCTCATTCACAAATGCTCTTCTCACAGGAGCTTCTAACGCTCATCACAGGAAGTCCTGTAAAATTCAGCTCTGCAACAGCATCACACAGTTAATAAAATCCAAGAGGGACAAAACTGACCTGCAGATGATGGCGGGCAGATCACAGTTTCAAGAAAAAACAGCGGCCACACACTTGAGGGTGAAATATAACCTAGGAATAAATCTCCAGAGCTGGAAGTAACTGGGAACAATTTCTGGAGCCAAATACCTGCTTTTATCATTTGTGTTTTCTTAGGCTTCATATTGAGTTTCTCTCCTTTTATTCAGCAGTAGAAAACTTATAACAAATTGTGGTGCTGCCACCATTATATTTCCTTAAAGGCTCACTTTGATTTATACAAGGAGCAAACCAAAACAAAAGAACCTTACTTATAAATCTATGAGTTAGTACTACAGGCTATTTTTTGCACAAATGCATCAAAGTGGACAAGAGAGGTCATCAACTTTCTTCTTACATTAAGGTGTTATAATTCTTGCTTTCTCCAAGATTTCAGGTTGATCCTGTTACTACTATATTGTACAGTGCCTTCTGCTGCATCTGGGCAACCAAAGAGGTTGAGATTGCTTACAAGTAAGCAAACAGGCTGTTCCCATAAGAGATGGAGAATTTCTGACCCAAAATAGGAGGAAAGAGGTATAAATACATTCAAAACAGGGATTAAAGCTTATTGGAAATTTTCTATATAAAGCTACCACAAAAATGGAGTTGCTGGAGCGAGTCCAGAGGAGGTCCACAAAGGAGGGCTGGAGCACCTCTTCTACAACGACAGGCTGAGAGCAGGAGCTCTTCAGCCTGGAGAAGAGAAGCCTCTTAGGGGACATTATAGCAGCCTTCCAGTACTTGAAGGGGACCACAGGAAAGCTGGGGAGGGAATTTTTATAAGAGCAGGTTGTGACAGGATGAGGGGAAATGGTTTTAAACCGGAAGAGGGCAGATTTAGACTAGATATTAGGAAGACATTCTTTATTGTGAGAGTGGTGAGGCACTGGGAACAGTTTGCCCAGCAAGATTGTGGATGCTCCCACCCTGGAGGCATTCAAGGCCAGGCTGGATGGGGCTTTGAGCAACAAGGTCTAGATGGACATGTCCCTGCCTAGGGACACTTTTTTAGACACTTTTCCTTAGCTGGCATGTACAACCCTAAGCACAGTTTGTAGTGTTAGATGACAAGTACCATGTAAGAATCTGAATGAATTCTAATATAAAGCTTACTATGTTTCTGGCTAGATTACTATCAGTTTATTAAATTCACTTTTGTTTTCGCTGTACTCATCAACATACTAAACTTCAAGCTTACTGAATTTGAAATTTATATCCGTAAGTACTTGGAACAGATTACATAACCACTCCTGAATCTTAAATCAAAATATGGCAGGTTTCTAAATAACCAAAAGCATTTTCAAAAATATTCTACAGAAAAGTAAATAATATATCAGGCAGACCTTGATTTTGTTACAAAAAGATAAAGGAATCACAGGAAAATTCAAACCAGGTAGAACCACAGAGGCTTTTAGTCCAAATCCTGCTCAAAGCAAAACCAGACCAGGCTGCACAGGGCTTTTCCTAGCTCCCTTTCTACCCAGTTCAGTGCCAACTGTAAACATAATGGGAGAACCTGTCATCATCTTCACCATGTTACCAATAAAGGCGCTAAACAGGAAAAGTCCTAATACAAGACCTGTGTTACTTCACTTGGTCATCTTAGGCACAGTACAACCTTATCTAGATCTAGCTTCCAGACCTGATCAGCCAGCTAGGTTTATTTTTTTTAAACCCATGTAGTTAACCACTCATCTCTAACTTGGATAAGGAACATTGCAGGAAACTGTGTTGTAAGCGTTGCTGAAATTAAGATAAATGACAATCACTGCTCTTCCTTCGTCCCCTGATCCAGTCATTTTCCCATTTTAATTTGGACAGACGTGCTTTATTCTTAGTAAATCCATACTGGTTGTATCCCCATCAATTTTTTTCCTGCCCAGAAATGCTTTATTACTCAGTTGAAAAACACACATAGAAATATATAACATACAGTGATTTTTGCTTTTATTTCATCAGTTCAATATTCATGAGGACCAGTTCAGCAGGTGCTTAGAATAGGAGAACTAAGGTGCTACTGAGGGTACTCACATGGTTCTGCTTTTTTGTAACAGTCTAAATTCAAAACAGTTGTGCCATTTCACACCCATCTTTATTAAAGACTAAAACCGAGTAAAACATTTTAACTTGCCATCTTTAACTTAATCGTGTGATCACAGAGTTTGGGTGGAAACTTCCAAATAGTTTACTCTAAAGATCCCTATGAGCAGACAATCATACAGAATTCCTTCTTCCAACTGAGCTACTAAAAGAAGCATCAGTAACAGCACATGTTGAAGAGAGCACGTTCGCTTTTACTACCAGTAATTTCAAGTAAAAAATCAAAGCCTTTCTACTTGAAGGACTAAATATTCATGGCCTCTAAACCAATAGATAATCATTTTTTAATGCTCCTTGAAACTAATAATTCCATGAAAAGTAAATACTTCTGAGCAATTCAGAGGCTTATGAATAATACTCATTGGTAAGTATCAGCATTTATGACTAATGCAGCATGCTATCGTATCTAAAGAACAGTGCAGGACACTTTGATTCTTTACTCTTTGTTGCTAAAGCTGTCAGCATTACCCCAGTAACTTCAAGGTTACTACATTGCAAATTGCAAGTTTTCTGATAAATATTATCTTCCAAGTCAGCAAACTTTTTAATTAAATTTTACAGAAGAACCATTATTTTTGTCTTTAGATTAAACTGGCCTAGTCTAAAAAGCTATCCTTTTAAACTAGTGAGTTGTCTGTACATTTGCATGTATCCTATCTTCGAGAAGACCACAGAAAATAATTAGCTAGAGTTTAACCATTATACAGCAATCAAGCCAGTACAGGAAAAAAAAAAAAAAGGTTGTGATCAATATGAACGTATGCAGGAAAGAGATTGGATTTTATCAGTAATATCATTCAAGCTGCTAATTTTGCTTTGGACTCTAAGGTAAAATACATATCCAAACACTTGCAAGATCAAACCTCCATAGCTCAGTCAAGAAAAGACATATTTCATATATTGTTGGAGTGCTACTCTAAAATTTTGCATTTAAAAAAGATCAAAACAAATAAATGCATCAGAAGGCTAAGAACAGGCAGCCGCACTTTCACATGTGCAGCCCATTGCTTCATATTTAAAGATGACAAAAAAAAGATAAAAGAGATTAAAGTCAAGACTAATAGTCACCAGTATTAAACATTTGAAGATAAAACAGATTTATAGAAGAAACTCTAGTTTTTTTAAGAGCTGCACTTTCAGAAGATACTTGAAAAGTGACCACAAAATACAGATTGTAGGAGAAAGTACATTTCACCGTCTTGTCCCTAATATATGTTAAACATGAAAAGAGGTGGGGGGAAAGCCAAGGCAGATCCTACAGGCATGCTAGAAGCAAAGAATTAAGAGCTCTGAGAAAGCTGTAAACTTGCAACAAACAAGAACAATTGGTGTCACACAAGATGCGTCAGAATAAATTGATGTGTATTAAGATATGTTCATCACTAACATACCCTTTCATCAGGAAAGAAAAAAAAAAGCCTTTAAAATTGTTAATGAAAAGGATGGATGGAGCAAAAAACAGAAGCCCTACTCTTTGTTGTAATAAGAGTTGTCAAAACTATCTGCATATTTTAACAAATGAGAGAAGGACCAAGAATCTTAAGAAATGTAGGCAAGTACTTCACTCACTATATATTCCTTCCCAGGTATTTTGGACAATCGTGTTTTAAAGTGCACATGCTTTCAGTCTCAGCTCATTACCATGAGCAGGACTTATTGATTGTTAGCAAAGACAAAAGAAGGAGATGGGAAGAGTTCTCAGGCGCTTTTGCATGGTCTGCAGGATCAAGTGTCTAACAGGGACCTGAGATATGAGGAAGATGCATGAGTTTTTATAGGCACACACACACAAAAAAAAAACTGTGCATCCTGAAACATTAACAGTGGGTAATTCCAGCTGAGGACAGAAGGGCAAACAAGAGCATTCATGCACAGTGGTAGTGGATTGAGAGAGAAAAAGCAGGAAAAAAAAAGTGAGACTATCAGATTGTTTTTTTAAGATTGCAGTCCATTCAAGCTTTTTCTTGTGAGCCTTTTTGCTTACTAGAAACCGTAATAGTAATCTGCCATGGAGGAAGAGTTTGTAAATCTTTCTGTAATTCCACTTGGATGTTGCAAGTCTGTCAGAAGGAATCTCCAGAAACAGAGGAGTGGTGATCTCTTGCCTTAGAAAGTCTCATCTCACTGTTTTTGCTGAGCGTCAAAACTTTCAGCAAGTGAAAGCAAATGAAAGTCTAGGAGAACGAATGTGTGGTCTTGTGAAGATTCTTAGTCTCTGTTCTCCACTTTAAACTTAGTCTTTTTCCTATTTCCTTTACCAAAAGAAATAGGTCTGTGAAAAAAATATGATCATGCCTTCATTAGAGATTCCACCTCCTCCCACAGTGGATGCACAAACTGGGAACTTCCACAAGGCTTTAGAACATGGGTTTTCTTGCTCACTTTCCACCTCAATCAATTAGCAGAGCTACCACTAGCACTAACACTGGCATTACACTACCTTGGTTGAAACCTTGATTGGACAGATGACCTCCAAATAGTGAGCAGCAAGATGAAAGGTTATCCCACCAAGGATGACAGCCTCAAAACATGTTTTAAAGGTTTTCCTGATATAGTCATGGAAGAAATGCTACCAACCTTGTTTAGTATAGGACTTAAATGATTACCTGAAATTGCATTCTTCCCAAGAAATAAAGGTAATGAGAGCATCCATATGAATTTACAGAATGTTTACTACAAAACATGAGGTTAGAAATCTGCCAGGAATACTAAAGCCATACAGTGACAGCTTAGTTAAGAAAAAACAGTCATCCCCCACATCTACCTGTGTTCAGGACCAGGAGACAACTCTTAAGAGGTAACTTCCCAGATGTGCAAATAAATGAGATTACTAAAATACAGACAGTTTGACCAGAGTTGAATAAAAGGAAGCAAAGCTGAATGACTTACAGCAAAAGGCTGAGAGGAAAGAAGAGTTAAAGACACCATCTATGTGTATGTGTAGGAAGAAGATTGTACACAGTGGTAGGGGAGACCATCTTCTAACTTTCAGGGCTCCTGCATAGGAAAAATAATTTGGCTGACAACAGAAACAAGGTTATAGTTTATAGTTTTAATATGTAGCTAGAACAAGGTTATAGTATATATAGTAGCAGAAACAGAGCTTAGAAAGACTACATTAACACTACTACAAATTAGCGATATGACAGATATCACCAAACAAGATCACACTGAAGTACAGAAAGCAGACATACAAATCATTCGCAAAGCAGAGCAATAAAAGCATAAAAACAAGGAAAAATATGAAGCTTACAAAAGCTGCAAGGTAAAAGTTATTAAACAACATTGCAACAAATAAGTACAGTAGAGAAAAGTCATGACAAAGTTCAAAGGAAAGGCTTCGTGTATGGAATCAAATCTAATAACTACGACAAGAAAATTATACCTTGCCTTGGAAACAAACAGAAAACACACAGTAGTAAGAAAACAAGCAGACCAATAAGACGAAATATTTTATGCATATGACAAAACTAAAAAGAATGAGAGTGCTTTTAAATCACAGACTACTATCAATACCAAGGACATGTTATTTGAGTAGTGGGAACAAAACAGATAACACAAGTAAAGGACTCCAGAGGCAGCAAGTTCCCATCAGAATTATATCTTCCCCTTTTTGTTACAAAAAGCCAGGGAAATAAAACACAACATAGAAGAAAAAACAGTATAAATCTTCGAGAGTGTAAATAAATATGAACCATACACTTGCTATCCACACAAAAATTGCATGGTTATCTGAAAAGATATGAGTATTACAACACATCGTCTTCCCTCCAAAAAGGATAAAACCAATTCAATGATTACTTCATAAGTTGTAAAAACAAACATCTGAAGCTCTCAACTTTGCCAACTGCGCTGCATTCATCTAGCGGTCAGAAACAGTTGTATCTCATTAAATCTGTTCCTGTCCTGAAATTCTTTGGAGTGAGAAAAAAGGTATCAGCCAGTGTCCATAGCTTCCACACTATGGGGTCACTTCTGAGGGTAGAAAGGATCACGCAAATGGAAAGTGTCTCATCAGTAGTTAACCTCATGCCATGCTACTGTAATCACTGTCAAGAGTAGGAAGTTAGGCGTAGGAAATGTAACCAGCAGACAAAGAGGACTTGAAAGTCAGTGCTAGCAGAATTTCAAAAGAAAAAATAGTTATATGGCTCTAAGACATTCTTGCAACAAAAACAAACAAACAAAAACAACCCGTTTAGCATACAAATCTGAATGTGAACTCTTAAAGCAAAATAGTTTCAGACCACTTCAGGGAACAAGCAGGACAAAAGTCCACCCCACAAACACTCAAAAGTATACAAGCAGCTACACCAATTCCACTTGCAAAAAAAAAAAAAACCTTGACACGAGAACATTCTAACTCACAAGGTGATTTGAAAAACACTTCAGTGCTGCACACAGTGAGACAGATCACTTTGGCTATGTCCTATAAAATACTTTTTTAAGAGTTTCTCAGAAGTTTCTGGGAGTTGCTCTTAAACAGAAACATTTCTCTGGAGAATATAGAAATGGAAGTGCTTTCCTCAGACGTGGCTGTGAATGCTTGAGCCCTGCTGCAGAAGTGCATATGTACTGGAATATGCAGACTAAATAATAAGCTCCAGCCATGCTGTAGCAATCAGCAGAATTTCAAGAAGAGTAGGAATCACCAGTTTCACTACAAAAAGCACACAATAACATCATTATCATAGACTATTATCTAGACATCTGGGAACAAAGAAAAAGCTGTCAGACATTACCTCAGTGACCACTGTAATCAAGGCAATGGACCATTTGCTCAGCCTTGATATCTGAAAGCATGAAGTCTCATTAAAGTAAAGTGGGTTCCCTTGTCTTTGTGCGATTTACCTGGAAATGGTAAGTCAGGCATATCATACATCATTTCTGTAATACAGAAGTTAGTCAGATGGCAAAACTGAACAGGCAGTTAAAATTGTTATGGCTATTCAAGATGAGAAGGAAAACGTGTGGCAAGCCATTCTTATTGGAAGAAGCTGATAAAATGCTGCAATACCGGAAGAAATGAGCACCAGGCAGCTCCTGTGTGACTGTACCACATGTACTCTGCCATCTGTCACACGTGCACAAAGCTTTGCACAACGTTAAGATGAGCAAGAACTCTCCTAAATTTAGCAGGAGAAAAGTCAATTGCCAAAAGTTGAAATGATTAATTATTAAAAAAAAAAAAAAAAAATCAAGTTTATGCTAATAGAGCAATATATATCCTACTGGTTGCAACAGGACATTAGTTTATACATACAGAGAATTTACCTTATCTTTATATTGGTTTCGACAGAGATACATCACAGGAGACAAGCTAACCAATACGCAAAGCCTGTAGCAGAACAACATGAGGCACAGAGATTATTTTTTTCCAGAAATTGTTGGTGAAAGCATTGGAAAGTACATAGCAGAGAGCCTGGATCTTTAACTGTATTGGGTATCTCCCTTTTAACATTTCAAATTGAATACAATAAACAAGAGCTGCATTTAATTTAATAAGGTGAAAGGAAGAAAATTTTAGGTCAGAAACTGGATTTATTGTGGAAGCATTTGATCATTTTCAGTCCAAAACTTCCATAAAGCTTGGAAGAAAAAAAACAAACAACTAAGGCCTCCCTATTTAAAAGCGGATAGAGTCGCCCTTCACTGCATACATTACCAAAGAACAAATGTGAATATATTGACGCTTTATTTATTCAACTAATAGTACACGGTCTCGCTGCATATTAATTAACACATGAAGATGGACAAGGCTCTTAATAACTAATTAAAACAGGAGCAAGATGATATGATCCCAAGTTCAAGCCTTAGGCTGTGTGAAAACGCGTCCTCAATGTGACACTTGTACAAATACAAAGGCAGTGCTTTTAGCACACAAAGGTTACCAGTCCCACAGAATACAATACTCTGTGATCCTTATTGCTCTGCTTACATGCTGCAGCAGAAGCAAGGGAGTCTGCTTTCAGCAATACGCTTTTTTGGTAGCATACTATACAACAGTGAAGCAATACACTGTGTTTTACTGAAATGCTAATCTGCTATCAAATGCTTTTGTCCTTCCTCTCTCAGTTGTAAGCCACAGAAACATTACGATTGAATGTCTGATTGTTGCAAGAGCATCAGCAAGCACCTTTGAAGTGTTACAAGCTGTAATTTTAACCTGTAATACATCTTTGTACAACAGACCACAACATCCCTTTATCGGCAGTTTTCCTTGCATTTTAGTTTAGCCAAGAAAAAATATTATATGAGAGATTTTTGGCAAATGAGCCACCTTACATTAGCAGAGATTAGAGTCATAAAGCACACGGTAGAGGATCAGTATATACAGCCAACTAGATGAAGTTTAACACAGATTGTAAGAGCCAGGACACATCTGACATTTCAGACAACACAAAGTCCTTAAACAAATTCCATTATGCCTAGGTATGTATCGAGCTGCAGTTGTTTCGGATAACTGAGTGACCTTTCTGCCACGTGTGCTTTGACACTTAAGCAAAGTGGGCTGAATTATGGACAAAATATCAGCTTTCACTTTGAATTTTGACTCCCCTTCTCCATTTCTTTTATATGCATTATGGAATATAAAAAGCATGCACAATGAACCACCACCAAGCTTTCAGTACTCCATTCACCAGGATGCCAGTGGGATTTCATTCACATTCAGTAGTGCTGTGTAGGGATCAGACTCAATTAAATCGCTCACGCTTTTTAGAATTCTCTATAGCTTTCCTCTAGGAGAAATATTACAATGCAATCAGACCACATCCTTACAAAGAAGGTAGTCCAGAAACAAGAATATGCCATGCTGTGTTTCTAAATTACCACAAACAGCTGAGTAAGCAACATATTAGCTGAGCAGGAAGCCAAGCATGTTTGAAAATACAATTACTGCAATGTTAATGTGTCTCTGTCTCAGGTTTGGGCTTCAGAGTTGCCTTTACAAAGGAAAAAGAGCAAAACTGATAACTACGAAATGCAATGGTTGGAAAACTGCTATCTAACTGCTGCTGTGGGTGGGGGCAGTGAATGTTTGTTTTTGTTCTTGCTGAGATGTTTTTATAACAATTTTTTTTACAGCCTGTCAAAACATCAAGTGAAAGCCTACATGCACAAGAACTTGTTTGATGCTTTGGATTTTCCCCTGAAAAAATTCCCTTCACAATCATCCATATACATTAGAAAGAAGTATAGAAGCTCTGAAGCATGTGTTTAATAAACTGAGATAATGTACCAAGGAGTATTTTATGATTTAATGCTTCTGCCTCCCTGTGGCAGAGAGGGGAAATGACCCCTCTCAGGAGCTGGTTCAGCTGCCCGGGCCACCATCAGATTTGCAAACACAGGTGCACTGGTTCTCCTCCATCATCACCTGAAAACAGCTTACAGTTCATTTTACCTTAATTTCAATTCTTAACTGAGCGAGAAACCACAGGTTACAGGAAGAAGCAGCAAGGAAAAGCTCACAAAGTCCATGATGCCCATCCCTCCCCAAGGCTATAGCAGTTTAGTGCACCCTGGCAGGTACCAGACTGCCAGGACAGGGGAAAGCAGCTGAGCAGCATTACACTGTTCATTCAGACACCTCTGCAAGCCAATGCTAGTGTCCTCCAGCACCTTCCAAACCCCAGCTTTATCTCATTTGTCTTTCATAAACTTTATGTGAGAATTGATCACTTCGATGTAGGAAGCCATAAGCTGCCTGAAGCTCGGTTTTTGTGACACTTCCTTCTCTCCTTGCTGTATTGACACAACTACTGTGCAAGCAATGGATTATTGTCACACTGCAGCAGAGGCTGGAAAAACTGTCCAGTCCTAAATGCGAAAGCAATTCTCTACAACGTAACACAGCCTTCACTTCTGGGAAATTTAAGTAACAGAACAGTGGCTGTAGCAATTCAGAATAAAGGTCTAGGTGGGCCCTATTCTCCTCCAGTCATGAAGAGAAGCAGCTGCATCAGAAAAAGGCACAGGAAACAGTGCAAGTCTGTAGTGCTGCTTCTCAAGAGTGGATTATCCCAATTTCTGAGCACTGTTGAATGCACAGCTTTCAGAGTCATGAGTTAGATACACATCGTTACGTTGAATATCCCTTAACAGACTTTTTTACATTTTTCTTTAATCACATTGAACCTATTCCGTACTTTCCACATCCACAAAACTACACAGCAGTGAAACCTCCATGTCATTTATTCATTCCATGAGAACAATCTTTCTTCTGCTTACTACCTTGAAGACTTGTAAGAAATGATGGAGAATGAGATGGATTCCCTACTAGCTTTTTCCTACATAGCTGTGATTCTACACACCCCTTGCTTCCTCCTAAGCTTTCTCCAGCTAAAACAGTTTAATGTTTGATCTTTGCTGAGATGCAAAGTGTTCCCTACTCCTGATCAAATGTAGTAGCTTCCTATAATTCTAGTGTATTCTGTTGAGATGAAGAAAAAAAGAATAGAAAAAAAATGCATGCAGTTTTAAAAATCCAGCAGACAGCAGACCCTGATCTTGTGCAAAGACAGTGACATTAGGAGTTTTACTCTCCAGTCCTTCATCTCTTATTCCTAATGCAAGGTTGCTTTGTTTTCAGGGGACTAATGTGCCCCAATTCCATGCTATCACTCCAGAATAGGAGAAAGATTAGGACTCATCTTCATGTCTTTAACCAGCCATATTTCCTCTTTCCCTCAGAAGCATACATTTCTTTACATGGGATTTCACATCTCCATAACAAGCTTTCAGCCTACTCTGCTCAAGCCTTTTTGTTCTGTTAGAACTGCATCATCTCACAAATACAATCATTTATGACTATATGATCATAGGCAGAAGAACTTGTCAAAACTCATATAAAATATAATAAAATACATTCTCAATATCTTATTAATCCATATAAGGACCTTCCATTCTGCTTTATGATGACTTAGTGAGTTTCTCTATACGTTCTACGCATCTTCAGTGAAGGACTCCAACCAAACTATTTTAACTTTGAAAGTTAAGTACGTGGCAGGACCTGTACCATTTTAAATAGGGGTATATCTATTCCTTGATGGAATTCTGTTAAATGATCATCTTCTTCTAAAAAGATATCCCTGCATCACTTTTAAACTACAAAAGAGTTTTTAAGCAGTTGCTTTGCTGGATGCAAGTTCAATATATTATGCTAGCATCTCTTCTGAAGATTGGCATCATCTTCAACAAGTATAAAGTTGATAAAGTATAAGCCCAGGCTGGAATTTTGATAGTTTAGTTTTCTTGTGGCTGTTAAGTAAACCTAAACAATACTGATAGTTCTAGTATATTCAGGGACCAAACAGATGTAGTTCTTGAAAAAGATCACATTGAGAGCAGTATGGAAAAATCACAAAAGAGTCAAAACTGGTTCAACAAATGCTTCACTCTTTAGCAAAGTACTTGAAGAATTTTAAAAATACCTTTTATTCAGAGACTTACAAGCTGTATTTTCCCACTGAAGGCTGACCCCCAAAAATAAAGATCATTGTAACCTTAAACATGAGGAGCTCTGAAACACTTCTGGCACAAGAACAAGCACTTAATTGTGACATGAGAACGCTCTAGTTCATGCAAACTTCCCATACTAGTACAAAGACATGATTTTTTGTGATTTATTTCTCATGCTGTTTAGTGCAGCCATACCAGCTGCCTTACACTCACCATTATAAGCAGAATTTCACATTCATGTTTGCGCAGCAAAAGCTTCTACAACCACTATTGCTTAGTAAATACAGAACTTTTGAGATGTTACTTTTGGGAAATAACCTCAAAGAAGAAACAAGGCTAAAAAGAAATTAGAAGACTCCAGACTTCAAAAACAGCAATGTTTAAGATAAAATAAGTATATACTCATGTATGCAATTTAGTTATTTGAATAACAAACTGATATCAAAGGATGCCAAGCTATTGTACTGTGATAAAAGACTTGGGCCTGGGTTCCAGGAACTGAAAACAAGTAGCCAAAGGGCATGGAAAGCCTTTCATCCTGCACTGGCTGTTTAAGTTGGCCTAAATAGCAAGCCTAATACTATTTTCACTTCATTTTTTATATTACTTTTCCACAAATGTTTTGGCACAACAGCCCTAGATAAATATCAATATGGAGAAAATAATAAAAACATCAGATGACAAGCTAGCTCAGACATTGCTTCACTGTCAACACTTTGACAATACATAGTTACTACATACTAGCACCATCCTACTCCACAGAACAGGGAACACGTATGATTGGAGCTCAAAGGTAATGCATTTATTTTGCCAAACAGTAAACAAATGCTAGGATTTGCATATTCTCAAGCCTGAAGAAGCACAAGAGCTCACAAACAACTCCTGCAATGTCCTTTCCTGTTCAATTTGTGCTTTTAATTGCCACCATCAAATACTGACAGCATGCTTCACTCAGTAAGCTAGACAAATTCTGAAGCATGGAGGATAGTATGTAGGTGTGAACTACACTCTGAGGAAGATAATTTCATTGCAGATTTATTTTCCAAAGGGATCCAAATGAACCTTGCTGGAGTACTGCACAGGGTGTCCTACTAAATGGACTAAATAGTCTTCAGTTTTTCCCTTCTACTGTCTATTTTCTGTACAATACAGTCAGATTTCTACTGAGACTACAACATCATCTGCTTATGTATTTTGTCTAGTGCTCCCAAGATCTACTTCAATTGTTTGTTGGGGTCTTCCTGAATGTTGTTTTGTTTTTTTTCCCTTAAGTGTAGAGCTTTTGCTGTAGGTCCTCAAACAAAGTGTGTACAATACTGATTGAAGTCCTGCCTGTACTCCATGCAAGATTCAATATATTCCTCTTCAACGGATACAAGTAGAGCCTGATCTGTAAGCAGGATAAGCAAACACTACATTGTAGGATATGATGGAGCTCAGTTGTTCTAAGCAGCTTAGAGCTTTGGTTGGTCACTGAGACTCATCCAAAGTCACTTATAGCCAGACAAGGATACAGAGGTACAATGTACAATGCTACTTGCTGTTTTTGCTGCACACAGAAGTAGAGTAAAAGTAAATTCTGTGTACCTTAAGTCAAGACAGATATGTTGCCATGCTTTGTCAGGTTATCATTTTCTTCCAGATGTTCTGGATGGGTATATTAAAAACGTAACCAATTTTGGGGCTTGTCCTTATAGAATCAGGAAAATGAACAGATTGGAGAAGACCTTCAAGATCATTAAGTCCAACCACAACCTAATCATACTACCCTAACTCTAATAACCCACTCCTAAATCACATCCCTAAGCCTGCCCCCAGACAGTTTTTAAACACATCCAGGGATGGTGACTCCCCTGGGGAACCTGTTCCAGTTCTTAACCACCCCTTCTGTAGAGAAGTTTTTTCCTAATATTCAACCTAAACCTCCCCGACACAATTTGATGTCATCTCCTCTCATCCTGCCACCTGCCACCAGTGAGAAGACAGAAACCCTGCTCTTGCTGCTATCACCTTTCAGGTATTTGAAGAGAGCAATAAGGTCTTTCCTCAGCCTCCTCTTCCCCAGACTGAACATCCCCAGTTCCTTCAGTTGCTCCTCGTAGAGAATATTCTCCAAGCCCTTCACAAGCCTTGTTGCCCTTCTTTGGACCTGCTCCAGCACCTCAACGTCCTTTCTGTATTGAGGTGCCCAAAACTAAACACAGTACTTCTTAATTTTACAGCTATACAATTAACAGCTGCATTTCAACCTGTGCATATGGTACAGGATTCAAATAAATGAAATACATCAATTATTTTCCAGTCGGGTGCCATTCACACCTATTAGAAAGAACCCAACAGAATATTCATTTTGCTGGTGTGACATTGTTCATCACTTTTTTTTCCTACTAAGGCCTACGGGACTTCTAGTTCCATTACATCAGCCTTTTCAAAAGCTTGTTTTGTATTAAGTCTTCAATAATGAAGAAGAAATTTCAGTTAACATTCCCATGCAGATTTTACTCCACCATACTAATAATTTTCTTTCACACCCACCATTCCTGAAACAAGAAATAGTGGATTTATGACAAAGTCTACAAAAAGCTTATATAGAATTATCTACATTATCTCCATTCCAGCTTTTTTTTCTTAGAGTAGGGTGTTTTATTTAGACTTGAATTAGACTCCTAGTCCTATATTATTGCAAGTTATTCATAGGACCTTGGCTTTTTAAACAATTTTGTCACCCCAGCGTGCAAAATATTATTACTTATTAAAATGATACCATTTAAATCCAATAGACCACTTTGCAGATAACAGGACAGCCATTCTGCAGTATATTCTTTGCAGCAGAACAGTGGGGTTCTAGAAATCATGCATCTTAGAAACAATTCTTCAGTAGGACACCAAACTACTGAGAGCATAGCGTAATGCCAGCTTTATTGATTTGGGGGAAGCTAACTAGCTTCTGCCAGGAAAATATCAAGGTTTCTCAGAAATGTATCTCCACATTAAAGATGATCATCAGGATGACATGGGATCTCCAGATATGCTGGGAGAAAAATCACCCTCAACCTCACGTTAAAATCAACGCCCCATGTAAAAGTTCAATTCTCATTTGCTAGCCACTAGGTAACTCGTTCACTGTTAATATAGAATGGCAAAACACAGAACAGCCGTCAGCACAGAAGCAAAGGAAAGAAGCTGCTTACTTTCAGAATGCCTCAGGTAGGCAGGGATCTCCATCAAGATGCTCTTGTCTCCAAAGCCAACACTTAAATGAGGTCTGAGAGGGGGTGGATCCTGGCTCCCCCTGTTCCAGTCACTCGGGTGATTACATGCACCTGAGCTCCCCTGGGTTGACCCTGCCTTCCCACCAGGTGCTCAAATCACTGGTTCAAGCCATGACAGCACCACAATATATGAAGGATAGAAAACTACTAGAGAGCATCCAAAGGAGGACTAGGACAATATAGGATCCAGAGGGCAAAACTTTTGAGACCTGGCTGAAGTCACTTGGTTTGTTCAGCCCAAAGAGGAGACCTCATCACAGCCTACAGCTCCTCACAAGGTGGGTGGGAGAGGCACTGATCTCTGTTGACAGTAAGAAGACCCAAAGAAACAGCATGCAGCTGTGTCAGGGGAGGGTCAAGTGGGGGTTAGGGAAACACTCATCTCCAGAGGGTGGTGGGCACAGCCCAAGCTGTTGGAGTTAAGGATCATTTGGATAGTGTCCTTAGACATAGGGTTTGAATTTTGGGTTGTCCTGTGCAGAGACAGAAATTGGATTCCATGATCCTTGTGGATCCCTTCCAGCTCAGGATATTCTATGATTCTAAGATACTAGCTTGTGAGACATCTAACCTACACCTTGAATCATGAGGATCAGCAAGCATTCTGATACAACAATTTTACTTGTATCCAATGGCTATTTGAGCCTATGCAGAGTTTCACTGCGAACAGCAGAGCTCAGAAATTGTTGAGGTAAAACTGCAATACTGACACCTCTAATTAGGAAAGAATCTCTTTCAAACCAACTCCAAAATTTAGAAAAAGGGCCTCTATAAATAGCTCACATTCAAAAAACAACCCAAAGATACCAATGTTGAATGGAGAATCTCTTCACTAACAGAGTTAACGTGAATTGTATCTATAGAGGAACTGGCCCTTATGTTTGAGAGGTATTTTCCATCAGTAATTTTTTGATTCATACAAAGATTGCAATTTCCCTGCTACAGGGTACATACGTTTTAAATTATACTATATAAAGATACTCTAAAGTTACCATGACAGTTGCAGCAAAATGCCTTGTCATTCCTCATTATAAAGCAAAACTTAGATTTATAATCAAATTAGATTTTCCAGCTATTCCCAAAATTTAGCCTGCAGAGTGTTTGTTGATCCACTTATTGTTTCCTCCGGATTTGCATGGTTAATTATGAAACAATTATCATCATTTTGATCATTGAAACAATCCACATATCTTCATACTCTTCCCCGTGAAAGATAGAAAAGGTAAAGTTTTTGCAGAACATTTTGTCTGAAACTTATTTAGAAAAGCCAAATGACTCTTCCATGAGCCCTGATCCACAAACTAACCCTGGATCTCCCCTTGGACACAGATCAACAGCAGTTTCTCCTCTGAAGGTTAACCAGAGCTTGTGTTTGCTCTGGAAAATGATCAACATTGTTATTAGAACAGCTGATGGTGAATCCAGAGATGGTCTCTTGGTCACACTTCCTTTCCAGATTTAAGGCTTCAGGAGTATGAAAAATGAGAGGTACAAAGAACAGAGCCCATCACCTGTTACTTCCAAATGATAGGACAGAAGGGCAAAAGTTACCTAAAAATAACTTAAACCCTTTTGTTCCTACCAATTTTCCAATCTTACAAAAAGATTTGCAATCTGAAGGAAGCAGGGAAAAAGCAGTAGTATACATAGGGTTCAACTTATCATGCTAATTATATTTTGCATCAAATTGATTGCATTAGGCAGCAAGCAGCATTTAAAAAGAAGAAAATCCTCTATGAACTGTTCATTCCAAGAACAATTAAGTTTAAAGTAAGTAAGATCAAGTTGAATTACTAACAATTGTCAAAATCCCATCTGCTGGCAGCTTTTATCTTTTTAGATGTCACAGCAAAGTCAAAATCAAGAAATCTACATTTCAAAATATATTTTATTAAATGCGTCATTTGATAAGGTGAAATGTTAGCCTGTAAAATTCTTTACTAATCTTTCTTAGCATGGGCACATCAGGGATACAATGGCAGAGTAATGGAAAGACCCTACTGTAAAGTCACGTGGCATTTCAAATAATATTGTCAGTAACTTCCCATCTGGTCAGAGGAAAGTCAGGAATAATGTGCTAGGTACAGCAAGGAGATAAGCTTCCTTAAGAGAAGTTTCAAATTCAATTGATCCAATCCAGAATTTTGTTATATTTCACAGCTTAGCTGTGTAAACAACACAACTAACAAAGCCTGTTGGTGAATGTATACGCCTCTTGTAGATGTTTGACTTAAACTGAGTTATTCCTTAAGCTCTGGTATGAGCTCACCCCTTAACCTGAAAATCTGCACAGGGAAAAAAGTTTAGCCTCACTCCTGAAAGAGCACAGACACCCACCAGTAAGACTCCTATCTTACTGCTAGGAAATCCATAGCATCATTTTCCCTCATGAGTTGTTAGGTGTCTAATGAGGGGAGGTCTCACACATACCTTTTATGAGACATAATTATCTTCTACTTTGCTCCTACAGTCCATGTACAAACTTGTGCCCTTTCCTTGCTTTGCCAAATTCGGCCAAAATAGACCAAGCAATATGGGAGCAGTTGAGATTCACAAAGGGAATATCAATAAGCTCAATTTGCTGAGATAAAAAAAAGTAAAAGAGTTATGGAAAAGAACATTCCAGTGAGTCCTCAGTTTTGAAGTGGGAGTTTCTAGAAAAGCTAGGACAACTTCTGGTGACAATATGAAATGTGACACAGAGAAATTTTTTACTTTATTAACTTTAAGTGAGGTTTCTGTAGGATCCTATTGCTTTTAGTCTTTTTAAATGTTACAAAATTCTACCAGGTTAAAAAAAATAGGTCTGAGTGACAAGTATAACTGACAGACATTTCTGGAAGCTTTATGTATACAGAAATCTTCACAAATGCTATTACTTTCCCTCAACACAGCATACATTTCTCTTTACAAACTGCAGCAAACCAAGCATACATTTAAGCATAACAACATATATATATGTATGCAGCAAAATAAATAACTTTAAGTGTGTCATCAGAAATAATTACCTAGTAAGTAAATATAATAACAGGCTAGATAGTCTAGGAGAAAAAAAAGTCGTTTTATGACAGTTGTTTAGAAATACCTTTTCAAACAAAGCCTTTCTTGTATGCTCATTTTAAGATCAACCAGGTTATACTTAGAATCCTTAGAACCTCAGCTTGAAAGTCCAACAAAATACCAAAGTTGTCTTAGAACTTGAGTAACAATAAGAAGCAAACCATTATATTTTTCTCCAATGTTTAAAGAGAAAAAATACAGTACTGTATCCACAAATAATCCTTGTTAGGTTGAGGCTTTATGAAAACATGTTTCAGGTTTAAATAATATATATGGAATACACTTCTAAAATTTGAATCATTGAATGACTATTAAGACAGCACACACACAGGAAATACGCACAAATACTAGGGCATTGTAATGCTATAATGTGATGGAAAGTACAGCAATAATAGTGGGGAAGCAAAGTCCTAGGCTGCAGCAAATGAGGTCAAGCCCCACAACAGCAGCTGTGGATGCAGAAACTAAGGAAGAAAATCTGCTTACCTTCAGAAGGCTGCAGGTAGGCAGAGATCTCCATCAAGATGGCCTTGCCTCCACTGCCAGCCCTTAAATGAGGTCTGGAAAGGGGTGGATCCTGGCTCCATCCATTCCAGTCACTCAGATACATTTGCATGCACCTGAGTTCCCCTGGGTTGGCCCTGCCTTTCCACCAGCTGCTCAATCATTGGTTCAAGCTGTGACTTAGCACTTCTGCAACAGGTGTGGGGAGTGAAAAATCAGTGAACAGAACTGTTAGGCAAAGAGGCACATTTTTTTTTTTCTTTAAATGTAACAATACAAATAATATTTTAGATCAAAAAGTCTTGAAAATTTTAACTTAATTAGTTTACTAAGATTCAGATTCGTAACTTCTGCAAAGCACCAAGTCTCCAAACTAGAACTGTAATACTAGATTCATGTAGCTGTTGTGCAGTGTAAACTAATGCCTAAATCTCATATCATTAGAGTTTTATATGCATATCTCTATGTGAACACATGTGGGCATACACAGACACTAAAAGTAATCCACAGCTAAGTCTAGAGGCACAAGTTATGTAGATTGCAGAGGACAGTTAACAGTATTTTGTCATTTACACCAACCCCTGAATTCCTTGCTTTCAAACAAGTTTTCATTTATTTCCAGAGAGAAACAACAACTAACAGTACTGCAGGATGAAGGCAACTGATGCTACCAGATAGACTGAAGTATTTCTCCATAAGCAGTATGAGGAAGATTGGAAGTAGGCATTACCTGCTGCTATTTTCAGCCCTCCAGGTGGAGGTGCTCATCCCGCTTGCAGTTCACATTAAATCCAACAGGCTAGTTGGTAATTTCGCCAACCCAACAACTATCATAGTCATATGAGCAAACCTTGAATAATGCCATGTACATTCATTCATTCATTCCACCACTGGCCTCAAGAAAAGTTTCCTTTGAGTTCCCTCCTTATTTTACTTATGAACTCCTCAGCTTTTCAAAGCTAAACTTACATTGTACTCTGCTTGACTGAGTACAACTACTTCCAGTCTCATTTGGCAGAATTATCTTCATACAATAAAAATAGCTTATGCATCTGGCTGTAGCTATGCATTTAACTGAGTATCCAACAGCATGCTACAGTCTCTTGTTACCTGCACAGGAGTCGGAGATGAACAGGTCTGCTCTACCCTTACCAATGACCTTGATGAAGTTGCAGCTGCAGATCCTAACTTAAAAGCAGACTCAACTTTAGGAAACTTCTGTCAATTTTAGCCTTTCTTAACAGAGGGCTTTCCCAAAGCATCATGACAGAAGCAGAGGCCCACAGATTGCACTGAGGAAGCCTCAAACTTCAGAATCAATCACTTGGTTTGCACTGAGCAGAAAGGAGAAAGCAATCTTTAACAAAGAAATGGCAAAGCGCTGAGAGGTGAAACAAGAAAACCAGTAACCACTAGACTGCACTTCACTTGAGTTTGGGTCAGCCTTATTAATAGGCAAAATAGCACAAAGTTGTGATTTACATAACAACAAATATACTATATATAACAGCAAACTTGGAATACTGATCAGACATTGATATTTCCCCCCCCAAAATCTTTCAGCAAACTTAGGAATGTACTAATTTCTTTAAGCTTCATGCTTTTCAATAAGGTTTTGACAATCCACACTTCCTTCCACAAGCTTTCAAATCAAACTGAGTTTTAAAAAATCATTTAGTACATTCATCCAGTCTGTCTAATATTGTGTTAAGAAATCCCTAAAAGGAACTAATTTTACTTAATTCCACATATCATTTTATGAGCTTACCCAAAGACTATTTAATAAAAATAAACAACTATAGCAAAAATAGGACCAAAGTGCTATGAGAACTGGCCTCAATTGATGTAAACTTGTTATAATATATGGCTCAAAGGTATGCATACTCTTGAGAAGATACATGACAAGAAAGTATTCAGGGATTTTATACTCATGATTTATTGCAAGACTGACAAATTTCCCTCACTAACTTTGATTAGACACAGTAAATTTTGCTACAGTTCTTTTGGTTTCATGCCAACTGCCAGGAGGCAGTAACACATTTCTGTGGCTTGGGTTATCTTGCCAGCTTTTGGAAAATTGCCATATATCTCATCCAACCTTTACAAAAAGGTTTAACCATAGTAGTTGGACCAAGTCATTCTCAGTAAGATGAACAGACTGGCACAGCTCAAGCCTGGAATAATAGTGTCAAAATGCAGTTGCCATCTGACAGCTGTTCAGTGACTTCTGGGAAACTTGTTGGTATTCTCAGTATATTTTCTAGTGGATAGGAACTTAACCTAATGTTTACTGTGAGAGTTTGCAGTGTTCAGTAGAAAGGCAAATGGCTGAGTCATCAGACAGTGATTTTCTTAATACTGACTTTTTTCAAGTCATACTCAAGGCACCAAAAGAAGACAAACATATCAACGAGGGAGATCCAGGAGAGTTGACTACAAGAATTTTTATAGTATCTGAAATCAGGTATCATCCACTAGTTAAGAAAAATCACTTTGCAGAAGGGATCTTCTGAGCTGTAGCTAACAAGTGTTTCAATAACCTTTGTGTTCAGGTAACATGACAAATGCCATAAAGGAAACTCACCCATCTCCCTGCTCTAATAAATGAGCACCTCTTATTTCTAATACAAGCAGGCTGCAACAAACCCAATTACTATTATTACTGCTGCTTGAACCATTCAAACTGCTACCAACAGCCATAGCCAGCATAGCTTCTGAAAACTCTATAATAAACACTCTACTCCTGTAACAAGTGATTGAGCATAAAATTCAGTTTGAACTCACATACTGAGAAAGAAGCTGAACTAATGTCTACATATAATTATGTTCTTATCAGACTGAATATTAAGAAAGATTTCTTCAGAGTGTGGTCAGGCAATTGAACAGGCTCCCCAATGGAGTGGTTAAAGCCCTAAGCTGTCAGAGTTGAAGAAGAACTTTGACAATGCTCTCAGACATAAGGTTTGAACTTTGGGTGTCCAGTGTGGAGCCAGGAGTTGAACTTCATGACCTTTGTGGGTCCCTTCCAGCTGGGGTTTTCTACGATTATCATCAAGATGTTATTGTTCCAATCTATGCAGGAAGAACACAAGGCTAAAACCAAGCGAAAGGGAAGAGAAAGGGAAGATTGGAAAGAGACTGGTACTAATAATGAAAAGCAAGTAGGAAAGATAGAAGTTATATATACTGAAATTTCAGATCTGAAATTCAATGAAGCAGCTACCACAGTAAGTTGAAATATATGTTCCTTTTTCTGCATTGGGATTCCTATTGTCTTAGTCATGAAGAAACTGCACAATAAATTACCAAATTATATGGCAAAAGAGTTAGCCTGTTTTAAATTCAGATCCTCACTGAGTGGTTATCATCATCCCTGTCTGTTCCAAGTCCCAAGAAAGCTGCTAACCACTGGGTACTAAAATGTACTACTTATCTCTATGTTTAAAGAGCAGGATATTAAAGAAAAAAACTACACACGTTCTGACCTTAATTAAGGTACTGATGCAGAGTTCAGCAAGGGACAAAGCTTTGACTATCTACAAGAAAGCTTGTTGCCAACACCAGAAAGACAGACCAGCAACTTTGCCTGAAAATGCTCCAGTCCCTTGGCCCATTGGACATCATTTTATTTTCTGTATTTTTGCTTCATTAGCTCAAACTAATGTTTTGCTAATAGAGATGGGATGGGGAAAGATGCTGAAGTGTTCAGTATTATTTTTAAATGGTATTTAAGGTGCCAGTTTTTCTGCAGGCTCATTTAGCACATAGGACTAAAAATCCCTGTTTTTATAATTTTAGAAAGTAATTTAATCCAACCATGTCTAAATTCTAGCAAACCTTGTGCAAGAGAACTGTAATATTGTCCTGAAAGTGCCAGCTAACAAAGAGGACTAAGCGATTGGTCTCTCTTGACAAACTGACTTGTATGCTCACAAATAAGAAAAGATTCTCCTTCATTCAGCAGGAAGGTATCACCATTAAAACTGTTTCTAGGAATAGCTGAATTCCAATACTGAGTGCCTTGTGTCACACTCTGCCTGTACACCTCTGTTCTAGCAAGAGACAGGGCATCCCATATATAGATATGTCATCACTATGAGGCATTGTGCTGTGGCTGCCATCTCACTCAGCAAAAGCAACATTGGATTAGATACTAGGCATGATGATATGACTAAGTTCCACTTTCTCCTTCATTTTCATCAGCAGTATGCACAAATGGTCTTTAGAGTATCACATAAAAATTAAACTCACTTCAGAGCTTTTTCCAAAATTGCTGCAGAATTCTTCACACATCAAGAAACATCAGTAGCCAAGAAAGGCAGCATAAGTAATGTTAGTTCATTAGTGTACATTTGTATCTTCTCCTTGATTCCATCCCTCAAGCAAGTTTAACGCATTTGGAGCCAGTAAGGTCTAACACAGCTCCTTGGAAGCCAGTTCAGAATTTGAGACTCAGTTTGGCTTCCCTGCTCACTCTCAATCCTCTAATTAAATAGATTAATTCCTTGGCTTCAAAAAGATCAACCTTTTAGACTACTGGCTTCTTATTCTGACATTGAGAAAGTGGAGTGCTCAAAAAAGCCAGCTTGAAGCAGGTAGAAATGTGTCTTTCACAGGGCAGTCAGAAGGAACCGCTTAATCAAGTTCTAAGGATGCCTCCCCTGCAGCATGACATTTTCCCAGGCTCAAGGAGGAGGATAAAAAAAATTCTGAACAGTTTCACATCAGAAAACCCAAGCACATAAATTCCACATGCCCACGAGAGTGTTGAGTTAATAGGAACTTATTAAAAACTTTCCCCAGATGGAGTATTTGAGTTAGATAAACATACTTCAGCTCATCCAAAACAAAATATAAGCGTGTCTAGGTAGTAGAAAGTAGAATAATTCAGTAAGAGAAATCTGTTGTATTCAGTGACTCATTGATCCCACCTGTGGAACCCTTTCAAGATCTCTCACCCAATGGGCCTTCAAACTTCACACAGACAGAGGAAATGAAAAAAGAAAACTTGGAGGAGGGAAAGAGGAAATCAATTTAACATTTCTTAGATGCATCAAAGGTCTAAGTCATGTAGCTCTGTTAGATTTCTGTGTGGATTCTTGTACAATATGTGGAAAAGCCTTCACTGTGTGCACTGCATGAGGCTATAGAAAATGTAGACAATATGAACTTTAATCTTTCTTCAAAATCCAACTTTAAAAAACGTTTACGAAAACTATTTATAGATTCTGGCAAGATGCAAGGCTGAATATCAATCTCTGATCCAATGCAAATATTTTGCCACTTTCAGCTCACGAGAGTGCACCACAGTATTGAGGCCTCCCAAACTGAACCACAGCATGGCTTCACATCTTCCCAGTTGGTACTGGCATTTGTAATATCTGTGAGGCAAGTTCATAAGCTTACTAAACCCAAAACACAGAAGATAGAAAGCTTACAATAAACAAGGATGAAAAAGAGAAGATTTGAGCGTGAATGGCAAAGAACGGTGAGATTAAAAGATGCAGGGTACAACACAGGTGGAGGAGAATTACCACAGGCATGATTTAACACATTACATTTTTCCCCCTGCAGATCTTGGATGGTCTAGACATCCTTTCAAAGAACATTCCTGGTAGTTAATCCTTAAGCTCTACCAGGAATCTGACAGGATTGTAACGCTACAAACAATCTTTATTACGTACTTATCTTTTCCCTCCCACCTCAGAAGGAAATCAAGTGTGTAAAGTGTAAAGTGCATTTCATACGATTTGTTAGGATCAACTCCTCCTGACATAGGAATGCAACTCCAATTAAGCTTAATAACCAATTCAAACATGTAGAAAGAAGGGAACCATCATTACCACTTCAATCTTGTGCATTCTAGTAGAACTCCATGCGTACATATTGCTAATGTGACACTTGTCTTTCGAAATGCGTTTCCGGAAATTTAAAAATCAACACCACATGTACTTGTCCCCGATCACTTTGTAATTCCCTAGGATAGAGTATACAGTTACCAGTAAAATAAATTAACATTTCCCACACATTCTTCGTCTCCTCCTGACCAAAAATGAAAACTTGAAGCTCAAGAAGAGAGAGGAAAAAAGTACACCGAAATTTCAGCAAGCAGAAAGAGCACAATGTTATATAGATGGGACAAAGAATATTGTTACAGTTCCCAGAGAAAAATATTAAGAAAACTGTTCAGGACGATGAAACAGGTGATGAACTCCATGAAGCATTTAGCCATCTTTCCCATCCCTATTTGAATATAAATGAAATCCATAGTTTCTCTGGCTTTTGTTTTCAAGATCAAGACTCAACTTATTGGAAGCTTTCCCTCTCTTGGCATATACAAATTTATTTAAAAAAAATAAGAAACAGCAGCAACAAAGGTAGAGACATTGGAAAGGAGCAGAAGTAGAAATTTGGGGAAAGCAACTTTAACATCATCAGTGCTAAACAAACCCAAGTTTTGAAAGAGCAAGTTGCTTTAGTGGACATCCTACATTACTAGTCAGTCAATTGCTTGACTGTAGTCAAGAAAGGGTTGGCTTTGATAAAACCACAGAAACACTAAATAACAATTTTTTATGAAAAAATAATTTACAATAATTAGTGATAGTCAGGAAACAAAAACAATCGTCTATCTTTGTTTTTAATTTACAAGTTCCTCTGCATATTTCTTAGAATCACAGAGTCGTTTAGATTGGAAGGAACCTTAAAGATCATCTACATGGTTCCAAACTCCTACCACGGCTAGAGTTGCCATACAGCAGATCACGTTGCCCACAGCCACATCCAACTATGCCTAGAATGCCTCCAGGGAAAGAGCATTCACACCTTCTCTGGGCAGCCTGCGCCAGTGCCTCACCATCCTCTGAGTAAAAACAATTCTTCCTAATATCTAACCTAAATCTCCACTCTTTTATTTCTCACATCATAGAAAAAGTCAATCCCTCTCCTGCTTATAAGCTCCTTCCAAGTACTGGAATGCCCCAGTAAAATCTCCCAAGAGCTTTCTCTTCTCCAGGCTAAACAAGCCTATATCCCTCAAATTTTCTTCATAAAAGAGGTGCTCAAGCCCTCTGACCAACTTTGTGGCCCTCCGCTGGATCTGCTTCAACAGCTCTTTATCTTTCTTGTGCTGGGAGCCCCAGGCCTGAACACAGTATACCAAATGGGGCCTCACAATGGCAGAGCAGGAGGAGGCAATCTCCTCTCTCTCTCTGCTGGCCACCCCTCTTTTGATGCAGCCCAGGATAGAGCTCACTTTCCAGACTGCAAGTGCACACATTCACTACACAACTTATTTGTTCTAAGTAGTAGAAAAATATGGGAAGGAAAGCATGTGGGAAAACATGACTTCACACATTACCATCGCTGGCAGAGAGTAAGAAAGAGTTGACCCATGGTACAGGCATTTGGGCTGGCCTTCCCTGCCAGCAACTAACCACTGTCACAACCATTTTCTAAAGTTTAACCGATCAATCTTCACTTTCATACAAATACACGTGTCCTTTTGCTCAGGTGGCCTACTGTATCTGCCTTCCAGCCTCCACTTTTGAGCTCAACTATTATCTAAACCTTCATGGAAAAATTCCCTAGAGGTGTGGGATAGGTCCCAGTCCATCATTAAGATCCCAAATCTTTGTTCTGATTCTTTTTTTGTCTCGTCTTGAACTATATAATTTGTTCAATACTATCACTCTTTTTAATATTTTATCTTTTATGCACACAGAAGGCTTTAAGCCTCCCTGTCCAGATAACACACCTCAAAAAAAAAAAAAAAAAGAGACTTCGGAAGAAATATGCACTTAAACTTAGCCTCACAAATCCCACTTTCAGACTGTCACACTTCTTTTGCCACATTGATACAATACAGCTGCCTCTCTGCCTCCACCTTTTGGCCACTAACAGTAACACAGTCTTCTGGAGACAGGTTCTAATCCATCATTTGATTTCCAGGTCATTGTTCTGGGTACTAATTTATGTAGGTCTCAAGCCAACCAAGTGCATTTAATATTAGCAGACAAGACATCCTTTTATTGCACACAAAATTCTTTGATGCCCCGCATGCAAATATCATACTTCACACAAACTATATTCCACACAAGATATACTTCAAAAGTTTGCAATCTAATCCCCACATTCAAACCTTTGGGCTGATCTCCCCCCACTTTCCCAGAAATAACCATTACCAAATCTTTTCTAGAGAAAATGTAAAACATATCCTAATCTATAATCAGATTCCCCAGAGGTTCTCCACCTCTCTTTGTCTAGACCTTGAGTCATGTAAATGCATTTGATATTAGCAGGCTAGCGATTTATTTAATGCAAAATGTATTCTGGGCCCCTCATCCAAATATAATGATTCACACAAAGCATTTTCCACATAAATGCATTAGAAGAAGCCTCTTTGTAAGCATCAATTGCATCTAACAGTCTGCCATAGAATGTCCTGCAACCACCTCAGATCAGCATGACCTACGCATGGATAACCACAGGTAGATAATTCTCCTCGTAGATTCATTTTAAAAGGAACCATGTGTCAACCAGAGCTTCATATCCCTTTTGACAAGGGCAAATTACCTGATGGGGCTGTGAACTGGACCATCTGCTGTAGGAAGGAGCACTTGAAGTCTTGCTGGCTGTAGTTCTCTGCAAAATAAAAGATTGATATCTCAAATATTCACCAACATGTACAATGGCCTTCAGTTTCTACCATGTAAAATACCATGGTAAAAAAAAAAAAAAAAAAACAATCTTAAGAAACTATAAATATGATATATAAAAATGATACAGTAAATCAGAAGTGAAAGAAGTTTGCTGGATTTGCTACCAACGCCCTCTAGCCTTGAATCTTAGTATCCCAACTTTCACCACAACTTCTGCATGTCACTTAGACTGTAAATTTGATGCCGGACCCTATCATAAACCTGGGCTGCAAAGCACTGCCTTTCAACCAAATAATTCATTCAGCTATAAGCAAACATGTTCTAAATTCTAATTGATTTTAGAAAGTTATCATTAAAGAGGTTTGTCTGCTTGCTTTGAGAAGTTACATCTTTTTTTTTTTCCCCAAACTCAGTAGTGATGTTTCATTCCAGACTTCATACAAGTTATATGGAAGCTATTTTTAACACACATAAAATCAAGCAAATGTGTTCTTTCAGGATACCTCCACCTCAAGCAGAAGTGAAACTCTGATATTTTAAAATATGTTATAAGATATACTAGTTACTTACTAACCTTTCTTACAAGAAAATTAGTCTTTGTGATTAATCCCTGCATTTCTTTCTTCTTGCACTTTTTGAAAGCACAGATAAAAAGTCCATGCCATGGACTTTTATATTCATATTTTGTGCATCATATGCAGACCTTATAATCAAACTGCATTTGACAGCACAGAAGAATCGAAGCAATATGAGAGCTAACAGAATACCAATGGTGATTTTAATGTATGTTATCCACAGTTTTTAGACTGTGAGCTTCTACATCATTTACTCCTAGTTTATGTTGGAACTTAGTGTGACACAGAGCTCCCCTAAATCCACTCCTTGTTAACACGCACATTCAGTGATTAAAAAAATAATAATAATAAAATAAGCTACCTATTCACAAGATTTGCACTCATATAGACTATCTGGACATGGGAGGCTGCCTGATAAGCACACTAGTTCAACAAGATGATGATAATATCACAATAAGGGGTCATTCATATTCGAACCATATGGACAAATTATACTTTAAAAAAGTAAACAAGACAATCCATTTAAAATTTATATGGCAATGAAGCATACTTTTTGTAGTATGAAAAGAAATAGCATATGGCTATTAATACTCAAGGATATAATACATTTCTATGCCAGTTATAACCACTAGGATTTTTACATCATTACTTATTCTAGAACTGGCACGTCATTCCTGCTAATGAGAAACAGCCACTGTTGTAATTGTGCTTTTGTATTGGTCTATCAGAAAACAGTTATTTTACAAGTTTAATTATTAGCATTACTGTATAGTGTATTTAGCTTCTAACGGACACCCTTAGAAGGATAAGCATTTTAATGAGTGGTTATAGCCTGCAACAGAATATCCCTTTTGATAAAAACTTCAGAAGAGAAAATGCACACAATGTTGATTTCAGCTTTATGAGAATTTATGAAAACTATCTTCTTCTGCTTCAGAAGGAAGATTGGCGAATCCATGAATAATAAGTTGAGTAACAAGATAGCTGAAATTTTTCAGTTTCAAGGACATCCCCAAGAAAGATATCCCACAGAGAAACAGTATCATAATATTACAAAGAAACAGAAGAGCCCTTTCCAGGCTAGGCAACAGATGCATACCTTAAAGACAAGGGCATTGGATCTTTTCTTTTTTTCCTTCCTTTGCAAACAAGAAAGGACAAGAGCCACAGAAGTTGTTAGATGTTAACCCCTACCCTCCCATTTGATTAAGATGCAAGCACTTAAAAATACCTATACAAAAAAGTAGCATAGAAGGTTTAATCTCAGCATTTATTCCCTCTCTCTGCCCACATTTGCTTTCCCCAACTCTCCACCACTATCCTTTACAAAAAATAAGCAAAAAAACCCTAAGTTATAGCAAAAAGATATGCAGTTCCATCCCCCTTCCTCCCCCCCATCCGTCCTCCAAGCATCCATATGAGATTATTTTGAGAGTACTGAAAAGTTTGGGAAACATTTCACTCTGCACTTCTTTCCAAGGTTCATCAGACTATAAGCTTTAAGGCTAGACAATACCCTCAGGCTGTCACAGGTGTTAGAACTTCTGAAATAGATGACAAAACTTATACACATGAACAAACTCCAAGCATGTGCACACACACACACTTCTACTTCCCTAAAATCAGCAGGAATTAGCCAGCCACTTACCTCTAGGAGCTTGGCCATTCATGCCTAGCAGCCAAGATCAGAAGCTGAGGCATAAGCTCTGCTGGATGAATAGCTTCTGCATGCAGCATGTACTATAAAGGAGACCTCGAGGCATAATGTTTTCACAAGGCACTTTAACCAGGAGAGCCTAGCTGCACTTAGCCCCTTAAACCTCTTCCTTTACTTCAGGGAAAACCACCTTCCTCACCACTCTCCCTTTCAAGAAACAAAGAAAACACATGTAGAATATTTAAAGACTTCCTGCTCATAAACCTGCTCTCTGGTCTTGTAGTGCTCCCTGACAGCATCATTTGAAACATCTAAATCAAGCTGCAATCCACTCTCCTAGGACTTCAAGGAAGTCCCTACGCCAAACTAATTTTACAACCAGACATCCACCTTTCCAGCTCCCTCCTGCTCCCCACAAACAGTCTCTTAGCTACACATAGGTACAAAAATCACTCCCCTCCCCAACTATTAAAAACTAATTAGGCTAATAGTTCTAATCACCTGTTTGTCTAAGCTGTTCTAATTTCTCACCTCCTCTCCTAATTCCCCCAACCTGTGAAGGGAGTAAACTTGCACAGATGCAGGTGACCACCAGTCACTCTCTGAGACCAATGAGCTTCTGTTGAAAACCTTAGGAACCTGAGCTAGTTTTCACAGCAGACTGTACTTTTGAAAGCAATAAAGATGCTACTTAGACATATGGCTTTTAGCATCTGAGCTGAGAGTTATGGGGGAAAAAAAAGAAAAGCTAGACAAGGTAGTATGCTGCATGCTACTGTAGTCTGCCCAAAAGAAGAAAATCTGCTGGGGATTCCTTTCAGGTACAACACATTCTGCAAGCATGTAGATGGATCCAAGCCTGAGCATCAGGAGTGCTGATGAAACACCAGGCTGCCCCCAGATCCCAGGGAGAGCAGAAACAAAGCACTTTTTATAGCAATGAAGCAGCACAGATAAAAGAAAAGAAAATGATGTAGTGGATGTGCAAAACTGCTGTCTTTACACACAATTCTCAGGAAAACTGTTTTCTCAGAAGGTTCATGCTACTGAACACTGTACACACTATAGCCTTAAGCCAGAAAGCAACTTCTACTTGAATACTGGCAAATCTGAGTAGGGCTCAACAGGAAAGCTCCTGAAATCATATGTTAATGTTATTATTCGTATCTTAAGTTGAGGTTATTAATGATCGTATGCAATGCAAGCCAAGATTATACATGGAGTCTATAAGTACTTTTCATCCAGTTAAGGAGAGTTCGACTGTAAGGCCAAATTTCAAAATTTGGAAAGAAAAGGAGAACACCCTGGCCTAACATCCTGCTAGCATTCAACAGTGGACTTGCTCTTTGTTTTTACTGGAGATGTTGCTTATATAAAGACTTTAGTATCAAACTTTTCATCAAACTCAGGCTATACCTTGCCCTGTGTCATATAGCCATTTCTAGATGCGGGTTTTTTTTTTGTTGTTGTTGTTTTTTGTTTTTTTTTTTTTTGGTATTGTTTGCTATAGAATTTACTTATCTTTCCTCAAATTAAAAAAAAAAAAAGCTGAACAAAATAACAGTAAACTCTGACAACTATAACATTTTAAGACTCTGAAGTGCTGTTTGTGAAGCTTTATTTAGACAAGCTTATTTCCATGGAGGTTTGCCTATATTTTGAACAGTGAACTCAGTAAGCTTTTTAAAAAAGGACCTATATTCTACTGTTGCTTACTGACAGACATAGGCTGTTGGGCTCATTTGTCTATTTCTCATTTCATGCAAGAGCATGAATATGAGAGATATGAATAGTGAGAGAGCATGAATAGAAACAGAAGCAAAATGAAAAGCATTAACCTCTCATACTATAAATGACTGTATTGTCCTTTATTACTCCCCAGAAGCAAATACCAGAGGAAGTCCTTTTGCTGCTAACCATAGCAAACTGAGAGGGAAGAGATTGCTTTTAAAGTACTGTTTTATCTATTTTTATTTATTGATCTTTTCCCACAATAATCCAGTATAGAAAACGGTAAATTATTAATTGCTGTCACAAGTTAAATAACAAGGGTGACAACTTAACTGATTCTATCTGATCAAAAATAGTACTTAGTGGAATTAGAGTCTGAAACTGGAAACAGCTATATCTCTTGAAATAACATAGACTTCATGCCTACAAATCAATCAAACCTTGCCTCTGGTCTGGCTCCAGACACTCTTAGGCTTTGTTGATTCTCTTTGTGGGGTAGGACCCCACACACACATAAGGATACTAAATCCTCCACAGTCCCTTCCTCACAAATGCCATCTCAGCAGATCAGAGGAGTCAGCTCAGTGGAAAGAGTCTCTCAGTGCTTCTGATCTGCTATCACACCTGGCTCCATGGGGAGACAGACCCCACTGAAGCTTGCTCATTAGAGACGTGCCAGTCACCCATGAAGCTATTTTTACTTCTGTACCATAAATATACATGACTCCTTTCTCCCTTCAAAACCTCAACCTATTTTTCAGCACTACCAATATTGCACTGGAAATTCACATCTAACACCACTGTGAACATAAGCAAATACAAAATATGTGAAAAAATCCATGGCTTCTTAAATACCAAAAAAGTAGAATTAATTTTCATGTTATCTTTCTTCACATTAAAAAACAATAATAATTAAAACAACTTCAGAACACCCTAACAAACTGCTTGCTTTGTAGTGCGCTTACTACAGTGACATTCAAGATATTTATTTATTTATTGTCAGAAACAAAAGACAGGAAGAGTTTGCTAATCAGATTAATAATAGGAACATCACCTCATCACAGCTATGCAGAGGTTTTTTTCAACTCTCTGGCAAACATTGCTGGTCAGCGGGCTGGGACACAGAATGAAAAGTAGAGGTGTTGACAGTAGTGGAATGACAACACGTGGTTTGACAATATTGCCTTCTTTTCCACGTAAAGAGGGTACAGTGCACGCCTCAGCTAGCTTGGCAGCAGAGTGAATAGCACATACCAAAGCGTAACAATTGTTTTGTGCTGATGAGATGAAGCAGGAGAATCATCAAATACCTTGTCCAGTAAAAGTGTAATGCCAAGAAAAGGCACTAGAAAAGCAATTGATCTGGATACACTGGTCAGAATGCAAAACACAACAGATTTGAGAGATGTACAGTTTATAATTTGTAAATGGAACGCATTGGAAAGTTGTATCTGAAAAAAGAGGGCAGTGGAGAAGAATATTTGCTTAACTTTGTTGCACAATGTCATCAGGGATTACTTCCTTTAGCTTACAGAAATCGATGTTATGACAGGAAAAGGCAGAGCAGGAGAGATATTGACTGAGCTGTCAACCATAGGAGTATATCTCCGTGAACTTGAGTGTTTGGACTTTGATGAAGCAAAAGCATTCAGTGGGCATTTTTATAGGAACTCAGGCACTCACTCAATGTACTCACTTGCATTTTATATCCACTCTCTACTCTTGGTTATCAACATAGAGACGTCATAACTGTTGAGGTGCAATTGTCAAAAGTAACACAATTCATCTATCTCTAGGTTTAGTGATTTGACATGGTCTCTTAACCAGGATGTAGAGCTTGTCACGGTACTGTGATTCTCCTTCTTTTTTCTCTTTGTCATCAATTTAATATAGATATTTTGGCACACTCAAGGAAAAAAACAAGTCTGGAAAAAGCTGGGGATGAAGATGTCTTCTCTGCACAATCTCTATTTACGCTTACCTATCAAGAGTTTCGTGTTCAGTAAAACACCTTTGCCTCGTGATCATTCATATCCTTTATGACTGTTAAAATTGGTAATGAATGTATTTGAAATTCCAAAATACAACTTTAAATGGGGATAAAGTCCACAAGCCTTACATATATGTCATATATCACATATATGTCATATACTATGACAATATCACAAAGCAAAAGAAGTACTAGAGAATGTGCTACACACCTCAAATCAGGTCTACATTAGAAGAAAAGGGTGGCCAAGCTCTAGCCAAAAATATTGAAGCCATTAACTCCTTGTTCATTCTCATCTGTATTGGAAAATTAGTATCATTTAACTGAGTCACAAACAATCTGAACAACACTTACAGTTGCAGTAAGTGACAAACAGCAACTTCATCCTTAGGAATTTTAATATGGGGAAAGAACTTTCCATCTCCTTGGGGATTCTACACCATGATTAGCTATGTAGTCAGCACTTTTTCCCAAAGCCAGAGAGTCTGAAGATAAGCTCCAAAGAGATCGAGGAACAACCCTCAAGTCTTCCAGATGGAGTTAACATAAAGTTTGCACCCTTATCCCATAAAATGTAGAATTAAGAAATTGTGAGAAAGCCACAAGACCTGGGAATACACAGAAAGATAAGGAGGGAAAAATCATCTCAACAGTGAGAAAGATGAGAAAAACTAAAATATAGAAACATTTGATAATTTAAGGTCAAGAATTATCCTAAGTACTACAGAAAAGGTGCAAGAGTATATCACAGACATACAAGAGAGATAAAAATGAAATTTTATTTTTAAAAGTTAGGAGATGTTTTTTGGAGAAAAAAAAGAAAGAAAAAACCTAGAAGGTATGAAATATCTTATTAAGTTGAATAATGTTACATTCTCAGCTGTCAGTAACTTCAAGCAATCGGGAGGGAGCCTGACAGTAGTGATATTATCAGGATATTTACTCATATTGAAAGAATAAATAATGAAATAAACTGTGTTATCATCAGAGGAACTTGAAGGAACATATAACAGCTTTCATGTCCTGCAGTCTCCCTTTTTTTCCTGACTAACTAAAAAACTATTAATAAAGACAGAATTGGTTATGGCCAACAGTAGAATAGAATTTGTTTTATGAGACTGAAAGATGTGACTGTCTTCAAAAGTTTGCATAGGTCTGTTAATTAGCTTAACAGTTGTATGTTGATTTGAAACAGAAACCCAAAAGAATGTCATTGCAGTGAGAGGTGTCCTTTTCCAACACGAATTCTGATAGATACTTGTTCCATTAAAGACTCAGACAAAATATTAAAAGTGACACAGAATCTTTGAGGATATCAAGTTTGAGATGTTAAAAAATATCAAAGTGGCCAAAAAGAAGACTGAGACATTCAGAAATAAAATAGTCAAAAATATAGCAACAACTTGAAATACAAAACAACGAATGCTTTCATAAAGATGTGTCTTTCCATCTTTTATTAATGTTCAAAGAATTCAGAATTAAGCTTACATTAAAGATTACAATGAAGTCAAAAAAGACAAGAGCTTTGATAAAATGATACAAAAGATAGTACTGTAGAAATTCAAGTAGAAGTAGGTGGACAGCAGATGGACTAATAAGAATATTTCATATGTTTTTCAGTACTGGAAGGCAAGGTTATGAATCATGAAGGTTCAGGAGAGGTTAAAAATTTGATTAATTTTTATCATTTATTTTCAAACAACCACTATTTGCAAACAATGTAACCATAGAAAGGTGGAGGAGGTACTTTAATGATTTCTTTAATGGTAAGGTAGGTTAAAGTGAACAACAAAAGGCCATTTTCTAGACAAATGAACCATCCTCTTAAGAATCAAATTTTTAAAGCACTGAAAAGTTAATTTGATGTTCCGGAAAAAAAATGCTTGCAATTCCAGCTCAATTATTAAGACCAGGAAGCAATAAGCAAAACGCTTAGTCCAAAATTTTGCAAACTAATTTCAAACATGTTCCAAAGAACTGAAAAGAGAATCATATTTCCAGTATGGATGTATTGGAAATGTAGGAATTATTGTTGTAATGAAAAGAAACGCACCTCGGAAATCCATCTTTCATACCTTTTAGAGACACATAGTTATTAAGCAGATGAAACAGAGAAAGACAGTGAGTATTGGTGTCTGGCAAAGATCATGATGTTTGCTTCCAAGATTACTCACAAAAAAAAAAGCAATCATTTCAGTTAGATGTTGTCACAAGAGAAAACAGTGATATAAACACAATTAAGGTGTAATTTCTTAGAGGATTTCGGAAGAACATGCTATTGCATCTTTGGGCTGCAGGAAGGGTATCTGACATCTTTAACACCACATTAAAAGCACGCAACTACATTTGTGAGATGTTAAAAATTGTACCTTTTAAATAGGGAGGCAATGAAATTCCTGCTGTGCTCAATAGCAACAGAACAATAAGGCAGGATGAGGAGCCAGCCTCATATTTTTCAGAATGGTCCAGTCCTTGGGAGAGCCCCAGGTTGGAATGAGATGAGGCAGACCACCTTGACTTTAGAGCAAGTAACTGCTGCAGAAGGGATGAGGTGGGAGGAAAAGTTTGTTCTCAGACCAGGAGACATGGAAAGATAAATTCAAGAAATATAAAACTAGGTAAATAGCTGTATAATGATAAGAACTTGAGCAAGCTTTTTGTCACTCGGTGACCTTAGATTGCAATGAGTTTGGTAGCATAAATGCCTGACTGAATTAAATTGTAGTACAGGAGGAAGGAGGAGATCCAGTAGTTTGCTACTTTGGCTCTAGTGACAGTGCGGAAGTTTGGTTTTGCACTCATTTTCCTAAAATGATTAAAAAGACACCAAGTATAAAAAGGATCATTTGAATTTAAATTAGTACTGATATTCTATAATCAGCAGCTGACCTAAGAAGCTGGCAAATAAAAAAGGTGACTTTATAATGCATTTTAATGGTAGTCAGAGTTAGCATAATATGTTTGCCATCAGTGCCAGCTGCTATGACTGGGAAGCATGTGGTTTACTACCTATTGGCCACCGTAACAAACTTTCTGGGTTCTTGGGCACAGAAAGTACTTTCACTTTGTTGCAGACATTTCTACAGAGAATACGGTTTTGCAGAGGATCCACACCACCACAGTTACCAAAGAAATGTGCTGGTATAATTGTTGTATAGACAACCTAGTAATCCAGACAACATTCGTCTGCAAACAGCGTGCTCATCTGTGTAAGATCTGTGAGATCCTACGCCTCATCTCCACCAGCCTTCCCCTTCCACAAGCACAAGTCTTCAGGCTCTCCTCCCCATCTGAGCCCCTGTGCACACTCCTCAACTTCCACCTGTGCTCACGCTCTCCCAAGCCCATCGTACAACCTAAATCACAAGGTGAGACAGGCATTCCGACATGCCTGTCACTGCAGTAGGAGAGATGTGACATAGTGGCTAGAGCAACAATAACTGAAAAAAATATATCATCCCTGCTTCTTCAGATGCCCCTCCCTACACCATGATCAAGGCACACCACGGCAATAAATTCTTCTAAAAGCCCTTAAATCTATCAGACTAATTGCTAAATATGAAGTAGCCATTCATCTTTCCTGGTTACACTGTTATGCATGTATTTGCTGTAAGATTTTTTTTAATGTTTCCTTATGACTAAAGCACAAAATAAAAGTAACATCACTCCATCTACTTTCAGTGCAATGCTTCTTTCTGAAGACCGTAGAATAGCTCAGGATTGGGAGCATGAAAGATAAGGAGAACTCCCAAAAGAAAGGGAAGAATATTTCCCTGCTGTATTCACATCGACTTAGAAGTTAAGGCACTTATTTCCAGACTGTAGAATGAATAAGCATCACCCAAAAAGCTTCTGTTTAAAAAACTTCCTGGAAATCTTACAGCAATTCTCCATTCACTTAGAACAAGTGAAATTGGAATATATTTTAGCGGATAGGTCAAGTATTTAATATAATAATATATTTATCAACCAACTCAAAACAATAAGTGGAAAGACACTTGAAAGATAACATAATCAAGACTGAGAGGCAAGCTCAGGACTGCAAGCATGCTCTTTGACAATTTGTTCAGCACACAGCAACCTCGCCAAATTAAGAAAATTCCAAGTGCTTTAGGAAAGGCTGCCCTCTTCAGACAAACTTAACAAAAGTACCCAAATGAGGTTGTCTTGAAGCTAAACTGAAAACGTGGTGAAACGAACTGTGCAGCTTCATATCAATCTTGTAGCAACTTTATTCTACTTGATAACGATTTTCTACTACATAAATAAAAGAGCAGCTCTTCTTATCACTAGACACATAGTGATGCAATGTTGTTTGAACTCTGCAGCCTCATTTATATATTTTCTATAAGGATGCTAAAAACTTTCATCCACATGCTGAAATATAAAACATAATTAATTAACAAAGCTACAGTGTCTGAAGTTTCTCTACATAGTTATTTGGAAAAAAGACCAGTTCACAGGCCTGAACTTCTATCACTTGCATTTTAGAGATATTTTGTTCTCCCTAATGATGGAAAATAGTGAGTAGAAAAGCGTTTTTGTTGTCCTCAGTGTACTTTTATACTTGGTATATATCTTTATTTTTCTTGAAGCTTTCCCAAACTAGTAGGAAAATGAGCTTATTTAGCTGGAAAGATACTTTCCATTACAATTGATCTTCTGAGGGTCTTCACGGATAATTTTGTGGATTTCTATCTTCTATCATTCTAGTCTGCAAAGCACAAAGCCACCGGGTAATTTCCTGGAAAATATAAATACAAACTATGAATTTTTGTCAGGAGATTATCCATATAAGAAAGTAACTGTAACTGGTTTTGCAGGTATAAATAACAGCTTCCAATTATTGGGAAAGGTAAAGTGGATTCAAATGTTTTTGGCAGAACTTTGCTTTGAAAGCTGGAAAGTATATCATGCAATCTGCTGAGGAGGTACAGAGGTACAAATCATGCTACACAATACCAACCTCACAGAGAGATATCAAAATTTTTCAAGTCCTTTAGCAAAATTTGGAATGGTACTAGACAAACTTTTTTTTAAATCAGTCAATAACTGTCAATCTAGCACCCTAAAATTGCTCTGGAACAGGAAGCAAAGATAATGTTACAAAGAGTATTATCAGCAACAAAAAGATAGAAGGGATTTAACTGCCAGCTTGATGGGAGTTTCTCAGCTCCTGTTTAGCCAAGTGTTTTTTTTTTTTTCAGTTTTTCAGTAAAGCCTCCAGTGTCACCAGGTCTCAGAGGAAAAAGTCTGTTTGCACACTAAGCTCCAGAACTGAGATATGGCTCTTCTTTATTGCAAAATATCTTGTCCTCTCCCATCTTTCTTTCTGTCTCACAAAACTTCCCCTAAGCATGGTAAATCCAGATTATTCTATACTCTGTTCTAAAATTTGACTGAATTTTCCTGTCTTCTTGACCATCTCTACCAGGAGTTCTCATCAACAAAAGATACCCTCCTTCCATAAGAAGTCTCTTAACTCTGATGCAAGCATCACATCTAATTACACTCAAAAAAATATATATATATTTATATATAATAATAATAAAACACTTTCAACTTTAACCATGTGGAGAAATCCCTCTGAGGACTTCTCTCTTTTTGCCTTTGTTAAATGGAATTTGGTTTAAGATGTACTTTAAGTTAAGCATTACTTAAATGCTTTGTTGAACTGAGGCCTGAAATGGGACTTTAATTTCCTTAACAACTCTCGATATGCCATTACAAGAATAAATGTAGAAAAATCAGACTTTCTGAAAAAAATGCATCCCAAGGGCACTAGTAAAAGCAAATTACGAAGAAGTTAAATAATGCCAAGCTATAAATCTCTCATCTACCAACACTTATCCATCTGCCCTACCAATATGTTAAGGAGTAGGACTTGTTTAAGAAGTGTGATGTTAGAGCTGGAAATGAATACTTGCCTTTTAGTCGCCTCCTGTACTATGGTATTCAGTTTCATGTATAATTGATGGGTTGAAATTTTAAGATAGAGTAAATAAATTATGAGTATTCAAAATACCACCCTTTTGTCAGTAAAACCCTGTTATTCTTCACACTGACTCAGCCACCCCTTGTGCTGCTATCTATATTTATAGGAGCAGTATTTTCTGTGATTTTGTGGTATACTCTTACTAAAATTATTTTGATGGAAAACATAGCTATGATTTTGTAATAATCAAAATACAGTACATTTTTCTTTGGGTGTTTTTCCCCTCACTCAATTGAGTCATAGTGTAAAAGAAAGGCATATTAGTGAGTTGAATACCAGCATTTTATATGCCATTGGTATTCTCGCACAATAGAATTCTTGAGAACTCTGCAGTAACTCTTTCCTGCAGTGAAACACAGGGGTGTCCACATTGGCATTCTTGAATTTTCTTATGCTGTTAAATTATAAGACTGCTTGTACTATGAAGAGAGATTGGGTTATGAATTTTCTGAAGTGACAGATTCCGTTATATAAACCACCAGTGAGTCTGGGAATGCCATTCAACATTTTCAGCCTTGGAATTAATTTTATTCTCCTTCTTCCCATGAGTAAATTGAAAATGTTCACAATTCTACTAGTAGGGACTGCAGTTTCCATGACAAAGTCACATCCCTGGGAAAACCTAAAGTATTTCTTCCAGCTGTGGAAGGACAGAACTGCAAGTGTACAGAGGTACAATTCTGTCATGACATCAGTGCACTTGTCATGACTTATTGAGAAAGTCAAACAAGGATCCTACAATTAAAAGGCTGCTTTACAAAATAGCTGTTGAATACTTTTTGTAAAAGATGAGGCTAATGAATTTGGAAACATAACAGATGCAATATATTTGCGTAACTCAGTAGAATTTTATTTTATTTGTAAAGATACTGTTCTTTTCTCCCATAACATGCAAATCTTCCCACTTACTTCAGGCACATAAGAGCGCTGGTCAGAGGGGGTAGTCACTTATGTCTGCTTCAGTGCTATGAATATGGCATCAAAAGTAAACAGTGAAGTGACACCACTTATAAAAGTTAATATAATATTCTTATATGAATTACTTTGTATAGTCACAGTTTATTCTTAATCACATACTACAGAGGACTACAGGACTTCCTAGAATAAATAATTCGAGCACTAGGAATAGACAGCATTTTTCAGTGAAAAGAATTTGAACAGGTAAATGAACACAAGGAAATTCATTAAGAGAGAAGCAACACAATAAATTTTGTAACTGAATAGAGTTTGTAACTGGATAAAATACAATTCATATTTAAGCATTAGAGGAAAGCAACAGAAATTCAAGGACTATATAAAGATTACTGATTATTCCTTAAATAAAAACCAAGAAAGAAGCCTGGCTACCTCTCAAGCACTGGCACAATTCAAACAAACATAAATTCATGTTTGTCTGTCTCCATTTCCTACGCAAAAGCCATCAAGGAAGTAGCACCATTATTCCAAATTTTTCCATCTTCATAGTCCCCTTAGACACTCATCTGGGAAAACAAAGGGGGGAAAAAACAGCATTCCTCCTTAAGTACCTGTTACAGCTGGTGTTACAGTTGGAAAGATTATTGTGGTGACAATGGGAAAAGAAATAAACAAGGAAGGAATGCTCACCTGTACCTAAAGACCCAAAAATCCAAAGACCCAAAGATCTAGGTTTGCAAGAAAGACTCCACAAAGAAGGAATCTCCAGAAACAGACCCTTCCCCTGTGGCATTCAGCCCTTAAATGGGGTCTAGGAGAGGTGCAGCCAGGCTCCACCCCTTCCGGTCACACAGCTGAATCGCCTTCACCTGTGCTCCATGGCTGACTCAGTGCTTGTCTCAGGTGATCAATCAGTGATTCAGGCCCTGACTCAACAGTTCCCATACAGTACCCAAGTCTCTCAAATTAGATTTTGACATAATCTCATTCACTTGTTCAGATTTCACCCCCCAAATTGAAAGACATAGAACCTGAGGCTTCAGAGTACATGTCCAGGTCTCTGCGATTATTCTGAACAGAAAATCCTTCATGAGCTCTAAATAATTTCTGACACCCTGTTAGGTCAAAGACAAGTTATCAACCCAGGCTGACTACTGGGCTCACGCATATGCAAAAGCCAGGTCAATTTTTGCATTGCTTCACCTTTCTGCAAGCACAAGCACAGTGCTTCATTTGCAGCCTGCTTTCAGCAACAGAGCAGTATTGAAAGTGGAGTAAGAAACTTTTCACAACCTTAAAAATAACCTTCAGCTGGCAGATGCAACCCTTGAGTACAATAAGTAGATCTAAACACCTTCATGCTCATAGATTCAAACTCTACAAGTTACAGGAAATATTGCTGTAAGAGCTGAAACATAGGAAAAAAAACAAAAATTTCTTAATGGAACATGTCACACAACAAATGTATGCTCCTGGAAAACTCAAGAAGGAATAAAAGTATGCTGATATTCTTTTTTTTTTTTTTTTAAGGGAAGAAATAATTCTGTTTTACTCTACTTAAAACATTATAAATTCATTCAAGTCAGGGGGGCAAGGAGAGGTTAATTTAAGTCTAATCTGGCTTCTTGGGTTATGGAAAGTAAAATTGTGATTTACCCATGATTTAATCTTCATAAAGTGCTTAAGTTTAACAAACAAACAAACAAAAAAAAAACAATGAGGGCAAAGATCCAATGGAGTCCCAATGAGTTCCTCATCAGGTGTACAGAAGAGTTTCAGTTGTGTAATATCTACAGTGTGTTAAGCCAAGTCTTGTGTCAGGGTTCTCAGCTAGTAGAAATATAATCTGCAATTGAAGCAGGCCAGCTTTTCTTATAACATGAAATTTGTATCCAAAATGCTGCATATACACCATCTATGTTAATCGGTTTAACATCGGGACTTCCAAATTCCCATTTGAACCAGCGAACGTTTCAGCATGCTGTCCTGATGAATGACTCTGTGCTTGGCCAGCACGGCTTAAACCAGCTCCCTTAGGGAAGCAGCCTCTTCCAGCTGGGCTGTTTTGGTCAGATGTCAGATTTCATAACATCCCCTAGGTCCATCTTACTTACACCAACAGAAGCACGTAGTGTAGGTTCGGATACTGAAAGAGGCTTTTGCAAAGCAATGACTGAACTCGCATTTGGCCTGTGCCCTCATACTTTCAAGCTGGGATTTTCAAAGGAGTTTGAATTTTGCTGGTAGATGAACAGAAAATACCTTCCCATTCCTTTGAAGAGGTCAGTCTGAAGCTGTAATGAGCCTGCAAATAGTGATTAGCATCGCAAGTGGCACCCTGAATAATAAAATCTCCGTAAGCCAGATTCTAGCTTTCTGGAAATTAAAGATACTATTCACATTTACCTCTCAGGACCTAATTTTGGTTTCCTATTGCTAAATGAGAGATCATAAGGCATTCAGCTATAGTGAATTGCTCCTAGACTCTTTGGGTAAGATCTAATCCTTGGAATCTTGGAATTTCATTTGCAAGCCTTCTGGAGGTTTCTTGCTGCCTGCTCCTGCTTCATTCCTCTTCCAACCTGAAGAAGAATTCCTGCCAGCAATCAGTCTACAGGACACTGAGCAACACCTTCCCTGTTCAAAGGCTGCACCTCCTCCAAACTGGGCTTGAAGAACCATGTCTGAAGTCTAATTCTCCCACTATGCGTATAAATTGCACACACCTGGAGCCAGATGGAGTTATGAGGCTGTGAGCATCTTTGTGGTACACTGCACCTCCTCCTATTTGCACAACAACCACTTACAGTTCAGCTCAATTCTTCCATAACGCATTTCATCAATAAACATTGTCAGACTGTTGGGCTAGTTTAAAGCACATGGAGAGATTTATCCTGACATCAAAGTGAAGCTGAGTAAAACCAAAATAATAAATGAACAAACCCTCAGTCAGGTATAAATATCTCAACCCACAAGTGGGAAGCACTCAAGTTATACTAAAGCTTCCATTCAGCACTGCTTCTACAGTAGTAGCTGTTAAGCTAATCAGAAGCGCATCCTGGAGACAAACCTAGCCTGGGCAGGCTGTTTCAGCACAGTAAATGGACAGAAGAGTCCATTGATGCCCATGGAAACACCATTAGCTTTTCTTCTACCTTCCACCACACCCCACATAAGGACATTGGTCAAATAGTCCAGAGGAAAGGCCAAGCACAGACTTTGGAGCTGTACATTCCCCAGAGAAGATTTCCTCTGCTGTGATTTTTGAAAACCATAAAGTCTTTTACTTTTCTACATTAATCTTGAAATTCATTCCATTTTCCATGCTTGATTATAGAAAGCCTCTCTGAAGTCCCTGAAATAAAAATATTAAGCAGAACACCAAAGTGTTTTTAAAATACTGTAGCACTCCAATCTCCGCCTGCCACTCTGTGGCACACAGCAATTTAAAATTATTGAAGCTCTCAAATTAAGTGCTTAAATTGGAAGGTGATCACCACTCTGAACATGTGAATTGTACAGCTATCTGAACTATCAAAGCGCTTCAATCTACTCTAAGCAGGTCATTTTTGGAAGTGATAAGGGAGCCGGGATTGCCCAGCCTGCACTGATTTAAAGCTGTTTTCTTTTCAATGCATTTTTACAAGTATTGGAGCTTGGGTGCTGAGTAATTCTGGTTGCTGTGCTGAACATATCTGATAAAGTTGGAAAGGTTTGATTTGTAATTTTGTCTTGTTATTAATTAGCCATTTTGTTCAGCATTTTCCTTCAGGAGTCCAGTCAAAGCATATATTTATCTCTAGTTCTTCCGAAGTTGTGTGGATATAAAAATCGAACACCTATATCCATTCTCCAAATCTTCAATTCACCTAGTATAGAATGTACTATTTTCTGAATGTACTGAAAATTTCATTGCTTTGTAGTTACAAATTGAAACCTATAATGCTTATCTCCAGGAATCAATCACTAATGCCTTTTTTTAACAGTCTTGCAATGTTGGCACACAGTGCCTTTAGAAAGTATTTTCTTAAATGAACCAGTAATAGCTAGTTATTGCTTGTAATATATTATTCAGTGACGAAAAAGTTACATTCCAAACACAAACCTTCTCCAGCTGCAAGGACTATAGAAACATGAGAGATCCTTAAACTGTGGGACGATTCTTTCCTTTGCCATCCAAAGTAGCTTAGGGCCAGAATATGGCCTTGCCAGTTTTTTTGTTTTGTTTTTTGGTTTTTTTGTTTTGTTGTTTTGTTTTGTTTTGTTTTATTCGGACAGCTTTCTACTCCCAGAATTGTTAAATATTGCACTATTTCCCACACTGCATATAGTGCAATTAGAGAGATTATTTTTGTGAGCATTTCCCTTGTGCTCCTCCAACTGCCCCATGGCACAGCTGTCATGGCTGATGTCCTGCCCTGATTCACAGTTCCCAGCAAGTATTTCCCATTGGCTTTTCTGAATGGCTTTAATGATAATGCATAATTATTTAAAAACTCTGAAGACTACTGGAATTTGTTACAAACGAACTCCACTTTACACCTAGTCTTTTTAGGGTACTTTCCTTCTCTATTGGAAATAACTTCTGAGATGAAGAACTATGTCAACCTTCCAGTTGTAGACCCTTAAAAATCAAAATCTCTTTTAAGTGGAAGCACATTTAGGTTACTTAGCAGCATTTCCATTTATACTGTCTCATGATCTACTGCATAGCATGTACATTACCACTTGCATACTGAGGGATTTTTTACTCATACCTCATTGATAGGCAGCTCATTTATGACGCTGAAAATTCTTTCTTGTTTGCCATTTGGAAGACTTCTATCAGCAGCAAAATGAATCTAATTCCACATACTGCTTTGGATTCACACAGTGACTTTGTTGTATCCATCCAAACTTTCAGCATAATGGCCAGTCAAACACCAGAAGCGAGATAATACAACTGTGCTTAACATTTATCTATTACCAAACCATTCTGTTGAGCTTACATTGATTTAACTGTGCAAGCTGCACCTTCATAAAATTATTTTTATTGGCATACTAAGACACATCAAGATGCTTCATAGAAATTTATAAAGGCAAATGTCGTGATTTCAGAAGTATGAAGGCTTTTCTACATCCATTCATATTCTCCTAAATGATTAACCCTTGTGTGAAAAATTACTTTACAAGTGATTTTCCAGGTTGAAATCAAGGCTTCATTTCAAACATTACTTTCATATTGTTGTGTGTAGCAACGCAGAAGAGCCTGGCAGGAGTTGTTGCTCCTTAGTTTACTACCTGCTGTGGTTGCTTACATCACCATTCTTTGGCATATATTGTAATGCTGCATTCCCCATTATTCTGTAAGATTTTCCTGATTCTTTGCTGAAGAGTTCAGTAATTTATCAGCCATCTCATTCTTGCAAGCATTTCTCTGGTGTGCTCTATATCTTTACCAAGCTCAGTAGTTGAGCTGGTGGAATATTTTACTATGACTCCCAGTAGCAATAGGCTGAACTTCTTGATGATACTATCCTTGTTGATTGTTGCTCCCCTTCTTTCTACTCATGCTGCCTCTTGTTGCACTGTCCCTTTTAATAACTTTTTTGCTGCCTCTTTTTCAGAGTTATTTTTTGAGGAGTTAACGTCTTTTCTAGCTTGTTTCTTCCCTGGCCCTCAATTATGCAGACTTCAGAGACACTTTTCTGAAAATCAGTAACAGCTGTTTCAGCATCTATGATACAATTATTCAAATAAAGACAATGGCATGTCAGTGCTGACATGTACAGGATCTGAGTCTGAACACACTTGAACTCTTTTCATTGGTACAACTAGAAATCTGTTTTCTTAAGTCTCGATTAGCCTCTTCCTTAGGCTTTTTTAGGACTGTAAAAATGAAGAGATGGAAAAGATTTTTAAAGCCGTTTTGGCCCCACTTTCTGCATTAAGTCAAAACTGAGCAATTGTGGGCTACCCCTGGCAGAGTTTCCTTTATCCACTTTTTGAAAGCCCTAGTGAGAAGCACTGAGCAACTGTCCCACTGCTGGAACAATCACTCACTGTTCTTTCCTATCAGTCTCATATTCCTTGTGAGATTAAGACTCCCCTCAGGCCTCTTTTTACTAAATTAGACCAATCAGTTTCTTTACCTTATTTCTAAAAGCATACTCTTTTCCTCTATCCAGTCTATCTACTCTTAAGCCTGGCTTCCAAAACCATTTTTCATTTACTGCCACCCCAGCAGATCACTTTTCCTACTTCTGGAAAGAAAGTAAAACATCCTACAGTGTTACCCCCATATTTTTGCAGCAGCATCACCTAAAGAGTGTTTGTTTTTAATGCATTTTATTTTAAGTCTTACCAAAAAATCACTCCTGTAGCTTCTGATATAATCTCATCTATATCATCTCGTGTCTTGAAGGGCTGACCCAAAATCTCCTTTCAGTACATAGCTAGTTTTAAACCAATTCCCAGTGACTTCCCAGTAACTTAATTTGGATGATTTGTATGGCTTTTGGACAGCCACATTTAGCATAGTTTCTTCTCACTCTGATCTCTGGCACTGATTGTAATTTCTTCCTCATGCTAATCTAAGATACAGGGAACGTGTTTGCTTGTGTCTTACTCTGATATACACTGACTAACCCAACTTCGGTTATTAATGTTATTGCAAAGGACTGGCCAAGAAGTGTTGTCAGTTGGAGCATGCTGATGAGTAACTCCATAGTCATAATTGGCTCTTAGCCTACAAGTGATGATTCCGTTTCTGAATTAATGCTATGGAGACTGAATGGTAACTATACTGCATCTTACATATATTACTGGTTTGTTGTTGCTGTTGTACGTTTTGTTTTGTTGGTTTTGGTTGTTGGTGGGCTTTTTTTTTCATTTTTAAATTGCTTTTTGTCAGCATTGATGATTTCACACACCAGGGATTTAGGGCTTACATTTGTCCACTTCTTTAATTAACACAACTTTTATTATTATAGCTATTGTTCTAATGCTCACTTACCTACTTGACTTCAGAAAAAAATTGGCTCACAACAAGGCTTGCAAAAATTACCAAGCCAAGTCTATTTTTAATGTTTGACTTTATTTTTTCAATTGAGTATATTACAATAAAATTCTCAATCAACTGCAACATGGTAAAACAGTAGACTTCATTTCTTCTGGCCTCTGATCTTCTAAACTTTAGTATCCTTACCAGGAGTTAATACTCCACCACTCCAGTCACTTCAATGACAGGATCATTGAAACAGTTCTTTTCTACCTCCAGTGGTAGCCCTCAATGGCTGATATATCAGTGGTGATGCTCTTAACAATTAACATTCCTGCAGCAGCATTTCAAAATGTTTCTACCTAAACCTAATTCCTTGAACACATGTGTAGGCAATGAAACCAAAGTAGCCTGTTATGGGAAGGTGCAGAATAATTTCAGAGATCTTTAGAATGAAAGCAGAGTAGGTGAAATAATAGACCTAAGAGACAAACATAGTGACATACTGCTATCATCTTTTCAACACAGAAATAAATCTTTTTATTAACTTAAATACAAAATTCTTCAAATGCAAAGTGACTAATTGCTTCTTTTTATATAGCTTGATTGATGGCCTAAAGCCACGAAGAGATCTAAAATCATTCAAAGTTTCATAAGTAATTGTGACTTCACTGTGATACAACCTTGAATAATGGACTAAATAATAGGTTAATCAATCTACTGCTTCCTTCACCGAACTGAATATCAAAAGAAAATACTCACATATTATTTGGTACTCATTTATATTTAGAAGCAAACACTTCAAAGTCTGACTCCTTGCTATACTGAAGCAGGATGGAATACTAAAGTGTGAAATGTTCAGAGAGGATTTGTCATCCATCTGAAACCACAAGCCAGGGTGACTGTGACATCTCCTAACAGCAGATGTAGTACAGCCTGATGTGACAAGGAAAGGGCACTAATACTTGCCTAGCACATCCGGCAATATCACTTTGGGGAACTCCCTCCCTGTTCTTGGCAAAAGACTCAGGGCCACATAAGCAGTGTGTGGGTAATACAGTCCATCCACAGAGGTCACAAACAGCACAGTCTGTAAAAGTTGCAGATTCAAGGTGCACATAGGACAACTAATTCACCAAAGGATTCACTAAAGGATTTCTGCCAGGCAGAGAAGTCTTTAGCCCATAAGACTGATACCACTGCCTCTCTGAAGGTTTTCAGTGCTCCCAGATAACAGCATGCAATCTGATTTTGAAGGTGTTTACTATGAAAGACTCAAGACAACTTATACTACATATGAGGACAGTTATCTGTTGTCCTTAAAAGGACTTGAATATTGGAGGAAGACATGGAGATAGTCCTGAAATAAATATATCCACGAGTCTACATCAGGAAAAAGATGTTTTTAAGTAAGCTGCTAAGCTAACAAGTTGAAAGGCCAGCGTGTTTTCTTTTAATCCTTTTGCTAGTTCGAGGTTATATTTTCAGTTGTCAAGTCACATTTCAGATCAGTGCTGCATATTTTCTTATCAGCAAACCAAAGCAATGCTGATCTTCTGACATAAAAGCGCATCTTTGTATGGGAGATCCCTGTAATGTACCAGCAGCCAAATTAAACTACATTTAATATTTCCTGTTCTGATTTAGTGTTATTTATCAAATACTTCAATTCAGTAAAAAGTATATAAATTACAAGCGTTTTTGAAACTATATTACTATTTCTAAAATCTCTCCAACAAGGGCTTTGCTGTTCAAAGCTGCTGTAAAAAGAGCTGTACCAAAGGGACCTATTTGGGCTTCACAACAATGAACTTTATTGATCCTGTAAAAGCCATAAACGTTGTTACATATTTCTGAGTGCCATCTATGCACACATATGCCATCAGCTGATAATCTAAATATATATGTACCTATGTAGTGTCTATGCTTAAGTTCAGATTTAATAGTGAATACATTATCATATGACTTGTACTCTTCCTCGCCTTGTCCAGTAGGATATCTATTGGAGCATGTCTTTGCTCCTATACAGGCATGTTTCCTTTCCATAAAATCCAAGGTCTGGGAGAACGGTGTGCTTGCACAGCCAAGTCTTATTCCATCTGGAAATAACGTTTGGCTAATTTGTATGCCCAGACTGGGAAGCACAGAAAAGAGAGCTCTTGGAGTCTTGTACCATAAACACAGCCAATGTCAACAAGGTTTATTTCATAGTGAACATTAAAGAGGAAAGTTTCAAAGAAACATAAGAAAATCATGAGTAACCTGGGATCAAACACCTTTAGACTCTTCTGAATCGCAGAAGCCAAGACAAAGCAACTAGTACACTGGCCCTTACCAATTGCCACATTGTAATACTCTCTGAGGCTTCGGTCCGGGAATTAGGACATTGTTTATGGAAATACAATTAAAGCACTTTCACTGCTTTCCTGTAATAGACGCTTTAGCACCTGGTAATCAAAGGGAAATGCTGAAAAATCTGTCCTCACATTTCACTAAACACATTCATTAGAAGCCTACTTGCCTTCCTGGCCTCAAAATCATATGCCAGGGCTTCTTTTTCTCACTAGTAACAGAAGAGACTCACATCTCCAAATCCTCTGCTGCCCCACATGTCTACCTGGAAAGGCTTCCTCCTTCCCACTAGCAGAAATTTAACTATTTATCATGCGTTGTTCAGAGGCTCAAGTGGTTTGATTGTCAAATGTTTGCACCCTTACACCTGCTGTGATGTTATCGAATGGGAATCCTGCCCTCAACACCCACAGGCGATTCACAGACATGTTTCCCTTGGCTCAGGCTGTGCTCAAGCCCATCTGTTTGAAAGCACCAATCCTGCTTGCTGGTACAACGCTTACACAGATATGCCAAGGAACAGGAACACTAAGGAGAATAGCATTAACTCACATAATGCTACAAGAGTCCTTCCCTTTTTTGCCATCCCTGCAGTCACACAACATAATTTCTGCCTAAATCTTGCTTTAAAAAAAAAAAAAGAAAAAGAAAAAAGGCTTGCCTCTACTCAAAGTATGCTGCCATAGAAGTGAGACACACTCCCAAGGAGCTCCAGGTGTAAGTTGCAGCTGCTGTAGGTGAAGCCCTTCTTCACAGGCTTGCCCAGGAGCCAATGCCTGTAGCCAAGATCTGCACCTCAAGAAACAGCAATTCTGCTGTGGGGAAACCTCCTTCTTATGTGAAGGAATTAATTCACCAGAGGTGATGCAAAGTCCTTCACAAAGCTTTTCCTCCCCATGCTTAAGCCCTAAAATTCTAATGAAAGACACAGCTCAGAAACAAAGAACTGCAAGTAATGAAATGATTAAAGAGAAAATACAGCTGAAAACTCCTGGAACACATTATAATTTAATATCTCATTATTTAATGGGCACATTGAACATATCATGAATTTCCCTCTGCTCCATCAAGCCCACTTCATATTCCACAGAGCCTACGCTTCTGTATCTCATCCAAGCCGAGATGAAATTGTCTTGTATATCAGAAAAATGTACTAGAGAGTATCTGCAGTTTGATAATGTACAATCTGAATGTTCCTAACTGTCTAACTTCCACATCATTTAGAGAATTTGCACTCACGCATTTTCAATGCATAATGAATGGCTTTAGCAGTTCATGATCATTAAGTAGTCATTTCACATGCCCTTGTGATTGGTAAATAATACCACAGAGAAAAAAGTAACAAGGGCTTGAATAACTGATTCTACATAAACCTAGAGGTTCTTGTTTTAAATCTGCATTATCATGTTGTTTTAGATCCAGAGGCTTAGGTCTAAACAAACATGAACTTCAGGGACATTAGAAATTCAGCTCTGAATCCTGACCTGGATTTTCTAAATGACCTTTGAAATTTGGAACTAAATTCAAATGTTGCAGAGTCTCTATCTGGAAGCCATTCTCTGATGGATTCTCATTCAGTCTAATGTAGGTGGCAAATTATGTCTGGAATAAGTCATTTTCAACAGATCCACAGTCTGACATACAGACTACTGCATCCAGCAGGTTTAAATGGAAAACAAAGGTTCTTCATTTACCTCTGAGGCTTCTGTCTGATTTATTTTGCTTCTCTGGTTTGCATTTATTTGATTGTTTGTGCCAGCTATAATGGAGAAAACACAAGCACTACTAGGGAAAGCTGTAATCTGCAGTGCTCTGAGGTAGTCCCTGAACCACAGTGACTTCTTCAAGATGCCTCTTCTGAATGGGAGCAGAAAGGAAAGTTGCCATCCCGTGGCTGGACAGGCCATTGTAGCTTGCCCTGATGTCAGCAAACTAGTCTTTACTGGCTAAGATTGAGACTGCTATAACTTTTTAAAAGGCAGTGAAGCACGTACTTAAATCTACTCACACATTTCAAGTTAAGGATGCACTTAGCTGCGCAGCTGAACATGGACAGGCACAGCACTTTGTCATGCTGCTTTGGGGAAGTGGGATTGGTCACTTCCAGAGCATTGAAAGCTTCTCAAGAACTCTTGAAAATGGTAAATACATGAAATACTATTTTCTGTGTGACAATCTCCAATGTCAAGAGAGAGCAATTAGGAAGGTCCCCCTTTCACAGACTCTGAGAGCATCTGATATCATATGATGCCAACAGCCCCATGCCCTTTCCCACCACCAAGACAAACATTGAGCATATTATACTGATAAGCTAGCAGCTCTTTCCCTAATTGAAACAGAAGATGAACAGCACCATGGAAATAATCTTCTGAACTATACTACAACTAGAATGAATATATAAACACTGTTCTGAAAAGATGGCTTGTGCTTATTATTATTTGTCTTGATTACACATGACTACCCACAATTAAATACAGTTAATTATATATTTCACAAATGTGCAAATATTCCCAGCCTGAAGTCAGTCACGCTTTCAGATGTCTATCAGTTGCTTTCCTGATGTGTTGAAGAAAGTAAACGAAAGTAAATCAGACAAGTTACTATCTGTAGTAACTGACTGTCCTTTAAAATAACTTCAGTTTATAAAAACATAAAATCCCAAGGTTTCAGTACATATTGTGAGAAATGTCTCCAGGGACAGGAAGCAAAACTACAAAAAACAGTGTTTTGCTTGCCTCTTGATCATTCCTGCATGCAGAACACTCTGCAGTGATGTCCCAATCTGTTTCCTGAGTGGTTACATTTACATGGAAAAGAAGGAATCTACTTTTGACCACACATTGATCTGCGTTTTCAGTGCAAACATCTCAAGCTCTTGTGCTGATCACCCAACTGGAATTTTTAAGAACCTTCCGAAAGTTTCCAGTCTAAACAGATGTCTTTTGTACATCTTGCTATCTCATTGTTCATTCTTTTTTCTTAAAAAGAGTCACTAATACATTTCATTTCTGCTGTACTGGCACAAGATTTATGTCTCCGTAGATTCTTCAGCAGGATTGTCTCTGCATTTTGTGTGAGCAGTGGTTTTGTTTTGTTGTGGATTTTAATTGGACTGATTTAATTCATATTTTGAATTGCTATTACACATAGATAAATTGAAGAAAAAGATCATTCTGAGAGAAAGGCAACTGAAGTTGCGATTATCGTACTACTTTTTTACCAGTACTATGTATGGTTCAGAGATGACCTGAACTTTCCTCCCTCATCTTAGAAAAAGAAGCATGAATCAAAAGTCAGCCTTGCATTTTAATCAAATTGCCCTGATTATCTGGTATGGATCTAAAGGAGGGAGGTTTAAATAGCTTTTACAAAGGAAATATTTCATAACTAATCTGACAGTACAAGCAAAAAGAACTAATTAATAAAATCAAATGAAATTATATTGTAGCAACTGGGGAATGGTTCAGGAAAGAGCACAAAGATTACAAGAACCAGTTGATTATTGTGAATTGTTTCTACATGAAAACAAAAATTAAGAAAAATAAACACGCCCTTCAGGCTACAGGAAAAAAGAAAAGTATAAATTTTTCTGTTTACATAAATGTTTACATAGAAAACCTTGTTGAACTTCCCAGAAAGAGAACAGTCTCTTACTAATGAAAATAGAGATTTGATGATACAGTTTTCTTTCAGTGGAATTGGGGACAATTTTCTGAAAGTGAATTTTTGAGGGTGTTAACAAAACTGAGTGGCAAATCCCATGCCAGAATTTTTGTTGAACATGTAGGAAGGAAAAAAAATCAAAATCCTTCAGTGAGGACAGAGCTCTTATTTCTTACCCCTTCCTATCACAATTCTTAGGGGTAATAAAGTTTTATTTTGTCCAAGTGCTCTCTTACCAGGAAGTATTGCTGATAGCTCTGTCATCATCTCACCTAGGCATAAGAGAGAAATGCTACTGGAGAAACTGCATTGGGTAATGTAGGCAAACCTTAACAGCTAAGGCATAGTTGATGTTCTCCTTACATCATGAAGATCTGCTGTTGAGATCTGGACAATGTGAAACTTGATAAATAAATAAATTCTATACCCAAAATTATAATTCACCAAAGGTCAAACAAAAAAAAAATTATCATATATTAATAGTTTAGAATCCTAAAACGTTCTTTTTCTAGTTTTAAACCTCAATGAATTAATTACCAAACTACAAAATAAACAGGGGGCTTCTCCCTGCCCAGTGCACACCCATCATTCAGCAGCAACCACACATTGGTGCCCTATCAACATCATCTAGGCTGAAACCAGGGCATGGAGAGGACGCATTGCAGTGCTAACTCAAGTTTTGGCAAGTAAGTTTATGCAGTTTGATACGCTGGCTAAACAGAGTCCTGTGAACAGCAAAAAAAATACGCAGCCATGCTTTCCTTTTTGATAAAGGAATTTGAAAATTGGTTTCAAGAGAGCCAAAAAGATCATGAATTTATGTTTATGACTTCATTTTCTGTCAACATAAGCACATTATCTGCAGATTTTCAAGTGGAATTAATGGAGTTGCAATCAGACACTCAACTCAAAAAAATTGATCATGTCTCTCTACTGGACTTTTATAAGCCCTCTCTTACCAAAGAAAAGTATCCCTCGCTTCACAACCATGCCTTGTTCCCAAATGTATGCAATGCCAAGAATGATGACATGAACAATTATTGTCAATCTGACAGTCTCTGATGAACATCTTGATGCCTCAATAAGAATTGTGCTCACTGCCTTCAAACCAGACTGATGCATCAATTTCAGAAAAACGAGGTCAAATATCCCTCTAGTTTTATGTGTTTGTTGCTCTTTTGTTGCTACTATTGTTTTAATAAAAATATTAAAAGTTAAAATAAGTTTTGGTACTTATGTACATTAACTATATTATATTTTATACAAGGGATGCTCTGAAAGTAATGCTTCCTGTTTTAATGATGTGGCCCAAAACATCCGAGGCAGATGTTGGTGGTATGGAAGTAGAAGCTGGACCTTACTCAACAATATTCCATTACATGTTGGTGCCATGAAACAGATGGCAGTCCAACAAAACAGCATCTGACATGGAAGAGTGTCTGATGCAAAGCGGTGAAACTGAATTCTTTCATGAAGAATGTATAGTGACTTAGTATAGTGACGTGTGTGCATAAAAGATGTCCTAAAAGCAAAGCCAAAGGCAGTAATAGTGTTACCAGTGCTGAAATACAGTTGAGGATAGTACTCATCTTCATTAAGAGTAGAAGTAGCAGAAGAGCTCTGAGGCGCTGTGGCATGTGGCTCACTGCATTCTGGCATGTGCAGTCATAGCTCAGGTGCTTCCATACTGTCAAGAATCACAGAATGTCTTGGAAGGGGCCTCAAAAGATCATCTAGTCCAATCCTTCTGCCAGAGCAGGAATACCTAGATTAGCTCACACGAAAACACATCCAGACCGGTTTTCAGTGTGCCATTAATGATGCCTACACCATTTTAGAGTCATAACAAGTCAGGAACTGTTGATAATGATGATGTTGGAGCCTGTTGTTACTGCTAATTGTTATAACCTTCAGAAAGACCCCTTCCCTAAGAGATGGTAGAAATGACAAATTGAAGTGTTAATTTGTTAAACTGCAATATCACTGTCAAATTAGCCTGGCTTGATGATAAAAATAATTCCAGTTTTTACTATAGAGCCAAAACAACTATCATTTACTGATCCGTAACAAACATGTCTTCTGCTAATAAAGTACTGTGTGTGCAGAGCAGTCCCAAGAGTTCAAGAGAAAAAAAAAAAAAAGCAGAAAGGGAGGTGACATGGAATATTCAGCAAAACTGAAGCTCATACCAATGGAGAAAGCCTGCAAGGATGTTCTCTCTGAAGCTGCTTCAGAGAGTGAGCATATGCATCTACTGAATACCCCTGAGGTTCACCAAAGGAGTGTCTTGAACCCTGGCTTTTCAGCCAGGTAGCATCAAAGACTGTTCACTCATGACAAAACCAACAAGTACCAAGTAGTGAATTGCCCCCTAGCATATGAAAAAAATGTATATACTGTCACCAGTTGTGTGTGGGGGGTGGGTTTTGTTTTGTGTTTGTTTTTTTCTATTGGATGAATGCCAAGCTGAGTCCTTTCCAAGCATCATGGCCAAAATATCATCTACAATTAAAGCACTGCTGACAATTTTCATGAAGCTACATGAGACAGAGCAGATTACAGGTCACCCCACAGCTTAGAGGTATTTTGGCACTGTGATGCTAGCAGTAGTAAAAATGTGTTTGTATCAGTAAAGTAAGCAAATAAGACTCAAAAGCACATAGGCAGTAGACATATTGAATAAAAATTCACTTTTCAAAACAAAGCCACAGTTTAAAGTGCCAAGGCATGGTGGCCTACAGAGCCTCATTGCTGGACAGCTGCTCTGGAAATCTAACACAAAATAATTGAAATTAATGACAGAAGAAAGCAACACTCATGAGACTAACAGAATTACTGCTTTGAAAAATTGTTTTCTACCACTGACATATTCATGGAGGTATCAGATAAAGCAAATTTATGTCATTTGATAAGATACCATTGTATAGCGCTAATTAGCAGGGTTAGGTTAACCCAGGCACAGTATAGGCTCTGCCATATTGTCACAACATGAAAAACTCAGTTGTGAAGGAAAGAAAAGAACCAACTAGAACAGAGCATAGCCTTCACCATCTGGCAACTTGCTCCCCTTGTCTGGGAACGATGTCTAAGCCCATGTTAAAAGATCAGTGAACTGCAAAAGATGGCTCAGTCTGCCTGGGAATCTGAAGAATGAGTGGGATTTGGTTTTGCTTTGATTTCAATTTACTCTGCCCACATTACAATTCTGTAACATACTGTCAACCTAAAAGTATTTGTTCTGTTGCCACTATCCTATCACCGTAGAAAGGGAATTAGTAATATTTTGAACCTGATGGGTAAATGACAAAAACATATGACATGAAGTGGGGGTGTGGTAGTGGTGAGAGAAGGGATAATTGCAGGAAGAGTTATTTCCTAAATAACCTAGTAAGCCAATATTTTAATACTCACTGTAAAGCATGATCATGCTGCTAATGAAGCAATAAATCCTTTGCATTGGTGCTTGAGGGAGGGGGGTCAGAAGGTGGAGAAAGCTCCCTTTCCACTTTCATTACAAGCAGCAATGCAAAATGCTTTCATCAAGCTCTGTAATGTCCTAGAAGGAATAATCAATTAACATTTCTCCTCACTAACCCACGTGAGAAAATGGCACGGCTCTTTGGCTCCTCCTGCTTGCCCCCCTACGAGCCCATCGTACAGATGGCCCCAAGCACTGCCAGGGTCTGACCCTACCCTCCTTGTTCCTATCCACCAGCCTTCATCCACTTCAGTGCTTGACATCCAGACCTACACCTGACAATTTAAGTAGAAGCGACACCGATTAATGCCTAAAACTGCAAACATTTGCATATACTAAATTGCCCTTATTTGAAACTGTAAAGGAGAGAAACATTAACTTTCCCAAAATTGAAACTGGCAATGAGAAATGAGCAAAGTCTCTCTCTAATTAACGCTAATCTGTCTGCCTTGTGTATGCACTAGTGGGGGAACCACAGTGTGCTGCAGATCAGAAGATAAAAGCACACTCAGGAGTTCAACTGCTTTAGAAGCACAACATCTGTTAGCCATGTTATTCTGCAGCTACCCAACAAGCAGAGCACTCTCCATAACGCTTAGCAGCTTATGCATTATGGATGTAGCCGAGGCACTTGGGTTCAGGGTTTCATTCTGCACAAGCCTTGAATTATAGCACTGTAGGCAAATCCAGGCAGTGTCTTTGTCCCCTCTCCTTCCCTGCACAGTGAGTGAGAGCAGAAGGCCAAATTCTGCTCCCAATTACACTAATACGGCCCCACTCCAGAGCAGCTCGGCTCAATACAGAACAGTGTCTGACTCCATCCTTAATTCACTCAGTGTGCAGAATTAGAATGAACTCACAAGAAATCTAGTTAGAAGAGAACATTTTAAGTCACCTATTGTGGTAATATCCTTGATTGATTTATCCACTACGTTATTATTACAAATTAAGAAAGGAAGGGCATGCATTGATGGAGTTTATAGGTTTTTCAATTACTGTTTTCCTATTATTCTTTCTATTATTCAATTCACTACCTTCTCCATATAATTTATCTATAATTCCAATACATTTTAGTGCTTCAGAATTTATGAAGTATATACAAAGCATATAAATCCTATTAACTCATCCTATCATACTTATAATTGAGTCTATTAAAATGTTATGTGTGTCTACAGTATAAAAAGGGAGGGAGAATAAAACTGAGACCAAGGGGTTAATAAATTCTTGATTGTTTATATTTTCCCAAATTTTTCTGTCACGATGGAGCCAACACACAGCATGAATATGCTGCATTCTGCTTCCCATGGTCTGGAATCAGTGAACTTAAGAGACTTGTGAGCAGCTTACATTGATTTTCATATTCATTTCAAGGCAAAAGGGACCATTTTCTTCTTATAATATGACTGTTGGTATGACACAATCCCGTAGGATTTCACTGGAGGATTCCTTGACATTTTCTGGAAGAATGTTTTTACGGGTATCCAATCTTCATTTAGGGATTTGTATCTATTTGTTCTGAATTTGTAGCACAGCCTCACTGATAAAAATAGACATCCTAGCAGGTTTTCACACTACATATCCATGCCCATGCTAGGTATCTAGCTTAGGAATGATTCAACAGATCAAAGTGAAAGGCCTGAGTTCCCTGTCTAGTCAATGAAAAGAGGCAGTCAACTCTTGTGCATTGAGTCAGAGCACTTAAATGAGATGCTAAAGCTAATGCTAAAGCAGACCAGGGGAATAAATACTTTCCCCGTCTTCTGAATGGATAAAGATCCTTCTACTACTGTTGGCTGCTCCTTCCAACTATTATCTTTGTCAATATACTTCATTTGCTTGACTGAATAGGCATCTGCTTTCTCTATAGCCGCACATATATCTCAGTAATAATTAAAACACATAACTGAATTTGTAAAGCAAAAGCAAGACAAATTGTCCAGAGCCAGTTCACTCACAGGCTCTCACCTTTTCCTTGTTTGCTGCCATTGGTATTTTAGCAGAAATGGACACTGCAACTCAACACATGGCTTCAGTAAAAGAATCAGAATTGCCACTGAACGATTCTGAGCTACAAAGTCATTAAAGTTCTTTTGAAAAAAAATCACATCCTTGAACTCTTGATACGACTGCAGCATTATCTTGGCCACAGAATCCCCATGCAACATCAATATATTAATTCCTGTTTGTAAGGCACTTTGAAGATGCTCATATGGCTACATTGCACCCCACAGATTTCCACTAGTGTTAACATGGCTCAACTCTGTTTTTCCCTCCCCCAGCATGAACCAGTCTACAGAGAGGAACAAGAAAGACCAGAAAATGTGTTTTTTTCCCATGCATTTCAGAAGGCAAATTTTGATGTCCCAGCATGAATTATTCCACACCATACAAAAATGCTAATTGAGCCTTTATTCTATAACCTGACAGATGTTTCTGATGCACTGTTCATTCATTTCATACTGTACAAAAGCTAAAGTTTTAAACTTTTTGTATTATGATGAAATTAGCATTATTCATGAAGACAGCCATCAAAAGTCTACTTGAAGGGCTGCCCCATTCCTCAGAGGGAAGAATATAGGAAGATAGATATAGCTGAAGACTGCCCTCCATTGTGTATTAGGTAGATACACCACATCTACACACATACGCACAGAAGCCCACAGGCCTCTAGTCCTCTCAGCACACCTGCACTTGCCATTCCTATTAGGAGCATATTCTCCTCCATGTAAATAATAATACTGGTTGCTTAAACTTATTTTACACATTCAGCCTACACAACCCTATGTTCCTTATATAGAGAAACAAGTCAAAGAAATGGTTGCTTTTGTGATCATAACACCACAAGGAAAAAGGCAAGTCCAAAGAGTTTGTGTCTCTTCACCCTACTCCTTCATCACAGGGACATTTGCCTCAGCGCACTTCTGTCCTGACAGCAGCCCATGCCCACCTGGGGTGCAACTCAATCTACACCCCGACATGTCCTTCAGCATAGCATTGCTTCCAGGCCAAGCTGCACCTCTCCTGCTGTTGTGCTCTCTGGGATGAACAGGCAAAGTCAAACTCATCTTCACTTTATTCCCCCACCTCTCCGATGCTGTTATAGGTAAGGCACATATACCCCACTAAACAGCCCTCACTGTGTGCTGATACTTCAAGGAAGCCATCAGGGGCTCCCATCTTCTACTTCGTTGCAGTCTCACTGCAAGTTCAACTTCACTGCCTTTCTATTTGCCCCGCGCACCAAACATTTACCTAATTTCTGTGTTTTTTGACTACTTTTCCATACACACACACACACACACACCACTATTCCCATTTCTCCTCTGTTTTTGTGAAAAAAGCACATTAATGCACCGACCTACTCAGTCTCCTGCCCTTGTCACCGAATGAACATCTGAGAAAACACTTGTCCTTTTCTCTTTGCTCTCTGGAGTAGCTGTCAGGAAAAGAAAGATTTCTTTTAAAAATACAGATTCAGCAACTACATGCTGCTGCTTAGAAGGAAGGCTGTCTCCAGGGTAGTGATTATACATATAAAGACAATAATAAGTCTGAAGGATGCAAAGCTGTGTAGCAAAGGTAAAAATCTCAAAGTCCATCTTTGCAGTTCTCCAGAGATTTAACAGACAACTTGAAAGAGGCTATTTTACACATCTGTAAGTGCTGTGATAACAATTCATTCGCCTGTTGATCATAAATTGCACTACAACACATCTCAAGGAATGCATCAGTAAGAGGATAAACAGAAACAAATATACATGGAATAGATACACAGAAATGAACATCTCTAACAAAGGATCAGCCTATTCTTTCCTAAGTGCAAGTTTTTAAAGTTGTATTTATTATTACATATCACAGTTATTATTTCTTACTATAAAACTGAAAAACAGAAGGAATCGGGCATTTCTTTATCAAAGGAAATCAGCCCCATGATCATTGCTTTAGTACTTACACAGAACATCAGCAGATGTTTACACGGGACAAATATTTCTAAAAGATTAATTTAACCAACCAAAACTGGCCTATGCCAAACTCAGCGCTTACAACAAAGACAGTTAAGCAAGTGATACCTGGAAGCATGACACGTACGGTTTAACTACAATTTTACCGATGATTAGGCTAAGAATAGACAAAAAATGGGAAACATGAAGACTTCCACATTTGGATTTGTAAAACCGAAACTAGATATTCATTTCCTCCGCCAGATTTACATTCAAAACTCCTCACAGTGAATGCAGATCTAGTGCAAGCAACTGGGCAATGCTAAGAAGGACTCAGCGATGGCCTTCCTGCCAACATCTGAGGAGTGGGAGAGCCAGAGGCAAGCTTCTCTGCTATGCCGCATGGATAGCAAAGGAAACAGAACTGGCAGATTTTCTCTGTCATATCAACTCAGCTACTGTGCGGTTTGAGATTCTTAACGAGGGAGAATGAGAAAAGAGGGATAATTTTTCAAATATCTACTGCACAATGACCTTTTACAATAGCCTTAGGTTAAAGCACTCTTCTCAGATACAAGACAGTGGGATTTGATGCACCCAAAATGAGGCAGGAACCAACTTCAGTTTTTATATTGAAAAAAAAGAAAAGCCTGTAAAAGTGTTCCTGATCAATATGCATTCATATATAAAACACCTCCCTTCTTTTCCCTGATGTATTATAAAGAAAACAGATAAACCTTCCTTCTAATGAAGGACCAGTGCCTACTGGCACACGCTAAGGGCTCTGCATATCTACAAGGTGGTGGCCAGCAGGGATGTGCTCTGATTACCCTCACACGGCTTAGGCAAAAACAAAGTATTGAGCAGCTCTGCGTTACCTGGGGATTGTGAATGTCCCACAGTGTTCCCTATAATCCCAGTTCCTTATAACACAAGAAGGGGAGTTACCAGCTCCCAGCTCACACAGCTGCCCTTCAAAGCACCTGGGAATGTCAGGCATTGGGACTGCATGCAGACAGCACCCACTCGAGGCGACTTCCCTCACTGAACACTTTTCAGTGTCTCAGTTTGGAAATGCCCTGTCAAATGATGGCAGCGCTGGCCATGACCACAGAGAGAACCACATAACGGGGCAGTCTCACAGATTTGTCAGCTCAGACACCTTCGAGCTAAAGTAGTGGCTGGTGAACGATTCCTTAATTATTTTTGTGGGATATACAAGACACTGTGGATTCACCTAATCTATATTTCAGCATCCGCCACACTGACCTAGTCACCCTTGATGCCTTTTTTAGTCTATTGAGAAAGTTAGACATCTGTAGAACATGGTTGGTTTAAACTGCTTTAGATATTTTACTTAAGAGGAGAACATCATATTCTCTCTCTTAAAAATAAAGTGGATGACTCTTAGAATGGATCTAGATGACGGGTAAGAAGTGAATGTCTGCTGTATGCACAGTGATGTATCATCAGAGGCTGGATCTCTTTTGTTTTATGTTTTACGGAGATAGCTCAAAAGATCATGATGACTTCTTCTGTCCTTGAAATCTATTAATTTTCTAATTAAGACTAATTAAAAAGAAATGCATATTTACATTTTTTTTTTCCTAGACAGCTCTCTCTTTCATCATTAAAACACTGACATTTTTCAGATGAGCACCACTACTAATAAGGAAACATTAATATACCTTATTAGTATTCCTTTCTAGTAGTAAGGCAACAAGCTTGTCCAATTACACATTTTTATACCATTAGAAACAAAGTGTGAAGCTTCCACGTAAATAGGTTACACACAAAGGCACACCAGTTAGTGCAAAGAATCCAATGTAAATAGAAACTAACTGATTGAGTAATTCTTCCAGGTACTGGGGGAGCAGGAGCAGGGAATGCATAGTGACTACTCTGCTGCAGCTCGTGAAGTCTCTATAAATTGTCAGACAATAATTTTGTATTAAATATCTGGGATGAGATTGAGTGATTTAGAAGTGGGAGAACTACAGAAAAAAAGCAAGGGGCTGCAGAAGTAGGATATGTCTTCTCTCAAGCTCCAGTTCTTTCTTTGTAGCTCTTTTGAAAAGCTAACAGTGGCAGAAAACAACAGGAGATGTGCTATTTAAGCACAGGTAGGCCATTAATATGTTGTTTAGGGTAATTAAAATGCACTGCACAGGATTAGTTGCCTGCCAATCATCCCAATTAAGCAGGCATGTCATTGATCAGGATAGCAATTAAGAAAATTCTAGGGTATCAGCAATTTATTCTTAACTGCCTCAAACTAATTGCTTTCAAGCACAGAACCAGGTTCAACATTCTTTACAATAGAGGAGAGAGTTATTGGAAAATTTCTTGTCCTTTTCCAGATGAAGTACCTATTGGCTAAACTAGACTAGGAAAATTTACAATACTCTAAAGCTCAAACACAGTCATGAATTATTCCATCATTATCTGCAGTTAGCAACAGGAAATGATGAGATAAAATGGACTTACGTTAGCGGTGTTGAGGCAGATTCGCAATGTCCCTGCAAGCCAATAAGCAATCCAAAGCATAAAGCCTCCACAGCAGCAGAGGACAGGGGCTTTGGGAAAGCAGAAGTACAGTCATGCAAAGCTCCAAACACTTGGCACCCACCTGCAACAGCACACGTCCAGTCTCAGCTCAGTGGACCAAACAGAAAAGCCTGGATAATTAGGCAGAGCAAGCAGTGCTGGTCCACAGCAACCCTGAGAAGTCAGGTTTAGACAGAATCTCAACCCTGGCTCAAATTAGGAGCCTAATGAACCTCGTTAAGGTTACAGAGAACTCTCAGTTGTGCTGCAGTGCATTGCTCTGTTTTTCACCTTTTTTCTCTTTTTCTGTCATATCGTTACTTTCCATATAGCTGTAATTCACGTTCACCAATAAGAAGACAAATATCTTAACTGAAATGCTGACTTTTGTTCTTATTGCTTTGTTTTAGCATAGAAAACAATGCAAGCTTAGGGAAGAAGTTAGAACAATGTCTAATCCCTCCAAAAACACACTGATGATATTTGAATGGTTATGTTGAGCAGCATGTACGAGTATTATCTAGAAGTAAGCTTCAAATCTTTGCATAGCATTTTACATTTCTGAAAAATCAAATATTTAGTCCTATATAAGTATGTTTCATATCTTAAAATATTTATTATGCAGAGAGTGTGATGTTTGCAGTTAATTGTGGGATACATTAATTATCTCTGTATAAATACGCTACTTTGCAAACTACTCTTTACAGAAGGTGTATTTTATTTATTTCAAGAGCGTTATTTCCCTCTGAAGAACTGAGGTTCCTAAAGGGGAATGGCAACAGCAATGTGGGCCCTCATCACAGTGGAGGCACTACAAAGATGAGGAAAACTTCTTCCTCTCAGTCCTTAGAAAACAGTTCCTGGCCAGCCCGGCCTGAAGCCTCTAAATCCTTACTCAGGAAGCAAGCACTTGCAAACAAGCCTGAGTTCTGTCTCCATCTCCATAACAACACCTAAGCAGCTCCTTCCTTACGTGAATTTATCTTTCCCAGACCCCCAGACTAGGGAATTACCAATATCCCTTTTTTAAAGATGTTAAACCCAGCACAAAGAGCTGAGCAGATCTGCAGGTGGGATTTAGAAGTCCAGAGCTCTGAATCCATTGCCCTAACAGCTGAGTACATAAATCAGAAAGTTTTAAGGAGCATCTTCTCTTTTAACGAGCCTAGGATTTCCCATCATGGTTCTGCTGCAGGCATCGTTCTGTAGTCTTGGAGAAACTGCAACCTCTTTCTTTCAGTAAATCTCCCTGTAAAATTAATGTGGCCACTCTTTTAAGAGGCACCGATGCCCTGGCCTGATAGATGCAATTCCCATCTATCCATTAGATGTTGCTGGAATAGTGGAACCTTGCACCCAGTGCTCAGATCACCCTACGAACCTGATCCAAGTCTAAACAATAAGAGCTGCAGTGAAGTTTTAAATCACATTTAGCAGAGGTCAGTAATGCTGCTGTGGATAACAGGGGACAGGAAGTGCAAAGCTAGCAATTAAAATAGCCTCAGTCCATCTTAATAAAAGGTACAAGAGAATAGTGTACACATATATATATATATACTGATTTTCCAGCCAATGCAAATATCCTTTGTACATGCATATTTGGCCACTCAGCAGGTAAACAAATGGGTCAGTGGCTTAGGAGAAATGTTTCTTTGCTCTTTTTTTCTCATTTCAGGAGGGTAAAGTCTGCAACAGTCTGCATTTTAAGCAAAACAGATTCTTTCTGCTTGCAGCAGTGGAACTGTTGACATGCAGTGCTTCTTCAGCTAAGCATTTGCTTAGAAAAAGAGAATGCAGCCCTAGTCCCCAAACCAGATTTTTCCTATTAATTTAACTTTGCTTGCTCTATGCTTGCTCTATGTATAATGCAGCCATTTGAAACCCTTCCATCTTGTTTGCAACTTGAATCATGACTCTATTTTTAGAGGACTTGGAGCTACATTATGACTTTACCAAATGGAAAATGTAATCATGCCTGGGTTATGTATAACAAAGTGTGCATTTCCCCTGTGCCAGATGAACTGCATCATCAGGATTTTGGACAGAGCACATTTTTTGGGATAGTAACAATCTGAGGAGCCGGCCCTGCCAGCAACTTTTCTTTCCTGACTTGCATTAGCTCAGAGTTTGTGACAGCTCCCCAGAGAACTACACTGAGGCAGCACAGCAAGAAGACACAGTGTTCTAAGAACACATGAAACCAAATGATTTAATTTGCCCATAGAGCTGATAGGGATTTTGTCTGTTCGACACAGTCAGCTTGGGAAGGGAGGGGATCATTTCTTTAGGAAGAGCATGTCTATGACATTGTTGTCACTGACCCTCAGCTAACCAGCACTGGCAGAGATTGGAGAGGTTGACACACTCTCCCAGATTCCTCATGGGCTGATTTACACTGCTGGACAGCATTTGCATGTAATGAATCTCACGCCTAGCTGGTCACACCGAGCACTTCTGCCCTGCTTCAGAGGCGCTTCCCGTCTGCCTTCAAGGCTCTGCATTTAGCAAGAACAAGCACAGGGAAGCTGACAGAGAAACTGAAGAAGCATATGGCTGTTCTATGCACACAGAAAGTGTGACTGGGAGCTCGCTGTGTGTTGCTGCTATTGGAGCCCCTCAAACGACCTACATATATACAGTAAAGAAAGGGAAAAATAAGCTGTTTCTCTGTTCAGATGTTAGATTTCAAAGATTCTTAACCCAACAATAACTAGATGTATTATTCAAAGCATTCTGGAGCAAAAAACATTCTTTTAAAAAACTTAAAACACAGAGATACATAGTGTGCCTTCACTGATGATGATATAGAGATAATAAGATAAAAACACCTGCATGCATCTAATCTGGTTTTCTTCTCACAACTATTTTATACTAGCTTAATTTCATTGATCCCTGAGAAACTGTTATCGATGCAATGGAACAGAATCCTGAGAGAGAAGAATCAGCCAACAAACGTCACTGCCTTAACACTGACACACAATATTTTAAAATGCATAATAAATGCATACAGAAGCCAAAAATTCCCTTGCAAAAGGAATTTGGAATCATCCACATGTGGGACAATTGTTCCTAAGCAGAGTGGTCTTCCCACAGTAGAGAAACTGTCAGCATATAATTATAGATCTCTGAAAATCATTAAATCTCCGTGTTTACTGGAAGTGCATTAGTGAGAAAACACCATTCTATTTCTCCAAATGCCTTCTGAACATAATAGCTTTTTTTTCTGAAAATGAAATTCCCAAATCTACTACAAAATTACCACAAAATGTTACATTTCTCTAATTAATAATTCAACTCTTTTCCCTACCCAAACCCATAAAGAAATCAAAAGTACAATTGAAATGTTGTTTGTCTGGCAATATGTATTCCACTTCACAGCAGCAGTTGCCACAAAAATACTTTTGGTGTTAAGAAAGGCACTCTGGGCTTGGTTTATAAACAAATTTTTGCTGGCTCAATTGACATAAATCAGGCTAACTACATGATTTACATCAACTGCATTAGATCAAATTAACTGCTATAATTGAGCAAAACCATTCAGATCTCCTAAATATTGCTAAACGAAGAAAAGCAATTCACATCAGGCAATTTGTAAGCACTTCATAGTTGTTTGAAAAGTTATGCTCCCACTTTCAGAAACGCTGCAAAAATATTTGGCATAACATCACTCTACCATACTGTAACTTTGCTCTATATCAATTTCAATCTTCCTTAGCACTTTGCTCTTCAGCAATTATGGCACTCTGCAATTTAACTCTGCCTCTGCTCCCACACATGGGAATAAAAGAACGGAAGGAGTGGGCTGAGCCACAGACTCAGGCATATTCCAGCTTTCCAAATAAAATGTTGTGCCAATCAACATGGCTGCGTTGGTGAAAACAAAAAAACAATTTGAACAGGTAGAAAAGTACAAAAATTGCTGGATCCCAAAGGTGCAGCAAAAATGTGAGAGATAGAACAACTTTCTGCATAACAGGAGATCCATTTAGAAACAATTAATTGCATCTTCCAGAGCTCTGAAGATTTGGATGACTTGCTACTGGTGTGAAGCTGGCCTTCCAAATGCTAGTCCCTCATAGAGATACGTGTTGCAAAAGGCTTCCTGCAAGTGAAAATCTCCTCTCTTTGGAGACTGTATTGATCCACTTCTGAAGTTCCTGGCGTAATTTCATTCAGTCCTACAAAGCACCATATCTAGGCAACCAGCCTTTGGTGGGCTCCGACTTATTGCTTAAGACAAGTTTTTCTGTGTTATATCCACCCATTCATTCCCTCTGGATGTTGAAATCTGTAAACATTTTTAAGGCAGAGGCAAATTGTTTTATTTTGACTTGACCCCATGGCAAAACTTTATTGCTTTCTTTCACTGCCTTCAAATACCTTATCGCTACCAATTTGTTTTGTAATGAAACAGTATTGGTAATTGCCAGGAGTCTTGTCCATTTAAATGAATTTGAATTCTAGATAATAACTGTACCAGATTTTCTTGTGAAGAGTATTTAAATTGTATTGTAAAGGTGCCTAAAGCTTCTAATATCCCTGCTAGGGACTTAAACTGCCTACTATGAAAAGGTGTGGGAAAACAGAGTGTCCTTCAGAAAGCGGTGTGAGCTCTGATAAAGTGCAGAGCCCTCAGTACCTTCCGCAGCTTGTCAGAGTGAGACTGGACCTGGGCACCACCTGCCTTCCAGAGGATGGGACGCCGATTCCCATCCTTCTGATTCTTGTGAAGGCTGTACTCACGCTGTATAGGTGAAACAAGATAAGAGGAAACGTTTTAATTTCATTTATAATTAGTCCATGGCAACTCATCTCCTTGCATTAGGAGGTTTCATAAAAGAATGACACATCGAGTTCACCCTCCGCACAAAAAATGGCATTTTGTACAGAAGCTTCTTATGAGGGGAAATTTTCTTTTATGGAGGAATTTTCTCTCTGTGGAAAAATTAAGCAATGTAATAACCTTGCTGAACCTATATCAGTTTTTAAGTGCAATTAATATAACTGCTTTATGGCACGTGTGTGATTTCATGTTCAGACAGATAAGAGGTTTCCATCTTTCAAAAGAGAGGATTGTTTTGTGACAGTCATCCACTCCTGTTTGAATGATCCACTATGAGCCATTGTCAGTGAAGGCAGATAAGCTGCGCTGTTTAAGGATAAACATCTCTTTTTCTCTCTGTATGCATGTATGTATGTAATCAAATCAATCCTTGAATGACTCCTTTGACGTCAATTTTGTATGATTCATGGCAAGACAACAAAGGAAAAAGTAATTCTTTGTTTATAATTCAGAAACATGAGAATCCTGATTGTAATAAACGCACTGCCTTATGCTGAACACGTCTCTACTCCCATTTTGAAAAGCATATGCTTTTGGGTCCTCAGCATTTACCACAAAGAGGATATAAACTTCGTAGAGGAAATCACTATGGCTGGAACACACCCAGCAAAACCGAAATCCCATACAAGCTGCGTGGAAACCCCTTGCCAGTTGCATGGAAAGTTAAAGCCCTATGGGGTCAATATTAACCTTGTAGATTTTTGAGTTGCCTATTAAAATATTTAAAACAGATATCAGGAGATGTCTTCATGAAAAGGCAATGTATGATATTGCACAAATGCCAGCAAAGGGGTCCTGCTGTCAGCTTACACTATTCCAAGTACATCTTGCCCATAGCCTGTACTGGAAATTCATTTTATACAGCAATTTCACACAGAAGCTCTAATCAATGACCTGGACACTATTTTAACACTAATAATAGGATATACTCAAATGAATGTTTCTTAGTGAATTTGATGAAGGAACTCACAGCAGAAGATTGACATAAGGGAGGAAGAATTGTTTAAGAAAACTACCTAACCTGAAGCATGTATTCTTCAAGAACTAAATCGCCAGTCTTTCATTCTCTTCAATGTGTTCTGAATGCTTAAGTTTCTAGTCTAAATGTAATCTTTTTGTTTTATATAGTTCATGAGTGTTTGTTAGACTCTCTCCCTTCACAAATTTAGAGTGAAGCTCCAACATTAAACTCTAGAGTTTTAACTCTTGTTTTAAACTCTTGTTTTAGACAAGCCTGAAAGTTATTATTAACAACATCACTTATATCAAGAGATACACTGTATGAAGTAAGGATCACGTGGGCTGCAATAATTCTAAACAAGAATATTTTGCAATTGTATCAAAACACTAGGAAGCCAAAAACCATACTAAACAAAGCAGGACAGATTGTTTTACAATGCTAACTCATTGGTAGAAGAAATGAATAGCAAAAATTGGTAGTGGCCATAAAACAAACATAGTATTATATTATTAACATGTGTGGTTAACACTTACGGTTAACCATCACACCAGAGGAAACAGTTCCAATGCTAGAATGCTTAAAATCTGCATTCAGAAGGACTGACTGAAATAATGAAGATATACACCTCTACCATCCCGTGGAGCTGCAGGTCAACGTGGATGACTGTGCATCTAACCCACCAGACTGCAAGTTTGCATTTGCTGGAGAAGTGAGCAACCTCTCATGCACAGCAATAACAGCTCTGAATGTCCCTTCTTGCTTAAGGAGAGAGGCAGCCTAAGGCAAGACAAGAATCTTGCAGTGTAAAATGCCATTATTCACCAGGCTATGTGGAGAAGACCCGAAGGTGCTACACAGAGTATGGGTACACGCAGGGTAGAACACTTCTGCCCCTGGAGGCTTAATGTGAAATGCATCATCAGGTTTTAACTAGCAGCAATCAAAGCTGCTTTATTATTTTAGTCAGAAAAATGTTATATCGAGCTGTGTGTCTTCTCTTCCATCACAGAAAACTGAAACAGCAGCAGCAAATAAAGCTTGTAACAGTTCAATTTGGAAATCACAAGTTCAGCAAAAAATGAAGAGTCACAACAAATTACTGAAGTTACCAGATTTGAAAAGACCCTTATAGGGAGACAAGGTGAACTGGAGGTGTAAATAAGTTTTTAAAATTGAATGAGTTTTCTAAGAAATCTTTAAAAGAGACAATGTGCAAGGTGAAAATAAAATAAAGATTTAGAATGTCATTTAATGGTGGGATTTCAGACCAGGGAACTAGGCCACTCAGCTTTTGGGAAATCCTCCTACTTCTCACTGTAAGCAATAAAGAACAAGAAAATTAGAGCTGTTCTAGCAGGAAGTGAACAGTGGACACACAGAACCCCTTCCTACACCCAAAAACACCAGAAGTCTGCTCCATAAATCAGCATGGATGCAAAAACGCAAGAGAAGTGGGACACACACTTCAGCTTTCATTGACACATTAGTTGCCCTTAGCAGGAAGGAGAAATGTGTAGGAGAGGCTGCACGTTGCCTCCATGGCAAGAACACTGGTGTGACAAGGACAAAGAGAAAGGTCATGTCTATGTTCTCTCAATCCACAAATAAACCCATCTAAAACAGGCAGCACTGCATATCTGCCACTTCTTCCTTCTCTCATCCAGAAACTGCCCTGAAACACATGATATTTTGGTAATACAAATGAAGGTGATGGAGCTTACAAGCTTCTGGCTTACAATGAAGATACTGAAAAATTTCTCAGACTTTCAGAGCTCCTTCCATGACTGCCCCAAATATTTCTACTGAAAACAGTGAGTCACCAAAGAGCTACTTGAGGAACACAGCTTTTAAAGTTTGTGAACATTTCTTTTTCACCCCATTCATCTATGCTGGCAGGTAGATTTTTTCCTCAATCTATACTAATAAAAAATAGACATCAATTTATTTTTTGAATGTGAACAAAACCCAATGGGAGAATCAGGCAAGAAGAAAATTGCAGGCTTTTCAATCTCCCATTGTAGAGAAGTATGCTGGAAAGACATTCATAAAACGAAATGAATGTAAAGAGTACATCCAAGAGTGCAGCTTAGTGAGGAATGCATGTGTTAGGATTTGCATAATTCCAGCTGGTTGGTGGAACATTTCATATTAACAATAATGCTAAAAATAACACATTTTGAATATACTTGAATAGACTATGCTTAAGCACTGCTGTTTTCTTCACAGTTGATGGGTGCTCTACAGGAATCAAAGGCAAGTGCAGGGTAGAAAAATTCATCCTCAAGTGAGGTTGTTGCAGACAGCATTACAAACAGCTACAGCTATTGCAATGAAAAATGCCAACATATATAACCAAACAAGACAAAATTCTTCCACCTACTCATCAATAATCCTTTAGTGCCTGCAAGAACGCTTTCAGTTCTTGTGCAGGTGAAGTTCAGACCTGTTTGATAGTGGGCCTAAATTGAACACTGGGAGGCTGAGACTCCTAAAACTGCATTGTCTTAAGGACTCACAGGATTTCCAGGGTGTTTATTTTAATGACTCTAAGCTGTAAAGCACAAAAGAAATATTCTATCTCTTCTATGCTTTTCCTTTGCTCTCTGTCTAAGGTTTCTTTATCTCTATCTTGCCTTTCAATATTCTGTGTTCTGACTTGGTATTTCTGTTAAAGTCCAGATCCTTCAATGATACATATATGTAAGGATTTTATTTCTTTGCTTAAAAATAAAAGCCCAGATGCTCTTAGCCTTCATTATTGAAAAGATGAGTTTTCAGAACATCACTAAGCTGCTGATAAAAGCTTAAAAACCAGAAGGGAAATAAGAAGAATGCACATTTTGTTTTAGTCTCATATTTTTTTCAGACATCATGATGTTTTTCAAGTGTAACATGATTTATAAAGGTTGAAGTTGGAGGAAAAAAATACAAAGAAGCTTCTTTAACTACAAGCATGAAGGAATACATTCAAGCTCACATACGATACTCCCAATGAGTCAATGAAATTATTCACATGCATAATGGTAAACATGTATGAATATTCACAGAATATGAAAAACATTAATAGAAAAAAAGCCCTTTTGGAAGATGTAAGCTGAATAGCATGTTTTACTCATTTTATTTTGATGTATCAAAAGTGAGTATCAGCCTACAGACCATCCAACACTGAGATCAGAAGTGTTGCACGTAAATATTCAGTATGAAGAAAGAAAATGGAGCTTGTACCAAGCTCAGTTGTTACTAAATGCCTAAGCTAATAAAGAAAATGGGGGGTAGTGATTTTTGAATGAGAATATTAGTTATGTGAGGCTGAAGTTTAGGTGATAAGTTGACAAAAAGAAAACTCTCAAATTTAAAACCTCCTAAAAGTCTTTCAGTAGTCTCCATTAAACTCAGAAAGATCCAGCCCGCAAGTCTGACTTACGAATGAACAGTAGACATGTGATTGACTCATACATACCTCAGCTTTAATTTTTCAGTATGTCAGTAACTTGATTTTCAGTCCCAGAGCACCTACAGCTCTACTGAAGTAGTAGCAGATGTGAGAATTCAGCCTCTTTGAACATTCAGCTAAAGGCACTGGGAGTTATGAACAAAATGTAGACTCAGTTGCATGCCTATTACTGTATGATCATTATGACTACTCACAAATTAGGCACACGGTTGCACACATGGTCTTAGTCACATTGGGGAGAGTTTCAAAGACACATCATGGGATGATAGGAATCCAGCTCCCTTAAAAGACACATACCTTTGAAAAGTTCACCCTGGGCTTTGAACAGCTTTCCACAATGGATCTCTTCTAGGATTCAGTGGTAACAGAAATTGTTCCTTATATATCACCAGTTCGTGATTTAAGATTATTGAAAATATGCTTAGTTTTTTTTCCAAGAGCAAGAAAACATCACATACTGCTCCTGGGAAATGTATTTTGCAACAAGAGGAACAATGTAGGGCAAAGTTCAAACATGAAAGAAAAGAAATAAAAATGCTATATGAGGGACATCTCATTTCAGTCACCTACTAAATCTCGTTTGTCTTCAGTGAAGTCATGACAAGAGGGCAAAAAAAATTAACTATAATTAAGCTCATTCACAAAATTAACACCATTTTAACCATCCCTCATATGCTTTTGTTCCATTGCAATCTGAAATGAACAGTGTTACTGTTTTTTTTTTCCACTCTCCAACATTTGCCTTTTTAGAGCAGGCTCAACCCTTAACTATAGGGCACATTACTGGGAGGGTTGTAGAGGGGAGGTGAAAAAGAAAGAAAAAAAGGTAAGAACATCGATTCATCTCAGTGAATAGTGTTATTTTTAAGATCCAGAGTGTAATCAAGTAGTTAGCTCTTAAAAGCATCCAAATGTATTCCAAATGTTTGCTTACTTTAATCAGGTGTTCTTTGACATTATCACTGTGTCAAAAGGGTGTGTCAAAGAAATATGTAACATGAACGATAGCCTTAATAAATAATCTTTGTAAGCTACAATCACACCTTTACACAATCTTTTGATCTACCACGTAAAATGCGCTTTGGCAACAGGTAACATAAAGTTCCTTGGAGTATAACACCTTCTGAGATGTTAGGAACGAATGAAAAATATTAATCCATAGTGCAAAGCTGTGGTTTCATTTGCAGTCTTAGCTCTGGTGAAGTCAACAGGAATTTTGCTACTGTTTGGGACTTTTTACCCCATTCAGATACTCTTATCTACATATTTTCTAAAGATGTTAAATAACACACACTCAAGTAGCTAGTTCTGAAAGAGGTGGATGAGCACGGGACAAAAAGCTGGACAGCTGGTAACAGGACAGTAGTGCTTGGAGCTTGTGCCATAACTCTACAGGAACAAAAATTATCACCTACTTCAGAAATGTGCAGATCAACCCACATCTCCAGCTTCACAATTCACTTACTCTCTGTTCCTTGGCTAAGGACAACCCTGGTCTCATGCTAGGGGAATTATTGTTATGGATAAGTGGAGTATTCAAATCAGTTTCAGGATGATGCATAGTAAACTTGATCTCCAAGAGACAAATGTGAAACTGAGAGCTGGCAATCTGAACATTTCGTTTCCCTTTTCATTTCTCCTAGATGAATGCTAGATGCCATGGGAGGTTTGGGTAACAAAAAGAATGATCATTTCATTGCCTAAGTGTTATAAAGCTTGATTAAAAACCTAATCCTATTTTTTATTAAAAAAAAAACACAGGGTAAGCAGAGCATATTATTGATGCTCAGCTTTTACACAGAGAATTTAAACAAGTAGTTTGACAATGGAGACCAGACTTGCAATTCATAACCTGAGCTAAAGATGTAGTAAAATACTTAAAAATATCATCTGTCCACAGAAAGTCTGCAAAGAGGAGGAAGGAAATATTTGGGGATTAATCATAAATTCATAATCCATGATGTGAAGGGTAAAACAAATGAAAAAACAAAACAACACCAGAAAACTAAATCTTCCATGATATCTGAAATAGTAGCATGAGCAAACTGGTGATGTTATGCATTAACTAATTTTGGAAGGGTCTGCCTTTCCTCCTCATTATTTTTATTTTGACATAGTGTGATCATTTTTTAGCTGAGTATCTTTTAAGCTTAGTTAAGGGAAGAGTCAGGATTTTTGTATTTTCTGTGTTGGGCGCAAAGATGGCTATACACACTATAATTTCCCTCATAGTATTTGTACCAAGACAGGAGAGAGGACCTGTCTTGTAGCCTTTTTTACAAAGATTATCAAGATTTGTAGTTATGCACTACGGTTCAATCTCTGAAGCTGGATTCAATCCATATAATTTGCTTGCATCTTTACAAGATCTTGAAGGCATATCAGCTGCAATGCTTTATTCACAATGTCAAATATTCTAAACAGGCCAGAAATAAATCTGCCTATGAGCCATGACTAAGAAATCAACCATTATCAATGCAAAAGTAATCTCTGTTATATTCTGGAGTCCAATTGAGATGGTCTAACGTATTGGCCAAGATCAGACGCTTCTAAGGTTGTTGGGTTTTTTTGCCATTTTCTCAGTCATCTCATAAAGAAACAAGAAATTAGGCAGCACGTTAGCTTGCCAAATAACTGACATAAAAATTTCTAGCACTGATCACATTGCTATGTTTTCAGAGAAGGTGAAAATAAGACAAAAAAATATTTCACATTATATGTGGAATGGAAAGATTTTTTTGATAATCTTCATAATCTGTGGCATACCAGATTCTTTGTTCCCCAGATTCTTTCTCTCTCATACGCATTCTCCAAAAAGCCAATATGCATCAAATTCTGAAGACCAGAAAGTCCTTGGGAATTAACCATGTTAGGCTCCTTACAGGTAAAGGGATGGGTTTGCCCACAAAGGAGAAAGCATGGTGCATGTAGAAACCTTAAAGTGGAGTACTGACATTTTGATGATGAATTACACCTGCAGTGTGCTAAACAGAACTGTTTCCTAGAGAAGCAGTTTCTAGAAGTCTAATACTCTTCAAGCAATTGGCCAAGAGGAAAACAACATGCATCAAGACTGTAGGTAGCATGCCATTGTTATATACTGCAGATATTTGTCTTAGCTGTGGAAAATAGGAAACTTTCATACAGCAACCATTGACCATACGCTGTCAGTACCTGAACCATTTCAGAGCAGCCCCTCATGCCTGAGCAGTGACATGATCTGCAAGTAGATGAACTCATTAGAAACAACAAGTTTTCAACGGGAAATGTTAAATATTGCTGATTTCCGTTTGTTCTGTAAGGACATCAGCTCTAAACCCAACATCCACCAAAGCTGTCTCCATTTCTCATAACAGTAAGCTTCAACATACGCTTAAATCAGCAGTCAGCTGCCACTGACATCAATGAGAGGGCTTTAATAGGAATAGTGCTTGACACGGCTGTCAAACTGCCATTACAGCACATAGCAGCAGTTGTCCTTTGTACCTCTTCAAGTGAAACACCAGTCCCCCCAAACCCTGGCTTTAGTGACAGTAGCCACAGAGAAAAGAAAGCATAAACACTGGGTATTTCTCTCATCGTGGTGTTCTTCAACAAAGCCAAGCAAACAACTCACAAACCTCCAACCAGAACAGGGTGCTCCAGTCTCTGCAGCAAGCAGCCTTGTTGCTAGGCAAAGTTGGAAGCTGGCAGCCCAAATCACATGGACCTCTCAGTCATTTTCAGAGGCTGCAGACCCATAGCTCCCTGCAAAAAACATCACAACCCATTCTCTGTCCTCTGTTTTGGGCATCCCTTGCCCTGAACATTTGTATATATAGCAGACACCAAATAGCAACTCTATCCAAACTGCAAACATCAAGTTGACACAAAGAGAACCTTATTTGGCAACAACTCCACCTACATCACACTGCAGGGAAGTAAGATATTTGGGCTGGGGCTCTCCTACTGTCTTTATTTCCAAGTTAGGGCACACATGCTAAACTAATCTTCTAACTCTTATAATCAGCGAGGACACAGGCTGCTGAAGATTCATTTAAATCCATCACAGACATCTGAAGTAAGTGCAATGAATTTTACCTTCTTAACTCCTTGACTGTAGAGGGAACTCAGAGAATTAGCTCACACTACTGGCTTCCTTTTTTAGATCTGGTTAAGCACGAGTTACATGATCCGAGCTCCATGCGATAGTGTCAGATCCCAGTGGGAATTTGATTGGCTTATACATTCCAAAAGATTTCAAATATCTTCTTAGTGGCTCTCTGTTTACTCAAAGCACCATATGTTCTGTAACTTCCAGCCAACCTCTAAGAAGTCTAGCTGAGGTGTTCAAATGTCTTAATCTGTTCCTCTTAGAAACAGGAAAAATATGTTTTGTGAGATAATACAGAGAAGTCCATCTTTTCATATGACAAACACAGCAATGCTTTGTTTTATGTTCAGTTTCAGGCATGCATTGGAAAAGAGGTGCCTATATTTTTCAAAGTATTACATTTTCCTGTGTGATTTTTTATCAAGCCTTTAAATCTGGATGTAGGTTTTGTTTTGTCAGCCAACAGAACATACAAGTAATATTATAATTGCTATTGGCATTCAACAGAAGGAATTGAGTCTCAGGTATTTCGGGGTTCAAACATGAGAAAAACACTTTCTGTTACTATTTTTAAATATACTCAAAATTAATACGCAAGAAACTGTAGTTGCATGCTAAATTTTCCAGAGATTAGAACAAAGTAATGAATTAGTGAGCAAAACTCTGAAATGCTGACAACTGCAACTAGACTTTGGTAGTGTACTGGTAGCATGGTTAACAGCCTGCAACCAAAATGTCTTATGATCTTTATGTAAACTATCAATTTATACATTTTCACTTACACAGCTATTACAGTATTAGATTTTTTTTGCCTTGCCAAAGCTTACTTTATTTTCCTGGTCAAGCTCTACACTAATACAAAGCATTGGCCTGAGGTTGTTTGAAGAAACAGGTATATGAAGCATATAAATGAATATCAGACCTAGTAGGCATTCATACAGGTAAAATAGGTCTACCCTGCATACTGAGACACTAGAGGGGTGAATTACTGGCAAGAATAACTAAGAATATAAATCAGTAGAAGCCATGCATCATGTTATCTTACAAGTTTCTTAACTCCTTGATTTGCTTTCAGCCTCCTCCCAGTCAGATTTTCTTGCCTATCACTTACATACTATCTTCATGCTCCATGTAAAAATAGCGCAGGTCTGCAGGTCACACTAATTTCTAACAAGGTGATTGCTGAAATACAGGACAAAAAAAGACTTCCTTCAGAGCCAAGTCATGGAGAATGAAAAGACAGGAGACTTGTTGCATGTATTTGTTTACTACTTGCTCATTTTAATTTATTTATTTACCTCTCTATTTATTTATTGCTATTGTGTGCTCTGGAAGTTCCCAAGACTGGGTAAATATATGAATGAATCATCCACAAAAGTTGACTGAGACATCCAGTGCTTTCTCTTGCTGGAGGCAGTGTATGAGTAATCTGATTTTTCACTCTGATCTGTAGTAGCCATTCCTACATATATTAATTCCTACCTGATGCAACAGATCCATTAGCGAAAAAAACAAGGCAGCTTCAGAGCCACTGCTCTGGCATGCAACAAGCTCAAAAACATTCGTAAGCCATTTTTTCTCCCTGCAGAAACCTATGCCAAGACCTTGTCTTTTTGAAATCTCTGCTGTAAGATTTCATGGCTGTTCCAAAAGACACTACCGCTTACAGAATGCAGTTATAAAATACTATCCCATAAACTCTGAATACTATAGGACTATAAAATTGTTACAATAACTCCCTCTTGTATTACTTACCAAAAATAAAGGGGGAGAGAAAAGGAATAGGGAATCAAACTTCATGCAGGAAAGACGGTGAATACATATTTACTCAATGCTAATCACCTCCACCTCTTTGTGACCTTTGGCTTTGAAGACATCACAGTAAGTGATAATTACTGAAAAGTAATTTTTAGCCATTTTTATAAGGCAGGAAAAATACTTACAAGAAAACTAAACTGCTAATCTTAAAATGAGACAGTAAAAAAATAAGTACATTCTGACAGAAATAACTGGCTTTAAGACTTAAAGAGCCTACTTTGTTTTTATGCTGATAGAGTGACATCCTATTTCCAAAAAAGCAAATGGAAATTTTGACATCAATTTCAGTGTTGGCAGAATTTCATTCACTGAGTGAAGTATAATTTATTAGATTTTCATGTTAAATGCAGAGGAAAATCCTGTTCAAATTTCTCCCTAATCCAGACTCAGAGTTCCTGCATGGTTAGAACAAGAGAGTCGGTAACCTCAGATCTTTTCTCAACTGTACAAAAATGACCCAATTTCCCACATTCTTTTGAACACTAAATCTCTGAAGCCTGTCATGAACAGAGAAACCACTATGCTGCACTTTGAGTCTCACTCAATATTCTGACTGCAGTCTTTGTAAGTCTGCAAGAATTTACATTCATTGTCTCTGCAGAGTAACTTGCAGAATGATTTCCAAAAAATCTCTCTTTCAACTACTATTAGACACTGTATAATACAGGAACAAGGAATTCCTTGCCCAAGGGCCAGATACAATCTCCAACTTAATTTCAGGCAGACTGTGGCCAAACGACTTTTCTTGCGTGCGTGTATTTATCACTGGATGAAAAACAAAGGTGCTTATTAACATATAATTTGCCAAATGTCTCTGAGAAACCTACCTGGACCTTGTAATGGAAAAGTGTTCTGCCCCAGGCCTAATAAATCACAATTCAACGTTACATCTACCAACCGAGAAAGACAGAAATACAATACCGCAGAATATTACACAGTACATAAATGCAGCATTCCATTGTGACTGTCAAGTGGGTTTGCTGTGGTAGAGCAAAGGGCACCATTAGCAGACCCAGTACTGGAAGCTTTACTTCAGTTGACAGCAAAGATAGGTAGAGAACAAGGGGCAGAAATGGCTCCACCTTGAATGTAAGAGTACAGGAAAGAGATCTGGGGACTGCCTGAAACAAAACAACAGTATACTTTTATTTTCAAGCTGTGAACATTTGATACAGAAACTGAGGAGGAGACAAAATGAACACAAGACTCCATAATGTCATTTCTACAAAGTTCTTTTGTAAGCAGAACCGTACTTTGATATCAAGCAGCATTAAAAGAAATCGCAACAGATTAAGAAGAAAAAAAATGTTCAGAACTGTAGGACGTTGCTTACATCCTACTGTTACTTGATCTGAACCATCTTAACATTTATTTAGGTTATTGCCGTTTCCTGCTGTATCACTGACAAATGACTGTTCTTGCAGTAAGAGCCAACTGCAATGTGATAGCTGTACTCTAGCGGACATTTTAAAGCTCCTTGGGTTATGAGGTATAGGGAAGGAAAAAGGGAAGGAGGGTAGGAGGGAGACGGGTAAAGAGAAGAGGTGGAGAAGAAAATGAGAGGAAAATGTAATGGATTTACATCGTTATCCTTCATAAATCTTGATCACATCTTCAACAAGATCTAGAAAAATCACAGTTTCACTCCAAGACAAGGATGTTCATTACCCAGGCTCAAACTATATGAAAAATTACTGTGGGAAAATCATTCACAATTGATTTATGGCTAAACTGAAAGAAGTGGAAGTGCCATGGCCAATCAGCTGCTTTCAAAATACCTTCCAATCCTGCCTCCACACTAAAAGCTTTGCACAGAGATGCTTCTGTCATTTGAGTACCCAAACACGAAGCATTAACCCAGCACATCCCATTAATCATTCCAGCCACCTAGAAATGAGACCTGCAATAAGATGGAAAAGGAGGAAAAATGAATAATTTAGTAATTGATCTCAATCTGGAAAAACATACTGTTCTAAAATAAACAATTCTCTCTTCATAAGCTGGAGAGAGTCCTTAAGATTATTTACATTTAAAAATGCAATTAATATATTCATGTTTCTTTAAGAAAAAAAAAAAAAAAGGAAAAATCTTTCTATCAGAGGGAAGAGCCAGGCTTCAGAATTTCTGTTTGTCTAATTTAAAAATATATAGCTAATTTCTTGAGGGCTGCTGAGAGCAAGAGAACCAGAGGGAAGGTTTTGTATGACAGATCTTTTCAGAGATCAGCTGTTCCGTGTCTCCATACACTTCAAATCAATACAAAGGGCTCTTGGATGTTTAGTTAATATCTGTACTCAAAGAATTGCAAAAATATCTAAGGCCTTGCATTATCTTCTGTGCTCTCATCAACAAGCATATCACTATAGAGCTGCATCATGCCTCTAGGAAGACTTAACTCATACACTGCCATGGCACAGGGAATGCATGAACCCAGAATAGCAGACAAATATTTGTGAAAGGAAGAGAAAAAGGATGCATCTGCTTAGAGAAATGGCTTCTCAAAAGCAGCAGTCATCCTTCTGACACCATGCAGGGAACTACAACCCACTGGGGAAAGAGCCATCTATGTACTGAAAGAAGCTCTGAAAGAAGGAGGTCATGAAAGCCATTGGAAAAAAAATCTGCCTTGTTCTTATTTGCATCCTACCAAACAATAACCTACAATCTTTCCCTAAAAATTTATTTGTGTGCACACACAAACATCCACACACCCCCATTTGTTTCATACACACCTAAGCAATTGGCTTTAGGCCAGCTAATTAAGCAAGTAAGTGCACAGCTTTTCTCCAAATCACATGAGCCAGAATCATGAAATACTACAGTAGGAAAGATATTTTAATTGTTAAAATTGCACAGTGGCCAGATGACACTGTAACAACACAAGCATTAGGCATCTCTATTAAAGACTTGATTTTCTTATTTTTTTATTTTTGTAAATTAGCACAGTTCACTGAATTATTAACTTCCCTTACAGAATGTAAACAGGATTTCAGAAGATGGATGAATCAGGTAAAATTCAAGTAACAGTCTGAAAACTGGAGCATGAAGTAACTAAGCAACAACCCCTCTGAAGATGCACTTTTGTCAGGATTTCGGCTTCTGTAGACCTGCTGCTATCCTCTCCCCTTCTTAACATCTTATTAAAGTTGAGGTTATGACATGAAGCTTGAAACATTAGTATCAGCTGCCTGCTTAGACCTAGTTAGTATCTTTTTGAACAACTGTGAAGTTTCATCTAGTGCCCCTGTGGGCTTATCCACGGTAGGAGAAGAAAAGATGCCCCTGAGCATGTTTAGTATCCGTCAGACTTCTACCATTTCTATTTTCCTGTATCTTCTAAGGTAAAATTTTTAGTCACTCCTCTGTCAGGAGTTTTCTCAGGCTCTTGAATACTACTGTCACACTTTTCCTAATCCCCTCCTGTCAGTCCCGTCCTTTCTGAGCTCAGGAGGCCAAAATTGCAAGCTGTGCTCTAGCTGAGACCACAGGCATGGCTTCATACAAAACGTTGGATGATATTCTCCCAGCTATTCAATATCTTACTATTCTTGAAAGATAAACAACCTAGTATTGCATTTGGGTTATGATCATGGCTGTAATTTGAGCAAGATCTAACTTAGCCCTTCTGGATTGTGCAGAATCAACTGCTTTCACTCTCACTCAGTCACCCTCTCTTGCTTTATTCACCTCTAATCCCTATCCAGCACTGCTCTGCCCATTTTTCAGACAATTTTACAGTTCTTTTAAATTATTCATAGTTAGTACTACTTTAGAGCAAACTAAATAATTGTTTCAGTCTCCGATTTTGTTATATCACCTCTCGAGCCCACTTTCAATACCAGCAATAAATGGGTTAACAACAGGAATCTCAGTCAATTTGCAGATGTCTAAAGCCAAACTTCAGGTCTCTTTCTACCTTATCAGATTAGCCTAACTCTCTGCTTTTCCTCTCCTCCCCAGCCTGCAATCACAACAGTGTTTTGTCTCTGACCCGGTTGCTGTCATCTTTTCTCTACAGATTTGTGGAAGAGTGGTCACTCACAGCATTTTGTTTGCAATTACTCATGACTTCTCCAGCTCAGTCTCCATTCTAGGAGATCCTTGAAATGTCAGCTTGCATTGTAAAATACATGTTGGTTGACTACATTGTGTCATAATCTCTCCAGTACTTTACTATTGTTTTTAAATGAGGATTTCACATTGGTTGCCAAGTCCAGATGCAATGTTGCTTAAATATCTTTCTGAATTAGTTAACCATGCCTGTAAGTGATTCACAGATGAAGCTCTGGTTTTAGCAGAATTTATAGAAGAGACACAAGCTTCAGATCACTAGTGAACCAGCCACAAATCAAAGCCCTCTGGCATATGGAACCCATCAGTCTAACAGAGGTTTACTGTTGGAGCACTCTGCAGTATGTGAGGAATTACAGGCATCAGCCAAAGCAGTGCTTCTCCCAGGGCTTTGCTTGTGCTGGTACTGTCTTGCTCTCTTCATTGATTTGCCATAGATGTGATACAGCATCACCGCCATTTCTGTTTTACTTCTGGTATCTAAAACATGGTCTGCTGTTCTAGAAGTCTTTCAAGGACTCTTCTTTCCTTAAAGCCCTCAGATGTTAAATTCCCATCCTCAAGTAGAGCAATGGCTAAACAACAAACAGCTGCCATGCAGAGATTCAAGATTTTGATACAGGGTGGGAATCAGGAATGCATAAAGAACAGAAAAAAAATGAGAAGGACACTGTCTTCCACGAGTTCAGCTGCATGGAAGAGGCAGCTTTGTCAACTGATATTTATTCTCTCTATTCTGAGGAAAGGCAACCCAGACACCGTGTACCTCTGAGGATGAATGCTGGGAAAGAACAAGCCAGAAGAACCTCACTGATACAATCACCATTTGAGAAGAAGGAACGAGATGGAGAAGACAACCTGGCATGTACAAAATAGTTCAATTTCACTTCCATCATCTTAGAGAAAGAGTCAGAGGCTGACTCTGACACTGAAGCCATACTAGAGCCCAGTATGACAGCAAGGTTACTGTAAACTATAGCCATAATAAAAAATTCTATAAAATCAAAAGGACGTACTGGTGTTACTATACTTTCCCAAATAAATTTTAGCACTGAGAAAGATCATATGCACAGACATACTCTGAAAACTGTCTGACAGCCTTCACAAAACAAGCAGTGCCTCCTCAGAACTCAGAACTTCCCTGATCTGGTCTGCCTCCCTTTCACTTGCAGGAGCAGGGCTGGAATCTCAGCATCTTTGTTCCATGTGAGCCCTCACACAGTCAGTGGGAGGACCAACAAGAGCTCTCCCATGAGTACCTGACCTGCACGTTGTGTGCTCACCAATCTGCTAAGCTACTGAACGCCTCATTATTGAACCAAATACCACCACACCGATTAAAATATTGGTCAAAATACATCTGTGTGTGTGTGTGTATTTACCCCAAAGTATGCAGCACACAGAATAAAAAGAGAGAATAACAAATCCTATGTATGCGCTTCCCCTTCTCCATCACAGCTGCATTTCATCTCACTCACCCTGGAGTCACCAGCTCAGTCAGGGGAGCAGCTCTGCTCCCAGCGTGCTCCCCATTTGCCTGTCAGTTGAGTATGATGGGTGCTGAGTAACCCTCCTTCTTCCTTATGCCAGCATCTTTATGGCTTTAATATTCTGTTTGATCTGAGGCTGTGGGAGGAGTAAGCAATCTTCTGCTTGGGTTATTAACTAGGTAGGGAATACTCCCCAACAAATATATTCCCCAGCATTTCCTTTAGATCTCTTATCCAAGCAATCCATTGTTGTTTTATTTTTTTGTGTGTGTACATTTTTTTAATATTTTTTAAGGTTTGTTTTGTTGTTTTTTTTTTTTTTATATTTAATGTTACACATTCTGCCAAGTGGATATAATGCAAATAATCTGAGAGCCAATGTTATTTATAACATTACTGCACATAACACCCTCATTCTCCACACCAGCCTTTTACTCTATAAAAACATACAAGAGTAAACAGGCACTCCATAAAAAGAAACCCAGGCATCCAGAGTTAAGAGTGAATGGTTAAGAACTTTGCAGCAATGAGTATTACTGCACCTCCTTGTGAATAATGCCTTGCTATTTAGTCTGCTTACAGGATGATGCACTGTACTGCAAGTACTATTCTGCCATATCAGCTTTCCCCTCCTATTTTAAATGCAAATCTAGAAAATTATGTATATGGAAGACCAAATATCTCATTTGAAAGACTGGGGGAAAAAAAAAAAAAACGAAACAATTGTTGAAAATCTAGAGTATGAAAGAAAATTATACAAACCAGAATGAAATTGGAAAACATAGGTAATATACTGTTGAAGAAAAAAATAATGCATATTTCAAAAGGCAAGATGTCACTGATGTCACTGCATGTGAAAGGGGAAAAAAACAACTAACTACTTCAGCTGAACAGCTTTGTCCAACTTCCTGCCCAGGCCTTGTGGGTGGCGAAGGTTTGCATCAGTTGTCTTTGCAGTTCCTTTGGAGGCACTAATACAGGCATAAGAGTGTGATTTCAGATAGAAACCTCTACTACTCAGGTTTCCTGCTCACCAAAGATGAGGCACAGGTAGGTTTCTTCTTTTCGGAAACTCAGAATATTTTCAGAGCACTTAGCCAAAATTCCCAACAATCCTGCCACCAGGCTGAGAAGTGAAGAGACACCCATCTGTTTGTTCTGTGCTGTCTGATGAAGAAAATTTTTAGAATAATTTTACAGGGAAGCTTTTAGAGAAAATAAAAATATTTATTTTTTTTACTCTACTGAGGATTTTGGATTCACACTGACATTTAACTGAGCAATTACTTAGCATGCTGTACACTGTATTTGACTTACAACAATGGATATAACAAAGTTTCCTTTTCCCCTAGAAGACAGGAAGGTACATTTTTCACAGGAAATTACAGTTTCTCAGAATCTGGGTTTGTGCTTCTTTTTTTTGTTTTGTTTTGTTTTAAAGGGTCAGATGAGGGAAAATACATTTATCTGAAAGGTTCTGTGGTAGTACTGCACTGAGTTTGGGCACACAAAATGTGTTTCTATGGCACATTAAATATCCTACCATGGTCAAACAAACACACAATAACATTTATGTGCAAAGGAGCCATAGCCACAGGTCTGCTGCCTCCTCTGGAATGTATTTCAGAAGATTTGAGCCATCACCAGGCACCTGTAAGACAAAAGAAAAAAGAACGAAGGTTAGCAGAGAGAACTACTCCCATTTATGCTTGCTGTTCAGTAGGACTTGCAAGAACATTCAACACCTAATAGACAAGGAACACTAATTTGGCTCGCTGTCCTGCATAGCTCTGTGAAAAGCAAGTGATGTGGTCTGATTTATGTAATCTAGCAGGGCACTGGGACACCAATGAGTACCCAAAACTAGAAAAGATTGAGGAGGTGAAGCTGCATCACACCCATGCCCAACATTCAGTAGGGCCAACTTCCATTCTACATGCTAAGTAGGTGTTTCTACCCACCTGTGCAGAGGTACTGAAAGGACGCAGCATAATGTTTTGGGATTATGTTACTTGTGTTTTTAATGGCATGCTGGGGAAAGGAAAGATGGCAAGCATGGGATTGTAATACACCACCTAGCTGAAAGGAGCAGTAAAACCTTTTGAACAGACACAACAGCAGAAACAATTAAGGAAACTCCTTCATTTCAGAGCTACCTGGGGCACATGAACAGGCATACAAGCTGCCTAAAGGCCTTGGAGAGTAGTTGCTGAATTAGTAAGGAATGCAATGACTAATTGGTGATTGTTTATCAAATAATACAGCAGCGTTTCCACCGTAGTCTAAGGGAGATGGAGGAATAAAGCTGCATCAGGTGCCACTATTGTGAACTTAGTGTATTTCTGAGATATGTAAGACATTCTTGAACTCTTTAAAGTGTCCATACGCAGACAAGACAGACGCTGGCAGAAGGCATACTTATAAATGCATTCATTTCAAGTGCTTCTGCTAGTTCAAAGGACTCAAAAATAAACTCAAAAAAAATCTAAAAATGGATGGGCTTTGGAGAGGGAGAGGAGGATTTTGAGGTGGGAGATAGGGATGGTAAATTAAGTGCTTATTAATATAAAGCTTTTGTCTTCCTCAATCTCCCTTTGTCCCCAGATATATGAAACTGAGAGACTTTTCTGCTATGCTCTCTCAATATACTTGGCACTTTCTCTGTCTCTTTTGCACCCACACACTCTCTCTCCATAAAGAGGCACGAACTGAGAAATTTTAGCAAGGTTTCTCTACAGAAGAGAAGCCAGTACATAAATGTGGGAAGGAGACTTCAAAGAGATTCTCTCAAAGATACACAAGAAAGTGGTTTGGTACTCCTCACTGCCTGGAAGCAAGGCTATCCAGGACTCTCCCTCTCAATCCCAACCAGTACTATCCTCAGAAACAATAAATGCCAAAGAAGGAAAAAACATCTGCATGATGCTACCTTGAATTTTTCTCAGCCTAAACTTTAGGCAAAAAGCGAGAGGAATAGTTTAAAAAAAAAAAAAAAGAAGAACTTGTGGAATCCCTGGATTTGGTATTTACTTATCACACGCCATTTCCAGTTATATGAATTAGCCAATTTATACTAAGAGTTGTTTGTTATCTTTTACTTCAGATAGATCATTTCTTTTCAGCAAGTCCTTTTAGACTCCTGTAATGGTTCATTGATACAGTTATACAAGCATAGACAATTTACAGTAGAAAAAAAGAAAAGCCTTTTTCAGGTACAGTTTTACATCATTTCCATGAGCAAATTAAGTTGTCTGAGAAAAAAATCCTTTTTTTTTTTTTTTTTTTTTCCTCTAGTGTAACTTCATAGACATTATGGCTTTTGGTAGCATAGCAATGATGACAAAAATATAATAAATCCCTTTCTAACACAGCTGTGCCAGCAAGACTAAAGCCTTAGCATCAATGAGATTGAACTACTTCATATTTCAGCAACATTTAGATTTATTGATGTTTCAATTTCTAGAAATATTACAGGCTTTTCCCCTCACAGAACAATGCATCTTCCTTGGTTATTGGGCTTTGTCTTGCTTCTGTCCATACTCTGGTAACTCTGGGTGTGCTATATAACCTTCACAATATCAAGTATGTATTCCTCACTAAAACCATTTAAATAGTGGATATTATATATAGTTAGGTTTTTTTTTAAACTTTATTGCCATCATGCAGACAGATGTTCCACAATTTCTCCTGGGCCCCCAGCCCCCGTTTATAGCCAACTCTAACCCGCTCCTAGGGAATGCAGTAGTAAACACCATCCCACATGCCTGCAATGTACGTTTGCTTTGGTTATGTCTTTCCCTTCTGTTTTATAATGCACAACATAAATCACATGCATCTAGTTTCCAAAGCTGTGCTTCCACTTTGAACATATCAGGAGGTAGACACCACAGACAGCTCTTTTTTTTTTCTTCTGTAATTAAGAGAAAAATTCTTACCATGCCCAATGAAATCCAGACACTTTCAGTGTAGATGCCTGAAAAAAAGAAAACAGTCTTTAAAAGACAGCCTTTTGCTCAGTGAAGCTTTAACTCTGAAGAAACTATTGCCAGCATAATTCTATAGGTTGAGTTAAATAAATAAATACTTATCTGATTAATTGTTGCCTGGAATCCTTTTGTGCTTGTATCTCTTGAGTTAGAGGCCACATTAAAAAAAAAAAAAAAAAAAATGCACAGGAGATTTGAAATTTGAGGACAACCTAAAGCTTGATTCTAAGAAATCTCAGAGCACCAGCACTTTCCTGTGGTGTGGGTGAGACAGGTTTAGTCATCAGGTGTGACACAGAGCATTCTGTTGCAATCCAAAATTGCAAGGAGAGCCAACTAGAAAGCAACGTATTAAGCACATACACTACACATATTACTGTACTCTCAATGAAAAGAAAATCAGGTGTTTCAATACACAGGTTTTATTCAGGTCAGCTGCGTTTCAGTTCCTCTGAAAAGCTACAGCAAATGCCTGGATACAAAGATGATCACCATTTAGAGATTATTGCCAGATATCAACATCATTGTTATTCACATGTTGGTGGAATACTAACATACTTTGTGTAGGCATTAAGACAAAAAGACCCTCTGGTGAGTATCAGAATACCTTTGCAAATTAGGAGTTCACCCAGTATACGTTTTTTTTCACCTCAGTCTTTTGTTTAAAATTCTTCTGCCTCTATTTTCTGCAAGGGCACTCTCTGAATTCTTTTCACAAAAGCTCAGATTAATTTTTAAGGGTAGCAACTGCTTTTTTTTTTTTTCTTAGTATGCATATGCAATACTTAGCACAAGATGAGTGTAGTTACACAGGAACAGACAAACAGGACAGGCACAGAGGCTGAGAAAGTCAGTTGTCCTGCCTATACTCATAATTTACACTTTTCCCTTCTCTGATAAGAGCCAACAGAGTCCCAACCCTTGGACCTTCCCAGCTCCCAGCAATCTCTTCATTTTTGTACACAATTGTCACCAAGAGAGTGTTCTTTAAGGAATATGTCCAAACACCGTTGTCAGCATGTGAACTTTTGGCATCTACAATATCCCAGGGCAATTTCACAGCTATAGGAAGACCGTTTTTCTTGTTTCAAACTTGTCACCTGTTTTAAACTTGTCACCTAACCATCCACCTGAGGCTGCCTGGATCCCATGGTATAGGAAAGTGAACAGCCGTTTTCCATTTGCTTTTTCCTTGCCACTTGAGAGTTTACAGCCCTTCATTTTCTTTCTGCTCAGACAGGAGGTTGAAATTCCTCATGTTTAGCTGTTTTCCATACAGGAGACACCCACATCTTTTATCAACGTTTTCTGTATGTTCTCTGCATTTGCAGCATCTCTTGTGAGATGAAGGAGTAAAGATGCAATATTCAAGAACAATGCGCATTTATATGGTAGCGTAAAGATATTTCAATTTTGTTCATGAGCACTTTCCCATTCATCAATTCTTTTTTTATTTTCCCTTATTCCTCCTGCACATTCAGCATACATTTTTGTACAGTTGTTATAACCCAAGGTTTCTTCCCAAGTGATAACTTAGGTTCTGTCACTGTGTATTTTGGTTTAGGATCTTCTTCTACTCTGCACCATTCTACATCCACCAACATTGAACTGCAGCTGCTGAGTTACCCTGCATCACCTTGCATTGTGAGGCACCCAGTACATCCTCACCTCAGTTACCCTCCCTGATGAGGAATCACCAGGAGGCTTCTCTGTCTTGTTCATCTGTTACAGGAGCAGGCTGAACAGCACCAGTCTGGATAGAGAAATCTCAGGTCACCCACCCCTTCAGGAAAGCTGGTTCCCAAACTGAAGTGATTACTAATCCACGTAAGGAGCTTGCCAAAAAACCTTAGTACTTTGATTATACCAGTGTCACAAACATTGTGAAGTCTAAAAATCTTTTCCACTGACCAATCTTTCTCTAAAACAACCCTTGTCCTACACGTACCAAGCTTTTACCTTCTTAAAAAACAGCACCCACATCTATACCCTCAAATAATTCCTCCCAAGCTGCAGGAACTATCCACTGTGTGGAATGCCTCTTGTGCCTTTCAAGAGGTCTTTTCCCATCACTTTCTCTTTAATCTTTAATTCTTCCTCCGAACAGAAAGGCCAGCTGTGTCCCTTGGGATTATCACTGGTTGTGGGCTGCTAATGCTTGATTCCTGCTGGCACAGTTAAGGTAGAGTATGGAGCAGGAGACACCACCTCTGCAGAGCTTTTCCACACAGTCCATCTGCAAAGACTGTTCTTTCTTATATCAGAAAAGCTATAGTGCTTTTCTCCCATTTTCCTCCTGCTTGTACATGACGCAGCAGAGTACACTCCTGCACAGGTTGAACAATGGTGCTTGTTCTTTCACTGGCTGGGCTATATTTTAAATGACATGTTTACACAAACCCTCTGGTTTTGAATGTCATTCAAACAACACAATGCCACATATGGTTTCCCACTGTTCAAGAGCAGTGCGAAAGTCCCAATTTAGACTCTGAGGCCTACCAAATAAAAAGGAATGCAAAGCATATGTTCCAAGGCCGAGCTCAGCAAATGTAGGCTATAGTAGTTCATAGGAAGAGTGAAAACATCAAGACTGATTACTAAATACTACAGCAGATGAATAAGTCTAATTTTCTAAACAAAGATATTTGGCTCAAATATAATGCCAATGACATTTCAGGGACTTAGATCTGGTGAGTACCTTTGAGAGTAATAAAGAAGACAATTCTTATTCCATTAAGAGAATTTCATTTCTAATTATTTGGATAAAGCTGGCTACTCTGAATCAGCAAACGCAACACCCAGGTGTGGCAAAATGCAAAACAACAGCACTGCAGTCACCGACAGCAATCCTGCCCCAGCCAAGCACAACCGCATTATGGTTGGGCCAACATGTGGGGCAATGGCTGTGCTACAAAGAGGAGCTGCTTTAGGAGCAGGATCTCCACCATTTTAAGCATGCACCCATGGCCCAGAGATTCCCATGTCAGCCCAAAGTTGGATGGTGCTCGCAGTGCTGTGGATGGTGTGGTGTCTGCTCAGGCCTCGCAGTGCCATTTACCAAGGTACTGCATTAGGAACAGGAAAGAATTGCTCATCAGCTATAGAGTCAGAATCATCAAGGGAAAAAAAAGGTAAAACTTGAACACAATACATCTCTGTAAGATTTTGATTCTGCTTCTCCATAGAGCTCTACGCATCCTATCCTTACAGCACAGAAGTAGTCAGTACTTTCGTTTCCCAGGAGCTCATGCCAGTGACTGCTCAACAGCACAGGTAAAGGATGCTCTCATTCATTTCACATGCCCTCTAGATTTGCCCTGGGCACAAGTGGAAACCCCAATCTTCCCTTTTCTAGGAAACAAAGCCTTTGGGAAGAGAGCAGCCAACCCCTTGCCACCCTGCCTGGGACTGCATCTCCTGCAGCGCATGTTGCTTCCCCAGGACACAGTGCAGCAGGGAGCAGGGAGTGGATTCAGCCCAGCTCATTCACCATTTAAAAATTAATGGCAAATGCAGCCTCACTAGCTATAGATCAGTCACTCTAGAGACCTCTGGAAACTAATGTCAGCCCTCCAACTCCTGTTCCTATTACAGCGTTAATCTTAGAGGTTGATCCACATACCAGCAAATGTATGAAGAGGCCTGCTGGCTCTACCAGGGGGCTGATTTTCACTCAGATCACATACACAGAAAGGTAAATGCAACATAGCAGTACGCATGTTCCACTATCAAAGCCCGACTTAGAAGTGTCAAATTTTTAATATCACATACTTATTTACTGACGCCTGCCTTAGTAGGCATATGTAACCTAATACTGTATTTTACTGATATTGCAGATGGTATAACCAATCTCCTAAACCCTCTACACTCTCAGAGGATTAGTATGATGTGTAGAGCAGTTTTAGCTTACAAAGCACTACTTTAGTGTGTAGGGTTATTGATTTAACTTAGAAATTCTGCTATATAGTGTAGTTTTACTGATTTACCTTTTACAGTAGTATAAGAATATCTTTTCTCCCCTAAAAACTTTGACACACTTCATTATCCAATACAAAATATTGCTCAGGGTAGAATTTCAAGGCAGGCATTCAGTAATCAAAATTATGGACTTTCTGAAAAATCCTGTGTTGCAGGTCTCCTCCCTCCTTACTCATGCCTTTTTTTACTAAATAAACTGGTACACTCCTAAGCTTTTTAGCTATAAATTTCTCAGAGAAGCACCCACAGTTATATACCAGCACACTACCTCTCCTCTTCCAGCCTCAAGGCTTCAAGTCAGAAATCTACTTTGACATAGGGCAGATACTGATTCAGAGGGGAGAGTTTTTCTCTCATTTGAAATACTTCCCAGATGTGTAGAAATGTTTTGGTTTTTTTTTCTTCTCAGCTATAATAGCTGTCCAGTCCCCTCTCCTTTCGATGGCTGTAGGGATCTCCTCTCTGCCGCCCGTTCCAGCTCACACAGTTCTAACATATACGGGAAGCTGCAGTCGAATGGTGCGTATAAAAGGCAACAAAAAGATAATCCTCTGACATTGCTAAAAGCTTCCTTTGAAAGCGCATTTTAAAAACAAGTTCAAACCCCAGAAACACTGCCTGTGGCATTTTTCTACCCTTTCTTTCAACTGTTTCTGCAGCCATGCAACTCTAGCTCTGATCTGCTCTGCACCACTTTCCTCTTCTATCAGTTTTCAAGCAAATATATTCTCTTAACTATTCCGAGTTTAAATCATCCTTTATTCTGTATTAATAATCACACCCCTCCCATTGCCTCTCTCTTTAGTTTCTCTGCTAGTAAACGCAATAGGAAAAATACTTCAGTTTACCTTGGGAAGACTTCTTGCAGCACAAACCATTGTCTAAAAGCAGCCTAGAGTCTAATGTCAATTTCTGCCTCTTTGCAGATAAATACATACTTACACAGGTAGTTAAATCTGTGAAAAAGCTTTCCCAGTCTGCATCCTGAAAGTATACCAATTTATCATAATTTTGTACATTCCATAGATTACAACCTTGAATTCTTTTAATCCAAAAACTATGTATTGGAATTGCCAGTAGTCATTGAGACAACAACAAGAGACTGTAGTAAAAGCTTAGACAAGCAGACCCGTTGTTGCACATCTGTTGATTCACATCAACCAGCCATGTATGAGTGTGTGGGCATATATATATATATATACTCCCCCACACACATACGTATATGGCCTACGGCAAATGTAGGAGAATTCATATTAGCTTAAGAAAAATACTTACCTCAAAGAAGGAACACTACACGGATATATTCTACTCCAACACCACAAGGAAATGGACAATGACAAGTAAGGATTATACATAGTTATGACTTCAGACTCAGATATTTTACTTGTTTCACAGAGTTTCCACACCTTCACACTTCAAGATAATACTGTAACAATATCTGGTCACTCCCAAGCGCTCAGTGTACTAAAAAAATATTTAAGATTATATCTAAATCTCTACTCTGTTAAGGTAAATAAAGCAGTGTGATTTCAAAAGGTACACAGATCACAGATAAACTGGTCTAGCAACCAGAACCTTCTCTCTCATGAAATGATAAATTGTACCATTCCAGCAGCTATTTAGACCTCGCTGCCTGAACTTACGCTGACCTGAAACATTCCCATTCCTTCATTACCCCAAGCTCTGTGCTGTGTGCTGCATTAAACAACTTATCTTCCTCCTGATTACACCTCCAGCAATAGTTTTCTTTTCAAAGAATACAAAAAGGCAGACTATTTAAAAGGAGATGATGCTTACAAAGTTAAAACAGAACTGCACTCCCAACACTGTTCTGTATGTTTCAGCCACATAAAATCCTGCAGTGGTCTCAGCCAGCTCGGCTCCTTGACCCCCCCAGTGATCCATCCCATGTGCTCCTATTTTCTCAAGCAATAAACTTGCTCGTTTCAAAGCCAGCGAGAAGTTTGTTACTGGGAACAGGAACTGGCTCAGTCATAAGAAACTTTGAACTAAATAAAGCAGCAAAAAAAGGAATGGAAGGGAGGGAGATGACTGTCAGCTTGGAGGACCATGGGGTACAGCTTTGCTAGTTATCAAACATACTTGATACTTCTCCATTTTCAGTTGCCAGTAACCCTGCAAATCTGACGCTAAATATGACACCCTAAAATTTGCTCTTTCTTCAGGAAAATATTGAAACAGAAACAAGCTGGAATTTGGACAACTTGCATATCCTCAAATGAAACGGCAAAGAAAAAGTCTAGATCAAAAACTGTCAACAGCGATGTCTTCCATTTTTAGCTATCTTAGTCAAAAAGTCAGTGAGGCAATTTTCACTGTTCTCCGAAGGCTCCTTCCCCAGTGGGTTTGCTTCAGCCTGAGACTGAGTGGGATTTTCCTTGGAACCACAACTTTAGCAGTTCTCAAACAAAAGCATGGATACTCTTTTCTTCTTCAATATTTTCCCAGCCAACATCTCCTGCTTATATTGAGAATGTGGAAGAACGAGTTACCAGCATCAAATTTAGAAGGGTGAAGCTTTGGGCTTGCAAAGATCAGGAAGAAATATACAGAAACAATGTAAGTAAGTGGAGAAACATATCCCTTTGGCCCTACAGTCTAACTTGGAGAGGCTGGAATAGGAATGGGTGAGGAATGGGATGTGAGAATTGGGCAGTCTGGGATCATTCACAGTTCTGGCAAACTGAAATTTGGCAAAGAAAATCATGATAAAGAGCAGATACATTTTGGAAAAACCAGAGAGTCACAGCCCTAATGTTCTTGAATGCAGTAGAAACACAAGACCATGCAGAATGGGTTACCAGTTGGCTGAGGTATGTTTGGAAAGTAGCTAAATAATGACAAAGGAACAAACCAATGTGACAGAAAATACCAGAAGAATCAGAAGAAAATCCAGGATTAGGGGACTTCACATGGCTGAGCCAAAAACTGAGAACTCTGACAAATACCTGTGAAGTGAAATGTAAGATAGATTGATACTACTTCTTGCGAGTCTGCAGGGAGGATGCTTGGCAGCCCTTGTTACTCTGGCCGTGGCCAGAGTGGACAGGAATAACTGCAGTCTGTGCACTGACTCCATAATTCCATGAATGTAATTCACTCCATATCATCAATCTGTTTTTTTCATAAAAAGTGAGTTATCGAGGAATAACTTCTTCCCCAGAGCCTCTCACATCCCCTGATCCATTCATAAAGCACTATTTTAAAAGATGAGGTGTGGTTATCCATAGTTGTACTCATCTCTGAGGTGTCTTACCCTGGATTAACACACTTAAAGACAGTGAGGAAATGCTGTGGCCTTTCACATTATGGTAAATGTGCATATCACAGAATCACAGAATTGTAGGGGTTGGAAGGGACCTCTAGAGATCATCGAGACCAACCCCCCTGCCAAAGCAGGTTCCCTACACCAGGTCGCACAGGTAGGCGTCCAGGCGAGACTTGAATATCTCCAGAGAAGGAGACTCCACAATCTCCCTGGGCAGCCTGTTCCAGTGCTCCGTCACCCTCACCGTGAAGAAGTTCTTACGCACATTCGTGCGAAACTTCCTGTGCTGCAGCTTATCTCCGTTTCCCCTTGTCCTGTCTCCACGTACCACTGAAAAGAGACTGGCCTCACCACTATGGCCGCCACACCTCAGATATTTATAAACCTGGATCAGGTCCCCTCTCAGTCGTCTTTTCTCAAGGCTAAACAGACCCAGTTCACTTAGCCTTTCTTCATAGGGGAGATGCTCCAGGCCCTTCACCATCTTTGTGGCCCTCCGCTGGACTCTTTCCAAGAGATCCCTGTCTTTTTTGTACTGGGGAGCCCAGAACTGGACACAGTTCTCCAGATGAGTAAAGATGAGGCTTTACCAGGGCAGAGTAGAGGGGGAGGATCACCTCCCTCGACCTGCTGGACACGCTCTTTTTAATGCACCCCAGAATGCCATTGGCCTTTTTGGCCATGAGAGCACACTGCTGGCTCATGGCCAACCTGTCGTCCACCAGGACGCCCAGGTCCCTCTCTGCAGAGCTCCTCTCCAGCAGCTCATCCCCCAGCCTGTATTGGTGCATGCAATTATTCCTCCCTAGGTGTAAGACCCTACACTTGCTTTTGTTGAACCTCATCCGGTTTGTTACTGCCCAGCTCTCCAGCCTGTCCTGGTCTCGCTGAATGGCAGCATAGCCTTCAGGCCTGTCAGCCAATCCTATGTTGCCAATCCTATATGTTGCCATTTCACAAAGTCCTTCCACTGGGGAGGAGATGGGAAAGGGATATTTTACATGTTTGAAGAAGAGTTATGGCCATATTTAACAGTACAGCTTCTTCCCATCAAAGATATTGTTCATCCTACTATCATACAAGATAATCATTTGCACATTATAGCAAAAGCTGATCTGAACATCCGCACTGTTTTAGGATGACACTCCTTCAAGGAACAAGTACTGCTTCTTGAAATACTATTGCTCCGGGATTTGCTTATGACTTTATTTATTTAAAAAATAGTAATTTCAAGTTTTGCATGTCACTTTCCAACACTTACTTTAAAAAAAGAAAAAAATATGCTAAATAAAAGCTTTCAGCATTATTACTGGTGAGAAAAACAGGCCACAGGTCCCCATGCAAATCAGGAGGTGAGCTGAAGAGTAGTACCTCAACTCCTGCAGCACAGGCTATTTTTATTGGCACAGAAAGTCCACAGCCAGGATTATTTTCTTCATGGTGATACTTGCCCTTCAGTAAAACAGACAAAAAAGTCCTGATGGCTCTCATAGTTCATGAAGTTTCATAAAGCTTTCCAGTTCAAAGCACAAAGCAAATCTGGCATATCTGGAAACATAATCCTGCTTCACTCACCACTCTGAGAATTACCAGAAGAATCAGTTAATTTTGACCTTGGCTCCATTTCCTTCCCAGTGCTATATTGGTTGCATTCCTGACAAAGGGAAAGACAGTCCTTGCTTAGTTTTCAGCTCTTCAGAAGTTTGGTTGCCTCAAGAAGGATTTCCTTAGTTTCTGCCACCCCTTCTCCCTTCAGCTGCTGCTTCTTAAAATTGGTAGTCCAAGAGAGATCTACTGTTTGCTGCACAGGAGCTGGACTTGCACAAGCCATTTAGCTTAGCAGTTTGAAGGAAAATAGCAGAATGCTTTTTACAGAACAACAAAGACTAATTCATGTTAGGAAATGTACTTCTGTGATGCACTATTTTGCAAGACCACCACGGTTGCACTGCCTCAACTCAGATCAACTACATTAATATTTGAATACTGGATGACAACGGTTGGAGATTAATTCCAGTAAGTTATTCACGCCCGGAGGCTCAGATTTCCAAGCAAAATCATGGGGGCTAGACTATGGCATTTCACCATAACCTCAAGGAAAGTGCAGTGTGAAGTCACCCAGCCCCACGAGGGCCAGAATGGTTGGTACCTTTGTAAAAGAATCTCTGAATTCCTCCTCCTGCCTCTCTGCATCCAGGGCACTTCACTGCAGGAGACGGTGTGCCAGAGGCCATCTTCTGCTCCCAGAGAGTGCAGCTGGACAGTATATTTATGAAACGGTGTGTGGACATACACAGCCTTGTAAAAACTTTGGAGAAAAGTGCATCATTTATTTACCCAGGGAAACAAAAAGGCCATTCTTAGACAAGCCTTACTTGCAAGACCAGGATGTGTATCTGTGACTGATCAAGCTGAGAACAGTTTGGCACGTCACATTTATTTCAGTTCCACACTCCTTATATGAGAGTCTTAAAGCCAAGAAGGACTTGAAAACACGACAGCGTGAGAAGAGATATTGTCAAAGCAAAAGTGTGAAGGTCTATGCAGTGAAGAACCTCTTGAGAATGCTTTCTGCCACAAGGACAAACCATTTTCCATGGATTGGTGCTAACGTACATGGAGCATGAAACCAATGCACAGGAGTGTTACTTGGGAGGCCAGCGCAGCGGTGTGCTGCAAGCAGAAGGAGAGCCAGGAGTGCCTACCCCAATCGCACTTCTCTCCTAAGGTTTGAAGAACATAAACAGCAGAGACATTATCTGAAATTGTACAGATTTTTCCTGAGATTGATGTTATACACAAACTTTTCTTCTGCCTTTTTTTTTTTTTTTTTTTTTTTAATAATGGGGAATAAGTGACCTACTTTTCAGAAGTACCTAGCAACCTCAGCTCCACTCCAGCAAGATCCAAAGGTGTACCTTCAGCAGGAAAAGCCCACAGAAACAGGACTGGAAGGTATTGGTATTAGTGGTTGATTCCCACCTTTGAAATGGAAGTTCACAGTTAACAAAAAGAAAAATCTCTCTATTGTTATACTGAAGACTGCCAAATCGCTATGCAGAAACTAAGACCTCTACCTCACCACCCCTTTAACACATGAATTTTGCTGTTATTATTGGGTTGTCTTGAGACTCACAAGTAACAGAATATGAAAATGTTGAAAATGTAAGATACAGGAAGTGCTAACGATGAAATCATTTAACACACTGAACACCAATTTAATGATCAAACTGGTGCTTATGCTAGCTACACATTCATAAAGAAATACTATTGAAATATGTAGCTTTCACTTTCCAAATAGAAAAAAAATGACAATAAAGCAACTACTGAAAGTAGCTGCAAGTTTTCTTCTAGTTGGTAGACACAAAGCATGCAAAATCAGACAGTAAAAGTTAAAGTAACTAAGAGATTGTGAGAAAATTTGTAAGATTAGATATAAGCAGCGCAAAACACTGATCTTTCGGGCTCTTGGGGAGAAAAAAATTAAAGAAATTTAAAAATCCTTCCCCTCTCCTCCCTTCCACTTCCTGAGCAGAGACAGGGGATATTTACAACCATGTGGAGTAAAGTCACTTTTTTCCATTGCTTCACAGTCACGTAAGCCTCTGTAAGACAGACAGGAAAATGCTGCCAGTGGAAAGACAGAGAGTACTTCTGGCCGGTGCCTTTTATCCTGCACTACTGTTTTATAGCAGCACTGGCATGAAACAGGCTCACTCAGCTCTCACAGATCATTACAAAAAGTCCAGGTCAACAAAGATCAAGTTCCTTCTCTAAACTGCCAGTCATGAACCTAATGCTGAGATTACTTCTTTCAGTCCCTTTCCTCTTCCCTTCTGCACAGGACGCGCTGAGCGTCAGCAGCTGAGCTTCATCACATTTGCTGGGCTCCCTCCCAAGTGGGCTGGGGGGCCTCACTTGGGCAATGCAAAGCTTCTCAGCACTGCCCAGCACCGTGAGGATGCGTGGGGCCATACACACCCACACCTCCGAAATACACAGCGCTACGCTGGCAAGAGACTGCTGGAAGTGATTCACTGCTGCTGTCTGTTGAGATTACAGGAATTTGTGTTTGGGTTGTGTCTGCTGGCTGCCACAGCCAGCCCAAAGATTTCCACTGGGCTTAAAAAGCACCCCTTTCACAGCTATTAGCCAGCAGCTCAAGTTATTGCAGCAAATTACCCATGTTGGAAAGACAGCTACAAGTTACACAAGATCGCCAACACCTCAAGGAATTGAGCTAAAGAAAATAAAATAAAATTTTTTTAAAAAAAGGTAAACCTCCCCCAAACCAGAAAAACATCTTCACCTTTATGACAATCATTTTAGAGACTCTATTTTAAAAGCAGCAAGCTCAGGATTTCAGTCTGAGACACAGACAGTGTGAGACAACAGTTTGCTCCAAATTCAATATAACTAATATTTACCAGAGGAGGGAAAAGGTTCAGAATATGGAGCAGGTCAAATAAAAGGATTGTGCAAAATTGAAAACATGTGCAAGGTGGGGCATATAAGAAAGGATATGCTGACTGTTGGGAAGTATTCAGAAAGGATAAAAGGGCTTCAATTAAGGCTGGAGCAAAGAGTCATTTGCTTCCACAAGCTGGCATGCAAAATGGTGAAACTCACAGAATCACAAAACTGTAGAGGTTGGAAGGGACATCTGAACATCATCCAGTCCAACCCCCTGCTAAAGAAGGTTCCATACAGTAAGTCGCACAAGTAGGTGTCCAGGTGAGTCTTGAGTATCTCCATAGAAGGAGACATCACAACCTCTCTGGGCAACCTGGTCCAGTGCTGTCACCCTCGCTGTAAAGAAGTCCTTATGCATGTTTGTATGGAACTTCCTCTGTCCACATTTTAGGCCATTACTCCTTGTCCCAAGACATTTGGCAAAGCATTTATAGTTATTATGCTAAGGTTTCATGTCACAAAAATTTAAGAAAGGTGGAGACATGATTAATCTGAACAAAAAAATATGGTAAAAACAAGAAAAAAACCCGTGTTCAAACTGCAAGGGGGAAAGTGGTGAGAAATTAATGAGGACTTTTTTTCACCCTAAAATACTGCTAAAGAATCAGTTACTGAAGGAGCTAATGAGACAGAGGACATGCTGGAAGAACAGCAAAAAGACTCAATGTTACTGCCATTACACCTTTTCTTTAAAATAAAATTGCTCTAAAAATATTCAATATTATATATTTGCTATTGAGGGGAAAAAAAATGTTTTCATATTCAACAAATTTCAAACATCTTCACAACATTTTCATAAAGTTGTTTAGAAGCTTCTTTCCAAAGATGCACACCAAACACTAGCCAGAAGAAGGCTGAGACAATTCTGACGTTTAAACAAGGGAATTGGAAGGGGAAGCCAACAGTAGTTAGGTACAGGTGGCTTCTGACATCACGCAATATTTCTACATAGCAATCTCAAGAAGACAACTGAGCTCCATTCCTTTTTGACTGCTCCACACAGGAGTTTCTCCTCTGTATCACCAGATGAAATCACCAAGCATGTCTAGTCCTGATCCCAGCAGTCCATAGGCGTAATAAGACCCAGGACAATCGATAAAGGCAAGAATAAATAAACAGCTAATTAGGCCTAACTATTTTCATGATCCAGTTCTACTATGGCTCTTCCTGCACTAATCTATGCACAAACGACCTTAAAGCACAGGTGATTACCACTGCCTGAAAACAGATGTACTACTGTTGTACTTCACAGCAATCGAATGCCTGAAGATGCAGGGCATCCTTTCACATGGACTGAGGTTCCTACTAATCAGAAGCCCAATGCAGCAGCACTATTGGAAATGCCACTTTGAGTCTGTGACTCAAAGAGAAGAGCCTTATTTATTATTAAAGCTAAAATTCTCATTAAACTGTATTTTTCAGTAAACCTAGCACAAGCTGATCGTTATGACTTTTTAGCTGGTTCTCTTGCAGTCTTAAGCAGCACACAAAATGCAGTGTTTGCCCAGGTTGGTTGGAAAGAACACAGGATCTTTTTTCCTTCTTCTCCTTGTAGCTGGTACAACACACATGGAAGATGTAAACAATTAAGGAAAACATGAACTAGTACTTTCCCTCTTTCTCTACTTATTGCAAAGTTCACTTTGGAGTAATTATTTGGGGAAGTTCAGTTTCCTTTCACAGATGCTCCTATAGACCTCATCAGAACAGATATAAATGCCCAAGATTTGGAAAATGAAAGGTCACATAATTCAGTGACTTGAGATAATCAGAGCTGCAGTGTTACTGAGACATCAGTATGTTTGTCACTGTTTCACAGAAGCTCAAAGTACATAAACAAAATCAATTCCAAGTCCAGAATTCTAAATAAATAAATAGGTTACCCACACAGATGACAGAAGGGGGGAGCAGTTTACCCTGAAGCCACTCAAATTTACATCAGCAAAACACAGTAACCTGTTTTCAAATGCTTTAGAATTGTTAAAGGCAAAAGATAAATTGACCGTGCTACACCGTAACGTAGTCTTAATAAAGCATCAGCATCAGACCAACCTACCACTCTGAATTTATTATTGAGCAGAGAAACAAAATGTGAAGTTGTTTGTTTGTTTCTGAAGTTAATTGGTGAGTCAGTATTCACGAGCAGGTAAGTCAGCACAACAACACTTCTATGAATGGTCCTAGGCCGTGATGTACTAGCGAGCACTCTGCAGAAATCAATAAGAGTTGTGTATGCGTAAGGAAGAGTTTAGCCAGGTACTGTGAGAGTTATGGAGTACGATACCCATTCTATTAGAAATAAATGAGCTAATTTACATTTTAATTCTGTGGAACAAGCCACTCTCAAAAGGGCAGTTTGGTCAAGTTACTGCAGATGTACAGAAGTTATAATTTTCATCATAAATGCACACTACAAAAAAGTCTCATCAGAGAAACAAAGAACCAATAGGCATATTAGAGAAACTGCCTGTCTGGGGAGTCCCTCCAGATCTTCGGCAACGCAGCCTCTTCCTATCTGGAAGTGCGTTGTTGCACAGCTAAATACCACAAGAAGTCATTAGTCAGAATGGAAGTAAGTACAGAAAATATTGTACTTCTTATTTACCCTCTGAAATGATTAACACCATACCAATGGAAACCATGATGAAGTATTGAAAGTTATTAATAATTTAACTGAACAAGCTCAAATAAATGCAACAAGAACAACAGAATGTGCTGATTTCTACAAATCTTATACTCTGTAAGTGAAGAATTGTCATCCCTGATTAGATCAGAGGATGGAAAGGTAAACCTCAATGTGTAGATGCTGTCATGCACCAAAACACCATTTCAGGTTATTTTTCCTCACTTAGCAGAGACAAGAATTAGAACTGGATCTAAGTCTGTTCAGTGGAAGAAGACACTGATTTTACTGCTTGTCTTCAGTGTGTTCTTAATACTGGCTATGAGGAACTCAAGTAGTATTTGGAAATAATAACTGTAGCTCAATGAAACAACCCAAACCCCTTAAATATTGAAAGATCTCAGCATACAGCAATTATAAGTGATGCTTCCCCTACAGTGATAGTCAGATGTTTATAGAGTGCTAGCATTTATGTCAAACAGACAGAATTATTTCAAAAAGGAAAAGAAAAAAGGAAAAAAAGGAAAAAAGAAAAAAGAAAAAAAAAAGAAAAAAGGAAAAGAAAAAAAAAAAAAGGAAAAAAGGAAAAAAGAAAAAAGGAAAAAAGGAAAAAAGGAAAAAAGGAAAAAGAAAAAAAAAAGGAAAAAAGGAAAAAGGAAAAAAAAGAAAAAAAAAAAAAAAAAAAAAGGAAAAAAGGAAAAAAGGAAAAAAGGAAAAAAGGAAAAAAGGAAAAAAGGAAAAAAGGAAAAAAGGAAAAAAAAGGAAAAAAAGGAAAAAAGAAAAAGAAAAAAAAGGAAAAAAAGGAAAAAAAGGAAAAAAAGGAAAAAAGGAAAAAAAGGAAAAAAAGGAAAAAAGGAAAAAAAGAAAAAAGGAAAAAAGGAAACGAAACGAAACAACTCCTCTCCCAAGCCCCATGTCCCTATTCTCCTGAAGCAGCAGCAAAGGCTACAATGGCATTATCCAGTGATTCAGCATTCATTATATTCTCATCCACAATCCAGGAAGTATGTTGAAAAACATGAAGGCAGTTTTTTTTCAAAAAAGTATGAATGCTAATAAAGGAGTAGCTTCATAACATATTTTCCTAGATTCAGAATGTTACATGCAAATAGAAAGTATAGATTTAGCACTTTTACCCACAAACTTTATACGCATCCTGCTCTCAAAGAAAATAACCACCTCAAGGAAATATTTCAAACTGATTTTATGGTGTCTGGCTTGGACCTGGGGATCTTCAGCAAGGACACCTTACAACCTTGTCTGTCTGTATACCTGTGTGTATACCGCCATTCTCTTCTCTAGACATGCACTGGAACATGACTGGTAACAGGAGAGAAAAGGCAGCCTGTAGCCCACAGAGTAAGGAAAGAGTAAAGATGGCTTGCTGCTTCAGGCCTCCCACTCACCCCACTTATCTTCATGCAGGAGGAGGAGGGCGATCTATCGATAGCAGAGTAGAAGCAGCCATCCTTCTGATCCTGAGCTTTTGTTAGCAGCAGCGAGCTGGTGACAGAGAACAAACAGCCTCCCTACGTGCATCGTGAGGGAAGGAGACAAAAGAATACCTGTTTTGAATCACTGAGGACTATTACTCGAACAAAACACAAGATAACATTTCGCCAGAGGATACAAGAGATCCTGAGAGGAGCAACAATGAAACCAGACAACCTTTCAGTCATCTTATCAGGCTGCTTGGGGTACTTACTGAACAGTGGGGGAAATAATAGCAAACAGAGAGCAAACACGGTTAATCTTTATACAAAGGCTTTTTGATAAACAATAAAATAGAGTTAAGACCGATGCGCCGGCCTTCGCCAGCTCACATTGCTCAGAGGACAGGATATAAAACAGGTCTAAACAATTTCCTGATAAACAAATACGTACACAACAGGGAAATGATGCATGACTGAATCTCCTCGTTCACCTCTTCCAAGCGATTCAAGAAGCAGTCAAAGCACCTGGGGGGTTGGTACGCTTTCAGGTACTTTTCTGATACACTGCTTTACAGAAGATCTGTAACAGCCCACTATCGGTAGCTTTGGTGTCACTGTGAGGTATGTAAATGAAATAGGCAGATCTTTGACATAAAAATAATAATCTCTGGTAAAATTACAGTACTACAGTGTATCATAGCATCAGAACTGTGGAAATATTAATACATGGATCTTCGACAATACAATGTAAGATGTCACTTTGAGTGGTTATTATGCTAATAACGGATACTTATTATAAAACAACATGAAAGAGGTAAGCTATGTGGGTGTAGAAAGGGATATTTAGCATTCAGAAAATGTATTAAAAAGGAAGAAAAAGCAAGCGCTTCATACAACATCTAATCCCACATTAGGCAGATGAGGAGTTCCCTGGCAGACGGGTGTCAGGGTACCCTGGGACTTGGATGAAGCAGCACATTATCTCTCAGGGGAGTACACATGCCAATACAACTTATAGCATCCTTCAAGCTCCTTTTTGTTATGCAGCAGGCCAAGTGGGGACAGAAACCATGAAGGCGGGGAAAAAGTGGCACCATGGCTCAGAGGATTAAGAAGAAAAACTGCTCATCAAGAGCTTCAAGAGAATTTATTCTGCTCTATGCTCTCAGATTTAAAAAAAAAAAAAAAAAAAAAAAAAGGGAAAATATCTGATTGCAAAGCAAGAAAATTAACATGCCACGATGAAGAAAAGTCTCCTACAAAATACCCCACACAAAACAAGCAAGTCAGCATCATGACTGGATCCATTTAAGCTATAAAAAAAGAGTGCATTAAATTATGAGGGGGAAAAAAAAAAAAAGATTCTAAGATCATGAAGTGTTGTATTTTAAGCCAAAGGAAATATTTACAAAGGGTTTGCAATATAAGGAGGAATCCAAGCAAAGAGAGTCTCTGTTGGCTTGATGGCTGAACCGTATATTTCTTTACGGTTTGTCTGCTTGGGGAAATAGCATGGTACAGTTACCCCGCATTAACTGTCCCCAAGCCCTCTCACCCTGCATTAAGGCCCCCTCTGTTCCACCGAACATGAACCACAGACGCACGCCACGAGCACAATCTCCCATTTGGCACAGAACTGCAACACTTCAAATTCAAACCCAAGTATGTTTTATGAAAGTGTCTCCCCTGTAATTCCACTGTGTTTCCTGCTGTGTATATTTCCCGTGGTTTAGCCATGAGCAACAGAAGCCAATCTCACCCTCCCAAATACATCCTTCAGCCCTGAAACACATGTGAAGACAGAGCATAAGATGCAGTACTTCAGAGAAAGGCCATAAATAAAATTCTCACATGCACGAACTTAATCCTCTTCAAACCACTGCAGAAAGGAATGGTGGTACTCAGGCTGCAGCGGTTGGAAATACCTGTCTTTCAACATTAAGCCTTGCTAGAATAATGCTTAGTTGCAATCTAAACCTCAGTGATTGCAGCAGAACAACCAGAAGCAGCTGCGTGATTACTTATCACTGCTCCCAGACTAGGAGAGCGAAGCACGTCACGTAGCTGGCATGCAAGCATAAGGAGTCCTGCAGAACCCTTACCTCTGGCACACAGTGAATCACTTGAATTTTGAATTTTGTCCATAGCTGCAATGATTTCCTCATGCATACTTCTGTGCACAGGTGCATTTCTAAGATAGTTGCACTGACTTCAGCCTATATTATTGATTCTTCTTTTAATGACCTGGTATTTTTCTGGGTCACCTTTATCCAACCACCCTCTCAGCTTCTGCTCTCCAACCCTCTTCAGATTCCTAAAACTTTTTTTCAGGGCTTCCTTGGTTAACTTTGAAGCTGTTTATGTGGGCTTTAATTCCCTTTGTGGTAGGGAGTAGGTAATGGCCATCTGCAAAAGTTAACAGAACCGCCAATCGTGCACTCAGATTCTCAGAGTGTCTCAGGAGCTGTAGACTGTGACAAGACCACTGCAGAAAGGAAACTTGTCTTCCCCCTGCTTCTGGATTTGATTGCTGTCCAAATTACTATGAGCAAGATTTGGAGACCAACAGTTTCTTGCAGTAGAAAACAGTACTGCAGTTGGACACGGAACAGGCAAGAACATTGTGAGAACAGAGGGCACGTACCTATGGAAAAGCAAGAATTTTCCAGTACACATGTCCTTTAAAGACACAGAACTGCTGAATTTCCCTGGCCAACCGGTGAACATGACTCTCTTTACTATGTGTACTAGGGAGCTCTGGAAGTTTTCTTGGCATTTTAAGATAAACTATCCCTTCAGGCTCCAACAGTCTCCTCTTCCCTTCTAATATCAAAGCTTCAATTAGACGGTGATTAAAGAGGCTGTACTTACAGCTACTAGCAGAAGGTACAGGTTGTCAATTTTATTACAGGTCAGGAATCTGTTTCTCTGTGGATTCTATGCTTCAGAGTTTAATGTGTGAATAGAGTTTACTAGCAAGGCAAGTCAGACTTGCTAAACACTTGGATTCAGTCTTGGTTATCAATTAAATAGAAATAAAAACATCCAAACAGATGATTTCTGTCACTCAAAGTCTTAGGAGGAAGAGAATTCACGTTTATTCACAAAAATATCTTACACAAAACTAAAACAAATCCAATAGAAGATGCACCACACAGGATGCTTTAAATTCTTCCTCACTTAAAAAAGTGAAAGGAAAACCATATACTGCAAAACACTTGTTATACAACAAAACGCTAAAGGCACATTTCCTTTGTGAAATTATTTCTTACAATTCAGACCACCAAACAGTTTCTAGACAATGCAAATTTAGTAACTATTGTTGGTGGTTGGAAGTGCCAGATTGAGGACCTCCATCTCACTGCACGAAGTACAGCCACACACATACAAACACAGCCTCACGAGACAACTGAGAGCAAAGGCAGAGGAGACAGATGCTGGAGCCCTCTGCCCATTTTTCATGAAGCTCAGCTCAGTTTTCTTTCCTACTTGCAATCATTTTCACGCTGCATTTCTCACACTTCAGCTTCAGTGCAGGTTCAAACACATACCTATTTTTTAATTGCCAAAAAAACCGCTGCTTTCTCCTGCAAGGTTCATCACGTGGTTTCGTCACAAAGACGACGCTGTCCCATAGTGTTTAATCAGCAAGACTCCATTTTGGATCAGTAACATGTTGAAAGTCTGGTAAAGCACACACTCCTAATTTAGCAATGGAGTTTTCAACACTGAAATACTGCAAGAAGCTCTACTTGTTGCCCTTCCATTAATTTTGCTACTTACGCTGTTGGATTCTTATCAGCAATTCTTAATTAATGTACTATGAGCCATGCCATCAAATATTCTCTGTGGATCTAGTTGGCAACAATGGCTAGTTCCTAAATTTTGGTAAGCTACTGATTATGTAGATTGCGATTACCTCAGAGTAAAGATCTTCTCACATTTTGGAAAGCCCCAGTAAATAGTGGGCACAGCTACAGATAAATAATACACTATAATAGGGATTCTTATGATGGTAGTGTATGATGTACAACCGTTTTCCAGATGCTGCAGAACTAATTGTGCTGCCAACTGAAGAAGCCAAATCCAAAACAGATCCATAAGAGGAATTACTGCTGAATCAATCTCATCAGTGAGAGATGCTTCAGCCCTACAAACCCTTGTTCACATTAGCATAGTCTTCATGAGGTTAATAAAATGCAGTCTGCCCCTCATACAGCTGTAAAAGCAGTAACTCCCATGCAGGCAACCTGAATTAATCTGAAGTAGAACTGTCATAAAAAAGAGCCAGTACTAAGAACGTTTTCTATCACAGCAAAATGCAGTCTCCTGCTATAGTTGTGTGACATCATTGCAAGGTATAGTCTGCATGGAAGAAAAACTCCAAGATACCAAAAACAATATAGTAGCACAGCTACGTTACTGGAGCTGCATCCCCAGAACAGCAGCCCTCACACCAGCAAGTATTAAAGCAGAACTGGCGCAGTCTGTCTGTCTGTAGGGTAAAACATTTCTCCATGTAAAGAACTGTATTCTTACTCATGTTTGTTTTTTTTAAAATAGATAATTAAGTAGAGCTTTAAGACAAGAAAGGACCAGTAGGGAATCTAATTTGACTTTCTTGCAACAAAAATTGAATAACTTCACCCAGATATACAACACAAACAAAAATGTAAAGAATAAAACTTCCATCACACTCTTTTCTAGTCATAACTTATCTAATTCTCTACGTTTTTAGTCTTTTTAATTCTCCCTCATAAAACAATACCTCTTGCTCCCAATTATTTTAGTAGCATGCTCTCTGAGCAGTATCCTGTAAAGAAAATTAACGACCTTTACAACAGAAAGTTTATTTACACAGATGTCAAATGCCTCTGTAGCACAGCTGAACTGCTAAGCAGGCCCTTGAGTCGTTTTACTCAAGTACCTGATTTCAGAGGATGTAATACTTCACTCAAATCCTTGGATAACAAAAGGCCAAACGAGATCGAGGTCCTATCAGAGAAATAACCTGCTTGTGTCTGTTTGCCAAGTCCTGTAAACAAGTTAACCAAATGCATCATTAAGTTCTGAATCCCATCATGACCATACAGCACAAACCCAGCTGCAATCACTTTGGGCAGGTAAGCAGGACACACTACACTGGTCATGTTTCAGAAATGATTCTCACTTATTGTTGTTTTCAATCATAAGTAACAAAAGTATGAATTGGCTACTTTGATGCTGAAGATGACCCTGAACCTGGACTGTTCCCCGTCAGATGAGGGTTACGTTCACATAGGTAGTACCTAATTGTATTAATATGACCTGAGATTTGACAGCACCAGTATCACTCCAGCAGCAAGCTGAGCTGGTAAAACCACTGCATGCAGTGTTTGTATCAGAAGTATGCTTATTAGCATCCTAGGGAGTTGGAAAGCGCAGGCATTTTCCAATTACCTAGTTTACATTGCAGTAGCTAAAAAAATGACACACTGCTATGCTATTACCTACAAAGGAATTTTTCACAGGAACACACATTTTTCTCTTTTGAATTTTTTTCTGCTTAATGGATCTCAACTTTATTAATTTTAGCTTCAAAATGTTAGTGCTCCCAATAACAACCAATAACCAGTAGTAAGCAAATCATAGGTAACATCCTCCTCTTTTCCAAACAAAGAAAATATTGTATTTCTATCGTAGTACTGCCTCATTCGGTTAGCACAGCAGTGTGAAATTAAATATAAAAGCTCTAGTGAGGGATTTTTTTTTTACTAATCCTGTGTAACACATTTTGCAAATGTGTCAAAAAGAAATATAGTTCAGTCGCTGGTTATGGAATGGAAATGATTTACTTTACAATCCCAACTTCTATATTTACATAAAAAGAACCTTGCTACAGCAGAAATTTTAGGCTAACACAAAATTAACGGAGTACAATTGCGTATTATTCTAAATAGATTATATTTCAGCCATCATAACATCAGATCTAAATACAAGTAGTACACTCATATCACACTACATTTTAGTGCAAATATAATATTTCAAAAAAGTGCAATAGGAAAGCATTCAAAAAGGGTTTTTCTGTAATTATCACTCTCTTTAAAAAAACTATATTTGTATAGGTGCAAAGTCTTATCCCAGCATTAACATTACTTATCTTAGAACTGCAGTTGATATTCCTATAAAACTTCCTTTTTATTTCTTCACTAATATTTTTTAGTGTTCATTTACTAGCACAGCTTTGTTTTATATTGGTATTATCAGCATCCTAGCACCACTCACTGTTATTCATGCCTCTCTATAGTCCATCCACGAAGGAAATGAATCATTACAGCTTTTAGTTACAGAGCCTGTCTTTTTAATGCAAGCTGTAAGGCTCATGCTTCCGTTCCCAGCACCATCCAGCACACCAGCCCTTCCATTAGACAGTGCTATTAGCCAGGAATACTCTAGAGAACTGTACTTCCACCGGGAAGAGCCATAAACACAAGCTACAGAGAGTTCCAGCTAGGAAGAGATACGCATTGCTGTATCTCTTCAGCAGAAGTAGTTGTTTCCAGTGCAGGCTTACCTTTGGAACCAGCCAGAAGACAACAGTTCATGTCCACCAGCAACTCAGTTCTATTTGCCTGTGTTTTCCTTTAGATTGAAACAGTATTTTAACAAGCTGAATCAAATTTTAAAGCCTACCGCCAACATATCATCGGGAAGTCTGTAGGCTGCTGCTTTGGGAGGGAGGTGCCTTCCCAAAGGGGCTGAGCAAAAACAAGCATCCATAAAACCACCAAGCCTGCCGGCGGGTTCCAGCCACAGGGCCTTGTAGGGCCAGGACTCCCAAGGGACCACACACTGCCTGCAGCCACACTGCTGGGAAACGAGAGCTTCCAGCAGTATGGTCCAGCAGTCTCTCAGAGCTAGCTCAGCTTTTTAAATACATAGGTTACTAGCAAAGGACCTAAGGTAAGGTTTGCTGAGGACCTATGGTAAATGATGAACACCATTTACTGTTGGGATTCCCACAGTTTTCAATGTCTTGGCCCCGCATCACTAACTGAGGAAGTGCACGATTACCAGGTTTTTCTGCAATTAATATCTTCAAGTAATAAGCTACCCTTCAGCCCACTGATAGGCCCACCATCAGTATCTACTGAAGTTTACTGAAATCAGATCAAATCTGAAACGTTTCAAATGAAATACTCTGGAAAATTCTTCTGACCACCTCTCCTTCCTGCATCTACCACCACCAGTTTGCTGCCTGCAAAGAAGCTGTGTTCTCCAGATCCACAGGAGGGACTAGCAGAAATGTCAGGGGAAGACGAAAAAAGTAGGCAAAAGGGAAAGCTTGACTTATGTCTTATGCCTGCTTCTCACTTAGACTAGTGAAGAACAATAGAATAATAAAAACAACAACAAAGAGCAATTCATCCTTTGTAAACAGAAAGTAGTTTTCAGTCTCTAAATCTGATAGCGTGATTGCCAGCAGACTGTGCCCCTGTGGAGTATGTAGCTTACAGGAGCAACAGTCAGACAGCTTGGCATGCAAACCAGGCCACAGTAATGAGCAATGGCAGATTTGCATGGCATGTCCTTCCACCATAGCACAATTAGTCAGTTGGTACTGTAGGCACAACTAAGGAAGGCAGCATGCGAGGATAGATCATGGACAAAGTGAATGATTAAATGGCCTTAGACTTAACTTGTGACCTCATTCCATCACAAACAGCAAACAGTGAAGGAACTGGTGTGTGAATCAAACAACTTGACAGGGTTCACTGGGCACGCAAGACCAAAGAAAAAGTACATTGGACACATTCTTGGGCTGCCACAATATGCAGTGTGTGGCAGCAACACGATGATCCAGGTTTCAGCTGGCTCCCAGAACAGCCCAGTGACCTACCTAGGGAGGCTTCTTCCACTGACAACAAAGCACTAGTTGCCAACTAAGGACAGCCAAGAGGCAGCACAGACAACTTCAGGGATGCTTCAGAGCAGTAAGCAACAAAAGGTAAAAGCTTACAAGAAAAATCACTTTCCAGAGCTCTCTTCCCTGTAGCACACAGCTCTCCAAGATGAACTGAGACCAGGCAGAAGTGATTTTAATGATATTAAGGATCTTTTCTCATACTAAACAATTCTATGACACTATTTGTGATTCAATGGTGGACCTGGTAGTGTTAGGTTGGTGGCTGGACTCAACATAAGGGGTCTGTTCTAACCTAAACGATTCTATGTTTCCAAGTGCTGGTGACAGCACTCCAGCTCAGGAACCTGATTACAGACTCCTCTGCCTTGATCAGTGAAATACAGCCCCCTTTGAGCTCTGTGTCCAAAAGCTTTAAACCGCATCCAAGAGGTGCCTTTGTATGTCTAAGAGACTACAGTCACCAGGGAGCAGCAGGATGAGAATAGGTCATCTTTGTTTTTCTCCTCCCTCTCTGCTGCTTCCCTATGGCTAATTACATTAGGATCACAGTTCATTTTTTTAGCAGCTGTGAATATGAACAAATCACTTGACAGTCTTTCTTTCCAAAGGACCAAGCATTAGGAAGCACTGCTTTCCAAAGCCTTCCCTATTTCATATGCTGGTAACCAGACAAAATTACTTTCCATCATCCAAGAGTGTGGGAGAAGTTGTCATCTTAGCAGACAAATTTGTGACATTTGCTTCTTAGAAGCAGTGAAATGCAACAATTCAAACTCCTAATGAGATTTCAAGAGCATGTGCCATAGTTTTCAAGGCATAACCAGATATAATGACCGTCTGGAAAGAAATGAGCACAACTGTAGTGATTTGTACAGGAACTAGAATTTCCTACAGATCTATCCAGCCAGAATCCTGCAACCAAAAGATTACAGAAGAAGCTGCACGTAGGGAAGAAAGAAACAGGAAGATTCCTCACTAATAGTAGACCACCTTGAACCAAATGCACATTTATCCCTCAATACATCTTTTTGCTTTGTAATTTCTACCACTGTAATCAGACACTCTTGTTATTGATGTAAAGACATGCCTCTATTCATTAGAGCTGAGCTCTCATTCAGCTCTTGTACCACCAAGCTGCGGAGCCTTTCCCTTTTTCTTCACTCAAACCTCCCCCTCTAGTCAAGACTAAACCTACCCTGCATATGACTCTGTCCCCCCAGAGCCCTGTTAAGCTATTGGCCTCAGAGACATATATCTACTGACAATGAGTTCTGTGAGCAACTAGCTCACTGCATGGCAGAGCACTTCTTTTTACCTACTTCTGAATTTGTCACTTTTCAGCTTCACTCTGCATACTCTCTGTTCTCCCCCGATGGTAGAATTTCTACTCCGTAGAGCCTATGCCTTCATCGCCTGTAACCTTTTACCTTTTCACTTCTGATTCTTCTGATTAATCTCCTTTCCAAGGTAAACAGTCCCAATCTTCTCAATCTTTCACTATATGAAAGTTTCTCCACGTCTGTTTAAAAACTGATTTAGGTAAACAGTTAAAAACTTATTCTATTAGCTTAGCTGATACCTATAAATTACTCGTGCATATTAAATTTGTATTAGTTAGGTTTAACCGAATTAAGTGTATCCACACAGTGTTTTTAATCAAATTCCTTAAGTCATTTTAAAATCATGCCTTTTGTTAGAACGGAACAAGCTAAAGTGTAGTAAGGCCACAGTCAGTTTCTGATCCTAAAGGACTTTCAAGAAGAATTCAGACAGTGCTTTGGGAAAGGATCTCCTTCAGCAAAGCCCTCAGAGTTAGTTACAACCATTACCGTAAAATTCATAAAGACGTCAAGCTTTGCAGAGAGTAATTCTTCAGGGTTAATTCTTCCCATCACAGACATAGGGATTTCTTACAGAATTAGCTTAGCAGGTTTTATCTTGATAGCACCACCAGTTACAGGAGATAGTTTATTGCTTAGGCAAGTCAAACTGCTATTAAACCACAGATATTAATTTAGCCGCAAGTGAGCTGCCCTATTGTGCCCAGAACACAACAGCGACATAATGAAATTTGCTATAAAATTAATTCTGAAAATATCAAATGCAAGCATTGTTAAGTTTAAACAAAGGACATTTGCTAGTTCATTCCAACATTTAGCTGCATTTAAAAATCCAACGAAAACTGGCTTTTACACACACAAACACACGCGCTTCTGCTCATGGAATAAAACTTTTAAATTACAGCTATTAAATGCATGGTATTTCTTAATGATAGCATTCATTGTTAAACCCATAATAATGCATTTGACAGAGGAAAAGAAGAAGAATGTATCAAAAAGCTGCCAATGGATTTGAATAAAAAGTGCTTCCCTATAAAAGGCAACGTCTTTATCTACTGGGTTACAAAGTGCCTGAGTGTTTTGCAAGAAATTCAGAGGTACCATTTTGCAATAGAAACTTACTGGAAGTTACAAAGAACCAAATAATTCTGGAAATCACATGTACAGGGCACTGAGTTGAAAGAAAGTAATTTCCCACTTTAACATTAAGAACTACTATGAATGCGTATGCATTTTCATGCAAATTAGACTTCTTTTACTGTGTGTTTGGTCTTATTTAATTAAAAAAAAAAAAAAAAATTGCCCAGAAGAACATCTACTTTGCTCCATTTTGCCTGTTAAACTGTTTCTGCCAATTGGATCCTCACTGTCATCGAGGCTCCTCACAGAGAAGAGGTGTGCACAAACACAAGAGGACTAATGCTCAGGTTAGAGAGAGCAGCCACCCAGCCTGTCCATCACACTCACCTCTATTCACACCGTAATTGCTGCGCTCTCCAGAAAGCTGACAAGACCCATCATGATCTCAGAGCACTAGTTATCCCCTCCTGAATCATTTTTGAAATTGGTAAATAATACAGCTAATATAAGAGGGGCGAGTGTCAGACCATTTACGCTCAGAGGCCCCACTCTCACCGTGTGCAAGCAGCTGAGATGGATGCAACCTGCCGCTGCCCCACTCTGCTGCCGTCCTGCCCGCAATGCCCTTGTCTGCACTGCCCTGCATCCACCTCACAGGCTGTGCTTTCCTGACACTTCCCTCTGCCCCTCATTCCCTTTTCCCCACAGGAAACGTGCTGGCAGCCTCCTGCCCTCAGTGGGAGCTGCTGTCGGGCGCAGAGCTGCGGTGGCACAGCACAGCTCAGCCTCAGCCCACGGCTCGCCTCCCCTGCCTGGCTCCGCTCACTGGAGCTTGCCAGTCCCCCCCCTCCATAATCACACCTCCTACTATTCTGAAGACTATTTTGTGGGAAAGCTGAACATATTTGCTGGCTCACTGGCCCCTAGCGCACTGACTGCTCATTCAGTAACATTCATACAAGACTGGAAAAGACTTGTCATCCTCTTACTATCTGGCACTCTGTTACTAGCTTACTACTGTTTCTCTCTGCAGTACAGGTCCAAATTGGATGTCAGACACAGAAAAATGCCAGCAAAAGCTCTGGTTTGCAGTCAGTAACCAGTCACCGGACGCAGTCCAAAACCAGACACATGCTGGCACATTATCGTTAGCGCAAGGTTTGCCATGAACAAGCCCTTTTCCATTCATCTGCTTGCCAGAAAAGGATAGGGTGTGTGTGTGAAGGGGAAATAGGGTGATTACAACACTTCAAAATAATGTCAAGGTGCTAACATCCTATAGAGTTAGTCAAACATTTGGGCAGATAGTGGGACAGACAGATCTTGCTTCTGCAGCCAGAAGCAAATTCCCACGGAAATTCTACGACCTCCATGTAATTGCTTTCTGGCTGCCTAAACATCCAGGTAAGGAAGGAAGGGATGAAGTACAGAAGCCCAGCTGCCAGCTCACCCACCACACCATTGCTATGGTTGGGTTGTGGCACCGATGGACCTTCCTGTGCTCAGCAGAGCAACGGTGAATGCCTGAGGCATTCCTGCAAGTGGTTGACCTGACAGCTGAAATCATCACCCAGCTGCCACCAGGAGCAACACGGGTACGGGCAAAGGGGAGCAGCCCAACACACGTGCTTTCAGTTGATATGGTAAACAGCTGACATATGGTAATTTTAAAGAGGTTGACATGTTGCAGCAATTATAAAAAGGCTGACACTCAGCTGAAAGAGCTGACAGTTGGAAGAAAAAAAGAGAAAAAAATGAAAACAAAAATGCAACTGAACTGTTGTCTTGCATGCTCGTATTTTGTTGACAAATACATTTCTAGGTATGAGAATTCGGCCTTTTCTTAAAGGGCATCAGCAACTGATGAAAACGCAGCCTGGATCTCTTACAGACGTGTCACTCCTCCATCTGAGACACAAGTGAGATAACAAAGCAACCTGCTCTCATACATCTATTTGCAGGTTAACACCACAGTGCAACTTTTGACACTGTCATGCAAACTTTCACATGGCAAAAAAGAGACTACTTGAAATTTGAGATATTTCATTGTAATGAAATAGATCTTTAAATGCATTGTCCTAAAACAGTGCAATTTTGCTGATGGCTACCATTTTAAAATATGTTTTATTTTTAAGGTGCTTCAAACCTTTGTCCAGCTATTACACCAGCACCTTATGTGAACTATCAATCACTAACAGCAGGTCCAGCTTAGATACAGTCTTCTAGGATCTCACTTTCACAACACACTTTCTTTACTGAGCTACAAACTGGATAAAGTAAGAAATACAATTTTACACCATTAAAATATTACACCTAGTAACATGGATATACAAATACACATAAGCTTCCGAGTCTCACTGCAGCAGCAATGAGATACGCAGAAAGAAAGAGCAAGGTCTGATCCTGCAAGTGTGCACATGACTGTGAGACTGCAGAGAGTAATTTTATTTAGAGCTGCATTCATTTTATACAATTGTCAGACAATTCACAATGATTTTTGGAGTTGGAATACATCTGAAATTTCTGCATAGATGCAGTTTTATTTAAAAAAAAAAAAAAAATCATCAGAGCATTTTCAGCCACAGAATTACAAAGGACTGAAGTGGAAGACCTACAGCATCTCCCCCTCCAAGGAAAAATAATTCCTAATACCAAACAAAAGCTCATCAGGAGTGTTCCTGTATTTTGATTGGATTATGCATGTTCAATATATGTTATTTTAACAAACTTGACATGCATAAATCTACTTTAAATTGCAACCTGTCTACATTCCTTCCTTCCTTTTCCTCCAGTTGTGAAAAGTATTCGCAAAATTAAACTAGGCTAAACAGTTCTCTACCTGCCTTGAGGAGCTTAACACACAGAGGTGAGTTTCAACTTCCCATTCGTGCTATAGCATGCCCTTCTGTTAGGTGTGTAAATTCAAGAATCCTTTAAACTGCTACACCCCTGCCAATGGACATGACTACGTCCACCTGATCCTACCAATCCACGTTCCTCCAGATTATTTTTAACAATCTGTACCTGCCCCGCTCCCTCCTGTGCAGCTTCTACCCCAAATATTCAGTCAGAGTAAACTATCTGTGGTTATCTACTTCTCATGGCTCTAGTCTCCTCCAGTTATTACTATCAGATATGAATGTATGAATAAAGAGGTCTCATACTACAACCAGAGGTGATGCTTATAAGGAGCCTGATGCCCTGATCTCAGCACTACATAGGCATCTCTGGCCCATGACAAGGAGGGCTAGACATAGATGATCTTTAAGGTCCCTTCCAACCCAAGCCATTCTATGATTCCATGATGTGCACAGACACTAGAAAAATGCAGACTAGTATTACTGAATGCCATCTTTTCACATACTTTGATTGTAAGCGTAGAAAACATAGGCATTGCAGGTAGTCTTGACGTACCAAGAATAGAGCCAAAGTCTGTGGGACAGAAAAACAGATAGCCTACTGTCTATCATACTACTACTGTGTCTTCCATACTACTACTAAGGTTGTAGGTCTAACACTAAAGCAATAGTTATAAATGTTACTGCATTGCTGGCTAAATAGCAATAAAGACGTTAGTCGCTACTCTGTGTACAACAGCATGCAAAAGAAAGTGGCTATAAAACACTGACTAAAGAAAGAAAGTAGTTGGGGTTCTTAAAAAGAGGCAACACATGCACAGCACAGACTGGACCTGACAGAGAAGTTAGAGACTTGTTCCTCCACTAAGCATTTCCCAGCACTGGTGATTCCAGTTCAGATGTAGACCTGGCTGATTATATTGTGACAGTCCTGTGGTACAACCCTTCCAGTAAAGGCTCCCTGAGCCATATTGACCCTGATTGGCTCTGACTTTCTACCTCCTCATGGCTTCTCTTAGAATTGATTCATCATTTACTTATCTTCTGCAGGGAGTACGTCCCTTTGACATGTTCTAGAAGTGGCACATTCAAGTCCTCATTCAAAGATCAAAGGGGGCTCTGCTTTGTAAAAAGCCACAATAGCAGGTGACAGTGGACATCCATCATGTTGACCACCTCCTGATTGTGGAAAGCAGTAAGGTCACATCCAGGATCAATGTGAGTTGGTAACCTTTGTTACCAACCTGCTGGTCATGGTCAGTACAGTTTTCTTTCACATTAAGCTTACTGGTTTCCTCCCTTCTCCCTCTGGAAAAACATTTGAGGCTCATTCCTAACGTAAGTACTCTCTGGTTAAATGAAAATTTCCCCAAGTGCACAACAGGAAGACTTTAACTGCACACCCTTAAGTGACTACAGAACATCTCTGGATGCCTGTCTTTGAGGTCACGCCAGCAAGCTCACCATTTCCCTGCATCCATCTTAACTGCTATCTGCTAATGGTGTGTCATTTCCTGCGTCACACTGCGCATGCATGGATGTCAATGACGGCGAGTGTGGTGGCAGCTCTGCTCAAGGCAGAAGTCAGTTTATCACTTGGAAATCTCAGCATGTCTCCCTGACAGAGTAAAGCTGAAACATGCTTCTAGTTATAAATCAGTTCAAACAGACGTGCACACATGCTTCTTGTTCCTTGAAACTGAACTGATCTTCCTGAAATCTGACTGATTTCAGATAAGGGAAAGTTTAGTCTAAGAGCAAATGATATGAGAGTCACAGGAAAAATAAGACCAAAAAAAAATATATATATATTGTTTCAGTTCTAAGATCTTGGGGAATATCCTTTCTAGCTTCTCATATCTCAGACTCAGCTAACCTAAATGTTTGTATCTGTTGGCTTTAGCAAGGACTCACTATTGTCTTTTATTAGATAGGAAGCGATAGGTGGGAGGGAGTGAGCCAATTAATTATTAAAGCGGCTTTCACATACTTTGAAAGTCTGCATGTCCTCAAAGAACACTCAACAAAGTTTACAAGGCTAACCAGGGCACTGTGTAATGTCTGGGAAGCCTAGATATGCATGTAGTGCACTCCATGAGATTCTGTTCTGTGCTTCCTGAACTCCACATGGACCCAATACACACTTCATAAAGTTCTTTCGTCTTGGAATATGAACCTTACAAACTCCTTCCTCCCAGTCCCACTAAGAAGTTGCTGTTTTTAATTAGCTTTCCAGCAAGGACTCCCTCTCTGCTCTCCGTATCACTCCATTTCACTCTTGATTTGCCTGAAGAGCAGAAATTCCTTGCATCTTATCCCCACACAACATGCACACTCACCTATCTGTGAGGACTTCCTGTACTATGTCTGATTCACACAGCAAATACCTGAAGGCACTAACGTACTTCTCAAATTCTCAGCAAAGCACAATGCATATCAATTATATCATGGCTAATTTCATACTGCTGCTAAATACAATAGCTTCAGCATCTGTAACTGTAGCTATTGCCCCTTTAATTCTCCTTCCAAAAGACTTTACTGGAGTATCTTGGTTCGGATCCAAAAAGAGGATTCCCCCAATGGGCTCCTGGCAATGAGAACATAGTTAGTAATAACCTCAGTGAGATCACAGTCATTAGTCAGTAGTGAAGAAGAGGTGTCAGTGGTGCTTGAGGCACTTGTTGGAATCAATTAACATGGAATCTGGGTTAAAGGAACAGGCATAGGTGCCAAAACACTATTTCCCCTCGCCAGTCAGCGATAACGGTACTTCACAGGAGATCTAAAGCTACATTTGGAAATACATACTTTATCTTTCTGCAGATTTTCAGTTGTTGATGACATTATCATTCTGACCAACTTGAGCAGAATATTTCTGGGGAAAGAATAAATTCTGGAACTATAGGACAAGGTGTTCAAAAGAACAACCTCTGAAACCAGAGAACAGTAATACAAAAATCTTTGGGGGCTTGAGTTCGGCATTTTTATTAACCCAATACTTGCTTTTCTGTCAAGGAAACCATTTCCACTCTGCTTCTGTAACAGGATCAGTCTTCACTTAATAGAATGTATAATGAAAATAACAGCTGTATTTAAACACATGGCAGAAGCCATTAGACATGGAAGAATTACTCTTTTTCTGGTAAATTGTGGCTGTCCAACAAATTTTATACATGACAGTCCTCATCTACACTGTAAGCCAAATTGAGTCTTGTTTTATCCCAGTTAAGATGCATCAGTTACTATAGTTTCTGGAACAATTCATGTTCCCCTTATAGCCGGGTAAGTGAAACAGAATGGACAGAAGAGAATTCCAGAGCCACAGAGAAAGGATGAGGAGTGAGGAAGGAAATAAAGAAACAACTGTAGAATACTTAATATTTGTAATATCTTTCCAGTCTGTCCTTTTTTCTTTCATATGTTTAAACATCACTTTAGCACTTGATCTGAGCAATACCTTCATGGAAATATTATCAGTGCTGTTGGTGTCATTTTTTCCTGCCTACAGTTTGCAGTCCCATTCTCTTTACTACTCGGGTATTTTCTGAAAAGCGGGTTGTTAGAACCTAATAACTCTTCTGAGACTGTGCAAATTTTATGCCCTTACTGGGTAATTACTACTGGCAGCTAATCAGTACAGACAGCCACCTAGCACAAGCTGCTGGGAAATAATCCCAGTCATTATGCCAGTGGCACGGCTACAGCCAGGCACAGAACAACCAGATACTGAACCAAATAAAACTGAACCAGTTCACACATCCGTAGCAGCTCCTCACTTTGCAGCCAGGTAAACTTAACCTCAGAACAGTGAGAATTACTGCTCTGTAAGGATGCAGCATGACACAGTGAGCTTTAGCACACACAGAGATGGCCTAAAAACACTGAGAGCATCGAGCAAAACCCTGGGCATAGCACGCACCAACAAGGGTATTGTTCTTTTCCAGCCTCATTGATTATCCATTGTTTGAAGGCCCAGATTTGTTACAGGCTGGCACTCAACTCTTGGACAGGAGTTGCTGTGAACACTGGCCTTTTGAGAACAAACTCTACTTAAACGAGAAGGACATGCCATGCAGTGGCCAAACTATGGGCTCATGTGCAGTCCTGAATAGGGCTGCTTTCCAGTTACAGAACACAGGCACATACCTCTACATCTGAGTCAAGGCAATGTCCCAGCAGCTCAAGAGCAGATAACAATGCCCTTTTCAATGCTGCATCTTCCCGAGCAGGAATCCTCGCAGCCCCCCTGCAGCCAAGACGAAATTTGCCTTTAGCCAGCGAGCCTGTCCTCAGCAACCAACATTTGTGGTTCTGTTTCCGATGACTCAAAAGTGTTGTTGTTTAGCTCCCACCCATGGATGTCCATTGTTTATGTCCCTGGATTTGTTACACAATCAACTACATATGCACTTCATTTTGTAGTAACTATAAGTAGCACTTACTTTGCATAAAATATCAGCATTAGAATCAACAATTCTATGTTTACCCCAGGACCCTTTCAGAGCGTGATCAAGCTTCATCCACTTATTGATCATTTGGTTGAAAAATTTAAACAGCTGTTTGCTGTTTCGCCAAAACATTTCTCATGCAATTTATTCAAGCGGGGAACTATTTAAATAGCATATTATACTTTCAGAAGTCTCAGTGTCATGTCAGACTTTCAAGAATCGTTCACGTGCAAGTATGTTGTTTTAATGCAGATGTTGGTAAAGTGCAGAAGTCAGCTCCTTCCTGTCCAACCTTATGCTCTAACTCTGACATAAATCAGTGCTGGACCTCATTCTTCAGATTCTAAATTTTCAATATGCCATTTCAAAAGGAATATATTTTAAATGCATTATTTATTTTACCTGAGGTAATCGTACGTCCTATATCAGTTAAAGTTATCCTGAGAATTCAAAATAAAAATTAACTTCGGAGCTACGAAAACTATGAGGCCTAATCCCCAAAATTTCTCCTCCTTCTAGACTCTGATGTCTAATCAAATTAGCAGTTTATTAGTCCTGCCTTCAGTTGAGGTATTAACAGTTGGGGTTTTCTCTCTCTTTCTCTCTATTCTTCTCACCTCTTCTCATCTGCTTATTCCTGCAATAAAGGTAGAATCCTAGGTTCATCTAAGGATTCTCTTACTGGAAGGCAAGAGAAGTGTTAGAGGCAGAGTACATCAAATACATGGAAATGCAGAAGTAGACCTGCCTGCAAAGCAAGGCTCTCAGTTCATACCAAATTGCCTCTTTTGATTTTCTTAATCCAAAATTTTTTAAATTCTCCTCAGAGCAGATGGTCACTGGGTCCTGCTCACTGAAAACTGTTGATGGCACAGCTAAGAGCTCTGCTGCCTGCAGCAGCAGAATAAAAGACCAGAGATTCCCTTCCACAGGCACCTTCCAGGCACTATGGCCCTCGGTACCATTCCAGGTAGATGCTCCCCACATTAGAGTCTGCCCCACAGCTGACATGGGATTCCGTGGGACACAGCCCCAAATATGAGGTACTCAGGATGGTCTGCGGCCTTGGGACAGACCCACCATCCAACCAGCCACCAGGCACTGGAAACTCTGGAATGTGGTGGTGTCAGCACTAAATAAGCTTTTCTTCAGACCATTTTGTCTGAAGGCACTGAACTATGCAACACGAATCAACATGAATATCATAGAACCTGGCAGCTTAAGAATAAAGATGCTTAGAAGTGGACACGAAGAAGTCGGAATTGATGCTGTTGGGCTGAGGAAGTTTCTGAAACTGTCTTAGCAATGAGTTAGACAAAAAATTCCTCAGCGCTGCCCACACTTTAAAAACCAGAATTTCCGTCTGACATCAAACTCTTGGAATATCAGCAACCACAAGTGAAGGTTTCTCCCATCTCCAAGTGACAAGTTTGTCTGGGATGCCGGTGGCCTGACTTTGGCTCTTCACATCTGCATTACATCTTGACAGGACCATACCCTGTGATACAGCTGGCAAAAGGTCTTCAGTGCTTAGAAACTCCCACTAGTACAGGTCATTGCAATTTTAAGAGTTATCAAGAGAAGCTGCTAATATCAGCAACTGGCAGTACTATTTCCACTTCCTTTGTCCCACTCACCTCAGACTGGTCCCCCTTATCCACTACTGAATTCAACATCAGCTTTTGGTCTTTAATTTCAAGTTGTTCAATGGACTGGTCCCAGGTTATCTGAAAGAACATCTAGATCTCCAGGAAAACAGTGGCTGAGAACAGCTCTCCTGTGCACGGTGGAACTGCCGGCCTGCAGTAACATGTCTGACCTGTGACTGGAATGACCTCCCCACAATGCAAAACTTCCTACCACCAGCTCCAAGAAGGAATCACATTTCTTAGGTCTTCCCTTCACTAAAGTAAAACACTTAGCTACGTATCGCTTTTCAAACCAAACAAAAGTAGGTATGTTAAGAGATGTTATTAAAAAAGAATTCACTCCGAAGATCCTTTCACTCTTCCTGACCTTCTGTTTCTGGAAGATAACCACTTCATCAATGACGGCAGTAGTCCTGTAAATTCACTAGCAGAAGGCTTTCAGATGCTGACACTCAGCTTTGTGGCAGAACACATGTGCAGCAGAGTAGAATTCCCAAGTCAATACCAAGTGCTTCCCCCCAGAGCACTCAGCTCTTCCCCTGCAGAAGCTCACACCTGGGTACCGCTCACAGCGATGTCACGGAAGAGCATTCTGGGAAATGCAGCACAAATAAGCCCACAAAACAATTCAGAACCCTCATATCAAACACTGGCAAATTGTTTTTGAACTAGAATGCAATGTGCCCAGTCCAGATAGGCTTGCTGTTGCAGTAACCTTGGTGTGCTCATTTCCATGTAAATACAGAGAAGGCTCCTCACCTTGGAGATATTTCACAGGGGTCTTTACATCTGGAACGCAGGCATAACGTGAAAGCTCTGGGAGCGCTTGTAAATCATTTGTGCTAAACGCCCTGTGCAAACCTCAGGCATCCTGAGGTTTTCCTCAGTGGAAAACAAAATAAAATGCTCTAATTGGGTTGTGCAAAGTTGCATGAGCAAATCCATACCCACGCAGAACTTTTAGAGGACTTTGGAAGATAAGAACACTGTAACACTGGCTGTTGAAAGTCCTAAGTTGAAGTACCAGCCCCGGGAAAACTCTCATCCCAGCGCCAGCTGTAGCACGTTACCTGAACCCACCAGCTCAGCAGACAACTCCTGCAGCACTCCCTATACCCATCCCTTCTAAGACAGCATTGTTCTCCCACTGTACCATAGAGGAAGAAGTCAGCATGGTGCTCTGTGCGGGACCTAAGTCCTTCTGATTCAAATAATGGAAAACATCGTAGCAGTGTTGAAAAATGTTCTCCATGCGTTCTGGTTTAATAGGAAAAAAAAAAAAAATTGACATTAACATCAATTGTCTTCCAAATCTTGCATTCTACGGTTTCTGCTTAATTTTTCCCACTTAAATGGGAGCTGCACTTTAAAGCACCAAGTACTGTATACTTATTAAATTATAAAAGCCATCTTTCACCATTTCTCTACTCAGACTTTGCTCAGAGGTGGTTTCAATACAGAAGGGTGTGTGGGAGGTAACTTAGGACTTCCCCCAACAAAGCACTGAAGCACGCTCCTAAGCATGACAGCATCCAAGCTGAAGACAGTGGAATGTATTTCAAGTAGTGTACATGTATCAGAATTTTATTGAAGTTCAAAGACAAATGAAAAACAAACATATGATAGACAAAAAAAAGGGAAAAGACAAAAACAAACAAAAAAACATCAATAGAAATGGACAGTACAGCATTGTCTTCTACTGAAATTCCACAGAATTAAGAATATGCTTGCTTAATGCTGCAATGTTCTTTTTGGAGGTAGTGACAAAAAGTAGCTTTATTAGAATATAAATTGACCCACTTCCACTTAGGTGGAAGTAAACTGCTTTCACCTCCGCTGACAATGAAGCTGAATGATAAAACATGAATGATATCAAGAATGATCCTAAAAAGCACATCCTGTCAGTAGAATCACCAGATTCTGTAAGATCTTAGTGTTTAGGAATTTGTAAGTATACATGTCATAAGATCAAGTTCTCTCATTCTTTACAGTTTCCACATAGAGCACTCACACTTCTAAAATGTATCAGCATGCGTAAGAATTTGTTTAGGGGGCAAAAATAGAATGGTACTGTTGTCCCAATCCATTTAGAGAGCTCTTAGATGACATCTCCAACAAATTGGGGGTTTTGTTTTGTGCCTGCACATTTTTTTCCACAGTAGGGCTGGATTTTACTACCACTTAAGGGGGTTTTCCCCTTCTCATCACATTTGTAGTGCCACTATTTCACCAGATATCCAAAATACTTTTGCACTAACAAGAAGCTGGTTGTCCCAGGATAGTATCTACAAAAGACACGTTCAGGAAGGCTTGAAATCTCACAGTACTTCCCAAAAGAAATACAAGCCAAAGTCACTGCAAGCCCTTTGGCAACAGCAAGCCTGGAGAAGCTGATATTCAATTAAAAAAAATAAAAACTGAATTTATCACAGTACTTTTGCATGGCGATAGCTGGGGGAAAAAAAGGTAGCGCTTCTGTTTCTACGTTCAAAATATTCTGGCAAATACAGAAGAAAGCAGTGCAGTTCTGTTAATTACAACATTGCAATGGACTAATTAGTCATACCATCGATAATCAGCCTCCCCCAGCACTCATTCACCTTCAGCCACGCGTCCTTTGCCTTCCTCATGCCCACAGTGGGTACAGCATTACACAGACAGTGTGGCACAGCCAAAAGTAACTACGGAGCGGGGCTTTCTGCCGATGGCAGGGCTTAAATGTTCCTCGTGCCGGCACAACCAACCCATGTGAACGGCAACTGTGGCTCTCCATTGCAATTATTTTGAAGTACTGCATTCTACATTCCATCAAGCAACACGACGCAAGGCAGGAGATCCTAGAAACAGCCACACGCAATGCATTTCGCTGCGCACAGTAACATGCAGTCACGTCAGAATGAAATATTCATAACTCACGGGAGATGGAATTCTGCGTTCATCTCCCACCGTACACAAACCACGGGGTATCGCTGGAAAAACGAAACCCTTGGATCCTCCCTATCGAGCTGTGCAGGCCCTGTTCAGACCATCAGGCTGCGATATTCCCTTGCAATTAAAACAATAGGATGGATACGATCAAACTGAAAACGCTGGAACCGTACCGAGGCAAACGGCACAAAGCAGGGCTCTCCGGTGACAGACACCAGGTTTCCCAAAGCCCCTGCATTTCTCACGCCGATTTCAGCTCCCCTCATGCAAACAGGCGGTCTGACAGAGTTGTTGCATTCATTTATTGCACCGTCGCTCCGCGTTCCTTCGCCGCGTCCCCGTTCCCTTACCCATTTGCAACAAAACCAAACTATAGTAAAACTAGTTTAAGACCCGCGGCTCGGAGGCAGCAGATCGCAACGTTTCTCCGTTTCGCCTTCGCTCTGGGCTCGGCACCTACGCGGGGCGTTCATCAGCGAACCGCCCGGCTGCCGCTCACGCACCGCCGCTCCCATCGCGGCACGCACAACCCCGCTCCCCGCAGCAGCGCCGGCACAGCGCTCCGTTCCGACAGCCCCGGGCTCAGCCCCGCACGCCAGGGACAACTAGCGGAAATGAAGCCTGTGCCCGCAGACAAAAGCGCGCACCGCCGCCGCGATCTCAATGGCAGCCTCCCTCCGTGCCACCCTCCCGACTTTTCCTCCGCCGGGAGACGTCCCCGCACCGAGCGCTGCGGGCTGACCCATTTCCCGCCGAACTCCGCCACCCGAGGCTCGCGATGACACAGCAGGGCCGGAGGGCGGGCGGCGGGCTCCCTCCTTCCCGCAGGTGAGCGGCCCCCGCCGCCGCCCGACCCGCGGGGAGGACCCTCCGGCGCTGCCCCCCCCGCCTCCGCGAGCGAGGCAAACTTTGGCGGCGGCGGCTCCCGGCCGGAACAATGCCCGCCGCCCCGGCCCCGCGCCTCCCCGCCCCGCTGTCCTCAAGCAACCTCCGCCGCCGGCCCCCCGCCTCCCTCTGCCGCCGCCGCCGCGCTCACAAAGGGCGGCGCGGGGCTGCCCGAGGCGGCGCGGCCGGGGCCGGGCGGAGGCGGCGGCGGTGGGGCCCGTTGCTCCCCGCCCCGGGGAGCGCGGGCGGGCGGGTGCGGAGCGGACGTACCTTTTTGTCCTCTTTGTCGCTGCCGTGCCGCCGCTCCGGGTGGCCGCTGTCGGCGGCGGGGGCCGGCTCGGCGGGCTGCCCATCGCGGTGGTGCGGGCGCTGGTGCGGGCAGCCGCCAGCCCCCGCCGCCGGGGGGATGGGCTCCGGGCACGGAGAAACTCCCTTAACATCCATCTCCATCTTCCAGTTCACTGTATTGCGAGACAAAAGCAGGCGAACACTTTCCACCACCCCGCTTCTTTCTTTGGCGTTCCCCGCTCTCTTTTCCTCCTTTCTGCTTTTTCTCGCTCCGTTCCTCCCCGCCTGCCTTTCCCCCTCAGGAGGCCGTGGCACGCATGGCTCCGGCTGCACCGCGATTCTCCCCGCGATCCTCCCGACTTTTGTATCCTGTGTGTGTGGTGTGTGTGGTGTGCGCGTGTGTGCGCGCGTGTCCTTGGCGCGGTGGCCTTCAGCCGCCCCGACTCAGCGAACGCGGACGGAGCCGCTCTCCGCCGCGGAGCCCAACTCACGGCCCCGGGCGGTTGTGGGGTTATCGGTGCCGTCCGTGTCCCGGACCCGGAGGAGCCCCGTGGGCCGCGGCCCTTTGAACAAAGTTGAGCGGAGGCCGGGCGAGGGGGCGCGGGAGGCCGCGGGGCTCGGCCCGGGGAGGCTGACAATAACCCGCTAATGTCAAGTAAAAGTTAAACCTCCCCTTCGTCCCCTCCCCCCAGCCCAGGCAAGCGCAATACAGCAAAGCGAAGCGGTTTCAGACCTGAGCGAGGTGCTGGCGGCGAGCGGAGCCGAGCATTGACCCGGGTGTTGCCTTTATTTTATTTTCCCCTCGCCTCCCCCCAGCACCACCCGCCCTGCAGATGGGGGCTCCGAGCTGCTGGCGGCGGCCGGAGCGGCTGCGTGGGGCTGGAGCTCCCTCTGCTCAGGCTGCCGGCGCCACGCAGCACTGCACAGCGAGAGCGGAGCGAGGAGGGAAACGGAGCCAATTCCGGCAGGGAAGCTACAAGCAGGACCCGCCGCCGGCCCTCCGGGTTGCTCCGCAAAAAAATACAGCCCGAAAAAAATCACACGTGAGCTCCTAAAGCGATCGCGGCCGCAGTGTGCCCGCGGTTACTTCATTCCCCGGGTCGGCTTCCTTCTCAGACCAAAGTTGCACAGCGCAGGGAAAATGCAATCTCATTAAGAGTGCTTTACACCAAACCTGCGGTATCTGAAATGTTTTTGCCCGAGCTGGGCCAACCTTTCAGCAGTCCCCTTCTCACAGGTCTCGATACACCAAGGGAGGTTCAGGTTGGATACTATTAAATCATTTTCTTCTCCAGAAGAGCAATGAGGCAGTGGCACAGGCTACCCAGGAAGAGTCACCATCCCTAGAGGTGCTCAAGTCACGTGTGGATATGGAAATGAGGGACACAGTCAGCAGGCATGGTGTGGGTGGATCAGTGGTTGGACTTCATGACCTTAGAGGTCTTTGCCAACCTTAATGAATGGCAACCACAAACCTAACCATTCCTCTATCAGGACACCCTCAGGTGTCTGCACTTCTAAATTTAACACCATGTGGTCCTGATAAGCAGCTGCTTTGAAAGTTAACTGGAAACCTGTCTGGAGAGTCCACAGCTGTGAGTGCCCCATCCCTGGAGGAGTTCAAGGCCAGAGGAGATGGGGCCCTGGGCAGTCTGATCTAATGGTGGCAATTGTGCCCCAGCAGAGGGTTTGGAAATGGATAATCTTTAAGGTCCTTCCCAACCTAAGCCATGCTATGATTCTGTGTACACGCAATCTATGCCTGATCCATCTGATGTAGGTACTGAGCCCTCCAGCAGGCACTCTGCTTCACAGAGGCACTGAGCCACCCCCTCAGAGCTGATCAGCATTCCCAGGTGTTGCAGGACACATCCTGTTCTTCCCCTTGGGTTCTGTTGTATCCCAGCAGAACTGTTACTGTGGGAACCTGAACAGATGCACCTGAGCGGCTGTAACAATACACTAGGGCAAAAGGCAAGAGCTAATATCACAACAGAAATAAAAATATGTCATGGATCAAACCTGCATCTTAAAAACATACATCTCTAAAGATTCTTTGGTATTTTTCTTAAAGTGTAACAAATATTTGTGGGTCTTACTGTCTTCTCTAATGTCTTGTTGCAAATACGAAGTATTTTTCTGAAGTATCTGTATCTAAAATTGAGGTAAGTAATAAGGCAATCAAGCCATAAATACTGAAATTTATAATCAAATACTTTATACTACTTACAATCATTTATTCATAATCATTTAAAGATTGTCCACTTTTTGGGGTAGAAAGAATTAAACATCCTGCTATATGACAAAGATGACACAAAGATGACTGCAGAATTGGTCAACGCGAAGTGGGAGCACATGTAGGTAGCAAATCACCCAACCCCAGTCAGTCCATGCAGTCACCTGCTCCCTCCACACAACAGGGCCAAGAACACGCACAGGGAACAACAGTCTGGGCTTGGGAGCTTTTCCAGCTTGGCTCAACATACTCCCAGTAGCCCAGGTTGGAAAATGATGACATTGAAGTAAAAGTACAAATATTCATTCACAGGCTGCAACGCGTTCTTACAAGATTACTGATAAAGGACATAGGAACCTTCTCATGATGGGTAATATTAAATAATTCTCTTAGAAAATAACAATTGCTAATCTACCATCTTTGGATCTGTGGAGTAAAATTCAAAGCAAAACCAAACCATCTAAAAATAGAGAGAAGCTAACCCAAATATAAACATTTCCCCATGTGTTCTGAAGCTCACTGGAGCTGGACATTGGCAGGAAACCAAGGAAAACTAATTCCAAAGGGGGGGGCCCTTGACTCCAAAAGCTCTACTTCTAATCCTAGGAATTTTAACCCCCAACACCAACAGAAGCTTCTTAGATGTTTGGAGCAAATGTGATCATGCATAAAAAGAGAAGGGCAGGTCCTGGAGTATATGAAAGTCAACACAAAGATCTGCACTTGACATTTCAAATTAAGACTTTTTTTTTTTTTTTCCTTTTTTTCATCTTTCCCTTTTGTACAAGAAAAGGCTTAGCATGTCCCTGCAAAAATAAAATTGTTACAAATAATTTAACAAATACAAAGTGTTCCCAGCTGTTCTCCACATAGACCAGGTTTCTGACCAGCTGCTATTATTTATTGGATTGCAAGATAAACCTAAGTAGAACGTGTTTCTTCAGGCTATAAGAAAGGTCTAAAAAGTCATCTCAAATTTCCACGAGAGGAACAGTGGTCTTTAGGCCAAACATAATTTGGGATACAAACAGAAACTCCCGTAAACTGGGCACATTGGAAATCTGCACCAGCAAGCTGAGGAGATAAGAAAAATGACCTCCTTCCAATCTTCTCTGTGGCCTTTCTGGCAAGTACCAGGTTCCTCAGATCCAAGCAGAAGGAAGTTAAGTTTTGATCTGAGTTATTTGGGTAAGCATAGAGGGAAGAGAGTATTACAGACCCTAGCAATGCAACAAGCCACACAGCTGAGCAGCTCATCATTATTGCGTAATGGTGAGTTTCCAATAGCTTTAGCTAACTTAGTATGTACGTTGAACTCAAATCATAAGTCTACAGAATAATGTTGGAATCTGCAGTGGATGAATGGCAAACCAGAGTCAACTGTGTCAACTCTCCTCTGGAAGACGATGTGTTGAGAAGCAGAAACCAGGGAGTCTCACTGGAGGGCAAGTCAATCCACACCCGCAAGGCTGTGCTTGTAAGAAAACAAAATCACGTTGAATGCTTTTCAGATGTATCAACAGTGTGAAAAAAGTCAGCACGGATATTTTGCTCTCATTCACTGTGGCAAAAGAGCACACAGTTTAGATTTTACTCTAGAAAAACAACAAATATTACAGAATACAGACTGTCTATTACCACACACAACATGTATTAAGAGTTTTGGAACCCAGACCTATCACTCATTTTTCAAGAGAAATGACATTAAAACACTGCTGGTGAAATCAATACTACAATTCATTAGCACATGCTTCATGCTCCTGCATATTTTGCAGCTGTGGGCTGTGCTATAAAACAGGTGTAGGTGACGGAATAGATTCAAGAGACACTGACATTTTAAAATGGGGAAAGAAAACTTTTCAGGAACAACTGCATTCTTTGTCTCAAAACAATGAAAATTGGTGAGTGATGAGACAATTAAATTACAGGCCACCTATCAGAACGATTTGATGGAAAGAGACAAAGATTTCTTCTCCTAGAATCAAGTTTCATTTTTGCATTCTTATTCTTGGTTATGATCACTTGATAATACACTACAAGGTGCAGGCCACGTTGCAGGGGAATCCTCTATAGTCCTAATTAATAAAGCTAGAAATGGTAGGAAGTTGTATACAAATGATTTGTCTAAGATCACAAGGTAGTTCAGCAGCAGATTAGAAAACATCTATGCCCTTTCCAGGGTCTCTTCTTTGAGTCATTTGTCATTTGTTTCATTTAAAATGTGTCACTTTCCTATGAGCAGATTTAAAATAACTGCTCATAAACTAACTAAATAATTTACTGATGTTTACTCACATAGCAATTCTTGTTCAAATATATTTTCATGTCTTTTTCAAGCATGTATTTATGTTAATATGTATAAACTGAAAATGTTGTATGTAAAATGTGCAAAAATGGATACTGTAAGTTAAAAGGACAGATGTAAACTTCACAAAAAATGCACCCACCACTGTATGAGAGATGCAGCATTTGGCTTTCCAATGCTTCACGTATCTGCTAGTTTAGGATTCACATACCTGCTCTATTCAGCATTTGAATAATTTTGACCTTTTACCAACCTTAGACAATTCTAACCAAAGGTTTCCTGTTGTCAGTGCAAGCTCCTTGGGGCCTCACTCACCACTGTATCTGTCAAATTGCATTCTAAGCTATTTCACTTCTTGCTTCAGAGTTGCAAACAGAGTTGCCTTCATATGAAGACTCTGACCTTATCGATAATTCCCTCTGTACTATACATTTCAAAGTGGCTGACACAGATGTTCATTGAGTCATTTTCCCACCCATCAATCTCTGTTTCTGTTCTCTAAGGTGTTTTGCTGCAAGTATGCAAATCTGGGGGCTCCCGAAGCTTTTGAGATCTATCTATGCAGGTATTTTCTGTCTCAGAAAGTCTATCATTGTATGCACTTAGTAAAGCTATCCTATTCTGTTGCATGGAGATGTAAAGACATGCTGTGATTATTCTGAAAGAGGAAAAGCTGAAAATACTGTTTGAATTCCACCATTCTTTGCAGAGTCTGATATGGAAATTGATACATTACAAGCTGCTTTTTGAAAAGTATCTCGCCTTCTAGCTTTCCACCCACAAATTTGATAATATCGACTCTCCCCTGCATTCTAACATCTTCACTCTCAAATACCGAAGCCACAAAGAATAAATACACAACTCCAGACTTGAGTGATGTTTTTCAGCCTTTTAAAGACTTATCTCCATCCCTTTTTTGGGGGGACAAAAAAATTCCGTAGCCCTCAGGAGATCTCCTGATCTCCTTTTCTAGAAAGCCATAGAAAATAGCACTGAATGCTCATGACTTTCAAACATGAACACAGCTCCTTGCAGTTCATACTCCATATAAATGACAAATAAAACAGAATGTCTCATTCCTCCTTGCCCAAGAGAGCAATGGGCATGAGAACTCTTCACTCATTTTCCAGAAGAATGTCATGGTTTGAACATGGAAGTAGCTCTTCTGCAGGGTGAAGGGCTTTTTATTTTGTTCCAAATTGCTGTGTGAGGTGAAAGAAGCAGCAGCTGTTTCTGCTGACTTTTCAGCAAGTTGGCCTGAGCTCACTGTTGGTCAGGACACTTTCAGGTGTCCAAGGACGTAAACAGGAGAGTAGCACTGTCATACAGAAGTATGTTCCACACAGCCTCAAAACATCTGCATTGCATTGGGTGATACTGCAATCTTCTCAGTTCCTGTGGAAGCCTGGAGCTGTGCCAGTTTGAATAATTTCATCTAGTTTTCATTTGTTTGAAAAGGAAAACATCAACCGAATTCACTTATTTTAGAAACTAGGGAAGAAGGTAATTTATCACTATAATAATTTATAAGCAAAAGGGAGATGCACTTAAACAAGAGAAAATAAATGGTCGTTATTTCTTCATGGAGGTGAAATCATCATTGACAGAGATTAATCCTTCAATGGATACTTCATCCAGAGGCAGGCAGAGGATGGTGTGGATGGACTGTGCCACTGGAGTTCATAATTTCATTAAATGGGCCAGATAGACACTACAAGGACTAGGCCTTGATGTTGGTGTTTGGGTTGGCCTTCAGCTTTTGTGCTTTACCAGCTGATCTGAAGCACACACAAAATGCAGGTCTGCCGCATAAAGTGCTGAGGAGATTTCTGTAAGAATTAGTGCAGGGCTTTCAGTTTTCCATGCTATGAAGTGCCTCTACATTTTATTTCTAATATTTGGGTCCTAGAGGAACAGCCTTAGAACTGGGACATCCATGTCAGGTGCTGATTTATTGGACTGCCTGTCTGAAGTCAACTGTCATACAGCAAGAAAGTGAAGTAGAATATTGTTGGGAAGGTTCAACCTCTACTACCATATCACCAACATCTGCCACTGACATCTTAGGGCAATATAATAAAATAAAAGGCATTACTTTCAGAATAGCCCTTGCACATGTGCAAATAAAGTTTTGAGTTGGGGTAATGAATTTTGTTTAAAACTGCCAAAACTGAAGTCTGGAGAATTTTCTTGACTATGTAAATATATGAGTAATACATGTAGTAGCATCTGTGTAAACAATATGCACAAAAACACTTTCTTAAAACATTTCTGATTTTACTTTTTAAATTATTACATGCTGCTCAATTTGACTTTTTCCAGTTCCTACTCATTCTGTGGCCCTGCTGAGATATGCCCAATTCTCTGTGCTCCTTCTTTAGATTAGAAATACATTCAAATTCACTAAATTTCTAATATAAAATAGCAAGCATGCTTAAACGTAAAGGAAAAAAGTATGCGTAAAACATACATAAGACTAAGTGCAATAAATTACACCTTCTTAAGACTAAAACCTTATAACAAATAAGTTCAAGATTAATTACTCTTCTATTCAACTGCTGGGACTTTAGTTTAGAGTCTCCAAGTTTTGTCCACTGTACAAAGATCTTAATTTGCAAGTGGCTGAATCCTCTGAGTTAGACCGTATTTCTTTAAACAGTATAAATAAAACACTTTAATTAATCTTTAGGACGAAGACTGACTTAGTTATCTCTGCCTAGGATAAACCTCAATACAATAATTACAAGGTGGAATGAAGAACCGGGCTTTGAAAGAGAAGAAAAGTTTCTGAACTTTCCCTTTCCAAAATAATTTTAAATTCCATAAATAATTTCAATATATGTGCATTTTTGAGCTATCAATGTCCTATTAATAATAAAGGTCACATTTTAAATACTTCAGGTTTTGCAAGATTCTGTAAAGTAAAAAAAAAGTGCAGAAATTTTAAAGAAACACTTGCAGTGTGGGGACAACATATATTTTCCAAAAGCAACATGCAAAATGTATTTTTGTTTAAGTTTTCTATCCACAACTGTAGTTAAAATCAGACATATGAACAACTGCTTATGAAGCAAATTAATGAGGATGCATGAGAAAACTGTAAGATGCAAAAACCCAGGAAAATGATGAAAGTGAAAACCCTGCAAATAGTATTCTGATTTTGAATGGCAAACTCAAGATAGATGAAAGACCAATGCACGAAAGGACAGTCTTTTGTTCCTTGAAAGAATGGGTTATTGTACTATTTGTATTTCTTGGACACCATCACTGGGTACTACACTCATAAAATACAATGGAAGGCACATCCCTGCCCCAAGGAGAGTACAGTCCAAAAACCAATGGAATGATGTCCAGTAATTTCAAAATTAGTAGGATTAAACCCCAGACTAGACAAACATACTGGAATAGCAATGCCTGACAACTAATTAGCAAAAACGCAGAAAAAAAAAACAATATTCAGCTTAACTATTCAAAGACCAGATGTGTTGATGACAGATTAAAAATAAATAGACATGGTAATGGATATGAAGAAAATAAACTGAAGTTGCAAGGAAATGTTTTGATTAAGAAGCTGATGTTCTCAGGTCAACTCTGCTGTCAACAGAGTACGACACTTAACGGTCTAAAAATGCATTCAGGGCTAAACTTCAACTTTGTGAATGCAAATCACTGGTGTGTGCGGTTGTTTATCACTGCCACTTGTACAAGCAAATGATAGAATTTACATTGGTAAAAGCCCATTTACGCTTAGTTTGTATTCAGTTAGCACATGCAGCTAAGGTTTGTATGCATATCTGTATTTTTTATCGTTTGCTTGCTGAAAAAGCAGTGCTCAAAATTGTACGTGGAAAAACAGATATTGTAGTTTGGAAATCTGGTTTTGAGTAGTGCTCAGCAAAAGAAAACAACCCAATATAAAGCTGAAGATACAATCTAATCTATTTCCATCAACAACACCAAACTAAGATAATTTAACTTAAGATCAAACAGACAAGGTACCAAACATCATACAGATCTCAGCATGTGTCTGCCTGCTTCCTTTCTCATGCCTTTCAATTGACAGTGAAGTCATTCATAATTCTGACAGTTAATGTATGGTCAGTTAAGTTATTGTTCCTTTGCTACAAGTAAACACTGTTCTTAACTCAGTACTTTTGTTTGATCCTAGGATGAATACTCATGTCATGTCTGTTCTTTACAATGGTGACTGTTACATAATCAGAACTAAAATTCCTGGTTCAGAACAGTCTGACTTAGCTAACATCTCTCTATGCCATCTTCAGCATCAAGTGAGGTCCTTCACTGAGTTCTGCATCAGCATAGTTCCAGCTCTCCCAGTTAGGACTGGGATACTTACAATGGGAGCCATGGGGTTATCCCTATTTAAAACTGTACTACATCATTGCTTATTGCACATTTGTGCTTGATGGAATATTTTAGAAAAGGCTAGAAGAACGTTTTTTAGAGTGAATAATTTAATTCTGAAACATGAGATTCAAATGCCAAGGGGAAAAAAACTGGGCTGCTAAACTGTCATTGTCCTTTTGGACAGTTTAACTTTTGCACTCAACTCTAAGAAACAATATTATCCCTCATAGAGTAAATCACATTTACTCATACTCTATGATCTTATCTGTTCAGCTATTCAGCTCATTTTGTATGGAGAGAACTCTCAGCTGCAGAAAAGCGTTGAAATCAGAGACCAGCAGCACTCTGAAAGATTGTATTTTTACTACTTCATCAGCAGCTTAATCCATTCTCAACCTCCAAAAGGTACTTTCCTTTGATCTACCTTTACCCAGCCCATTTGAAATCTGGCTTCCAGAGTTTAAATTCCGGCCCTCTTGAACCACCATGTGAAACCTGAGCCCTCATATCCTCCTGGGTACGTGTGAAGGTATTCAGAATTCAAGCCCTGAGCGGTAATATCTCTTAAATTACCTTGTGTTCTCATGAAAGTCAGTTCGCAGCTCAACATATGATAAACAGTGCTCCACTGAAGCAGAATTTAGCACACTTAAAAACAGAATGCAAGTCTGAGAGCCAGAGGGTATGTTCCTGAAGACGTAGTCTACTTGAATTGATCTAGTGAACATTTTCAGTGAGGCAAGAGCTTTGTCTGGAAGGTAGTCAAAAAACTAAACAGCTATAATTAGAGATAAAGCAGCTGTACATTAACCTAAGCAGACCTGCTTAGTACTGAGGAAACCCCTATCTTCTTCGAACCAAGCAGCAGCAAGACGCCTGTTTGTGATGTTGTTATTATACTGATGTCTCACAATAACAAAACAATTATGCAGAAAGAAAAAAAAAAAGTATTTTGTTTGCTTTCCATGAAATCAATTTCTATTTCTATTACTTTCTAATAAGAAACATTACATTTTACATATTTTAGTATGTTTATACAGATTTTATAAGCATGGCAGGTTACCCATTCTGCTAACCCTACAATAAGCGCTCTGGAACAATTACTTGCGTGTTTACTTTATTAGGCACTTCTCTTCTGTCTTTTCCAAAGGAAATTACAAGAATATTAGGAACTGACATCCTAGATAAGACCAATAGGCCTCCTGCTCTAATGCCATGACAGTGCCCAGTGCCAAATGCTCTTCAAAAGAAAATAAATTGCTCAAAGTATTGAATAAATATGCAATAACTAGTCCATGCGACACATTTCCTCTTAACTCTCATCGCATTGTCATTAATTTATGCCAAAAATAACCAGTTTTATCTACTGTTTAATGAACATTTCTTACCGTTACTGCTGTAACTGTTCCCTTCACTCATATAAGGGTGTAATATTCAAGAATCTGTTAATTCTGTGATTCTGTGAAGATTTTTTCAGAATCTACAGCAAAACAAATGCAAGTCAGTAAACATTACTTTTTCAAACAATATGGCTAACGACTTGGAGCTGTTTACATATACATTTTGATTTTTACGACTGCATCTTCCAGAGCAGTGCCAACAATCAAATGAAAGTTCTAAATAATCTCACGATTATACACTAGTCCTGTGACATCTAATGGCTGTTTTTTTTTATTTTTTTATTTTTTTTTTTACATTCAAGCTCTTATGTAAGATTTGACGCCTACTAAAGAAACCTGTATCCAGTGACATAACTCAGAGGGATGGGAGCACTAAATATGTACAAGCAGATTGTATTGCCTTTCAATCACTCTTTCTGAACAACATAACTTCAAGAATGCCAAGTTGAGAAGCTTCTTCTGTTTAGCAAATAATTAATACATTTCAAGTACACCTGCAGAATGCACTAAAGCAAAGAGCACGGGAAAATATTAAAGCTAATCTCCATGTTTCATTAAAAATTCACTTAGTCCTGTGTAGGAGCTCATTTTAGCACAAAGGTATGCATCTGTATATACAGCACATGCATATATAAAGCATATATTTCCATATTATACAGACACACGTACACCCACATATGAGAAGGCAGAGAAGTTAGATGGCAAACCAAAATACCTCATGTTCTTAGCCCTGTCCGTGTTGCCATACCTCAGAATGAACTAGAAAAGCATTCACTAGCAAAAAACCCTGTGGCACAGGGAAAAAGTAATACTCCCCTCCCTCTCCTTCTTTTTTTTTAAAAAAAAAAAAATTTTTTTGAGTGGAAATTGGAAAATTCCCTTGAAAGACAAAGGAGAATTGAAAGAAGTCTCAAGGGAAAAGAAAGAAATCAAACATTGATTGCCATAACAATTCTAAAATGCTGGGAAAACAAGTAGTCTGAGTAGAAACTCACTAATTGGTATAGCTGATTTTGGGCAAGTATTAAAAGAATAGAAGGCTGATTCAGAGAGCCAATATTAAATTTAATTGAATTGGGTAGGGCAGGATGGCTGAAAAACAAGTCTATGATACACGAGTAGCAGACAGAGAAGATGTGAATTGAAAGGCTGTGGGATCATCTTGGCCACACGTGCCCTCAAGTGGAAACTCAGAAAAGCTGGAAAGTTAAAATCACAGATTTTTATTTTACTAAAAGTAAATATATAGGTATATCAGAGGACACCATTTGGATCGTTGGACCAGTTCTGGGTAACTGGCTCAGAATATATTACTTGTCATAGCAGAAAGAATTCCTAATAATTTCTTGAGATGAAATTTCGTGGCTCAGGCTTTCTAGTAATGCAAGAAAAGATGCTGATTTAGTACTGGTGCATATCTTAAGAAGTTTGGGGGGGGAATTCTCTTTAGTAATTTCTTTTTTAAATGTGAAAACTTGAATTTTTTTCACAGCAACCAATTCAACCGTGCCCCTTATTATCTCAGTAATACTCGACTAGAGAGATTTTGTCATCAGAAAGCAACATAAAAGAATGGGATGTAGAGATAAAATAAAAAAAGACTTTACAATGGATGGTGGTGGTTCACTAAGTGAAATCCATGTCTTTCAGAAGGAATTTTGTTTATATTAATAAACATTTTCTTTACCCTGAAAAAAAGAAGAGACCCAAAACAAAATAGTTCAAAGAGAGTTCAAACAAAGTTTTAAAAATTCTCGAAATCCATGAATTTCATTTGGATAAACAGTTTCCTCTTGATGTTCATTGGTTCAATAAAATTTTGGCTTTATTTCTCATGGCTTAGCAGCTCTAATAATCAGGAAGCATTCATCATCGTTTGCCATCTTGAAAACTTGTCAGCTGTATGATAGCTCAAAGTTTTAGGAAAAATTACTTATCCTGTCTGCAAAAGATAACAAAGCCACTGAGCTAAAGGAAATTCATGTATTTTATTTAAACTGATTTGCAATTAAATATTAAAAAAAACTCAAAGACATTCCTGTATTTTTTTTTACAAGATTTGAGAGAAATTATACCTAACACGATATCCAAATGAATTAAGGTGGATTTAATTTTTAAAGACATCAGATGGTTAAGCTGAAATCTTGTGGAGCTTCAATGGAAGGCTTCAGAAGGAAGTAAATACGATCCAGCTTTAGAAACTTCCAACCACCAGAGGATGATATGGCTATTTGTAAACAAATGGTTATTCATTTGCTATCATGTCTAAGAGATAAAGATTGCTTGGGATTTATGAGCAAAGTCACCTCATTTCTCTTAGTCTTGGCAACAATTCAGTTTTCCCAGCTGGAGCGGAGTTTCTCTGTGTTCCACAGATCTTGATACAAAATTTATCACTTGGATGCTTGCTTTTTTTTCTTAATTCTAAGAAACAGTGGTCATGAGACACTGTATATGAGGGGACTATTTACCCAAGCAAAGCATCATGTACACAGTGAAACTGTCGACAAAACACTCTTCTCTATTTCATTTTAAAAATTTATTTGCCATTTTATGTGGAAGTAAATATCAGTGTTATCTAGACTAACAGTAGTTTAGAAATGGGTAAGTCAATAATTAAAAATATATAATACTTGCATAATTGCACAGTTAGTGCTGCTGTACCAAAGCAAAATCCTCAATGTGCACCTATACATCCAAAGATTGCAGGTAAAGAATATCACATAGTGTGTGGGAATGGGTCAGTTCTTTTCTCCAGGCTTCTATCAAATTGGGCAACATAGCTGAATGACCAGAGAGAGATTTGCTGAGTGTCTATCCTCAATCCTGGCAAATTTCTCAACACTGAGTGTTTCCCAGGCAGCTATGCTTTGAGCATACACATGTCCCTGTCTTTTATGCTCCGTGATTTTGCATATGTTTCAAATGTCCTCTTTCCTTGGATATTTTTATTTAATATTTTATATTTAAGAGCTTTCCCCTTCAAAGACGTGTGATGATAGAAATGCAACATACATAGGCTCTGAGAGTATCCTAGGAATGACCAACTCACACTATATTTCAGTGAAAAACCTGTTACTCTGAACTGATGACATAAGTATGTGTTACACATAAAATCATAATGGGAAAAAAAGGCTATGTTTGGAAAGTCTGGGCAACTTCCTAACTTTTGAGAAGTAAAAGTTATAACCAGAAGTTACATCAACTGGATGTACTCTCAATTGAGTTTTTGGGTGCCCAGAAGAGACATCTGACACATATTAGAGAAGTACTCGAGTGCTGCAAAGCTGTCACCCCTCTATGCATTACCCCCAGGAGAGATGAGACAAGCATTCTATCTGGCTTACAGAATTGCTTGCTAACAAGAGGAAAGGCAGAATTCAAAAAAGATGTGTTGTAGGGCAAGCAAAGGTAAATATGTATCTGTCATCTTCCAAGAAAACCTCCATTTGTGATATTTCCAGTACATTCAGACTTCAGTCAAAGATTCCCTGCTGGCCTTTGCAGTCAAATAATTCCTTTCTGACATCCAGTCTGCTTCCACTCCTCTCTATTAGTTTTGTATTTTAATTCTACTACTTCCCCTGTATTTACATCTCTGGGTTAACAACTTCAAGTCGCTCCTCTCTGCTTAATGGCCGTTCCCACCCTTGTAATACTTCCACCTCTAACTCCTCATGCTCCACTTAGGTAGTTTTCTACTTATTGCTGTGGCATCAGCAGGGGTTCTTTGATGCTAAAAGAGAGATAATTTCCAGCTACAGCTCTGCACCCCATATTACAATACTCGCCAAAGAGAAGGAGTTACACAACATCCCACTCAGCCCCTTTAGGCCAGGCAAGGAGCAGATACAGTGCAGAGGAGACTCTGGAGAAGATAGGTGACAAACCTTAACGGCTGGAAACATGGAAGCTGAAATTTAAATGGATTATAAATAAAAACCAACTACAGGCAGATTTCCATAGGATAGCTCATGCCAAATTTAGGCCAGTACTACACCACATGGAGATAATAGCTTCCTAGGTAACCATAAACATTTTTCACAGGGGCAAAAATATTTTCCTATAAACCTCCTGGGAGGCATAAATGAACTGCTTGCTTAAGGTTACCAAAACAAGTAGAGAACAATATGCATATCAGCCTGAGGCAGACATCTGCCATAAGAAACTTCAGCCTGAGTGCTTAAAATTCAGCAAAGTTGTACTATATCTGAAGGCGCTTTATACTGGAAAAAGACAACATCTCAAAAATAAGGCCTTCTTATTCTACCACTTTTTATATATGTTTATTTTTGGTTTTGACTATATCACTATTTCCTCTGAAAAACAGAATAGTGAGGATCAAGTTATTTCCTCTCAAGGGGATGAGAGTCACTTCGCAGACAATCTCAAAAACAATTTAACTAGAGCTGGCATCTTTATACTTCAAGGGTATGGGAGATAATTCAGAAGGGCTAAACTGTGAACTGAACAAAGCTTGTTTTAATAATTTTTGTGTGTGCCTTTGGAAGGCATCCAAAAAAATACCCATGTGATTTCTCTGGTTGCAGCGATGCTGGATGCGTTTCCCAGGATGAGATTAGGCAGGCTGCCTTGGGTTTGCTCCACAGGGGACAGGTCAACTACCTTCATTGCCTGCCATCAGCAATGTGCCACTGAGGAATTTCCAAAAGATTAAATACTTGTTAGGATTAAGAGGCCTGGTTAAAATGGAAATTTCCTTTTTTTTTTTTTTTTTTTTTTCTTTTTCTGTTTTTGCTACTTAGAATACCTACTAAAGAGTTAAAGAAAAAATTAGAGAATCTTAAATCATCAAGAGTATCATTTGCAGAGGTTTGTTTTCTCTTTTTCCTTATATTTACGGAAGTATGTGCATTTGAAAATTGTATATCTCTGCAAATATCTACTAAAATAAATGCAGAATAATATCCTGTTTAGCCTTTCTACACAAGTGCTGCATTTCTCAAGTCACCACATCAGTAAGCTTTGCTATGTGTTTAATGGTAGAGGTTGATATAATTACTGAAGAAAAGGGATTTTCAAAGATTCAAAGGATTGCTTATCAGCAAGTACTTTATGCAGCTACATAATACGTCTCTGTTCTTAAAGAAATGAGGTTGCATAAAAATTCCTTTACAATGAAGCAACATTAAGTTAAAAATAGTATGTTAATAACTGTAAATTCTATTACTGTCAATTACTTCCCAATATCTCATATTTCAGTTTATACTATCTGTCTGAATAATACAAGATTTGTGTATTTTGGAATTTAGTCTTTTGATTGAAAAACTGTTGACTGCATGATACTGTATCTCAGTCAATCAAGGAATTATTATTTAGGTGATCGTCAAAGTTCCACATGATGTTTCCATATTTTTAGTATTATATTTTCTTTGGTGGAAACAGTTGTAACTTTCTGTCCTTGCCTTTTCTCATCACAAAAATGAAGGCTGGCACAAGGTACATGATTTCCCAACATGACAGGTCAGTCTCAAAGACTGCAGGACAGCGGACGAAGGATCTTATTTTTGGCAGAAATCTCATGAAGTCCCTCCTTTATCTTTCCAGCTACTTCACTGAATCTGACCCTGCCTTTAAAATGGGAAGCATGCAGTGAAGCGTAGAAGCTCAAATGGCATAGATCTATTTTGAAACTTCTACTCCCAATACATCTCCTACAGAACTTTTTTACTTACGAAAATCAGTCTCAGATCAGGTTTCATTGTGCTAGGAGCTGTACCAAAAAAGAACAAGGATGACTTGTCCAAAGAACAAATATTAAAAAGAAAACTGGGTAGAATGTGAGAATGCTAGCAGATTTTTTTAGGCATTTGGGCATTAGTAGGCATTAATGGTTTATAGAAAGACAACTTTTGAAATTAGAGATCATGTTGGATATATTAAGATTTTTAATCTAGGTAGGATGAAAACAAACATCCAAGGAAATGCTGATGGAAAAAGCAGCAATGCACTTTCCTCTACTGCCAGAATTTATCTCAGAGTAATTGAATTAGTCTAAGGCTTGACTTAGTCTGGCTGGAGCTAGGCTGACAAAAACAGGTATATCCACTTGCCACATTTGTACACACACAGCTTCAGATTAGTGATTAGATGATAAAACGGGGCTTCACCCTTAGGGAGTATTCCACTGGCACTGATTTCATGTTTGTGCTCAGCTTCCCTGCTGCAGACACATTAAGAGCCTTGCTTCCTAGCAGCTTAGTGTTTAGAACTTGGATAAGGATTTTTTTCCCCTAGCAGCTGGCCAACTGTTAACATTTTTCTATGCTTTTAGAAGTTTTTTTGTTTTGTTTTGTTTTGTGATGGGGTTTCTGTCCATCTGCCAAGATTATCAATACTGCACGGTACATGCTGGGTTTTTTTTTGTTTGCTTTACAAAATATTGCATTGCACTATTTTTAAATTATTCACTCTGCCTCATATTTTTCATGTCATAACAAGCTTTGAATCCCTTTTCAGGCTCAGTTCTTTGAAATATCTGGTTCCTTCAGGTGGGAACATTGAACTCTTCTTGATTTCTAACTCAAGTGTGAAAATCAACATGACATACATGTATACTACAGTTTTGGATATTGAAATGTCAAATGCAATTGTGAGAAAGGTACGAGGTACAGTGCCCAAGGAGGCAAGATGAACCATCATCTCCTAAGATACAGAAAGATTACAGCCAGAAAGGATGAATAGAATCATGGTGCAAAACAAAGTTATCCAACCCTGTCAGCATTCCTGCAAGATGACAGCAGTGCAGACTTCCTATGTTTGTGTGAAAGTGCACAACAAAATGACATGCAACTGTAGGATATTCTAGTGACAATAGCAGTGGAAATTTCCAGTATAGTCAACATATCAAAGGTCTCCTAAAGAATCTGAATTCCTAACAAGAACTTTTCCTTTATACTAGTATTCACATTAAACTGTGCAGGTAGCCACAGGCCCATGCTGTTTGGACATGAGTTTATGTTCACCATGAACTTTAATTGAGATTTTGGGGCATGCTGTAGATGGGAAACTTAACTGAAGCCCTACTGAGTTGGAGTACATTGAGGTCTGGATTGTACAATTATCAAATACCAGTGCCCAGCAGCAACATAATACAGCTAATAACAAGTCAGGCAAAGGACTCTCCTAAGAAGATTCATAATTCTGCAAAATAAAAAGACAGATGGATCTGCAGGTCATCTAAGCTCCAGAAGTCTTTCAAAGCCTGCAGGGTTTATTATACTGAGCTACAGGTGTCCTATAGACCACACAAAGCACTGATGCACATGAAGAACAGCAGGTTCAGTAAGCTCTGTGGTCCAGGCCCTGAGGTTCACTGTAGGTATAATCATATTCATGAACATATGTTTGTTTTTTTCTGCTCTTTTTCATAAGCTAACTCTTCCAGTATCTCAAAGGTCCTACTTTCAATTCTTCCTTGCAGAGAAAAGCAAGCTTTGAGATGCCATGAGCTATAAGTTAACAATGATATTAAATATTGACAGTTTTATTAGTAGCATTCTACCTCCTCTCTCATTGACCACCACTGCTTTAGCAACTAAGCTCACTCAACCTTTACTCGAGCATAGAACTGCCATTTATTTCCAGGTCCTCTGGTGCTGGAGAGAAACTGCAGATCTGTGCAGCACTTGGAAGTATGAGCATGGAAAATGTGCTTTGCAGCTCTAAGGTTGGCAGCATGCCCCACTGTATGACCCTATCTGCAGGGAATGAACTAAAACAATGAAAATGGAACCCAGACCCTCATCTGCCATTGACAGCTACCCCTGGCCTCAAAAATAGGGTGAGGGATTACCATTTCTCTGCTTATAGGAATGTAGCTCACATCATGCATTAACTTTGTGAATGATGAAATGCTGTATTGTGGTGATGCACCCTCTTTTGCAAGCAGCTCACAAAATTGGCAAGGTAAACTTGGGAGAACAAGATGCACAGTTCTGAAAGATGATGCAGTTTATTTATGTGCTCTGCAGATCAGAGAGCTGGAGAAGAGTTTGCCTCTCAAATCAAATTGCTTGTTTTCTTTTATGTTCCAGTTCACATTCATATCCAATTTGCAGTTCAGTTATTGTTGTGTACCTTCCTTAGCGTTGCCACTTCCCATATTTCTAATATTAAACATTTTTATACTATTTTTCTCCATATAATTATCTTTGAATTTTCTGAGCAAAACTTTCCTTGTTTTGCTTACTTCCTCCCTGTATTTGTAACCTCTTTGCTCTTCTGTATTATCTCTATTTTCATTAATATTCACAACACCTTGCTACCTGTTCAGGTGTAACCAAGATTCCAGAGAACCATTTTTCATTACAGCTTTCTCATCTCCACATTTCTTTTTGTGAAAATATATACAAGTGATTTAAAGCCATTTACTTACCTGAATGGTGAATGATACAACACTGCTCTGAGGGCTCTGGGGAACAGAGCCTACCAGAACAGAATCCTACCCTTGCACTCAGCCTCACTAACCAGCTGTTCTTGACTCTGTTACTATTAACCAATTGATAAGTAGGCTGAGGGCTGACTTTCTTATTACATGTGAAGTGTCACATCAATATGCATGTTAAATACAGTACATCGTGCATGCTTACATTTTGCTTTGTAAACTTCCAAACATTCTATGAAGCTTGGTGACAGTTCTCAATATTTCTAATCACTTTGACCTATCCAAAACACAGACAAAACTGTGCTATCCCAAATCATTAAGATTTCTTCTTTTGAAAAGCAAGTAAAGTAAAATGCATCTCAGTATAATTACCTAAACTTCACATTGATTTATCCTGAAGACATATCACGCCTTATTACTACACTTTTTAGGATCTCTCTCAAATGCATCCATCACAGATCTCTCACCATGTGCATTTAGATTTGTGTTAATAATTTTCAGAAATCAAGTTCAAATTGGATGTGATTGGTTGCACTGTCTATTCAGAGTTAGCCATAACTTCAAAAATAACATGAAGCAAAGAACCAGAAATTTCCATGAAAAGAAGCATTCAGTTGCAGACATTATTCCTACCACCACAGCACTCCATCCCTCCTCTCTCAAGTCATCAGATGGATTTATGTGGCTGCACAGTGAACTGCATCAGCATCACAAACTGGAAGGATGATATCTCTTTACTGGAGAGGGGGAGGGATTAATTTTGAGCCAGATTGGTTTTCTGATCAACGTTTTTAAACACCCACACAAATACGTCAGCTGTATCAAGCAATACTGGAAAACAAAGCACCAAAGTCAAAAGGATGGAATCACAGCAACGTCAATCTGATGCTTCAAAGCAGCAATATTAGAAAAGTCTGGTTAAAATCAAATGGTACCAAAAAACAAACCAGTTTTAGGTACCACAGCTAATTCTGATGAAAAGACAATCATGAGAGATTTCCTGGATATCTCCTGTGAATTTGGTATCATTACTAGATCAGGGTAAAGCAGTAGCATTTGGGTAAAACCACAAGACCTTACTTCTTTAAGTGTTCCATATTGCCTGTTAAGAACTCCTTCCTGGTCTGCGAAGAAGCAATTTACTAGAACCTTGTTGATGTTGGCTTGCTCACTTTTAGCTCTTTTCAGAGTTCTGGCATTAGTGCTACTTTATTTTTCTTACTAGTTTCTTATGAGAGATTTTATCAGAAATCCTTTTGGAAAAATCAAATTATTTGCTCAAGATGCCCTTTATAAGCTGTACTGCTGACTCACAGAACTTAGCAAGTCAAGAATGCAGGATTTGCTGCAACCAGGCTGCTTTGATCTTATCAGTATCTACTTATCCAAACATTCATTAATTTGTCTGTAATTGTACTGCCATTTTCTCTAATGCTGACATGCCTCAGATTGTGATACCTATAGTTACCTGGAATCCTGAAAACAGTGCTAGACATTTAGACTTAAAAGGAAGTACAGATTTTATAGTTTCACTTCCACATTTTATGTTGCTGCTCTGCTCTTGGAATTATTTTGCCTATTATTCACAAGTGAAATTTAGGAAGAGGGAATATTTTCAAAGACAAGTTAGGTTTGCTTGAGGCTACAGAAAAGAGTATGACTAGCCTAAATGAAAGGATGTATTACTGAAAATATTTCTTAACATTAATATGTAATTATCTGAAACTTTAAAAACTCAGTAGCAACTCAACTATTGGCACAAAAAAATGAAATGTCTTGAGAATTTCAATAAAACTTTTATTTTTTTAAGCTCCTAAAAAATAATTATCTTTAATTACTACATATACAGCATAAATTAACTTTAAAAGGATTTTTATTGAATAAAAAAAATGTTAGGGTGGAGGTAAAGACCATTTGTCTTGTAAAACAGGGAAGTGAAACACTTCACATTTAACTTTACACTTTTATCTGTCTCTGCTATTTCATTAATTTCATTTTTATCCCCTTTGTTCTGTCTCTCCTCTTTCCCCACTCCAGGGTTTGGGAGGGAAGAGATGTACTTTGATCTTTATTATATTCTGTCATTTTTTTCTTATTCAAGAATAGTTTTAGTTGCTGGACAGATAAATGGATATTCTTTGAATGCTCCCTGACATATCCAAGGGCTGTGTAGCAGCTAGTATTCCCCTGGACAAACATTCTATTTCTTAAGTTTAAAAAAAAAAAAAAAAAAAAACTAGGAGGTCTCAGGGCTAAATTTTCCAGTACTAAGTTTCAACTTAGTGTAAACCAAAAGGGATTATGCATGAGGATCAAAGGACAATGAAATGCTACTATTAATACTGAAAGAAGGCACGTAGTCAAGATTATTCAGTTGAAATCTAGAGTCTTTCTAGGGGTGAAAGAGTTGCATAAATCAGTTCCTTCCAAATGTACAAGCATCCAGCATTTTGTCAGAATGTATTGAGAACTGAAATTGTGTTAAGAGCAGAAGAGTTTTTCTATGGTTCTAATTTTAACCCTAGATTACAATTATCTCAGATTTTTTGGAGTCTCAATAAAAATACTTTATATGAAAAACAAGCAGTTCTATTCCTTTGCTAATGAAATATAGTTGTTTGGTCCACTCAGTCCGTGAGTCCTTCTATCATCAGGACTATAACTACTCTGCTGAAGTTGACTGAATCCCCGAGGTATGTTATAAAGTAAACACAAAGGATCTAAAAAAAAAAAAAAAAAATAAACCTAGTTAGGCAACATTTCTTTTATTCTGCCATTATTTTGGTACTACCTTACCATACAAAAAAATTAAATGCATAAAACAAAAACAAACAATATATTTCACAGGATTCTTGGTCAATCTCTCATAAAAGCCTCCATTTTTCTCCACTGTGCAAAATAATTGATTTTCCAAACATTGCTAACTATATTTCATATGACTGTTGCTCTGCAATAATTTTCCATTATGGGGCTCTAGAGTACTCTTTAAAGTTGAGATAGCATGGTACTGTAGAAGGCACTGAGAAAGCAGAGTAAAAGAAAGCAGCTGCTTATGTAGCATAGCTTCTGAAGAGAACTCTGGTATGAGACAAATCAGTGTATCTCCATCTTCAAAATGCTCTTCCATTAGTGATAACGAGCCTGCAATATCCCCTTGCTGCAAGGGAGGCTAATGGTACCCTGGGCTGTATGAGGCAAAATGCTGCCAGCAGGCTGAGAGAGGTGATCTTTCTCACCTGCTCAGCACTGCGAAGGCCATACCTGGTGTGTTGGGCTCATTTCTGAGCCCTCATCCACACAGAGATTTGGAGCTACTGTAGCAACAGAAGACCACAAAGAGTATTCCATCGCAATCAGATTATCAAAGAATGGTTAAAATAGGAAGGGACCTCTGGGTCCATCTGGTCCAACCCCTGCTCAAGCAGGGCTTCCTACAACAGGCTGTCCACAACCATGTCCAGGTGGCTTTTGAAGATATCCAAAGGAGGAGATTACACAGCCTCTCTGTGCAACATGAACCAGTGCTCCATTGCCTGCACTGTAAAGAAGTGCTTCCCAATATTAAGATGGAGCCTCGTATTCCAGTTTGCACCTTTTGTCCTGGCACTAGGCACCACTAAAAAAAGTCTGGCTACTCTTTGCACCATTCCTTCATACACATTGATGAGACCCCAAGCCTTGTATAGGCAACATGGTCCCAGATCCCTGAGCCTTTCCTCACCAGAGAGATACACAAGACCTTGCTACTAGATAAGTAAAATCAATGCAATTACACAAAAGAGCAAATCTTTTTTTGCTCAGATTTTCCCAAATCTCTGATGTGTCTGAAGTACGTAAGCTTCTCAGAGTCTTTATGCTGCAAATACATGATACTGTAGAATTGCAGCAAAAATAAATCAAAATATTCTTGAATGAGAGATTCAAACACACATAGGAATAAGAGAGAGATAATGCACTGTGAATTAAACATACTTGTGATGCTGAACACCATTCTGTGCTTCATGAAAATCACTAACCTATACTGATAATTGCAAGAATCATTTTTCATTCAAACAATCTATTATGACTGAGGTCAGGTAGGGGCCAAGCAAGAGTTAAACTCCTTTTGTTATAGCTGCTCCTCCTAGTTTCTTTTAAAGAGTTTGAATTTTCTAAACAAATTTTAGACAATTAATCAGTAATTCTTCCCATACACATCCTAACCGTCAATAAATACGATCAGTCTGATATATGAGTCTGAATAAAAAATTCAGTACAATTGCTCTTGTCAGAATTGTTTTGAGAAGCTGAGAAATGAAACAACCCAGAGGCTATACTCTGAGGAACATCATACCGAAATCAACCAAAAGACAAAGATAACTCCAGCTGTAGATGTCCCTGTTCATTACAAGGGAGTTGGACTAGATGGCCTTTAGGGTCCCTTCCAACTCAAATGATTCTACAATTCTATGAACTTGATGGAAATTTTGATTGTTACAAAGCCTTTCAGGAAACATAATAAGGAGATTTAAGTAGCCTGTTAGATAGTATCTCATCCCATTTTGCTTTTAAAACTTTGCGGCAGTTCATTTCTACTAAAGAAATAACAAAGAAACAAAATAACTTTGTTACAAACTTAGGATCCACCACTACCACCACTTCAGTTTACTGTGACTCAGTCACTGTTACAGTTTTTCTATTAGAAATTCAGAATCCTAACAACTCTGTATCTAATGTGTGAATAGATAGAGCCTAAAAGACAACCACTTCTGGACTTCACTTAATTCTGAGTTTTGTCCCTGTGCTAGACAATGCTTTCAGCTAAATGCCTGCAGAACTGACTTGAACTATATGGAATTAGACTTAATTGTCTTCAACTTAATCAGAAATGCATGCTATTTGATACCTCAAAAGACAGTATTTGGTTTTACACATTTTGAAAGAGAGTTCAAACAAATTTGAGTTGAAGAAATGCCTTGGGCCAATTTGCACTAATGGACACTGTACAGGTCTAACATTTTGATTAAGACAAAGATTGAGACTCCTTGCCTTAAGAAGTTGTATTAGTTTCAATCTGTTCTCTCTGCACATAAATACAAAATTATCCTGTCAACAGAATCAACAAAGCTTTCAGATCATGCAGAATGCTTGGCCAGCATACAGCTCTCCCTACTCATTTTGCAAAGTAGAAGTACATCTGTAAAAAAAAAAAGCGCACATGAATTTATACTCCCCTATCTGAAGGAGAAAAAACCCATCTCCTTCACGCAATCTCATATTTTGACAGTCCCTACAATACAGGTAGAACTACATCTGAAGCATGCTTAAAATGAGGCTCTACAAGTATTGGCAGATGAGTGCTTTCACTAGTTTCAAGGGCTGTAAAAGGAACAGAACAGAACAGTCTAAAAAGTGCCAGAAATTACAAGAAACATTTTTTGAAGAGTTAGTTTGTCATTTTTCAAATCCTTTATTTTTCAAAAAGAGTTTACGAGGAGAAAAAAACGAAAACAAAACAAAAAACTCAGCCAAACATGCATCCCCACAGATTCCTAACATTTAGTAGCAAATTTCCTTGGCAATCAAAGGGTTGAACCACATGCACACAAAGCAGCAATCTACTCCAGCATCATCTTTTCCATTTCAAAATTTATCTTTGTGTTCCAGTGTGTGCAACTTATTAAGTCTGTAACTACCTTTGGAACATTACTGTCTGTATACAGACTCTGCCATGAGATCGTCAGTGTCATTCTCATTTAACTCACAGAACTCATACTTTCTGCATGCAAACAAAGTAAGATTCTATGTTACTATAATCTCTACAGTTCATAAACTTGTTTCCTATCTGCAAAATAGAACTTGTATTCAATCCAGATGAGATTTAGAAAGGCAGATGTCTGATGTAATATTCAGGCAATGAGACAGAATATTTCGACTTCTTTTCTGAAGGTCTGCATTTGGAAGTACATCCAAGGCCTCCATTAAAGACATGATGGTCCACTTGAAGGCTTACAGAAAACAAACACATGAACATTCCAGTCTGTCTTGTCTAAGAAGAGCTGTAGAAACAATCAATAAAAAGTGAAAATGAGTTTCCACATCTGACTGTTCTTCATATATTGTATGCCAAAAAATTGTATCTGTCTCAAAAAAAATCACAGGCAATACAAACTTTTTGAATTTCAACACTCCGGATTTGCTTCATCTCTGGGAGTTCAAAGCAACCATTTCTCACCAGTCAAATGAGGTACAATAAAACATAACTACTTGTGGTTTAACCCAGCAGGTGGCTGAGCACCACACAGTCATTTGCTCATCTCCCATTCTTCCCAATGGGATGTGGGAGAGAATAAAACAAGTAGAACTCATGGGCTGAGATAGAGAAAAGGAAAAGGATAATAGTTAAAACTATATACATAAGTTTATATAAATCTATATAACAAGCAATCGCTCACTGCACCCCAACCAATGCCCTGCTAGCCCCCTAAGGAAGAGAGTGAGATGAACTCCCAACTCCTTCAAAACTCCTTTCATATGACACCATATGGTGCAGAACATCCCCTTTGTCAGCAGACCTAACTCCATTCCCACCCAGCTCTTTGAATCCCTCACTATGAACAGCCTTGGCTCTGTACAACACTGCTTAGCAGCAACTATAAACATCAGTGTGTTAGCAGCAACATTCTTCTCCTAGAACCAAAACATAGCATCACATCAGAAACTCTGAAGAAGTGAAAATAAACCAGCTGAAACTAAGACACTACTTAACCAGACACGTGGATAGAGTACAAGTTCTGTCTTTGTTTTCACAGACAGATCAAGTTAGTCCTAGAATGAGTTGTATCACTGCACCTTCTAAAAGATCCCAGCAAGAAGAGATTCAAATTCTGGTGTAAAAAAAACAACCCCACTTACGAGGAACTCCATGTGTATCAGATATGTAGTGCTCAGAATATTCACCAATATCATATTCTTTTATGACTAGATACTGCTAATCGCAAATAAACTCTAAAAAATAAAAAAAACCCATATTTTATAAAAATAGACAAACTACCAAAAATGTAGAAGTCATTAGCTACCAGTAAAAATGCATTTAATTTGCAACTCTTTTCTTCATTCCTTTTCTCTCTCTCCACAACTCACAAGATGTCTTAGAACTACTCTGCAATGTCTCAGAATTAGTTCCAGTTCTTTAAACAAATTGCTAAAGATAACTAAAATACAAAATTTACCTAGCACATCTATTAATTGAAATAATGTAAATAATTTTGCATAATTGTTTAATGTAGTCATTCATTGAAGAACCCTTTGTAAGAAAAATAAAGACTTCGACCATAACAATGGATTTCACATTGTTAAAGCGTATGGAACTGGAAGCTCTGCTCTCATTTATCCTGATGTGAGTACAGATTATCTGTATTTGTTTCAGGCTAGGACATAACTTACTCCAAAGTTTTAACTTACTTGAAATACCTAACATAAAGTAAGTAATGACAGTAATTGTATTTGAATATGAAATTATTGGATAAGTAGTATAGCTGATATGAGTAGAAACACCACTAAAAGTAGAAACTTAAGACTAACATTTTATTTATTCAAACAAAAACTGATTAGTTTTCTGGGCAAAATATTCTAGAAGACTACAAAACAGGAGAAAATTCTTAAGTTCAAACTCTCAGCTACAGATTTGACTTGTGTTCTTTTCATAGAATCACTGAAGTAAAAGAAGACTGCTAAGATCATTCCGTCCAACCATCACCTATCACCAATATTTCCCACTATATCATGTTCCACAGTGCAAAAACTAAACATTTTGTGAACGCCTCCAGGGTCAGTGACTCCACTACCTCCCCAGGCAGCCCTTTCCAGTGCCTGATCTCTCTCAGAAAAGTACTTCCTGATGTCCAACCTGAGTTTCCCCTGGAGCAACTTGAGGCCATTCCCTCAAGTCCTATTGCTAGTTATATGAAAGAAGCCAACTCCCACCTCACCACAACCTCTCTTCAGGTAGGTATGTCTTTCAGACATACTATTAGGATAACTCTAGGATTTGTCCCTGGAAACACCAGGGTTCTGGAGACAAAGGGCCATGCAAAGCCTCAAGACAAGTATAAAAGGAAAAGACATTATTTACATATAAAATAAGAAATATTGGATTTACCTCATATTTACCAAAAATACTTTTTCACTGAAAATAAGTTTATACAGGTCATACTAAAAATGGTTAACTTGTTTGTTCACAAATGGAAATTACCTCAGTGGCTAAGGAACAGATTGGAATACAGGAAATCATTAAAAAGTATTTTACTTCTGCCCAACATGTTTATATGAGCTAATTTTATAACATACCTGCAGTGATGGAACAAGCCAAAGAATTATCACTGCTAGCTATTTTTAATACAGTTTAGTCAACAGATAATTGTGTTTGCCTTAATGTTAACTAATGCCCCTCCTACTGTGTAGCAAAAGGAAGTGGATCAGCAGGAAACATTTAATTTACAGCAGCTTCATGCTGTTTATATGAACATCAGCTATCAGAATACAAACCAGTTACTTTGCGTATTATTTATTTCATGCTTATCGAGAAAAGTTTCTCTTTCAGAGTAACACTTACATACCAAGAAACAGGATACTAAAAAAAGAAGAAGAAATGTCAAAAGTTCAATGTTTTTCATTTATTGCAGCCTACACTCAGGCTGTTTCAGACTATTAAGAATATTTGTGAAACAGAGTTCCCCAAAGCTGTAGCTAAGGAAACATAACTGTACGCAATTCTCTTAATACTATTAATCACTTTTCATGTCATTACTGAGAGTACTTAGAAAATCTGAAAAGCAAAAGAGGAAGATGTTCAGGATTCTGCTTTTATTTCCTTTAGGATTTTTTGTCTTGTGGTTGGCAGTAGCACGTGATGAGGAGATCCAAATTCATTTTCTTAACTGATTTTACTCCATATATTCGTAAGTACCACCTCAGGATACATGTGACTACAGCTGTTCCCACAATGTGACATTCCTTCTGTAGTCCTCTATGTTGAAGAATACAGATGGAGCTTAATAAAATTATTCTTTGTCTAAGTCACAGTGTTTATAAGATTACATAAACTCATGTTTAAAGGCACACTCCAAACTTCTTAGGACAGTAAAAGTAAATTCTGGTATTTCAGTGACTAATTATATGCAATGGTTTATTAGTTTCTGTTGTGTGTTAATCAATTTGACTACAAAGTGATCTTCAATCTACATTTAATTTACCATTATGTAAGTTTTTTCTAATCAAAAACTAATGAGATGCTATAGGCCAGTGTGAAAAGTCAAGATTTGTAAATCTTGCCAGCAGAGCTAAAGTCTTCATACATAGGCTGGGACATAGTGGGATTTTTTAGTTCGTCTATAAATAAAAATGTAATGATAGAGGAAAGCACATAAATATGTTTGACCAAATGATTTCATGAGACTATTAATACCAAAGGAAAGAAACTGTACATAACATTATAAATTGTTCTTCATCACTAGTTCTCCATACAATTGTTTATTAAATTTTAACGGTAATAATAAAAAAAATAAAGTGCAGTTCTTCTGTTAGGACAGTTTGGTGATTGAGTCCCACCTCTGACACTACCATTGATTGACCTGCTCTGAAATACTGGGCAACATTTATTTATTAGTGCCTCCATGTGCCTCCTGATTATCTGTAGGCTCTGTATTCACATTTTAAAACACTTGAAAATGGCTATCTTTCAGTGTATTTCTATCATGCCTTGCATAGTAGTCTTTTCAATGGACTTCATATACATCATAATAATTTACTGTTTTTTATCAAGATGTTATAAATTAATTTACACTAAGGAGAAACAGGTAAATTGCGTGAGATATTTTCAATAAATGGTGGATGAAAATAATTAAAAGCTAATATTCAATCACTAAAAATGGTCAACAACCAGTTCAGAAGCATGCAACCAAACAAACAGCTTTCTTTTCAAGTGTTGCTTGTGATAACATTTAAAATCAAAAGTTACTTCCTGATTTGTGCACTGATATGAAGGTATGAATTAATGCCCACATCAAATCTTGAACCATTGCACAGCTAAGATTTGCCATGCCACTCTCCTCCATATTTGATGAATCATGGCTGTCATGTGAAGTGTCCAGTGACTGGAAAACAGGAAAATTTATACTTATTCTTTTTAAAAAGGACAGAAAAGATGACCCCGTGAGCTACAGCCTTACCTTCAAATATATGAAGACAATGGAAGAGATTCTCCTGGATGATATGCTAAAACACTTGGATGATAAATACGAGACCAGAGACAGCCAGCATAGCTTCAACAAAAGTAGATCATGCCTGACCAATTAAATGAGTTTCTATGATGTAGTGACTGCATTGGTGGACAAGGGAAGAGCAACCAATACCACCCACCTGTATCGCCATAAGACCTGTGGCACAGTCCCACACACCATCCTTTTCTCCAACTTGGAAAGAAATGGATCTGACAGATGGACTACTCAATAGAAAACAAATTTGTTCCTACGAAGACGGAGAGCTTGTTCAGCCTGGAGAAGAGAAGGCTCTGGGGAGACTTTAAAGCAGCCTTTCAATACTTAAAAATAGCTTGTAACAAAGATGGAGAATTTTCAAAAGGGCATGTAATGACAGGAAAGGGGGAATGGTTTTAAATTAAGAGTTGGGAGATTTAGATTAGATATTAGGAGGAGGTTTTTCCACAGAGGATGTTGAGGAACAAGCTGCCCAGAGAAGCTGTGGATGCTCCATCCCTGGAGGTGTTCAAGGCCAATTGGATGGAGCTTTGGGTAACCTGATCTAGTGGGTAGTGCACCTGCCTATGGCAGGGGTTTGGAACTACTGGTCTTAAAGGCCTCCGAATAATTCTCTGATTCTATATGTACAGATACATACAAAGCCATGAAGAGAAAAAGCATTTTAAATTAAGAGCAGCAGTAACTGCTGCAGTAAATTCCATGTTTAGGTTGAGGTTTTCTATAATTTTTTGTTTGTTTGTTTAAACAAGAAAGCTTATCTAAGTATGAAACCAAGTGCCAATTATTTTTAAAATCTCTCTACTCATAGTATGTGTATGTGTGTATGTATATCAATTAACATGATTCCTTCTTTCTAGCTACCTCAAGTTTCCTCCACACTTTTTCTGATAGGGCAAAAAAGGTCCACTGAGAAATCGCTGAAGCAATATACTACTATTTAGCAACTGTGTAACATTTAAGAATGGAATATCATCTCTGTCCTCTAGTGGATTACTGTAAAAAACATCAATTTGGCATTATTTAACATGACACAGTAGCTGCTGGGAATGCAATAGCAGCAATATAACAATTTAAAGTAAGAAAATAAATACAAAAGAGCTGGCACTTCAATAATAAAATCAATTTCCTACAGTTATTTCCAGTGCACCCAAAAACAAAGCTTTCTAAGTTTCCTGTTTAAAGATTAAAATTAATATACAGTCATCTCTCTAATTTACCAATCCAGGCATGCATTGCACATTCTAAAAGTTTCACCCTTACCGAATGAAATTATGTAATGTTATATACTATTATGCTTCCATTCAAGCTGCTTCTTCCTAAAGCAATTATAACTTTTTAATTGTTCACATAGCACACAGACAACACATAAAACATGGCAAGGGAAACATTACTGAGTCTTACTTAACAGAAGTCAAAATCTTCCCCCCCAGCCACCAACACCTGGTCAAATTGCAATCACTAAGTTACCTCTACAATTGTTGGAAAAGTCATTGTAGATTAACATGTTCAAATCTAGAACAATAGAACATAATTGAGATAATTTCCAGAGTATCAATCAATATAGGTTTAGTATATATATTTCACAGAATAACACAGAGGGAGAAAGGAAAAAAACCTTTTCATCAGTTCAAGGAAAACTAAATAACTCTTTTCTCAGTGACGAAAATCATATAAAAACAGGAGCAAAAGGAACAGTGACACGTGCATTACTTCCTCTCCTGTAGGGAAGGACTTTTACCATTAACAAAATAAGTTTAGATGCTTCACACCCCCACTTCCCCATCCCCTTTCTTTTAATTCCAGAGATCAAGACAAGTTTTTACACTGTTTTACCATCCTCATAGTGTTTTGTTGTTTTGGTTTGTTTTGTGTTTATTTTATTTTTGTTTTTGGATTCTATCCATATAGACCACGTGTTTATTACAATGCCCCAGTCAGATAAATCAATCCCAGTATAAGTAAAATGAAGGATTATTTTATATGCTTTTATCAGCTATAATCCTGTTTACTCACCCCTTTCTTCAACCCCATACCTGTAGGATTATCACAGCCTAAAGCCTGTAACTGTTTTGTACTGAGTAAAATCCCTTTTCATTAAGATCACTTTCACTTGTAGTTCTCTTCATATATTAATTAATAGTGCAAATAGCAGACTAAGATCAGGTCCCTACAGAATCTCATTCATGTCTTCCCACTACAACAAGGTTCTACTACTATGACAAGATGCATTCCTTGTTCTACTGCTCTGGTACTTTCTATAATATTACAGATATTTGTGAGGGAATTTAGAATTGTTGATTTGTTTAATATAAACAGGTAGCTACTAGACAGCATTTTCACCTTGCCTTTGTTTTCCAGTATATTGAGTATTTCCCACCATTTCTCAACAGTCTCACAACTTCAAGTCTCAAACTGACTGCACATGACAAGCAGAGCCCCAAACAGAGAAGAAAACAATCTGAATATCTAATTCATTTGAAATGTGCATTAACTGTTGTGTCACTGACATGATAATATTTGCACTAGCAATCTCTTAATCTACTTGTAATTTGTGCTCTTAATCTACCTGTAAAGCATTACACACAAAATATTTAACCTATCAGGTGGAAAAAATTAAAAGTTTTCTCTTGAGCAGATGTTTCTACTTTTTTACTTGCATTTTACTATACTGTATTTTGCAATACATATAAGGACGCTGTACAAACTCTGAATTCTTACTGCTGTTCAGTGTCTAACCCTCGGTAAGCCTCAATATGAATCTACAGGTTCATGCTGTTTGTTTTTTTGTTTGTTTGTTTGTTTTTTAAACACTTACCTTCAGGAAACGCACCTAGTTTCCATGTAATCCAACTGATCTGCATTTATTATAGCCTTCATGCCATGAAATACCAGTATCCTTGAGGGCAGGAAATAAACTCTTAGCAACTTATATTTTTCAAGCTTGCTCATAATTTCCTAATCCTTCTATATTTAATAAACTTTCCTTCCTTAGTTATTGGTTAAGATTGGAGAGATAAGGAGAGCTTAAAAATATTCATTTTAAATGGATGTTAAGGATAACACACAACTTTTTTTTTTTTCCTAAATGAGAAAAGATCCCCATACTAGAGCCCCTTCAAGCACTGGCCCATCTACTCCTACACCTTGTGTAGGATTTTATCAGCCATAGCACTGTAATTCCTTCCACTATCTCTCTCTGAATTTTCCATCAGTCTCCATAAGACTTGACTCCAAAGAAATTCAATACTTCCCTGTATACATTACAACTGGATTCCTACATGTAAAAGAAGTAAAACATTTTGCCTTTTCAAGTAGCCATTGATGTATTTATAAATGTTATTTTATAGTTCTCATAGCTCAAAGAAAGCAATGCTTACTTGAAAATAGAATGTCTCTGAATTAATTTTTTATTGAACAATAAACTTCGCTGCATCATAGATTTTGCTGCATCATAAAAATAAGATTTCAATTGCAATAGTTTACAACTATAAAATGCCATCTTGTACAAATTATCAAGACAGGAGGGCAAGCAGATTGCATTCTGTGAGTTCTTTTCCTCCTAAGTAAAGAAAACTCAAAATACATGCATTGTACAGAGCATTCTGAAAAGAGGTAAGTGTTATTTCCTTCCTTTTTTGAGGGGCTTGATTTTATTTCAGAATTTTAACAGAAGTAGAAAAACCATCAAGCTCACAATGGACTATATCAGCATGACCACACTTCTTACATAAGCCAATATAAAGACGTGTAGTTCTGATTTAAACATTTTAAGTTACAACAACCTAAAATCATTCAGTCCAAAGGTTATTCTCACTGTTAAAAGATATCTGCCTTGTTTATTAGTCAAAATTTCTCTACTTTCACTTTTGAGTTTCTGGACTTCATTATATTTTTACTGTTTTAAGGCTATCAAATAGTAGAAACCTCATTTTCATGCATCTGAGTTGTGGACTGTGATGAAATTACACCTGAATCTTCAATCCAATATATTAAGCAGATTGAGCTTTCTAAACCTCTCATTGTAAATCATAATACAAGAATACTGCAATCATTCTTATTGCTATTTCTGAGCAGTCACAGTATTTTTTCTTTTTCGAAATACAACAACTGTAAGTGAAGACAATATTTAGGAATAGTTTAACATTTACCATAAGCTAACATTGCCTTACTTCTCCAGTGCTGTATCATTTCAGTAAAAAGTGATTTATGCACCTGAACGCATTACTCTGATTTTAGAGTACAAGAGATCTAAAACAAATTCTAAAGGAAGTAACTACTAAGAATATAAAGATAAATGGAAAATGGGATAAAATGATATGACTACCAAAGTAGTCATGTTGCAATAACAGGATCTTTAATAACAGAAGAAATTTTCTGGTCAAAGAAAATACAGGACAGGATTTATGCAGACAACTTCTGTCATACTTGACAAAGACATTTTAAATAAAACAGGGATTAATGCTACAATTCTAAGAAGTGACTATGTGCTAGGACTCCAGCCTAGGGGCAGGTTAGTGGTAGAGTTCTTCAAACACCATCATTATACAAATATCTTACTAAAAACTTTTAGAACTCTGTGGCGTAACGAGTAGGAGTGATGCCTATGCCTCCTAATCCCGTGTCAATAAAGTGACCTGAACTATAATAAAGGAAAAAAAAAAGTGACCCGGGGACTGGAGTAACAGAAGTGCCATGACATTTAATAATACAAAGTATGAGGTAGGGCACAGGCTCAGCACTTAAGGCTTCTTAACGGTGTATACCAAATTAGATTTTGATGCCCTCAAGGAGAGGATAAAATTACTTATTTTCTCAGCATGAGCAGGTATCGAAACTACATTTCATGGTGATGACAGAGGAACACCTTCCACGAGAAGTTTGAGAGTTGCTGAGCTAAGCATCACCCTGAGCACCAGTAACAGATGGCTGCAGTTCCCCCACACTCTGCACAAGCCCCCTCTGACTCGGTGCTGGTCTGAGAGCCTTGTCTCAGGAGACAGGAAACACTGCTGGTGGACATCAAGAGGAAAGACAAGCACATCCCAGTTCAGAATGTCCAGCTCCAATATCACATAGCCAAAATGTGAGAGTATGGTCTGTGCACATCTCTAGGAATGACCAAATCCTCCTGGGACACTATTATCTCTAATAACGATAAGAGGAGAGGAGGAGAAAAGAGCCACAAAGTGAGCAGAATTCCCCAGTTTGTGGCTATGAAACCTAGTAACATCAGGCCCTGCTAAAAGCAGGGGGCAGCTTTAAGCATTTAAACCCATCTGCTCACACATGCTGAAGTGAATGAACTGCTTTCTATTTTGTTATCCGTTCCAGCAGCTGAGCTGACAGGGCTGGGGAAGAAGCATGAGTAGAAGGAGCTGAGTACATTGCCAGTAGAGCAACAGTCACAAGAAACTGATTCCTGCATAACCCTGGTACCCTGAGCTGCTAAGAACAAGCTATGGAAGTAATTTAGTTCCACAATGGTTTTGCAGACATCAGCACAGCAGCCTTACAGTATTTAAAGGGGAGCTGTAGGAAAGAAGGGGACAGACTCTTTAGAAAGCTGTGTTGTGATAGGACAAAAGGGAAATCATTACAAGCTAGAAGACAGAAGATTTAGACTGGATATAAGGGAGATTTTGTTGCTTTTTTTTTTTTTAGTTTTGTTTTATTTATTTATTTTACAGAAAGGGTGTTGAGGCACTGGAGAAGGTTATCCAGAGAAGTGGCAGATGCCCCATGCCTGGAGACATTCAAGGTCAGGCTGGATGGGGCTTTAAGCACACTGTTATAGCTGTAGGTGATCCTGTTCATTGCAGGGGAGTTGGACTATGTGATCTTTACAGGTCTCTTCCAAGTCTAATGGTTCTACGATTCGATGACCATACTCAACTATTTACACCTGAAATCCAGCTCTGTGACAACTCCACAGAAACTAATACACTAAAGAAATGAAGATCATAACACATTAGTCAACCTTAAGACAACTGAGTCCCCATTGTGAAGCAACCCTACAAGGCAAAAACGATGTTAAAACAGAAAAGATTTCAGAAGAGTAGAAGTCCTTATGCTATTTTGCATTACATTATCGAGTCCCTGAGTATAGAGCTACGCAGAACTCTGGCAATTTACATTTAAAAAAAAAATGAATTTAAACTGGGACATGTGCAAAGAAGTGCTATAAGGATGATCAGAGAATGGAAAAATCCTGTTTTACAATAACTAAGTAACAGAACTTATGCCTGCATCAAGTGATGACAGACTAGCTTTCTCCCGTTATCCCCAACTTTAAGTCTTAGTTCCACACCCCCAAATCCACATTCATCTCTGCTTCAGTACAACCTACAACTTTCTGGCAGTGTAAATGCTCATGTAGCCATGCAGTAAACATGGTCAAGAAACCAATTCTTCATTGAAGAAAAGCTTTCAATCATTACTTTCCTTATGAGATTCATTTGCTGAACATGGGTGTCCAGACATACAAAATAGAGCCTGAAGCAGAGGTAAGATTAATGCCGATTTGTAGTGCAAGAGGATCTTGCTGTTTGCTGCAAATCTGTTGCATGGCACCACCAGGAAGGAAAGTAACTTTTTAAACTTCAGGACAACACAAGGCAAAAGAAAATAATTATAAATGCATCACAGGTTACTTCAAGCTTAAAATTAGAAAGTTTCTAACACTAGATTGCAATTTTAGTTCTAGGTTAAGGAACAAAAGCATTACTAATTCTTACAGCTGAGCAGCCAGCCATCTACCAGTACTTAAGCAGTTTTTTCAATCCCATATTTAACAACTGTTCTTTATTTTTTTTTCTAATAGGCACACAATTTATCGTGTCACAGTGCAGTAAAGAGATATTTTCAAATATACCAGGAAATCCAGATTGGTAAATTAATAAAAACTGGATTATAACTTGCATGGACTAGTACTGTGACATCAGACACTAGAAGTAATTTTTACTAATAAAGTTAAAGTAGGCTTCGGACTGAACATAATTTCCCTAATATTTATCATCTACATGTTGTATGAGACTTTCAGGGGTGCCCCATATGCTCTAAGAACCATTACTACTTACAATATTTGAGATTCTTGTCTCCTGTATTTTGAATTTTTGTAATTCGTTCACGTTTAGTTCACTCAGAAAAGGTCATGTAAAAAAAAAAAAAATCACAAGATAAGAAATCCCTAGATGCTGACAATCTGTTTTGATATATTTTAAATAGGAGCTTAATGTTTCTAAAAAGAAGTCCCCCTCCAAGATCATTGATGTAAATTTTGAACATGATTAGATAACATTATGTTGCATTCAAAACTTGATACACTACAGTGTCTCAAGGCATCTCAAACCACAGAAAATCATTTATATCTAACCATACATAAGCTCTTCTTTTTCATACCATTGACTTGTAGCACAGCAGCTCCTTTGGAGGTCCACACTAGGAGCAATAAATGTGCTTTGCTTTCTACATTCTTTGTGAGGAAATAATAAACTAATGATTTTGTACAAAAACTTGTTACTTACTACAGAGTATAAGATATCAGAAAGTTGTTTTGTAAGTATTTTAAGCACATTCTAACAAACGGGAATGAAATAAAAGTTTGTGGTTATGTTCGATGGTCTAATTAGCAAACCCTTAAAGAATTCATGTGTCTGTTGTTAAATAACATTCCTACAAAACCATAGGAACTTGATCTACATCTAACATCAAAAACAGTAATCAAGTTTTCAGATTTCAGACTTAACATTGCTTTCCTCCTCCCCCAGAGGATGCCACCTCTCTGACAGTCCTACTGATGCACTTAAAGTATCTACTTCTGGGATTGGAAAAAAAAAAAAAAAAAACATACAAAGAAAAAAACGTGAAAAATCTGGAAAACATGTAGAAGACAGTTATGTAAAAGGAATGCAAGACCAAAATGATATTTGCAAATACAATAACTTTGGTCATGTCTTGAAACACATTATTATGGTTCAACAGACAAGCTAAAGAGAAACCCATAATAGTTAAAGTGAATTTTGGCACAAAAAAAACAACAGAATTTGTTTGTTTTAATAACATAAGAGATTAAAGCCTAAAAAACATTTGACAGTGAAAGGCATGAATATCACAGTTCAAAAATATGAACATAAGATCATGTTTTTCATCAGTTTTAATCTGATCATTAGAAATTCTGCAGTAGTTAACGAGGTGTTTGTCTTCCTTAAAGATTAGATTTTTAGCACCAGCAAATTAATTTTCTATACTACCAAAAAAGCATATTAAAATACTATTGATTTTATCTTTACTTCACTTTTAGTGAAAAAAATCTCTATGTTTTTTTAACGTGTACAACATTAGTACAGGAATAGATATATGTTTAGAGAATAAGTATATGTATATTTTTAGCCAGAGCTATGTGACAGAACACAATTCACTATTTTTTAAAGCTGTGGTCAAACACTTATTGATACAGTAATCCAAAGGTCTGGTCCTATGTTCAGTTTATTCTGATAGTTGGTTTTAATGGTGCACATCATTGAAAAAGTCACCTCAGAAACTGGTAGAGCCAAAGAAATACTCACTACTGCCTGTGCTGACTAAATCATGTTGGCCATTTTCCAATCCCATCCACCAAATACACAAAGAATCGTGTCTTGATATTAGACTTGTAGCTGCCTGTTTTCCATACTGGAAATATGTTGTTTTCTAAACTTACTGGAAAGTATTGCACATCTTTATTTTTAACAAACATGTTCAAAATCCACTGAAATTGGTTGCTTGGAAAATTTTGAAGCAGGTTAGAAAACTCTGTTTCTAGGCTTAAGTGTAGAGGGAGATGATAGAGTTTTTATAAGTGACACTTGCATTGTTTACAGCAGCAAAATCACCTAACAGAAACACTCCTAAACATTCATTTTCAGAATGTTCTCTCCATAGCACAAGTTTCTTTTCAAAAGCAGTTTTAACAACGAGCAAGGAGGTAACATCAACTTCACCTTGAAGGGACATTAAGTGGGTTTATTTTAAAAATACCTGCCAGGTAGCAAACTACATGCAGCCACATGTCATCAGAGAAAAGGTCAGCAAAACTGTAACACTGGTCTTTAAAAAAAAAACAAACACAAAACACACACACACACACACCACTTCAAGTTTGAATACTATTTTAAACACTTCGTTATGAGATAACCAGCAAACACCTGCTCTGCAGTCACGGACATTCCCATCTCATTACAAAGTCCTGTACAGACTCTGCTGCTTAAAAGGCTTGTCTTACAGAGCTAATGCTACAGGATGTCATCAATGTAGTTTTGTACACTTCTAGCTCCAACATCTTTGCTGTAAATCACTTGCCTGTGAGTAGTACACCGCGGCACGTGTTCTCTAATCTTTTCTAGGAATCTCTATTTTATTCCAGACAAAGCGACTGCTCTGTCAATGGTTGGATTTGCATAGTTCTCCCATAGATATATTGTAGTTTTTTTAATGTAAAAAGCCATTTACTATAAAGAGTATCACATGTAGTATCTCTTTCCTTTAGTAGCTCATGAGAAGAGTTCCGCATGCATTTGATTATTAAAGTGCAAATAGCATAAGCCAACAAGTGTTCAACCAGAATGTAGGAAATCTACCATGCTGTGCAAGTTTATTCTAATTCTTATTTCTTCAAATCCTCAGCAATATCTTCTATGCATTTTCTATTAGTATTCACTGAAGAGGGATGTTTTTTTTTAATTTGTCATCACATTACTCTTTATCTATTTACATTTTTGGATTTTTTTTTTTTCCAACTGAATTTCAATCTTAGTTTACCTAGTTCATAGAGCAAATGCTGGAGCAAAGACAAGCAGCTCAGGTATTAGGACAATAAAAGGATGGAAATTCCTCCTCCACTGCCCACATTCCAGTGATTCTTAAAACTTGACTTGAGAATATCTGAGAGTGAAGTAGTCACATTAATTCTCATCTGTGACGCTAACTTAAGCAAACTGAACTTTCTTGCAGAACATGCAGAGGCTGAGTTATTGCATATGGTGATAATTCAGAGAGAACCACCATTATTAACAAAGTTATATTTTTTCCGAGGACCTCTGTACATTTTTAGAGGAACACAATCACTACACAGGATATAAGGAAGTACAAGTCATTTTCTAGTCAAAGGTAGGAAAAAGTATAATGCAAAAGATTAAATGAAACACATAGACAGGTTTAATGATTAAGGTCCTAATTATTGAAAAAGTGACATTCATTCTATTCTGTTTACATAGTTTAATTTGTGCACCTACCATTAAAGCATCAGCACCTGGAATGACCCCAATTCAAGATAGAAACAATAGTTAGAGTTATGTGATACATCTCTCACATATAAGTAGAAAACCTTTAGATAACTCACCAACTTTTCTAAGAGAAGTAGACAAAACTGTCACTCAATGAGTTAAGTAAGCACTTCATCTTAAGAATGATCTTAAGTCAAAATGGTACCTCAATTCTACTATCACCGTATTCAGATAATAATGCAGGCAGAACTGAACTGGAATTCTGTGGTTGGGCTTTTTTTTTATGTTTTAAATTTTTCAGAAAAGGAAGCAGCTCATTTAGCATCTGCATGGACCATTCAAAACAGCTTAGGGATTTAACAGAGCTCCTAACCAGAAGGAAAATTCCATCTGAACTCTATGACGAAGGACTTTTCCTTATACACAAACTCCCTGCTTGTAGACTTTCTGCTCGGCAGAATACTGAAAGGCTAAGCCTGACACAGGGTGGCAGCAAACAGCACATCAATTAATGCCATTTTTTCTTTTTAAAAACTTGTGAAGATAATCTTCCTATTCTCTTGCTTTTTCTTAATGCTGAAGCTGTGCTACTAGAAAATACCATGGATGAAGACACATCCACAATGACAGTGAAGAAGCTGTACCACATGAATTTTAGGATACAGCGCTAGAACATGCAGCATTAGTACCGAGAAAAAGGTATAAAGCAGTGCTGCTGAATCATTACTTTGAAGAAACACTGTGAGATCTTTCAGCTGATTGAATAACAAATCACAGCTTACTCTAGAGAATGAGGATAGATGTAAAGATTATTACATCCACTGGAACTCTTTGAAGTCTGTAAATACAAAGAAATCAGGTTAATACCATTTCCTCCTATTTCCAAAAGGCACTTAAGTTCCTTACTATAAGCTCTCAAAATAAAATGATCACGGAATGCCTCAAATGAGTAAATCAATGACGAAGTAAAGAAAAGAGCAAAGAAATTTGGTCTGTTTTCCCAAGAATGGTATTTCCCTAATAAAATGACAAAATGGTTTAAGCCTGGCTTTAGCTGCGCAACATCTTCATAAGTCGCCTTGAAAAGTGAGTAAATACTAAGATAAGGTCTCTTGATACTACTCATTTCAGAAAGATGAGAGGCAGAGGGACAAAGAACTACAGAAGTCTTTCTAGTCCTGACTGGACAGTAAAATCCAGTGTAAACTCAGAACAAATTCAGTGTAAATCCAAAACTGAAAAAGTTTTAAAAACAAAAAAAGCTCAAATTCACCAATATGACAGACTTTAAATGGAAAATTGCCACTGAAGTATGACCTTAATGTTACAGCAGCTCCATAAAGACATTGGTGCAATTGGCTCAGTGCTTAATAGCAATGAAGAGTAAACTAGTTATTAGGATTTAAGGATGGAGCAAAAGAAAACATCAGGTCACTGTGTAATTCCACAGTGCTCACAAATCTTAGGTGCTGCATGCATTTTAATTCCACAATCACAGCTCCAGACAACAGTAATGAGAATAGAGGCAACAAGCAATTAACATATAAAATGACTTTCAAAGTAATGTAGAATTCCATAGGTTAGAAAAGGGATTGTTGACATGGTAAAATGAAGACCTACTATATCTTGATTTGCGTAAAAAGCAAACATGGAATTATTTCCTGTCTTCCAGCACGAGAACTAAATGGCACCAACTTCTGTGTACTGCAGTCTAAGTTACTAACGGAAGATCCTACTTTTTACAAGATATTACACTGATGAACACCTTGCAACATCACATAAGAATTTACATAAAGCAACAATTTCTGGAAAAGAACAAGCCACAAAGACTTTTATTTGTGGATGAAGGCTATACAGCAACAAAATGCTGAAGGCTGGGAGTGTATCCTAGGGAGTCATTGCTGCATGTTGGCATTGCTTCCATGCTCTATGCTAGACATTCAATATTAACTGACCAGAAAAAGGATGGTGTGCTAGGTGACCCAACAGTCTTTCTAGAACTATTTCTACTTTATATCTGAGTTACATATATATTATTTTTACCACCTCCCCAAATTCATGCTTTTGAGTATTTGTCTATGCATAGCCCTGTTTATTTTTGGAAAGAGTGCTAAGTTATTTGTAAGAAGAATAGGAAGCCAGGAAAAATGAAAATTTTAGAAACGTGAAGAAATGGATGTACATTATACTACATGAATTAAAAACAGAACATTGATGTATTGGAGTAGCCAAGTAGGAAACGTGCTGTTCTTTCAAGAAGTAAGAAAAACTGATGGTAGAAAAGAATTAGTGGGTGAGGTAGCTCAGATTTCTTTACAGAAAGAAAGCTTTAGAAAAAGTATTCTGGGTCCAGAAAGAGAATCCTGGCTTGAAGATTAACATTAGGCCTCCAAAGAACTGAATTATTGGCAAAAACACTAAGCTAAGGTAGCAGCCCTTTCAGAAATACATTACAATTAAAATAGAAGAAACTTCCAGAATTCCTGGTGGTATTTTTTGTTTGTTTCTAAGCTATGATGAATCCAAATCAGCATTTGTCACAAAAAGAATAGTAGTTAACTAGCAGGTTAGTAAATGGAAAGCAAATATTAAAGGCAACTAAAGAAATAGTTGCCATTAAAAAACTACTCCAAAAACAATATTAGAGCTCTGAAAAAAGTCTTCACACATTGATTAAAAAGAAAACAATGAATGCTGTTAGCCAGCATTACACATTCCAAAATAAGGGCATGACATCTAGTGGTCAGACATTTTAAATGCATTAACACAATGCTGTAAGAGCACTCCCGTGCTGTACTGCTTAAAGGAAGGAGCTTGAAGTCATCATCAGTGATATATATTTACAATTTGGATACAAATATTGGTGACAGGGAGGGGAATAATAAAAAATAACAAAATTTAAAAAAAAAATCAAAGGTATTACTTGTATTCCGTGTATACATGCATTATTTTTCTGAAACTTTAGAAGGGTGTTATTAATGGGGCCCAATAGATCTCAAGTCTTAAAATATCAAGCTCTAGAGTGATGTATGAAAAAAGTAATTCCCGTTTCAAATGTGGCCCCACCATTAAAACAGACATGCTTTAACACTTAAACATGATACTTCAAATATTGAGGAAAGCAGACTAAATTGCAACCTTTAACTGATCTCAGAAGTATAGAACACCTGGTTTACTGTAGTTCTCCCTCAGCTGTGAATGCAATAGGGTTTGAGTTACGCTGTCGCATAGTGCTAGCAGAGACAAAGACATAGGGAATCTGGAAGTGCAGTGCCTAGGAAATAAGCCACATCTTCCCTTCTAGAAACTCTTTGTGGAGGTACCTTCATCCTACCCCATATTTTGGCTCTGTACAACTTTCCAGAGCTATTCAGTTCAGCACTGCAGAAATAGTTTTAATTTGCGTGGCTTGACAGAAAGGGGCACATAGAACTTATCACATCTATAGTATGAGCTCTCAACTACTGCAGATACTTAAACTTACTACTCTTAAATTTGTGGAATGTTAAAACATTATAGAAGTAAATATTTTCACATGCTAAAGCATAAATATATTGCACAACATGCTCACTGATATACCCATTTCTAAATTTCCTGCCAAACAATATTATATTAGTTTCTTACTACCTATGTCCCCTCTAGTTGACACTGTAGTGAAACTTCCCTGATGAATCAACTAACAAAAAAAAATTTATCTACTTAAAATCATTTAGATAATTCACCTTCTATGTATGAGCAGTACATTTCTGCAAGTGAGGTAGTTAAGAATACAGCAAAAGACAAAAAAAAAAAAAAAGCAAAAACCTAATTACTAGCATTACCCTGAGATTCATGTCAGAAAAGCCATTCTGTTAAGAATGAAGTATTACTAAGGCCATTCAAAAGACTCTTAGTCACAAGAGTAAGGTAAGTGCAGAGAGAACAGAAGAAACCAGATAGAAGGCCAAGAGGAATCACCAGTATCTGGTATACACTGCAATGAGACAGAAAGCGAGCAGAATCATGCAGCTATTCTACAGACATTTTCCCCTCAATCCCCAGATAGCACCTTTACTTACAAAGCCAGCTATGCTCAGTGTTGTATGAGCTAAGTCATGACCAAGAAAAGGATCAGACAAGCTTTTCTAAGTTGCTATACAGAAAAGATATTAGTAAGAGAGGGGGGAAAGCATTATAAAAATAGCATTACTCAGAGTTCTAATCAAGTTTCCATTCACCTACATTTGACAGCAAAGAATTGAGAATAACTTCTATCCAACAAGTTGCAATTCAGTCTGTAGATAGATCATCTCACATTTTGAATATACCAAAATACCACAATCCACTTATCTACTCTTGAAGCAAGCAGTAGAGTTGCTGATGGAGTTTACTCTGCTTGGTAAAGCCTGGATCAGAGGTACTTTAAAAAGCTAGATACTAATTCCAAAGTGCTACAGTGAAAGTAAATATACTCCTTTATGTTCATTAAAACACAGCTTATTTGTTTTAGCTGCTAAAGATGCATTTCTTACTCAGTTCTGAGGGAAAGACAGGAAAAGGGTCAGAGCCCCGGAATCCTTACATAAAGCTGCATCACTCAACTCAACCCTCTCTGTCAGAGAGGGTGTCTCCAACAGTGAGACAAGATGTGTCTGATGATCAGAACAGATGAATGTGAAAACTGAAATAAAGTCCTGAATCGTATTGACTTGGAGTTCTTGCTGGTGGATGGCTCTGGAGACTTTGGAGAAACACTCTACAGACATGTAATACACATTAAGTTAGTTTTGCTACTAGTGCTTCAAGTAATCACCTTCTCAGAAAAGTATTATGGAAAAGTATACCAAAAATCTTCAGGACTACTGATCACAGGAACAATTTTGCTTCTCTTGTAGGTGGCCTGGACAGCTTCCTCACAATCCTAGCTGCAAGATACGCTTCAGCCAAAGGCAAGAACACAGTAATTCCTTTAAGATAGATTTTATTTACAGGAACATCCTTGTCTTTGTAGAGAGAAGGAACTGAAGTTTCTGGAAGTAACAAATACTCTTATTACTAAATCCATGAATAAGTTGGGTGAATTATCAGAAGCCATATCAGGCATTCGGCAAATACTTTGTGTCCAGCAGGAAGGCCAACAAGTCCACATTGTCTCCATTCAGATAAAATTCCTTCATCCAGTCTAAATCAAATGGGAAATTTTTGAAATTGTCAACACTGCTTCACACACAAGGGCACATCTGACCACATTTTACACCTCAACTTTAGTGATCTTTTGAAGGTACAAAGATAAGTGACGTGGGACATGTTGTTTTCCCTACCCAGGTACTTAGAGACATAACACAGATAGCATTTTCAAACTTCCCTTAAAATCATAGTCTAAAAATATTAGAAATTGAAACTTAAGAAGGATAGCTATACTTAGATTAGTTTTTAAAGTATTCAGTAACATTAATATGGACTTTTCTTTCTTGTTCAATTTTACTAATCTGAAACCAAACTCTGCATACAATATATTTCTCAGACACACTTTTATTTATTTAAAAGCAACTTTTGTAATCTCAGCTGTCAAACTTCCAGTTCACTGACAGGCATCCTTTTATAGTTATTTACCTACATATATGAAAGAAGCTATGCTTTTCTTTGAACACTCAAAAATGGCAGCAGCGCAATAGTTTTCAGTGCACACAACGTATATTGAAGCTTTCCGACCCTTGTGTAGCATTACATTACATTAGCACTCTGCCATTTCCATCAATAAGAAGTAAGCACTAGATGGACTAAGTAATATAGCAAGTGCCATGAAATGCAGTACTGATTTACTGAAAATAAAGTAATAACATCTTTCAGAGAAATACATATCTTCAAGGAAGAAGTATTAATAAACTTAAACGGAGGAAGAGAAGATTACAGTTGACAACAGACACAGAACATACTCTCAGAGTATCCATAAGTTATTTTGGAATTCTAAATGTAAAATAGGACAATATCTCATGTTTGATTTGTTCTAGCACAAATCCACATAAACCAGAGTGCAGGACTACCCAATATGAAGTTCTTACAAGGAAATTATACCCACAGTCTAACTCCTGGCAAGGACTCAAAAGCAGTTGAAGCAACAGTCATGCAATAGCTTTATGGTAAATATCAGACATTTTCATTAGTACATACTGGCAAAAAAAGTGCATGCTAATGTTCTGAATGCCTATTAAAAAAATGCAAAAATAGTATAATCATAAGAATTGAGAAGGAAGATTATCTGAGTTTCTCATATCATTTTTAAGATCCTTTAAGACTACCAGCAAGAGCTACTTGAAAAAAAGAATTTTTAATTTAAAAATCAAATATTTCACATGGAAGAACTTGGTCTTCCTATGTCAGCCACAGATCCACCTAGAGCAGCAGTTCAGGATAGTAAGAAATACTGCAAAAGGAATGCTTTTTAGGGAGAACACACAAGTCCAGACTGTTCCTCCCAGTGCATTCCTACAGCATCCAATAATGCATTGTGAATATCAGAAGATGCTTCTTAAACTAGTTCTTGTAATTATAAAATCATCATCTTGTTTATGACAACAATCTCACTTTGAACCAGCAACTTGAGTTTACAATCTCCAGAAATTTGATGCATAAAGCAACTTTTTTTTTTTATTTTTTTTTATTTTTTTTTCTTTTACATTCACCTCCTACTAATTGGATTGGTGAATAGCTTTAGCACAGCACGATTTTTAAACAGTTCTGTGTTCCCATTATCCACTGCCTGGATGATAACAGAGAAAAAAAAAAAAAAAAAAATCAGTCACTCTGCATCTTCTTCCTCCCCTTCAAAATGAAGCTTTAGTCACACTACTCTATTATACAGCTACTGTAGATATACAGATGTGTGCAGAGATATTCAAAAAAGGATGAGATGTACTGAAGGACATGGTTTAGTGGAGGAATACTGGTGGCAAGTGGACAGTAGGACTGGGTTATCTTGGAGATCTTTTCCAGCCTTGATGACTCTATGATAAATATGGCCTATCCGAACGCATACATTAACTTCAGTTATAGAACCTACTTTGTATTTATTCTTTTAAAAGGAGTTCGAATCCACTTCTAAAATACAATTCAACTTTTCAACATTTGAAACAAGAGTTTGGAACAGTCATTAACGTTATGTTGCAACCCAAACTCTGGAACAACAACCAAGCAAATTCAAAACACAGCAGTCAAACCCATACCACATAACAACTTCCCATTACCAAAATAGAGCAAAGTGAGTATCAGAAACTACCCCACAGAAAACACACCCTCACAAGTAGTCTTTTTGAGAGATCTAAGCACATTCTCATCACCATCATCTGTTACATAGAACGCACTAGAAAGAAGAAAAGCAATACTTATCTCACTTTGAAAGCTCTAAAAATGAATGCAATATACAATAAACATTACACACACCATCTTTACCCGAATTTTATAGTAAAAAAAAAAATGTACAATTAATGAATATACTGATGTTATGGTATAGCAGTGTGCAATTAATGAATATACAGATGTTATGGTATAACAGAGAGCTTAGCTATGATGTTATTACATCAAAGCAGGAAACAGAAATGATAGGCAAACTCACCTGTAACCTGGGCTCGCATGGGAAACTCCAGTGGAGCAGATCTCCAGAAGAGATCCTTTCCCACTGGCAGTCAGCCCTTAAATGGGTCTAGGAGAGGTGCAGCCAGGCTCCACCCCTTCCTGCAGCACAAGTGAATTGCCTTCACTTATGCTCCCATGGCTGACTCAGTGCTTGCTTCAGGTGATCAATCAGAAGTTCAGGCTATGATTCAGCAGTTCCCATACAACCAGTGTATCAATATAAAACAATTTCAATCTGTTATATTTAAGAAGTTAATTTTTCAACATTCATTATATTCCTGTAGTTACAGGACATTAACTGTTCATTTTTTGACATCATGAATTTGCATATTATAATTAAAAAGTAGCACCAAAAATACAGACAAAGCTTAAATGATCCACCCATGATACCATTTCTAATTGCAGTTGTCCCGATAGGTATTCAGAAATTCTTACCACGAATCCGAAAAACACGCTAATACTACAACCTAATTATACTATGACAAATGTTAGCTGCATAATTTTGCTCAATTAAGAGTTACCTTGCTTCATCCAACCCTAAATAATGCCATAGAAAGCACAGCAAATGAGAACTTGCTCAAACACAACAGCTATAAAACAGAAGCAAAGACACTACTTACCTTCAGAAGGCATCAGGTATGCAAAGACCTCTAGTGAGAAACCCTTGCCTCCGCTACCAAACCTTAAATAAGGTCTGGGAAGATTCAGACTCCATCCCTTCTGCTCACTCAGATGCACTGCTTGCACCTGAGCTCTCCTGGGTTGGCCCCGCCTGCCTACCAGGTACTCAATCACTGCTTCAAGCCATGACTTAGCATTTCTGCTACACGCCAAAACAAGCGAAAGCAAGGAAAATTTCAATGAAAAGAACTTCCATTAGAAATAACAAACAAGGTATGTGTTTCGTAATTTCAACACTCTTAGTATTACTATAAAAGAAACTTTCACAAGAGAAATCAGAAAGCATTTACGTTCCAAAGCAAAGACCAATGCATTCTGTTAGCACTACGTTTGGCAATCAAGAGCTAACCATTGCTTCAAGAAGTGCCACAGCCATTTAGCATCAGTGCAAACAGGCTTGGCGATTGTAAGGCAGGAGATACAACCAAGCACCATAAAAAGTAGTGCTGTAGCAACTGTTTCAGAGAGCGCAGTGTTTGGTGTGAGCTTCTCTGGAACAATCTGTAGAATAACTGTCTGAGAGCACTGAATGAAGGTTTGGTAGAGTTTAGCAAATTAATCTACAGGTAAGATAATAGTGCATTTCTTCAGAGAGTAAAATAAACAGAAAGCCCAAAGGAATAGAAGACTATGAGAAATGGTGGGAGCTGGCAGATCTGGGTCTATGGAAAGGATATGATTGTCTTGCACACATTTATTATTTCTTTATGCTTAAAGAACAAGACCTAGGTCATTAGAGAAGCTGTGTTTGCTCAAAGAGACGTACTAATGTTAAGTGTTGTTGCAATTTTTTGTTCGTTATTTTCCAACTCTTACTTATCAGGCTAAGGCATATTTGGGAAAAGAACAAGAAATATTTATACACGTATAGAGTATATCTCAAGAAAAACAAAGAAAAGCAGTTAAATTGTGTTGTTTGTAGTATTATCTTGGTCATCTGCATAATTTCAATAAAACTATTTCCTAGAGGAACACCTGGATGAGTACAATCACTTCCATTGTCATGGAATTCATCCTTTTCATAGAAACTCGTCAAAAATCAAACATTTATTCCAATATAGCTTAACATTCGTACCACAATACCATGCCTGATCTATATAAATTTATATAGCATTTTCAGACAGATGCTACTGCCAAGTTATGATGAAAAATATTATGAAAAATACTTAACTCCAAACCCATACTTTGTCTAGATCATCATTTTTTAGCTGAAGAAAAGTCAAGTTTTTCATAACCCTTCAAGACAAGTGTTGAACCATAATATATATTTTAAAAATCACAGTAAGTACAACAGATTTTTATAAGGAAAATTTGCTTGTTATGTTTGAATACTTTTTATCATTCAAAAGTCATATCTTGCAGCAAAATCATTTTATCTCAACACTAAGCAAGAACACCAACAAACTGACAGTCACAAGTGGTATAGCAGATTGCTTCAACTACTTCTCTAAAAGCCAAAGAAAGTAGAATAAGAAATATAACAACGTGGAGGAAAAATAGAATCATGTAAAATGTATGTCTGTGTTTCTTAATTTTTACATCCAAAAGAATGTAAAATATTTATAAATTTATCTAATTTGGTTTCTCACTTAAGAGAAATTGTTTCAATTTCCTGAATTGGGAACAAAAGCCAAGCCAGAGGTAAAGTAGAACTGTTGAGAAAGAAGAGTTTTAATTGCACAAAAATGCTCTGGCCAACAGGTTCTACAACTGTAGCAGTATGTGCTAGAAGGCTTTCAATTTAGAACCCCATCTTCTTATTTCTTCAGTTCATGCATGTCAACAATCAGTATTTCTGGGAAGAATAAATGTTTTGTCAGCTTTAGTCAAGAAAGCCGACTACCTTTCTTTGAAATACACTGGTCTAGATAGAATTCTATGGTGAATTTAATAACTAAAAAAAAAAAAAAAAAAAAAAGAAACAAACCAGAAACAATCTTTCAGCTTCTGAAATATAAAACAGGGACAAGGACTCCAATGCCACTTTAATGCTGAGATGCTCAAAATCTAGACTAGATTTCAAGAAATGTAATAATATTCCTACCTAAGTGCTGCAAGGTAGGTTCTTAAATTCAAGCACAGAATTCCTCAGGACAGTTGAAAATGTCAGCATTATCTTTTCTCCAGACAAAAAAGATTGAACTCTTCTGATCTTCTTCAAAACAAAGCAGCAAACTGCAAACTCTCACTTATTCATTTTGCAAGAAGTACAATCTGCTGAAAAAGCTTTATTATGGTCAAGATCTGAACACTTCCCAAAATTTGAAAGTGCAAGATGATATTATCACCTTTACCATTGATTTCCAGTTTTATGCCCTAAACCAAAGATAATTCTACCCTAAAGGTATGCATTTGCATAGTATCAAGATAAAGCCACCAGAAGATATGATCAAGTTTTACTTAAAATGCACTCCAGCAAAAAAAATAAAACTGCCAGGGCTTTTTTGATTAAGGCTATAGGTTTGCAAGTAGATCAAGTGAAAAGGCTCACTTACACAATGTAAACAAGCTGCAGACTTGTGCTGGGTAATCTAGATCTCCAGTAAGGGAAGAAAGAACTAAGGAATTCTCTGGACTGCAAAGCTACCAGAAGGCTATCAGAACACATTTCAGCAGACCAGAGATTAATCTGGTGAGTTACCTTGATTATACACTGCTCAAGAGCAACAGAGTGTTAGACGTTAACTAAATCAGAGGATCATGAAAAAAATGATGAAGGATTTAAGACATTATTTTATAAATTTATAGAAATCAGTATTTTCCAAAAGCTACAAGTCCTGAAGATTCTTACCTTGTATTTTACATTTTAATAGAAAAAGGTTTGGAAATAACAATGCTGACGCAATGTAAAGACTTATCATAAGGCAGCTTCTAAATAAGATGACAGAAGATACTATACTACTTATCCACAGGTAATTAACCTACAATAAAATTTCAAAAATACGAAAACAGCCATTCAAATTGTAACTATGGTGTCAAGCAACAAAAAGAACAGTTTACAATGAGAAGCTGTCAAAGCAAAATGGGATTTTCGTGGATATATCATTACCTCCTTCTGCAATAATCACTGAAGCTACCAGTACGTAAGCCACACCTTATTTTAGGAGACACTTAGCAGACATTAAGCCAGAGTTAATACTACATTGATAATAAAAAATTGACTTCACTTGTGAATCTCTCAAATAAAACAAACATCATAACAAAATCATAAATCGTTACATTTCTTTCTTTATCATAGTGAAAACATCTGACTCAGTTTTCTCTGACCCATTTGCACCTAATTGAACTGCAGAAAAAAACCTGCATACATACATTAAACAGGAAAGGAAAAAAAGATAAATATTACTTAAAATGATTTGTTAGCCTTTAGTGAAATTCTAAACTTAATAAGCCAGTGAAAAAACTCATACGAAATGTGTTCCTCCCCCTGCCCCAAACTCCTTTATAATATAAAACTCATTTCTCTATGAGCTGGACTAAAAGTTTCTAATTACCATATTCAGAGGAGAAGTAGTCTGTATGATCAGTGTTTCCTTCAAGAAAATTTGCATTCTAAAGCAGTGTTTACCACCAAATTAGTTCTGGACAAGACCACTTCCTACCTCTTTTCATTCAAATGCATATTTGCCTCCTAGCAACGCTAAACAAATGGAAAAAGTGACTTCTAGAAATCTTCTGAAGTCAGCTGTAAAATTGTATGAAGCTTTAAATAGTCGGCTCTTTCTAGATTTTTGATTCTTAGATCACGCGTGATGGATGTCAGTATTTTAGCTTTATAGAAAGAAAGGTTAGTGAATGTCCCTGCATGCAAATTGAGGGCAATTTTGCTTTTAACTCCCAAGGACAGTGTGAAGTAAAAACATCTACAAAAAATATGTAAATACAAATAAAAATTAAATACTCTTAACGTATTGAACAATTTAGCATTTTGACACATGTAGGTATTATGAGCACAAAATAAACTTATTTCAGTGTTTGGGAACTGCTGAATCACAGCCTGAACCGCTGACTGATCACCTGAGGCAAGCACTGAGTCAGCCACGGGAGTACAGGTAAAGGCAATTCTCCTGTGCTGCCAGAAGAGGTGGAGCCTGGCTGCACCTCTCCTAGACCCATTTAAGGGCTGACTGCCACTAGGCAAGAATCTCTTCTGGAGATCCACTCCACTGGAGTTTTCCATGTAAGCCCAGGATATGGGTGAATGTACCTATCGTTTCTGTTTCCTGCTTTGGTGTGACAACTATGTAGTCAAGCTCTCTGTTATTCCATAACATCCGTATATTTGTTATTTGTACACAGTTAAATCCAGTCAAAGGTTTGCTATCAACTTTTCAACAACAGCAGGAAAAAAAAAACCCTTAAGATATTAATGACAATAATATAATTCAGATGCTTTCCTAACATATGTTAATTCTTAATCCACTAAACAATTTTTCCTTACAAGACTCAACAGTTGAACTAATACAGCTTCTAAAGCAGTAGTACTAGAACTAAGCTACACATATCTACTTCAACTTGAAAAACTCTCCTCAGCCTACAGACTCTGAGTAGTTTGTTGCCAGGGCTAGTAAACTTGTAGCAGGGCTTCTTAGGAAGACAAAGGGTAAAGTTTAAAAAAAAAAAAAAAAAAAAAAAAACCAACTCCCAAACACTACATTTTTATGTGGAACTACAATTTTTATTAGCTTGCTACAGTTAGGAGAAGGAAAAGACCCAAGGGAAAGAACTGCAAACAAAGCCTTGTGCCCATCTGAGGGCACAATTAGGTAAACTGCTAGAACTACAAAAGCATATGCAGTACCTGCAGTATTAACACAGCACCATCACCTCAAGTAAAACAGCACACGAGCATAAAAGGCACTGGAGATGGCTACTAGTACCTGGGGGGGTAGGGTGAGTTGTTGCTTTCTTCTCTTAGTTGCTGAGTAGCCTGTCCATCTACTTAAGAGGCTGTTCTGTGGCCAGTCCTGAGCTTAGTAACTTCTAGCTTTCACCCAGTTTCTTCAATGGTAGCAGGGCAACAGCTGTTAGACAGAAACAAGACTCTGTAACCAATTTAGAAATTGATTATATATTTTTTTTCAAATATTTTCTTCAACCTCTTAGTCCTTCTTTTGCTACTCTGGAATTAAAATGATTAACGCAGACTGTAAGGTTCAAAAACAAGATTTTTGTTTTGTTTTGCAAAATTATCTGTAAATATTTTTCACTTGTAGCTTGTTTTCTTAAAAGCATCACTTGAGTTCATCCTGCTTGTAGTACTGCACCTTTAGGCCTTTTCTTTCCTTTAGGGATTAAAAACACAGTGGAAGTGTACCAGTTACAACTGGAAAACAAAATGGACGTTTTTATTCTTGGCTTTTACGCAAGTTTTTGTAGCCATAAAATCATCTAACCAGGCTTCTTAATTATAATATTTAACAATAAATCTGATAAGTATTGAACTATAGACATTCTAAATTATTTCCCTAATAACTTATCTTCTAATGTGTATTAGTAACACTAAATCTTCCCTTTCATACACTTCTCAAAATAGTAGCTAACAAGCTCCCACTGCCTCAGTCAGCAAAAATGTGAGGATTTAGCTGCCTACATGTTCTGCTATACCCAAGGTGCTGCTTGGACTTACCTCTCACACCTGTTAAAGGCCGTGGTTTCCTTACAGATCTGTAAAGAATGAGCTGAGGAAATCAGGTGTTGGGGGGGGGTTAGTTTCTTTCTGCCTTTATTTTTACCCTTGAAGCCAGCTTTTGACTTAAAACAAATTCACACTGCTGAAACCCTAATTTTGCTTAGCACACCTCATGGCTGTAGTTACCTTACTACCTCCCTCTCTGTAAAACATGCTCTACAGGCAGAACAACTTTTCTAATTCTGCAGCGCCTGAAGAATTAATGGCATGGCCTGATGTTTTGCACAGGTCTGTGTATAAGCTATTTCTCTATGAAGGACTTAAAACAGGAACTCATAGCAAATGAAGTTGAGTAGGCTGACAACATTTGATGAGTTAATGAAAATATTGTAGAAATAGCTTCGCTGCAATGGCTGTTTCACTAAAAACCATGCCATATTGTTGGAAACTGTTCAGTCTTCAGTTTCAGTAATTTATCTTGAAAAAGAAATGAGTGACTCTTGTAAAGGAGTTTATTATGTATACTTAATGCAGAAGAGTAAACCCGTGAGTAAAACGCAGCAAATGCTCTTTGTATTTAAAAGCTACAGATACTTTAACAATAGTTAAGAGAAATACATAGCAAGGATTTAATTTCATATATTAATATTCTTCTGTGCATTGTAATACATCCTTCTGTCCTACTGTGGTGATACAGAAGGATTGCAAAGACAACAGAAAGTCTGCTAAGGCATTGCCTTTGTGAACAACATGTTTTATGATCTTTATGCTACTTCTGTATGATGTCAAGTGCAGGGAAGCATCTGAGGAGAGTGGCTGAAGTTTATTTTTGTATTTGCAAGGATTTGCAGTGAATGAAGAATAAGATTTATTTTGGAGGCTAAGCTAAACTGAATCAATAGATGCAAAGCTTAAAGCAGCTTTTACATCAGCAAAAGTGAATCTAAACGTTCTTATGAGCATGCTGACTTTTATAGCAAGCTTATTTTATTATAATTATAAAGAAAAAACATTCTGCAGCACTCTAATTGTATGTTATTTAAATCCTACATTAGTAGGAATAGTCAAGGGAATTTAATAGAGTTCAGGGAATAAGCTGTTCCAGGCAAACATTTCTAATGCATCAGTGTTGCAGTTTAGTTGTCTTCTATGTCCTTAACATTTCTTAATCTTATGTTCTGTTTATTTTTTTCCTAAAGGAAAATCTGTCATGATTTAGCTTAACTTAGTTGATAGTAAACAACTGTATGTTATTGTTGATTAGTGCTTTCTCATGAAAAAAATAAAAATAATTTTATCTGTTTGAGAATTTACTAGCCTTGATGCAGTCGAAAGAAGTGATTCTCTTTCTCTATTTAGCATTGATTTGGCCTCATCTTAAACAGTGTGCAGTTCTTGCACAGGATATTAAGATCCTTGATTGTATCCAGAGGTGGCAAATCTGGCAACAGAGCTGGAAGGCATGTCCAATGTGGTGAGGCTGAGGACACTCAGGTTACCCACTCTGGAGCAGAAGATGTTGAGGGATGACCTCATTGTTCTCTGCAACTCCATGAGGAGGGGAAGTGGAGAGGAAGGTGCTGGGATCCTCTTCCTACGAACATGGAATAGGGGAAGGGCACAAAGCTGTGCCAACAGAGGCTCAGACTGCTTTAACTTTTGGTTAGCATTGAAGGGACCATGACTTCGGACAAGATAATCTTTGAATACCCTTTCTATCAAGATTGTTCTCAGCTGTGTTCTAAGCTGTTTCATTTCAGTGGTAACAATGAAGTCCTCTTGCAACAAGACCTGAGAAAGTATGATGGTTCTGTGTGGGTTCTGAGTTGATTGGTTGGTTTTAAGTCTGTCAGTCAGATCGAGCGCTCTGAATCAGATGGATGATTGTGTCAGACAGCATTTAGGGAGTTTATAGGACTGCTCCGTATGAGAAAGAGGATTCTATGGAACAGTCAAAGTGAGTCCATTCAAAGTCTGTTGGATAGATTCTTCTCAGTCAGTTGGTTCTGAGTTAATTAGTTGGATCTGAATTGGTTGAGTGGTCCATTGCAGTCTGTCAGACGGTGGGGTCTAGGTGAGATGGTCTGTTACAAGTCAAATGGATGGTGCTGGAGAAATAGTTCTACACTGGACTGATGGGTGTCCAGGAGCTCTTAGTGAATTGAATGGAAGGTTCTGTATGAGCTCGGCAGCTCTAAGTGAGTCAGTCAGTTGCTTCTAGATCAGGATGTCAGTTCTGAATGAATCGGATGATTTTAAATCAGACAGTTCTAAATCAGTCAGTCATTCAGTTCTAGGTTGGTCAGTTCAAAATATCTCCAACAGATGGTTCCAAGTCTGTCCCTGGGAGAGTTTTATATCGCTTGGTTCTAAATGAGTCGGTTGGTTGGCTCTATGTTGGACTGTTCTAAATGTGTCATTAGATTGATTCTAAATTGGTTCTCTGTCAGCCAGTTCTCAGGGTCCTACAGCCTCTTCTAAATTGGTTGATTTTAAATGAATCACTGAGGTTACTATAGGTGAGTAGGTCACACTGTTCTATATGAGGCATTTGTTTACTTTCTGAAGATAGCTATCAAAAGGATTTCCATTTTGGTGTGTATTTAGACTTCTTAGTGTTGTGACTCCATTGCTGTCTATTTAATATAAACAGGCTGTCACAGCTTTTATCACACTGTCTAACTGGTTTGGAGCAAATTGACTCGAGTGTGATAACAGCACCATTATTCATCTTTATCTGCACTACGCAGCTCTTCATAAAGCTGCGGTCTGTGTACCTTCTTGATTGCTAGGAACAGGGAGATAAATTTGACCCACAGAGTTCCCAGACTGCTAATTTCTTTGCTTCTTAGTATTGCTAAGCATACTAAGAGGAATACTAGCAAATATCCTAGTCTAATAAGGACATCTACGCATTTAAAGAGCAAATAAACCACAGCGGCAGTAGTTCTGGGTGTGGCTTTTTCCCCACAGTGGTCTGTGTCTGTCGTGCAAAGCTCTGCTGCTCAGCTGAGCTCTCTGTTGAAGTCACTTTTCCCTTCAACACCAGCTAGCTCCATCACGTTCATTTCTTTCACGCCAACATTCCCGCCGGCTTGCTATCGACCGTAAGAAACCAAACCAACCGAGGCACCGCACCGGCGGTCCGGCAGCGGCTTTTCCAGCGTGCACCCCGCCCCAGCTGCGCACAGCGCTTTGCAGTCCTCCTGCACACCTCCAGCCCGTTTCCTTCCGGGGCCGGGCTCCCGCGTCACGTGACGCGTGTGTTGACTTCCCGGTCGCGCTCCGGGACTTACCCGCGGCGGCGGAGGCCGGCACCGAGGCTGGGCCGGGTCGGCGAGCGGAAGCGATGGGAGCACGAGGGAGCCCGAGCGGAGAGCGCGACGGCCGGCGCTGCCCCTCCGCCGAGCTGAGCGGCCGCTGCTGACCGCCTGGCTGGCCCGAGCGGGGCTCGGAGAGGTTGGTGCTGGAGAGGAAGGGCTCCTCGGGGGGAATCATAGAATCGTAGAATGGCCTGGGTTGAAAAGGACAACACCGATCATCTAGTTCCAACCCCCCTGCTATGTGCAGGGTCGCCAGCCATCAGACCAGGCTGCCCAGAGCCACAGAGAGGTGGGAGTCGGCCTCGAGTAGGCGTTAAAGCTTGTCAGACAGCTGCCTGTAAAGCCGGGTGGGTTGTTGTGACGGTGGGTTGCGCGGGGCCCTGGGCAGCCTCGTGTGATGGGACGTCCCTGCACTCGGGATGGGGGTTGGGGCTGGATCGGCTTTAAGGTCCCTTCCAACCCCAGCCGTTCTGTGGCTTTGTTCGTGAACAAGGGGCAAACTAAAATTCCTGGTGCGTTACGTGAAAACAGAAACAGGTAAAATTCAGGAGCAGATGGGAATGCAGGCTTTGTGGGTTGTGTTGAGCCGGAAGAAGTAGAAATGAGTACTGCTGTAGCAGCACGTAACACTGTCAGCTGTGGAGAAATTACAGCTTAAATTCCTCATGCTTCACCTAGCAGGGAAATTAACCTCCTTAAACAAGTCACTTTTCCACGCCAGGCCTGAAGGGGCCATGACCAAGTGCTTGATCTGAAGCTCAGCAGCCCTGGGCAGGGGCTTGGATCTTTGAGGTCCTTGAGGTCCCTTCCAGCGCAAGCCATTCTATGGTTCTGTGATTCCAGCAGCCTGTAGGTGTGGTGAGCAGGTCAGGCTGAAAGCTGTCCAGTGAGTGGAGTTTTTGGCATTTCTTGGAGAATACTTTTGTTTCCTGTACTGTCTCACACTTTGTGTGTGCAGTGACATCTGCATACAGGAAGACAACTCTGGAAAAGATGGAGTGAGGACAGAACATTGTTATAGTAGTCTTCTCTGGGCTTTGGAGGTCAGCTGCTCCCTGGAGACAGAGGTGTCTGTGGACTAAGAGAAGCATTTAATTTCCTGGATATTGGTGTGCCACTACTGCTAGCAATACTGGTTATTGGTATGTGTATGCCACAGATTTTTTTTTTCACAGAAATCAGAACAAATCTACTAGTACTGCATTTAGCTCCTGAGATGATATCCAATAGTTTTGTCTTTCGTATATTGTGATGACCAAACCAGTAACCAGCGCTTCAGATGAGGCTGCACAGAGCAGAGTGGGACAACTGCTTCCATCATCCGAAGGCAGTGCTAGGCCCATTAATAGTTGCATGACATTCTTACTATGCAAAATGGTAGATGATCATAAGATTTGACAACACATTCATGGAGGAAAAAATGATGTTTGGGAAGGGAAGTACAAGTAACTTGAATGTTGAAAGTCATCCACTTACAACTTCCTGTTAGCAAACTGTATTCAAATGATCATGGTTGTTCAAGGTGATGAAACGTAAACCTGAAAATGTTAGCGAATTACAGGATGACCAAAGGATGTCAGTGCAATTCAGTTGAACTCTCCTTTTTATTGCTGCAACAGGTGGGGTGTTTCTGCTTGAGGTAATGCAGTTACACAAGGCTTTCACAATATCTTATCTCTCAATGCGTGAACTTACCGAGTATGAATTTATCTGACGGTTCAATTGAGCAGGAGGAAACTTATGATTGGGCGCTAGTACTTATCACATGTTTTACAAAAGATGACATTTTTGGAAAGCAATAGCAAATCAACCAAACAACAACCGAAAAAGGCAACCTTCTTAGTTTACTAAAATGTGGGTGTGTTTGTTCTCTATAAACATTTTTAAATGGGAAGGAGAGAACACCAAAAAATGTCTATTAAAATAATAGATAATGTTAGTGTGAGAACATACAATTCTCTCAGTAACCTTTGAATATACTATGTTTGATGCTAGGCAAGTTCAACAGCCAAAACACATATTGCCCTTTCTGGTATTCCTCTGGCACTGTTGCTTCTGATGAATTTCAAGATTAATCTGATTGTTTAATAGACAGGATTATATGATGGAATGGCCTCAAATGTCAGAGGACAATATTAGAATACAACTCCATTTTCTTTTCCTTTTCTGATAGCTGACAGGGAAAACGGGGAGGGATGGTGTTCATGAAAAGGTGAACTGAATACATTATGGTGAGGGTGCATAGTACTTGCAAATTAGCAGTGAAGATAATGCCAGATAAAAACTATATTGCATCCAGATGTGGAGTCTTCAGTACAGGGGACGTGTGGCCCTGTTGGAGTGTGTCCAGAGTAGGGCCACAGAACACCGCCTCTTCGAGGGCAGGCTGAGAGAGCTGGGGCTGTTCAGCCTGGAGAAGAGAAGGCTGTGAGCTGACCTGAGAACGGTCACAGTATCTAAAGAGGGGCTGTAAGAAAGAAGGGGACTGATTCTTTAGCAGGATCTGCGGTGATGGAACAGGGGAAGTGGCTTCAAGCTCAAAAAAGGTAGATTTGGGTTAGATGTAAGGAAAAATCTTTTTTCAGTGAGAGTGATGAGACGCTGAAAGAAGTTGCCCAGTGATGAGGTTGATGCCCTGTCTCTGGAGACTTTCAAGGTAGGCTGGTTCAGGTCCTGGGCAACCTGATCTAGCTGTGCATGTCCCTGTCCACTGCAGGGGAATTGGGGTAGGTGGCCTTCTGAGGTCCCTTCCAACTCTAAGGATTCTATGACTACGAGAAAGTAAAATTTATGGAGTGAGTGCTGTTTTTATAAAATAGGCTTTTTGTTATTTCTCTTGATCTTGTGAGATTAGATGACTGGAAGCTTGAGATTTGAAAAAATTTCTTGTTGTTCCTGAGGAAATCTGGGTGTATGCTCGAGCTCAGGCAGATTTCATGATAGGCGAACTACAGTGATCTGGTTTGAGAGTGTACAGACAATAACTGCATTTCCTGAAGGCAGCAAAGTGAAAGTAATTGGAAGGTCTCACTTAGCTGACATGGTTGTGAAGAGCATTGAGTGTGCTGAAACTGCAGAGCTGAGTCTTTGTCAGCATGAATTCTCAGGGAGGGCTGTGGACTTTGTCCATACAGAAGGATAAGCAGTGCCCAAAGCTAGCAGCTACTGGGATGTGTGTATGCAAAGGTTTTGTTTTAAAATTGGAGCAAGAGTCTGTTTAAAAAACAAAACAAAAAAATAACAACAACAAAAAAAACTGTTTCTGTAGAGCAGACTGTTCGGGACTGAAATTGCAGAGAACTTGAGCTCTCAGATGTGAAATGGATGCCTGATCTGATGGGTTGGCAACTCTGCCTGTGGAAGGGAGTTGGAGCTGAGTGAGATTTAAGGTCACTTCTGACCCAAGCCATTCTGTGATTTATACTGCATTCATTTCCTCCTCTGTTACAGAGAGAAAGCTAATCCACTTACTTAGTACTGTGAATACACCATACTTATATTTCCATTTATTTTAGCCCTATTTAATGTGTTATTACTGTGATTGTCCTTAGTCTTTTTATTTTTGGTGTTTTTATTCTGACCCATACTTAATGTATTTTCATAGTTAAAACTCTGCAAGAGCAAATTGATGCTTGTTCATTTTCATTATTGAGCTTTCAGTATTTTGTCTTCCTTCCCTGTTATGATACATTAGCATTAGTAGACTGTTACTAGATCGTGAATGTCCACTCTTGACAACTACTGTTTCAGGAAGCCTTGGAAGTAGTTTCATAGGGTTTTCTTCTGCAAACAAAACTTCAGAAGAGGATTAAAACACTTCATTGTCCTTACGTGCCATTTTCCTGCAGAATGTTGATCAGTTTGGGTGATCCTTTGTGGAGCCAGAAGTTGGACTTGATGATCCCCACGGGTCCCCTCCAACTCAGAGTGTTCTATGATTCTATGCTCAGGGGAGTGGAAGTCTTGCTTGTTTAAGCATATCACATACTGTGTGGAGTTTTGGTGCTAACTGCAGGAATTCTGCAGTTCTTTTGCTGGAAATTCTTTCAAAAGGAAAAACATTACTAACCTTCCTGAAATTAAGTTAGGGGCTGCAACACACTCATTCAGGGTTTCTGTGGATCAAATATATCTCTTGAATTAAATGTTTTATTTTTTATGCCTATGTGCACAAACACACCCTTCTATATGAGGCAGGGTAAACCAGTACAAAGTCTGGAGGCTGTTCCTAATGCCATTGTGAAGCCCAACTCCTCAAGTCTGAGAGGTAAACGGAGTAGAATGGTTCAGACTCCCAGTGGCCTAGGAAAAGAAATTAGGAAAATACCATCTTTAATTTTCTTTCATTTGACACTTGGAGATAGTTTGGAAACCATTCTTTTCTTCTTCAAAGCATAAAATGGGAATCTACTTGAAACTAGGAAGAATTTCACATAATTCTGCTTTTACTGTCTCTCCTCCAGTTCCAAGTATGACGTTGGGGTTTCGAACTACAGAGTCTGTGCAGTGCTCTGCTTGCCATTAGAGCCTTTGCATCCTGAAATTCATTTGAATGGTGTTCCTCATATGTAAAACATGTTTTATATTTAACTACTCCCATGGTGTTGATGACTAATATTTGTAAAGCTCTACAAAAAGAAGAGCTGCGTTTCTGCCAACTGTTAGTAAGAAATGGGAAAAGGTTCTTATTCTCAAAATATTGAACATGTTAAATCCTAAAGCTGTAATTGGGATTGTAAAGTTCCTTTAAGTAGGCTGAGATGGACATCAATTCTAATCATAAACATTAATAGCTTGATATTGCATATTACTTTAAATATTTTAGTGAAAAATCTCCCGTGTTTACTGTTTACCACAGTGCAGATTATCTCATGCACTGGAATTCCAGACAGCTCCAAATTCACTCGGGTGCTTTGGGGTGACAGCTGTGTGGCATTTGCAGCGGTGCATACATGTGTAGCTTCGGGCTGGAGAAACCAAACAGAATAAAAGGCAGAGGTCTGTGCTGCCACTCAGCGAGCTGCTCTGCCCTGCCAGATTTGGGGAGCCCTCACTTGTGGAATAACCAAATTACGTGTAGTGTGTCAGAGACTCTTCTGTTACTCTCCTGCAGTTCATATTTTGTAAATAATGTAGTATAATAGCAGGGAAACCAAATTTTGATTCCTATATTTAAGCAACAGAATGAAAGGCTAAGGCGAGGTATTTCCTACAATATAATCCCATTTGTATTAAGTTTTGTTTTTAAGGATTTCTCTCCATTGATTAAACACTAAGAGAACTTTTTCTCCAGTTTTCTTCTTTCCCTGACAGCACAGCAAAGTTGTGTGAAATGTTTCACAGTGACCTTTGCAGAACTACTCATCTTACTGTTTAATAGCCAAGTTTATTCTTGTTTGAGCTTGTATCTTGTTGTCCTTTGAATACGAGCTTAGCAGACACAGGAGAAATAACTTTGGGATTTGTTTTGTGTGGGTTTTTTTGGTTTTCTTTTCTTTTCTTTTTTTTTTTTTTTTTTTTCAGAAATGCACTTTTCTGAGTTTGTTGTATTATTAGGTTTTGATAATTTACTTAGATATGTTTGGCAGTGCTGTTATAAATTTCTACTGCAACTTCTTCCGTGTCTCCATGTTGCTGGCATGACTGCAGTGCTGACTTCATTGTATGCCTTGTAAAGCTGGAACAACTGCACTTTTTTGTCACTGTAGCAGTAAGATATGAAGTGTGGGTATTATGGATACTTTCATTTTTCATTATTTGTGTTGAAGTACATACAGTGTGAATATCTGATGAGTTTCTATTCTTGACTGCAGCTGTTGAGCTTCCAGTCCAAAGAAGCATGTTTTGTGATAAAGCCTCTGTTTATTAATTGAAGTTAATGGTCTAAAAATTGCACTGCTCCTTCTGAATATTCGACTTCATGCATTTAAGCATGTGCAGTGTGTGCTGCCTCTCTCGCTTCCAAAATTTACACGTTGTCCAATCTCTTCTTTAAGAGGATGGGAGAAATTGGCTTTCCCAGTCTCAAAGGAAAACTTCTGTATGGTGGAGGCTTTGTTTTCTTTTAGCATGCCTTAAAAGCAGTCAAAAATGTCTGTACCAGCTCTTTCTGAAATGTTAAACTTATGCACTGACGTAGAAAAGCATGTGTTTTAAACCCCTTTGAATGTTGTGGGGGTTGATTATCTGTACTGCAGATAGCTTCCAGCACCGGTTTAGAGAGGAGTATCAGAAGTCTAGAGTTCAGTAACTGTAAGCTAAATGAGATTTCTTAAGTGAAGATCAGTGTAACTAGTTCTTCTGGTGGGTGCTGTTTAAAGGCACGCTTGGATTTATAAAATATTTGTATATGCTGAGTTTATGACTTACTTGGAAGACTTGCTCTTTTAGAATAAGCCAGCTCGTTTAGTTATGTTCATTTCTTTCATTCCATCATTTATGTTAGCATGCTATCTCATCAGGAGAGCAAACAAAGTTACTTTGGATACTAATAACATCCTTAATTTGCATAAGAGTTGGGGGAAATGTGCTCAAATACTGTACAGTGTTCACTAATATGGCACGTAAAGGCAAGGAGTCTTCGTAACTAAATCAGTATTGAGTCTACTGAGTGGCCTTGAACTTTTTTATGATAATGAGTAACATTAAGGGAAATGCTGTTGGGACTTCTGCCTTAAAGTCTGGAGTCTAAGATTGCATAGTTTGTGTTGTAACGAAAGCTCAGTGTAATGATTATTTAGTAATTTGTCATCCAGGTGAGTTTGCCCAGTGATGGTCTAATGACTGCCAGTTTTTTTACACACATGTTGAGATAAATCATGCCACTAAGTATGCTTTAATTCATATATTAAAGTTGTATTGTAAAAGTTGGGAAGTGTATAAATATTTGCATTCTAGAACAGATCAAATTTGATACCTTCCTTTTGGTGTGCCTGTTCCCAAGAAGCGTAATTGACTTCCACAACTGTAACCTTATACTGTAGTTCAATACTGGCTTGCAAAAACTCTAGTTAGACATTGCTTTGAAGTACATGTATTTGTTAACAAAGTTTATTGGATGATGTTACATTTTTATGAAAATGAGGAGCTCGTAAATCTGATGAATGCTCAAAATATTTGTATCATGTTACAGTGGAAGATTTTTTTCTGAAATTATTTTAAGATATAAAATGGGTCTCAAGATTTTCTGTAGGATTAAGGTGAGACTTGAGATGAATTTCTCTTTGTGAAAATTTTACTCACATCTGTCTTTTTAAACAGGTGTCATGGAGGAGTTGGTGGAGGATGACATCTGTATTTTGAATCATGAAAAAGCAGACAACAGTCATAAGAGAGATGGGGAGATTCCTGTTTCAGCTTACAGTGGAGATGAGTCTGTTGCTTCCCACTTTGCACTTGTCACTGCATATGAAGATATCAAGAAGCGACTAAAGGAGACGGAGAAGGAGAATTCCTTTCTAAAGAAAAGAGTGAGAATTTTAGAAGAGAAGGTAAGAAAAAAGGCAATTACTACCTTTACCAAGAAACAAATGGGTTGTTACCCTTCCTGAGTTTCAAATTTCAAAGTGTACAGAAACTCAGAGTTTGGTAAGGTACATATTTCCAAATATAGGCATTCATATAGAATACTTTTTCAGGGGGCAGAGAAATGTAACGGGCAAAATGAGTAGTACACATACTTTGAGGGCCAATACAAAAGTGAGGGGCAGAGATGCGCTATTTTTATGATTTGGTTTCTCATTCTTTCTTTAAATTAAGACCTAGAGGAGTAGATACTCAAGGTTGCTTTGGTTTTGTATTTGTCTTTTAAAACTCTTAATTTTTAAGGAAATATTTATAAATCTGTCATGAACATCTGTGGCAGTTATACTAAATGCTTTCAAATGCCTTAATACTTTTAAAACATATGTGCAGGAGAAACAATTAAAATGATAGTGTGATAGTCAAAACAAGAGCCTTCTACACAAGCAGGTGTGACTTGAACTTGGAAAAAATATGGTTAAGGAATTGTCTGTCACTAATCGTGACTTGTGGATTGTTTTCAGTACATAGCAGTGAGCTAGCAGACACAATGTATGGCTCAAGATACCAGAATTCATAGATGGCTTTTGGTGTGCTTTCACGTTAGAAAAAGAAATAAATAAAAATCAATTTATTCCAGTAATTTCTAATCTTAAAAAAATGCAATTACTGATTTTTTTTATTTTTTTTTTTCTATGTATAATAATCAAAACTTCTTATTTCTCATCTCATCTTAAACTTGCAGCTGCTTGGCTCCCGTCTGGAGGAGGAATGCAGTTCAGTTGGACGTGAACAAGTCAATAGGGCATACCAAGCCTACCGAGAGGCCTGCATTGACAGAGATAATCTGAAAAGCAAACTGGATAAAATGGTATGTCTTAAGTAAGGATTTAAACACAGATGAATACAACATAGTTTGTGGATGTTATCTTGGAATGAATTTTTATCTGCTGAATATCTGAGATAGTTGTTTTATCACTCTTTCAAGTGTATACTTGGTGATGCTATGTGTTGGAGAAATAATACTGTTAAGTATCTTTATTTTCATACAGGGCTAGACTGAAAAAAAATCAAAGCAGGATTTATTTGGTATTTAGAAAAAAAAAGTTGAATTGTCAGACGTGATAGAAGAAAACTTTCTCTGTTTTATTTTCTGAAAATAGATGAAAGAAACTGCAGAATCCATGAAAAACTTGAATGAACAGTTGCAGTCCAAAGAAGTAGAGCTCTTACAACTAAAAACTGAAGTGGAAACACAGCAAGGTACTCAGTTACTCTGTCTTGGTATATGCTGGCTATTTTCAGTGGTTATATTACAAACTAAGGGCATTAAGAATTTTAATTCTCTATAGTAGTTAGGTAAAGAAGGTGAAATACTGTACTTTAAGTTTGTGTTGTCTTGTAAATGATGACATGCATGTTAAATCATTGAGAGACAAGGAGCTCAAGGTAAAGACTTGAGGCTATTTTGGCCAATATTACAGTGCTTAAATTGCATTACTTTACAAGCATGTGATGTGCTACTTCCATTGCACGCTTTTATGCAGTTGAACACTGGGGGTTTTCTTTCTGTTGTTCTGTCTTCTCTAACTAGCCACTTAAGACTGGTGAGATGCTAGGATCATGGTAGGTTGCTTCTTAATAGTAACTACCTGATTTTATTTCTGTCTAATAAAGACTTACCTAACTTCTAAACTTTCCTTTTCTTTTGATTGCATCTTTTGTTTTTTCTGGTCGGAATTTCTTGAGATGCAAACTTGGAAAAAAAAGCATGGGTAAATTGTGCAACAGTATAAACAGGAGGAAAAGAGGCTCATGTTTTCAAAGCATTGGAAGAAGTGTGTAAGTTGGTATATACCTTGTATATTTGTTATTAACTGATTTTTATATTTGCCAGGATTAGGCTGTCACACAGGGTATGGAGTGGTTGAGGTGAAACCTTATGTTTATGGTTGTTCTTGAACTGGGACTAAAATCTAATTGGTGGTTTTTTTTCAGTTATGAAAAGTCTGAATTGTTGTACTCAGACCAGCTGGGAAATAGAGAAGCTGAACAGTGACCTGAAAGTGCACAGTCTGGAACAGGATCTAGAGAACCTCAAGCAAGAGTGCAATAGTCTCAGAAAGGAATTGCAGAAATATAAACAGAAGGTACTTTCATTTTTAAGTATTTTTTGTATGAATAGTTTTGATTTCATTACAGCATTACTTTGAATACCCTTTTCAAGCAAAATAAAGGGTAAATAAATAGATGCAAAGAATCTCATCCCTAGCACATGAAATAATTTAAGGCTCTGTCTGCATGGGGAAGTCTCAGCTTGCTGAATAATCTTTTAGGTCTGGCATATATTCAAGGGTAATTGAGCCCAGTCTTTCACAGTTACAGGGGACAAAGCTGATGCTGTAAGCTGATTGCCTTGGATGAGGTTACAGGTGAGAACTGGATTTGGTAGCTGGAGGTCTTACCTTGAGTTGTCCATAGGAAACAGGTAAAATAGAGGGCACAATAGGATTTGAACGTCTGAGGCTAGAAGAGACTGTCATAGTGCCTGAAGAAAATTAAGAATTGAAAGAACTTGAAAATCTAAAGTAGTAGAAGAGAATGGAACTGGCTGTGCAAGTAGCTGAAAAGTGAGGGAACCAGTAAAACTGTTCAGTTGCTTTGTCTTATACCTAAAAACTCATTCAGACATGGAGGCAAAGATTTGTTAAGTGTAAGATAGGATGATGAATTATAATGATAAAGCAGGAATTAATGGGGTGGAGTTGATAGTTTGCATAAGAAAATCAAAGGAAGATCTGAGACAGAAAAGGCAAATACAGTTGAAGATAAGTATCAGTGTCTGCTCTTTCCCTCTCTTGTTCACTCCTGTTTGTCTTATGAACAGTAAAAAGGACCTAAACAGAGGGAGAGGAGGGAATGGTTGTGGAAGAAGGATTGTTTGGAGAAAATGGCAAACTTTTTTAACCAGTACATTTTCCATCAGGATTTGAAATGAAATACAGGTTTTCAGAATTTTGCCAGTGCCTCTTTGATGCTCTTCTCCCTGTTTTATAGGCAGGTGGCTGTTGTGAGGAAATGACTGTATAATGTAGATGTGGTTAGGATCTCAAAAAAGAAACACTGGGTTACCCTAACAGTAATAAAATACAGAACTAAAATAATTCAAAAGACACGAAAACTGGTGCATACTTAATACTTCACGTTTTATAATGGCAGTCTCTAGGTCTCTGCAGTCACAATGAAATTATAAAATAGATTTAAAGAAGTTAAAGGTGATTGTTTCAAGAAGCTGGCTTATTTAGACTCTGTGATCATGATTATGAAATTTTCATATGGTATAGTTTCACATGGTATTTTTGAGTCATGTTCACGGTACATGAGACTTAGAAGCAGAATCCTTGCATGGCCGTTATCCTGCTTCCTAATAGGATTTGTTTTAATTTGGAAATGTTCCTTTAGCTCTTTTTCTCATGGGCACATGTACATTACTACAGAAATTTACTTCTGAAGCAAATCTAATCATCACTGCCTACCCTGCCTTGCATTATGGAGCAGCCTGGAGTGTGGGAATTAGATTCCTTTTTGATGAAACTAGTAAGATGCATCTCAACTTCTTCTGGGTATTCAGAGAGTAGACATAGCTAGTTTCAAGTAATGTCCTTCTCCTTTGCTGCCTTCAAAGCACGTATAGTTGGAGCATTGGATTCTCATCAGAACAAGTCTCTAAGGATCTGCTGCCATCAGCAGCTTACACAGACACGTGCATACATCAGTTGTTTCAGTTTTAGTCTGTTTGTTCCACTAGGTGGGGGTAAAACACATTACTTGGAAGGTACGCCAGGTGTTTTGTTAATCTTCATTGCTGTTGGTTGTTTTCACCTAAATTTGGCATTATTTTAGATATTTTCAATAACTTGTAGGTTCAGAAGTTGTACTTAAATTTCTGTGCACTTTTAATGTCCTCAGGTAGTTTTATAGAAATAATTGAAGGTTGTAGATTTCAGTGTGAGAATTAATGTTCCTGGAATGAACAGAATAAAATAGCATTTGTGAGGAATACTAGACATAACTCTGAAATAATGCTTAGGCCAGAAGCTTTTGTTTTAGAGAATAAACAGGAGGAAAAAAACTCTCTCTTTTAATATCATTTCTACTCGATCCTTTTAACTACTTAATATAGAAACCGAAAACGTTTTCAAATGTAGGGTAATATAGTGCAACTGAGTTTTTGAACAACCAAATTGAATCTCTAATGAGCAGTAAGAAAGTCTTTAGAAGCAGAGAGAGGAGAAATTCTCGGGAAATACAGAAATATAATGGTAATGACAGGTCACAATTTTTTCAAAATGAGGTGCTACTTTTTTCTTTTTAATGTTTTAATTAAATTCATTAACATTTTCAGATGCTTTCTTTTCAAAGTAGATATACGTCCTATATTTTTTCTATGTAAATATTCTTGTTCAGGTTTTGCATTGTATTTGATGCAATGTGTTGGACATTATATTGACAGGTTTCTTGAAGTTTTAATGGACTGTCATAAAACCACAGTAACTGGTGCCAGATTCATTATAGCTTTGGCTAGAAGGAATGGTGGAAAGGGAATGTGAAGAAAAGGAGTATGAGTGAGGGTCTAATAGCAAGCATGAAGCAAGATGCATGTTTGATTTTGTTAAGCACTCCTGTTAACTTCCATGAGGCTGCTTGTATCACAGATCAAAGAAGTGGTAAGGTTGGACAGGACCTCTGGAGATCATCTGGTCCAGCCCCCCTTGCTCAGTCAGTGACACCTAGAGACCAGGACCATGAATTTGTGTTACAGTTTCAAGCAGTCTCAGACTTGAGGGATAAATTGTGTTTTATGATAAAAGTAATGTGTGGCACTGAATCTTCACTGAAAGAGTTTGCTCTGATTTAAAGGTCTTTTTATATGAACACAGAGAAAGAAAACTAATAACTGTCCTCATACTAGACAGCAGACTCTTTGGAAGTCAAAAGTTTTTCGTCAAGTATTTCTCTTCCAAGAAGCACAAATTCCAAGGACTCAGCTGTAACAGTAAATACTGGAAGTATAGTGGTGGCTGATTTGAAGCACTTTGTCTAGTCATATAGAATCAGCATGTTGTAACCCATGCTGTTTTATTAATGAATTCATGCAGTCATGAATGAGGAATGCTGTCACATAAGTAGATTGTTTAGGCATTTTAAGTGGAAATTCTTAGTAAAACTCTTTATGCTCATTTTGAAAATTGCTGTAGCCAACACAAATGGAAACTACTTGTGATGTTTAATATTAGCTAACTTGCAGGCTTATTGCAGTATTTTCCAGTAGATTTGAGCTCATCTGTTAATTTTCTTTCCTTTCTTCATTCTGTTATGCAGGACCAGGACCAAGATGAAAATCCATTAAATGGAGACATTCTTCAAAGGCAAGCTGTTCAGAGGTATGAAAATCAAGTGGCTTTCATGTTTTATACTTAGTTTACTGGGAGACAGTTAAATGATTGAGTAGATATTCTTACAGCCTCTTCAAATGTGTTAATTCAAACAATATAATCTAATTTAAAGTCCAGGCAAATACTCATTTAGAAAAACCATTGTCTTTTTCCTCCTCACTGCTGTGAAGAGTGAATGTTGTCTATGAAGTCCAGAATGATGAAAATATTTACATCTTCAGACTCTTGTGAAATGAAAATTTCTCTTCAAGAAAATGAAACTCTCGGATTCAAAACTCAATTTTTTAATAATTTGTTCAGTTGACGAGTTGGTAGATTATTTTCCAAGTCTCATTTCATTTTTCAAGAATTTCTTCATTCTTTGTATGAGGAAGTTTCTGTGTTTGCTTGTGTGGTGGCTTCAAATTTCTTGCTTAGTATTGGAATATATATTTCTATTAGGAGCCACGTTAAAGGATTTTTTTTAACTGAGGTGCCATTATGTGAGCAAAAAGAAATGGCAGCTTGCCTGGTAATTGCTAATGTAAGAGAAAGCACTGTTCTTATTTTACAGCATTTAAATAAGGAAAATTTGTGCTTCTGATAGTGTCCTCTGTTATCCTGTGTTCAGTGTGTGCGCCATATTGGAAAGTACATATATTACTAATCACTAATCTGAATCTTAGGGATTGAAAGAGACCTCTGGAGACTCCAACTCCTGCTGCTAAAACAGGTTTCCTAGAATAGGTTACACAGGTGGTTTTTGAGTATCTCCACAGCAAGAGACTCCACATCCTCTCTGGGCAGCCTGTTCCAATGCTCTCTCAACCTCACAGTAAGGAAGTTTTTCCTTGTTTGTATGGAACTTCCTGTGTTCCAGTTTGTGCCCGTTGGCCCTTGTTCTGCTGCTGGGCCTTTGTACTGCTGGAAGGAGCTGGTCCCAACCTCTTGTCTTCTGCTCTTTAGATATTTATAAGCATTGATAAGATGCCACCTCAATCTCCACCAGTCTGAACAGTCCCATGTCTCTCAGCCATTCCTAATAAGGTATATGCTCCAAGCCTCACATCATTTTTGTGGTCTTCCTTTGCACTCTCTGGAAGTTCCCTGTCTTTCTGGAACTGAGGAGTCCAGAACTGGACATGATAATACCCTTTAACTCTTTATGCAGACAAACAATTCATGACTGCCTGGAAGTTTCAAGATATTCTGCCTCAAATAAATGACATTCTCCCTCCATCTCTTATACCCAGTTATGCCTATTCATGTACTTCCCCAGTTTTCCACAAGAGGGTAGAGTATTCCCTCCTAATGTCAGGCTGTTTAGAAGAGTATCATCTTGCTTACTGGGCTACTGAAGAGATGAGAGAGGAAATCAGTCACTGAGAAAGAACACTGTAGTGTATCTGTAGATACTTCTTTCATATGTTCTCTGGTGAAATTATGATAACACTGTACACACTATGCCATTTGCACTCTCTCTTGTGGTTTCTGCTGGAGCTTCATAGTCTTACATGTCTGAAAAAAGGTGCTAGTTCAAGGTAAAATGGTTCTCTCTTTGTTCCTACAAAGAAAATTTATTTCAAGAAGTCACATTCAGGTGGCAGCTGTCAGAATTAACATATGTGCAACATAGTGTTTATTGTAATGTGATATACATAATGAGCATGTAGTGCTTTTGGAAAAAATAAGTCCATCTGAAAATCTGCAGGGTAAAGAAGAAAGAAAAGAGAAAACCCTGAAAAAAACTCCTATGTGAAACATTTGTTGTAGCAAGCAATCACAATGTTTGTGAGGGTAAAAGGTATTTGCAGTTTGTTAACATTGTGGAAAGAGATTATTTCACATTTGTCAGCAACCGTCTAATACTTCTTTAAATTTTGAGTTTGCAAACCTAGTTTACTGTACATTGAGTTAAAGTGGTTCTAAAATCTTACATAATATCTTTTAATTTTTTTAAGGTGATCATATTCTTACTATTTTCAGGCTGGGGACTGTTGGCAAAATATTGGAAATGTGTTTCTGAGAGGTGCAGAATTCATACATTCTTTTGCTTTTACTCTAGTAATAAGAATAATGAAAAAGAAGGGAAGAAAAGATCAACTTAATTAGATTCAGCTGTGTATTACAAAATCTAGCTTTGTATTAAAAGAAAAGCAAGAACAAAAAAACAAAGAGTATTTGTGGATAGAAGTTTTTGCTTTCTCATAAAGTGTAGAGTGAACACACAAGCACATACGGGAAGAGAAATTATAATATTCAAGGTTTATGTTATCTGTGTGAAGGCAGTACAGGGTAAACATCCAACACCTAGAAGTCCTTCATTATCAATCTTTGCGGTGAGGTTCTTGGTCATCCCTTTGCAAGGTCCTTTAAAGAAGCTGAACTTATGTTACAAAATCCCTTCCAGATGGTAATGTTCTATACTTACCAGTTTTACGTATAAATATAGTTAAGTATTGGACAGTTTTGATATAACTGATGTTTGGTCTTATTTTTGAGGCTTTTTAAAATGTGATTTTTTTTATTAAACATTCAGTGCCAAAAGGATTCTGCAGTTAAAGACCTGAAGTTTTGTTAAAGTATATTGATGGATTTTCTGGATCTCTGTTCATCTTCACTTTCTTAATAGATAATTATTTTAAATTTCAGCATTGGAACACTGCTACTGTTGCTAAATATTTCCTATTGTTTCCTATTCAGATAATGAAATTGATCTCTAATTTTTATCCTTTATGATAAAGCAGTATATTATATAAATTAGGTGACTTGAATCAGAAACACTGCTGAATTATTTCAGTTTGATCTGTGTGTGTGCACTCTCTATCTCTGTTATTGAGTCTGAAATTATTATACAGAAGTGAATAGTGTAAAAGCCCCAATATCTATTTTTTTTATTGAATATCTAACATGGCCAGGATCACAATTATGATGGTATGTAAGGTCATTTGTCAAAAGCCATTCAGAATTAATAGTCTACTTTTGCAATTTAGTGTTCATTTAATAGGTAATGTATATATCATTTATGTATATATCATTTAATGTATGTATTTATAAAGGTTAAACTTTGTATAATATACAAAGTTTGTTCACTTTATGGTAATCATCAGAAGTGCTTGTTTCCTTTTGAATTTTGGTGCTCTAATAAAATAAGTAATATATATCAGGCAAAACCAATTAACAGTTAATGTTCAATGAGCCTTGGAAATGTTAGTAAGTATGGGGGTGCTCCAGAGATGGCAAGTATTTAATGTTGAATTTTTTTTTGTTTTGAAAGTGTGCAGCAAGCATATTGGGAACTGAAGAGAGAAATGTCTAATTTGCAGCTAGTGACTGAAGTGCAAACTGAGGTTCTACGAAAATTGAAAACAAACATAACAGCGACCAAGAAAGGCAAGTCAGTGTTTGCAGTAGCAGACCTTACAAAAACAAATCGTAGATCCAAGCTGTACCATTTTAAAAAGAAGCTAGCTATCATATCTTATCAGAATCTCATCAATTGAAGTTGATAAGCTAGGCTACATTATGGTTCCAGCCTAGCCATTTTCTGCTTTTGCTTCTGTCTTATACTGGTCAACTTCACACATAAAGGTGTTGCTGATGTGTTTTTCCTTCAGTACTGTATTCTGTTCCCCTTGTGGCTTTTTTCTCAGTCAAGTGTTGCTTATGTGCACAAGGCTGAGGTGTTAAGTTTACTTGTATTTGACCTTTTACCACAACTACTTAAAAAAAAAAAATATATATATATATATATATATTTCAATTGTTGTCTTATTTTCCCAGTTTAGCATTTTCCCGATATAGTATTAATTTGGTAGCATATTAGACTTCAATAGACTGAAATTCCATTATCTTTGTATATTTTGTTAACATTCTGAAAAGTTGCACTTTCTAGCAAACTGCTGTGCAAGGTGACTTTTTCTGACTGATAGTACAAAACTGTCTTATTTCTGCTGCTACCTTGTAAGCAGTTTAGGGGAGAATAACTTCTGTGAGCAGTTAATCAGATGTTTTTTTTATTTTGTGTGAATGTTTCTCTTGAGCCAAATGGTTTACAGGAAGGTTCTTATTGTTGAGGCATGACTTATCAGTCCATTAGGTTATCTCAGTATTCTTCCCTTGCTTGAGTGCTGGTATTTACTGTGTTCAGAATACAGAAGATGCTGGTCAGAGAAACTGAACTTGGTTACTTTTGTGACAGTCTTCAGGGTCCCTTTTTTATTTCTAAACAGCTTTGGGCTCAATGACCCAAAGACAGGATTCACCTGCAGGTAAATGGCTGGCTGACTAATCTGTGGCCCACAGTGATTAATGATAATTCTCTGGTACTTGGCTGATAAATTATTAACATTTTCCGAAGTGTGTAAGAGTAGGTGGACAACTTTAGTGGAAATGAAAACTTTTTTTTGTATGTGTTGCTCATAAATGTAATGTAGATACACCTGTGCTGGTATTTGTAGAAAAATATCAGCTTGTGCTGAGCAGGGGTTGAATTTGCTTAAAACGTCTTTGTAGTGCTAGGTATTTTACCATAAACAAACCACTTGCTGCTATTAGAATATATATTAGGGATGAGGGAAGCTTTATATTATTTATTATTACTGATCATCATCTTTCAAGGTGTGTAAAGCGTGCAGAACACAGTTCATTGCTGTGTTTATGATGTTAACATTCCAATTCTAATTGCCTCCCTACAAAAATAACAGCTAACATCAACAAATGTGTTTCTGCTGATGGATTTTTGCTGTTTTTGAAGGCCTTTTCTACAGAGCATGTGAAGCTCAGCCTTTATTTTTGCCTTGCAGAGTACCTGATAGCAGGTATAACATGAGCAGATTTAAGATTAAAAACTAAAGTTTCTCCCCTGCTGAGTAATGTGTCTGTTAAAGTGTTTCAGGTATCTCAAAAAATTGATAGCTTAGAGGGACCTTCACAGAACTTCTCAAAGGTACCAGCCCTGAGTTGGTATGTTGGTGGCTGCTACAGTATACTCTGTAATCTACTTGCAGTGTAGGAAAACATTGTTGCCATGCTTTTGCTTCCTTGGCAAAGATTCTCATCTCTGTTCTTTGCCAGTTATGAGGCTACTCTTTAATTTGAACACTGCAAATATTTAATTTTGACTCGTCCTAATCTAAGAAATAATCAGAAGTTTTTCCAACTATTCCACTCATGGAAAAGTGTAATGCTATAATGCTACAGAATTTTGAATATGGCTGTGGCACTTCAAACAGCCAAGGTATCTGAAAAATTAATGTAAATATTCCAGAGAGTAAAACCTACTTTGTCTATAAATGATTAATGATGACTACCATTTTTCAACTGATGAACTGTAGTAGTACTTGAAATGTGCTACATTAGATTCCATTCTCCTTAAGCTTCTAAAGGTTACCGAAATTTGAATGGCCTTTTAGACCTGCCAGGATGAAGAGGCTAAATCCAATTTATCACCATCTCTTTCAGATACAGTGTCTCTACTGTTGGCAAGTGCCTTTGGCTGACATTTGCAAGCTGGGTAACATCCTTTAATTTTTAGTGACAAGTTGCAGTTGAGTATTTTGACCAAGATAGTGGCTCTTATTTTTGTTCTTTCAAGAACTAAAGACAAAAATCACAGTTCCTATTCCAGATTCACAACTATTCTGGAAAATGATCTGTGAGTTCCTTCAACTATAGGAATCAATTATCTACTCCATTGAGGTAGCACTACATGACCTGAGCATTTTCATCTGTCTGAACAGACAGATGTGTATTGTTGCAGCTCTTTCATTTCAGGTAAACACTGTCCTACTTCAAAATCCTTCCCTTTCTAATGTAGTTAAAAGCTTGACTGAAATTTCAGATGACTGAACGTTGCAGTCTGTGGCTTTACTTTCAAAAGTTAGACAATACTGGAGTACCCGGAACCTGTGAACATGCATTTCCTCCTTCTGTTTCATGGACTGGGAGCATTTAGGTTCTTGGCAGCCTGAGAACACGACTTGTTAAAAGAACCAGTAAAGTAGGAAGAAGTGTCCTCCTTTGTAAGCAATATTCTGAATCTGGTAAATTTTTCCAAGCGCATGGAAGTCCTCTGTTTCAGCATTCATTCCAGTCTTGTCAAAAAAATTACTCAGTCTGCTGGTGTTGAAGTGGGGAATGGGAGTTGGTGTTGGGTATATTTAGATATTGTGATTTGAGGATCTCTGGTTCATCTTGCAAACTCTGACTGAATAAGTTAGTATATTCAGTTTGTAACATTTAATTAGTAGTTACTAAATCAAAAGATGATTTGAAAATCTGTAGGTTGAAAACCCGGCTTTAACATACCTGCTATACTGTTGTACATTTTAGAGTACATGACAAATGCACTAAATAATCCAATGTAATTTAAAAACCTTTTTAAATCTTTTTCAGCTGCCTCTTCTGCACCAGTACAATGTCTTGAGTTGAAGGATATTACAAAGCAGAACCTGATGTCTGGGGTGGTGTATAAAAAACTCTCACAGAGTGATAAAGTACACTGCAGCGCTGCACCACCCCCTCTGCCGGGAGATGTGGAAATCCCATCTGAAAGGGTGATTCTACAAGCATGGACAGATGAGAGACCCATTCCAGTTGATGGTAAAACATTTCAGGAACACCATTCTTACGGAAAGAGCTCTCTGGAAGATAATTCCTGGGTATTCCCAAGTCCTCCAAAACCTAATGAGAATGTATTTTGGGAAACAAATAAGGTTTTGTCAAACTGTCCGGCAGATTACCTAGATCAGTGTAATCAAAACTGTCTGCACAAGAACTAAGCAATTTTTAGAATGAACTGTGACATTTTAGAATGATTCTGAATAGGCACCTTACTGCTTGAACTTTTGAAGAGGTATTTAAATTGGTTGAAGTGGGGTTTTTTTGGTTGTTGTTTTGTTTTGTTTTGTTTTGTTTTTTAAATATTCTATTTCTAAAACAGAAAACCCTGTCTTCCTCTGCTGTAAATCAGGAGCAAGTTCCTTGAAGTTAAAGCTCTGATGGTATAATGTGAACGAATCGAGCATAGGGCTTACACAGTCTTTGTTGCAAATGGCATCTGTTTCCAAAAGATTACAGCAAATAGTTCTTGAAATAAAACAAAATTTCATTCTGTATTTGTTTGCTATTTGTATGTTTTCAAGAAGATATTTGGTGGTGTTCAACTTGTAACAGCTCTGAGTTTGTTTTTGTCAGGTTTTTTTTGCAGATTAAGATACTAAATGAAGATTGGATTATCTCCCTCTCTCCTTTCAATTAACTTTCTTACTCCTGTGGTTTAGAAATGCTTTTTTGTGATTTTCATCAAAAAGGTGAGATTTTTGTTAAAATTTATGTGAGATACCGGCAAGGGAAGAATCACTTGTAGGCTATCCTGTTTAGGTCACACTGTTTGGGGCATTATGAGGTTTTTTTTTTTGGGAAAAAAAAAAAAAAAAAAAAAAAAAAAAAAAAGGATCATAAGTAACACCACTGAACTCAGTGATTCCTAACAGCTCAATTCCCCCTGCGTATTCTGGCTGTGGGAAGCCACCTGAGTTCTGCACTCAGTGTTACCTGCCACAGAATCATCCTATTCACGGTGCACTTATCCTTACAGTGCCTCCTTTGCACATCACCAGAACCTTGACTTTTTATTTGTGTGGTTGTTAAAGCTACTAATTTTTCTTTTATTAAAGAAATAAAGCCTTAATTTAATTAGACTAGGTGTTCTAGTTCATTGTTTTGGTATCCTTAGTACTCCATTGAGAACTGAAGTTACTCAGATCATGACTGCCTGCTTTGTAGACTGTGTGTCCTAGTACTTTTTTGGGGGTTTCAACTTAAGGCCAAGAACTGTTTCTAGACAAATACAATTTATGCCTTGTTTTTTAGAAACTTTTGCTTCTTTATCTAAGTTTAGTACAACAAGCTTTAGTAAATGATTTGACAGCTCAATACTTTGCAGGAAAATGCTTTATATTTCAGATCCATGAAGCTTTTGACCTGTAATGAGTGGGAAGGTGGTACTGAAGATGTTATTTACAGATCTGTGTGGGGATTTAAGTATTTAAGTTCACAGGTCCTACTTAAGATCAGTGTGATTGAAAAAAATAATAATTCCACAGCTGTTTAGTAGCAAATTACTTAAAATTGCCTGAAAAAGCATGGGGAAGCTATGACTATGGCATAACCATTGTAATGACAGGCTGTAAAGGTGTTACTTAGGCAATTGCTACAGGATCTGTGTGGTTCCAGTCACTGCAGTCACTTTTTTTCCCTGTGGAATAAATGCTTCACATGATGCCCATCTTCTCCTGTTTCAGTTTGTCTATTAAAGTTGAAAGAATGCCTTTCAGATATCTTCTACTGTATTAGTGAACAGCATACATAAATAATGTTTCCCTTTCACCAGATACTGTTTTTTATCTTTCTATTATCTTGCTCACGTATAGTGGCTTGTCTGTGATTAATGGAAATGGTGTCAGATGCTGGAATTTATTCTGACCAATGAACACATCTGACTCAGGGGAGTACAATCTCTTGGAAAGTAATAGAACAAAAGCCAATATGCATAAAACAAACCCAAGTCACTAGGCTTTAGCTGATAGAACCAACTACCTGTGTAATAACAAAGCAGCAGGAAGCATTTCTCATGTGGCTGCATAAAGTACATGGTGTCTAGTTCCAATGTAGCTTGTTTCTTGGGGTTCCCCCAGCCTGTCTTCATGGACATTTTTTATTTTAAGTGGTGTATTATTCTGCAGCCATCAACAGGAGCACTTTTTGATTTCTGCAATGAAGGAATTCTGTGTAAGATTTTGAAATAAATTTATTTTTGCTTGAAATTGATTTAACTTACAAATCTTTTCTAGTGTTCAGTGTAAAAACTTTTTACTTGGCTTTAAACACTTGATTTTATATAAAGGAATTAATTTGAGATTGGTTCTCTTCCGTTCAGGAATAAAACAGCCCACTGAGTACTTTGGTGTGTTGTTGGGAGACGTGTTCTCTTTGATGCTGAAGCCTGAAGGACTTCATTACTTTTAGCTGCAATACATTATCGGGGTTCCACTGCTGTGTCAAAAGATGCCCCAGCAGCCTGCGACAGCAAAACTTAAAAATGAAGCTTTGCTGGGTGATGTGAAAGAATTACCAGGCTTTGCTTCCAGCTCTTGGTTTACCAGTGCTGCTTTTCATGCTGGAGAAGGGGCTGGTAAAGAAAGGGATGATTGCTGAGAGGAACTTGAGAAGAAGTGCTGACATCGAAGAGAGGAGGGTGAGATTACAGAGCTTACTTTAGGCTGTATTTCCAATGTGGTCACTCATTGCTGTGGTGAAACTTTAACATTTGAAAGCAAGTCCCCAGATCTGAAGTCACCTGGGAGGTAGCTTACTTGAAAAGCAGCTGTTGGTCTGAAGCACACTTTTCCATCTTGAGTCAAAATTTGACTGTCATTTAATCCAAGCCACGGGTGGCTTAAGGTACTTTCTTCCATTTTCAGAAGTAAAACCTTTTCATCGCAGTGACAGCAAATAAAATGCAAAAGTAACAGTAGAAAAGGGGTTCTGGTGTTTAGTGTGCAAGTGTGTATTTGTTGCATCAAGCAGTAAAATCGCATGGGATAAGGACCAATACCTTCAAATAAGCACAAAAATTGAGAAAAATTCATTTGAAGGGAAACTGAACATTTAAAATCATCACCTAAACCACAGGTTTGACAATTTTTAATTTAAGAAAGCACCGATTCCAGAAATGAAAGACAGCTTTTGGGCAGGTGGTCGTTGTTGCCATGCATGTTTATGTGAGCATATGGCAAGCTGATGAATATGTATTTGAATGCTTTGAGAGCTGGACTAACCTTCTAATAATGCATATGTAAACTTCCATGTTTGCTTGATTCCTTTTAAGTAATTTTAAAATCTCATCCCTGCCAGTTTTATTGTGTTTACAACAGATTGGTTTTCTTCCCATATGAAATATCCATACTAAAGAAAAGCAAATTCTTGAATGAACTGTAATGTGCTGTTGAATTTCTACAGCTGGAATAAGGCAAGCTCTATACTAGACATGTGGTGGAGGTACAGTAAAACAAAAGCCATTGCAAATAACAGTGTATGAGCTATACTAGAGATGTAAAGCAGATATGATTAAATCTTGAACTCTTTGCAGTAGACTTTGGGAATCTTAAATACCTGTATTTTTAATGGCAATGTGGCCTAATAAAGGAAGACTGAGATGCTGCAGTAGCTGACCGACTCGCCTGCATTTTCTTCTCATCTTCAGCTAGGTTCTGAGTGGTGGAGAAGAGATAGGGTATTTCCCTGTCACTTTGTGTAGCATTGCTACAAAAATATTTTTTTTAAAGGATCAGACTTTGCCCCTCTTTGCAGGGGAAGAGCATGCTATTTGCAGTTGTAGGCAATAGACAAGTGTATTTATTATTGTTGACTCTAATTGTAAACTCATTTGAATTGTGTTGCATATTCCCAAGTTTGATAAGGATTTGAACTATTTTTCTTAAAAATCTGTTGTCCTTAGAAAATGTTGTGGCATGAACTGAAATCGGTGCCCCTCAATTTGCTCCTTTTAGCAGAATGGACTTCATTTCGTTGCATTTTGAAATGAAAGAGATCAAGTGTTACAAACAGCAAGGTGGAAGAGGATTCTGTAGTTATTGGGATGATGGTATTTTTGTGTATGAAGTTTGATCTGGGGGAGAAGCATGAAAAATAACCAGGCACTTACTGTTACTGAACTGCAAGTGGATGGAACATTTGTTCCAAGTGCATTTGACTTTTTTTTTTTACCTACACTGACAGTATTCTATCAGTGTCAATAACTGTCTTTAGTGCCACATGGTGGATGGTTTTAAACTGGTGGATCCCCTTAAAAGTAGTTAAAGTGTAAGCTTTACAACTTGCTGTAAGCTTCTGTTTGTTAGAGGTAGTGCAACTCCCTCATCATCCACATCTGACTACTCTGTCAGAACAGGACAGCTGAATGTGCTTAGAGTTTTGTTTCGAAGTCAGAATAGCAAGCCTGGCTCTTCTTGACTAGCTTTTGACAAAGTAAAGTGTGTTTTTGTTGCTTGTTTTTTTAAGTTGTATTTAAAAAAAAAAACTTAAATATTTAAACTTTTAAAAAACTTTTTTAGGAGTTAATCGATGAAGCATAGCGTAAGGCTTTATCAGTACTACTGATGCTTTACTGCCTGCATTAGAATAAAGGGCTGCTTCCTGTTAACCTGAGCAGGAAGGAGAGGTTGCAGCTGAGATGAAAACAAGCAGTTTTAAACTTTAAACTGAAGAAGTTTGCTGGTATGTGCGTGTTACTGCACAGCACTTACACTTTCATTTCAACTTTAAAAGACATAAATGCAATTAAGATACTAAAAGCATGAAAGGTGTGAAATCAAGAATTCAAAACTAGGAAAAAATCAAATTAAGGCCATGAGTGTAAAAAAAAAATAGGCTGATTCCAAAGGTAAAGGCTGAGCCCGTTCTGAATGCCACAGCAAACGAGAGAAAGTGTGAGTACTCAGTTCTTAAACGGGTGTCGGTAAAGAGAAGTGAATGGTGTACAGTTAATGATTTATAGCAATTTCAGGCTCGATAGCAAAGTGAGCTTGCTTACTCACTGTCAGCTCAAAGGGATTGGTTACAGCCCTGCACATAAAGCATGTAACAGAATGGCAGAGGAGTAACACCCGCAGGTTAAATAGGACTTTGTCCCATTATCCATATTATTTCTACCAGCAGTACCAATCAGTGCACTGGGGTTCCTGCCACCTGCTGAATGTAGATCCTGCTAACCCACAAAAGAATGACTGCATTGCTGTGCTATTATCTGTACTGACTAGCTGCTGTGTGAGCTTGAGTGAGACAGATTCCCATGAACACGTAGTGCTGGCACCTACCTACCACAGTCAGTGCACCACACTGCCTCTAACAGCATGCTTACCCCAAAGCCAATCTCTGTAAGAGCCTTTGATAAAAATGACAAGCACACAGGCTTTCTTTCCAGAGACTTCTAAGTGTAGCATGTTTTCATACTGAAATAACAGAACTGCTGTCTTGAAAAAATAATAAACTTTTAAAAGTCATCATCTACCTTCATTTTCCTCTATTTAACTACATCTGGGGGAAAAAAAATCTTCTATTACTTGATGTTAAGTATTTGTTTTCCAAAGTACTTTAACTGATGAGACAAAACCAAGTATGTGTGTAGGAAATCTAAGTTAAGTTAGCTAATTAAATAGCTGAGTACCACTTGACTACTAACCTAGAATGCTGTACATCTTCTAGCCTGTCTTTCTGAAGCATTCCTTAATTTTCCAGTCAACATGCTGCCTAATAGCAGAAGTAATATTACTGGTTATTCCATTACAACACACAGAGCAAAAGCAAGGAGTAACCTTCAAAGTTAACTTGAGCTCATATATATAGATATATATCTCCAAGGCTGATTGGAATTTCCCACTTGAGTAACTTCATAGCAGTAATAGTTTTGTGGTGAAATAGTACCTGAGTTAAATGCAAATTTTATTACTTAGGCAAAGGATATTTTTATTTCGTTTCTATATTGTGACATGAAGGTTACCATGTGAACAAATATCCTGCGTGGCCTTTCCCCACTCATACATTTTAGAGTTCTACGATTATGCAGCTTTAAGTATGTAAAGTATGTAAGCTTCTGTATGCAAGAAATCCCTTGTGTACCCCTTTCCCACAGGGACTTGTTTACACTTAGTTTTTGCAACGGCATTAATAGATGTTTAAAAACTGACCTGCATCTTAAGTATGTAGTTTAGTTGTTTGTTCATCCATAATCATTTTGCAAGTGTGGTCACGCCTGAAGTATGGAAGTGTATTTAATCACCTTCATGCTGAAAAAATGACAATGGGGAAGACATTCCTCTCAGTGATTTCTTGCCCTCATTGTGCCTCTTGCCATTCTCAAGGAAAGTCTGTAGGGACAACTCTTGAGTTCTTCTCTAGAGCTGAAGCAGTCAGTTGTGCCTCACAAGGGCATGGAACATCATCTCTTCTGATATTGCAAACTCAAAATTTAAGTCACAGAGCAGGTAGAAGCAATATTGAGCTCTTACAACTCAGCATTTTCACGAAAAAGATGAAGTAAATCGGTCCAAGGTCTTTTCTGCATTTGCCACTCTTCTAGCAAGAGCATCAAAAATATTTCCATATACTCTCAACTTCAGGTGACAAAAAGACCAGTTTAAGTACATACCCAATTTATGATTTGTTAATACAGCTTACATTTGATTACCCTTAAATTTTTATGTAGTTTGCCACATATAACTAGATACAAGCTGTAAATTTCAAAAGGCTGTTTGTTAATTGGAAATAATCTCAAGTCTGGATGGAGGAGCAGGCTTTTGCTGTCAAAGTTTGCAGGAGAAATTGCATGCATTATAAACTTCAGTACAGAAAATGAGAAATGTTGACCTTCAGCTTCAGAGAGATTTCTGTTACTGACTTGCTGCTAAATTTTACCAAGAGATACTGATGATTTAAAAGAAGTCTGTTCAAATCAAGTCAAATCATTAAGTTGGATATAAAACAGTTGATTTGAACTATACATTTGAAGTAATCTTTTGCCTTTTTTTCTTAATTCCAGTTGCTCTATATTCTTCTCTTTGCTTCAAATATTCTGCTTTGCATTCTTCATTGAATGATGGATCAGTATAGCTAAAAGAAAGACAAACATTATTAGAATAATAGAATAGAAACTCTCTAAACAGCACTCAAAACTGATCGTCAGTCCCTCCCAAAGCATCCCACCCAAAGTTATCATCTTAAACTCTAGATACTGAATTGGTCTGCCTTCTCTTCTGAGACCACTCTTTCTTGAGGCACAGTTCTGATTCTTCAGGCCTATGCATGAAACCATAATGAGAAAAACAGAGAAAGGGAGAGCCAAATTATTCTTTCTTATTTGCAGTTAGGTTCAGTTAGGTTCCTTTGTATAAGAATCTCTGGAGAGCACTGATCTTTATGCACCTGAGAACCTACCATGAATTTAAGGGGAACAGTTTCAAGTTTGTTCCTTGAATAGTAAACATGTATGTAGGTAGCTCCAAAAGTCATGTCTCCTATTTATTTTCAGGGAAACTACGACAGATATAAAAACCACAATAACACCATTTGACAGTGTTTTATAGCTTAGAATTTTCTATATCCTGCAATGTAGTCACCTCTTTTAGCTATGTACTTTAGCCAGAGATGAACAAGAGCCTGCACATCGTACTTGTAAAGTCTGCACTGTTTCACATCTGTATGATGGCAAATTTTCCAGTGATATTCCAATGTTGCCACCATCATTTCCAATGCACTGAAACCAATATTCAGCTCTATATGCATTTCCCTGGTCACGATTCATGTGGATGGGTTGACTGAGATGCTCTTCATTTCATGGTGCATGGCCATCTAGAATGTGGCCTGTCTTTCACATCCCTCTCACCACTGCTGAAACACAGCACCCCCTGCCTCACTGTGCTCATGTCCACTGTTTGGGCTCCATAACTATGAATGTCAATGTGCGCCATTTTTTTCTGCATGGAGGAATTTACTTCCACCCCTTTGCTTCTTACACACTTCCATGTCAGATGCCATTCTGTCAGACTGCCCCTCTGCTGCCATCTGTCTCATGGCAATAACATGTAATGGAGTACCGGTAGGAAGGTTCAGCTTCTGCCATACTGCCACCATCTACATCTGACCTTGTGGGCCATCATAATAACTTAGGAGGCATTACTTTCAGAGCAATACTCATAGTATCTTGATCATTAATTTTGTCAGCTGACTTGTAATTTTAAGTCCAATGATTCAAGCACTAAATATTTTTCCATAGTACATATTTTTTTGTGCTGTCTGTTTTTGTTTGTTTCTTTGTCTAAAAAAAGGTAGAATTCAAGGTATGGAGTTACAGACAAATAGAACTGAATAACTTTGAGTTCCCACTGCAGTTAGGCTTGAACTCTTGTGTAGCTGCATCTTTTTAAATTAATTCTCAGACATCAAACTCAACCTATCATTACATTAAAGGCTTTTAACATAAAGTTCTGGTTTAGCAGGGTATGTATGACATGCATTCTATCACAACCCAAACCACCCCCACCCACATCAAGCTCAGAGAACACCAACTCCACACAAAGAAGTCCAAGAATAACTTCAGCCTAGTGACACTGTGGGTATATTAGACTTCAAAAAGAGACATTTAAATCCATAAAATATCCATAAACATTGAAAGACAGTTCAAGAAGCAAAACCGGAATGAACTTATCCAGTTTCTATAAGAGACTGTGCTTCTACCATTCACCCACATCCTCAATTCTGCACACTGAGTACAGGGCTGCATTTCACTGGGGCTGAAATTCTGGATCCGTCAGCAATATTTAAATGCAAGAAAGCATTTTTAGCCATAGGAGAGTTTTCTTAATGAAATTAAGAAACTCTAGTCAAGTAGAGCCCTGACCACCATCCTTTCTTCTAAAGCAAAGAGATGATTTTCAGAAAAAAAAACAGCAAAGTCACAAGGTTAGCAAAACCCTTCTTAGAAATACTAAATTTTCTATTCAATTCTACATTAGTACAGCCAAAAACATGGAGTGAAACAAAGACTCAGAAAGGACTTACTAGCCAACGAGGCAATCTTTCAGTGCTGTGTTCTCTTTCCGACACTTTACCACCATAAGGAAACCAGTTTCTTTGCAACACTTAGTAAATGCTGCAGAAAAACAAAAAGATTAAAATTAGAAAAATGACAGTAAAAAAAAAAAAAAAAAAAATCCTTGTGTGTATGCTTTTCCACAGGAAAAAGTAGAAATAAAAAAAACCTCACAAATCAGACCTGATTTATTATTAACATAGCCATGGTTGGCCTGGAGCCTTATACTGTTTATAAGATCTTTGTAGCCTGTTTAGCAACAAGATTCTAATTAGGATCTCCCCTAATATCGTGTAATGTGTGCACACACTGCTATGGCTAATACTAACACATTTATGAAGCTACTCTCGCAGCAAATCCATGATTCTTAGACTGCTTTTCATATTGACTATTCAGGGCTACTGCAGCAAAACAAAAGGAAGCATGAAGAATTAGGTAAGCCAAGATTGTTAGCATTTCCTCTTCAGTGAAAGAATTATTTTGGAATAATTAAAGTACATTTATATCTACAAATTAAGAGCGGAGTAATGCTGACAGCAACTACTGTCTCAAAGAAATGTCACTGCCAATCGCCTCCTGAGAAGGCATCTTTGGGATACAAGACAAAAAACTGTGAGGTCGTGGTTCTCTTCTGGAGTGCAGGGAGAAAGTCAGCAGTTAGTTTATCAGCTGGGATTGTCAGGTGGTGATCTATGGCACTGCACTGCTCCCCAGAGGACTGGCATCTTCTCTGTGTCATGTGGCAGCTTTAGGTGTTCTTCAATACAGATCTTCTTTGAAGTCCAAACGGCCAAGAAAGGTCAGTCCCTGAAAATACTGACCACCTTCAAAGTTCTTGGAATCACAATCTTTGGAACAAGAGAATATAAAAGGGAGGAGAGATATTCATCAGCCTCTTCCCAGGAAAAGTGATCTTGTACCTTTTTGCTCAATGAAATGTCAGTACACAGGCAGTCTCAAGGGCCTTGAGACTTAAAGAACAAGTCAGTGAGATACAGAGACAGAAACAGATTTGGGGACTAAAGAAGAAGCCCAGTAATGTGTAAGGCTGTTGGTTTGTATATGTATATTTTTTCATCTGGGGGTAACTCAAATTATGTCCTGTTACCAGCATTCTATACAGATGTTTCAATAAATAATAAACTAGATAATAATTAGCTGTTACATCATATTAGGAGATTTCAAATTATTTTCTTATGAGGACTCTAGGTTAGCAACTACATGCATTTAACAGGTGGAAAAAGTACAGAGACAAAGTGAAACATGAACCAGCAACCAAATAAAAAACAAAGTTCTTTCCAGAATTCCTCCCATTTCTTAATATCCAAGATTTTCTTGGTAATTATTTGAAATGCAACAAATTTAGGTCATATAAAAATTGTTATGCTCAAACATCTTTAGTAAAACTTACAGCTAATCCAGTAACATCAAAACTTAATGCAAAGGGTAGCTGTATCTATACTCAATATATATTTACACTGTGTTTGCATACACTGTGGATACAAATACTCCACCTAATGTGAATATATATGCTCGATGCATTGATTTCCTGTTTTGTCCAAAAGCTTCTATTTCATCCATTCAAACAAGAATATCCCACTTTTTATGCACAATGATCAGTTTCACGGCTTTGGCTGGGAGAGTTAATTTTTGCTACAGAGGTTCACTTGATGCCGCATTTTGGATTTTTGATGAAAACAGTGGTGGAAAGAGAGGGATGTTTTAGTCGTTGCAGAGCAGTGCTCACAGAGCCAGGGACTTTCAGCTCCTCCTACTGTGCTGCCAGCAAAGGGCTGGGGATGCACAAGCAGCTGGGAGGGGACACAGCCAGGACTGCTGACTTGGTGCTACGCTCAGCAACTGCTACGGGTACAGAAAAAGGAAGGAGGGATGTTCAGAGTGATGGTATTTGTCTTCCCAAGTAACTCTGTGTGAGGAGCCCTGCTTTCCTGGAAGTGCTGCCTGCCAATGGGATGCAGCAAGCTATTTCCTTGTTTTTCTTCGCTTGCATACGCAGCCTTTGCTTTTCCCAGTAATGTGCCCTTATCTCAACACAGAATTCCTCACATTTTCAGATTCTCTTCCCCATATCACCTGGGGAGAGTGAGCAAGTGGCTGCTTGGTGCTGAGCTGCTGCCAGGGCTAAACTACAACAATCAGACAGGTATCACTGCCATTCTTTCAACTGTGTGTAAAAAATATACCTTCTCAATTTGTGCTGAAAATCAAGAAGAGCCCTCCAACACCTGCAAGTTATCAACCATATGTACATGAATGTAAAACAGTAGTATAGAGTTGTATTTGCCTTTTTGTATCTTCTAGACGTTTAGTTGAGGTTTTGGATTTGCCTAGTAATTGTTCATCCCGTACAATAATTCTGCAAATCAAAACTTACATAGAATTACAGAATCATAGAATTGCTCAGGTTGGAAAAGACCTTAAAGATCATCAAATTCAACCGCAACCTAGCCATACTACCCTAACTCTAACAACCCTCGGCTCAGTCATGTCCCTGAGCACCACATCCAAATGGTTTTTAAACACATCCATGGTAACTCAACCACCTCCCTGGGGAGCCTATTCCAGTGCTTAACAACCCTTTCTGTAAAGATGTTTTTTCCTGATATTCAACATAAACTCATCTTGGCACAACTTAAGGCCATTTCCCCTCATCCTGTCAGCTGTCAGCAGTGAGAAGAGTCCAACCCCGCTCTTGCTGTAAGCACCTTTCAGATACTGAAAGAAAGCAATAATCAGCCTCCTCTTCCCCAGATTAAACAGCCTCAGTTCCTTCAGTTGCTCCTCGTAGGGCATACTATCCAAGCCCTTCAGAAGTCAGAGATTACTGCCAATAAAAACCAGCAAGATAAAATCCTACCTTTTGCTCAAACCTTTGTCCTTTTCCCTCTAAAACAGACATTAATCTATCTATGAAGTCAGTGGGGCAAAGCACACCTCCTAGCATCATGGATACCAATGACTTGAAAGTGACCCAACAGAGGCAAGCAACCCCAGGCTATAGGAAGCTTTTGATAATTAACCTACAAAAAAAAAAAAAAAAAAAAAAAGACCCACAACACTTCTCCTGCTTGAAGTGTCAATGACAGTGGTGTCGTTATCCTGCCAAACTTAAATTCACCTTTGCAAAACACTGCAAATAACTGGCATCTTACCCATTTGAACATGCTACTGGTGAACATTTAAACAAACACAACTCCTAACATCAGATGCTGGTTCTATAACCACATTCTACTTGAAAATGTACCAGATGAAAGTACACCGCAAAACTGCAATTAAATTAACTAGTTAATTACTTAATTGGAAAGACACAGTAACTTGTGCTCAAAGATACGTATTAACAATGAAGCTTGATTTCTCAGTTCTCATGTGATGTGTGGTTTAGCTTCAGGCCCCAAATCATCCAAATGCACGTGCACAACTTTGAGAAAACTCTGAACAGCTAAAGCTTATGAAGCAGCACAAGCTCAGAGCAATATAAGAAGCATACTATTAGATTATCAAAATGTTCTTTAGCTTTTACAGGTGACTTTTTTTTCTTTTGTTTCCTGGAGTGCTTACATTGAATGTCCCTACATCAGCATCTCAGAAAATTCATACCTATTATCACATTTCTAAAAATGCCCTGTTTTTCTGCAAAACATCAGAAAGCTTACAGTTCATGTAGTGATCAGTTTGATTTCTACTCTCCACAGGCACTGCCCTAAGTGCTGTGCAATTTTTCTGTAGTAATCATTCCTCCTGGAAACTGTGAAGTAAAAAAACCACCGTAGACAACGGGAGGTCCCTCTCACTTGTTAGCCCACCCATCTGGATTGGCTACAGGTGCAAAGTCCTGGTGAACAGAACCTGAGCTACAACTGAAAGCACTGCCTGCCTTCAGGAGCCCCACGCGCAGCTATGGCCAGGCAACCAGGAAGCACTGCTACCAAGTAGTAACACTGCTTACTGCATCCATTCCACAGATCTGTAACAACAGAGGCAAAGAAAGAGCAGGTTGAAAGGTATCAGGCGTTCCCACACGAGCACATAAAACTTAGCCCTCTTTTCCTCTGATTTCCAGTGCTTCAAAATCCCTTCCTGTAGCAGCCACGTAAGGCCTGTGGTTCAAGACAGTCTAGTTACAAGTGTTCACCAGAAACCTCGCCAGATTCTGGAGAATGTTGTTTTAATTATGCTCTGTCTTGCTCACAGTTCTTTCATTGACCAAAACATCTCAGTATTGATCAGCACAAAGAGTGCAAACATTATGGTATCTGGAGCGCTGTGTACAATCTCAAATCAAGAAGTCATCTCCATCTCTGTGATCTCACAATGGACACATTCCTCACTCAAGCACTGTCTGACTGTAGACCAAAGCTTGGGGTGCACACCAGAGGACAGAGGGAGCAGATAGCACAGGATCTAATGACAAACCCACTGCAGTTCGACATGTTAACAGCCACAAGGACAACTCAGACCTGCAGGAACACCAACCCCGTGCTCCAAACGAGCCCACTTCCTGACACTGCCGCATGTCATACGAACAACAACTGCTCTCTCACAGCAGAACTGATCTCTTAAAAATCTTACGCACGGTCCCATTTTTACCATTCTGGCAAATGGCTTTCCATGACTTTGCAAATTTGTGCAAGGAAACAGTGTTTTCCTTCTGCACGCAAGCAGCGATCTACCGCAGTAGAACCTCAGGCAGCAGTGAAACTAGATGCAAATTCAGGCCATCTGCAAATTCGGTGCAGGTTGTAACAAAGCAAGAATGTTTCAAACAAACAAGATTTTTCAGCCCTCTTAGGAACTGGGGTGTTTTAACTTTTGTTGCAATATGGCTGAACTGAAATTGAGCTATAAAGAGATGAAAAATAAAGACAAACAGAGACATTGTTTTAAAGCTGGCAGTGTTTGGTTGAGGAGCAGAACAGGACAGAATGTGTGTTAAAGGAAATGAGGGGTGGAGTGAAAATGCCTTGCTATGGGGAAAACAAGCTTGTGCTCCAAAAAAGGAGCCCTGATAAGGCTCTACCACGATATCTACATATGTCCATCACTGAATGCTCTATGCACAGGTTAAGGACAGATCCTGCAGGTACCTGCCACTTGTAATGGAAATTGGCTGTGATCACCAAGTCCAACCATCAACCCATCACCACCACGCACACTGTGTCCCTCAGCGCCACATCTACGCATTTATTGCACACCTTCAGGACCTTCTTGTCCTATTGCTGTTAATGGGGAGAAGAGGCCAACCCCCACCTTGCCACAGCCTCACTACTAAAAATCATTAGTATTTTAAAGGAATGTTTTTCTTAATAATTTTTGAGTAGTTTCCCCTCCTCCAGTTCTTTTTATTGCTTGATTACAAGCTAATATGGGAAACTGATGGAAATCGAAGTGAAACTGAGTAATTCTCATTTATATTGGACTGAAGACAGACTGAATGAGTGATTTTCCCATCTATCCCAACAGATACTGAAGCACACGCAATATCTGCCACATTAAAGACATGATTTTCAAAGTTTAAAAGATTAGATACATTACCAGAGGGTTAGTTACAACAAAGTTGGTGAAATTCCACTGGCACCTGTCCTGGGACACACAGTTCATAATTCAACAAAAAAAGAAAACAATAATTGAGGGCACTGCCCATTTTTACTTTAGAAAATATTTATAGGTTCAAGAAATATTTGCTTCTAAATGATGAGAATCAAAACTTCAAGGATTTTAACTTAAAGGACAAATCAACACCTGGCATAACTTGTCCCAGCTCTGCAACGTAATGATTTTCTTCCACACCATTAAACCACATTGAAGGTTAAATTTAACATTCTTAATCCCAGTGTCTGCAGATATACAAACAGTGGACCACAAAAATAAAGCACAATTTTTAAAATACAAGTTTTTTTATGCAGCCTATCGACACCATCCTCCTCCAGCCTCAAATAAAGATAGACAAATCTCTTCTCTGTGCTGCATGCAAAGTGAGCTGGCAGGATCCGTGTCAGACTGTAGCAAAAGTTTCAGTTACACATAAAGATTGAATAGAAATTTTAAAAAACATTATATTTGTGGGGATTTTTTAATAATATTTCTTATTTTGTTTATTTATACTTCAAATAGCTTTTTTAAAAAACAGATAATCATTTCTTTAGGTACACATGAAAGCCTTTCCATACACAAAGCAAGAAAAGAACAAAAACTAACTGTGACATCTCCAGGCAGTGAGCAGAGTGGAAAATGGGTTGAAAATAAAACACTGACTGATCATCATTATTTTTATTTTATTCTATGAACTGTCATTTGAAGGCCATTTTGAATGTCCTTTTATTGCAGATTCATAACATTACCCACGCACTCATATTGCAAAATATTGTGTGATTAGAATAATATCAAAATGGTCCTTTATCAGCCATCATTATGTATCTCTCTTGCAGATGTTCTTGTACATAAAACAAACGAAATATTCTGCATTATAGAGATAAATTGATCCTCTCGGGTTTGGCTTTGGTTTATTTAAAGATTTTACAATTTTACTACTTAAGAGAAAGTCCTACAGAGGTGTTATCTCACCATTTATATTTTCTCAACACTTATGATACTGTTATCACACTCTTAAAATAATTTAAAAAAAAAAAAAAAAAAAAAAAAAGCTTGTATCATGATCCATACCAGGCTTATGTTCTATTCCTGGGGTAGGTTTCTTCCCCTGCGAAAAAGAGGGAATAATTATGCCCAAGATCAGGATGGATCAGTCCTTGAGCTTTACCACTGGGAGGAGAAAAGGTGTCCAAGTAATAAGGGGGATTTGGGAGTCAGTGGTAGAAAGACAGGGAAAACAGTTCTGCTACAGTGTAAATAAGGACACAATTTTAAATATGTTTGTGAAATGTCCACGAAATCATTAAAATGACAAAACTTCATCAGCAGCATTTTACGGTGAAGTTGTTATGCTTTTAATTTTGTATTAAATCGTGATTTATTAGCTTGTTACTTTGAAGATTACTCAGTATGCACAGAATAGATTACTGGCGTATTTAATGAGCCAGAGGAAGAAGTAGGATGAACATGAAAAGATTGCTTTACATAGTAGAGTACAAGCTATTTGATATTTCTAACACAGTACAAAAGAAAGCTTCTCTGTAGATTGATCATGGTTCAGTTAACATCACTGAATATCTAATACCTCCAACTCAATTAATTCTCACCTGATTAAGATCAGTCTGATATTCAAAGTAAATCATCTCTCCAGTCAAGTAGAAATCAATATTTATGATTTTACTTTTAAATTACAATAACAAATAAAATATGTGCATCGTCAGTATGCCAGGAGTAGCTTTCCTGTTCTAGTCTACTATGGCATGCCTAACACAGCTGATTAAAGAATTATTCTAATTTGACCAACAATATATATAAGACTCAGATTAATTTGAATAGTGGAAGATAGCAAAAAAATAATTAAATGCACCTTATATAGGGCAAACAGAAAATTGACATAAAATAACCTTGATTCTTTCAAGTGAACCTCTGTTATCAGATCAAATACTATGTTTTCACAAGTATTTGATAAAAAATACAAATAATCATATATTTTTTGTTATCCTGCTCATCACTACCTCCCCAGAAACCTGCTCCATTTCAGGTCTTATAGCTCCAGCATGCTGCCAACTCTATAGTGGGGCAGATGATCCATCAGTAGTAGCACATGCTGCAGGACTGGGAAGGAGACACGACTGCAGGAACCAAGGCATTTTAGAGAAGGGATATTGATCATGTGAATGATCACTTCTGACCAATCTTCTTCACAGTGCTCGCTGTGGAAAACACCAGCTCTGCCTTAAAATACACTATGCAAACAGGATCCTCCATTACATTACAGCATACCTTGCTAGGAAATGTTGAAAAGTCACTCACCCAGTGATTAAGAAGTAAACATACAGCAAACAGAACTGCCACGAAGCCAGACAGCACAACTGGGGAAACACAGAGGGCAAGTATTTTCCCCCAAATTAGAAACTGTTTCTCTAAACACACTGCCCTGGGGTAAAGAAGATGTGTTAGCAATATCCTAGAAACAAAGCTGAAGACTTTGCTCCAGGGGACATTTACAATTAAAGATGAGAAAATGACATACTGGATTAGACAAAGGACCCATTTGTCCTTCTTATCATCTTTCTCAGAAGTCAGTAACAGCTGCTGCTACAGGGGAAAAAAAAAAAAGTGCCAGTAAGTCTACATTATGGAATAGCATTTCCTCAAGTGAAGTCTGTTCCTAACCCCTATCAACTGTAAGCTAGGCTTATACCTTGAAGCAAAAACTTCTCACATGCCTTTCAAAACACTTACAATCACTTGCACAGTAGGAAACTTGTTAGTTCAGACCAAGATAAGGGGAGGAAGAAAGAGGAAAAAAATCACCCCAGTACCAAAAAGGCATACACTAGCTTGAATTCCTTCAATGTATATCTGCCCCTGGCTTGCTTCAAGTCAGTGTCTCAGATACTGAGTCACAACTGTAGAAGTCACAACTACTGCAACTGTGGTTATTTGTCATACCACAGATGCTTTTTTCATTAACAAGTTTTCAAAATCCTGCTGCAAAAATTAATTGGCCTCAAAGTATCCCTTGGCTGGACGTATAAGACCTGCCTGTACAGCCACTCTCGCTCTGACAATTCTTTGGCATAGCTGCAATAGGACGAAGCAGAAGGCAGGAAAGGCACTCTGTGTACATCAGAAATGTTTGGTTTTGTTGTCTTGTTCCCCTTCACCTCAAATAATCCACTTACTTGCTCTTAGAAGCACTGTGACAGCAGGTCAACTGTAGCTGCAACACTAAGAGATGATCTGTGCAGTTAACTAAGAGAAATGGTTCCGAAACAAGAATCCAGGCTGGCTCTGCAGACAGAGCAAACAACGCTCGTGAATGACTGAGGTAACCCCAAAGCAGCAAGCTCCAAAGTCTCAGAGATCAGCTGAAAAAAAATGGTCCTTAACCTAGTATAGGAAGTGCTGCACATTTTCAACTCTTGAACACATGTAAGTTACATGGTATGGTCATCCAGCAAGAGTTCTTAATTTAAGGCCTGTAAGGAGGTTTTTCAAATGAACACAGGAAGTCAATGTCTTAAATTGTTTTTAAACCTATCCAAAAGTTATGTATTAAAAAAAAACAACCCTCCCATGTCAATTCTGAAAACACGTGTAGAGCATGTAGGGATTCTCCACTATCTCCTAAATCCGAACAGATGTCTTTGCTTTTGTTATAGAATTTTAACAGGGCTTTTGTTATTTTTGAACCTAACAATCATTAAAGACTGAATTTCTGACTGAATTTCTGGGAGTGAGAAATAAAAAGAGTTTAAGAAACTAGCACCACATACTCATAAATAAATCAATGAAGCGGTGAATGACAAGGCCATATGCCCATTCCCACATGATGCAGAGGCTAGCACTGAGGGAACCTCTCTCACTGGACTCACTATCCATGTTGTGACATCTAAAATTTGCTCACATTCAGACTCAGAATTGTGGTTGTTTGTCAGAGGCATAGCCAGAAACCCAAAAGCAAGGGAATGCCCCAGGCAGCAGCAGGGAAGAACTTCTGTCCACATCAATTAACCCACACTAGCCCACAGAAGACTGTTGGAATCTCTTCTTTCTAATTTCATAGTGAGCAATAAGAGACGGTGAATAAAAATAAAAAGCAACAAATGTAAGAGAGGTGGGAATTGTTTCACTTTGAACAAAAAGGCCAACAAAGACAGAGCCAAGCACAGTAACTCATGCCAGCACAATCAGTACAACAAAAAAATACATAAACCATCCTCCAACTGATAACAAAAAATATGCCAGGTTGGAGTAATTTGAGTTAAAATCAGAGTTCTGGAAGAAAAAAAAAAAAGATATATATACATGCAATCTCATGGCATTTTCTGCAGCTCTTAGTCCCAGTGCTAGGACAAGGACAAGTCAGCTTTTCTTGTTCTACTTTTGTGTCAGTACTAACACACGAGGTCTGATCAAAATGACTCTTGTGGTATGAGGGGTGGAAAGGTTAAAGTTAGTTTTCAGTTTAATAAGAATTCTGAATGCACAAATGAAGCTTGACCAGGGAAAATGGTTTCCTAAGTAATCACACAGCCAGTAAAGAAGGTTAAAAAAAAAGTACACCTTCGAATTTCAGGTAGTACTTTTCTGACTGTTGCTGAATGTTGACAAAATACTGTTGCAGACATAAAATTTATCAGTAATATGCATTTATCTCAAGAGAATATAGACTCAAACAGCAAACAGAGCTTTGATAGAGATGGTGCAGTGCAATACCTACTGGTAACTTTAGGGTAGTAGGTGCAACCTGATTTGATCTCTCATGCTGGATTAACACATTTGTCAGCGTTATTTCATATTCATACATACGCACACAGCTGTAAGTGCATGTATGTACACGTGTATACATACACACATCTCTAAGTGTACATACATGCATAGCTAGAAGTTTATGCATATACACAAAATACACATGTGTATTCTACACCAAACACAGAAACAGTAAGACACGTCCTCCCACCCCTGACTAAGCAACACACCCAGAGTACAGCATTACAGAGATGAGGGTTATGCCCTCACAAGAAAAAAGACAGAAGAAATCACAAGGGCACAACTATTCTGTGTAAGGCTTTACAGTGACTGTGCTATCTCAGGCAAGGGAGATTTAAGTGCTCACAGATGACATCCCACCGGGCTATTTAGGTAGATCTATCAAGACAAACTAACCCTTTTGTCCTCCCCTTGAAAATAATTAAAAAAAACATAAATCCTTTTAAGCAAAGAAAATATATTGCTATGAAACAGTTTATGTGGGTAAATCATTATTTTCCTGCTAAAGATTGTTGCTTTAGGAATGTTCCTGTCAGGTACAAGTATTGCCTTATACTTAAGGTTTCAGGTAAACCATGCCCAGCAAGCATAGCCACCCACTTAAACTACATTGTTTTTAAACAACTGCTTCCTTTAAGACTGACTTGATCTAATTTTCCTCCCAGCCTGTAGTAAGTATCCCTGACATCAAGTGTTACCATACCAGACGCTGGAAGAGGCAGAACTGGAACAAATGCAAGTTCCCCCATGGCTACTGTCTGTCACTGCCTGCTCCTATATAAACAAGTGCATCCAGCTTGAGCAGCACAAAGTCGCCTCGTCGCTGCTCATCCTCCCAGCTCCTTCAGGAGCTGCTGAGCCACTCGGGGACAGCTGAGAAGTTAGCATACCGGATGATTCAAAGCAACAACACACCCCGTAACGACTGACTCCTTAGCTGAACTCTGAATAAAAAGATCTATTTATAAATAAGCCAGATTCACTGCGAGTGGCACAAATAGCAGCAATGTCTTTCTACCACACGGTGGAGATAGAGCAGGTCATTTACGTGACTCTCAAGGAGGCAATTATTCCATCGTAACACCAGCTCGACCTCACAGCCTGTTCTTTCAGAGATGCATTCTTCCCCCTAAGTTCAATTCCCTGCATTTCCAAAAACACCGTTTTAACTCAAAGATCTTTTATTATTATTATTATTATTTATTTTCCTCCGCTCTCCGAATGAAACGAAATATCCCTTAAAAGTGAAATCTCAGCTGGAGGGTTGGAGGCTGCAGAACAGGGCCAAAAACACAGGCCAGCTGAACTCCCACAATGGTACCGTACTGAAGATCAATACACTCACCCTCCTTAGAAGTGACCTTTCCTTACAGGTGACAATTCTTCCTACAATCTTCCTACAGTCTCAACCATCACTCCAACACCTCCAGAACACGCTACCATGTACTCAACCTTGGCTTACAGTATGTTTGTAGTCTCCTTCTCTTTTTTTTTTTCCTCTTTTTTATTTAGTAGTCTTCAGTGCATACAGGTGTGAAGGTGTGGGAAGCATTTGTGCTGAATAAGGACTATTCCGCATTTTTTAAGGACAACATAACTAGAAGCATAACTTTAGTGGAAAAAAGGTTTAGTGGTGCTTCTGCATTCTGAATTTTATACTGAAGACCCTTTGCAATGGTGGCCACAGTGTCATTCTCTTTCAAAAGAATATGCATCACTGACCAGGTAGGCAGCCAGAACGTTACGCTTCCCTATTCATGTCACGCTTTTAAAGAGATTTTTTAATGATGACAAGAAAACACATTATGAAAATTCAGCAAGATCAAACGTTTTTAATATATCAGTTTTATAAATTTGGTAATAACAGTTTAATGCATACTCCTCATTTTCTGTATATCAGTACTTGCTTTAAGCAAGCTGACTGGGATAAATGGAATATTAAAAACAGTTTAATACCAGAAAATAATCCAGTCACTATTCACTCCCTGTATCTTTGAAAGTGTTGCACAAAGGACTTTTGAAATGAGAACACATTACAAACTCCGTTTTTTGTGGAATCCTGATAAACTCTCTGCAAGCACTGCAGCTGTGCTCAGCCCTCAGCAACTCCACTCTTCCAGATCAACACAGATATTCACAAGGTTCCTGCCACAGAGTGACTGCATCTCGTGTGCTAAGCCAACCCCATCACTGGTCCGCCCGGTTACTGCACTGCACAGTCAGCTACACACATTTTCTATTACTGAGACTTGCTACAGACTTTGTAAGACATCAAGTTCCAGGGTTAAAAGGTGCTCACTAAGCTACCTGTTGACTAACCTCAGGTAGCCAAGGCAAATTACCCAGCTACTACACAACTAGTTTCCCACTTGCCTTACAGGAACAGAGTGACTACAGTTCTCCACTTCAGAAATTTCCTCCTGGCGCATGCTATACCAGAGCTAGGAATGCATACTATCTTCAAACCTTTCAGAGATACTGCACCAAACACATGAAGCTAATGCTACTTAGAATAATGCAAGATACACAATTTATTACAATCCTACTTGGAGAGCACTTGGCCGTGCTGGAGCAAAAACTTGTAAAAAGAGGGCAAGCACCTCAGGTGTTCCTAATCACAGATGGAAACTGACAAAGGCAAAGGAAGAAAACAAACCAAAATACAAACACCACCCGCACCCTGATACATCTCATGGTCTGATAAGTGGCTTCCAGAAATCACTGACTGCACAGACAGTTTGGGCACGGACCAGAAATGAAGATGAAAACAGTGGATGACAAAGCTCTGCTCACGAATTTGTTTTGACAAGGAAGCATCAGACAGAAGCGGCGATACCCAACCATATGGCAGAGAGAGCCAAGCAACTACGTCTGTGATGCTGCTGGCTATCATAAACAGCACCAGGCTAAAGAATTCTGCATGTGTTGGGGAGTTTAGATTTGATTATAAGGAGACACTAAGAGACATGGCCATTTCTCTACAGCTATGTTTATAATTTCAAAGCCAATTAAAAAAATATATATTTGAGAGCAGAGGATTTACAAACAAGCTTTTGACAAAAATGCTGTGTGAAAAAAGGAAAACCATGAATTGCCAGCTGTGGAAGTCTTTCTGAAGGAGAAACCATTCTTCAATGTAAGGCTTTCCGAGCAAATGGCATAAAAATTGGTGTAATGCCATAAAATTTAATGGGACTAATCTAGACTTGGGTATAACAAAGCCTTGGGGACATACTCCAACTTGCAACAGTTGACTACTGTTCCTCCAGCTGCATGCACAGGTGCTCAAGCTTGGAAGAGGCTGCTTGTTTAAGTCCACCTGCTCAAAGTATCTTGCTTTTGATGCAAAAACATTTTAGAGTAATACAGTCTTACTACCGTTATGAAAGAAATAGCTAAAATCACAAATGTGGTTTCCATACTTAGAAATACAACTGCACTTTGAAGATAGCACTGAGCAAGGTTATTTTTTAAATACAGGTTAGCAATGGATCTGCTACAAAATCACTGGCAAATGAGATATTGAAAGTTCAGATGAGAAAAATAAAATGGCTTTAGCTTAGAAGCCATTTTAGTCCCATTTCTTCCCATGGCATGAAGACTCTACCCATGACATACATGCTACCTAAAGAAACAGAAAATACTGAAGTTTTTGTTAATTGCTTGCTAAGAAACATGACAAAGTCCGTAACAGTGACAAGAGAAAGGGAAGTCAGAGCTCTAACAATGTCAGTCACAGGATCCACAAACATAATTCCCATCCTGCCAAGACCAGATGTGGCAGAAGGACCCTGTGCACTGGACAGTGGAGGCGGCAGACACCAAGAACTCCAACAGAAGCAGCATTCAGGCTAGGATACAAGCAGGAACTGAAAGTAGGTGTGACCTTCCCAGCAGTAGCGTTACATCTCCGTGCAACTTTCTTTTGTCTCCCAGGTCTACCTAGGACTTTTTTTTTTTCTTGGGAATGCATTTTGATTCCCACGTGGGGACCTTTCCTGGCTGGGATCCAAGACGTGATGACCATGTGTGGCTTCTCTACTGATCTGAAATTCTAAGAGCACAATCTGACCAAAGATCTCCATTTTCCAGGTTCTGAACAAAATGAGCTTTTCTTGCTGAATGCAGATGCACACATGCCTCCACCACCACAGATTTGTCAGTATGTAAGTTTTTCCAAAGACTTCTTCTCACCTTTATTCTGAAAGAAAAAAATCACCCAAAAGCTAGCATATGCTGTATTAATGTAAAACCCCTAGAGGGCAACTAAGCGTCAATTTCAACCTGCATAAATATTCAGTTCCTTAACTAGTTTACAGATTATGTAAACTATTTCCTTCAACCTTGTCTTTTTCCCCTCATTTAGAAGAAATGAATCCTTTTCATTCTCAAATCACATTACTGCTGCCTATTTAATGTAAGTTAATCACAACGGCCCAACCAGAGACTGAGTGCTCAACCCAACAAAGCTCAAATGTGCACAGAAAAAGAATAAAGGAAAGAAAACACATGCAAGGGCCTCCTTTAAACAAAGAGAAAACAAGCATATGAAAGTCTGAAATCACTTTCTTTGCGTTAAAGCCCTTTATTATTCAGCCTAATATTAATTTATTGCATGGCATCTGCTTTCTTGTACAGCAGGTTGGTCATGAGTCCCACATTTATGAATTTAAGTATAATGTTGGGATTATTTGCTTGTTTACCCCTACATACTATGGTTTCAGCTTTCAGCCTTCTATTCAGTAAGTATTTATGGGCAAACAGAAAAAAAAGTAATAAAGCAGGAAATAAGATAGCAAATTAGTCTGGATCCAGAAAACACTTTCATTTGCACTTCAGTCTTTAAGTAAAGTCCAGGTCTGCTGATAGCAGTGAAAGAAAAAAAGCGGAAAGTAATTAGTGCCATGAAAGTCAAAAACCTTCATCAATTCCAACAGTTCTTCTCAAATTTTGAAGTGGTAACTCCTGTGCCCAGCTGAGTCTGTTTGTAATGACATAGCAGACATCAACTGTCTCTCCCCTTCTTTCCACCAAGTCTTGGTGTGAGCTGAAGGGCACTGCTCTGCTTGTCCACATGTGCACAGAACCTGCAGACATTCATATTGCTACAGAAGACAATAACAAATCAGTGGGATTCTCAAGCTATATGGAAATGCTCTGAAACAAGGAGGAAAAAATAGCTCAAAGGAATTCTTAGCAAAGGCTCACAAAGATCAAGGGTTTCTACATAGTTTCTTTCAAAAGAACAAATACCCTCACAAAAACTGGCAGCATAACCATCCGTGTTTTATGCATAATAATGCCAGATCAGTTTATTTATTTGTCAGTATATTTACAGACCACAACAGTCCTTCATAAAGAAACTATAATCATTGTTACAATTTACCATTGATGTGAAATGCATCTTATACTCCTTACCAGAGTGACAGAATTTGTTTTCAGACAAGTCAGGCTACTGCAACTCAAACATCAGGATAATGGAGATCCACAATAGCAAGTCTGCAACATACAACTCTGCACTGAGACCACAGCTTATTCATCAGAGTGAAAATATGGTTCTGAACGGTAAGCCTTGATTAAGAGAATGAGATCAGAATTAGGTTGCTGTTGTGGTTTAACCCAGCAGGCAGCTCAGCATCACACAGCCTTTCACTCACTCGCCCCTCCCAGCAGGATGAGGGAGAGAATCGGAAACAAAAGTAGAACTCATAGGTTGAGGTAAAGACTATTTACTAAAACAGAACTGGAAGACAAACATAACAGTTATATATAATATATATATATGTTTATAAAAGAAGTGTTGCACAATTGCTCACCACACGCTGACTGATACCCTACCAGTTCCAAAACAGAAGCAGCACCCCAGCCAACCTCCTCCAATTTAATAGCTCAGCACGATGCCATATGGTATGGAATGTCCCTTTGGCCAGTTTGGGCCAGCTGTCCTGGTTCTGCCCCCTTCCACAACTTGTGCCTTTCTCAGCATCCTTGATGGCAGGGCAGTACGAGAAGCTGAAACGTCCTTTGCTCTTTACAGAACTGCTCAGCAACAACTACAACATCACTGTTTTATGAACACTGTTCTTCTTCCAAAGCCATAACACAGAATCACACCAGCCACTATGAAGAAGAAAACTCCGTCCCAGCTGGAACCAGGACAGCTGCAGTAAGAGAACTCCCTGTGACATGATGTAACAGTTTCCCATGCTCAACTAATTATCACTCAGAAGAGAATTTTATTCTGTGGTCATGCCAATCAGCATTTTCTATCATAGAAATAAATAACATATATTTGTATTAATACTTTCAACTGTGCACACCCTTCATTGGCCATAGCAGTAATGAGATACTAATTAAATTCAGGTAAATAAATGTATGTTTGAATATGTAAGTAGCTATCTAGAAGAAAAAGGAACTAACATATTTAACTTAAAAAAAAAAAAAGTGTTATCACGTGTCATGTTTTCCTGCATTGATGATGGCTAAGCAGCCAGGACGAGAAGAGAAAAAGCTGAAATCACAACAATTAGCCTGATTTACTATTATGCTGGGAGAATGTAGGTAAGGCAAACATTACCAACTCTGTTAAACACCTTCCTTCTACAGAATTGTAGAAATTATTTTGGTGGAGTTTAAATTAAATGAGTTTTCTCTGCCCAACAATGAATATCTCAAAGTTTACGCCTAGTCAGTAACTAGTGTTTATACATATATATATATATATACGTATATATAGTGTTTACATAGTGATAGAGTGAATAAGACAGTTACCCAAAACAAAGAATAACAGTAATACATTGATTTAAAAACTGCTTGTTTCATAGTTACTGAACAGAAACGTATCAAAATAAATTGACAAAACAGCTTTTGCTAAAAGGAGGTGAATTCTCTTCCTCCACCATTCTCACTCCCCACTCCCCAACTCTCAAGCTGTTTTCAATGTACAAAATTCAAAAATACATATATCACACAAAAATACAGATGTTTTTTATTTCCTGATTAGTTACATCAGAATAGCTTTCAAAAGGATAAGATGAGGGCACTTGCTACAAAGCTCTCCAGAGAACTGAAGACTCCTTTGTACTGTCATTCAGCAGTAATGACACACTATCAAATGTAATACAAAATATTTTAAACTTAGAATACTGGATAGAGACATTGAAGACAGCGCAGAAGCTCTGAGTTTGGACCTACCCTCTTTAAAACATGAATAATTAAATCTTTGGTTACAAAACCTAAAACACCATGCATTCTCTGACCCTATAAAAAACAGTGGTAAATTTCCTTTCATTAACAAAACACATGCTGTACATTAAGGTAATAAGGCAGAATGGTGCCTTAAAATAATGTAAGAGCATTTGTAAGCGTTATGTCCTGCCAGAATTTTATCCTGAACTTCCTGTCAGGCAGAAAGGACACGTCTCTTCGAATCCATGACTGTCTATCTGCACTACAGGCTCGTTCAGCATGCCAAATATTTTCTATCACGTTGACTTTTGCTTCCAAATATCTTTCTCACTGAGCTGTTCTTAAATCTGGAAAGAAATAGGAATACCTTCTGCACATCTGAAATAAAGTATAATGAGACTCAACCTTTGTGCAAGCTGCATTGACAGGGGTCAGAAATGAGATGGCACACAAACCAGGCACAAATACTGTAGATGTTATTATTCCATAAGCATACCTAGGGTTATATCATGGATAAAATATTGTTTGTGTAAATCCTGCAACACACAGATTTTCCATACTGAAGAGTATGTTCAGACAATGTTTTTGTCACGCTTCTATAATAATGAACAGAAGGCATACTGTAAGTCGTACACACATTACGAAGCTTTACTAAGAAAAACACATTGAAAACACAGAGCAAAGAAACAAGAGGAAGAAATCAGAACAGATGAAGAATGACAAAGATTATTTATACCAGAAAAAATAAAAAGTATTTTTCATCACTGGCCTTATGAATTATTTTGACTTGGCTGTCAGATTCACTGTAGCAAATTACTACTCCAAAGGCAGAAAAAAGTAATGGGGCAACGAAGGATAACATTTGAAGCTGTTGGCTGTGGTGGCACTTTTAGTGGGTATCGCTTTCTTCAACTTAAAAGTTCTCCCTGTAAATTTGAACATCACTTTTAACCTGGTGATATTAATGGCTTTTTGGGCTGACTTCATTTTGTTGTGCTCCTGAAAACAACTCACAAACCTTAGGTTTCACCATCTTCCCTAAACAATCTTAAAATCTCCATGGTAGAAATCATTCTCCAGGATAGTTACTGAAAAGTTCCCCCCTTTCTCCCCCCCCCCCCTTTTTTTTTTTTTTTTCCCTTTTCACCCTTTTTGCCTTTTTTGGAAAAGCAGATTGTCTTATTTATTCCATTCAAAGTGCTGCTTTTATTCAGACCACCACCAAGAATCTGTCCAATGTCTGAAGGACTTCATGAGGACATCAGCATTTCAATAGCACTCTGGTGGGGTTTTTTTTTTCTGTCTAGAGTAGGTTTTTTGTTGCTTGTTTTTTAATAGCATAAAAAACATTTTTTCAACTCAGTTCACAAACAAAGTACAGAAGTAAGAACTCTGCTCCTTCAACTGCAGATTTCATAAAGCATACATTGGTATTGATGAGGTGCTGAGGATCAGGACCAGGACACAATGCAAAGAATAGAAAAACTTCCTCTTAAAACACATAGCAAAGCTTTTGAAATTATCTTCTTGTAAAATCCATACATGCAGCAGGCTTACAGTAAAGATTTTAATGTCATGCAGAAATGTTATATTCAGTAAGGCTTTAAGTCATTTTGTGAGCAACTGAATGTTCTGAGTGACAGTACTGACAGTACATTGAAGGACAGCGTGAGTATTCAGAAGGCTCGTGATAGATTTGATCTGGAAAAACAGTGCAGTTCAGCAAGAACAAAACCAAAAATTCTTTAACTGTAATAGCGTATATACACGTTTTAGTATCAACGTCATATACAAAAACACTGCTTCACAGGAACAATCAAAAGCACAAATACACAGTGGACAGACAGTTTCTCTGTGCCTAACTGTAGCTGACACTGAGAACATGAATGCTTAACATACAAAGAAAAGTTGGACGTCCTAAAATAAAATGCCTTTGAAAACAAACAAACCAACCTCTGAACGGTAAGAAATAACTAACTATGGGAGCAATCTCTCTCGACAAGCTGCAACATTAACCAGATTACAGATATACCAAACACGACCACAAGAGAAGTCTTACAAGTCCAATTCAGTCCTGCATTGCTCACAGTCTTGGTAAGTATATCCAAGGGAAACCAACAGTTAAACTTCAAGTAATCACCATGCAAACTCTTTTTTAAGGAAAGAAATAAAAAGGCAGAACCCTAAATACTACAGATAATGTCCAAATGCCTACAACTTTTTCAATTCTTTCCCAGTACTATGGATTTCAAGAGAAAAATCTACTTACCCCATTCCAAGTGCACATTATCATCTTCAAAATTCCTTACGCAAGTTCCTGTTCTACTCATCAACTCATAAGCACCACCTTCCACCCCTTACTGGATTCCTTTCAAGTCCTTCATAATATCCCTCTGAAATATGTCTAGTGCGCAGCAGCTGAATTGTTTTTCTTGCTCCATAAACATAAAGCCTCATCCACACCTCCAATGCTCTATCTGTGTACCTCTAATACTCCTTGTCTATCCCCCTCCACATTTTCTGACCTGTTGTGAAGCTTTTGATTCCTCACCACAAATACTTCTCACCTTCTGTCATATGATCATATCTCATGTGAAGGTATCTATATTCTGATCTTAAGCAGCACACATTCCAAGCATTTTTTCAGCATGATCTTTCTTCTTCTTTTGGACAGTGTTAAAATGCCCAAATAAAATTCAGAGGAATTACAATGAAGCACAAGTATTTTATGGCCTTTTGTTTTGTAGCCTTTATTCCCCTCAATCAGACCTGCAAATGAAACACTACTCAGAGCAGGAGTCTCCTCTACTCTTTTTCTATGCAGCACCATGTAGACAATTACTGGAAAACAATTAAAATAGCAACAAAATTAAATTAAATTTTGCAGCAGGGAAGAGGGATTATTTTTGTCACCATTATTGAAAGTACCAGAACAATAATGTGCACAAATGCTGTTTTACTCAGCAACAGATAAAACAGTTACTACTTAAAGCTGTATATTGTCAGTGTTGTTACAACTACATATATTAAAAAAAAAGGGCCTGAGAAACATCTCATTCCATTTAAACAACTTTTAGATTTAGATTCTACACTGGAAAAGTTTAGAATGGTTTAGTACCAAAGAAGGATGAAAACTAGAGATTTCATTAACCACTTTCTGATGTTTTCAAACAAAAAAGCATGAAAGTCAGACCACCACACCTCGTTAAAAGTATGCCTACACACTCAGCCACATTTCAACTTTATTTTGCTTTCTCCTGTTGCCTGATAAGGTTTATCCTTCCTGTCCTTTGTCGGAATTTGATTTAGGGTGGTTTTTTTGGGGACTGCTCAGCTGACTCGTAGTATTCTATGTAAATACATTCAACAGATATAGTTCTCCAGTCTACAGGAAATGGAGATCAAAACTACAACTCTAATAATGCACTGCCTTCTCACATCGAAGCTTGTTAGATGAATTTGCAATTATTATTCTGAACCCCATTTAGCACAGCAGTAATTAGAATTTTTCCCCACTACATTTCCCTGAATATAATGCACTCCCGAGAACACCAAAACACTGCCTGCAGTCCATCTGAAAGCTCACTATTTATTGGTTTGTAGTTCCAAATACATAGTAGCTGCTTTTTGACAAAACTAAGTTCTTTTTTCCACTGCTGCACCTAATGCTATCTACATAACACATTCTGATGTCAGCAGTTGAAAAATAACCTATTTTCTGTGTGAACGTAACCCCAGGGTAATATTCATAATTCATACACAATTAAAATATTTATACACGTGCACAGAGAATATAGCACGACCTCTTAAAGCATTAGATTTATTTACACAAAGTGCTGAGTATCTTGTTGAACGTAATTCTACAGTAATTCTAAGAGGGGTTTACAATCCAAAACTGCAAAGCCATTGCTGAAGTACATCATTAAGAACACACAGTTAATACGAAAGTTACAATTAGTACAATTACATGTACTGCTATTAACAATATGCGCAACTTTGTCACAGTAATATAATATTGTCATACTCTAATGCATAAACTACTGTGTCTGTAGTTTATCACCACCATCAATGATGAGACAGTAAATAAAAAAAAATACCTATAGAATTCATTCTCATTTGCTGGCAGTAGAAGAACTGAAAGGGAAGGATGTATCAACTAGGAAAGAAAACCGAGATCAGTAAATAGCACATCTAACATCTAGCAGAAGATACAAACATGGTCTTAGTAAGAGGCTGCAATCATAACCTCTCTTTTTTGGGAGGATTCAAAAAGAACTTGACTATGTCTCTCCTAACTCTGCCAAATCAGTCAGCCAACAACAGCACTTCTGTGAAGGTTGATCCAAACACCACCAAACAGCATAACATTGATGTCAAGGGGAAGTTTGTCCTTCTGTCTTTGCAGCTTGCACCAAACTGATCTCTGACATGGAATCAGCTATTCAACCTAACAGTACAGAACTTACCAGTAAGAGAACTCACAATAATTTGATCACATAAAAGGCAATCTTAGCCTCAAAGAGCTAAACACAAAAGATAACCCAAACAGACACAATTGTTCCAAAGTCAGAGGACGCACATTAGTGTGAGTGTGCTTCCCAAGAGAAAAAAGTTCAAGGAAAGAGTTTCAAAGAAGAGACTGACGCACTTTTCACTACTGGGCAAGGAACCTCTAGGTACACAAGCAATAGCAATGGACACACACGTGGTGAGATAGATTTGACAGTTTGTCAGCATGCAGTGACATGACTAAAAAGTGGAACAACTGCTGAGGAGGATTTGGGCCTTGGTTCCAAGTCCGACACTTCCAATGATCCACAAAAGGTACAAAAGGACAAAGATGATTGTTTTTATACCTCCCTTTCATACATATTATAATACAATATAAATCCAAGGTCTGAAAGAACAGTTTTTCTCTTGAAACGTGATAATCAGCACCACAATACAATACTTTCTCTACTCCGAAGAGTTGCAGAAGCAGCTATCCTGTCGTTCAAACTTCAGCAGTTCGCTTGGTCAGTGCATTACTGTAATCCAAAGCCACACAGGCATCCCCTATTTAAACAAGCATTTGTTAATATTCTGTATGAATATATTTATGCTAGAATGGGAGAACAATTTGAAATTCGGGATCTTTAATGGAAACCAATGAAATCTCTAATTTAAGAAAACCAAAAGAGTGGACACAATATAGATTACCTATCAAGGTAAGAGCTCCAAGCTATCGCCATCACTTTAGTGTCTATGCATAACATTTTGTAACAGGTAAGAGAAACAAAATTAAGACAGTGCTTGTAGGATGTGGCAACCTGGCTGAAATTGATATTCATTAGAGTACTCTTTGCATGAATAGGAGCATTTGGACTCTGTGGTCTTTATCAGAGCCCCAGCTGGTAATGGTTGAAGGTTAATGCCTTACTCCATTCTGTTCAATTTTCTTTCCTAATTAGTCCTCCAAATCTATAGCTGTGAGCACCAAGTGTCTGTGCTCAAAAGAAACTAATTAATGCTAGCAAATTAGATCAAGTCCAAAGATCCAACAGCCAAACTCTTAAATGCTCCTTGTTAATAGGAAGTGTAGCTGTCAATAACTGCTGTTGGTGGCTATAATGAGGCCTCTTTCTTTCACTGAAAGTGATTTCATTTCTCTTTGTCCCTGTAAAAGCTGTTCCATTCCCTAATAAAAAAATAAAAAAGACCCAACACAACTAAGTTGCAATGGTAAAGCTAGCAGTCTGACCCATTTCTTGTGATCAGCTGGATTGAAACTACATGAAGGGAGAGAAGGAAAAAGAATAATCCCTCCCCAAACACTTTATTGGAAGTCCTAACACTAGTTAGAATACTTAGAATTTCCATCACCAAGCAACACAATATGCTCTCATATTTCTTTTCTATGAAACCTTCTAAATCACCTTTGTTTAGTTAATACTGTAAGTATCATTAAAAACAAAACAAAACAAAACATGACATCTATGATCTCATTTCTTCAAATTGTAATTTACATATAGCTGTTCTCTCTGCTCAGTTTGTTGGAGCAAGGCTCAGTATAACATAATCCCTCTAGAGATTGTATTAATTCACTCACATGCTTAAATGTGATGAGAGTAAATGTTTGTTGGAAATATACCGACCTGAATCTTTTCCTAAAATAAAAGCTATATTGCACAGACAAGAATATCATGAAAATTTAGCATCTTATCCTCAGGAAGACCAAGCAGGGGAAAACACCTACTAATTCATTACCAATACAACATACCATTTAAATAGCTGACAATTACACGTTATGTCAAACAGTAATCTCAACAGCTTCATACAAGGTGAGAGGTTCACACAATATGACTATGCTGTACTTTAATATGCAGAAAATAAACACAGCAGAAGATAGCATTACTCCCCTTTTCTATCTGCAATTTTGTCACTCAGTTTTCTCTGAAAAAATGAAGTTGTAGACAACAAGGCAGCATTGTTTTGCTCCTCCCATAGAAAAAGACTATTCCAGTCAAAGTTTATGACTCCTCCCATGCAACCTCTTAGGCTTTCCATCAAATTCTCATCAATGTACAAAAGCAAATGTAAGAAATTTGCAGTCACAGCAGCTCAATAAAAATACTACAGGAAATGCCTTGCTATCTCACTGCTTTTTATCAGTTACTTGATCTTTTTGCTTCAGTCAATTAGCAGATGATTATATTTATATACATTCCTAAAATATGTGAATTTCAAAAAGATTATAAGGACTGTATTTTCCACTGTGCAGTTCAGCAGATGAGCAAAATTCAGTTATTTTTAGTTTCAATTTGCTTCAAGAAAATAAGTTTGATCAATATTTTTAAATATGAGCTGCCATTTAATTTCCTGATGCTACCAGCCTTAGCACCTGCCAGTGTTAACCTCAGAACAGACTATAGATACCAACAGGTTAACTGCCTGCATCAGTTAAGGAAAGTGAGCAATACCACTGAGTAGCATATCAAGCTTCACTGCTTTGTACATTTCATTATTTGCATTTCTTATAAAAGAATATATGTGTTTGTGTATATATGTACCTACATATACCTAGGCATGTACCTAGGCATTTTAATGTGCAGCATCAAATATACTTCAATCAGAAATTTCTTCCTTTTTATGGAGTTTGATTTGTCAGGTGTAAGGGTCATGGTCTAGAGCAGGTGGCCCCTACGGGGACAGAGATAATGTCAGTGACAGGACTGTTGAGTAACTGCACATTATCAAAACTCTGGTTGACACTGGTCATGCTCTACTGTAGAGAAGCCTGCAGTAGTGTTGCATCCAATCATTTTCACTAAGTATCAACACGAGCCCTGAGGAGGAGAGGGCTAATGGGGAACATGGAGAATGGGAGGAGGGTGACTGCTTGGAAATGTCCTTTTCCAGCCACACTTTCCAAAGCAATTTCTAAAGCACTGCCAAGTATCTTAAGAGATTTTTCAGGGCAAATGGATTCATATTGCTAATTACTTCCTACAGACACCAGAACCAACGTAAGTATGTTCCAAAGGAGATTCCCAACTCACCACAGGAGGAAACCATCTTCCTTTTATTTCCCTCTTATACTAAAAAAAAAAGTACAGAACATCTTGTTCTCTTGACCAAATTAATTCCTCCCATAACAAACTTCAAACAAGAAACAGCCGCATTCTTATCTGCAGAGTTGTAGGCAGGATCAAGTGTTGAATAATCCAAACTGTTTCCTTTACCTCACTGCCTTCCTAATAGCAGAACCAAGCTGATCTGAACTAGCTATTCCTCTACTCACTCTGAAAAGCATATAGTTCAGTTACCTATACAAATTCTGGGAACCTGACAGAAGACATCTGCAAGTCTCTCTTGCTGTGAAAGGCCCAAACCCACTGATCAGTAGCAGACACCAAAATGAAAAAGACAAAAAAAAAGTTTAGGCTAAAATCTTGTCACAAGAAAAAAAAAAGTTTGTGGGGTTTGAGAAGGGAGAAGAAGTATTTTTTAACACAACAAATACACATCACACTGAAAAAACACACATACAAAATTAAAGTCTCATGACTGACTCAGTGACCTGAGTACTTTCTTTTGGGGATCTAAACGTAAGACAACTTTAAAACCAAAATCCGTAACTTCTAAAAGCATTTCTGCTTGTTCCGAGACAAGCTATTAAAAATCAAAATTAACTCAATGTACAATACTTACAGTACTATGGTTTATATATTTCTGTCCTGATGGGTTCTTCTCTACCTAACCCCAAGGAGTTAAAAATTTCAAAATCAGTAACTCTGAACTGCAGAATAAGTACTCTTAAGAAATGGAACAAACATTTATTATGTACATAGAATCAAAATCAACCAACGCTCTTGCAGTTTTTTGGTGAGTATTCCTAGTTTCACAGCAGAGAGAAGTCATGGAAAGAAGAGCATAAGAAGTTGAAACAGCAGATGTTTCAGTAAGCTTAAGACAACCTTTCCAAGATAAGTGATAAATTGAGATTCCTGATATTTACTGATTTGAAGAAATTTACTCAAAATTTAGATATTATAACTGTGAATTAAAACTAAAAACTTTTAAAGTAATACAGCTTAAGAAATTATTTTATAAAAGAAATGGATTCAGCAACAGCAGATAAGCACTCCTTTTAGCTACTTAAGTTTGTAATCATTTCTATTATATGCCAAGAATACACTGACTGAATTACAGGGGTATAACATGATTCATGCTATTGTCTGCATAAATACTCTGAAAAGTTCCTGCATGACAATGTAATGTGGTTGTTTTGTTTGTGTGACAACATTTAAGAAAAGTACTGTTGTCTATATGATACTCCAATAACAGTCCACAATTTCATGTACATTAATGGACATTAAGAGAATAAGGCACGTTGGCATTCTGGTCATGAAAAATTCAGCTGTGTTCTTCAAAAAGCATGTTTATTCTCTTACCAAAACTATTAACACAGTAATTTTCACTAGAAGAGTACATGAATCCTAAGCACAGGACAGAGAAATTATTCTGCAACTAAGATGTCCTAAATTCTTGAGGAACATGCAGCACTTACAAGTGCTATACTGCAACAATTTGAAAAAAAAAAAAATCAAAATAAATTTCAACAAATATAACGAAATATGGCTGGTTTACTTACTTGTTCTCAAAAATTATCTTTAAAATGGACACATTTTCATGGTTATTTCATCCCTAAGCTACTCTGTTAAGCTAACACAGCACAGCAACGGGTCACCCATGTAATCATGCTGGCATAGCAATATCACCTCTTGAGTTAACAAAACCTTTTCTTATTCATTCTTTTTTATTTTTAACCCTTGGGGTTTCTTTTCTCTGGATGCCTCCTGAACACGTGCTGGACAGGCTGTCGCTGCTCACATTATTAGCTCTGATAAGCACACATCTCTAGGTGGTATAGCTGCAGGCTAAGGTAACGGCCTGTATACAGATGGACCCCATGCTCATGCAGAGAACTACCGAATGTACAGGGGCTCCCTGTAGGGACAGATAGGAAGCTAGCACGACCAACAAAACTGTAAAAGCCCATATTTGAAGAATAGCTTTTTCTCCTTACTAATAATACATTTATCACAATTTCCTAGAGACAAAATGAAACAAAGGTATACTAATAGAAGTTGGTCAAACAAAATTAACATAGAGTAGAAAAAACGAAGCCAAGAACAAGTTAAACAAGTAGCTGTGCTACTTAATGTAAACAGCGCCAGTTCATACATGCTATGTTCTGCAGCACAGCAACTGGCTCTCAGGAGTTCTGACTACTTAAATACACAGCTTATGCTCTTAGTCTGTAATTGTTTACAGGCAATGGTTTTTATGCTACTTCCCATGATTAACACTATCCTCCTGTACTAACAAGACACATTTGTTCCAGCAATAATTTCACAGTGGATTTGAGAGAAATTCTCCTGACAAAACTGTTTAACCTTCATTTCCCACGAGTTGCTCTCCATCTCTGTATGGACTGAAAGGCATACAACAAAATAGCTGAAGTGATGCCTTTTTTCAGAAGAAATATGAATGCAGAATTTGTTCATTCATCTAATTAAAAAAAAATGCACTGGAAACACTCAGCTTTCGCCTCTAACTTTCAAGAAATTTGATCAAAACTGGCTTAGAGCTAAGAGAGAGACAAGATTATTTTCCAGATTTTTAACTCACAGCCCCTTTCAGTGATCCACATTACTAACATTACCAACAAGTAATACACAGCTTGATATTGGTGCCTTCCTTTGATCCAAACGGTATCAGAAGAAGACACAAAATAAATGAGGTGTCCCAAGGCAACAGTGAGTGATCCACAAGGTAAAAGGGGTGACAGCAGTATCCTCAGTCGTCTGCTTGTTTTCAACACACTGTGATGTAGTTTGCGTGTGCCTGGTTGATTTATGGATTATATTATATGGTTGTAACTAAATTTAATTCTCAGAAAACAGATGTGTGGTTTAAAAAAAACTTCTGTAAAGAAACTGTGAATTGAAGATTGTGAAAACAAAACAACCACAACCAAACACAAAAATGGCAGAGTTGACACTTATTCTAGCCCTAGTTAGAGCTTGTTGTCCAGACACCTCACAAGGTAAAAATGATAACAATCTAATCAGCGTTATTTAAAGTCACAATACCAAATCTAATACTTCACTTTCCTATTAAGCCTCATAATTGAAGTCTAGCAGGCTATTCTAATAGCAAAGGAGAAAAAGCCACTCACCATCAGGGAAACACCTGCGCTTAAAAACCAATGACTTAGGGAAGAACTGTGCAAGTGTAACCACTGACAGAGCAGCTGCTTTCGAGGGAACAAAAAAAAAGGATTCCTGAAAAAGCTTACAGACAACACCAAGCATTAAACTTTTCCAAGGCGCTACTCATAGCCATGTGTTTGCAGCAAAGATGTTGGAGCCAGAAGAGCACAAAGTGCAGCAGGATGTGATCAGTGCAGTTATCTCTATAAAAAACAAGCCCTTGAAGCAGCAGAATCCATACAGGACTGTGCAGTGAGACACGAAATGACCATGAAAATCTTTCATACCATGTGGAGGTTTGCTGGTTATCTTGCAACAGAGTGCTTAAAAGAGTTGTCAAACTTCAAGCATTCTTTTTTTCTTGGCTTTTGTTTTATTTTTATTAATTTTTATTTATTTTACACAAAAAGACAAGTGTTGCAGATTTGCTGACCTTTTCTCTGATGACAGGTGGCTGTGAGTAGTTTGCAGCCTGGCAGACATATTCAAAAGAAATAAATAAACCCACTTGATGTGTCCCTTCAAGGTGAAGTTGATGCTTCAGCAAAGAGGGAGAAATTAACTGCTTTTCAAAAGATACTTGTGCAATGGAGAGATCATTTTCAAAATGGATGTTTAAAAATGTGTCCACTGTTATTGACTGTTTCTGAAAACAATGCAAGTGTCTCACCTATAAAACCCTCTCATATACCTGTATGGAAACCAAATTTTTTAACGCAATTAAAAATCACAGAAAAAGTTTCAGCAGGATTTGAACCCATTTGTTAAAGATATAAATGTGTAACAATCTGATTAGCTTATTTCATCTTTATCTCATTCCTTTTTAATTTCTATTTCTGCATGTTTTGTCATGCACACAATACACTGTATAGAGAACATATTTGTAATTATTAGGTTCACATATTTTGGGTACAGCGTGCTCAAACTTTTTTTTTAACCAGTAATATTAAAAGAAACTAAAAAATACCAAAGCAGAAAGCATCAGCCTAAAACAAGTTCTGTCTAATAAGGTATCTCCATGCACATACATCACTAAAGCGCTGACGAGGGAAAGGATATATTTTGTTAATAAATCTATAATAATAAGGAGGCCCAACCTGAAGGGTCACACAAAGGAATTTCATCTACACAAGCATCAAATAATACAGACAAGTAACTCTTGTGTTTCTTTCTCACCACACAATCCAAATCAGAACATGGAAAGTTTTCTATCAATCAGAACCAATCAAGAACAAAGTCATTTTGATAAACACTCCACACTACCCAGCAGCCAAGGCCAACATGGCAGATGTATATACAGACTGTATTATTGGTTTCACAGCAAACATTAAGATGCTGATCATACATATTAATTCTCTGACTATCTGTCTCCAAAAACAAGGATTATGTTCAGGGCACAGAAGAGAATACATCAGATCTCCTGATGTATATTTGATTCTTACCTTGCACTTTATCTGAACACAGCTCCTTAGCTCGGTCTCTCATTATTTGTGGAATCAAGACATCTTTTTCTACATGTCTCAGCTTAGAATTCTCTGCAAGAGGGACAGAAACAAAAATAAAAGGAAGATGTTATTTTTCTAAGAGAGAAAAATCAATCCATGGAAATAACACAACACTGTTTATAGAACAGATACTAAGATACTAAATCTGTCACAAACCAACCGCAGAAAATACCATGGAAGAGCTACACGCTGAAAAGCAGGGAAGTCCCAAGGTTTGAAATGACTCTCATACAGACACAAGCATTATCCTGAACATTTTCTGTTCTGCTCTATGTGCAAAATGAACCAAAAATAATGAAAGGAATTAAAAAAATCTGGCAGCACTTTCTTCTTTCTACCTTACTAAATGAAACATCTGCATAAAGACAGCACAAAGATTTAGAGTTGTTTAATTCAAGATATTAACATTTTTCTATCTGTGTTATCTATACAATCTGCAGCTTTTTAGCTCATGTAATACAGCAGAAAAATACAGCATATTGAGCAGAATCTAAACTTGTATTACTACGTGGAAGACTTTGGTTCTTTGAAAAGAAACACAAATAACCATTTTCTTAAACAAAGCATCAGTGAGTTTCTTCACTAAGAAAATCAACAAGAGAAAACACTGATGCCTGAATTCAGGATTTAAACATAGAGCTGTGGTTTGCATGCAGCTGCCTCTGAACAGAATTCAGTACTATGAGCACAACTACTCATAACAAACCACTTGGAATTGCAATAATTTGTTTCTAAATCAACTCTTCAGAACAAAGGCATGAGAATTTAGCGAGCGCAACTTTTTCCTTCTTAGCTTCTGATTTAAAAGCTCTTTACAGAACATTCGTTCAGAACACCGTAGAGCTCAACATCATTATACCAAATACCTGATTTTCCTCCTCAAGCACACTATTTATTTACCTTTTGATGTTGATAGAATTCTTCAACACAGAATCAGCTGTGATGCTCTCATTATGAAAACTGTCAGATACGCTGTTATACTGAGTGACAATCATACCATTTTAAAATAACATTAAAATATTTAGATTAAATGGAAGAAAAAGTGTGATGTAATAAGGAAATGAGAAAAATTTATCCACCTCTTTTCAAACACTAATTTTCAGAGCATCTGCAGTTATCTCTAGATCAAAAGGAAACAGATTAACGTTTCTCTAGTCATTTCTAATGCCTCACCTTTTAAAGCTTAGTAACATTATGAGGCTACATCACGGGGTTTTGCAGCATTTTATCTGTGATATTGCTGGGGGAATCTGGTAATGAAACAGAATGCTACAATGACCAATCCACAGAATTAGAAGTAAAACCTTCTCTTTCATCTGAAAAATTTCTTGTTCGAAACTTCTACAGCAAAAGAAAGGAAACAAAGTCTCTTATGCAGCAAAACACTAAACACAAATTAATTTGCTTTTAAGCTCTGATTTTCATGACTGAGAACAGAATTATAATTAAATACAATTCTGACAGATCTTCAGAATATCAGTACAGCTACTGTACAGAGCATTTGTACAGTAAAATGTATGGTGCCATAGAGCTTTAAAGTACATCTCTTAAGAAGCAGGACAAATAAGTTCAGCCAAATGGTAAGGAGAAAACAGCACCACTGAACTACATGCCTCAGCTCTACTTTGGGCAACTTCAGCCAAAACAAGCAGGCACTACTACAGTCCTGCCCTGTCCCAGCACCTGCAGTGCCCTTCCCTCTGCACACACAGATGTTCTCTGCAGGCCTGCAGACTGAAAAGGGAAGTTTGGTTGGACAGTGAATAAATTTCTTGTCATGCAATTTTTCAGCTAGATAAATTCCCCAGTCTATTTCACTATGAAAATTCAGTGGTCCGTGAGAAAGAACTGTGCAAGAGCAGGAACAAGTGGAGGGAAGGTTACAGCTACCACAAGCAGCACTGGCTCAAACTATAGCCTTTATTTCTTCTTAGCTAACGGAACATCAGCTGCCACCAAAGCAGAGGATTAGACAGCCCCCAGTTGGCACTGTGCACCCTCATCACATCAGCACCTGTGGGCAACTCAGGACACGGGGCAGTGTCCTGTAAGAAGAACCAGAAGAGAGCAATGACAGTCATTTAAAGGCAATTATGGAGCAGTAAAAAGGAAACAAGAATGAAGACCACTTATGGTCTCATATATAGGAGTTTTCTTCTTCAAAAGCTTGCTGGCAAGTATCAGCTTTTAAACCTTACAAAGCACAGGCAATTCAAATCATTTTATACAGCCAAGGTGGTAGATTTCTGCACCCATGTGCATCTATATCTCCAAACAGGTCGAAAGGAGATGTTCACCTTGAGCAGCACTGTATTTACTCATGATTTTCAACTGCAATGTCTAAAGCACTTTAATATTCTTCCTTGATTCTAAACTATTCATTATATCATATGAATGGCAATTTTCAGTCAAGGATCTCAAAACACATTCAGAGGTTGGTATCCCTAGCATTTATACAAAACATTAAACAAAAATAAGGTGCAAATATTAACAATATCAGATACCAGATAGGAAAAGTTTGTGTGTGGAATAATCGTATTTCTGGATAGTAACTTATAAGCACTTGCAAAGAGATCAACATCAAACTAACTAAATCACCTCTGCAGCTAACATTACGTGGCAAGAACTTTCAAAGAAACAACACCTTAGAAGCAAGATTTCATCAAAAAACATGAGACAGTCATGATGTGAAGCTACCAATTCCTTTTGCCTTTTTCAACTATATTACATTTTCTAGAATAATAAGTAGTGTTTTCCCTTCAGATAGTTCACTAGCCTGCACTAAGAAATATATTTCTTATTCTAATACCAGATTTGCTGCCAACTAGTCCCAATGCAATCTGCATTACAATACACCTACTGTGTTTTCTGCCTACTGTTTTATTTTTTCTTCAAAATATTAATAGAATTATTCCGAGGCAAGCAAGAAATAGGTTTTCTTACAGTTTGCTCTTCTTGTTTGAGAGTTGATACCTTTGGTTCCACAGCCTCCCGCACTCTGCCTGGTCTTCCGCACAGGCTGCTTGAGATGCTCTCAGCATCTGGCTGCAAAGTGTAACAAGAACACACTGCTTCTCAGCTGTCACCAGGCCAAACAAGTGTTAGCAGCGGCTTCTCCTCGTCTCTGCCAGCCAAAACTCAGGTACGCTTGTTCTAGCAACTTCACATTTCAAGGAGATTCTACCTTTATAGGATTTGGTGTTTGGTGAAATTTGCTACTGCAATCGAAAGTTGCAAGGAACAAACCAAGAACATAAGCAACTTGAGTAAAGGTTACAAAAATCAGAATTAACAATAATAAAGCACTGTTAATAATACAATTAGCAATAGAAATAAAGCATTTTGTAGGAGTAGACACAGAATTAAGCCAAAACCAAATGCAGGCTTGCAGGCATTAACACATCTAGGCCACTGGCTCCTTGGAAACAAGGGCAAAGCTACAGACAAGGAATTGGTGCAATAAAGCTACCAGACAAAACTGCATCAGCACACTGCAGAACTCTGCCACTTCTTTCAGGGACATGGAACACAACAGATCAAAGATCTAAGCTTTCAGTTGCCAGAATAAAAGACACAAGGACAAAACCTAGAGAAAAGTAAGTATCCCTGTGAACGGGAAATTATTTTCCATGCCATGTCAGGGTACAGTAAAGAATTAGGGGCAGAGATTACAAAACTATTAGATGCTCCTAATTAGTAAAACATTAAGAACAATTTTAAAGCATTTCTTTTCTTAACACAAATAAAATCTGGGAGTTTTAGTAAATTTCAATGCCTGAAACAGCTCTGATTATACACAATACATAGGGCATGAGGCTACATTTGCAATAGTTTTCTGTGGCTGATTAAACCCTCAGCTGCAAAAGCTTTCTAGTGCCATGGAAAGCCAAGGACTGCAACCATTCCATTTAATGGTTTTCATTATTTTTCTATAAATGAGAAAAAAGCAAGGAAATACATGCATCAGTAGGATGCAAACACTAGAAGAGTAGAAAATACACGTCTTGTTCCCTCTGCATTGAAGCTGGGAAACCAGGAGATGACTGAAACCTTCTCTCTGCCTTCTAGCCTTCAGCTGTAGGATCCAGAGAGGCCTGGAGAGAGGACAATAGCACAGGCCTGTGTAATGGACAGCAAGCCTTTAAGAGGACAAGAGACAGAAGTAACACGAAGCTGCTTTACAGTTTTAATAATGAACTCTAGCAGCTTGCCATATTGAACAGAAGACTATTACAGAAAAGAGGTACCGAGATGAAATCTTTCCTTGAACAGCGACCCGGTGTAAGTTTTATTACCTCCCTGCCCTCACTCAACACTGCTGGTTACTGCCTCCATTCATCCTCCTGTGACTACATCCTGTGGGTAGTTTACAGCTCTGCTTTCATCGCTCAGATGACTTTTAGATAGCAAGGGCACAGATTACATAGAAAAGCTGAAAACTTGTCCAGATGTTTGAAGAAGGCTCACACCTATAGCATCCAAGAGGAACTACGTTATGCAATTCCAACAGAAGTTTTTGGAACATGCATTTCTGGTTACTCTGCTTATAATTTGGATGTCCTTGGTTGTTTATCTAGTGACTTAAAAAAAAAAAAATCTCAAGCTAGTACTTTAAATATATTAGGTGACTCTGTAAGAAACACAGTATAAATGATGAGCTAAGCAATGAGTAACAAGTTAAAAAAAATGCATTAAATTCAGGGGTTTAATCTTTTTCTGTATTCCTTGACAAAAACAATTTATATACTGTAAAGACAGCACACAACTACTGTGTTTTATAAAGCTCATGGCTTCCTATGATCTTATTACAAAGCTGACTGAAAAGTATACTTTTCTTAATACAAGAAAAAGCAGTACAGTGTTAATTGTATGCTTACAGGCAAATGTTTCTTTCATCAGACTACTGGCTCCAAAACCCACATCAGACTTCTTTTAGTTGCATGCCAGTTGCACTTGGAATGGGCAAAGACAACTACGGCTTATAACTGCTTCAGGAAAAAAATGCATTCAAGACTTCCATCGCTGCTACTCTCCCTATCTTATTCAATCTGGATTAAACAAGTTAGCATGAATTCACATAAGATCTGTAAGTCATGTGTGTATATGTGCACCATAAAAATAGTCATCAAAAAAGGTCTATGTCACTGAATATGTTATCAATTACCTGAAGCCTCTATTCTGAAATACAAAGTCACACATCATCACAACAAATTAGAAAGAGATTAAAACCACAGGCAGAAAAAAAGCAGGTGCTTCCAAAAATCTAGGAAGATTTTTTCCTGCAAATGTAGTTTTTAAAAAAATGCTTCTTGAAGATGAAATTAATACTCCCTATACAGTCCTATAATCCGTGAAGAAACTCCTGTGCCCTTACTCCAAGAAGTTCAAAGGGCCAAAATGACAAAAGTTTCAGCATACTCCTTTGCAAATTCTGTCCCCCAGAAACATTCAGGATCCAGCTAAAGGTAATGAATTTCACCAGTCAAAAACCCTCAGTGTGAACCAGCTCAAGATGGACCAGGAGCGAACATTTTCACGCATACCTGAAATGTCACCACGTCTGGTAACTTCATTTGCACGTCAGTGTTCGCAGAGGAATTGGGAGTCTTAAGTACTTTGCTTTCTACCAAGGTTTTAAAGTACAGAAGGACAACATAAAGTGAGAGAAGTGTTATAATCCAAGTAAAGTAATGTATGTGATAACCTGAAATCCTGATTAAAAAGCAAAAGAGGCTGATCAGTTCAGTTTCTTTATACAGTAGCCTTTTTTTAAAGCAGTATATGAATAAATTTCTTTGTATTTAAAAAGTTACAGATTTTGAGATTTTTCTATCTAATATTCACATCATTTTAAATTAAGATGGAGTACAGGGATGACAACACCAGGGAAAATTTCCAAAGCTTTAACTTCTCACCATTCTATCATCACCTCAAAGTCAATTTTCACCTTTTTCACTGGCTGAATTTGTTATCTTACATTTTGCTTTGGGTCTCGTGTGTTCTAGCAGTATGGCAGTACTGGATTACAAGAATACTGACAAGCCTGTTCACTGAAAATGAGCAATGGCTGTATTACAGTCTGTAATATCTAGAAAGAAAAGGAAAAGCAAACCTGACAGAGCACACTTATTTGTTAATTACATGTGGCTTCCAAATGCTCAAACATCAACAGACTAATAAGTAAAGCCAAGCCTGAAGTTGCGTGTGGAGATTTTTGACATAGGGTGGTTTGGATGTTGTTTTTTTCCACTCCTTATCACATAACATAGCCAGGACCCAAAGAATCAAATGCAGATCAGGGCTTAATATTTACTATGCTGGTTCATTCATCCTATCTTAACTACTGCACAGGAATAGCAGAGCTGCCAGTTAGGGAAAGTTAGGGTGTGAGCTACTTAAAAGGAAACCAACCCAAACCCCTTCAGACAACTGTAGATGAGAATTCCAGCAAAATACACAAAATAAGAAGGCAGTAACAACTATGGATGTTACTATTTAGAATTCTACTTGTTCTGAATTCTATTACTTCTGAATTATTCACTTGTTAAACCAATGTAAAATTCCTCTAAACACAACTTCTCATCACTTGAACAAAGACACTAGGCAGCAATTATTTCAGAATCAAAATACACATTTTGTACTTTCTGAGACAGCAAAAACTGACATCCCTACAGATGCAGCTGGATTCCTACATATAGGGTTTCATGCTTTTTACACGAAGCCCAAACATTTGAGCACTTCTGGTCTAAACTGGTCACAAAGGTACAACTCTCACTACCTCACAGACTATCTGAAGAACATAAACCAAAACAAACACATCACATAAACTAGACCTACATGGTGTATTACAGAACTTTGTATGCGTTCCAAACAGAAACAAAAAATCAGTAACCAAGTGCAAAGTAACCTGCATTTTGATGACGATAAGGCACAGGAAAATCTACAAACCATTGAAACCCCCAGTCACTAACAGGAGATGCCAATGACATTAAGAATGGCAAGAGTATTACACACTCCTCTCTTCTTTCATGCAAACCTGGAAAATAAAAGTTTCATTCAAAAATCCTGCCTAACATCTTTAAGGAATTGAGTATTTAGCTCTTCAATCACTTTTTTCAAGACATGGTTGAATAGTTTATCTGGCTGCGCAGCGTACATCTTACATTTCGAATATCAGGACAAAACACTATTCTTTTGTTTTTGGCTTTGTTTTTTTTTCTAATGAAAGCGAGGATTAAAAAAGAAGACAAAACAATGCCTACCTTATTCATCTATGATTTCTGCACTAACAGATTTAATGAACAATCAGCACATAGCAAATGAATCAATAGAGCCCTTAAAAACTAATATCGCATACATATGATCCAAAAACACAAGTGATCATTCAGTTTGCCAAAAGTTGCACAGCATGAGGTGTTTTGACATGGAAAGAAGACTGAAAGCCTTTTGGTTACATTAACAAAATGACTGATAATGTTTTTCTGGATTTTAAACTCCAAAGAATCCTTTCAAACCATTCATCTGGAGCGTCCCAATACATCATCCACGTCTTAGTTCTTTTTCCATAAGAGTTCTCTATAATGGGCAGCTAAACAACTTCAATGCATCACTATTATCCTTTCCATTTACGTTTCTGATACAGGCCAAAGACACTAAGAACATCAAAAAGGTCAATCTGATGTAACACTCTTCTTGATGGTAACTTACGTTCTTGATCACCAATGTTATGTAAGGATGTTTTGTATTTACGAGGTGAAACTGTTCTTCCTTTTACTTGTATATTTTTCTCCTTTTAATTTCACATTGCTGTTTCTCCCATTATTTCTCCCTATCTTTTGAAGCTATGACTATATATCCATATATTCTTCTATTTCTGTTTTACTGTCCATGGCATTTCAAAACAAGCCCAAACCATTCTAGAAGACCAGTTCAGTCCTTTCACTGATACATTATTACTGTATTTAACCACTTTGATTTTCAAATGACAAGACACTCAGATACTTCAAGCAACTTAAGAAAATGCTTAAGTCCCGCAGTTTTTAAAGCCCCTAAAAATATCCAGGGTAGGTGCCAAACTTGTACTGCTTATCCAAGCTACTATCAGTAACCTTACTTTTCCCTTTAAAGGGAAAATTCATGAGTTCTCAGAAAGGGATTCAGACATCATTATTAAAAAAATGGCATCTATAACCAAATGCATGTTAAAAAGAAAATGCGCCTTCCAATAACTCATGGCTTCTACTACTGAAAGTAGCATATTAACAACGACAATTTTAGAAGTGGTGCATACAAAAAAAAAAAAAACAATAAATAAAACTCCCATGTTAGACTGTAGCACATATCTTCTTAAGAAGGAAAACACAAAATCATGTTAATGCAGAGTTTTCTCAAATGACTTATCTACTAATTCATTTATTGGCCAGCCTGCATGAGGCCCTGAGCAGCCTGATCTACTGGGTGGCATCCCTGCCCACAGCAGGGAGTTCAAACTAGATGATCTTTAAGGTCACTTCCAATCCAAGCCATTCTATGAATGGAATCACCTACTAACACAGCCACAGTTTCTTCCCAAACCATGGCTGTCAAAAAGCCTCCTTTCATAAAAACTGTGACATGATTCACAGCTTCTACATTCTGAACCTTAGAGGACTCCCTGACACTCACTCTCTACTGCCTGGCAAAGGCATGAGAATATTTGTGTGTTTTGTAACCATAAATGGAGCATCACTCATGGTTACTATTTATTCAACTGTGATTTTTCCTCTTTTTTTTTTTTTTTCTCATACGTGAGCCAAGCAGCAGCTAATGATGACAACCGCACCAGGGTATCTGAGTTAACACCTTACTGATACAAACAGAGCAGCTCACACCTCTCGCAGCTATTATTCCACTTTCTCTACAATCTCACGTAGACATCTCTGCTTTCAGTACAGGTTCTGAGGTTTTCAGCAGAGATGTAACAGCTAGGGACTGACGGCAGGACTAGTGGGGAGATAAGCTAGGGGAAAACAAGGTCGCAGATTGAGCGAGGTGTCAGTAAGCAATGCTGCTGCTTAGCAGATCAATCTCAGTACTGGTGTGGGAGTATATACCTAAAGTACCTGCTCAGGACTACCACTACAGATAAAAAAAACTACAGGGTGGAAGACACATGTCATGTAACAACAGGAACAAACGTGGATGCAAAACATTGCTGCTATATGTCAGACTTTGGAATCATCCTCTTCGTCATATGAAGAATGATAGTTTAATTTCAGCTATTGTAATTACTAGAAACTTCTTTTAAAGGATAACTGAGAGCAAAACTGTGCTGCTGACAACTACTACCAGCACAGCAGAAGTTTTATGCTATTTTCTTAACTCTACCATACCAGCACTTAGATGTGCCATCCACAAAACCAGAGCTTGAACACCACAGCAGTGCCTTATCAGCAGGGTCTGGGAAGCCCTTGAAGACTCAAGCCATTGCCATCAGGAGCAGGAAACGGCCAGGACCATTTGGTTCCTGAGGTCAATGCCTCACCAAGTGAGATGCAGGCACGGCAGGCAACGTGAATGCCCTGGCAGCTTTCACCTTGCTATAGGCCTGGCCTTTTAACGCAGGCGTGCCTGCAAAAGGTACAAGCCTCAGGGAAGTAGCGCTCATATGCGCCTCGTGCTACTGTTAGGCCACAGGCTTAAACTCAGCAACGGGACACAGCCACAGACCACCGAGACACTCGTGCGCACGAGGCCCAGGACAGCTCGCTGCTTTGCTCCCAGGCAGGCAACACGGCGAGGCTCCCGGGGCACGCACGTCTCGCTGTCCCGGGGCTCAGGCCGAGTTCTGCCGCTGAGAGGAGCCTGAGGCCCGCGCCGCGCTCCCAGGGCTGGGGCTGAGGCAGAGGCCGGCGGCGGGCAGCGGAGCCCCCGCGCCGCGAGCACCCGGGAGCAGCCCGAGCCTCCCGCGGCCATCCTCCTCCACGCCCGGCGGGGAGAAGAAGCGTGGACTTCCCACAGGAAGCGTGGCGAGGCGCCGACGAGAAGAGGAGGCGCGGAGGTGAGCGCTCCGCGGCGGGCGGCCGCCCCTACCTGCTGCGCCGGGGGGAGGCTCCATCTGCGGCTCCACGCTACACCCGCAGCTGCGCACCCTACGTGGCCGGCCCCAAGCCGTTGCCGCGCAGGCGCGGACCAACCCTCTGCACAGCCCCGATGCGGGCAGAGGGCGGCGGCGGCGGCGCGCGCGTAGGGGAAGGCGGGAAGGGCGGGAGGGGCTGAGGGAGCCTTGGAGCGCGGGTTTGGGTTTGCGTGTCCGCTGGGATGAGGGGCTGTGAGCGGTGCTGAGGTGGTTTAGTCGCTCGTCCCTGGAAGTCTCCTGGAGCAGAGAATATCAGCTTCTCCAGGAGCTCTAGGCAGTGAGAAGAAGATGAGAATTACGGGAGTGGCTGCCTTCGTTGGTTAGTTGTTTTGCACCCTTTATGAAAGAGCTTCCTGTATAAGTATGGTTGCTTAAGACAAATCACACGTTAGGAGGAAAGAATGCACAGTGCTTTTTGCATAACCATCACTAGGAGTTTATTGCAGTTCAGTCCGATCTGTGTGTCCTCGTGGTCTGCCACTGTATCAGGGCATATCTGAAGCGTGCTTTAAGGGCAGATGAATAATTCTGGTCTTGTAAGCCTCTAGAATATTTAACTGGCTAGCCTATCTGTTAATGATCAACCATAAAGTGGTCAACCACTTTGAGACGCAAAACACACACTGAAAATCTGTAAGAAGGTACTTAGGTCACTCTGAAAGTAATACATAGTTCAGACATAAAGAGAGCTGAAAGTCAAGACTTTTTTAACAGATAGAATTCAGAGTCTCCAAAGAGCCTGCTTGCTCTCTTTTCCCACTAGCCTCTTCAACTGTTTTGGCAGATGAGTGGTATGAATAATGAGTCTATTTAAAACATCAGCCTCTTATATGAGGTGGCAAAAATTCTTCCTCAGTAGCATTTCCTCTGTAATCCCGCATTGTTACTTCCTGCTCACTGCAAATGAGCTGAGCGTTAAACATTACATTCTCAGGTAAGTGAGAAGTCCGGGAGTCTTCCTCAGATACTACATAAACCTTGTGTGCCTCTGGAAGATAGCAATAGAAGCAAGTTAGGAAAAACTGTGGGATCACAATTTCTGGTTATTTATTTGTAAAAATAATTATCATTTAAATAGAGATCTGACTTTCAAATTCACAGTTTTTTGTTTGCTTACTTGTGTTTTTTTTTCCCCTAACCCTACATATCATTTCCCCATATGATAATTCAGTGCTTTTATTTGAAAATGGATTATTTTAACTTGAGGCCACACTAAAAGCTAAGTTCTTCATGCCAAAGCATTCACAGAAATTAGTAGAGCGTGATGTAGGCAAAATCTTCCACACGATTGCCTTTGGCCTTACTGATTCAGAGTACTTCTGTTATAGAGCCTTAAGTGCCTTTCTGGTGTTTTGTTTTTATACCACAAGTTTGTTCTCATTTTGTGGGGTAGAATACGGATATTATAATTGTTTTTGGTAATATTAAACTATACCACTTTCAGTTGATATTTTTTCACCAATTTGATACTTTTTGAATAGGGCTGTGAAAATGCAGCTTTTTTTTTTTTTTTTTAAAGGTTGGCGTATGCTTCTTCTGCAATGAATGCAAGTGTTGGGAAAGAAAAAAAGAAAGATGGTCAATCTGCAAAGAGTTACATATATGCAACAAGAAAACATAAAACAAAAACCCCACATGATACAAAAAGGAGCTTACAACGTGAGATCCAAAAACTTAAAACAGTAAATTGAAATCAATATAAATTAAATTATTGAAGTTAGTCGTCTTTGCCAATCTTAGGCTTTTGGTTGTTGGTATCTACAGATGCCCTGCAGAATGAGAACTACAAAGATTTATTTAAATTTAAGACCTTTGAACTTCAATTTCTGCTTTAGGTATTGTGTTACTTTGATTGTTTTAGAGACGGGATACTAGGCTAGAGACAACTTCTCTTTCAAATGGTATTTCTGTTTTTTGATGAAGAGAATAGATGCAAAAAGAAATATCCATGAACTTTGTAACCTGAGCATCCTGCCCTACCCTGCTGCAGAAGTGCGGTCAGGCCTGGAAAGCAATGAAAGATTGCTAAAAATTCTGCAATTCTATTTTTCACGTATGTCAGAAGAAAATGTTGAATGCTAAGAAAAAATGACGTCTTTGTGAATGAAAAACAAATAGAAATGGAACAATAATGATAGAAAATCTTTCTTATGGAGGTTTGAGGGGCAGAAATTGGTTTTGAGTAAGAGAATATACAAGTGTGGATCTGAAAATAGACCTACACTATTTGGAACTTTTATAAACTACTGGAAATGAGAAAGTATCAAAAAAAGTGTCATACAATTTATTAGAAATCTTGACAAATAATTGAATGAGACTGACATTATGGGTAACAGAAACAACATAACTAAGACATAAACCATCTAGAAAGGGGCTTTAAATTAGAAGAAATAGACTTGGGAGTCCGTAGTGGTGGCTGGATATGGTTGGCACAGTGACTGAGTTGAATATCAACAGAACAATTTTCGTGACAGAAAAGAGGAGGTTACAATGTAAGAAATGTGATAAAAGCCATGTCAAGAATTTTAGTAGATGGATAAAAAAGCTAAATGCTTTGTAAGTACATATTTTGCACGTTTTTATATGCAGAGTAGATGTAAGTAAGATCAGTACTGTATATATAGAGAAAAGATTTACTGCCATCCTTCAGGTGGAAGTGCCGGTTACGTGAGCTCCATTCTGTAGGAGCACCCAAGAGTTAAATGGGGTGGTTCCATTACAAGAACAACAACAAAGATGGAAAGTGGATATCACTGGATATCACATAAACAAGAAACCCTACTTGCATCTTATCGCTAGGGAGAGTTTTGAAATGACAGTCAGAGAATAGAATTTGTGTTTAATAAGATCTTTTAAAATATGAATCTTGCATTTGTTCTGCAATCCTGTGAAGTTATGATGACATGCATCGGACTTTTTCTTTGCAGTACACTGATGAAGTTAGTACTATAAGCTTAACTTAAGTACCATACTGGTATCTGCTCCTGTTTATTCTGTGCTACATGCATCATTTCTTCATCTTCTTCTCTACTGTATCCCAAACCTTATGTCTACAAGGAGAACTGCCATGTAATCTTTCATGCAGTTAGTTCCCTGAGAGTAAAATACTGGATACTCTGGTGAAAAGAAACTCGTGATTGTGGTCACAGTTTTCTGCATTGATTACTACAGTAGGGAAACTCTTATGATTCCCATTATAGTCCTGAAGGATGCTAGAGGCAATGGGGATGTTTGATTTTCAGCAGTTCTCAAAAAATTAAGAATAGTCATAAGTAGTACTGGATTGCAGTCAGTTCTGTGTTTCTGAGATTCATATTGTCATTTGATTAGTTAATCGCCCATTTTCAAAGGTGTGAACATGCTTTCACACATCAACCAAGACTGTGTTAACAATGAAACTATAAATAACAATAGAGATGAAATATCTATCGTACAAGTCTCCGCACCATGTTCTTACCAGATAAAGAACCTCTATCTGTCTGCACACAGGTGTGATTTTTTTTTTAAACTCCAAACAATAGCCTTGTCATATTAGATCAAATGAATATTTTCAAATGGCATCTCTTCAACATGTTTGCTGTTAACATTTTTGATCTTGTTCCATGAAATGTAACTTACAGTAAAAGGCTGTGATTCTTTGCTATGCATACTCGTGTGAAATAAATATTTCACTGATAGGTGAGAGATGTGAGGGAGTTTTAAATAAGAATTAGCATCTAGAATCAAAGGAAATATTTTCTTCTCTGCTTAAGGGAAGTACACTTTTACAAAAGCCACTATAAGGTTGTTCAAGGTCTTATTTGCAATTGCATTCTGAGATTTTCATTCACTGGAGAAATCTACTCCAGGAGAGAAAAAGAGATGAAGAATAAGTTTATAGTCTCTTTTGTGGTGCATATTCCAATGTTGTAAAGCAGTTCACCCACAGAAAATTAATCCCATTTATTTGCTTGCTTTCTAAATGTTTGAAGATCAGAGATCTTCTTAGCAGAATATGCAATTGAAGGAGGAGGAAGCATTAGGAGTTTTGAACTACTTCTATCTTGTCCAATTAATCTGTAATTTTGCTTGTTCTAGAAGCTTGCAGACCTCCAAGCCTACAGGCCCATGAAGTTACACATGAGACTCTTGGAACGATATCTTCACAATGCAAACATTAGCACTGTGTTACTTTGGCTTCTCTCTTGCTCCGAGGACTGCAGTTGTCATGTCATCAGGTGGCAAGCTCTCCAGTGGCACTATTTCCAGGCCTCTATGCCTTGTCTCTTATCACTTCTTCAAAAATGAAACCTATTCCTTTGTGAGGTAGGCCTTTCTACTCATGTTTTAGGGAATTTGAAGCATCTTGTCAGGGTGGCTACTTCCCATCATTCCTGTTGTCCTAGCAAGAAGTCACAGAAGTAGTATCTAGGGAACTGGCCATCTGCTCAACTAGAAAGAATGCATCAAATAATAATTACGTTTCCCAGTTACTACTAGATATAGTTACTGGAGAGAAAAACACTTTGATTCCCTTCCTTCTGCAAAGTCTGCATAGAGCAGCACAGTCTTTCACTGGCTTTTGTTTCCTTAAAACTTCCTCTTTTACCTCAACAAATTCAGATATAATCCAAAGCAAAAAAACATATACCAGATACAGATGACTGGATCAACATCTAGATTTTCAAATAATAGTAGCTCAGTACTATGAGAAGGAATTGAAGTTCCACTACTAAAATGAGAGACAGTCTTTATAATCTGTCATCATTTGATCTATCCTACTTACAAGAACAATGACTTTTCAGAGTGTAGACAGGGTGTTTTCTTGTCTGAATACATTCACATCAATTGTAGGGCAACTCTCAATTGCCCTGGAGGTTTAATTTAGACATATTTGTTACTTTGTTTTCCTTCCTTCCTGCTAAGTTCTCTTTCTGTTCAATATTTTCTTTAAAAAGCTACTTAGCAGTTCTTTTGCTTTATACTTCCACTTTTTGTTTTGTTTTGTTTTTTTAATGCTACAGAGAGAAGAGCTACTTCCTGATGTTAAATGTTTAAAAGGCAGAATTCAGCATGGTTTCTGGACAGCAGTAGACATTGCCTGGCATGGTTCCTTGTATATGAGCTTGCAGTTGAGCCATCTAACTTTCTTTTTGTTGGTACTAACCTGAACGTTTCCTGATCCCTCCCCAAAATGATTTTGGTTTGTTTGTGCCACAGAGGAGAATATCGTTACATAGGTGAGCTCTGAAGTTCAAAGCTGCTTTCCAATCTATTCCTCAACATCCATGTTGACTCCATCATTGGCGTCGGGATTTGTTAGTGGCATAGAGTGAAGAAATATAGACCATTAATAGCTGAAAGATACTGTAATTGACTTTTCTTAATGTTTATAATAATTAAATATATTCAGTACACTTTCTTGTTACGAATTCCAACTTGACATTTAAAGACAGATAAACAGGATGTGAGTAGAAGATGCATTTCCTTCCATGACTGATATAATCAAAACATGTTGTTTTACAGAAGATTTTCTGCTCCCTTTAGTTTTCAGGTGTTTAAGGGTGATGCAACGATAATAATGCTGAACACTTAGCATCTCCATATTCACCAGTCTGGAAAATTCAATCTGACTTTAACTGCTGTGCTAGAGAACCTCAACTGACCAGTTCTGATTCTGTGATTTATACTTACTGAGATAGGGATGTTATCAAGAAATAGTATTGGCAGTCACAAAACTCTATAACCTGATGTTCAGTAAGGATAAAAATGTCTCATGCTCTTCTTTGTATTCATTCATTGCTTTAGAAATAAACTTTTTAGTTCATAGTATCTTATCTATGTTGGGCACTTAGGCACTTGCCTATTTACAAGTATATGAGTATTGCTGAAGACAAGGTAATTATTCCATCAAATGTTTTTGAGCAGTGAAATAATTTCTCATTGCAGTTGCAAATGAATGTGATGTCTGTCCCTTCCTAATGTTCTTTATGTTCCTGAGTATGGTTTTATATCTGATGTACTTTTTTATCTTCTGACATTTATTTCAGTGTTAAGAGATCATTGAGTTCAGAGAGGGAAGGTCTGATTTCAAAACTCAGCTCTCAGCTTATATTTCCCCATAATATGATTCTGGCATGTTTAGTAGATGTTTTGGACAACTCCAGTTCTGATGGTTTGTTGGTAAGGTGGCAGCAAGGGTTAATTGCAGTTAATGTGACAAAATATAGTGCAATTCTTAGAATCTTCTGGTATTTTTCAAACTGATTAATGTTACATTGTAATACACAGAATCCAATTGAAAGCTGGGAAGACATATCCCAGTTAACTCCAGTTGGTTTTAGGAGATTGTTAAGAGTCTGACAACCTCAGCTTGACTCAAATTGATTCAAGTTGATTTCAAATCATTTGCTACAGAGCCTTTGATTAACCAAGTCTTAGACTTGACAAAAAAAATCTTCAACCTTTGCTCACAACTGGGAGATGTATGAGATTGATTGTATAATGTAATAAAGCTGTGAACAAAAATGGATACTCACTGGAAAACCTTGGCAAAGTTTGTAAACAAATCTTATGAGATCCTGGAAGTGCTGGACAGTTCTGAAATTTCAGTAAAAATGAATGACAACTTTAACTTTTGCCAAAGGGCAGCTGGCAATTGAATGCAAATAGTATGATTCAGGATATCGTAGTCAGTCTGTTTGCTCAGTTAAATAAAAGTTTAAGGTATTGCTTGTATTTCTTGACTTCATAGCAAGCTCCAATTTGGAATTATAGGTTTTTCATAAATACTTCTATTATTTGCCTATACTCTGCATTGGCGTGATCATTGCACATTACTAATGTATCAATTTGTCAAAATCAGGGTTTGGGATCTGTTTCTTCAGGCATCTGCATATCTATTTGAGAAATCTCACTGTGTAAATGATTGAGAAGACAACAGGTGACAAAAAAAAAAAAGCATGACAAATTCTGTATTCAGTATGAACAAATCTTCTGCTTGTCTCTTAACATTATGTGTATGTGATACAGGTCAAAAGTAATTTATATGCTTTACATATAGGCATATTCTTTTTTGTACGTATCCCGTAGAATTGGGAAAGGAGCGTGGCACCAAATAAGATATAATTGCACAGAAACGTGTAAAAGAAAGTGTAACTGAAGTTCAGCTTTCTGTCATGTTTTTACATAACCAAGTCTAAGTTTTAATCAGCTCAGAAGAACAGGGTTTTTTGGTCAGGCTATTTCAAACTGATGTTTCTTGACAGTTTTTTTTACCCCACTTTTTATAACACCTTTTATTTAGTTTAAGTGACTAATTCAGATTTTAGAGAAAAGAATACCCAATGCTGTAACCTCTCAGTAAGCTTCAGAAAACATCTCTGTGACTTCCCAGAAGTTCTACAACAAAATTATGGGGGAAAAAAAATCATATTTCTGGTAAGTCAAAGGCTCAAAACAAAAATAAAATTATTCTATAAAAATTATTAATTATATACATTAACATAGAGAAGATGTAAAGAGTAGAAAACCAGAGAAAACACCCATACTCCAAATCCTTCTGTGTTTTACTTTGAATGGGAATTTGGAACTACAACTAAATCCACTTTAGAGATAAATCTTTTTTTTTTTTTTTTTTTTTTCCCCAAACACTGTGTTCTATAATATAAACATGTAAATCTCCCTCAGTATTGTAATTTATATTCAGTAAAATAAAAAAAAAAAAAGATGATGGAAGAATGTGATGAATCAATTCCCATGCTGGACTAAGCTGTAGAAAGGGGAAGATGAAGTTTGAATTTTGAAACAGAACAGCAGATAATGATTTATGAACAAGATTTTAACCCTTGTGTTCTAAAAAAAAAATGGAGTTGTAATTTCAGCATAATTCTTTTTCACTTGTCTGTGCTGAATAATGTTGGTAGCATGTATAGAAATAAAGGTTTCGTTTGTTTTGATGTTTTTTTTTCCTCTCTGTTCAGAAAAGGAGATTTTACACTGTGGAAATTTGCTTAGCTCAGTGTTTATTTCCTCAGCTAGAAAATCATAGCAAAATTGAGACAGTCAAGTTAGCTAGAGAAATAGCACTTTTTTTTAAATCATTACCTCTTTATGGATTCCTCATTCATCTTTCTTCCATTGCTATTTCATGCTTGTTACTCGTTTCCTTTCTATTGCATCTGTGACAGCTTGGCACTTTGTAATGCCTAAGGATCACTTTTTGCCAATGTGAGTGGGAGAAGCAGCAGTATGTTGCAAAACTTGATCTAACATCTCTGGCAAATGTTATTATTGTTATGGTTCCAATTTCCAGTGCTTTGGTTCAGTTGTAACTGAGAGTAAATAAGTGATTTTGTCATTCAGCTCCTGCATTCCTTGAATTGACTAGAAATTAAGACTAGATCATGAAAAAAAGACGCGAAATTTTTTTATTTTCTTTTTTATAATTATTTTAAGCTCATGCTGTGGTTTGCGCAAGCAGAAATACATAGAATCATAAAATCACAGAATCCTTAGAGATGGAAGGGCTCTTCAAAGGTCATCTAGTCCACTCTCCTGCAGTGATCAGGGTTTTCCACAGCTAGATCGGGTGCTTAGAGCCCTGTCCATCCTGACCTCAAATGGCTCCAGGGATGGGGCATAGACCACCTCTCTGGGGAACCAGTTCCAATGCTTCACTACCTTCACTGTAAAAGACTTTCCTTATATCCAACCTAAATATCCCCTCTTAGTTTGAAACCATTTCCCCTTATCCTATCACTACAGACCCTGCTAAAGAGTCTGTGCTCTACTTTCTTGTAGTTCCACTTTGGATACTGAAAGGCCTCTCTCAAGTCACCTCAGAGCCTTTTCTTCTGCAGGCTGAACAGCTCCAGTGCTCTCAGCCTGTCCTTGTAGGAGAGGTGTTCCATCCCTTGGATCACTTTTATGGCCCTCTTCTGGAGATGCTCCAGCAGGTCTGTGTCTCCTGTACCGAGGACTCCACATTTGGAGTTGTTTGCTACATATTTAAGCATCTAGAATATCATGATGCTCTAGCATGTTTCATATTAATTTCAGATGTAGACCTCTTTGAAAGACTGAGCTATTAGCTCTATCCTGCGTAAATGCAAGCAAAGACCTTGTAGGAAGATGTAACCAATTTTCTTGGCAGTTTAAGCCCCATTCATGTTCTTACCTTGTCTGCAACAGAAATAGAAATAAAAAGAATTGTTCCAAAAATCATACTACTGCACTTAGATTTTTATAATTAAGATCGTTTTGAATAATTTAGTGTTAAAATTAAAATGACCTTTCAGGTGTTAATGAAGATGTCTATCTACTGAATACAGTTTGCACTGAGTTCTGTCTTAGATAGCTGAAGATCTGCCTGAGCTAAAGCCTAGTTAGAACATAAGAACAGAACAAACTTAATTATTTTTCTATCGGTGAACATGTACTGATCAGTTTATTAACTTTCTATTCAGCAGCCCATGTTCTTTGAGCCTAAAGAATTAAAAATGCCCACTTATGCATGATGTTTTCTCATAATTTCTTTCTATTGATGTAGCAAAAAACCCACAGCATACTGCTGCCTGCAAAATCTGAGTACCAACTAGGTTAGGCCTCTGCAGGCTTCTAGCTGAGGAGCTCTGGTTTCTTGACAGAGGCCTCTAGAGTGAAGGCCATGGAAGATACCTCAGGGAGACTTCCTGCCGGTGGTGAACCAGTGCTACGAAGCTGAGAAGCAGCTGCAGCGAGTGCTGCTCGCCAGCCTACCTGCTGGAGGTACGGGGCTGTGGTAGCACAGAGCCAGGGTGGAGGAAAGTGGCAGAATCTCCGCAGTGCAGTCCTTGCCAGGTTAGGGAATGTGTAACAGAGCAGCTGTTGGATATGCAGTGACAGTTACCACAACCACCATGGCTTTGCTGGCTGACAGCATGTCTCCCAAAGGGGGGTAAAGCATGGGCTACTCTAATCAGATGTTCAGTCGCAGAAAAATGAACTTTCTGTCATTCAGGTCCTTGTGGGTACTGCAAAGAGAACAAAAGAGTACAGCCATTAAAAAAAGTCACTGGCTACTGACCTGCCTGTCAATATGCATTAAAGAAATTTGATGCTGCTGCTGAGAAAGTATCAAATTTGCTTTGAAGAGAAATGCTAATGCCAATACAAAGTCAGAATTGGTGTTGATTTGTAGCAATCGTGTTGGAAATGAAGAGATGATTTTGTTATTTATTGCAAAAGATACCTGTGTTAACGAGAGAGAGAATCTGATGCTGAAATAGGGAGAGAATAGAGGAGGGAAAAATTGGCAATTGTTGGTTTCAAGCTTATTCTCAATGTACTATATTCCTTACAGTGCACAAGAGCAATTAGGCTCTGAAAATTGCATTAAATCCTGGGAAAGGATGAACTTACAGTCTCAATAGTTGTTGCAAAGAGGTGCATTTGGTCTGACTCAGAAAGGAGCTGGAGTCCACTGTGAAGAGAGAGTGGCAAACACTAGCTTAACTTAGGCTTTGATTTACTGCATCTCATTGGAATTAGAAGCTATATACCGTAAACAAACTTTCTTTTTCTAGGAAGCATCTTCAAGGCCCCCCTTAGAAGACATGAACACACCAGTTATATTTCTGCAGACTTAAATTCATATCCTGTTTCAGAAAAAAGTCTTTGTGGTCTCAGTTCAGCTTTTACTGTGTTTGATGTACATCAGAAATACCCTTTTTCCTCCCAGCTTCTCACACATGATCAGTCAGAGGGCATCAGTAATTCTGTAAGTGCTATGCTATTCTGGCAAGATGTTTTTGCCATAAACTTCTTTAGCACCTTTTCATTCTATTTCTCTCTGTTCCATCACTTAATTCAGGCCACTTCTGACTTCAGCAGTAAAAAACTTGTGTATGTAAACATGAACAATATTTGCTTAAAGCAAGAGTCTTTTACTTCTTTCCGTTCCCTAGTCATGTATGAAGCATCTACATCTTTCTTGTTTTTTAACCATTAGTTGGAAAGCCATATATGCATCGGGACCTTTGGGAGAGATTCTTCTTGTTTCTCACGTGAAAGCAGGTCACTGCTCTTATTGATTTCTGAACTACCAGATGTTGTATGTATCAGTGTCAAGTTTTAGGTCTCTTCCTGGGTTGGTATTGGTGTAGAAGAACCCAGTATTTGGGTTATGCAGTGGCAGAGGTTGGTGATTTTGCCGTTAGAAGTACCAGAGATCCAGAAGTACTCTCCTGTTCTTAAGTAACCAGACTTAGCATTGTTCAAATACATCTAGAAAGTAGAAAGTTCACTCGTATAGTGGTTTTTTTCTTCTTTTTGGTATTTCCAACAGAAACTCAATTAAAGAACTTTCTTTTTTTCTTTTGCTATTTTATTATAGTTAGGATAATTCCTGGAATGTTGGTATTAGTGTTACACATCTTAGAGGAAAAAAAATGAAGATAAGAGAGAGAAGATTATTTTCTTGCAAAAATGCTGATGACCGATGAGAAAAATATCCACGGGGAAGTATGTATAAACTGTTAAGGTCTGTAAGAATGAAATGATATTTTCTTCAATATTTGTATAAAAAAATCAGAACTATAGAAAACTTTGAAGATTTAGTGAAAAGCTTTTAGCTAAAACTACATGAATTTCTGTCCAAATCTTATTGTAGGAGTTAAAGTTCTCAACCTCTTTGCAAGGAAATACCTTATATTTTGCTAAACTGGTGCTATTTTTATATTACTGGAGAAACAAAATGATCAAGTTCATAAAACATTCTAGGTATTGAAAACTTAATAAAGGGTTTTAAGGTACCATGGAAGGATTTAAAATGCAGCACTTGAGCCAGTTGGGTCAGGTTTACTCTTTCAAATTTTACTGCTAAAGATTGACAATGTAATTGGACACATGCTTACATTTGTTATATGAATGAAACCTCAAATTCATTTCAGTTGAGTTAACTCCCTTGCCTAACAGCACAAGCTGACACTATGGATGCTTTTCTGCTATTCTATTTGGTGAAAAAGTATTCCAACAGTTATCACGTGACTTTCAAACTCAGTTCTTTCTGATCTTGGTCTGTGCCCTGCAGGGGCAAGTCAAGGCACCTTTGAGTTTCCCATTGTTTTTTTGGAAATACTCTTCTTGTTGGCATGCTGTATTGAGGCATTTAAATGAAGCTATTTAAAGGTGCCAGATGTGATGTTCAGGTTTGTGTTGATGTTTGGTTTATTAAAAGTTATGGAGAATCACAGCTATGGGAAGAGAGACAATATAAAGTCAACTGTCTCACAGTTATAAATCTGTACTGAACTTCACTACAGGAGCTGGAGTAGGGAAGAAATGCTGCAGTCTTATGGAAAAAATAGAAAGAAAACCAACAGATGCCCACTAATAGCCACCACATTGTGTAGCACTGAATGCCATTCTGGCCGGGAAAACTATCTCCTCTCCATTGAACAGCACGGGATATTTTGCAAATCCAGAAGTGCAGACCAGCAAGTGTCTCTGACAAGAGGATCTCAAAAGAATGAGATCCTTTAAAGCTACTCAAACCTTCCTAGGAAACTTAAGAATACAACCCACAGAATAAAGTAGGTATGTTTATTAATGACATTCTTTTTTTCAAGTCTTCATCTTAATATATGGAGAATTCAGCAGCAAAACAAAAAAATACTGTGAGCAATCCCAAACATTTCCAAATGTGCATTTGATAGGACAGGTATATAGTATTTCATCAAAACATAAATTAATACATTGTAAAAAGAAAAAGTATACTAAATCCAGTACTTGTATGTATAAAATTGAAAAGGAAATCCTTTTAAACAATCTAGGAATTGATCATTCATCTGACCAGGTTTTTGTTTGAAGTCAGCATATAAGATGCAATGCGTTGGAAGTCTAGTTTAAAGTTCAGACACAAAAGAAATTTGTTCAATAATTGCATTCAGGTATGCTGAAAGAAATGGATGAAAATAAAGTTGCCAGTCATATATTATGTAAGCCATCATTATATAGATTTATTTATTATTTTATCATAGTAAGGCCCCTTTCTTGACTGCTTGAGAAAAAGGTCTGACAACACCTTGTCCAGAGAGTCCAACAGCAAGGTAAACTGCCCACCTTTAGCAACTGTCAAGGTTCTTTCATTTATTCTTAAGTAAGGACAGTCTTTCTGTATGTAAAATGTACAAATATAGATCTAAAATCTAGAATGTACCAAGGCAATTGTATTTATGAAGTTGCAAAAACTAATCTTAAATGATACGTTGCTTGAATATAACATGTTGTCACTGCTCTTAAGATCCCACAGTATTTCTGTGCTTTGCCAGAAATGACTAGACAATCACTCAATTTTTCCTGACAATATGTTCTTGCCCCTCTCCTCCTTTAGCTTCACAAATGTTTTAAACCTAATATGTAGCAAGAAGCAACTAAAGTTGCTGAGAACTACAGAGAAATAGCCATTCGTCTTTGGAAACATCTGTGCCTGTTGATTATTTTCTCGTATTTATTTTGCAGTCAGATTCCACTGCTAAATGCTTCCATCATAGTCTTGGGAATTTCCCCATAGTGCATGAAGCTGGTTGCCGTGTACCTGTAGTCTCGTGTGCATTCTTCATTCCTCTTGCTTTTTCATTTTCACTGTTTGCTTACAATATCTAAAGCTTTTCAAATACAGAAGAGTTGAATGTACTGTCTTTAAGCCTGAAAAAGAGAATTCTACCTGGCAGGTCAGGAGAATGGCTGAGAGGAACACATTGGAATGTGAGAAAGTGTAGCTGAGGATTTAATAAAATAATATTTTTTGAATGCAATAGGAAGTTACAGAATGGAAAGAAGCTATTTTAGGTTCTTCTATTTCCCTGAGTCCTGCACTGCCTTGGGAAAACATTACAATAAATAGTGGAATGACCTCAGGAGTCAGGGACACTTGAGATAAATACTCAAGCTTCTTTCTCTCAGATCTTTTGACATAAATATGAACATGCTGCATTGGTACAGAGAGTGAACATTTCATGCATTCTAGTGAGCTTATAATGATCAGGGCTGTTTGCCAGCATAAACACAACAGTAATTATTTTTTTTTTTTTTATTTAACACTCTTTTGGTGTTAGTTTCTTTTTCACTCATAGTTACTCACTGAAAGGCTTAGTGATGGAAACATTCAGACTTGAAAGAGAGGTTATGTAATCTGATCGGTCATTTTGTGTTTACAGTGGATACTATAAGTTTAATTTTAGTAATTTGAATTATTTAAAGTCAATTAGCCGAAGTGTAGGCTTCCTATCAAAGTTAAATGATAAATTTTTGCAAAAATGATACAGTTGCATGAAGCTGTTTAGCAAATGTGGTGAAAGAGAAGTGGCAAGAGGTTAGTTTAGGACATATTTTATGGGCTTGTCCAGAGACAGCATTTTTCTGAAGAATGATAATTAGGGTAGTTATAAAAAATTATAAGTAATTCAGGCTATTTATGTTGAGTGGCAGCATGGGAGTAAACAGTGTCTGATGAAAGATGGTACAGTTTTTCTTCTTGCTTTAATTGTATGAAACTGTCTTTATATCAATTCAGGATAAAAATGTAGGAGGATAACAGATTTTATTTGGTGCAAAGGGAGAGAGGTAGAGAAATAAGAAGAAAAGAATAATGAAAAAATCCCATAAATAGTGAAGTATTGGCAGAAAATAATATTTAGCGTCATGAAATCCGGTAATGTAGAAACCTCCTAGTTTGGATAAGTGCACAATATTTTTATAAGTTAACCATTTCAAAAGTTTGCCTTTGAAGAGTGTCTTGAGAATGATTTTTACATTTATCTGGCTCTCCATGTTCTTATTTTCTCCATGTTTGTGTTATGCATGCTATCTGAACTTTGGAAAGTATACCTAAGGTGTGATGACAATGGTGGCTTGCTGAAATTACTTAAATTCTGCGCCATATGGATAAGATCATTTTTTGTCTCATTTTTGGAATATTTACCTATTTTCAAAAAATACTGAATAGCAGTTCTGATCTCCAGTACAACAACAGCACCCTGATTTGTGACCACTGATCTGTCATTCATTAGGGAGCAAAATCTGTTCCTGTATGTTAACTCTTCTGTTGCCATTCCTTCATATTTTCTGTTATTTGTTAGGCAGCATGTTAGATAGAAGTCTTATATACTGATCATTTAAAAAGAGGCAATGTGTTTGGTAAGGAAATTACTATTTCTAATCTGAGGATCCTAACCATCCCAAGATGAGTCCCCAGCAGTTGGTTGCATTATGCGTGAATTCTCAGTAGAAAAGGAGTCGGTACTGCAGATAGTTACATCAGAAGCAATTCTAAACTGCAAGAAAAAGAAGAAAAATCACTGAAACTCCAGATGAATTGGCAGGCTGGACTGTGTAAATAAAATGGCTGGTTAATTGTATTCCCTGGTGTATCCAGTCCAAATGGACCAGACGGGTTGAGTGCATAATAGAACACATGCACCACAGTTTGAAAATCTCTGGGAATACTGAGCTGTCTTGTGCCACCCCTGATGGAGCTGAAATTGTAGTGAACAGAATGCTGGAACCATGTTGTATTATCAAAGGACGTGGAACCACTTATTTGAACTAAACACTTAGTGCTGTCATGCTGGTGTGACAGAAAATGGCACTAAAGCACAGCTGAGTGGCTATTTTTGTCTGGATAAATACTCCTGTTTGTCAAGCTCTGTCTTCAGATCTGCTAAAGCACACAGGTAGAGATCAAAATTAAACATTAACAACTTTATGTTAACTTAAGAAGAAGTAAGAAGTATCCTCTTTTTTCCTCTTTTTTTCTCTCTTTTTTTTTTGCCATCTTCGTGCATTCCAAATGTGGAGTAAAGTAACTGTGTTCAAGTTATTCATAAAGGTTTCATGTATTCCATAAACTCAAATTTTGTATAAATTTACTTCTTACTCATTTCTTTACTTAAGTTCACCAGTTTCTGGCATTGCTGTTAGTGGATGTAGTTTCCAATGTAAAAAGCATTCCATGTAAGAAGTGATCTTAACTTGGTCGAGTATGAGCATAGCACCCACTGATACAATTATACACACTATGCTGGAGCACCTTATTTGCTTCTGTGCCCCTGAACTAAATACAAACTGTAAAATATAAAAGTGAGAGTTAAAGTTATCAAGGTTGGAGTCTTCCGGGCTGACAAGCTTGGCTTGGCATAAAAGTGGGAGTTCAAGTTTCCATTTTTGAACAATAAGTATGAATTTAATATTTGCTTAATAATTTTGGGATGGCTTTTTATCATTAAATGTGGCAAAAGTTGGGGGTCAGATGAATGAGGAGAAAATCATACATTTACAATTCATGATTTCTCTAAAACATTTTCTTCAAGTATGTGAAGATGGGCCATTATCCCAAAACATGTTCGTGGCAAGTTGCACCTAAGGAATGTTCTGGCAAGCCAAAGAGGGTCAGCATGATGCTGTTGCCAGTTGGGTAGGAGATTCAAGAAAGAGTCGATAGATGATAGAGAAGTACTTCAGGGAAATGTTAAGGTGCTGCAAGGGTACAGCTGTTAGTACACAAGACTGAGTAGGGAACCTACAGAGTACGGGCACAGAAGGGCTGTGCTTCTCTGCAAGATACCTCCTGGCTTTCCAGCAGGGCTGTTGCAGTGGAAGTGATAATTTTTAATTACGGGATGTACTACATAGAACTATCAGAAATGCTAAATTACACTGCCTTGAGTATTGTTAATGGGCATTCCTGCATGCCTTGTGATTGAGTTCTGTCCATGTTGCCTTGCAGCCAGGAGCACTATGCCCTGAGAGAACAACGGGAAAAAATTTAAGGTTTTCTCTCTCTCATCCCCTAAAAGACAGCGCTCTCAAACTTTCACTACACTCTTACTTTCTTTGGAAATGAAAGTGATGTGGTCATTTTTCTTTACCCATTTGTTTTCTTTATTCTTAGTTGAACTCTTCTTATGTGTAGGGTAAATAGTAATATCCAAGATGACAAAGTTAAGAGTTGAGTATTACTTTAAAGATATTGCTCATTCAAAACCTCTAACGGTCAAAATTTTAAGGATTTTTATAACCCATTCTTGAATTTTTCGTGATATTTATACTGATTCACAAGTGTTGTTTCTGAATTTTTTGGTTAAAACATATGAAGAGGTTGGGTGTTCTCTAAAAAGTATAGTTTCTGAATGAGGCATATATTAAACAGCAAATTGTGAATAGCTGTAGGGAAATTCTGACTTCTACTAAGATACTAAGACTTGAGCTGACTTCTGGGAAATCTCCAGCTCATTGTCTGGTAAAATATTACCAGGCAAAAATTAAATAACGCATAAATTTGAAATAAATAGATTTAATATAGTAACAAACTAGCAAGGATTCAGGACTAGGGGATTTTCTTGAGTTGTGTTTCCCTCATTTCATTTAAAATAGGATTAATAGCTAAGACCAAGATCTCCCAAGTATTTTGAAGTAGATTTGGTTGATTGGTAAATTTATATTATATTGCATGGCTATCTACTACAATTATTAAATACTTGCATGACTATCTATTACAATTATTAAATACAGCTATTCTATGCAACACTTCACTATCCTAGTAGCTGGAAAATGTACAGAGAAATACTGAATTATTACAGGTGTGGAATCATTTTTGTTTGTGGCATTGTTCATGGTACAGGCAAAAAAAAAAAAAACAGGAAGATAGGAAGGGAGTGAAAAGAGAGTGTGATAGAGAATCTGGATAGCTTGTGTCCATTTTAGTTGTCAGTATTTTTTAATATTAACAATTGGAGAGGATTTTTAAAAGTCATAATCATATTTTAAATGAACAGCAACTATTTCATAACGGTAGTAATGAATACCTTGATGTATTCATCTTATCAGAAAAAGAAGACCCAGAGGTTAGTAGATAATATATCTATTTACAATAGATAAAATGATTCATGCTATATGCAGCCACTGGAGAAATTCACTGCAAGATTCAGAGGCTAAAACCCAAAGTAAGCCAAATGAAAATGAGCTGTGTGCTCCAGTTCTTAACAAGCTATAGAATGGATTCAGCATCAATCAGTTTTCAATCATAACAGTAATTTTCTTACTTCATATACTGTAGTTCAAACAGAATTGTAGTCTTTTTGTGTAGGAAGTCAGCCATGTTAGTCAGAACAATTCCTTCAAAATATACATATAAATATATCAAACTAATGAAGGATGTGTATGACCAGCAGTATATTACTTACACACCTTGATCATGAGGTCTGACAATACTAGTATAAGTAGAGGTGGATCTCCAACTATTGAGAAAATCCAATTATAGTCTTATCTACATTTTATTTGGGAACAATATCTTTTCTAAAGTCTTTAACATTTTTCCAGGTTAATACAAATGTTATTTATACTACACTCACAGAGAAATGTGCTGCATGTAGTATTTTTGTCACTGTGCAGATGTGCTTCTATTTAGGATGACATGCCTTTAGCTTTGAGATATAGGAAGCCACACATTTTGAAATCTTCCCTGTTAGAGACATCTTTAAGGCTTGGTTTTTAAAACAAATTGGAAAATAAACAAAATCCATCTGTTTTCTGGAAAAAGAGTTAGGAAAAATATGTTGTTTTCACTGTGTTTAGTGTGTCTGTTTGCTTAACTGTTGCTTTGATGAGAAATCTATTGCCTCAAAGTTTGTGAACAGCACTTGGTCATTTTCAAAGGTTTTGCTATGTACAAATCTGTTAAAGTTAGGTGGCATTTAGTTGGTGCGTGCATCTAAGGAATGTGTACTTTAAACAGATATGTCTTAACATTTCACTTTCTTTTCGGCATGTTCTATTTCCAAGAACCAGATTGGTAAAGAAATACCAATTTTTTTGGTATTTTTGTTTGTTGGGTGTATTTAGCCCTGCCTCTACACGCAGTTCTAGTTGGTACAAGTCAGAAAATACTATGCAGCTCTTTGGGCAAATCAGAATACAAGACCATCATGAATTTAGCATCACTTGTTCGTATGATCAGAACAAATGGACTTGGACTAAGAATATAGCATGTGCTCACATTAAAATCAAGTTGAAAAGCACTGATTTCATTGTGATTTTTTTCTTTTGTTGTTCTGAAATGTAGTTTCAGAGAATCATATGATTTTTAAAGTTGGAAAAGACTTCTATGATCATCTAGTCCAGCTATTTGCATGTCACCACCATGCCCACTAAACCATGTCCCTATTTGCCACATAGACCCTTTTCTTGAAAACCTTCCAGGACTCCACTACTTCCCTGGGCAGCCTGTTTCAATGCCTTAGCACTCTTTCTGAGAAGAAATCTTTCCTAATATCCATTCTGAGTTTGTATATCCATATAATAACTGTTTATTTTTCCTTTATTCAGATAATGCGGTTACTTATTTATTTTCAAGGAGAACCAAATGCTAATATTTTGAGTTACCTGACTTGTAACTATCTATTTAACTTAAGTTTTTGTTTTCACCTTTGGTGTGGAAATAAATTCCTCTACTGCTAGGCTGCATCTTGTAACACTGACAGATACCATGTTAGAATTGCTGTATGTTCCTCAGGACAAACCCAAAGCAAGTGTAAACTTCCTTATACATTGTGCTTTGTACAGTTTTACACAGCTTTTCCACAGGCTACACAGACATTTCCAAATGGATTTGTTGAGATGGTTCACTCTTGAATTACATGATGCCAACCTAGATAATTGACAGATTCTTCTAAATTTTTAATTTTTAAAGCACATTGTTATGTATTTCCCTACTAGGTAGGGTAAAGCATTTTCTTGGCAATGCTGGAATGCCCTGAGGATCCCCAAAAGCCTTTTAGAAAATATTTTATTTACTGTGAGGAGGACTTGAGATAACCCTTTTAGGTGTCTGCAAGATTTGTAAAGTATGGTGAGAACTGATTGGCAGTGGATGCCTGCATCTCAAACTGTACTGCATAAGATTTTCTGTGTATGGTTTCAGGCCAATGGCAATACTGTGAGGATTAAGAGTGTCTGTAAAAATAATATTGATGATGTGACAGCTAGTGTGAAGGGCTGAGACTGATTCCAATAGATACTGACCCATGCAAAACTCAGAAGTAAATTTCTTTAATGCTTCTCTGTGGTACCTGAGAATCTTGTTTTACAAGATTTTAAATCTAAAGAAGAGGCGCTAGGTAAAGGCTTAGTGTGATGCTACTGGCCTGATCTGGTGCCATGGTTAGAGTTGAACATGGTACTGCTTCAAAGGTTCAGAAAATTTTCCCTCTTTTCCAAAGCGTAACTAAACAGTGAAACAACTTAAATAAAAATAAAATATAAAATAAAAATGTTTTATTTAACACATTTCATCAATCACTGCTACATGAAACTTAATTGTCCAATATAAGTGAAAAAAAGATTTTGAAAAAAAGTTGCATGCAATTATGGTTCATCTATCAGAATGTGGTTAAAAAAATAACTTTGTTCATGCTGTGTTCTTCTCAGCACATTAGATTGACTCTATTAAGTAAGAAGCCCTTCTGTAGATCTCCTCTCTTGCTTCTAGCCTGGACAAAAATCCATTTCTAATCTTCCCACATAAGTTTTCTGTGCCAGATCTCACACCGATGAACCTTCAGGGTATTTACACAATTTGTAGATTTGGGTATGTCTTTGACCGCTGTCTGCCCTTCCTGTGTATATCTAGGCTATAGCTGAATTAAACGCACAGAGGATTGGCTGAAAGTTTCAAGGTGTAGCTAAAAATATCAATGAAGATATAATCAATAAGCTTAAAATTCCTTTCCGTTGTGAACCTCAGACACAGTGTTTATATGCATCAAACAACAGCAAGGTTATGAGTCTGTCTTAGCACGCAAATCTCAACAGAGAAAATGCACCAGGCTAAAGACTTAATGAATTAAGAGTATGAAAAATCCAGTTTAAAACCCACAAGAAATATATCCCAAACTGAAGCTAGTAGGAAAGAACCGTGATGCTCATGACAGATTTCGTCTACATATGTAGCTGTACGCTCCATTGCAGAGTTTGAGATCTTTTGTCTTGCAGGTCTGTTCTGCCTCAACTTCAAGGTTTTTTTGAATCTGCTCATGTGATCCCATATCACATACCACATCCCTCAGTATCACCAGCAGATCAAGGGAGGTGATCTTTTCCCTTTACCCAGCACCTGTGAGGCCACACCTGGAGTACTAGGTCCAGTTCTGGGTTCCCCTGTATAAGAGAGACATGCAGATGAAGAGAGTCCAGCAAAGGGCCACCAACATGATGAAGGCACTGGAACATCTCTCCCAGGAGGAGAGGCTGAAAGGATGCAACTATTGAGCCTGGAGCAGAGGAGGCTCAGGGAGATATTTGTCAGTGCATACAAACAACTGACACAACAGTGTAAAGAGGACAGAGCCACGCTCTTTTCAGTGGTGTCCAGAGACAGAACAAGAGGCAATGGGCACAAACGGAAACACAAGTTGTTCCCACTGAATATCCAGAAGCACTTCTTTGCTATGTGGGTTACTGGCACAGGTTTCCCAAAGAGGTTGCAGGGTCTCCTCCTCAGAGATCTGCAAAAAAGCCACCTAGACATGGTCCCAGGCAACTTGCTGTCGGTGTCTCTGCTTGAGAGAGGGTTGGACCGGATGGTTTGCAGAGGTCCCTTCCAACTCAACCATTCTGTGATTCTGTTTTCTAATACACATTTTGTTGGAAGTCATATAAAATTTCATGAAGATTTCCCCCAATTCTTTCAATAAAATCTGACACCACAGTTGGCTATAATAATGATACAAATTGTTCTAGACTGCTAGACTAATATATATTCAGGTTCCACCTTAGTTCAGATGCATTATTTCACTGCCTATTTTTCAAATGCACATATACATACACTTGTGCATTAACATAAAAAAATATATTCTTCCCTGTTCACACACTGCATTAATATTGCCAATATGTTCCTTCATTGAAGATGATAGCAAACATCTTTCTTTTCCATATTACTGTGTCCAAAGATTTCTTGAATTATGTTTAAGTATGCTCAGGGTAATTACAGTGATCAACTGAATAAAGCATTTCTTTATCACTGAAATTTTATTTCAGATGGCTCACATGTACCATCTGAGTCAGATTTAAAATAAAAAATAATAAAAAAAAGGATGTGCAAGTTCTCTGACTCAAGCTATACAGCATATGATTGAAGTAAAGAACATCATCTCCTTTGTTCACCAGGTTTTTTATTATTATTATTTCTTTCTGGTCTTCTACTTTTCTGCTCCTCAAATAAGGCTAATTACAAAGGAAAAAAGTTGAAACTGGTGGAGAGAGATCCTTTAAAGCCATTTCTTTTGCAGAATGGAACAAAAGAAAGTACCAAGGGCATGGATAGGCCTTGAAAAAAAGAAAAGAGAAAAACCATCTAATGAGGGTGTTGAGATAAGTGCTTGTGAAGAAAACTGGCAAAAAAAGGGCTTTTAGTCTAAATCCATAAATAAGTGGGCATTAGATGGGTACTAGAACATTTTTAACAAGAGAGGCCACCAAACTGTATCATCCTATGCAAGAGCTACAACCCTAAAAACTCTGCTTCTTAACAAGGTAAGGGCTTTTCTCTTTGAAATATTAATTTGAAAAAGAAATACTTGAAAATTAAGGAGTATTATTCATGTCTGTGAATCCATTATAGAGGAAGACATCATCAAAGCTGCTGTAGATGTAATTATGAATGGTGTAGACTTTCTAAAGGTCAAAGATCCTAAACAGTCTGAAGAAATTGTTCACAGTACATGATGGTTCAGGCGGGATTTGACCTTCAGTCTCTCTTTGGGTCTTCTGGGCTATGCTAAAGAAGCGGCACATACAGCGTCAACTACAGAAGAGTTTAAGAAGCAAATCATTTGCCCATCCTCCAAACCTATTTCTTAATACTCCTGGGTAATTGGGCACTCAGACGTGCTTGATATCCATAGATGTGCAGGTCAGGTGTTTGAGACTCAGTCTAATTACCAGGGAATGACTGCCAGCTAAGCATTGTCCATTTCAGCTCTCAGTGATGCTCTTGTAACACATAAAGGAGAAAAACAAATCTGAAAGGGAGAGAAGATAAAAGGAGGGAGAAAAATAAACTATAGTACCTGATCCAAAGACTGTAGAAGTTAATGGAAAGTCCCATTAGCTTCAGTGAAGTTCAGATTAATGCCCATTTTTAACATGACTGGCAGTTTTTTATCCCATCAGGCATTCGATCTCCTCTCACTCGTGCACCAGAAAGTTTGCATGCACCACTGATCTGATTTTTGAACACATTCTGACAGATTTAATATTTATGAATCATTAAGGGAATTATTTGCTTTAGCTTTGTTTTCTCATAAGTTTCTCGTATTGTGAAATTTTAAGGGTTTTGAGAAAAGTACAATAACATTAGTCTCCAAAACATAACAATGATTATAATACTTTCACTTCTAAATCCCTTTGGCCATGAATAGAAATTTGATGTTTTCGTTGCCTGTGGTACGTGTTGATTGTGAATAAGAAAAGTAATGAAATTCTTAGTGCAAATCTGTAAACACACAATGTGTTCCTTTCTTATTCACTTTTAGTGAAACTTCTGGCACATGTTCTGTACCGCAGATGGTCACGTGTACCTGATGATCAGGTGTTTGAACTTGATTGCCCGCTCGCAGCTTTTGGTGGATTTATCCACAGGTGTCCTACACATGAGAGGGTAATCTTTTGGCACTAAATTTTCACAACAGGTTACCCGTGTGGCTGATAGCCACTGGTCCTCTTATGTGACTTGCTGCAGCATTTCCCAAATTCTGGATCAATGATGAACAAATACAGTAGCATAATGCTAAATGGTTTGTTATTTCCTGCTATTAACTAGGGTTTATTTATTACAGTTTACATTCTGATTTACTGAATAGAGAAGCTGGATTAACTTGAATTTTTGATGGCTTTCTCTCTATCAGTGATTTTCCTTCTATCAGGGTTTTTCCTGAAAAATCATTCATCAGACTGATGTTTCATGAGTTTTTGAGAGCACAGATTCTGTGATAGATAGTATCTTCTGTACACTGAAGCTACATATGAAATGGTCACAACATTTTTGTGCTAGATCCAGGCCAGAGACGTGATAATTCCTCGTTAGATGGTCATTTATTTCACATTATTGACAAAGTCAGTATCAATGGAGCATCATAAGCAATTCCATAATTTAATCCTGCCGATACTTGCTTTAAAGCAAATTCTGTTTTACACAGTGAAGACTGAATTCAGTATCCAAACAACACAGTAACTCAGCAGAGGAGACTTGAATTTTCTTTATCACATTTTAAGAAAAATATTTACTGACTGTGGCAGAGGAAGTGGTATAAATGCTCTTATTGACATTTTTCTCACATATCTTTGAGTTCACTTAGCTAAATAACCACAATTATCAGAAACCACAGACTTCATAGACTCAAACTGTGTTTTAAAAGTAAGATGCTTTTGAATTTTGAAAACTGCATATGCAGAGCTATTTCTCTTCTGCACTTGTAACCTATGTGAGTTCAGCCAAAGCTAGGCAATGGACCTACTGAGAATCCTTGGGGAAAAAAACCTGAAACTTGGAGAAAAAAAAAACAATCTTCCTTGGCTTTTGTTCATCAAGATGTAACGGAGTTGAATCCCATCTCAGTGACCATTGTGTGTAGCAGAAGCCTCAGATGAATGTTGTTTGTCTGAGACAAAAGAGAAAAAAGTGTGGGTCAAGCGGCTGGTGCTGATTTATGTCAAGGAATAATTTAATAAAATTATAAATTTTATTCCTCTATAAAATATAATTGAATAAGAATGAGACTAAAAGCATGTTGATAATGAGCTAAGTAATTTAGCTGTTTATTTTTTCATAATTTGTGTGCCCAAATGTAATTTTTCTGCTATGTGCAGTAAATGGTTTTTTTGGTTGAAATGCTGTGTTTGTTCTCCTGAGCATATTTCTTGACACAAGGGAATACAGAAGGCTGGACTGAGATCATTTATTCTTTTGAGCCTTTTTCTCCTATGACAGTGGAATAAACAAGGAGTTTTTTATTCCAATCCCTCTGCCTATACATTTTTTTTCTTCGGTAGAGACAATTACATTCTTTTAGTATATTAGTTGAGACTTGTAGGGTGGAAACATGCTGTGTGTTGTGAAATAAAAATTTTCTGAAATACATATGTAACCAATTACCTGAGCATTTCTCAGTCAACTTGAAACATGCTTTCTCACAAGTTTCATCTGCTGATTAAAAACAGGTATATAATTCTGATCTATTCACTGTGGCATTTGTTGTCTTATTTGTATGTATTGTGTCATATCACATTTCATTCACTTCCATCATCACTGTGAGCAAATTATTTGTACCTGGTATAAACCAGGCCAACATGTCAAATAAATAAAAAGGCATTGCATTGTTGTTAGACAGCTGTGTCACTAAAAGAGAGTCAGCAAATGCTTTCTATTATCTTCCTCATATTCAAAGTCATTCGAAGCTTATATGCAAAGATACTCAACTTACTTTCTTATGGCTTCCAGTATCAGCTAAGAAAGAACAAATAGTATCTCCTACTTTTATCATTATTGCCATCTTCAATTGCTTTTCAAAAAAGTAGACAGAAATGACTGGTCGTTGCAGCAATAGTAATTTTCTTTTGATTTTAGCTTTGTATAAACTTTGGATTGAATAATTCTTCATAACAAATTACTTATCTCTGATTTTCCATTAAAGATCTTCTCCTTCATATTTACATTTACTTACTTACAAGTGCCAAATATAGACATAGCCATCTTTACTTACCTCTTCAAAACCCTTCCCATGTTCATCATAAGAGATCCTACTCACAGCAGCCCTCCTCGATTGCCTGCCTACATCAGTAAAGCAGTGCCATCCATGTCTTGAATTATTGCAACCCAGTGGCTATAGGTTTTGAAAAGGCTTCTCCCTTGGGTTTCCAGCCTGTGCTCATTTGGAAATTCACCCAAATAAGGAAAAAACAGACATTTTGGATCGTAATTTCTGTTTTTCTCTACAGAACAGAAAGTAAGAGGAGATGAGATTGCATTTCTTATGCCTTTTGTTTATTAATCTTAGAGAGATTTGTAATTCTACTGTATTTTAGCCTCTTTAAGTAGTGCTGTTCAGGATCCATTGGTGTTATATTGTGAATACCAATACAGAACTCAGAACAGCTTCATTAGGTTTTGTCTTTTCTTGAGTGTATTTTGTAATACTAACATTTACCTTGGTATTCTGGGAAACTGATATTTCCTTGTCCCCTCTGTGTTGCTTTCATTATATTTCAAATCATTTGCACTCTAACTAATTGTCTTCACCTGCAGGATTAATTTCATTTTTGCATGCTCAGCAGAAACAAGTCTTAAACTAATACTAGTAGGAGTGATTTCAGCAGTGATACAAGTTTAAGCACATTTGACTACTTTTTCATAGACAAAGGCCCTGTCCAACAAAATATATCCCTTAATTGGAAACGGTATATGGCAGATATGTGAATGCGTAGGATTTCATAATTTCTCAACTTCAAGGGACCATTAGGGATACCTGAGAGAAAGAACCACTTTGACAAATTCCACTGAATAAGTAACAGACAAATATGAAATGAATTAAGTGAAGTTTTTGTGAGCTAACAAACTGCTTGTATTTCCAGGTGAATTGTTAATATATCTTAATGTCAGTGTGACCCTGCTCATGTGAATTAGTAAACTGATTTCTGCTTCTTAGCATGTCAGAGATTCTTTATTTTGCCACTATATGCACTTTGCCTGACTGCTTACTGAAGACAAGCACTTCTTGTGACCTCTGGAAAGCTTGCTGTTGACTGGAACTTTGTGGTGCTCTTGTTAACTGGAACTTTGTGATGTTTCTGTTTTCCCACCATTTAATACTGAAATGATGAAGTCTTGAAAAACTAATTAAAAAATATATTGAATTGGCTTTGAATAAATATTTGACAATAATACTCATGGAACATAGTGGTAGCAATCCATACTTGTTACAAAGAGAAAATTCAAAAGCAATGCAGAATCTGATTCTCTGCTTTTTTAGTGTAGAACAGTAGTACCTAGCATGAACACCTTTAAAATAATTTATGAATTATTATTAAGAATCAATAGTATTTTAATAAGGCAATTGTCTAGGGAATAGAATACTCATACAAGAAAATGAGTGCCAGGATACAGTGGGTCCATTATTCTCTAATATTATGAATTTGTGTTAATTGAATCAGCAAAGTCAACTCAAGTGCAAGTTTGGTGACAGGTAAAATCAATCAAAACACTTTTTCCACCGTTCCTTTAAATTGTTCTTTCTACTTCCATCTCTTTTTTTCCAATTAACCACTGTCTGTGTATTAATTATATTAAAATTATATGCATTATAATAAATTTTCAGTGATAGTTCTTCTAGAAAATACGCAGTATATGTGGTATTGAAATGCATGTCAAAATTGTTGTCTAAACCAGAATGCCCAAGTATTTCTTCAATGTGTTTGCAGCAACAATGATAACGTATAATTGAATGATTGCATGACAAAAGTGACCATGGTGGAAGCTTGGTTTGGTTCTTGACTGTAAAGAAATGGATAAGACAAGCATGTCCAACCCTCGGCCTGCAGGCTGCACGCACTGCGACTCTGCTGTGCCAGTCAGTCTGGCCAGTCCTGAGTGCACACCCATCACTCACAACAGCCACACAGGAGTGTACGATCAGCATGGTCTGAGCTGAGATCAGGACATGAGGAGCATGAAGTGCAGTGCTAACTCAAGTGATGGCAAATAATTGTATGCATTTTGGTACACTGGCTAAAAACAGTCCTGTGAACACTGAGAAATATGCAGCCATGCTTTGCATTTTTCCTACTCTCAAGGAATTTAAGGATAGACTTCAATAATACTGAAAAAAAAAGTCTTTTTTTTTCTTTTTGTATATTCGCAACTCCTTTTTCAGTTGATAGAAATACATGACCTGCAAATTTTCAAATGAAATGTATATAGTTGCAATCAGATATTCAACACACAGAAAAATTTGATACTGTCTCTTTAACTATACTTTTATAAGCCCTTTCTTATCAGAGAGAAGCACCCTCACTTCACAATCACACCTTGTTCATGTCATCACCTTTTGGCAGTACGTACATTTGTGAACAACTATTTTCAAGGATGAATCAGAGGAAGAGTAAAATTTCTCCGATGAACACCTTGAGAGCTCATTAACAATTGCACTTCTGCCATTGAGCCAAACTGATGTATTATTTTCACAAAAACAAGGTAAGATATCCCACTAGTTTTATGTTTTCATTGCTTTTTTTTTTTAACATTATAATAGTAAATAGATATTTAAAATATGTTGGTTGTATATATGCACTATATTATATGCTTCATATGCAGCCCACGACAATTCACTCAATGCAGCCCAGGCAAGCCAAAAGATTGGATACCATGGGCTAAGGGAACCTTGTCATGGAAATAAACAGAAGTTCTTTGAGAGTAAGAACCTAACTACACTTAATACTGCACTCTGTGCTTCATGATTATTCAGATTGCAAGGTCACACCTTTGATTCCCAGAAGTATCCAATGGCAGCTCATGTTCAGCTTTTGATTTGATGCAAAACAACTGGCTCCCAGACAAGAAAGTTTAGAATGGAAATGCAGAGCATATGTGATAGTTATCCATTCTCTTGTCATTGGCCCTCTCAGGCCTATCTCAGAAGATGTCCCTTCTTCTGCCTCAATACAGTGACCTCCCCATTTGGTGGGCAGATGATGCACAAAGTACCTCTGTTCTGAATCGAGTCAGGCAGTGAATTTTACTGAGCTGTGGAAATGACTTGGTGTTTTCAGAATGTGAACCTCAGATAAAGTAGGGTGAGGCAAGCAGGCAATGCAGCGTCCAGATCCCACCATGGCACTTTCACATGACAGCAGATTTGGGGGATGGGGAATCTCTTTCCCAAATTCTCCTGAATGGTCTCTTACTTTCTTAGCTTCTACTAAAACAGAATATTTTTGTTTTGGCAGTTGAAGAGCTTTTGCAAGCAAGTAGCATAGTATATCTTTCATGTGCAAAGAAATATAAGTGGTGCTAAGCCTTTTGGTCAACAGCTAGTGACTGGACTCCCCATGTTGGCACACATTTTTGGCCCTGTTGTGGAATTTGATAAGAAAACTTAGCACAGGTGTTATCTGGCTCCTTCTTAGCTCAGTTTTGAAAAGGACAGCAGAAAACTGAAGTTAGCCTTCTATACCATGCAACAACTATGTATTGCTTCCCCCCTTTTCTCATTGTCGTTACCCCAGTACTTGTTAGTTCTCAGTGTTACTACTTAAAGAAGTAGGTATCTAGGGAGGAGATCAGATTTCTGCCACCTACCAAGCTCATGCTTATTTAATAGCAACTGTTCTACCAATGATATCCAGAACTTCTCTCTCACAACATTTTCAAGACACCCACTGCAGACTTTTTTTACATGGCAAAGGCCATGCAAAGTGACACTACAGACCTGTGGTTTGGCACCTGAGCTAATCTTTGCTGAATCTTGATTACTTATGTCATTGTCTTTATCTTTCACAGGATCCAGAGATGTATGTGTCATCACATACCTAGGCATGTGTGAGGATGATGCGATCTCACTAACACATATTGATTTTTCTCCTAAAGCAAGTTTATGCCGGTGCTTTAAAAAGCCATTGCTAATGCAATCTATCTAGGTTTGGACAAATGTGGAAGCAACCTCCTTGCTGGGACTATACCTAGACCTAGCAAGATCAGAGTGAAGACCAAAGAAATGCTGGGTTCTGTAATTCAAGGGGTGATGACTTCAAGGCAGAGGAGCTAAATGGCCCTGACACCTCTTACATCATATAGACTGCATCAGTCCTGTCAGATAAACAACCATGTAGGGAGTTCTGTCCCAACTGAGTCAAACTGGAGTTGAGGTGCCAGTCGGTCTGAAGCTGAGATTCTCATGGAGTGTGCTGGAAGACCACAAGGCGTCATAAGAATCTCTCTACGTTCAGTCCCGGAGAGGGTCTCACTGCTGAATGAAAAAGCAGTTGAGATAACTTCTGGGCCTAGCAAGCTTTTTAAGGTGCATTGAATACAACAGGCATCAGTCGTACAGTTGTAAGTGAATATGGGATAACAGTATGGACACAATTGTCTTTAGCCATTTGGCATTGTGGCACGCTGAGTTTGAACGCAGTAACCATGAGCTCATAGGCATATCCATAAAATACATCAAAAAGATGTGAGGTCACTAGCCAGTTTTTTTCCTTGATGATGCAACAGATTTACAGTGGTACACTGGAACAGATTCATTGTGTAAGTGATAAAGAAAATCAAGGTATGTTGTGAATTGCATTCATAAAATTGCATTCAAAGATGAGTCCACTTCATTATAATTAATTTAAATTAAATAATTTAGTAAAAGGATCTAAATTGTAGAACACATGTAAGATCATCATCATCTATCTGGTAAAACACCTGCAGTTTTTATAACCTAAGCAGGGTTTTCAGACCTAAGTTTCACATTTCAGTTAATGCTAAATGTTGTAACAAATGCTGCTTCATCAGCATTCAGATTGAGAGCTAAAGTAGAAATAGGAAAAAAATGTAGGAAAAAAGCTAAAACTTGGGGTGGAAAAGCCAAACAAAGAGGAAGACTCAACAGGTCTCTTTCTAGTGGTACCACAGAACTTTCATTGTCATTGTGGTTGAGTTTTTCCTTCTGATAAAAGTTAGATGGGATGAGGTATTCACTTCTAGGACTGTTTTACTTCTTTTAATCAACTATGCTGCTGCCTCTGTGAAGAATCATGTGAGTAAATATCATTAGTGAAAACAAACAGCACTCATATACACAATCCTGTTAGACCTAAGGTATGATGTGAACAACTACGCAGCATTTGTAGTAAGTGAAACAGAAACAAGGATAATAGAAAATATTTTCTGAATAATATTTGGCTGAAGATGCCAGGAGACATATTTGCTATATACGGCACTAAATAAATAATTATCAAGTATCTTTCCAGTATATCATTCTATATTTGTCCACAAAAGTGTTTACCAAAAAAAAAAAAAAAAAAAAAAAAAAAAAGTTTACTATATTATTTTATACTTTAAAACATATATTTTTTATTTTTTTTAATTGTTTTGTCTGCAAGTTTACAAACACCACAGAGCCAAAAGTATGTATACAGTTATGTAGGATGTAAGTTGCTTTTGCAGCCACTGAATCATAGCGTAAATTAGACCAACATCTGTAGCTGAAGTTTTGTGCTTATATTGCCAAAGGTTCTAAGAATATAATCATTTTGGCATAGGATATTTTCAGTGACCACCCAAAACTTTGAAAACAGAGGGATTCACACCAACATTACACAACACTTTAGGACAGAAAATGAAAGAAATGCTCTGTTCAATGGGTCTGAAGAACTGTCTCTTTTAAAATTTACTGCGTATTAATTATGTATGATGTTTCAGAGCATGAGAGTTGTTTGTAGCCTATGGCAATGAGGTAGTGAAATGAGACATTACTGAGATAGAAAACAAATATGTGTCAGCATATCAAATTACATGGATATTGGTAGCCTAGATATATTTGCTTGTTTGGAAAGCTATGATTGATATTGTGAAATTAAATCTCTGCAAACTGATCTTAGTTAGCAGTACCATATTTCTATTAAAATAACAACACTGAGGTGGTTGGATAAAAAGAACTGGAATTTTCATTTTGTGGCATCATAGGAAAGAAAAACTACAAATAAAATATCTTAAACTATTCTGCAGCTAATAATGATAGAGCTACTGAAGTGCATTTCAAAAGCCAAAAATCTAAGCAACACTCTATTCATTTGACAAAATAAGGAAAAGGTTTATGTGAGATTTATATGCGGCATATAAATATTTTATTTTTTTCCACCTTGTTTGAAAGATTGAGTTTCTCTAGTAGTGCACTAAACTACAAAATTCACAGGGAATTCCTTCTTTGACACAGGGGAAAGAAGGGTCTCCAACTTTCTGGCAATTAGTTTCTGTTTTGATTTAATGATGCCGTTTATTAGCTGTATTTTTACAGCCTGTAGGTTGTTCTTTTTTTATCTTTTGATCCCATGGAAAGAGAAGCTGTCTTTCTTACAGCCAAAGACAAGCTGTTGAAATGGCTGCCAGCAGAATTGTGGTGTTAAAAAAAATTGCCTTGCAAACTTGAAATGGTTGAGTCAGTGGGAAGACTTTAACGTCTTCTACTCTACCCACTTGGATGCCTGTCTCCCTCCCTCCCTCCTGTCAGCTTTCTGAGTATTAAAACAGTCACTTTACCAATAATAACTGAAAAATATTGCCTTCTAGCACCTCTACTATTTTAAATATTTAATGTTTCACCTCCTCTTTCATACTGCTTTAAATTGTCTACAGCAATTCCTCAAACTCTCAGGGCTCACTGCTGCACTGTGCGAGTATTAGATAGACATGATGCTTAGTGGACTTAACGTTGTAATTTATCAAATGTAAGAGAAACAGCTCTTATTTTAGCAAGGATAATTTATGGTGGGATTAGGTGTTCTCACAATACATGCAAGGTATGGTTATCAGCTGGAACATCAGTATCCATCTGCATACCTTACAGTATTTTGTTTTCACTGATGCTTCTGCCTAGAGTGCTCTTACTTGTGCTGTTCATATTCAGGACTGCCAGAACTTCCGTATTCACTATTCTTAGAAGAGGCTTTGAAATTTATAGGAAAATGCCACTAGATTTCACCCTTACTGAGTTCTTTTTTTAGATTTTGTAGAATCTTCTAGCTCAGAGTTCTTATACATTTTTAAAAAATAAATGTTAAAAAAAGAAGTGTTCTAAAGATTTTAATTATTTTTACAGTTTCCAAAGTACTTTGTATCTATCTTCCTAAAGTAGCATATATTGTGCTGTCATATATAGAGAGATCCAGTACTGAGACCACATGTTTTACTGTGGTATGGTGACTGCAAATGATTTTAATTTCAGTGACTGATTGTATTTTACATTCAGGCAGCATTTGCGGAGGTTTCTCCATCCTTACCTTCTACAGTGCTAGTGAAAATCAATTACACTCATACTGATGTATTCTGTTCTCTTCTTCATAGTTTTTACCATTGCGTCCATTCACCTTCCATCAAGATGTTAAGCAGCATGCAGATGACTGATGTCTACTGTGCTTCTTCTTGGATTCCAGAGAGGCAGCATTGCGTTCAGGAAGGTTAAAAAACAGAACCTTCATTTTGAAAAGGTTGTACTAGAGGAGGAAGCTCAAAAGTATATACTCTGTCTTGAATAGGCACAGATGAGGTATCTGATGATCTCAACAATGAACAGGTAATCCAAAATCTGCATCTTACATGTGGACAGAACTTTGCTGGTTTTTGAAACTCCAGTGAACCAAGCAGAAAATTGTTGTCAAACATCATCGTCACGAGTGTGAATTAGGCTGTCTTTCAAGTAATATTCTTTGTGTCAGCAACCAAATTCTCTAACTTTTGGTATTTGTTGGCAAAAAAGAACAAGGGGGCAATGGATAGATTTGAAGTACCTGATACGCAGTCACTGAGAAGGCACACTTCAGTGTTTTGTATTGGTTGTGTCATACATATTTTATCATATTTGTATAGCAGGCTGACAACCACATGGCAAATGCAATTTTGGAGAACAAGTCATGGCTTAACTGGGTTGAAAAGTCATTTAGCCAACTGCAGATATTATTCAAAATGCTCCTATAGAGAAAGTTAATGTTAGCTTGCTGAACCACACACGAAACTTGTCAACTGTATAATACAAGTTCTCAAGTGTCTGATTGTACAATAATGGGTTTTTTTATGGTATAAAATTTTACAAAATGTTTCTATTCCATGATTCTCTCTGAAAAAAAATGAATTAACTACAGAATTCCACTTCTTTCTTAACACCTCAAGTGAACAAGAGGAATTGTAGTAATGGAAGAATTAATTATAAGAGCAGCCAACTATGCAATATAAAAATCTTTAAACAAGCTTTTATTTTGTAATAAGTTTGAGCGCATGCTAAAATTAACCGACAGCAAACAATTTAGTACAGTTGTTGCTCTTAAAAACGAAAACCATGGTAAAATATAAAATGTTGGTTCTTTTTTGAAAATCTAAAATTTCTCATACATTTCTAGTTAATATGAAAAAAAAAATGGAAATTCAAATGAAAAATTAAAGGAAAAGGGAGTGCATGCTAGGTGATTATAATGCATTAATCTTTATCATATAAAACTGTTACTGTGCTCTCTACTGCACATAATAAATAAAAAACGTAGCCTGGTTTTGACAAAACCAGGAAATATCTGTGAGTATCATTTCTTGACACTGAAAAGCGGCTCTTAGTCTTCTAGTCGTTTATGTCTACAAGGACATGCATTACTTCTCTCATGTTTCCATGTTATCTTCCTCTTCAGTCCCTGCTAATGTCTTCTCCTGGTCTTATCCTGCTGTGACTGAGCATTACAAAGTTTTTCACGCCTCCATGCGCAAGTCCATCAACCAATTAGTTTTAAGAGCACATGATACATATAGATGGCATGGCAGTGGGTTCAGACCTAGGTCAGCATCCTCCAAGCTTTCAGTCAATATGAAAAAAGTATGGGCCTACATTATCAGTTGTATCGATTTAGAGAGTAGATTTTTCATTGTTATTTCTTTTTCAAACTTACTTCCAGCTGTGATCACTGTTGTTATTCTTCTTTTCATTTTGGCATTTGCCACGGAATTTCTCACTGGGACAAACACTTTTAAACAAGAGCTGGAAGTGCATTTAAGTATGGCTCTCATACTGACTCTTCATAGCTTTTTGTTGCTCATCTTGCGTACACGTACTTTAAAACACTCCAGTAGAATTACAATTTTTACATCTAATCAGCTTCTGTTTTCTTCTTAAGAAGCTTGGAAGGTTTGTGTGGAAATCTTTTGTTTGCTAGTGCCTTCTGTGTGAGTCTGTCTTAAAAACATATTTTACTTGTAAATAAACATAGAACACACAATGGGCATTGTATTTTAATTGATCAGTTTTTCTAAGTCCAAATCAAATAAGGGACTAATTATTACTGATTATATTTAACATAAATTGAAACAAATGTGAGTAAAACAATGAGATGTGCATTAGAATGAACGCACCTTGGCATTTTGGTGATTGAGGATTTGAGATCACATTTGGGATCTCTGTTCACAGAAAAATGGGAAAATGCTTTTCTGAAAAATTTAGTGTCTATTTTTTTTCCTCCATTGCCGTCTCAAATAGGATAAACTTTTATGTTGAGAAATTTGTCTCTTAATTTATAGCAAAGAGGTAGATTATACCAGTATCATCTCTTTAACTTTACCATGCTGATGCTTAAATTTGACTGTCTGGATGCTATCTATCTCTGTCTTGCATTAACTTGGTATCTTATTCTTGTACAATTTCTATTTTGTCATTTATGATCACAGTAAAATTATAAAACCATCATTACAGTTAAAAAGATAAGTAAGCTAAGGATTTTAAAAGAAATACAGCTTGATATTATACAAACTTTTTAGAATATAAAATGACATGGTACTAATGATTGTTAAAGCAACATAAATCTGGAAGCATCTCCATTCTGGATCTGCAACTAGAAGGTAGTACTTATGTGCAAACCACTGTCCCTTCCTTCTCTTTCATTTCTACTTTCTCCATTCCTTCAGTCTTGTGAGGTAAATGAGATAATAAGCTCTCTTGATATCTATAAAATCATGATGACGTATTATTTCTGAAAATTTTTTCTTCAGTGATTGGAATACACTGATATCAAAGCTACCCAAAGTAGGTAAAAATATGATATTAATTTGTTTTTCTAACAGCATCCATATGATTCTAAACATCTGATAGTGAAATCCGTGTTCCATTATTATTTATTTCAGCTAAGATTTCAAAACATTTTGGAAGTCTGCTTTACTTATGGATTTTATTTAATCATGCTCATATTTGCTAATGGCAGATATTTCCCTTTGAACGATCTGAGACCAAAATTATTCAAAATGGTCAGTAGTTACTAGTCAACATAAGTGTTGTACGCTACAGCTGGCTTTGTTTCGAAAGGAACTGAAGTCCTACTATGCTACTATGTAGCCACAAACGCATTTTTGAATACTGAACAGTGCAGGAAATCATCAGTAAGAAAGGGAAGGTTTTACATATCTTTATTTTCTGTTGGTATGTAATTATCTCTACACCCATCACTCCCTTCGTCAGTGTGGTGCTTTAAGCTAATTTCCAGCAGTGTGTTATGGCCCAGACCTTAGTATCTAGTCTTAAGCACTTGTATAGTTCAGCTAGTACCAGGTGGCAGTATTAATTTGCTTAAGATTAAGCACATACCTAAAAATAACAAAATCATATTCTGGAAGAGCTTTTACAAGGTGTTATCACAGAACTGACTTGGCATTATGCCGATTACAATGTAGGAAGACTTTGCTTTGGTTTTAGATTGACATCCAGAATATTCTGTTCTCAAATACACTTCTTTTTGTACATTCATGGAGATCTATATGATAAGGATTCTTGTGCTGAGACAGTCCCTGTGAATTTAAATTGAAAACTATAAGCATCTTCTTGCAGATGTTAGGTAGTTTGATGGATCATGCATTTATGTATAAAGGATTCTATCTTTTTTTGTTGCTGTTCACAAGAAAACAAAAAGTTGCAAAAATGTGAAGCTCGCTGAAACATATATATCATACTCTGAATTCAAAGTTTTATGAAATTATCAGAGCTTTTACTTGTCCAAAGAATTTCAAAATATCTTTATAGTCAATTAGCAGAGCTGATCTCAGGAGGAATGCAAAGGTGCTGTTATAGCTCTTGAAAAAATCTAGTTAGGCTCTCACATAAATTTCAGAAGTTCCTCAAGCCTCTCACATATCTATACTTATACAGCAGCCATTAGTGAAGATATCTCCAAAGGAAAGAACAAAATAAAAACCACAATCACTCCACCTCCAAACCCAGACAGCTGCATTTCATAGCAGAGTCTGAATCAGCGGATTGACTGTCTAAATAGAACTAAAAAGTTCTATTTAGCCCCAATCAGACACACAGCCAACAACTCAAAATACACCTAGAGAGCTTTTCAGCTTCAATGGCATTACCTTTTACTACATATTGAACTGTCATTGTATGAGAAGCTTCAGGAGATAAGAGCTTGAAAAAAAAATTCAAACTCTAAATAAATTATTGACTTCAGTGTACATTTTAGGAGTTAAAATTTACCAGTAATATTGAATAAAAATCAGGCCACAAGTTTTCACATCCTAAAATCAAACTAAAAAAATCAACAGATTTCCATCTTTTCTGAAGAAATTGCTTCTGTTGTTTCTGCATTCATTGAAGGAGGTTGATATTATTGTAACTGCATATAATATAGTAAATGCATGTACTGTAATACATAACTCATTTTGAGATAGTTCTGATACTAAAAAAAAATTTAAAACATGATCTACTTATCCATTCTTTTCTCCAGGAATGTTGATTACCTGTGACTGATAGAACGGAGGCTTTTAAAAGGTATTTTCTCTGTAAGTTAAAACAACTATTATCCAAGATAAAAACCTCAGTCTATGTTTACATATCCAAATGACTTGATATTTTAGAAGTAATAACTACTGTGGATAATGGAATCTCCTGAATAACTAACACTATTGATTATGAGTCTTCCAGGTGATTATTTCAGTATAAAATACAGGCATTTTATCAATCAAAGCTAAAAAAAACCTGTTTTCTGCTTTTCCTTTATTATCAAATTTGGTGAACCAGATTGTTGTTAAAGGTCATCTGCAACCTGTGTTAACATAAACAAGTTTGGATGTTATTTTGAAAAAAAAAAAAAAAAAAAGAAAGAAGAAATTTTTCCCAAATGAGTATAAATTGAGGAATTCTGAGGTAGGTAGAGTAGTAGTGTGGAAAGAGACAATTCAGGAAAGTCTTTTTTCAGTTTCGCTTTACTTTAATTGAACTATTGACCTTGCAAAAAATATTCAGCTTTTTATGAGGGTGGTTTTTTTTTTTTTTTTTTGGAATGCCTTTTTGTGCCTGAGCTTTGAAACATGTATGATCAGACCCAGCTTCTCTCAGAGGCTGCTAGGTTTTCTAACTCACCGTGCTGGAAAACACACCAATCTTAGGAAATCAAGCTAATGTCTCTCAGCTGTGCAGAAAAAGTGTGAACAGCTCTGTCAAATGAGCTACCCCCATCTTCTTTTTTTCAGGCAGCATCTTATACTCGAGCAGTCACTTCACATTTGCCATTTGAGCAGTTGTGATATAACTGCTGTTTTATTGCCGGTAGGAGAGTTTCTGTGAGGGATCAGAAGCTGGTCTTTCAGCTACCCTGGCCAAAAAGGGTTTTAGTCACAGGACTCCATTACTGGTGAATGAGTAAAGAGTCCTGACAGGATAACAAGAGAATATGAACACATAGCTCTGGCCTAAAGGTTGCTAATTGACCAAGTGGTAATACGAGGGGAAGTATTTTTCAGCCTTGAAACTCTTTACCCCCAGATAAGTATATTAAATGCCATCAGTTAACCCTTTGAGTGCAATGACCCAGTGCTGCCAGGGACGTGTCTGGTATGATAGACCCTCATGCTTCCTAATCAGCAGCGACGTATGGAGTACAGTTATAGGTCCAGATCGGTGTTCCTTTGTTGGTTGCTAAGATGTCTCTGGGCATTTAAAGGTTAGACACTAAATTGCAAGCGTACAGCAGCTCTGGCTTAAAAACACATGAAGAAATACAATAAATCAAAAGAGCAGTCAAGAAATAAATTATAACAATCTAAGGTGAAGAAAAATAAAATCTGAAGGATTTTTCTTTGGAATCAAGTAGATATTTATTGTTGTTTTATTAGATCTCTTCTATCCAGATTGTTTCCTAAAGAGTGAATATATTTTCTGAGAAAACTCCAGCTTATTTCTTTCTCATACTTATATCAAAAATATTACTAAATTTGTAGAAAAATGTTAAAGCTGTTACATCAAGTGGGGATAAATTTATGAATAACAAGTCGGACTTCATAAAAAAAAAAAATCCAGTCCTACATGTTTAGTTTTTGTACATTATTTTTCCTGTGGTGTCTTAGTCGTTAATTTATATGCAGAGTAGTTCTGTTTTATTCTTAATCAATGTTTTTCCTCTGTCAAACAAACAAAAACAACCAACAGTGGAAGGTTCTGTACCAATCTATGCGAGCAGAAAAAGACATCAAAGATTTCACTTTTGCTGTCTTGAGAGATGTTTAAAGTCAAAATTGTCCTTTCTGAGAGGTAGCAACTGCTTAGCAGAAACTAGAATCTTCTTTGTACTTACATTATGTAGGACTTTACCTCTTGTCTAATTTCCCTGAAATTAGTGGGATTACTCATCTAATATGATAGCAGTCAGAAGATTCATTCTTGGCAAACTCAGCCGTGTGGAAGCTGTAATCATTTGACAAAGTAGTCATTTTACTACTTCACTTTGTCTTCACTGATACAGAAGTAGGTATTTATATTGTATTGTGTCATGACTAGTTCTCATGTTCATGGAGGGCATCTTACAAATAGCGTGTATTTGGCCACCAGAAAACATTTCAATTGCCTTGAGGCACCTCATATTGTTACATTAATGAAAATTTACAAACTGATTGTTTCTTATTCTAAACTGTCCAGAAATTACCTTTAGGGAAATAATACAAACTTGTAGCATCATAAATAATAACATAGTGTTAAGAGTGAGTATAAAATTTAAGATCATTTTGTTTGGAACAGGGAAGAGATAGGGAGAAAATATCTCACTTTCGTAATTTCAGTGTGAGTATTTTTTCGTAGGACAACATCAAGACTTACAAACACTGAAAGCAGCAACTTACAAGATATATTGTTGAGTCTCAAATGTGAGATGTGTTACACAGGCATACCAAAACCAACACTGCCCATCTGAACTATTTCAGAGAGCCACGTGCTGGTTCTTTGGGTAAATCCAAAAAACTGAGTTAGAAGGCAGGGATTCCCCTGAGATTTGCAGTCATGAGACATCATGGGCTTTGCACGTTGTCTTTGAACTTGAAGAGCTGTAATGAATATAGCACCGTCTCTTAAAAAGGAACATCAAAAATGTAGGGGAGAGAAAGAGAGATTTGAGCGGTGAATAGGTGAGTGCATTACATGGCAGTGCACATCAGCAATTGTATAATATATACTGTATTTTAACTTCTCATTTAAAAAATCCTTCTTTCAAAGCATCAATCACTCATTCTTTGAACATACTACACTATATTAACTCAGATTGGAGCAACGTAATTCTGTGCACCCACCATTGTTTCCAGCATCCACACTGTATGACAGCAACCTGTTCTACAATTACTAAGTGGCAATCTAGCAGGGGATATTCTAAAAGAGGTCCCTCAGTTATATTCCAGTTGAATATATTGCAGGCCTGTATGTTCTGTATGACCCAAACTAAAAGGCAGCATGAACCTGAAGTCTTCTCTGTACAGTTGACAAATTGGGATTTGACTGCTTGGCCAAACACTAGAGTCTCTGTAATGTCCAGTTTCCTGCCTGTGTTCATTTTGGTTTCTTGTAGCTTAGTATTGACACTCAAAAAAAGTTTTAGCCTGGAAATGGGAAAGGAGCATTCCAGGTGGATATCCACATGTGAGAGCTCATCAACTGCAGCTCAGTTGCCACCACTACTTATTTCGGAGATACGTGACCGTCTACAAAATGCAAAATGCTGTGTATGTACCAAATAAAAACTGGATGTCCCACACACAAGGCAACATTTTGGTAGTATTTCACTGTTTTCATTTACAATGTTGCACCTTACAAGTGTAGATTGATGAGATATGTAGTTTCCTGCCATACAGGTGCTAGACGTGGTTGACTTAGAAACACGCTGAAGATGCAAATGAATGATAGCATTATATCAGTATCCATCTTGCTTTTAATCTCTAAAAAGGGTACATCTCATGTCTTTAGATTACTAATAATCAATAATCATATTGAACTTGTCTTTAAATTCTAAAATATACCACTGCTTTAAATGTAACTGAAACAACTGTTACAGTGGGTATCTTCTAGGAGGAATAAAAGCACTCCCATTTTGAAATGTCAAGATTTAAGCAGAATCAGTTTGGTTTGTCTCGGTTTGTCTTGCATACTCTGAGCTCCAGAGTTGCCTTCCGCTATGGACACACACTTCCAAGGTTCCTTACTTCTGTGAGACGTCAGAGCAGGTCAGTCGGAAGTCATATTTTTTATATTTGTTTTAATCGGTTTTGGTTTCTGCATTATAATAAATTTAATCAGATTATGGTTACTTGATCCCTAGGGGCTCAACTCTAATTTGCTCCTACTGCCTGGTCTTTGGTTAACTAGATATAGACATGAACTATTCCTGGCAGCGTTCCCTACACATTAGTTTGAGAAGCCATCATTTTTGTAACCGTCACTCTTGCCTTCATTCAATCACACCTTTGAGATTTCCCAATTATACAAGAGGTAGAAATTCCTCATATCAAATTCCACTTTCCTGTGTATGCCATCTTTATCCCATCATGTAGTGCACATCATTCTGAACTTGCTCATTACTCCTGTGGGTGGTGATGTGTGTGCTCATGCAGATGCCAGTGACATCTTTATGCCTGTGCAGTATCTTGCTCTCACTATAGAGCTCTTTGTCCATCACTTCTTTGAATTTTTTCAAAACAAACTCACAACTGTCATCGAATAGATGAAGTAAGAACATTCAGATCTAGTCTTTTACATCTTTCTTTTAGCCTTTTTTTTCTGAGCAAACAAGACTGTCACAGTTTCCCAGGGAATATGTACGTGCATTTGTCTCCCTCCCCTGAATCTGTTGACCCACTTCAACCAAATCTTATGGAAAAGGCTCAGACTGTATAGTTCACTTTGCCTGAGATAAGGCATCTGGGAGGTGTGAAAGACCATCAGTGATCTACAAGACAAAAACTGCAGTGTGAATTCAACTGAGATTATATCCCAGAGGATTCATTCAGGGAAGATTATTTAGAAAGACCTGACATAGACTAGCTTTAATTTCTGATAAAATACAATACAAAGACAATTCAGGAGATATTATTTTAACTTTACGTGAAACTACCCATTATTTCATCATGTAAGTAACATACCTTACTATTCAAAATGAAGCTCTGTGGGTGATCAGTAAAGAATATAATCCTTAGCTTTACTACAGACTTTGTAACATAGGAAGTAACATAAAGATGACGTAAAAAGTGAAATAATATTTCCTTAGCTTTTTTTATCCTTTCATGCTAGGAACACTGTACTGAAAGAAGCATTTGATTGCTGGGTCTGATCCGTACTAACAGTGGAGATCACACTGTGTAATCCATTTAAGGAACTGGCCAACCTCCACATATGAAATAACAGTGTTTCCTGCCATGCGTTTTGCTCTGCACTGGACACACTTATGCATAGCAAGATCTAGTTGAGAGTGAGAAAAAATGCTGTTTAGTAAGACTTAGAAATGCTTGGTTTCTGTTTACCAGTAATATCAATTTAGACCAAACATTTAAGATGGAGGTTTGTTCTGTGGTGCCTTTCATACTTCATTTCAGGGCTGAAGTTCAGTCCCAGGAAATTATTAGTAAACATGGAGCTGCATGAATAATAGAGTTGCTTACAAGGCACAAAACAAATACTCAAAATATTTAGAACTCTGTATGTAAGGATAATGTAGAGATTAGAAAATAAAGTGAAAATTGTATGATTAAGGAGGAAGAAAAGAGTTAATGGTCACTTTACATGTAATATGATAAAATAATTATATCTTAATTCCTTACTTTTTCTGGAATCTCGGTATTCAGAAAAAGAAGTCCAAATGTTAAAAACTGTTTCTTACTTTCATCACTTCTTTTTTGTGCTTTTGTTTATCGTACAAATTTAATTTTTTCATTATATATTTTAATGTTTCTTAAACCAAATGTAATTAGCAAGCATGAGATGCTTTGTTCATTAGTTTTCTTTTCCCAAATTGTTGAAGAAAAAAAACATTCCTTTTTCTCTTAGAACAGCCTGATTCCATTGACTTAATTAGTGCTATTCCAGATTTATAGGTGTTAATGTGTTTATTTTCTGATAGTGTTCAGAATAGATGTTAACACAGTACTCACCATTTTCCTCTGTATTTAATACGTCTGATTTTGTACTCAGAAGTTAACTTTTCAATCTCACTTTACTCACTATGGAACCTTTCATAATGTTCTCTCTTTTTTCTCCTTCAAGTGTCTCTCTTTGCAAATTGTAAGTCTACCAATCTTTTTTAAGTTTAATTAATCTTCTATCTGTCATTTCTTCATTTCTCTTACTACTTTGCCAAATTTGTTCCTGATTTTCCAGGTTTCAATAAACAGATTTCCAGGCATGCACAACTGAAAACTGTACAAAGGGAATTATAATCTGTTCAGCCTGTATTATCATCAAATCACAGCTTATTTGTTCCTCTGAACACATAAAGCGAATTCAGATTCCCACAGAAAATAATAATAATAGTAATCAAGTGATTCAAGAATCATCTACTATTCATAGGCAGAAGGATGAAATAGCCCACATGAGAAAATACAAAATGGAGTTAAACACTCAAATGTTGCCCAGGATCTTTCAGAAGCCTAGGGTTTATTTAATGTACAAGAGAAACAAAAGACTCATGTGTTTGTTTTTTCTTTATCTTACTGCACAGAATGTAAAAGGACTTTCAAAGCATTAAGATCTCTTCAGACTGCACAGCATGAAAGATGATTGTTGTAACTGCCTTGCCTCTTTGGTATTATTCTAAAATTCAGAACTCAAGAAGATGTGAAGTGGTTTTTTGAAAAAGTCTGCTGCATTAGACATCTAGTTCTATCATATTTGAGGCAGATTGAGTAAGCTGGAAGTTCTCCAGTTTGTCTGTGAATTTGTTCAGATCAAAACAATAGAAAGGAAATGTCACTGAGAGAGATGATTTAATTTGCTTAACTATTAAAATAACGTAAATAATGATATTGTCACACATAATTTCCATTCAGTGACCCCCACATGTCTTTGGAAGAAACCAGTATCTTATTAACCTCAAGAGACACTGTAGTTACTTTGGGCTGTTATCAAAGAATGTTTAAAAGTTTATGAATGCTATTTCAAGGCTCTACTTTAACTTTTATTGCCAATTTTAAGACACAAACTATTCTTTAAAGCAGTTAAATCGGTCTTAGCTGTACAAGGTATTGACAGTCCAATACTCTTAGGCCTACTCATTCACTGAGCACTCAGTCCAAAGCCAAACAAGAATAAAAAATAAACTCAAAGGAAAATCATGAGGATGTGAGGGACAATTTAATCACAAGGCCCAATCTCATTACCCCTTGACATGTTTTGATTCTTAAACATGCAGGTAGACCTGTAGTACTATCATTTGCATGTTTCACCAAATAACTGCATTTGTCAAATACATCTTTTCTGTGACTCTCTGTTACACAAGAAATTAATAAAAGTACATTGGCTCTATTAGCAATGTGTTTCTCTTCCTTGAGCTTTATCGAGAGTTATCACGCATTATAGTTTGGTGACAGTGCTAGAGAAAAGTGAAGACAGAACTGACCTCTCATAGCATTTTTGTGACCATGGGGCTCACACAAGCAGCTTGGCATCTGCCGGCACATCTTTAGCGAGTTGGCAGCCCCAGCGCCCTTTGCAGGTTGCAATCAAACCTGCCTTCTACAGCAGCCTCTTTCTGGCTGATTAAGTTTAATGTAATTTTAATTAAAAACCACAGTGTCAAAGGGTTTAGCTGCTCGAGAAATGAGCACAGATTGTGGCACAGTGGCAGCAGTCACTTGGAAAATGGAAATGCATCCTGACAATATTGTGTAGGGGCCAGATAAACAAAGCTGCAGCTACTGTACCTTGCAAAAAGCTGGAAGAGACCATCATTGCAAGGAACCTTATTCAAAAATAAAGTATAGAGCAGTTCTTGTTCTTGTCTTTTTGCAATTTTAAAGCACATCTCAGTGACTGAGTAGAGTAATAACTGCCAAAAATTAAATTCAGCCTTTCCTTTCCTCTACATTTTTATATTTGTACAGTGAGATACATAAATCTAGGTTTCATTTTCAGTCCTTATTTATTTTGAACTGATTTGCTTCATGCAGTAGACTAATACAACTTTTCTCCTTAGGCTATAATGAAAAAAAAAAATCCTGAGATGAGAAATTTTACCAATGCTGAAAGCAGGGAGTGTTTTGCTTTTATCTGCTTCCAGCCTTTCTTGTCCCTTGAAGCTGATCACAAGGAGATTTTAATACTTTACATATTGCAGATATTGAGCAACATTTGGAGCATGACCAAAAAAATCATTCCACTGACAAAAGGTTGCATCATATCTGCAATGTTCAATTTCAGCAAGTCCAAGCATACATATATTGTTAATAGTAGTTTCCCAAATAAGTATATTTTATTTTTTTAGTTGCCATATTTTTAAGTAAAGAAAATTGCTTGGAAGTTATTAAACACGCTTATCTTGGCAAAAGTTGTTAGTTTTGAAACCTGTCCTTTGAGTCATATATTTGTGAAATTAAGATTTGATCCAAAGTCCACTGAAATCAGTGGAAAATCCCCAATGAGTTAGGCTTTGGATCAAGTCCTGAGAAGTATACAAGAAAATAGGTAGGTATTGCAGCAATATGATTCACAGGAATTCCTTTCAGCAAGAAGCCTTTTTATTATTTGTAAATGCTACCCATTCTCCGGGGCCAGAACCCCAGGAGAATTCCATCTAGTGACGTCAATTCTGTAGAGGAGAACTTCCTCCGTCCCCTTTTAGGTTTGTGGGACATTTTTGAACAGATGGAGCCTATATAGGTGGGATGGGTTCCATCTGAACAGAAGGGTCACAAATGCACCGACTGAGAGGATAGACAGAGCTATGGGGGAGAGTTTAAAGGAGTGGACAGGGGGATGGGAAGTCTGTACAGAATCCAGCAGAGAGGAAGCAGCAGCTAAAATAAGCAGATGGGTAGACAAGGGGAAATATTATTAAGGACTGAAATTTGTGACACACCTGCAGAAAAGAAAAGCAGGTTGAGAGACAAGATCAGAAGACAGAAATTCTGTTGCAATACAGTTAGGAGTCACAGAAGGGACTTGTTTAAGTAACGTGCAAAACAGATCAAACAAATAAAGACCATTTTAATAATAGTAATATTTTATGAGGACAGTTCTCCTGAGTGTAGGATAGTTGTTGTTGGTACTAGAATGTATTTACTGACATTGAAATTGCTTTGCTACCTAGAAAGCAACATGATAGAAAGCTCAATGAAGGCCTGAATCAGGCCTCATCTATTACAGTTTACTGACAAGTGAAACACACAGGACGTGAATATATGAAAATATGATGCACTTTCTGCCCCCAAAGAGGACAATGGAAGCACTGAGGAGAAAAAAAGATGCAGAAAGAAATTGAAAGTACATCACATCACAGAAACTTAAATTCAGAACACTTTAGAACAAACAAGACAGTGGAAGGACATAGAAAAATAACTGAGTATAACTAAATAAATTTAATAGGAAATAAATTGCACAGTTTGATTGAAAAATAAAAAATGAACTTCATCAGCATAGCTGAAGACATGTTTCACTTCCAGTTACATTGGTCTTGGGTCTAAATGGAAAGGATTATTGAATATATTTCCATTAACCTGTGTGTTTACATACTTGTTTTAAGAGAGCTTTCTCTCATCTTTAGCCTAGCATCACTGTTATCTCAAATAAAATTTCAATAAATGTATCACCTTTTATTTAGTAGTGGTTATGATGTGATAATAAGATTAACTTTTTAGTACAATTTCATCAAATAGAGCACATTTCCCCTAAAGTAGCCGTTAAATCTCAAGCTGTTTCATATTAAGCAATGCTACTGTCCCCTACACCTACTACTGTCACTTTATAAATAATAGGCAATTTTTTTTGTTGTTTTTAAATACTTTTAGCAGAAAATATTTATAACTTGTCATTACAGATGATTCTGAATTATTGAAACTTCAATCAAGCCCTAATGTAATACTTGACCTTACAATGGACCAGAAGAAACCCAGATCAGAGCACTGCCAAGAATTTAAGAAAGGTAAAATATCTTCAATCATTTGTAACACATTGCTATGTGCCTAAGAACCTTTTCCATGTGGTTATTATCTCAAAAATCCTTAGGGCACCAGAAACACTCAGCTTTGCTTCTCAATTCTCTCTGTGCTTGTGAACAAAGTTCTAAGGATATTCCGTACGGAAACATGCAAGCGGTGCTTTTATGTTCGCCAAGGGAAGATGTTTCCCTGAAGCCTTTATATGTTTTCAGGAAAATCCTGAGCATCTGCCTGGAGCCTATTTGAATCATACATGCAATTCACCTCTACAATAAAATCTGTCTATGAATCTAAAGGAAAATGCCCAAAGGGTTACATGGCACAATAGCAGGATACATACGGCATTTCACTGGCATGCATATAATCTTGTTATTTAAGAATCTAGATTTAGATGCTTACATGCAATTGTACAAATAACTAGTTATATGGAATGAAGCAGTGAGATAATTAATAACAACAGTAAGAATTTTCGAATTTCAGAAATGTCAAAATATTTGATCTTTAAATCATACTGACGAGGCATGCTACTATTACCTCATAAAGAATGCTGGAATAAAAATAGATATTTAATATCCTTTTTCATCTTGTTATTATGGCTAAACAAACACAAGATGTAATTACTAACAGTGGATCCAAAGATTAGTTATGTAGCTTTCTGTCTTTCTACAACAATAACAAAAAGTTGGTAGAAGACTAGAAAAGTGCTTACTATATACCATTTTTACAGGCTTTCTAAATTAAATTAAAGCCACTCAACATAGCAAAAGAGCCCTCAGGCGTACTACTACATACTACTTATTTTTCAGTATTAAATATTCAGTGTTTTTCTTTTTAAAAGCATATTTTTTACAATTGTAATAAACTTCCATGCTAAATCATATTTGGGGTTGCATATAACCTTGTTTTTTTCTAGGTTGTCAAAACTATGCTATTCATCTCTCTTTCCAATATGTAAAAGACTGAGTAGATTTGGAAGGAATTTTCTGAGTAGTGTTTTCTTTCTTTATTGACTCAACATGTAAATTTTCTATTTACAAAATAGAAGAGTGAACAAATGGATATATTAGTCCAAGTAGTTGATTTAGTGTCGGCCATTAGATATCTATTTGTGTTTGTCTGATCTATATATTACACATATTCTCAGCTGGCTGACAGTCACTCCAGTTTTCATAGTGGAACCAAATACAGATACATAGAAATGTAAAAACCTTTAAATACTAATATGAGGACAGTACAGTGACAACATAATATGGATTCCTAAGTTTTTGAGTCAAAATTGATCTTTGTGTGCACAGTGGCTAATTTCAGTGAGGACGTTATGGCTCAGTTTGCCTTTTGATTTCCTCTAATTATCTCTCAGATACTGTACTTGTGGGACTCTTAGAAGGAGTCAGTGGTGTAGTAATTACCATCTTTACATCAAAAGACTTCTAAACAAGCAAATGTCTTGGTTATAATTGCACATGTTTATTACAGATTGTGTACTCTTTTTACAGTTGGAATGAGCAAGGATTTAAGTAGTGCAGCTCTGCTACCTTTTGCAAGGACATGAGTCCTGAATTTTGAAGGTTTAATGTATATCTGAATAAATTAATGGTACTGCATAAAGAACCTGGTGAAACCCTAGATTACCTCATTGCCAAATTTCAGTTTCCAAATGCAAGAAGCAGAATGCTTCAATAAAGCTCTTTCAATACTTGTATGGCTATTTTATTTTCAACTTTCAGGTTATTAAAAAATCCTGCCACTATTCTATTCAATCAGAAAATAAGTTTTCTCATTAATTATTTATTCATTACTTCAATGAATTTGAATTTTTGAAACTTACATGATACTGAGGTCCAGCTTTCATATTGCAGCAAAAACCAAGGTACTGCAGTCTAGCAAAGCAGTGACTATTTCAGCCAAGGCCTATCCCACTGCTCCCACTGAAGCTCCAAAATGATGGTCAGGTCAGGAGCTGAGATCACCAAGCAAGTTCACAGAAATGAGGAAGGTCTGAGGACAAGCCAGGTAGTTAAAAGGCAGGACAAGTTCAGGTCCTGTGATAGCCAAAGATGTCTTAGGTCAGGTAGGGAAGTCCACAGATCAGGACCCACTGTCATAGGTCCCATGGCTATGGCTAAACCACTGTTCCAGCACAGCTCAAACCTCAGATCATGAGTGCGTGTGGAAACAGCATTTGATGCAGATCAAGGCCATTAAGTCCTTCTAGAGTTCTAGGGTGCCCTCATACATAGATGTGTACCTGCACAGAAGTAGCTATGAAGCTCCCAGTTTCGCATGAGCTGAAATTTAGCTAGATATACAAAGCAGGTTCACCTAAACCCCTGTCAACTGTATCTTCCTCTTGAGCAAGATTGCATTTCCTGCTTAGGCCACTCACCTGTAGCCCTGAGCATTATTCCATCAGTGCAAAGGATAAAGGGAGACAAAAGTGCGTGACTTTTCTCATTTCCTCTTGATTTTACTTACAAGGTTGCAAATTTAGTGGGCAACGATGGCTGTTGGAGACCATCAGGTGTTGAAAAGAGCAACACTGGAGCTGTGTAGTGAGCTTTGGGGGTTTGATGCTTTTGGGGATTTTGGAATCTACAAAGAACAGAAAAGATCCAGAGAGCATCAAGAAGTTTCAGTATGCAGTAAAAGAACAGATGATCTTAATCAAACATTAGCCTCAGTAGGAAGCAATTGCTGCTGCTGCAGTGGATTGAAGGAGACTAAGGGCAAGAGAATTGCCTATAGATCATAACAAAAAAAATACCAAGGCGGAGCTGCTCTCTACAACACTGGCACGTGGATCCAATCCTCCACTGTATTTTAATGAACTAGATTTTGTTAACCTGTGTTAACATTTACCTTAAACTATTCTGGCAACTGGGTACAAAATATTGTTGATTTTCATATGTAAGTACTGGTTTTACTTAGAAGATACGTTTTCAGTGCTGTTCAGTGGTAAACTTATCCTTTCTCAAGAAAGAAAAATACTCTGGTTTGTCATCCTCAAAAGACTGTTGACTTTAGGCCTTCTATCCATTTGCAGCAAGGAGGGAGAAATTGCATCATCCCACTAGAAAATGAATATGGATATTTAAATCTTTCTTCACTACTGGCTTATTCTGAAATTATGATTAATTTGTTTTCATAATGCAAATTCATGAAGATAAGGAAAAACATGGACATTTTCATGAATACATAAAGCCAAGCTCTCATTCACAAGTCCATATCTATTTTAGCTTCCTGACCACAAAGGAAGTTGTATAAAGGATAAATCAGTACAGTGATTTTATTTGGTGAACGTGCTTTTTGACCACTTCTCCTTTCAGAGTAAAATAACAACATTTGGAAGCAGAATCTTCTGGAAGGGTGGAATTTTATTATAGTAGCAAGCATTGAACAATGCTGTATAAAGTAAAGAAGAACCTCTCCAAGGATCTTTTATCAGAATTTTGATCTGCAGTGTTGGCTCTCACGCTGTCCGGTTCAATTCATCTATATTCTGCTATGATCTTGATGTGCTCTGAAATTGCACCAATTGCTGGTCACAAATTTCACACTTACCACTTCAGACAAGTGAAAGGTCAAGGGCTTACAACAGTTGTGCAGCTACTTATCAGTACCACGAAGCACAAATATCTTGGAAGTGACTGCAGGTCAGATCAGCTGTAATTTATACTAACTATAGTGAGTCTATCCAGTTCTCTCCAAATTATATAGTGAAATACATATGTTTGAACATTTAACAATTGTTTTGCTTCTTAAAGTTCCATTAGAACTGGCAAAATATAACTTTTTATGTATTTTCAGGAATATAACAGTATGAAAATACTGTTGAGTATTTTAATCTTTTAAATTCTTTAAAAATCTTTTAAAAGTGGGATAGTTCATTTTCCAGTTTTGAAATGTTGTTTGTCTCTTAAATTAACTGCCATGTTTTAAGAGTCATTTAAATATATGATGATCATCAAAAAGATCATAAAAAGCATCATCTTTGAGTATACTACACATTTTGTTTTCTAAAATTGAGACTCAAATTAAACATCTGATTTTCTTCTTCATATTGTTTACCCAACAGTACAGTTCAGCACGAGTTTATTCCTGATTAACAGAATTTGTTTTGTGAATATGAAAGACTTTACTTTGAATATCATAGAATGAGTGAATGAGAGAATGGCTTAGATTGGGGGGACCTTAAAGATCATCTGATTGCAACCTTCCTGTCATGTGCAGGATTGCCACCCATTAGATCAAGCTGCCCAGGGTCCCACCCAACCTGACTTTGAAGGCTACCGGGGATGGGGCATCTACAGCTCTCATATACCTGTGATCATCTTTGTGTGCCTCCTCTGGACAGCTCTGCATCCTTCCTGTTCTGAGGGCCCCAGACATGGACACTGTACTCTACATGGGGCCTCACAAGGGCAAAGCATATGGAACAATCACCTCCCACATTTGCTGGCCATCTTCCTTTGATGTAGGCCAGGATGCAGTTGGCCTTCTAGTCTGCAAGAGCACACTGCTGGCTCATGTCCAACTTTTCGTCCATCAGGACCTCCAAGTCCTTCTCCTCTCAAGGAGTTCTCCCATTCTGTGCTCATATCTGGGATATTCTTGTTTTCACTTCTAGTGGCTGAGTAGAATTAGTTTGTTATTCCAGCAAAGATTATTCGTTTTGTGCAAGCAGTTTTGTAGCTCTTGTTATAGAATCACAGAATCATAGAATTGCTCAGGTTGGAAAAGACCTTCAAGATCATCAAGTCCAACCACAACCTAGCCTCACTACCCTAACTCTAACAACTCTCTGCTCAATCATGTCCCTAAGCCTGTCCCCAGACTGTTTTTAAACACATTCAGGGATGGTGGCTCAACTACCTCCCTGGGGAGCCTGTTCCAGTGCTTAACAACCCTTTTGGTAAAGAAGTTTTCTGTTTTATCCAACCTTAGCCTCCCTTGGCTCAGCTTGAAGCCATTTCCCCTCTCCCTGGCAGCTGTCAGCATTGAGAAGAGACCAACCCCACTCTCACTGCAGTCACCTTTGAGGTATTTAAAGAGAGCAATAAGGTCTCTCCTCAGCCTCCTCTTCCCCATACTAAACAGCCCCAGTTCCTTTACTTACTCCTTGTAGGCTATATTCTCCAAGCCCTTCACAAGACTTGTTGCCCTTCTTTGGACCTGCTCCCGTACCTCAATGTCTTTTCTGTATTGAGGTTCCCAAAGCTGAACACGGTACTCAAGGTTTATCGGATACTATAAAATATATGAAAGTTTCTTTGGAATAGATTTTAATGATACAGTACAGCAAGAAGCTAATTTTTACACACACCATGGAAAAAGCACTTCAGTTCTTTGTAAAGTGAGAACACATCAGTCCCTTGCACCCAAAGTTAACTCTGTTTACAGATAGAAAGATACCTTAAGATTCTAACGCCCCATTCTAGGGGGGGGGGGGGGGGAGGGGAAAAAGAGTTTTGGGGTCAGTGAGAATTACTGAATTAGTAGGCAGCACATCTAGCCTCTTCAATTTGTACTACTTCAGAAGTCTCTTAAACAAAATATATTTTTTTTCTCTTGGAAAACAAAAATATTTCATGATTTCTTCAGGTGTGATGGTGGCATAAATTGCCTTTGGACTATTGCAGTACAAATCAATAATAATGAAACTTGTCCTATTACTCCTTCAGATACATCTGATGGAACATGGAAGATCACTTACAATGTATTGAACTGATATAGGTGCTTGAACTCATATTAACAGAAAACAAGCAGAAGTTATCATGAAAAGTAAATCAAAATAAGCTAATTATCTGATATTGATCTTTGAAATTCAAGAAGAACTGGACCTTTTGAATGTATCTGCCTATCTTTCACATCAAAATGCTGGCATTGGTACATGTAGGAAAACATTTCCTAAGAGAGAAGAGCAAAGATTTGCCTCCGGTTGTTGTTCTCCTCAGTATAAGCTTAGCTGAAACTCAAATTCTGAAATAATAAATCTGACAGAAATTAATAGTTTATTCTTTACAATGTGTGCAGCATCTTAAAGCGAAACACCAACAAACAAATTGGCAGCTGGCATTTTAGACTGCAAAGTGTTAGCCATCTGGTCACACAAAATAAAATATTTATTTGATTTCTCTTAAGTATCTAAGTTAGCAGACTTCTAAAAGACTTCAAGACCTTGGTTTCAGGAATACTTTTTGCTTGGAATTCCATCAAGAGTATATATACCATACCATGTATTTGTTTGCTTTATATTTTGTCTTTGTTAAGTCAGAGAAGGAACTTCAGAATTAAAGTTGTCTTCAGAAACTCCCATATGTTTTTGAGTAACAGTTGCTGTAGCACAAGCCAAGTGGCTCACTCAGCTTTATGTAACACTGCCCACGTTATGTTTTATGTTACAAGGTTCCTTTCACTTGTTCCCTTTTCTATGAGAGGTATGCTGATCCCATCAGTTAGAATATACAGAGGAATTTCATTTTCATGAAACCGCATTGCTAATGATTTCTACAGTATTCCTGATGTCTCGTGACATTAAAATCTTATTTGAAAAATTTACTGTTACCAATTTTGGCTTCAGCAACAAAATAATTTGAAGATACTACCGCTGTATCTACTCTTCAGTTTAACACTGATATTGTTGAAAAGCAACTTCATACTGACAAGGTGACAACAGAAATGTGCCAATAACATTTAATATTGCTCTGTCTGGAACAAACTACTTTCTCATCACTTGGTGATAAAACTAAAACCGATAATCCAAAATGCAATTTAAAATAGCAGCAATCTCTTTTTGACATAATCCAATAGTACTCAATTCATGTTGGTTAGGAATTTGTTGTGCACAGAACAGTGCAGAATCAGTGTTACCATTGTTTTATAACACCAAGGCTTTACCAGAAAGTAGCAGCACCATTCCTTTTCACTGCTTGAGATTCTGTTGAAAGCTAAGTCTTAGATGCTCAGATTCATGCAAGTTATGCCCACAGGCACAGAAATGTTTTCTGAGATAGTGCTGTTCTCTTATGCTTGTTGGCATGAAGTCATCCAGTCCTAGCCAGGATTTTTGCTACTACTGTGGATTTTCAATCAATAAAAATATCTCATACATTTTGCATATGCAGAACACAGTACTTTAAGTTCCTCATGGGCAACAGACAAGTATATATTTGAACACCACTGGGAAAAAAATCTAAGAGTAAATACCATCTTCAGTACACTTATGATTCAGTTCACTGTAACTGGCAATTACAAATATCCAAAGAACGTAATTGCTTGCTTATCCCAAAACAAACACATCACCGGGCAGAAATAAATTTGTTGGTTTCATCTGCTGATTATTTTTTTTTTAACTTTACACTAAACTTGGAATTCCATTAGATGAGTTACAGGTATGGAAAGAGTACGCATCAGGCTTAGCCTTCAGTGTTCAGCACTTCACTGTTCATGACAGCATGTATGCCTCCATCTCCAGAGTAGGTGGAATGCAGGAAAGGACAGACAAAAGGAAAGGCAGAAGGCAAGGTGGTGGGAAGGGGAAAAGGAAGAGGGAGAGGAAGGGGGAGATGAAGAGGAAGAGGGAGAAGAATAGGAAGAGGAAGAGAAAAGAGGAAGAGGAAAAACGGGAAAAAGAGGAGAAGAGAGGAAAAAGAGGAGAAGAGGGAAAAAGAGGAGAGGAGAGGAGAGGAGAGGAGAGGAGAGGAGAGGAGAGGAGAGGAGAGGAGAGGAGAGGAGAGGAGAGGAGAGGAGAGGAGAGGAGAGGAGAGGAGAGGAGAGGAGAGGAGAGGAGAGGAGAGAGAGGAGAAAAAAAGGAAAAAGCTAGTCTTACACCACAAAAAGCATTATAAAATCAAAAGTACTCCAAGGAAGGAATTGAATCTGCTAATATTAGTTTAAGTTCCACATTTCCACATTTGGGGGACTATCACTTATCACAGTGTGGTAGAATATAACAAGGTACTGCAGGGAGATTATGTTGAAAGACCTGTTCAGTTCCTCTGTTTGAATGAGCAGTAAAATGCTACAGACTGGAAGAGTGGGATTAGAAATAGACACGACCAGACAGAAGCAGTTGTAAATCTTGGACTGAGACTCTAAAGGGGGGATTCAACTGTCTAAATGCAAATACTTTCTGTTTGAGGTGCCCTAAAGTATCAAAGACATCCACACATATGATCTTTGCCAACAGGCTTTAAACCAGGTACATCAGGATATAGTGATGACAGCTCACATATAAGTGAGGGAAGAGAAGTTGGGGCAGTAAATATATGAAATAGGGTGATGGGTGCAACAAAACCCTCAGGAAGGATAAGAGGTTAAAAGAAGGTTGCCTCAAGTGCTTGTGCACAAATGCACACAGTCTGGGAAGCAAACGAAGATCCAGAGCACTGTGTGTAAACACAGAACAAAGACACACAAGAATAACTGAAATGTGGTGACATAGTTCACATGGCTGGGACTCTGTGTTGCTTGGATATAGGTTTTTAGGAAAAACAGGCAAGGCAGACAAAGAAGGGGGAGGTGCTGTCTATGGAAGGGAGCAGCCTGGATGTGTGGAGCTCTTTTAGGTGAGAGAAAACAGACTGACAGAGAGCGTATGGATCATGATTAGAGGAGAGGCTGGTAAGGATGACAGTGTAGTGGGAATCTGCTATAGATCACGCAGTCAGTATTACGAAATGGATAAAGTCTTCTTTAAACAACTGAAGGAAGTCACCAGATCACGAACCCTGGTTCTCATAGATTGCCACACTAGAATTGGAAGATTCTGCTGAAAGGGACCTGGGAATATTGGTAGGCTGTATACTAAGCACGTTGGTAGGACGACCTTTGCATACTGATATGTATCAACAGACCTACAGCCAGGAGATCAAAGACAGCTATTACTCCTCTCTGTTTGCCACTTGCCAGAATGCATCTGGAATCCTGCCTTTAGTTTTGGGACCCCCACTACAAGAAAGATACTGGTAAACATGAGTAGGTCTAGCAGAGGGCAACAAAGGTGATCAAGAAACTACAGTCTCACATAGTCTGGGTGTCTTCAGAGAGCAAGATTTTTTAGAGAAGATATGAGGGGACCTAACAGCAGCTTTCTGACACCTAAGAGAAGGTTGTCAGGAAGACAATTTCTTTACTAAGGAGTACTCTGGAAGAACAAGAGCTGTAAATAGAAACACTGGAGGTTAGAGCTAGAAATGAAAACCAAACAAGCAAACAAAAAAAGCATTCCATTATGAAGATACTTAAGCACTGGAACAGGGGCCCAAAGAAACTACAGAATCTTCAGAATCTCCATCCTTGGAAGTTTCCAAGACTCAACTAGGCAAAGTCTGAGATAACTTCATCTGAATTCAGTGTTGACCATCCTTTAAGTAGTGTTGGACTGAAAAACTCCTAAGATTCTTTCTCCATAGTAATTAGGTCATTTTATTATATGTGGGAGATATGTGGTTCAGAAACTGCCGGAGACTTCAGCTGTTCTGGAATGATGGATAGAAATCACATGGAAAACTTGAGGGTACTTCAAGTGGCTTCAGGGACTTGCACTAAGGCAACTGAAAGCCTGCTTTTACTTTGTAAAGTACTGAGGTGACACATGATTATGATCTCTTTTCTCACCACAAGTGCAGTATATACACAGGAGTCGATTGCTGCCTCTTCTTTTTCCAACTCCAGTTGGCTGTTGTGTCATTTTAGAATTCATTTTGAGGGAGTTTATCATCGCAGTCTTTTGATCAGATGGAAAGAGATTTCTGGCAATTCCTGACAAATGAAAATCTCTTTCCAAAATGCCATTCAGTCTAAGGATCATGCTTCAAGGTTGAATCAGCACATTCTTAATGTATTTCAAATTCATATTATAACAGACACCACTGGAGCTAAAACTAGAGACAGGAGTAAAATAAATTTAAAATGTTTAATAAAATAAGTAGTAATACAATGAAAATGGTCACACAACCAAATCTTCATTCTGCTTTTATGACATGCCAAAGGGCCTGTGTCATATGTCACTACATTAAGTGTGACATATAACATGTAACTTCTCTGTCACAGGTCTTGTAAAGGCTGAGATTTCACGTTCACATACCAGAATATACCAGAGAGATGGATTATTACATCCAACTGATTTTTGCTATTTATAAAGGCACAAGAGAAATAAAATGCAGAGCATAGATTTTTCAACTATATTTTTCAATCTAATACATCTCAGAGCAGACCAAAGTTTTGTTTTCTTTACCTATATATTATACTGTAGTGTTGTCTGTTAAACTGAAATAAAGCAGAACAAAAGGATACATTTGCATATTCATTTCCTTTCAAGTTATGGACTTTTAAATCCGTGTTGCTTGTATTTATAGACTAATGATGCACCATTATGGAGGAAGCTTAGAATGTCACTGCACTTGGCGTGATTTTTACTCAGCATATAATATTTTGAGAGCCATTTTTTTCAAGCATAGCGTAATAGGCTTTAACTTTGCTAAGCTTTTCTGCCAGGCCTCCAGTGCCCTGCTGTTCTATTATATTGAACTTGTAAGCAGGACGCTCTGCCAGGCTCACCCAGATTACTGCTGCAATAAGGGCCCTGCTGAGTGACTAGTGTCATGATAAGTGCTAGGGAGGGAGTTCACCATCTTGGCATACTGTTCTCATCTTATTAAATTCAGCTTTGTGGAAGCAGGGAGTCTGCCTCTCGGCCTCACTGGCTCTGGCTCAGTCCAACTGCTACTGTCAGACAATATGAAAATAGGAACCACCACAGCTAATGGCAGGTGCTGCACCACAGCTGAGGGAAAAAAGAGAGCTTGCTCTCTCTTTCTCTCTCTCTCTTTTTCCCTTTGGTTTTATCGGCACTGATTTGAAAACATATAGCTTTTTAATATTATTATAGCTCTCATACTCACAGAAACTTGCTGAGTCACTGTTCTTTCTATTCTGTTCAATTTATCCAGACTCTTTTGTTCTTATCTATTTATATTTGAGAATTGCAATGCAGTGAACAAGTCCTTGTCAGATCAGGTCTGCTACCACCCAGATTTGGAAAAGCATGGTATTCTAAAGATCCAGTCCTAGAATCCCTATTCAGGCAAAACTTCCTACTGAGTGTTTACTGAGGAAAATTCCCCAAATTCCAGACCTGAGGTTGTACTGAGGGCGAAACAAATTAGCCATTCAAGTCACCCCAAACTCAGTGGCACTTGCTTCCTGAATTCTTGTTTGCCATGTTAAAATCTAACCCGAAGATCTGGGTGGAGGATTCAGGCAGGTGATTCTTTCCAAAGCCCCAAAATGACCAGCTGTCACGTCTGTGTGTAAGCTGTGCTGCTGAATGCAGCAGGAAAAGTGCAACATTCAAAGAGGGGAGAGAGAACAGACAGAGAACTACGTATTTGCAAGACATCCCTTGGAAAGGAAGAAAATAAAAATCACTTGTTTTATGGGATGAATTTGCGCATATTTAAGGCATGGATGTGTTCTAAATATTGGTTTCTAAAAGAGTATGTGCCCCTTATTTTTGAGCCATAGGCTCTTCTCAGCTAAGAATAAAAAAGCACTTCCCAAGGGTTTGAGAAAGGATAGATAAATTACTTTTGCACTTGCTGGTATCTCTGGATTTCCAGTGTCTTCCCTGGCATCAGCAAATACATAATTTCTCACTGTTGAGTGATAAACTTTCAAATAATCCAACTACTGTCACTTCAGCATTTTGTAAACTGGATCTGAGCTACAGAGGCAGTATAGCCTTTCTGACAGAAATATCAATGTGGCCCAACAACGCCAGTCACTGTATAGCAAAACCAAGTTGGGATCAATAGAAAACCCAGATTTTCAAATGCACTTATGGCAGGAGTTGCTAGGTCTGGCAGGTTGCAGTTCAGCAGCACACTTGTTGGCCACGTCTGTCTTCATAAGTGTGACAGATTTGATTAAGCTCTTTGAGAGAGACTGATGTAAAAATTCAGACAAAATCAGACCTCTGCCAATTTGCAGTATCACATTGACAATTCATTACAGGCTCATCAAAGGTAAGGAATAAAGGACTTAACATTTTAATCCCCCAAGAGAAAATGAATAAGGAAATTATGTTTCAAAAAACTGATCTTTTTCTTGAAAAACAATAGTGGAGAACTATTATTGAAGCTGACTATCATGAATATTGTGTCACAGATTTCTCAAAACCTAAGCAATTTGCATGCAAGGGAATTCTTGTGAAAATTCAAGAGCAGATGAAAGGATAAAACAAATCTATCTGGTCAAATTCATTAGTTGGGTGAATCCAGTTTGTTTATACCTGTTCTTCATTTCTGTATCACATTCATGAGCTTGCATTTGCAAAGGTTTTAAAATGTTCCTTCAAAGCCATAGTTCATTATATTTGGTTGTTGTTTTGTTTTGTTGTTGTTGTTTTTGTTTTTATTTTTATTTTTTGTTGGTGGTGGTGGTGGTTTTTTTGTTTTGGTTTGGGTTTTTTTTTTTTTTTTTTTTTTTTTTTTTTTTTTTTTCCTTCCCATATGTGTGTGGCTTGTTTGATTTTCTTTTGTTTTTCTTAAATTTCTTGTTATCCTGATTCACTGTGATGGTAGTGGGGGGATGGACAAGAGGAGAGTAGGTTAAGGTAGGTGGGTTTTTCTGTTCAGGTCACTGTGTAGTTTACAGAAAGAAAATATTGCTAAGAAAGACATGGTTGTTTTAGAAGAGGTTTTAACTTTAAGTTTTCTTTTTATCTAATTATTTCTCTATAGAATTTAAAAAGTTTGCCTGAAGTTCAGAGCCTTGCAGCTGATGAGTGGGTTATGGTGGAATAGTTGCTGGAAATTGTCTGATTAGTAAAAAAAAAACTAACAAACTCAAGCAAAGTTCTTTATTATGTGAAATTGCTTATATTTTGTTTTGCTTTGAGATCTTTGCTGCTGAATCCAGGCTTGAAATCAGTAGGAAGGGGGATAATTGTGTCTTGATTCAGACTGCATTTTATGAGGAGTGCATGGGGTCTGCTCCAATCCAGAGGTACACTGATATCTACCCCTTATGCCTGCAAATATGGAGCAAAAAATGTAATTGATGTGGTTTAATGAGAGTTAGTTCCCTCAGATTCTAAGGAATTAAAAGGCCTTTGGATGTGACTACAAGAACCCTTTCTTTGCAAGGAGAAACATCAACTTAGGTTTCACTTGTTTCAGATTTTGAATCATTTTAATATGGAAGAAGAATGCCTCGAGGTATTTCAATTGGACAGCAATTTTTTGACAGGATAGCAGAGCTGGAACTGGTGTTTTCTGTAGTAAATCTGGACCTTGAAATTTGATCCCACCTACAGTGATTTTGCAGCTAAAGGCTCTCGTACATTTTAATTGGAAGAATCAGTTGGGCAAGTCATTCTGAGTGAAGGTGGGCCTATAAAAAGTATTTGCAGCTGTCTTTCATTCATCACAACGAATAACATGGAGTGAATTACCTTCACACATCAGGCATCTTTTGTCCTGGTTGACCGGCAGCATCTTTTTGCAAAAGATATTCGTCAAGCAGAACAGGCAAGCACTAATTGTATCAGCCCAGGTATGCTTGTGTTATGATGGGAAAAATAATCAACACATAAATAGACACAATTGACCAACTGTCTATTTTTTAATATAGGTATGTGTGTTTGGTTTTCTGTATATATATGTATGTATTTTTTTCATTCTATGAAAGCAGCATTTCTTTATATGGCAATTTGGAGATAAATACATCCTTTCAGTGTCTGTAGCAGGAAAACTGAAGCATTATGCTAGCAAGCAAGAATGAGAGGAAAAAAAAAACAAACAACAAATGAATCTATTTTCACTGTCCAAGTTGAATCAAATGTGAAAAATAAACAAAGAGCACAGATGGTGAAACAGTTTAAATTTTTAATACTCTTCCCAGAGTTAATCATTTCCAATGTTTATAACAGCATCATAGCAACAGACACTGAAATATGTTATTTTATTATTTAAAAAATAATTTTAGCAGATGAGCAATTCATAATTTTCTACAAACTCATGTTTAAAAATATTTTTTGGAACAAAACCAGTTCACATTTTCCTGAATAAATATTAAACAATCTGCTCAAATGCTAAATCTTTGGCACAGTCTTATTTCTGCCTACTTGGATATCATATCCAAAATCTTACAGTTCCGTATGCTCATTTCTTTTTCTTTATTAATATGCAGTGTCCAGAAATGTAAGTGTAGACAGGTAAAACTTGAATTCTCAGTAACTCCCTTCATTGTTTCTCAGTATTCTCACAAACAACACAAATTTTGGAGAGAATCCCAAATGGCAGGTGCTGACACTAAGTAGAGACAGGAACAGCCTTCTTGTTAACATATTAGCTTCTCCTCAGCTACCACTGCTCTGTTACAAAACTCATTGACAATGAAAGAATGAAAGCTAAACAAAGTATATGATAACTAATTCAGTACTATTGCAAATATTTCAAACAGCTGCATAAACCTTTTTGCAGCTTAAATGCAAGCCCAGCAAAAAACCTTTAAAGCCTTCTCTATGCCACATTGGATAACTTCCAAGCAAGTATATTTTCTTTCCAGAGCAAATTTAAAGCATTCTTTGCAAAAGGTGGTGTCCTGGAGAGATGAACTGGGAAAGCAGAAAGACAGATGGAGGAAAGCAAATGAATCAGGTACTCCTGCTTGCACAAGGAAGTGAATGAGGAGAACAAGTAAATGATATGACCACAGCACATCCATATTGCTGTGAAGAAGACCCATTAATAAATTTTACATTAGAGTACACTGTACGTTAGCAGTTGATCTAAATAGTCTCATATCAAGTCACAGGAGACTCCATCATTTCTTTCTTCCTCCCTGGTGAGAGACACTATGACTCCTAACTCGTGAAAAGGAGAAAAACATAGAAAGAATATAATAGTTCATGCAATGTTGCAAGTAATTAGTGTAATGATATTATTATACCTTTTCAAATTATTTTTGCTTTTGTTAGGGAAATGTCAAAGATGGAGAAAGCAAACATTCTGGTCTCCCAGTTAAGAGAAAAATACAGCTTTCACTGGTTTTGTTCTTGTGCTCAGTATTTTCCCTCAGATTTGGAAAGCACTCTTTCAGATCTGTTAGTGTCCTATTGCCCTATTGGCTGTGGGTGGCGTGGTGGATGTTGACAGATTTATCAGAAATATAATGGGCCCAGTTCCGTGGAGCTGAAATTTTCTTGTCGGAAGCAAAGTAATGGTTGACTGAATCCACATTAAGTGAAAATAAGAGGAGAGGAAATTATTGGATATTTCTTACATATATATATATATTTAATGAAAATATTTTAATGTGGATTATTTATTATTTGCAGAATATTTTTGATCTATCATTTTCATGTATGTACTCCTCTTCTTGTTCTTTCTTTCCCACTGGCAACAAGAAGAAGACATGGAAAATAGAAAAATGAAAACCACATGCTGGTTGAACTATATCCGTATCAATGGCATATGTAATGGGAAAGATAGGAAAAAGGATAAAGAGAGCAAGCTCTATCAGCTGTCTACAAATACATAAACTTTCTTTTCAATCTATCTTTCTTTTTTCTATCAATATCCAGAGCATGTCTCTTGTTCTCATCATAGACTGAAGAGCTGAAAAGCTGTCTTGCTTCAAATCACAGATAGGCAGTGAATATGGAGGATATCTTATTTATTTAGAGATCCTCATGAAGGATCATTCCGTTGAAGTTAATGACTACTATCAATTGATAGGGCTTTCTTTTTCCCTTTAACTTGAGGTTTAGATTTCCACATTACCTAGCTATATATTGATGTTCAGCTCATGCCAGTTGTGTAGCATTCCGCTATTGTGAAGGTGCTACAGCCCTTAATATACTTTACCTTTCCTGTTTGGTTGCTAAAATTTCAATTTTCCATGTTTCCTTTGGAAACTGTAACCACATGATGGATGCTGTTAGCTATGTTTTGCTGGATAAATACAAAACCATCATTTCATTTTGTTTCTAGGCTGTTCATCCAAGGAAGAGAGAATGCTTAGCATGTACCTCATTCATGTGTTTTAGCTAATGGGTGCCCCAGCTGAGATATCCTGTAATGAACCTGATTTTTGGAAAATAGCTTTTGAAATTGGGCCTTTAGCAACAAGCACTACTTGTTGTCAGATGCTTGACAGCAGATATATGCTGCCTTGTTTTCCTCCCTAATTTGTGCAGATCTCACTATGGTCCATATCTGCTGAGTATCACAAAACTCTTCTATATTAAAAAAGTAGTTTTAGTGGTACCTGAGATAGATTCACATCCTCTACAAATCAGCCACAAGAGGGGGATGTGGAATACTTATGAATACTAGGTTTTAGTACACTGTTTCTGACAGTTGTCAGCGTTATTGGTAGCTTTTTTGACTTTTGCCATCCAACTTCTTTTGGCACCAGGCTTATTTTCCTGTAGAATATGGCTCGCAACAGTCTGTTTTCAGCTAGAAGCAACCTTTAGAGGGGTTCAGATGGAAACATTCTGTCACCTAAATTTGACTCCTTCTTTACTCCTTGAAAGAACAATGACAGTTGTTTAATGCTTTCACAGAACGATGCAGCTATCTCAACACAGAAGAAGCAATTAATTGTACAACATGATTTTTTTGAATAAATTAATATTTGTTTTCTAATCATGAGGAACCAAATTTAAAGCAACTGTACTGTGATAGACTATTTTGAGGGCAGAATGGTGCATACTGTAGAAAAATGTGTATGAGGGTGTATAGACATTTGCTTTTGGGGACTGCATAGATTAGTACATCACTGCATACTAACAAAGTGCTAATTGCTCCTTTTGACCACAGGCCCAGTTTACAGGGCTTTAGCACAAATGTGACCAGTGCACTGAATTACAAAACTAACACCGTGTTATTTCTTGGTACAGCTTGCAAATTCTTATAGGGGAGTATGCATTAGCCTTAATTAGATGCAAGAAAAAAAGATGGCATGGACATACTGTCTTGCAATTTAGAAGGTACCAGCTTGATGCTAGTTACTCGTGTTGTAAATGTTGCATTTGCAATAACAGTAGTAAAAGCAAACAGAATACCTACATTTGGGTAATGCTAGAATTATGTTTTAGTATTTTATGTAATAGCTACACAAGCAATAGTTTGTCTCTACATGGTATGTTAGCTAAAAAATACAGGTGTGAACTACTTTGAAGAGGTTATTGCTACTGATCTTAGAGAAATTTTAAAATAACATCAGTTTAGAAGATTTGCCAATTATTTGATGGCCATTTCATAATAGCCGAGAAGGTAAAACATAACAATGTGGAATAGTCTCTCTTTTTATCTTGAAGGTATCAGAAAGATAGATATTTCTGATTAAAAAAAAAAAAAAAAAGGATGAATGAAAAAAATTAAAAAAAAAAACCATATCTCACCTTTCTATTCCTTTTCTAAAAGCCTAGCATTGTTTTTTCACAGAGTTCTTTCCACATCTCAAACAGCTTAGAAGGAAGTATCCTGACTGTGTAAGTGAAGAGGCAGTAAGAGACTCCACTGATCTGAAGAGGCAAAAATCTACAGGTGTCATTCCCATTCTGCTGCACATTACTTCAGCCTTTCCTGCACCAGACTGATCACGTTCTCCTGCTAACATGGAAATTTGAAGGTCAAGTTTCCTTCACGTATTTGTTAGGTCTCTTTCTTCTTTACATACATGACTTGTTTTAGGTCAGATGCTTTCTTTAGATAGGCAGGCTAGCACTAACTCAATTTATTTTCTACCAAATTTTAGTTCTAGGACTTCATATTTTTAGGATTTGAAGTCCTTAGTACTAGAAGCCCAACATGACAGTTCAGGTATTGTAGTATTTTAGAGTAGGGCATACATTACAGTATTTTAGTAAGGAAATGGTATTTGGAAAGTATAAGGTGCTATAGAGAATAATCAAGAGTTGTAATAAGGATAGACAAAATATTTTGTGAAATTTCTTTTTACACATTGTTAAAACAGCAGTAATACTGAATAACACAAATTCTACCTTTTTTTTTTTTTTTTTTTTTTTGGTAATAACAAAGTTGATAAAAAATATATGTGTAATGTAACTGAAAAGGACAAGTATGTGTCACAATAAGAGCACTCTGTCTCACAAAGCTTGTATGTGTTAGCTCCAGCCAAAACAACCACCCACTCAGGGTTCTGAAGGGTAGACATGCTGTTATGACCCAGATTCAAATGGTGAGAGTGGGAGTGAGAAAGTGAAAGTGTTAATAATACTTCAAGAATAGAGCTAATGAGAAGGGAATTTCTGGGATTTCCCTTTCATTCCAATTCTCTCTCAAAAGAAAACCACAGAGTTCCCTCTAAAAAAATAAGAAATCTTTTTGGATTATCAATAAATATTGAATCTGTAGAATGAATGATGTGCAGCAGAACCTTGTACCTGTCCTGGATGAAAATACATGTGTGAATTCTGAAGAGGGACAGATAAATTGAGAGGTATGAAAACCTCCAAGGATTAGTGACATTTTGACTAGTGCAGAAACACTTTTTGAGAATGGAAAAAGATGGGTAATTTAGAATACTGACATACTTCTTTGTCTTGTTGCAGCTGCCATAAATTTAAAATACAATAAATTTGTTGCAGCTGTCAACACCAAATCCAGCAGCCTGCCCCACCAAATAGCTTGCACAATGGCTTTTTGGAGAGGATGCAGCATATGCTTACAACACTGCTGCAAAGTCTCCTTTTTCTTGCTCCTTCATCTGCCTTGACTCATTTCATTCTTTCTAGAATGATTGCTGTTACATTGCTGCAGTAGTTTAATATTTTATATTTTACAAAAATTTTAGGAAGTCTACCAGCTCAGATTGCCAGATCCACATGAATGTGGTAAAGCAAGTAACACTGGCAAATTTAAGCATTTTACAGTAGTTGCTTGTTTAGTTTTTATTTAAGTCTAATAATTAAGGAATAAAAGCTTGATCAGACTCTAGCAGCTTTGATGTTGAATAACACTCATAAATTCAAATTATTTGATCCATTGCAAGTAGATAATTCATGTAGGTAGATTCTATACAGAAGACATAATGACTCCAACATCAAGTTCTCTGAAAATTTCAGTTCCTCAGGAATTCCCTTATTCAATACATTTCCATTGTAAGTGTACAGCAGTAAAAATAATCATGTGTTTGTTCTCTGTTTACCTTGTTAAACCTGAACGGAGTTAAAGAGCTACCACTACCTCTTTCTGCTAATGTTTTCTTCCTTTCTTGTAAGCAACTTTTTGGAAAGAATGAGAAATGTCAGTATGTGGTTGCTTGCTTACAACGTTTAGAGAATAACTCCAATAGCTATGATTCTTTTGCAAAATAGAAATGAATTATTTAAGTTATCAGTTGTGTTTGCAGAGAAACTCCTCTAAGATAGAGTATAAAATAAAAGTGGGGCTCAGGGGTGGCTCATTAGCCTGCCTTCCTCTGAAACTTTCCTGAGGTGATGGAAGACTGAAGAGAAGAAGGACATTATCTCCTTTTGTGAAGGTTCGTGTCAAGACTTTTTCTCCCAGTGACTGAGCACAGATATTGAAAGTCTGTTCTATCTCCCAAATGTCTGATGTCAACGTCAGATGTCATCTTAGCAGCAGCAGCAACAGCCGCTGTGACAGTAAAAGGCAAACAGTGGAAGACATAGCCAAAATGCTGAAGTCCCTGCTTCCCTCCTCAGGGCTAACAAAGCATGCAGAGACCTACATTCTGAACTTGGGACACAGCTGTTAAAAGCATTTTAGTTTTCCAACCTGTGTGTCTGGAAAACTTTGTGATTGCAAGTGATTTGGACAAGTCTGGCTTTTAAAGCAAAGTAAAACTAGATACTTAAAGTTTGAAGGTGTAACAACTGCGTAAGAACGGTAGAATTTCACACCTCTTATTTCAGATTGTCAAATCAGGCAAAACAATATGCCTGCTTTTTTAACTCAACTTTGTTTTTAATAAAATGCAATATATGAAAATATAAAATTATATGGATGGAGTTAAATGAGCTATACAGTATACCCCAGAAACCATAACAAATTACATCTGTGTAGAAGTCTTCATTTTAAGGGGAAGTTTGAAAAGTATTCACCTCACATAAGAGCTGTTAATTAGTCTCATCACATAGCCTGAAATAGTGGAACTGTTAGCAATATATAGCAGTATTAAAAAGTGCTTTAAAAAGACTGTATCCAAGGACAAGAATGAATTTCCTTACAGCAGGTTGTCATGCTGATTCTTTTTCTTCTTTATTTTTTTTTCCAACTACAATCACCTGTAAGATTTTGGATTCATTCACAGTAAAACTCCTCAAAACTCCTCTCATAAATGAGAATTTGATCATTTAGACTGGAAGAGGGAAGATTTAGATGATTTAGAAAGAAATTTTTTACTGTGAGGGTGGTGAGACACAAGAACAGGTTGCCCAATGAGGTTGTGGATGCCCCTCCCTGGAGGCACTCAAGGCCAGACTGAACAGAGCTTTGAGCAACCTTGTCTAGAGGGAGGTGTCCCTGCCTATAGCTGGGGGGTTGGAAAAAGATGATCTTAAAGATCCAACCCAAGCCATTCTATCATTCTATGATCATATAATTTTAAAGGAAAACTGACATTCTGTCCTTTTCCACTTGTATGTGATCCTTATTAGTTTAAAATCTGAGCAGTTCTAGAATAGTATAAAGTCATCTGTAGGGAAAACCAGAAACCAAATCCCAAGTGTTGCAGTGAAGCTTATTTGCCCTTCTACAAGCTTGTAATCACATTTCTGAGAGCTCAGAATTATCCCATTAATCTCTGTGCAGTACCAGCATGGACATCTAATGTCAGTAGCTTAACTGTAAATTTTAACCATTCAAGATTCAAGCAAAGTATAGGACTTTAGATGCCTAGAGGTTGACAGAGGTTGCCCTGTGCAGTAAACATGAGTAACTGGAGAGATAAGTTACCATATAAATTGCTAATTAAGAAAACTTCTGAAGATTCCTGTGAAAATTTTAAAAATACGTTTTAAACACTTGGGTAATTTGGTGGGTGGGTGAACAGCACTGTATTTATTTCCATTCTTTTGTTTTCATCACTTTGAACTGTAGAAAAACTCAAGTGGAAAAAAACAACCACCAAAAAAACTTGCTATTATTATTATTTCCATCAATATCCTTGTCCTAAACAGCACAGGAACTTTGTCCATGGGTGTCCAAACTTTTGGCAACCTAAGCTGCACTGGGTGAAGAGGAATTGTCTTGAGCCATGTATAAAACATATAGTATAGTTAATATATACAAGTAACAATTTATTTTTTTTTAAAATATAATTAGAAAGCCATAAAACTAGTGGGATATTTGGCCTTGTTTTGTGAAACTAATGCAATAGTCAGCTCTGATAGCAGTGATTGCAATTGTCAGTGAAAAATCAGGATGTTTGTCAGAGATTTTTGCTGAAATTTTACTCTTCCCATGATTTGTCCTTGAAAATAATTGTTCACAAATGTACGTACTGCCAAAAAACGATGACATGAATAAGGTGTGCTTGTGAAGTGAAGGGTGTTTCTCCCTGATAAGAGAGGGCTTATAAAAGTCTGGTAAATAGACAGTGTCAACTTTTTATTTGAGTTGAATATCTGATTGCAATTCTATATATTTCATTTGAAAATTTGCAGGTCATTTATTTATGTCAACTGAAAATGGAGTTGCAAACATGCAAAAACAATGATGATTTTTTCAGCATTCTTGAAACGTATTCTCAAATTCTTTTACCAGAATGCAAAGCATGACTGCATATTTTTCACTGTTCACGGGACTGTGTTTAGCAAGTGTACCAAAATGCATACAATTATTTGCTGTCACTTGAGTTAGCACTGCGCTTTACCCTCCTCATGTCCTGGTTTCAGACCAAACAGTTCAGACTGCACGTTGATATGTGGCTGTTGTGAGTGATGGGTGCCTGCCTAGGGGCCAGGCAGGGCTGCTCAGTGGGGCACAGCCGCCACCATGATGGCACAGGATAGGGAGCAGCCGCAGAGTGGGCTGGGCCAGGCCGCACGTGACATGCAGGCCACAGTTTGGATGTGGATGCTTTTGTCCTTCACGTGAAATAAGCCACCTGGTTTGTGTACTGTTTGAAGAAGTTCTTCAAAGTAGTATTGACAAAAACAGGCTCAATGTAGCCCAAATGAGAGCCTTTTTAACGTTCTGAAGGTTTGCATTCTGAAATTATTTCCCCTTTTTGTGCATTTCTGAGGCATTGTGTCTCTCAAGCAATTCCCTTCTGAATCTGTGGTATTTCAGTAGGCAGGAAGTTACTAACCAGGCATGACATCATTTAAGTTGTAAAAATTGAGATTTTGTTAAGCCTAAATCAATACTCGTGCGGCCCTTCAGAAGTATAATGTACAGTATAATTGCTATCTGCAACAAAATTGTTAGCTATTGAGATGTGGCTTCAGACAGCATAAAAAAAGCCATGTGCTCACACTTTTCTGCTGTGGGAGTCACCAGAAATCACAGGATTTTTAAAATACTGTGTTGTATTGGCCAGTAAACAGGGAAAAAAATGATGTGGGGGAGAAACTTCAGCAAACTGAAATGCAGCTCTGCTAAAACATGCTATTTCTTGGGAAATTTGTATTGTTTGTTTTGTATTGATCTTCAACGTAAAATATTTATGAGTAAGCTTCATATTACCTTGCAAATGAGAAATACCAGTTCTGCTGGCATTAAATAAAATGAAAGAATGCAAGATTAGATTCGTGGCAAGAAAACAATATTCTAGAGATTGTGTTTCTATTACTAACACTAATGTAGTAAAAGGATAAGGAAAGCTTTGAGAGCCAGTGGCTTGACTGGGTGATGGTGCAATTCACCCTCTTTCCATATATATTATTTAGAAACCTGTGTAATTTGTAGTAAAGTTTTACTGAGTTGTTTTCTTTAAATTATCAGTGGAAAAGAATGAGAAACTGAAGTGCGCAAGTGCCAGCTGCATGTTGCAGCTGCAGCTCTTCACAAGGTTGGGCCTAACTTCTTGCTGAATGAAGTCTGAAGAGATGACTGTGGCTTAAACTTCCCAGTCGCCCTTGATAACTTGTAGCAAAGAAGATACCCAAAAGTAAAATGCTGATTCTGCTCAGTGGCAAGACTGCTGCTGACTTCCACAGGAGCTGCATTTTGCTTTGGTTTTTGGACTTGGAAATGTAGAGTGAGAACAGTGCTTTGTTGTTGCTAGAGCTGAGAAAATTTAATCAACATAAAACTGTGGTTTTTTACATGGAATCAACATGCATGTTATGTCTGCTGCTTGTCACGATCATGTTTGTTTCCGTGTTCTAGCCAGCAGTCTTGTAGGTTTTCTTTATGGATTCTGATCTATACAGGCTTAATGCTTTTGGAAACCAACCTTCCCACTGAGCCATGGGAATGAGATGCTGGAGTTGCAGGCTCTGTGCACTGCTGACGCTGACACACATGAAGGTTCTTTTTGTAGTTCAGACTACTCCAGTCTCAAAAGCTTTTTTAGATTTCGGTTCCTAAGTAACGTAGGATAGAAAAAGGTGACAAGAAATGATATTCAGAAAAGAGTTGACTCCTCATCAAAAACAGTTAGTAAAGAAAGCTATTTTCATCTAGCAAATATAAGTGTAAGTATCATTTTACAGTATAAAATAGCTATGGAATTAAAAAGACCTTACATCAATTTGGTTTGTATTACAGAGACTGGTATAGACCAGTTAAAAATTAAATATTGTCTATTTTGAAAGACATGGTACATTTCACTTATTTGTGGATTTCATACTAGAAGCATTTTTTTCTGATCTAGGAGGTACTTTTGTATGCAAAACTTCACCCACAGCAAACCACCCTAAGAAGGCAACCCCCTTGAGAAATCTGCTTGGTAGACGATGAGCTGGAAGTAGTTTGAATACATCTTGTATGACTAATGGGATATGTCATCACTCACAGTCTTCACTGAATATAGCATGTGTACAATATAAAAACATGTTATTTTGGAAATATTTCACATATTTGGGAAATATTTTGCAACACATTTACAAAGCTGGTGGAAACCTCTTCAGATAAGATACCTTTGTGAAGTTGTAGCTTGTTCCACTTCAAAGATTAACATATACGCAACACAACAATGTGAAGATGCATGTATTCAGCTGTTAATATGTAAGTTTATGTTAGATCTATTTGTCCTTACATCATTAGTGGAAGCTTTGTGAGATCTTTTTCTTAGCTAAATAGACTCTCAACTGTTCTCTGTCGTGTTGACATCTTTGTAGAGTACTGCATTTGTCAGAGGAACCAAGGGAGAAAGTAGCTAGAACACTGAATTTCTGATGAATTTAACAAAGTGTGTTGTTCAGGGGTGGTTTAGATCATCTTCTCTTGTTTTTAATGTACGGTGGGGTTTAGAATATTTAACTGTTACTGTGGGAACATTTAAGTTAGAACAAAGCTTTAGTATAGCTTTTTTCAATGCACAAAATGCTTAGATGCAGGCTGACTCATAAATGATTCACATCAGACAGCTATACAGATGAAGTCAAATATGACATAGTAGCAATGCGGCCTAATAGTCAAAATGGATCAGAAGATATGGAACAAAAACAACTGAATGATCATTCTCATGTTGCAGAAACTGGAATTTAAGCAATGATATAACAAGCAAACAAACAGAAATAAATTGAGTTTTAATTATGCTGATACAGGAAGACTTTGGTAAGTCTTCCCCACCAAAATCTTGCATAATAATTTTGTATAAGAGAAAGAAAATTAGTACTACAAGAGCAGGTATTCATCCGTTAATTGTAAAAAGCAGTGAATATCAAACTCATGCCACAGATCTGGATCATACTTATCAACTCCAGTAGATCATCTCCATTTCCAGAGGCAGAGGTCACTACATAGTGATTAGAGAAACCTTGAATTCACTATAGGCTTAAGTGGATGATATTTCTTATAATTTCTATAAAATTCCCTTTGATATTTTAGAAATATGATAGAAAGCAGTAGATCTCCATGTGAAGAAATATACCAGCTTTACAAATATAGCAATCATGTCTCCTTTAAATTAAAATAAGGAAAAAATTTCCTATTTGAATTGAAAATGTGTAGGGCACAATAGTAAAAAGTCTTATTTAAATTATAAAATATGAGAGTTGCTCTGAAAGTAATGCAAGTATTGGCAAAAAAGTTCAACCCCTACTGCCATACTACCAATATCTCGTTACATTTTGTTGCTGTGCTACAGATGGCAGCAGAGGGGTAGTCTGACAAAATGGCGTCTGGCAAAATGGTGTCCAACAAAATGGTGTCTGATGAAATGGCATCTAATAAAATGGCGTCTGACATGGAAGTGCGTCTGAAGCAAAGGTGTGGAATTGAATTCCTCCATGCGGAAGAAATGGCACCCATTGACATTCAGCAACGCTTGCTGAATATTTATGGAGAGACCAAACCATGGATGTGAGCACAGTGAGGGTGATGTATTTCAGCAGTAGCAACAGAGACAGTGGGTCACCTCCACTGGTGCAGATCTTTGTGAATGCAGCATGCAGGCTCTTGTTCATCACTGGTGAAAAGGCATAGCTAATGGTGTGACTGTGTCGAAGAGCACTATTTGGTAGTTGATAATTTGTTCTATCAAATTGTGTTATTGTGCTCTTTGTTTCTGTTGTAGTTTTTGTGGAAATAAATAGTAGTCATTACTTTCGTAGTGACCTACATATAACTACTTTTCTATATAACCAAGTATATTCTTGCTATTAACAAAAATACACTGCAGTATGTCAGTTCAGTTATTGTTTAAAGCATGAATTTTAAGTGACTGTGGAAGGAGCAGAAGTCCTACCATTATGTTGTGGGTTTTTTTGTTCTTTCCTTCTGGATTCCCTCAGGATGTGATTGATGCTATCCCAACAAAACAGATAAGCAATGCCAGAAACGGCACACTTCTAAGGCAGCTGAATTACACGCCAGGAAAGAAGAAATGCCAGTTGGACAAACAGAGGAAGTGTAGCTGTCAGTTTGTTAGTCATTCTATCTGTCACAAATGGAAGTAATATAAAGAAAGTCTGTTTTTTCTAGCTCCTGACTTGACTGAAATATTTCTCCCGTATGATAATGTTGAAATAGACATCTCTGCAATGTTGATGGTTTGTTTTTTGCTATTTTACATATGGATTCATCATTTTGTGTTCCAGCTTTGAACACTGAAAACTAACATCCAAGCATGTTCATCTGGCAGGTAGCTATCTAGGGCACAATACCCAGCCTGATTTACGAGATTATCACAGAAAATAGTGACAAAATGGAAGTGAAGGTTAATTATAGCATGAGTGATACTTCTCTTCTTGATATAACTCCTGTTACTTGTCATAGTCAGAAATTAGATTGACTTGACCTGTTTTAATCTAACAAATGTTACCTGGCTATTGCTTTTCTCTCTATTGTATCCTGGGCTTATCTTGTGTGATTGTTTGTTGAGTTCAATTACAGTGACCAGCTTCTAAGTCTGACCGTGTGATTATGATATCAAAATAAGTTTGGGCTGGGCTGTCCTGGTATGGGCTGCCACAAGGAGGAATCCTCATGCCTAGTTTACTTGCTTCTTTTTTTTTCTTGCAAGGCATTTGATGTCCGCACAGCTACATACCAAGTAAAATTAAGGATTTGATCCAACAGAGCTAACCCAGCTGGGAGGAGAGGGATAGAGAGGGAGATGCAAAGACCTTTCAGACGTGCCTTACTTACCACACAGCTGCAAAAATACCATTGCAAACACTAGGGAGATAGCCTGACGTGTGGAACAAAATATGGCTGTCCTGCCCATTGAGTGCATGTACACATTCTGGGTTAAAATGATCATTTTCTCTGTGCATGTTGGTTAACTATTTCCAGTTCCTTGGAGCCTCTTGTATCCTCGAGGCCAATAATAGTTGCTAACAGCTTTAAATTATTTTATCCAATTCTCCATAAGCTCTAGGCCTTAACAAATCTCATCACATGTACACAGTTTAAAAGCCTCTAACTTATCCAAGTAAACTCTAAATTGTTCTCCCCATTTCCTGACCAGAGTGCTGGCTTTACATCATTGTTTTAGTTCTCTGATCATTGGTAACCTCCTGAGGCTGCAGTTTCATGTTTGTTGACTACATAGTATTCCCATTCCAGTTGCTCTGGTGTTTGTCATGGAACATCACCCTCCAAGTTGTGCTGGTGCAAGTGGTTGGGCGTCAGTTTTTGGTTTAAATCAGGGAATTACTCCAAGTTGAAAAAGTCATGTTTTATTAATTGTTTTATTTTGACCCAAATCCCTGAAGGGACATCATGCCAATGAAAACAAGCTGGGTATTGGGAATACCTTAAGCCACTGACCACTTTCTATTGTGAAAGCAAGCCCCTGCAAAGACTTCAACAAAACAGCTTCAGACTTACATGATTGCAGCTGAGATTAAAATCTGGCCTTGATACATCAACCATCTGTTCCCATCCCAAGAAAAGAGACTCAGCAGGAGTAATTGTAATTCTGAGGACAGGACTCTGGTTTCATTCCTGTAGCTGTCTATCATAAATAACTCTACTGATAATGTCTGAGTTATTTTCTTGTTTATTCCAGCGTATGTTGTTTCAGAAGTTACTCTTCAGAAAATTATAGCATGAAAGATGTGCTTTGGGACAGATCTGGATTTCAGTCTCTCCAGGTTTACACCAACATAACTCCAGTAGAGTGTTCTGGGTTCATACCAGACCAATTTAGAATAAAACTTTTTTTGAGCAATGGAAAATGCATATAATTTTGTCTTATTAACTTTGGAGTAATGTATCTGACCACTGCTATCTTGACTAATCTTGATTAAATATGACATTTTTTGACACCTTAAATTTTTCCCTTTTTTTCCCTTTTTTGAAGTGATCTGCTCAGGGATTGTATTGAATCTGTGAAGTAAAATTCTTTACCTGAATGCTTATATCTTTATTTTCTGTAAATCCAATTAAATGTGTATAAAATAGAAGTGAAAATAGCTATAATGAAATTCATTTCAATAATAGTTATCACTGATCAGGAATTTCATCTTACTGGTCATTATGTTTGCTATAAATTATAGGAAAAGTTTTATTTCTCAAAGGAGTAATAACACATATGAATAAGACTTTTTACTACATTGCTCAATTTTCAGCTGTTCTTTTTTATCTGTTTCCAATACTTCTGTCTGGTGTACAGTGGCACCCACTGGTTAATATAATCACTGGTAGGATGAAGTTTGCACTTTTGCTTCTTGGTAAGAATAAAATGAATGGGAACCACAGCATTTATAACACATACTGGGGAAAATAAAAAAGAAAGAAAGAAAAAAAAAAAGGTATGTATCTGTTGACTTAATAGTTATTAATTGAAATTATGTGGTAAAATATAAGAAAGACAAAATGTCCTATATTTCGTATACTTGTATGGGCTTATATTTGCACTTACAAAGACACACAATTTGGAGTGTCTTTTGTTTCTGATATCTGTGCGTCTTCAATTTTTCACATATCATAGGACATATTTCTTCAATATATATTTATTTTAATGGTGTCTTCTTCTGTCACACCATTATCCCTTCCCTTTTACCAGAATCCTGACTGCCACCATTTCCATCTTTTACTTTGTTCTTTCCTGCTGTTGAGTCTTCAGATTTGCCTGAAAGGACAAATAATAAATACATCACAGAAAACAACATCAGATTTTTGGGGTTCTCAGCCCTGGAACCCCAGTACTGGGGATAATTATAGAGGTTTCTCAGTTTACATCTTCTCCACCTGTAGCCTAAACAAGTTTTGTCTCATTCCTCCTCTGCATGACCACACAGGAACCATCTATGTCTTTTGCAGATTTAGCTTCTGTTTCTCTGCTTCTGAACTTGAACACACATATCCTTCAACTTGCAAACTTACAGGCCTGATTCTCCATCCTATCAGCAGATGATTTCCTCTAAGGATTTCCTAAAAGGCATCATCAGCTGATTTCTTCCTTATTTATGGACCAAAGCAGATATTTCACTATATTCCTGCATGTCATTCAAGGACTAATACTATCCTCAATCTGAAGGGGTAGAACTTTACATGGAAGCACATGTAACACCACACTGTACTGAAAACTGGCTAATCTCTAGTTGGCCATCCTTGTGCAGAAGAGTTAGACCAGGTGACCACCTGTGATCCTTTCCAACCTCAACCATGTTGTGATTTTGTGATGCAGAAACAAATCCAGTAGAGGATTAGGAGAGCACATGTTGTTGAAGGTTATAGAAAAGATCACAGAGAAAGTGGGCAAATACTTGAACAGGGGCTCAGAGAAGTGATGGAATCTCAATCTTTTGAGATTTTCAGCAGATGACTGGCAAAAGCCCCTGACCATCCTGAACACCCAAATCAGGTCTAGCTTTAGTTTTGATCCTTTAGGCAAACTTTATGTTAGTTCCCAGGAAACATAAATTATCATACTGCTTTATGTAAAATTTTGCTTTCCCCTCTTCACAGGTCTCAGTGCTTGCAGTGGTATTTAAAGCAGGGCCCAAGTTGTTGGCAAAAATAAGTGATTTTAATATATTTTGGTATCTCTGTTATTTTGAACTGCATTACGGAGTAAGGACTGGAACTGTTGAATGTGCTACATCACTGCATGTGGTGTGAAAAATATAAATTTATGTTGTCTTCTATGTGACTTCACTAAAGCCTCTTGAAGATGTGACTGTAAGAATTTGAGCTATAGAATGTATTGTACAGCAGGAGTTTTGGCTAAATGTTAATGTCAGAGACATGAAAGCTATGACACGACCACAAGTTTCTAAAGGAAACTTGGATTTTGTCTCACTAAAATTTTCTTCCATTTCAGCTGATTTGTTTCTTCTCTGGCTTACATCCACAGTTCAGTAATGCATGTGGAGAGAGTAAGTTTCCTGCATAGGAACAAGCTGATGAACAGGAATGTATGCTGATTCCACACATAAGCCTCAGCACAAAATTAAAGGTAGGACAGATTGAATAATTTCCTCCTCATAAACCTACATTAACTGTAGATATTGACTGTCTACAAACCAAAGAATATTAATTACTGAATTTACTCATTCAGTAGATAAATATGTAAATAGTTGTCATGGTTTCATGATTTTTCATTATCGGTATTCCACATCATAACATCATGCAATGTACTGGGGGTTTGACTGCTGATGCTCAAGTTCCGGGTGCCTGTCCAGCGGAGAAGAGCAGCTACGTTTCCCCAGGGGGCTTTGCGGTCAGCGAGGAGATATAACTCCCGGCAAGGTCACCTGATGCTCTCTTCTCTGCCTGCGCTGCTTCGCTTGCGCTTCTCTGCCTGCGCTGCTTCGCTTGCGCTTCTCTGCCTGCGCTTCTCGCCTGCGCTTCTCTGCCTGCGCTTCTCATCTCAGCGTTGTGGTAAGGCCGATCCACCATCAATTTCACATTCTCTCTCCTTATAAAATTCTGTTGATACCATATTTAGTAAATTACTTTGTTTTACCTCAGATTGTTGCCACTGTTTTCAATTATTTCGGGGTCCCTTATTTTTTTTTTCCCGGGGGCGCGGATCCGCGGATCCCTCCGCCCTTCTAGTCACGGAACCGGGCCGAACCAGCCCGTAAACCGTTGACATTCTTGGTGGAGAATGCGGGCACCAGTTGCTTTTTAGCTTTTTGAACAAATCTCTCTCTCCGCTCTCAGACAGCTTCATTGGGAAAGTTTATCTGTTTCACCAGTACTGTCTGAAAGCGTGACCTTGAAAAGTCCAGGCGGACGGCCAATACTCTAGGATATTTGTAAACTTTGAGCCTTGCTATCTTGTTTCTGTAAAAGAAAAAAAAGAGAAAAAATGCTTTCTCTACTGAAACTGCCTTTTAAGGGGCTGCATGCCACTGTCTCTTCTTTCTTAATGCTAAAAACATACTGGGCCTTAATTAAGTTCACCACTTTGCTCTATGGAGCAATAGGTATATATAGCCAATTGAAAACATGGATGGAAATAACTATGTGGCATCTGCATATTATGTGGCATACCATTCCAGAGGGAGCTGCTAATTTTACAGGGTTGGGGATTTTTAAGCAGGTTTCCAGCCTCTCCTTTGAATTCTTTATGCGGATTTTCAATGCTCACCTGATCACGTTATTAATCTCCGTGAATGTACTGCTCACCATTTCACTTATTATTAGTATTTATTATATTTTGAGGAAGTCTGCCCCAAAACCAGTAAATACTGAGTGGCAGGGAATGTGGAGAGGCCTGGGTGAGACTTTAGAGAGATGGAAATCTTCGGTGTCATGGAACTTTACTCCAGAACACCTGAAAGACCCTGAAAATTTAAACAGATATTTGAGACAGGAATGTCGTGGCTCAGGAAGATCTGAGGAGGCCCAAATTGTTTGGGGCCTGGCTAATGCTTACCGGGCCTTATTCAATACTATCCTGGAGAGGGAGAGAGTTTGTGAAATTGAAAAGGAGAGTCTCAGGGAAACAGTGCAAAATGAGCGAGAGAGTCTCCTGGTCGAGAGAAACAGCCTCCAATCTGAGAGAGATGCCCTCCGAATTGAGAGAGACTCCCTGCAATCCAAACTCAACAGTCTTCAATCTCAACAAGACACCCTCCAATCTGAGCTAGATACTCTCATAATCGAACGAGACAGGCTCCGAGCTGAACTGGAGGATGAGAGCATTGGAACTGACCAACCTGATCAACTACAGGAAGCACCACAATTGATGTCACTTGCCCCTGTAAGAGGACGGAAAATGAAACGAATCTCGACTCAGTTAGAAGAGAAGAAAGAAGAGGAGAGAGGTCCAGAGGAGTGGCTCCAAGATCCACAAGAAGCACCCCTAAGTCCAGGAGAGGAGCCCTCAGTAAGACCACGGTCACCGGCGCCAATGAGGGCAACAAGAAGTCCCGAAAGAGTAAGAGGTGAGCAAGATATCGTTACCATTGTTGATCGATCTCTGAAAATGAATGAAATTCGAAGTCTGAGAAAAGACTTTTCACGTCACCCAAATGAGCCTATTGCCACTTGGTTACTTCGATGTTGGGACAATGGGGCCAACAGTGTGTGGCTGGATAGTAGAGAAGCTCGCCAACTGGGTGGCGTTGCTAGGGACTCAGCCATTGACAGAGGTATTAGTACATGCCAGAACCAGGCCTTTACCCTCTGGAAGCGGATGTTGTTAGCTGTAAAAGAAAGATACCCCTTCAAAGATGATCTGATGCCTGAGAAAAAGAAATGGGCTGATATGGAAGAAGGCATCTGTTATTTAAGAGAATATGCTGTGGTGGAAATGCTACATAGCCCCGATTTCATTCCTGACGAGCCAGACCAAGAGCATGATCCCGAGAGAGTCAGGTGTACACCAAACATGTGGCGTACATTCACAAAGACCGCACCAGAAAGGTACGCCAGCACATTTGCAGCAATGTATGGCAGAGGGGAAAGAAGACCCCTTATAAGTGAATTGGTTAATAAACTTCAAGACTTTGAGTTACATTTAAGCCCTCTGCGAGCTTGTGTTTCAGCCATTACAAAGGTAGCTGAAAAGCTGGACAGAATGGAAAACAAACAAGAAGATATAATAGACAAACTATCAACCGTGCCTGAAGCTGATAAATCCATGGAGGTAACGGATACATCAAATGGGGACCAGAATCCCCAAAACAGCCTATTGGAGGGGCTGATCAACTTGATTTCCTCCCAGCCGGTGGCATCTAATGTCTCAGCTATCAAAAGAAGACGTTCTCCTGCTCGAGCAAGTGACAACAGTAAGACCACATCACGTTTTGCCTTGTGGCATTACCTACGTGACCATGGAGAAGATATGAAGGAGTGGCATAAACAACCTACTCCTGTACTTCAAGCACGGGTAAGAGAGTTACAAGACAAATCAACCACCAAGGTGAACTTCTCTAAAAAGGTGATTGCTCCAGTTGCTGCAGACAGTGAAGGTAACAAATAGAGGGGCCCTGCCCCCAGCCAGGGGGGGAAAGGGATAATAGAGTTTATTGGACTGTGTGGATTAGATGGCCTGGCACATCAGAATCACGAAAATATAAGGCCCTGGTGGATACTGGTGCACAGTGCACTCTAATGCCCTCGAGTCACCAAGGGACAAAATCAATTTATATTCATGGGGTGACTGGAGGTTCCCAAGAGCTGACTATGTTGGAGGCCGAAATCAGCCTCACTGGTAAAGACTGGCAAAAACACCCTATTGTGACTGGCCCAGGGGCTCCATGCATACTTGGTATTGATTACCTCAGAAGGGGATATTTTAAGGATCCCAAAGGGTATCGATGGGCCTTTGGAATAGCTGCTGTAGACACAGAAGGTGTTAAGCAGTTGTCTATTTTGCCTGGCCTGTCAGAAGATCCATCTGCCGTGGGGTTGCTACGAGTGAAAGAGCAACAAGTACCGATTGCTACAAAAACGGTGCACAGACGGCAGTACCGCACCAACAGGGATTCCTTGCTCCCCATTCAGAAGCTGATTCACCAACTAGAGAATCAGGGAGTGATTAGCAAGACTCACTCACCTTTTAACAGCCCCATATGGCCAGTGCGTAAAGCCAGTGGAGAATGGAGGCTGACGGTGGACTACCGTGGCCTGAATGAAGTCACACCCCCATTGAGTGCTGCTGTGCCAGATATGTTAGAACTCCAATATGAATTGGAGTCAAAGGCAGCCAAATGGTACGCCACCATTGATATTGCTAACGCCTTTTTCTCCATTCCTTTGACCAAAGAATCTAGGCCACAGTTTGCTTTCACCTGGAGGGGCATTCAGTATACCTGGAATCGTTTGCCCCAGGGGTGGAAACATAGCCCAACCATTTGCCATGGGTTGATCCAAGCTGCACTGGAACAGGGAGGTGCTCCTGAGCACTTACAGTATATTGATGACATCATCGTGTGGGGCAACACAGCAAAGGAAGTTTTTGAGAAAGGAGAGCAAATAATCCAGATCCTTCTGCGTGCTGGTTTCGCTATTAAGCGAAGCAAAGTGAAAGGGCCTGCCCAGGAAATTCAGTTCCTAGGTATAAAGTGGCAAGATGGCCGTCGTCACATCCCAACAGATGTGATCAACAAAATCAGTGCCATGTCTCCACCCACTAATAAGAAAGAGACACAATCGTTCCTGGGTGTAGTGGGTTTTTGGAGAATGCATGTTCCAAACTACAGTCTCATTGTAAGCCCCCTTTATCAGGTGACACGGAAGAAGAATGATTTTATGTGGGGTCCTGAGCAGCAGCAGGCTTTTGAGCAGATTAAACAAGAGATAGCCCGTGCCGTGGCCCTGGGGCCAGTACGGATGGAACAGGATGCGAAGAACATCCTCTACACTGCTGCTGGAGAGAAAGGTCCCACTTGGAGTTTGTGGCAAAGAGCCTCAGGAGAGACTCGAGGCCGACCCCTGGGATTCTGGAGTCGGGCGTACAGAGGGTCTGAAGAGTGCTACACTCCAACTGAGAAGGAGATCTTAGCCGCGTATGAGGGGGTTCGGGCTGCTTCTGAAGTAATCGGTACAGAAACACAGCTCCTTCTGGCACCTCGACTGCCAGTGCTGAACTGGATGTTCAAGGGAAAGGGTCCCTCCACCCATCATGCTACTGATGCCACTTGGAGTAAGTGGATTGCGCTGATTACGCAGCGAGCGCGGATGGGGAATCTCAACCGTCCAGGAATCCTAGAGGTGATCATGGACTGGCCTGAAGGCAAAAAGTTTGGAACACCGCCAGCAGAAGAGATATCACGTGCTAAAGAGGCCCCACCATACAATGAACTACCCGAAAATGAGAAGACATATGCCCTATTCACAGATGGATCGTGTTGTATTGTGGGGAAACACCGTAGATGGAAAGCCGCTGTGTGGAGCCCCACACGACAAGTTGCAGAGGCCACTGAAGGAAAAGGAGAATCGAGCCAATTTGCAGAGGTAAAGGCTGTCCAACTGGCCTTGGATGTTGCTGAACGGGAGAGGTGGCCAATGCTTTATGTTTACACTGACTCGTGGATGGTGGCAAATGCTCTATGGGGGTGGTTACAGCAGTGGGAGCAAAACAACTGGCAAAGAAAGGGTAAACCTATTTGGGCTGCTGACCTGTGGAAAGATATTGCTGCCCGAATAAAGAATATGGTTATAAAGGTGCGTCACGTAGATGCCCATGTGCCCAAGAATAGGGCTACTGAAGAGCAGCAAAATAACCATCAGGTAGACAGAGCTGCCAGAATTGAGGTGGCCCAAATAGATCTGGACTGGCAGAACAAGGGTGAATTATTTCTAGCCCGATGGGCCCATGAGACCTCAGGCCATCAAGGGAGAGATGCGACATATAAGTGGGCTAGAGACCGAGGGGTGGATTTAACTATGGATGCTATTGCGCAAATCATTCACGACTGTGACACGTGTGCCACAATTAAACAAGCCAAGAGAATGAAACCTCTCTGGGAGGAAGGGCGATGGCAAAAGTACAAATATGGGGAGGCATGGCAGGTTGATTATATCACCTTGCCACGATCTCGTAATGGTAAGCGTTATGTGCTCACCATGGTGGAGGCAACAACTGGGTGGCTTGAAACCTATGCAGTACCCCACGCTACCGCCCGAAATACCATACTAGGTCTTGAGACACAAGTCCTGTGGCGACATGGTACCCCAGAAAGAATTGAGTCAGATAATGGGACTCATTTTAAAAATTCTCTTGTAGGTACCTGGGCTAAAGGTCATGGTATTGAGTGGATTTACCATATTCCCCACCATGCACCGGCCTCAGGTAAGATTGAACGATACAATGGGTTGTTAAAAACTATGCTGAAAGCAATGGGAGGCGGTACATTTAAGCACTGGGAGAAGCATTTGGCAGAAGCCACCTGGTTAGTCAATACCAGAGGATCTATCAATCGTGGTGGTCCAACCCAGTCCAGCTCCCTACATACCGTAGAGGGAGATAAAGTCCCTGTTGTACATGTAAAGAATATGTTGGGAAAGGCAGTTTGGGTTATTCCAGCCTCTGAGAAGGACAAACCTCTTCGTGGAACTGTTTTTGCCCAGGGACCTGGGTCCACTTGGTGGGTGATGCAGGAAAACGGGGATGTTCAATGTGTACCGCAAGGGAACTTGATGTTGAGGGAGTGCAGTCAGTAATTCCTAGTGCGTGTGTTTATATTTTGTTTGTCTATATTAAGCATGATGTAGTGATGTGGAATAAGGGGTGGAATGTCATGGTTTCATGATTTTTCATTATCGGTATTCCACATCATAACATCATGCAATGCACTGGGGGTTTGACTGCTGATGCTCAAGTTCCGGGTGCCTGTCCAGCGGAGAAGAGCAGCTACGTTTCCCCAGGGGGCTTTGCGGTCAGCGAGGAGATATAACTCCCGGCAAGGTCACCTGATGCTCTCTTCTCTGCCTGCGCTGCTTCGCTTGCGCTTCTCTGCCTGCGCTGCTTCGCTTGCGCTTCTCTGCCTGCGCTTCTCGCCTGCGCTTCTCTGCCTGCGCTTCTCATCTCAGCGTTGTGGTAAGGCCGATCCACCATCAATTTCACATTCTCTCTCCTTATAAAATTCTGTTGATACCATATTTAGTAAATTACTTTGTTTTACCTCAGATTGTTGCCACTGTTTTCAATTATTTCGGGGTCCCTTATTTTTTTTTTCCCGGGGGCGCGGATCCGCGGATCCCTCCGCCCTTCTAGTCACGGAACCGGGCCGAACCAGCCCGTAAACCGTTGACATTCTTATCTGCTATCAATAGTAATAACGCTTCAGTGTTCTAAGAAATATTGATTATAATCAGCTTCTTCATCACTCAAAGCCCCTATCAGGGAAAGAGCAATTGATAACACTTCTGCACAAAATCAGAAATCTAATGTGGCAGAAAAGCTTTCTATTACTCTGATTTATTTACTTTTGGTTTCTAGTTAAAAATAGGTGGAAATAGATGAAGTAGCAAAGTTCTAAAATAAAACAGTTTGATACAGAGATTCAATGATAATATTTATTCTATACAGTACTAATTATAATTATCCATAGCAGCATCCAAAGTAAATCAGATCAAAGGCATATTGTCCTACCTTGAAGATTTGCTAGTGCAAGATATGTTAAAGAAAGAGCAAAAAACCTGGCAGTATATTGCCAAGGAATGGGTAATCTGTGTAGAAGGGTGTGTTTCTAAAAGCTCTAACTGCTGGTTGACATATGTACCTGAAATTATTATGTGATGCTTAATATTTAACAATATACTTCTATAATCTCATTCCCACATATGTCTTTGACCTTTTTGAATTTATCTAAACTTTTTGCTGTAATGACATTCCACTATAAGGAGTCCGTAAGCTAATTTTGCTTTGTGTGCAGATTTTCCTATTGCCACTTGAAAGTCCCTCTAAATTCCTGTTTCAATGAATGCTTTATTGTTAGCAAATTGAAAGCATACAATTTATTGTTGTGATTCTTTACTTGTGTCCCCATTTCTTTATAAGCAAACACAGGAGAGTCTTTCAATGTGTTTCTACTAATTTTTATTTCAGCTAATTTTTTTGAACCCTTTTTAAAAGGGTTAGTTAAGATTGTGCACAGTGTTTTAGATAAGTCATTGATCAGTTAATTAAATTACAGCATAGATAGATAGATAGATAGATAGATAGATAGATAGATAGATAGATAGATGTTTCTTCCATAGTCCAGTAACTGTTTACTTTTTCCACCACCACTTCTTCATGAGTAATGGTCTTTTCTGATGTGTGCACAGCATTAGTTGAATCTTTTTCTGAGAGTCAGTTTAGAACCCAGGAAAGCAAGCATTCCAGTGATTTCCTTTAAAGTGTGCTGAAGATATTTGCCAGCATCTGGTTTCATCTGCCATCATATTTTCTATTCACTCAACTTGCTTAAGGCCTCCAAAGTTTTTCACAGCTTCTCTGGTCTTGATCAACTTAAATAATTCTGGAATGTCAGTAAAACTCTTTCCAGATAGTTGATAAATAACAGATGCCCTAGAATGGAACCTAGTGGCACACCATGGATAACCTGATGCCATAGCAACTATTTTTCTTGCTTTTTGTTTCTTACTACTTCACCATATTTTGATCTGTGCAAAAACTTTGTCTTTTCCTTCTCCTCCTCCTTCTTCTTCTCCTCTTGCGTACCTGCTTAACTTATTTCACTGCTCTGTATGAAGGATTTGAACAAAATACATTCGTATTAGGATATAATACCATTATATCTAATGCAATAAGTACAGCACACCACTGAGATATGGGTTACATTTGTATGACTGCATGTGTGAGCACTAACTTGTACTCTTTCCATTTGAATCCCACAGTATCCTCCCTTTCTTTTCCTATTATTTTCATAAGATCCTTATGCTCTTTCAAATTATCTGTACTAATATTAACAGCAGTCCTAAGTTAAACTACACAGGAATTCTTGTATGCTGATTTGTGAGTTCAACACATTCAACCATGTTCTTTACCTAAGTTCCTAATCCCAAACAAATCTATTATCAGTTTCTGACTCTAGTCCTTCTAAAGGCCATATTGCCAATTTGTCAGTGTTTGCTTCTGGAGCACAGATAAGGTAATGTCCAGTGTCTCTTGGCTACGTAGTCTAATCTGTCTGCAAGAGAACCTTATGTACTATATACTAACCAGTCTGTACTGACTTCAGTGCTGTTAGATTAGTCTATAGCACCAGATGGCCTTCTGTCTTCTTGGCACTCTTACAAAATGGCCAGTCTTCCTGCTCCTGGGATGGTGAGTGTTTGCACATGGAGGATGGTTGCTGCACTCAGAAGTCTTTTGTTTTCCACAAGATTTAGACCAGATTGAGTCCTGGATGCTTACTCTGACCCAGTCTACCACTTTCAGATCAAAGAAGCATCCACAGCAAAGAATCTACCTTGACTTTTCCACGGTATCTGGAAATGAGGCTGTAGAGCTTTCTTTTCTGGGCGCACACCTCAGTATATAGGAGCTCAGAATAAGATCAGATGTCAAGAATGTGCACTAAGCAAAACAAGGAATAGAAGTAAGAATTTGTTGCAGACAGCTGGGGATTACTCACCTTTTCATGTTTACCTGAGAGTCAGTTATTAACTGAGCCAAATCTGCTGGAAAAGTTGACTCTCAAATGACCACATCCATCCTGCTGGTGGATCCTGTCTGAGATGCAACTGCTGTGAAACTCCCATGCAACTCTAATTACAAACCTATCTAGGAGAACAGCAGCACAATGCATTACATTGTCCCCTATGGATGTCCAGCTACAGCAACAGCTCTTTGATTTGAGCTGTAAGCAGTTAGCACAAGCTACAGCAAATTTGAGCCTCTCTAGTTCACAGAGGAAAGTGGGTTTAACTCTGAAGAAGAGACTGACAGTTGCATCCAATGATGGCAGGCAGTAATGGTATCACCCTGCACTTATGCTGTATATTTCTCTAGGCATATCTGCATGCTTTTTTGCACATGGACATCCTAGAAAGCATGGACAAATTGGAAAGAGTCCAACACAGGGCAACCAGTATGATAAAGGGACTGGAGGACTTCACCTGTGAGGAGAGGCTGAGAGAGCTACAACTTTTCAGCCTGGAGCAGGGCAGGTTCAGGGGGAACTGCAAAAGCCACCTAGACGTGAAACTGGGAAACCTATTCTGAATATCCTTGATTGAGCAGGGCCTGGGACAGGTGGCCTCCAGAAGTCCCTTCCAACTTCAACCATTCTGTGGTTCTGTGAAATTTTGGACATTTTTCTCTATCGACAAAGCTAGGGAAAGATGATCTCTAGCAAGGAAGACAAATGGGCTAAAAAGGTGCAGATATAACTTGTGACAAGGAATTTGCAAAAATGTAGAAATCAGAGTGAAAACTTCGGTTTTCCCAGGAGGCAAGATCCTGAACTCTTGCACCTTGCCTTTTGAATGACCCTCACCTCAGCGGTCCTCCTCTTTCCAAAATGACCTCACACTCGTTGTCTGGTCACCTTCTATCGAACCAAAGTGAGAAAATAAGATGGCATTAGATCTATTAACACATTTGCTCAAGTGAAATGGAGAGATAAGGAGTCAAGGCCTTGTCATATTCTGTGCTGAGCTGATGCAACAGGCTCTGTTGGGGCCCTGAGTTATGGAGAAGTACCTGGCTAGGAGCAGTTAAAACTTTGACTGAAGTGCCAAAAAAATAGAGACAACAATGTAGATCATTGTGTGGCTTCCATAATAAATGACAAGACAAAATATTTGACCTGTATAAGTGGTCAACACACATTTCATTATAGAGCCAGCAACTGGTATATCAAAAGTGAAGATCTGGTACTTCATTAATTCACTTTCCTTCATGGTTGTTTTTTTTTCCACCAGTTCTTTCTTTTTTTTTCCCCAATATGCAGGCTAAAAAAAAAAAATCACATTAGAGGAAAAATCATATGTTTAGAAACATGGTCATCTCATATCTTATGTGAGGCAAGGGCAGATTTCTCAATTGAGTTGTCTGAGATAACTCAAATGCTGTAAGAAGGAAATCACTTAGTCCCAAGTACTGTATAGGCAAATTCATTCATCATAACGCATGGAAATTTCAAACTGTCCATAGGGAATTAGAAACCTGAGTACAGCAGTGTAGCTGTTTATGTTACTCTCAAGGCTTTCTTTAAAACTGCAATTCGCATTCTGCCAATATCATCAGAATATTTTTTCCCTTATGGAAAATAGTTAGCAGAGAACTGTATTTCTATGTTCTAAAGAGTGTGCTGGGTTACTTTTCCTCTGGAGAGAACAAAAGTAACTGTAATAACTATTCTAACATTAATGCTTTGTAGTTCATCATTCCATGGTGATTTTCTTTAAATAGTGCTGGATTTTTTTTCTTAGTTGTGTAGATGTGGTGTTGGGTTTTTTTTGAACATGTGGTAAATGCTAAGTTTTGTACAACATCGGAATTCTTCTCTTTCTAATGTGAAAAAGCAGTTGTTTGAAGCTCATTATTATGTAGCCACAGCTTTTGCAGTGTTCCTGAAGAACATACAAAAAATTTTTGGAGTAGTCATAAGAGAATGGAATCTTCAAAAAAAAAAAAAAAAAAACACACTAAATAAATAAATAACTGCTTATCCCAAAATAGGACTCTGGGCTGTACAGAAAAGTAATCCTGATTCTCTGGGTTCTATGCTTGAATGTAGTATAAACAAGTCTCTTTCTTCAATTGTGTGTAGAAATAGTGCATTAGTTACATACATTTCCAAACAACACCACCAACAAAAAGTAAATGAAGAAAAAAACACTTTACCAAAAAAAACACCATTCTTTTAAAAAGATTATATCCAATTAGCACAACTTCAACATATACTTACGTCAAGTCTGGAAAAAAGTTTGCCTTCTCTGTAGAAAGCAAGCAAGAATATTAGTAGAGATTTTGATAATAAGAGGTAAGGATTGCTATTGTGAAATGAGAATGCTACACGAAACAGATATCCTCCACTACTACTGCTAGGAAAAATTACTCCTGGCAACTGGAGAGTAACATGCACATAAAATAAATAAACAAAGACTTAGAAAAGTTAATACAAAAAAGCTGTGAACTAAAGAATCAATTTATTCTTATGTCAGTCAAACTCTTCCTAGTAAAGGCTCCTTTTGACTGACTAAAAGGAAAAGGGATCACATTACCATTGCTTTCAAATCCCTGTTGCTTAACTAAAGCATAGCACTGAATTGTGTGGATGATTGTTTGCTAGTTGTAAGATTCTGGGAACTGTGTACAATGGAAAACTGAATGTTAATTGGGTGAATGAGTAGATCCTGAGCAATAAAGCATCACCGTACAACAGCTGAACACAACACTGAAGAGATATCGTATCACATGAGCTTCTCTAGACCGGAAGGCGATGTGGATTAGATGAAGGCAAACAGTCAATACCCTTTGCTTGTAGCCTCAAAGGGAAGTTGCTGGTAGAAGAGATTTTTCTGAAATGCTCACAAGCTGTGTTATTGATTAGCGCCAGGTATTCATCAGGTGAAATCCCAGTTTGCTTTGCCTGTTATTAAATAAAAATTGAATAAAAAGTTATTTTACTCAAATCTAAGAAACTAAATATTTCTAAAACTGAATTGTATTTTTATGCCCAGATCTTTTTTTTTTTTTTTTTTTTTTTTTTTTTTTTTTGAGCTCTACGGCCAGCCAAGGATCACCATCAATAAGACAGTCCCTTTTTAGATCAACTGGCAAACATAAAACCCATCTGTGTATTGCTTAACAGGTGCCATTTTAGATCCATGGGGAGCAAAGCAAGCTTTGTACAGATGGACAGTCATTCATTGGACCTTTGCTTGCAGCAGTGTATTTATTCAGCCATTGCCTACCTACAGGCTCAAATTTGAAGTTTTCTTGAGACAACTAGTAGAAAGCTGAGGAAATTCCATTAAATCATATTGTTGGTTTACATTTGCTAACACTCCCATTTCGTTCAAGAACTGCAAATTTTAGCAAATGTTCTGCAAAGTCATTTGCTGCTACCCGAAGGCTTTAATTATTAATAGAAATACTATTGAATTGTATACTTTCCATGGAAAGGAATGGAATTCCTTCTTTGACAGCAGTTGTATAAATTGGAATGGAAATAGGAACTCCTACCCAATATGCCAGATAGTGAGGGACACTTTTCACCATGCTCCAGTATATATTATATATATATATATATATATATATATTTTTTTTTTTTTTTTTTACACACATATGTATTTATAATACTCCATCAGTACTATTTTTTTTTTTCCTTTCTTTTCTGTGCTGGACAAAAAATATCATTTATATTGCTATTGTGGTAAAGGTAAAAGTATTACAAGAGAAAATTACTTTTTTAAGCTCTGGGATAAAAAAAGGGGCCTAACTTTTGCCAGTTTTGTGTTATTTCAATGGACTCTAGTTAAGTTCTTGTATTTTCTCTCTTCTAACTTTAAACCTTGAGAGTATGCATCTGTGTTTCCACACTGTTATAAGGGTTGCTTTAAAGAAGGAAATAGCAGGTACCACAAACAAGACAGTGTGTGAAATTCAAAAGGGAATAACAGAACAGCCTGCAGAAACCATGTTCTGCCCTTCCCTGGATACAACATGATACACTGTAACTGACTACTTATTATAATAATCATAACTAAAACCCCTAAAAATACTTTTAACATATTAAAAAAAAAAAAAAAGGTCAATTTCATGAGTTTCTAAATATGAAATGGAAGAATTTCAAAGCACAGTTTAAAAAAAAAAAACAAAACTGGCAGTATACAGCCTTTATTAGCTAAAAAAATGTTCAGGAAGGGCATAGGATTCATTCTTAAAAGAAAATGTTAAGCGTAAAGTTTTAAAAGTGCTCAAGAAAACACTGTTCTCATTATCCTGTGAGAGTATCCTGTACTAAAGTCTCTGAGCAGTCTAGTTACAATTCTGCATGCACTGTGGTAGACTCTTAAAGTAGATTTGCAAACTTTATCTGAGCTTTATTCCAGGGCTTAAAAAAGAGGCCTTAATCAGAATTATAACTATTTATGCAGGAAGGAAAAGAATCACGTGGATCAAGTTTCCTTACAGACCAGCAAATCAGAGCAGAATCTTGAAAATAAGGGACATGTAAAGGCATGAACATTATGTTTTAGAAAATAAACTTCTAAGAGTTATCTGTAAAGGAATCTTCTGTGGATATCGTGTTTCAGAAACTACCCCATTGGATATGAACATTATGCACACGCACTGAGAACATTTTACTTACGGCCTCCTCTATGGCACTGTGGTCTGCCAAGAGTCATTCCTACCATACAGATATAAGATGGAGGTGACAATGCATGAAGAGATACTTTAAAGTCATTCTGGCTCTCTTATTATAAGGAAAAATACTACTTCAGATCGGTATTAGGGAAAACATGAACTCAGGAGACTGCTGGTTGTCTTCACCTGACGATTGCGAAGTAATCTAAGATGTGAGCACCAGAGAGCTTGGCCTCCAGTCAGTTCTGCTTTTATTGATTGCCTCTCCTGCTAGGAGTCCTCAGATTTCCCCTGTGTCTCAGTGAAGAGTCCTGTATTCCTATTTTTTTGCTGATGAACAGTCAGCTATATTCCACCGTACACATACTAGAGGGAAGCCTATCTCATGCCTCCCCTCCTGGCAGGTGTGAGGGAGCCCTGATTTGCTGAAGATTTCTCCTAACCATCCTCAAGGTCCACTCTGATTCCTTTTCCTTTGGAGATCATAAAAGGCTTTCTCTGTATGTTCATAGTATTTTATCTCTAAATTCACTTCTTAATTTATGTTGTGAATTCATTCATTTTCTTTGGGCTTGCTAAGTGCATTTAGTCTGTTCATGGTTCATTAAATTGTTTCTCAGCAGCTACCGCCAAACTTCAGTCAGAAGCCCCTGTTGAAGAAGTGGTATTTTTCTTGCTTGTGTTCTTTGCATACAGAAAGCAATCATGTTTGTATAATTCGTGCTTTAAGTTCATCCAAAAAAAAAAAAAAAAGAGAGATTCTTCAATCTGTTTTTTTTTATATTCTCCAAGTGTGAAAATGAGATTTATCAGTTATTAACTTGTTTATTTTTTTAAGGTATCTAGCTTTGTGTCACTGTTGATTTCAGTATTTGCAAACTGGCTTTGTCATTTTATTGATAGCACTTGAGTGAAGAACTCTCTGATAATATATGCAAACTCACAGCTCTCAACAAGCTTTACAGCTCCGTTAATGAGGGGATTAACAAGAGCACTGCAATGTATTTAACCTGCGGCACTAGCTCTGTTTCAATAAGACTTCAACAGCCTATTAAATGGAGTGGGGGCTCAATTAACCCAGACAAAGGCCACTCTACAGAACATGGCAGGGAGGACCACAGTTAGCATCTGCCTAAGCAGCTTGTTCCGAGCTGGAAATAAAGAGGGTGACATGTTCTCGCCCCGAGCTATGATATAACTGAAATGGTGATTCTAGTTCGTCTGGGCTGACTGAATAGGTGACGGCATTGAAACCCACCACTATCTCGCCATATGACAGTTTGTAAAATCAGAGTGCACTCAACGGTCACCCCAAAGCCTCCTGCGTGATAAGACGGAGGTATTGTCCGCACGTTGGTGGGAGCTTGTGCTCGCTCAAGGCTGCGGTGCTGCGTGGTGTCACGTTCGGATGCTTGGGGAAAGTCAGTAGATCTTTCAGGGAATGTTAAGTTTCAGCAGTCTCTTGCTGGGATTGGGGACAGAGGTGTTATTGGTCTTTGTGTAATTCAATATTTCATCAGAGGTTAGTATATAAACAGAAAAATGACGTGTTAGGATGGGAGAAAAACACAATTGGAAAAAAAAAGCAAAAACATTATACAATATTTCTACATTTCTTGCTAAGCTGTTGCTGTAATTTCATGAGTGAGGTGCTACTCGTGCTTATGGTTAGACTTGTGCTGAAAATACTTTACTGAGTAAAGATCATTTTTTCCCCTTGCTTAGGGGATAAGAAGAAATGCTTTTACTATACTTAGAGCAAAAATGAGCTAATTTATGAATATTGGGCATTATTCTATTTGGTAAGTCTAGATTTAGGCTTCTCAATAGATACTGTTGCAAACCGCAGGTATTTATCAAGGAGTGGTCACTGATGAAAGAAGGTACAAATACTATTTACTATTATTTTTATGATACTTCATTATGATGATCTGATGTAAGAATCTGGAGGTGATGATGCATTTATTTGCAAAAGAATTGAAAACAATAGAAAATAGTGCATTTTGTTTTGTTTTGTTTCCACTGGAAGAAGCAGAAAATAGAAATACCTAGCTAACTACTGATCAGTTCCAAATATGCAAGTAATTTGTAGTTGTCTGCTTCAGACTACACTGGAGATGCAATAGCCAGATAGAGGACCATTAATTGTTTGTTCATTAAATGTTAAGTCTTTCAGGAAACATGTTCATATATATGTGTATATATGTAATTTTTTTTCCATATAATGATCGTATGCCACCCTATACCACAACTTGGATCAGAAGAACATGGCAGGGTTTTCTGTGGTTTTGTTTGTTTGTTTGTTTGTTTGTTTTTTCACTTTCTCCTTTCATTGAAGAATACTCTGTGTTCCTTCAAAAAGTATATGCTTGTGAGCATGCATCAAGCAGCAGGCCTTCTTGTAGCTTTTCTCATAACCTGGTGACAAGGCCTAATAAGAATTGTTGTGCTATTAGCAGAATCAGCTGAGAAGTTTCAAAATAACTTGGCATAATTTACAGATTTTTGGCTAGCGTAAAGTGAGTATTAAGTTCATGGCTAAACTGAGGATAAATGTATGTAGACTTATCAATTTCTAGTTGGAACAATCCAAAATGTGTCTGTTTCTCATAGATAACATAGATAAGCATGTGAATTTATCTACCTTGGATATAATGATAAACACACATACTAACTTTTCCATGGCTGTTTATTCTACTGCTCTGTATATTTGATTGTGTGTGAGGCTCAAACACAAAGAAATGTAAGAATTCTTCCTTCTTCTGCACATCACTTCTGATTTTGACTTTTGTGGTCTCAGGTCTCAAGTCATCTAAAGCAGAAAACATCTTACAACTTCTTGTATCCCCTCTAGAAATAATTAAGAAACACAAAAGAGCAGAGACCCAATTAGTTTTGCTTTGGAGTCAACTTTAAGTACTTCTGATTATCACAGTAAAGACGTGCTTCTAATTTAATACTTTTATATAGAGGGTAATTTTCTTTCCTTGGGTCTGTATGTTATTTTGGCTTGTGTATAAAATGATGAATTACCATAGCAATGTATCAATTTCCAGCAGAGGAAAATAAAAAAATTTTAAAAAAGGAAGCTATTAAACAAATACTTTTTTTTCTATTTGGCCACATTTGCTTTAGCTTTTTAAGTCTAATCTGAGGTTGATAGTGCATTATTCCTTCAAAGCACTTCTAATTAAAATTGCCTGATCAATAGAATATGTGCATTATTAAAAGTTATAAATGTGTCGTTTAGAAATATAAAAGGAAAAATAAAATTGGAACAACAGATTATCTTGCCACACAATGAGGAAACACATTCTGTCTTCAGCAAGCATGTTACATAGTTTCTGTAGGCTAGTGCCTATCTTACTACTGTTTATTTGGATTCCATGAGGTTTTGATGCAAAGAGGTCCCTGTTGTGCTGGGAATAGCACGAGCATTTAGAAATCAGAATGAGATGATGGTGTTAGTAGTGATCTAATCCAGCATGGCAGTTTTTACCTCATTTTTCTGTCCTATGTATTCCATCCCCAACAGTGACAACAGCAGATACTCTTTGGGAACAGTGAGCAAACCTGGCTACTCTCTGTGATCTGTTCCCTTTGTACTTTTCCAGCATCTAACAATTGCTAGATGAGGGATGTTAGAGAGAGCATCCCTACCTATTTATTTTAATGTCTGCTCATGCCCTGTTGTCAGTGAATTTGTCCAGTCCTCTTTGAACATGTTAATGTCTTCAGTCACCTGATTATCCTGTGGCAGTAGATTTCAGAAGTTCATTACTATTGTTTAAAAACAGAAAGAAGTACTTAAAAAATCCTTTTTAGGTTAATCTTCTATTTTCTGTGTAACAACTAGATCAAATAGTATGGGATTTTCTGAAACTCACTTTGTCCATTGTTATCATGAGCTCCATTCAGTCCTTACCCATTTGCTGTCCAACTTGAAAAGTTTCAGCTCCTTCAGTACCTCATACAGAAGCAGCTCAATCTACCTAATTATTTTATTTCCTATTCTTCATATTTTCTCTAACTTTGCTATGTCCCTTTTAGGTATGAGACTGGAATTGTAAACAGTACTTCAAGAAGGACAGCAGCTACAGCAATGTCTTGCCAATTATGTGCACCCTTTTCTACTCTTTCTTGTTTTGGCCATTTAATGATAGCCATAATTCAATAATAAGACAATAAAGCATTAGGCAAAGGGATATCAAAGAAAAATATGCTTGACACATACTGCTCTTTCTTCTCTTCAAAGCCATCTTTTGTTGTTAAGAAAAACGTATGCGCTCTATAAGCAACTCATAGACCATTGCTCCCTGTCAATGATGTCAATTAGACATACTGGCTTCCAGCCAGGCCAAGTTAACTGGAAGTCAAATAGCATCTCTAACACTTTTACACAGGTTTTTTTGTTGTTTGAATTGGGAAATGGCTTCCTATGAATTAAGGCGCATGACAGTGAAGATATACGGTATTTTTTTCAGCTAAATACTTTGCTTTCAGGGGAAGACAAAAATCCAATTGTACTGGAAGTGGATGTGTGAACAGAAAATGGATGAGTTTATGACAAGTAGTAATATTTCAGGAAGTCAACAACATAGAAACTGAATTAAATATAAATCACTGGAATACCCATTAGCGAATCAATCAGATTCACTGTTAGGGAAAACTAGAAACAATGTTTTGCTTAAACTCCTATCAAGAGTCAGAGATCAGAAACACACTGGAATGTGGACACTCCAATGAGAAAAGAAAGAGGGTGAAAGGGAAATGGAGGATGGTTTTTGCAGACAAGTATGTAAAATGCAGTAAATGACAATATACCTCCCAGCCAATTTATACCCATGATCAAGCATTATATCTGGCGGACAGCACAAGCATTCCCTTATTTCTGGCCTTTCAGGTGAGAATTGTTTCCTACAAAGGATCATCAGACCTGGTGAGAGGTTAGATTGTGCAGCTTTTGCTTGTCACAATAAACAGTGCGTTCAGGAAGAGACCGGGAAGTCTTTGAGCAAAGAAAACGAATATCTTTCTGGGATACTTGGACAGCTGCCAGCTCACACATTAAGCTCTATTTTCCAAACCAATTGTTCTGTTGTTTCAAGTGCAAATAGACTTCATCCTCTGCCTGGACTTCTTGCTTTTAACAAAATGAAATTGCCAGCCTGAGCATGTGAGGGTTTTTCCTTGTAACCTACTGATATATCAGCAGTTACCAAGTTATTAATGGAGAAAGGGAAACATGACAAGTGAACGTTGCAGAAATACACGGATACTTAAGAAGCACTGCTTTATCATTGTTCTGTGTGCTTTTTTTTTGTTATTACTAAACACTGTAGTTTACAGCGAACAAATTAGCTATTAAATATTAGCTAATAATTATAACACTGCAATTTGTTTCAAAGCTGAATATGTCCTGAAAAATATTTCCAACAGATGCATAAGATGTTATCAGGCACATGCCAGTAAAGTCTGTCTTCCACGTACTTTTCAAATGCTGTTAATTACTTTATTATTGTCAAAAGGATGTGTTTGTGTGAAAGTGTGTGAATGATCTTGAATCTCTCTGCCAAATAAGAAATACAGAAATTACTTTTCTAGATCTCAAGCCTGCAGTTAGAACACAACAGTGGACAACACTAAGGTCGTCCTTACTCTCAAATCATTAAGTTTGTGAACAAGCCTTAGCAACTCTAAGATTTTTATAATTAGTTATTATATAGGTGGATTTTTTTTATATCCATCTAATGCATTTCAGTCTCTTATTGAATTTTTTTGCGGGTTCTTCCTTCCCTATCTTCTTGCAGCAATGTTCTACAGTCTGTGCAGACTTTGTGTGGGAGAAAATAAGCTAGAATTCTATTTAATATCTTCATATATAAATGCATGTATTTTCCTTGTTCAATAGAACTTCCATTTACTGTGCACTTTTTAAAAAAAATGCTTAACTTTTATCTTCTCCTGGTTTCTCCTGTCACAAGGACCTGAATGTCAAGTAGTTCTGAATACTATCTGTCTGCAGATAGGGAGGATCAGTAGATTAGGCTGAATGTGCCATGTTGTTTTCATCATTCTAATCAAAGAATTTACTTCGGATTTTATCAATTAGCACTGTAGTTATAGAGAGCTTATGTCAATAGGATCTAGACGGGTGAACGTTGGCCTTTGCTTTCATGCTTTTACTTCAGTTAAAAGAATAGAGATGGGAGAAGACCAAGAAAAATACTCTTTGTCTCAGCTTCACCAAACTTTTAATGATCTTTTGTCCTCATTGACCCTTTAACCATTTTTGTTAAGAATGTTTTGAGTGTCTGAAAGCATACAAATTCTGAATATTTATGAAGAGAGACATGAGGTCTGTTGTACTTATGATCACATAAGTGATTTTAATTCTTTTAGCCATTTGTGTATTGAATGTGAGAATAGATGTTAGCCTATGTATGTTCAAATTAATACCTTAATTAGGCTTTGCTTTGTTGAGCATAATAATAATAAAAATGAACAGCTTGCAGCTAACAATTACCTCAGGTAATCTGATGGAATGGTGGTAAATTGGTCTGCTAGTTTATGATGTTTTATACACACATGTACAGACAGCTGCATTGAAGACCTCTGTGTTTTGTAAGTCCATAGATGATGATAAACATTTTGTAGCATTTTTATTGTGCTCAGAAGCTCACGTCTCTAAGTAGCCTCACATTGTGAGGATCTAGTGCTGCCTTGACAAGTCCTAGTTACAGATGAATATTACTTGCCGGAACCAATCCTGACTCTGTCTAACTGAATTTAATTCTTGCAATGTTTTGATGTTGACCCACTCAACTGCAATTTGACACTGGAGAAAAATGATTTGAGCCAAGTAACAACAGAACAGAAGAGGAGAGAAAGAAGCAGCTGTAGTGAATCCTCTTTATTTTGGCTTAACTGGTTGGCACTGTTAGTAGATACACTGCTCCATTCTCTGTTTCTCTGCAGTAAGCTTTCTCTGTTGCAAGCATTGTGGGTGAGAAGTGGAATTTTATTTTTTTCAGAAGGCTGTATCCTGAAGGCCAGATCTATGCACGGGCTTTCAGGTGAAAAATCTTAGTACTTGGATTCTCACTGAGAAAATATGACTGCTGCTTCTTTAACTTTGGACAAATTTCCTCAAATAATGTGACAAGCTTTTGTGGGTAGTGGCATTTTGCATACGTAATGCTGCCTCAAATTACCTCTTTTAGGGGAGAATGGATTATAAGGGTTTAGACTGTCCGTTCAGTGGGGCCAGAGCCCCTGCTCAGGCCTTCAGAAGCTGATAACTGCCAGTGTAATTTTGGGTGGAATGTCAAAGTTATATTGCAACTTCCTGAATTTGAGCATTTGTTTTGGATTGATTTTGGCTTACATGGATAAATTTTCACCTCTTTTTACCAAAGAGCATCTTCCCTATAAACATCTCAGCAAGGCAGGGCTGTCACTGATGCCAGTGAAGACCAGCAGTGGGTTTAATATCCACAGCAGGAAGTTCGTATTTGACTACCCTGCAGATAGCACTTCAGAACCTGATACAGTAGAGGGGCTTGTACTGGAGACAATCTCCATTTCATACACAAACTTTTGGTGAGCACAAATCCCTGAGGATGAACTATTCCTTTACTTCGTCTGTAATTTACTAGCATTAGTCCTTCCAGTCACTTATAAACAAAAGAAGAAAGGACTCTTCTAGGTACTACTTTAATTAAAATTGTTACCTGTAGTGCAGTTTCTACTACGTGAAAATTGTAGCATTCATAAACATTTAAGTATTTATGTTTGTGTTCCTGAAAACAGCAGTGACTGGACCATCACAGTGAAATACTGACCATAGCAATTGTTTTCATATCTCTTTAGCCTTATGGAGTGAGGAAATGCACATGGTAGTTCTTTGTCATCAAGAGAAAAGAGACTGACACATCGTAATGTTAAGACAAGACTGTCAGACTCCACTGGAAATAATGAAGCTCGACAGTTCTTCGGTTAATACTGCAAGTACCAATCCTGTAAATTTCAATTAGCCCTGACAGCAGTAGGGTTTAACATGATGTTTACGTGAAGCAGTATTTTGGTAGATTTCTTTCACACTTACAAGGAAAAGTATCTCTTAATCTCTCATCTCTGTCACTCACACACACACAGGATAGGGCTCAGCTTCCAATACATTTAATTATTGTGATGTCATGAAATATTTTAAGTATCTCAGACTATACACTATAGACAAAATTAGGACTCTGACTATTCAGATCATATTGATCAAGCTTGGATGCCTAAAACTTGCCACAAAATAATCGCATTTTAACATCTAAAACTTTTGCAGATTCTCCAGTAGCTGAGGTCTATGGAGTTGTTGTGACAGCAAGACATCATCCAAGGCCCACCTTCCTCTTTAAACCATGTGTTGATGTCATCCTACTGCTGAAATCTTCCCTAGGAGATGCAGCTTTTACTAGGTGTCCTCTTGCCAATGATGCTAACCATGCTTTTTCCTTCAGTCCCTTCTCCCATGATATGACCTGATCTAAGACATGTGTCTTTTTGACACAATGTGATCATAGCTGACCACTGAATCACAGAATTCTAGAATGGTTTGGGTTGGAAGGGAACCTTTAAGACCATCTAGTTCCAACCCCCCCTGCTATAGGCAGGGACATCTCCCATTAGACCATGTTGCTCAAAGCCCCATCCAGCCTGGTCTTGAGTGCCTCCAGGAAAGGGGCCACAGCCTCTCCAGGCAACCTGTTCCAGTGTCTCACCACCCTTGCAGTAAAGAATTTCTTCCTAAAATTTAGTCTAAATCTACACTCTTCCAATTTAAAGCCCATCCTGTTGCTACTTGCCCCTATAAAAAGTCTCTCTCCAGGTTTCCTGTAGGCCCTGTTCAGGTACTGGAAGGCTGTTGTAAGGTGCTCCCAGAGCCTTCTCTTCCCAGGCTGAAGAGCCTCAGCTCTCTCAGCCTACCTACTTAGGAGAGATGCTCCAGCCCTCTGATCATTTTTGTGGCCTTCCTCTGGATGTGCTCCAACAGCTCCATGTCCTTCCTGTGCTGGGGGCCCCAGAACTGAATGCAGTACTCGTGAGTACTGCATGGGGTCTCGTGAGAGCAGAGTAGATGGGCAGAATCATTTCCCTCAACCTGCTGTTCTCGATGCATCTTCTCTTGTTGCAACCCATCCTTCTGGGCTGCAGGCACACAGTGTCAACTCACGTTAAGTCTTTCATCAACATGCCCTAATCCTTCTCCTCAGAGCTGCTCTCTAGCCATTCTTTACACAGCCTGTATCTGTGCTTGGGATTGCTCCGACCTTGGTGCAGAACCTTGCACTTGGTCACTGTGGATGTCCACCTTTACATGTATAAGTAAAATACTTTTTTTCATGACATTTGTATCAATTCCCAGAATTAAATAAGCTTTTACAGGCAAGAATCATTTTTTTAATTGTCTTTGCTAGCACTCATGCTGACTTTAGTGATGCTGCACTAAAATCACACTTCTTACCAACTCTGCTACCCGCTGCTTTACCAGCAAAAATTTCTAGTGCAGTCCTGCTGTCATGTAGCCCTCCATGTCAATTTGGTGCTAAATACAGGTGTTATATGTGAAAATTTTGGCCTACCCACTGCGCTTAAGAGAAGTGAGTGATAAACCTCAGTTTGGCTAGAGTTCCTCTAGCAGAGCACAACACACTACCAACAAAAACAAATCATATCTACTTTTGAAAAGAGCACAGATATTACTTTTTTAAAATGACATGCAAATGCTGCAGATATATAAGTGTGGGACAAATAGCATGAAGATGGACTTAGAATGCTTTGAGTGGTGTTCTTACACTGGCGTCTTTGCTGCTAACTGTCAGAGGAGATATTTCATGTGTCTAATCACAAATTGCCCAGCCTTTCCAGGGCTGACTACTCTCTGCTCTTGCTGAGATTAACAGGAGTTGGAAGTGCTGAGGATATTAACAAAAGAAAACTAACTCTAGAACTGAGTTCTCTTTTAATAGACCACAGCAATTAATGACAGCAAGAGCCAAAAATGGCACCAAATATTGAAGTAGTATAATGCCAACCAAAGCTGATCTCTTCGCACCCTTTCCTTTCCCTGTACAAACTCTGGTGTTCCTTTGAACCCATGCTGCAGTGATCGAACTCACTGAACCAACAGAAAATTATGCAGTGAAAGTATTAATAGTTTACCATTTAATTTGTGAATCAAATTAGCTCCAGGTCTGCTGCCAGACAGTGGGATTGTAAGGCTGGGAGAGGTGATGTGAGGTTGGGAGGTACTGCTACTGGTGGAGCAAGAGGGAAGCAGATCTCTTCTTTTGGTTGATAGCAAATTATTAGAGCATCTCAGGTGTGAGCTCAACCATGTTTAAGTCAGTCTTGTTCATTTCATTCATTTCAACATGTGATTTTTATCATCCACAAAACTAAGGGAGTATGCATAACTTTTTATGATAATACAATGAACTTAGGCTGTATTATCGTGGGTGTTCTGACTTTTTCCAAATGCTGCTGTAGGTAGGAAGATTATTTGTTCAACAAAGTGAATTTTCATTTAATTGAAAAGTTTACCATTTTAAAATGCTTCCTGCATGGATGTAATATAATCAGAATGAAATACTGACATTTGACAAGCAAATTCTGAACAGTTACAAATGTGAAAAGACAGAAAATGTAATCACTTTGGATCTGAAATGAATTGGCATTAAAATAAGAGATATTTTATCATTTCAATGAAGTTGGAATTGTGGGAAAATTAATCAAAATCATTATTTGCATATGGGAACTGTGAAAAAAATGCATGCTTCTAATGCAGAAAGATCAAGTAGCTTAAATATTGATGTACATATTCATTATGGCATTCTGTGTATGCTTTAATTTATCCTGTAGTCTGTCTGTCTTGTATCCTTCCGCTCTTCCTCTTCCCACCTCCCTTGTTACTTGTTAGGTGATTTACTTAACACTTTGCAAGTGCCTCTCCTGTGCTATGCATATTCAATTTATCAAAGCTTCTCTGAACAGGTGTCCTCTGGAGAGGAAGCCTTTTTTCTTCCTAGCCACACTTTCTCCATACAAATAGCAAACTGCTGTAATTGTCTCAAGAATTTAGTCAGACAGCGAAAAAAAACCTTTTTTTTTTTTTTGTTTTTTTGTCTTGACTAGCAAATGTGCTGATTTACTATGATTACTTATTTCCGAGCATTAGTTCCTTTTCAGAAATAACTCACTGGCAGTAAGAAAAGAAGGTGTTATCCCTTGCTTTTTGATTAAAGACTCATACTGCCCTCACAGTATTTAAGTTGCATTTCCTGTAAGAATCATATTTTCATAAGTATTCACTTTTGTTCCAGCTTTATTCTGCTGAATCAATAACATTTTTAGTTAGTTTCAGTGGGACAGAATAAGACCAACGATGAGTACATTGTGAAACTCAGCCCCATACCTTGCATTTTTTAGAGATTTTTACTTTTGTTTTGATATGCGCCTCTCCCCACCCCCATTTCTGCAGACAGCTTCCTGGAAGTAACCATCATCGGATGGTGAAGTCACGTGACAGGGTGAGGGGAATGTTGAGTTCAGAAAGAATCTTCCCTCTATTTGCTTTCACCTCTTAGAAGGTTTTTTCCAGCATCTCTTGCACCAGCATCATACTGATTAGCTGTGCCAGTCTATTTGTATTACTCTTCCATATTTGCACTCCAGCATTTCCTCACAGCAATGCACAGTGCATGGTGAATTAACCCATCTTGATTCCTGACTTAGAGAACCTTAATATTTCTCCATCTAATTCCAAAGAGTGTAGTGAGGTATCCTGTGGGAAAGCCAAAAGTTCTTCTGTTTCATCGGGAGTTTTAGGCATGTTTCAAGTTTAGCTTCTGCTCTGGTGTCACCTGTTTAAAAACTTTACTGTACGTGGATATTTGTGTAATATGGGAGTTCACTGTTTTTCTCCTTTCCCTCTTTTTGTGCTCGTCATTCATTTTTGCCTTTATTATACATCAAATGCAACAGAATAAAGACAAATGAAAAGTTAATATAAAAGAAATTGATCAGAAGTTTTGCTATTGAATTTAACTGAGTCAGAATTTCACTCTTTTCAATTCGGATGTAAATTTACCTATTTATATAGGTATATGTCTAGCTGCCTAGCTATCTATGGTATTCTTGGGACTTCTCTAATCAGTATTATATTTGTTTTGTTGTGGTTTGGTTTGGTTTTGATTTTGTAGTTTTGTTTGTTTTGATAGTGACCTGCACTCATAAAAGGGAAAACTTTCTTACTAAATTTAGAAGTGTTGCTAATAAGAGATTCCATCTTTGCACCATAACAGTGTTCTGCATCTACTGATATTGATCTTTTCTAATAATCTAGCTCTAACCTATTTCATAAAGTTGAACATGACATTCAGATAAACATTCAGATGCAGCACATTGTAGACCTACTATGAAGAGCTAATGAGCACAACTTGACATTATTTTCATAAGGACAGGTAGCGACAGAACAAGGGGAAATGGTTTTAAACTGGAAGAGTGTAGATTTAAACTAGATATTAGGAAGAAATTCTTTACTGCGAGGGTGGTGAGACACTGGAACAGGTTGCCTGGAGAGGCTGTGGATGACCTCCTTCCTGGAGGCACTCAAGACCAGGCTGGATGGGGCTTTGAGCAACATGGTCTAATGGGAGGTGTCCCTGCCTATAGCAGGGGGGTTGGAACTAGATGGTCTTAAAGGTTCCCTTCCAACCCAAACCATTCTAGAATTCTGTGATTCAGTGGTCAGCTATGATCACATTGTGTCAAAAAGACACATGTCTTAGACCAGGTCATATCATGGGAAAAGGGACTGAAGGAAAAAGCATGGTTAGCATCATTGGCAAGAGGACACCTAGTAAAAGCTGCATCTCCTAGGGAAGATTTCAGCAGTAGGATGACATCAACACATGGTTTAAGGAGGAAGGTGGGCCTTGGATGATGTCTTGCTGTCACAACAACTCCATAGACCTCAGCTACTGGAGAATCTGCATATAGGGTGGGGGGGGGGGTTGGAACTAGGTGGTTTTAAAGGTTCTCTTCCAACTCAAACCATTCTGTGATTCTATGACTCCATGATTATACAGACAAAATTCAGAGATTTTGATCTTGTCAATTCTCTCAGCTTCTGCCACAGTGTGTTAGCTTCCCTTGGCCAATCTGACATCACGCAGACAACCTTCTTTTCTGCCCTTCACAATACAAATGTCATATGTTGTAACATTGGTTTGCATTTACTGCAAGAACATTTTTGCTCTAAATAGAGCTTACAAGGAAGACAAGCCTAAAGTTTCTTGTACAGGACCATTTCTATAAAAAATCGTTGGTAACTCACAGATCGTACATACCCACTTCCCAAATGATTTCAGGTACTTCATAGTAGCTCTCTAATTAGCTCCATGAGCAGTCCTTTCGTTTGTGCTTTTTGCATTTAGAGGGTCCATCAATTTAGGCACCCAAAAGCAGGTACATAACAATGCTATTTCGAGAATGCACCATGTTGCAAAATATGCGTGCGTGTTCTTAGTTTGACAGTGTGTATTTGATTCAGCAAAACAATGAAACAGCGATCTTCTGATCCAAGAAGCTCTGTTCTAAAACGTGTATTAATAACATACTTGTTATGTATGTGTAGGATGAGGGCATCGTTCTGCGTGAATTGCTGGACTAGAAGAGGGAAATTCTAGACTACAGGATTTGGGTAGCTGCTGTTATTCTCAGTGCTACAGTAGACAAATAGCTTTGAAAAACCTGCATTTGAGTGTGCACAAATTTAAACATCAAAAACTAGAGGTTACTTTTGAAAACGTTGACTTTACTGTTCCATGTTTTTCATTACTCTCTCTATAAGAAAAACATATTTTTATATACTGAAAAATAAATCAAATGATTTCAAAGTCACAAAAACTTCTTAAAGGATTTTCTTATCAGAAGAAAACTAGAACCAAACATGAAAATTGGATGCAATATCTACTGATGATGGCCTGTGCTAAGAGACAAAAATTGAAAGTGACATAACTCTAAGGCAGCACAGCAATTAAGAAAAAATATGGGGGAAGCTTGATACCCCTTGTGAGTTGCACTCTTATGATTACCCAAAGAGATTAAAACCATTATTTCCTATGCTTTGGCTGGAGTTGCCACAACCTCTCCTTTCAGGTAGTTAACGAGAGCAATAAGCTCTCCCCTGAGCCTCCTCTTCTCCAGACTAAGCAACCCCAGTTCCATCAGCCGCTCCTCATGAGACTTGAGCTCCAGATCCCTCACCAGGTTCACTGCAATTCCTTGGACATGCTTCAGAGCCTCAATGTCCTTCTCGTAGTGAGGGGCGCAAAACTGAGCACAATATCCAAGATGCGGCCTCACCGTGGCTGAGTACAAAGGGATGATTACTTCTCTGCTCCTGCTGGCAAGACTATTTCAATATAAGCTAGGATGCCATTGGCTTTCTTGGCCACATGGGCACACTGCTGGCTCATGTTCAGCTGAGTGTTGACCAACAAACCCAGGTCCATTTCTTCCACAGTCTCCCAGCAACTCTGCCCCAAGCCTGTAGTGTTGCCTGGGGTTGTTGTTTTAAATGGTTGATTTGATGATTTTGTTTTCAAATCTCTGAGAGGTGACCTTCCATTCTTCTCAGGAAGGGACAGAGACACAATAATATTGCGTTGATTTTGATACCTATACCTTGAGAAGCTCCAAATATATATCCATTCTGTTCTTAGACCTCCTCACATTAGGCAGAGTTAGTGCTAAGGCAAAAGGAAGTTAAAGGGACTTAAGTTAAAGTTTCTGATGTCCATATGGCAACATTAACCATCATGAGGGGTGGGGTGGTCAGCGTCCACTTTGGCAGTAATCAGTAGTCACTTGACCAAAGAGCTAATCACTACATGCATGCAGAGAAGAATCTTTGACTTTTCAACATGTCCCATACACTCAGAATTCGCAACACATGTGGAGTGATCAGAGAGCATGGAACACGTCTGAGAGTGTTGGAGTCCACCAATGCAGCAAGAATGATTTTCAGAAAGCCAAAGGCATCCAAAAAAATGTTAGCCTTAACGAGATAACCAGTAATGTGTGTATAGTAGCTCTCCTCTGGATGTGACCAGCTTACCACCACTTTCTTCATGATAGACTTTGGCAAATGTGAGTGAGTTCATTTGATTAATATGAGTTCCAGATGGTCTAAACTTACCTGTTCCATATTCAGGATTAGAGTTACTTTTGGGTATAGACAAAGTCTTAATTGTCCTATTATCTCAAGAGATGGTTAGGATACAATTATAGCAAGATAGGCGAATTAAAGAGAACATGTTTTTCTGTCATTGGGTTCATCTCATTGGAAACATCTATATATTATTATTTTAAAAATAATTTTAAAAGTAAATGGGAGTTGCCAGGGAAGTAATGCGTCTAACTACTTATTTATTTGCTATGGAAAAATAAGATGCTTTAAGGTATCTATTTTGGTATACCACTGTTGATCACAATAAATGAATTTTTCCTGATAGGACTCTGTAGAGACAAACTGAAGGAAGAAGATCTGGGAATGGGTGAGAAAGAAATTGAGATGAAACTTCACAGTGCTATGAAGTCCAGACTTCGCTGTGGAAAAAAAGAACAAAGGAATATGAGCACTGAGATTAATTTAGATAATCCCCGAACTAACTGAGGAGGGTTAAAAAGTGCATAATCCCCTCTCTGAATCACTGTCTCAAAAATCAGTAGCAAAAACATGCAAAGCTTGGTCCTTTCATAGTCTGAGATTCTTTTTAAATATATTTATATAAAATTTGTGCAAGTGTCTCTGAATTTCATCAGCTGGTAACTCAAAGAAAGTTATTTATTCATGCAAGTTTTTTAAAAATGTCTGTTTTGGTTTTTCTCGTCCACAAATGTCACCTTATGTCCTTATTTGTGAGTCCTGCTTTCAGACTGCAAACATGTTGGTGCAAAAGTTCCTCCTGACACTATTCAGTCCTGCTTTTTCCAGTCCATGCTGCGTGAAACAGACATTTTCCAGCACCTGTGTTCTCACTGGTGCCTTCAGCAAAGCCCTGCAGATGAACCATTAGAAATACATGCTGACCTTAACAAAGGAGCCGACGTACTTCACTCATAAAACTCAGAGAGCAATCAGATGGCATCCCAGTGACATTCATCACAGCTGCTGGCAATAGCCTTTAATTCATCTGATATTTAACCAGGGTGAAGTGCCCTGTAGCTATATCATGTTTGTTGGTGTTAGATGAACCCAGCTCATCACCCACTCACTAAAGTTCAGGATTTAACACCAATCCACTGTTTGCAGGCAGTTCACTCCCAAACAATATACTTGTCTCCTTTTTATCCTTTATTATATTTTCTGTTCTCTGCAGCTTGGAAGCTGTTCACTTCCACCTAATTTAATAGTTTAGTCTTGATTTGAAACCTTTGTTATATTTTGGCATCAGTCAGGGATGCAGCCCATCAGTGACATAATTGTAAGAATTACAGGGAAACTTTCCAGTTTCCATCATTAAAAGTTAAAATTATTCAAGATATGAAAAATTTAACTGTTTTTTTAAAGTTGAATATTTAATTTTTAAGTGACATGGCGGTTGTATTCTTTAAGATGACAGAAAGGAATGGCTGCTAATTAAGAACAATAGACCGACTAATGGATAGTTTTATTTTACATACTCACTGAAAGCTGAGTCTTTAAAGAAATTAATTGAATTTATTTCAGTGTGATTCTGATCCAGATAAGTCATTGGAAGCTAATGCAGTTTTATCTATTGGGAGCTAAAACAAATCCAGTGGACTATCTAAGAAACTGCCAATAGTAAAGTTTATTTTATATTTCCCAGCATTCAAAAAGCATGACTTAAGTTATCCAAATCATTAGATTTTGCGTAAAAGTAAATTAGAGTACTTTTAGGGTGCATGGGAACTGTTGAGTCAGGGCCTGAACCACTGATTGATCACCTGAGGCAAGCACTGAGTCAGCCATGGAGCACAGGTGAAGGTAATTCAGCTGTGTGACCAGAAGGGTGGAGCCTGGCTGCACCTCTCCTAGACCCCATTTAAGGGCTGACTGCCACTGGGGAAGGGTCTCTTTTTGGAGATCCTTTCTTTTGGAGTTTTTTATTGCAAGCCTAGGATGTGATTGAGCATTTCATTTTTGATTGTCTTTTTTCACTGTGATAATATTTCTATCTATAAACCTGTAAAATACTATCCTAGCCACACCACTCTTCTAAATGTACATTTGTTAATTATACGTAGGGTAATGGCAAGATTTAGTTTCTGTTCTGAAGAGTGGAAACAATCTCTTCTTTTTCTTCTAGATAAAAGAGTTTTGAAGTGGCCAGATGATCACTTGGCCCTGGAAATTTGACATATGAAGACAACACCCGATACTGTGAGATTTATGCTAAATCTGTAATGAATAACACAATTGAACACTGTTAAGACTGTGGAATTAACTTGAATAAAGAGCAAGGAGAGCACGAAGTAGGAGATAAAGATATGAATCAAATAGTCTTTGAAATTACGTTATGTTCAACTTAAAATTGTTGAACAAATTGTACGTCATATGATTGACTTTCTTAAGCTCATGCTCAACTTATTATTCCTAATAATTTATTGTGATACACTTAGTTCCTTTGCCATTTATGGATTAACATCAAAATTGATTTTTACAATTCTGTTTATTTTTACTAAGTGTTTGCTCTGCAGCTCAGCTAAGCACGTATCTTCTAGTGATGGAGTTCTAAACAGTATTTACTGCACCTTGCCATTTCAAATGTGTCTTGTGGTTGATTCTATGTGAATGTGTTTCTGGGCTCAACTGAAGCATCTCTGAGTCTTGATTGTTAGAGGAAACATTCATAATTGCAAACTGTGGCTTTTAAATATCTTGAAGAAGCATGCCCGGATTTCACGAACACTAAGAACCCTTCACTTCTTGAAAGTGAATAGCTCTGTGCTTAAAATCTGAAGGAATGACTTAGATTCTTCTTGCTCACTGAGCAAAATGTCCACAAAGTAAATAGAGATGTGACTAGAGAATTAGATTATACATCACTATTGCTTTAATCTAATTTTGTGTAAGAAAGCACAAGGAGGATATGTAGTGCAGTTACTTCAATTTAGGTACATAGCCATGTTTTGACAGTCTTGGTGCAAAGGGTGTGTTCCTGTTTTCACTGGTTCTGATCATGTTCATGAACAGATCACCCTACGCTGCTGGATCAGGCATTCTCAACCTTGAGTTACGTTATCTGTAGAGCAAGATATAGTCTTTATGTTATTCGTGGTTATGCAGGACCTATTTCATACTGAGACCAGAATTGCTGATGCAATTTTACTTGTAGGAGCTGGGACACAACAACACATTAGAAGGAGTTTGTGTAGGTAATTCATTAGAAGTTCATGTTAGATCAATTCCGTGGTGGTCCTAACCCATCTTTGTGCAGAGAGGTAAATTCTGTGGTTTTGAAATACAAAGAGTTTGAAGGAATATCAACAGGAAAGATATCAGTACCTTTGTCTCTCTTATTGTGACTACAGTAAAACAAATGATTCAGTGTTAAGACGGATGGAAACACATTTTCAAACAATTTCTTTTCCTTCATATTTTTCAGATTTATCCTTGTAATTGTTTTGAGTTCTCTTGGTTTTGCTTTTTAAAGCACTCATCACTTTACATCAGATGATTTTAAGGCTTTTTTGTTGTTTTATTTTGTACGTTTGTTTGTTTTTTATAGATAAACAGGAGGGCGGTCAAGTGATCTCTCAGTTTCATAATTCTTTACAAAAACTCTTAGTTTCTTAATTCTTTTGCATAAACAATCTGATTAATGTTTTTTAATCTGTGAAAGTTGGAATTATTTTGTAACTGTATCTAAATAGTAAAAAGTATCTATCTTCACAAGGAATGTCTCAGCAATTAAATGCATTAGCAGTTACTCTAAGCAGTATGGCACAATTAACAGGAAATGTAAATCTTACAGCCTGACTGAATTCATGGATTTTTTTTTTATCAATGTACACTCCACCTAATGACAACAGAATATTTAGCCTGTCGGTGAATTCTGTCTTTATTGTCTGTTTTAAACTTTCAGCAGGCTTTTTGTGCAACTTCTCATGTTGTTGATCCCGGGTTCAGATGTGCTTGCACACAGCATGTTCCATAAATTAGATTACAGTACAGCCAGCCCTGGCTGTGCAGTGCAACTCGCTGCCACCCTGAGACATCAGCTCCGGGAGTTACTGAGCAGGCGGTGCTGTCGCTGTTGCCACATCATCTCTGATCTAGTCTGATTCAGCCTGCTGCTTCATAGTCACTTGAGGGGTTCCTTATGGGGATACTGAAGCAAAAACACTTCTTGCATCTAGCATGAAGATTTCTATTTTGGACACAAGGATATCTCCTCCTGTGGGATTCTCAGCAACGACCACTGCCTGTTGTACCACCTGCTGGATGGAGCTGCTCTAGGGCATCATCTCCCAAAGTTTCCTTTTGTGCAGTTCTACTTTAAGTCTGGAATATATATATATATATATATATATATACACACACACACACCATATGTGTTCCCACAAGGCAGCAAAACTATGTGTGTAATTATAGGTAAGCAACATTTTACTTTATGCAAAGACAATTAGTCAGGTTGTTCCAGGAAGCAATCTTTGTAGCCCAGGTGTGGCACATGAATAAATTTTGCCCAAATCCCAGGCATGTGATGTTTCCTGCATTCATGCAAGATATCCTGCATTTCTTTCACTGGAATGCTGAGTCACATCTTCAGACATCACTGTCACCAACCTACCAATGTAAAAATGGCCCAAAAAAATAGCTGAAGATTACACAACACAGCTGTTTCCCTATACCAGGTGTTACAGATCTATAAAATGTCTGAATTTCCCAATTTTGAATGCAAACTTCATCCCTGGAAATGCTTCAGGAGTTGTATGTTTTACAGTGATAGAGAGAAGAGTGGTGACATGACTGTTTGAGTCATTTGTAAGGTAAACTTGGAGTTCACCTTTGCTTGATATTTTAACAGAATCATAACTCAAAGATTTTTAGAATTGATCACTTTGTTACATTTTTGTTTTAGTTGTAAATAATGTGGCATTTTTCACTTGACTGTTCAAAGTTTGTTCTTCCCAGATGAACATGCCTCCAAGAATGGGTATTGCCTTTGAGGTAGATTTTTTTTAATTGTCATTGGCTGAGTTCTTGATTACTGAAATCAAGAATGGCTCAGAGTCTCTTTGCCTTATCTAAGAAGTGCAAGGCGGAACGCTTGGTAAATGTTTCTTATGTTGTTTTTTTTGGGGTGGTTTTTTTTTTTTTTGGCCTATCTATTGCAGGACAGGGAGGGGTTTGTTTGCCTCATCATCCTGTGATGTGAGGGTTTGTTTTGCAAAGGAGAACATGGGGATGGTTTCCTTGGGCTCCCAAGCCTGAGGCAATGAGTGCTGGGAAACGTAATTGGGGCACATTCTTAATATTTGTTGAAAGGCTTTTCTTACTATAAGCAAAGACAGACAAGTAGCAAGGCAAAAGCATGTCAAAAATAGGTGTTTTATTTATAACTCAGTGCAGTACAAAAAAAAAAAAAAAAAAAAACAGACAAAACCAAATACAGTCCACTTCAACTTTTGCTTTATGTCACTGTATTGTACTCACTGCTCCTCTTCTCAAGATGACAGTCCTGGGACCCTGATGCCGACCTGTGGAAGATGGATTCCCAGACACAGCATCTGGCTCTTTGCATGAGTCCTGAGGCAGTCAGTTGTGCTGGTGGCCGTGAAGTTGCCTCTGGCTCTGACATGTGGTTGCATTACTCGCTTGATGGGCTTTGTGGTAGCTTTGCCCTCCTGAATTCTGCTTCATTCTGACTTTTCAGTCTGAGTCATCTTCACTTCTTAATTTTTTTTTTTTTTTTTTTTTTGGAGTGGCCATTCCCTTTAGAGGAGGTATTGCACTTCCCTCCCAGTCTCTTGTACTCCTGAGGCTGGATGCAGTAAGTGCAATCCCATAAACAGCACACAACCTGCTGACGGACATAGCGTTTCCCAGTGCCCTGGTCCTGAGTTTGTCTGATAGACAAAAAAAAACTTATTTTTTTTTCCCTTCATTTAAAAACTCTTTTCAGTTTTTCATGGTTCTTACAGATATTTCTTGTCTGGAGTGGTACACAGGTTTAGTATGCAGGATCCCCTCTGGTCTCAGGGCTGGACACTGCAGATGGGGCAAATAACTAAATACAGCCAGAGTTACTGTTATGCAACAGTTTTACTTGCTAATTAGATTAATACTGATGATTTCTCACTCTCATTGGCAATCCCTAAAATGCCCAAAGAACAGAAATTTTAATCCCCTTCCACGTCCAGACAGATTGTTTCATCATAAATAAGAGCCTATAACCATTAAATCTGCAAGTGCACATGGAGGGTATGCAACTCAATTACAGGAGGGAAAGCTGTAGCTGGCTGAAACTGATGTTGAAATTGGGTATGGCTACTGCAAATCACTGTGGAATTATTCAAGCTGGTGTTAAACAAGCAGCAGGGCAAATTAGCCCTGCATTGAGCTGCATGCTGCTGTGCTTACATGGCTACTGGTGCCTAAGTTAACATGTCTAAATGCAGCACAGCTATCTCTTCATAACCCTGCATCTTGCTTGTAGCTATACCCGATGGGAGGCCAAGGAATAGGAACTGCTTAAAATAGCTTGTCTGCATTTCTGGAAGCTAGTGTCTTGTCTAAAAGCCTGAGAGCATAATCTGAAGCAGGAAAAATCCTATTTGCTGTTAACTAGCCCTAACTTTTGTCCCTGCAGACTGCTCCCCTCAAACTAGTGCTGCATTAGTGCTTCTAGATAAGCCATGCCGTGGTTGCAAACACTGTGTTTTTATTTGCTAGACGGTATGCAGCACTGCATGACTGGTGGTATTGGACCTGGCAGAATTTCTTGGCCTGAATACAGTTCTATTCACCAAGGCTGGTACATACAATGAGTCATGAGAAAAGTGTGTGTGGTAGCTGGAGAAAGCCTGTGTAGGAATGCAGAAGAGAAAAGGAGTTTATAGAAAAGAAGAAAAGAAAAAAAAAAAAGCACCTTTATAAAATTAATATCAAAATGAAAAAATACAGTAGGTACTACTAACGCCAAACAGACAAATGATCAGGATGTCCTTTTTTTCTCCCTGAGAATGCTCATCCTTTTCTGTAGTGAGTAGCCTTGATATCTGTTCATGGCAGAGAGACGGAGGTTTACTGAACATTTTTGAAACTGTAACTGAAATAATGAAAGGTGGACTCCCAGCTAGAAGTATACAAACACAATCACAACTAGTGTTGTAAGTCTGTTTACAGCAAAGCTTCTTGCCTTGCTGTAATAAGCACTTGTGTGGTTTTCCCTCTTGATCCTTTCTCAAAAATCACTTACTAGAGAAATAGTTGTAAATGGCGAAACACAGAAGAACTAATGAACTTTCTGTATAATAACAATTGCAGGCAAGTGGTTTGGAGCTTATATACTTAAATACTTTATTAAGCAGCTACTTTGGGTTAGCCTTGAAAAATGTATTTTGCAAATGCATGCAGATTCTTTGTCAAATGCTTCATTTTCTTACTATTTTTGACTGAGCAGAGAAAGACCATCTTTAAGGGGCTGGCTTGCCCACCTGGGGTCAGTGTGAAAGAACGGAACAGATTTTTTTTATAATTATTTATAAGATGTCTGCTTTCATAACACCATTCCTTGAGTGTCTGACAACCTCAGGGGCCTTTGTCCTCCCCTCTCCATGTGTTGGTCATCTGTAATGATTCATTCCCAGAAAGAGACAGAGCAAATCTTAAATCCATGTATGTTCTCCTCATTCCCTCATCTTGTTTTGTTAGGCTCGGACCAAATTGCCAAGGACATGGTTTTAAAGGCTTGAGGATATCAGGAACATGGCATTTGCTCAGTTCTCAAGAGATGCTGCTTTCAAGGAAAACAACCTTTGCAATTCATCTATATTGTTTATATTGATCTTAAGGCCTTCCCCATCAAAATGCTCCTCAGAGGCTTATTCTGGCTTTGATAGTATCTCACATACACTCTTGTGACTTGTCTCTTTTTCTATAATTCGTATTTATTGTTTGATTATGCTGGTGGCACCAATCGTTGTGTTAGGTGCTGTGCAAACCTTTAGTGGTTATCTATAAAAGATTTTACATTCCCAGTTTAAATGGCATTGATGATTGACTGGTAATGTAACAATATAACAGACTGGACAGACTACTGATCCTCAATCCAGGATTCAGATGCGAGTAGCTCTCTTTACTTTTACTGTAAATGCTCCAGAAATGATTGTATTGTAGGTAGAAAAAAAAGAGCAGTGTTTAGATCTTCCAAGTACACTGGGAACAAAGAACATCAGTTAAAAAAATGTAATCTAAACTGCCAATCTAGTTATATCTAATCTAGTTATAGCTAGTGATAAGGTTAATAGTCTAAGGCTATAGTTGAGTGCTCTTACAAAGCCACCTAATGTAGTATAAGACATCACTGCACCATCTGTTCATTAAAACCCTGTGCAGAATTTAAATAATCAGCTGCACTAGCAGTCCTCCCCTGTTTCACAATGCAAGCTGAGTCAGGCTAATTTGAAGAGCCTCCAACTGCAGTAACTTCTTTAACTGCTACAGCTGTGCTTGCAAGAGAAGTTCTTCCTATGGCTGGGATTGACAAGACAGGATAAGAAACGCAGGAGGTGTGACACGATTTTTTTTGTCCTTGCTTTTTTGGCTGAGATTGCTAAAAATAGTAATATTTTCCAGGAGTCTTAAGGTGATTCCTCTGTAAGGGCAGGGAAATCTGCTTCCTGAACATGCATGTTCTTGTGAGTGGCACCCTGCTTTTGCAGTAGGTGAAGTGTGAAAGGTAGGATTTTTTAGCTTCTTTCCACTATCATAGAGTGGTAACAAGTTAAATACTGGGTGAACACATCAGATATGCCTTTGTGGCTAGAACTGTAAAGTACTATCTGCTTTATACTGCTAGAAGCAGATATATAGATCACTCATACTTAGATTTTATTATATTTTCAGCTGCTATATGAGAAAACAAAACCAGATAATAATCTCACCAGGGGCTGACTTATAACAAAGCCCTGTGGGGAAAATTGCCATCCAGCTCCCTTTTTTTTGCTCCCAACATTTTGCTGATGTTTTGGCTGATTGATATTACTTGAAACTCTCTTCAGGCCCTTTTTCACAGGAGAGAATGTCTTGTTTCCCATTCTTGTCGTAGTTAATGCACTCTGTCAGCTGATGGCCATCCCTTGTTGGAGGTTGCTTCTCATGAAGAACTGACCTGTCATGGCAAAGAGATCAGTGTTGGAAGGGAATGGGTAGGCAAAGAAGACAAATAATTGTCAAGGAAGAATAAGACTCATAGGGAAATGCAACCTTTCTGAGGACCTGGAGATTTTATCACATTTGATCAAGTTGGAGGTATTTTTTTATTACATGAAGTTTGAAAGGGAAGTATGTCTGAAAAAGAGCTGTCTGATTCAATGTCATGCCTCAACTTGGCTTTACTCAGAGTTGAAGCTATATATAGCATCCTCTGTTTTCTGTCTGCACCGCGTTTTATCTCCCTTGTGCATGGCATTGCAGAGGAAGGCAGGTGGTCTCCTATTTGGCAACATCTTCAGAGCATGGCTGCAGAAATTTCTCAGAAGCACTCCACTAGAGGGCATGTGCACATCCTCACATCTGTAAGGTAAACCTGTTCATAATTGTGAAGAAGTCAGTAAAGCATTTACAGTCAAAATTATAAAGTGCTGAAGCTCAGGGCCAGCTGCATATGTTTGGTTTTTTTTTTTACATTAACACACGAATCTGCTCTGTAGCCTGAATATAGGAGTTCAATGAGATACTTTAGTCAGCAAGATTTCAGATGGTGACCTTCAGAGGTGATCAAGTTATGAAGTCCGAGAATTCGTGTTACTTGAAAAAAAAAATGTGCTGGCTTATTTTCACAGTGAAGTAAACTAATTGTTATTTTTAAGCAAACGCTACTCACAAACCTCCAAACTCACAACCTTTTCTATGTGAGATGGTTACTCCATAGCAATTGCATATCTGTTTTATTTTCATTCATCGTGGCTTAGATTACCCTGTGAAGACTGAGCCTTCCAAAACTGCCAACGGTGTGTCAAACTGGCTGTCAGTACAAATGCATCTTAGTTCATCTATGCAGTTCTAGCAGACCTTTAAAACGCAATTACATTTACCTTTGTAGGAGTAAATGAGTATGAGTACTTTGAAGTCAGTCCTTGTAAAAACAGTCAGGATTAAATAAGAAAGATGCAAGGAAAAGTATGCTGTCAAGCCAACAAATCATTCTGCAACTCTTCAGAAAACTTAAAACTGAATTCAAAGCAATACTATTAGAAATGCTATGTGTTTTTTGAAGCTGTACTGTAAATATATTTTTGAAGAACTGGTTAGTAATGTGTTTACTTAGAAGAATATCCACTAGTTGATACTGTTCTTGTAATAAGAATATACTTATAGAATCTTTCTGAGTCAGTCCAATGGTCGAGAACATTTTCTTTAATGTATTGAGAAGACTTCAGTATTAAAACATTTTTCTTTGATTGCATTGGTACACCAAACATAGGTAATTATCAAATGAGGGAAAATACGGACTTTTTTTTTTTAACTTAAAGTTACAGTGTGCTTTGCTTTAATTCACAATGGTGTTTGTTACATCTTCTTTTTCAACTGTTTAGAATGTCTCTTTAAAACTTCCCCTAGTAGTAATGTGTTTAATAACATTTACATTAATAAGCAGGGAACTGCAGCATTTTAAGTTAGAAATATCATTTAAAAGTGTGAATTAAACACAACCTTGATAATTTAGTGTAAATGTGAGTTGTAGAGTAGTCCTAAACTACCAATTGTGGGGAGGCTGACAAGGAAACTAATAAATATCTTCAGACCCATTGTTCACATTTTTGATTGCAAAATAGGTGAATTCAGAGCCGACTGAGTGGCAATGCTGAGAGGATTGCTACTAGCAGCTGAGTCTAGTTGGAGGCCTGTAAGTAGCAGTGTTCTCCAGCTGGTGGTACTGGGTCTGATCTTGTTCAACATCTTCATCAGTGATCAGGATAAAGGGATAGCACCCATCCTCAGCAAGTTTGCTGATGATACAATGCTGAAAGGAGTGTTTGACACACCAGAAGGCTGGGCTGCCATTCAGTGAGACCTGGACAGGCAGGGGTCTTGGGCAAAGAAGAACCTTATAAGGTTCAAGAAGGGCAAGTGTAGAGTCCTACACATAGGGAGGAATAACTATATGCATCAGTACAGGTTAGGGACTGATCTGTTGGAAAGAAGCTCCTCAGAAAAAAAGGACTTGAGTGTCCTGGTGGACAACAGGTGGGCTATGAGCCAGCAGTGTGTCTCTGTGGCCAAGAAGGCCCATGGCCCATGGTATTTAGGAGTACATAAAAAAAAGCATGTCCAGCAAATTGAGGAGTGTAATCCTCCTCCTCTACCCTGTCCTAGTGAGGTCACGTCTGGAGTAGTATGTCCAGTTCTGGGCTCCACAGTTTGAGAAAGACGGGGAACTTCTAGAGAGAGCGTAGTGGAGGGCTACAAAGATGATGGGGGGCTGGAGCACCTTCCTTATGAGAAGCTGCTGAGGGACCTGGGCATGATAAGCTGAGAGGAAATTGGAAGGGGAAGCCAAGCTCTTTTCAGTGATGTCCAGCAACAAAACAAAGGCACAAACTGGAACATAGGAAGTTCCATATGAACGTCAGAAAGAGCTTCCTTACTGTGAGAGTGACAGAGCACTGGAACAAGCTGCCCAGAGAGGTTGTGGAGCTGCCTTCTCTGGTGATATTCAAAATTAACCTGGATACTTTCCTGTGCAACCTCTCCTAGACAACTTACTTTAGCCGGAAGGTTTGGGCTAGGTGGTCTCCAGAGATCCCTCCCAGTCCCTACAAATCTATGATTCTGTGATCACATCTTACCGAAAAATGAATTTTGCCACACACTGTGAGCATGTCTGTGCTCATGGTAATTCTAGATATTCCCAGATAAGTTTAAGATACAGCTGCCATGAGCGTGCCACAACCTGGGGAGACTGGGAGGAGAGACAAATAAAATAAATTTTGAGACAGAAGGAGAAACCAGATTTTCCTGGGTCCCCCATGAGTATTGCATCATTTACATATTTTAATTTAAGTGCACTCGATATACAAGTTTGTTTGTTTTTGCTTTTCCAAATGCTGCACATAGCTGTGGATTCAGCGTGGTATGTGAGATTTTGTGAGCCTGTCTGGTAGCTGCAGAGTGGTCGCTGTGCCACAATGCAGCAAGAGGACTTGAACACAGCTACTGGATGTCAGCTGGACATGGCCTATGGCATGTTCATGTTGGCTTGATTTCCCTTATCATCCCTTTGCTCTGAGAGACAGACCCACGCAGGGCATCTCGGTCTTCCTCTTTAATGCTGCCATCTCTAGAAAGATAGGAAGAGATTTAATTTCAAGTGTAAAATAAAACTCAGATAGTCTCTGAGTTAAATATATGATTCCAGGTTGAAGTTATCCAGCCCTTCTTATCTGGTCCTCCCTAGATTGGCTTTTTCAGCTGAGGGGCAACACAGACCTCAGCTAATGCAGGCCAAGCCTTTTTCATCCCTCCTCGCTTTTCTGAGCAAGGATCCTCAGACATGCCATATTGTGCCAAATCCTTTACAGTGGTTTTGTGATGTGGGTTAGTATCTACTGGAGATGCAGAGATGAGACATGAACTCATTTCGCAGAGGGCTTGACCTGAATTCCCTGAAGTGAGAGTCTAGTCCTTTTACTTGCTGAGCTCCCTCTTTCTGTACTTAATCAAATCCTAAATCCTCTGAAGTGAAAAAATGCACATTTTGTTTTCAATGACTTGCTGAAGCTGAATGCTTCTCACAACCAGCAAGGCCTATGAAGATAGTATTTATTAAGGATGAGTGATTTCTCACACTTATTCTGTTTCTATCCAAGACTGCCAACTTGGTCCACCTGGGCCTCAGAACTGAGATATCACATTTCCCACGTCTCATGCCTCCTCTCTACTTGCCCTGCATTATTTATTACAGCATTGAGTGCTCCTGGGGTCCGCTGCCAGGCAGGGCCAGGCTCCTTTGGGCTCACCTCTGCCAGCGCGAGTGCTTATCTCTGCAGCCAGTACTGCATTCAACGCTTTCCCTCTGGAGTAATGGGGACTTAAGGAAAGCTGCAAGCACTCAGTGAAGAAAGCCAGAGGGAAGCAGGAGTCAAAGCAGCAACCAGGGCCTCCAGCTTCTGACTTCTCTGGAAGGAGTCTGATTAACATCTTCCCCAGAGTTGTTTAGGCTATCAGTCCTTCCAGGGCAGGTGAGTTGCAATATCCTTCCTGGCAGCAACGCCTGTAAGGGCGGCATTGATCAAATCAGTGTAATACAGTAAGGGTCATTCTGGCTGGGTTTGAAGCAGTGCTTGTAAAAGTGTTTCAAGCAACATTTCATTCTTTTCATTCATTTCCCAGACTGGCTTTGAATGGCAAACGAAGGAGAGCATTTTATTATAAATGTTGCCATTTCTAAACAGCTGACTGGATGCTCTCATTACAAATCAAACCCATATGTGGTTAACTAAGGCTCTGATTTGGAAATGTGTTGTGCTATCTGTTTTCCCAGTGAAATGATAGTGGTATTTTCCCTGCACCTATCATATTTCTGTAGCTTCGAAAGTGTAGCTGTTGGCTGTGATAGAAAGGAAAGGTTTACAACTAGAGAAAATGAGCTCTGGAAAAGTTTGTAGAGATGTTAATTTTCACAGTGTTTAATCCAAAATAGTTCTGAGAGAGACACAGTGTAACCCCAGTCTCTGACTGTGAGGAAAGTGCTCTGTAAAAGCTGCTGCTGGAATCAGACCTATAAGTGGTGGCAATAAAGTAGATGGGGGCAAGAGGTCTATCCTTGCTTTGCAGAAGAGGAGCAGCTAGTTCCCATATCTTTCAAGGCAAGTTTAAGATTTTAAAGTTTTGAATCATTTTTTCAATTAAAAAGTTATACTTTTAAAAATGTTTCTAATCAAATGCACTGCAGCACTGGGAGATGTTTTTGTTTTTGTTTTTTGTCTGAAGCTTGTATCATCTATCAAAACATGCTGCATGGGAACAGCTGGATCTGGTGCCTGAGCCTTCATAGCTGAACTGAACACTTAGACTGTCTTTTTCCATCAAATGTGTGATTTAACAGTGCAGCAGCGGATAAATCTAGGACAGTCACTGAATTGCAGATTTCTGTACCAGCCGTCTGCAAAGTAGGAAGAAAAAGAAATGACAGGCTGTTGGCAGAAAAATATGATGTTACTACAATAAGCATACACCGCAGTTCATTTGATGGACAGCAGTGCCTACTCCCTTAGAAAAGGGCTGGGATTCATGTAGATTAATTCCTCATGATATATGCATAGAAGTTCAAATATTCTCTTCTCAAAAACATTGGTTGCCATTCTGTGGTCATTTACTAATATTAGAAGTGACAAACTGTGAAACCAAAGTTGCAGGAAAGGCACTATATGTTTGTGAAAATTTCAGCTTGCATGGGTCCTTCCTGCAGTCTTTCCTCCCGCAAAGCTTCCCATAGTGTGTCTGCATGCATACTCATGTACGTGGGCTCCTGATTGCTACAAACAGCTCTGTCCCTTTTCTTTGGGATCTGTCAGAATGGAGGTCTGTACAGTGTTTGATTGAAAGCTTGAGAAGTTTAAAAGCTTTTAGAAGAGTCTCAAAGAAACAACATACACACATAACTGAAAACACATGATGGATGAGAAAAAGAGAATAATGCAGAATCCAGTAACATTTGGAAGCTTTCTATCTTTCTGCCAGTGACAGAGAGTCTCAGCAAGAAAGGGACCCCTGTAATCCACAGGGCCTCTGTAAGAAACACAGCGACAGCTGAACAGGAGCTGAGAGCTGAGGCTTCAGGGAAAACCTCCATGAAAAATAAAAGGAATGAAAAGAAAAAGAAAACACTTTTTTTTTTTTTTTTTTTTTTAAAGCTCTGTACAGATGTGATGACAATTTGATGAGTCCTCCTTTTTTTTGCTTTCATGCAAATTGATAGCCTGCTCTTGGGAAAGGGCTGCAGTGCTTACAAGCATCTTATTGTCTGCTTTAAGTTACAAACTGAGTGAAAAAGCTAAGAAAAGCAGTATCATGGAAAAGGGAAAAGGTGTTTGGCAATGTCAGGAATTACATCTTGCTGATGGTGCACACATTCAAAGAGATTGAAGGCAAGTTCACATTGTTAAGCAAAGCTGCAGTGGAGGCAGTGTAGTACCAATGCCAAGCACTAAACGACTTAAGTTTTGCCTCCCAGAGGCATGAGATTGTTATAAAACTGCATGGCTTTTTCATGCAGTGATATGTTCTTGCGATTTGAACAGTTGTGGATTGTGCTGTCATGGTTTTCCCTGCAACCGCAGAGATACTTTCTGTATTTTTTACGTGAAAGCTGTTGCTTGGGTTTCTACAAGAAGAAAATGGACAGTGTAACCTTTTAGAAAACTATCAAATGTGACAAGTGTTGCAGTAAAGTCACTGTAACTATTTCTATTATGATTTTTCAGTTTCTTATGGATAAGAGAACTATTTTTACCCTTGTGTTCGGCTTGCCCTCTAAGCTTTCTCATATATAAACCTTTCTTTCCTATCTTGTGCCATCTCCACCCTCACTCTGGTGAGAACACTAGATGAGATATGCCCAGTATTGCCATTGTTGCCTGTCAGTATGGGAACGGACTCACAGCAGCACAGATGTGGATGAACATCTGAGTTTAATCTGCTTTGGGGGTGAGCAGTCACAGTGCAAAGTCACACACAGTCACTGTGTGCATGGCAAGGGCTTCTGAGGACTTGTCCCCTGATATTTATGAATGTGGTAAGCTGAAATGTTCTGTGATCCTTCTCTAGTCTTCTGTGACTTATCTTTCCCCCCTGTCTCATAACAGTTGTGGAAGATGTTAGAGGACTACTGGCCATGTTGAATGGTTTTGTGCTCACAACCACTGCAAAATGAAAGGGTTTAGAGCCTCTCACTGTCAGTTTCACTCAGGACTTTGTACCCTAGAGCAGGCCAGGCAGTCTGGACTGAAGTACTCCAGGTGGAATGAGGTAAGAGTTTTATTGCAGTGGAGATGCATCAAATTAGTAATCCCTGGGGGAAAAAAAAATGATAGTAACCTAATTTTATTTATGCATCTTCTCTGCTGGTGGATTGCTGTACATGTAATGAAATCAAGGAAAATTTAAGGAGAAAAACTTTTGTTTGTCAGTCTTGAAGAAGTGCTTTGAGTCTGGCTTTAAAATAAGGTACCCTCATCTGTATATTTTGGTTCAAAACATTTTGGGTATATTGTCTTGAAACAAATATAGTTATATACACCTATGGAAAGTAAGTGAAGGAGGGTGTAAAACGTGAGTACTTTTATGTGGTGGCATTTCACACCCACAGGTATAACAGGTGTAAGTAACAAAATAAACTGCAGAACAAGATAAAACCAGGCTGATTGTAATTAGGTCAAGGCCATGACCTTTGCCAAAACTTTGAGCTTGTTTACCCTTGAAAATACTAATTGGTAGAAGTGTACAATAAATCCTTCAGTGGAAACTCAGCTTATTTTAGCCAAAGTACTTTACAAAACAGTCTTTTTGTAAGAGTTCAGTCTTCCATGTACAGAAGAGAGAATGAGTTTGATCTGGGGAGCTGAGTAATGACCCATCCTGGGATTCATAGAATCATAGAACTGCTCAGGTTGGAAAAGACCTTTAAGATCATCAAGTCCAACTGCAACCTGTCCGTACTACCCTAACTCTAACAACCCTCTGCTAAATCATGTCCCTGAGCACCTCATCCAAATGGTTTTTAAACACATTCAGGGTTGGTGACTCAACCACCTCTTTGGGGAGCCTTTTCCAGTGCTTAACCACCCTTTCTGTAAAGAAATTTTTACTGATAGCCAACCTAACTCCCCCTCTCCCTCCCTCCAGCGCAACTTGAGGCCGTTTCCCTTCATCCTGTCACCAGTGAGAAGAGACCAACCTGACTGATAAAATGATTTGGGTTGGAAGGGACCTTTAAGATCATTTCATTCCAACCCCCCTGCTGGTGGGGGACACCTCCCTGTAGGCCAGGTTGCTCAAAGTCCTGTCCAGACTGGTCTTGAAATCATTTGCTGTGAATCTGTGAATTAATCTGCGACTAGGTTTCTCCTATGGGCACACTAGATGTAGGCAATGCAGAGTGTGACTGACAGTTTTCAAATACAGAAGATAGATAACGTGTCGATAATGCTTCTAAGGTAGTTCCTCTATGGGCATAGCTTCCCACATCAAAATGAATAAGCTATGATTGCAAAAGGTTAGGAGTTTTGTTCTTTCGTTTTCAAGCCTTATGCCACCATGGGTTTTTTAACTCCAAGCCAGCAAAGCCACACCTGCAAAACCTTTCTGTGGAAACCAGAGCACTCTTCCTTAGCCCACATAGACATGGCATCAGAGAAAGCCTGCAATCTTTTGATCAGTCGTACAGCATCTGAAAGTTCACAAGGTGAGAACTTCTTCTCACCAAGAATACACACTGCAAACTGTATTTAGAGGTAGCATTTTTAATTAAAAAACAGCATTTCTGATCCTGTCAGCTGCAGCTATGGGGCATAAGTGAGGATATCTTTTCTGACAGGAGATGTTTGGGATCTTGATGTAAGAGACTGCAAACCAGTCTCTAGCCTGCTTGAAAAATCAAATTAAGAACTTTTCTTCTTAGGCATGCATTTCTGCAATGACACTTGTAAGTTTGGCATAGAGCACTCATTATTACCAATAACAGAGCTGACATCAAAGACTTTCCTATGTTAGGAAAATTTGTAAAGGTGCAAATACAGAGATTTCATGTGGATCCTGTCTGTGGCTTCACGAGATGCTATTTTTGGTAGCACAACCATCTTTAAAATTCCAATTCCTTTTGCTGGAGGCTGTTCCTGTCTTTGTATTTCAGTTATCCCTCTATAGCGCAACTACAGTCATGTGGGATCCAGGTGAAAAGCAATCCAAACACTTTTATTGTTAGGTGGAATGGTTTTACTGATCTACTTTGCAATGCCATTCTGTAAACAGTGACAAGGTATGTATGATGGTGAACTGCAGCATGATATGACGACACGTCATTTAGGAGTGGGGTTGGAGGTAGGTGCTGCCAGCAGTGTCATGCGAAACTGCGGGGTGTTGGGGAAAGCCTGTCATTGCAAACTCTGCTCTGATGTTCTTGACTCAGGGACTTGCAACTTGCATTCTCAGAAAACACCATAATGGAGTACCTTTCTTGGCCATCCCCAGGATTTTACCCAATCTTACCTAGAATTCTGCTTGCACAGAGATTTTAGTCTCTTTGGGGACCTGCAGCAGTAGGAGGAGATAAGGGAAATTCTCCCATTTTGAAGAAAAGCATCTCTGTGGGGTTTTTTCCATCTCTCACTCTAGCACAAGCAATGGAACAACCGCAGATCCGCTGTTCTCATTTAATGTCACCATCTATTTGGAATTCATCTCACAACTGTCATTTGTAAATTAGAGACTGCTTTATTCCGTTCAGATACCTATGTACAATTCAGAAAAGCTACAATAGTCACAGAGAAACTGGAAGCTCTTTTTGCTCATTTGGAGTGTGTCACCATAAATCATCCCAGCTAAAAGGCCATATGCCACTTTCTGCTACATTGTCCCAGTTAATAAGATGCGTTAAATCTTAACACCTCAAGGCAAAAGGATGAGTTTTATGGATCATGCTTTATCCATTGCAAATCACCAGGTAAATAGACAGTTCTGCATAAATTATTGTTTTAAATTAGTTCCCACTAATAAGCCACTGAAGAAACTAATTTGTAATTGGTATTCATGTTTTCACCCAGTGACTCAAGAATAGTTGACAAAGGATATTGACCTTAAGCCATAACATACATGTATAGGCAGACATTTCTCCCCAATGCATAAGCACAAACATATTTACAAACCTAGGAGGAATGTTTCTTTTTTTTAACTTTTTCACATTCCTGATTCCAAGCTATCTTTAAAAAAGCAAGAAAAGTTATTTTATTACAAAGAGCAAATGGGGAAAAAAATCTCTGTTTAACCACAAGACTTGAAAAACTGATATTTTAAAAAATAGTTCAAATCAGCAAATAACACTACAGTTACAACATAATTACAACATTTGGAAATTAAATAATATAATAATTTTTATGTTTTCTTTTTTGATAGGCAGTTGGGGCAGAATTCGTTCATGTTGTGATATACAGAACATAGAAGACTATCTTTTCAAAAGGTTATTCTAAAAGAGATAGAAGATGTCATCTTTGGCATCATTTAGGGATCTTCCTGTTAACTCAAGAAAGGCTGTCCAGGGTACAAGATTGTTCACGGAGATGATTTCTCTTTTATACAGTAACACATAAGGCAAAGCGAAAATAAATTTAGATTCTCCTGGCAGTATTAAATAAATGTCTTTCTTAGAGCAGTAGGCTTATTTTATCCATGAAATGTTACCCAAAATGAATGACAGAGAACAATTAAACCATTTGTCTCAAATTGTGATTTTAATGCACACCCATGGTCAGAAACACTTGTAAGTTCTTCATTTTCATCAGCGTTCAGTTTTAAATGGCTTAATGCTGCCTCTGATTGCCAAGTGCTAAAATATGAATCTTCACACTTCTGAGTCACTGATGTAACTAAACTGTGAGTTCAGCATCTGAGAGTTTCCTGGGAGTAATGCAAGCTGTGGTCACGAAAACATCTGAGTCACGATTTCCAGGGTAATTGAAGCCCACCTTTCTCAAAACTGAACAAACTCCCACGTTCTCCCTCTTCTTCACCATCAACCCTCAGCAGATCCTTTCAGTGGTAGCTGGGTGGTTGGCACCTCAATTTTGGGCTTTTTGTCAGCCTGGAAGTTTCTCACTGCTCCTGCCTCTTCTGACAGCATCAGCACTGGCTTCCAGAGAGGCGTGAAAATATGGGTTTTCATCAGAAAAACATATTCCTCTTGACTTAACATCCTCAACCTGTAGCTGTATGTGTGAGTAGGAATGGGAGCAGGTAGAGCAGGAAACCCAAATCAGGCCTTGGGCCTGGTAGGTGAGAACACCTCGTGTCTCACACTTTCCCAGCGAGAAGTGCAGTACGAAGAACCACAGCTACATTCTCAGCTCAACCTTTCTGAAGCAACAGTCTGTAAATAAGAAAAGATGGAAACAATAAATCAGTAGGCCAAAAATATTGTCTCTGGTGTCAGTGTAATGAGCTAACCGCTGCAATAACCACAATAACTGGGAGAAAAAATGAGGAGATGTTTTGTCTCGTATAAAACAAACATGCAAAATGTCCTTCATCTTTCTTCCACTCTCTTCCAATTTATCCAAAAAAGGAGAAAAGTCATCTGTAAAGTTGAGTGAAATTGTTTTCCTTTCTTTTGTTTAGATTTTCTCAAGTCTTTGCTTCTGGAGTCTTCTAGGATTGCCTCAAGTATTTAGATCGCTGATTGGTTGTCTTTGTGATTGATAGATTTTTCTTTGCCTTAGAGCTCAGTAAATTCACACAGAGGGAGCAGACAGGTGGAGGTGCAAAGAGGTGGATGTTGTCTTTGCAAGGGCCTGCCAAATCTCACAGCTGAGATGCAGCACACCCTTAGCTGTGTGCTTCTCCTGGCACACTTGCTATAGCGAACCCCTTGTTCTGGAACAAACAACAATCAGAGCCCCAGTGCTGACTGACAGCACTGCAGGCTGCAGTGCAGAGCTGGCACAGAGGCCTCTTCCCCAGGAAACAAGAACACAGTAGAGAGCAGCACCCCATTCCTCTCTGCTTCCAGTCAGTTCCAGACAGGTCATCCAGGAAACATTCACCTGGCTGCCTTGGTTAGTTCTCACTGGGGAGTTTTCCTGTGGGAAAGCCAATTTGAATCAGTCACTTTCTAACTGGCATTCTTGTATGTCAGCCTCTATTCCTGTGGCAATGATATGGCTGCAGCAAGGCAAATCTACATTTCTTAGCAGGGAGGAAAATCAGGGGAGGAAAAAGCTCTTGAAATGCCTCTCACCTCAATCAGAGATATAGCTAATTGTCATCAGCAAGTGCAAAGCACTGTTCACTGTTTACATTGCATCTGTTTATTCTTCTTTCAATTTCTTTCCACTTTTCATATTAAATGCATATGCTTTACAAAACACCTCATCTCCCCTAATCTTTCCTGCAAGTCAAGATAATTACATTTGTACCAGACTGACACAAGTAATTGTGCAGTTCTGGTTATTAGTATTTTCACCAAAATATGAGACTGTAAAGAGAAATCTAAAATCAGGCTGAGATGCCAGAGAAATAGATGCTTCATACTGAAAATAGATCACAGAGCTTTCCATATCTGACAAAGGGTTAAGTGCAGCCTTGATGACTTCAGTCAGACCTGGTTTCACAATACTACACAGAAGATAAGGACCAAAGAGTTCAACAGAGCATCCTCAGGAGCAATTTGTAAAGAACACAGGTAGGCCCATGAGTCAACAGTTCTTTTGCTTGCACAGAACAAGCAGAGGACTTTTACTGAAGGCTTCAGTCATCTGAATAAATCAATATGAGCTCCTTTCTTTCTTTCTAAGAACAACACTTAAGTACTTTTTGGTACTCAGCTGATTTCTTTAACTGAGTTAATTCATTAAAAACAAAGAAAAAAAAAAACAACAAAAGCAACTAAAAAAGAACAATTTTACTGGGAGGTACCCTTACTATTTCCAACATTCTGACCAGTTAATTGCTGACTGGTCAAAGGGTACCTGTAGACATTTTTGACTAATGCTAACCACAATTTATGTGTAAGATTGAAGCAGATGAGGTGAGGGCTAAACATATGCCAAAATCACCCTTCATGTTCTGATTGATGGCAAATTGCACAGTAAATACACTAATATGACAACTGAACTGATCGTGCCATTAAAAGAAGATGTAAAGTTGGTTTTACGTAGATTGGAAATGAATTTATTCGTTTACTCTGTAGACCACAGGTGGGGCCCCAGATCTACTGAACAATTAAAAATTCGTTGGGTGGAGATGTTGGCCTTTGGCTACAGCTAAAGGCGGTGCAGGCGAATGCCTGGAGAAGCTTTACCTGAAGCAGGGCTGGGTGTTTGCCCATCAGAATAGGATCTCCTATAAAACGTGGAATTTCTGTCTCCCTGAAACTTTGCTTTGTGTGCACCACTGTGGAGTTGCACAGGAGGATAAATCTCTTTTTACTGCTGCTGGTGGAAAAACAACTTATGCATAGTTCTTGGCTGACACTTGTACTGCAGTCCCCGAGTGTACCCTCGCTTCCTGCTCAGCCTCCTGTTGCTTTTAGAGTTACTTGCATTTAAATGGTCCTAACTTGGCTTTGAAGTTAATATTTCTTTGAGGGGAATGAAGTGATGTACTTATGTCTCCAATTGTTTGTTTGGTGACAGTTGTTTGCAGGACTGGCTTAGTGAGGAAGTGGAATTCGTGGAGTTTTACATTCGCAATAATAACCCGTTGCTTTTCTACAGCCCTCTCCGTCTTCAAAGCGCTGTGCAAATAGGGACTGATTAATCACACCTGAGCGCCTGATAGACCACCGTTTGGAAAAGAAAGCGTTTTGTTCCGTACAAAAGAAACGGTAATGGAGAGCTGTTAAAACACGCTATCCATTTGCTCCCCCCGTGCCTAAATAGACTGAAGCTTCAAATAACTTGGAAGCAAAACGGGAGGTGCGTATATTGATGATGTAAGGCGTATTTTTCCTTCTCCCAGTACATCCGGCGTCGGACTATTTTTTCTCGTTGACTTTACATTTCCTAGCAGTCGGAAAAGAAGAGGGAACGAGGTAAAAAACAGCCCAGGAATTCAGCGGGCGATGACTCCTGGCCGGCAAGGTGATCGCTGCTGGCCGCGCTGCTCTTCAGCCAGGCGGGCTGGGGCAGAACTGCGCGTACAAACTTTCCCCATCCACCTCAAAGGGACAAAGTTGTAACACCTCATTAAGATGCTTTAAACGCTAAAGCTGCCCTTCTGCCGTTGATTATCATATCAGAAACCTGCACCTAACGTATTTAATTAGTAAAACTACATGCCCCGGCATGTTCTCGTGGAGGAGCAAGCATCAAATTTATCTGAATTTTGGAATCACAGGGGTTGTTTCAAACTGGCCTACAACTATCTTAGTCAATGGTCTGTCAGTGCAATGAGGTTATTCTTGCCCTTTTTTTTTTTTTTTTTCCACTTCTATTCCATAAATCTCATTTTGTTTATCCCATGTTCATTCATTACCCACTTGATCCTTGTCATTAGGATCACAGCTGTACACCCAAGATAGGAGTTGACATTTTCATACAATTAGGTGTAAAGTACAATTTTGACAAGCAATTTTCTCCCTCTCTCTCCTTCAAAACTTTATTTGCTGTAGCTAATATTAACTTTTTCCTCTGTGTCTTCTTAGTGTGATTTCTGCTCAGTTTAAATGAGTCTTTATTGGCACGGCAAGCTATGCAAGTATCACCGAAGTGTTAGGGAGAAAAGAATCATACTGCTCTGAGCAAACAGTGTGAGTATGGGGAGCTGAGCCCCAGCTCTTGCTGTCCCAGTGACCAACCTGAGGCAGCTCCCGCTGAGTGCCAAACTGAGCCCAGCAGCTTTAGGATCTGAGGTGGAGAGGGGAAGAGAGGTGTGTTGAGCAAGGAGAATGCCAGGCCTGTAACACCTGCACTGTGAACTCCTTGAATTGCAATCAAATACCATTGATGTCAGTGTGTTACAAATGCCTAGGTAGACAATTTAGGAGACTGAAATTCATTAGTTGCCTTTAAAAAAGCAGGTGGATAGATAAGATCTCTCCCTGCCCGGCTTTTTTTTTTTTTTTTTTTTTTGCCCATCCCATAACTACTCTCTTTCTGATCAGCCAATCCACCTGCATTTCTACAAAATGGCACATCTAAGCTGACATCTGGATGCTGTCTGAGAGAAACTGTATGTGATAATGCTGGGCTTTTTACCACAATAACTTGACCCTCTCTCTGCTTGTATCTTCAAATAGTTTAGTTTGCAATCAAACACATGTAGTGCTACATCTACCTGTAAATAGCACTTTAGTAAAACTCAAAACTTCCCCTCCAGCTCAAAGAGCCCCTGCACTGCAGAATGCTGAAGAAAAGATTGCTGATTTGTGGTGCTTATAGACTGCCTCAGGTAACTGCTGGCCACTGATGGACCGGGGACCCTGGGCCCAACCAGTTTAGGCATGAGCTGATAGGTATGGTCTTACTTTTTGGTATAAACCTGAAGTGACAGAGTGAACAGCCTTGTCTTGCTTCTGCTGAGGTTAGTTAGTTACACTCAGCTAATGCTAATGTGACCACACCAGTTCCTGCACGTGCTGTGTGTTTGGAACAATAGGCACTGGCGCAGCTTCTTGGAGTTGTGCTCTAGCAGGAGCTTTCCCCCATCTACAGGCCCTGCGGACACCTGTTGTTAGCTCTGGCTACTTTATCTAGCTTAAACAGAAAGTAATTCTATTCAGTCTAATTGCCAGCTTGTCTATTGACTCTGCTAACAAAGAAACCAAATAGTGTCAGTTACTAAGAACAATTTTAGGGGGGAGAAGTGGAATGAAACAGATACATAAGGGTCGGTATGGGAACTGCTAATCCCTCTGACAGTGAACAAAAAACAAGCTTTGAATGCAAATGATCTTGCATGTAGCTGGTTTCTTGCAGTGGAAGGTTGCTTCTTGACTGGATTATCCCATCTTCCTCTTCCCATGGGGAGAACGTCAGCCAAAGCAACAACAAAAGCTGCTAATAGGCAAGCTTTTGTAGTGATCTTATAGTCATTTTCCTTTTTCAGCTTACACTGACAGACTATATGCTTGAGTTCAATCAGGCAACCACATGTGCATCCACAAGCATGGCTGTAAAATCTTGTAGCGTATGGACTGTTGTGTGATACTGACATGGCTTTTCTTTGAACAGCCACGTGGTAGCTCCACTGCTGAAATGAGCTCAGCTGAAGTGAGCTTTTTTTTTTTTTTTTTTTTTTAATTGAAACTATTCCTTCAAGTTTGCCCCCATCTACAGGCTGACCATCTTTTATCTCAGTTTTCTTTCCACTCTAAAATATATATTTTACTTAAGAAGCAAAGCAGTTCAGAGAGAGTGACTGCAAACAAAGAAAATGGAAAAAAGTCCCAAACACGCCTAGAACCTTGATTTGTTTAGCCAGCTGCTATCATATAGTTCACCTATCAGAACAGGTTTTGAGTAGCCCAACAAGATTTTTCTTATTTTATATGAGTTCAGTGTTTCTCTTACCTCCCAGGAATTTGAAATAGAGTGAAGTTAAAAAGAACAAGCATTTTGGAATAAGAGTTGCTTATTTGTGTTCATACATTCGTTTTTTCTAGTACTGATCCAAAATGCAGGAAGACCTTCCTTAGAATAGCTCCTAGACATTAACAATGAAGGTACAAATTTCCAGTCCTTAATTATCTTTGAGAGCACCTGTGTGAGTAACGCCTTGTCTGAGTAGAAGGGGGTCCTTGGGTGACTCAGTGTTCACCAGTGTGACTAAGAGTTACAGACAGGTCCCTACATGCTGTGGAAAGAATCTAATACTCTTTATACTTCGTTTGTATACAGTCTGTGGTGCAATAAAAAATGCCTATTTGCTATGAGTCCTGAAATGAAAATAGCATGAGGTTAGGAGGAGAGTACATGCCAGTTCTCCATAGGATAGGTGGCCTTTAAGGAATTGCCCTTCCCAGGGAGAATTGCCATGAAACATGTGAGTCTTATGGGGAATTGCTATGAAACATGTGGGTTTCTCAGATTTATCTGGGAAGAAAAGCTGTTCCAGGAACAATCAGAAATCAATTTCATTTATAAACTGATTACAAAGCAAGAAGAGCAGGGAAATGCAGAGCAGAGCAAAGGAATTTAAGTTGTATCTTCTCTGGTATAGAAGTTAACGAAGAAGTTGGTAATCATGTGGGTATACTTTGTTGCGAGAGGGAATACAATCAGCGAGAAGGCATCTTTACATTTCAGTTGCCCTTTTTTAAAAAAATATGATTTCTTGTAAAAGAGAAGGTAGGACTAAATTTGAAAAGAATCAAAAGAGAAACTAGACTGAGCAAGAAGGTGGGGAGGAAGGAGGGGGTTGTGGTTATAACACTCAATGAGGACCAACTCAGAAGATCTGGGTTCACTTTCTTAGTCTCCCAGAGGTTTCTTGCATGAATTTGGGCAAGTCACTTAGCACCTTTGTGCTTCAATTCTCTGTTTGTGCAAAAGGGTGGAATATTTCATATGCACTGAAATTTTTTTCTGATCTGGGCTTTCCTTTTCATCACCTGTGCATATGCGTTACATGTAGCACAATTATGTCATGCATAAGGCATCCTAATGTTGTATACAGAGATTTGATAAGCACATATGTGCTTTTGTACAATTCTATCTACAGATCTTCTTTCAAGCATCGGATGGCGTCATTTCTCTCAAGCCCTTAATGCAGGGTCTGTTGTATCAGATAAAGGAGAACTTCCATGGACAGGGACTCATCCTGAAAAAGATGAGTAAACACAAGAGGCAGAGTAATTACAAACTGATCAGCAAATATATCCATTTATTTCTCAAGGGATTGTGCTTCCGTGCTTTTGCACTTTCTGGAGCAGTTTTTCCTAGGTATCAGTATGAATTTATCACAGTGATATCTGTAGCTTAGCCTATTACAACACCTGTCAAGTTGCAGAAAAGGAAAGAACATCCGCCTTTAATGAACCTCTGGAACTAACAGGTCACATTCAAAGTCAAACCACTTGGGAAGTTGATATAAAAAACAGGAATTGAGCCTAATTCTCTTCATCCTAGATATTATTCCATTTTCTGAAAGTAGAGCTCTGTTTATGAAAGACAAAATGCTAAACAGCTTAGTACCAGTAGGGACCCTGAGAGTGATAGAAGGAATCATCTCCACGAACATCTAAATCCTTATCACTGGAGGCACAAGTATCTCTGCTGACTATACGAGGAACCTCAATCAGATACTTGAAGCTATGTAAATACTTCACTATACCATTTATTTTTTCATTGTGCAATTTCTTTTTCTTCAGAGTCATTATTTGCCACAGAGCAGTGGTGTTAAATGTGATGGTCTTGCCTTTGGTATGGATGGTATTATTTCCTTTTTAACAGTTTAAATCACTGTTATACTTTGATTGTTCATCAAAACCCAGCCAGGAGAAATTGAACTTAAGATTTAGAGCATGGAAAGGAAAAGATTATGGAATATTTCAATTATTTTTTTCCTATGAATCCTGAAATTATCTATTACAAGTTCGGGGTTATAAACATGTTGCTGATTGTGTGAAGCTGCTTTAAAATTCATTAATCGCTAACAAAAAGAGGGTGGCAGGAAAAACATAGCAAGGAAAGAGAGAGGATTTGACCTGACATTGCCAATATGAGGGGAAAAGGAAAGGGAATCAATCTGTATGCTACACACCGTCTCACACCTCTGCTATGTTCTGTAGAGCAGTCTTGGTTTCAGGGTAGCCTAGTGTAGTTAATTCCTTTTTTTTTTTTTTTTTTTTCTTTCCCTTATGATGTTTTTAGCTAAAGTAAAATCTGTCTGCTATCAAAAGCATTTAATTTCATTTTCACTTTGTGACATTTTGAACTAGGCATTCAGAAGTGGCCCTGAATCACCGAGGGCACATGTGGATTGCTTTGAGCAGTATGCAGCCACTCCATTAAAAGACAACATTATGATATCACGTTATATCTTTGTGTAGCTTCTTCCATCCCCTCGTTCTCCACCAGACTCATCTTATTGCTGTTTGAGTCCATTGTACAGAATAAGAGAAGTCTGGAAATAATGAAATTTCCATGAAAAAGTATTCTCTCAGATGGAGAAAGATCATATTGAGGAAGACCTAAAATATTTCCAGCAATATTTCCAAAGATTGCTCTTTATGCAGCCTATATTTCTGTTTCAGCACAGGCTGAAAATAAATAACTTTTTAACTTCATCTTTGGGCAATAAATCTTTAAGTCCATTCTAAACAGAAGTAGCTTACTTGGTAATATATTAACTGAAAATCCTTTTCCAGGTTCTAGATAATGCTTATAAACAGGATGTTTTTCATTTTTATATGAACAACCTCGCTGTTGCTCCAAACTTAACTTCACAGTGGAACCAGATGCAGGCAGCTGTGACCTTAATCTGAGTGTTGGACTCAGTGTTGCTCACTTGTGAGCAGTCACACTGAAAAACCCAGGCAAGCAATTCACTGCTCCTTGGGATTGCAATGGTCTTTCTTGATGCTCAGGGGCTCATATCATGTTTCCTGTCCCTGCAGGAGCCTGGTCTGCACTGGGAGTCTTTGCTAACAAGCTGCCGTAAAACATGCTTGGTGTTGACAAGTTGGGAAAGTAGTGGGAAGGTGTTGGAGTACTGTTGGAGTACTGTTAGCTTTCCAGTGAGTTAGTGGGCAGCTCTACTGCAAAGTGAGCATGTTGCTGACTGTACTGGAGCAAATACAAGGGCCTTAATTTCTTAAGTGTAATTGGTATCTGGAAACACCAACAGCATAGCTAAGGTCTGGTCAAAGCTTTCATGTGTTGAGGCTGAGTTAGGGGTAATAATGAAGAATTAAACTCCATTAGTCTTACAACAACAGATATATGAATAATACCCAGCAAAAATTCTGAATTGTGTCCATGATGACATAAGGCATCTTCTGCACCTCAGAATAGTACAAAGGAGAGGGGAAAAAAAGGGCAAACCTAAATGATTATTCTAAAGATGATGCCCTTGTTTCATGAGAAGCACGAAAGGGAAACGAAAATTACTCTGCAAATAGTTCCAAATGATTCATCTAGTGAAAATAAAGTGTCATGTCAATATGGTGCTTAAATTAACAGACAGAATACCCACAGGAAAACCTTTGGAGTCCCCAAGGATTCTGAATGGTGTGAACTACTCCTTGTGGTCTTCTGTTAGTAGAGTTGGTTTACCATGGGTTGTGTTATGTCTAAACATGCTTTTGACATGTTTTGTCTGGCAAGTGTTAACTGATTTATTTATTTATTTATTTTAAAGAATTGCATTAAAGAAATCTTGTTAGTGAATCTGTCCTCATTAGACTTTGATTCTAAAGGACAGCGAATGAAGTCAGAGGGCTCCTGGAGCAAGCTCCATGTGCTCACTCTGCAAGGTTAAATCTATTCCAAAAACAAAACTGGTGAAAGTACCAGTTTTCACCACTTGGCAGGTTTTACACCAGAATGGGGGTCGTCTGTCATGTTGTGGCCGCTGTAGAATCAGTCATGGGGTACTTGAATCAACATGCCATGTACTCCAACGTCCTGTGGGAACTGGCTTTCAGATTGTGATGCAATAAGGAAGCACACATATACAGTTGTAGCCTTAAGCCTCCACTCTAGCATGGGCTCACTATTTCATGCATTCGTGTCCATTATATCCTAACATGCCCTTTTTTTGTGTGTGTGTGTTCATATGTCAAAGTGTTGTATTCAGGGGGAGTTATTCTGTTTAGAATCAAGACGTGATATAACTGATGTAGTTGAAAATATGTGGAAGGCTGTGCAGACCCTGCCTTAATGAAAAGCTAGTTTTCATTGGTGGAAGTTGGTAAGAAGCAACTTTACCTCCAAATACAGCTGAGCATACCCTGCACTGTAATATTGTACCTCTTGCTGCCTACCTGGGGAGAGTGCAAAGGAGGCTGGAGAAAGTACTTCACAGTGAAACTTTTAAATCAATATTTTATCAAAAGAAAAACCAAGAGCTGCTTTGATAAAGTGTATAGAAAGTATAGAACTCTTTCATCTAATAATCAAACACAAAAATTCAGTGAATGAAAAGGAAAGCCAAGTATACTTGCATTGCAAGGTGGAGGTTTTCAGTTTTAATTGTCTTCAGATGAAGGCTGAATGCCTTTTTAGTCAAACGCATGTTCCAGGGGTTAATTTAGGAATAACAGTGTGAGAGCAGCTTTACAGAGAAAGTCAGACTGTGTGTTCTTATAGCCTTAAAATCTACAATCTCTAGAAAATACTAGATGGCTATATGAAAAGCCTTATTCTAACTCTTGCACAATGTAGGACTATGTGTGGAGAGATCTAAGAGAGATTGGCTATATTTGTGTGAAAAGATTCATAAATGCATTTTCTTCAGAGCTGGATTTGTCCATGTCCTCTGCAATTCTGCCTAAACTGAGTCTAAGTTCTTGCCTACTGCTTAACTGGAAGATATTAAACTGCTGGACCTTTTCTAGCTGAAGAAAAACAAAACACCAGATTTACCATGGTCACGTTTGTATAGCTGTGACTATTCAAAGACCCTATGAATATTAGGACAGAAAGGGACATCTCCATCGACTTGATTGACAAGTCCATTGCAATTTGTTATGAGATTGTGAAGATCTGTCCCTTGCTGCTTTTCTGGCACAGACATTTGGGAATTGCTTTTGCTGCAGTTAGAACATTGCATTGTAATCTGGAGTACTATCATGTACACAGCTGTATGCAAACCCACATCCCTGTAGGCACCATGTTGCCCAGGCTACTAAACACATATCAAGGCCTGGTCTTCACCATCATTTTAGGGAGACTGGGAAATGTAATCTATTTCTGAGAAAGAAACTTTATATATCTAAATACTTTCATCTGTACTGTGGTATTACCCACAGTATAAGGATGAACACAAATAGGGTGTGAACATGAGTAAGGGTGTCCCATGTTCAAGCTGGACAGGAAGAACTGGGCAAATTTTGTTTTCAGGGAATAACTCAGCACAGAAATGAGACTGCTCTCCTTATCAAGGCTGTGGCATTGCCCACTGCTGCTCCTCAAGCAGCTGACAATACAGCACTTGGTGCAAGATCAGGACTTCCATTTGTAACTTCTTAATCACCTTATGCCTTCTGTCCTCTACAACACAAAATAAGAAAGCAAACTCTTGGCAAAGGCCATGGAGATGGAAAATTACAATAATCAATCCTGGAGAAGACAAAAGTGTGAATAAGACTTTCAGCAGAAGTGTGACTGAGACAGTGTTGAATATAGGGCAATATAGTGAAAGTGTTAATAAGCAGATTTACAAAGACAGGAAATGTGAGAAACAAAGGTAAGCTCAGGATGAGAAAGAGTAGATGGATTTCTTTCTGCAGACACAAAATGGCATGAAAGACTTAAAATCACCAGCACAAAAATTAATGACTTTTCCACAGTGGCCACCACTATGGCGAAATTGGGAAGATAAGTTAGAATAATAAGAAGACTGATCCTCGTAACAAGGCAAGCAGAACCTGCTTAACTTAAATCAGTTTACAGTTAATGGATACATACCTGCCTGTAATTCTCATTGCTTAAATAATTTTAACAATTTCAAAGTGGAAAGTTTCAGCAACCCAGTAGATCTCCATGAAACGTGTAATGACAGCAAATTGGCATACTGTGGTAATGGTAAGAGACATTTTCTAAAAAGTTTCCGACCAGCTCTTTTATTCTGGATTTAAAATTTTGCTGCCTTTTCTGACCCATTCATCTAGTGATGATGTTACCCAGTATTTTCAGACCAGCCAAAACTGATGTGAAGATACTTTATTAGGCCAGAATGATGCTAGCCTGTTAGTTGATCAGATGGGTGAATACGAGGACATCAGCATACACTGATTTAGAGTGGACTGCTGTGAGGAAAAAAAAATAGCCAGGACCATACCAGTTAACTTCTCTGCCCAGTGTCTATCCTCATTCTCAGAGAAATTTTCTCTCTAGTGCTCCTTTAACTGTGATCGTGATGTGGCTATCAAATAGCACTAGCTGACTAGGACATGAAATGTTCCTGGAATATCCCAAGTTCCCTTTAACAGAGAGATTGAGTGGACGCATGAAAACTTAGAAGTAGGAAATTGCAAAACTGAGCTAAACATGGTCTTGGAGATTGCCTTTCCACTCTGTGTTTCATCTGTCAAGTTGGGAGCTTGACAGTAACATTTTCCTATTTTTAATAAACGTTTCTCTCCCCTGTTGCTGTGTGAAGCCATACAAACAGTGGGCAAAGCTGACAGAGAGGCTGGGGTGGCAGAATTGAAGTTGGTGGTACTGCTGCCAGGTGCGCAGCACACGTAAGTGGAAACCTTGCTTCTAACCGTCCCTCTGGTCAGGAGAATAATATTCAGTGCTATCTTTTATTGCTGTAAATAAAGACTTGCCTGACAGAAAGTGAACTTCATGTTTCACAGCACTTCTTTCAAGCAGTTTAGGTGGAGATCACAAAGGAAGTCTGTGGTCCTGACAAGTCCTCTGACCTTGTCGGCAAGAGGCATCAACCTAGATGAAACGTAAGATGGATTCTGCAGAGCTTTCCAAGATCTTCACAACAAGCAAGACTTCCAAATTCAGAAAAGGAGGCTTTGGCACAGAAAAAGCGAGTGAGGGACATTGCCCAGTCACAGCCCTGGCTCTCCCTTGCACCCCTTGGCTGGCTGGGCAAGAGGGGACCTAGGATCCAGAACCGCAGTGCATGAGAAAAAGAATGAGTGATTGGGATCAAACACTAATTGCCAGATGAACCTCCAAGGGTGAAAAAATAGATTATATTTCTCTTTGAGTATAGTTTTATGAAGATCATTGAGTCCAGCTCCTATTGTGATTCTAGGATAGAAATTTATAGGAACATTCCCGTTTAAAAGAGAAAAGGTGAAACGAGTTCCTTATCAGAGGTTCAGAGTTCTGTGAGCTGGGCAGTGCCGTTTTCCAGAGATTCCCTTCAAAATGTTGTGGTTTTCAGACCCAGCCCAGCAGCTGCCCGACCTATTGCTATTTTCTAGCATCCTTGCTACAGAATCCTTCTCTGGGAATAGAAAGGACCTGTTTTGCTATCTGAAGTCTTCTGTCCTTTCCAACATCTGAGCTGTATCAGTCCTAGGAGTTTCTTGGACCAAACCTTTCAGCATGTGGATATATGAGGTTTCCCAGAAAACAAATGGGCTTATAAACAGGCGTTTTCTGACTCCCTAAGCTGGATTACTCTTTCTGTTGTTTTCTAGCAGCTATTTTTTCACCTTGGAATGGATCAGCTGTGCCTGTTACTTCAGAAGAAAATCTGGGAGGGAGGTCAAGCTCTAACCTTCTTCATGAAAGTCTCTCTTCTGAAGCTTCCTTCCCTCTGACTGTAAAAACAGCTTCAGTTTGGTTACCAAAACTGTGGAACTGCTCATGATTTTATACAAATTCTTGAGTGCAAAACTACAGTATATTTTCTTGGTGTAGCTTATACCCGGATGACTGGCCTAACACCTACAAGTTCCTTCTATCTAAATTGGTTTTTATGGGTTTCCCATGAGCTTATCAGTTGTTTCTACACTATAGTTGTGGGATACACACACTAAGCCAACAGGCAAACATAAATGCAGTTTCCTGTTGAGTTTAGCTCAGCTATGATACATATGACCACAAAAATGTCAACATTCTACATCAAAATAGTAACATTGAATTTCCTAGCGAACCCACAGTAGCCAGGAAACTCACAGCTTGATCAAGAAAAAAAGGCACTACAAATACTAGTATTTGAACGTAAAGACAGAATTTTAACCAACTTTTGTTAACAATAATTAAAGAGCAAGGATAGGAGGATAGCTGTAGCTACACTGAAATGCGACGCAACATCATCTGATGCCTTTACTTAGGAAAACTCTGGCTGAAGTCAGGCGCTGTTTTGTTGATGGGTGGGCTGTAGGGACAGAGTCAGGGAGAGCTGCAGTATGGTCCTGGGGCAGCAGTGGGTCAGCCCAAGGGAAGCCTGGCACTGCGCTGCTTGCTAGGCTCTTGAGGAGGAACAGTCAACACTTAGCTCCCACGTCAGTCTTCTATTGTGCATTTTGTTGTTACAAGAGCTTAAAGAATATTTTTCTACTTTTCCAATTCTTTCTCTGGGGCTGTCACCAGCATTTGGTGCATACACATTTCCATTGTTTTCTCTGCATAACCAGTTAGTCAGATTTGCCCATTTGTTTGTGGGTTCTTCAGCTGGCAACAAAAGGGTTTCTTTTTCTTCTTTTTTTTAACATAGGAAAATGTGATGCAAAACCACAAATAGTATTGGGGGGGGGAAGGGGGCGGTATTCAGGGACAGGTGTAGTAACCAGGGCTGCCATTCTATTTGTTTCTGAAGTAGCCTAGATTTCAGCTGTTTATATTCTTTTAAGTATTACTGTAGAGTGCGGACAACCAGGAAGGCAGTAAGTGCTTTCCACACTCTAATAATAAATAGGGGGTGAACAGAATTCCCTGGAGGTGAACAGAAAAAAGCATAAGGAAGGGAGCAAAGAGGAAAAGACAGTCACTGCCTCCTCTTTCTAGTAGCAATGAAGATTTCCACAGGGACAGCCCTTCCAGCACAGTGCCTCACACAGATTTCTCTGGGAGTGCTTACCTGGCTGGAAGCTGATCCTGTTAAGGAATCAGTATTTGTGTGTTCTGCAGTGGGTCAGTGCCTAGAAACAGGTACCAGTTCCTGTCAGAGGTAGAGCTAAAGGAATATGTCAAATAATCTTGGAATAAAATTGGCTCTGCAGCCTACGCCTGCTGGTCAGGCCTCTTTTGAGATGCAGCAGCAGCCCACTACCACATTAGCCCCTTCAAACAAATGCTCAGGGGAAAGCACCAGAACTCAGATCACAGTGCCTCAGTGCCAGCAGCCTTCAGTGGGTGATGCTGAAGTTGCAGGAGAACAGTAAATATCCTTATCCAGAGATTTTCTGAAAAAGTTAGAACAGGGCTTTGGGACAGTGGCAAAGGCATGCACACAGCAGACTGAAAAGTGTGTTTTATTGTAAGGAGGTAACAGAGCCAGCAGGGTGATTTGGAGCATGTCCTGAATTGACTGGAGCATTCAGTCTCTGATATCTGTGTGATTTCTCAGCCATGCACAGCTCTCCCTCCATACTGATTATGTGTAGTGGAGACCGAGTGGGAAGATATCTCTCTTTAATATAGGTATATGCATGTGTTTGGGTGTGTTCTCATCTCTGCACCTGTATTAGGCATAAATGAAGTCACACAACCTTTAGTAACACACATCCCGTTATATAGCTAAATAAGTAAGTCAACCAGATACCATGGGCAACAACACAGGCATGTGCAACATTTTATGTTATATTAAAATTGTATGTGCCAGAAAAAGCCACACGCACAGCCACATCCATTATCAAAAAGGCACAAAATAAATTGCGACCTAAGCAACTGATCTGTGGGTAAGTGTCCTGGCTGTGTGCCTACCAGCATGAGGTGAAAACCGAAGAGGGAATAAGCAGCGGTGGCACCAGGGGCAGACATAGTCATATGTTCCTCTTTTTAACCTCAGTAACCTCTTTTCTCCCACTCGTAGCCCACATACCTCCACCCTCACCCTGAGCAGCCAATGGCTACCCGAAATGATAACCATGTTTGTTGGTTATATGACTCGTGATGACTAACGGAGACTTGGTTTAATAAACTACAATGTGCTTTTTTTTTAAATTGGTAGTAAAATAAGTACTACTCTCTAGCTACAAGCAGGGACTGTTTGAGCTTAATATTGCAGGAATATATGTGAGCGTGAGCCAAAATGAAAATGATCATTTGGAATCAGTATTAATAAGCAGAATTTAAATCTGAATGGCTGCAAGTCACTTACGTCAAATGAACAATCACGTGTAACATAGGTGACTAGTTCTAGGAATGAGAGTACACAGGGAGAAATGGAAAAACCAGGGGAGAAAAAAAAATAATTTAATAAATAAAAATAATCAGTAAATTCACACAGAAAAATATGGTGTTTTTTGAGGTATTGTTCCTTTATGTACAAGTAAAAGACAATTTGCCTTTTTCTCTATGCATACTAATACATATATTTTTCGTAAGAAATATTTTTTCATTATCACTAAATAGTAATTAATGCTCTCTACAATTAAAAAGAAAATAAAATGTATGCATGATGAAGGGAAATGGAAAAAACAACTGAAAATCCTTGAAATAAAACAACTTCAGATTTTTTTTTCTTTTTGTTGTTCTTATTTTATTCCCACAGAATCTCAATTATTTATGGGTTCTTGCTAATGCTAAAATTTTGCTAATAAAAGCTGTAGAAACCAAGGTTCAAACACTACACTGACTATGATAAACATTCTGAGCTATTTAATTACATGAGTGAGTGTGGATCTGTTTAATTTTTTTTTCATACCAAAAAGAAAAGAAAAAAAGAGTTGAGAAGTTGATGTTGTTATCAAGTAACATGATTTTAGGATCTAGGACTTCAAAAGTACTACATTCATGAGATTTGCAATGATCTGTACAGGCTGACAATGCTGAAAGCAAGCAGGCATTGATAATGATACAGAATGTTCATTTCCAAATTTAGCTTCTTTATCAGAGTACTAATGTATTCACTTGTTTCTTAGACATTGCTTAAATCCACCAGAAATCATAATAGCGTGTACATTTGCTTGTAACATTTTGTAGTTGAGAGAAAAACTGGCCCTCCTGTGAAGCATATACTGCAGCACCTTGAAGTCCTCACAGTTCCTTGAAGTTGATCCTATTGATAAACTTGCATGCTGACTGGGTTTTGATTGAAGCCCTTCTGTGGAGGACTGGAAGTGGAAATACTGATGTACGCAAAGAAAACCTATTCTCACAGTATTTCCTGCCTCTCACACAGCAGCAACTCACAGAAATTCTCTTCTGTTTTCATAGGTTGTTCAGAAACAATTAAGGATAGCCCTTTAGACAACATCCAAATGCTCCAGCACCCAGCCAAACTGACCTTAACTTCCTAATCCTTTATCAGCCATGACCATCAGATGAGGAAGGAGTTAATATGGTTTCTGCTAAGTCAAAAACTTAGTGTCCTTGAGTTTCCTTTTATTAAAAAAGAGATAGTGGCAGGAGAGGGAGGTAGGATGGGGACCATATCAGAAACAAATACAAGCAGCAAGGTTTACATGAAACTTTTTGTTAATTGCATAGATATAATTGCATCCAACCAAAGACACTTGGTTGTCAAATGAGTGTTTTATAAAGAATTTCCACTTCCCTCATTCCCCTCCAAGTTGTTTGCCTCAGGAGCACAGCACTGGCTTTTGCTTGCATGTTCTTCCACATTTGAGGCTCAGAATCAGTATCTGGTGTATTCAGCTGACATTTGGATGATCTGGAAATGGTCAATGTTTCTGGAAACCAGGCCACAGCTGTGGGGGCAAAGGGACTCACTGACTCATTTCTGGATGCCAAGTGTTAACACCATGTCACATGCAGCTCAGGCAGGCGTTGTCACTCCTTGGAAAGGAGGAGGAGGAGGAAGAGAAGGAGGTAACACGGGATGGTTGAAATTGTGGCAGGGAAGAGAAGACACTGAACTCTTGGCAAAGAGGCTGGCGGTAGACACAGCTTTGGCAAAGCCAGAGCAGTCTGTGAGCATGGATGGGCCTGATACGTGCTAGACAAAAGGGCTGGCAGGTGGCCAGGGTCTCTGCAAGGCAGCAGCGTGTGCCTGTCCTTGGGGGTGACTGTCCTTGGCACCCAGCCTGGGGGCCTTGCCATTGTCAGCCTCTCCTTGATTGCCCAGCAGGCCTGAACAGGGATCTGTTGTGTGTTTTGTTTATCGTCTTTTGTTTGTGACTTAAAGCGATCCTGCAGAGGGTAACTGCGCTGTTTGTTTCCCAAGCAAAGCATTCTCTGCAGTTCATCAGGACTTGCTGCCCTGTGTAGGAAGTTGCCAACGGAGGCCAAGCCGGTCTCATTGCCTGGGCAGTGGTGATGGCAGACCTCAGTCCTGCCCTCTGCAAAAATGCTGTTGTGTAGTCAAGGCTGGCTCCTTCCCCCAGACCTCCCCATTGGGTGGTTTCTGGGGAAGGGTGGAGGAGGACCCTAGAAGCTGTGCCTAGAGGAAAAGCTGTGCTTTGGCCACATGAAGCTTCCCAGCCCTGGCTGGTATACCTTCTTCTTCTGACCTGCCCATCCAGGCACTGACCCAACATAAGCCCACCAGACTGACTCTGCCTGGCATCTTGTTGCCTGGCTGGAGGAGAAGAAGGACGAGGAGGAGGGTGGTAGAGGAGCAGCAGGCCAGCGAGGCTGCAGCATCCTTCATTGATGTTGCCACCAAATGCCTCATGCCATGAGGTCATGGCCATGGTAGGTGTGTGGTAAAGCTGAGAGGCAATTCAAGACTCAGTTCATGGCCCATATAGCATGTGATGGTGCCCTGGGCCTGCTGCATGAATGTGTGGTTTCATCACGTGCCCTGGGGGCACGCCAGCCCTTTCTGAAGCAGAAGAGGTGCTGAGAACTCTATCCTCAGCCTAGAAAACATATGGCCTTGCCATCACCTTAGTCCTGGCAAAGAGAGCCACTGCACCTGCAAGCTGGTCCCTGCAGGCTTCCTTGCAATCAGCTGGCAGAGACCCTTACCTTGGGCTCACATGGGAAATATGCCAATACACAAGAAAGAATCAAAATCAGTCACGTCCTGAGTACAAGCTGCTTTCCAGTTTGCAGCAGCATCCTCTCAGTGGTTTGCACCTCTTTGAGTATTTTTAAAAATGTTCTGATATGCTGCCAGTTTATAGCAATGTGGTTTCTGTCAGCCCTCTGCTCTTTTTAATGCAGGGATTTTTTAACAGACTGATGTAGAAATGTTTTGCCATTTGATTTAACAATTTTTCTTTATTTTCCCCTCCCCTCTCTTATCTTTTCATGCACAGTGGTGCAGCTCTTGCCCATGCACCTAGCTCTGGGGGCTCTTACTATTTGAAAGGCAGGGAGAACGCTGCTCTCCCTCCCATAGCAGGGGCTTTCAATAATGCTCCACTAATGCAGGAACACTGCATGCCTGGTCCCAGTCACGTCACCTAGTTGCAGAGACCAGATATATCTAAATCTAAATGGATTTGGCATCCATAATCTCCAGCACTTCAAAATCCGTTTGAACTTACTTTTCCTGCCCTATAAACTGCTTTTTTTTTTTCCTTTTTTTTTTTTTTATTTAAAACTTTTATTTTATGGAGTGCTAGCCTCCAGCCCTTTGTAACTGTAAAGATCTGAGCTACGTGGTCTTTTCAGCTGTTCTGTGATACCTTAAAATGACTTATAGTTTTCCCAATTTTCCTGTTGCCCTTATTTCCTTAGAAACACTGAGGTTACTCTTTGGTTCTTGAAAGTGTGTTTCACCACAGTCTCTCTCACCTTAATCAAAGTGTTAAGACTGTTGCATATCTGAGACAGATAACCCTTCATCAAAGTGCTAACCTATCATTAAGACTATATAGGTATTAAAAATAAAAACATACCAGGTTGTAGACTTTCCAATTGTGGTCCTATTCATAGGATCAAGCATCCCCATTCTCTTGTGCCTCCTGTGAAGAAAATTAATAATTTTCCAGCCTCAGGGACTAGAAAAGTGTATTCTGAATACAGAAAATAATCAGAAGTGTACTTCGTTCCTTTATGTATGTATTACATATCTGTATATACAGAAAGAGAAAAAAAAGAAGCTTTTTTTTTGTGGTTTTGTGAATTTTCTGACTACTGCCAGTATTTGTGTAATATAATTGTAATATAATTGTTTTTCATAGACTCAAAGAAAGAAAATAAAGTTAAAAATAGTAGCAGCAACTGCTGTGAATGCATGGAATGGTCTGTTTTTAAAACACAGGTAGAATGCATGTGAGATATTAACTATCAGATCTAACCATATTCAGAGATTTTTTCACAGTATTTTGCACTCGCCATAAATTACTCTGAGGTTGTTAACCTCCTTATGGTATCAAGTGCTAGCTTGTCATAAGTCAGTGATGAGAATAGCGTGTGAACACAATGAGCATGTGCTTATACTGGTGGTAGAGTTAATTGTGGGCATACAGGGGGAGCTGTTCTTTTTTTACATGAGTTGTAAGGGGAATAGACAAATTCACGGCATTTAAAACCGTTTGGCACTATAAATTCTCCAAACCTCACATTGTTGGAAGCTACAGAATAGTCTCAGGAAATATAACTACGTGCTTTCCTCTTCTGATGCACTTTCCTGTCTGCATGATACAAGGCTAACCATGGTCTAACCCTGAACAGACTTTATAATGTGATTATGGCATTTCTTATAGTAATGTGGAAAAAAAAAAAACCATTCAGTTGTTTGCCTTGTATCTGGTTCTATTTATTTCCCAGTGATCCTGCAGTATGAAAGCATCAAAGAGATGTGAAGCTCACTATGCTTTCATGCTTTTTTACTTTCTCTACAGATAAAAAAAAACAAAAATGTGTAAGTGGTAATAAAGCACAATGGATTTGGGGGGAAAAAACCAACATGACACAACTACTGATAATCTCACATTCTAATTGATGCAAGAGAATTGAATTATTTTTAAGTTACTTTAAAAACCTGTTGTTTGTTGTTGTTGTTGTTTGTTTGTTACTAATTTTGTTGTGGAAGAAGTAAAGTTTTAGTATGGTCTGTATTTTAGTTGGACAAAGAGACAAAATGAGAACCAGTACTCTGAGCTTCTTTGAATTTCTTTGTATTGTCTCTAAAAAAAGTGGCAAACTGGTTTGGAAATCTTCAAGAAGCTTAAGAATATTAAGAATCTACATTGGTTTAAAATCCTTAAGGCAAGGGATCCATTTAAATTAAGAAGACTGACAGTGGGTTATTTATTGGCTTAATTCTGTTTCCACATCTGTTTGGATCATGTTTTGAAGCTATTGGGAGTAGAAAATGCTTTCAAACTGATTTTTTTCTTTTTTTTTTTTTAATTATTTTTTTTATTTTTATTTTTATTCTGGCTTAAATGCAGACTTTAAAAAAAAATAATAATAAACCAACAAAGACTTCACAAATTTTCCTTGAGACATAGGCTTCATTTTGACTGAAATCATTATCTTGTTTCATTTCTGTTTTCCAAGGCAACTACTTCACCATTTTCATTGCTTTTTGAGCCTGAAAGATTTTGGGAACGGCTAATTCCAAGCCCCGATTTTGGAATCCAGAATTTTGTTTAAATCTAGTCCTGCCATCCTTTCTGCCTGTCATAATTGCTTCTTTTTGCCTGGGTGTGCTTTCTGTGCATCCTTATGCCATTGAGGAGGGAACAATGATTGAAGATATCCATTTAAGATATTCTCTGAAGAGTTTTTGCAGTGCCATTAGAGCTTTGTTTTCTTTTGATGAAAACTTCACCTTGGTACAAAAGCAACCTTTTCAGACACAGCTGAGGAGAACTTCCACTCACAGAGAAGTTATCTGGAAAGATGACTTTCAATTAACTAAATGCTTGTGATTGTAGAAACCCCTCACTGTGCTTGTCACTGTTGGAAAGGACATTGCTGTGTAATGGAGCTCAGAGGTTGCAAGAAGACAGTGTAGAACAGCAAAAGAGAGCAGCTGGGTCTTGCCTAGAGCAGTGAGCCAAAGTGGAGCCCAGTGCAAGTTACCTCAAAGAAAGAAGAGGGCCAAAATCTATACATTAGTTTAGCCTCCAGTTCCTTTCTGGTCTTTTTCTATTACTACACTTTTGCAAATATAAAGTTCTTACAAGCTTCAGAATTATCTATAGTTTCATAATCTTCTGTAGAGCAATGTATTCTTACGGGGTTTTGCTTACTTGGTTAACAAGAGAACTCCTACACCCACTTGTAACCTTTTGACTGAAACCAATAAGATAACCCCAGAAAAATCCTGCTCTCTGAAAATCCCTCCATGCCACCCCACACACAAGCTGGGGTCATTCAGTTCCTGAACTCTCTGCAGATAATTTTGCTCAGTCTTGAACCAAGCTTTGAATTAGAAGTTCCAGTTCAGAAATGAGTCTGGAGGGGCTGGGGAGGATCTAATGTGAGGGAAGATGCACTTCAACTGCCCAATTCCCTCAGAAGGGATAAGTTAGAGCAGAGTTAGTCTCACTGCACCTTGTGCATGTACGATGTACCTGCTTGCAAATTCATAGTTGCCTTTCTCAAGGCTTCTTCAGCAAGCATAGTAATGTTGAAGTAAACTGGTCTAGCACCAGCGTAATAAGATTTCACTATACCTGCCAGCTCTCCTTAAAGTAACGGATGTTACACCAGGAAGAGTATTAATCTGAAGATGCTATTTTTAATGGATATTCCAATACACTCCTAAGGTCTGTTTGAGCTAGCGCACATTTTTCAGATGTGTACTTGTTTTAAGGTTTTGAGAAGAAAAAATGAGTGCATGTCTAGCATTTCATTACCTTCACTATTTCAAGGCACACATCTAGTCTGAGTTAAAGCAAATAATTTTGCCTAAAGAAGCAAGAAGGAAAAATAAGGCCTGGCTTAAGAATCTCTTCTTCTCCCCAGTCTTTCACTGGTGGTTTCCACTCCCTCAATTAGCACGTGCATAGCTGCATGGGGAGTTGAAGCTGGTACAACAAGGGGAGCAAAATCTTGTGCTGCAGCAATGTGGTGGCTCCACCAGACCAGCTGGGGCTGCAGAAGGAAACTCCTCCAGAGGCAGTAGAGCTGATGTAGACCCTACTCTCACTCTAGCTCCAGATGGGGTCAGAGAGGAGTATGTGGCCAAGGGACTCTTAAGACTATGGTAAAATGGCAAGCGATATGTACCATGCAAGTCAGCACTGGTACCCCATTCTCATTTAATGGTTTCATTAAAAAGCACTTTCCCTCATGTCTTAGCCTTAGCGTGGTGTCCTGATTTTGCAAACTAAAGAGCCTTCTGTTACTAGAAACTAGTTGATAAGGCACTTAAGCTGCTGGAGTGTATTGTATAATAAGGTCAATTTGTCTAGATAAAGTAATGCACCCCTTACCTGCCACCCAAGTAAAAAAAAAGACTATAGAAATTTTGTAGTGACTCTGGTTGAAGATGGGAAATAACATTTACATTACAAGGTAATTTTATGCCACTGTAACTGCATTTGCATATGAGTTCTTCCTGGAATATCTTCAGAAGAACTCAAAGAAGACCTGTCTGTGTGAGCAGCTGTGTGGGAGCCAAACGCTGATCTAGGTGTCAGTACCAGTCTCTAGATCCTGTCATTCTTCTGTTAGGTTTTGCTTTCTTTTCCCCTAGACTGTATATCCTTGTAACAAAATGACTTCTCTAAAAATATATGGCGTGGCACAGGGTCATTTACAGGATGTGTTTTCTTCCTTGGTTAAAAGCGATCCATCAGTTGGAGATTAGTTTCACTGTGGTCTTATTCCAGCTTGCCAGCACCAATGGACAATGAATTTGCTTTTCATAGCTGCTTCATATATTTTGGGCTTGGGCTATGCCACCAGAGTTCAAAAGCACAATTGTGACAAAATAGACTAAACCAGCACATCCATGGTGTCTCATGTAACTGATTCATCACCTCTGAAACCTGGTGGTTGCATTCTCGCCTGGAGCAAAATAAAAAGAAATCTGTGTTCAGCCACCACAGGAGCTTAAGGGAAAGGACTATCTTGGAGCATGGATAAAAGCAAAAACTTCTCCCAGTAACATCCCCTGGGAAGAATTGCATCTCTGCCTGCCGAGGCTCAGAAGCTACAGCTATCAGGCAGAGCCAAGGAAAGTGGCTGGAACAGAGAGCCCAGGCTACACCTATGTCTTCTAGGGACTGTCAAACTGCTTTAGCTGTGTTAATAACACATGGTAGTTTAAAGCTTCTTGCCTGTGCTTTTCAAATATCATATAAGGAATCCTCTGCCTCTCACTGGAAGCAATTCCTCTGGTTTAGATCGACAACTGTTATGGCAGACCTCAAGATAACCGTATTTCATCTCTATATCTGCACTTCTGTCATTGCTGCTTTTCTTTGGTATCTCCGGGCCTATATAATGAAGAGGTGGAGTGAAGCATCTGACAGCAGTATTTCACCAGTACGTCTGAAAACAGTTAAACACATCTAAAGAAATGGTTCTTTCATGCAAAATAGAACAGGAGTTGTAGACAAAGATAAGCCCATGCAAATGATGGGTAGTATCTGATTCCTAGAAGTATAACTATCATCAGGAAACGTAAAGCATAGATGACAGGGCTGTATGTGGTGCTATCTGATGGACGTGAACTAAAATAGTGCAGGGCAGGAAGTTATGGGGAGGTAATCCAAAGGAAACTTCTTTGTGTTGTTCACAAGACCAGTGATGTCCTCAATGGTGTCACTCTTCACATCCCTCTTCCATCTCTTTTTTGTGAGATGATAAATTATTTTTAATGGCACAAAAGTCACACCTTTGGTTCTGCAGTGGATTGGAAGGCATAGCTCAAGGATGATTTTGGTTGTTCCATGTTGGTAGTGATTTCTCCTTCCATATGTGAGTGATGATACAGTCTGCCACATTCACTTCAGTAACAACATTGAAGGAAAGCTGTGAACAGTAAAATTAATGAAGCAGAAGGAAACCCAAGAATACCTTACATTGGGCTCTTCTATAATTAGCTCAAACTGAATATTCTTCGCACACAAATGTGCACTTGCCTTTCAAACTCAGTTAAATTTGTGGTCATGACTGTGGCTTTCACAATTTCATCACAGATTGAGATCATTGATAGAAAGTGTATACCCTCCTTCATTTGTTAGGAGATACCCATCCATTTCAGTTTTCCACCCTGGAATAAAAAATACTGGAGAATTGTATTGTTAATTTGTTCTATATTTCTAAACAAGAGAAACATCTTGTACCCTGCAGTTAGCTTAGCAAACAGAAAAACAGAGAGGTACCCCCCAAAAGAAGAGAAGCTTTGGCATCAGCATGGCCTAATTCTTTGGATTCCTATTAAGACCTCTGTAAAAAAGAGAAATAGTATTTAGGAAGCTGATTGGATCTGACCTGCCTTTAGGATAAGCCTGAGGCTGCTCTTGACTTGATTGAGTGGCTCCATCACTGTACATCAGTGAAGTCTGGAGAACTGATTTGGCTTTATCCTCCTAGTTCATGCCTAAACTGACTTTTGGATCCTCTCAGCAGGTTGAGAGGGGGGAGCCTGAGAACTTCAGGAGATCTTCCAGCCCTCCCTTTCATTCTCCTTTTCTCTGTGCACTTATAAGAGCCACTTTCTTGATACAAACAATAGCAAGCAGATAAACCTTAAAGTCATATTTTATTTAAATTTAGGAAAAAATTAGAGAGATAAGAAGACGGGACAACAGAAGAATTAAGGTATCATATATAAATTTATATATAATATATATATATATATATATATATATATATGGCAATTAAAATTTTCCAGCTGTGTAAGGATGGGAAAAAATAGGGCAAGAGGAGGCTGAGGAATCCTGTTATCAAATGAATAAGACCTCAGCACTTAGTCTTCACAATGCTAAACATAGAATAAGTTCACTGTTATTTAGTGGTGCATTTGGACTTTTAGGATATGCAAAAATGTTGTCTAACAACTTTCAGAACAGAAGCATAGCAGCTATTTTGGGTTGGGAACATTCTGCTGCTGTTGGTTTTGTGTGGTGCAAACAGGTAACCGTATCCTGAGAAAGGAATCATCATATTCAGTACGTATTTATTTTGTACTGTGAGGATCTTTAAACATGCAGTGTTTATTTATCCCTTAAACTGCTAGTGCATCTCTCCTTCCCAGCTAAAAATTGTCCATGTGACATTGTCGTTTAGCACTTCCAACAGAGTTGGTAATACAGTACATCTGTCACAAGCAGGATTACAATTTGTTTTCTCACCTCAGTCTCTTCTTAAATCTTTAACAATAACAAAATGACAAATTGTGGGCAGAATAGAAAAGTATTTATGTTTTCTAACCATTTAGGATGTTTCGGTGCTTCCTGAAATCTCAGCATGAGAGCAAGTGCCCTATCAAGGGATAATAAGGCACCCATATTGAATTAATTATGATCTAATCAAATCTGATTTCATCTGATCTAATCTAATCTCATGTCTGTCCAAGCAGTGGGACTTCATTATGCTATCTACAGGCATGATGCTCACACAATGGCTTGGGAAGTTACTCCTAGCTTTATCCATGTGTCTTTTGATAGCTGTGCCGATTTGTCCTTGGTTTCTGGCTTCAGGGATTATGCCATGAAGAGGAGGCGGATTGCTCTGATACTTCTATGAAGAAGTTGCATCATGCTTACAGACAGCAGATTTAGTTCCTTTAGGTGATCCCTTCCTTGACAGAGAGCTGATGCAAAATTAATTTTAACAGCAACAGCTGGGCTAGTCTAAGGCAAATAGCAAAAAGAGGGCAATACCTGTTACTAAATCCAAATGCCATTCAAAAAAAGGGATATGTTTCTGGGCACATCATTTTTCTTCCTTTTTGTTTTTAAATCTGTTGTTGCCAGTTGTCTTAACTGGTTTCTCCCTTCAGGGCTTCTCTTGTTGTAGCAGCTGTGGCATTCTACATTGGCATTTCTCCATTCTCTCTGCTCTGAAGGACTGTGAAACTACTGGGCAGTTATGTCAAGTCCCTCGTGGCAATGGATGAACTGTGGAGCGATGGTCTTCATGGTCCAAGTGAAGCATGATCTGGTTATGCGCTGAATGGATGATCTGACATGTACCACACAAATGCTGCAGGGCTGTTGGTGGTATCTGGGGAGTGCCTACCTTTCCAATGGATCTTCCATTTAGCTATGGCAAAGCACAGAGGTAGGGCTTATTTCTCACAGGTTTTTGCTGATCAGTAGTTAAGTGTATGTGTGAATGCCAAGCTGAGCTGATCTTTGTAAAGACTGTTGGCTGAACTGAACCTACGAACTCCTAATACTTATGTGCAATATCCTAAGTGAAGATCTGTGCATGTGGTACTCTAGGCAGGCACCTTGTCCTCATCCATCTGAGTCAATAAAACAGCCGCAGGGAAAATCCCCGGTACAGGAACTCAGTCATCTGTGCCAGTTCCCAGTCCAAGCCGGCAGCAGTATTCCCAGCAGGATGTGGGCAGTGCCTGGGAGCCAGAAGAAGCCATTCCCAGGGATCAGGCTGGAGGCAGCCATAAGGTTTTGGAATAGAAAAGCAGGTGGTAGCGCAGACAGCAGCCATCCTCTGCTGGATGGCCTCAGCAGTGGAGAGCAGTCCCCAGCACATTTAAGTTAAAATTGTATGGATAGAGCTTTAAGGCTGAAGTGTCTCTGTGTCACAATGGGATGGCAAATGGTTCCTTCTGCCAATTATTGGCGGGTATTTAATATGTACCTTAGGGCACATGCTGTGATCAAGGAAGGTCGTGCTGATGTTGCGTGAAGACTCCTGACTCCAGCAGTGCCACGCTGCGGTAGAACACAGAGGAGAATCATAAGTGCAAAGTGCTTTAAGATCACACTCCAGCAACTTTTACCAGAAAAATACTCTTGATTAGAAGTGTGATCTTTTTCAACAGCATTTCTATATTACCAAAAGCCCTTTGTGGATGCAGTTACGCTAAGGGAAAAGTAAAAGCTTTGGTCAGTATAGCTTATTTTGTTCATGGAACCTGCATAAACTGCACTACAAATGCATGGTTCTGTATATGGAAGCAGCTCTTCACAAGGAAGACAGGGATACACCAGCTAATGTCTCTTGCCCTCCTTCTTCCAGCATAGAAGAAAGGCAGGCAGCTTAGAAGTCTCAGACAGTTGCTTAGTATCTAGTAGATGAGTAGATGAATCCTCTCTTTTCAAGGAAATTGCTTGTGCAATGGAAGAATTACTTCTGAAAGTAGACTGTATGTAGCATAGGAATGGAAAAAGACAAACAAGGAGGTCTGACATCATAATCTGTTATGGATTACATAGGGTTTCCTTTGCAAGTACTCTAAGTCTGTGTATACATGTACACTCATTCATGCCTCTGGTATTAACAATAGAAGCTAACAGTCTTTGGTACAAAACACACAGGGCATAAGAGGAAAACTCTCCTGTAAGCAGATTTGCCAGCGTTTGAATCCTGCATTAGCAGTGCTTTAGGACTGCTGTCTGCACATGCAGGAGATAGGGCACAGCAGGGAACTGCAGGGCTGGCACTTAGCAGATTACATGCTAGCCTCTTCTCAATGGGTTTGCAAGACCATCAAGTACAGAGAAAGAAGAGAAGGGATTTTGCCTCCTACCGAGAGGCTGTCAGAGCAAAATGAAACCACACAGATGTTTTTCTCCTTCGCAGTAGACATGTTACATGTGAAAAAAGAGTCTCATAAGTGAAGGGTAATGGGATCAGTTACCTGTCCTATGTGAGATGCTCCCCCTGTTGAGCAGTGGAACAAATCACTTCGATGAAAATTAGTTGAAAGAATTTGGGCAGAATTATTTTTTTACATCCTGTTAATATATGTGATAAAAGATGTGTCTGTTTCCTGCTCACAGGTCAGGACTTCACGATAGCAGAAAACTGACAGATTCAGAACAGGCAGTTTGTCCTCATCTCAGAGAACTTATGATCTGGCAGCCAGGCCAGAGACTCTGAATAAAGACCCAGGTGCCTGTCAGAAACAGTGAGACATTCCTGCTCAGTGTTCTGGTTGCCCACCTAATGAGGAGCAGTGAATTGAAAACAAAATTGTTCATGTTTGGAGTACTTTTTTGGAAAAGTTCAGAGTCAAGAAAGGGATGGTAAGAGTGAGTGAGTACAGGGAAGTTCATTAACCCGGTCACACACATGCAGGTCATAAAGCACAAACTGCACCAGCAAAAGGTTTTTAGGCCCAGGGGAGATGGCCACACCTCTGTTGTGTAGTGGTCTCAAATCCCAATTGAACATGTCTTTGGCATTCGATGTACTTAAGTGTACCTTCATGCTGGGCATGGGGAGGGAAGTGACTCTTGAATAAGCGCCATCAACTTTGGCATGAAAACCTGGCCACAAAACCCATCAGAGCACGCATTGGAGAAGAGACAGCTGATACTCATGTCTGAAGAAGGCTGCACATCTGTGAGGCTGCAAGCTGATACAGTCAGGCACAAAATGAGCTGCATGGCAGGGCTGCAGCACTACGAATCCTGCAAGATGCCCCTGCTCTCCCCTCCCTTGACAATACAAACCTTCAATGTCTCATCTTTTTGGCTTTGCACTTTGTGTAATCATTAACATGAATGCCAAGGGCTTGGTTAGTGAGTGTAAATGCTACCAGTTAGTAAGGCATCATTTTACCACCCCTTCACACCACCGTAAAGCAGGAGTGTGGGCTACGGAGCAGTAAAGAATCAGGCCCAGGTATTCACTTCATTAGAAAACCATTTGCTGTATGAATAGCAAATAAGAAGAGCAAGTCCTTGTGTGCTGGAATTGACTGGACTTGGAGCTTGAGCTGGAAAGGTTAATGGAAAAGGAGAGAAATAGAACTAACAAAAATAACTGTATGTGCATTTGAATATTAGGAGAAGACGACAGATTTTACTTCACGTTTTCCTGCTCCTAGGCAAAGCTTCAAGCCTCAGCATGTTTTTTTAATGCATTTAAAATAATTTATATAAATATATAATCTATGTTCATACAAATACAAGTGTTTGTAGGTATGTATATATGCATATTTGGAAATAATTCCATTTGCAGTATGTTTTCAAGGATAATTCTCTTTGAAAGAAAATTCCTTTGCCCTTTCACGCGTTTTGCATGTGGAAGGTATGTACTTTTTTTTTTTTTCCTTATTTTGTTTGGCTTTGGGTACTTCTTTTGTTGTTTTGGGTTTTTTTTTTTTAGATCTGCTTTGCTGTAGGCCCTGGAAACAATAATAACAAAATACTCTGGCAGTTGCTTCCATGTGGCTTGCCAAAGGGGTGTTAAGAAATTTTCCTAGTTGTTCTATATGTGTGAGCTGCAAAGAGGTGATAAATTGCTGAAGGAAATTAAAGCCGGGGGTTGAAGCTGAAGTTTTGTGGTATTCTGATTTGGGCAGCCTTAGATTACAAGCTGCCGGTTGTGTTGGAATCAAAAGGTTAGTTGCTCTCTCTGATTTACCCAGGAGTGCTGCAAGGGCAGATTAATGGATAAAAACATCATACAGCCTCTGGTGCTCTCTGTGCTTGGTCTACTCAGGTGCTGGAAAAGGAAACTCTGGTATGCTGGAAAGGAGCAGCTGAAGTGGTAACTGTAGTGCTTTGGACAAGCAGTCATCTCTCATTGTGGAGACTGCCATGGTTTGGCACTGGAAGGAAGGTCTTTTGGCTCCAGGTGGGGACATCAAGACACAGGGCTGCACCGTGATTAGCCCCATGTTTTTCAGCAAAGCATGAGGATGTCTGGCAGGACAGCATGTGGCTGCACCAGTAGTGAGGACCTTCCACTCTTTGCTTTGCTACCATCCTGCAACCCTGCCCAAAGCGTGCTGCAGACCCAACTCCAATGCTTCGTCAAGATCCAGGCGCTCTCAGAGCTGCCCATGGTCGTGTCCCACAGGTTTACACAGACTTTCCTGGCCTTGCTGCAATGAGAAGGACTGAAGTGGAGAGTGGGATGAGGTTATCTGGATGCAGTGATGTGAAGGGGCAGTGGTTTTCCAGGCTGATATTCAGACCGGAGCTGTAGCATTGATGCTCCAAGACTGTCACTTCTTTGTGCAACTACCACTGCTAAAGTAAAAAAATTATTTTCTTCATTTGCAAGGCTGTGAAAACACACTCACCTTCCTGCGGACGTGTGCGGAGTGGAGGTGTCAACTCACCCCATGCAGTCTGATGTGGGCTATGTCAGTGTGGTCACCTGGCCCCTGGATGAGGTAGTTTTGGCTCCTTCAGGTCAGGCCTCACAGTACAAAGGCTGAAGAGCTTCAGAGAGGGAGGAGAAAGACAAGAAGGATTGTGCCTGGCCTTTATCTCTTGCATGCTTTGGCCCCAGGAAGAACCCCACAGCATGTCTGCCTAGTGAACAACGAGTTGAATGCCTGGTGATTTCCAGTGAGTCAGGAGCAGCCCACACTGAGGTTAGGCACCAACACAGAGCAAGACACCCTCTCCAGCTCTCCAAGAACCAGGAATTGAGTTGAGGGAATCTCTTTTTCACCTGTCTGTCAAAATCCCCTTGTTAAAATAAGTATCACCCTACATCAAACATGTCAAATAAAAGCTCACCTACTAAGGCAGGCTTGCAGTTCAAGCTATTCAAAACAGCAGTGGCAAAGCATTAAAACTGAAAGTAACAACGTGCTCCCCTCAGATCAGCATCGCTGGCTGTTTGCTTCTGAGCCATGGGCCCCTGTGCAACACCAGCTGCCTGGATTATCCAGGCAGGAACGGGTGGGAGTGTCAGTGCAACAGGGCCATGTGTGCTGTGCTAGCACTTGATACAGTCATGGGCTGCCTTGAAGGGTTTGGAAAGACCACCTAGTCACTGAGCATGGAGAAAGAAGAGTGAGAAAGCATGGGGTTCCTTCAGGTGACGCCAGTCAGCCAGCTTGAGCTGTGAGTACATGCGGTAACTGGTCTACTGACAAGCCACATTTTGCTTACAGCATGGTTATCCAGCAATTGCAAGTAGCAAGCCAGTATAGTTGCTCCTTCACAGACAGAAGGAAGGGAAGCTTAAATTTCTTAATAATTTATCATAAATATTGCACTCTGCCCTTGCACAGTGCAGAGTAAACTTGCTTGTAATTCATGCTGGTGTCAGTTCTGTGTCTCTGCTTCATTGTAAACTTACATTAGAAATCCTTTCCTTGAACCAATTCCAGGTTTGTTATACACTAGTAATGGACATCTACACTAATACTGAGTGAGCTTATAGTGATTTGTTATACCAGATTTTAGAAACCTGTCATGAGACCACAATTTGCTAGTGTTATCTCAACACCTTGTGCAGAGATGCAAGGATGGTTTGGTGACATATCATCCTTGACACATGACACATAGAGTGCATGCTTCAATCAACATGTTGTGCCTCTGGGCAATGTGGTGCTGCAGCCTCTGCAGAGGAATGCCACTGCCTGTGAAACCTCCTCCTTTGCAACTAATGGTGATGGCAGTGCTGTGGGGACTGCAAGAAGCAAGGAACCTAACCTGATATTCAGAAATTAAATACACCAAAATACAACAAGTTTTCTGCAAGATTGTTGATGCTTTATTGTTTGCAGAAATGTCTAAGCAAATCAGAACGTGCTGTTGTTTTAATTATTCAGCAAGTGGCTTGAGGAATACTGATCATAGTAGCTCTACTGGGACTAGGACCAGGATAAGCTCATTATAATTTGCTTCATTTCATCTGAATTCTGCAGTAACTCACCCTGTTTATTTGAATTCTGGTTGTCCTGATTAACTTGAGCATGGTATGCCCATATTGTACCTCAAAATGAGTGGTGGTGATGAGCAAATACCAACACAGTGATATTATAATCCATAAAATTATGCGAGATGTGAAAAAAAAAAACTTACTATTATCTGTCTCTAAGTAGTGGGGCCAGGATGTGTTTTCATAAGCAGTAGCTCAACCTGGCTTTGCTGCAAGCAGAATCTGGCTTTAGCTGTCCATTAGCAAAAAAGCAGCATGTTTCATCTCTGCACCACACTGACATCTCTCTTGCAGGAAGAAGGAGAGATTGACATTCTGGTCATCAGCTGAGCAGAAGATACTGATGGAGATGTTTCTTCATGCAAACAAGACTGCAAGCCCCAGCTCCCTTCCATCTGATGAGAAGATAATGCATGAGATGAGATGAGAATGTGTTGCTTTCATGAGCTAAGTGCTGACTTTTGGCCATACCAATGGTAACGAAAGGTTACAGAAATGCTGAAACTCAAAAACATAAACACAAATATCAGACCTCCAGCCCTCCCATAGGGCATTTCTAATTGTCAAGTGAAGGGATGGGAATTGCTGTGATAAATGTCATGTATCTTATGGGTTGTTACACAACAGTGGTGGGGGAAAAGGAAGGTGCAGAAAGGAGAAAGCTGGAACTACTCATATCTACTTGGTAAAAATAACATGCCTTTTGAATAGAAGTGTGTTTTAAACACATTATTTGAATGTGTAAGGGGTTATGATGGTCCTGAAAATACCTGATGACCATCATGTTGCTACAGAGGCATTGTGCCCACCAACACTTGGCCATTACGACATTGCCACTGGGTTCAACAACAAGCAGGGCAAGATGGGACTAACCATGCTCAGGGAGCTATACCTCCACAGGATGATCATGCAGCGTTTTTACATATGATGGATGTGGTAAATGACAGCTGCTATACTAACACTGCACTCTACTGTATACCTGGCACAAGAGTTAACATGAGCTAGCACCAAGATTTGCAGTGTCACGGGTGGTGGGTATGCACCCATCAAAGCCTCCTGTACTGTGGGAACTTTCAATGGTTTAACCTAAAACCAGTTTCACGCTGAGAAAAATGCTGTGCAAGCATTTGGTTTCAGTTTAAACACCGTTTATTTTAAAGACACCTCTGGGGGTGGAAGGGTGCTTTTTGTTGTTGTTGTTTTTTTTTTCTTTTTTTTTTTTTACCAAAATGAGTGAAACCAAATGAAAGGTGTCTGCCTACAAGCAATGCACTGGAGTAATTATGGTCCCTGCAGTGAGACTCAAGTAAATATTTCTGAGACAGTTTCTGAATTTTGCAGAGCATTTGTCTGCATTTACCCCTGCCGGCACCACAGAGATGGGGCACTTCAGCCTAAGAGCTGTCAAAGCAGCCACGGGTGCTGCTGCACCAAACCCCCGCAGTCATTGGGCCACTTGTGATTATGGAAACAGCATTTTTTGTCCATCTGTCAATGTGGTCAGAGGTGAGTCTCAGACATACTGTGACATAACAGCATGTTCTTCCTCTAGGGCAAGAGCTGCAGCTGAATTCATCAATAGGAATGGGAGGTGGAGAGACTTTCTTAGGTGGACTGCGCTGGGGATTCACTTCCAAGTGGGATACCACATTGGGTGCTAACGATGCCATTGACACCTACTCCCGCTCTAACCTGATCACCTCTTCACGGAACCAGCTGGCCCTTTGAAGATATCTCCTCACCCAGTGTTAACCCCAGCTTGTTTTTCTCCCTGCTTCTTGGTTCATGGTGGCACGAGCCAGAGCTCCTGGCTGGGTCTGAGGAGGGACAGAAAAGAGCTCTGAGGCATCTGTACTTTAGGCTGAGAAAGAGCACTCATTTGGAGGGTTTGGTGCTGTAAAGCAGGTGAAGTGGCTGAGCTTCTTCTGGGAGGTGCCAGGCTGCCAGGAGCTCCCCTGGTCAGGGGCAAGAAAGATGTCCCTCAGCGGGTACTGGGGTATCACAAAAGCAGCTGGTTAGGTGAGAAGATATCTCATCCCTCATCTATTTCTCACTAGAAGCAGAAAGCACAGAAGCTAAGTCTGTAATTTCCCAGAGGGACATGTTTTCTATAGAACCTCTTTCTTCCATGAAAAGGAGGAGATGCCTCCAGACCTATCCTCTGACACCTATAACTACTTTGTACCAGACAAAGTAAGCAGCTGGCGTGAACCTGGGCCCTCAGTAAAACAAGTGTGGTTTCAGGAAGTCAAAAGAGGGTTTGTGATCTCCTGCCTCTGTCCCATGGCATTACTGTGGGGCAGCAGAGCAGAGCACAGCCATCCTGCTGCTTTCTGAAGGCATCTGGCAGGTTGTGCAAGCATAGCCAGGTGTCCAGCATCCCTGTCTCTTTTTGTAGGTGTGAATCTCTGTCAGACACCTGGAAATCCTGGACACATTTCCAAGAAGACGGGCATAGTCATTTGATCGATCATTGTTTGTTCTGGTTCTTGCTCATAGGTTTAAAACCCATCTGCATTCATATCTCCGCTTCACCCTGCAAATAGCAAAGCAGATGGTGACTAAAGGAGCCACTAAAGGAGGAAGGGTCACGTACAAAGGTGTTCACTTAACTCCAAAGGTCTTTACTCTCTCAGTTAAAGGCCCTTCAGTTTGGATATCTTTAAATTTATTCTGTCTGTATTCCTTTTGCATAGCTCTTGGACAAAAAGGTTTGGCTCTATAAAAAAAAATATTGTCAAGCTGCTGCGTGAGGAATGAGCCACACATAGAAGATACGTAAGTACATGCTCATGAAAAAATCAAACTCTTCCCTCATATGTGATGATGCCTTTTCCATGTCTAGTGTTGTCTTAGCTTCATTTTCATTACTTCACACATAAAAACATAAGTTAAAGGATGTGCAAAATGTCACACAGTGAAGTAAAATTACTGGCTGATCTAAGAACTTCCACCCCAAGCAGAAGACTTACCTTCTAAACTTTGACTCTGTGTCAGAACCAATTATTTTAATGTAGATTTTTTTAAATATATATGGTAGCATCTAAGGCTTTGTCAATATATTTAAACGTGTTCTACAATATATACAGTAATTGTTTTTCAGTGAGGTCCAAGATACATGAAAGATTCTAAAGATAGAGGACTTTTCATTGATGGCAACTTTTAAAAAATAAAAGCTGGATTGTTACATGAAGGAGATAAAAGGCCATGAAATAGATATTAAGGCCATGAAGTAGATGAAGTAGATATTTTTACTCTAGCATAAGAGAAGATTTTTAGCTTCTAAATATGCAGAGACACTGTATCAACTATCACAAATGTGTGCCAGTGATGCATCCAACAACACTTAATTATCAGTTCTACAGGAAAATTAGGTGAGAAAATTACTTGTCTTTTTATATTTATTTTATTTATAAAAACCCAAAGATGATGACAATTCTCTCACTACAGCATGTTAGACATAGATGGTTTGCCTGTCTTATTTTTCTCCCTTGGTGATGCAGATTGATAAATTCCTGCAGTGTGCTCAGTTTAATTTGTTACTCTTTTACAAATTCATATTGTGTAATTTTAAAGACAGCTGTCTTCAAAATTGGTAGACATTAAGCAGTTTCATTTTTTATAGTGTCTTAGATCAGAAATGTTTGGGATGGAAGTAAAGAAACCAATCTGGTCCACTACTCTTGACCTTCTTTGCATTGTGAGGTTCATAGTCATGTGTTGATATTTGTATGTCCTTCTTGCTTTCCTCCTCTGTAAATTAACTGGGGCATTAAACAAAATCAAAACATGAAAATTTTTGCAGATGGGCAGATATCAGCTAAAAGATATTGAAAGCTCTTGTGCTGCCAAATGTGGCTTGTTCCTAAAGGAACTTCAGAGGAGAAGACTTGTTCTATTTGTTTTGAGTTTACAAATGTAACTTAATGGCAATGGAAGAAGTGTCTCAGCTTGGAAAAATACCAAAGCAGGCAGGGGTGATTCCAGATACAGTTTGTTTTTGTACTGAACTTGGTTTCTCTGTGCAGAGGGTCACACATAAACAGGGAGTGGGGATGGCATAGGGAACAACTGAAGTAGCCATTACTGATGAAAGAAATGTTTGCCAAATACTGTCCTATGCTCAAATAAGGTATCTGAGAGAGCAACAGCAGCTACCATGGTGTGTGTTTCATTTCCCTCACCCTGGGACATCCCAGGCATAACAATGCTGCACGGAGAAGAAAAGAAAAAAAAGAAAGAGAGTAGGAAGGCTGAAAAGTAAGACGAGAAACCAGTCTGTGAATGTGAAGAAAAAAAAATAATAAACTATCAGGAACTAAACTTGTTTTAATTTTGTCACCGGTACTGTAGGGTTCTGGCATGCATCTGTCAACATGGCTGACATAGCCACACAGGAATATCGTGATGGGAAAAGTCTTGGGTAGAAAAATCTTATTGCATACATATGATGAAAGAGAAGGGAAAGGCAATGTTGGAAGAGGACAACCTGTTCCCAGCAGTCAGTAAAGTCTCCAATCATTTTACAGCAGTGGCAGCTGCCTCTTTCTCAGTGGTAAGGCAGGAGTGCCCCTGGGAGCATGGCATTTCTAGGGGAACAGATCACAGGTGATGTCCTTTTGAGGGCAGATTTGGTTGTCCTTCATGTAAAATACAAACAGTAATGGATAAACAGGAGTATGGCATTCACAGGGAGGAAGCTGAAGAAGATGGTACATCAGTTAGAAGGAACACGTTAATTTGTGCTTGATTTCCATCAGGTGCCAACCCATTAAGAGAATATCTGGTGAATTAAGACTGGAAAAGGTGAGAAAGAGGGAGAGGGGAAAATCTGGCTGGGGAGGAACCAGAAGGAAATCAAGCATAGCCTGCAAAAGCAGCCTCCTTCCCATCAGCCTTCCAGCCAGTTGGGCAGGCTCTCTCATGTGCCAGGCTGCTGTTCCTTGTGAGTACAGCTGGTATCCCATGCAGCAGTAGGGTCCTTTTCAGCTAGACTCGTTCCTCTGGCTCAGAGACATACCAGGCCACATGCAACACACTGAAACTTTAATAAGTGCTCTGTGTAGCACTGGTGCAGGTGGGCAAGGCAATGGCATGGGAACACCAGTGCACACATCTGCTTCTGCTATAGCAGTAAGCTGCTGCTTCACATGCCACATTCCAGTATGTGGAGAAGATCATGGATGGAAAGGGGTTGGTGCATAGTGAGCAGCCAAGAAAGGCAGGTGTGAGGCAGGTAATTCCAGGTGCAGGTACATTCATTTTCTTCATTTTTTTTTTTTTGATAATCTGATAATAAACATGCAAGCAGGGATGTAGGTAGCTGCTGGATTTGGTATTGGCACTAGAGCTGGCACATCCAGCCTATTTCTCTATTGTCTAGGAGTGTGCATGCCATTACAGCCAAGGAAATCATGCTTTCCTGGGACTCAGTTTGAACAGTGTCTAATAAAAGGCCTGATGAAGAGAAACTTCTGCAAGATTTATTTTCTCCTGGGAAATTAACCAGTGTATACCACAGTACACATGGCATATGGCTGCCTGTCCATGGGAGCACTGCATCCAACTTCTGATTCAGCAAAATACTGGAAGTGGTGGTGTGATAAATTGGGTTTAAACAGAGGTATAAGGTTTGATATGGGCTTAACCAGTCATTTCTGCATAGATAAATGTAAAACACAAAGATTTTTATTGCGACTCAGAGCTAGATTTTTCTCATACAAGCAATGGATTAAAAGTGAACAGCTACTGAGTCTGATTGCCAGACTAAGTCAGTTTATTTTCTGTGTGTATTATGCTGTCTCTTCACCTTCTGAATATTAAGTGAAAATAAGAAAAGATAGGGGTAGAATAGAATCATAGAATGGCTTGGGGACCTTGAAGTCCACCTGGTTCCAGCCCCTTTGCTATGGACACGGTTGCCTCCTACTACATCATGCTCAGGGCTCCATCCTTGAACTCATCCAGGGATGGAGCATCCATAGCTTCTCAGAGCAACCTGTTCCAGTACCTCACCACCCTTAGAGTAAAAAAAATCTCTCTAACATCTAACCCAAATCTTCCCTCTTTCATTATAAACCCATTTCCCTTTGTCCTATCATTATCAGACGATGTAAAAAGTTGGTCCCCCTCCTGATTATAAGCTCCCCTCAAGTAATGGAAGGCCACAATGAGGTCTCCCCAAAGTCTTCTCTTCTCCATTTTGAAGAAGTCCAACTTCCTCCGCCTGTCTTCACAGGAGAGGTGCTCCGGCTCTCTGATCATCTCAGTGGGCATTCTCTGGACCTGCTCCAACAGCTCCCTTTCTGTGCTGAGGCCCCAGGTCTGGATGCAGTACTGCAGATGGGACATCATAAGGGCAGAACAGAGGGGGACAATCACCTCCCTCACCCTGCTGGCCACTCTCTGTTGATGCAGCCCAGGATACTGTTGGCCTTCTGGGCTAAAAGCACACACTGCTGGCTAATCCCCAGCTTTTCATCACCAGGAGCCCGAGGTCCTTCTCATCAGGGCTGCTCTCAAGGAGTTCTTCTCCCAGTCTGCATTCATATGTGGGATTGCCCTGATCCAAGTGCAACACCATGCACTTGGCCTTGTAGTACATCATAAAATAGCATACAATCCACAAAGTGCAGAGTATTCTGTCTATTTTATTTATTATTGCTGTTATTGTTGAATTATGCTCTGTCCACTGGAGACAATAGCCATATACTTTGCAATGGACAGTTAAGGGTTATCAAATAATTGGATGGATTTCTTTTCATGTCTGATCATTTACAGATTTGTTTATGCTCAGTGTTCAAGTGTTCCTGTGATATATCTTGTCTAGGAAAGAAAGCACTCACACCAGCCACCACCACATTAGTATAAGTTCTTTTCTCAAGTTAATGATATGTTGTAACAGAAAACCTAGAGCAAGATTTAAGCTTCTACTAAACTTGGTGGCTTTACATTATTTGCAAAAATCATTAAAACTGAACAAAACATTTAAAACTGTGCAAAACAAACCTATGTCATTTTCCTAAATAATGGTGGTTCTAGAACACAGATGTTTTGATGGGTGTTGTTCTCATATACTGTGTTTCTTTTGGAGGTTCAGAAATTGGTATGCAAACGCCCAATCCCCTTTTGTATTAACCTTATTAAGATCAATAAGCATTTCACTTTAAACAGTAATGCTCCAAGATGGGAGAGTTGAAAGTCTGGTTTGCTTATTTCTTTCAGAATATGAAGATCCTTATTACCTTGTGAAGAAACATAATGTAAATCCATCTTATCAGTAGCTATTGCACTCTATGAAGTAGTGCAGTTAGGTTTCATTTATATTCTCTCTTAATTTTCCACCAAGTTCAAATGCAGTCTCCTAAATTCACACACTCATGCTAGTTTTTCCAGTATTTACAATAATTTTTTTTTTCTTCTAAGGATTTCTTTTTTCTTCTGCACAGAAAGCTTTGCAGAGCCATCTCAGTGAACGTGAGGGACAAAGTGCTCAGGTCCTGCTTCCTGTGGGGTCGGCCATCACCAACATCTTCTTTGGCGCTGAAAGAAAAGGAGGAATCGCAGGATGAGAATTTTGGCAAGATGGAGATCAGATCTCTGGAAGGGTTTGTTCTGGCATTACTCATAAGTGAACCCTTCCTGTCACCCATTTATAAGTGGTTTGAGTCATTAATGCCATATTTTATTTTTGTAATGATAGTCTGGGAGCTGGGGGAAACCTTTCAAATACCGAGATCATCTTGCTGGGAGAGGAAGAGTGGTGCATTTGTTTTTGCTAAATAGCATTTGAAACTCAATCACCAGATTTGATGGGAATTCCTTCTCTGATGTTAAAGAGTACTGAAGCTTCATGTAGTTTTGGTGGCTTTCCAGAAAAGTTTTCAGTTTGTTTCTTGATATGTTCCAGTTAGGTTTGCAGTAAGCTGCTGGTGGTGGATCTTTTAATATACATGCTGCAAGAAAGACGAAAGGATTGTAATGCTAGATTTGAAACAGAAAATTAAGGTTTGTGCAGGGTTTGAAAATTGGAAATATATTTCTGCATCCAAGGAAGAAGCGTGGCCTGTTAGGTGGAGCAGAAACTAAGGCAGGGCAGATTTCTGGATTTTATTGCTGGCTTCGTTGTTGGCTGCAGCAAGGCTTCATTTGTGCTCCCACTTCCTGTTTTTAAGATGAGGGCTATACTTGCTAAAAAGGGTGAAAAACAGTGGCCCTGCAAGAGCTTTGTCTGATAGGCAGAAAAAAGCAGTGATGTCTTCAGTCACTCAGCAAACTGTAATTAGCCTTTAAAGTAACTCAGTTGAAGTAGTAAATGCCCATATTAAAGAAATAAACAAGTTTTAAGCAAATTTTTAACAACAGCCTTTAAATATTTTAGGGCCCATCCCACCACTCGTTCTTAATCCAGAATTCTTTTTCTTGCTGTTTGAGAAAGAATTTAACCATCAAAACTTGAGGGAAAAAGCTTCAATATTTTTGTTAATTTCTCTAAAGTATCAACTTTTCACCTTTACCTGGCATATGATATGTTGATACTGCTTCATTGCAAGGAAAGGTGGCTAAGGAGAATTCTATGTGCAGACAGAACTTTTTTCCATGTTTGTGACAAAATCTGAACATGAATTATGTGACAGGAAAATGGAGTTTAAATTTTGGGGGCTTCTTCTTAAATTTAACAGGCATCTACAGAAGGATTAATCTTGCAAAGAACAGGGAAATGTTGTCTAGGACAACATTAATGAATTAGTGAAAAGAAAACATGCCTTTGCGTACGATGTTTCAGAAAATAATTCTTTATATGGGACTTTCTGCAATTTGTAGTCGCTGGGAAAACTTTCTCTGGAGTCAATTGACAGTTGACTAGCACCACGGAATGGACTTTTTTGACAGGAAGTAAGTGTCAAACGCTGGCATTTTGTAATTGTTCACTTTCCCAGGTGCAAATGGCACTGCAAGACTAGAAGATCTAAACCCTATGAAGCTGAACAAGTGTAACCACAATGCCTCACTGGGGCTGTTTGGCTCTGGCCTAAGGTAAGGGTAGCACTGACATGATGCAGGGGATTTAAACCTCAGATAAAAATAAGCTGTGTGTGCACATTGCTGGATCAGTTCAAAGGTCCATCTCTCCTCTCTGGAAGTGGTAAACATGCCATGCAACACACAAGGGCCTCCTGAATTACAGGAATATGCTTGACAGCCCCATCAGATGGATTTTACCTGAGTTGTTCCAGGCCATCTTTCATGTCCCCAGCTTTTCCTCACAGTGCATTATCACCATTTCCACAGTTATCACAGTTATTGTCCTTCTGCAAGTGAACAGTGAAGGAGTTGAGTTCGCGAGACATTGTTAAATATAACCATATTTTTTTCTTGCATTGTCTAATCTTTTTTCTGCTTCTTTTCCATTTTCTGTCACACTCTTACTGATGCAGCTCTAGCACCATGGTGATCACAAATTTCAGGAGTGTCAGAGAGAAATTTTCATGTGCAATTACATACACTCCTTTTATTTCCACATCTTGGCAGGAAAAAAATGTATATTCCTATTACTAGCAGCTGATTACAGTTCACTTTTTCTTTTACTGCTAAAATAATTGCAGAGTTGGAAGAGCTGTATCTCTGTTTTGAAGAGAAAAAACAAGCTTTGGAAATGATGCTTTGTGCCTGTGCAGGTGAGTTTGCTCTTTTGCAAAGTTTATTTTTCAGATCACAGGAAAGGGGTTTGAGTGCTAGAATTGTCCGATTCCATGAGAACATCTTCATTTAAAAGGATATCAAGGGCTGCCTGTTAATCCACAGGCTAAAACTTAAGTAAGCAGAGGCTAATGTCTCTTTACTGGTTTAATTAACAACAATTACTTGTCTAAAGATAAGGTATTTCCAGTTAAAAGCCATTCCCTTCAACTCCAGATCAGCTGAGAATAGTTCAAATTAGTTTTAGGGTAGGGTCAAAGACCAGAATTTTAGGGGTTTGAAGTTTTTTAACTGAGCGGATCAACACATATCTGCCAAGGCAGAATCCACATCTCCTTGCAAAGAGGCAGGCCGGCATTTCCATCTGCATGAGAGAGGATTGTTGGGGGTTTTAAACAAACGACTTAATGAAGTGACACCGACGCACACATCTGTCCGCTGGGTATCTGGAGTCTGATGAGCCCGTGTAGTTCATTTCAGTGTCATCGGCAGGGGCATGGAGCTGGAGTAAGCCAAATTTAGCATGCCTGTACAAGGTTTAGAAAACAAGTGAAAATGTGTAGGAAAAAGAACACAAAACAGAATGAAACCAAGAGCATTTTTGTGCTCTTCTGCTGTGAGCTTTCTGCTCGGCAGCAGCACAGTCCTTCAGTGAGGCTGGAGCTGGCGGTGCTTATGGGACTGCTTTGCAAGCTTCTGGAAATCACCGGTGGGTAAAAGGGGAAGGGCTCACTTCATAAAAGTGAACATATTCCATCTGGTTGGAATTTTCTTTGTTGCAACCACGAGACAGACCCCACAGAGTACAGGCAGTCCACCCTGGCTGATCTGTGGGGTGATTTGGTGACACATGGCCAGAGAGGGATTGAAGGGACCGAGATTATGTAGCTCTGTGCTTCAGCTGCACCAGAGAGCTCCCCTCCTTCCCGAGGTCTGCAGGATCTAAGTCCTGTGGCTGCATCTACAACCACACAGGTTAGAGAGATGGGAACCTAACCGCCTCCCTACCCTGCTTTGGTGGGCCGTGTTTCTAAAGGTTTGTGCCTGCTGCAGCAGGTGTTTCTGGAGACATTTCTCCAAGAGATAATGTCAAAACCTGGAGTAAAGCTCCTGCTGACCAGAATAACCATGGACCAAGCAGAGCAATGATGAGGGCTATGGGTCTTTCACCCTGAGCTTGTGCTAACTCTGGCTCTGGATTACTGGCTTGCCAAGAGCCCAGAATAAAGGCTCACCCCACTTTTTGCTAGTGACTTGGGCCCAGAGCTTGGAAACTCCTGAGACATTTAGTTTCCATCAACTTAGTGTTTGGATGAAATGGTTTTGAAGCTGCCTAGAAGGTGAGGAAAGAGGTTCTACCGTGATACAGGCCTTCATGACAACAAGGTCAGGGCTCACAGGGCTACAAGGCACTTTTCCATGTCTTATAGAGGTGAGAGGAATGCATAGATTGATGCTGGTAAGATGGAGTCTTTAATATCACATCCATCATTCAGCTGGCCAGCCACTGCTCTCTGAAGGTCTGTTTGTTCAAAGAAGAAAAAAAGGAGTGTTCCTATTGCGTATATAGTCATGCTTCCATGCTGTGTCTTGGCCGCTGAAGTCCATCAGATGTGAGCACGTGAGGACATGGATTCTGTTTCATGGATGCTTCACTTCAGTGTCTTTGTCTGACCCAAAATCTGCTCAGAGCACAGCAAACTATGCACTCTGTACCCCCAGTGCTAGGGAAATCCACTCCAGGCTGGCAGCACTGCCTATTCTCAGTGCACATGGACTCAGAGAAATATCTAGGGAGACAAGGGCCTGAAGGCTTTTGACTTGTGCCCTTGTACCCTTTCCTGAACACATTTTTTTACAATGTAGAAGCTTAAAAAAAAGGCACAACGGAAGTTTCTTTGTCTTTTTCTACCTGAGGCTGGAAAAACACTTAAATCTTTGTACTTCTTTTTTCCCAGCTGCATTGGGCAAAGCCACCCACACATGCCCACAAGTGAAAAGGGCACAATGCAGTTCTGTGGCCGCCTTCTCCTATCACCAGTGGCCCAGAGTTACCTCAGGTTGAATTCAGTCCCTGAGTGCAAATTGCAGGGGTTGTACCAGGGGTGCTGGAAGGGCTGTGACCCAGATTTATGCACAGAAGTGAGTTTGCAACATGAGTGGGCAGGGGGACTCCAACATGAGTGTGGTAGAAGGAGAAGAGCCTCTTTTCCTTCTTATTCGTGTTGAGCTTGACCGTGGTCTAATGCTGTTCAGCAAAGGCCAGGCACTGGGCAGGGAAGCAGCAGCTGAATACTCTAACAAGTGGCTTGTTAGTGAGGAATGTCCTGCAATAAGTATGGAGCAGCCTTGTCACTTCTCAGCCAACTCTCTGAGGACAATAAGGAAGGAGGACAAAATGAGTGCAGCCCTCTTGGGCCTCCCCTTAAGAGTTTAAAAGCAAAATATTGATTTTGAGTTACCCTGCTTCAACTCAGCTTCACTCTCCTGATATTTTTATTCCCTTGTAGATTTCTGACTCCATTTGTTTTTTAAAGAAATCGCTGGTGAAGTCGTGGTGTGTCCATGTAACATTCCTGCGCCTAAAAATATGGTCAATTGACACCTTGAAGGTTTCCAGGCAACTCTAACCATTTGTGACATCTTTAGCTGCATCTCTGAAGCTGTATGTTCAAAACAGATGAAGTGAACGAATTGATTTTAGCTGTATAAAACCCTTGACAAAAATCTCTTTGTGGCCATCGAGTAAGTCTCTTGATGATTTGTAGAGTATTTGCTTATGCCATGAATTTGATCCTTCCCACCTCTCCACTTGTTTTTCAGCAAGCTTTGCTGTGGGCTCCCCGCTCCTGAAAGCACTGCAGCCTCTTTCCCCTGGGCCAGGGCACAAGTCAGAGAGAAATTATGCTGTGCCTACCACTGTAACATCACCAGCTCAGACCTGAAACTGTGTGTATACCATAAGGTACCACCTCAACAGCAGAAAATAAGCAACTTCATTTGGTGTTTTTAATCACTGCAACACCCAGTTTGCTGCATAAAATCAGTACTGCAGAAGCCGAAGTCAAAATGATTCTCTGATGGGCTTAAGGAGACAGCTAAAACAACAAAACCTTTCCCTCTCCCCAGAAAACATTTGGACATTTGCATGTAGTGAGATGTGCAATAGGCGAGGAATAAATTAACTGCAGAATCTCAGCTCCTTTAATGAAATAATCTGCTGAACTGATGTTTGTATGTAGTTCAAAGAAAATCCTTTTGAAGACATATGGCCTTTTCATTGTATTCCATTTTGGCTCGAGTTTCATAGTACTAGCAAAATATATAAACTGTTGATGAACCTGATTACTTTGTTTTTTTTTCAAGGTTCCTCTGAGTATTTCTAACCTTAGAGATTCAGGCTTGTCCAAGCATAGAACTTGATGTCTTGGTTCCTTCCCCTTGACAAAAAATGGAGGACTGAAGCAGAGATGGGATTATGCTAAATGCACCACTGACAGGGCTGAAGTGCTGATTGTACCATATTGCAGAAATGTAAGATGTTCTTGGTTAATCTGGGAAAGACTCACTGAACCCAAGCAAAACAGCAAATTATTCTGCTGGAAACAAGGAAGAGTAAGCAAAGTGTGAGCAGCAAAGTCTGGTTTGGCTAAGTCTTTGACATACAGCGAAGAGCTGTGCCCACACCTGGTGCCTTAGGCTGACTAAACTGGTAACAACCCTAATACCTGTAATTTGGCTTGTCTGCATGCAAGTCATGAGATTTTTTTCAGCCACTACAGTGTCAAACCCAATCTTTCTCATTAAACAAGAGCATTTTTTTTTAAAAAAAAAGAAGCATCAAATCTGAAGATAAAGTGACAAAAAGACAAGTAAGCTGCATGGATAGATTGGTACTTTAGGCAGAAACTGGTCAGCGTCAGTTTGTCTAGGGACTTTGTTTTTTGGGGAAAAGCAAACAGAACAGCCAAACTCCTCCCCAACTCTAATTTCCATATTGAAGAGCATGAAGTTGGTTCTTATTTAGCAAATTAAATATGGGACACATTTCTTTCAGTGCTGCCTCATTTATTTGCCATGTGCAGCATACTGGTAATATCTGTGTAGAAACCTTCTGCTCAATTGCAAATCACTGTATAAGATGAGGGAGATAAATACTCAGCCCCTCCAAGACTTCTGTTGTCTAAAAACAGCAGTACAGAATAGTAAGGTGCATAGAGTACTACTTTTCCCTAGAAGTCCTTCTTTTACGTCTTCTGAATGATGTGACTGTCAGGCTAAGAACATAATCTATAGAAGCACTGGAACACACATATTATATAGGCAGTGATGCCAACATGAAAAAGCCACCATCTTTTCCCTGCATGTATTGCTGACACTGCTGTTTCTGAATGGCACACCAGTAGGCAGGACCCTGCTCTTTGCATGCCATGGGTGTAACACTGCCTCTGAGACTCTGCATGGAGCAAGAGTTGCTGCCAGGAGGATCTTTCTTTTCATGGTAAGACCATACTGTCCTCCTAACTTAACATGAGCCAACAGTGTGTGCTTGCATCCTGAAAGGCCAACTGTATCCTGAGCTGCATCAAAGGAGAGGTGGCCAGCAGGGCAAGGGAAGTAATGGTCCCCCTCTAGTCTACCCTCATAAGGTCCCATCTGGTATACTGTGTCCAGACCTGGGGGCCTCAACAGAAGAAAGATGTGGAACTGCAGGAGCAGATCCAAGGGAAGGCCACAAAGATGATCAGAGAGTCGAAGCACCTTTTCTATGAAGAAGGACTGAGTGAGCTGGGCTTGTTCAGACTGGAGAAGAGAAGACTCTGGGGAGACCTCAATTATGGCTTTCCTGTACTTGAAGGGAGTTTATAGTCAAGAGGGAAAAGGACTTTTTACACAGACTGATAGTGATAGAACAAAGGCAAATGGCTTTAAACTAAAAGAGGAGAGATTTAGATTAGATATTAGAAATAATTATTTTTGTTCAGAGGGTGGTGTGGCCCTGGCACAGGCTGCCCAGAGCTGTGGATACCCCATCCCTACAGTCATTTAAGGCCAGATTGAATGGGGACTGGGAAGTGTGATACAGTGGGTGACAGCAGCCATGGCAGATACTCCCAACTCCAAGCCATTGTATCTTTTTATGATCCTGAGTGTGTGGACATGGCTGCATGACCTTGGTGCACAACAGCCCACTTCTGAGGGACAGGTAGCTGAAGGAACCTTCTTTGTGCATCGGGAACAAGAAGAACAGCAGCTGCACGTGGATGCAGCATCTGATTTATCCTGCACTGCAGATGGGAGACCTGATTCCCATAGCATGGTGGCACTGCGTCAGGACAGAGAAGACCTGGCACTGATTTCAGTCAGAGGGAGAGCAAAACGTGACATGGTGGCAGTGGGGGTGCAGTGCTGCCACAGCTGGGGCACAGAGTACAGCAGCATCCCTGAAGGCCAGTTGGCTCCTCCTGCCCAGTTGCCCACAGGACCAAGAGATGCAGCACTCTGCCCTGCCTTCCTGTCTGTTTCCTGAAGGGCTGCTTCAGGTAGCAGAGAAAATCATCATCTGAGTTGCCTCAGCTTACACAGCACAAGCTTGTTTTAAAAAAGCTGTGATCATGTCAGCAAGCACGGCCTGTCACATTCCCACCAGCCTCCTGCCAAAACCAAAGCACACCCCATGCTGACTGCCCACAGAGGTGGCCAGAGAAGGTGTGGCCAGGGGTTCAGCCTGCCCAGCTCCATCACAGCCTGAGCAGGCAGGTCTGGGGCTGCTATGGGGATGTGGCCAAGGAACAGCCACCTCAGCCCAACACAATGGGGCTGGCAGGGTTTGGGAGCAAATCTGGAGAGCTGCTCCGGCTGTTGGGGGGCTGCTTTCAAACTCTGACTTTTGAAACTTTTCTCTCTTTGGGCAAGCTGAAGGAAGCCCAGGCAGATTTGCTGCTTTCTGCCTCTTGAGCTGGTACCAGGAAAGGGGAAAGAGGGATGGGATCAGGGAGCACATGTCCACAGAAGATTTCCTCCCTGTATCCCCCCAAGAGGAGCAACTGAGGCTCCCGTGAGGGTGAGGAGGAGGCCAAAGAGCAGCTGCTTTTCCTCATCATTGGATTTCTGGCAGGAAATCATTCTCAGCGCAGCTTTTTATCTCTGACTCCCTCCCCAATGAGAGCAAATGATGAGGCCACAAACCCTCCTGCACAGTGCTTCAGTGGTCTGCCGGTGTTTTCCATCCTGTGGGCAGGCTCCTGGGACATCTCTCCCACCAGAGTGGCTTTCCCCCAGCCTTGATCCAGCCAGCCCTGCCCTCATGCCCTACTCAGCTTGAGCAGCCCACAGACCTGCCCAAACTAGGGCAGAAGCAGGCCGAGGAGGGCACACCCGTGGTAAGAATCAGGTTTAATGAAGTCATAGCAAAACACCTCTCGGCTAACTCGCCCTGCCTATGAAGATACCCATTTCCGCAGGCTGTGAAATGTGCAATGTGAAAAAATGGTTGACGAAGTAATTTCAGCTCTGGCTGTGGTTTTCCTAGTCAGACACGAACATGGTCAGGAGCCCAACCCTTTGCTCCCCAAACGTGACAGCTGCTCAAAAGCTTTCTGTATTCTGAAAAGAAAAAAAATATTCCAAGCCTCCAATTTAAATACACAGAAATCCAGATAAGAGAAGTGTTAATTTAAATTTACATATAAGATATCATAACCTGTAGCGGATAAGGAGAAGACCAGAAAATAAAACCTGTATTTGCTTTTCCTGAATAAATTATATGATCAAGTTAAAAAAAGAAAAAGAAAAAGCTCTATTCCAACTGCAATCACTTTTACTCTTTCTGAAAACATAGCCTACATAGCCATGAATGAGGTGCTTAGTAAGCTCTGTCCATACACTAGTGCTAAGAAGGAAAAAATCACTTTGGTAGCTAAGCCAAGTGAGGTAGCCAAACTCAACCTGAGAATATTTCTGCAGATATCCACTGGGATGTGAGACACCCAGTTTTCAGTATGATGCATGTTCAACTGCAGAGCATCAGCATCTGCAACAGAAGCCTCTTGGTAGAGCTGGTGAAAACAGAGCAGAGCTATAACAGGAAATGACAGACGGGTGGCTGCTTGGGTCCTGCAGCACAGCTCGCGGCCTTCAGCCAGGCTGTGTCGGCTGAGGATGCCAACAAAGATGGGCTGCTCCAGCCCAGAACCGTTTCAATAGACCCCACCTGAATCTGAACTTACAAGTGGAAGCCCTGCCACATCTCTCCTGGCTTCACGTGAGCCGCGGCAAGGAGAGCTGCTCCTATGGCTGCTGAGAGATGTGATGGGGGTGGGGAGAAACCCTGTCATCATTTTTTTTTGTGCAGTCACTAGTTTATTTTCTTGTGAATGATAGTAACAGTTCAGCCTACAAAGCTGATGTAGTTGTGAAACTTTTTTTCAGCTGTCACTGTTCAAATGCCCCTGCATGGATGTTTTAAAGCGGACTGCTTTAACAGCGATGTGACTATACCTAATGCCCTTACGTAATCTTTTTCTTTAACTTGTTTTTTCAATATAGTGTTATTACTCTGAAGATTCTTTTAAAGCTTCTTGTTTCAATCGTTGTTTCCACTTCTCATCTTTGTAACTGTTCTCAAGATTTATAAAGTCAGAATTTCCCAAAGCAAGATGCTTCTGCAAGCCATCTATTCAGTCAGGATGTAACAGATGCCTCCTGTCACTAGCTGAATGAATAGACAGGGCAAACTTCAGCTGAATGTCAATGCCCAGATTCCACACATTTTCAGAGGAATAAGAAGCTTCTGGCAGATTCATATCCAGTTGGGATGAGAGGATGGGTAATAGGGATGCAATATAAGGACTATTCTGACATAGCCATCACTCAGAGCTCAGGCACACATGCCTGCTACTGGCGTTTGCAAGACTGTGGCCTTAGAAAGGCTTTAGCAGACTGTGTGGGTTCATGAATTGCCTTGCTCTTCTCTCACATGTCTTGGCCTCTGCAGTACAGATATGAGAACCTGGGATCTGGGCTGAGGGCGTGCATTTTAAGAAGATTCTGACTATTAGGAAGATCTGGCTGGGGTGGACCAATTGGAGTTTTGCTGGCCACCACTGGGAATAGGAGTGAAGAAAAGGGCATGGCCCAAAGCAAGACCCTGCTAATGTGCAAATGAGCCCATCATTCTAGCTCTTAGCCCTATCAAATGCCACCAGGTGTCACTTCGGTGAGAGAGGCAGAAAAGGCAACTGAGCTCAACCTGCCATTGCCTGTTGGGATTCTGAATTGAAAAATTTCTAACTCTTGTTTTATGCAAGTAAGCATAGAGGAAGGAAGGCAGCAAAGAGTTGTTTGAGAGGTGTAACTGCTTCTGCCGTAGGTGTTTGAGGTCAGATCTGCAGAGGGAACAGGCCTGAGCTGCATGAAGTCCCTGTTTGCTACCCTGCTCAGCACACCACTGCTGCCCCAGCCTCTGCCATGCGTACAGCCACATGCAGTCAGGGTGCAGAGCTCTGGGGAAAATTGTCACCTGATGAGCTTACAAAGTCCCTTCCAACCTGGGCTGTTCTGTGATACCCATGAGCTGTAGACTTCATGGCCTTGTTTCGTCAATGTCTGGTAGAAATATAGCTGAGACCTTTTGCTTCTTCATGCAGCAGCCTTCTGTACCTGGCACAACGTACTTGGACCTCTCTCCTTTATGTGCTTTGTATTCTTCATCCAAGCTAGGCATATCACTTTGACTCCTTCCTCCCATGGGACAGGATTTTATTGGCTTGCAGATTGCATTTGCTCTTACACAGATTTCTTGCATACAAATCAAGAAGTTGAGAGGAAGACAATGTAATGAATATGCTAAGCATGGAAAAGTGGTATATTGTTATGGTTACACTGCAGTGTATTTAAGGCAGAAAAGTGAATACATATACCCCAAAACCAGCAGTTCTGCATCAAAACATAAGAAGAAGAATGTGAGGTTGGAGAATTGAAAATTCTACTGAAAAGAAATGATTGACTTGCCTTGAATTCCAGTTTTGCCTGACTCAGAATTTTGGCCGCTGTGTGTGTGTGCATGCTGTGTATTTGTGTGCATGTGAGTGTGTGTGCATACATTGTAAACATATATATATACATGTCAATCTGTGAAAATGCATAAATTCTTGGCTGTCATCCTAACCTTTGTGCAACTGGGTGCCGGGATCTGGATATTCAGTGTGCTTAGCAGCACTTTTTAATGAAGAGGTGTTTTCTCCCTTGGAGCTGTCATTCTCTGCCACATCACAGACTCTTTCAGACAGAAAAATAATTGGCCACTTTCTTAGAGCGTGGAATCGGAGAGCCCCAGGGACTGACGGAGTGCTCAGCGAACCGGGACGGTGCCTCGCTGTAGCGCCCACTAGTGTCTCCTGCCTTGCTGTGGATGCTCCCTGTGGAGGACCTGCACTCTGGGGCTTGCCATCCGCCTAGCACCTGAATCGGGGCTGGTAGATGGTGCCATGAAATGTGACAGGCGAGACTCAAATCCCTAGAAGGAGAAAGATGAAAAGAAACGGACAATTATTTCCAGAACTGATCAGCTACTAAATGGAAATTCAGGACGTCTTATCTTTTTTTTTTTTTTTCTCTCTCTCTCTCTAAAATGCACATACTTGTTGCCCTAGTGGGATAGTTTTCTGTGTTTGCAGAAGGCTTTTTGTGTTATTTTGCTGTAAAGATGAGATTTTAGCACTGCTTATTCTACTCAAGGGCTCATAACATCCACTCTTCTTCTTCATCAACTACTTCCCGGAGTTGTTAATGTGAGTAAATAGGCAATGCGGTAAAATTTACCTTTACCACCTCCCACCTACTGCACCACAGGCAGAAAAGTGGTGAGATGAATGGGCAGGCTGCCTGTGTGCCATCCTTGAGCTCCAGGTGGACTTTTAGAGTACTTTCCTGACAAAAGCGTGCCCCTGTCTAACAGCAACCAAATGCTCAAATACAACAAAGCCTACCCTGCCTGTAAAGTCCAGTTCTGCTACTTGAACATCAGTTTTTGCTGCCCTGACCATTCTTGGTATGACAGTGGTGTCCCACTCCTGCTCCCAAGAGCTGGCAGATGAAGGAAGGGCATCTGCCTGAGGCATTGAAGGCTCCTTCTCCTGTAACCATATCGATTGAAGGAAAAGCACAACCTTCATTTCAACACCTGGTCCCAGGTCCCCAGGAGTATGTGTGTAGGAAGACAGCAGCCACCACCCCCTGGGATGGAGAGATTGCATCCTCAGACCTTTAACATCATGCCAGGACACTGTTTTACTTGCCTGGTTGATGCACAGCTTGCCAGCCCTGTTTCAGGATGCTTGTAAGGGTAACTGGAAGGTGGGATTTTATCTTGATTAGGCTCGATAAGGTGTAAAGTAGGCAGAAATGTTGCCATGATAGTATTATGTCACTGTGACCCCACCACCCTGTGACATCAGGGTCTGACTACTCCTATCAGGCCACCAGCTGCTTTCTAATGGGTCTTACTAAAGGAGGCTGTATTTTAATTCAGGCCAACACCTACCACAAAAGATCAGAAGACTTTTTTTTTTCGACGTCCTTTTCATATTCATTACATCCATTCCTTTTCTGTCCCTTAATCCATAATAGCTCTGGACAGCAGGAGAACCAGTAACTGCCTGAAACGTGACTGGTGGAGAAAGGAAAGAGTACAGACTAAAAAAAAAAAAAAAAAAGGAAGGAAGGAAGGAAGGAAGGATGTGCATTTGTGCATGGTTCAAAGTTCTGCCATGATGTTGCCCATTTATCTGTCCTCGTCTGCATAACTCAGCCTCTTCAAGCTAAAATTTCCCCTCAGTAATGTGCTAGGATCAACACAACCATCCATGCCAAGAGGAAAGAGGGTACTCATACTTCCTGGAGTTAATTGGAGGAAAAATGGTATGTGGATGCTTTCACGGGGCCAGTGGCAAAATAGAGATTGGTATTTTGTGGTAAGGGGTGAGTTCGGTATTTTCTTGGTGTGGGGTTGATGGTGGTGGTGGGAGTTTTTTGTTTGTTTGTTTTGGAGGGTGGTGGGTAGCATCCTTTCGGATTTCATAGAGCTATGGAATCACTAAGTTTGGAAAAGAGCTCGAAGATCATGCATTCCAACCGTGGACCCATCCCCACCATGCCCACTGACCGCGTCCCTCAGTGCCACATCCACACAGTTCTTCAACAGCTCCAGGGACGGTGACTGCACCACCTCCCTGGGCAGCCTGTGCCACTGCCTCACCGCTCTTTTGGAGAAGAAATATTTCCTAATATCCAACTTGAACAGAAAGTTAGTTACGCTTCCTCTTCGTGATGTAACTTCTTTTTTCTGCGTACGTTCCCTGCTGCCCATAGCAAGTCTCTCACAGGTTTCTGACGGGCGCTGACTGCCCCAGCCAGCCCAGCCCACGCTGCTCAGGACGCACCTCTTCCAGAGCGGCTTTCCGAGCCGGAATTCAGCTGGGGAAGAAAGTGCCCATTGACCCCCCCCTTTATCTCCTAACGACCCCGCTCCGCTCCGCCTTTGGTCTCGCTGCCCGCAGATGGGCCTTTTCGGAGCGCTACCTGCGGGCATCAGCTCGTTGTGAAGGCGCATAGCCTTGCGAGCCCGGTACTTAGAAACGCTTAGGGGCACTTGAGGCCTCAATGCCGAGCGCAGCCCCCCGCCGCGGGGGCTTCAAAGCGCCGGCTGACACCCGGCCGGGCCGGAGCTCCCCCAGGCGCGCCCGGGGCGGGTGCAGGCCGCAGAGCCCAGCGGCACGCTGCTGCTTCCGACGGGCCTTCTGTCGCCACCCACACGTCGGGGAGGCTGTTTAACAGCGGATCCAAGCTAGGCCCGGCTGTGTCGGGGCCTTGGCGTGGTGAAAATGTACCTTTTTAAAGTGCTGGAACAAAAAGCAGAGCGTCTTTTAATGGGATTTGGGGTACTGCTTCCAATTGCTGCTGTTTAAGCAGGTTAGTTGAGTCCACGCTCTTTGAATACCATTCTGATTCTATGTTTCCGATCCAAAACAGACCAGCAAACCAAAATTAGCTGTTCGGTACTCTCTTTGATAGATGTGTAAACACAAATAAGCTCAAACAGAGCAGATCTACAGCTATTACAGCCACGTCGGAGATCCTGGCGTGTTCCCATACTTCCATCACATGCTGTCAGGCCGACAATTGGCACTGATCTATGAGTCAGTAAGAGACCGTGCTTTAAAACCAGGGGAAGGTGCTAGGCATCCCTCATTAGGCTTATCGGAGGGTGAAATACACGCGTTTAAGGAGAGCTGTTTGGAGATCCCTGTGCATGAATAATACAAAATATGAAGTGTTGCTCGTGGTTACGTTTGGCTCCGTGATCCTAATTTCAGTCTCTTCTTCTCTCTAGGTTTCCACAGTTGCATTTCGAGAAAGAAATGTCACCTCAAAACTAAATCCAACTGAATACTTTTGCCATCTCCTTTCTGTAGCTTTCTCAAATATTTGTGAAAATGACAAAAGCACCTCCTTTGCAAAGCACTACACTTTCTGAAACGTCTTGTTTTGTTTCTGTAGCCAGCAGGATGCCTTAAGCCCAGTAACAAAGAACAGTTACGTGATCTTAAGTAGAAAATTTTCCACTGCCAAGAATGTGATTCCAGCTCAGAGTCTGTTGAACTTTGTCTGTTTTATACTGCCATACTTACTGCTTAGGATCAGATCTGGATTAGCTTTTACTAATGATTGCAGTTCCCTTTAATACAATATTGCTGCTGAAGATACAGGGTTTTTTAGCTATCATTTCTCCTATAAATTAGAAAAAGGACATGACTGCTAAGACTACCTGGAATACTGCTTTATTTTCAAGTAGGGAGTTGTTTCTTTTATCTCCTGATTCAGTAACTCATGCCTGTTCTTCCTGTTCCAAACACCTGGTCTGGAAAAGGGTGCTCTTCTCACTTTCATTAATTAACCCCATGACAATATGGGGCTTATATTTTTGTATACCTATGTACATTTCTTTAATGTGTAAGTCATTATTCTGCCTTTTTGAATTGGTTATGATACATAATAAATTGGCAGCTAAATGTAATTGGTTACCAAAGAGTAAAATTGTTAATAATTCAACACCATCCCCACTTAATATTAAATATAATAGTTCTTTGGTTTTGTACAGCTATTGATTTCCCCTATTTAAGGTATATACATATATATTTCAACAGCAGCTCTCTGGCTTTTTTACCCTTTGGGGTTTGATTTTTTACACCTCATAGTATATTTGAAGCTGCACTTCTTGTAGCTTCAGGACTGTATACTTCCATGCACTGAAAATCCCTCATCATAAACTAAAATGGATTGGTGAGTTCTGCAGCTATAGGGCACCACTTCTCAACAGAAAAATAAAGGGGAGGGAATGGGGGTGAGGAGGGATTTTCAATTAATTTAGTCTCCTAACATTCCCATGAAGAAGGTGTCTCTTGTCTGCGTGTGAGAGATTGAAACAGCCTGAGCAGTGGAAGGATGGAGCTGACTTCTTCATAAAAATACTCACCGAGGTTCAGCATCAGGCTGAAATGCCCCAAGCCTTTCCCCAGCATACTGCTGTGTCTCTGATTATTCTGCATGCTGTAAGCTCTCTGCAGCCTTGAAAATTATGAAGATTTTAAAAAAAGAAAAGAAAGAAAAAAAAAAAAAAGGAAGAAGAAGAAGCACTCGTGTGTGAGTGACTGCATCTGAAAAAATCTCCAATTTAGAGATTTCAAAAAGGGCTCTGAAGGACAGTGGAAGCGTGGCAAGCCTCATGATGGCATCTCAAAATATCCTTCCTTTGCCCAGCCCCGTACTCTGTGCTCTGTGGATCAATTTGGGAAAGGGAGGGTAGGGGGGGGGCAGGATGGATGGATGGAGAAAAAGAAGATCTGTGAAATCCCATCCCAAAATTGCTGTAAAGGTGAAAGTATTGCAGCCCCTCAGGAGTTGGATGCTAGCAGTTTGAGGAGGGCATCCAGAAACAGCAAGCTATTTTTTTTTTCCCCCCACCAAAATGAGAGCAAGGAAAGTCAAGTAAGGAAAATAAATACTTCATAGAAACGGTTCAAATGCAGCACTCGGGAAATGACCCCAGGACCTGGATATCCTGCAGAGACAAGAGCAAGGTGACAGGAGCACAGCATAGCAGTGCATTCTGCTAACCAGAATTCTTAAGCTGTCTGTGCAGAACTGTTGTGTGTGTATCCATACTCACATAGGTAAGGATAATTGATATATATGGTTAAATGGGGTGGTGTGTGAAGGTATATATATGTGCACAGTAGCCTGGTGGAATAGGTTATATGGATTTCAACTTCTTTTCTCCTCCTAGGCCCTTCCATGCAGGGTGCTTCGGTTTAGCAGTGTTAGTCCCCATGAATTTAAACGATTTGCTGAAGCTCTTTTCTGATCGCTGACCTCCAAGAAGCAGGAAAGGGCTCAATCCTATCCCGAAGGCAAAGGGGAAAATATTTCAGCACCGCATCATTCTGCCGTAACTGAGGCTGCATTCTGGAACAGCTCCTTTAGAGTCGGATGTGCTCCTCGTTTGAATAAAGCCAGGGAGTGTATTTGAATAAAGTGCAACAAAACAAGATAATCTGTAACCTTTCAAAGACCTACACTTTCTTTCAACATTCTTTTTGTGGTTTGGGGGTTATTCTGATAGCTTTACGAACCTAACTCTCCTTTCTGTCCCACCAGCCTGCTGCTTCTGCAGCTCTATCTATCAGATAACGCCTGCAGGGCTGCGGGACCCATTCGGAAATCTGTCCCACGCACGACCGAAACACCCCGCAGCTCTGCACGGCGCCGTTTTTCCTCGGCGCGACCCTGGAGGGGCAGCTGGAACGGAACTGAATCGTAGTTGGGCGGGGGACGATGCCCGACCATTCGGGAGAGGAGATTTGAAGCAGGGGCGATGACAGGGACTGCGTCCCGAGTTTGGTTGGCGGCTGGGACGGCAGCTTTAATCTGCGGGTGGAATCGCTGATTTTGCGCGGCGTGCGGGCTGCGTGATACAGAACCCAACTGATGGTCCGCGCTCTCCAAACCCGGCCAGGCGAAACGCAGTGAAACCCGGCCCCGGTTTCTGCCCCGACAGCCACCGGGCCGGGTAGGAACTGCGGGACCCGAGGCGGGGGTTGAGGTGAGACTGGTCCGAACTGAGCTTGAGGTACTTCGTTCCCTGGAGAGAACCGCAAGGAAACTGTAATTCGTTAGGAAAACTTCATGCCGAGCGTCTTTCGATCCGATCCGTAAAGCTCTCAGTTTTGCAGGACGGCCACGGGTTTCCGATCCCGGCCCCGTCCCGGTTCCCTGCTCGAGGGAAATCCGAGCGGCGTCGGGAGGTGTCTGCCCGGCTCTGCCTAACTCGAGGTCATGGGAATTCTGGAGGAAAAAAACGCAGCAGCCTCGAACTGAACGGCACCTGCCCTGCAAGGCTGCTTCAAATCGTGGCAGTTGTATTGTAAAATTAATTCCCTCAAACCCTACCCAGCAGCCTTGCAAAACTTCCTCCACCTCTGCCCCAGCCCCGGAGATGGGCAGCCCGACGGATCGGCCACGGGCAGGGGAGCGGCAGCTGAGCCTCTGCGGACCTTCGGCGGGTCGCTCCCCATCCCACCTTTCCGTTCAGCCTCGGAGCGGGGCTGCCTGGCAGGCTCTGCCCCCCTGCCGGAGCTGCACGGGGAAGGGGCAGCAGCGCCCAGCGGCCGCGCTGCTCCATGCAGAAGCGATGAACGTAGGACGCTTTTTTGTCGTGTCTCTCGTTCGGCCGCAAAAATTGGGAATACTGTTATCCCGGAGAGAACAGGTGGATAGGGCCGGGGGTGCTTCGGTGCCGGTGCCACCAGCCCTCCCCTGGCCCCTCACATGCGTATGTGCGTGCCCGCAGCCGGAGGCGGGCACAGCGGGAGCTGCTTCCCCCGGTCCCTCGCCCCGCTCCGGGGCACGCAGAGATCCCCCCCGACCGCCCAACCGCGCCTCGGCCCCGGGTCCCGCGGCTCGGTTAATTATAGGCTATTAATCGCGGCGGCCCCGGTGAGGCTCCTCGGAGCTCAGCGCGGGGAGAGCCGCGGAGCTCCGTCCCTTCCCCGCGCGTCTTTCCACCCGGCAACGAAATCCCGGCTGCGCCGCGGGTCTCCTTTACGTTGTGCCGCGGTGAGGGGGCAGGGATTCCGCAGAGCTCCCCGCGAAGCGCCGGGCAGCGGGGAGAGGGCGAGGGGCTGCGCTTTGGGAGCTGCAAAGTCGTTCGTGCCGAACCGCACGGGCGAGTCAATATTCCTAAATATCCGCTCCCCCGCGCTTCGGAGCAAAAGGTTCTCCTTCGAGAAATGCGCGGAACAGATTGGTTCCACGGCTCGGGATGTGGCACACAACCGAATCCGCCCTGCCTTCCCGGACGGGGATGCTGAAGGGGAAAGCGCATTGCGAGAATCCTCCACCGAGTTCCCGAACACTGAACTTGCAGCCCCAGCTTCCAAGGAGACTCCCCCATTAACGTGCCACTTCCCCGGGATTGATGCCGCCCGGGGAGCCAACAGGGGCCGGCGGCCGCTCGGCGGGGCTGAGGCACAGCCCCAATTGTTCGAACGGCGGCACGGCCCCGGGGGGCCTGGGGGTGGCCCGCCCCGTCGCAGCGGTCCGCCGGGTGGCCGTCCTCCATCCCTCCCTCCCTGCTGGGCTCTGGTGTTAGCTCCCATCCCGGTTTCTCTCTGGACCTCAATTCCTGCTTTGCCCGAGCCTCGTGCGCCCGTTGCCACCCAGATCAGAAATGGTGGTTCGTTTTTCTATGTGTTTTTCCTTTTCTTTTTTTTGGGGGGGGGGGAGGGGAGGTGGGAGAGGGGAGCCGGGTTCGCCGCGAGCTCAGCCCTCCCCCGGAGCGGTACGGGCGCTGGGCAGACCCGCCGGCTGCGGACGGGGGGGTTGAAGAGCGGGGGGACACGCGCACCAGAGTCACAGGTGACTTGTTCCAATTAGTAGCTGTCTAATTAAATTAGTGTCACCTGGCCCAGCCAATGGGCCGGCGGGGGTGGAGGGCGGCGAGGAGGCAGCTCGGCACAAGCCCCTCCCCGGCGGCCCGAGCGGCCCGGCGTGCCGGTATAAATGGGCTCGGCGGAGTCTCGGTGCAGCGCTGCGCGGCCGCGGGTCGGGGCCGGCATCGGGTACTGCGGGGGTTGTGCGGAGCCGCCGCCGCCCGCCGAGAATGCAGCTGGGAGAGTCGCTGCTGGCGGCGGCGGGGGGGGCCCTGCCGGGAGCCCCCTTTTATCCGCTGGAGGGCGGCGGGCGCGGCGGAGGAACCGGAGCCGGAGGAGGCGGCGGAGCCGGGTCCCGCGGGCCGCCCCGCCCGGGCTCCCCGGCGCATCTCGACCTGGACAAGGCGGCCAAGAAGTTCGCGGCGGCTCCGGCCATGCTGGGCGAGCCCGACGGGGGGGAGCCGCCCTTCGCCGCTCCGAAGCCGGACGGCCGCAAGACCAACCCTTGCGGGGAGGAAGAGTTGCCCTCGGCCGCCGCCGCCCGCTACTCCATGGACAGTCTGAGCCCCGAGCGCTACTACCTGCAGTCCCCAGGGCCGCCGGTCGCCGAGTTGGGGGGGCCCTGCGCTCTCTTCCCGTACCCGCCCGCCGCGCAGCACGGCGCCGTGTACCAGGCGCCCGGCGGGCCGCGCTACCCTTACGGCTCCGTGCTGTCCTCGAGTGGCTTCGCGGGCGCCGTGTGTCCGCCCGGCGGCAGGGCGCAGTTCGGCGGAGGCGGCGGGTACCAGTACGGGCAGGCGGCGGCCGGCGGAGCCCTCTACGGCCCCTATCCGCCGGCCTCGGGTTCCTGCGGAGGGCTCGGGGCGCTGGGGGTGCCGGCGGCCGGGCCCGGGCTGCGGGCGCAAGTCTTCCTCTGCAACCGGCCGCTCTGGCTCAAGTTCCACCGGCACCAGACGGAGATGATCATCACCAAGCAGGGCCGGTAAGCGGATGGGGGAGACTGCGGGGGGGAAAGGGAGGGAGAAGGGGCCGCTCGGGAAATCCCGCAGCCCGAGCCCTCTCCCTGTGCCGTCCCGGATGGCGTATGTTTTCCTCCTCTCCCCAGGCGGATGTTTCCGTTCCTGAGCTTTAATATCACCGGCCTCAACCCCACCGCCCACTACAACGTCTTCGTGGAGGTGGTGCTGGCGGACCCCAACCACTGGCGCTTCCAAGGGGGAAAATGGGTGACGTGCGGCAAAGCCGACAACAACATGCAGGGTAAGTGTGGACTTCCAACCTGCTCTGCTTCCTAAGAAGGCTCCCGATGCGGGAGGAGCTGCGCTCTTACGGCCGCTTGGAGACTCTCGTACGGGACGGGGACACCTGGGGGTCGCGGTGGAACAAAGCCCCGTGCTGTGCCCGGCTGCTCACCGCCGCGCTGCTCTTCCCCCAGGCAACAAGGTGTACGTGCATCCCGAGTCGCCCAACACCGGAGCGCACTGGATGCGGCAGGAGATCTCTTTCGGCAAGTTGAAGCTGACCAACAACAAGGGAGCCAACAACAACAACGCACAGGTGAGTGACGGTGCTCCCGGGAGCTGTGTCGGTGGTGCCGTGCCTTGCGGCAAACAGAGCTGCTGCATCGCTCTCTGACTTGTTCCTTTCTTAGTGGACTGTTAGTCCTTTACCCCCGTAGCTGTTTTTAAAAGGAGAAGCAATGTCAGAAGTAGATGTGTAAATTTTTATCTTCGGCCTCTATCGTCTTCAACTTAACGTTGCTGCAAATGTAGCAGTGTAGCTGATGCTCTCAATTTCCTGCGTTTACAGGACCTGGCATATTGGCAACCTACACAGGCTGTAGCCCTTTGTTTCATTTGCTAGCAGTAAAAAAACCCACCATTCCCAAGATGAGGTCAATCTTGCAGCCTGTGAATGGTGATGTGGGATGCAGTTTGTTAACGTTCTCTCCTACTGTTTCAGATGATAGTCCTGCAGTCTCTACACAAGTACCAGCCTCGGCTTCACATAGTGGAAGTGACTGAAGATGGTGTTGAGGATCTGAATGATTCTTCAAAGACTCAAACGTTTATTTTCCCCGAAACGCAGTTCATAGCAGTTACAGCCTATCAAAACACCGATGTAAGAATGGGTTGTGTAAAATGAGAAGAATATAATGAAGTGTCAAGGGTTCAGCATGTCAACTCACTGTACTCTGCTTTCATTTTTAGATTACTCAGCTCAAAATTGATCATAATCCTTTTGCAAAGGGCTTCAGAGACAACTATGACTCGTAAGTATGCCTCTATATCTTGTAGCTGTCTGAGGAGGCATGGTTTTGCTCTCAAATGCTTTTATATAAAGAGAAAAAGAGAAACTTGGAGGTGTTACTTAAGTTATTTAGAAGTAGAAATACTGTCATTTTGCTAGTTCATGCACCCATTTAGAAGTTAAATATGTCTAGAGATATAAATGGCCATTTAACTATTTAATATGCTGTCTCAATCACATTTCCTAGCAGGATTCTGAGCTATGGTTAAATATCCCACCAGAACCTTGCTGGCCTGCAGGCTGGCAGCAAAGCATCTGCTGTTGGTGTGGCAAAATAGCCATCTTCCAATTGTAAGGAAGACTTTTGCCTAGTGAGCAATTGCCGACATCAATGGCCTTTGAAAAACCGTAGATGCATACACTCAAATCTGGCTTGTAAAGGTGCTGCCTTTCATTTAAGACTGCTTGGCTGGCAGAGAACAGTGGGTATGTGTTACAGCAGTATTCTGCATTTTCTACTGCTCTAGGAAAAGCAGCATCAACTCTGAAGGCTGATAGAACATTTAGATAAACACGGTTGTGACTCCTGTTAAGAACAGCTGCTTTCTTCCTGTTTGTTTTCTAATACCATATTTGGAATTGTAAAGAACTCTCAGTGTTTCTCTTTTATGTTGTAGCATGTACACAGCTTCAGAAAATGACAGATTAACTCCATCTCCCACGGATTCTCCTAGATCCCACCAGATTGTCCCTGGTGCCCGATACAGCGTGCAGCCATTCTTCCAAGAACAGTTTGTCAACAACCTGCCCCCCACCAGATTTTACAACGGCGAAAGAACCGTCCCGCAGACCAACGGCTTGCTGTCCCCGCAGCAGAGCGAAGAGGTGGCCAGCTCTCCCCAGCGGTGGTTTGTTACTCCCATGCAGCAGCCCAGCGCCAACAAACTGGACATGAACTCCTACGAGACGGAGTATTCTCCTAGCACCTTGCTCCCCTACGGCATTAAATCACTCCCGCTTCAGACATCCCATGCCTTGGGGTATTACCCTGACCCAACGTTTCCATCCATGGCAGGCTGGGGGAGTAGGGGCTCCTACCAGAGAAAAATGACCACGGGATTACCGTGGAGCTCCAGGACAAGCCCTCCGGGCTTCTCGGAAGACCAGCTTTCCAAGGAGAAGGTGAAAGAAGAAATTGGCTCATCCTGGATAGAGACTCCACCCTCCATCAAGTCTCTAGATTCCAACGATTCTGGGGTCTACACAGGTGCTTGTAAGAGAAGGCGGCTCTCCCCTAGCACTTCCAGCAATGAAAATTCCCCATCCATGAAATGTGAGGACATTAATGCTGAGGACTATAGCAAAGACACTTCAAAAGGCATGGGCTACTACGCATTCTATACTAGTTCTTAAAGCATCCTTTTGTTCCAATTGGCTATTTTTTCAGGGTGGCCTTTGTTTTCTCTTGCATTATGATTGCCAAAAAGACTCTTGCCTTCCACCTTAAATTGTCATGTGCAATTCTAAAGAAGGTGCCAAAGCTTTTTGACTGTTGCAGGTTATTAAGTAGGAAAAGTAAATCACGATATGATTTTTCTGTTAGAAGAAACAGCGTGTGGAAAAGCTGTAAGCAGGAGCCTAGATTTCTACAAGGTGGTTTATTTATTGGAGATACTGAAGCGTACAGTTTGGCTTGGCTCAGAGGCCAAGGATCAAATCCATACACTGAGTGAGGAAATAGCAGTTGGATTCCAAATTTCACTTTCTTCCCTGCCTTGCCCCTCTGATAAAGGGCACAGGGGTGGGGGGCTGCACATGCTGTTTTAAACAGAACTGTTTTCTTCCATTCTTGTTTGCAGATTAGTTGGCTGAGTTGGGCATTGCTCAGCTAAGGCTTTCTTTAGCAGAAGGTGGTTAAAATAAGGCCTGCTCAAGGCAGGAATTTAACTTGAAGGTCTTGCTGCTGGCAATGCTTTTACAATGGCCAAATCTGACTTTTAAGGAAAACATGCCTCCATCCCAAAAGCCTAACCCTTACTGAGGTGGCAAAAAATTCCAAGTGTACAGTTGTGTTTTGTCTAGGTACACTGTAGAATATTGTGGAATAATATATAAATAGTTGACCTATAGCTGTTCAGTCAGAAGGACCTCCAGTGGTGCTTTGAAGTTCAAAATGCATTTTTTTTTTTTTGGTTAATCGAACTTAGCATATGGAGCATTGCAAAGAGCATTAGCAGATTTCTATTTGCGTGTATGTAAAGTGACTTTCAGCTGCCCTGTATCAAACTGGAAGTGATGTAATCTGCCCACTCTTCTTGCCTATAGTTTCAGCCATTTTAAACGGATCAACCCCAGAGCACTGGCACACAAAATTCTCCTGGTGAAACTTGGTTCCGCTTTTATATGTACATAGTAGTAATTTTTAATAAACGTGGTGGTGCCAGGGATAAGAGTGTGGGTGGCATCTGCTTCTTTGCCTCTACCAGGTTGGGGGGAGGAGGGAGCACAAACCTGCGCGTGTTGCGTGGCGAAGGACTCAGGGGTTGTGATGGCTCTTAACTCCAAGCACATTGTGTAAAGTTTCTCCTTGCTGTTTTGTCTTGCAGAGTGCAGATGAGGACGATACTAGTGGTATTAAGGTTACTTCTTTCATTTGGGGATTTGTCTCGGTTCTCTTGTCCTTCCCTTTATCCAGAAAGACTCCGATCCCCTCCTTGCTTGCTGCCAGCCCTGAGGCTCTTCTTTTCCCCTACGGGAGGCGAAGTGCGAGCCCAGCTCGTCCCGAGGAGCTGGGTACGGCTCTGGCTCTGCCCCCGCCTCTTCCCGGAACGCGTTAAAGCCTCCCCCGCACCCTTATCTGGGGAGAAAGCCGCTCCTGGCGAGGTGATTGAACGCCGGCTCCCGCTGCAGCGTCACCTTTCCTGAGGAAATGCAGGCGGTAATGGGATTAAGCTGTTAGCGATGCCCGCCGCAAACAAAACAATGCAAAGACTCGGGCTGGAGGAGTTGGCGCAATCGGGGGGGGGCTTTTGCAGCGGGCTCCTCGCTGGGGGAGCGGAACGTCTCCCCGAAGAGATTTTAGCGGCGGGTTCGGTGCACTTCCAGCGAGGCGTATTGCCGATTCGGGACGGGAAGAGTCTTGTCGAATGTCTTTCGGCGGCGGCGGAAAGAGCTTTTTCTTAAGTTTTTTTTTCTTTTTTTTTTTTTTTTTTTCCCTCTCCTTTCAGTGGGGATAAACCCGTTCCTCACTCCCCACTTTCATTCCCATGCACAACGCACCGCAGTCGAGGAGAGCCGGTCCTTCGCTGTGTGGCTTTGGCTGAGGGCTGTACGTATAAGTTTGCAACTCGCGATTAAAAAAAAAAAAGAGAGAAAAGAAAAAAACTTGTGAAAAGTCCTCACACTATTTAATAGAAACATAAGTGCCTGGCTGGCCCCAATTAACACCTTGTGATTATAATGCATTCCTAAAACGGGGTGTCAGACGCCAAATTGTGAATAAAGGCTGCTAATTAATCTTCATAGGATGACACCGATAAACAACTCAATATTTAAATAAAGATCAAGGAGCCGGACGCCTATTTGTTTATGTTAGCGGAAGATAAAGTTAACTACCTTTGCGCTTTGCTTCGTAACGCCATTTACTGCGGCAAACAGCAGAGAGCCTCGACCCCGGGCTGCGGGCTCCTTATTGCGGGGGGGGAGGAGGCAGGACGGTCCCCTCATACGGGCTGGCAGCGCTGCGGGGACGCCCGGCCATCGGGAGAGGGGCTGGGGGAGATGAGCGCGGCGCCGGGGGTCCCCTCCTCCCTTTCCCCACCCCTGAAGCACACTACTAACGATTTGAGGCCGTTTGTTGCGATTTAACGATTATTTCACATATTTGTCCGTCATTCGAATGGAGATGCTTCAGCTCGGTGTTTATATTTATTTTAACAGCGTAGGCGAGCAGCGGTAGATCAGAGAGGTTCTTCCCAGGGCTGAGCAGGATGGAGACCTCTTCTCGGTGAAGAATTTGGGGATTTTTCGTTAAAACAGCCCCGCTCCTGCTCTTGGCTCGCTTTCCCAACGAAACTTCGCCTCTCGCTGCCCATCCCACACTTCACCACCGACATTTCGCACCCATCGGGGAAAACCAAACGACCCCAAACCCCACCTTTTCCGACGGCTCTTCCCCTCGTTGGGAGAAGGGCCGCCCTACCCGGGAGGAAGGAGCAAGATTTGTGTTGTTGTTTTCTCTTCGAGTACGTGACAGAGGTTTTACTTTCAGTCTGAATTTCTTCCACCCTGCCCCATCCCCAACGCCGGGTTTTCACAGCCCGCTCGCTGCTTTTTGCCTCCTCTTTGCTGCTTTACGAAGCTTCCTCAGCCGCTGCCGCTCTCTTCTCAGAGCCGTCTCAGCGCGGCTTGGCCCTGAGAAGAGAGCGGCGTTGGAGGCCGAGGAGGGGATTCACCCTCTGTAGTATTCCTCGGAAATTCTCCATCCCGGCTCTGGGTGCAGGGAAAGCCGGCAGTGAGCGGTTGGGGCAGCCCCACTCTATGGAGAAAAAGGCGCTGAGGTGATGGAGCGGGGCCTGGCAGCACCTCCCCTGTGCCATCCATCCCACGGAGCTGGGTTTGCCACCGTCGATGCTGTTTTTCTTTCTTTCTTTTCTCCTTTTTTTCGTTCATTTTCTTGTTTTCTCTTCATCCCCCCCCTCTTTTTTCTATTTTTTCTTTTTGGACCTTTTCCCCTCTGCTGAAGTATCCAAAGCTTGTTCCCCACCTTCCAAAACAGCCACAACCCTCCTTGTAATAATAATATCTCTAATATAAATGTTGATTTAATCCTTATAGGAAGGATTTTAGTGCTTGCTGGGTATCGCAAATAAGTAATCCGGGGGCGAATGCCATTAGGCTGAAAGTGTGGAGTGCAAAATATGATTTGAATAAAGTGATAGGGTGGTATCTAATATTTCCTTTAGGGAGTACTATACTCCGAGCTGTCACAACCAATTGTGTGAATAGACGAGACTGAGGGATGTGATCCTAATCATATTGATGAAACATTCATCTGAAAGACTGAGCGCAACCAGAAGGGACTCACTTGGAATACAATTAAATCCTAATCTGGGGAGGAGGAATCCTCTGCAGGCTTCCCTCTAACCTGCCGCCTTCTCCCTCCTTTTCATTTTGGAGTCAAATAAGAGACAGAGAGAGAGAGAGGAAATAAAGACACAGAGTGCTGGGCCGTTTGCCTGCTTGAATGACTGAACTGATGCAGGGAGTGCTGGATGGGAAGGAGGTCGATCTGCAGACCTGACCCTGTGGGGATCAGTAAATAAAGGCCTGATTTTGCTCACATGAGTAGCTACTTACCTGCTGAGGGTTTCCACATGTGAGTGGTGTTATTTGGCTGCAGAAGGCATGCGTGCTAGGAGAAGTCCCTCTCTGACCACCAGTTCAGTCATGGGCTTGCAAGTAAAGTTGTTGTACGCTGTTTAGTTTTCATCCACAGCAAGTAGATGATTTATTGCTGATTGACAGTATTTAGTAGCAAAGGGGTAGTTTTCTTGTCTCGACCATTTTGTTTCTGCAGGGCCCTTCTTATCACAGTCTCAGACTGCCTTCCAGGGTTGTACAGCACGCAGGGTGAAATGACAATAGTCTCCCAGCCCTCTGCATACTTGGTGATATCCCATTGGATCATGATAGAGACTCTTGAAGTTAATGCTATAAGAAGAACAACCTATTTTGATCATTACTTTCTCAGATCTTACTCTGAGAAAGTGGATGGTATCTGTAACAGTTCAAAAGCCAGACTGACTGCTTTTTATCACCTACTGCTCTTGGGGAAGGTGCTGATCAGGTGCACTTTCCTAATGCATACCACCTTTTGGCTTAGACCATTAAAACTATGAATGCCTGAATTCACACAGTGATATTTTAAACTGGAAAAGCAGTCCTTGTTCTTCCTTCTGCTACTTCACGAAGTCAGGCTTCCTTCGAGTTTTTAAAATCTGAATCTGTTCTGATATTTTTAGAACTTTTTCAAAACCAGGTGCTCTTTTATCAGCAAGACCAAGGTGAGTTCTTTCAGCGTGGAGTGTTCTCCATGCAAGGACAATATTCAGCTCTCTTTTAATGGGATGTGATATCTGCAAATGAGGAAAGGATGCATACGTGGAGTAGGAAGACAGCTAACAAATCTGCAGCGGGAGCTCTGAACTGGCCATGTCAGTCCACTCCCTTCTACTGAGGTATGAGTTCTGCAGACTTACGGTTTATGGAAAGATGTTTACTGTTGAAGTAGGCTTTACTACAGTGTTTGTAAAGTACAGAAGTATCATTTTAGCAGGTTTGTGAATGGACTTCATGTTAGAACTCATTTACACTTTGTCTATATATACTGAGCACAGGGGATCCAGTTCTGTTATGATTTGTTCTTGTTTTCTTACATTGGGGTAAGGATTTTATAGTCTACATTGGGCATTAATTGTTAAACTTCATGGAACTGTTATGATCACTTTTGTTTACAGAGCAATACAGTATGTGAAAATTTCTTGACATAACTGCAAAATTCCTTTGGGGATGAAAACAATCCACTTTTATTTTAAACCTGGATTATTTGTTTGTATGCTCAAGAATAGCGAGCAGACTGATTATAGGGACTTATCTTTGTCTTCACAGAAATGTTTGTAATATTCTCCTATTTTTCTGGGGAGAAGTACTCTTCAGAAACTGACCTACTTGTGATGTGCTAGCACTTCCTTCTTCTTGATAAATTCCCTGTGGCTGAAATATTATTACTTTAAGTACTCTCTTTCCCCTATCAAATCCTCTCTTTGCTTCCTATAATGAGTAAGAATATGTGACAATGATATTCTTATTATGACTGAAGTTCAAAATTTAGGCAAGCAGAGCTCTTAAGCTGTTTCTTCAGAGGATGTGTCAACACACAGATGAATTTTCAGCAGCTCTTCACAGTAGCAGGGAAACTTTATCCTCTCTCATACTCCAAATAAGACAGACAAAACCCCACCTGTGTAGTCTCATTTCCACTGATACACAAAAAGTATCTTATTTTTCAGTAGCTTTGTTTTTTTAGGTCTCAAGATTATTGTTCAGCAAAACATTTATATGTTTTATATACACTATTATCCCATTTCTTGTTACTTCTTTCTGTGAAGGAAGGATTTTGTCTTGCTGCTTTTATATTGCAATTCCTTCTTAGGATCATTTGAGGGTAACAACTGGATGATTTTTATTTTCGTCAGTTTTTGTTGTTTTCTGTTTCTTTGGGGGGGGGGGGGGGGAGGGGGGGGAAATATCTTTGATCCAGAAGAATTATGGCTCAGTCTATGCTTTTTGTTTTACTTGCAATGTTCCTAAATTTTGTGCCAGTGGCGATCTGAATAGCAGATAAATCCACCCTGTAAAGGCCAGTTTGAAATCTGCAATTCATTTCTTTATCCAATCTGCTTAAATTATGTGTCTCTAACACATATCTTGGAATGCTTGCTGGCACTGGCCACCCTTACGTATTTGCCTGAATGGGCCAATATGTAAGGATTATGGCTTGGAAACTAAGGATGTGGTTATTTTTCAGAGAAACCAGTTTCCTAATAGAGTTCACTGTGCAGCAGCAGCAGTGTTTGTCTCGGCACTGAGCAGAAAGAAGAAACAGCAGAGTTAGAATGAAAACCAAATATCCTTATTCCTGCAAGGGGATGCTGGTGACATCTTTCATCTGTTTAAACAGCAACGCTTGTGACAATTATTTTTTATTGCTTTCCCCTCACAATAACAGTGCATGACAGGTAATGTTTGAATGGGGAAGTCAGTACCCAAAGTAGTGATCAGTTTAGCTGTCAGTCCGTGAAAGCTTTTGAGGAGCTTTGTATAAGTTCTCTGACTGGAAATCGATGTGAGAGGACTTTCTGGTCCAATAGAGAATCCACAGTGGTACAATCAGAGTAATTCTGTAGCTCTGAGAGTATCATAGAGTCATAGACTGGCCTGGATTGAAAAGGACGTTAAGATCATCTAGTTTCAATCCCCCTGCTGTGGGCAGGGTTGCCAACCATTAGACCAGGGTGCCCAGAGTGCAGTGAAGCACAGATTAACAGCACCTCTTAATACTCCACAGTGCATTTAGTTCCCTTTCATCAGGAGGACAGCTGGCTCCTCAGAGGATGTGCTGTGAGTCCGCTCTTTTCTGTTGCGTTTCTTATGTATTTACATCTTCAAAAACTGTGTGAGGGACAAATGTGCAAGTACTTCAGATGGATATAAAAATAGTCTTCTACCTCTACCAAGGAGTCCTGTTTTCAACTATGGGAAAAGAAAGCCACTCTCATAGGTATGAGAGAACACAGTTTTGTTGTTGTTATTGTTTAGTTGTTATTTTTGTGTTTTGTTTTGTCTGTGCTACAAAATGTATTAATCAACATCTAGAGTAACTCTGTAGTAATCCGAATGTGGTTTTAGTTCTTACGATATATGATGATGATGTGGGTTCAATTCGTTCTTCTGATATTTCTGTGCAGTGAGAGTCATTAGGGAACTATGTCTCTCCCTAGAAATGATCTGAAATTTTGGGGGTTTCAGGGCAATGTCTTTGATTAGCAGCTGCAGGTGGGATGCTCTCTTAAAAAACACTCTTTCACATTTGGAATGAAGAGTTTGTTTGACTCTAATACATTATAATACACAATAAATGAAAAAAAAAAAAAAAAAAAAAAACACTGGGGTATTTCACCAGAGAGTTTAAACAAACCCCCACAATCATTGATGAGATTGCTCTGATTAGCATGATGACTGATTTCTGCTAGACCAGACTGTGGGGCTTTTGTTTGCTTGGTTGTTTGTTTTGTTTTGTTTTTCGTGCTAGGTAGCTGAGGTAATGGGCCTTGTGTCCTGCATTGAGTGTCAGTCAGTCTTTAGAGATGCACGGGGAATTCAACATGAGAGGCAATGACTTTCTGGAATTTATCAATATTCCCAGGAAATGGAGACTAAAAAATAAGAAAACAACTTGGATCTCTTATCTCAGTGGGGGATTCACCAAACCACGTAGCTCAGGGAGAGCCAAAGCAGCAGCAAACATGGCAACTTACATTTCTCCACTCTATTCACTTTCATTAGATTTGATCTGTGTAATTCTCCAACCTGCTATTAATATTGTTATGCTGAGAAGTGCTAATGGTCACCCATAATACTTAAAGGTCATCGAAATATATAATGAAAACACACTATAGAAAGACTTGAAGACTGGCCATAACCACACCTAAAAATAATCCTGATGGAGACTGAGTGGATTAACTCTCTTTTGTCTAACAGCTAAAGCTTTCAGTCTCGTCTATGATAACAGCTACAGGAGTTAATAGCTAGGCCAAAGCATCTCGAGTCTTATGGTGCCTCTTTTCTGAAGGGGAAGAGTGAAGCATTTGGAAGGCATTTGAGCTGACTAAAGTTCCACCAGCTACCAAGAAAAGAGAGAGATTTTTACTGGTCCTCAGTCTTTCTTTTTAGGCTTGGTTTGTGGGTTCACTCCTTATGTTGTACCGAAGTCTTGTCAGTCACTTGTATCAAGAAATCAACAGAGGCCAGAAATTTGGGTTTCTTGTGCTCAGCAATGTTATTCCATCTGCAGATGTCGGAGTGGTTCTAGTTCCTATTGGGTACCAGGGCCAAAGATTATGAAGCTTGTTTCAGCTTTTGAGTGAAGTCTTCTACTTCCCCCTTTTGATCAGGAAGCTTGCAGCAGGCACCTAGCATGACATAACCCATTTCAGACTTCTCTGATTCTTACCCATAAGATCTTGACTGCTTTGTCACTTTTTCCAAGCAAAACTGTGTGCTGCAGACAGCTCTTCACATAGATTGAAGCCCATGTTCACCTATTTCTCAGCCTGGCTTTCCTCAAGAGCCTGCATCCATCCATTGCAGCACTCCAGCCACATGACCCGTCCCACTGTGAAGTTGTAAATCCCTTTGAGATACCATCAAACATTCTCTGTTCTATGGTTGGTTTCAGACCCCAGATACCTGCTTTAGGTTCCAAAGAGTGCAGAGTGAGTGATGCTTGTTGGAGCAGTGCCTTCTCAATATTTCTTTACCTCTCTGAATGCCCACTCTTTTTTCAGAGGTTTGTTCCTTTTTCTTGTCTCCTTCATCATGTAAAAAGTAGCACTAAATACACTTCAGTTTCTCATTACACTAGTTATGTTGTAACATAGGAGTGGGAGATTCTAGCAGCCCCTGGGTATCTTACAGCCTCGAGCCTTACAGAAGACCTGCCTCAGTTGTTCTAAGGCTGGAGTGGTGCTAAGGCTCAGCACCACTTCAAGAGCTCATGCTGAGATGCTAACTTTGTGAATGCAGTGGTAGATGTTGCTGGCCCTTGCATTGCTTGGCAGTAGGGTCTTGCATGAATGCTCTCTAATCTGGGGGTTGATATTCCCAAGGATATTTCTGCAGTCATGACTGAGTCTGATAAGCAAGTATGGTGCAGCTTCTCTGAGCACAAGATTGCACAAGGACATGGACTGAATTGAAAGGTTTTATATCAGTGGAATGTTTCAGGAGCAGAAAACTAAAGTCCTGATTACTATTGATGTGCATGGGAAAGAGAAAACTCAGATGCCTGTAACAGCATTAACATATTCTCTTGGGACATCAGACATTGTGATTATTGAGCACTGGCGAGAGAAAGGGCACCAGAAAGGTACTGAGTAAAGAATTATTGTAGAATAATAGAATGCCCTGAGTTGAAAAGGATCACAAAGATCATGTAGTTTGAACCCCCCTATTATGTGCAGGATTGCCAGCCACTAGACCAGGCTGCCCAGAGCCAAATCCAGCCTGGCCTTGAATGCCTCCAGGTATGGGGCATTCACAACCTGCTTGGGCAACCTGTTCCAATGTGTCACCAACCTCTGAGTGAAGACCAATCCAACTGAGGAAGGTCAGCTGCAGAGCAGTTTGAAGATGATACCCATCAAACAAAACCTGCTGAAGGAATGTTAATTTTCAGGACGTGTACTGAAGAGCTTTGGTCAAGCAAAATAACTTAATGGAAATTTGATGTTTAATGCCAGGTGCTTCCAGCACCTTTTTTTAATCCAATGTCCAGTTCTACAAAACCAGGCTTTTCATTTTATGAAATTATGGCTATGAGCACCATATTTCCATTTTAGAGGAGAGGTATTGGTAATTGTCGGGAAGTCATGCTCAATCCTCATTCTCAGAATTATCAGTGTCACGATGTGTGTTTGATATACGATGAATTCTGAGTGCTATTATTATTTTGAACACGCAAATACACCTTGAATTTATATTTCTCCACTGCACAGATAGCTTGTGGAATGCTGTAAAGTTTATAAATCATTGTACTCACACACTCCATGTATTATGCTATATTATATAGAAAACTAGTACGAAGAAAACTTTATTCAAACCACTACTTTACATTTCTGTGGGGAAAAAAGTTAAAGCTGGAACAAAAGATGCCAGATGCCACTGGGTTTTATTTATTTATTTATTTCACCTGTCATATTATCTTTTCTGAAAAGGCCACTGAAATTCCTACAGAAATGTAGTAGCCTCCTGTAGGATTTGCTACAAAATTATGAGTTGTGGAACTGAAACATCCTGATATCATGTCTGAGAATGACTGTGCTGTTGGGATTAAGTGGGCTGGGTCCCAGGCAATAGGTCTTCACTCTGTGCTTTTTTCAAAAGTACCAAAAATGTTTGAGACCAAATGAATGTTTCGTACAACTTTATTATTATTATTATTATTTTTATGGCTAAGATTTGGATTTTATCACCTCATAATGTTAAAAGTGTATTTAACTTCCTGCTGTACGGTTGTGCTCATGAACAAATAGTATCCAGGGTTCTTTGCTAGTGATTGGAAGGGTCTTTAAGTCAAAAGTTCCACTGTAACAGGTCAATAGGAGCAGACTCTCTGATTCTTATGTCAGTTTTCCACCATGCTTTCCGTGTTATATTAAGACACTTCTGTACGTCCTTATTCCAAATGAGAAATGTTCACTTCATTTCTAGTGCAGTCCTGGAGGTCTGCTGCCTTTTCCTGCCTTTTCATTGACCTGCTCTATTCTGAAGGCCATTCATGACTTTCTCAAAGGTGGTTCTGAGTAGGTCAGGTACCTTCTCTGCCTGTGTTTCTGATAAAAATATTTGACATCAGTCCCTAAGGCAGAGCCTGGGTCTGCAGAGGGTGCTGGGTACAGAGTGTTGAAAAAAAGAACTGACTGCAGCAAAAATCAAGTGGTCAGCAGTTCCTGAGGACAGGCCCTTGAGCTCTACCATTTAAATACCAAATCAGATCTTTTCTCTTGTTGTTTCCACAAAAAGGGGTCCAATTCTGAAGAACAAAGCACAACATAGAATTACACCAGGAGGAAGCATGAAGGCTTTGTATATGGATCCTCTTTGCTAGAGCAGGGTCTTGGTTTCTGTTAAGTACTATTTGTGTATGTCTGTTCTGAACACATTTCTTTCAATGCTTGAGCTTCCAGATCCATCAGGAGTCACTACATCTGTATACAGCATTTCTTACTGCTGAGGATGATCTTGCTTGCATCATAAATTCTGCTCTATAACCTGTTGATACCGATTTCTAAATTGTGTAGCTTTTTTTAACTTGTGGCAAGATCTACAGTGTCACTTAACATGGGACATCCTTATGAACAATTCTAGCTGATCTAGAAGGTTTCAGGTCTTTTATAAGCAGGTAGCCTCAGCTTCCAGCTTCTCTATAGAATCATATCATAGAATCATAGAGTGGCCTGGGCTGAAAAGGATCACAATGATCATTTAGTTTCAACCCCCCTGCTGTGTGCAGAGTTGTCAACCACCAGACCAGGCTGCCCACAGTCACATCAAGCCTGGCCTTGAATGCTTCCAAGGATGGGGCATCCACAACTTTCTTGGGCAACCTGTTGCAGTGTGTCACCACCCTCTGTGTGAAAAACTTCCTCCTAATATCTAACCTAAACCTCCCCTGTCTCAGTTTAAAATCATTCCCCCTTGTCACTATCCACCCTTGTAAACAGTCGTACCCCTCCTGTTTATATGTTTCCTTCAAATATTGGAAGGCCACAATGAGGTCTCCCTGGAGCCTTCTCTTCTCCAAGCTAAACAAGTCCAGTTCCCTCAGCCTTTCCTCATAGGAGAGGTGCTCCAGCCCTCTGATCATCTTAGTGGCCCTCCTCTGGACCCGCTCCAAGAGATCCACGTCGTTCTTGTGCTGGGAGCCCCAGACCTGGACTCAGTATTCAAGATGGGGCCTCACAAGAGCTGAGTAGAGGGAGACAATCACCTCCCTCTCCCTGCTGGCCACCCCTTTTTTAATGCAGCCCAGAACACAGTTGGCCTTCTGGGCTGCAAGCATACACTGATGGCTCATGTCCAGCTTCTTGTTCACCAGGATCCCCAAGTCACTGCAGGGCTGCTCTCAAGGGGTTCTTCTCCCAGTTTGTACAAATATCTGGGATATATATATAGATCTATATTTATATTCCTATATATATGTATATACACATATATATAAATACTACAGCTTCTCTGTTTTCTGGGCTTGCAATTTGAGCACTTCTGATTGCAAATGTAACACTTCAGGTATACCTCAATCAGTGTAGTAATGGTTAGGGACCAGCTAACATTTTCCTAAGCAAGCAAAAGCACACAGCCCACAGTCTTTCCTATCCAATCTGGAAAAGGCAAAAATAAGGAGGTTTGGGTAGAAGAAGGATATAAATACTATGAAGACACAGGTTGGGGAACTTTCCCTATAGAAGTAGGATACTGGTTAGAACTGGAGATTTTCCAAAGCCAGGGTGCCTTCTGGCTAGGCAAAATAGACACTGTCACAAAGGGCCAGGTGTTGCCATCTGCACACTGAATAGCCTTTGCTATTATAAGGAGTCTCACTGAATGCCATTTACTCATGTATCCCTATTGAAATTAGTCACTGAAATTAATCTGAGTAGAATATGTTGAACTAGGCCGTAGGATTAGTCACATAAAATTGTTGCTCTTTAAAATGGATTTAAACACAGACATATAGACCAATGCAATGCTGGTCCTGAGAGCTCATTGTTTTGAGGGGACTTGGGATTTTTGCGTTGACTGGTTTTTGTTGTTTGTTTGTTTGTTTGTTTTTTGTTTCAGGAGGTGTGGGTGAATGAGAGAGGAATTGTCAGGGGAAGAACAAGATGATTATTTTTCTTTCAGTTCTAATGAGAAAAGAAATGGCTTAGAAAAGGAGAAGGTTTTCCCCTCTTAGATGCTGCCTTATTCCAGAGATTTCATGTGTATATGTGTTATAGCCCCCCAAAAAGATGCATATCTTTTGCCTGGGGTGAGCTACTCTTGAGATTTCTGAAGTCAGGTTAGTACATTAACACCTTAGATTTAGGTAGCACACGGCTACAAGCAAATGTCTTTGGATGATAGAAGCAAATCAGACACTGCTTTTGTATGTCACAGGAGATTATTCTATTTTAGTGCTATGCCCTTTGGCTTTGCAAATGCACCTGTAGTGCTCTTGTTGTTATTGCAAAGAATCTTGGTAGAATTAATTTACTGTAGTTGTTTTGTCTTTATGAATAGCAAATATTAGACAAGGTTGTACCCAAACAGCTCTTCATACCTTACATGTACTGTTGCAGCAGCAGTTCATGGATAGGAAAGGCTTCTGTTCTGTAATGCCAGCACTGAATTCATCAAAGTGGTTTTTCATTCACAACAGAAAATTTATGGAAGGAGGAACTGATGTCTGTATCTGGTCATATGGAAGATGAATTGTAGGAAGTCTGAAGATTGTTCACATTTCAGCTGCGTGAATCTGAAAAACAAACAAAACAAAAACCAAACAGCTGATCTGATTTCATGTCTCTGATGTATTATTTCTGTTAGAATAAACATCTCAGAAAGCTCATGGTGCTTCCATGACATTGCTATCACACTGTGGCAAGCTATTAACCATTATCTGCTGTTTCAGGAACAGGGACATTGGTCTATCAAGTACTATGGCAAATAATTGTCACTTGGAGTCTTTTGAAGGGTAAAAAGGAGATACATATATTTGAACTCTAAAAGTTTCAACTTTACAAATAACTCATATCTCCCTTTTATTATCTACAGAATTGATTTCTAAACATTTTTTTCCTTAGTTTTGACAGTTTTTAATTATTATTTTTTATATGGCATTAATGATGGTATCATGCATCCTGATTATAGCTGCAGTATGCTGTAACACTCACTGTGCCTGATGTAGTCCAATTCTGCTTCACAGGAACAACAGGAAACAAGATAACATAACTGCAAATTAAGAAAGAATAGAAAATAGGAAGGCTGAGATCTATGATTAGAGTAGTTGGCCTTCTAATAATCTTACCATTACAGAAAAGCAAGTCAATCATATGAATTTATTAGGTGTTCTGTGATCTGGCAAACTTCAATCAATGCCAGCTGCTTAGGTTGTAGGTTTTTGGCTTTCTTTTTCTTTCTTTTTTTTATTTTTAATCGGAGTGTTCTTGGAGCATTGCATAGAACAGCATTATTTAAGCCAGAATTTTTTAATGGTGTAGTTAGTGGAAAGGGTGAGGTAGAGAAATAAAAAGTGGAAATAAAAGAAAGGTGTTCAGAGCAGGAAAATACTAGGAAGTTTTGTACTATAATGGTGCTAGTATTTGGATACAGTTGGTAAGGAAGCAGCCTGAAGACCTGGTTTGGTTTGTCTCATCATCGCTCAGGATTAGTAATGTTATGGGTTCTGTTGTGTCAAGGTAGATCATAGGAATGTGGCATTAGGCCAAGAATCCATCTTGTCCAGCACGTTATCTCTCAAGCAGCTAATGGCAGAGTATAGGCTAGTTTATAGATTGATATTTCTCCTGAGAGCTTCCAGCAATCAGCATTAAGGATTTCTCCAGCTGTTACTGAACTGTTGTGCTTAACGCTTCCTTGATGTGGTTTAATCCCATAAGTGAAACTCATTTCCCATAGGAGCCCCTTTAAGTTCTGCAGCACAGTGTTGCACTAGTTTGGTTGCAGATGCCCCACCAGGGATGGGCAGGAAGTGTGTTCTTGAGATTCACTGTTTTCAAGCCATTTTTATTAACCATCAGTGACAAATGAAAAATGCAAAAAGGGATTTGCTTATTGTCTTATTACTTGTTTTTTACCAGGAGCGGCCTCATACGTAACAGATAAATATGATTTTTATATACAGATTTTTTTTTTTTCCCCCCACATTCCATACTCTTTGCTAAATAGCCTTCCTGTGCACCATGTACTTGAGTCATCTCAGAGTGTATTTGCAGGTAACAGGCTTCTCTTACTTTATTCCTTGAGCTGCATACCTCAATTACTTTGGTGCACTGGGACAGGACATAGCATCTCACATTTTTATATTTTACATCCATTATTATAAATACAATTGAAAATTTTAGGTGGGGAGCCTAAAGTCAGGTAAATCAGGCAGGTATTTGGTGTTAGTGATGGCCTGTGGTATATGGGTACACTGTGAATACAGTACCATGATTTCTACTCCTGTCTGAATTAATGGGACTTGCAAATGCTGTGATTCTGAAGACAAGGCATTCATGGGGAAAGCAGAAACGCACCTGAAGGCTGACAAGTGGACAGACACATAGATAAAGTTTTAATGCCCTTCAGATTAAGATCAATAGTCTTGTGAATAGTCAGGAGGCTTTTGTTTGCCACTATAATCAAAATATTCACATTCCTACAAGCACTGGCTGTTTTTTGGTTGTTTCTCTCTCATTTTTTTTTTTTTTTCCTTTAATCAGCATGAACTGGATTTATCTATTTGTTTATTTATTAAAAAGGTTGTGATAGCCTCCCTGATTTCAGCTCCCTGGGCATGCACGCAGGTAAACCACAACTGTCAAATTTTATCCAAGTTTCTAACAGGAACGAACTCTGCAATGCATATTTTACCTCGGAGCAATTCAGCTGTGCAAGGTGTACCAGCACTACGCGTCAGCACAGATTGCTGCGCTCGCTGCCAGCCTGGATGAGAAGATGAGGACTCTCAAAGCCCGGCTCTGCAGGAAAACAGCGTTGAGGCGCTTCCCTGATGCGTGTGGCTGCAGTGCCCTCTTGTGCGAGTGAGCGCTGACGAGCAGAGGCTGATTGGAAAGGTTTCCAAAGCTCCGCACCTGGCTGCCAACGAAGGAGGGAAACCGCAGACAAAATCCTCTTCCTGCTGTGGCTATTTGCGGCTGTGTTTTAGTCACCGATCTGTTGGGTTGCGGAGTTGTTTTGTTCGGTTTCTCTGATGTGATATGATATGATATGAGGATAACCCTCGGGCTTTTACAGCTTAAGATGTGCTTTGCATTCTGCAAGTATTTTGGCATTAGCTGGAAAATGTACACTTAGTATTTCTGTTGTGGTGGTGCCCATGAGAACTGCTATGGACAGGTGCTCCCGGCTGTGGTCAGTGCTGTCTCTGAGTTATGGCCCTTGCGGTGCTGTGAAGCTCTAATTGTGCAGCAAAAAAATCAGTAGCCAATTCAGGTTGATATTTTGCAGGAATGAGAAGGCAGATTTCCTCCTCCCTCTACCCCAATTTGTCAGCTGCACTTCATCTGTCTCTGAAATTAAATTAGTTAAATTAGTATGTCTTGATGGGTCAAAAAGAAGAAAACTTCCAGGGAAAAAAAAGGGCACAGTGATCAGAACTAAGTGAGCAGGACAGACCCAGGAGGGTTTTGACACATTATCATTTGAAAATGGCAAAGCGAAAATCTGCTGTGACTGCAGTGTTTCCAGACTGCTATAAGCCCAGAAAAATACCTGCTTGTGCAAATAAGTTCAACCGTGACATACAAAATTCAGGGGGATCTGTGCCAGTCCTTTGATCAAAGGAATGTTGATTATCTAAAATTATAGCCATCCTTTTGCGGATATAATTCATGACAAAACTGTTGGGAGCGTTAGTGGCAGGGAAGCGAATTGTTACTTTATGACCAAAGCAAGTATGAAAGCAAGAATGTCATAACATTAGCAAAAAGAAAAATCCAAACTTAGTTCCTTGATACAGATCATTTAAATGTATAGACCTAAAAAGAGAAAATCAAAATAGATTAGGAGAAGAAAAAGTGTGGTACTCAAAGGACTTGGCATGGGCTTTTTAGCCTTAAGTACTTTGATTTCCATTGAAATCCAGACAAAAAATGCAGCATCTCTGCAGTCAGTGAAAAGGCAAACTGTTTTATTTTTTTTTCTACCATGTTCTTCTATAATCAACATGAAGGTTCAGAAACCTACTTTGCCTTATTTTAAACATTATATTCTAAACATTTTCTTCAGATGTTATAAATTGTGCTGCTCCTCCCTGGCTCTGCTTACCTGCCAGTCTGCAGAGCGGAGGTTGGAGAGAGAGAGATGCAAAAATGAGGAAAGAGTTGCTAAGTTGAAATGCAAACTAGGCTGAGCTGTGCAGAAAGGAAGAGCTAAACAGGGTAAAGGAGGAAAGGGATGGTATTCTGACTAGAAAATAGATGTGGTATGCCAGAAGATGTGCATGAAAGTACCTAGGAGTAGAGCTTGGTCACCCCTATGCTGTCACCCTGCTCCCATTCTTCAGATCTGTTGGCTTGCCCTAACGCATTCTCCAGTCTGCCATTCCTGCTTCTTGTTGGTCCTTACATGGCATAAGGCTTCCACCTGCAAGAGCCATCACCAGCCCATAAGTGAGGGCATTTTGAGATCCAGCTGGATTGGTGTCTTCTCAACTTCCTGAGGCAAATAGTGCTCGTAAGCTAGGGCCCCATAACTGAAAGGAACTGTCAGTTTCATTGCTCAAGAATACGAGAATGTAAAAATGCATTTGTTACACTCTGTACTTACTGGATTCTATTTCTTCCATGCTAAGTACACTGATTATATATACACAAGGTATTGGCAAAGCCTCGGCCTGCCGGGCAAAGGCTCCCATGAGCCCTCAGCACTGCGACCTGAGAGATGGAGGCTGTCCAGCAGAAGTGGCCCTCCCCTTTGGTTCCCTCCTAGTGCTAGCGTTCTGCCAGCAAAGGCAGCCCAGTGGGAGGCAGAAGCCAACACACACTGACTTCCCTCACCGCCTATCCTTGCTCAGCCAGATGTCAGAAGTGGAGCAGGATATAAAATTAGGGACATGAGCTGCAAATGTCCAAGCTGTAACACACCACAACTGCCCTCCTCTGAGCTTCAAGAAGGCTATTAAGATGGGGAAGGTTCTAGAGGGAAAGACGCATGAGGAGCAGCTGAGGTCCCTTGGTTTGTTCAGCTCAGAGCAGAGGAGCTGAGGGGAGGCCTCATGGCCTGAGGAATGGCAGGGAGCTGTGACAGAGGAGAGTCAGGCTGGGTGTTAGGGAAACGTTCTTCACCAGAAGGTGATGGGCATGGAAAAGGCTCCCCAGGGCAGTGGTCGTGGCCCCAAATTGCCGGAATTCAAGAAGCATTTGGACACTGCTCTCAGATGTATGGTCTGGTTTTTGGGTGGTCCTGTGTAAAGCCAGGGGTTGGACTCAGTGATTCTTATAGATCCCTTCTAATTCAGGACATTCTGTGATTCTATGATTCAGGCTCTTCTGTCCTCTGTCTCCATGCGGGGGTGCCCTAGACCTGCCACTCTCTCTCTTGTGGTGGAGAAGATGGGGTGGCTGCCTGGGCCCCCCAGAGCATCTTCCCCCAACAAACAGAAGAGCAAGAGAAGTATGGCACCTGCAGCACTGCAGGGCTTGCTGAAGATGAACGAGGGCCTGGAGGGGAATGCTACTAGGACAGCTGACCCAGATTGACCAGATGGATATTCCATACCAAGTAACATCCTACTCCACAATATAAACTGCAAGGGAAGGGTGGGTGTAAAATTTTGCCAAGGCTGCTGCTGTTTCATGACTAGCTGGACCATGGCCTGCTTATGGTAAGAAAGTGCTTGTTTTATCACTAGTTTTTCTTTGTTTTGTTTTAACTTTTCCCACCTCTTTTATGTATTAAACTGTCTTACTCTCAACACATTGTTTTTCTCACTTTTGCCCTTCCGGTCCTCTCCCTAACCTTGCTGGTGGAGGGTTAGCAAGCATCTGTATTGTGCTCAGCTGCTTACTAGAGTCAAACTACAACACCTTTCAAGAAAGAAGGCTAACAGTATCCTGGGGTCATCAGTGCTTACATGAACATTGATTCTCAGCTGCTATTGAAATCAGAGCACAGCTGAGCACAGCAGCTGGAAGGCTTTGATTTTCACAAAGGCGAAATGATCAGCTAGGTTGTTCATTTTGTTCTTCTGACATCAGCTCCAGTTGGCAAAGGAAGGAGATCAGCAGCATCCAGGGCCCCCTGGCTCACAAAGGAGTAAAATACAGATCTGTTGCTCCCAGCAAGGTGATGGCTCTGTACTTTACTGAGCTGCCAGGGGTGCTGTGGACTGAACTGTCTTGCAGCTCTATGCAGCGTGTAGAGCTCCAGAGGAGGCCAGCCTCTGTCTATGAGGAAGGCTGGTGCCAGAATGTGTAAAAGCATGGCTAAATAATGGCACAACAGCAAGTGCTTCCCGGAGAAGAGAGCTAGCTGTGCTGAGAGAGTTTGCAGAGGCTAAATATTCTGTGAAATTGTGGAGGTGACTAAAGGCTTGCTTGATCTCCTTAGTCCCACCTACCCTATAGGAGTACCATGTTGGGGGAACAAATTTATGAGAAAATATCTATACATTGTTGAAGACATATTTGCAGATTCTGAGAAATGCACAGTGATAACCTTATGTTTTGCTGCTAAATTCTTTCAACTCTACCTTTTGAAGGAACACCTGGAAACAATTATTTACTGGCAGAAAGTCCCAGAAGGATCAGGAGCCACAATAGAAGTTAGCCTAGAGTTCATCTCTTGGCACAAATGTCTCTTTGAGCTCATGCTGTTAATAACTTCTGCTAGCAACATGCCCAGGTTGAAATTTTCATGGGACAAGTTGCACTACCTATAGTTATAAATTTTTATTATTATTTTATTATTAATAATTTTAAGTAAGTGCTATATGTTAGCTCTAAGGTGAAGGCAGATGGCTTCTGAAAGAAGGGTTTTTTTTTTTTTTTCTAGTAAGCAAGCAGTACCTGCAAATAGTACATGTAACATTGCTTAATTTCAAAATGTCACAGGGCAAGGACTGGTCACTCTCTTTTATTTGGACTTTTATTTGAATAAGACTGAGTTTTAGCAAGGTTATTCTATTCAAATGACAAGTGAGAGTTTCGTGGCAGACTTAAGGGTATTTAGTTAATACATGTTGATGTCTGTTTGTGTGGATACATGCATACAGCTAGTGGTGACATTCATGGGGAAAGGAAGGCACAGGTAGTTTTATCAGGCCAGTGCTTCCTGCAGATTCTCAACTGTACCAGCATTTGCATTTTTACATTTTAGGCTTGGGTCTACGCAGGATCAATAATGTTCCTTTGGTAAATATTTGGGCATTATTCACTGAGTTATTCAGAATATGAAAAAGGAGTTCACTGATATCAAAGGAAAGAGAACGTATGAAGTCAAGAAGCAGTGCTTGTGTATAGCAAAGCCAAAAAAATATCAAAGACAAGTTTTTCAAAACGGGATACTTGATTGTATTTACTATTTTCTTGTTTTGCCAGCAGAGGGCAGGTTTGTGTCATGAAATCTCTTTGCTCATTTTGTCACGTATGAACATAATAAAAAAGTCTCTTCTGGTGGTAGAACCCCTTGAAAATTTTATCATATATATACTTATTAGTACAGAATAATAAAAACCAGATGTAATCCTGCAGGTAACCTTGAAGCTTGCTAAAAATCTAGCCCCAAAATATGTTCTTGTTTTCTAAAATCGTGAAATCGTTACTGATTCATTTATCCTAATGCATTTCTTCTCTGCTTCTATCATATTAAAATATCTAAGATGTTTTCAACATCAGATTCTTGTGAAGACAACCAAGTAGTGCACTCACTGTTTCTGTGACCTGAAAGGTGATGTTCTATTAATGCTATTTTATATCTATTAATATTCTACATATTCTAGTAAATTAAGTTTTACCAGTAAAAAGCAAATATAATAAAGACTCTTAGGCTAAAGATGTTTTAAAAATCATACACATATAATCCTGGCATGCAAAACACTAAGGAAAAAAACAAGTTGTTACATCACGGTAACAAGTCCCAGCAGGGTTAACCGCATGCCAATGTTTGTATAATTCTTCTCAATGCCATTTTGGTTTCAAAGTGACATGTTGTGGCATTACCAGAACGGGACGTTCTGAAGCAAAGCAAGGCAATTGCTTTTCTAACTCGTGTGTCAACCCCAGGAGTCATGATCTTTCTGCTGCAACTATTTCATGTTGTGTTGCTTATGCATGCATCAACAGGACAGTTTAAACTCAACAGAGGATGCAGTAGTTTATGCATCTGATTTTTGCATCCCATCTCTTCTGCATTTGTCAAACATGTGGTTTTCAGCCTTGGATTTTATATTTGTTTCAGTTGTGATTTTGCATCTGGTGCCCTCAAATAACATAGTACTGAAAATACACATTTTTGCAGTCATTTATACCTATTGGCTGCTGTTACTGTTCTGTACACTTCACACACTAGCACTCTTGCTGGTTTAGAGTTGCATTGCTTTCTATGCAATATGTTTTAGTTTTCCATAATTTTTGACAAGTAAGGACTAACACAGTAGTACTGTGCTTAAATCAGTGTAATCTAACATTTGAACAAGCACCATGGAACATGACAAGTATAGACCACTGCCAACAAGCCATGCAACACTGTGTAAGGAGTTTTCACCTAGCAGCGTTATCCAGGATAGGACAGTTATCAAACTGACTCTGTAGTTTCACATCATCTCTTCCTAAGGGAATGACAGAACTTGGCTTTGCATTTGGACATTAGCTCTCACTCCCTCCAAGTCAGACTTATTATGAAGTTTACTGTCTGGATGATTCAGTAGTGTCTAAGGAGAAAGCGAACTTCATCAAGTCAGGAAGTATAGCCCCCAGTTAGCTGATGAAATGTTAACGAAGGCTATAAATAGCCTCCAGCATATAACTGGCGTGGCCAATATTGAACCCAGGTCTCTAGAGGTGGAAGACTAGAAAAACCAGCCCTGGGGACAAATACCTTTTCTAACTCCCATCACATTTCTAATAGTTACTAGGGCAGAATAATGTTTTGTGACCTTTGGGTTGTCCCATTACCACAACATAATCTAGCTTTGCAAGCTTTGCAAAGGTCACTGTAAAAATAAAAATATTTCCTGCTGTGATCCATACCCTCAAACTCAAAGAAAAGGAAATATCTTAATAAATGTAGTGACATTTGCACTATAGGGCACAGTGCAAAGATCATGAACCATTATTCTGCACTAGTAATAATGTCACAATTTTATTCTTGCCCAGTGGTTATTGTATGACATTTGTGCTCACAGGGAAACTCCTGTGAATATCAGTAACTTAAAATTTATTGCCTCAGGGTCCCGTTGATCTGCCATTAAAGTCGATGGAAGCTTTGCCATTTGTTTACCAGTAAGCGGGAAAAGGATTGACCTAGCATATCTCATGATATATTATATCATTGATATTATTTTAAACAATTATTTTTCTTTTACTTCACTAAAAAGTGGATATTTGTCAATGGTTTTATGTCCAGATGGAAGCCAGTTATGACTAGTGTCCATTAGGAGTCTGTCTTGGGACCAGTGCCCTTCAACTTTATGAACAACACAGACAGAGGCACTGAAAGTACCCTTAGCAAGTTTGCTGATGACACCAAGCTGAGTGGTGCAGTTGACAAAATAGAAGGAAGGGATGCAATGCAAAGGGGTCTGGACAGGCTTGAAAAGTGGGTGCATGAGAGATTTAACAAGGTCAAGTGCATAGTGTTGTACTTGGGTTGGGACAATCCCAAATATGAGTATAGACTGGGAGGAGAACCCCTGAAAGCAATCCTGTGGAGACAGATTTGGGGGTTCTGGTAGATGAAAGGCTGAGCATGAGCCAGCAGCATGCACTTTGCATCCCAAAAGGCCAACTGTATCTTGGGCCAGCAGGGAGTAGGAGGTGATTGTCCCCCTCTACTCTGCCCTCATGAGGCACAATCTGAAGTATGGCCTCCAGGCCTGGGGCCTGCAGTACAGGAAGGATGTGGAGCTGTTGGTGTGTGACTAGAAGATGATCAGAGTACTGGAGCTCCTCTCCTATGGAGAAAAGTTGAGAAAGTGGGGTTTGTTTAGCTTAAAGAAGAGAAATCTCAGGGGAGACTTCATTGCAGCCTTCCAGTACTTGAAGAGAGCATATAAACAGAAAGAAATTATTTAATCAAAGGGTGATGAGGTGTTGGAACTTGTTGCCCAGAGAAACAGTGGGTGCCCCATCCCTGGAAGTGTCCCCTGGATGGGATCCTGGGAGTCTGATCTAGTGAGTGGCAGCCCTGCCCATGGCAGTGGGGTTGGAACTCAGTCTTCAAGGTCCCTTCCAACCCGTGCCATCCTATGGCTCTGTGACTGACTCTATGAAAAAGCACCTGTTTATTAGATCCTCTATGAAATGCATATTTTAAAAGAACACAACTCATTATGCCCACGAGAGCTGCTGTGGTTATATTTGCTTAGGACAAATTATATGATGAGACTTTCTGAAAAAAAAAAAAAAAAAAAAAGTAAGTCATAAAACTTTTTGGTAGTTATGCAATTATTTGTGGCTTGGGAGACAGATGTTACCTAATATGTCTTCACTATGTTCTTATGTGATGGGTAAATAACTGTTCCCTCTGTTTCCTTAAACAGTGAAATAGACTAGTTCAGAAATTTCTGGTTGAGATGGGGTGATACAACAGAATCTATAGAATTCTTAATGATAGTAGTAACAATAAAGACTTGAGCTTCAGAAGTGTGGAAGTTCTTGGCTTTGTCTTATGACTCTGTTCTTATGCTAGTTATTTGCAAATGTCCTCGAGCAAATACTTTTTAAGCTAAATTATGTCAGCCTCGGTCAATCTCCATGAGATTATCACTGAGTTCTTGGAAGTGAAGGTGGAGGGTTTGTATGCAATTGCAATTCATGTTGGTATTGGCCCCCATCTAGAAACACACCTTAGGTGTACTGTAACTCTGACAATATTTACCAATCTGAGAAGAACCCCACCCCTCCTACTATGTTAAAGAGAAGCCTATCTGAAGTAAAGGAAGTATTTCCAAGCTCAGTTAATAGTAGGATCATTTTATTAATTGTTTTGGATTACACAGTGCTTGCCTCTGCTCTGGCGTCACTGTGTGGGAGATAAATGTTTTTTTCCTTCCATGGCTTCAGTATTTGTCTGCAGCAGAACAAAATGCAATGCCAGTTCTCAGGGAAGTACATGGCTGTTTGTTATTTCTTAAAAGATTCTGGTGGCTAAAATTATCCTCAGCTGCAGGGGATGGTTCACGTTTACAATTTGAGGAAGAAGGCAGCAATTGTATCGTTCTGCATGCCTCCTCCTAATCACTCCCCTGCTACAGCTGGGTTTGTGGTGTGAAAAGTCTTCTGGTGCAGTGGGATGTGGGTAGGAGAGTGTCCTGTGGAGATCAGCTGCACCTAGAATTCGAGCTTTGGTGAACTCAGCAGGTGGGATCTGATGTCAAAATTCTGCAGTCTCTTTGAGACCCACCGAGCCATCCTCAGCTGTCATGTCAGCCTGCTGCTCTCTGTTTGAAAGTGAAGTTCAGCCCCATCTTTGAACAAACAAAAGCTAGGAACCACTCCTATGAGTCAATGCATCCAGTGCATGAGACTGAGCAAGTTCAATAGATCAAGGAAAGACACGCTCTAGTTCTCAAAAGGGCTAGAGCTAAACAGCACAGCCTGACCCTGTATTTGTTTTTCTTCTCCTTGTCCCAGCCAGAAGCACAGACAGGCTTGCAAGTCTGTAAGCAGCTGAGTACAATTTTTCCTGTGGGTGGTAGTATTTAGAAAGTGTCCCGCCTTGCCTGCTTTTTTCAGATTGCTATCACCCTCCCTTGATGGGATTATGAGCTTGGCTTCTCAGAGGCACTGTCTGCTCCAGCTGGCTCAAACAGGGAGCAGTGGTGAGAAAACAGGATGGGGGGTGACTATAGCTGTGCTCACAATCTTCATCTGGGGGAGGGAAGTGAGAGAAAGATATGAGGATAGCACAAAAAAAGTCATAATTCTCATCCCCAGTGAAATTCCTTTAAATACATGAAGGAAATGACCAGGGAGCAGACAACAGTCATGCTTTTGTGACTCATTGTCATGTTTTCAGCCAGTACCCTTTCAGTTTCCTCACTGCCTGCTGTCCCTATCTGCTTCTGCAGATCACAAGAATTGGTCTCTTTAAAAGTGTAATTAAGGAATTAGCATTGCAACAGGTGAAGTTTGAAAACACACTAAAATCATTCAGAGAATTATCTTTCTTTTTGAAAAATAAAACCATCACTGAAGTTAATTAGGACTTGGACGATTGAGGTGCTTTCATGAGTGCTTTGGTCCTTTAAGATTTTGCCCCCGTCCTTCGAATGGTTCTTATCACAGGGTGCCTATAGAGGGGGGTAAAGTACAGTCTGATCCCACAATGCGTGGCTAACTGGCTTACTTCTCTTCCCAGTTCCTAAAGAAGGAAGACCTACAGAGGAGAAATGTTCTGAATGTCAGTGGGATCCTTAGAAGAGCAAGTATATCTGGAGAAGTGGCCCCTGAGGTACTATCCTGTCTTCGTTTTGGTGTGTTTTCTTCAATACCTCCTAGCTAACTTTGTTAGCAGCAAGCTGTTAGGGAGTTCTGAGGATACTGGCTTTGAAATTTATTACAGACAGTAGAGCCTGGAGGTGAAAGGCTGTGTAACTTTGTAGCATCCTCATGAAAAATGCTGTTAAAACTGATTCTGCTATGGGTACTTTTGAAAGCTTGACTTAGCATGTCTTCAGTTACAGCCATGAATGCCTTCAGCTCTGGGGCTGGAGTTTTACAGATCAGCTTAGTCAGCAAGGGAAAGTCAGTCTTCTAATTTGATAGCCTTTAATTATATACATATACATATACAAACACGTAGATTATCTGCTACCTCCTACTGCAGAAGTCTCACTGAAATTAATGGGTTATTCAGAGAGTAAACTATGAGTAATAATGAATAATGTTAATACTCAGCATGACTAATGGTGGTAGGAGGGAGAGTCTTAATGGCTTAGACAGGAGGGTCTGCTGGGAGCCAGCATCTGATCTGCACGAACGATGACTTTTCAGAGTGGTGGTGTTCACTTGTTATTAATCATTAAGTAGCAGCACCCATCTTATCAAAGACTTCTTGATCTCTGTCTTTGTGCCTTTCACAAGGCATCATTTACATATATGGCAGAAAATGAGTCATGTACAGGCAGTTGGTCTCCTAATCCCTTTTCTGTTTAGTTTTAGTGTGATCTACATCTTTTAAAGCAAAGTTTTATTTAGACATAATGTTTCAAAAAGTCTGTGGCAAAGCCCCTCACAAGAGGCTTTTTTCATTCAGTGTAGGAGAAAGCATGAGATGAGGAACTGATTGAGCAATAAGAAAAAAGCAGAATGAGATCATGTTTCAAAAGTGCTAACGGTTCCTTGTACAGTGCTGTAGAGTCAATCTGACTCTAAGCCATATTGTAACATATTGGTGCGCATGGAGGACTTAAAAAGCTGCTATACAATTAGCAACATCCAAGAAGAACAGAAGTTTTAGAAGAAGAATAAGACATGGATTTATTTGTCCTGATATGAGCTGTTGGACAGCCAGCTCTCCATAGATATGACTGAGTTTAAGTCACTGAAACAAACTGGTAGTGGAGTGGGGAGTGCTACTGTTGAGTGATTGACAGTAAAATGAAATCTGCTGACCTTCTGTGTTTCTGTAAGTGCAGTTTTTTTGGAGAGACCTGAAATGTAAGTTCTGTTGAGATGAGGAATGAGGGAATCAATATTCCTTTTACAATACAAAGAAGTCCTAACTCTTTTAAATGAATTCTAAAGAGATGTGTCCCCAGATTCAATTCAGTTCCTTTCTAGACCTTATTTCTAGTTCTTGTCACTACCTCTCCATCTATGGCAGCCTTCAGTTTTCTCCTGATGGATTTTTCAGTAGAGTATTATGCTTCTAATACAAAAATGTGGGAAACATTAAAAATTTAATACTCTGTAGAGGTCCTTTGGTAGATGGACCCTAGGAAAATGAGGTCAGGAGGTCTGGGAAAGAGACAAGGGTGTTTTTCAAGGACTTGGCCTGATGTGCCATTTAGATTCTAATATGCCATCTAATATTGACAGCAATAATAAGTCAAACCGAACAGGTATGTTAGATTGTGGATATTAAAAAACAGGTCATTTCAGGCTATCTAAATTGCATGTATTGTCTCAATGATTTATGATGAGACAGAGCAATGTTTAATAGTCTAATCTATTAAATGTCCCTGCTGGGTAAGAAAAAAATATATGGGCTAAGGTATGAAAAGGACTCTGTTGGATTCTACTACTGTGTAATTAAAGCTCACATCAGAGTAGATTCTCTGTTATGGCCACATCAAAAGCTAAGGTCAACATTTTCTCAGCAGTTCTGCAGTGTGAACAAACAACAGAGACTTTCTTGCAATCACTCAATCCATTCTCATTCTGTTTTTATATTTTATGTGAATTCAAGTTTTCAGATGCTGTAGGCTAATATAAAATAATACTTGTGCTGTCCATTCAAAAGGAGATGGAAGCTAGAAACTGGATCATAACTAGCTTCTCAGGGATGTAATTTTAAAATAATTCTTGCTTGTTCTCTTCTTATTGTGGCATTGGCTTAAAGTGGATCAGGTTAAATTTGGTTGTCAGAGTCCTGTCTGTCTGGTGACCACAATTTTGTCTGTTGTCTGGAGGGTAGCTAGAGGGTAACTGTTAAGGTGGTGTGGATTGCAGTATTGAGTTAGTTACCTCAACATGCTTCTTGCATGAATTTGACAAGCGTGGCGACTCCTTCTCTGTTTGACAGATTAGATGAATAGGCTACCAAGCAAGATACATTCTTCTAAGAAGAAAATGGAGCAGGTTGCCTGTTGTGGCAGCAAATGTCAGGCAGAGTGATGTTACAAAACTGATGCGTAATCTGGATTGATGGAACATTTATTCCTAGGCATGCAAGAATGGAAACCTTTTTTCTTTTTTTCTTCCTTTTTTTTTTTCTAAGAGCTAGCTAACAGCAGGCTTGCTAGAACAACAAGAATGTTCTTGTTGACTTAACTGGAAATTGCATTGTGTCTCTGGTATTAATAATGCATGATATAAATATGTAACATCTCAAAAAGTCAGCGGCTCTATTGAGCATTTGCATGTGTGAGCAAGGCCAATAGTGCATCAAAACTGCATCCAGATCTCTGGAATCCAAACTCTACATAGGCAGTGTCTTTTCTTGTATGGCAGAGATTCACTATGAACATTCACTGATATTACACTGACACAGTGAATGAATACTAAATACACTCTGATGTTCAAAAACAGTTTAGTTTACTTATGGCAAGTTACAGTTTGGTGTTTCTTCTGGAATCTTCTCTGAGCTTTAGAGCAAAGCCTGTGTGTGGTTATTTAGATACCATCTACTTGTCAGTCAGTGACAAATTAAATTATCTTCTAAACAAAGCTGAAACATCAATATGTTGAGGGGAGGGAAGATGTTCGTTTTTTATCTTACTTAATTGTTTACCTTGTTTTATCTTGCTAAACAATTGAAATGGAATCAAGAATCTCCATTGCAAAAGAAAAATGTGCAGTTAACTTTCATATATGTTAACTGCATCCTTCCCCCTTGTGATGGGGATCCCTCTGTATGATACAGATTTGTTGATATTTGCTAACTTGTCTCTTCATTGTATCCTCTAAGCAGAAGAGACCAATACTGCAAGTAAGAAAGACTACTGATACCTTTGGAATTATACATCCACTGCACTGGGAACAATGAAGAAATCTTTCTCACGGTGTATCCTTCTGCATCTTTTGGAAGGAACAAGCTGCTTTCAGCCTGCTTGAATCACCACCGAAGTCTTGAATAAGCAGCCTCTAGGAATTTTGCTCTTCATACAAGGCTTCCCATCTGATCCTGTAGTATTCAGCCTTATTTTTTACTTTCTAATGGAGTTAAATGAACATTTTGCAGATCTAGTGTTCTGTAGTTCTGGTAGTCTGGACAGCTGTTTAGAGTCTACCAACTGAATAAATACATTTGGAGAAATTGATGTGTTTACTCAGAACAGTTTTCTAATCATTCCAGTGCTTGCACAACATTAACTATAGTACAGCTTTCTTGCTCTGCCTGTCATCATGCTCTTCATACAACAGAGAAAAACAAATCATTCTAAAGAACTTGAGCTGCTGGCTGCAAAAAACCTGGAATGTACACCATGACTCAAAAGAAGACTATTAAGTGTTTGCTGACTCCAGTTGTTCATTGACAATGGACAGATTGGTTCAGGCAAGTACATCTTCTAAGGCTATGGCTAGGCAAGAACTGGAAATAAAACTTTTTTCAATTTAGGCTTCAAACATGTTTGTTATTTGTCCATTTTCTTTTTCATTTTTTGTCCACTTGTCTATTCTTGTTGTCAGCTTTTGAGTCTTGTTTGAGAGAGGAGTAGAAGTACCAAAATAATCTGGCAAGATATAGTGTTTCAGATGTGAATCAATCATCCCATCCAGTGAGGAGAATTCTAGTCTGCCTGGTGTGGTTATATGGGGATGGCTGTTTGTGCCTGAGAAAGACAATAACAGGGTGGGATCTTCTTAACCATTGCTGTGCATGAGATAAAAGTTTTCAAAATATGGCTTAAGGAAAAGCTCAGGACTGTGAGTTTTCTGGAAGCAGTGGTGGTTGGAGGAGAGGGTATGAAACACAGAGTGAACTGTGGCAGTCAGATATGTTAGATCTTGTTTTTGAGAATTTTGTTTTTAATGATTTTCTTTGTCAGTGGGGTCAACTGAAGTAGCTCCTGTTTCGTCTCTCCTCATGAGTCTGAATGAGAAACAATGAGACTGAAAATAGCTGTGTAGTGTGGCCCAGCATGGTTTGCTGTGCAGCTGCTACCAAACTTCTGTGCTACTGTGTCCAGAAAGCCATGACCCCAAGGTAGGTGGCTGTATTGCTTAGGGCTTTGCAGCAGTCAGCCCATGTGAAGTGCAGGAGCCTTGTAAAGAGGCAGAGATTCCATGTGTTTTTTTTTCAGCACCTACCTGCAAAATGGCAGTCTCTGTCTCATCAGTTCTGAATTCACCTGACAGGAGGAGGGAAGCACCTCCAACTTGTAGCCACTTGGCAGGGACAAAGGCATGTTGCTGTTGTCCTGTTTTTATCTTTGACCATCTGGATCAGGAATGATTCCATTTGACTCCCAAACTGGGCATGTGCTAGTGTAGATACACGGGCATTAATGGAGCAGCAGCTCTCTGTAGCAGAAGCAGTTCATTCTTAAGATAGTTGCTGTAGTCTTTTTAAGGTAAAATTTTTCTGGACATTGTGACTAAGAGAAATGAAAACAGTCATTACCTGTGGCTTGAGAGAAATACTTTTCTGGGTTCCTCACAATCCCTCAATCCAATCTTCAGTAGAACTTGAAACTTGCAAAACATTTCTTTTGCTAAAAGTAGACTGTTTTCCACCTTTTACTTTTTTTTAATTTTCAGAACTCTAAAAGGAAAAACAACAAACATATTTTTCTCCTTCCCTGCTTCCCCAACTTTTTATTCATTTCTGTTCTTTCAAGAGCGAGGATGGTTTGAAAGGGGAGTTTTAAGAACCTGACTTTTTTTTTTTTTATTCCAGGCATGGAAACTTTCTCTGAGATGTCAGAAAAAAATATCCAAGGGGATTGTAATGAGTACCATTAGATATCTAGTTAAATAATCCCATATATAGTTACAGAATCCCATTTATAGATATATAGTTCCATAGAATAATAATATAGTACATATATCTGAACTTGTTTAGGTTTTTTTTTTTTTTCCCTACCAAATTAGATAATCTATGCACTGAGTATGAATAAATAGCAAACTGTTTCCATAGTGATGAACAACAAACTGGAATCTGACTTGCTGGAGTGGAAGGCAATGTATATTTAATGATTGTCTATACAATTAATTTTGCTTACTGTAAAACTGATATTAAGGACAAAAAATGAAGAAAAAAAAAGCCTCTGACAATACACAATCTCAAGTGAAAATGTGAGGAAAGATAAAAAAGCAGGCTATGCCCGAACCTTTTGGCCTTTAGGCAACAGTGTTGAACTTTCTAGAAGGATCGCTATTTTAGAAGATAGGCATTCAGTGACAGTCATCTGCCTACTTGCTATTTTCCTTTTTGCTTGTGGAAACTTGCTGTTCAGAATCATCTGCATTACAAGTACACTTGCAGTAATTATGCCTCTGTAGGTCAGATGAGCCATTACCATTTTAGTATTCCATAAAAATGTTTTTAAAGTCTCTGTACCAGTATGATTAGTGAAAGTAAAGTGGATAATCACAGAAGGTGGAATTTTTGTTTCCATCAAAGGAACAGCTGGATTTGCTATAGCAAGTCAGATAACGCTTACTTCATTCTGGCTTTGCTGATGCTGTAAGTACAGGAACAACTATGAACACTGTGCAATTGACTAATGGCTTCACTGGAGTGATTAATGCCCATTATCTACTTTACTTCAGAGTTTGATATTTACTAAACTGATTTTAATACCTTGAAATATGCTGAAACCACCTCAATTTCTTGTAAAATTACATATTGTGAGCAGGGTGGTGATTAGTGCAGGCTGGAGCATGCAATAGGTGATAGTTTGCAATAGGGAGTGGGGCTGCAGATTGAAAAATAACATCTTTGGAAGCTAGTGTATGTTTAAGACACAGCATAATTTTGGAGCTAGCATCTCCCACACATAGAGCAATGCTGTCTTTTTTTTTTTTCCCCCAATACTTCACATGCTCTTCTGGACAGAAAAAATATGCAAACAATGGTCTCATTTGTTCCTCAGTAGAGACTCGTGCAAAGAGGTAGAATGTTACTAAATCTTAGATGTGTAAGTGCTATTAAAGCTGATGGGAATGAAGCGCCTGAATGTACTGGATGTTCAGAAGGTCTACATGGCCTGGTTCTACCTTGCTTCAAGATCTGTGCTGCTATAGGTGTTTTTTCAGTTCCAAATGTGTGCTATATTAAAGGTTATGATAGATAGTATGTTTGCCTTTGATGTTGTACTCCTTCTGTGTTACTGTTCTTGTTTCCTTACCTCATCTGACATATTTCTTTCTTCAGTCTGAGCTACTTGCACAACCTTTCCCGCTCCAAGAGCTCCACGTCCTTCCTGTGCTGGGGGCCCCAGGCCTGGATGCAGTACTGCAGATGGAGCCTCACAAGAGCTGAGTACAGGGGGACAATCACCTCCCTCTCCCTGCTGGCCACCCCTTTTTTAATGCAGCCCAGAACACAGTTGGCCTTCTGGGCTGCATGCACACACTGCTGGCTCATGTCCAGCTTCTCATCCACCAGGACCCCCAAGTCCTTTTCCATAGGGCTGCTCTCAAGGAGGTCTTTCTTCAGTTTATTTAAATACCTGGGATTGCCTCAATCCAAGTGTAGCACCCTGCACTTGGCCTTTTACAGAGACAGATGGTTATGGGACAAGAAAAATGGGTTTGAACTAAAAGAGGGGAAATTTAGGCTACATGTTAGGAAGAAATTATTCCGAGAGCGATGAGGCACTGGAACAGGTTGTATGGGGCCCTGGGCAGCCTGATCTAATGGTTGGTAACCCTGCCTATGGGAGGGAAGCAGAAACTATACAGTCTTGAAGGTTCCTTTCAACCCAAGCCATTCTATGATCTCCACCTGGGATCCTGTATGTTGGATCCTGTTTCTCATCAGTCCTCACTGGCACAGGACAACACTTAATGTGGCTATCTTCCACCCTCTGAAGTAGTTTATCTCAAAGCTGGTACAGTTATTTTGAAGCCCTTCTAAATTCTGCTGGTGTGTGCCTAGCTCTGCATACCAGTAGGGATGCTTTTGGTAAAAAGATAGTACTATTTCCATGTCATACATTGGTAGTTGAGGCACAGAATGCACCTTCTTCAGATCACTGAGAAAAATCTGTTGGTGAGCTGTGAATTTGACTGAATCTGAGTCCCAGCATCTGCCAAAGTATCCTTACAGACTGTTGTTTTCAACAGGGTGGTTTTCATAGAAGCGATAGGGATTTTGCTGCAGGTGTTCATCAAGCTCATTCTTCAAGCTTCAGCAGTTGGTATGGATAGCTTAGCCAGCTTCATTTAGAAGAAAAGTGATTGTAAGCATTGGTGGGAAAAGTCAAACTTTGTGGGTAGCCTGTCCTGACAATACTATGCAATCTTTTCATGCCCTTGAGGCTACAGGATTGGATTTTAGCATCTTTTCCTGTGGAAAAAAAAAATTCCTTTTAGAAATCCAATAGATTTTTAATGTGTGCTTTGGTAATGTGGAGAACTAGCATGTGCTTTTTTTCCCCCTTCATATCAGAGGAAGGCAAGCCTGCAGTGAGGCTGTGCTGTTCTGGAGATTCATAGCCAGTGAAATGTGGGATGTATGTGGCAAAATGCTCATGATATCAAGCCCTAAGATGTGGCCTGAATTACCTGTATATGTGCTTATGTGCTTGACAGCTATCTGTATGAATGTGGTGAGCTTGAGTCCTGTGGTCTTTGCTAGGAATCTGAGAGCCAAGTACAGTTTAAACAACATGAAGAATGTGTCTCTGCAAATTCTGGCATGTCTAGGCCTTTCTTCTTGTGCCAAACTGAGACTCCAATCATCTGCATGATGCTTCCAGCACAAATTCACCCTTTTAACCTCTTAACACACCTTGTATATGTGCGTGCATATCCTCACGCTCTAGGGTGAAGGGAGCCAAAAATGGCAAGCACTTTTGGAGAGGATGAGTAGATACAAGTCAAGTGGATCTCCAGGACTCGTAGGTGTCTAGTTCTTAAGCAGGCTAATGGAGAAAATGGAGGAGAGCAATACTTTAATACTCAACGAGTGAGCTATAGAAGTGTGAGGAATCTTCCTGTAACTTGCAGAAGTTAAAATCAGCACACTAAACTTCGTCTTTGTCAGGTTTCTAAGTCTGTAACAAAATAACAGTATTTATATAAGCTTTGATCTTATTTCTGGGGGAAATGGGAAGAAAAAACTTGGTATGGTCAAGAAACTTCTAATTTTGACTCTGATGTTAACCTGCTATGATTATCAACAAGTTTTTTTTTTTTTTTTTTCCTTCTTTCTTTTTTCTCCCCTTTTCTTTCTCTTTACCCTTCTGTTTTTTTTCCATTGAAAACTCAAACCTTCTCTGGGTCTCCTGGAAGGATTTAGGAACCTGCACTGACTTGTGTATTGTTACCAGGGATCGCCTGTTGGGAATCTCATCCATTTGGATGCAGCAATAATGTGAACTCTGCTTCTGGCAGCTTATGCTTGTGGAGTGTGAGGCTGGGCATATTTTGTGAGAGCAGTGCAGAGATACCTTTGGCCATTAGGTGACTGAGGCATCTCCTTATATGATATATAAAAGCAGATTGGTGGATTTATTTAGTGCATACCCACTGCAGACCTGATTCAGTATTAGACCCTAGGTTGTTTTCTCTCACTTCCTGGCTCACAGTTTGTATACTTGTCCCAGGTTCAGCCCATTTTACAATCTGACATTTTGCTTGGTTGCCAGGTGCATCAGAAGAGATCTTATCACAGAGTATAGGAGAGGGGTATTGCACTGGTAGTCATCGCCTCATACTGCATGTTAGGTGGGTGACTTATTTAGTAATTATAGCAGCTTAGAGGCTGCCTGCATGTTTGGAATTGACAAGGTGCTGTTCTATCATGTACTCGTGCAGAACTGAAAGCAGTGAAGTTTGGTTGTAGAAGTCAGTCTAGTGCAGGCTGTGATAACTGCTGTCCTTTGAGTGGCAACGGAGATGTAGTGGGGCTAGGCACAAGTGATTTTAGAAGGTGCTCTATAAAAAATGAATAATTTCCTTTGGAAATGACACATCTTTTGGCTTTAGGAGTTCCACAGAATGGACTACACAATGGAAACCTCGCTAAGGACTTCCGCAAAGGGGGAATTAGCCAAGTACTGCTCAGAGGACCGTATGTCTGTTCAAAAAATGTAGCAAGCGTCTACTATGCAGTGAGCTCTCCCTCAGCAGCCAGCAGTTACTAAGCCTTTGAAAAGCAATAATGCTTTCAGGCTTTGTGCACCTCCCATCTCCATCAAACACCCTATAATTTGCTGGGGTAGTTAGAAGAAAATGTTTGAAATAGCTCTTGATCTACCAGAGTGCTAATGGTTTCTTTGACAACTTGACTATAGCGTGAACTCCTGCATTTTTCTATGCCAATTTCACAAAGAGTGGTAGTTTTAGCTAATTCCCTCTTGGGAATGTAAGAGTTGGATATTATGTTTGTTTCCCTGTGGTGAATTCTGCATGAATGGTTCTCCAGGCACAAAGAATGCAGGGAAGGGAAGCTTAGAAAAAGCTCATGAAACAGAGGAAGGAGGAAAATAAAAGTGGAAGAATTAAAAAGGTTTTCAAATGGAGAATGGTGTAATTCTCTTACTAGGGATAACTTGAAATTTTCAGTTATTTGCCTTGTTTACAAAGGGGTGAATTATAATGGAAAGCCATTTTCAAAGAGTGAAGAACTGAAATGCAGTAAAACCTCAGTGGCTCACCGCTGGGCTCAGATTTTACTGCAGAGGTCACCATTATGTTCTTAGTTTTCAGAATCACATAAGCAACACTGCTAGAGCAGATGTTGCTCTGCAAACAGCTGTCCCCTTTAATCCTGGATTCTCGAGGACTGCTTCAACATCTGCGCTCTTTCCGAAGAATTTCACTGAGGACTTTATCATCAGGGAACAGTTCCAGGTGATTTAATGCCCAGCTCTTCCTAGCTGCTCCATCAAACAAATCTTCTCTGCTTTAATGGAGAGAGATTTACAAATGTGTGGAAGAACAAGAGGATGGACCTAAACTCGGGATTCTTACTTCATAGGAAGCTTTTATGCACGGAAATTAAAGTATTCCAACGGTTTTTTTTGCCAGTAGAGGGAGATGTTACACATGTGTAAGCCCTCTGCATGAGGGAGCAGTGCCTCCCTGAAGGGGGACGCCAAGCCCAGTCCAGCACACATAAACTGGGGGGTTTCTCTTCCCTCCTACGTGCCATACCCCTGGTTGTTTTAGAATGCCTTTCGAAGCTGCTTTCTTCTAGAAGCTGAAAATTCATTGTGGAAAATTCTGTAAAAATTACTACATACTAAACCTACACTGAAAGAAAAAGTAGTAATTCATTTATTCAACCAAATAAGTGGTCAGGCAAATAGGCATTTGAATGTTTTCAGGCACATGTTATACGACTATTAAGAACTGTTCTGATAGCACTGGAATTAGTTTTATGAGCTAATAATCAGTAGTGGTAGCAGTGAACTGCAGGGAGCGTACAGAACAGCTCCTGAGTGTTATAATATCAGTGCCTTGGAATGATGTGAGATTTGGGTCTGTAGCACTCCAGCAGTCTGGATCCCTGCACAGGTATACCAGCTGGGCAAATAGAAAATCAAAGGGTTTATTATGTGATGATTAGCCATTGTAGAAGAGAAAAAGGCTAGTGAGAGGAACAGTGGAAGAATACTGTAGGCCTAATAGTTCTTATCTTTATCAAGCTGAGACAGTGTGGAAAGAGAGCTGGCAAGGATGACAGCTGCTTTCCTCAGACATCTGTATGTAGGGACAGGGTGATACCGAACATACGCTATTTGTGGAAGAGAGAGCTGCTCTCCATCATACCTTTGGGAAATTTTCTTTTATCTGACCTTGTGTTGGGCAACAGGATTCCAGCTAGAGGGATGAGTTGGGTATTTCATCAAAGACTACACCCTTCTTCTTCCTTTATGCTGAATAAGATTTCTTGGGAAGTGGGTGAGCAGGGTTTGCTTCAATGTGCATTGTGTGTTAGTCCACTTTTAGCCACAAAATGAATTTGACAGGTTGGGAAGCCATCAGATCTGAATGGGAATGGCGGTGTTCATTTTAAATATGGCTGATGTAATGTCTGATTGGTTAAACTCCCTTTGGCCCATTTAGAGCAAGATTAGATTATACTATAGATCCAGGGATCTTTTGTCTTTGTTAGTGAAATTCATAGAGCTTCTTTGGGGCTGTATTTTGAAACATAGATACTATTCAGTTGCAGATGTGTTTGAGTTTGGCATGTCCTATAGCTCTGTTCTTGGGCAGCATCTTAACTAAAAGAGGAAGAAAAAAAAAAAGGAAAAAAGGTCAGATGGTGCCTCAGGCTTCACTTTAACAACCCCCTCCTATTGATGTGCCTGAAAAAAAAGCTGCAGGGTATGACCTTGATATCTTCTACTTTAAATGCCTGTATTGAAAGTATGAAGTGTTCTTTGTGTATAATTTTTTTTTCCTTGCTATTTTAAAGGCTTTCTTTTTGTTCTTTAGATTACATTGGTTGCTAACTCAGTACTGTAACATTCTCGTGGCAGGAAATGTCTGTATATGGAAAATTTGCAGCCCGACTTTGGTAATTCCCACAGACTGTCAGTTCTATGCAGTGGCTATGTATATTCTGGCCTCATGTTGGCAAGAGAATTCAATTGTGTTCCTACAATGGGATAGGATTTAAAGCTTTTAGCTGCTTTTGTTTCTTGTGGAAAAGATGGCTTCTGGCCATTCGAGCAGAGAGTGGCATGGCTTTCTACACGGGACTTGGAACGACCAAGCTTGATTTTAAACAAAAATTCCAACTTGATATGAAAGGCTCTAGGACATGATCTCTTCCCCTCCTGTTCCTTTCATCAGCTCCAACTCTAATGTACGCTTACAGAAATTAAGGGCATTAGTGGACACTGAATACAATGCCAGTACAGCCAGACTGATTAAATCGCTCTCTGACAGTCTCCCTGCCCCTCCCTGGCAGACAATGACCAAATATCCATGCAAGCCAATCCCTTAATATCCTGATAGTGCACTTCCAATGAGAAGTGTTACTTCTAGCGATTTATGAAGTTTCAAGTCAGTACTGGGGGGCAAATGAAGTTTAGACTTCCAGGAGTGGAACAGTCACTGCTGTTTCACATTACTCATGATTTGATTTAAAGGAAAGTTATAAAGATAACCAGAAAATGCATAGCCTGGTACGGCCGAAAGATCATTACCCATTACTGATTTTCCATGTGAGGGATGACGAAGCAGCTGCATGTAGTTCAAGGACCACCAAAAGGGACTTCAGAGCTTTAGGACATCTGTTGAAGGAATTGAGGGCATATGTCATCTTTTTCTTCTCTGCTTCCTGTAATGGGTAAAGGCACTAAAGAAATGGACTCTTATCTATTAATACTTGGCTTCACAGTTGGTGCCACTGCCAAAACTTTAGGTGGCCTATGTGGCAGCAGGCCTGCAGTCCAGTTGGGTTTTATCTCTCTCAGAGGGTGAAGAGGATTCTTGGGGTAAAATCTAGCAGAGCTCGTTGGCCAGGCTTTAAATGAGGTTTGAAGGGGGGGCGGGAGGGGAGGGGGCAATAGCAAGCTTGCCCATGATAAGACGTGGGGTGGCATAGCTATGTTACAGGGCGAAGGTGCTGTTGGGGGCCTGAACCTGCTGCCCAACACTGCAGCATACTTGAAATCTTATGACAATGAGCTAGGGACCACTCAGGCAATAGGAGAAGGCAACAGGTTTAGGGATATGCTTCAGAGGGATTAAGGAGTTATCCCCCAAAAAGGCAACAAATCCAGCTACTGAAGTGCCTGTAGACCTACACAGGCAGCATGGAAAACAAACAGGAGGAGTTGGATGCTGCTGTGCTGCTAGAAAACCATTACATAGTTGCCATCACTGAAACCTCGTCCAATGATTCCCAGGACTGGAATTTGGCTGTTGATGGCTGTTCACAGAGACAGGCAAGGAAGGAGGTGAGGAGGCACTGCCCTCTACATCAAGAAAAGAATAAAGTATGGAGAGCTATCCTTGAAAAATGGCCAGGAGCCAATTGAAAGTCTATGAGTGAGAGTTAGAGACTGAGATAAAAAAAAAGAGCCTTGTGGTTGGTGTCTGCTATGGACCACCTGATGAAACAGAGCCTTTTGATGAAGCCTTTTTTCTATAGCTACAGGAGGTGTGACAGTCATGGGTTCATGTGCTGCTGGAGGATTCCAACCACCATGACATTTGCTGGAGAGGTAGTATGGTGAGCTGTAGACTCCTGGAATTCATCAAGGATAGCTTCTTGAGCCAAATGATTCTCTTTAACATAATCTGATGTGATATGACGAGGGGAAATCATTTCAAACTGAAAGAGAGGATCTGAATATAAGGAAAGTTTTTTAATGATTAGGGTAGAGAAGCCCTGGAACAAGAGAGGTGGTGGATGCTGCGTTCCTGAAGACATTCAAGGAGTCTGGACTCTGAGCAACCTGATCTAGCTGTCATGTTCCTGTTAATTGCATGGGAGTTGGATTAAATTTTAAAGCTCTCTTCCAACTCCAACAATTTGGATTCTATGATTCTGGAAAGGGTATGATCACTTTTTTGGCTGTGACATATTCGACCCTCCTGCCATCCATTCACAACTGTACTAGTGAAGTTCAAATCTATCCTGATATCATATTTCCAGGCTAATATCTTCTCACTCTTCATATGCTTCATCCACTGCTTACTCTTTCAGGGCTTTTTTGTTAATGGTTGTGCTTGGTCATATTTGCCCTGGGGATTCAATGGAAAGACTCTTACTAACATCAGTGAAACCAGAAACCAGATTAGACCCTTTCTATTTTCCTACTCATTTCTTTTTTTTTTTTTTTTTTCCCTTCACTCTATATGTCTGTGAGGAACACTGATAATTCTCATGCTGAAGTGAGGCACTTTTGTGTTTCTTCAGATTTAATTTCCCCTTTCTCTTTTTTTTTTTTTTTAATCTCTAGTGAATAAAATCAAGGATTTATTCAGAAAAACTGTCTGTCTATAAGTATCTCATCAGCTACTGATGCCAGCAATGCTTTGAGTTTTTTTTTTCCCCAGCTTTTCATTGTGTTTAATGTTTAAGCGTGTTTGATTACTAGATTATTGAAGCAGTGACCAGTTTGTTCTTATGACCCATGTAGAACTTATGATAATCTATAATTAATGCATCAAAAACCAGCAGAGCTGATATTTCCTTTGTTTACCTCTTAAGTCCAAAGATAACAGCAGTATGTGGGAGGATATCACTGTGCTAAGTTGCTGAGTTGTCTGATTTTAAAAAAAACAGCAAAATAATCTATTGTGTACTTTGACCACCTCGCCTGCATTTTCCCTTTTAATCTTGTTCTGGTTCAGTGTACTGCTTGCACAGATTCAGTTTTAGATACACATGACATTGGCCTTAACAATAGTATCTAGATAAGCTATTGTATATAATCTGAAAGGAGTAGGAATGCATTGGGGGAATAGTAGTTTGGACATCTGGTAACTGAGTCTGGATATGATTTAGTTGCAAAACATAGTATATATTAAAACCAAACAAAACAGCCCTCAGAACCCCCATTCTTTAGATCTCCAACTGCCTTCTTCTGGCCATGTGTGATACCTCTTGTTTTTAGCCATGGTCCATTTCACTGTCCCCCACTGAAAGTCAATAAAACTGGGGTAACTGACCTACTCTATTAATGTTATTAGCAGGACCAGAAGCAGGAGTAGAGTCTGTCTTGTATCACCTTGACACAAGTCCCAGGACTTGATGTATTTTTGGGTTTGTTTCAGCAAGGCAGTTCCTCTTCCATGGCAGCAGTCAGTACAGGATGCTTCAGGGGGAGGCACATGTAGTACACGTGAGGTAATCTTCTCCTCAATGGAGTCTCCTCCTTGTCTATCTACATACTGTGTCCTGGAACATGTAGTTAGCTATCCTTCCTATTTGAAAAAATGCGGCGACTGTAACTCACTCCTCATCCTGGCCTACATTGTCACCTGGGCCTTCTTGATGCAGACCCTCACTGCTCTCCTGCAGTGTAAGCTGTTGCCAGCTGTCTGCTGAGCTGCAGCAACTGACCATGTCATGCGCTTGTCCAAATTTCAAAGAAAACCTGTTGGATTAAATCCACGAAAACAGATTTTAGCAGCATAATGTCCAGTCCTTGCTTTCTTAAAAAAGCGTGTAATTCTCTAGGGTTTAACATTTGTTGGTATTTGATTTAGTTCATTTAAAAACAATGAATCTGTCCCTTCACACACCTTGTGGAGTCGTGAGCACACTGGTAAAGGATGTGGGAGCTGCCAGATAACTACAGTACTGGCTGCTAACAAAAGGAGCTGAACGTTATGGATGAAGATGATTCCTCAGGGAAGAGCTGGGCCTGGTGGTTAAAGCTCTCTATTGATAGTTTCAGGGGTGCTGTTGCACACAAGTGATAATAATGCCTTCCACTGAATTGTGTTGCTACCCTTCTGTTGTAAACAAGAATTATATACCACTTCCCTCCTATTGTTGCAGCTGGAGCTGTTCTTTGGCTATCTTTAACGCTAATGCACTTTTCCATTCCTTAGATCTCTTTGTTTTCCAGTCTCCTTTTCTATATTCTGTATTTATTCTCTCCTCTCCTCTCATTTCAGTTTTTATTTGTTTCCCTGGGCCTGACACTCCAGGAACACCAGATAAACATGTGAGGGGATTGCTACTTGGGCAAGACAAAACTTTTGAGGCCAGGAAAAACATTTCTGCTGTATGAAACTGTTGTGGCTGAAACCTTAGAACAAACACGTGACATGGCAGTGAAGAAACCAAATGAATATTCTGCACAAATACTAGACACTAGGAAATACATGTATGTTATCTTTACTGTCTGTGTTCCTGCTTATGTGGCACCTCTGTTCTGCACTGGTGGACTACAGACTTTCTCTACAGCTCCAGGACTTCAGACTGCTGTGCGTGGTCATTTTGGAGTTTCAGTTTCTTATCCTCAGCTTTCTTGGTAATGCAGTCCCTATCATTTTGAACTGGGAGTCCAGTTCAGAGGTCGTTTCACCAACCAATCCCTGGAGATGCCTCTGCCCAGTGAAGCAGCCACTCCCATTCTGAGGATAACAAGCTACTGCCATTACCAACTCTGTTGCTCTGGGCAGCCTCTGCTCTCTACTGCTTCCTCTACTGGGATCTGTTTATCTCAGCAGCTGAAACAAGCCTGCTTTCTGAGTAGTGCAAGTGTCTTGGCACTGACTGGAAGAAAATCCACAGCCAGAAATACATGCCATGCCAGACACAGTTCATTTTGGTGAGCTTGTGGTCTAAGAACACTCCTACTTGCGGCCAGAAAGTTCAGGCGAGTTCTCCGATTATATTTTTCAGATTGATTTAGCTTGGTGTAGCAATACGAAGAATCAGAAGATAGACCCAACTTTTTTCTTTTTCAATCGTACACGGTTGTGATGACTTCCATTTGCCTTAAACCAACTGGAAGTGATCTGTGGAATGAAAACAAAGAATCTGTTTACATATCCTTATATCTACTCTTACCTCAGTACTATTCCGCAGCTTCTATCCATCCACCTGCTTAAATAGCCTCACTGGTATATTCTCTCTGAAATGCTCCCACCCATCAAATATTTAGAAATTCAAATCACTGAAATGCGTTCTGTTCAAGTGAGACTTGCAACGCAAATAGGACTGTTGTCACATGACAGTCTAAACTTAATGAACTGACAGGATATAACAGGGATATGTAGGTGTCTGTTCATGTAAGATTTCTTACTATTTGTTTACTAAGGAAGAAGGAGATAAAATTAATCCAGTTTTTTGTTCACAATAATTCTGATGAGATTTTTACCATTGGGCCTGTGACCAGGGCTTGTCACCCTTCTGCAGAAATAAAAAATATTAAGTAATCAGACAAGTTTGAGGTAAAATATAAACTGTGAATATTTCCCAGCATTTTTTTCATCAAAGTAAAAATCATGGAGCATTTTACTGCAGGCATAACCAGCGATGAAAAAAAGAATTAACTGGTTCTATAATGACTAACACCTCTGAATTTCTGTAGGTGGAAACAGCAGCAGGAAGTGAGGACCAGGTAGCACAATGATAGCTTGCCTCTTTGTCAGGCTCTGTATATGGAGATGGTACCCATGTCACTGTGTCATTGGGTTTCTTCAGCACAGTGTCCACTATGGCCACTGTTCACAGTAGCAAAGCTGCGCTGTAGCTCATGCAGCTTAGTCCAGCCCTTGTCAGCACCGTGAACTCTAGATGCAAACCTGAACTTCTGCCAGTGACGTCTGAACAGTGTATGGCTATGCCAGGAGGGATTAATGTAAATACATCATACATCATTTCAGGTTGTTCCCCCTTTGTTGTGCCACTGCCTTTGCAGTCAGCTCTGCACTGGTGCGCTGCTGCTCTCAGAGAAGGGAGTGGCAGTTGCATAAAGTGCTGCTGTCATCATCGCAGCCTCACGTGCTGTGTCCTGCTGCCCTGCTGTGCAGAATGGAGGGCAAACCTGGGTAACAGCCTCTCGGCCCATGCCTCCTGCTCTGCTGTGCCTCTTATTTGGAGGAACCGATGTGGTAGACAGCATCATGAGAACAGTGTGTACCACTTCCTTCTATGCAGTGCAGAAGTATCAATCTGAAAGTTGTGGTTGATATTATTTTCCCATGACAAAGTCAATGGTGTTCTGCTACAAAGCAGTTTGCTGGTGGGGCTATTTCAGTTCCAGTAGTTACATAGTACAAAGCCTTTAGGTTAACCCTGAAGGGGGTGGTATGCAGACTTGACTTTTGGAGCAAGGAAGCTCCAGAGAGGAAGGTTTAAGGAATAATGCACCATGTCCAGAACACCTTCCTCAATTTTCATTAAAGAATTCAGCCTTAGGACTTGAATTTCAGGTCCAGTTTTCAACTAGAAGCCTACAATTTCTTCCACTTCCTTTTGAAAATGTTGGTTACTGAGTAGGCAGCTCATGATGTATTCAAAAGGAAATCTGCTAGATTTCCAGAATGCAGAGCAAGCATCTGTAAGTGAAGTCTTTTTGGTTGGATATTGGTATTGTGAATCGCTGATGAAAATTCAGTCAAAGAATTTGAATAACGTGCTGAGAATCGTAGAACGGATTCATAGCAGCCTGAAAAAGGCCACATCTCCTAAATGTCAATCCTGTGTTTTGACCATAGGATCATCCCTTTTCTGTCTCAGTGGTTAAGTAATAAAATGTTACAACACACAGAATTAAGGCCTATTTTAAATCCACTGTTGATAACTCTTCTGTTGTTGTTGTTGCTGGCTTTAGTTACCTTATAGGATCCAGTGAATGGCATTATTCCTTAAAAAATCATTAAAAACCATTAAGCAAACCAAAAGTGAATCTGAATGACTTTTAGCAGAGACAGCAAAGAGGAGAGGCTTTGCAGTACAGGGCTGGTCCTTTCAGGGCTGTGGACGTATGTATTCACTTGGCTGGCAGCTTGGAAAATACCAGTGTGGTGAGGGCGAGGACGGTCTGTAAAAGCCTGTGTGATTTTATTCTTGGCTTGCATGCTTTCACTGTCAATGAAAATGCTGTGTGGGATTCAGTTCCTCTGAACTAAGTGAAAAGGCCACAGGTGCCAAATCTGATTGCTCTCAATGGCCATCTTAGACACAGAAGCACTACAGAGAGATTGTGTAGGTGGTGGGGCAGAAGCAGCAGTGCCTATGACTTGGGGGAGCTCCCCTCATCTGCTTGCCAGGAAGACCTGTGAGCGGTGTCTGTGGAGAGAAGAGCTGCAGGCTTGGGCAACAGGTCTGAGCAGATCTGCTGGACTGAAACTGCTCTGCAGCACAGGAAATGGCTGTCTTCCTCTTTTTGCTTTCACCCAGTGCTAAGCCCCCAAATCTGTGAGTGCTTATGCACGTACTTAACTTTACTACTGTAAATAATTCTGTTCAACTCAATAGGGCTATTCATAGTCAAGCTGAGCATGTGTGTTCAATGTTTGCAGGATCAGACGCGGCAGAAGCTGGCTGCTGTGCCATTTAGGGCTGGTAATTCCATCCCGTAGGCCCTGCTCTCCTTGTATGGAATGATTTCATTTTACACAGACTTTGCTTCATTTTCCACATGTCAGCCCTCAGTACGTGTGCTATTACTGCATACCAGTGCTGAATACTCTTGCCTTAGGTATCTCATGAAAAGGGAGCAACTTAAAAGTGAATGCAAATTTGAACTAAATTCCTGTCCAGTATGCTGCCCTGTTTTAAAATATTCAGAATGCTTTAAAATTGGCAAGAGCAATCTGCTGTTTTATGTTGATTTTTTCCTTTCTTTTAATCCACTTGTAACGTGTAAACTTCTAGAATCCACAGCAAAAGATTGGGAATTATTGTACAGGATAAGATGCAAGTAGAGTAAAAGGCAGCCCTCTGCTACCAAAGAGCTCGTAATCAAGCAACAAGCTGTGAGAGCCCGAGCGGAGGCACATAGTTATCTGGAATTGGCTGAAATGAATTGAATAAAAGCACAGTATGGGTAAGGAGAGGCTCTACAAAATGTCACATTAGGGGATTACAGCTTACAATTTGCATAAGGGTTCAATATGAAGAAAAATACAGTCATAAGGAATACAGCTGGAAGGAACCCAGAGCAGTTACTCACTACTGCCCCAATTGCTTTCAACTGTAATTTTCCAGAGCGCTCAGAGCTCCCTTCAGTTTGTCCATGCTTGCAGCTGTAGTCTCTTCCTGTATCCCACTCACAAATACATATATTGAATAGTTGGGCCCCCTAAAGCAGTGCCCTATGTCTCACAGGTTGACATACTTTCCAGTTTGACAATTTCTCACTGATAACTCGTCATTCTGGATATGATTTTTGCATGTTGCTTTGCATCTGCTTCCTGACGCTGCCCCAGCTTGCCTGTGGGAATGTTCCGTGTTGCAGTGTGAAAGCCTTAGCAAAGCAGCAGTGGAGAACACCTCCGCTGGGCTTTAGGCTTGTTTCTTGCCTTAAAGGAAGCAATCTCAGTCTGAAGGGACTTGTTAATGGCAAATCCCCACTGACGTGTCCTTATTTTTGAGGTGCTTACATAAGGGCTGACTGATTTGTTCTGGTGTCTTTCCAAGAACCAAAGTGTTAGGTTCAGAGCTGTGTCATTTCTAGGATCCTCCTTTCTCTCTAGTTTTGCAGATCGCTGCATTCACCCTTTGCTGTTCATGAAAAGCCTCATCTTTCCTTCACAGGTTCTCACAGATAATTACTAATAACTCTGAAATAGCTTCAGCATGGTCCTAGAATGTTCAAGGGCAAACTTCACCAGGCTGTTCTCTTTTTTTCCTTGCCTCCTGTCCATCTGCTCTGCAGGTTATATTCTGTCTGAGCGCAGGTGATTTAAGAGTGTCTGCTAAACAGGTTAGTGGCCTACTGACGAAGGGCTTATCTTTTTGCTGAGTACAGGCAGAAAAACAGCCATGTGCTGCATTGCTAGAAAGGCTGAGGAACTGTGGGAGAGCTCTGAGCCCAGAACAAGAAGAAACAGTGTCATGAGAAAGAAAGAAGAGACAGTGGAAGAGTTAAAAAGTGGAGGGTGTCACAGAGGAAGCATTTTGTTGAGGAAGTTATTCTGACAGTAGGGCAAAGACCACAGAATGGAAGATGACAGTGTCTGTATCTGTGCATATTAAAATGTTGATGTCTCTGAACACAGCGGTGTTTTAGAGAGTTTATTTGCTTTGAAAACAGAGGTAATGTCTTCAGTGTAGCCCGGTTGTAAGGACCTATGAAAAGGCAGCGCTACTAATGCCTTTGTGGACCTGAGGTTCTAGGGCCTGTTCACAAGAAACAGACTGGCTCCTACCTGTGTTCTGTATAGTGTAAGATAGCTCTGACCAGCTCATGTGTTTTGAGAGCTATTAAGCTCTGGCTATGCTGATATTTCAGTTTATTTTTTGTTTACTGTCTGTCCCAGCCTGAGTGAGAATGACAATGTATAGAACTATTGTTGTATACAGAATTGTTCTGCTTCCATCTTCTATCTGCTATTTTCCTTGGCGGAGGTGTGAAGCTCAGTCCTATAACTTCTTTTTGTGAATATTCAGACCTATATGGGAACCACTGAAAGAAAAGACTTGGATGGATCAGGTCTCTACTTCAAAGATGCTTATTTTTGAACATTTTTGCTTATTTACAGAATCTGCTTAGTTATGTGAAGCCTCATTTATTCTGTTTTTCTCCTTGTCAAGATGAACTTGACAAAAGTAACATCTTTATCTTCCTCTTGTTCTTTGTCTTTCTAAAGAGATCTAGCTACACCTTAATTAAAATATTTGTATCTGACCAACTAAAAAGAATAGTTAGTCTATGTTCTGTAGTCAGTTCTTGTGAAGATGGCTCAGAAAGCCAACACCCTTCAACAAAAATTGTCAGACACAACACTGAAATGCTGGTTTCAGTTATCTTGGATTATTTATGTCATCAGCTTTCTAAGAGTTAATTACAGTGCATGATCTTGTTACTGAGGACAATGAAACTGATTTGTCTATCTGCTAAACGAAGAGTTTTGTGGTCTCTTCTTGTTACTTTTGCAGCATTGCTTTTCATGGTTAGTGTGTGACTTGTTTTAATTTATTCCATTATCGCTTGCTATGCACGCTGCACTGCAGTGGTCATTTCTAACCAGAGGCATCTGAAAGACTCCACACTGCACCTCTGAGTAACCCAAAACATCACAGATACTAAGTAATTTGCAAAGCACATACACTTTTATTTTTATTCTTGAAAAATCAGAAATCGCTAACATGAATAAGTAATGACTGCAGTAATTTTCTTGTCTGTGGTCACTTCCTGCACAGTTGCAGTTTTCCATTCTAACAGTGGCACTTTATCAGTTGTTGGTATGGAGAGCTGTTTAATCAAAACATTGTTAAATGCCAAATACTGGAAAAAAATGAAAAATGTATTTGTGAAAAGGGAGGGGCAATCATTTCTTTTTTCTTCATTTTGCTACTAGACCAGCTATCTTGACTATAGCTGCGGTCAGTGGGTGAAAGGGTACTCGATTAGAGGAATGGCATATCCTTCTCACACGTTATTAAAAAAAAAATCAACAAATCCAAGCACCTCTCAGTGCTATGTGGTTTCCTTAGTCAGGTGAGCTGCAAAATCTGTGCATTTATAAATGATCTGTTTTCATAGAGCGCTGCTCCTGAATACATTTGCCACTGAGAAAATGCCTGTTTGTAAATGTTATAAACATAATTGCTTCTGAAATCACAGAATCATAGAATCTGTAGAGTTGGAAGGGACCCTTACAGGTCATCTAGTCCAGATCCCCTGCAGTGAATAGAGACAGTCACAGCTAGATCAGGTTGTTCAGAGTCTTGTCCAGCATGATCTTGAATATCTCCAGGGATGGGGTATCCACCTCTTTGGACAATCCATTCCTGTGCCTCACCACTCTTACTGTAAAATACTTTTTTCTTATATCCAGCCTAAATCTCTCTTCTTTGAATTTGAAACCATTTCTCCTTGTCCTATCATATCAGACTCTGCTAAAGAGTCTGTCCCTTCTTCGTCACAGCCCCCCTTTAGATACTGAAAGGCCACTCTCAGGTCTCCCCAAAGCCTTCTGGATCATTTTTGTGGCTCTCCTCTGGATGCACTCCAACAGGTCTGTGTCTCTCCTGTACTGAGGACATCTGGATGCAGTACTCCAGGTTAGGCTTCACCACCACAGAGCAGAACGGTAGAATCACTTTCCTTGCCCTGCAGCCCAGAAGCAGCTGGCTTTCTGGGCTGTGAGGGCACATTGCTGGCTCATGTCCAGCTTGCCATCCATCTACTGATAACTGAATACATTTTTCAAAAGATTGGTACAGTTCTTCAGACAGACAAAACAAGGAAAAAATGCTTAATCATTGTGTCAGCCATCAGTTAGGTAGAAATAGTCTTGACTCAAGGCTCAGAGGCTCTCAGATATATGATTTGAATTTTGGATGGTCCTGTGTGGAACCTGTAGTTGGATTCCATGATCTTTGCCTCTTTCAACTCAGCATATTCTGTGATTCAAGATGAGGCTCCTTCTGGAGTTGTGTTCTATGACTGTGCCCAACAAACCAGAGCCCCTGCTGCCAATTAAAACAGCAAGGGCTTGCTGAAATGCAGCTAGACACTGTGTCTCTGAGCAAGGCCTCATCACATCCAGGAGCTCCAATTAGATGGTTAAGCCAGCAGTCTACTTGTCTTGGGTCTCAGGAACACAGATTACAAGCCAGGATCTTGTCTCAGTGAATGAGGAAATATATGTCCTATGAGGATCTTTGTGATCCTAGGAAAAGGAAAAACAAATTAAAATTCCTGATTGCCATTTCTCAGATCAGTGTATATTTAGGATTCCTACTGAAATCTCAATGCATTTTGAAGCCACAATCAGCTAACCTGATACACATGGTTATCACATGGGATACACATGGGTGGTGTGACAGGAGATGCCTATAGTTTTCAATACTCATCATTTTGGTACCTGGTTTCTGCTTCCTTCTCCAGTAGTGAGTCTCTTCCAGGCAGGTATGATTGCCAGCTGAACTGCTTGCTGTCTGAACTTGTGTCCTGAGGCCTGGGCTCATGACTCGACTGCAGCAAATTGTTTCCACTTAGAGAAGCCCCAGACATCTCCCATTAGCTTACCAGCTCCCAGAGAGGAGCCACTTGATTATAAACTGCCACCTTCAAGCTGTTTGGAAGTGCCCATTGTTTGAAAGGCTGACTAATGCACTTTTTGGCTACAGGAAATTTTGGATGTGGATAGCAGATCAAGTATTGTGATTTGGTAAAGATGTATTTCTGGGTACGTTTCTTCCCATCCTCTATGTATATATGTTTAATGACTCAGGATGAATCATTTGACATTCAGTAAAGCTTAGGCTCAAATCCTCAGTTTAGGAATTAGGCACCTTAAAAGATATGGAGTAAAGATAACAATGCATTTCTGTCTGGCTGGCAGGCATGCAGGTGGAAGCTCACCAGGAGACTGGAATAGAAGTGGATACCACGTATACTTGTGTGAGATATTTCTGGCACTGCTGTAAATGGATCATGTTTTCACCTGCTCTCACTTATTTTAAAAGTATCGCTGGACTAGGCTATTTCTTTATTATTATTTGGCTTTGTTTTCCTGTGGGATCATAAATACGTGACATGGTGAAAGCATCCACTCCAAGTGCAGCTGGCTGCAGAGGCATTCTGCTGAAGTTATGCCAACACAAGATAGCTCTGTTTATGCCAACAGTGATACCCTGTACCAGGTTTTTGACAAAGAATTGCATCTTTTTTCTTTCCTAAAGAGTAGAATTGGGACAGAAAAGCATTCTGGCAGTACCTGGGTGTGCATGATGGAGGGAGGAAGAGTTTTTTAATCAAATATATTTAAAGAGAAGGATGAAACCGTTCTTTCTGCAAGTAGTACTAACTGTGAGAAAATTTTGCTAAGTGCAGTTTCCAGTTTTGATTTCATTTATTTGTCTTATGTAAATCTGAAATATGTACACTGAAGTCATTGAAGTTTCACTGACTTAAACAACTGCAGCATTTACATCAAATGGCCTTCCTAACAATTTGTGCTGCTGCAAGCAAATACAATTCATAATGGTACATGAGCTAATATGTGCATGGGGCATTCTTTTGTGGATAGTGTGAGATACACAGACTGCCAATCTAATTCTTAGAATGGAATTTTCTAGAGTAACATTGAAGTTAGCTAATTTCCCTTTAGTGGTACTGAAGAAACTTAGAGATGTCAGAAATTTACTTATTATGAAAAAAACAAACCTTTTTGTTCTTATGTATTTAGGTGATATTCCTATGATCTTTTTACACTTCTCAAGGCATAAAGCTGACAATTCTTTAAGCCATTTCTATCTGCTCAAAAAGGCCAAAGGCTAAGAGGCTCTGTTACTACAAAATTCGCTTTTCTCTTTCTGGTCCAAAGAACAGAAACAATATTTTATTTGGATTGTTCTTTCTCTAGGGAAATAATAACTTCTGCTTCCACCCTTTGAACCAGCTAGGGATTTGTTGTAACTTTCAGTGAAACTAACAGTGTTCGACTCAAAGCATTGGATTTACTGTGTCTAACATTAGATGTGTTTACTGCATCTAACAGTAATGTGATGTGTTCGATCAGAGAGCTTTCCTTAGGCAACAGCTAGACACAAAGCGAAATCAAATCAAAGCAGGAATCGAAGTATTTTATGGAAAGCCCTTAGCCTCTTTTCTCCCTCTCTTTCTGTAATTAATAGATTTTATTATTGTTCTAGTGGGTCTTCACTTGCTGAAAATAGCATTACCACATCGCCAAATATATACTTCCTAGAAAAAAAGCCGAAGTCCAAGCCTTCTATTTATTAATCGTTCTCCTTCATTAAAATATGTTATTTGTATCCAATTCTGATTCTTCAAGAGTGCTAAGTTCATGTATAGTAGTTCCTTGCACTTAAGATTCAAACTGTGTAATGCTTAGCATTTCCAACAGGCCTGTGCAGATGCCAGATAAATAATCTATTGTATAAAAACAATTATACTTTTTTAAATTGACACTTAATTATGATTACATTTAATCGTGAGGTAGGAGGAGGTATATTTTCCCAGTTACAAACGTATTTACCGATTAAGTTGGCAAATAGTTAAACTTGACTGACTACTTGCAGGAAAAGAAATACACTGTAAATGCTTTCATGGGTGTAGAAATAAACAGAAAGAAATCTGTGGTTAGTCAGATTCATATTTCGAAAATAATATCCTTTGCAAGAACAGCAGAAAGATAAAACCTGACCTGAAGCTTTGAATAGGGGTGGTTAAATGACTTCTATTTCTACAAAGCTGTTCCAATAAGATAACGTATGAAGTAAACATACGCACAGTAGTCAGTAACCAGCAAGTTGGCTTCAGTGTGGCACAAGGAGTTTTTATGACACAGGCTCACGTTGGCAACTCCAAGCCAAGAACTTTGGTGTAACACAGAACAGTGAACACAAGTCGACCTCTGCGAATATAACTACGGAGAGATACTATAGCACTTAGAATAATACTGAATAGAGAAACTCAGGCCAACTGTTCAATTTCTTTATGCCTGTCACTAGTCTTGGCCAAAGCTAGGCTGAAGCCAGGTCTGACATAAAAGCTAGAAACGCTAGACATTTGGCTGCTTGACTATTCTGTTTGTGGTTGGAATTTTAATGACATCATAGATATGAGAAACTACATACATAACGTACACAAAGCACTGTAAAGAGAATCCTAGAAGCATCCTTTTTTGGTTTGTAGGACCCTTTTACTGTGCTCCTTGTCCAACAGACACTATACTCAAGGTCAAGTTTCTGTTTTTTTTTTTCACTGCAAGAATATTTTTATATTCCAGAAATGTATTGGTATGTAAAAATAACCCATCGTTGCTTCTCAGTTTTGTCACCTTGTCGCCTTTCCATTTTAGGTGCTGTTGCATTTTTGTTTTAGGACAGCCTTTATTGGAGGAATAGATGCTTTTGGTTCTGTGTGAAAACAACATACTGCTAGGAAGAAGACCAGGTCCCATCTAGTGTAGCATCAAAACACAAGACTTGGAAGAGATAGTTCTTTGATACAATAAAAACTACATTGCAATCAAGCCCTGGAATTCTGGAAAGCTCTTGGTTAGTCACTGACATTCTGTGAATATCTGAGGAAGAAGGGGCTTCACCTAGGTGGAAGGCATATCCTTCCATTGAAAGAGGTTATTCTAGATTTTGTTCCAGAAATAAGAAGGGTTTGAGGGCTTTCAGAACAAATACTTTTCCCAGTGGGCTGGCAGAACTCAGTTATGCCTTCCTTTGCAGCATGTGAATTTGCCCCAGAGCATAGAAAGAGAGAGAACTTCACTGGTGTTGGATAGCTTTCTGGTGCTTTTTTTCTGAGCACTGAAGGAGAAAGCAAAGTATATTCAATTTTTAGAAGTGCAGATGTTTAAAAAACAAACAAAAAAAAAAAACCACCAAAAAAAAAAACCTATTCCTAAGACTGATATGCTTGTAATGCTACCATTACAGTGTCAGTAATAACTGCAAGAGCTTTGTCCTTTCAGCCTTCCTTGGCTCCCAGAGGCATGCGTTGAATAGGAGCAAGGACATATTTAACTGCTATCTGAACAGGCACAGGATGTTAATTTGGCAGCTTGACAGGCCTCCGATAGAAAGGGATTTTTTATTCCTGTTGTACGTGATCTTACTATACTTTGCACATATACAGGGAAATGTAGCAATGGGTGGAAGGGACAGAAGGTCAGGATATTAATTGGTAATGCTTAAACAGCCTTTGTAGTTGCAAGAATGCATTCAGCACTGTAAAACTGGGTGAGGCTGGGAAAGATAATTTAAACTATGTGGAATGGTATTATAATATGCTGATGTCTGTGAACCAGCTCAAATATTTGTTGAAGTCCATGTAGATATGGTGAAAAGATGCTAATTTGGCATGTGACATTTTGATTTCCTTGAACATATATTGATTTAATAACAAAAAAGTTTGATAGTAACAAGTAAAAAAGAGACTACATTAATAATAATACATTTCAAAAGCTATAAATTCTTACATATTAATTTATCTTAAAAATATATGCATAAAAATTAAAGAATATTTTCAGATATTGACTATATCTGTATTAGTAAGTTTGGTTTATGCACAGTACAGACAGATAAGGAGAGCAGTTACATGGTTCCATGAGTGCTGAGTTATCCATGGGCTGAGCAGCCACTGTTTTTGCAAGATGTCTGAATGCTGTCTAGTGAGCGCCTTGTCAAAACTCATTGATTGAGAAATGTGCTTGGGTATGGGCACATGCCAAGCTGCGTTACCAGAGCCTGTTGGCTGGACTGTGGCAACTGGTGATGTGTGTGCTCTCTGCTTATCCCAGCTGGGAATGGAAGGTATTAGCTGAAGCTGCTTGCTGCGGTGCACCCTGCAGATGGGCTGACAGGCTGTTGGGTGCTATGGCACAGGTCACTTTCAGTGATCTCTTAGCCTCCCGATGTGCTTCTCAGTGCAACTACTTGGCCCACTGCTACAGTCTGCTCTGTTGGGACTACCTTTGGATGAGGCTGATCTTTAAACTTCATATTATTTCATAGAATCATAGCATGGCTTAGTGTGGAAAGGATCTTGAAGGTCGTTGAACTCCAACCCCCTGCTATGGGCAAAGTTGTCCCCCACCAGCACAGGCTGCCCAGGGCTCCATCCAACCCACCTTTGAACTCTTCCAGGAATGGGGCATCCACATCTGGACAGTCTATGCCGGGGCCTCACCACTATTTATTCTCTAGCCACCTGTATATACCAGATGACTTTAAAAGAGCAGAAACGTAGATTTCAGACATGAGAAATGCATGTCATATAGTCACTTGAAACCTTTTCCTGCATCCCTTTCAGAGTCTGGGTTTAAGGTAAGAACACTGTTTCTTCTGTTGTACATGAAGTCTATATCCCCTTTGCAGTGTGTGTTTGCAACCCCTTAATCCCCCTCAGTGGGAACTGCTGACATTCCTTCTCCTTGGCCCTATGAAGTATGGGTGTCAACTCTGGAGGAGCATCACCACCTTGTTGAGCCCCTCTCTGCTCCAGACGAGAGCATAGACAGCATGTTAGTCAGGAACTTGCTGTGTTCTTGCTTAGCATGTTTCTCAGCAAAGCCCAGCTTTGCTCTCCCTTCTATGAGACTACGTAGATGTTTTCTATGGTGGGCTGTAAGAGGCAGTACAGGCCAACAGGCCTACGAAATCCAAAAGTCCTTCCCAGGCAGCAGTACAATGTTGAACTGGAGCTTTTGCATGGCAAGGCAGGCAGGAAATGGGTGCTGTAGGACAGAGTCAAGGCTCTGGTGGCTGGGATTTGCTCTTACCAGTTTGAGTCCTGTAGTACGTGTGCAATCTGCTGTCAGAGTATCTCCAGAGAGTACTTGGTTTCTGCTGTCTTATTTTACTGTCTTATTTTAGTAACACAGTCTAGACTTTGTTACCAGGAATCATGCTGGGGCCTGTTAACAAAGGTAATTTGGGTTGGCAGAGATTTAGAGTATGCATCTTGCTTGAGGACTGGAGCAAGGATAGAAGAAACGGCCTTTGACTTGCCCCAGACTTACTGCTTGAAAAAACCATGCTGCTAGTGCTGAGTCACCTTCTTTTCATTCTGAGAGCTTGGAGTTCACGAGGAATTTCTTGGGTTAGTTCTAAATTCATGTAGAAACAGAAATGGCATGGAAGGCACCAAGGCTCATGCCAGTAGCATGTGCAGGGCTGCCATCAAAGCTGGAAAACATGGACTTATTTTGTTAAGACCAGGGTTAAAGTGAGCTCAAGTTCAGAAACTGTCTGGGATAAGGAGAGTGGAAGAGAGGCTTTCTGTGGTGCTCAGGCAGCATGACAGGCAAAGCACAACACATCTCTTGTATAGCAAGGCCTGCTGGCTAGGGGCATGATGCTGCTGCTGAAAGCACTGGCAGCTGCAATGGCTAGAGTGCCTTTTCATCATGCAGCCCTTTTTCTCTTTGCTGAGCATCATGACAATCCATATGTTTCCCTCCTTCAGGCTAGACAATGAAAATCCAGACATAGTGAGCATATATAATGGCTAGTTTATATAGCAGTGTCCAGCCTACAGTAACACAACTGTTCTGTACTTCACAATTTTTTTTTTTTTTGCTATGAATCACTATAAGTATTGGCAATAGCAACAGGTATGGTCACTGAGGATATTGTTATTGATGTGCACAGCTCACTGTCTGAGAATGACTGCTTTTGCCCTTTACTGGGTCTAGGATATGTCATTTTTATTACATCACATCTCCAGCTTTGTTCTGTACTTGTACAAACTCTGAAGCACAGACACAGCTTGTGCTTCAGAGAGAACAGTCACATAAACAAGTCTTGAAAATGGGCAGGATAAGTAAACCCAAGGGATGCTTTTGATCCATGTTTATAGAAAATTGTCATGGCAGGTCAACAGTTTCACCCATGTTAATTGCAGGGAGACTGGAAGAAGAATACGATAGCTAAGGGAATGCTGATGGAAAGCTTCTGCTAAATGTGAGAAGCTGCAAGGGAAGAGCACAAGATTCTTGTTTGAAGATTTAATAGTGGGACAGAAGAGTCTGATGTGACGGTTGAACTAGAGATGAGACTAAAGGTTTATTTCTGCAACAGCTGATATACTGGGGGTGTGAGGTCCTCTCTATGAGGGACCAAGCCTGTGAAAACTTTACTTGGGCTGATTTTCAACTGCCTTAACTCCCTGAGCTAGTTCACTGTGCAACACAGAAGCAGCAGTGCTAGCACAAGAGAGGAAAATGATAGCATGCAGAGGGGAGCAGGATTGCAGCAGCCCAGATTCAGATAAAACTACCCAACGAGGGGACCACACAACAGCCTTCAGAGGCTAGGTGAGAAGTAATAGGTGCAAGGCAAGGAGTCTCACTACTTATGAGCGTATTGCTATGAGCTCTGCAAACAGTTGATATGATCTTGTTTTCTGGGACTAGTTTTGGACAGAGTATTTCAGTGGTGGAAATAAATTGTTGTGCATACTCCCATATACAGCAGAACTCAAAACCTGATTGTAGAAATAAGCAGCAGGATTGCAACTTGTCCCTGGCCTCAACATTTTGAGAGGGCAGTGATATAATAAGCTACTTGAGATATCTTGGGTGTAGCTTTTTAGAAGGAAAAATCTTTTCCCTCTGGTTATGTAGCAGCCAGAAGTGTTTGATCACTGTTGTTCCTGCTCTGAGACACTGATGGAATTTATCATCACTGTCACAAAGCTGTCTTTCCACAGGGTACTCTTCATTCACTCTATGGGACTTCTCCAGAAATACTATTGGCAAAATAATTTTATTTCAGCTGAAAAGAGAAGAAAGCCAGATATGTTCTCCAAAGCTAATCATTCTGGCTCTGGAAGGAATTGTTTTCTAAATAACATAAGTCCTTGCAGTCAGCTCTGAGCAGTGCCAGAGTTCTTCAGGGAGTTATTCTAAACTCTAGTCCTCAGCAAAGTAAGCTTTCCTACAGCCAAGTATTAGAGTTAACCTCCAGGCTTTATTTTTATCTACAGTTTTCTTGGCAAATCATGAAGATTATGTTTGGCATTTTATTTCTAGCTACAACCTTCTATCTTTGGTTTGTGTTACACTTTGCAGAGCTTAGAGTTTATACAGGGTTTTGAGTGTGTGATATAGATTCCAATAAGTTTCTATATGACCTACTTTAGAAGCTTGAACAAAGAAAGCCATATCCTGTGCTGGAAGATTTGAGCAGAGTTCTGCTGAACTGATGTTAGTATTGAATAAATGATGATTTTTAATATTGTTTTGTTTTTCTTTCAAATAGAACTGTAATAGAGAAGAAGGTGGAGAGCAAATTTATTATTGAAATGCAACGCACTAATAACACTGAAATATCTTGGAGAATGTAAGTACTAGGGGCCCTAACATTGTCATTATTGTATATATTTACTCTGAGAAATCAAATCCTAGAAACTTTGTTTATACAGTTTTAGTATGCTAGAGTTCTGGAATGTGTTTCTCTGTAGCTATCATAATAATTTTATATTACAAATAACAGTAAGTTTGCATAATGATAGCAAGACTTTATGTTCTTATTGCACCTTGCAATGAGGGAACATAAAGTATGTTACAGCTACTAGTTGTACTAAGTCAAAACTAAATGTGCAAATCTGATTTCTGCATCTGCTGATGTAAATGGATATTTTACTCACAACTTAAACAGCACTGATTATGAGTGAAATTATCAAAAGCACTCAAATTCACATCATAGAGCTGAAGATAAAAACAGTTGTCTCTGTGTGCTTTTGCTTTGCCAGAATAAAATAAATGAGAGGTTAAGACAAAAGCTAGTGGGGAGATAAAGTGTAATGCCAAACCAGTGATGGTGCCTGCTGCCTTTGAAGTTCAGCAAGGTAGTGGCAGTATTAAACTGGGAAGAGTCTCCTAAAGTTTGCTAAATAATTATATTTTAAATCCAGAAATTGGGAAGGAATGAAATAAGAACTGTTTCTTGGCTGTAAATGGTCATTTCCTTAAAATACAAAGAAGAGAGAGAAAACATTGCTAACTGTCTTAGGGTATGTCTATATGGACTGTTTCTCTGAGAAGTGATCAGAGCTATCAGAGTACCACGCTAGCACACCAACATGGTTCTCAGTTCAGAAAGGCCTCACAGATCAGCTCAGAGAGAAGGCAGAATATACTCTAATCTGTCTGAATTTGTCTATGTGAAGATATCAATTTTTTTGTTTGGTTGTTTTTCCTACTCTGTTCGTGTATGCTTCTGAGAGGATGTACTACTATTGCTTAGGATATAACATAGACATATTGATTCAGATGTAGTGAAGCCAGGATAGCCAAAATGATTTGTAAAGCTGCAAATCTTTAGTAAGGAAGACTTTTGCTCAGAGTATTTCTTGTCCGGGGAAGAATAAGAGAATGGTAGACACATTATCTGCCTTTTTCTATGCCTTCTACTTCCAGACCAAGGTGTTCTTCTCTTAGACATATTAAGTGCATGTCTTTATTTTCAAGTATATTTGAGTATTATAATTATGAATATGAAAATTAACAAAGAATACTTTCCAAGTTCAAATAAAACAGATGAACAGGCTGCACGATAATTAAGTGCTGTAAATAGGATCTTGAAAATGGATATACATTAAATACAAATGTAAATATGCATTCGAATAATGGGTAGAAATCATCAAAATCAACACTGTAAAAGTCACCTTAGTTTAGGATGTTTTAGGTAATAACTGCTGACATTTTATTTTTGTGGCAACATTCTTCTTTAAGTATCATAGAAACTTTCATTGTCCTAAAGATGACAATACCACTTGTTTCAAAAACTCTCTTATATCCATTCATGAAATGCTTAAACAAGGATAGTAGCAAACATTATTACATTCTGATAGAGAAGACAGAATCTGAAAATTTGTATCAAAATCAGAGGGACTGGAAATTCACCTCTACCAGTGAGTCTGCTGATGTAACTCAAGACACTGCTTGCAGTTAGTATCACTGATAGGGAAATAGTGACCATGTCACTTCGGGTAATCCTATGAAAAAATGACTCAGTGCTTAGTGGTGGGCAAAACAACTGGTGGAACATTAGAAATTATTGGGAAAAGAATAGCAAGCAAAAAGAAGATACAGCTGTGTAAGTATTAGAAACCCACAGTTTCAACACTGCACAGCTGTGCCTCAGAGTACAGCACAGCTGGAGGTGTAGGAATTGGTTCAGTGCTACAAATTGAATTCTGTGCAGAGGAGGGTTTCTAGTGGCCAAGTTCCATCAGTCACCCCTGTCCTCAGGAAAAGCTAATCACTTCATTGGAGGAATGAAATGACAGAGGTTTACAAGGTGAGGTGTGATATGTGGAAAGTTAACAAGAAATGAATACTGGCTGTTTCTTACAACTTAACAGGGAGCTCATACTTCTTCAGTCACAAGGCAATGAATTTAAAAACAAAAGGCAGTTGGCTCAGCAAAAATATCAATCAATTCAAATACAAGTCATGGTCAATTTGTATATTGGCAGTTCATGAGCAGGGAGGTCTGGAGACAGCCTTCAGAGTAAGAGATTCCTGCACTGGCTACTGAGAACTGGAAGGATGTGTCGGGGAAAGATTATACCAGAACTGTTTTATTTCCTACGTACATGTACCTTCAGTCTCTGCTTTGGGCTGGTGTACGAAGTGGAATATGGAACATAAAGATCCATGATTTGATCCAGCAGTTGTCACCATGGTACTTTTCTTCTTGCAGGTATCCTGAACAATGAGCCCAAACCAGGCACGTATAGTACATGATTTCATGGGTACCTGATGGAGGAGCACAGGTTTAATACTTCATGTTGGGAATACTTTAGGGAACACAGCTGTCAACAAAGCAAGCATGAGTTCGCTAAGAAAGCTGACTTGAAATGAGATCTTGAGTTAGTTTCAAGAAAGGTTCCTATTTTCATCCAAGTTTGACTATTTGAAGTCTAAATTCTTGCATATGTGCTGAGCAACGAACATAGATTTTCTTAAATTTTTTAGTATGTGCAGTAGCTCATTCAGCATACCTGTCAATCTGTTTACTAACGTAACATAGAGTTATAAAGTATTTCAGGTTTAAAAGGTTTACTTACTTACTTTAAACTTAAAAGGTTTAAAAAATTACTTACGTCAGTTTAAAAGATGTAAGTAATTACTGGTGCCTTGTAAATCTCTTCCTAATAATCCACTTCTCTATTCTGCTTGCTTCTAAGTATTTTTTCTTTCCTTATTTATTTCATAAGTTATCTAATATCTGATTTTAAGAAGTCACATCGGATGAATTCCTGAGTTAATATTTTGTATGAAGGCTTCTGGTATGGAAGGTGAACAGCACCATCACAAATGTTTTTTGTCTTTCAACAAATCTTTTTTACTATCAGACAGGAATTTGTCTAGCTATACCACACCTTTAAAAGAGACCATAGTAAAGAAGCAGTATCATGAAAAGTATAAAACATCATTTCAGCTGCACAAAGATAGTTTGGTATCTCCCATGTACTTGTTGAGCTGTGCAGAACAACTTTTTGCAATAAGAAGCAAACAAAAAATGAAACACAAATAGTACAAATAAAGGAATTTTGACAGCATCTGCTGTCAGCATCTGCTGTCAGTACAGCCAGATTTGATTCCAGAAGGAGACACCGGATAAAATCTTATCTTTTCTAAGTTTTCATATGGTTAGACTCCAACTTGCCTTCTCACTTCTTCTCCCACTAATATCAATCAATCAATTAAAAAAAAAAAAAAAAAAAGCACATCTGAGATAATATAGCCATATTTTACCAATGCTGAAAATCCAGGTGGTCACACTCAATAGTTTTAATTCTTTGCTGGACAAGGGCATGAAAAATAGCGAACTATTGCTGGACTTCTACACATTATTTTTTTCCAGATCCCTCTGTAATTTGACAGGCAAATTGTTTTGCAATAGCTGCTGAATTAAGGTGAAGTCCATAATTCAGATTTGAAAGTCTTAAACGCAACTTCTCCATAATTGGAAATTCAGTGCCTAGATGTCTGTCAGGGACACAGCTATTTGTATCTTGCCAAAAACAACTTGGTTCACAATCACAAGGGAAAACTTAGCTTCCCAGCTGGCTGATGTGATGTAATCTGACTCCTGCTCAGTTACCAGAGTGCTGCAGGAACATGTGTTCCATTTGTTGACAGAACAATTGTCCTGGATAGCATTTACTTACAGTTCAGTACTTCCATGAATATTACAAGAACTTAAGTCACATAGCACAGAAAGTGCAGGTAGCACTTTCCATTTTCAGTGTTCTTCTAAGCACACTGCCAGCTCACTCAGTAAATCTTCTAGATTTACTAGATATTTACTAATTGCACAGAGTACAGGCAGTTTAGGACTTGGACAGATCATGCTGTACCTCGCTTTCCTCAGCTGGCCACTCTCATTTCTTCTCACTCTAGCCCGCATAACTTCTTTGTCCAAAGTTGCCTCATGGTGGGATTTGTGCCATGGTGATTTCCTTAGTGAAAACAGAAGAAGCGTGGAAGAGGCCTTAGTGACAAGAAGGACAGTGAGTTGGATGATGGTTCAGGGAATTGCACACTTGTGATCTAATATTTATAGACTTTTTTGCAGACATCCCACCTTTTTGAACAATCTGATGAATGTTTTTCTCATTAAGAAAAAAATAAAAGAACAGATCACAAGGATCTGGAAAGTAGTAATTTGTTTATGTTACCTGTTGGCGATCTGTGAGGAGTTGTCTTTGCTCAGACAATAATCTCTGGATTTGTGTTGTAATCCCTTCATTTCCTGAATAACACAGTCAAATTTGCCATCAATTCTTTTTCTTTTCACTTGAAAATCTTATTATAAGAAGTTGTTGTGATACTTGCTATGTTCTTTAGAAACCTCAGATAAGAGTCTTGAACTTTATAGAAGTAGCATTTACATGAGGAACTTCAACAGCCATCCCCTCATGAGGAGGTTATAGCGTCTGTAAATCCTAATCTGATTTGCACAAGGGAATACATGCAGCTCATTAGCAACAGTGTCATCTTAAGGTTAATTACAACAAAACGAAATATGAGACATGAGTTTGCCTTGTAAATAAGTGTTCCCTTATATCCACACTGCACTATCAGAGCCGGAAAACCAGAGATAGTGGGGATGATAATAAATGCAGCTAGTCTATCTCTTTAAGTGAAGGAGGAAGCAAAGTAGGCCACCCACTTCCTCCTCCAAAATATCACAGAGCTGTGTCTAGTGGGACATGTAACACATTTGCATCAGTCACGTCCTTCGGCAACAAACACCTTTTTCACGATCCTTCCTATGCTCTGCAAGAAACAACATTCAAATCTGTTCTCTCTTGGGAGGACGGAAGTGAAACAGTTGCCTCCCTGTCTTACTGAAATCTTCTTGCTAACTCTTTGATCTTCTTGCTTAATTCCTCTTCTATAATAAATGTTTCCCAACTCTTAGGGAGAAAATAGAAACAGGTAGTGTTATCCCTGTATATATAACTTATGAGTTGGAAATGGCAAACTATAACAGATGCAATAGTATTCAGCATAACACTTAATTTTCAAGCTATAATTAGATAATATTTTATAATTTTATTTACTATGATAATTTATTTAAATATTAAAGGATTGTGATTCAATGTGTAGCTATTATCTGTCCTTATGTATCCAACTTCTCAAAAGCTGAGATACCTCAAATCTAGAAATATCTGAAGTTAGATATATATTCTGGCTTAGTTGCTGGTCAGAAAGCAAACACCATAACAGTGGTTTGAAAACTCTGTACACAGCAAAGATACTTCAGGAAGTATTCTGGAAACAAAAATTAACATATTGATAGTATGCTGAGTAAAGAATAGATCTACTGATAAAATGTTAAAAAAAATCTTCTTTATTTACGTTGATTATTGAAAGAAAGGAAAATGATGCTAATGGGTTTTTAAAGGTATATTTACCAAATCTTGAGTGAAGTCCTCATAATATGATGTTGTAAGGCAGAAGAGACAACTCTGAAGACATTTAGTATTTAAGTAATTGGCATGTAGTTAATTGGGCATTTTGAAACTGAGTCCAGAGGGTGTCCAAACTCATTTAGAATTTGGCTTTTCATCACAACAGCTATGATTAAACTCCCTGGGGTGATGGAAGAGAAATTGTGTGGGAAGAGCAGGATCATCTAAAGAGCCTTATGGGAAACGAGAGTTAGTGTCCCATATTGCACAATTTATCTTAACAGCTTGCAACCTAGGATACATAAATATCTTCTTTATTTATTTTTTATCATTCTTCTGTGCATGAGGGAAAAAAAGATATACATATATACATATATATAAAAGCTGACGAACCTTTAGTATTCTTCTTTGGCTGATGAAAAGGTTAGAAATTCAGTTTGGAACCTTAGGGTAGCTACTGCTGTAATAAAGGGTGCTAATTTTTTTGATGACTTGAAGGCCTGCATACATGAGGTTAAAATATTACATAGTGAACCTATACAGACAACAAATGCAGATGTGAAATGTGTTATACCACAGGATTTGAAAGAGCTTCTTGGAAGAGTTCTCTCCTACTACAGGCAACTACATGCTAATATTGTTAGGACTGCTTAGAGATCTGGCCTAAAAGGAGTAATTTCTTTCTTTCTCAAGATTGCCCCAGTTCTGTCTCAAAAGGGTTTCCTAGACTTTCATACTACCAGCGTCTAGAAACTTCATCTAGCCTAAGCTGTGCAAATGCTATCTTTTAAGTTAAACATCCATTCTTCTCTGTGTCCTACAGACGGATCAAAGATGATGGCTGCTGCAAGGCAGAACAACGTGAAGGTGGAATGTCATGAAGGCCTCTTCTGCTGGTAAGCTGGACATGGTGATGCTGAGCTGGTCACCTAAAACCAGGAACAACTAAACATATGATTAAGTCTGGGGATGTATTTCACTGCTGTTCTGTATAAGAGACTGAAATATCTTACATTTAGATATTGTACACAAGAAGGATAAGAGAAGAAATATAATTTTTTTTGTTAAAAATCAGTTGCATATTTTTTCCACACGTATAGAAATATAACTGAAAACTTTCTGTAAAACTTTCTGTTGCTATTGTTGATGGACAAAATCCTTATTTGTGATACCATCAGATATTTATGAGAAAAGCTAATACTAAAGAGGAATAAAAAAAAAAAGATGGACACACAGCAAGGATGTTTGGTAGTTTGTTGGAGACCTTTCATATAGTATGTGGCCATGAATTCTAAAATGTTTCTGTTCACCAAAGCAAGTAAAACTCCTATTGTCAGAACTCTGTAATGATTTCAGTGTTGTAACATACCTGAAAATGATTAAGCAGCAGATTTTTTTTTCCTTTTCTCTTCTGTTCTTTTTTTTTTAAAGATATACTGAAACTGAAACAAATTTCCCTACACTTAAAGTAGTTATTGAAAGGTATAACTCCTCAAACATAACAGTTTTAAAATGTGTATTTAACTTTATGTGGGAGAACAAAGAAACATAAGTATAATTGGTCTTTAAAGACAAGAGAAAGGAGGAGAGAAAATGAAGGGGAAGTGATTTTATTTCCTAAGAAACCTGTCTTGACTTGCTGTAAGCCTTTCAAATCTACTTTACTCATCTAAAGCTGTACTGATTGAACTGTAATAATGGTGACATCACTGTTTTGTTTACACTGAAATGTCTTTTGAGGGCATCACAACAGAGATGGTTTAAGGACAGGTATTGATTATGCCTCATCTTTGGAATTTGGTAATTATGATGGTGCACCTCAAACATGCTGCACTTGTCCTCTAGTCTGTTTTTTCCTGAGCTTTAGATTATAATCTCCTCAGGCCTGTGATTATTTCTTCATAAGCATTTAAAAACCACGTAGAACAATAAATCTCCAGCAAAGATACAAGAATAACTCTGCTCCTTGGCCATACTAATATACAATAAATATTTAGTCACCATTTTTGCAGGTTGCTATTGGTTTCTATTTGATCCTGTTGTTCATATGTCTTCTAAGATGGCATGGTATTCATCTTCACAGTTGCCTAAGTTTTTGTTTGTTTTGTTTAGTTACAACACCACTATTGCTGCATTCAACACACGCACAAGAGAGTTTTGATAAGAGCGTTGAGAGCTTCAATTAATTTCCATACCATATACAGTTTTAGACACCTTGAACTCTTAATTTTTTTGAGTGTTTAGTTCTTTATGACACAGATATTCAAAATGCAACATCCACTAGCTTTATTTGCAAGTGTATTTGCCTTTCCACAGTTCGGATCAGATAAACAGGCACCGGGAATGTAAAGAATGCACAACTTAGTTCACTATGTAAGAGAAAGTTTCATTTTTGAAATTGTGATGTAGGAATACGTTGGGAGGTGTCAATCTCAGTTTAAATGATCTTTCTTTTAACTTTCAGTCCTGAGACTCTTCAGTTTTTCTGCTACATTCCTCTCTCCCTAGACCCTTTTCTTTTTCATTCAGAGCATTTGGCCAAAATGTTACTTCCTACTTTTGTGTCTTTCTTGCCTCCTCCTCCTTAACATTCGGCTTTTACACTTCTAGTTCTCCAGAGATCAGCATCTTTATCAGCAGTGATTTGCTTGGTGCCAGGCTTCTCATACTGCCCAGGTATTTCTCCTGCACCTGTGACTCTTTGTACTAGTATTTGTGTCTGTCTTTGCCCTTATCTCTTTTGTCTGACTTTTGTTACTCCTTTTTCAATGTTTTTTTCCTAGTGCAGCTATAGGAACCAGCTATTTGAATACTGCATCCCTCTCCTCCTCTCCGAGTAGTTTCATTTCTTGAAATTGTACTTTTTTCTGCCACCAGCAGATGTTCCAACAAGAAGGGCTGATGTCTTACCTTGTTTTCCTTCCAGCACCTCTCTTCTTAATTCCCATTATCTTCAGTCTAAGGCATTGTTCTAGCCATGGAAATGATTTCTCCTTTCTGGATGGAAAGAGGGGACAGGAACTAGGGAATACTGACTCCTACAGCATTTTCTTTCTTCATCAACCTTAGGGCTTTTCTTAGGGGCACTACTCCTTCCAAAACAATGTATTGCAATTGTCTGCAACAGGCACTTCCCACTACTGTCAATGTTTTCATTAATGATATTTTGTTAGCCTGTGGAAACAGCCCTGACTAACAGACAAAAGCCCTGAGAAGGAACCTGCGTTGGCAGTGGTCACGGCTGTTGTAATGGCCCATCAGACATAGTCTTGTCATCCGGTTCATGAAGTCTGTGGTAAATTCCAGAGGTCATACTTGCCAGAGCAGCTGGTGATGGCAGTGAATGGGATGCTAATGTCAGAATGGGAGGAAGGTGCTTGTACTAGCACCTAACTTCCTTTCAGCCCTGCAGGTGCATGATGGTTGGCAAGAAATGCAAAAGCAGGAGTGTAAGGTGTGAAGCTGATGCTGATGGCTCTGCCCTAAGGAGACAGGTGGTTTCCTAATCAGAGATCCGGCTTATCCAACAACTTCTGCCTCTTCCATGCATGTCCAAGAATGTTTGTGGGGGTGGTGGGAGGGAAAGGAGGAAGAGGAGTGGAGGAAAAGTATCACCGTGACACTTTTTGTGGACAGGGTATGTCATGTCATATTAAAATACTGAGGATTCTCTTCCAGTGGTGTAATAGCCCTGTGCAGCTCCTTTTGGACATCATCCATGTATCAGTAACGGTTGCACTTACGTGCACAAAGCTGCTTTCTTTCTATTTCAATAGTGGGGTTTTTTGTTTTTGTTTTTGTTTTTGAAAAATGCAGGTTTTGGGCATTACCAAGTTCTGGTCAACTTCATGTGAGCAGAGGCATCACTTTCTTCACACTTGGGGCAGCGTGGTGTGGGGATAACAGGTTGGCCTTTTCTGCTATAGTTATACATACTGTGACCTGATGGAATGCAGTGAGCAAACAAGTTTTTCAGCTCAGGAAATGATTGAAGAGGGTGTTCACCTGGAGATGGTGTTCTCAGTACTGAGTGCCAAAGGAAGTATGGTGAATGAATGCTGGGTTTATTTTGTTCTGCAAATTGATCTATTTTTTTGGGTACTCTGATGCCATGGAGAAGAGTGTTAGAGCACCTGTTCTCTGCCAGAGGAAAAAGCCCTCTTAACAGATCAAGAGAAAAGGAGCATCCTCTAATGCCTAAACCTAACTGACATCCATGATAGTAGACTCCTTTTTGATGGACTAAACATTCTTCTGACTCTGGATGAGTTTTTTAGAAACTATTTTCTATGCCCTGAAGAGACTCATCAAACACTGAAGTTTGCTGCACACTACGGAAGTCCTTACTTTATTACTGTCCTCTGGGCTCATCCCTCAGAGAACCAAGTAATTCTGTGCTTGTGAAGATGGCTTGTACCAAAGAAAGACCTGTTTGATCCATCTCTCAAGACACTGATGATAGGGCTGACTTATGGGGTTACAGTTTATCCTCATGGTTTCTAGTGCAGAATCATTTTCAACAGTCTGAGCTGGAACTCTGCCAGCACACCTGTAACTGGAAGAGGAAAGGACAGAATGGGTCACAGAATAGGTCGCATACTGAAGGTGTGTTGTGGCACTTCACAGCATGGTCAGTATTTTTGTGGTGATTAGCAAAGTGCTTTACTTTTCTCTCTTATGCTATCTGTACTCTCTGAGTTCAAATTCAGCTGAGGCATAAACCAGGCTACAATCTTGAGAAGACTGAAGAGTGTGCTAAGGTTGTTGCCTGTTTAATCAGCTCTACACAGCTTGACTTCATTTATCTTGTCTGCACAACTGGACAGGTATAGTTGCTGGTAATTATATGTTTCTCAAACTACAGGTTATGGTGACCTGGTATAGGCCTATGCCAAATCATTCATCTGATAGCTTCCTCCAAGTTGTCTGCGTTGGGAGTTTCATCCTCATGCTAGGAGTCCTCCTTTGCCATCCAGTAGCATATACCTGCTGCTCCTTCCAAGCCATCCACAGGAATCATCAGCTGTTTTAGCTCAGGCTGATCTCTACTGGCACCTTTCTGAGAAGCTCTGAGGAGTGCTGCTGGTGTTCATGCTCAGGGCCATGTGCTCAACTGTGACTGCCCTCCAAAGTGTGTGGCCCTTGAGGTTGTGCAGTGCTTCGTGCTAGTGGCCAGCAGGGGCCTGGTGTGCCTCCGCAGCCAGGAGTACATTTCTATCTGCAGGCCCTGCGGGGCCTCCTTTTATAGTGCTCCCAGCCTGACATGGTGTTTGCTGATGTGGGCATTCCGTCCATTTGCTGTTTCCGAAACTCCTGCTAAGACCAGCAGCGCTCTCAGCTAGATCTGAGAGGGACTGTTTGAGACACAGGCTGCCTTCCCCTTGCTGTGATCTGCCTTGACCATAAGACATCAGTGTCAGCCTGCTGTCTTTCACACTGCATCCCCCCGATGACAGCGTGATCTCCATGCCTCTCAGTGATCCACTCAGACTTCAGAGCTTTCAGAAGACAAGCCTGGGACCAGGCTGGCAGTGAAAGTCACTGTTTTGTTCCTGAGATTTCCACATCATACAGAGTTCACATGCTGTAACAAATTAGTTCTAGGCTTACAGCATCCCTCAGGTGCTGCAGTATATGGGCTGCACTGTGGCTATGTAACACCTCTGCCCTCTTGGTGCATGCCAGCTTCTTGTGTTTATGGCAGTAGAGATCCATTCACACCTCAGTTCCAAAAGTCCTGTACCAACAGAGGCTGCCTCCTGCTAGGCAGGGCTTCAGGGTGGGAAAAGGGGCTCTATCTTACATCTGCTGTAAAAACTGTGGTAGTTGTAGTTACAGGGAGAAGCCCATGGTGATGTGAACACATTAACAAACACAGCAAGCATGAAAGGATGGTTCTTCTCCCGTGTGTGTTCAGTCCCACTAGCACCAGCTGGTTTAGAACTGAGAGCATTTGAGGAGGGTGTAATCTTACTGGGGCAGCAACGTGGAAGCTGTCCCTCTGAGGCAAGTGTAACCAGTCCTTTATGGACTTATACCAGAGTCAGTCTCTACAGAGACAGCCACAAGCACATCATCCCTGGCACCAACACCGTTACCAAGCTTTCAGAATGAAAGACTGCTGGAATATTTAGACAAGGGCAAGCAGTACTGTTTTTGGAAGTGACTAAATGATCTTGGCTACATTAAAAACAAACAAACAACAACAACAACAAACAAACAAATAAACAAAAACAACAAGAAGAAGGAGAAGAAATAAAAGATTCAGCCGGAGGCAAACACGTGGGGTGGAAAACGTCAGCTCTACCGGCAAAACGCCCCGAGGCGCGCCGGACAACCCTGAGGCGGCACTGCTGCGGCCACGCGGCTGCTGGCAGTCCGCCGCTCCGCTCCACTCCGCACCGCCCCCTCGCCCCGCCGCGCCCCGCTCCGCCCGGCCTCGCCCGGGCCGCAGAGCGCAGCCAGCCCCCGGGGGGCCGCGGCGGGCGGGGGCGCCTTCGCGCGAGGCGCTGCTCTCCCTGCCATTGGCTGGCGGCGCCGCCGGCCGCGCGGGGGGAGGGGGCGCGGCGAGGCGGCCTGGGCTCGGCCCCCGGCGCGGCGGAGCAGTCGCGGCCGTCCCGTCCCGAGGGCAGCAACGCCGCGTACCTCCGCCCGGCAGGCAGCGGCGCCCGGCTCCTGCCCGCCTTCCGCTTCTCGTCCCGCTGCCGGCGAGCTCGGCGGGGCCGCGATGGAAGAAGAGCGGGCCGGCGAGCAGATGAGACCGTTGCTCACCACGGTAACGTGGGGGAAGCGGGGGCGCGCACAAAGGGCCGCCGCGGGGCCGCGCGGGGTCGACTGCTGCGGGGAATGGGAGGGGGCGGCGGGGACCCCTCGTCTGCCTCCCGCCCCTCGGCGGACGAAGGCGGAAGCGGCGCCGCCGGTACCGGGCGTTCGGGACGCCCCTGGCCGCGGGGCGGGGGCCGCAGGTGTGCCGCCCGCCGGCCTCGTGCGCGGCGCCCTCCGCATCGCATCCCCTCCCGGGGCGGCGGGAGCCTTTGTTCCGCCGCGAGCGGCCCGGCCCCGGCCTTTGTGAGGCGCCCGCCGGGCTCGTGTCTCGCTCCTGCCGCCGGTGTTCCTGGCGGCGGGGTGCCCCTCTGCGTGCTCCGGGGCCGGGCCGGGCGCCGTCCCGGCGGGGCGCGGGCCTGGGGGGCTCGCGGGGGCGGATGGTGTGCCGCGGCTTGGGCTCCTTCCTTCCAGGACCGGTGGCGAGGCGAAGCAGACATTTGTTGCCTTACTTCCTGTGCTACTGAAAAAATACATGTGGTTCCCCAGTTGTAATTTCCCCTCCCTTCAGATGACTCAAGGTCTGGATTTTGTTAATGAGCCTCTGTGCCCTTGCTTTGATATCTTCCTTCGAGGCCCTTCCCAAAAAGGTGTTGCACAGCAGCGTCTTTTCGGTGCCTGAGGAGGACAGATGTGTGTTTGGTTACACAAAGAAGGCAGTGATGGGCAGAGAAATAGTGCACAGAACTGGCCGGTTTTCATCTGCCCACTGCTCTTCAAGGAGAGACTTGAGTCACGTTTGACAAAACCGGCACTCAAATGAAGTGCTGCCTTCCTGTGACATCAGTGTGCTCGATGCCTTTCCTTTGTTGTAATGGAGCTCTGGCAACTCCATCTCGCTGAGGTCCAGGGTGTGCGTCTTATCTGTGTTCTTATCAGCTTTGTGTGATGGCTTCAGAAATCAAAGTAATTGCACAGCTCTTAACACTTCAGTAAATCTATTCCGGACCGTTGCTCTGTCATCTCGTTGCTGCTGTCAGAATAGCATATTCCAAATTCGTGGCCACTTGTTTAGGGTAAATCCACAGTGAAAGCAAACAGCTGATGCTGTTAACCGTGTTAAAGCTACCTTGCCTCTCTGTAGGAGGTACTTCTCAGTTGGCAGTAGAGCACTCACTCCTGTCCAGTAGGGAGATATGAGGCTGTATGGAGCCAATATGGAGCCTTAGGGCTTCCGGTGCCTGAGATTATTTTAAGAGATGCTAATAGTTACCCTCAGGTGAATCCAAATGAAAAAAGGATTACAGACTTCATGAAAGTCAATGTGCCCCAGCACATCTTTGTCAGGCCCAGCAGGAGTCACTTAGTCTCTGTTGTACGAGAAATTAAGGAGGGGCTTTTGGGTCAGCCACATGAGCTGCTGTACTACTGCAGTTGCTTTTCATATAGACCTTGGGAACTGAGGTTCCCAAGAGGAGTGGTCCAGGATGGTTTCTGTGTATCAGCAGAGGCTAGGCAGGGGCTGGTCTGAGTGCAGAGGGGTGGGTATTTGGGAGGTGACTGCAACTGAGACTGAGTGAGATGGTCAGAAAGGTGGTGAGAGGAGGACAGAATGATTGGTAAGAGGTAGGAAGAAAAAGAATTTCGAGGGATGACTGATGAAGCATGTGGCTTAAGAAAAGGAACAGGACATATGTTGATCTTTTAGCAATTACATAGTGTAGCAGCACAGGATTTGTTATGAGGAGTTTATATAGAATCACTAAAGTTGGAAAAGGCCTCTAAGATCATCTAGTCCAACTGTCAACCCATCATCACCATGCATGCTAAACCATGTCCCTTATATGTATCTGGGAAGCTTTAGTACAACACTACTGAATCCCAAGTATGAGTGCTTTTGACAGTACAGCTTAGTTTTTCTAATCCTGTACCTGTTACTGCTGCTAGCAGAGCTTGCCGAAACTGCTTACACGTGCAAGGCTTTGTAAGGAATAAACATCTCTGGAAGGTGACAGAAACTCTGTAGGAAGTGTGAATCAAGTGCTGGGTCTTAGAAATGCAGAAGCGCAATCAAGCGAGTAGCTCCTTTCTTTTCTTTCCTCTTCCACTTTTTGATAAGTTAGATGGTTAGATAAAAAGCAACTTTGGTGTTTCTTGAGTGGAGAGCATCTCTGTCAATCAACTTCCACCCCTCCCATGGGACTTTTTCATCAGCAGTGTAAAACACCTTTTAACCTTGCTTATTTTATATTACAGGTCCAGTCCTAACGATGAGAATCACCATATCCATAGGATATTTTGAGGAGATGGCATGGTGGCAATGTGTATACAAGAGGTGGAGGCAAAAAAAATTCCTGCTGTAGTTACTATGACAAGAGAGAAACTGCTGGTCAGAATATCTGGTAGGAATAGGGAATCCAATAGGAAAAAGATAAGCAAATTAATAAATCCATGGTTCTTTCGTACCTTACATACTGTAAGCTGCTCTGCTCCCCTCTCCTTATTGTTCCTGGAAAAGATTCACCGAAGGGCAATAAGATATGAAATAGGTCTTAGATGAGAACTGACTGAACAGGCTAGGGCTTGTCAGCCTTGTAGAGATAACTTGGAGATGGGACAATGGTATGTTAAGGCTCTATAAAGTTACTGTGGAGAAAGCAGATGGAGGGGGAAGAGAGGCATGTGGTGTTAAATGAAGCCAACAGGAGCTAGGTTCAGAGCAAACAAAAGGAGGTGGTTCTTCACTCAGTGTAGGAATTTTATAGGTAAACTTGCTATAGGATTTGTATACAAGAAGATTTTGTGGACTGAAGGGCAGGTTAGACAGTAAACTTTTTTGACAGGGAACTTTTTGCTCAGGTGTTTGATTGTGACCCCTTTATGATATGCGTGGTGCACAGAGTGGTAGACCATGCATTATGGCTGAGTAATAGTAATAGATGCTGTGGTTGTGTTCTTTTTCCTTTTTTTTTTTTTTTTTTTTTTTTTTTTGGTGTAGCAAATCTGTTTTGATCACTAGTCTGCTGTATATTATGATAACACTGAAAGTGCCTCCTGTTGGAGAAAAAGCTTTTCTTGCTGGCTTTCCATGACATGATGACATGACAGAATGTAGTCTGCCAGATAGCACTAAAGATAGCTTTCACATTTCTCTGCTTTTCCTGAAGTGACTACATGAGTGACTACATGATTGTACCTTTACTTCTCAACAGCTCTATATGTGTTATTATTAAGTGGGTTTTTTTGACTTTACTGTTCAACAGTGATCATGTTTCAATGGCAGCTTCAGGCTTTTACTTTAGGCTTTGCTTGAGCACTTATGAGATATAGCTCACTTCACCAACATGCATAATCACTGTGGTGGAGTCTGTCCATTCCTTTATCCCAGTGCTTTTTTTTAAATGCAACTAGATAGTGTTTGGAACTCCAACTTTTCTCATCTGTGATAAAACCCTTGAAGGCTTACAGTAATAACAAAAATCAGAGCCTCTTAAAGCATAAACAAACAAAAAAATATACACAAAGTGATGAAAATTAGTCCTGTCAGAATCTGCTGTTAACTACAATTCTGCAGCTTAATAATAAACATACAAATTGCGTTTTCTTTCCAAGAAAAACCTTAGATACATTTATATTAATGTATTTTCGGGAGAACCAGGTGTTTGGTGGCAGCTGGATTGGAGGATGTGGCTTTGGAACCATGCTTTGGTGCAGTTACTGCATTTCAGATAGCCCAGTAACTTTGTCTTACTGGGTAGTAATGGAAACAGTTACTTTTAAAAAGTGTTTTAAGTTTCAATTTACCTAGGTGGTTCTTTATGCATAATAATGTGAATACCATCAGTACAGTAAAACCAACTTTGGTGGGATTGACTGCTTCATATCTTTACATATGTCTTGTACGACTGTTTTACAAATGAGCTGATGCAGAAGTTTCCTCTTGGTGCGATCGCATGTCTTCCCATTTGACATGTGGCTTTTGTGATGGTAAGTCAAATGACAGGTCTCTGGAGAATATTGTGCTGGTAGATTTACATTTTTTTTTCTTTTCATATTAACACAGCTGGATATGGTGCTTTCTCTTTATGGCTAGATGAGGCTAACTGAGGGCATGTCTGTGCTGCATAACTGAGCACAGTGCGGGGAACTCTCCTCCCTCGTGAGTCTGTGGCATCTGGTTGAACACATGCTCTCCACGAGTTAAACCAGTACAGTTACACTGGTGTGGTGATGTCCCTGCTAAAAGAATATTGTTGGCCTGATGACTTGGGTCTGTGACTTTGATAGACAGACTGCTTTTCTGTATTGTGCTGTTTGGGTATTCTGGGTTTGGTTAAGGTGTGTACAGCTTGCACTGTGTGGGCCTGTAGGCGATGCTTGTGATTCCTTCTGGATTAGGAGTGCTGTAAGCTGCTATTACCTATATATGCTGTCAGCCTTTTTGAGTTCTTAGAAAGTTACCTATGGCTGGCCCAGACTTGAGAGCTTTCATTAGGCTTAATTGCTGTAGATTTAATTTGTTGTCCAAGAGGAGCTGCAGAGTAGAGTAAATGTAATATCCATGTGATTGAGACATTGTCATGGGTTTGGTATAGCATATTCTGAAATGATGAAGTTTAGGAACGTTTACATTTCATGGTATTTACTAAAGTTAAGGTGGCTGACTAGCTAATATTTTGAAATAATGATATGAATGAATAGGGAGGTTCAAATAAAGGTTCTATAAATCAGCAGGTTGAGAAGTACACTACAAATTGTGCACCACCCTTTATATCAGTAGATGTCTGAATGCAAAGATGAATATTGATATTTTGACAGATGTTTTGAAATACGTATTTCTCAATTCACAGTTAGCAGGAAGTGAAATGATTAAAATACTATTTTTAAAGAGTGCAGCATTCGCATTTAAAACAAAAGAATTCAATCCTGACATCTTAGAATCACTTTTTTTTTTTTTTTTTTTTTTTGTTAGTGGCAATAAACATCAATTATGCAAGCATCCCAAATCTACCTTGTCAGCATATCTCAGTGGTTATTAGAAGGGATTATCTGTTCAAGAGTCTGTGTTAGTGCTTGGCACCCTCTGAGTTTGTGTTTCACTGGGAATTTGCTGCAGTTTCTGTGGCAAAGGAAATGTGTATTTTTAACCACTAGATGGAGTCATTTTATTTGCATAACAACATGCTTATTTACATAGTATTAAAAAACTTCTTTTTTTGAAGTCTCCTCAGTCATTTTGTATTTAGAGTATGGCCTGTGGTTATTTTATTATTTGGTTACAGGTAAGACCAAATATTTTGTTCTTCCAGTAGCAGTATTAGGATTACACAGCAGGAACACCATTCCGCTTTTATGGGGGTGTAGGAGAGAGGGAATGCTTGTGCTCTGAGAGCATTACATTTATCTTTGTAGATTACCCACTTTAACAAGAGTAGAGCTCTTATAGCTTTTGTATACCTTGTGATACCTGACGTAACATTTCAGAATACTGATGCATATTATTGTATCTCTCAGCCTGGATGCCTTTGTGACTTGAGATTTTGTTTTTCCTACTCGAGTGCTTTAACTATACTGACTCAATACTATGCAGTGGAATGGTTGTCCTATTTGGATATATTGGCACAAGTTGTCTTACTCATTTCGGCACTGATAGAGTGCTCCATAACCTTAAAACAAACAAACAAACAAACAAAAACAACAATAACCTTTGCTTATTAGTTCTAGCAAGTCTCATTTTAGCAGGAGCATTTCAAATGTTGTATTGTTGCCTTGCCTCTTATACTCTTTCAACAACCACTTTTCTAAAATGTATGGTTTTCTTAGGGTTTGATTCTTTGACCCTGTTGGTGAAGTAGCCAGTGTCTAACCTGCATTTATACTTAGCAGTGTTACCTGATAGGCCTTCAGTTTCCCCAGCTCTTTCAAGTCTTCTTTCTATTCTGGATGCTCTTCTTGGTGAATACAATTTTGAAGACTAGGGCCTTATTAACATCTTCATTTCAAATTCTCTTATTAGCTGGTATTTTGCGAGCTATAGGTATGTTTTCTTTTTCCCAGAATTCCTACTGTGAAGGATTTTGAAAGTTCTTCTAACTCAGTGTTGGTGATTTTGTGCTTGCTTTTTGTTCCATCCCTTTGAAAATTTGAATTTTCAACAAATGATGTAGAACAAGTACTAGTGTTTTTCGTAAGCTGTAGTTATGCTGAAAGGCATCTAGACTTGTCTTATTGGCAGTATGGCTAAAACCAATACTAAAATGTTTCTAAATTTCAAAACAGGCTTAAAGGTTTTTATTAGTGAATGAGAGTCTAAAGTAGAAGTTTCCAGACATCAAACCATTGCTCTGCTTTAACAGAATTCCTGGTACTTGCCTCCAAAGAAATTGGAGCTTACTGTGGGTAAGGCATGCAGACAGATAATAAAGAGAGGATGTGGGATTTACCTATGGAACTGCGTCTGATGTAGATTGAAATTCTACTGTTTAACCATGTATTCTACTTGCTCTTGCTACTTTTCTCTGGTATAGCTGTAATACTGGGGATCTATATCTGTATAGTTCTGCTTTAAGGCAGGAAGAACTGGAGGCTTGACTGAATGATTTAATTCATTTAATAATGAATTAAATCATTCAATCTGACAACCTGACTGAATGATTTAATTTTTTTTCCCCATCATCATTTTTCACTATGAGAGCATATGTGCACTAGGAGCATGTGCATGGGCAGTACGTTTTGGAAGGCTATGCTTCCCTAAAGTGAAAGGTACAGATTATTTTTTTTCCTAGTCATTTATATGCTGGGCTGATTCTTTTGTATTTTCCATGACTAATGTCTATTAAACATATGCTTGCTGTGTCTTGATTTGGATCTGTTTTTGGGTAAGGAGTTAGACTGTTAAGTGATTGCAAATACTTCGGTTATGGTAAAGATAATGTTATAAGTTTTGCCCTTCTAGAGAAAGCTGAGGTTTTGTTTCAACAAAAGTACTACTTCTCGATGCTACAACTGTTTCATAAGCAGAGTAGAGTTATCATGTGATGTGAGGATCCGTAATCAGGCTGTCTTGTGGTATATGTCTGTTACCAAAGAACAGAAAGAAGTTAAAGTAAACTTGTATTCAAGAGAAATTTCAGTGGGATCTCATTTGTTGTCTTATTTCTGGAGTGGGACAGCTTCCCAAACCAAAATTTCTGTTGCCTTGTGAAGGCCTTCAGGCTGTTGTGTTCTGGATCTCAAAAGTTATACTAAGCTGAAGCACGTGTGATTTTTTTTCTTGAAAATTTTTTTTTTCTTTCACACAAGGTTATGAGTGAGTGAGTACAGCTAATAAATTGTGTCTATTGCTAACTGATCAGACTCAGTTGACTTTTGAAAGTCCCAAATCTTTAGATATTCTTTTACATTTGTAAGAAAAGAATGTATTGCAGATGCTGATGGCCATAAAACTTTCCTGTATAGACTTATTTTCTGCTTCTGTTCTGTAACTTCAGTTAAAAAAAAAAAAATTCCTCCCTTACTGCCCTCCACATCTGTCGCTAGTTTCAACTTCTAAATAACAACTACTAGTTTCAGCTCTGCTTTGGCTTGTTTAATTCTACCCCTCCACAGCTGTGTGTCTGTGTATTCCTTCTATCTGTTTCCACCTTTCATGCTCTGTTTTCACATTTGAACTCTGTCATAAGTTGCCTTTTCTTGCATGCTGTCCCATTTTCAGGCCTTCACAACTTCCTTCAGGTTGAATTCTGCTCTCCTGTTCATCACCTTCCCAGCCTGGCCTCAAGAGCCTGCATCCATCTGTTGTTGCATTCCAGCTATGCTAGCTCTTCCAGTGTTACTCTGTAATTCCATTGAGGCTCTGACTTATAAGTCAGCCTATTACTTCCCATGCTGTGTGTGTTGGTGTGCAAGCACTTGAGTGGGCCCTCATCCATCACAGTGCATCCATCACAAAGTGAATGAGTGCCTTTTCTGTTAAGGGTTCTCCATGTCTTCACTGAAATCTGACAGCCTTTCTCTACCAAGCTCTAGTCACACGATTGGTGGCAAAGATGCTCTTGCCCCACTTCGACAGGTGGATCCTTGATCCTGAAGGTAAGCTGGCCATAGAAATAAAAGTCATGCTGGAAATCAGATGTTGACTATGTGGATGCATGCTGTCTACCCTGAGCCTTCTGCTTCTCTCTGGAAGGACTGAGAATGCCACATGGGCCTTGTCACCCTTGCCTGTGGAGTGCACTCTTTACTCTAGATTCACTCAACAATAATGATTTGTTTTTTGGAAGTATTGCTGGTGACTACATGGGTAAGTAGCAAAGGGTGGTATTTTGGGAGCTGGATAAGCATTGACAATCTTTCCAAAACATCCTAGATCCCAACATCCAGCAAGCAGCAGACCTGCCAGGACTTGCTGTTGATCTTTAACTATGTGCAGTGTGTCATCCCATCCTGCAGTTATTTCATCTCCTACAGATGAGGCTGCTGCTATACCAGCCCCTGGGGAGGAGCACCTGCTGTTCCTTGCAGTGCAGCATCTGAACAGTGACATTCTCCTGATGGAGTTCTTAGGATTTCTAAGAGAAATGTTTTCTGTGAGGAATGGTTGCTCCAGTTTATGGTAGGGATTTTGCCATGCAGTGAGTTTTAGGCTGCTTGGTGTCTATGCCACATGGACTGCTTTGACATCTGATAGCTACTTCTATTAACTCAACCCTGGGAGATGATCTGTGCTTGTGCTAATGTTTTTAAACTAATAAACTTCACCATCTATTTCTGTTCATGAATGTGTGTGGGTGTATGTGTATATATATATATATATATACACATACATACATACATACATATATATATATATATTTTTTTTTTGATTGGCTCATTGAGGGACAACCCAATAAAACTTCATTTTTTTTTCCAGGTCATGTATTTGTATTGATACGCATTTCTTTGCCTTACCTTGAAATATTTAGTGAGGTATTTGTTAAATGCTGTCATATAGGGGAAAGAGAATTTAGCTTTTTTCTTCTCCTCTGTAGCGTCTGTAGCTCTAATTTGTCATAGGTGGAAACTTTGGTACTGCTTTCGTCTCTAGAAAGAATGCTTAAAGTAATGAAGTCTTTTCTGGATATATTACCTTCTTGCTGTGTTGGTTGCAAGTATAACTTGTTTCATTTAATACCTCAAGCTCACTGGACAACTATCTATGTACGATCTGTTAGATTACTATGTTCCTGTTTGTAGATTCTACAGGGTAAGTGGAATAAAATTGGATCACAGTCATTTCAGTCCTCAAATAAGGAATATTTTGGTTTTTATGTTGCGTCAGACTAGGAAATTTTGAACCTGGGGCATGCTGGTTCAGTTGTTTGTATAGGAGTGTAGCAGTAAACATCTGTTTATGCTCATACAACATTTGGAAGTTTTATTTTTGCACATCTTATAGGTGTAATAATACTTGCTCAGAACTACCTACTTGTAAACTTACTGTTCATCCAGGAGAGCTGTGCTGTACTTGTAAACTTTTGTATTCTGACTTATCACTATTATCAAGTTATAATGCATGAAGTGCTCTGATAAGTGCATTGACTCCACTGTACATAGAATCACAGAATCATAAGGGTTGGAAGGGACCTCTGGAGTTCATCTAGCCCAACTCCCTTGCTAAAGCTGGTTCTTTGTAGCTTACTGTACAGGAAAGCTCCCAGGCAGGTTTTGAGCATCTCCAGAGGAGGAGACTCCACAGCCTCTTTGGGCAGGCTGTTCCACTTTGTCACCTTCACAATAAAGAAGTTTTTCTCTGTTTTCACAGAACTTCCTCAGTTCCAATTTATGCCCATTGTTCTGTCACTGGGCACTGATGCAAAAAGCCTGGCCCCATCCGCTTGACCCCCATCCATTGGGTATTTATAAGCAATGGTGAGATCCCCCCTCAGTCTCCTCTTCTCCTGGCTGAGCAGTGCCAGGTCTGACAGCGGTTCCTCATAACGGAGCTTCTTCAGGCCTCTCATCATCTTTGTGGTCCTGTATGTATGGGTTGAGTACATGTATGGTTTGAGACCTGGATGTTCCTTGGTTGTCATCTGAGAGCTCATTTAATTCTGTTAACAAGCTTCATATTCATTTATTGGTAAAAGGAAGTTAATGTTCTTTTTTCCAGAAGATCTGGGGGCTGCTGTGGTTGCTGATGTCTGTTGCAGGTGTTGTTGGGGCAAGTCACTTCCGTGCTTCAGCCTTCCTCGTTGAAAAGCTAGGAAGCTTAAAGTCTATAGAGTTTACAAACCTTGAAAACAAAGTAATGGAAGCATAATTAAGAATGCAGTAAGAAGTACTGTGAATTTGCAAAATAGAAAGTGGTGTTGTAAAATCAAGTGAAAGCTGTTCTGTATACCTGACTTGTGAAGCAATTGTGTCATTAGCCCTGTGAAGTTAAGGGCAGTTTGACAGGTTGAGGCATTTCAGGAGCTTCAGTTTCTCCATTGTGAGCCTGAATGGGAAAAAAAAACCTCATGGTTTCCTGTAGTAGCCTGATCTACTATGAACACTAATTTTCTGTCTTGATTATCTCTTCCATGCAGATTCCATAGCAGTCATTCTTGCTTCCATTACAGTTGAGAAGATACTGCTACTTTTAATCTTGATGTGTATTTGCTACTTATTGTGGCTACATTGTGGCTACATTGAAACTACTATCTCTATGATTCTTTGTATTTGCTTCACTTGGACACAACTGTAGCTTCTGAGAGCTGTTGACCTCCCCCTAATCTGTCATGCTCTGGTTTTCAGGTGTATTCTCTCAAAGGTTTCTTTTTTGTCTTTTCAGAGAGGTGGTATGCGTTTGCTTTGAGACTCGGATGGGATGTCTTTGTGTAATTTCCAAAGGCTATTAAAATAAGCTTAAGAAGAGCAGGAATGTATTTTGTTAATATGAAGATGATGAATATGTCCTGATGGAAGAAAGCTTTTGGACCACAGGGTTACAAATTACCTTCTCAGTGCTGCACTGGAACAAACCAAGAGTATATTACACATTTGTGTGTTCTTTGACTAAGTTGTGAAGTCAAAGAACTGATTGCATGTCTTTAATTAGCTTGCTAAACAATAAGGTGGGATTATTATTTAGACTATTGCTAGATTTATTACTTCTTTGTTTCTCTTAAAAAAAAAAAAAAGATTGAAAGATTATACTTAAACTGTTTGTTTTAGGGATAGTGTGTTTTGTATGCTTTTTTTCCTCTTTGGCTTGTAGCTCACTATTGTGAGGATATACTACTGTGAAAATGTGTTTATTTTGAGTGTAAGCATACATGTTTCTTTAACATGTCAAACATATTTTGAGACAGACCTAGTGTACGAAAAAGGAAGTGAGAAACTTTGTAGTGAATAGCTGCAGTTGGTGTTGCTGTTGATGGTAAATTTCTTCATTTTCTGTTTGTCAAATAACTACACTCCACCAGCCATGCATTTTAAAACTGTTTATATAAAAACAAACAGATAGCATCAGATGATTGTTATGACTCACTTAAGGAAGTGATAAAACACAAGAGCAGCAGCAGTCCTTTCCTTTTTCAACTTGATTTTATTAACATTGCTGGGCTTGCCTGTCATTGTCAGATACCAGAAAGGAATTTAAGCAGACATATATTTTTGTCATTAATATTTGGTTGATTTGCAAATAGTTACATAATGATAGGGTGGAGAGACATTTTTCAGCTTAAATTAAATGTTCATAAGAGTTACTGGAAAGCTACATTGTAAACACAAGGAAAATTATTAAAACTTCTCTGAATGGTTTTTTTTTTTTTGTGTGTGTGCAAATCCTTGAGCTTTCAAAACTGCTATTGTACACGTCAATAAACAAAGGAAGAATATCAGCAGCTTTTTTTCCTTGACATCAGTCTTGCCATCTAACTGCTGATGCTATGTAAAGAGATTGCAATTTAAATTCTTTAAAAATATAACCAGTTTCAATTTGATGTACTTATTTTGTAATGTACTCTGCTATATTAACTTTGCTTTTACTGTAACATACAACTGTATGTGTGCATATGAGAAGGATAAATGCTCTTGTCTTGCTTTATACTCAGCATGTCCATGTAGTGTTTCAGCTGAAGATCAGTTTATTCAAAAATTGAGAGTGCTTTTCATTAAAGTTACTAGGATGACCATTATTTTAAACTATGTGAAATTACAGATTCAAGCTTCAGAACAATGGACCCAAAAAAGTTTAAATAAACATCTGATCACCAAGAAAGAGCAAATTAAATATTGGTAGAGTGCTGCTTAAACTGTGTTTTTTTTTTTTTTTTTTTTTTTTAAGTGGGATAACACCATGCCCAAGTTATTCTCAACCATTTGTTTAGCATGCTTAAATGTACTTAAAATCAGGGATCCATTCATAGACAAATTTCATGGTTTTGTAACTCAACTTTTGTATCATGCATTCTTGCTTGGTAGGTAGACAGTTGGTTTGCAGAAATTGAGAAATAAGATGGCAATATTCTATTTGGTGTTAACAAATTGTGCTATTCTGAGATTTTTGATTCTTGAGCATGAGTAAGTTACTTCTGCTGTGAAGGAGTCCCAAGTGAAAGCGAAAATACAAATAAGAAGCTGAAGAAACTTCATGTGCCTCACACCAAAGAAAATATATACTACTTGTATGCTGAGTTTTGAATGCATACAATAGACTAAAAATTTGTTAGATATCTCAAATTGACTACTACTAATTCTACTTTTCCCTGTAGTTCTCTGACTGAAAGCAAGCCAAAACAAAATTTTCCCATCTACTCAATGAGAATAATGTGCCAATTTTCAGGATATCTTAATGAAGTGAATCCCATTTCCTAGTTACAAAGGCATAGTGAAGATGAAGAGCTTCAATTTGTAACAGAAAATAATTATCTGTAAATTATAGTCAGTTTGTGCTATTTCTAAATGTATTAATGTATAGTTAGTGATATCTGTGCTATAGTGCGGTTGTTTGTGGTTCTGTCAGTGAGTAGTAGCAAAATGGTTGAGCCACTTCTTGTTTTGCCTTGAGGTACGACTCAGTGCTGAACCCTCAGTCCAGTATTGGTAGCCTTGCTGGAAAGATACAGTTGTTAGTCTGGACGTTCTGAGGTCCCTTAGCTATGTGGATTGTTCTTTCTGTGTTAGCTAGACTGTATGTACCAGGCTATTTGTTACATATTCAGTTGAGCTGGGCCTACATCTGTACATCTTAAAATAAAGGAAAACAAGTTTCAGTGTACTTTTCTTGTTGGTGTCGGTGCAACTCATTATAATTTAGTTTGATTATGGAATGTTAGCTGACCTGAATACAGCAAATAATTTAGAATGTGCTGTCTTGCTAAATAGGGTGACTAATTTGTCTCTGTTACAGTCAGTGTTTCATTATATGACGAGATGTTTGCTTTGTTTGCGCTATGGTACCAGTGGCCCAGGCGTCTGAGTATGATGTACCAGTCCTGGAGACTACATAAGGTGAGAATTTGTACACTAACAGTAACTGTCAAACCAGGTGGACTTCTTCCAGATTATATTATTCTTCAGTGTGTACAAAGCATGGAGATTTGTCTGCTTGTCCATATGAAACAGCTCTGTGAGGGAGTTTCTTGTGGGGGAGAGGGAGGAGAATAGGTCAAGACTTCAAAATTATATAGTGACATTTAATGCATTCACAGGTAATTAATTTCCTGACAAGAAGCTTAATTTTTTTTTTTGCCAGTTACCCTTGGAAAAGGTCTGTAAGAGCTTGATAACCCCTGGTTAGGTGGTTCAGCTCAAGTGATTGGGGCTGCAGTCTGATCTGTTGCCGTAAGAGGCTACTGCAATTAGGGGAAAGTCACAAGTGCCACTTCCAGGTGCTGGGAGACCAGAACCAGAGTGAACTTGGTGGCTGCAGAGGCACCAGGAAACCAGGCAAACATGTACCTGTTTTCAGAAATGGCTGCTAGAGAAAGATGCCACTGTCTCTAGACATAAGTTTGTTTCAGATGCTGTAGAGGTGGCAAGAGATCTAACCAGTAGCAATACAGGTGTCAGAACAAGAGGTGCTGTGGATGCTGCTGGAAGCCTAAGCTGGGTTCTGGCTTGGGAAGGCAGTGGAACTGAGTGCACGGGGAAGTGACAGAAGGGATGTCTGCATTTGTATTCATGCTTGTTTCAAGAAGTGTGATGTATGCGTACAATGTGCATGAGTTTTCACTTAAGAATAAATAACACATACTTCTAAGATGAGATATTGGGTCTTGTGACTTTTGCATTGCTACTATTTGTTTTGAAGCCTTGAGGATCAAGATGATATGTGGTGATATGGCACAAGAATGTGAACATTAAGGCAACATTATGGTATGGAGAACCTGTTTCTTGCTTCAGTCGTTTGGCAGTATAAAAAGGACTTGAGGCAAAGACAGGATAAACTGCCTTTCTTGTCTCAAGTGTCACTACAGAAATATCAATTTTTTTTTTTATTGTGCAAGTCCACTGTTTTGCTTACAGATCATTGATTGCTGTGGGCTCCCCAGTGCAAAAAGGACAGGGAAAAGAGTCCAGCAGGAAGCCACGAAGATGATAAAGGGCCTGGAGTACCTCCCTTACGAGGAAAGGCTGAACAACCTGGGTGTGTTCAGCCTTGAGAAAAGAAGACTCAGAGGGGATCTGATCGGTGTCTATAAGTATCTCAGGTGTGGGAGGCAGATAGACGAGGTCGACTCTTCAGTGGTGTGTAGTGATATGACAAGGGGAGAAGGCCACAAACTGGAGCATAGGAAGTTCTGCAAAGATGTGCGTAAGAAGTTCTTCACAGTAAGGCTGGTGGAGAACTAGAACGGGTTACCCAGAGAGGTTGTGGAGTCTCCTTCCCTGGAGATATTCAAGTCTCTCCTGGATGCCTACCTGTGCAACCTGGTCTAGGGAGCCTGCTTTGGCAGGGGGGTTGGACTCAATGATCTCTAGAGGTGCCTTTCAGTCCCTGTGATAAACATCTTCTGAATCTGGTAGTATTCCTGAAGCAAAGTACAGGAGGGAATAGGAGGGAACAAATTGAGGAACTGTTTTCAATCTCCTGTTGCTTATATGGGAACCATTAAAATAAGATAATGATCAAGGAAGAGACTTGTGAAAAGTGATATCAGGTGATGGGGAGCTTGTGTGTGTGTCCTTCTGTGGCCCTTCATGAGAGTTCCATGGGAAATTCACATGTAACAGCTAGAAACAGAGGTAAGCTTTGGAGTATGCCTTGGCAAGGGATATTTTCTTACTTTCCTATTTGTTTTGGTTTCCAGCTTTGGCGTAAAATATCTAATGCTTTTCTTTCTTAGAAAAAACTTGGGCTTTTATCCATAACCTGATCTGTTAACAGATGGCTTCAAAGGAATTAGATTGTCACCAAGTGTACTGTTCTGTGTGAGCAGTGAGTCTGTACGCAGCGATGTGGGAAGAGTCCCATGGGATGTCTCCCCTAGAAAATGGTTTGGGACTCCAGAGAAGTTGGTGTTTTCTCCACATACCTGCAAGGATCGGCAGTGACTTGTGTTGCAGCAGTGGAGTTTGTGTTGGCGGCTGCAGACAAATGTTCCTGTGTTTAAGTTGGAAGGAGAGTGCTTGCAGCTCTACTTAAGTGTTGCATGCTGCTTTGTATATATCTGAACACTGAGTTCTTTCAAGCTACATAGCATTAATAGGTTACTCTGCTGGTTCACTTTCATGTGGGTTGCTAAGGTACTAGTGAAGTGCCTCCTTTATTTCTTTAGTAACTAGAAAGAGATTCACAGCAGCTTCCCAGTGGCCTGATGTTAAAGAGATGGAAATGAAAACTGAACTGTAAAGTGATCTCCTGGATCAGTAAATTTTTCTTCTTCAAAGTTTTGGTTTTCCCTGGTTTGTGCTGTCTGTATTACTGAAGAAAGTGTTTCTAAACCCCTTAGACTTCAATAAATCAGTTTTGTTAAGAGAAATACCAGAAAATTACGAAAACAGTCCCGTTTTCCCTTTGTCTTCAGTATGCATAGCAGTCACACATTGTGGCAGTTGGCAGTGGTGAAGTTCTAAACTTGCATCACCATCACCAGTGTGGACACGAATTCTGAAAAAGGCTCTGTGCTTTATATTGTACCCGATAGTTTAAATCAATCCAAGACATGGAAAATTTAAACCTGAAAATGGGCAGTTAGTTGGAAGTCCAACAAAAAGGTGCTCTCTAGAAGAGCTCATATCATGCTAAAGCAGCAAAGCTTTTGGTAATGTTAGTTATGGGACTCTACAAAATAGGAAAGCTGTTCTTTGTTAGTGTCTTCCACTGATTATGTAAGCAAACATATTAAACTTGCTAGTAGTGTGTAGTTTGATAGAAGTCTTATTAATGGAGAGAATGTTTCTTCAAAGTTGTTAATAGACTAGATATAATGAAGCAGTGCCAGATTTACTTGCTTTAAACTGAATAATTGGATGTGTTCCTGTAAGTAGGATCCAGCGTATAGCTACTGCAGATCTGAGAAGTCTGGAGCGTAGCACGATTTGTCTTCCCTTCCAGCTGAGGGTTGGTTTTAAATGCTAATTACTTAATTAATACTTTTTTTTTTTTTTTGAGTTTGTTACCGTAGAAGGGAGAGCCTGTACTTTAGGGCCTGCTCACAATGCGTTTGTAAAGTCGTCTCTAATTGACAAGTATAGAATGGGAGAGTTATGTTATGTTCTTCTTAGATTATCTGTTAGTATCATGCAGATACGAATTGTAACTCCTTTGATTGCTGCCCTCCTTCAGTGGCTTTTTCATGACCTTAGCGTTCAGCCTTCACGCTCCTTGATACAGAGATTCTGAATGCTTATGTGTCACAGTTTTATTTGTGACTAACAGAACTACATGTAAGTGGAGACTTCTGGATTTGATCTCTTTAGAAAATTCTGAGAATCAGCTGTGGATTTTGTTGTCTTTAAAAGTATTGATATAATTTTCTTCTGTAGTTTCCTAAAGTTCCAATAAAAAAACACTTCGGGAGAGCATACTTTGTGTTGCATCTTTGTTGCTTTTGGTCCATAAAATCTTGTGGACAAAGATAAGAATTGAGAAAGAGTATCTGAGTCACTGCTTTAGAATGGATATGAAAGGTTAAGAATACTTGATTTTTTGACAGTGTAAGCATAGATGTGTTTCCCGTATTTGTGTTTTCTATTAGATGCATAGTTTGATAGTGTCTTGATAAGTTTCTGAACTGGTGAGGTTAATTTGCAACATCTAGAAAATATTTGAGTGGTTAACTGGATTTTTTTGTTTCTTTGCTTGAGTAAGCTTTTCTGTGGAATATAATACTGCTTTAAAATGCCAATAAGGATGTAGGGCTATAAAAGCAGGCAAATGATTATTTAAAGAAAAAGGAAAGGGGTGAGTTCCAGGAAACTTCTGAACTCTCTTCCACCCTCTTCCTCCACCCTCTTTGTTATAAACAATCTGCGAGTGCTGCTAATGCCATCTTCTAAACCTTGTATCTATCTTTGTCTCCTAATGCTACTTAGTTCTTTCAGAGCTTTTAGCCATGCTGGCTTGCCTTCTGAATTCAAACTAAGACCCAGACTGGAGATGAAGCATGCTGACCTGGTGGTTCTCAGTGTCTGGCATTGTGGTACAGATAGCTCCATTGTCGAATGCATTAGTGAGGATGCTGATTAGGAGACCGTATGTGTGTATGAATGTGTATGAGCTGCTAATAACATTACATGCTATTTAAAAGAAAAAAGTCATACGGGGTCAGTCAGAAATTGAAATAAGCTTCGAATACGCATTATTATTCTTTATATTCCTTTTTTAGAAATACATCTGCTAGTATTGATTTTTTTTTTTTTTTTTTTTGATGCTCAAGGAAGGAAACAATGAAATTTCTAAGATCTTTTAGAAACTTGTTTTTGAGGAAATATAAATGGTTCCTAAAGTCAGAGTATGAAATCTACTGCTTTTATTTAAATGAATTGCAGCCCAGACAAGAGCTCTGAAAAGAACATTCACCAAAAGCTGTGATGTTGTCTTTCTCGAAATGTCTAATTTTCTTCAAGGGTGATTAAAATTTCAGTAAGAAGGTACTGTTTTCTCCTAAAGATGAGTGCCAAGTCGTTGGTACAACCTCATTTAATGATGGCTACTTAACCAACTTACAGCAACTTAGGCAACATAGCATTGTATAAAAAAAATATATATAGAGAGAGAGAGAGTAGGAAGTTGCTTGTAATATGGCTATAATCTATGCAAATAAAAACATTATCATTATAGACATGAGGATTTGCCCAGAGGACAGGAATATTCAATTTTTTTTTCTGTTTAAGTATTCCTTTACATGTTGATTTTGGCTTTAGATGGGAAGGTTTCAGTATTTCTACTTTTAACTATTGTTTCTCACATATCTAAAATTTCATATAACTCATTTAATAGAAGTGAAGATGTCTCTGTAAATACCCTTAATACCCCTCCTGCTCCCCCAACAAAAAAACAAAAAAACCTATCACCACTGTTAAACATTTACATTGATATTTGTGCATCTGTGATTAAGTTATCTGATGGCAGAAATTTGCTTGTTGCAGTGACATCCCCGTGGCTGTAAGCTGTAGTTAACCTTTTCTTTTATGTCATAGTAAAAGCAGGTGTTTGTTTCTGTGCAGATAGATGATTTCTCTATAGATGTGATAGTTCCGGAAATACGTTCTTGTTTTGGAGACTTGGTATCTAAGTTGTTAGAAAATGCCATGCAGTTTTTTTGTTTTATCTGCTCTTCCTTGTCTAACATCTGTAGAAATTTGACTTGGCTACGACATGCAGTTGCCATTGTGAGGTTAAACACTTGCATTTTTCCTGGTAATATTCAAAAATTCCATACTGGCTCTAAAATACTGAATTACAAATGTCTGGGCCAAAGTGCTTGAAGCCATTGAATACAGCATATTTGAGTCATATTGATGGAAGATGTTTTGTTTAGGTCTCCAGTCTGAATTATGTATTTGATTCATTTCTCTAATGTTTGATTTACTATGTATTTAAGTTAGCATTTTAGTTTTCTGACTTTTAATGGGATTGCTCATGTTCATAAGGACATCTTAAAACTTTTGAAATTCATTTCCAGTTTGGGAAGAGAATGCAGGAGGAGAGTATGTACCATGTAGTTTGATATATTGAAGCTTTGGGGTTCATTGGGCTAGATCAGAATTGCCATGGTTGCATCTCAGAAAGCATAGGCCTGGAGCAGGCTTGTTCTGAAAGTTCAAATTTGCTATATGAGAAAATTATGGTGGTAAATCACAAATGCAGAACTAGATAATAGCCTGTCTTCCAGAAGTCAGAATAAAAGCTTGTGTAAATTCTGTTCCATTTTCTGATTGTACTTGAAATCTGTGTTTTTGAAGCTCATATTTTTGCCACTGGGTGGTGGCACAGTGGTTAAGCTGCATGGTACTGTGATCTTACTGCTGTGTTAACAAGACAGATAACTTATATTGCTTATCCAAAATGATGAAAAACATTTCTGCATGGTTTGGGTAACTTTTTCAGAAAGCACCTTTTTTTGGTAGTAGGCTGGTTAGAACTCAGTTTAAATGGTAATGTTGTCTGAAGTAGAGAATTCCAAGTGTTTGTTAAATCAGATAACAAATAATTTGCCTGTTGGATGCATTAGACAGTTTTTATTAAACAGCCACTCACGTCATGAGTTTTTTCGGTAACAGTCCTACAGTGTTAATTTTTGCTCTTCAAAAGAGTGATGTGTGCATCTGTCTTGGAAGCACTACTGTGTGGATTCATCTACATGATTAGTCAAGAAAGAGAAAATAATATTGTAGTTAAGTATTAAAAAGTCTAGTTTTAATGATTACTCTTTAGATTACTCTTAGTGGTGTGGATTCAGAAGAGGTATGGGTTTTCTTTCCTAACTAATTTTTTAGATTTGTCAGATGTTTTCTCTTAAACATTGTCTGTTGAACTGTTGATTTTACCCAAACTAATCAAGAGCTGAGTTGATTTTACCCAATTTTAGGATAGGGCTCCTCTGCTGGGCATGTCATCTCAGCTGGAAATGCTCCCATGGTCCTGCTCTTTGCCACCTGGCCAGACTCCCTCCTGATGCCATCGGTGCCAACTTGGCAGCAGTGGCTTCACAGCTGAAGTGGCAAAATGTTATTAGGGCTGGCTTTCTGCTGAATACTCTGGCCTGGTATGTTGTTGACTCCCATGTTTGCCAGCACTATCACAAGAAAGGGAATTGCAGCGTTCTGTTACTGTCCTCTTTGCTAATAAGATGCACATGGATTTCTGGAACTGTTACCTCTTTCTTTATCAGAATCTCTAATCATTGCCTTACCTTCATGCTACAGCTTGCTGTACATTGATTTGTAGGTAATAATTGTTCTTCAGAGTAAGAGTAAATGTGTTGTCAGTGAATTATCACATAGATATTTGTTTGGGATGCAATTATATGAATAACAGAGAACTCAAGAGACAGGGAAAGCTGAAAGTGAAGAGTTAGGCCTCAGATTCATGGGAGCTGGTGAGACTCATGATCTACTTCTGTGTTAAGAGAAACGTGTAGGTGAATAATTAGTTCAATTTTTACAACATTCCTAGGGTAATGTTTTATGTGTTATCTGCTGATGTTTGATCTTGTACAGGAGCTGTTCTATGTGGGTGCACTTCGATTTGATAAAATTTGGAGAGTGTCATAACTGAATGCATGGATCCTTCCCTTGTTTTTTCTTTTCTTGCCTGAGAATTTACTGTCAGAATAAGAATTTGGTTTGCATGTACTTCAAATAATGTCAGTACAAACCAGTTAATTTTATCTGTCCCATATTATGTTGCTTCATATCTGGACTCATTAGTGTTCATTCTGTGCCATCCATTACTCTAGGGGATGAATGTTTCATGTTTGTACAAGTGACTATGGAACATAAATATGAGCTTGGTTAGATTGTCTTAATGGTGTTGAAACAGCTCTGGTTCATACTTCTTGTAGATTTAAGTGGCGATCTAAGACTACTTTAAGATAAGGAAAACTAGAATATCTGTCAAAAATGTTGCCAAAAGGCCTAGAGACAAACTTATGTAAAAGCAACTGTTGAGAGACGTGTTGTAGATGTATAGGGAGTAGCTTTGAATTTGGAAACCATCCTCCTGCCAGGAAAAAAAGAAATAAGAAAAATGCACTAGCTAGCTCAAAGCTATTTGCATGGTGACCACTTGTTCATACACGTGACAGCAAAATTCTTGACAGAGTTATGTTTGAACAGGAATTTCTTCTATCAATCTCTACAGGAGGATGTTTCTGAGTACAGAAGATACATACTCTTCAAATGTGGCATAATTTTTTTTTTTTTCAACTTCATGTGGTGTATCCGAATCAGAACTTCAGGATGAGTAACAAAGTAATCCATATGATGGAATACATAGTAATCTCACCGTTGATGTTTATTCAAACTACAACCTTCAGTATTGTCCTCTAGGTACTAGAATTGCAGCTCTCTCAACAGCGCGTGATTGTGTTACAAGAGTTCAGCTCACAGCCTGCCTGATGCTCTCAGTCCCAGTGGCTTACAGCAGCCTGAGAAATCCCAGAGTTCACCAGTAGGGCAGCACACCAGAGAGTATCAGCGTGGAACACTGCTGTGGTTTTGTAAACACGCAGATAGTGAGTACGTGCCTATACAAAGAAAAGCAAGCTGATGTGTGCTGTGTAGATGCACCTCCTGTGAACTAGGTTTGTGGAAGTTGTGTTCTAAAAAATTCTTGTATGCAGTCAAGCCCTTATTCTTATGGGTGATTTCATTTTGTTAAATGATGAGCCACTGCCTACCATGGATTCCGTTTTTCCTTGCTAAAAGAATTATGTCTACTAAGAGGAATAACGTATTTAATTGGTATTATAGAAAACTCTGCTTAGTATAGGTTAGTAGGTTCCCATATAATAAAGAAGCTGAACAAAACCATCTTTAGTGGTACTTGGTACAACTGAAAAGGGAGAGGTGATGCTCTTTTATGGATGGGCTGCATTCAAGAAGATTATAGAGTTGGCCTTGTATGACTGACTTCTACAGGGAAGGGCTGAGTTGGATGCAACTCAAAAATCCTATTTCTAAGGAAGGAATTTAAAGTATTGATACAAACCTTATCCTAGATCTACCAGTTCCTCAGTTTAGATGTGTGTATGTCACTGTGGCCTCCAGCAAGCTCTCAATTTCCTCGTGCCCATATCCATCTGCTAAGTGTGACAGTCATGTGTGAGTCTGTGCTGAGAGCACAGCCCTGGAGATGCTGCAGAAGCCCAGGAAAGCAGGTTGCTGGCACTGCATGACAGACTGGGCTGGTAACTGCTTTGACATCTCGAGCAAAATTTGGAGGTTAGAAAAGAAGAGTTTGTGGCTATAGTAATAGATGTGGCCTGCTGGTTGATGTATTAATGATAATATATGATGAGGGATATTTTGATAATTGATCCAGAAACTGATTGTAACGAGTGACATGAAATGCACCTTGAACAGGTCTGAAAGTGAAAATTAGGAGGAAAGACTGATGGACAAAATGTTTATGATAGCTACCAAGCCCTCATACACTTCATCAAGAATCATGTGGAACATCAAATATGTTGTTGAAAGGTTGTTGTAGCGCAAATAGTTTAGCTCTGAGTTCTCATGCTGTTGTCACTGACATGTTCAAGGACAGGATAGTTTTGAGTGTAGTTGGCTTCAGTTTGTTTCGGAACAGTTCTTTCTGTAGTTAAGCATGTTGAGGCAGTTGCAGTTGTGAATTAATGCATAACTTCCCATCTTAAGTAAAACTTTGGTATTTACTTCTAGGTGAGAGCAGACTTTTATCCACAAAGTATTTTGTTATGAGGCTTAAAAGATGAAAACTTGAGTCTGTTTGAAAAAGACTTGTTTAATCTTTACAGCATTGGGTTTTGAGCATGGCTCTACATGTATGTTGTTTTCTATTTCTTTTTTTTTTTTTTTTTTTTTTTCAAGGAAAAAATATTTGGAGTGTTTTTTTTATTTTGTTCCAAGATTGAGTGACTATTAACTGGGAACCATTTGACTGCAGACAAAAAAATAAAACAAAATTAAAAAAAAATCAGTAAACTGATGCAACAGTGTTCTTCTTCTTTTTCTTTTCTTTTCCTTTCTTTTCTTTTCTTTCTTTTTTTTTTTTTTTTAATTCCCAAACCAAATAAGTATTCTTCCTGTTTAACAAAATTCCAACAATAAAGGTGTGGCCCAACCCCTCTTCCGACCCAACCACTCCACCTCAAAAAAAAAAAAAAAAAGTATTCTGCCCCAAAGGAGTAGATGGCTTTTCACTCACCCAGAGGAAATCTACTTTGCATTCTTTGTGGAAATTAAAACAATTTTATTACAGGTTTTTGCTAAGGAAGGCTGCTTTAAAATATTACCCCAAAGTACAGTTCAGCATAGCCACGTCGCTAGCAGAGTAGCTGAAGGTTTATGTATGTCTGCACTGTGTATCCAGGACAGCATAGGTGTGGGTGGGGATGCTCAGCTGAGAAGACTTAACTAGGAGTGAGAATGTCTGCTCCCTGCATTACCTTTGTTCTTCCTATTAAATTGTTCAGTCATTTGTGTAGCAGCAAAGATGGCCTTCAGCAGCTTGGAGAAGAAAAGGCTTGCACACACACATACTTGTTAGTGAACATCTCTTTACTGGAATGGGAACAAACTGTATGAAGATTTTTTAGTAATCCCTAGTTCATTCTGCAGATTGAGAATATAAAGTTTATGTCAGGAAAAAAAAGCAACTGCTTTGGAATGAGTGCTCAGTGAAGGGTCGATGACATGGCTATAAACGCGCTTAGCAGATGTTTTGACTTCTAGGAACCAAGGTACATTTCATTTCATAGAGTTAATGAAGGCTTGGATTGGTGCAAAAGTATAACCTTGTAGCTGTCCTCAGCTGTGGCTGCTGCAGAAAATGCAAAGTCCCGAGCTCCATTTCAGCTCCTTTTTTGGTATTCTGTGAGCAGGAATCAGACACGCACCGCTGTGCTCCTTCTGCTGCCCTGCGACCCTCGGTGTCCTGGGAGATGGAAGGCTTGCGAGGTGTGATTGGCTGCGGGATGGGAGCCGTTTCCCTGGGCCCTCCCATGAATCCCAGACGCGCGGCAGTCCTGTACGTGCAGCTGTCTGTGCGCGGCCGCTGAGCTCCGGGAGCGCTGTGTGAGAGCACTGCGGGTAGCATGGAAGGAGCTCCGCCGGGGAAGAGAGCGCAACATGTATGTACATAGCAGCGCGTGGCTCCCGAAGGGTGTGAGTGGGTTTGGGTGCAGGGCTTTGCTCTCTCAGAGTGCTGTGCGCTATCCTGTTAGTGAAGGAAAGGCCTGATGGGGTAAGGCAGACTGGAAGCAGCGGTGCTTCTATGCTGTTGGAGAGATTTCTGTGTAATTAGAGTTGCTGAAGTGTAGTAACTGGCTTAATACTGAAAGAAGATTTGCCTGTACAAGTACTACCGGATTTTGAGAGTGGATTGTTTTGTGTGTGTTGTTTTGAGTCAACTTTCCTTAATCTGAAGGTTACCAACTGTGGCTCTGAGTAATTCTGTGCAAGGGTAGCAGGGGAGTTTCTATTCCTGAAATAGTGAATTAATTTTTCCTCTTCACGCCACCACTCCCACCCCTCCTCCCCCCCAAAAATGCCACGGCAGCGAATGCAATGAATTCTGTTACAAGTCAAATGTTCCTGGGTGTTTTCTTCTGACTTGAGCAGCGTGCTCATAAAAACGCATTTGTGGGGATTTCTGCAGTGAAGCAGTGAACATTAATGCCAGCGTTATGAACTTTGCTTTGTTCTCATATAGGCAGTCTTTATTGCTAATATTTACCTGCAGTGCAGCAGGTAATGGGGATTGCTGCTTTACAGTTCCCTGGAAAATAACATCTATGGCGTGGAATTTTCCAAAGCCGTAAACCTTTAAAAACCCTTCAATTATTTAGTGTAGGTTTTATGAGAAGACTGCTAAGTTTTCTATTTTCCTTTATGAACATAACAAGCATTTCATTTATGCGTGTCGGCATACATCTAATTGCGGTGCTTTCATGCAGCAATTGGTTTCTCATTTTCATTGTGGTGCTGCTTTGAACTCGACACAGGGCTGTCTCAGGCCTCCACGTGGTAGGGGCAGGCACTGTTTAAAGCTGATGGAAAGCTTGAGGGGTGTGCATACACCAGAATGATTGCGCTTTGGCATATTATTGGTATTTATGGATCCTTTCATTATTTGACTGTTGAGCTTTTTAAACTGTAATTTTAGAAATAATTGAACTGAAAGCCACGTATTTTTGAATGAAACCCACTGCTGTGATAGAATGCACTTTGTAAAACGAAGACTGGGCTGTTAAATATGCAACTTGACACCTTCTGTTGGAGTGGTGACATTATTTGCTAACTTCACACGCAGTAGTAAATTTCCAAGCTCACAGAGCGCCTGGGTTGAGTTCACTTTGTTTTGCCCTGTGATTAGTAAAAGGCCTTTTGGTTATAGTATAAAGACTACTGTGTGATTGGTCAGAGCCAAGGCTTCTCCTGCAGGTTATGGTGCTCAGCCAGACAGTGACCTGATTAATGTTAGCTGGAACCACTGAAATGATACTACTTTTAATGTTTATAAACAACTAGTTTATATGTTCAACTATGCAGGAGGGAAAAGATATTAAAATATTACTGTTTTCTAGAGCTGCTTTTAATTTTTCTTCCAAAAATGGTAGCTGTTTTTAGATTAGTATGTGTACATTTTTTTCCTTACTCTCTTCCATGTACAGTTTTGAAAAAGTGAAATACAGCATCTAGAGAATCAGCTGAATTCTGTTGATGTCTTTTGGTCTTATTTATCCAAACTGAAGACTTGTGTAGCTCCTGTGCTTGTGAGAATTCTAGAAGCGGGTCGGTCAGAGTTCAGTATTTAGTAGGATAATTAGTTAAGCAGTTAATTAGAGGATTAGTAGGCTAGAAAAACTTCTTTAAATATTGCTAACCTCTTTTGCTATAGCTGTGATCTTACTGAAATCTAAGTGTGCAGCTTCCCTGTGCGGCTCTGAATATTGCTTTGGGAGGGATTCCCATCGACTTGTGAGGATAGTTGTGTAACAGCAGTGGGATAACCACAGATAAAATCCGCAGGAAGGAGGAGGTGCGGGGACCCAAAGCCCTGGAGCTGTGTTGTGTCTTTCCTGTAGTGCTTGGGAAATAGCTACTGCTGTGATAGCGGGACAAGAAAATATCAGGAAAACAGCTGTTTCTCCAGCAAATGAGAACGTAACAAATAGGACCAAGGGAACCCATCAATACAGTATGATTTCTGTTTTAAAACTGGCAAGTATTCTGTTCGTGAACTTCTATTAGTTTTGTTCTTACCTATGTCTTCACTTACTACTGTTTAGAAAGAACTTTTGATTTTCACATTCTGCATGTCCTTCAAGGCGCCAACAACTGGAGATGCCTGCCTCCTCCCCACAGTCGTCTCATCTTACCTGTGATTTAAAGGGGAATCATTCTGACAGAAGTAAAACAATCTATTTAGAACTTCTCAAGTGCTGCTGTTACTGGTTCCTGCAGGGGAACCAGGTCAAAAGTCCTTTGCATAAGGCTGGTCAGTGCACTGTAAGGTAGTAGAGGAGAGCTGGGGCACAGACCTGGTGCTGGTGGCTGCCAGTTGATTGGTGTCGATCTCTTACGAGAAGTCACAGGCAGCATTATTTCTAAGGTTCCTAATCTTATGTACTTCCAGACTTGCTGTTGCTACTTGATTTGTTCTATAAAGTTAGGAAGTACTGGTTGTAACTGATTTTTATTTTTTATTTTTTTTTTTTTCCACTTAAGTATTACTGCTTATTAGTTTACAGTTCTGGGAAACAGAATGATTGGCTAAGAGGCTGTACATGTATTCTCTGAATTGGAGATGTATTTGAATGTCTGATTCTGTGGAGTATTATGTGTGCTTAGAATAGAAACATAGTCTTCTGAAATAAGCTGTTAGGAAATGCATTGTGAATTACTCTACCGGTTCTTAATTATTCTGAATGTTTTCAGTAACAGTGTTACAAAACAATGCATGTGTGCCTATCTATTAAAAGTCTTTTTTCTGTATTTTTACATGTATACACATTTGTATATGCATCTGGAAAATAGGTGCAGAATCAGTTTTTGTAGTCTCTTTTTAGTTATTTTTTGTGTGAGATGTATGCTCAAAATAGAGTTTTTCATTTCTTTATTTGGCTTAAGGCAGATCATCATTGGCACCTGTTCTGTATTTCATTTTATTTTTCTGATGCTGGAACCTTGATAGGTAGAATCTATTTTCTGAGTACAAGTCCAGCAAAAGGAGGCCTGACAATGTACTTCTGGGTTTCAGAGAGGGGTTGCCGTCAGTGCAGCATGTGGGTCCAATGTGATGATGTTGACAGCTGTGTAGGACAGCACCAAAATGAGGAGCTTTGTACTTGGGGCCAGGGACAGAGGGAAATGACATAACCATGCCCTCATGTCCCCTTAGCAAATGCATCTAGTTGAAATTCTGCAGTGGGGGTTCCTGGTAGCATGGAATTGTATGCCTGAGTTGACAAAAAGGCAAACAATCTCCAGAACTGCTGGGAATAATTTTTGTTGTCTTTGTGTGTGTGTGTGTGTATGTGTGTGTGTGTGTGTGTACACACATTTGTGTACTGCCTTCTATGCCCTTCTTCCCATAAACACCAGTGCTCTCTTCTGGTGCTGCAATTAATTAGTTGTGCTGTCTTGGAGAGCTTCAGTTGAAGGGATGTAAGTGGAGCAGATGAGCATTGTCTGAGTTCAACCATAACTTTGCTAAGACTATTCTGAGAGACATGGTCAGTGGGTATGGTGATGATGGGTTGGTGGTTGGAATAGGTGATCTCAGTGGTCTTTTCCAACCTTAATGATTCTCAACACAACTGGTTTATTACATTATTAGATTATTTACTTACATTTCAAAAGTTAATTGATCAGTCATCTGCATGATCATTGTTTATCACCAGAATATGAGTGAACTACAATGTAAGTACCTTAGAACCGATGCTTGTAAGCTGCATCTCGTGGATGCAGCTACTCAGCAGTGCTGTGTGCCCTCTGAAGCCTGTCCTATCTGTGTGAGTACAAGAGGGCAGGCGAGCTGTGTGGTGAAAAGAGCATGTGCAGATGGCAGTGGAAAGTTTCCTTTACATTTCATAGCCAGTACGTCATATTTTTGCTAGATAGTAACTGACACATGCTGCTGGAGGCTGACAGCTTAATCCTTGCAAACTGAAGTGTTTTCCTTCATGCTTTACGCAATGTAGGACTATGATATTGTAATGTTGACATTTGGATATGAAAGCGTACTGTACAAAATGAAGACAAGTGTTTGGGAAGGCAGGTGAGGAAGGCATGGGCAATTTTTGGGTACTGCAATAAAAGAGAGTTTAAGGTCGTCTTCTGTACTGAACAAAGATACCTGAAAACCAGAAGTGGCAAGGGGAATTCTAGTAGGGATCACCTAGAATCACCCACAGAAAAGAGAACTTGAAGGCTGTGTTTGATCTGCAGCATTAAAGTGGACTGATATTCATGCTGGGAAAAGCTGGGAGGCTGACTGGGATCTGCTTGTGCTACCCCTTCTCATCTCAGTTGTTCTGTCTCTTCAGTGGGAAGAGTTACACATGTTAGAAGTGAGTCTTCAGTTTTGCTTTTGCTTATCTTCATCAGCTGTCTCTGAGCAACTGTGGGATCACTGTACGTGAATTTTCTCATGGAATCGATGATGAACTGCAGAAGAATGCTTACTAAGATAATGTTGTTCTCTTTAGGTGCCTTAGAAGGGGAAGCTGACAAACTGTAAATGGTCCTACCTTTCTTTGTACTTTTTTACATACTGAGTAAAAGATCAACTGAAATGCATTTTGATTCACCAGCTGAAAGTTTTCTCTTGCTTGTGCCTTAAACTGACGTGGTAGATCTTCTATAATTACTGGAAACCTATGCCCTACAGACTTTATTTTTAGCAAGGAAAAGGCTGAAGCTTGGAATCGGTTTAAATTTTTCTTTTTTTGTTTGACCTGAGGCAAAAGTATCCTAGGACTTGCTACTGGCAACACAGTTCAATTAAAATGATTCTTTGTGCCTTTCTAAACAAAGGCTATAAATAATATACTTTTTCATGTATGATATTTGTGGTTGCTAATGGTTTATTCTTGGAAGAGTCTTTGCATATGTTGAGTACTTTCAGATAGTGATAGAATGGTTTGCAAGGGCATGCATGCCTTTTTGTAATCTAATCTCAAAAGACGTAGCTTTCACATGGTGTGGTTTTGAAGGCTGCATCTGTGTGTATAAAGTTGGCATCTTATTAAAAGAAAAGGATAAATATTAATATCACAGTATAAGAGATTCAACAAGTACAGTTTGAAAACATTGCTAGAAAATAAGTCTTTTCTCGCATGTGAATTTTCCAGTGTGTGTAGTTTTCTTTCAATATGCATTGGTCTGTGTAATGAGGTTGGGAAGAGTCTTGTCTTCCTGTGCTGCTAGAAAACTGCTTGGCAAGCTTCTGAGTGTCCTAAAAGAGAAATGGAGGAGGAAAAAAAGAGTTATGTATATGATATTTTAGTGGGTTCTATGGCTGCAAGCGTCTCAAATTTTAACAGACTGAAGTATTAGAGATCGCCTAAATTATCTTTATTTTCATCTCTAGCTTCAGAGTTTTCTGGTAATATGCTGGCTTTGCTTGTATATCAGGTTCGATGAAGTGATGTGTACTACAGACTTACAATTTTCTATTTCGTGTTACTGAGATAAACTAGAAAGTGGTTACACTTGACGCTTCCTGTGTAGCATTATGAACGTACCAGTGCAGTTAGATGTTTTGTCTGTATTTATTTGGTGCCCCAACAGATCGTTAACTTAAACATTTTAATGTTGCTGCTTGCTTCTAGAGCTCTTTTTGTTACTGGCTTTTTGTATGTTAATTTTTTCACCCCAGTTTTGTACTGGAAAATACATCTTCAGTAAAATCAAGAGCTAAGACCTCCTACTGGCACTGTTTCTCTCCTTCTTCCAGAGCTGTTACCAGAGATGGCAGAGATTGATTGCGTTATGGAGGCATCTCCTGAAGGGCTCTTTAATCCTGTTTTGATATGTAGGAGGCAGGAATGCCTTTCACCCCTGTGATCTTAATACTGTGACACTTTCTAAACTTCTACCGCTTCTTTTTTATTAATGAACTATTCCTGTCTTTGTAATAGTTCCACAGATTTGTGCATCAGACAAAACTTTGGTTTAATCACCTGAAATTTATTGTCTCTAGTGGTCTAGACTGTGAAGGAGTTTGATTTTTCTAACATACTTGCATATCTCTGCCATTTCAATAAAGCTGAAGTGACAAAAAGAAATTACTAATACCCTTCTTGACATCCTCAATCTCAGAATCCTCCTTTATTTAGCTTTCATGAGATTGTTCTTATGCTACTTCTTATTCTACATCTTCCTTATTTACATGGTGCCAGCTGCTTTCCTTTTTCATGTGGTCTAACTGCTTTTGTTACAGCCTTCCCAGAAATGGAAGGACACTTGTTATGGGGTCCATTAGAAATCTCATCTGAAAATTATTTTTACCTTTGTGTGCTGGGTCATTAGTTGTCTTTATATTCTTTATTCATTCTATTTCTTAATGGTTTGGATTTGTTTTTGTGTGGGTGACATGCTGTGATAGTACCTGCTCTAGAGGGACTGAGGAGTTGTGTGTTTGGTTGTTTCTGGGGGTGGTGAGTGGGGTGTTACAGCTTGTTTTGGCATACAGCTGCTTTACAGTGTGGTGATGTTCATTTTCAGTGCTTCCCTGTGAGAAAACAGACTTCTGTTACACCTACAGCACTGTGCTGTTGAGTAATTCAAAAGTTAAAATTTAGGTGAATATCAACACTGGGCTCCCAGTCCCTGTAAGACTCATGATTTGGCTTGCATTATTACAGCGTGAAACCAGAATCGCAGATCTTGCATTGAGCTATGTAAATGTGCCACTGGGCTGCTTCCAGGGATGAGGAGCAGCCCAGTGCCTTGTGGTGGATCAAGGTGTTTCATGTCCCCAACAGAAGTCAGTTTAGTGAGTTGGAAAATAGAGTCAGTTATTTAAAATAAATAAGTAAATAGTTCAACTCTTTATATTCAGTTTCATGACTGATAAATCTGGTTCTGGGGAAGGAAAGAAGTGTTTGCCCAGGGGAGTGGTAAGAGCAAGGGACAGCATTCTCCATTAGGTAGCCTTGTATTAGAGGTAGTGAGGTGCATGGCCAAACCCTGCCCTTAGGGCAGGCAGCTGGTTCTGCCAGCAGGCCTTGGATAGTGAGCTAGTATGAGTGAGTTGCTTTCTGCAAAATACAAACTGCTGGGAAAAAGGTGAATTTCAAATTGTTTAGATGTCAGTTCTGAGATGACGTTGAGATACCTATTGCTGTAACAGTTGTGTTAAGGTTTCTTTGCCAAATTGGGCCAAAAGCAGTGTGCAAAGGGCTGCATTAGGCATGTTCTCTCCAGTGCTGTGTGGGATTAGAGGAAGCATTCAGAGTATAACTTATTCTGGAGCCTGTATGTGTTTTAAATATCACACTTTTGTGTTATGGGTGGTAACATTTCAGTAGTAAAGGAACCTGAACAGAAGATACAACTGCTGTTGTCTAACTTTGTACATAAGCATGAATTGGGTAGAGTTGTAGCATATGAATGACCTGCTGAAAGCTGGGGAAAGGATTCGTTATTTGAATCCTTGGTCTAGAAGAGACGCTTGAGTTGTTTTACCCCCTCATATTACCTTTGGTTCATAAAAGCTCCTTATCTGAGCCAGAAAATCTCACATGAGATTAGTTCCCTAAACAAACAGGTTCAAGATCTCTGAATGTGAACTTCTTTAACTTTTAAAAATTTGCCAGCTGTTTTGATGAAGGAGATTTGCTACTGTTGAATGTAAAACTAAAAAAATATTCCACTCCTGGAATGCATGTCCTGATCCTTGATAAGAGGAAATCAACAGCCTTACAAAGGAAATGCATTGATATTTAGTGTATCTGTGGATTTATTCTCCTGTTTCCCAGCTTTGAATTCTGTTCTCTGGGTGTTGACTTAAATGGCTTTACATTTTTGTAGACAGCATTTGCTCTGAGGGTTCCTTTCTTTTTACTTTTTTTCTTGAGACTGTTCAGCTTTGTGTTGTGTCCCTCACCTCTTCTTTATCTTTACTGTGCTACTGGCTGGAATTTGATGTAAATTTTGTCCCATCTTTTTGCCTTTTGCCAAGGCATTCTAGTCTCTTCTTAAACTTGAAGGAACATTTCTTAAAGTACAGTAGCAATTGTTTTTGTAAAAGTAAATAATAGTCAAGAAGCTTTGAATTGTCCTCCCTTTTGTCTCTACACAAACAGCATGTTTTTCTTCATTATTTTATGACACGTGGTTTTGTAGCTTTAATCATACTGTTATTTTGATATTTTCTACCAACAGTGAAATGTTTTCCTTTAGTACAGAATAATATTTTCTAGAGGAATTGTATGAGTAGCTTTTCAGTTACATTTTCTTCCTCAGTTTCTAAGGGGTGAACTTTTATTATTTTAGATCACTTTGGCTATCAGGTTCAGAATTGAAGAGTGTATTTAGGAATTTAAAAGAAGTTAGTATTATTTGTATATTCTTAACTTAAGCTCATGGTTTTTTCCTTCTTCAGGGTCATGATGAAGAAGCCGTTGTGGATATGGGTAAAATCAGCTCTACTATCAATACAAACTTTGAGAAAGAAGAGCTAGAGAGTAAGTTTATGGGGGTTTTCTGCTTAATATATATATTTTTTGCCTCAAGATAAAATACCTATTTTCCTTCAAGTGCAACCAGTATTGCTAAAAGGAACCTGAATTTTATAGCTGGCACACAGTTCTAGGAGTAAAACCTGGAAACTGCAGATGACCTATGTTTTTTTTTTTAATCTCTGTGCATGCTAGTAAATCCTCAGCGTTCTTTGAATCTGTCACAGGAAAAAAATATTTTAAAAACATTCATGAAGTTTTCCAAGGGAAAGGTTTGCTCATGAGACTATCAATTAGAATGTTGCTTTGGATAAATGATTATTTTTGGGAGGTGGTTTCCCACCATGAATAATGTCAAAACTTAGAGGAGTTTTGAGGAAGATGTTTTGTTTTCTTATCTGGAAGTTTACTGTCTTTGTGACTGTGATCATACGCTTTTAAGCACTGTATCTGTTTAGGTGGTCAGTTTTTTAGTTCCATACTGAATTGTGCATTTGTCAGTCTGCAAACGTTAAAATATTATGGAATCCTATTTAATTTACTTTCCTTTTTTAATGCCAAATCTGCATTTAGGGCAAAAAGGAAGAAAATACATCAAGTCCATTTTATACTGAAAAGTGTAAAATTAAATACTTTTTCTAAGAATTAATTTCTTGATGGCTTGAAAAGGAAGTAGATTGGCATGAAAATTCATGCATGCCAGTTAGTGATGCAAGTAGAAAAAGCTAGAAGACATGCAGTGTTTTAAATCTTATTTAGTTATCTGTGCTCTGAAGCTTAATTAACACTTGTGAAATGCCAGAATGCTATCAGTAGTTACATTAAGTAGTATTTTGTGAGAGTAGTGACTTGCTGCTTCAGAGTACTGGACAGACATTATAGCAGCAGTTTCTAGTGGTTATAAGTTGATTTTAGGTTGCTGTCACATTTTCTTTTATTATGATTAAATGAGACAGTTTATAGTGATTGCGTGTGGCTACAGTCATATTGCTGTGTTTCCTTTCCTCTTTCTGCTTTCTGTCTTGAGCTGATACTTTCTGTCCAACTGTATAGTAAGCTTTGTTAAATATCTTAAGCCAGCAGAAAAAGAAACACACCTTACAAAAGAAAATCATGAGGAAGATCTCATCAGTTGAGTACCCTGAACCAATTTGCCCAGTCTGCCAATACTGAGAGAAGGAAGGAAGTGTGGTGTGAGAGGTACAGAGGTAGAGATGGCAACAATGCCACTTCATATAGAGTTAAGCTAGTGTGAAACCACTGTCATATAGTTAAATCTTCAGTGCAGATTTAAGCTGTCTCCTCCATCTCCTTCTCTTGTTTTTATCTGGGACAAGACCCAAAAAAAGTATGTGTGTGTTTTGCAGAGAGGCAGGGGTTAAGAGGAGGCAGACATTCAGCTGGAGCAGTTTGTCAGTACACCCAACAGCTGGAATGCCTCAGCAGAGAAATGGCATGGGAACAAACGAGCAACCAGATCACTTCCCCAGTCTCCTTGATAGCACAGGCACAGGAATTTTGCAGCCAGCAAAGTGCTGCAAGGGGTACAGGGCAGGGGTGGGGAGATGGGTTAAGGCTGCTCGAGGCAATTTCAGCATTTGCATTGCTGACTGTGAAAATATCCTTTGTTTCCTATGGCCAAAGAACAAATTAAGGTGAAACTAAGCTTGTGTTTCATGAGCACTTCAGTCAATAGCAATTGAAAGGAGAGATGAGGCGTTGCTCATAGCTGTGAAGCCTTGCCCTCTTTTTTTTGGCTATCTCACCCTATCTTTGGAGTGGCCCAGTATAATTTTCTGCACTGGCAGTGCAGAGATGAAGTAAGTAACTAATAAGGAGTGTCTGACAAGAAAAAAGTGTTCCAACAGAATTATCACAAAACTTCAGGTAGGTGCAGTATTCCCACTTCTGTATTAAGATACTTTTGGCAATTATATATATTTTGTGAGAAAATCAGACCCTTTTTTTTTTTTTAATGGTAGAGTGGGGAAGGGCAGAGATTGTGTACTTTTTGACTTCTGTCAGCGGTAACTGTTCAAAAGTAAGAGCAGTAAGTTTTTTCTTTTCATGTAAATACAGTCATTTGAGTAGTGTACTTCTCTGAGATTTAGTAAAAGAAGTTGCTTAGATTTAGAATGTTTTAGATGATAAATGTATGTGAACTTAGAGCTGTTTATTATGGGATCACTAATTGTAAGCTACGATGATGAGACTAGACATGAAGGTTTGGGGCTGCTTTGTTTCTAATTCTGGAATTAAAATCTGACAAGGAGAGAAATAGAATTATTGTCTGCAAGCAGTGGAAAACTCTGTATAGATTTATTTTTCATTACAAACTTGTGAAAATTTTCTTGCAGTCTTGGGAAGATCTATGGTAACATTAAGTAATGTGTTTCAAGACCTGAAGCTGTTTCAATCCAGTTCCCCCACTGACTTGAAAAGGAGTTCTAGGAATTTGGAACCTCTCCAGAAATGTGTGTTGATTCATTTTAAAGGAGGGACAGCAAAGTGTTATTTGTGTTCAGCTATGATGTGAAGCACCAAATCTTGAGATTTGAGAGTCAGCAATGACAGGGGATATTCAACAGCTTTAAAGCCACTGCAAAATGATGCTGATTGGTTTGATGCTACAGAAGGTATAACTTAGTACTAAAGCTGTATTTTTTGGTCCTGTCATTGTGGGATAATTATTTTCTGGTAATTTTGACATGAAATTTTAATGGAAAGAAGTCTAGTTGCTGAAAACAAAAATAAATCTTGGTGACTGGGTTCTGTACTCTATTTATGGTTGCGGGGAAAGTGTGGTACATATCCAGAGTGAAAGTATTTAGGTTAGAAAGGTTAAACATGGCTACTTGTTTCATAACTCTTCATGTAAAAGATAAATGGGTCAAAATGCTGAACTGCAATTATGGTTGGATTAAATCAATACTAAAATAAAGTAATACTTCCTACTCAAGCTGTATTTGTTGCTTTAGAAGAACTAGAAAGGACAAAAGCATTTTAAAACAGCATCTTTAAGGATCCTTAAGTTCTTAGCTTGATGTTAAACTCTTTTAGCTGCAAAGAATGAGTGTAATGAGAATAACAACAAAGTAAGGGCAGAAGGAAGTAAGGCAAGAATACTAGTGGCACAGGTCCTTCATGCTGTCTTTAAAAAAACAAATTAAAAAAAAAAAACAACCCAAAAACCCACAACCAAAACTACTCTATTAAGAGCCATATCTAAGGAAAACTCTCTTAAACCTGAGTTGCTATGTTTGGCTTGATATCATCAGGTCTCATCTTTTCAAATGTGTAGATGGTTTTTCAAGTAGATTTTTGGATGCGTAGACTAGATCTAGCTTAATGGAAAAGAGGTATCTGCTAAGAATAACAGAAGACAGGTTACAGGCATAGCAAAGATAAGGAGTTTACACAGAACAGAGGTTTTATTCCAGTAGAAAATCTGAGTTTGAGTGTCCGTCTCAGCAGAATAGTATTCTATGGCATAAATCCAAGAAGCAGCTTTCAAGAGTTAAGATGATTTACTAGCTACTCTAACACTATCCCGTGGCAGGTGTAAGTAGTGTTTACATTTGAAGTGACCCTGTTAGCTCTGATACCTTGATGACTTAAAGCCGTATTTTTCCTTTAAGAAAACAGCTGTGCTTTTCTGTTAATCTTAGTTGATAAGTAGATAAATAATTCCGCAGCTTTTCCTCCTTTAGAAGTGAACATTGTGTATCTAAGTGGAAAACTTTCTCTGCAAATGTTTTGCAGTTCAGTGTGTTGGGAACAGTTGGAAATTGTTTCAGTACTATAAAAAGGCTTACAGGAACTAAGAGAACTTATTCTGTAACTTGTAGTGGAATGTACTGCTATGTTGATGTGTTTTTTTTTAGTTTTTAATTTAGGTAGTAGGTTTAATATTCTAACTTTTAGATGCATCTTAATTGCAAGTATTCAAAAAGCCATTAGTGTTTCCCGTAAAATGTACCTGGTCTCCTGAAACAGGAGCAGGTGAATGTAAGATGTAATAGGAACATTGTCCTGTTCTGTAATAGCAGGGTGCACTAATTTAGACAGGCAGCACAGAACACATTTCTGCAGTCCTCAAACTACAGAGTAAACGTTTCAGCCTTTAAAAGACTTAAAAATGATTTGAAAAGAGCTCTATTTGATGGGGGGAGAGGGGCAGAGAGTTTTGAAATGCCGTTTTTTGTGAAGTCGTACTTTTTCATGTGATCATGTGTGTACAGTGCAGTGGCGTGAAACTACTTCTGAAAGCAAAAATTTAGGATGATCATTAATGGTTCTTGCAGACCACCTTTCATTCATCTTCTTCTGTGATATACTTGAATTTCAATGTTTAAATTTAACTGAAAGCAAGCAAAAAAAGATCTATTAAGTACAGTACCTGTCAGGAATGTTAGCCGTGTTCTGATTCATATGCAACATCAACCTAAAGTTGACTTGCACAGTAGTGCAACAACATAGAACATTCAGAGATAAATGTTACCTGTCTTTAGCTCTCTGTAAGTCAGAAAAGTCGAGGATATTTTCCTATTATGAGTTCTAATGCAGTCTTGATTAAATAAACGTTGGAGTTAGATTGCATCGCTACACCTTTGTCACAGGTGTATTGAAATCTACACTTACATTTTTTTTTCTGTGGGAATTCTGCATTTTACAGTCCACAGTCAAGTTTCACATAGCTTGTTTTACTGTTCATTTTACAGTACTCAGACTTGTATGCAGAGAGAATAATTTTCCTCAACTTTCTTAAAGCATAGTTACTTACAGTACTAATTACAGAGGTAAGTCCTTAACAAATGTCATCAAAACTATTTTCGGACTGCTTATTAAGAAGGAAATGTGGCAACTTTATTGTATAGATCTAAAACTCAATAGAGCACTCAAATTGACTAGACGCAGCTTTCAGTGTTTATGTTGTTGTTTCAGAAGGCAGAAAATTATTTCTAAATTTTAGAACAGTCTTTTAGGGAATCTGCTTCTGATTCTGCCAAAGTGAAAATTTTGGAATTTACTTGTGTGTCACTGGAGCTCTTGAAGTTGCCTGAGGCAATAAGGTTTATTTATTTATAAAAAACAACAAAAACATTATGAGGACTACTGATATTAGCTTAACAGGAAGTGAATGGAACAAGTATAAACTGCCTGACTCCAAAATTCATATTCCTGGCTAAATAACTGCTGCATAATCTCAAAACTCCCATGCAGATTTTAGCATTTCTTCTTGAAGCAGATTTAAGAAAGACGCCATTAAAAGCAAGCCAATGCCTTTTACATAGTATAAAGATTTAAAATAAATATATAATGTAAAATGCACCAAGATGAAAGCAATGCTATTTAAAAGTTTATGGCATAAGGTGTGTATTTATGTTTCTATTTGCAAACTTACTTTATCTGAGGGAGCATTTTGATACATCCAGTCAGAACACAAGTGTCACAGATTTTGTGAGAAGGTGGCAGCTTGGTAATCTGAAACATTTAAAAATGCTACTCGAGCATTAGAGCCGTGAGAGGGAAGTTTTATCTAACGGTACAATTGAAACTTAAAACTTTAAAATAAACTTGGTGAGTCAAAATTGCTCAAACAGAGATTTTTGAAATGAGGCAGAATATGCAGGAAACTATGCTATTCTGCAGCCTATTGTTTCTTGATGGCTTTTCATAATGTTTATTACTTTTAGTCCTTTTAAAATCGGTTGTTCTGAAAATTGGCTGAGCTTGTAGTTTGATGGATCTCAGAATTCCTGCTGAATGGATTTGGATCCATTCAAATGGATCCATTTGAAATTCCTTTAAAGTTAGTGTTTCTAACTAGTTGAAACATAAAAACATCACGCTTTACTAAGTTTGATTTCTGAATACTTATCTTGTAAAGCAGGTGTGAAAGCTTTTCCTAAGAATGTGTAATCCTTATTAGAGGGAATCCTGTCCCATATGTTTTTCTTACCTTGCAAAGATCAGGAAATAGATGCGCTTGGCGGGCAAGTTAATTCATTTAAAGACATTCTGCAGCATTTGTACAAGAGAGAAGAGTGTGCTCAGATCTGTAGCAAGAATGTATTTGTGACCATTAATGACATACAGAAACCTTTTTTGGCAAATGTTTCTTTTGAAGCCATTTACCAGAGCAGTGTGATGATTGAGTAAGCCAACATCCTTACAGAGCTTGGTATTCTTGGGAACTCCTGCCACTGTTCTTAATGAAACTTTTGCCTGAATTGTCTAGTTTCTGAGTTTTCTACCCTATATCCTTTTTCCTGAGTGTCACTACAGAGCTGGCCTGGAGGAGGTCCTTGAGCTCAGAGCATCACGCTCAGTTATGGCCTGGTTTGGATGTGTGGCGTGAGGGCAGGAAGTTCCCTCGGATACCCAGTGCTGGCTCTTTCCCCAGGCTACTGCAATGGGTGCTGGCTACAGGCCACAAAGCCTTGGGACAGACCTGCGGGCATATGGTGCCAGAATCTCTTTGTAGCTCTGTCAGCTGGCACTAGGCTTTCCCCATTACTGTTACTACCTGCACGTCTGATGTAATTGCTGACAGTGCCTTCTTGAGTACTGTTGATTGAGTCAAACAGAACTAAACATTCAGAGCATTTTTCTCTTCTGACTGCTTCACCAACTCATATTTGACTTTAAATCTGCAGAAGAAACCCACTTCTGTGCGTAATGAGAGTTGTGGAATTTATTGCTTCAGCATAATGTGATGCAGGCTTTCATTGTGTAGTGAGAAAACATTCTTTCTTACTGAGCTGCTTTACCATACGCTGTGCATACGAAAATTTTCAGTTATGCTTTTCAGTCTTATCTGCTCAGATATTTCAGTACAAAGACCATATTCTCAGATATGCTTAATTACTAGGAGCAACAGGAAATTTCAGAATAGGACCCACAAGGCTTAATAGATTCTAAAATATCTTCAACTGTGGCCTCTAGTAAAGCACATAATCCTTTGTGGAATAATTTATTTTATTCCTTTATATAAATCTGTTGAGAAAAAAAATTGATTTCAGATATTTTATTCTCAAGGGAAGTGATAATCTCTGTCAAATAATTCTTGTAACAAAACAAAAAAAAGTCACTTTTGTTATAATGAGACGTTTTTGTAGAAAATTGATGCTTGGAAAACCGAGGTGATCACATACAAACAGGCTTCTGTGTAAAATAAATGACCTTTCCAGTTTCTTATCTGAAGATTTTGAAAAATAGCAATTTCTGTTATGAAGTCTCTGTCATCAGGTGACTATGGGGAGCTTATAGAGAATATGGAGTCAGTCTCTTGCCAGAGGCGCACAGTGAAAGACGAGAGGGAATAGATGCAAACATGGGGGATAAGAAGTGCAGGTTGTGTGTCATGAAATTGTTTTCATAGGGGTTTTGTTTGTATGTTGGAATGGGTGGCCCAGAGAGACTGTAGAGTGTATCATTTCAAATACTCAAAACTTGACTGGTTGTCATCCTGAGCAACTTGATCATAAAGAAGCTTCAGTTTTGAAGTTGGTCCTGCTTTGAGAGTTAATAATAGCTAGCGAATCTTCATATGGCTCATACAACATTAACATCTCTGCAGTTAAGATTTCGAAGGATCAAGATTTGAGAATGTATCACATTCCTTTTCACATAGACAGAAACTTGGTTTTCTTTGGTAACATGGGAAGAATGTTCTCCTTTGTATGAAGCTTGAAAGGCATCTAGTTATCAGTGATGGTTAGAAAAAAGGAATTCCTGTACGGAATCATGTGTATACAGTTGCCACATCAAAGCATTCTGGATGTATGTTTTTGACTTTAGAAGTCTTCTATCACCATTTACGTAGAGTTCTGTGAAGAAATCAGGAAATTAAATACAGTGTTTTTTGTTTATAGGACTTTATATAAACTGACTTGCAGAGTAAGACCATCTAATGAGATGTGCAGCAAACTCCTAATATTTAAATTTGTTTTACAGGAATAAGGGCCTTAATAGTAAATACCCTTGATGGATTTGAACAGCTAAGCTTGGATAAAGTCATGTTAGATTAAAATGAACAATTATCTCTTGAGTTCTGTATCGCTAAATTTAGTATCAGGCAGTGTAATAGTTCTGTTGATGGTAGGTTTAATGTAATTCTTTAACAAGATTTGCTTGGGAGTGGTACTATGGTACAGATGTGTTTGTGTGAGTTAAGCTTTGAAGGTCAAGCAGTTGTACCTTTTAAGCTTTTAAAAATAATATTCAGATAAGAGGCTGTATTTCTTTTAAAGTAACATGGTTGCCAATAATATGGATTCTGGACTTTTAGACTTACCTGTCTTTATCTGATTTTTATTTTTTATTTTTTATTTTTTTTTAGGCCTGGGTGAAGGGAACTGTTAGCCACATTACCCAATTCATTGGGAATAAAGGAAAAAAATCTTGTTTATTACTGGAAATATTGCTAGTAACTGTATATGTTTATTTTCCAGCATTAATTACTGCTGTCTAAATAATGAAACCAAGGGAACATAGGCTGACTCAATACAACTGTCTTTATTTTCAGGGACTTTTTAGTGCTTTTCTTTGTGAAATTAGAATTAAGCTTAAATTTGTCTAATTCGTGGGCACTTTTGCCCTGCCCTTTGGTGTTAATGTACTTGGCAGCATTCAGTACAGCAGTTTTTTATTTCCTAGATAGTAGTAGAGCTTTCTTTGTTCACACATGTCCATGATTAAAAAAAAAACCAACCAAATAAATAAATAAATTGAGAGTCTTTTTTCACTGTTTCTTCTCTTTAAGTAACTGTGATAGAATCACATTGGATTGTGATGCGTTTTACTTAATTGCTGAAAGTCATCTGGCTTGTCTGTGTTTCCTGTTAGTCCTGAAATCCAGTGTGGATCTAGCTATTAGATCACGGTGCAAGTATAAAGCAGGTACAAAGGTAATTGGAGAAAGTATTCTTGTTTCGTGCTTGCCTGCCAAACAGTGTCTGTGTGAGCAAATAGCCATTCACACAAGTTGCTTATGGGCAGTGAGGGCTGAAGGGTAGTATAAACCATTGGAAGGTTCATTCAGAGTCGCTCTGGTACCCTGTAGGTAGAGTAATGAACATCAATGAACTGTTGACTTTTAACAGTATGTTTAATTAGAGCTTAATACATGCTACTTGACTCAATAAAATATAATGTGCCCTGACGGCGTACGGCAGTGGGGATGATTGGTGCAGTTGCTGCAAGTGGTGGTTGCAGTGGGCAGATCTGAGTGGGACCTGGTAAATACTGTTGGTCTCAAGCCTTGTCGGGTGTCCGTTTACTTAGGTACTGCATCGCTGTGGTATTAGTAATCCGACTGTTGTTAATGGTGCCATCTAGCCATATTGAATGCCAGGTTGATTGATTAACATTCAGGAGTCGCGTTGGTGATAATTGCTCTGAAATTACCTCTCACACAGTAGTTATGGAGGGTGAGGTTCAGCTTTTTGTAAGAAACTCATCAAAGATTCTCTGTCTATAAATAGGAGTAATAAATGCATCAACAATTTAATCAATTTTCCACTCTTAATGGAAACAAATTATTTTCAATATGCTTCATTTCACATTTGGTCATAGTCCCAGTCAGTCAGGTTTAATTAAAGCTCAGTGTTCAAATTGCATCAAGAATCAAGTCTCATAATTTGGAAAGCAATCTTCAACAGATGAAACAAACATTCAGTTTGTTCGTGGGTTTTTTTTTTTTTGTGTTAGTCTTCTCTCTTGTGCAGTACCATGAAAGTACTGTTTTAAAATGTATTATGAAAAAAGATTTATATTTTGAGGGGGCTTAAAGATTCTATTCTTGGAAGGCAAATTTGGCATACTAGCACATTATTTTTATTTTTCAAAGCTCTGTAATCTGACAGATTCTTCAATGTCCTCGTAATCTCTCTGTGTGTGTGTGTGTGTGTAGTCACAACTCCTGGGGACTTGCTTGACTTCTGTAAATTTGCTGAATTTACATTTCTCTAAGAGGTGAAAAACCACTTCCTTTTCCTTTTGCTAATGTCAGCCTTCTGTAATGACTCTTTTACAATATGAAATCAAGTATTCAGTGTTAACCTCTAGGCTTATTGTTAATGTGAGTCTTCCTGAGATTGTTGAAGAAGAAATTGAAAAGATTACTGTATATGCCAACTGTATTAGAATAAACATGGCAGTAGCTTGTTCAAAACAATTGGATTGGTTTCTTCTGCCAGGCTGTTGGTGCTAGTATTGCCTTAATGTGAAAGGCCAAAGAGAAATAAGATGTTTAAAGTAAATGTTGTAAAGAGCTGTTTGCACTAATTTGAGGGTGTGCTATTGAAATTTAGTGAAAGATTCTAGAATCAAAAGAGGAGAGGAAAAAAAAATCCACAAAAAACGTTTTATCAGTTGTGTGATATTTTAGGTATAAATTTGCTTGTGTAAGTTTCTGTTACCTTCCTCACTCATACTAAATTAATGGTATATTTGAACATCAGGTTTACATAGGTGTGTCACATGATATTTAGAAATATTGGCAGTTTGTTCAACTGTAGAAAACTACTTCTGACTTACAAGCTATGGGTAATTTCTTAATGAAGCTTGTATGATGATTTTCAGTAAACAAAAGGCATATGTTGTTATTTTTTCTACTGTGCTTCTGGTTCTCTGGTATTTATCAGGCAAGTGATAAACATAACATGTTTCACAGCAGAGTTCTTTAATTGGGCCACAATTTATTCTTACCCAGTTTACTTGGGAAATGAATATAACACCAGTTCCTTGACACTGGGTAAGGATAGAAGGCAAATGGCAGTAATTCAGTAAACATCATTTTGCCAAGTACTCTTGGATTTCTTTTTGACTTTGTCAAATTCCATGTCTTATAGAATCATAGAATCACTCAGGTTGGAAAAGACCTTAAAGATCATCAAGTTCAACTGCAGCCTAACCATGCTGTCTTTTTGACGGTGATGCTAAATTTTGGGCAGGAAGCCTTTTGCGTGTGTGTGTGTGTAATTGCTTTTCCTTTGAACTTTCTTGACAGGCCACAGAGCTGTGTATATTGGCGTTCATGTCCCATTTGGAAAGCAAGGTCGTCGACGGCATAGACATCGTGGGCATAGACATCACAGAAGAAAAAAAGAAAAAGAAACTGATAGAGAGGATGGCAGAGAATCTCCATCATATGGTAAGAAATTTGTCTGGAGTTCTTTGTGTCTCTTGAAAATAAGCTTATAATAATTACTTTGTGCTCAAGTGCTTATGCTGTTTCTTTTATTCTTACTGTAATTGTTTTTCTATCTTCAATCAGGCAAACGTTTTGTTGCGTTTTATATAGTCATGAAGTGTTGGGCTTCAGGTGTGTAAATGAATGTTCAGCAGCCTGCACTGAATTGGGCTGGGTTTATAATACTCTTTTAGCATAAAAATATTGGTTATCTGCATTAAACTCAATTTTGTGATCTTGTATTTTCTGCCACTCAATACTTCAAAAAATATGGATAGAGCTACAAAGCTGCATTTCCATGGTAACTTGATCCATGATCTTAAAATACTTACTTGAGTCTTCCAGTTGTCTGATAGTAAGGAATTGTACTGCCTCTTGAGATTTAGTTTTTTGGATTTCTTTGAATATATTGGATTTGGAACAGGAGCGATCTGCTGTATATCTTCATAGATAATAAATATTGTTTTCAGGAGCTTTTTTCAGAAATGGTTTATTGGATGATGAGAACATTGCAAAAGCAGAATTTAGTTCAGAGTTTATTAGTAATTCAGATCTTTCATCTGAATCTAAAAAATACTCTTGAAGATAATTTTGTGCTGCATGCTTCTTGCTGGGGCTGGAAAATGTAACTGTTACATTTTATTTCTTCTATAATAGAAATATGAGTTATTTTAGTTGTTGAGTTTCTCTTTTTCTTCAAGACACGCCATCCCAACGAGTGCAGTTTATCCTGGGTACTGAAGATGATGATGAGCACATTCCTCATGATCTCTTTACTGAAATGGATGAACTTTGCTTCAGGGATGGAGAAGAGTATGAGTGGAAAGAAACTGCAAGGTAAGCTAAAGGTAGATTGTTTCAAGGTGTATCTTCGAGTGATTTTATTTGAAAGAATTGCAAATTACATCTGAGTTGGAATTTTCTTGAACTGTAGAAGTTTTTCAATTCAGGCTCAGAAGACTGAAACTTCTACTATCATTGTCAAATTATGGAGAAATTTATATGGTTTCTGAAAAGACCCTGAATTTCACTACTGCAAGTTGTAGCTTTGTGAAAGCTACAATGTTTGTTTATTAATACATGTGCTTAACCATGTAGCGCAGAATTTACTGTCTCAGAAAACTTTGCTCTATTATTGTTGATAATAAACAGTGTCTTTTTTTACTCAAACCTAAATAATATTGGGTATTTACATATGTTGTTCTTAGGAGGTCTTTTAATTTTTTGTTTGTCCTGAAAGATTGTGTGTGTTCTTTGTAGGAGGTCACAGTTAATTTTTTTGCTTCTACATGTGTTGTAATATTTGCTCTTCCAGATGCAGTGCTTCCGATTACCTTATTGCATTCTGACTTTTGCAGAAGTTCAGCTTCTATTATACCTGTAAATTAGAATAAAAGCCAATTAATAGTTAAACATTAATGTTACTTAACTCTTGAATGTCTGACTTGGCATCCTAGAATCAACATTATATGCAATGCATTTCAGACAGTTTTTTAATCCTAAAATACAGATGAAACTAAGACATGCAAATCAAGTAACATAGCAGAATCCTACACTGTTCTTATGAATTTATGAATAGATAGGTATTGTTTAAACCTGATGAAACAAAATGGACTAGAACTAAAAGAGCTCAGCCTGGGCAAGGAGCTTAGATAAGGGTTCTAATTGTTAATCTGCTCAGCTTTCTGAGACAGGAAAGTCAGCATGTACTGATGTATCTCCCTCTTCGGTGTTGCTTAGAGCCACAGAGGAAAGGGCTTGCTAAGTTGTCTGTTTTCTAGGAGAAATATAAATATTTGTATGTGTATTCATTTCAGGTGGCTGAAATTCGAAGAGGATGTTGAAGATGGTGGTGATCGGTGGAGCAAGCCTTATGTAGCAACTCTGTCTCTGCACAGTCTCTTTGAACTACGAAGCTGTATTCTTAATGGGACGGTCATGTTGGACATGAGAGCAAACACACTAGATGAGATAGCAGGTTGCAGCAAAACTTTTTCTGAAATACTTTATTTCTAAATCTTAATCTCTATTTGAAATGCTTTTTTAAAATATTCTTGAAAACAAAGTATTGAAGAAATAGTTATGTACATCTGCAGTTTTCTTCATCTGGTTATAAAGAGCTGGTCGTTCACTTAAAAGGAGCTCTGCTGGTTGAGTAGCACCTCATTTATTTACATGTTTTTAGGATGAGGTCTAGGATCTACCTTTGTTCTAATTCCTGAATGTGTTTTTTTTTTTTTCTACAGATGAAATATAAATATCTTCCAGAGCATTTTAAGACTTATTTGTGCTCTTTAGTACCATAATTATTAATCATAACTTGACCTATGTTAACTTGATGCCATTAGTGCGGTTGAGTGTTGCACATCTATTATTTTTTTCACCTTTGTAATCACATGGTCATTTTAGGTTCTGTAAAATCATCTTGGAATGCTTTTTTTTAAATCAGAGTTATACTTGTTTAGCCTGAATGCCTTTGAACTAGCTTCACCTAATTTTCCTGGTATCTCTTGCTACAGGTGCCAGACAGTGGAATGCCTGCTCAGGAATCATGCTAGGCTTAGGGCTGCCCAACATGTTTGAGAAGGACAAGGTGTTTTGGCATTAAAAAGTTGGCATAGCTTGAATTTTTTTTTTAAGTTCTTCAAATTTTTCTTAGGAAAGGATCACAAATTTCCTATTTTCCTGACTTGCTAAGGAAAAGTGTACATGGTTTGTAAAGGCAATCGATCATTAATTGAGTTTTATTAAATGAATTGTAGAAGTAAGCTTAGTTTATAAGGAAGATAGTTTGCTTAATTCTGTGTAAACAGTGCTTTTGTTTTTTAATAGCAAATATTTTCAGTGGGTCTGTAACATATGAAGAGATTGCATACATTTGTTTTAAGTTAATTTTTGGTGCCATTATGAAAGTACACTCTGCCAAGAATTATTATTCTACTCAAGGCTTTAAATGTATTATCTCGGTTCCCTGAATAGGTGTTCATAGTTTTCCCTTAGACATGCCAGGAATTTCTTTTGAGAAGCCATAGCATAACACTGTGTGTTACCAGTGATTCCCAAAGGAGGTTGTACTGTACTGGCAAAGACTTTATGGCATTAATTTTGCTTGTAAAGCATTTTGAGCCATAACTTTTTTCATTATGAAAAGTGCTATGCGATTACGGCTTATCATTGCAGCTCATTGATGCACTTGTTAAGAATAGAAAAATACATTGAAAAGTTACGTGTCACATAGGGTAACGTTGGTTTGTGCAGGTGTGTGTTTCTAAATAAAAATAACTACATAATCACAGCGGACTTTCATCTGTGTCAGCATACTGATGAGATGCACCTTTGAAACTTGATACTGTTTGCCAGTTGATTCATCAGTTTTAGCTGATAAAACTAGCTTTCATTTTACATTTCCTTTTTAAAGTGTGTGGTGTGTGTGTCACAAGCCTCAGGAGCTCGAGTCATCTGAAAGTAACAGAAGTTATGGAATTCATCCCATTATCTTAAAACTTCCCTTCTAGTGTAGTGATATACTTTCAAACTAGGGAACACCAGGTTAAGGCTTTAAGATGTCTGTACTGCATTTTTTCTTTCTTTGTGTATTCACTTTTAGTTGAATACGCAGGTGTTTCTTTTTTGAAAGGAAGTTGCAATTGAAAGTAAACCATAAAATATTAAGTAGCTTATTTCTTAAAATGATACTACTAGTATTTTTGGATCTACATTCTCTGTTTTACTTATTTACTTGTTTAATGACATCTTTGAAAATTTCCTGTGGATTCTTGAAGATGGCATTGATATTGAAAAGGCACTTCTGTTTATCACATAGTTCATTTTTTTTCATATGATTTGTTGCAACTACAGTGTTTGGGTGTGTGGAAGAATAGCTACATGTATAAAAATTTCATTTTTCTGTTTTTACTGTTCTGTAGATATGGTCTTGGACAACATGATTGCTTCTGGCCAACTGGATGAATCCATAAGGGAGAATGTGAGAGTGGCACTTCTAAAAAGGCACCATCATCAGAATGAGAAAAAATTCAGCAATCGGATTCCCTTGGTTCGGTCTTTCGCAGATATAGGCAAGAAACATTCTGACCCTCACTTGCTTGAACGAAATGGTGAGATAAGTTGTAGTGTCCAGTTTGTTCTAACCTGTTACATAATGTTTTCACTGGGAGATGAAGGAAAATTCAGCTGATAATTGAAGATAAGTGTTTTCTTCTTGATAAGCAATGAACTAATAGTAACAATGTATGCCATGCATAGCTATGGATGATGTTTCTGTATATTTTTGAATTCACTCAAATGCTTCACTCCTGCTTGTATATGTAGCATGCATTATTATTTTGAAGTGTAGAAGTAGATGCCGTAATGCTTATTAGGGTACGCTTGAATAAAATATGTAATATCTGAGGAATTTCATCATTGTGGCAAAGTTTCATATGCTTGTCAGGTAGCTAGTGCTTGCTTATTTAGTTTATGCAAGAGAATTTGCTTTGTGATCATGTTGTGAGTTCAAGTGATGCTGCCGATTACTGACTTTTAATTCAGTGTTATTTATACATGGTGAGAGACCTCACTATTCTAATGGTGAAGAAATTACTTTTGTCCAGGACACAGTTCTTGCCATGTTTTCTGTAGAACAGTCTGTCTGGGGGGAGGAAAAAAATGCACGAGAAAGGTATATGCAATATTTTTAGAGACTTTAAACTGCAGAGCAGTTTACTTCTGTTTTTATGGCTTGTTTCCATCTCTGATTTTTTTTTTTTTTTTTTTTTACGCTTTGCATTAACTAAGCCATGTGAAATTTCAAGCTAAATTTATGAGTATAGTGAAAACTTAATACTGATTTCATGAGTCACTCCTTGCAACAGAGTTCCTTTCCAGTCTTTGGAAATGTCTCATACGCCCTGCTTAGTTAAGTGCTTTTTGTGTTGAGTCCAGGTTCTGTACGTCTGTGGAGTGTTCTCTAGCCCAAACTTTCTGATGCATGTTCTTAGCTAGTGAGTAAACGATGCATACTTTTCACTGAATCAGAATCAGTTTTTCCTAGAAAGGAAATGTGACTGATTAAAAGTACAATTTCTTCCATATAACTTCAGGCTCGTTCTTTTTTGTTTAGCGAATGTGAAAGTTTCAAATATAGACTTGGTTTTACCCATCCTTTAACAGCTGTATCCCCAGCGTTGATTTTTTTTTTTCCGCTTGTTAACTTTTCCTTTATCGTCATATAGTCACCCTCCATGAAACTGGTAAAACAAACACACATGTATAATAATTTTTAGGCACCTGGTACACATGTGCGTTTAGTTTTAGGACATCTGATGTTCATAACTCAGACATCCTTATAAGTCCAGTGCAGTTGTTATTCGTAGTGATTAATACAGATAAAATCAACCAATTGCTTTGTTGGCCCTCCTGACTTCACTGTACTGCCATTATAATTGCTCAACACTAAGACATCAGTTCTTATTTTAAATCGTTTGTATCTGTAGGACCCACTTTTCCATGCTGCAGGGGAATGTGTGTGACGTTTATCTAGGTATACTTTCTGTGCCTCTGTCTTGCAAGTTGTTCTGAAGTTGTCAAGTGTATTGGTCTCTGTAATAGTGCCTAGTACAAATGTCAGACTAAATATGTCTAGTTTGGTATTTTGGTTTTGCTTGATGGCATATTATGTGAAAATAGCATGGCTTTGATTTCATAGATTGTAGGAGAAGTAATTGTTTTTCTTCTCAAGGTGACTTTCATCCCAGGTGTTTTTCTCTCCTTTTTTTTTTTTGTTGTTGTTGTTGTGAATAGAACTAAACATTCTAATGGAAATATGAAGATACAGTCTCTGTTCCTGCTTTAGAAAGAACTAGAATCCATGACAAACTGAAACCTTGAAGGACCTATGACAAGAATATTCTCTTTAACATGAAATTAGTGGGGATGAATCCAGTGGAGACTGGATGGGGGAAGAAAAATCACAGTGAATTTTGGAGAGATGTGTTTGATTTTAGGCAGTTTGGAGGTATTTGGTAAGTTGCAGTAAAAAAGATGGAGAAGGAATCATGTAAATTCTTCTTTATGGTCTCTTTAAGACTATGTACTGAGATTACACATGGCTAGAAAACTTACAATTAAGCAAGACCTCTGTAGGAAGACAATAGCATGTAACATGATTCGATAGTTCAATCACGTTGTTTTTAAAAATATTTTCATAAAAAATATTAATTATATATAATGAATGGAATTGTGAACTCTTGTAATGTATTAACTACTAAAGATTTTTATGGTAGTTTTTCTTGATGGCATTAGAGGTAGCTGCTGTGTGATTTGGAAGAAGTTCTAGGAAATGTTGAGTTTGAAGAGATACCATTTTTTAGTTTTGTTCATATATTAAAAAAAAAAATTCTTGCTGATTTTAAAACAATATCTTCTCCCACATATCTTTGATGTTCTGATTAGTACTTTCGAGTAACTTCTGACTTCTCTAATATCTAAAATCAGATCTGCTCTTACCTTGTCTCACTTGCATGAGTATGACACTTTTGGCCCATAAAGCTTGCAATTTACTATGTAAATTGTTAATCCATATTTGTTTCTCTGATTTAGTATGTCCCTGTTGTAAGCCTCATGGTGTTTCATTTGTTTTATCTCAGGGGAAGGCCTTTCAGCCTCCCGCCACTCTTTGCGAAGAGGTCTCTCTGCCTCAAATATTTCCCTGAGAGGAGAAAACCGTTTGTCAGTTCTTCTCAATTACCTTCTTCCCTCTTCAAGAGCTGGAACCCCGGCAACCTCAAGGTGTACAACCCCTGTAACTACCCCTCAAAACACACCACCCTCCAGTCCTACCTGCAGCCACCCACCAACCACAAGTGCCCAGACAAGTCCACTTCAGGGCAAGGATATTCCTTCAGTAATTATCCACCCACCTGAGGAGGACTTAGAAGTGCAGGAAAGCCAGGAAGAGAAGACAGAGGAGAATGTTGGCAAAACACCAGGCAACTATCAAAATTTAAACTATCCACGTGTGATGCTTTGTGCATCAGGATCACTGCATTGTGATGTTTTTGGCACATAACTTGGGCACAAGGGATTGTGATAACGGTTACTTCTGCCTGCATGTTTTATTTCTTCTCACTTGTGACTGTTTTCTTGTTCTGCACTTCTAACTTCTTAGCTTTTTAACAAAAGCTTGCAAGAAAATTATTTATTTAACCTTCATTGGCATAGTTGAAAAGGAATAAGGTTTTAAAACATAATATGTAAGCAAAATGTCAAAAATGTTGGCCTTTTTCTATCACTCACTTACAGTCCATGCCAGGTTTTGTTTTTATTGTATTTTTGTCAGTGGATGAAGTAATGTTTTACACAAGTGATTGATATCCAGAGCTTAAGTCATAGTGAAGTATTAGAGAGGACTATGAAAAGAATTAGGAAGGGTGCAGTAGTCAATCTTATCTATAGATTAGTTTTATTATGAAGTTGTTGAGCACAGTTATTTTTGCTTTTGCGCTTTTAAAAAACAGGACCATTATAAAATGTAGCAGTTTGATGGAACTGGCAGATTCAGTGCATCTATACCTGCTTCCAGGTAGCTTTCAATTTGTGAAGTGTTTCAACATCAGACATTATTTTGTTGTTTGATATGCAGCAGTAAGGTAAGGTAGTTCAGAACATTCCTAGGTCAGAGCTCAGTAATTTATTAGCCGGCTTACTTACTGGATAAATCTTGTTCTTTAAAGGGATAATCTTGCTTTTTAGCCTTCAAGCTCCTGCTGCATTTATTTTTGCTTTCAGCCACAATCTAGCTTTTAGGTTTTTCTGCTTTGTATCTATGTGTATTTAAAACAAGCAACAAGAGAAGCTGATTTCACCCAAGTCTTTCATCAGGGAAGTTTTTCTTGCTTTCCTTCCTTTCTTATTTAGTAATTAGATTGAAAGATTACTGGAGTTTAGTTCCCTCTGAGCTGCTGCTGTGCACAGACTGAAAAATACAATTTGTTTTGTTGTTTGCATGTATTTAGTGTAAGTATCCTTTATTTATTTATTTATTTATTTATTACCCTTCCAACTCTATCTGTTCATCTCTTTACTAGTATTAGTTTCAAGGTAAAACAGAGCACACTGCTACATAGAGCAGTAAAAATAACCACAGCTAACAGAAGAGGCTGTGGTTATCTGTCTTTTCACATTTTGCAGCCAAGCTGCTTGAATGGAAAGAGTAGATTATTTTACAGACTATGATCTTGAGTTGATTAGAGACCTCCAACCTTACTTCAATTCAGAAAAGTGAACTAAAACCCCTCTCTGTCTCCATGTAGGAAAATAAAAAGAGAATTCACACGAAGACCAATCCCTCTTATGAATGACCTTTCTAAGATACTTAACTTCTGGTTTTTAATTAACAGCTGTAATTAGTTTTCAGTTGTCTTATTTTCTACTCGTCTGACAGGAATGCCAGACCCAAGATCTCAAGAACCCAACAGAAGGCAAAAAAATGATTGAATACCCAGTGCTATTACTATCACTATTAAAGCTTTCCATCAGAATCTCCCAAGTCACATTCAGATTACTTTTGTCCCTCAAGAGGTTGTTTCTCATAACTGAAAAATCTGAAAGGGATGATTCCCCAGTTAGTCCATAAGTAAATGTCTTTCCAGAGAAAGATGAACACCAATAATGATGGAATATATTTTTGTTTTCTGTTGGTTTTCTCCCCACCCCCAGTTTTTAATTTGAGGCATTGTCCGATCACAGAGAGACGTCTTCCTTTCAGATGCTTTTGAAGACATTGTCAGACTGTGATTTCTGGCCTGTAACTGAACTAATCTCTGTCTTGTGAGACAGAAAGAAACTCTGAAGCAGAAGTCATCTTTATTGTCAGAAAAACCCACTTGTCTGAGTTCATTCTGTTTAGGGATCGTGGTCTGTAATTCAGAATATTACAGCTTACATACTTTTTCCACATCTTGATGATTGAATTTGCCTTCTCTCAGTGAAGTGTTTTAATTTGCTAATAGATGGCTTTCTTCTTTTCAGCATTCTTCTGTCCTTGTGCTGTTCAGTTTTTGTTTTCTTACTCTTTTGTAAATAGCTGGAAGGATACTGAAACTGATGTGATTTACTGTAAAAGGCAGGAAGATGGGCATGCTCTCAAACTGCCACTTGATTTTTATCAACCAGTTTTCAGTTTATATAAAGTGAAGCAGGCGAAAGATACTCTTTAAATTCGATACTCTTTAAAATTCTTTTCTTTTGTCATCTCTCATGAACAGCTTTATTTTTTTTCAAACTTTGAAATGGTCGCATTATGAATTTCGTAGGATGAGCTAGGAGGGCAAACGTCTCAGAGCTAAAGATGAACACTTAAAAGTTTAATGATGTTAGTGAATTGTAATCCCTGTGAGTAACAGCTAAGGAGCTTGTTACATGAGATCTCTTAATTTACTACTGATTGTGTTATAAAGCTATATAAAATAATGTTCTGAACAACTTTTGTAAAGGTCTTCTAACTGAAAATAAGTCAGAAGACATATTTGATTTCTAGGAGTATGGTTTTTTTTTTTTTTTTTTTTTTTTCACCCACTGCATTTTAATTTAAAAAGAAAAAAACCTGAATATTTCTTCAAGGAGAAATGGGATGTAACTTTGTCTTTAAAACTTTTCTGTTTAATAACTGTTGTTTGTATGGACATAATTATGTTGGAGTAGTCATGCTTAGGTGTTGAGCTCAGAGTGGAAGGGTAGAAAGTGATTATTATTGGTTGAACTAACTGAGTACAGTATTTATGTTAACTCATTATTTGTGCATGGTTAGATTTCACAAAGGAAATTACAGCTTATTAACCTCATTTGCTTTTTTGCTTCAGGAAAAACTGACCGCACCACTTAAACTTATATAAGCTGTAGAATTGAAAATTAGTGCTTAAGGCTTGGACCTGCATGTTTTTGATTGATGATGGCACTTTGAAAGAGTTTTTTGGAAATAAATTTGGGGAACTAATAAAATGAATTCAGTTGTAATTTGAAATGTTAAATAATATCAAGTTGCTAAATAGTAAGCATGGAGGGAAGCAACTGTGCATTTCCAGCAGTAGTTAGAGTAGAACAGTAGCCAGAAGGTAGCCAGTGAGGACTTTGGTTTTATTTTGACTGGAGTGATGATTGATCTAAATACAAACTGTCTGCCTGAGGCTTTAGGCTTTGTTTAGTTGTTGCTTTGGAAGTGTGTTAAAGCAAGCTTAACACCACATCTGAAAGGTCTAGTTTAGACAGTTAATGCAAAATGCTCTTCTAATGCACATTAAACTGAACAAAGGAACAATCTGTAATAAAAATAAAAAAAAATAAATAAGATTTAGGTCTAGTTGTGCATCCTTAGACCAGTTTTAGTGCTACTTACATAGGGCTGACCATGGCGACGTGAAAGTCAGTGTATTAGAACACTTGGGTCACTTTATTTTTTGTACCCTTCACTGAACATGCAATTCTGTGTTAGCTTAGCAAGCCATGCAAAATTATTGTGTTTTGATGTAGATATCAGAGGGATGTTGTACATTTAACTTGAGTATCTTCACTGTACACGACTCTTCCGCTAATATGCTGAAGAGACGAGTTAGTACAGTAATCATCTGGTTGGATTAATAGTAAGAGCTTTGTTGTGCTGATTGAAGTCACGGTTTGTATGTAGTATGCTATTTGCTTGTACGGGTTTACTTTGCAACTAGGGTATTGCTTCTTACAGTTGTAGCCTGAGGCTTGCCAGTCTTTTTACAATACTTGCTACACAGCAAGGTTATAGTTAACAGGTGTTTGTTTGGTATTCAGGGTCTTCTAAATATAGTGAAGATGCTGTCTAACAACTACTGGGGTGGTTGCAGTTAAAATGTCAACATTTGTTAGATTTTTCTAGAATCAGAATCTTTCTTACTTTCTTATGACGGCTCTGCAAATGGCCATCATATTGCCTCAGGCAACATTTACTTTTTATTTATTTTAATCATATTGTTATTTTGAGAGCACAGTGAATTGTTAATGTTGCGTTTATGATACTAATGTAGAGCACTCTGAATAACTTGCACATTTGCTTTAAGTGAGCTGCCACATTAAGTTTTAATGTGTTGCATCCTTGGTTCACTTTCAATGCCATGTTGAACTTATCTCCTTTATTTGAACTTAGGGCTGTTAGCATCTCCTCAGTCAGCACCTGGGAATTTGGACAATGGGAAGAGTGGAGATGTTAAAGGTACTGGGACAGGTGGAAGCAGAGAAAACAGCACTGTTGATTTTAGTAAGGTAAGTCATATTAAATGCCTTTGTTTTTAGCACAAGAGCTATGTAGCAAAAATTACATTAGCTTTTACTGCAGACTTAGTTGCATACAAGTTGTGTGTAGTATCAGAATGTAGCATATGCTGTATATGCCAAATGTTCTGTAACTCCATAGGACTAAACTTTTAGTTTGGTGGTTGGTGAACTTTTTGATATTTTGGTAACTTAATAAGTGTAGCCTCTGTACTATCTCGTGTAGAAGGTGACGTTTTCAGGTCTGCCATAAAGGTGTATAAGATCAATTTTATAGATAATGAGGAAGTGTGTTCTCCTAGGTGCTTTTTATTTACATGGCTTTTAGAGGAATTCATCCTTTGTTTGTGTTTGCTATACAAAAGTTATCTTAAAAAAAAAAGTTCATCTTAAATTACTAGTTCATCTTAATTACTAGGAGTGTATAATATCACATTCTGAATCAAATCTTTTGTACTACTTTAAATTCATTCCATGCCTCTTTGATAATTAAAATTTGCTGGGTAAGTTGCGTTATGGCCATTACTGTAAAAGTCAGTCTGTAGTGTCATCTGCATTGTATAACACTAAGAAAATTGGTTTTCCACATTAAATAATCATGCTTAACAAAGGGAACTTGCACCGTAGTTCTCATATGATGATAGCAGGTGCCATTTATTCCCGCTTCTCTGTCACAGTTTTTGTGTTTTTGCTTGGCCTGTCCTTCTGTACACCTGCCTTGTCTCCTATTGGGCAGGAGTCAGTCTCCTGGCACTGTAGTTGTGGCACACTTGGTGTGGGACTCAAGAGGCCATCTGTAAGTTCTCTAGGTAGCAATGTAATTGGTGCTTGTGCATGTATGTGTGTGGACAAAGAGTTCATGTGCTTTTCTGAAATTATGTGCAGAAGTGAAAGCTTAGATCTCTCAACTGTCATTCTTCATGGATGAGATGTAAATATACAAATTCTTTTTCAAAATTACAACTTCCTAATATATTTGAAATACACAACTGTGAAATAACTAACTGCATTCCAGAAACCATGAGTAATTACATGAACTCTCCTTAGCTATTTATGCTTAATTTAAGTATGTCCTATTGCAGTATGTCTGTCTTGATAAGTAATCTTAGAGAGATGATTATGCAGTCTGGAGTCTTTTAGAATATAGAAGGAAGTAGTAATCATACCTTTCACAAAATAATTTATTGTTAGTGACTGGCAGGATGATATTTTATGCATATGTCTGTCTTTTCCGTGTTTTGGAGTACTTATTTTGCTTTTGTATTTTTCTTTGTAGCTTTTATTAGTATTAGTTATTAGTAAATAACTGATAAGCAAAAATTTTATGTTACAGAGTTTATGTTAACAAATGCACTTGTTTCATTTTCGCATGACTAGGTTGATATGAACTTCATGAGGAAAATTCCTTCAGGAGCAGAAGCATCAAATGTGTTAGTGGGAGAAGTAGATTTTTTAGAAAGACCTATTATTGCTTTTGTGAGGCTCTCTCCTGCTGTGCTTCTCTCAGGCCTCACAGAGGTTCCGGTGCCTACACGGTAAATAAATGCCTGGAAAGTCTGGCTTTACTTTTTATATAAGTGAACTTGTAGTATAAGTTAATAATATTTCAAATCTCAAGTAGAAGACATACAAAATCACCAATTGTCAGCTTTGAAAATCTAGACTTACATTTAACATTGTAACAGGTTGTTTGATCATACCCCAGCCCTAGAGGAGGTAACTTCATTTTCTGTACACATTGATGCATTGTTGCATGCAACAGTATGATGTTTGACTAAAGTCTGTAAATATGTGGATTTTATTTACTTATTTAAAAAATTGCCAAAGTGTATATTTGTCTTCATTGTTTTCAGCATATACTATAGCAGCAGGCAAAAATAATCTTGGCAGTGTTTTCTTCTACGTGTCAGAATTTTTGGATGGTAGTTACCAAAAGAGCTCACATTGTTTCTTGGGAAATTCAAACTAATTGTACTAATGGAGCTAAAATTTTCTTGTTTTAAATTTTTCAGAATGCTACAGACTGACATATATATGGAATAGCATATTTTATTCTGAAGATACAATCTCAGTTTTAGTTATTGTACTCAAGAAAAATAACCTTGAGCTTTTTGTGCTTTGAAATGAAAGTGCTACTTTTTTGACATGGGAACATTGTTTTCATGGAATATAGTAAAAACGTTTATTGAAGTTTACTGTTCATTTTATATCCTTTTGAACTTCTAAGTATTAGCGTTGTTTAAAAAAAAACAAAATCACAAAAAACAACTAGTAATTCTGCTAGTGATGTTCTGATTTTTGTGAATGAAAATGGAACTTATCTGGTAACATGTACTGTGTCTCACCCCCAGATTGAATTTCACTTCTAAAATGTCACTTTCATCTTTTTAAGTAAAAGAAGTCCAAAATGTAGAATCCCTTCCCTTCCACTGACGCAGGATATGACTATAAGTATGTCTGATGTGTTGGTTGAAATACATCTGTGTGTTTTATGATGCACCTTGTCAGAAATTGAAAGGGGTTTTACTCCCATTTAGGGGCGGTCATCACAAAACTATGGACAGGTCCTAAAGCTCTGAGGCCCTGACTGTGGGCTCTTTGCCAGTGAGAATGGCAGAAGAAATACTCATTGCATTGCAGCCTGTGGATTTTTACTTTTTTTTTTTTTTTTTAAGTGTGTATATATATATATATATATATATATATATATATATATATATTCAGCTTCTTACAATAAATATGTATATTCAACCTCATACAACGAATATATACTTATTATATATTTATTTATTTTTTGTAAGAAGTTGAAAAATTATATGTATTTAAGATTTCAAAGTAATTTTTGTTCTAGATTTGAGTTCCATTATTGACTTTGAAGTCTTTTCTTAGTTTTGTGGAAGTGTGTAAGATCTGAAATGGTAAAGAGGACCAGCAGATTTTCTTGAAACATTAGTTTGAAAGAAGCCTCTAAATATATTCACATGAGTAATCCTAAATCTTGTTGGCTGATTTCTCTGCAGGTTTTTGTTTTTATTGCTGGGACCAGCAGGAAAAGCTCCGCAGTATCATGAAATTGGAAGATCAATAGCAACACTTATGACAGATGATGTGGGTGATGTATTTTAAACATTTGTAGTTAAAGACTCAAAAACTGTATTTACTGACTTGTTAATAAATGTTTTAGGGAGTGGCATGCTAAAGAAAGGGAATTACACTGACTAAATGAAGAATAGTAAAAACTTTTCTTGTTAGTGAATTAAATGGTAGTAAAATGCTTTTTTTTCCTCCTGCTTTTCTTGTGGAACTGCCTAATGTATTTCAGAAAAGGTTTGGTTAAGGTATTTTATTTTCGTATTAGGAAATAAAGCTATTAAATAGAGCTGCATCTGGTAAGAGTGCTCTTATCAAAAAAGGTACCAAAATACATGAGTGTTAAAGATGAAATTTAAGAGTTCATTCATTTGAGTCATAACATTTTCTATCAGAGCATGTTTGTAGCCATATTCTTAGAGCCCTGATGGACAGTTTTAAAGTGCACAGTGACTCAACTATGGTCATTTTACTGATCAAAATTAGGAAGTTTTAATTCTCATCTTGTATCGAGCGCCATCTACTGAATTGAGAAATACTAAAGCTAAATATCCTAATAATTCTGCACTCTTGTAAGTTTGGAAATGTAAACCAGACTGGTCATTTTACAATGGGCAACTGATCCGTGGTATAGTGTTTGTTCAGCACGCTTTAGTTGCAGATTCTAATTTTTAGGTGGCCTGATCTTCAGGAGTATTGTAGATCACTGAAAAAATATTCAGTGGCTAAAAAAAGACATATAAAACCTAAACAGGCTTTAATTTATCTGATTTACTGTTGGAAATCTTAATGGTTAGGTCTTTGGAGATTAATAGTTCAGGCTTCAGTATGTGCAGATGCAATTTAAGATCATCTTCTGCAAGCGGTTTTTAATAGCAAAACTAGTTTTTTTTTTTCTTTTTTTTTCTTTTTTACATTTCCTGTAAAATGTAGAGTTTGTGTTGTAGTGGCCTGTGAAACAGTATAGCTTAGGTGGGGTTTGGTTATTATTTATTTATTTTTGAACAGTAAGAAGATTTGACTACTTGTGCCTCTTCAGAGGTTTTTAAGGTTGGATTGAGCAGGAGGAGGGACAAACAAAATTTCTCAAGAAAAAATTTTCTGTTTAAAGCTTGTTTACGGTTTTTCTGTTGTTAGTTTTTCTTGTTTGCGTTGTCCTCATTTAGCACATTATAGCATTGCAGTGACAGTAGGGCAAAATTTTAGAGCAATATGACACTAATTTGATTTACTGGATATTGAAGATTATAATTATAATAAATTTTAGAAGTTTTTGTTTTTGAAGATGAAACAACCCTATTTTATGATCCATAAAGGTTTGCATATGGGTTGTCTTTAATGTAAAAGTATGCAAGTCTTACTACTGAGGACCTTTTAGAAATTTCCCGTGCTATTTTAAAACAATCAAGTGTTCCTTATAATCATTTCCTCATTCAAAAATTTAAAGAAATAAAAAATGATTGTTGGGTGCTTTCTTTTTGTAGGTTTTCCATGATGTTGCCTATAAAGCTAAGGACAGAAATGATTTATTATCAGGAATTGATGAATTTTTAGACCAAGTGACAGTACTACCTCCAGGAGAATGGGATCCATCTATACGAATTGAACCACCAAAAAGTGTTCCTTCCCAGGTAAATAAGTGGAAAAAATCTAGCAGGAAGCCCCCATGTGTTTCCAAATGCAAGTTAATTGTTCACTGAGTATTAATGTCAGTAAAGTATCAAGAAGGCTGTCAACAATTTGTAAGAAAAAGTAGGTCATTTGATTCATTTATGAAAAAAGTATTGGATCAGTTTCCTGCTTTGTTTTTAAGAAAATTGTATTTAATCTATTTCCTTTTGAAATGAGATTCTGAGGTGAAAGAAGAGTTGTGACATTGTACCTGTGTTCATACTATAAATTTTATTATTAACCTAACAATATCAGTAAGAATATTGTAATTCTTATAAAAACTTTATTTGCGTGCACCATTGATTGAAAATAAATTTTAATGTATATTGGCTAACAAATAATGTTTACTGAATGTTTATGGTATAGATAAATGTAGGTCAAGAGTGATCCCTTGTGCCACAAGGCTTAAAATTGAGAGCAACAGAGAGGTGTTACATTATTGAGCTGTGGCTTCTTCCCTTTCTTATTGTCTACAACTGCTGCAGAGATCAAAAGTATAGCAGAAGACTGATGCTCTTAATCCAGAAGGCTGATGCTGGTGTTGAACTGCAATCTGAGGAGTCAGTGAAATGGAGCAGCAGTACAGTTTATTTCATGAGTAGTGCGAGCCTACCACTTGATGTGTTTCCAAAAAAATCCTCCAAAAACAAAACAAAAAATACAAAGGGTGATTTTTTTTTTTTTTTTTAATTGTCTTTTGGGAATGCAAGATTGGCTAAGAAACATGAGGAGCTTGCTGAACAGAAGAACGACTTCTCACTAAACACTGTGTTTGTTATAAACTGAGGTCAGTTTCTGATACTAGCTGGAGGCTACTGCTCTGGAAATGATTGAGGGAAAAACAACAACTTTGATTTCTAGGCCACATTGCTGAGATTTTACTGTGTTCTGGAAAAGGCGGACTTTGTTTCATCATGTCTCAGGGGAGGTAATTGTTGTAGAAAGGGAAGTTTTACACCATTGTGCAAGCCACTAATAAGATCTTTTTGGGAGCGTTGTACATCTTTGTTCATCTGTATTTAATAAATAACGGGTTTGGCAAATGAGAAACTGATGATCAGCAGGGGATATGGAAAAGGTTTGGAAGATGTGGAGTTTCTCAACACTCTACTTAAATTGTTTTTAGTTTAAAAGCAATCTTTTCAAAATGTGTTTGTGTTGGGTTTTGTTGTTGTAGGAAAAAAGGAAGATACCTAAGTTTCCAAATGGATCTACTCCTACAGGAGAAACTCTCAAAGAAGAAGGTCATCATGCTGGACCTGAACTTGAGAGAACTGGAAGGTGTGTTCTCTTCCCTAAATATTAGCTACTACAAAGAAATAGAAGTGATAAATCTTCATCGCTTTTAATGATGAGATTTGAACAGAAAAAAATACAGTATGCATCCATTCTCCTTTTCAAATGTTGGGTTCTTGCCTGTAAGTGGAAATCTGCTTGAAGTATTTTCAAGCCTGTGGCAATGTTTCTCAACACATTTGTGAAGGATTTTGTATAAGATGCTGCCTAATTTAACTGAATTTTAAGCATTGATTTTTAATTTAAAATTATCAAGAGCATGCAATTATTGTAATTATAGTAGGAATGTACAGTTTTCAATTTTGGGCTAGCTACTAAAAATTTCCATTAATGCAAACCTGTTTTATTGAACATATATGAAGCCAAACAACAAGGAATACAAAGTGGTGGGAAAAAAAAAAACCTGTTTTGGTTAGGTTTCTTTTAAATCTGAAGTAAAACAGAGGGAATTTTTTAGTTGAGTTGTATTATTGTCCTCTATTAGTTCTGCAGTACTACCCAAAAAACTCTCAAACACTGGAAATGTATCTTAAACAATAAACAATGGAAATATAAGACTTTGCCTCATGTCATATGAGTAATTATACTAACTGAAAAGACCTGGAAAAGATGTAGAAAGTTTTTATCTTCAAAATGATAAACGTCCAAGTGATTTGCACTTTTCTCATACCTTTGCAAGAGGAACCATTTTGGCTTCATTATACTCATTTCTTTCCTTTTTAATACAGTATATGGAGCTGAATGATTTCTACCCACAACGTTATCTCTAGTTAAAACTATTGTGTATTACAAAAGGCTTTTAAAAAAAAAAAAAAATTCCTACAACAATAAATACTGGTTTTTTTGTAGATACAGTTTTTACTTGATATTTTATTCTTGAAATTTAAAAAAAAAAAAAGAAGCAAAATGCGTTTTTGTTTCTTATTAATAACTTTCTCAGTTCAACTGATGGATATACATTTGTTTTCATATTTGTACCATTCAGAATTATCTCCATACCCCAAATTTTTCACTGTTAAATAAATTCAGGTTTATTATCTTTGTGGACTTAACCATAGTCTTATACAGAATTTGGATCAAAACCAGAGCTACAGCTACCAGTTGGAGTATTGATATTGAAACATAATTATCAATGTGGTGGTCTTGGTTGAGGTTTAGCGTATAACCCCTGTTTCTTGTTCTGAGTATCATAAGCCAGGTTTACCTTTAAACGTTACTTAGGTAAATGTATTTGTAAAAGTATCTTTTCAGTATCTAGCCCATTATATGCATACCTAGCCAGCTTTAATAAATGTGGATGATCTGTTCGATTATATTTTGGAAAAATACTGAAAATACTGAATCGGAATAGATAAGATTATCATGTATATTTAAACTGTGTTATGATTTAATCTGGATAATGAAATAGCTAATTTGTGCTGGCAGTAGGCACTGGCAGTTTTGTGTAGCCCATAGTTTTGAACTAGCTAGAATCCTTTAGTGTACAGTTTGACGAGTTTCATCTCACCTATTTAGGCTTTTTGGTGGTTTGATACTTGACATCCAAAGGAAAGCACCTTTTTTCTTGAGTGACTTCAAGGATGCATTAAGCCTGCAGTGCCTGGCCTCGATTCTTTTCCTATACTGTGCCTGTATGTCTCCTGTAATCACTTTTGGAGGGCTCCTGGGAGAAGCTACACAAGGCAGAATAGTGAGTACAAAAAAAATGGTAGTGGCCAGGCTTTTAGACCTTCAGAGGCAAGTCACTGTGTGCATTTGTCTCGTTTATTTATACTTGTATTTGAAGAATTTACCCACAGCACTTGATTAGCCTGCCCCAAAGCAGATCTTCCCCAAAAGGTAATTGCTGTGGAAAATGTGGGGAACCCATGTGAACAGGAGAAGATGCACAGTGGAGGTAAAAATAAAATAAAATTATAAAATTAAATTTAAAAATGTTCATCCTGCCTTATTGGAGAGTATCTTCATGAATTGAGAAAGGGCATTGCCTTCTTTTTGGCTACTTGGATAAAATGAATGAATTACAGTAAAGGTGCACCATCCCACTAGGCCTACTTTAGGCAAAGTAAGAGGCTCAAGGTGGATAGCCAAGAATATGTACTGGCCTTGAGTAGTAGGCCTATGAGGATGATAATGCCTACAGTGTTACGGGTAGCAGTCAATTCTGTGTATTTAAACAATGGAGAGGATGTGTGTTTACTTTCACCAGTGGTATGTTATCAATAAAAATAAAAAAAGAGATAAGTTTTTTAAAAGCCAAAAATACTCTTCACTGAAAGTAACTCGGATATTAACCATAAACTTCTGGTACTGCTACATTGGCAGTGTGTAACACCAACACTTTTTTAACCAAAAATGTTCGGTTGCACTTTAGGTTTTGGAGTGAGGAAGGAGTACTCCTATCAGCAACGTTAATAACTTATAGTTTGTGTTAAATGGCGTGTGAGTAAACTAGACTGAAGTGTATTTTCTGTTTCTAAATCTATTGCAAAGAAATAAGGCTCTGTCCTTTTGGGGAAAGGAAAGGGTAAATCCAGAAATGTCCCTTTACAAACTTAAAATTCTGGTCAAGTTTACAATACTATAAAATTCTTTGTGATATTTAGACCAAATTTTAAACATGTTCTCAATTAAAATTTAGTTAACCTTTATCAATTTCAAGTAATGTAGCTGACTTGAATATTTGTTTATTGATGTATTTCTTCAAGCTGATAGAGCACAGAAAAAAATGTGATTTACTTCTGCACTTGTTATTTCTGCCACTGTAAATGTAGGGATGGGTTTTCTTGTGATTATCTAAATGTTGATATAATTTATGAATGTACCCCATATAATTATGAAAATATTCTCCTTTTAAAGCTTGATTCTTAAATACCTTCTTTCTTTTAGCTATCTGGAATTGTTTGCGGGTTTGTTCCTGCCTTCAGATTCTTGGTGTGCATCATTGAATATAAAACTTAGTTACTGCACACACATGTTCAAGCACTGTAGCTGACACTGTAAGGTACACAGTTTGTGTTTGAAACTTTTCCTCACATTCCCAGAGGTCATCACCTCCACAGTATTCCTGTCCCTGCCACCTTGATTGACAGCCCCCAGGTTAATGCATTGACTGTGCCAAAAGCAGTAGTTGAAAGGCAATAGCTAAGTAAGAGATTGTATTTATATATATATATGTATTTTTCTAACATAATGAAAAAAGGAGCATGCTTTTTTATTTGTAATAACCCCAGTTCAGCAAACACCTTTGACCTATTTTAGATGTTTTTCTGAACTGGGCTCAAGTTTGCATAATTTTTATTTTCTTAAGCTCATGTTGTTACAAAGTAGCAAATGCATGAAAATTCCACAGCAAACCCCATAATTTGTGATGTATTAATTTTCATGGTTCTAAGTGGTATATTAGATATTTTACAAGAACATCATGTAAGGTTCTAGAAAGTCTCGTCTTTCTCTTGAGGTATATTATAACATTTCCTGCTAAAAATAATATTTATAGTAAAACATGCAAATCAAGAACTAAAATGTGTATCTTTCTTCAATTAAAAGAAATGCATTACCAGGTGGGACATTGGTTTACAGCTCATCTATTTATGGTGTCGTGTATACAAAAACGAGTATTGTTCAGTAACTTCCCCTGCACCACCTTGTCGATTTTTTGTTTTGTTTTGTTTTGTTTTGTTGTTTCATTTTGTAATGCTTGGCTGACTGATGCAAGCTTGATGCAGCACACTGTGCCATGTTTTAGTACAGGTGTGTTGTAATATGTATATATATTTAGATATATATATTTTTTTTTACAGGGAGAGAGAACTTTTTCTGTATACTACGTATTGAGTAATTTTGTTTTTCAATTGGTAGTAGTTGTTGGTATGTTTTTCCTCCTTAGTTAGCAGGACTAGTAACTTGTTCTCATGGTTTTGGATGGCTTTATATTTCTCGAGAGCAAAGCTTTCCAAACCTTTTGTCCTTGGTATTGTTACTGCAAAACAGTGCTAACAGTGTCTCAAACATTAATATTAATTGTAATATTTTTACATCTTGTCTTGTTTCCATGTAAATGCATTTTAAAAATGTATTTATGCAGATGTGATGCTATGTGCTAACCTGAAAGGCAGCATAGTCAAAGCGGTTTCTTTTCCCCTGAACAGAGTGCAATAGAATCCCTCTTTGGAGCCTCGTTAACTGGGATTGCCTATTCTCTCTTTGCTGGGCAACCTCTTACTATTTTGGGGAGTACCGGACCAGTTCTAGTATTTGAAAAAATATTATTTAAGTTTTGCAGGTAAGTAGTGACATTGGCATTACCCTGATGAACTGTGTAACTTAAGAGACTGTTAGATAACTGTAACTGAAAACATGTTTTGAAAGTAGATGACTGTGTAGATATCAAGGCAGCAGCAAGAAACTGAGGTGTGCATGTGGTTTGGCAAAGCTCTGAAGCACTTAGCTGGTGGGAAAGCCAGTGGTGAAGTGGGTGGGACTTAGTCAGAACTTACTTTTCTTCTTTTATGTGGGGATGCTGGCTTTGATTCTGCAGGGGTGGACAGGGATTGATCTGCCCTTGGGGAAGAACTATCCAAATTGTTCTGGACAGAACATCCTCATGATGCTTCCTGGTTAAGGCAGTAGCAGCCTCAGTCCTAGAGATACTTTGCAGTGTTGTTCAGCACCAGAGGAAGATAAAAGTTTCTGCTTTCTTCAAAACTAGAATCAGGGATGAGTAAAGCTGTGAACACCTGCAGAGCTTGGCCTCAGTATCCATTTTTAAATAGAATATGATAATAAATGATTTTAGACTCAATTACTTTATTTTAATTTCTTTTGTACAGGGATTATGGGCTTTCCTACCTCTCCCTACGAACTAGCATTGGTCTGTGGACTGCATTTTTATGCATAGTGCTTGTAGCAACAGATGCCAGCAGCCTTGTCTGTTACATCACTCGATTTACTGAGGAAGCTTTTGCAGCGCTTATATGCATCATATTTATTTATGAGGCATTGGAAAAGCTTTTTCATTTGGGAGAAGTGTATGCCTTCAATATGCACAATAATTTGGATAGACTGACTTTATATTCGTAAGTATCAAGTTAATATCTGTTAGTACAATACATAAGGGAAATGTGTATTGTATAATGGCATATCATTTATGAAACTGCAGTGTGTGCCTCTTAGTGGTAGGGCATGAGGAATGCTGGGGGTGGCAGGAGCATGAGAAATCTCTGAAAAATTCTATTCAGGGTGCTGTGGAATTGAAATTTCTATTAGCTATGTGTGGTTTAAAGAGATGAGGGGTTGTGACAATGCCTGATTTATCTGCAGCTTGATTAAAGGTCAGCTTACGTTCCATTAGCTGGACAGGGGTTTTGCCTTGCCACTTCAGGAAATCATGATGGCTTCCCTCACCTGGGTGGGGATTATTTCCAGGCAGCAGAGGCATAGAACTGTGCTAAAATGAGGAGTTAACGTATATAAACACTGTTGCTTTCTATTGCAATTATAAGGGATATTTGACTTTTTTAGAATTTCCTTTCCTATTTTTCTCTACTCTCTTATTAAAAAAAAAAATAAAAAATACAACCACTTTTAAAAAATATCTTGCCTTAGTAGAGTTACTGTTTCTTTTCATCTTAATAATTAGCAGTAAGACTATCAATTCATTTAAGGAATGCAGTAAGCAAGCTATTTAGATGTACCGTTTTTCATGTTTGATTGATGTGGAAGTTGTGCATCTTATCTACTTTTTAATGTATAGCTGTTCTGTTTCTGACTTAAAGTAGTTTGCTTACACCGTGAAATCAGCATTAAGTAACTGTCATACCATGTTCAGTGCTTTTTTATTTTTTGATGATCTGATGCTTTCTTTTGCACCTCAGTGTACATTTTGCAAGCTTAGGCTATGCTTTTATGAAATGCATTAAATTGAATCGAGAGCTTACACTTAACACAGAAGGAGAGTCTGCTAACCATTAATGGAGAAAAATCTGCACAGTTCACATAGTCCACCAAGCTGTTCTTGATTCATCTTCAATGCATAGTTAACTGTCAGATAATGGTATATTTTAGTCCCTAACTGTTATAAGGTGATATTTGAATTTTTGTCTTATTTCACATACTGCTTCACATGCAATGAATGAAATAAAATAAAAAATCCAAATGATAACAATTTCACAGTACGCGAATAAAGTTCGCTCACTTTGTTTTCAGGTGCTAGTCTGTTTTAACAACTCATCTGCTAGTTTTTAGTCAATATCTTATTTCTTCTAATTCTTTAAAAGATATATGTTTTTTGTCCCATCTGTAAAATCTCGTGTGGTCACATCTTTGTGACTCTCAGCATCTCTTTCCTCTTGTAATCATAGTTCATTTTATGCTAGGAGAAGACTTGTACTTTGCTTCTTTCATACAATACTGGGATAAACCCTGGCTACGAATGTATTTCTAGTTTATGTGCAGCACCAAATCCTCACCCTGCAGTGGGGCATGGGAAGTGTGGTGTACAGAAACCTCCATCCTCAGTGGCACTCTCAAGGGGCCCAAGGTCCTTCTGATTTCTTTCTTTTTCTTTCCCTCTCCTGCGTTGAAAACTTTCCATGTGATGTGATATGATAAGAGATATCCTTTTGGCCGTTTCCTCCCAGCTCCTCAGGTCCTCTGCTGTGAATGGCTTTGGCTCTGTACAACACTGCTTAGCAACAACTGTAAGCATTAGTGTGTCCTCAGTGTTGTTTTTCTCCTAGAACCAAAGCATAGCATCATACCAGGCACTCTGAATAAAAGAACTCTGTCCCAGCTGAAAAGAGACTGCACTTACAAGCGTATCATTTGGTTTGTTTTTTTCTTTCCTTCCATGCCCTCAGATGTGTATGTTCTGAGCCTCAGAACCCCAGCAATGAAACCTTGAAGGCTTGGGGGAGGATGAATAAATCTGTGGAAACTATCGCATGGAGTAACCTTACAGTAACTGTGAGTATCTAAAAGGCAGATATCTGTATCTGTCTCTTCGTTTTTATACATACATACACAAACAAAAACTAAATCTCGCAACACTTAATACTTGTGTTGATTAATATTTCTTATCTGGTTACTTTTTCATAGCATGGATTGTTTTATTTAAAACTGTATTTGCAGTTCTTTTATTGCACCTATAATGCTGAGCAGGCATTGTACTGCTTGGGATAATTGATTTTGTGACAGTAAATACTAGTGTCCTAAATGATTGCTTGAGATAGCCACGTGAATACTGGTGGCAGAGCAGTCTTCTTCCTGAAGTGCAGATGAATATGATGAGCAGAATAAACATTTTTTAATTTAGGAGATAATTTCCTTTTATTTCCTGGAAAGGGTGGATTTTTAAGAAAATGCAAAGGTAGAAATTAAAGTTAAAATGTGCTGGCAGGTACACATCTTCAGATCATGTTAGACATGGGTATAAATGTGTGTGAGAAGCTACTTAAAACTTGATTGGATGAAAATAATATTTTGGAAAATTGAAGGTTAAAAGAAAACATGTTTGCAAGAATAAGTGTGGAAGCAGTACTTTCTGAGGTGGATATTTTACAGCCATATCTGGTTAATCCCTTGGATGTGATCAGTCACCTAAACATAGATATACTAAGTGGCTGTAGTATATCCTAGCATCTGGTCTACACCTACGTTTAGTATAATTTGCATTGGCTGTAGATTTAGTGTTAAATTTGCTACCTGTATGTGCCTCCTTAAGCCTTCTCCAGATATTTAAAATGGCAGTAAATATCTGTGTATGGGCTCTGCTGGTGTCTGAATCTGGGGGCTTACACTGAAATTAGGATGTGTTTTGCACAGCAGGAATACTATTAAAAGCCTTAGTGTTATACTAGAATTTTAGATGTTCTGTTTTCTGCATGTCACCTGTCTATTCCTAGTCTATTGTGATTACCCAGAAAGGCAATGAATGTAGTATTTAAAACTTCTTTTATATTGTTATTTATTTTATGTAACTTTAGTTTCTAGAACAATTTTACTTTTCTCAGGCAAAACTGATCCAAATTTTGTAGTGCTTATAATCAAAATCAGTTCTTAATTGGGAGAATTTTTTATATAGATCTAACTTACTTATTTTCATAAACAAGCCTGTTTAAAAACTAGGCTGTCGAAGTATTACTTCCAGCTTTGTTGACTTCATCTTTCCTTGTGCTCTGTGTCTGCTTCTCTTTGCCTTTCAGTGAGCCTTTTAGATAAGGATGATTTTTCTTTTTTACTCAGTTCTGTTACTTAAAATATTTTTCCGCTACATTAGAATTTTTTTTTGTCATTTGGATTAATCTAATTTTCTAAGAATCCATTTTTCCTTTAATCGTATCAGTATAAAACTCCAGAATAGAGGTGAAACTGAGGACATCTCGTTTTTATGTTCAGCAAGTTGAAAGTTGATGATGAATAGTCTGCTTTTCCTGAACATAGATCTCAGCCTTAATTTACCTGTTCAGTCTTTTGATGCATTGAGAATAGAATAGAAATTAGGTGAATGTGATTTGGGGGAAAAAAAAAAAAAAAAAAAAGTTATTTGGGGCTTTTTGAGATCCTGAAAAAGATAAATAATTGCTACTGTGACTCTTCTGGAACAGACAGGTTTTTTTTGGCGTTTCAGGATGAGATACTGATGGAGGAAAGAATTGCCACAATCTCCAAAAGAAGGTTTTTATATGTATTTGCTATTGGTAGGTTACAAGTTTGAGTATATTAAATGACTAAAAATTTAGAAATTGAAGGAGTTTTCTCTTTTGCAGGAATGTTTAGAATTTCATGGTGTGTTTCGTGGATCTGCTTGTGGCCATCATGGACCATATATTCCAGATGTTCTCTTTTGGTCTGTCATATTATTCTTTACAACGTTTTTCCTCTCCTCTTTCCTTAAGCAGTTCAAGACCAAACGCTATTTCCCAACTAAGGTAATTACAATTAGCGATGACTGTTACTTTGTAGCAAATATATTAGTATAGAATAAATTAATATGGTTTAGTAGGGTTGAATTTGTTTATTTTGCTTCAGAACTTTGTTTTGAGAGTGTAACTTTAACTGTATTTCCTTTAAGATAGAAAAGGAAATGGTAAGCAACACTTCCTTTAAATTCAAAAAAATTAAGATATTAAAGAAATCAACTGCTGCAAATTTAATACTTAGTATTCTTTCTTGCCATTGTAACAAAATGTTTTGAATATGAATCTGAGCATGTCTGTGTTTCATACTAATGGCTGGTGGCATCTGGAGGGATTATTTTCCTGGTTCCCTTGTCTAGTAGTGTAGAATAATTGGCTGCTTTCTCCAATGTGATGATGTTGGAAGTGTGTTGAGTTGTTCCTGAGAGGGATTACTGTTTCTAATAGCAGACAGTATGATGATAGTCCTTGGGCTGATTTATACAATATATTTCTACTATGCAAAATAAAGTGGGTAGATCTTCTCTGGACCTCATCTTGTACCTACAGAGTGTTCCTAATTCTTAACGAAGTCACCTTTGATAACCTGAATTTGTTAGAAAATATCTTTCCCTTACAAATTGAACATCAAATGTATTATTATTGATTTCTGAACAATTTAGTGGTTTTACTAAATTATGCTCCAGGAGACTAGCTGTGATGACCCCTCCTCTCAACCAGGCTAAAAGGACAGAAAAATGAGGAAGAAGTTAATGTGAAGCAATCTGCTTTTTGTACTAAATAACTTTAAATGGGATTATCAGATGTACAGAATACTCAACTTCATGCTATGCTGGCAGGCAGCTTAAATTTAAAAATAAAAATAAAATGCATGTAATGTTCAGTGATGTAGTATAATATAAAGAGACTTCACTATCTGTAGGGAAGTAGATTCTTTTTTTGCTAATGTGAATTATAATGATGAAACAACAAGAGTTAACACAGGCTTTTTTCTTTATAGGTGCGTTCTACTATCAGTGACTTTGCAGTATTTCTGACGATTGTAATCATGGTTTTGATTGACTATCTAGTAGGAGTGCCATCTCCTAAGCTTCACGTTCCAGAGAAATTTGAAGTAAGAAATAAAGCCTTTTTTTAAAAAAAAAAAAGCCTCCTAAGTGCTTCCAGCTTCATAGACAGTACAATAGTAGTACTAAATAAAAACAGGAATTTAACTTTTTGACTTGAATTGGAGATTAAAGTAATCTCCCCTTTTTGTTCTGAATAGTGTCTCTCCTGACAAAACACTGCTTCGTGCAGTAGTATTAAGGAAAAGTATGTAGTCTTTACTGCAAACATGCAGAAATAAAGAAATGGAATGGATGTTCTATTTTTTTCCATATCACATTCATATTTAACAGTGAGTCAATCTTTAGGTCAAAGCCACTGGAGGGGTGAGGGGGAGAAATCAAAGCTCGTATTTAAGAGACTGTTTACATGAGACTGTTTACATGTTCTCTGCAGGTAGTATTTGTAGCAATGAAATCTTACTTTGTTTTAGTGAGTATTTGTTTATTTTTTCCAGCCCACACATAAGGACCGAGGATGGTTCATAGACCCTCTTGGAGGCAATCCTTGGTGGACACTCCTGGTAGCTGCTGTTCCTGCTTTACTCTGTACCATTCTCATTTTCATGGATCAGCAAATAACAGCTGTTATTATAAACAGAAAAGAGCATAAGCTGAAGGTGAAAGTCTATTCATTTTCACAAAACTGTAGTTTTGTATAAGTCATGTTTATTTTAAATCAGATCCAGTCTAGGTCTGCAAAATAAGTAGCTACTAAATAGATGGGTATATTGACTAATACGGAGTGACTATAATTTGGCAGGCACTTTAAAAATCTGTAACTTCCATATAAATGTTATTTACCGAGTAAGTTATAAATCTCGCGTCATATCAATAGAAAATTTTTTGAATGATAGATTTCTTTGCTTGGTTTCACAGAAAGGCTGTGGTTATCATCTTGATCTGTTCATGGTTGGCATTATGTTGGGAGTATGCTCCATAATGGGCTTACCGTGGTTTGTCGCAGCAACTGTCCTGTCTATAAGTCATGTTAACAGCCTGAAAGTTGAATCTGAGTGTTCTGCACCAGGAGAGCAACCAAAGTTTTTGGGAATCCGGGAGCAGCGAGTGACAGGATTGATGATTTTTGTCCTGATGGGGCTATCAGTGTTCATGACTTCTGTGTTAAAGGTAGGAGTTTTACCAAAACACTTGGATTTTCTTTGTTCTTTTGATTTTCTTATTGGGATATAATATTTGTAATGTTAGTGCATCTTATTAAGTAAAGTAATGCATGTTTAGATCCATTATCAAACTATGTTTTTGGTGTTGGTTGAATAGAAAAAGCCAGTGGAGAGAGCTGTTGGAAAACTGAACAGACTAAAAGTATAGTGAGTAGAGAAGAAAGCAACCTTTGTCTGTGTTGCATGATTTTCTTGCTAGTGTTTTTTTTTTTTTTAGATTCCCAAATCTGTTACCCAGAATAGTTATATATTCACATAAGAATTATAGAAATGGAGAGAGAAAAGGAGTGTGTTTATATTACTTCTGCACAAGTAACTTTATGTGGCCAGTGAAGCAGAAATCGAGTTCAAGAAGTGATAATCAGAAATGACATTGTCTTCTTTTCTTTCTTTTTTACCTTTTTAAGCTGCTTTTGAGGTCTAAAATGTAAAGATTATCTTTCAGAGTGTTGTGAAATGGCGGTGAAATAGAGATTTTGCGAGTCAAATTAGGGCCTCTAAATTTCACTTTCTCTAAATTTCTGTTAGTTCAGTGAGCTTCCATTGCATGAGCTCCAGCAGTTAGGAGAGAGAAATAAAAAAAAAAAAAAACCCAACCTAAAACTGACTTTTAAATTACAAAATAGCAGTTATGCCATAAAGTGCATAATTGCTAATATCTTTAAAGAACTTAAAAGTATCTTCAAAGACAGATCACATTTCAGTTCTAAGGTAGCTTCTAAGCTGTGCAAGAAAAAGTGGTGGTAGAAAATAAACCCGTGAACATACAGCCATAGTTTAGTAATTCTAATTACAAATTATTATTTGTAATTATATAAATATATAATATATTTATAAAATAGCTGGCCGTTTGTTAAAGGCGTTAGGGATTTAAAAATAATAAGGTGATGTTTATAAACAAATATTTAGATCAATCAATCTGTGGTAGAAAAGCCACCAGGAGCTTAGCTGTATAATAGACTATCAGAATCAAAATCAGGAATACTAAAATTTATTATTGCTCAAAAGCTGAAGGTGCTGATTGCTGAACCCTGGTGTTTATCCCTCTTTTTAGCAGCTGATTCTTGGAAAGCAAACCTGCGTTTGTTATGGGATCAAGGGTAATACGAATGGGATTACTATCATTCATTCTGTGAAATACTTTTGTTTTTCACTGTGAGTGACTGTTATTCAAAAGAAGAAAGGAGGACAATACCTTGAACTGCACACTCTGTGCTTTTGTTTTATGTGTGAATGTACGCTGACTTAATTCAGTAGAAGTTAATGCTAATGAAGTACTAGCAGAGAGTAATTAATCCCTAAGGCATAGTTTTATTCCACGCTATTTTAAGTTTCAGTGAAGGCTTTTGTTCAGGCTTGATGGCAGCAGTTTGTATTAAGATTTCTTTACTCAGAATTTCAATCAATTTGGTAGCAAAGTGGCTTCATTTGCTTTGTGTAGGCTGCACATGTTTGATGCAGGTGCCACCGGAATCAGTGGACAACTTCATTATCTTAATAAGTTTTAAATTGATTTTACTGGAAATTTAGCCCAGAAAAAATTAAGTTATGGTTTCATATGGTTTCATATGGTTTCATGTGCTCTGGAAATACTGTGTTAGTGAGGAAAAAAAATCAAACTTCATATGACATTTTCCACGAAGTTGCTTGTCCCAGTATAGTTCAAATAGCAACTTAAACCAACATTGTTAGCATTAATAGAAACACTGATTGCAACCTAGAAACTGTAGTCCACGGGCAGTCAAGACTGAACTACTTTTTTAATCCTGATGACAGCCATATTAGCTGTAGGGAGATGACACAGGTCCTTCTGCAGCTCGCAGCTATTTTTGCTTTTCAATGCTGCATTTATTCCTTCTATAAATAGAGCATTAACCTTTGTAGATTTTCACATAAGTAAAGTAGGAATTAAAATAATTTGGTTCAAGTCTTTCGGTAGTATGAACTGCTGAGTTGTATCATGTTGATTCTACAAGTAACTCCGTTGGTGTTGTTTTCCTCTGCAGTTTATTCCAATGCCAGTTTTGTATGGCGTCTTTCTTTACATGGGAGTGTCTTCATTAAAAGGCATTCAGGTAAAATCTGACTTTGTGGAACAACTTGCTTTTGTTTAAATGAAAAGGGAAATGTAAGGTGTTATTTTACATCAGAATCAATAAAGTTAACCTATGTTGTCTGAGTAGGATGTAGGATAATTTCTGCAGTATCACATTCAGTGTTTGTTCTTACCACTGTCTTCAGTTATGTTGCTTTTATTCCTTCAGTAGTGTAGCTGAATAATAAATTTTCTGAAATATTTTAAGAAGTTATACTAGTGTTGTTTGAAAGGAACACAAACAATAGAGATCCCAGCCCCTTGAATTTTCATGGATCTTTGCTAGTATTTTAATTAGGATTAATTTGTTTCTAGAGTTTCATAAAAATGTTGTTTTATTTAAATATTTCCTTCTGGGGAGGAAGAAAATCATTAACTGAAGGATGATTTTATATTTCACTGCAGTTTTTTGACCGTATAAAATTGTTTGGAATGCCTGCCAAGCATCAACCTGACCTGATATATCTGCGTTATGTACCACTCTGGAAGGTCCATATCTTTACAGTTATTCAGCTCACTTGTCTCGTTCTTTTGTGGGTGATTAAAGCCTCTGCAGCTGCTGTTGTTTTCCCTATGATGGTAAGTGATCTGTTCTACAAGTTAATCATTTGCCAAAAGTGTGTGCATCATCCAACATCTCTTCAGAATGTGTTTGCTACCTTATGAGGGAAGGGACTGAGAAAGACACAAACTTCAGAAGCTGTTCACTTCTGAACATGAGAACTCTGAAAGAAAGCAATTCAGCTGTGAAAAGCTACAAAAGGGGAAATGATCTGACTTGGCAGTAAGATAAAACTGGTACTAGGAGAAAAGGCTACAGTTAAAAACACTGAATGTACTGAAAGTGTAGTGTGATGGTATTTATTTCAATGGTTTAATATCAGTGATTCGTTTTATGGTTCTCTTAAGGTTTTAGCGTTAGTGTTCATTCGCAAGCTCATGGATTTATGTTTTACCAAAAGAGAGCTTAGCTGGCTCGACGATCTTATGCCAGAAAGTAAAAAGAAGAAAGAAGATGACAAAAAGAAAAAAGAGAAAGCAGTAAGTATAAAAATACTCTAACTGAACATGTTGTGAGTTAACAGAAAAACACTTAGTGACATTTTGAAATTCTTTTACCCAAACATACCTTTTGAAATCCTTTACTAATGAAACTTATTGATTGAGCAACAGTTACTTGCTGTGAAGGACATCTCACTATTTCAGTGATGTTACAAATTATGACTTCTTTGTGAAGTTAGCAAGCAAAGCAGAATGAAGTGGTTCTTAGTGCAGCATGTTGTTATCTCTGTCATTCATAACGTCCGAAGGTAGATATGAATGGATGGGAAAGAAAAACTGAAGTAGGAATCTTGACTCTGCTTAAAGTAGTAGAAAAACTTTACCATACAAAGGACCTTCTCCTTATGGGTGTATGCAGAATGATGGTTAAAACCAACTGCTAGTTGGTAATGATGTATAACTGAATAATAGTCGCGTAACTTCTCAATAAAAGAATCAACTGGCTGTACACCAACTAGCTGAATTTCTTAAACTTAAAAATGTTATGATCTTAGCTAGATGTTGTGCTTTCAGCTGCAGTACCTACAGAGAAGTGTTTTGCCCCATAACACTATTAAAATACTTTCAATGTGCAAACTTCTTGGTTTCTTCTGTATGAAAAATTTTATAAAATATATACTTAAAATTTACAGGAGGCAGAGAGAATGCTTCAGACAGAGGACAATGAGAGTGTACACCTTCAGTATGGAGAAGGAAATGTTTTGAATTTTCCTGTAAAGACTCTAAAATACAGGTATAATAGTATGTCGGTCTTCTTACTAAGAAATATTTCTATCAAATGCCATAATTTACTTCATATTCAGTTGGTCATGTATGAGCTTAATTTTTTTCCTCAAGCTAGTAACAGCCTTGATTAGCAAGTATTAAGGTATATCCCCTGGTGCTATGACAGTGTGGGGTTTTTTTGTTGTTTTTGGTTTTGGTTTTTCTTTTTTTGGTGGAAACATCTTTAATTATAAATTTACATGACCATCTTGAACAGATCTGATGACTCAATTTCGACCAGCTGTTCTCAAGGTGAAGAAACTTCCTTGGTCAGTTTTTGTGGAATATTTGTGTGCTACTGTGCATGAAAAATTGAGTATTAAGCAACTAATAGCATCAGTTGAGCCATGTGTTTACCAGCCACTTGGATTTTTCTAACTGCACTAAATGTGCAGTTCTTCAGTGGTTTATTTAAGGGAATGCTAATTTCTGTGATATAAAAATAAAATTGTTTTGCAGGCAGTGGTTTTGCTTAAGGAGGGTAATTTCAGAATGTACATTGAAGGGCAGCAGGGTTATCAGCTTTCTTCCAGAAAAGGAAGCGCTTCATTTTCACAGCACTGGAAGGCGTTTTGCCTCTGTGTGTGTTTTTTGTACTAGAGATGTATTCTGGTTAGTTGTCAGGTGTTTTACAACTGTTCAACACACCTGGAAGTTGTGACAAATGAATAGCATGCCAACTTTTTTGTCCAATACTAAAAATTCCTACATTAAAATTCAGGTGTTGGGTCTACCCTGATTCAATCATAGAATCACCAAGGTTGGAAAAGACCTCCAAAATGATCTAGTACAGCTGTCCACCTACCAATATTTTTCCACTAAACCACATCCTTTAGTATAACATCTAAATTGGCTTGGGAACAGGCAGGTTTTCAGTTTAGATGTGTATTCCTGCTCAATCCTATCGTCTACTCTAAGAGCAGGTTCAATCCAACTTCAACTGAAGACTACAAAAACATCTAATTTTTTTTTTTTTAATTGAGCAACTGCTATTCATCAATTGTCTGCATGTGTATTTACTATGTATTTCACTGTATTACAACTTGTGGGGATTCCCAGTGAAAAATAGCCTTTGAAGTGTTTCTGTGATACTTTGATGTAGTCTTATAAATCTAGAGTAGATTCTGAAGGTCAGGCATTGTCTGTAGGGATGTTTAAGTCTGCTTTACCTGTAAATGTGTGAAAGGCAAAGGTCAAAAACAGATTTTGAAAGCTTACTGCCTGTGAGACTGAACTTTAATAGGGGAAAAAAAAAGTCAAGACATACAAATTTCTGCTACTTCTTAATCTGAACTGAGTTACCACTTCCAGACTTTTATTAACATTTGGTTGTTTACTGGAAACAGCTTAAAATAATTCTGATGTATGCATGCCCTAACAGAACGGTATGATTCATTTTATTATTTATAAATATACAAAATAATTTTCTGAAGTTAGAGATAATTTAGAAATGAGATACCACTAACAGATTGTGACTATCTGTGACAAACTGTTGATGATATCATGAGATTAAGGTACCACTAGTGAATTAATACACTTTGAAATTTTCACTGAAGTACCGTGGTAAGTGATGAATTCAACTTGTGGCTGCATAAACGTTGAGAGAAGGCACAACTGATGTGATTTATGAGTGACAAGTATAACGTCTTTAAAGGGCATTGAATACTAACCAGAAAGTATGTTTGTTCTTTAGCATTGATCCCTCAGTTGTAAACATATCAGATGAAATGGCCAAAACTGCACAGTGGAAGGCTCTGTCCATGAGTACTGAGAATGCCAAAGTAACCAGAGCTAACCTGAGGTAGCTATAATTACTCACATGTTTTTCTAACTTTTGTCATGTCTTTGGTAGCTAATTACTGTACTCATATTTATTGAAGTATGTATCAGATGATAAGCATATGTGATTTACATATGGACTTTTCATTTGGGAGGAACTTGATTTTGAGTTAATTTTTGCTCTCTGCTCTGAGATCAAACAATGTCGAAGGATGTTGTTAAGTGCATTATTACTATTTTAATGCTACTTTTAATTTGCTTAATACAGTTGTATGCTACTCTGATGGGTTTAGGGAATCTAAAAGCTATATTAGAGTGTATATGAGCATGTTTGGTCCTGAATATTACAAATGCCAGAGAGAATAAAAGGTAAGTACAGCATTTTCACTGCTGCTTGGATCTTCCACTGGGTTGGTGGGTTTGGATATTTACGCAACCTAGTTTAGAGTTCTAAAAATTAAAATGGCTCAGATAGTATTTTTATTGGATATGAAATATATTTGAATGAAGTACTATCTTGACTCTTGAGTTTGACTAACTTTGAGAAAGAAGAACAATATCTTAAATGATTATCTTTGCTTTCAACAGCCCTGAGAAACCAGAAAGTGTGAAAATAAATGTAGAAGATTCACCTGTTGTGAAATACGTGGATGCTGAAACATCTTTATAGAACTGAACCAGGGGGAATTGTGTGTTTTTGTGTGTGTGTATATATATCATTGTAGGATATTATACCACTGAAGTGTGATTTCCAATTTAAGGAGTAATATGTATTTAATTCTGCCATTGTTTAGGGAACTGTAGATATGCTGACATGAGAAGATTTGCTTACAGATCAGTTGAGTGGTAATCACACTTCAGCTATTTATTTTATTGGGAATTTTATTTTCATTTTAAATAGGAATATTGTAATGAATGCATATTATTTTCAATAATCAGTATGTGCATAAAAGTTCAATCAGCTTTTGCTGATGATGACTGGTCCACATCGCTTAGAATTTCGCATTACCTCTGTTTATAACGTGTGCTACAGAAGTTTGTTTTCCATGCAGGAAGTTACTGCTTGTTTTTGCAGGGTATACTTTTTTTGTGATTTCATAGATCAGATATTAATGTACTGTTAACATGAACTACTGTGTTTTCTGTCTCCACTACATGCTAATGTGTTTCGGATTCTGTCACTCATATTTTACAGAGAAGTACTAGAGGCCAAAGTCAGATGGCTAAATAACCCTTGAAATACATGTAAATATCCTGTTCTGCTACTTTTAAATATACCCCTGATTTTTTTCATTTTCATCTAGTAGCCATATGATTTTAGTAACTGTAGTTACAGTCCCAAGTCAGTATTTGCCATTCTGAAATCTGTGTTTACTCAGTATAAATTGAACTTATAGGCAAGTTGTTCTGTAGGAAGTTATACTTGCTACAGTAGTGCTCTTGATTTCTTTACCTGTTTTTATTTACACTTTCCATTGACTTTGAAAAACTGATTTACTCATTTCTAAGACTGACACTTCAGAGTGTTTCATGTCCTCATCAAAATATCTTTCTTGGTCAATTCATTTTTAAAATTTATTATATATTTGATTAAATTAGCCACAGTTTAATTCTGTAGTAGGTTTATGATCAGTATTATTTTATGGATTACAAATTGCTTGTGGTATTTCTGTGTACAGTTCTGATTCTCTTCATTGTAAAGGGCATATATGATAGCACACCAACTTATTTTAAGCATTTTATTTATTTTAATTAGTATAAATTTTTATCGTGTTAGAAGAATTGAAAAAGTAAATATTCATTTATTGAAGTAAATGGGATTTTGGAGGTTCATTGATTAAAAATGCATTGATTTAAAAAGTGCATTTATTGTACTTACATTTTTGAGGTTTAGTGTTTAGCAGTGTAAAATCTGAGATGGTGAGAATTTTATATGTAAATGAAAAGCTTGATCAATTACCTGCTTCAGTTTCCATTACTAATATTTTTTTTTGCCTTATGCCTTTGTTTTTTGGCTTAAATTTCTGAAATGGTCTGTTTAGATTCTACCAACCCTTTCTGGATGTATTATAAAGGCTTTAATTAGCATCTGTGCACATTTCAAACTAGAACATACTGTTAGCTTAATTCTGTTTTGGTAGATTTGTGAGTTTTACTGTGGACTTCGTGGTAAAATTCTCAGTGAATGCAAAGGAGCAGATTTGGAGGAAGGCAGAGTTCATCTGGAAGTACCACCTGAGTTGGAATTCTGGTATTCTTCAGACAAGTAATAATGAGATGAAAGATAATTATATATTATGAAAATAAATCCATCAGTTGGAATAAGAAGAAATATTTGAAAATAATGCTGAAGTTATATGGGCTGTTAACCATTCCCATTACACACAATTTAATAGTTTATTTTTTTGTTTTCTCCATTTGACTGAATTGATAAGGCAGTTTACTGAAAATACATAATAGCATACAGCAGTATGAAAGATCCTACCCAAATTCTCATGACAAAGGCTCATGGAAAAGAAAGTGAGGTCTGCATTACTCTATAGGGTGGTGCCCATTTATCCTTAGATAATGGTGTAGCTTGTGCCTTAGCTTGAGTATTTGCTCTTTCAGGAAATAGCTATTTTCCCTCTATTGAAACTGAGATGCAATGAAAATATGGCAGATAGTTGCATTATTCAAAAGAAAAAAAAACCCACAACAAACCAACTCATCTGCTCATCAGTTACTGGCTATTAGCTGGCTACTGGTGAATCTAAGAAGGAAAATACTATTTTGAGCAGTTTACATAGTGTTATCCACAATAAGCTACTTTTGTACCACTCTTCTTAGTAGTATTTTATACATCATATTCAGAGCTCCATGATTGTTTCCAAGAGTCAGAAGATGATTATAAGCTTCTTACATTTTTTTTAACTCTTCAGTGCCAGAAATCAGGGTTCCCTGGTGCTATACAACTTTTATCTGGCTTCTGCTTTTGAAGAGTTAAAGAATGGCCAATACTGCAGGAAGCAGGCGTTTTTCTTGTGAAGATTATAAACAGCAAACCAACCACCAAAGCCCACAAGTCTAATTGCAGTATTTCTTTAATTCTAATTCTGTAGATGCTTCCATCAGTGCCAGAAATACCTTGACTTGCAAAGCAGTTTACAGTGACCTTTAGTTCCAGTGTTCTTTGTTAGTAGCGTGTCCTGCTTGCACTTTTTCCCCCATGTGAATAGAAGACAACCTGGTATTGAGTGCATAAAAACCCATGGATAACTTATGATTAAGTAACTTACTGCTCATTGTATACCACTTTTGCTTTAAATTTGTGCATAGTTGAAGTAAAGCTAAGATTATTGTGGACTGTATATAGATAAGTTTTGCCTTAAGGGGTGCAAAGGAGCAGTGATAATAACTGTGCACTGATTCTTTCATAGGGGCTAAGCCCTATAAAAATTAAGCCAATACATTTCCATTCCAGCAGTTAGAGGTAAATGAACAGTCCTGCACTTTTTTTTTTTTTTAGATGCCTTGGTTTCCCGGAATGGAGCTTAGTGCTACTGTGTATCTGGCTGCAGAGCCACCTCAGGAAGTCCCCAGTCTGCTTTTTTTTTTTTTTTTGGTTTGTTTTGTTTTCCCTTTTTTTAATTTATTTATAAATATGAATGTTTACATACAGTGTAGGTCTTAATTTTGACCGCTCCATTTAAATTATCATCTAAAATATTTCACTTAAAATACAGTCTTTTGTTTAAATTAAACTCTACAAAACTCCTTCTCAGTACTTCTCACGTATTACAATGACATGCTTTCATTCTGTTTACATATGCCCAAGTTAATTATACCTTCCTAGATGAATTTTGCAGCTACAACAGAATATGTTGTTGTTTAGAGAAATGTTCCAAATTGCCAAGTTAGTCGTGGTAAGGTTGCTAGGATAGAATTCTAACGCCCTGTTGGGGTTTTCAACCAAATGTACAGGCCATTTTTTTTTCTTCTGTATGTAAAGGAAGCTTTCCCGTAACTTTTCATTTGCTTCACTTGCATCTTTGTCTTTATGTGGTGGTTTCCTGCCTTGTGTCAGGCAGGTTCAGCTTCTGTAAAATACACCTGTGACAAACCTGTGGTGTCCTGTCACAGAGTCTGCACAATTTTAAAGGATTGTCTTGTACATACGTTCTGTAAATCTACGATAAATGACTCATGATTTTCAGTTCACAGTGTAGCCTCTTAGATGAGCATCACGATGATTTTAGGTTTCCTTTTGCTTTCTGTGATTAGTAATGTTTTAATTACTCATTTAGGTGAAATTTATTATAAAGTACAGTACGAATGTGTGAAATACTTTGTTTATACCAACTAATTTATTTTACAGCAAATTTTAAGACTAGAAGCACACAGCTTTGAGTCAGTGTAAGACTAGTGCTATGAATACAAAGCAAATTGCTTAGAATTTTAAGTCCGTTTTATTCTATAACTTTTTTTTTTTTAGGGAGAACTGATAGGAACTTCTTAGTTGGCATTGAACTTAATCTAAAAGACACTTTCATACTGGATTTAGTATAATGAGTTTGAAAACCAGTCCTTTTCTACGCCACCACGTTGGGGCGAGGCACACCCTTTGCAATACAGCCCCTGTGCTGCGGTGCTCCGCGCAGCGCTGTCTTCCGAGGTTCAGCACCCGCAGCTGAGCCGCGCTCTGACCTCAGTGCCGCTGGTCGGAGGCGCCATCACACGCCCTACGGTTCCACTTTTTATGACCGCTTTTCTAACGGCAGCGATGCTTTCGTACTTTGTAACGGAATCCCAAATGTAGAATCGATCTTCAGTTTGTATAGAGAACACCGATCTCAGACTTGTCTTCAATGTGAAAGATCCAGCCTTCGTTGTTTTTAATTACTGGTAGAATAAAATTATCTTTTGTAACGTTTCAGAAAGTTGGCAAAAGCAATAAAAATCTACTGGACAATATGTCGCCTTCTTGTATTTGTGCCGGAGAGCCGGGCTGCCGCTCCGGCCGGGCGTCCTCGTTTCCATGGCAACGGCGAGCGGCGTCGCCGTCGCTAGGGGATTATCGCGCCTCCCAGCACGGCGCCTTGCGATTGGCCGCCGCGTCGTCCGTTCCCGAAGAAGAGGAAGTGCGATTGGCCGCCGGCTGGGGCCGCTCTCCCGAGGACGGTGAAGCGGTGGCGGAGGCTGCGTGCGGGGTCTGCCGCGTGAGTGGGGCAGGGCAGGGGTGTCCCAATGACAGCCGCGTGGGGAGAGGCTGTTAGGCCGTGCCATGAGGGCCGGCTGCAGGCCCCTGTCTGGGAGAGAGCCGGCCCGCGGGGCGGGCGGGGGAACTCGGGGAGTCAGATGGTGCAGCCGTGGCGTGATTAAAGTCGCAGGGAGGTACGATGTAAAGATGTCAAAGGTGTAAAAAAAAAAAAAAAAAAAAAAAAAAAAAAAAACTGAAACGTGATGTTAACATTTGGGAATGCATGCAGATGTGCTACATGGTATAAAACACATTGAAGGTATCAAGTGCTGGGGCGAGTCTGCCTAGTCATAAGTAACGCATGGGAAGTGCGGGGAACCTGTTTGTGCTGTGTGCCATCCACCAGCCTGAGGTCACATCCAGCACTGGGTCTCCTCGGGAGCTAGAAGTAATGCCTCTTGGGTAAGGGCTGCTTTGTCCCCGCCCTAGAGTGATGGAATCACTGGAGTTGGAAGGGACCTTCAAAGGTCATCTAGTCCAACTCTTTGCAATGAACAGTTCAGGTTGTTCAGAGCTCTGTCCAGCCTGACCTTGAATTTCTTCAGGAATGGGACATCCACCACCTCTGTGGGCAACCTGTGCCAGTGCCTCATCATCCCTATTGTAAAGAACTCCTTCCTTATGTCTGATCTAAATCTCCTCTCCTTTAGTTTGAAGTAATTTCCTCTTGTCCAATTGCAACAAATTCTGTTAAACAATCTGTCCCTTCCTTCTTACAGCCCCCTTTAGATACTTGAAGGCTGCTCTCAGGTCTACCTGGAGCCTTCTCTTCTTGAGGCTGAACACCCCCAGCTCTCTCAACCTGTCCTTGTAGAGGAGATGTTCCATGCCTGGGATCATTTTTGTGGTCCTGCTCTGGACACACTCCAACAGTTCCACATCTCTCCTCTGCTGAGTACTCCACATCTGGATGTAGTACTCCAGGTAAGTCTTTACTAGTGCAGATTAGAGGGGCAGGATCACCTCCCTCTATTTGCTGGCCACACTTCTTTTGATGCAGCCCAGGGTATGATTGGCTTTCCGGGCTGTGAGGACACATTCCAGCTTGCCATCCAACAATACCCCTAAATGCTTTTTGACGGGATGCTGTGCTCTATCCTTTCATCTTTCAGCTTGTATTTGTAGTAAAGGTTGCCTTGACCCAGGTGCTAGATCTTGCACTAGGTTTCTCGAGCCTGTCCAGGTCTCTCTGGATGGTCTCTTTTCCATCCCTCAGGTGTGTCAACCACACCGCAAAGCTTGTTGTCATCTGCAAACTTACAGAGGATGCATTTGATCCTACTGTTGATGTTTCTGATGAAGATATTAAAGGGCAGTGGCCCCAGTACTGACCCCTGAGAGACACCGCTTGTCACTAATCTCCATCCAGACATTGAGCTATTGACCATTGGGTACGATCTTGCAGCCAGTTCCTTGTCCATCAGTCTACTTATCAGATCTCTATCTTTCAATTTGTAGAGAAGGGTGTTACTAGGGACTCTCCCACCTTCCTTCTAACAGTGTTGTCCCCAGCCTTGACCTTCACTAATCTGTGTGTTCAGAAGGTACTATAAACCCTTCCTCATAGTTCCTGGTGTCTCTAGTCCCCCAAAGGCTGCCTGATAAGCAGGGCAAACAGCATGAATTTCATACAGCTACATATGGTTCTTGCCTTGGTACAAGGCTGCTATCTACCCCTCAGAAATCTACTTTTCCTTCATCTATGAGCTGCAGATTGGCACTGTGGGCTTAGGCAGAAAATGCAGATACAAGATATGATCTGGAAAAAAGCCCAGAGTCTCACACTGTGTGTGCCCAAGAACGTGAAACAGGCCTGGCCTTTTATGGCTTCCCTGGAACTGGTTTGGTGCAGAGGGAAAAGCAGGGGACTGTGTTTCCATTTTTTGGGAAAATGGGAGCTTCATTTGGAATCCTAGTTTATCTTCAGAGAATCTTCTAAGAAGTGATTGAAAGAAATTCAAGAAGAAAATACATGCATATGGAAGTTTTCATATAAATGAAATGCAGATTTCCATATTGATTCAGCTGATACATCTTGTGAGAAGAACTTTTCAAATGTTGTCTGTACGTTTTCATGGGTTGGGAATTTTCTAGGCTTGTACTGCCCCATGGTGCGTCTTCTGACTACCATGCTGTCCAAGAATGAGAGGGATGCAGTCCAACCCTTTGCTTTCATGTGACTGGAGAAGTAAAAGTACATTTTGGGAACTTTTTAGTCTTCTTTGGTGCATCCTTAGCCAACATTTGACCGCATTTGAAATGCATTTCTAGTGTGCTGATGGTTACTCTTTTAAGGAGTGATTTTTCATCTGACCTCACACCGAGCTTATGTCATTAGATAAATTCCTATCTAACAACGACATCAAAAGTCTTCTACTCCTTCTTTATCCAGCTCAAGCCAGTTAAACTTCTGTATATAGTTATGTAGTGGAACTCAGCCACTAGAGTGATTAAGGAAGGAGTTTATGATCAATCAAGCAGCTAGTTAGATTATAAAGCTGTTTGTATCTGTTATCCACACCCAGTAGTTATTGCTAATATTATGAAGAACATAAGATATCTTTTTGTTCAAGAGTGTTTTTAAACATTACACTGTAGTTTATGGAAATCATTTATTCTCCAATATGTCTTTGTGGTTTTGTTTATTTGGGAATTTCTTTTCACCTTCTGAAGCTTTATGACCTTGTGTCATCTGAGACAGACTGGGCCACAGATCAAATCTGTTGTGGTGATTCCTTTGTCTCCTGTTTCTCATCATGTGCATTTTTTCTGACAGGGTTCTTGGAACGTTCCTTGTCCTATCCTGCGTACCAACACTATTAGAATGCATCTTTCTTCCTATGTAATTGAGTTATCATAGCTAATTAAATGTAATTATCACTATTTATAATAAATTAGTTAATATTTTTTTCATTTCATTGTTCTAAATGAAGTTGAATAAGGCTCTATCTGTGCTGTGAGGACATTTTCCTTAATGCATTTCTATTTTTGAAAGTTGTCCAGTCTCAATCTTTCTCTGGCACTACCTGAGTGAGATGCAAGTGTTGTTTTGTTTTGCATGCATTACTCATGAAGCCAGCTTACTAGCTAGTAAGATAGTTAATAGTCTGGCTCCATGGAAATTTCTTCTGGCACAAGTAAAGACAAAACACAGGGGTGGGAATGTATTCGATGGTTTCAAGAATGGCAGGTAACTGTGTGAATCAATAAAGACATTTTCCACATCTGTTTTCTCTCAGGGTTATGGCTGGTACATGGAAAACAAAGAGTTGTTTCCTGTGGTACCCATCAGTCAGGGTGTGGTGCTTGTGCACCCACATTTTAATGACTGGCTCCTGATGAAAGGATTTGCTGTGCTTCTCTTTTCATAGCTGTGCACTCCTGTCCCCCCCCCCCTTCCTTGCCAGCAGCTCATTGGGCTGCTGTAACAGTGACCTAAATTTGTAGAAAACTGACTGTACAAAGAGAAGCACGTGGCTCTTTGTCTGCTTAGTTGTCTAAACTCTCGGATTTGGACTAGATAAACTGAACAAGTGAAGGGGAGTGGCAGATTTTGGGAGAGGTCAGCAGCTGCCATTTTCACCAGCAGATGGTTGTTCCATCGGTTTAGCCCTGGAGGCAAATTGAAGGGCTCAAACGCTTTAAACCACAATGATAAATTCACTGTTCTGCATATTGTCCCTGCCCTTGTACAGCAACGGTACTTGGGGACAAGCTATAAGGTGATCAGGGTTAACACAGAGAAGATTAGTTGTAATCTGATTCAGCTTTCCCAGTCGAGCAGACGATGCAGCCTTGTGATGCTGTGCTGGCAGATGGAGGTTGTGCAGGGTCATTCAGCAGCGGTGGCACTGCCCACTTTTCATTCTAGTATTTAATGACTTGTGCACGTTCAGTGTCCTCTAGGAAGCAGAGAGACAGCTTCAGGATGAACCTTCTGCACTGGGTGAGGGCTGTGTCCCTGGGATGCTGCATTCCTTCTTTCTCAGACAACAGTGAATGAAATTTGGCTTCATGTTGAACATCTGCACCTATAACAGCAGTGAGCCTCTAAAATATTACTCAGGTGCTATTCTGTTTCTTCTCGACTAAGGCACCACCTTGTGGTGCAGATCAGTGGACTGGCAGCTCTAAAGCAAGGTTGAGTGCAATCTGTGGATGTAAGGTTTCACATTTGTGAGGTATTTCGTAGATAATCACGAAGACCTCACAATTTTGAATGTAACCGTGGCTGTACTGGAATCCTGCTGTTTTACATGTTAAATTTTCTAGAATTTATCTGTATTTACTCATGGTTGGTTTGTGTTGTTTGATGATTTGGTAATTGATTGAAATCTGTTCTTTGTATGTGTATATTCTTGAGCAAGTTGATAATTTGGGAGTGTCACTGTACTGGTGTGTAACTGTGAGGTGATGGTTGCATCATGCTGTGCTTCAGCAATGTGCCAAATGGATTGGGATACTGGGGAGAGGATAAGAAACAAAAATATTACTAAATCAAGTTGTGGAAATCCGTACTCATGAGGTTTCTTATACATGCCTAACAATGTACTTGACTTTTTGTAACTTTCACTGCTTTTGAAGCAAATTAAATGAATTAATTGAGCTGCCTTCATTTAATCTGAGATGAAGGGTTTTGTCTGCTTACTGGTAGAACTGATTCTATTTATATTTATTCCCTAGTAATAGCTGGTGCCACAGGAACGTTCTGAAGGTTTTTAATAATGCTTTTGAGGGGATGCATGGAGGAGAATAGTGGAATTTCTTGGGGATCAAGATCCATTGTTCTCTATGGGATTACCAGTGGTAGGATAAAGGCTTTTTTCATAGAACAGAAACAGATGAACTGGTCTTACAGAACACTTCCCAGAGTGAGTTAATACAATGCATGGATTCATGCTGTCAGCAGTTGCATTTTGATTAGTTTTGTGTCTAACATGAGAATGTATAATTGAGAAAACAACTCTGATTTTTCAGTAGGAAGCAGCATCTTCTGGTTTGCTTGTATTCCTTTTATTTCCATCCTGGTTGTCTTTGTTTCTTTGCCTTTATCAGGAGGAGGAATAACAATCAATAGTAGAACTCTACACTGCAAAAAGAGAAAAAAAACAACAGCAACAAAAAAAAGCTGTCAGATTTCATAGGGAAAGCCCTGGTAAAAGACACACAAAGGGAACACCCAATCTATGCATATTTAGTGAGTAGTAGAATGGACAGGAAGAGTCCTACAGTGGTGCTATATTTCCATTTTTTAAATCACGAGTGCTCTACCAATATGATTCAGCTGTATGTATTTCTCTGAGTAATTCTCCAACCTGCTTCTGACCATCTCCTTTTTTCCACTTGTACTAAATGAATAATAAACCATCATACTGCACCAACATAATTACCCTCATAGCAGGAGAAGGTTCCACTTGATTATTTTCTCTTTCTACAACTTTCTGAACAAATACATGCAGGCAACAAACCATGGTTGTTAGTGGGAAGTCAGACCTACTGAATGTGACACAAATAGACTGAATGTTTGTCTGCAGTGGATCTAATGTATGGTATTGACTCTCCTGAGGCCAGGCCATTACAGCTGTGTTCACCTATTGAAATAAACTTTCTGTCCTATTTTGCAAGAGAAGCTGAGTGCTATGGGTATAAGGCATTCAACTGAAATTCAGAAGACTCGAATTCCAACCTCTACAGAAAATTTATCTGATTGTTTTCTAGACAGGTAATACGTCAGTATGAGGTATTACTTTGCATATGATTGTCAGATGCCTCCTTTTTCTATCCTTGATTCATCTTTTGTAATTACATGGTAAAGGTGTTATCTCCTATGTTGTCTGAATAATACATTGTATGACACAAACTTAATGCCTATTTTAATATAAACAAGCCATTGTGAGAAATAATGGTAAAATTAAGCAAGAAGAGGAAAAATCCTAATAAAAGGGAAGCACAGTAGCAAGACAGCTAGTACTATTTACCCTCACCAAAAATTTGTTGGGAAAGTAAATGTTCTGTATTTTACATTTATAAATTTCTCGTTAATATCTGGAATTCCAAAAGGTATCCTCATTTAATGCCTAAGGTTTCATGTTGAAAAAATGCTAGAGCTGGTTTTTATTTTTTTTGTCTGTTTGTTTTGTTTCTGTTTTGTTTTGTTTTTTTCTTTTTCTTTTCATTTAGTTCTGTAGATAGGCATTTAGTGTTTAATGCTGCAATGATATAACTCTATATTTTTTATTTTTAAAGAAATGAGTGCTTTAGCCATGTGATGATGAGACTGATGCACAATGCCTGATCAGGACAAAAAGCTGAAGAGCACAGAAAAAGCAACAGACGAAAAACCTCATGGGATTTCTATGAGGTATAGTATCTGATGTCTTACTTTGTTTGAACTTCAGCAGAACCCGCGTGGAATTTGTACTAGCTGCCAAAGCAGAATGCTTTAATTTGAAATGCAGTATAAACATGACAACTGTTACTCTGGTCACAAAGTTTATTTACACCTCTGTTGATTTAAGGCATTCTGGTGAGGTTCTAAATTCTTTTCCATGCAAAATGAGGACAGTAGACAATTTTATTTTCTGTCAGTAGCATTGTTTATTGATTTTCTTTACTCTTAAGAAGTACTTTTATGTAACTATTAATATATTATATACTATGCTGTTGTGTTTTGTTCTAGGGACTATTCTGACCTTCAAAGACTTCAGTCTATCTTAAATGCTCCATCAAGTAAACAACAGGTATAATATATATATATTTAAATAATAATAAGTTATATAAACACAATTATATAATTATATACATAATATTTATATAATAATAGCTATTATTAAACATGCTGTATAACTGTATAATCACAAATACAGTTGACTATGGTTTGTAGCACATGCTTGTGATATTGTTGTGTTCCATTATGATTAATTGTGTTAGTAAAATCTTGTGTAGTGTATGTGGTGTCCTTTTTTTTTCCTTCCCCCTTGGCAATATTATAGCTTCTCTGTGAGATAAATCCTACTCAGAAAGTTTGGAAGAATGAAGCTGAGCCAATTCCTGTGCTATTCTGCCATAATCATTATTTAAACAGGAAAATTATTTGTTATAATCTCGAACACGTTGTATTCAGGTACTAACAGACGCAGTCAAGTAGCCTTGTGGATTAATTTTCTTCAATGCCCTTCCAAAATTTCTGTAGAAGGTAGGATTAGAGATTTATTAGTTACAATATATAATAAAGTAACATGTAATAAAGTAAGAGTAATAAGGAACAGAAAATTAAAAACCAGCATTTTAATCATAAGCAATTCGTCTTCAGAGAATAATAATTCAGCTAAAACTCTTCTGGGCATAAATATAAGTGCTTGAAACTTTTAGGATATTGTAAAATCTTCACCTCAAATCATTTGAAGCAATGAAAACCAACATGTGAAGATGAGTATGAGTCCTGGGAGTACCAAAGTACTTTATCTCTTTCTATTCTGTAACAAGAATATGACAAAAGTTAGGGAACTGTCCATGGAATACAGGAGCTATTCATTTCCTTTCCTGGGTAGAAGCATGAATTGCTTCTGAGCCGAAAGCTGAAACATCAATTTCTACGACCTAAAATATGGAGGCTGTGCACATAGATAATGTGTGTGTTGGAGATTCTCTTGAGCTTTGCTGTTATAAATTTTAGAAGGCAGCTTTCTTTACATTTCATGTATCTCCATGTATTTGTTTTCCAACCTTGCTTTGCATCAGTTTTCTACCACTTCAGTATCACGTGATGTATGTGTTTGTATTTTACAATGGCAGTTATAGATCAAAGGTTTAACAGCATCTATAGTTCAAGTGAGAAACTGAGAAAAGATGATTTTGCTTGTTAGCATTTTTGTAAAACTGTTTTGTCTCATCAGTGCCTCCTCTTTCCTCCTTAGCTTTCAGCTATACATTTTGAAAATGGTCAAATCAACATAACAAGATCTCTGCAAAATGTCAGAAGTGATGGACAAAAGCTCCATCGTCAATGGCAAGAGTCAACTGAAGCTGTTGAGCTTGAAAACTTTAGGTAAAAGAAAGAGTCAATATGATGACACTTTTGTGTCAGTATGATGTCATATTTCTGAACATCTTTTTGTGTCTTAGTCTTGTTGTGTAAATCATTTATATTTTGTGTCTCTTTGTGTTTCATGTTAACCTTCTGTGATGTTAATGATGCAATTTTATTTTTTCTAAACCTAACTGAATATTTTTGCATTGTAAGTTTGACGTGTTCTCCTATTCAGTAGAGTGAACTGTTGAAAGTTAATATGTTCAATTTAAATAAAGTAATGGTTTGTTTGGAAAGCTTTTATTATACCATTATAATAGATTCACATTATGAAAGTCAGACTGTTCTTCAAAATTATTACTGTATGGAAATCTGAAATTATGCTATTCTATTGCAAGTGCTTGTATGGCACTTCTTTATTTGTCTTATTAGTGTTAAGTTTTGACTTGTTAATACATAATTACCAGCTCAGCATTTTCCTTTTTTTTTTTCTTCCTTTTTTTTTTTTCTGCCATTAGTGTGACCTACAAGAATGAGAGAAATTTTAGCAAACATCCCAAACATAAGCTGTTTCAAGATATTTTTATTGCTTTAGTTAAGAACAGATTTAACTGCAGGTCAGTATATTAAACACATTCATTTCCAATGAGGAGACATCACTCTTTCTTGCTTTAATCAATGAACAAACGTGCATGGATAAGGCCTGATATGTATGTTTCATCAATAGATGTCTGTGTGGAAATTAGTAGCTTTATATTTTTACATAATCTGAGTTATAATTTTAAAATGATGATTTTGGTATTCGCTTTGAAGTCAAAATGCTTGGGTGGCTGGGAGTGAAGAAGGAAGGATGGAGTATTTTTTTGAAATTTGAACAGCCAAAGTTCTAACAACTGCTGTGTTTCCCTTGATAGTTTGTAATCTGTAGTTTGTTTTTCTAAATAATTTCATTCTTATTTTGATTTTTTAATTTGCATTTTATAGAAAAAGCCCTTTCTTAGACTGCTCTCACTTGGATGAGCAGGAAAATTTTGCAAGATCTTCAAAAACGGAGGAGTAAAGAACGTTTCCTGAAGAGAATCTCAGAATTTCAGAATTTGTATTAATATTTACCACTGCTATATGCTGTATTTTTCCTTTTTGAATATTTTATACTCTCTCTCTATATATAATATATAATATATAATATATTATACATTTTATGAAGAATTCTCAGCGCAAAAACTTGAAGGAGGAATCCTAGCATTTAATTCTGCTAATATGTGACAAAAAGATTTTACAGATGTACTTGAAAAATAGCACAAAATCTGCATAGTTTGCTTGGACCCCTTGGCAGAATTAAGTGAGGAACCATCTTATCTTTGATAATTTAAGTATGATTACAAAGGTGATTTAGTTGCCCTTTGTAAATATTTTATCATGGATGTGATGCCACTGCAGTGGTTCAGAATTGTAGAAGCTGTCACCCTGGCCTGCATTACACACTTTTGCAGGTGTAACTATGTTGATTGGAATGCCAAAAAAAATCCAGCACACTTACTTACCAACATCGCTGTGTTGGAAGAAGTTGGAGATGATTCTGTTGGCAAGAAAACTGTGAAAGTGCAATCAGCTTAGGTTAAGTTGTTTGGATATGAAGTTTAACGAAGCAGACAGAAAAAAATCCTGCTGGCATATGCTGAGTATTACACTAAGTTCTCTAGTAACATGGAATGTAAATGTAGCTATAGTAGAAGAGGTCTGCAGATGTCGACCAGGCTCAGAGAATTACTGTCTCTGCACAGAAATGTGACAAATTATTTGCTCCATTGAAGATATTAACTGTCAAGAGTCAAAATGTTTTGAAAGAATAACTTTGAAGAACCACCATTTAAAGTAAGCTGAAAATACTTTTCAAATCTGACACAATAACTTTTGCCTGCCAGTATATTGTTGCTGCCCATGAAAATTATGCACTTTTTTGAAGTGGCCGAGTATGGAAGCATAATGAAAAATACTATTATTTTGGGCAGAATGTTGGCATAGAAGGGGTGAGATTTTGCTAGTATCTGTTTGCAAAACATTTATTTTTATCAAAATATTTTTATCCATTGGCATCTTTCCCAACTGCAAATGATAAATTGAGAACTGCCATATCATGTAGACTTCTGTTCCTTGGAAACTTGCCCAGATACAGATTCTTTCCTCTCAGTTAAAACAACAAAAAAGTCCCTGAAGATATCTGAATTTAGGTTTATTTTAGATGGGAAAATGGTGATATATACCTTCAACAGACAATGGAAATAGTTATTCTGTTACTGGTATTTATACAGGGCTGCTGTCCCTGGATGCTTTGTACTTTCTTCCAAGTCTTGGTCTTGAACTGTATGCCGAAACAAAAAGGAGGAAATTCTATTAGGAAGTATAATCCTGTATTGAGAATATTTAAATTTATCAATTTGTCACTATGTTGGAATATAAATGGTAAAGAATTGCACAGAAAGGAATAGAATTCTGCGATGTTGTATATTGTTGTTACAGGCCAATAATCTTATAGTCATTTGCTTCCTGTATCAGAATCTTTTGTGTGTGTTTGTACCTCTTTATTGTATTTGCTTTATGTTTAGGATATTTATTTTACAGGGAATGGGTTAATCAAGCTCCATCCATCCATTTTCTTAGAGTATTAATCTGCCTGAGATTATTAATAAGAGATCCATGCTATCAGGTCTGTATGTCGAAGTATTTTTTTTCTTGCATAAGAGGATGCATTTACGCATCATGCTTATGGTTGTGTTGTTAAACACATATAAATCTGTACATTCTTGTGAATGCATACTTATTACGTGTATGTATGGATATACCTTTATTTCTATGTCTGATGATACAAGTGAGTTGCAAACAGGTTGCAAGTATGAACTCTCACTGCTATTGGATAACTTGCTCAATTTCTGGTATATATTTTGTCACTTCTGGTGTTGCTAACCCTAATAAATAATCTTTAAATTTCCATAACAGATGATTTGGCCATTGCCCAGAGCCCTAGACTACGTATTTACTTTACCTCTCTGTATAGATATGTAAAACTTCCATAATGTAGCAACTGAAGAAAACTGAAAGCTGCCTATTTTTTCTAGCAGCCCAGTTCTCTGAATTACAAACATACAGCTTTAAAACGTTTTTCTGACAATTATACTTGTTATTCATAAGACTAAACCTAGACATCTGATATTTGTTTTAATGTATGTCTTTTTAATGTGTACCAAAGATTATACTTAGTATTCTGGTTTTAGAACCTTTCAAATTTCATTCCTATAATTTATTTATTTACTTACTGTAAGTAATTCTAAACTCTGAAATTGCTAAGCATATCCAAAATTCATTGTCTTTGTTGCTAGAATTAACGTTTCTCAGCACTCATGACAATCAGGGTACTTATGTTCAAATATCTCTTACTGCAGTGTTTTCTGTATTTTGATCCTTTTTTGTTCATTTGTTTGTTTCCTTTTAGGAAATTCTCTACAGCTTGGGTGGGATTGAAAATCTAGCTCAGGTAAAATTCCTCATGGAAATGCTGTCTACAAAGTTGTATGCTGCTTTATTATGAGTGGAATGAAATACACTGTAAAAAGCAGTGTACGTATGCTCTTGTTTTTTGGAAAGAAGTGTATTCCTCTGCTTGCATATAAGCAGTTGATGTGCTTTTTCACTAGTTCATAAAGGATCTGCCCTTATAACTTAGCAGTATTTAACCCAAGGCTTTTCAATAGAAGTCTTAACAAAGGCCTCCTGAGCTAAGAATTACAGAAGTCAGCACAATTGATTCATTCAAAAGAAACTGTAGACTTTTGAAGGAAGATGTTTAAAAGCCCCCTCAAATTAAGCAAATGACTTCTCAAAGGTAAAAGCATAGCAATACACTGGTTAAACAGATGGAAATTTGTGAACATTATCACTAATCAACTGCTGATTGTTATTGCCCTAGGTTAGCATTTCTTTACTTCTGAATTTTAATACTTGCTCTTCAATAAGTGGGAGCTGCCCATGTATCAGTCAAATATGGCATATCTTAAATATGCTTGAAATTGAGACTGATTGTTGGGAGTTTGCATTCATGAAAAATCAGAATTTGTACATTTTGTTTAAACAAATGTATCTTTCTGGAATGCAACTATCATTCATTCATATTTACCGTGCCACGTGCTTATTTCAAATAAGTATTGGTGTGCTATAGCTCCTGCTGCAGACAGTCACCTGTCTGAAATGTTCTTAATGTTATGGGAGTCAAAGATTGTTTCTAATATAGTTTTCATTCAAGTAGTTTGATGATTTTTTGGTGATATGGTTTCACATAACTGTTTTCATTTTCAAGTGTTTTGAGGTATATTGGTAGAAAGCACTAATTAAATTATTATTACCGATGATACTTTACATAGTGTACTGCTACTGTAATTCTAGCCTTTCTGTACTATATGCTTGAAACCAATTTATATTACCTATGCAGTGTTTTGGAGACTGCAAAATACCACCACATTAAGGATTTCTCCAATATTGAAGGATTGTAAATATATAAAGACCAGTATGTAAAGACCAACATGTAAGTGATGCTGAGAATCTCATCGTGATTTTGTGTGCTAACAGACTTACATCCTTGTGATAATTTTCATTTCTTGGATGATTATGTTTCAGTAGGTAGCTATTAGGGAAATATAAAAAGGTGGACCATCATTTCCCACCTGTTGGATATGTTCAACCAACCCCACAGCTCCTGCTGGTCACCATTGTATATGTTGTGCAGAGTCTGAAGCTGTGGACTAGCTTTTCCAAACAGTGGCCAATAAGATGCTTATGAAAAGTATGAGAATGGGAACATCAAGTGATAATTCAGTTCTACAGAAAACTCTTTTCAAACTCACGTAGCTTGTAAAAAAGGAATTTTGGCCCTAGAAGTAATGTTTTTGTATTTACTGCTCTTTAACAGATTTTTCACGGGTGGAAATTTTTCATTTGATTTCGAATTCTTGTACTTCTAATACCTCTTCTGTACTTTGACAAGTTTTACAGCTAAATATGAGTCACGTTGAGAATGTGCGTTTTTATGAAACAGATGCACCATCTACCGGCTGTTACCACACATAACGCCCTGGGTCTATGAATTAATTATTTAATTAATTTGTTTCCCCTCTTGTAGTATATGGAAACAGTAGCAAATGGCTATCTAGATTGTGGAGAAGAGAAACATGTAGACAAGTTGGTCAACATGACATGTAAGTGATTCCGCTAACATAAATAGTTAATAAAGTTTTATTAAGATAATAGTTAATAAAAACATAATAAAATGCTCTAATGATATTTCTCTATGAGGTTAAAAAATGTTGAAAATACTTGAAATGCCTGTAATTAATATATTACTAGATTCATCGTAGGCATCATCATGAATGTATGAAGATACTGACATTTTTGTGGAACAGCATGTCTTGTTTTGATGCGCGTGTAATATATCTTAAGAAATTAATAGTTGTAAGAAATAAAATAACAGAGTAAAATGAGCTAGTCATGGCTCAAATAGCTTACGCTTCTTTTATTATGAAATTAATAAAATGAAAAATGCTATGTGTACAACTCCAAAAGATGGGACTGCCTTTGTTCCGTAGACATTCTTCAAAAGATTGCTGCTGTTAAAAATCAAAGAGAATGGGTTATAGCAAGTGGAGCACATAAAGTAAGTGCTTTATAAAATTACTTACCAAAACCAATTAGCTACTTAACTAAATGACTTATCCACTTCAGACTTAGTTAACGCTGAACTCCTAATAATGCTAAGTTGGCAGAGTAAGATAATCTAAATTCTGTTTTCTTGGTATGAGTTAGCATAATATACATTTTTTTCTTGTGTATGACTTAATTGATCTAATGCATGGTTATTAATTGTTCGAAGTAATTGAATCCTAAATGTTTCGAATAAACCAATTCCAGTAGTCGAGTTTACACTGTCCTGAACTGCATATTATTATGGCATAACTTGTTTTTAAATTTCTGCTAGGATTATTCACTTAGACAACACTGTGTGCCAACCTTGCTAGAGATTACAGTTAACATAAGGGTCTACACTTAATGTATTTTAATGCTGATTCCTGGCCAAACTCAGTAATGTTATAGATAAAATCAGTATAATTGGTGATTTGTCATTCTATTATGTTGAAGTTGGAGATTATGAATAAGTAGTATTTTTAGAAGATATAGAAAATATGATTTTTTTCTTTGATATACATCATTAACAAAATATATATGAGGTCTAAAATTATGTACTGCATAATTTAATTACAGGCTTAAAAATAGCTTTTTACATCAGACGGTCTTAATCTAGAGTTTTGAAGTGTTTTGCGTGGGAACAGTTCTTACAAAGTTACATTAAATTGGACAGACACTTGAACAGTCATGAGAGATACATCCTTAAATGTGAAACATCTTTGTTTGTCCTAAGTCTCTTTGTATTTGTATGTACCTGGAGCTTATTTTAAAAGTCCCTGAAACTTTTATTGTATTCTTTTAGACACTTGTATCTTAATTTTCAAAATTTATGACTTTTCAGTACATCTTTTTTTTTTTTTTTTTTTTTGAGTCATAGAAGAAAAATGTGAAATTTATATTCATTTATCTTGTTCCACATTTCATTTTCTAGACCTTAGTAAATTTGTTATCAGCCAGAGACAGCAATGTGCTTCTGGGTGCTCTCCTTGCCCTGATTAGCTTAGCAGAAAGGTAGGCTCAACTTCACATGCTGTTCAAAATAAGCGTCTTATTGTTTTGTCTTGATATAATATTAAAACTGCTGCTTGCGTGGAAGACTTCTTCAAAAAAAAAAAAAAAAGAAATCTTGTTCTAGGAAGTGTGTTTCATTTTACATTAAAACAGTAAGAAAGAGAAGTTAAAAAGACTTTACTAGCTTCTAAGTAATTTACACTTCTCACTTGTGTGGAGAAGTTTGCAAGGCAGGAGTCATGGGAATCCCTCTGTTATCCCTGTTCAGGATTCTGTAATTCTTACTGATTTACACCTGTATAAAAATATTTTATATTAAGCTCAATAGAACAGTAGTCCACAATAACCAAAACTAATACTCTTCAATGTAGTAAATTATCATATAATTGTTTGAGTTGAATGGGACCCATAAAGTTCATATAGTCCACTCCCCCTGCAATGAAGAGGGACACCTTCAGCTACATCAGAGTGCTCAGAACCTATGCATAATGAATACATACATCTATGTACATGTATCTTCTCTTTTCTAGTGACCATTTTAAATAAAGATGTTTTTTTTTTTCTCTTCTGTTGTGAGCAGGAATAGCGGAAGGAAAAAGGGAAGATACAACATCTTTCATTCCCAACAACTTAATGTATTCCAGACTTGTATAACAATTTTGTCATTTAAATGAAAAAAAAATGAGGAAAATTGTGAAATTGAAAAGAGTCAGCAAAAAGTTAACTACTAACATTTCTGTTTTTTTGTTTTGTTTTCCCCAAATGAATTTCATTCTATTTCTGTTTCAATTTATGGATTATTAAAATATACATAGATTTTAATAGTTGAAATAATATTTTAGTCTTGATGAACCCCATTTGCTTGATTTCTAGCAGGAAACAAATTAAATACACTTGCATCTTTACTTTTATGCATTCAGATGTTCACTTTTATGTTTTTTTTTCCTAAGAAAGTCAAAAACCATTGTAGTGACAGACTTGACATAACATATCTGTGGCTCTAAGTATTTGTGATATTATTAGATAAGATTGGAGGAAGAGATACTGGTCAAAACAGTGTTTAAGGAATGAGATTAAAGAGCATTGTGTTTTTGGTATACTTTAATTTGATATAAATGCCAAGAATAATCAATTTGCAGTCCAGAATGTAGGGAGAAGATAAGTGAGCTCACCATTGTTGAGAACTTGCTGGTGATATTACGTGAATACGATTTGCTTTCTAAAAGGTGAGAGTTCACTTATGGATTAATTATGTTGAAGTACTTTTGACTTTCTCATTTAGAGATATATTTATTTAGAGGAATTAGATAATGTGCCATTTTAATATTTTCAGGGTGAAGTTCTAAAACCTACGTATTTTTTTCGGTTACAGTAATGGTAAATAGTTGATATAGTGACGTATTTTCCAGTAATTCTGTTATAGACTCACTTTCTGATGATGTTCTACAGTGCAAATAAATTGTAATGTTACTATGAAGTGATAGAAAAATGATATATATTATTTATATATATCTCCTCTTAACTGCTGAAACCTGAACGGTTAGATGGAAAGCGTCTTGAGCTCAGTTCAGATGTTGAATATAAATTAGTAAAAAACTGCAATTCGGGTAGCTGCTGCAGTTTATGCCTTGTAACATTTTGTAAACATTTTATTCAAACCATACAGGTGAAGAATCCAGGTTCAGGTTATTCAGTTTCCACTGATGGACTTTACACTTGTACACATACTTTACACATGCAGTACTACTTGTTTTACTTGTAATGTCATTGACAAGAAGTTTTCTTTAAACTCTTCTTTTTTTTTTTTTTTTTTTCAATATGTGGTCTATTTTGTTTTTTAAACGTTTGCTGAATTTTCTCCTCTTTGCTGACAATACAAATTAACAATGAATCTCTTACTGAATTTTTTAGGCTTACAGCAGAGTTGTTACGTCTCCTCTGTGCTGAGTCACAAGTCAAAGAACAAGTTAAAATTTATGAAGGAATTCCAGTTTTGCTCAGTTTACTCCATTCTGATCACATCAAGCTTTTGTGGAGTGTAGTTTGGATTCTGGTACAGGTTTGTGAAGACCCTGAGACTAGCGTGGAAATCCGGATTTGGGGTGGAATCAAGCAGCTACTTCATATATTACAGGGGTAGGTTTTCTTTCCTGAGCATTTTGCCAATTATGTGAGAATGTATCATCTTTTGAGATACATTAGATCACTCTCATTTTATCTAATAGCACTGCATCTAATAGTCTTGCTCAGTTGTGTCTGATGTCAATAGAAATTAAAAAGCAATTTTAAATGTAATGAAAAGTCTGGATTTTTTTTTTTTTTCAACTGTACATATTTCATTGTTCTCTTACAGTGTTTTTCATGTTTTTAATTTAATTTTTTTTAATTATTTTTTCAGGGATATAAATCTTGTTTCTGATCGCTCTTCAGTTGGAAGTTTATCTAGTGCAAATGCAGCAGGGAGAATTCAACATCTTCATTTGTCAGACGATTTGAGTCTTGATGAGATACAAGAAAATACTTTCTCCCTTCAAGCAGGTTGGTTTACAAGGCATAGTTCTCTCTTATGTGTTCACTTACACCTTGTGCAAAGGGATTCAAACTATTTCAAAACTGAAATAAAAACATTTATACCTGCTAGTATTTGTACTCCCACCTGGCATAGTAGCACCAAATCAGCTCTGCTTTTTTCTAAATGTGCAATATCAGCACATATTTTTAAACACTGCTTTTTTTATTATTTTTTTTTTTTAAGAAAGAAACAAACGATATAATATTGAGCACACAGAAGTCATTATGTTTCCCCTCCCTGTATAAACATCTCTTATTTTTTTATTTAATTGTTTTTAGCCTGAGATTCATTTTATTTCATCATATTGTTCCCTCTGTTGAAAATTACTCTAGTATGTCAGTAATGAATTGATTATAGCAGAACAAATTCAGAGTGGTATTTGAAAGAGAGAAGTGAGGAACTGTTTACTGACTAAAACCCTCATGTATCATCCACCCTGTGCTTCTAGAGGGATGCAGTGTTAGAAGAGCTGAGCATGAAGATGATTGTGGGAAAAAAAAGGAGGAAGTAGAGTGAAAGTGTTTTTTTTTTTTTTTTTTTTAATCTCTATTACTCCCTATCTAAATATATTCTAACTGGTGATTCATTAAATTAATTTTCTTCAAATAATTGATTGTATTTTGCTTGTGATAATGTGACAATAACTGGTAAGCAATTTCCCAGTATCTTCACCCATGAGCTTTTCTATCCTATTTTCTCCTTCTCGTCTGTTGAGAAGGAGCAGTGAATGAGTGGTAGGGTGAGCATTTGGCCCTTCCCTGCTTTGCCATCAGAATATCTTTATGAATCTGGCCCTAAATATTACATCTGAATTTTTGTTCTAGCATGTTGTGCTGCAATTACTGAACTGGTGCTCAATGATACTAACGCTTACCAAGTAGTACAGGTAGGAAGACTTTATTCAGTTAAGTAAGGCATAATTGTTTAGGATTTGACTTATTTGTTCTTATTGGTCACCATAATTTAATTAACAAGCAGAATATGTTTAAATGTGATTGGACAATATTGCTCTGTATAACTTTCATATACATTTTCTATTATAGTATATTTTTTCATACATTTATTAACACATAGATATACACAAAGATATCAACATATGTATGTTTAGAATAATAATAGATATCTTTTCTTATGGATTATTTTGGTTGACATCTCCTGACATGATTGTGCTGCAATTTTGCTGCAGATTAGTAAGTGTCGTCATGGAATTATCTGAGAAATACAAACTCTTAGTTCCCAACTGTGCAGCAGAGTGTTGTGTTTTTTCACAGAAAAACTTCCGTTTTCCTCAGAGTCCTGTATTTCTGAGAAAACTTCCTGGCACTCCATCCCTAGAGGTGTGCTTCTGAACAGCATTTTAAAATGTAATATTTTAATCAGTTCAGGCTATGGTTCTTTAAATCGTTCTTTAAAATCTCTGGTATGTATTACATGCATTGCCAGACAAAAATATTTAGAACAGTAATTCCAGCTATAATCCATCACTTATATATTAGCTTAAAATCCAGATAGAGGTACTCCTAAAAGGAATTGAGAGAACAGAGAGTCCTGAATATTTTAGGTAAAGAAGTTCATGTATATGTCAAAAATATTGTTCAGGTAGAATGGAATGGAAGTAAGTCTAGAAAAAAATATTATCTATATATTTAAAACATTAAAATTGTTAGTAAACCATAAAATTACATTAACTTTAAAGCTTCACGTGTTTTAGGCTAGTCTGGTTTCATCAAAATAAAAATCTCTCTTATTTGAAGTTGTTACACTTTGAAAACATTGCAATTCTTGGGAATCCTACTGCAGACTCACTCAAGCTATCTTGTCTGGTGTCTCTGCAGCTTATGATACTGCTTCATTGTATGTTTGTAAGCTGTTTTGTAGTGTCTGTTTAAGTGTTAGGACAGTTTCATTCTTATATAAGTAAGAAATGAAGTAAACTTCATTTAAGTTATTTCAGGTTATAAATCCAGTATGGACTAGGAGGCTGAGATTTTGCAAATCAGTATTAGATTCTGATTTATCTAAAGTAACAGTGTTTTTTATTCATGGTTTCTGTGCAAAGGAATGCTATTGATGTTGGCCTTTCTCTGTTTCCAGGCAAATGGAGTATATATAATAGCAAAACTGGTTTTACCAGACAAAGAAAAGAATGCTGAAAAAGCTTATTTATTACAGGTAATTTCTTTTAGTATAACTACATGTTGAAATTCCAAAACAGTCCCTGAGATTTTTTTTTGTTGTTTTGTTGTTTAAAAGTTTATTCTAAAATGCAGAAGACCTCTTGCTTGAAGAGAAATTAGAACAAAATCAGTAATAACAAATAGTTCAAGAAGTAAAAACTCAATTGTAATTCAGTTTACGGTACTTTATTCTGATCTACTTTGTTTCTCACACTTTATATAGTGTGAAGGGAAATGAATTTTTTTCCTTTGATAGTCTCTCCCCTGCTTCTTCAGGCTTCTCAGCATTAGATCCTTTTCTTGTGTGCTTTGGTCTTCACTGACGTTCAGTGAAGTCTTGATATTGTACTAATATCTGCTTCTTTCTGGAGCATCCTACTGCAGCTGTTAAATACAGGAAAATTTCACATGAAATAGAGCAAATTTAAATGTAGAATAAATACATAGCAAGTAAGTGTAGAATGATTCTTATTTTTGAAAGAGATTAATTCTCAGTTAGAGGCATTTCCTTACTTCCACTGTTTCGGATGTCAGCATCTTATTTCCATTTAATCTACTTCACAATCATCTTTCTTTAGTCAGCCATGGTGTATAGCAAGTAAAGTAAATGATTCTTGATGCAGAGAATTCAGGATGCATTATATAAAATTGTATTTATTAACTACCTGTCAGTGGTTGTTTAACAAACAAACTTTCTTCAGTAGACATAATTGAGAAACTTTTCTCCATTCTTTTTTTTTTTTGTTCCCCCTAAATAATCTTGCCTATTTTTAAAGAATAGAATGTACTTAAAAAACTGTTTTTACTCATTTCATTATCATGCTAATGATGTAATCTACCTAGACATTTAAGGAAAGAGGTTATTGAACTGTTGGGAATCCCTTATGTTTATCGTTGTCTTTTTTATTTATGTATAGATTTGTCATTAATTTTAGCTTTTCCTACTGTAGTGCTATGCTTTCAGAGCCCTGAGATTTCTCTTCAGTATGGAAAGAAATAGACATATCTTCAGAAGGTATACTAATAAAATATTTTGTGAAACTCCTTTTCAACAGCTTTCAGAAGGTATCATTGCCATCAGAAAGATAATGTTTTTAAATGACAGTTATTTTCAGCAAAACTAGTAAGTTACAGACAACTTCTGTCCAGTCTGCAGACACAGATAGATTTTGCTGCTTTGTATTAGTGCCAGCCTACAGGATGTACACATTCAGTGTGGGGACTTCTATTTCTGTGCATGTCAGAGAACCTAGCTCTGTAGGTCCTCTTTCTTCTCCTGTGAAGCAAGGTTTAAAATATGTAGAGGACGTTTAAAACTGTTGGAGATAAACCGTAATTTCATCTGAAGATTATCAGATATAATCTACAGTCCTGGATAGTGACAAATAACTGGCAAAATTAATTTTTTTTGCTGCTTAGCCCTCCAGTCTTTCACATGGGAAGGATTTTACATCAAGACAGTTTACTTAAGAGTGTTAAAAAAAGACTTGGATCAATAAGTGGAAAATGTCTTTCATCAATTAGCCATTTTTTCTAATTAGCTTACGGTTTCACCAGGTAGATTACAAAGACTGTGTGAAATCTAACACTTTAGGGTAGTACTTATACTGCTTATGACAACTACGTGGCAGCAGTATTTTTGAATGATTTTATTCTATATTATATATTCCTAGAATTCTAAATAAAACATATATCTCATTTTTACTTAAAAAAAAAAAAAAAGAGTTTTTTTGTACTGAAAAAGGATCTCAGTCTGTAATCAGTATTGATGATGGCTGTCAAGTTTTTAAAGTGATAAAAACTTTATTTGTCTGCTTGTTTTTTTTTTTTCCCCAACCCCAAATGACTTACTTTTCCATATTTTCACTTCTTTTAGAATGTTAAATAGAAACTGACCTCCAGTTAAGCGTATCAGTAATCAAAATACTGTGTTGTATCTACTAGCTTACATGCCTTTCTTTTCATATTTTAGACTAGATTTCCTGGGACAAAAATTCTAAGATGCATATTGTGATTCTTTAAATGCAGAAAAATTTTAAACCTATCAAAGGTAGAAGGAGCTCAGATAAGTTAACTATGAGCATAGTGTAAAATACTACAAGAAAAAATACAAAAGTAACTGGAAGCTTGGGACTTGCATTGACTGTAAAGAGGCTTGTAGTGTTCGGAGAACTGGCATTTATAGCAATATCCAATCCATGGGCTGAAGTCTAGCTTTTAAAGGTTCTTCAGTTCCTATATGTGTGTGCTGAGTTAAAAGAGTTAATATCTGAATACATCATTTAAGAATAAGTGTATTATTTACAAGATTTCAAAGTAGGAAGTAATGATAAACACTTGCTGTAGATTAATTGCTATTGTGAACATTTTCTGAGGCACATAAAAATGTTAAATCTTTGTAGACTTTTTCCTACTGACTTGTTTGAAATCTTCATTGATATTGGACATTATGTGCGTGATATTAGTGCTTATGAAGAGCTGGTGTCAAAGCTGAATTTATTAAAGGTAAGTAAAGAGCTTTGTAGCTTTAAGAAGCTGTATTCTTTGCATATTCTTAGCACAAGAAAGACTTGAAATATTTTATACGTACTTATTTGTCATTTAATGTATAACCAGGAGGATGAATTGAAGCAAATTGCTGAAAGTATTGAGAGCGTCAACCAGAATAAAGCACCTACAAAACATATAGGCAATTATGCAATTTTAGAACACCTTGGCAGTGGAGCTTTTGGAAATGTATATAAGGTAAGCTTTCCTTTTGGTTCTGGTGTAGAGGTTGGAGAGGAACCTTCATGAAGAAGGTTTAATACCTGTTTTAAGCACAAATCTCCTTTGAACTTCAGTAGGAGAGTGTAGTTACCAGAAGGCTGTTATCCCTCCGAGCTTGTTGTTAACAGATGTCCATTTCTTTTAGTGTTTGCTGTGATTATGTTTGTCACCTCTTGTATTTATAGGATTGATCAGTATATTTCTTAGATTTACTAGTTTTACTTTGTATTGATTTCTCACTACAAAGAGTGCATCTGTCTATTGCTGTGTCTGAAACTGAGTTCAAGCATGTTTTATTTCAGAAAAAAACATCTGGTACTGGTAGCATTTCTTTAGACGTGATGACGAGTTCACCAGTTTACTCCTAACTTGCATTGTAAAGTTCTTTTGAGTGCTCCAGTTCTTTTGACTAATTGCATTATATGCAGAAAAGACTATGACTGTAGTATTTGTGAGATGGTTTTGCACTCAGATAACTGATATGATAGCTACAATTATATCCTATCTGCTCCCATCCTGTACCAACTTTACAAAGGTTTTATCTTTTTTGTAGGTTAGAAAACATAATGGGCAAAATCTTCTGGCAATGAAAGAAGTCAATTTACACAATCCAGCGTTTGGAAAAGACAAAAAAGACAGAGATAGCAGAGTACAGAACATTGTCTCTGAGTTAACCATCATCAAAGAGCAGGTAAGTATCATGGGCTCTAGATTCATGTACAGGCATTCTGTTAACATTATTCTTCTCTTGCAGAAGGGCCTCCACATACTGTAACTGTTTTCATCTGTTCAGTACAATGTTGATACTTTTTACCTAAATGTTGTCAAAATTACAAAAATTCTTGCTGCACTATTAGTAGGAGTGCAAGATGTTTGTTACAAATGATTCTTACTTTTTTGTTGGAAGTGCATGAAATTTTTCAGGAATACTGTAAACAAATTCTTGGATTTAAAAGATAGCTGTTTTCTGTAATTGTAAGTAAATATTAAAAGAAAACCACAACAATATAGACAAATCATTAATGTTTTTTAGCTACGAAGGAAAATACTTTGGTGCAGGTGTAATTGCCTTTAAACTTTCTTTACTCTGTTCCAGTTACTGACAGGAGTGTTGGTATGACTCTTTCTTGAGTAATTATACATGCATATATATATATATATATAATATTTATTATATATATTTATGTATAATATAGTATATAAAACTATATATATATTATATAAGTTATTATTGTAATTATTATTTTTTATAAAATCATGTTTGGGGATGGCTGCGAATGTCTACTGCACTGCAGTTTGTAAGCAAGGTTTTGGAATCCTTGTGGGATTCTTTCTTCCATTATGTAGTTAAACATTATAAATATCATTCCATCAGTTTAGCTATTCTAAACAACTGAATTTCTTTCCTCATTGTAGCTTTATCATCCAAATGTTGTACGTTATTATAGAACCTTCTTGGAAAGTAAGTATAAATGTAAATAATTACTATATTGTACATGATGAAGAAGTAGAAGTATACAATAGGAATACTTACCTTTTGGAAGAAGTGTATCAAATTTGAGCAGTAAAGTCCCTTCCAGCCCCTACATCTGTGATTCTGTGATTCTACACTTTGTACAGACTTATATTTCTTTAAAATTGAAAAAGGATGAGAAGTAATAATTGTGTTTATCTATTAGTAAATCTAAAGTGTAAACATGTAGAAAATGTTGTTCTCATCCTATAGAGCTAAAGATCCCCAATTTACAGTTGGAATATTGAGTAGGGTGAAAAGGTTTGGTGACTAGTGGAGTGAGTAGTAGCATGGCTTAGCTGTATTGTCTCCTTTTTCTTTTTAAGGAGTGTTCTACCTACACCTGCCCACTGAGTGATTATTACTGAGTGAGAAAGCATGAAGTTCCTTATATTTACTATGATATAAATGCTTCAGTTCTTGTAGTGCAGGAGGGAGGGACTGCACTCAGAGCTCTACTAGTGCTGAAGCTAGAAAAATGGCTTCTCAGAAGGGATGATGAGGCATTGGAACAGGCTGCCCAGGGAGGTGATGGAGCCACCATCCCTGGAGGTTTCTGAGAAATGTGTAGATGTGGCACATGGTTGGTAGGGATGGGTTGATGGTCAGAATATGATTTCAGAGGCATTTTTCAACCCTTATGATTCTATGATTTTGTGAAGAATTGGAAAAACATGGAATAGAACTGTAGTGTACAAAAAACTTAAAAATCAAAAAAGAACAGCTTTAAAAATGTATTTTAGCCTCAAATACTCCATTATCAAATGCCTTCTGTATAAATGTATTTTTTAATTGAAGTTTCTTTTGTGTAGATGACAGACTGTACATAGTCATGGAACTCATAGATGGGGTGCCATTGGGAGAACACTTTCATTCTTTGAAGGAAAAGCAACAAAAATTTACAGAAGAAAGAATATGGAATATATTTATCCAAGTAAGTAAGAGACACGCATTTTTTTTCCACCAAGACATGTCTACCTGTGGTTACTAATTCCATTTATGTTTGTTAGGCTAATAATAAACAAAATAATACTTATATCAGACAGTATTACCTGATATTAATGTAATTTGATGTGACTTATCTTAGATTGTCATTGAGAATCTTTGTAAGGCTCTTTCTGTTTGTTTGTAAGCTTTGCCTAGCTCTTCGTTATTTACATAAAGAGAAGAGGATTGTTCATCGAGATCTCACTCCAAACAACATCATGCTGGGGGATAAAGACAAAGTTAAAATTAGTAAGTAGAACTCCTTTACTTCAAGAGAACTTCCCATGATGAAAGTGAGTGGAATTTCTTTACTGAAATATTATACTGTAAAATATTTTCTATTGCAGCTTTTGTGCTGATGTGCTCATTGCCTCTAGGTGTTATCAGCTATGTTTTTTTTGCAGCTGTGTATATCAAATATGACCAAGGAGATGATTTAGTTCTAAAAAAAACCCCCAACCTTGTAGTTATATATGTCAAGATAACTAGATTATATAGCCAGTGCTAATGAGCATGCAGAGTAAAATGACCATCTGTCCTATTCCACTCTCACAACACGACTGTTAGTATCCATCAATTGTTCTGTGATCAGCTGCAGTGAGATTCTATTTCTGAGGCTATAGTAATGAATATTCCTGTGTATTTCTATAATCTCTGTGCTGTGGAGAAAGTGACTCAGAGATGTGTCAGGGTAGGATTTGAAAGCTGTAGGTGTGTGAGCAGTGCTCTGCTGTATGTCAAAATTTTACTCTTCGAATGAATTAATTCAACTAGGAATTTACATCAAGAATTACAAATGATTGAGATACTGTAGATTTTAATGGTCTCAAAGAATTCCTGCATGGTTTTTTAATGCTTATGACACAGAACCAAGTAAACAATTTGAACATTGAAGAGTTGTTATGAGAATTCTTGATGGAAATATTAATTTATCTCCTTTAAAATAATGGGGAAAAGTAGATATATGCACACACCAACCACAAAACTATGATTAATGATCTATAATAAGCCAATATATTTAGCAGCTGTCATTTTATAGTATTTATACCAGATGAATTACATATTTAAATTCATTTGTGATTAATTTGTATTGCTTCAAAGCTCTGAATCTTATAACTTTGAAATAAGGTAATTTAATGCAACATTTCTCCCTGAATGATAAAAATAAATAATCAAAATATTATATTAAAGTAAAATACTATGTTGTTGTATCTTATACCAAGACACTGCCACTGAGGGGCACTCTTGTCTTAGTTTAACACCTTTGCCATGAGTCTAGTCTGAACAAAATATATAAAAGCATAAATATATTTTTAAATTTAAGCCCAAAATTAACTTTGAAAAACTTTATATAGCTGTGAAAGATTTATAGATATTGAAGAAATGGGAAAACCTGAAACTTACTTTCTACAGTGATTGGTTCAAAACTATTATGCAATATTTAAATAACCATTTTATTTCATACTTGAATTAGTAACAGTTTTCATTGAATTTTCAGTGGGAGCTGAAGTCCTCTTATCTGTTTCTTCTGGTATTTTCTATTACTTACTGGTACCTCTTGCTTTACTGCCATAATGAAAGTAAGAAAAATTTCCTTTCCACTAATAGCAAATATATACGATATGTTGCTGTATTACATATAACAGATAAAGTTCAAAGACTGGGGCATTTATGTATTGCGTTTGTGTGCATTATCTGCGATTACTGATGATTTCAAGTGGCTCCAGATGAAACTGATATAATTGTCAAACAAAGATGGAAGCATGTGCTCAAATATTGCAGAATCTTAAATCTGCCTCTGCAGTGACTTCAACCTATTAGTTTTTATAAAATAAGAGGATTTTCTCCACAGATCTCCTCAGAACTGTAGTACCATTTTTACAAGCTGCAGAATCATCCTAAAAAATGACTTTGTTTTTCTGGAGCATTTCAAATCCTAAATCTGTCCCAAATTTGCATTGATCTTTCTAGAGTAATACCTGACTTTGTAATTATGGTACTGTTTGTGACAGTCCAAATTATTTTACTTCATAAAATAAGCTTGTGTGTCTCACAATGCTGCTGTTTTTTCATCCTCCTCAGTAAGTCTTTCTGGAAATAACATCACTTGTTAATCTTTTGCTTTGAGTACCACAAGGCTGACAATATAACAAAGGCATCTTATTCATTTCTAACTAAAATTCTTCAGATACATTGTTTTGTTTTTTAACAGTATGGTAGCTTAGCCTTAGTTTTGGACACCCGTGGTAGATTTTGTTTAAAGACAATAAAAGTATAAGAAAAAATAAAGTAAGTATTAAACTAGAGCAAAGTGCTACTGTCCACAGAGATTTTCATTCCATACTGTGGATGGCTATGCAACAACCCCAACCACAAAAGGTTTTAAAAAAGTAGTGGGACACACAGATATGTTTTTTTTTTTTTTTTTTTTTTTTAATATATGTGGGATCTGAGACACTCATGTTCCAAATTCTATGAAGGTGTCTTATACGGATTCTGAGTTTATTTTGGTTGCAAAAGAAAGGAGTGCATAGTTTTGGTGATGTTTCTACCATGCTGCTAGTGCATACAAAGAAAAAATCTGCTGATGAATTATGCTTGTGTGTCTTAAAAATCAAAGAGAAACTGCTGAGTAGGGGAGGTTCTTGTACAACATTCCATCATTACTTGGTAGGCAGGGACCTATAGTGAGAGAAATCTGAATGCTAGATCTTACACAGAGAACACTGCGGCCACTCTCACACTATATAAGATTAAGCTCTTTGAGTATCACTGCAACAGGTTTTTCAGCAATAAAAGACAGATTTTCTTCTATATGTTGGTGCAGCATTTGAATATAATTAACTGACCTACAAATACCACAAAAATATAAATGTTAACATTTAGATATGTCACTCTGAAAGTAGAGCCCCCTATTTATTACCATGGAAACTACAACAGATATGAAGAGCACAATAACACTATTTGATAGAGAAAATTCTCAGCTACAGAGTACTGTTTTTCAACACAGTCACCACCATTAGCCGTGCATTTTTGCCAGTGATGAACAAGTGCCTGTGTGCTGTTCTCATGAAAATCTGCACCAGTGGAGATGACCTGCTGTTTCACAGTTGCTATGATGGCATCATTGCTGAAGTGCACCACTGTGCTCATGTCCACCGTTTGGTCATATTCACATTCAGCAAGCATTGATGACTGTCAGTGAATGCAATTTTTTTTCTGCATGGAGAAATTCAGTGACACGCCTTTGCTTCATTTGTACTTCTATGTCATGTTACATTCTGTCAGACTGCCCCTCGACTGCCATTTGTCACATGGCAACAGCATGTAATGAAATATTGATGGAAAGTTCAACCTCTACTGCCATACCACCAACATCTGCCTCTAACGTTGTGGGCCAACTCAATTTAATAGGAGGAATTACTTGGAGCAGCCCTCATACTAACTTGTAACTTCATAAAACATATCATTCTAAATTGGTAGAAAAGTATTGCTGAAATTGTATTCCTCTCATCAGGTTGAATATCTGATTTATAGTTTGTAATTTAAAAAAATGCAACAAACATATCCAGAAGAATTTCAGGTGCAACCCGAACAAAAGTTATATTGTACATGTTTTGCAATGGATTTTAGATTGAACCCTTATTTACTGTGGCTCTCAGTTCAGTTTGCTCTGCTTTCTCTATTAATTTAGAGTTTTCTGAATTTAAAACGTGTATCTGTTTTTATTGCAGCTATATTAATGCAGCAATATTTTGTTTTTAGCACAGCATATTTCTGTTTAGAGCTCACTAGCTGTGTCTATAGGACAAAACAGAAGACCGCACTTTTCTTCAGTAGCATCTACTTTCAGTTAGATTTGGATCTTGGCGGTCCAAGGAGTCTGTGTGGAATCACTTTCACACCTTTCAGATCTGTTGCCTACCAGATTTGTGAAGGGTTCTGTATGCTCTTTTGAGTGGCATGCTCTTTTTGCTGTTTGCAGAAAGGATCTTTATGAAGCTGTTTGAAACCTATTATTATTATATAGCAGTGGAATACCAGCTTTGAGATAAATCATCTGTCTGATGTACTAGTTCTAGCATGCAGCCAGGATGTGTCAGAACAATTGAAAGTTCAGAAGTTCCACTAATGCCAGTTGTTGGAAGAGAGCTTCCTGTTAATTTTCTACTTCAGAATGCTTGGTTGTTGAATGCAATTTTTAAAAGACCTATAGTTTCCCGATTCTCTGCCATAAAGGTAGTATCCAAGAAATAAATGATACAACTAGAGTCTTTTGTGTTTGTCACTACTTTGTGGAAGTGCTTAAAACAATGCTAAATATTTTTGTAATTACATGACTCATTTAACCTCTCTTCATTAACAGAATTACTACTCTTCATACCATGATTCAAGGAAGTGCTTCTAGTACTTAGTTTTCAAAGCTTCCTTCATAACCTCAGTGAAATTATCAGTTTGTTTACATTTACACTATAAATCAAATGTTCTAAATGTCATTTATTGGTTGCATTAACAGCACAAACACATCGTTCTCCACAAGCCCCATTACTATGTGGGGAGCAATGCCAGTGTTACTAGTGCAGAAGTTACAGAATTCACAAAACTTGACAGTAGGCTGAGATTATGAAGCATTGACATTAACACAGAAAAGTGAATAGCCAGGAAGGTGGTTTTGAGAATGCTGAGAAATGAATTCTCTTCCCAATCTATTGATGGAGAAGAGTAGAATAAGTATGTACTACTGTTGATTAAATTTATCTTGACTGTAGGACATGCTTTTATGGAAAATAAAGTTCTGTCTTTATGTTACAGTGATCTGTAACATGGTAACTTAAACATAAAGCCAATTTATCTGGCTACATATTGGTTTCACTTTTGCCAATAATTCCTGTTAAGCACAAGATGTACCTATGTGATTAGTACTGTTGTAAATAATGACGCTATTTCTGCTAGCAAACACAGTTCTTGATAAGTAAAAATTTGAAGGACAAATAGCCATAATTATGAAGATCACTTCTGATCTTCAGTAAATAAGTACTTCAGTATATATTTTGTGTTATTAAAATTAGCAGCCTAACACCTGCTCAGGCTTTTGAAGAAAGAAGAAAGAGAAGATGAAAAACAAATACTATATTTTTAAGATATGGAGCTTGGATAACTTATTATTGTTTCTAGTAATGTAAGGATAGATCAGTGCACAAATAGAAAAGAAGCTCATTTGTCTTTCTAAGTTTCTAGAAATACTTATTCTATGACTTTTTCCCATGCAAATTAATATTTTCTGGAACAATTTTATTTAGAAGGCTTTAGTGTCAATTATTCTGTCACCCTAAAGACAACATAAATGTGCGAACACTAAAGAAGAGTGTTTCAGAATCAAAGAGATTGTGATTGCATAATTTTGTGTTTATTTTTCTTCCCACTTGAAGATTCTCTTGCATGGTTATTTGTCTATTTCCTATGACTTAAAAAAAAGAAATAAAATCACACTTGGTTTTCTTGATTCCTGATATGCATGCAAATAGAGGGGAAAAAATTGCCACTAGACTTAAGTTTTACAATCAGAATGAAAAGCTAGTCAAGTATAATAATACATTGGAGAGAAATGTCTCTATATGTATTGAATTGCTGGTGAAGTTGTATGTTTAATCATAATTTAAGATTTATCTAACAGTGAAAGTTTGTAAGTTTTCTATTGTCTTTGCAAATACTTAAAAATAATCTCCATTTTCAATGAAGAATGCCAAATTTCCAGGCATAAGAGAAATTAGTGGTAAAGGAATCAAATTATTTCATATTGCCTACTAAACAGAGCACTACAAACTATTACTGAAACAAAATTATTTTATGAAATTTAGCGTCTAGACTGATGTACCTACCAATCTCCATAGCTTACGAACTACGTACGTTGTACGTAGTTCATGTTGTATTAGGATGGCAAAATAAGTTGCAATGAATGTGGTTCACATGAATATGAGATATTTCAGGCGATACTTAAAATCAGAAATAGTGGCATTTTTCTAAAATATCATATGCCAATGAAAAGACATTGTTTTGCAGGAATAGACAGCTCCTCTTCTTGGGGCAGGTAGGTGGATCTTTCTACTGGTGGCATTAAAACTCCAAGGCCATGAAAATAAGTCCTCCAGTAACATTTTGGTTTTCTTATGACTGTTCTATAAGCCACTGTTTGGTTTATCTTTGGTGCAAGAGGGGTAATTTTCCCTTTCAGGAAGTTGGGACAATCTAATGGTCAAAATGAAGACTGTTAATTTTTGGTGACGAGGGAGAGGCCTTTCTAATTCCAAAGATACAGGGGGCAACAAGAATCCTCTGAACTGACAAATTCACTAATTTAATGTTTATGTTTATCATAAAGCAGATTGTTCTGTGCATTCCATTCTGTAGTTGTAGCAGCACCAATTGTATTTTGGAGCACTTAATGGTGTTAAAATAGTTTACTAATGTTTGGAAAAGATTATTACCCATGAAAGAGGTATCTTGCCTTCATTTCTGAGAACTTAAGCCCCTGCCTTTTTTTTTCAGATAAATAACCACTGATGCTGTATTAAGGTGCGGTAAATCTTGCAGAACTGAGAGATGTCCAACTCTCCCATTTTTTTTCCTAAATATTTCAAGCACCAGGACCTGAACTTATTGAATGCTCTAATGTCTTAATACTGTTTCGATGGAAAATTATGTGAAGGGTTCCAAAGATGGGGATTTAAAACAGTTTACTCAAAGTAATTGAGAGAAGTTTCAACATTGCAAACATGTTTGGTTCTATTGGGATTAATATCCCTTGGAGTGAAATATCCAAGATGTATCTAACTAGAGGGAAAAGAGAGATCTGTTGCTGATCCTGTTAATTCAGCATTCTTTCTGTTTACACTTGCTCAGCACCGCAGAGCCAGTCCTTTGAGCACTTTATTCAAATAAGAGTCATCTGTGGCCTGGGTACCTAGATATGGTTTTCTTTCTGAGTGGAAATATTCTGATTTAAAATCATTATTACCTATCTCACTATAAAAACAACTGGAATGGGAATGCAATGGATTCTGTCATAATTGTCTTAACATACTTTGAATCTATGTGGAAAAGGAGCCTTAAAATATTTTAAATGATATTATTTACCGTGCAAATCTTACCCATTCTAAAGTAGAATTGAAATGAAGGATTTATTATAAACTGTTGACAAGTACAATGATTTTCCTTTGCTGTTTGTGCTTGGATTTAGTAAAGTACATTGTATCTTACCTGCATCATTGCACAGAGACAATGGTATAGTACCAAACTGAAAAAAATAATCTACTTGCATGAAACTTAAAAGTATGATCTCTAAAGATAGTGTGGCAATTTTGTGAAAGAATAACTGATAATAGCCAGAAGACACTTATGTTAACATAACTGCATGATCATCTTACCTACAGCTTTTGGCATAAGGTAATGTTAAGATCCACCATTATTTCTTAACAAAAGCAGTCTTTTAATGAGAACTTTTAGATCCTCTATACTCCTTGGAAGTTGAATTTCTGAGAAAGTCTTTCCCAGCTATTTATCATAACTCAAAGGAAGGCCAAATCATTTCCATTGTCTTTATTTTTCCATTAATTTGGGCATTAGATCACTATGTTTTAGATACTACTTCCACTGTCATACAGTTGATTGGAACATGGAGTTGGCCATGTAGGTTGGATTGAAAAGATCAGAGGTGTGTTTATAACATTTTTAAAGGTGGTAGGCCTGAGCCAAGTAAGTGTTTCGTGGAGACAGGAAAACAGTCCAGTGCAATACTGTGAAATGTAAAAGATGAATGGAAGAAAAAAAAAATCAACTAATAATCTCCCGTCCACTGATAATCATTGATGTGTGAATATTTTCTTTTCCTTTCTTTCTTTTTTTTTTTCCTTTCTTTTTTTTTTTTTTTTCTTTCTTTTTTTTTTTTTAGCTGACTTTGGTCTTGCAAAGCAAAAGCAAGAAAACAGCAAACTTGCATCAGTAGTGGGAACCATTCTATACTCTTGGTAAGTACTACTGCATAAAACAACATTGTGGAATGAATTTCATTTTCAGGGTGTTTTGTTTTTGGGTTTTTTTTGTTGTTTTTCAGAGCAAACAGACAAGCTTGTGATAGAGTAAGGTAAAGGTGCAAGTTACCCACCTACAGATATTCTGCAGTAGTTGCTTGCCAGCCATTTTTTCTCTTGCTCCTTCCGGTGCATTGGCAGTAATGAGTTAAGTTGGAAGAAAAACTAAATGTCTCCTGTTCTGAGTAACTTATTCATCTACCTATAGCCTTAAGAATAAAGAAGTGAATTTTCAAGAAAAAAGAAAGGCAAGTAAAAATAAGATTTAATTTTAATGACTCTTAGTGTATTTGAGGCTTCAATATTCAGTTACATTATTCAGTTACATTGTACATGTGGACAACTTTCTGAAAAATATTTGAAGTTTTTTGTAGTGAGTTTGTTTTGGATCAGTAGGCATTTGGTTTTAATAATGAAATTAAAATATTTTTGCTGTTTCAAAATTTCAGAGTTGGGAAAGCAAAACACAGACACTGTTTGCAATTTACATTTAGTAAATGCATAAATGACTGCTCTCATGCTTTGCTTCAGGCAATGTGATGTGTTATTCAGTCTGCAGAATGAGCTGCAGTTCCCTTTGGCATCCCATCTGTGGGCAAGCCAATATGAGGAACCATATCATGTTAAAATGCATTACCAATGTAGCTACCTATGTTCCTACATGACTATTGCCTTGTGTTTTCTTCTCATGGAATAGATAGCATTTCCTGTCTGAAGGATTCACCTCAGTATGTCGTTAGTGTGTGTAACTGAGAGCATTAGATGCATATTGGATTCTCTCAAACACAGATAACAGTGAGCAGCACAGAGTTCTGTGTTATTTATATATGGATATATGCAATTTAACTGAGGATATGGTATTGCCAACAAAAGTGGAATCAAGGTAAAAATCTAACTAGTGGAAAGCACTAATCCCAGTATTCTTCTAATGACATTTGGTCTGTTCTGGGCATGTCATTTATGTTCAGAATTTCTGATGAGTGAAATTCTAACATCTGAAATTAATCAGGGAATTGCTAATTGGTATCATAGTTCAAGATCTCTCTTGTGTAAGATTATTGGTTAATCTTTGCCTCTCCTTACTAGTGTTTTATTTCAGAAATATGTCTATAGTGTGTTCAGCCAGAGCAGATAAAAATATTTCTCATTCCTACACCAGCTTGTTCCAGCTTCTTTGCAACACCTTTTTGCATACAGCTGCTGTTTCTTCAGTGACTTCCTGTTTCTTCTGCTCAGCATTTAGCTTTATCAAGTCAGAAGCTGACTTTCTTCTTCTTCTTCCAGGAAATTCCTGTTGCTCTTATTCCGTTTACTGTATTTTGCCACTTGAAGCTCCCAAAAAGTGGAGTTTATTTGACACAGGAATTTGAAAAAGCAAACTACAATCAATGACAGATAAACAAACCAGGAATACTGCACAGCATTCTATCTATAATCTATCTATCTAGTATATCTATAATATGTTTACTCTTTTTTACCAGAACTTTTCATTCACAAAGTATCTGCCAATTAGGAGAAAAACTTGATGCAACATAATATCTTAAGTAAAACTGGAAGTGGCTTCATTCTAAATCATTTCTGAGACCAGCACTGTGTCTGTGGCATTGACAGAAGTTAACAAGCCTTTTCCAATGTTGATCTTCAATTTTCTTTTCTGATAACCACATGTGATGGTTGTACACCTACCCAAATTCTTGGCTCATGTCCTCATAATAAGTTATTAAAAGTTCTGAGCTATTAGAGGGAATACTAGTGGTTCTTCTGAATTAGGAGGAAAGGTCAAGACCTCAGACTTCTACCATCTGAAAATAATTAATGTTGCCACTTTTGAGACTTTTTACTTGAGGTTTCCTAGAAGTCACTAACTCTTAAATGGCTCCAGAAATGAGCCCTTGCAATGTGTTAAGTATTTGAGTCTATACCTTAAAGACTAATGCATAACCTGAAACTGGGTAAGGCAATTGCAATGATGCATTAATTTGTTCCCCCTGAATTCTCTTGTAGTATAGCACAAATCATGAATGATGGTTTGAGTAGTTAAGAGTTGTAAAATTTTGGTGTGATTATCTCCTTATCATCTTTTTGTAGCTTCTTAATAAAATTGGTTTTTGTTCACTTTTCCCTGGGCAGCTGTTGATGGAAACCTAATGTGCTTTTTCAAACAAGTTATTTGCAAAGTGTTTGCAAGCTACAGCAATCTTTGGAAGTTTCAGGTTACAAATTTTCTTGTCCTGTCTACGTTCACTTCTTTTTTCTCCTATTCACTTCTGTGCAAAATGTAACTGATGTCTTTGGGTCTTTCTATGTTTTGTAGGAAATTACTCTTTGAGAGTAGCTCTGCAAATATCCTACAGATTTAAATATACACACATACAAATATCACGGAGGCAGTGATCTCTGCCTGCACACAACCAGAAGACAGAACAAGGACAGGCTGTGTATGTCTTTGTATTTAAAATGTATACTGGCGTGAAATTTAAAGTGATGGGTAAAGCACTAAAGTCTTTCTAATATCATGGCCATTTTAAAGATGTTAAAAAGGTTTTGCAAACAACTGAATGCATGGATTGCCACCTTTGATGTATTTGGCTGGTTCTGTGCATGACAGTTTTTTTTTTTTTTTTTTGAGATAGAAACCTGTTCACAAATAAGTGACAGTTTTTTTAACAGAAGCAATGAGACTGAAGGGCAAAAGTCAGAGTATAGACTTAATCAGTGCTTGAACTAGTTTTTTTTTTTTTTTTTTCTTTTCATTTGGATGATTTAAATTGAGGTGAATAGCTTTAAAGTAATCAAAATATTGGGATTACTTACCTTGCAAGAGCAGCAATATTAGTTCCTGCAGATAAAAAGGGAAGGATGAAGAGATGGAGCTATGTGACAAGATAGCATTGTCATTTTAGAGTAGCAGAAATTGGTTTCTTCTGAATTGACAGGAAAATGGTTCTGGGGAGTTTGAATTGCAACTTACCCTTCTTGGAAGAGTACAGAAACAAAATAATAAATGTCGAAATAAATAGTGGCTGATACTTATTTTTTAGACTTGGCTATATGTCATTATGCACGCTTAGATAAAAACATATCTCTCTGTGTACCAAACATGACCTGTAAAAAAAACTACTGAATCTATTTGTTAATCTATTTTATTGAAAACTAAGTCATCACAAATAACAGCAGACACGGTTTTATATTTAGAGATGAGCTTACAAATTATTTTTTGCAATTGTGATATTTTCAAATTCTACTTCATACTATCCTTATTCTAATATCACAGTAATTCAATTCTTTTTAATTGATTGTGTCCTTGAATTAAAAAATCCAACATGTCCATTTAGAATACAAAATACATCAGATGGATTTGTTTACACTTAATACATAAAAAATAGAGGAGATGACTGCTTTGGGGAATTGGTAATGAGTCCTGGAGTGATTTTTCGGCTCATAAATCATCGGAAACAATCTGTTCCAAGTTGATGGTGACAGAGTCTTTATTATCCAGCTGTCTTCAAGACCTACCCAAAAGAGGTTGCAAATTGTGCATTGTAAAAAAAAAAAAAAAAAAAAAAAAAAAGAGAGAGAGAGAACAATGGAACAATGTTTACTTTCATGTATACCCACCTCCCACCACTTATTTGTTTCACAAAGTGGATTGTAACTTGTGAAGAAGGTGTATCAAAAATGAGAGCTTATCTACCCTTATCAACTCTTTGAAAGGGTAGATAACTGCAGGACAAGGGGAAATGGTTTTAAGTTGAGGGAGGGAAGATTTAGGTTGGATGTCAGGGGGAAGTTCTTTACAGAGAGAGTGGTGAGGTGCTGGAACAGGCTGCCCAGAGAGGTTGTGGATGCCCCGTCCCTGTAAGTGTTCAAGGCCAGATTGGATGGGGCCGTGGGCAGCCTGGTGTAGTATTAAATGGGGAGGTTGGTGGCCCTGCCGGTGGCAGGGATGTTGGAGATTCATGATCCTTGAGGTCTCTTCCAACCCTGGCTATTCCGTGATGTGAAGAGATGTAAGTAAAGATTTGTTGAGTCATGTTTATGGTAACTGCTTTTATAATTATATAGGCATACAGAATTTTTTTAGAAAAAAATGTGGGAAAGATTGTAAATTTTGAGTTTGGTTGGCATGCAATTCCTTAAGAACTTGAATGATCTTGGAAAGCTGTTGAAAAACTGTAAAGAAGAGCAGACCTCTTAGATGTCATTAAGAAGCATTAAGAAGACAACATTCCCCACTAGTTGTGGTTTTTATATGATCTTTCTGAAACATCATTATTCTAAAAGAGAGCAGGTACTCAAAACAATACAAAAAGTTTTTTCCTCCTGGTGATTTGAGGAAAATTGTATTTCCTTTTAATTGGAGGTAATGTTGTATTTTTGTATTTTCCATTATTGTTGTGGCTGTGAAAAAGGATTCCTGGATCTTAATTTCTTTTTGTGGAGTACACAAGTCTGTAGGTAATATAACAGTCTGTATACTGTGTTATATTACCTAAGCTTCATTGAACAGCTGGCTCCTGGATAGGACATTTGGTTTGATTAAAAGAGTGACGGAAGTTGAATAATCCTTTCAGTATATGAATACTTCATTTTTATAAGAGGATCTTCGAAAAGGCAGTTAATAGAAGTATTTACTGTGATAATGAAACATAGCAGTGAAATGTAATTGTGATAGAGCAGCTTTAGTTTAGGCATTGGTTTATAATAAGATATGTCAACAAAAAGCTCTGTGCAATTTGAGGTGGGACATACCATTCCAAAAAAGGTAAACTAGATGAAACTTCAGGGAAGAACATTGAAAGTAATTGATAGTGACTGAGTTATGAAAAGAAACCTAAAATGTCTGAAGTTTATACAATTTTTATAAAGTAACTAAGTTTGACTAGATAACAACAGAAAGTTCACATTTGAAATGTAGACAACACCACATCCAGTCTTAAACAAACTTATACATGGGAGATGATGTAAAATATAGTAAGAAATCTTGAAAACCTCTGTTCTGACATCTGGAAAAATGTTTCAATAGAAATGATAGAAGTCCCTACCTAAAACATAATACTATACATGAGAGAATGGTACATTCTTGGACTGAAAGAAAGCCACTTTGGAAGTGACGTGAACTAGTTCATACAGATTTTTATTTATTTATTTATTTATTTTTTCTGTCTATAGATCCTAAGAGGGGAAGGGTTTTGCTCAGAAATGCTTTGAAGTATCTTACAAAGTGAAAGCATAGGTTTTCTTGATGAAAGTTCATGTGAAAACATATAGGTTAGTTTATACTTTTTTCTGACAAGTGAGTGCTGCTGATATGCTTCTAAAGAGTTACTTTAATACTTGAAAAAATATAAAAGAGTAGAGTAGACAGTGGTCTTATAAACTCAGTGATAGATTTAAACTGCTATCTGAAGGAATAAGTACTATTCTACCAAGATAATATATTGTAAACTAGCAATGTATTTCTTGGAAATAATTTGTTCTATGGGACTTGTATCACAGTTCTTTTAATATGTATATATTTGCCTCTTTTGACTAAATGATTTAAGATTCTGGGTTTATAATCACTTTGGAACAGGTAACTATGATTAATTCTTTATTATAATAATATTGGACTTTTCATCAAACTCATTTATGAGCTTATAAACATCTTCTAGTCCAATGCTACTGGTCTTTGTTTGCAAGAGTTATTTCTCTTTTATTTGTCTTTTAAGTAATGTCAAATAAGCTACATTGAGATGAGCAATATTACTCTGACATCTGAACTGCAGGACTTGAATAGCTTTGGAGGCTTTAATCATCTTAGGTTAAGCTGCCTTTAATTATAATTTTCATGGAGGCAGCTCAAATTTTCCATACGTAGAGTCCTCAAACACCTTGTTTGTAGGCAGCCATTCTTTACAGGAGCATCATAAAGAGGATGAATATTAATAATACCACATGATTTTAGACAGATGTATGTTTGTGTTTGAAAAATGTATCTGTTCTTAAGAAAGTTTCTTTTTCTTAGACTACAGATCAAATTCTAGGTTCTCCACTTATTCAGCTACATGAACAGAGGTCAATGATTCTATAACTAAAGAGGTAAATACAGTGTTATCCAGAGATGTAACAGTGAGTTTGCCATATGCCCTTGCTTGCAAACAAGCAATTGGTATAATTTTATAGAGGTCAAGATGCTCAGTTATTAAACTGAGAGATGTAACTTGAAAATGAGTTGCTAAAGGCTTAAGTTTATTCCTGGAAGGAATTTTAGTGAGAACGTAGAGAAGAAAAATGTGGAATTAAATACTTTTAACATCATAGGATCATGTGACAGTTCAGTTTACATCAGTTGTCCTGTTTTGTTTCTGGATACTTTCTCATGAACTTTAGGTTCCAGGAAATCCAAATACTTAAAGTTATCTAATTGATATGTTGCTGTCAGAAAGTAATCTTTATGTGACTGGATTTCATTTTGCTTCGATGTAGCCATCCAAAAACTAGACATCTAATTCAAGTCAAGCAGTTAGATGACTATGGAGAAAAAATTGTCATTTCCATAATGAATTTCATCCCATCTATCTTGAGCAGCTATTTTAGGGTGAGATGAATCAAACTCTCGATGTGCTTGTCTCTCTCCATTTGCGACAGAGGGAGCTGGAACACTAACTTATCATAAATCTAATTTTCAGGAATTTAATTTTAGGTGAAATTAACACCTTATGTGAAATTGGTTATTTGATATTTAAGTTTATTTTTGAGTTGTTATAAAATAGGACTTGCTACTGCTTGTAGTCATGTTCTTGCAGATAATTATTTTTTCATATCTCCCTTTCAGTTTTAAATATTCATGTGATTTCTTGTTAAGCTTGGCTGTCTTGTACAAAGTACACTGAATAGAATTTATTCTAGAAGGCATATAGCTCAATAAGCAAAATCATTTACCATTTTCAAGTGTTCAGGTTTGTCAAATTGAGAGAAGACAAAAGGCTTTTCCTTTTGTTGATCTGTTTGTAAAGTTACAGATTTGAGGCCATTCCCTAAAGCATTTTGTAGGAAATTGCTGTTGTAATTCGCTGGAAAATTTGTGTCTAGTTAGAAAGAATCAGTTCTGAAAACTATCTGTCATAGAATCATAGGATTGTAGAATCTTTTGAGCTGGAAGACACCTTTAAATGTCATCTAGTCCAACTCCCTTGCAGTCAACAGGGACACCTATAGCTGGAGCAGGGTGCTCAGAGCCCCATCTAGTCTGATCTTGAATTCTCCAGGGCGGGGGCATTCACCGCATCTCTGGGCAGGCTGTTCCAGTGCTTCACAATCCTTACTGCAATAACCTTTTTCTTATATTCTCTTTTTATCCTTTATATCCTCTCTTTTAGTTTGAAACCATTTCCCCTTGTCCTGTTACAGAAGACCCATGATGCACATTACCAACACCTTTTAGAATATGAATGTTTCAGTTTCTGTGTATATGGGTAGCACTTTCCCACAGCTTACAAATATAATTTATCTACAGCATTTCTCTTAAAACTGACAGCCTGACATTCTGCTAGTTATTTTTATATGCTTAAGAATACTAGATGTGTTGTCCATGAAACGATGCTCGCCTTCAGTAATATAAATAAAAAAGTACATTGAAAAGAGATTTTTATTTTTCAGGTTTCAGAATCTGACTTTTACCTCCTCTTGCTGTTTTAGGCTTTGTACCATGATGCATCTGAAGGAAAAGTCAGTATAAATTAGCACTTCAATGTGTTTTTCTGCTTTATGTCTCCCAGAAGCACTGTATGTAATACTGAAACACTAAACTATGTATGGATGGTACTGTGATTTTTTCTTGTATTTACTCATATGACGATCTTGAAAATTCAGAAGCATAAAACCACTTGAAACAATTATACAATTTTGAGCTTAATTAGATACTTTTTTTTTTTTTACTGTTAATGTGAAATTTGCTTCTTTATAACATATGTTAGTAATAGAAACATCACCTTTTCTGATAGAGCCTTTAAGGCTTTTAAAATTGTCTTGAAATAAGTTAAAAAAAAAAAAAACCAAAACACCTAGAAACATGTAGTAGTTTTACACATTGGCAGCAAACTTTTTTTCCAGATCAACAGATATAGTATATAAACAAGAAGGTCAAATTCAGACTTAATTGGATCATTAAAAAATATTTTGCCAATATATCCACACATTGTACTTGTGTCTGTATCCTGATGAGAGGAAATAAGATTGCAAATACATTTTAACATTTAAAAAGCTAATAGAAACCCCTCAGCTGGGTGCTGTTTCATGGGCTTTTATGTGCAGCTCCAATACTTCTGGTCAGTTTGTAAAAGGTTCTTAAATATTGATAACCTGGCCTTTGCACTGTGTTGAGAGTCTTTCTTTTTTTTTCCCAAGGTAGGTAAGTAGTACTGCAATCATTTCCCTACTAGATTTCTGAAATACAGTATGCACAGAATACTGTTCTGGCTGGAAAACTCTAGAAGCCCAGGATTTGTTTTTATGTAGAAGTATATATATATATGTACATAGATGCAAATATACATAGATCACTCAGAAAGTAATGCCTCCTACTTCTTTCCATGGAAACTACAATGGATACAAAAGCAATAACACTGCTTGATAGAGCAAATTCTCAGCTACAGAACACTATTTTTCAACATAGTCACCACTATTAACCAATTTGCACAGATGAGTAGACCAAGATGCTCTTTGTTTCGTGGAGTGACAGCTGTGCATGGCCAACCAGAACATGTCTTATCTTTCACATCACTGTCGCCACTGCTGAAATGCATCACCCATTACCTCATTGTGCTCACATCCTCTGTTTGGTTTCCAGAAACATTCAGCAAGAATTGAAAAATGTCAATGGGTGCAATTTTTTCAATGCGGAGGAATTCAGTTACGCCTCTTTGCTTCCTCTGCACTTCCATGTCAGACACCATTCTGTCAGACTGCCCCTCTGTTGCCATCTGGCAACAATATGTAACAGAATATTGGTGGGAAGGCTCAACCTTTACTGCTCTACCATCACCACCTGCCTCTGATGTTGTGGGCCAATATAATAAAATGGGAGGCAATACTTTCAGAGCTGTCCTTGTATAGATATGTACAAATATATACACACACACACATCTCGATGTATATAACAAGAAGTGTTTGTACGTGTAGAGATTTAATTCAGTTTAGACAGCATGAGGCAACAGAAACAGTGAACATCAGTGAGATTTATGCTTTCATTTTAAAGATACTTTAAAAATAAGTGCTTAAGCAATTAAGTGTTTATTTGCTACTGCTCTGTGAGATTCAGAAAGAACTCGCTTTCACTGGCAATGAAGGTTTATATGTGTAAAAGCAGTGAAAATATAAAGTTGCTAGAAAAAGATAAAAGATTCTATCAGGTAAATACATGAATCTTTCACTGTCAGGTATGTATACTCTTGTAGGACAAGTACAACTATGGTAGAACACATGGATGTACCTCCCTAGTCTACTTTTGAAGAAGAACGCAGAAGCCCTCAATGTAAAAGTCTTCTGCTCTGTTCAGCAGGTTTTTATATAGATTTTGTGCTCAGAAGAAATATTCTGAAGTTTTATACATATTTTATTAGTTTAGTTATATCTTGATTAACTATTCTTTTCTTACTTAGAAAAGTATTAAAAAAAAAAAAAAAGTTCCAACTGAACATTATGAACTAAGGCTAAACCTGACAGTTGTTTCAGTAGAAGCTATTTTTATTTCTATTACGGTAATGTCTTGGCAGTTGTGTTTATTATGTCCCCACCCTACAAAAAAAACAAAATAAAACAAAAAAAAAACCTGGGGCCTGTCAGCTTCAGTTGTTTTTTAAGACTGTGATACAAATTGCTGCAATGAAATTATTCAAGTCAAAAAATAACTGGAAAAATAAAATCAGCTATGCCACTCCTAGGTCAACACAAATGTGTAAATATGCATTGACGGACCAAATTAGAGAGCTTACTTGACTGGAAATAATTAATAATTATTAAACTAGCTTTCTTAATAAAGCAAAGTAATTCTTGCTCTAAAAAATTAAACTATTGAGATTATACTGAGGGGAGCAACAATACATGTGAAAGTTACCTCTCCTAGATGACTTCACCCATTTTGAAATTACATTCACATCTGGTGGCAGGAGGATTTAGTACACTGTAAAATGGCAAACCAAAGATAACAAGTTTCATCCCTGCCCCTATACATTTCAAAAATTGGTGGAAATGATTAATTTTCTGTAGTCAAAGAGGCTTAGAATGTTTGAAGGAGTGTGTTTTGTGAGGAAAAAGCACACATGTAGTAGCTGTGTGTAATAGTTTACAAATATAATTACTTAAGAATTTCTAATGAGAAAAATAAATACAAGTTGGTAGATAATGTAAGAAATTACTATAGAATTCTTTAGCAATAAATTTCAAAATAGAGAACTGTGAAGGCAAAAAAACTAGAGACTGAAAATGCTGTTCCAGCTTTGTCACTCCTGGGACAGACAGAATATACTGCCTCCAAAAGGCTGCTTCTTGTAGGTGAGAAAAGCAAATAGCTTTTAACAGTTTTCACAGAACCTCTTTTTTGAATTGTCAGTTGTATGGCTCCTGTTCCTTCTTTTGTTGCTATTCTAGTAATTATGAACCTACCATACATACTAAGCATGACCTATAGCTTACAGCAAAATATCCAGAGAAAAGATTATTATGAACAACTTTTTCATTTTTCACCTTTGGGAAGCTAGGATGAGTAGCTTTTCTCCCTCACCACCTACTCTTCTGTGATTCAGAGGAATGATTATAGAGAAGCTATGTTCTTTTCATACTGCTCTCCAAATACTCACAAAGCATTCTGCAGTAGTTTAGTGAAAAGCAGAATCTTTCATGTGAACTTACATTTAACATCCTTCTTCTATTTTGCTGTAATGAGTTCTACCAGCAACTAACAACTAAATAGGCAATCCACTACAAGCAAGTATTATTTTATAGATCTTATCTTAATAAAGATATCTGAATATCTGAAGCTAATAGAAGCTATAAATATTTTTTCATTATATGGGACAAAAAAAAAAAAAAAAAAAGTAAAGCAATCTTGTCTGTCATCTCTCTTCTTGTCCCATTTCCATCAGTGCCAGTTTGTATATCTCCATAGGGAAGGAAGAATGGGATAACCATATTTTGTACTCTTCTAGCCTCCAACTGTATATGGCTTGGGTAGCTTCCTGAACCACATATGGTGCCTATGAATATTTGTAGTACCACCAATATCTGCAGAAATGTCTATCAAAGTGTACAGAATGAATTGAAAGAATTATTATGATAAAAGCAATAATTATCATTCATTGTTAAAATCTTCTGCAGTTGTATTTGCTTCTATTTCTTTGAACTTTTTTTTTATATCATAATCACCTTTCTGGGAGGTTAGTCTTGAGGATTCACTCTTTAATTAATCCACAACTATCTAGTAGAAATTATGTCTTCTTTGAAGGTGTGCCTTGTATTATAGAGTCAAATACATGGACCTGTATTTACATCTGTCAGAAACACTGTTGGACTGAGCAGTGAACACTGTACCAAAACAACTCAAAATTGGCTTATTGAAGTTCTCTGCAGCATGGGAAATCTTTACCAGTTGTGTCTCATGTAAAGTCAGCCTGATAGTACTGAAAACATTTCTTACAAGCTTTAGAAGCTCTAGAAAGTTAATGCTGTTTTGAAAAAGTCATTCTTTCAGTTCCTTCCTCCCTTATTCTCCAAATTCAGGACTTCTTCCTTCATACTGGAATATCTATCCAACAAAAACTAATGTGACCATGAGCTTATCCTATGAGAACAGTCATATTTCATGTAGGTATGTGATAATATTAGTAGAGAATCCAGAATCTGCTTGTGAAGTTCAAAGTATTCTTCAGTAAATATCATGACAAAATAGCATCAGTGGCTAAAGTTATAAATGAAAGTTTGATTATAAAAATGTCTCCGAGGCTATATAGAGATGATTTCCTGAATTGGTACTGTTTTATAAATAGAACCAATATTGATAAGATTTAATTTTTATTTGCTTTTTACTCTAATCAAAAAAATGTGGGACAATATTAAATTAGCTTCTAAATTAGGTCTTTAATTTTGCAAAAATAATTCAGAAGATTAAACAGATAACTCTTTGGATTAATTGATGACATAATCAAGTTTGAGACTCATTTTAAGGCTGTTTGTGTAGACTGTCATTAAGTGTGGATATGATGAGCAAGCGTGAGCTTTCTGAGAAGCAATTATAAATCAGTCTATTCAAGGATACTGAGAATTTAGAGAATTATTCTGTGGATGTATTTCTGTGTCTCTGATTGAAAAGAATTTAGCCTTGCTTTTGCTGTGGACGTTCATTCAGTGAAGGACTCTCCTTGATACAATGCAGCAGAAGTAAGCTTCTTGGCATGAATATACAGTTTGGAAATGAGCGGTGACATGTAGACTTAGAAGAAAACTGCAGTGAATATTATGAATAAGTTAATTGCAGGCACAAAGTGACTAATTTTTAAAGTATCTGCTGCCTCTCTTGATATCTGATACTGTGGGTATCATAGAGTGTAGCATTTGCACTGCTACTTTGCAGCAGTATGATCAGCCCTTGAAGCAATGGTAATTCTTTATCAGCTCTCAGAGTTTCTCCCTTTAAGTATTTTATTTTTACACTGAATGCATTTTATGATGTGGACATCTGTTTGCTAAAAATTTAATTAGTGCCACTGTTCTATTTCATCCAATCCAGATCTCTTAATCTAAGAATTAAAGGCCTGCTTTTACAAGTAAACCAGAGACCATACCAATGTCACTCCCTTAAATCATTATTCTGTACTTTTTACTAAGACAGATTTTTTGGGGATTTTTATGGAATAAATGTCAGTCTGGTTTCACTCATTCTTTCTGGTCTTGACCAGGCTGTAAGAATTTATACACGGTTGTTACCTGAATTAGATAAATAGTATGTATTCCCACCATCCTCCTGTTTGTGGGCAGCAGAGCACAGGAACAGAACTGGGATTTTTCTGTTTGACATCCCTCAGTAGTGCAGATCCAAACGGTGCAGCTTGACTGCAAAACTGTTTTACTAGTCAACAAGTACTGTACCTCACCCACGTTTCTAACTAGCAGATGGTGAGGTTTGCCTTTAGAACATGGTGAGGAATTTCACTACTTCATCTCTTAAAAGTAAATAAATAATATTCAAAATTTTTATTTAGAATTCTAAAGTATTGAATTCATTAGTTATGAAAGCATAGTATCATATGCATTTAGGATTGTAGATCCTCTGTATCACTTTTGTGGTCACATTATGTAACTTTTACTTCAGTCATTTGCAGTATTTCTTAAGCATAAGACTGTATATACATTAAGGTGCTGGCCATCCTCATGTGCTAAATATCAGACTTTTGTTCTGGAAGAAATTATCAGGTAGTATTCCTCTGGAAGTCCTCCTTTTGATTAAAAAAAAAAAGAAGTATTAGATAGGTATTTAGAATGGGAAATTTTTCAGCATGAACAAACAGGCCAAATATTTTCAATAATTTCAATCAATTATTTGTTCTTGTGGAACCATCTTAAAACTACAACCTTCATAAACCTATCGGCACTGTATTTTTTTCTGTAATTTCCAAATCATGGTAGCAACAAATATGTTTTTGCTAGCCACCAACCCAATGGGCTGATGTTTACTCTGATAGTCAAACTAGGCTCTGCCTCGTACATTAATACAAGATTCTGCTGAGCAGGTCATGGTTGCTTCTGTATGTCTCGATTGCCTTTTGTCTTCAACATATTCTTTTGGTGACTGCTATGCAAAACCATGCTATCACCCTCTGTATGTTAAATTGCCGCACCGATCCTTACTCTAATAGATATATTTAATGTATCAAAATGAAAGTTCTTCAAGGCCCTCTGAAGAACTGGTATCACAGTGAGGAGTAATGACAGTCCAACTCTAGAGAACGTGTTATGTTTTAACATTACATTCAATACCCTTTATTCATCTCCATGGTTTTACAATAGCAGTAGCAAAATTAAAGGGAAGTACCTAATGACTTTCACACAGGAATCTTTATCTTGCTTGATGAATTTCATCAAAAATGCCTGACATGTAGACTACATCACTTCCCCACAATGACCTCCATTCTGAATTTATGTTCTATTAAGATCACTTAATATCTTTTCCACATAATAATTTATCTAAGAAACGGCGTCTAATTTGTTTTATAATTTATTTTTTGCATTTGTTTTGTACAAACTGGCAGCACACCTTCTAGCACCATATCCAGACTGCATCAGTAACTGAATTTGCACCTCTTAACTCCAATTATAATTTTGTACTTCCACTTAAAGAATTCTACTAGTAAAGGAAATGCAACCTTTTGAAAGTAACTGTATATGCTCTGGAGATATATTGCGGTGACTAGTGATTTTTTATTTTTATTTTTTAACTGGCTAAGTGAAAACTATTAATTAAATAATTGTGGTTTGCACTGCTTTTCACTTAGCCCTGAAGTTGTAAAGAATGAGCCATACGGAGAGAAAGCTGATGTCTGGGCTGCAGGATGTATCCTTTATCAGATGGCAACTCTGAACCCACCATTTTACAGCACCAATATGCTCTCCTTGGCAACTAAGGTATTCAGATTTGCCAGATCAACCCACCCATTATTTCTACATGTGATCACAAGGTCCACGAAAATTTGTGTTTAAGGCTGTAGAAGCACAAAATGCTCTCTGTTCTGATGTGTGAATGAGCAGGAGCATTCTTCACAGTATGAGTTACTGTTTTTCCATTCTACTTGCAAAAATTGCTTGCAAATATAAATATATTGTTACTTCTCAGACTGATATATTTTTATTGTTGCATTATGTGATAGGGTCTTTAGACATAAACATTCTTATTACTATAACATTGCGTTTTCTATAGGGTTGTGTATTACCCTGTAGAGTTGTGTGGACGTTTGGATATGATTAAAAGGAAAAATAAATCACTGTTTTTCGTAACTGTTTCCCTTATTCAGATATTGCAGATCCCTGATCTACAATGGTTGTGTACATTAATGTGGATACCTGATTAGAAGTGATATTTTGCATTACAAGATGTGTTCTAAGTTATTTTGCAAGTTAAAGCTGATGATATAATGCCTGCCCATCAGATTGTTTCAAGAAGTATTTATTGTATGAAATTTCTAAATAAAACATTGAATTTTTTTTTTTCAATTAACTATTAGATATTTTATTTTACAGATAGTAGGGGCTGTGTATGAACCTGTGCCGGACGGACTGTACTCTGAAAAAGTGTCATTTACCATTAAGAGGTAAATCTTGTTTTGTTCTTGCTGAAAATGTTTTATATATTTCCAATGGTGACTATGTGACACTGACTTTTGCTGACTTCAGCAACTGCTAGTATTTATCTCCGAATATGAAATGTCTACTGATTTAAAGGACTGTGCTAGTAACATATTCAGTATAGGTGAATCTAACAACTGCATGACAAGTGTAAGTCAGTGCATTTCAGAGAATCATAGAATGGCTTGGGTTGGAACAGACCTTAAAATCATTCACTTCCAACCCCTGCCATGGACAGGGCTGAGATCTACTGAAACAGGCTGCCCAGGGCCCTATCCATCCTGGCCTTGAACACCTCTAGGGATGGGGCATCCACAGCTGCTTGGGCAGCCTGTCCCAGGGCTTCACTAACCTATGAGTGAAGGCTTTCTTCCTACCATCTAACCTAAATCTCCCCTATTTTATTTTAAAGTTTAGTCCCCCTTGTCTTGTCATGGTCTGCCTACGTAAAAAGTAGATTTCCCTCCTGTTTATAAACTCCCTTCAAGTACTGGAAGCAATGTCTCTCCAGAGCCTTCTCTTCTCCAGGCTGAACAAGCTCAACTCCCTCAACCTTTCTTCATAAGAGAGATGCTCCAGTCTTCTGATCACCTTCATAGCCTTCCTCTGGACCAGCTCCAGTACCTCCACATCTTTCTTGTCTTGGGTCCCCAGACCGACCTGGATGCAGTACTCCAGATGGGCTTTACAAGGACAGAGTAGAGGGGGACAATCAGCTCCCTTGCCCTCCTAGCCACCCTTCTATTGAGCCATCTCAGGATACTGCTGGCCTTCTGGGCTGCAGGTACACACTGTTGGCTCAAGTCCAACTCTTTGCTCATCAGGACCTTCAAGTCCATCTCCACAGCACTGCTCTCAAGGTGTTCTTCTCTCAGTCTATACCCATATCTGGGATTGCCCTGACCCAAGTGGAACATCTTCCATTCGACTTGTGTAATTTCATTCGGTTCACAAGGGCCCACTTTTCAAGCCCTTTGGATGGTGTTCTTTCCTTTTTTTTTTGTATCAAGTGCATCATTCACCTTAGCATTGTCAGCAAACTTGCTAAGACTACACTCAATCCCACTGTCCAGGTCATTGACAGAGATATTGAAGAGCACTGGTCCCAGTAAGGGCCTCTGGGGGACACCACATTTAGCAAACTAGACTCAGTACTGAGGTTTAATACTGCCAGTGCTCTAGTTAATCCACTATACATCAGATTATTTTTTTCATAGAATTAGAGCATTTTAAGTAATGTTCAAGTACAGTTGTAGATCACTGTATGATGATTCATAGTTTTGTGACTGATAGTAATACATTTCCTGCTACCTTCTAATCCTGTTAATGAAGAGAGAACATAGTAGTGGAGGAAAAGAAGAACCTGTATTTGTTCCACTCACTCATCACATATTTTATTTAGTTACAATTACATGTTCCTGGTGTTAATGTAATATGTGAGGCAAATTGTGTGAGTACAGAAAGTGAATTGGTGAACTAAGAGATTCAGCTCCCTTGATTGCCCATTTTAGAAAAACTCCAAAAATAGCTTTAATAGCTTTCTATTTCAGTCAGATGTTGAATTCTACCTCCCAAAAGCACTTTACGGTGCAAAGAATGTAACATTTTTGTATTATATTTTCTGCACGAAAGGGTTTCTATTATTTAAGCACCCTGAGGATGAAGAACAACAAAGAGAGGATAGGAACTAGTAGAATGGAACTAAGATTTAAAAGGTCATGAAACATTTTGAATATTTACAAGTATTTGTAGTTGAAATAACTGGATTTACTGATTAATTGCTCACCATTTAAGAATAAAGTAGTAGCATTTAATGTTTCCAGAAAATACCTTCAAGTCAAGATACATATCAGTATTGATATGTATTACATTTTCATAAATTTTTATCACATCTTTATCAATGACTTAGATGTATGTGAGAATCTGGTCCCTCTATCTTCTCCTTTTCATTCTTGGTGATGACAAGAAACTCTATAGTGGAAATTTTTAAAGGTTTTTTTGAAGGTCAGCTATTGATTTACTCTTTATAATTATAGATACAGTACCTGTATTAAATAGGTCTACTCTAAGTCCATATAATTATGAGATTGGCTGATATGTTAATTATTTACTAAGATTAGCTGGTTTAAATAGATGATTAAATAGCTATCTGCATGTAAAATTAACATTATTTTTTTCTCCTGTAATGTAAGCATTTTCCAGCTTTTTTTAAAAGCAGTGGGAAGCATGAAAATTTTTTTTTTTTAAATTGTTTATTCTCTTACTATGGATCAATCCTTAAATGAGATGTTATGTTTAGCTTTTAATTTATTTTTGTGAGACAATTAGATAGAATAGAGAACATGAGAGAAATTCAGTAATAGGGAGTTCTTACTGATAGTACAGATGAGAAAACATTATCAGAAACAAAGAAGTTAATTTCTGAGTAACTCTAACACAGTACCTGTGAAAGATAAAAGGAATAAATCTTTTAAAAAAAAGTTATTTATAAGGATTTGAAAACACTGAAAACTTCATTTTATAACTGAAAAATTGCATTCAGTATTGTCATTATTCAGTATTATGGTCATTATTAAGATCCAATTTTATTGGATTAAGCTACTTTAAGAGTTTTTCTTTTTTTTTTTTTAGAAAGTAATATTTTAGAAATAATACTGTGACATCTGAAATCATTCTGTGACACTTTCTTTAAGAAGGAGTGTTGAGTCAATGTATGCTAACTGGTAAATATTACTCTGCATGCAAATAATAGAAAATTATCAGATCACTGGATTTATTAGATTTAAGACAGTTTATAGTACATGAAGACGTGTGTCTATCAGCTTACATGCCTTCTCTAAGTACAAAATATTCTGGGGATTTAAAAATTGACCTACTATGGTTACTAAACAGCTATCTGGAGTTCCTGACACATAAAGCATAGAACTGAAAATTAATTTAGATTGAAATGGACCCCAAGAGGTAATTTATTTAATTTTCTGAAAGTGGAGACTTTAGATACAGTAAGTCAATGTTTTGAATGTCTTGAAAGATGAAGATCCTCCAGCTTTCCTAGATCCTCTTCCAGTTCTTGTTCACCTTTTAGATTAGAAATAGTAATATATTCTCATATCTAGTTGGACTTTCCTGTTTTGCAGCTTGTGTATATTATCTCTTTCCCTATCACCTTTGAGAATTCATTTATTTAGTTTCTATACTATCCCATTAAATAAGTAGCAGTCAGCTCTCTGTATCTTGCCCAGGTCCCACTGATCAAGGTTTATTATTTCTCCCTGTATCAACTGCTCCCAGCAATTAAGTTTTCATAAGCTTTTTGAGAATTCATTCAGTTGTCTAGGTTATTAATAAAGATGTTAAACAGTACTGGCTCAAACCCAGTCCCTGAAGAATGCTACTTTCAGCCACTGTCTGGACTTTGCACTTCTGATAACACATCTTTGAGCCAATAATTTCAGGCAGTTATTTGCCTAACCTATAATCCTGTGGATACTGTGGAATATTATGTCAAAGGCCTTGCTGCAGTAAAGGTATCCACAGCATATACTGCTTTCCCATTGTCTACAGAGCAGCTCTCTCATCATAGAGAGCAGTCACACTAGTCAGATATGACTGGAACACAGTAAATCCATTCCAGCTGTTCCCGGTCACATACTTGTCTTTTGTGTTGGAGATATAACAAGTATTTAAATTAATGTTTGTCTATTCCTCTAATTCTTACCCATAAGCTCTAGACTATACCAAGCCAGCTGTTGACCGGCAGGCTGCTTCCTCCCTGATTCAACATTTTCCCCCTCATTGAAAGAATTGAGGAGATCACCACTTCAGCTCCCTGTCCTTCTCTCTTCCATCCCAGTGCTCTGAAGTCACATTTGATATTTTCAGAATTAGCTCTAGGGATAAATTGGTGTCTGTATGGATGAGCAGAAAGGGTAATGACCCAAGGGTCAGGTGAGTCTTGGTAGACTTTCCACAATAGCCTTTGGTTTGTCAACACCAAAGCTGCTCAGTGTCAGACTGTTCCCCATGGGCTTGAGCAGAGCTTCTGGGCCCCTATGTGCACCTGCTGGGCTATCTGTTGTGACAACTTCTACATCTCTGTTATCTTGCTGTATTTGTTGCAATCTCAAATGGGAAAATACTGCTTGATAAATTTCTCACTATGAAGACTTTTGAAATAACATTTTCATAAGCTAGCAGATGTTCTCTCTTCAGTCTTTTTGTGTAAAATTATTTATGCCTTTCTGAAGTGCATCCATTTTTAATTTTTGAGAATGTAAGAAATGAAAACTGTTCCCTTGCTAAATTTCTGTTTTGTCCCAAGTGCTGGCTGCCATGATTTGATAATTACCAATGGAGGAATGCAGTGGTAGCAGAGTTTTTAGAAGGAAGTAATTAGCTTTCATGAGAGAATGTTTCTTTTTATAGGTGCTTGACCCCTGATGCAGAGACACGTCCAGACATAGTGGAGGTCAGCTCGCTGCTGTCTGATGTGATGATGAAATATTTGGATGTTTTATCTACCTCCCATCTCATGTTGGAGAAGAAACTGGATCGGGAGAGAAGACGAACCCAGAGGTACTTTACAGAAGCTAACCGAAATGCAGCAGCCTGTCAACATCAGCTTTCTATTTCACCACAAGTAAGTACATGCATTAAGCTTTATTTTTGCTTATCACTGTTTGCCATATCTGAGAAAATAAGATAAAAAGAAAAAAGAAAAAAAAAATGAGGCAGAAAAAATAAATCAAACTGGAAAGACCAATTCTCTTAAAACATTTTCCATGCAGGATTTTTAATTTATTTTCAACTAGATATTCATTCACTGTTTTTTTGTGGGCATCCTCATACAGCAAAAATAACAGTACCTTAAAAAGTGCTTTCATTTCAATTGGAAAATGAAAATTGAATGGGAAATGATTATGGAGGTACTTCCAGTTTTGATAGAATCTGACAGTATTTAATTACTAAAAAATATTTAATTGCACTTGTGAATAAGATTCCACTGCAGTGGAACATTGATAATTTTGGGTATGATTCTCAAACAATGGAATCTAGAAAATGGAAAATACACACATAATTTCAAATTGCAGATTTAAAGTGCATTGATGCTGGTATTTGTTGATAATTTCTTACTGTCTGATACACTTCTGTGAATATACCTCTTAAAGTTCTTTTATTTGCTACAGGCTGTTTTAAGCACTCTTCATGAAGGAAATTAGTATTTTACACGATGAACCAAACTTCTATGTGATCCTGGAGAATTTACTTTAAAAATACAAGCACAATTTATTTGTGTAGTAAAACCTCACTGTGGTAATTATTGTTAAGGGCAGTTATAAAGTAAAATTATGATTTACACCACTGCTCTTGTCTGTCCAACTGTTGTATCACTGTTAGAAACACTGACTTCTTTAATCATGGGCCAGTAGTTTGCACTGAAGAATCTCTGTGTAATAAAAAGTTTTTCAGGAACATCTTGTCCCAGACTCATGGATTTTTTTGAATATTTTTTCTTCATATGTCTGATTGAGACTGTAGAAATTGTTATTAAAAGTACAAAATTTTTATTTGTATCATACCTTGTTTTCAATAAAATGTTGCCAGTAGCTTTTAGAGAAGAGTGCTCTATCCAGATACTTGTATGATATGACATGACTAATAACTTTACATTGAACTTAGCTTTGTATAAATACATAACAAAATAAATGAAAAAAAGATACACCTATGTACAAAAAGAGAAGGAAAGTCCCTCTGTATTCTAGGGTAAAATGGCTAGTCTTCTTAAGGAGGGAATGCATTAATTTTATTTCTACTCCAGTGGATACTTTATTTTGTATAATAAATGAAACAGACACAGCAGGAGAATCTGAGAAAGATCCAGAACTCCATGGAAACTGGGAGAATATGGCTCACTAATGATAAGTGGAAGACCTGGCTGTAAGTTCTTGTTTTAAATAAGACAGAATATATCAGGATGCGATTTTTCCAAAGATCTTAGGAGTGTTACAGGACTTAGAATTAGAAGGAGCAAAGTTGTTTCTTTGGTTTCAGCAATGAAGGGAAACTTTATGAAGTTGGAGGATTTCTAATAAAAAGAATAATTATTCCTGAAAATTTTTACTTACGAAAAGGGATAATATCCTGACTTCATTTATTAGGAAGAATTTCAAGCAGCTGATCCTTAAATAAAAACTGTGAGGTATGGACAGCCTAATTAATCTTAGTCAAGGCTCCAGCAAGTCCATAGCTAGGTAATTTGTCATTTTTCCGCGGTGTCAGAGAATTCAGTGTTTCTGCCATGTAGTTCAATGCTTTGTTGAAGCCAGCTACCTTATACTTTGTTCTCTCTCTACTGAAATGTACTTTTTGCCTCCTTTTTCATCCCAGTTGTGTCATGTTGCGAATGTTTCTGAAATAAAGAGCATGCTCTGTGTCCTTGCTTATGGAACTATACACCATATATCTTTTAAAGCCAGTGTAGAATCTCTTTCATACACAGCTTAAGTTCAGCATAGAAACTGATCAATAGGCAGTGTGATAGACTGATCAGCAGATGATGCTGAAGAAGCACAGAGACCTCACCTGACAAGTATGGCATAAAATCCATCCTTGAAAATAATCCTAAAAATAAACAATAATTATCAGCTTTCACTTATATATTTTTATTTTTCATTGTCTTCCATAGGCATTGTTGTTTATGTGATAATAGGTGCAGTTGAAGGATAAAGAGTGCTTAATATAATTAGTGTTTTCTGTTCTGAAAGGTGAAAATTTGCTGACATAACACAGGGTACAGAGGACCTAATACAGTAGTTGTAATAGTAGTAATTGTCTCTTGGATAGTACCTTTCATTTCAAGGTAGTCAATATTATATTTTTGCATCCTGGGTAGGAACAGGTGGAGAGGAAAAAGGTAGTTTGTGCAAGGTGATCAAATAGACTAGTGGTAAAGTTGAGTTTCCTGACATCCAAGTCAAATCTACACCCCAATAACTAATAATAGAAGTATATTTTTTATATTTTCTTTTAAAGATATAGAAGAGTAACAAAATATGATTTTGATAGCTTTTTTTGAGAATAAAAACCCTGTAAATTTTGTGATAGGAACTTGTAAACTATAATATATATAAGAAAATAAAAACAACACTTATTCCTCCTGCTACTCTCAGCAGCCAGGACTATCAAGTCTGATGATTTTTAACATATTTTTGGGGAGTAGCTTCCTTTTCTTCATTTCTGTAGTTCTGGTTTGTGCATCTGGCACACAAGGTCTATCACATTTTTTCTCTATAACAGGATTTTGTATTACATTGTTTGGGAAGCAAAGCTGACTTTTACTTGTATTAGCAATGTCACTTGAATACAGTTTTTATTTTAAAATCCATAGATACAAATTCATATACTCAGATAAGTTCTCAATTATGCACCAGTGGGATACCAACAATGAATAAGTATGTACAACTTTGGAGTTTTGAACATAGTGCAATCTATTGGGGTACATCCATATCCATTACATATTTACATATGTAAAAAATATGCAGAGGATCATTCATTAACTGTGTTTGGTCTAAGCTGGTCCATTTAGATTACTATTAGTTTAGTGCTTTGTCCTAAGGTTCAAATGCACAAGAATACTCATTAGCAACAGAAGTTTGCTTTTTGTTAATTTATTATTAATTTTCCTGGTTTCACACTTTAACTGATATGTCTTCGATAATCCAGTGTGCTAGACAGCATGGCATAGAGGCCCAAGATGAGTAATCTTATCTCTAGATAGAATTTTTGTCTTCAGGTAAGCACCAGTCCTTTCAGACCTAGATTTGCAGATATCACGGTTTTATATTTCTGGTAGACAAAGATGTCACTGCCTGGAAACATACTTTGATTATTCTACTAGCAGCAGCTTGATTCCAGGCTATACTAAGAATCCTGACTTATTCTCTTGCAGAAATTGTCTGTTTATTGTCTGGAAATAATGGAAGAAGCAATACAGCAGGACAGCTTTTAAATCAAAGAACCGATAATAGCTGAGGCAGTTTTCTGTCTTCCATGGCATGAGTAATCTACCTTCATTATCCAAATGTAGATAATTAGAATATTGTATTATGTTTTATTTTATAATATGTATTATTGTATTTTCAAGGCTGGTTTAGAAACACAAAGAGCATATCTAAAGTCTACAATTAAGTTGAGACTTTTCTGTATTTCACTTATATCAGAAAGACCACAGTGAAAATAACTGTGATGTATTTTGTAGGAATACCTCTAAATGCAGAACATGTTACTGCTCCCGTTTTTGTATAGCCACAGGAATCAATTCTCTTTATCCCAGTCTGTTTCTTCACTCATTGTAAAGTGATGTATGGCCAAAGGGGAAGAGTTAAGACTCATAGTTTACAAATCCATACAGTTGTAACCACTCTGCAGCCCACTAGCAACTCTTCAATCTATCCAACTTTTAAAACAGGAGGACTGGCTCACAGCTATTTGAAAGGCAAAGAAGATCAAAGTGATTCAGCCATTTTCATCTACTCATTTTCCTCCACACCCAAGTTCAGTTCTGCACTGTTGGCAGTTTGACCCTGCTAATAATAACGTTGGTAGTTTCTAAGCATCACCACATGCATTACAAAGTAGTACTTAATTAGCAGTTTAGTTTGAATTCCTCTATTTTTCTTGTCAGTGTAGATACAGAAACAAAAAATGGACCAATGTTCATTTTAGCCTCCTTTTTCTCTGGATGTATATTTTATTTGTTCAGTTCAGTCAGTCAGTGCTTATAGCTCTCCACAACTCCCTGAAAGGAGGTTGTGGCGAGGTGGAGATTGGCCTTTTATCCTGCAAAACTGGAGATAGGATGAGAGGGAATGGCCTCAAGATGCACCAAGGAAGATTTAGGTTGGATTTGAGGAAAAATTTCTACTCCAAAAGACTGATCAGGTGCTGGAACAGGCTGCCCAGGGAGGTGATTGAGTCACTGTCCCTGGGGGTGTTCAAGAAACTTTTAGATGTTATACTAAGGGACATAGTTTAGTGGAGAAGCTTTGGTAGTAGGTGGATGGTTGGACTGGATGATCTTGGAAGTCTTTTCCAACTTTGGTGATCCTATGAAAATGCATACTTTTAATTTTAATTTTTCTTAAAACAACTGTGCAAGAATATAGTGACTGTTTTTGTATTGGTTGAAGCAAAGAGAGGGATTGACTTTAGATCACCCAGAAAGTTACAGGTTATTGATGTTTCAGCAGTATGGCCTGATCATGGGTGAGGTCACAGGGATGTCATGGAAGCTTAGCAATCTACAAGTCTTTTCTTCATCCACCTTTCACTCCATTGATTTTGTTCTGCAGCTTTTTTGTTTGGAAATGTATGTAGCAGGCATCGGAAATAGGAATAGTTATTACTTTTAAGGACAATCCTGTTAAGGATGAACATGTTATATGTTTAATTCAGCTTCAATGTATATGTTAAAGTACTTCAATAGAATCCTGGAATTTGAGACAAGTCTGCAAGCCTTAGAGCTACCTGTCACTCTTGACAGGTGTTTCACCCTTCAGTCATAAAAATGTTTAGTGACAGAAAGTCTCTATCATGCCAAGGAGACTATTCTGGGTTAGGGAATAGTTTGGAACCAGAATTGAATGAATAGTAACTGCCTTTACTGTCAGTGATTGTATATCCCTCTCAATCTTTTATGCCATCCAAAGATAATGTGTGGAAAACTATGAACTGTCCTGAAGTAATTGGAAATCTTGGGCATGTCCATAGCACATCTACACATATGTTGAATCTGCAGTTTGTGTCTTTTTTTTTTTTCCTCAAGAAAATGTTAGGCTCACATTGTATGCTTGACACTTGCTATCTTTGTCTTGTTTCCAGGAGATATTAGATGGACATAAGCATGTGCATATATGGATGTATGATCCTGAAATTTCCAGATCCAATCTTAACTGTCATACAGTTGTTCTGAGAGCAGTAAGTTCAGCAAGTCCACAGAACATTAGATTTACAGAGCACATTCAAATCTATTACATAGTGTGTGCCCCCACTTTTCTTTGCAAGATTTGAGGTGGTTAAGTCCTTCCTTTGTGTTGGGTGATCGTAAAGTCTGACTTAAATTGCACTTGTTACAGCTTAAGCTACATACTTTCTCTCAACAGTGGAAATATGTCTCCTCTGTCATTTCTTTTCTTTGGACTAAATAATCAAAATCCATCAGTCTGACTTTTTAATTCATGTCTTCTAAGACCTCTGATTATCCTCGTATCTTTCCATTGATATCTCTCAATTTTTTTTTTTTTTTAAAGTTTAGTCAAAACTGAACTCAGTTACTCCTACTGAGAACCTTATTGATACTGAGTAGAAAGATTATATAGTTCTTAGAGATTATTCTCCTCTTCAAATATCACAGTGTGATCATATTTCATAACAGCATGCTATTGCTGATTTATGCTTTATATCTTACCCATCAAAATCCCCATATCTTTTCATGTAGAGATGCTATCTGGCCAGTCCTTTTCCAAGCCTGTGCACAGCTGTTTCTCCCTCTATAAATCTTTGCATTTTTCATCTTTAAAATTAGTTGTTTTTTTTTTTTCCCCATCTTCTCCCTTGTGCCAAATTGTGTCTTCAAAATCTGTCACTTGCCCTGATGCACCTTTGTATATGGTATGTATGCTATAATATGACATGATATGCTTGTATGCACATTTAATCAACATTCCATCTAGACTGTCATTGGAATTCAGTGATTGTGCTCAACAGTTTTGGACCTCGGTCAAAAGAGGTCCTGAAAAATTTTGCTGACTACCTATTTTCAGTTTAATAAACACTTGAAGTACTTAACAAGCTCAGAACAACTTTTCTGTTATATATGTTTATGAGTGCTGGCTTGGGTGCACATAAGAAACAGTGGTTTTCAGGATGTGCTTTCTGCTGTGTCCCAGTAAGGTAGAAATGCTTCATTGGACTGACAGGGGAAGAAAATTGTCTTACAGTCCAAATTGCTATTGACACACCTAGTAAGAACAGACTTGAAAATGTATTATATGCTTCTGCTAGTATTTTCAGCACAAAGTGTGATAAAGAACAAGTGATAAATTATGCAAATCTATCAGGTTAAACAAATGACTATCTTTAATATTAAGATAATTTCAGGATATAGATTAATAGAATCACAGAATGGCCTGGGTTGGAAAGAACCTCAAAGATCATCTAGTTTCAACACCCCTGCCATGGGCAGAGTAACCTGATAGATTTGCATAATTTATCTCTTGTTCTTTATCACACATTGTGCTGGCAATACTAAAAGAAACATGCATTTATTGATACACAGCAGCAATAATATGAGAAGACTTGAAATTATATACAGAGAGATCATAAAAGCAGTCTGCTTTCAAATTTGTTGCATTCAAATAGGAGAAATAACAAGGATCAAGTATCTCTATTCTTTCCAGAAAAACTATAAACAAAGAGAGCAGCAGAAATAGAATTTTATATTCATTAAAGTACCCTTTGCTATAGATGAGACTTAGTACTTAAATGTGACAGGCAGAGCAGCTCTGAAAGTAATGCCGCCTGTTTTGTTATGTTGGCCATGATATCAGAGGCACATGTCAGTGTACAGCAGTAGAGGTTGAGCCTTCCCACCAATATTCTGTAACATTTTGTTGCCGTGTGACAGATGGCAGCAGAGGGGCAGTTTGACAAACTGGTGTTTGACATGGAAGTGTAGATGAAGCAGAAGGGTAGAATTGAATTTCTCCACGCAGAAACAATTGCATCCACTGATGCTTGCTGAATGTTTCTGGAGACCAAACCATGGATGTGAGAGCAGTGAGGTGGTGGGTGATGCATTTCAACAATGACAGTGACATTGACATTCACCTCCACTGGTGCAGGTTTTCATGAGCACAGCATGCAGACTCTTGCTCAGTGCTGGTCAAAATGCACAGCTAATGGTGGTGACTGTGTTAAAAATAGTGTTTTGTAGCTGAGAATTTGCTCTATCAAATAATGTTGTACATTTTCTTGTGGTTTCCATGGAAATAAATAGTAGACATTATTTTGGAGTGACCTACATGTAGGTAGGTCACTCCAAAATAATGCCATATTTTGATTTTCTTAGATGTGCTTTGGTAATACCAATCAGCATTTGGTCATTTCAGGCTTGTAGAATCTCTCTGTCATGATGTCACATCCCATCACATCAAGTTCACTTCACATTTTATTACCAGCTTGACTGCTGTGCAGGTTTTGCGTTGTCCAGAACTCAGTTGCTTATTATTATTTAAGAAGGTTGTGTATGAGATCCTACTATCTTTATCTTGTATTTTTTGCAATGTTCAGAATTTCTTTGTGTCCTGGCATTTGTTTCAATTTTTAATTTTTCTTCATTAGAACAGAGCTGCCTTTTGTGTGAAGGCTCAAAATAATTTGTTTAGATTAAGAGTTGAAAGGTTTGCTCCAAAATTAAGCTTAGTGACTGAACATGACATCATCTAGTCCTAGCTAAGTAGGAACTAAAAGTGCATTCCTATGTGTGTAGATACACTCATGACTCTTTCATTTGCAGGTTTTCTGATGAGTGTTGTATAAGAACAGTGTCTAACATTTCCTTTTTGCTCTTTGTTGTCAGAACCATTATGACAAGTTGAGACTTCAAGGAAGCACCACTGGAACAGCAAGTTGCCGAAGTGAATTTTCAGAAAACCTTGGCATCCTGGCAGAGAATTGCCATTCTACATGTAGAAAAGATGAAAAGAGAACATATGAAGAAATCCTGACAGAGGATAACAGCAGTTTAGAGAACTCTGAGAAAGGTAGTTGTTAGCAAAAAAAACCCATCAGAAATATCATTATACTGCTCAGAAGTGGATTAAAAACACTTTAATTTTTTTTTTTTGCAGATTTGTTCTCAGAATTAGATGATGAACTCGATGTATTGGACAATTCAAGTAGTTCCAGTTCAAGGCATTTGAAAGAGTCTGCTTCTGGTAAGGAACTTTAAGAATGAGAGGATCCAATGCTTTCTAATAGCAAAATAGTCGCTTATTCTAAAATGCTAGGTTATTTTATGATTCATTGCAAGGTCACCAGCTGTTATAGGTCCTAAGTAAAAGAAAACTAAAACAATTATACCTCTATAGCATGTATTTTCAGTATAATTCATTTTACATCACATTTTCTTTATATAGCTCATACCTGTATTTTCAAATAATGGCTATGAAAAACCTGGAATATTATTGAGAAACTTGGCAATGAATTTGTTTTTAGATTTGAAGCATAAAATAATTGGAGCGGATAAGAAACAAGACAGACGATGTGAAAACTTTTGTCTCAGTAATGATAATTCTATGCATATGAAGAAATGGGGTGCCTAGTTAGTGGATGTAAAAAAAGTCGATAGAGGCAAGATTTAGCTAGTAAGTTCATTGAATGCTATTGTAGGAATGCTTAATGTTTAGATTTGAATTAAGAAGGAGTTATGTGACAAAACACGGCATTCATTCTGCCTTTAATTTATTTAGGATAAAAAGTTAGGAGTCACTTATGTCAAGTGTTAAGTAGTAGATTTTGGATTATACTCAAAATATGAAAAAAAACAAAAAGTGACATCAGTAGTCACTGTTGGCTGCCTGCTAAAATATGACCTAATTATTAAATCTATGAGCTAATTATTAAATGAGGTAGGATTCTGATTATGTTAGTGGAAATTAAAGAACATTTTATATTAGAAAAAAAGTGATATTAGAACTAAAAATAATCAAAGAATTCCATTAATACCATGAAGTTCTGACAGGAAATCTGTGGATCCGTTAAAATGTCCTTTTAAGTGTGAAGGGATTAACAAATTTAATTGGTACAAGGTTCCAGGCTTCAAAACCATAAAATAACTTAATCTGTTTGTAGTGCCATTTACTAGCTGGATCTCCTTCAGATTTTGACCCAGGTACTTCAAAAATGTGACTGCTATGAATCCAACTGTCTAGCTATTATTGCAGGGCACATGAGTGAATTCTACTTAAAATCAATTAACATCATTTTATTTTGAACCAGATAGCTTAACATTCTATAGACTGCATGGCTATGCATGGCTACTTAGCCCAGAGTTAATTACCAAATTTTTCTTGGTGAATTTTTTTGTTGCTCTACTGTGCTGAGAGTGTAACAGCATAACGTTACCAGATAGAGAGAGGCATAGTGTGGCACTGAGAGAGGGTTGCACAGAAGGAATCTGGAGGAGCAGCAGCCTACAGCTGAATTGTTCTGGTTTTGTGTTTATTTGGAAGAATAACACATTGTGTGATACCTACTGAATTCTTTGTGGGCTACCTCATAATTGTACGGAGATACTGGAAACTTCTATGTAGTTTATAACTTGCCACACCCCAAGTGTTAGCGATAATGATTTCCTTGTTCATTTTTCTTTGTTAAGATCTGAACACTAAAAGATTCTCAGATGCTTGTTGTATTTTCTTGCCAGATTTCCACTGATTTAATGAAAGATTTTGAATGAAAAGATTTAACCAGCTCCATTTATTCCTATTAACTCAAGTCAGCATTTCTAGAAGTTGTTGCATGTTTTCTTCCAAGCATATACAATTTAACTGGTGTATAGATAGTTCAGGATTGCTTTTTCAAAAAAAAGAATAGTTATGCAGTCGTACTATCTTAGATCATCTGTAGTTCTGTTTAATCTAATGAATTTAGCAGTACGGATCAATTGCAATACATGCTGGCAAATTTTTCTTCTTTTCCTGGAAAGAGAAAAGATAACATTAACAAAGTTATTATAGATTCCAGTACAGCTTGGGTTATACTCCACTGATTGCTAGTAGTTGGCTAACAATGTATTATTTATCAGACATAGTTTTGTCTGTCGTATCAACATTACAGGGGAGAATGTGACCAATTTTATCTAACTAACTCAGAAAGCGCTAACAGGAAAATATGAGTTTAAATTACAGGTGTATTGATTGTGATCATAATCAATAAATATTGAAATATATCCCTCTAGTTCAGAAGTAGGTACTATTTTAAAAAGGATGTGCTATGCTGTTTTGTTCAGCGGTACAGAAGCTGATATGCAGATGGTTTGCTTTTTTTATAGTCCAAAAATTGTAACTGTTTTTTAATAACTTAATACCTCTGCTTTTTAATTATGTTTTTAGAAAAAGACTTTTTTTCTTAGTTTGAAAAACATAGTTCCACAAGATCACTTTCTTTAGCAATTCCTAAAATTGCAGTCTGTATAGAATCTGAATAACATATTCATGCTCCTTGACATGCTTAATGACAGGAGCAGATTACGCACATTTCAGGTGTATAGAGGCAGTAGTGGAAGAGGTATTTCTTCCCTCTCCCTGAAATCCTTATAATTTGAAAAGATAAAGGAACAGAGGATACAGACATTGAGTCAAAAAGCAATAAAAAGTGATGATAGCAGCTTATTGTTTGTGTAATTTTTTCTTATTTTAAAATTAACAAGTTTCCCAACTGCATCTTAACTTAGTCATAATTCTTTTTCATTATTTGCTTTTATTTACGGTGTAACTGTACTTATTTCTACTGGTAAAAGCAAACTGCAAGAAAATATGTGATATATTTTAATGAATAGTAGTTCACTAAAGCTAGAATGTCAGTTGAGTTAGAGAGAATTTAAGTGTTTATTTCTGGGAAGACCTTTTGGAATTTTTTTTTTTTTCCTTGAATCATGTTCAGTTGCACTGCAGAGAGGACAATGTACTATTGTAAATAATGCTTCTGAAAGGCACAGGAAGACTAGTTGTCTGCAAAATATGCTATTAAAAAATCCTACTTCCTAAGTTTGTATATATGCCTGTCGTCTGACCTTCCTCACAATAAAAAGATAAGCATACAACAGATCAATTTCAGAATTGCTCAGTTCCTAGCTTTTCAAGAGGCTCAGAAGACTTAATGCACAGTCCTGTCATTGTTCTGCATCTAGCTCAAGAGTGTTTCTGTTACCTCTTACTGTTTGTGTGTCTAGCATTCAGAGGAATACTTGCTCTTAACTGGCTTGTGACCAGTAATCAAAGAAGTTGAGATTCACGACTCCTTTTTCCTGACAAAGTTTCTGAAATTGAATAGTATTCAGAATTCTTATGCAAGAGACCACAGATCTGACAGAATATTCTAGTGGAATAGCTTTCTAAGACTCTCCTTTGGATTTCTTTGAGTGTTCTGAAAAACTATTTATACAGTACTAGAAATTGAGTCTTGTGCAGATAATGCTCAAAGCAGTCAAAAGAATGCAGTTCAGTGATTGGAGACTTCCAAGACCAGGATACTGTCAATATTAGAATTCTACATGTACATAGCAAATGATGGGGCACTGAAGTAGTCATCCTTTAGATCTGACTTTGTTTTTGGGAGCAACAGCAAACTTGTTAGGAAATAAATACCTATTCAGTGATGTCTGGACTGTAGTTTCATTTATAATCTGCACTTAAAAGGCAGCTACCTTGTGTCTTGTAAGTTCTCTGATCACAGAGCTTTTTTTATTTATCAGAACGGTTATACTTTGTGGTGGATTTCATGATTTGAGAAGTTACTGCTACTTTAATTAAGACTGTTCATTCAGGAAAATGGTCTGTAAATATGAAATCTTGATTTAATTTTCCTATCAATGATTGCAATTGAAAGTATTTTCAGAGGGTTTTTTTTTTCTTCACAGCAAAGTGAAAGCCAAAGCAAAAGTTTCTATCTTTCCAAGTTTTTTCAACTCATATCATGTTGTAAGCTCTTTTCTTGAAATTATACGATAAGATGCCTGCAAAAGAAAATACTGAACAATTTGGAACATGTCTTGATTTTTTGCTCTGATGTCAGTGAATGCTGTGAAGTTACTTTTATTATATAATCTATTAAACACTGAAGTACCACTCAGAAAAATTCTTGGTGACTCATCTGATTTTTTTTAAATGTCCTTAAGGGATCTTCATAGAGCTATTCAGAACAGGAAGGCTTATGTTAATCAAAATCTTTGGTTCTCGTGTGTCTTCTGCATCCTAGCAACGATGGGCACAAAACAGGAAAGACGCAGAAGGTCTATGTTTCATTTTCCAGGAGATAATCAACTGAGAAATTCCCTCTTGTTAAGCATTTGAACAAAACATAAGTTGCCTTACTCTTCTCATCCATAACAAAGGAGTAACCATGCTAAAAAGAAATATGATCCAGTTAATACGCTAGGCTGAACATCAGAATTTACTATGTGCTCCATGACTTATGCTAGTTAACTTTCGTACACATCTTTTCTTTCTTTCTGTCTGGCTTAGTCTGATTAGTATAACTCACACAAAAGACTAAGGATTATAACCAAAGTCAATAGTGTTTGATGGGTGCATATATACACACATGAATATGTGTTGTAATGGCTTTTAGATGTCTCAGTCTCCTTGTCCTTAATTAATGAAGAAATTATTCCAATGGGTTTTTATAGTGTCTAATATGAAGAGACTTCTCTCCCTGCTCTCCCGTTGTAGCTGCTCAATGGGGTTCTAGCATAAGTGGTATTAAGGGAGCTGAAGAGTGTTGACTGGTATTTAGTGATGTTCTGCAGCATGATTTCTAGTTTTTTTTGGTAAATTTTAATATGTATTTTCTTAACTTCAGCATATGAATCAGAAAATACTACATCTCTGCCATGTACAGTGAATGGTGAGACAGTCTCTTTGGTGTGAAATACCATGTGCTCGTAAATATAAGCTGGCAGATTTGCAAGTCAAATGTTTTGAGTCAAGTAACTGATCAAGAAAATTTAGATATAAGCTTTTTACTGGTAGAGACCATTTATTTGAAACAAAGAGTATAGTATTTCAGATCCCATTTAGTATATGAATGCTGGAAAAAGGGAGTTGTTTTAAAAATTTCGGGAAAAAGCTGTGTTCAAACTTAGCATTCCAGCCACGTGCTTTCCGTTACAGTTTTTCTCCTATATATATTTCCTAAATATATTATATTCTTTGTTATAGCAAAATTCCTTTTGAGTGTAATTCAAAATGCTTATCTCAAGCAATGTTATTCAGGTGCAGTAGGAGATTTTAGTTTTGTATTTGTATTATGGTTTCTGCATCCAACACAGGTAAATTATGTATTCCATGAATAGGAACTGTCGTACCTTTTTCTTTTGAAAGTCCTTGCTTGCTTTCTAGATAGTAGATGCTGCATTTTCCTATCTATTGTGTTGAAGTTAATTGAAATATCATTACATCTAGAAGGAACTACATTGTTTGCTATTGTGTATAGCAAGTACTCTCACAAAACCTACTTTTGGTCTAACTGCTACAGAGTTTCAATAGCTGTTTTGCAAACATGAGCAAGGAATAAAATAATGTTTCTTCTTTTCTTTCTTTCTTTCAATCTATCTGTGTGTCTTGTTTTAAGCAGACAAGTTTGACTTAAATAAAAGGTAAATAATTTAGGGATGGGTTCAAGTGAATTCTGTGTGACAGAAGCCAGCCTTCTGCAAGATTTTTTTTTTTCATTCAAGGGAGAGCATCTTAGATAAGTAGGAAAAATAGAGAAACTATATTTCAGTTCACAGCTGAAAATGTGGTTGAAAACAAGAAGATTTAAGATTCTTAGAAATATTTGCTCTCTGAAAGCTACTATTATCCTAGAACTAATGACTGTAGTAGTAATACCAACAGTAAGTAAAATAGTATAAGAAGTTTGTTATCTTTTTTCTTTTAAGCTACTATTTGAATGACTAGGTGGCACTATTCTTGTTTTATAGGAATGCTTGTGATATTACTAGTGTGGAAGAACATCTTATGTAGTCAAGAAGGTGTGGATTTGTATTGAAAATTATTGATTGTATGGGAAAAATAAATTTCCTCATTTTCTAATTAGTCCTTTGGCCAGATGAAATATCTTTTGATTTAAGCATATATTTATTCCTCCTCTTTCAAAGTGATATACCGTGTAGGATAGAGTGGTCTCATGTCAAAATTAGTGTCAAATAAATGCTTTTGTGGCAATGTTTTAAGTCTCAAGCTTAAGATGGTAGCTTAAGACAAATGCTTGCTTTAAGACAATACTTTCCAAGTGCATAAATAATCAATTTCACCAAATATTACTCACCTTTTTCACATTTTTAGGCAGTATGCAATACATGACATATATGTGCAGGTTCAGTTTTATTGCTAATTGGATATTTGACCAATACCTCATCATACTCTTGTCTTAAAATCAGTATAATTATTAAAGCAGTAAGTTTACATAGTTAACTAATAGACTGGTGGCAATAAAACTCTGGTAAAACAAGCTTTAGACAACCCATCCAAGGTCCTCCTAAAAAGTGGGTAAATATTTTATCTTCTTACACAGACTAGAGATGCTGTTGCGACTATAGTGATAGCAGTAACTGAGTTAAGTACTTAATGCTAACCCAGATGCATCTGTGGTCCTGCAGTCTGCATGTGTTCTTCTTTGTTTCGGTGAAAATCTGTGAATTCTGCAGGGTTGGAAGTAAAAAGCAAGCACATTTTTGACATTTAGCAAATGTAAATTTAGTTTGTCTACTTCTGATTTTTAAAAGTTATTTTCAAACAATATCTGAAAAATAGAAAGAATTAACTTAGACATCTATAATTATTTTTTAATGCTGAGACAATATTTATGCATTCATTTCAGGTACAAATGCAAGCCTTGGTACTTCTGAAAGACAACCTCAGATTAGGTATGTACTATTTATAATTTTAATATAGATTATATAAATTGTCATTGTTATGATCAGTTTGTCAGTTCACAACAGAAAAGCACAATTATCTCCATTAAACAATTCCTTATTCATTGTTACAACTTCATTTTGTATCAGCCTACGATAATTAAAGTGCTTTAAGACCCTGAAGATGTTTGCACACAGAAACTTTACGTGAATAATTTCAGGACTGGCATTAAACTGATGAAGTTCTATAAGTGGACATTGCTACACCATCATTAAAATGATAAAAGTTGATTAGAATATTCTGGTTTTGAATTTTTTCGCAGCTGTTTTTTCCATGCAAAATTGTATTTACATGTTTGATATTGTTAAATAATATCACATCCCTTTGATTTCACGTAGACCTTCTATACAAACTTAACTTTTTGGAATTCTATAGTCCTGCTCATTGCTTCCAAAACATAAATGAAACCAAACAAAATATTGTATGGCCACTCCCATTTTCCCTGCAAAGATCTTTCCTTTCCTGATGTAATTAATTCAGAAATGCCTCAAATGCATTCTTTACCAATCATTATTTTTTTCTGATGTCTTTTTCCTAATCCATAGATTCTGTTCTTTATAGCTTAATTACTGTTTTTCTTTCACATGCGAAAAAAACTCCTGATTGTTTTCTTTTTAACTTTAACTTCCTTATGATAACTGCATTGATCCCTTTCTCCTGTTTCCAGAGGCCCAGTTATACTTAAAAAAATATTACTAAAACATCTCTTACTAAGCTATTTAATAACCTCTTCCAAATCAGGGTCTGTTTTCTTGTTCTGCTATTTACCACTGGCACTAACTTAATCTTCTTAAAACAGTGTTTTTCTGACTCTGTTCTCCTATCTTTTGAAGCTATTCTTAAGGATCTTTCCAAGGATTGTACATGGCTTTATCACCTAATCTGCTGTCTTTTTAATTCTGCCTCTTTTCTTTGCATGTAATTATTCGTACCTGCAAAATCATGCTACAAATAATGAAATTAGCTTTATATCACAGCTCATCTCTGTGAGCTCATCTCTGTAAGATGTTTTTTTTTGATCGTGAAGCTTACAGTTGAGTTCTGTACAACTACAAGGAAATTTGTTTGTGTTTCTAGTTCTACCCATCCTGACCAATAATACCTTGAGATCTGAGCCTCTGCTTTAACCTGCATGTCTCTCAGACTTCTTGCCTTCAAGAATATATTTATATAAGAATATACAAGAATAATATATATAAGAATATATATTAATATATTTATCTATTTGTTCTGCCTTTACATCTCTAAGATATAATCTTTCCTACTGAGTAGTTTGCTTAAATTGATGCTTGAGTTCATAGGATTGTCATGCAATCAATATCACTGTTGCAATGCATACATTCTAGTCACTCAATTGCCCATTAAGAACACGTTCACAAGGAACGTTTCTATAGCTTTACCTCCAACCCTATCATCATCTGTGCACCCTTTTTCTAACTGTGCTTTTCCTATCACTTCAAAAACGGCCCTTTATTTTTCCTTTCAAAGATGTTCTTGCTAAGAACATAACCATCCAGTTTGTTACTTATCACTCACTAGCTTTCCAGCTTTTGTCCTGTTACAATCAGTAATGGTAACCTTCTAGTGGTTGAGTGCTGAAGCAACCACCTTTATTTTTTCTCCATTTCTGCCCCTTTTTAAACATTAGCAACTCTATCTCTTTATCTTTCTTCATAGCTTCTTTAAACTTTTATTGTTGTATATTCTATAGGAAAATAAATATGTCTAATAGGAAAATAATATGTGTATTTTCTATCTTTTATATTCTTTATAAGTCAAGCTACTTTGGACAAGTAGTGTAAGCTTTATATGAGTTCTGAATGAACAGTCAAAAACTAGTCAAATGGGGTACACTTTGTTTAGAGGAAACATGAGAAAGATCTAGTGAATACTAGTATTTCCTCTACAGCCTCTAATGCCCAGCATAACTACAACAGTTTGTTCTGAGTTCTTCTTTGTTTTGTGTTGGTTTTTTGTTTGTTTGTTCGTTTTTTTGTTCCTCTTTTTTCTATTTTAATAATAGAGCCTGTGTTGAGGGCCTGGGATCAAGACTGCGACCAGGTAATTTTACACTTACAACAAAATAAAATTGTAACTGAAATTAAACTTAATAATTCCCAAGTTTTTAAAATTTGTTTTTCTATTGCCTATATAATATCTACTCTTTTATTCCTTCAAATTCACTTCCACTTGATCTCATCCTGAAAGTGCCTCTACTCCCAAAACTGTCTTTACTCATGCGCAAGGCATGCACTAAGATTAGAGACAAGGTGACTGTCCTGTAGTCTTCCATTCTTAGCTCTTTGCAATAAGAAAAATTATGATATTATCTAATATGAGGGTTTTAAAAGGATAGAAAAGCAGAGACATTCCAGATGAAAATATATTGTCTGAAAAATTGTTATGGAATTAAAAAAAGTAAATTTCAATACTACATTGGTGTGACTTCATTTTAATGTTTGTTAACCTAGCTCTGCTTCTTCTAAATGCAACTGGAATTTTTTCTATGAAAGGAATATTTATTAGAACCCTTGTAAATTATCATGTATTTATCCATCAACATTGATGAAACAAATTTTGCAATTATGATACTTTTCTTTCATAATGAGAAGCTTCAGATATTGTAAGTTGGTAAGCTCTGACTTTGTAGTACTTGGTATTCTCTGAATTAAATAATAGTTGAAATAAAATTATTTTGAGTAGCTGGAATATTGATCTTTATAAAAACAGTACTGCATGCGCATGCTAACTTCTATTTCAGAGCTTTTTGATGTAGAAGTTGCATTAGGAATTTCATTGCAGAGTACAAATCAAAATTTGTCCTCTACTTTTAGCATTTTTCTGTACTATTTACTGATGAGTGCTGTTATAATAACAACATGCACTTCAAACCAACTATCCAACCGTAATCCATCAGAGCTATAATGATCTAGAGACAAACACATTAGCCTTTGCTAATGATTTTAGTTCTGTGGGTAATTTAAGCAGTTTAGGTATCTTTGGTCAGTAATGTTTTCTTCTTGAGTAAAACAACACAATTTACATAAGATCTAACCTGTTGCCTTTGGTTCTGGATCTAGATATATTTTAAATAAAATCTACTTTCTTGTTAAATGAAAGTTCAAATAAATATACTGTTTTATTGGAATTCTCCAATGTACTTTAAGTTTTGTTATTGTTATGCTCTTAAAAGTGTTGATTATGTTGTGATCAGCCTATTCACAGGCAAATTTTTTAATTGCCCAAATAATGCTGTTCTTTAATTAAAAATAACAAGACAACTACTGTAGAGTGGCCCAAAATAAATGACTCTATGGAAATTCCTGAATTTCGTAGCTAAACTGGGGACTCTAGCTGATTTGAAACACATAGACATTATAGGTGTTTTAAGTATAGAAACTGGTCCACTTAGACCGCTAATCCAATTGTTGCTGGCATACTAGAAAAGGAACAAAACTCTATCCACTGAAGATCAGAGAAATACATGTTATGTTCTGCTCAGCCATTTCTATTCTCATATTAAGCAGATTTTTCTTAGGGGAAAAAAAAAAAAAAAAGCATCTTAGAGATGTAAAAGAAAGGGAACTGATTTATTTGCTTTTTTTTTTTTTTTTTTTTAAACACAAGCCAATAGCAACAAAGAAGTCAAATACTACTACAAGATAGGAACCAGTGAAAAAGGTAATGTGTTGAGGAAATAAGTTTTTATCAGTGTCCTAACAAGAACAGAAGATTCCAAGACTGTAATGGCAAGACCATGCTATTGCTGGAGAACTTAATCTATTACTGGTAAAACAGTTGGCAGATAGCTGAAAATGAGATGAATAGAGCTAAAGAAAAAATTGTTCTATTTGTGGCATGTCATGTATTAGATTGTTATAACATAGCTCTCACCATTACCTAGCTGAAAAATGAAGCTAAATTCTTCTTTAAGTAGCTCAAGGGAAATGCCCTCTCTCTTATTGGTGGTTAAGAGGAGACCAGAAAAAATGTAGAACTGTAATGCCTTCTCTCAACCTATCTGCCAAAAGGCATTGCAACAAAAAATCTGACAATAGAAATGATGTTCTTGTCTTCTTGATCACATCAGAAGTGCCTCCATGTCATGGAGAATTATATTTTCTATACTTCTTTAGTTTCTGGCAAGCTTCAACTCAGATCTGATTAGTCCCTAAGACCTTCAACCTGTGAATATCTCCCTTCTGACTCTTTTGAGAGGAGTCAGTGGAGAAAGAAATTCAACAGGAAGAAATGGTAGTAGTTCAGTGGTGGACTAATTAATTTTAGTATTTCTCCTTGTCAGTGGAATTTTCATTCTTGTTACCATATCATTTTAAAAAAGCCAGCAATCTAGCAGTATATTCTTATTCCTTCTGTTAGGTAGGGTTCTCTCTGAGGAATTTCTGACAAAGAAAAGAAAGTGCTAATTTTCTGATGCAATACAGAGAAGACACAGAAAATTCATAGCTTCTTGCAAATTTTCTACATCTTTCTGTCAAAACAAGCTACTGCTAGGCATTGGAAACAAGAAGTAGCTGTGATAAAACAAAACATAACACCACAAGGCAATTTGAAAATAAATTTTAATATTCTTCAAGTTGTCCATATAAGATATAATCTTGGAATTCTTAGTGGTAAAAGGAGAATTAATTTCATGACATCAAAGTACTTAAAAAAAAAAAAAAAAGGAGAAAGATCATTTTGTTAAAATAAATTCTGTTTATAGTCTCTTTAGATTTCCTTATGAATAAATATAGAAAAACTTTTATCACTAGAGAGATATGTTAATATATATATATTTTTTCTCTTAGATAAATTTTAGTGTAATGAATCAGAGGTAGGGATTTCCTTTTGAAACCCATTATTAATTCCATTATCTAAACTTCTAAGTTTTCAGATTACTCTTTTTTGTTCTTGTTCCTAACGCTACTGGCAAAGCAGGTCATGCATAAAAACTCAATATTTAAATTTACAGGTTTTAAACAGTGCTCACTATTAATATGTAAAGGCAGTAAAATGAGCTGTCCTGATTTTAGTGTTGTCATCTACAGCATCGGCAGGAATTGCTGTATCACAAAGGAAAGTGCGTCAGATCAGTGACCCTGTTCAGCAGATTCTTATTCAGCTGCACAAAATTATCTTCATCACTCAAGTATGCATTACTGTTGCTTCTGACATTCTATCCCTTTCAGTTATTTGCTGTTGTCAAAGTGCTGCTAATTTAGTTGCTGTTCGTTAAAAACAACAGAACTTGACATTTTTGCAGATGGCAGGATGTTTTAAAAATACATCATTTAAATAAAGACTAACCTCAAATATTAGTGTGTGGAGGATGGCAATAATTGAGTCATGAAAAAAATTCATTGGTTCCCCTCAGGAAAATGGATTGTACAGTGATTTATTTTTATAACATTCTGTCATGTCAGCAATATGAACATTTCAGGTGACAATACTGCATCCTCAGATGAAGAGTACATAAAATTCTTTCCTCTATAGTAATATTTTCTAAGTAATAATTTCTATTATCACTATGTGGTAATAATTTCTTAAGAAATATTACACTAGAAATACTATCCTAAATATAGAATTTTAAATATTTGAATATGTCAGTATATATTTTTTCAAGTTTCAGACTTATTTTAAAATTGTTTGAATGTTTAATAACGAAAGAATGTTAAAGTTATTTCCTGCTGATTCTGAAACAAAAATGGAGTTGGTATAAATCTGCATTGAACTCTCAGCTAAAAATGTGATAGAAGACTTTTGTTCGCCAGAAAGATGATTGTCATTCAGTTACTTGCAAAATATGCTGTTCATAAATAAACATCTTCTTACTTTGTAAAATGAATGGTTTGTATTTGGAAGTGATGTTTATCACCTCAGGGCATTTCAGATTGCTGAGCCAAACTTGTTTAAAACATAATAGCATAACTGAAATTAGATGCATTGGACATGTCTTGAGTGTTTTCTTCAGACTGTCAGATCTACTGAAAGAGATAACAGGAAATAAATTATCATAACAAAGAAAAAATGGTAATTTAAAATAACTGGATTTGGCATAACTTATTGCAATAGTAAGCCCATTTCCTGCTAACTGAAATGAGGCAGTTCAGACTTTATGTGCTGTATTATTGTATTACTATATTACTCGTTTGTGCCAGATGCATATTAATGAACTTACCCTCTATAGTGAAGAAGATTTTCTCTAGTGTCCTACTAGTCAATGCCAGTTCTCATAACTGAGAACTAACAGTAACTCAAAGGCTCTCTATCTAGATTGGCCACTGAGGCAGTAGTAACACCTTTCAGTGTCAGCTGGTCTCAGAATTAGAAGGTAGGGGTACCAGGATCCAAATCTGTACGTGTTCCTGTGTGCAATAGGCTTTTCGAGTGCTCAGATTCTTGCAGATATAAGGTGGAATATTTTTTATAATACATAGTTGTTTCTACAACTCCCAATTACATGTTTCACCTGACAATTTGAAACTGAACTTTACAAGCCAGATTTCTTTGCTGATAGTTCTTGGTAATCAAAGCAGCCTTTCCAATCCAGTTTCCATGGGAACAAGAGCCAGACTGATCTGTTGGAAAATAATTTAAGAGAAAGCTTTTAAAAAAGCACAGTGTAAATCATCAGCCTTTTAATTTTTTTTTAACTGATCTGACATTTGATTTCTTTAAAACAAAAGCTAAAGTTGAACAGTACTGCCTAGAGCATTACTGATTTTCTCATGCAGTGAACCAGTCCTTTACCATTGTTGCTTCAGAATGTCTCAGCATTGCCATGGTACATTAACTGCACATGTTTTATTGCAGTGGTACGTAGACTATAGAGTATCTTGCAGCCATTTCTTTTGCATCATGTTCTTCCCCTCATGTATAGGCCTGAAAAGACAGTAATATTTATCTGCAACAGAAAACTGTATGCAGCTCCAACTCCAGCTGTCTGTTGGAGTTTTAGAATTTAAACTCAGTCTGTGGTTTTCCAGAGGAAATTAGGAATGGCTCCTGTGAGGCCAATGTATCGGTTCCAAATTTATAACTATTTAAGAACAGTAGTTTGTTTCAGAACGAAAACAGTCTTTGTAATTTACACTGTGACAACGCTTTGAATGTGAATCATCAAGGGCCAAAGCTTTCTTATGTAATTAAATAACTTGCTGAATTTGATGGATTTGAATGGATGTGAATTTACATCAGTGATAGTGATTATAAAGTGTATATTAAATAACAGAAAATTATTGTTTTACAAACACTGTTTGAAGATAAACTATAGAGAAACAATATAGGAGATTTTCTTCAAAGAGTAGTGCATAGCACGGAATGGTGATCAAATGGATTGGTGACAGATGTGACTATCAACATGACTGCAGTGACCAACAGCTGAAGCTATTGAAGCTCCAGCATTACTGTTGGAGCATAATCATCCAACATACAATGATTTTGAAATCTCGAAGATCAAGGAAGCAAATCTAGCATTAATTATACTACACTTAATATAATGGCTCTTACTTTTGAGTCCAGAAGGACTAAGTTATATAATCTGCCAAGCCTAACAGAATCAACGAACTAAGGAGAATTATTTTAATATATATTTAAATCAGGTTTTGTACTGTTGCCTAACCAGGCTATTAAGCATTAATGTTTCTTCTTGCACTGTAGCTACTTTCTCAGTAATGGTACTGCTGATTAGCAGTTTATGGGAAGTGTAATTGGGTGGTGAAAACATCTGTTTCTCTGTGTTGTGTAGCTTCCTCCAGCTTTGCAGTGCAGCTTGAAAAGGAGAGTCATTGAGAGATTCAAGAAGTCCCTCTTCAGTCAGCAGAGCAATCCTTGTAATCTGAAATCAGAAATGAAAAAGGTGCAGTATACTAGTTACTATCTGTCGTCTGTTCTTCTATTTGAATTAAGCTATCAATATTAATATCATAAGAATATGAGTGTAATACTACATTTTTTTCAAAGGAAATTTAGCATATCCTTTACTGGGAAAACATGGAGCTCTCTTAAGTAAGCAATCGCTGCATATTGATTTCAAGTTTGTCTCTGATCAGTAGAACACATATTGTAAATGAGAGGCCCTGCAAAACAAAATTCATCTCATCAGAATTCAGAAAGGGAAAAGGAAGAAAAAATAAATTTTTTAATGGCAAAAGCTGAAACATATTTTGTAAGCTTTTAATTTTTGTAAGCTCTTCTTCATTTATAATTAGATTGCTACTATTATTGATATTTTGGCATGATTTCCCTCTCAAACTATGAATTTTGAGAAAGCATATAAATCATCCATTCTGTCCAAAATACAGAATGTCCTACTGTGGTATAGCGTGTCGGCATGAGCGTATCATCAGTTTAAAAATGCTACAGATTTGCAAGAATTGTGTGACTGAAGAACCATGCTTTCATGTTTTCCAGTAGCATAGTAAATACTTTCCAACTGGGAAAGAGCTAATGACTAACATCAGAATTTCTAAATGTTCTTTTAAAATCTCTGGAGAAGACAGTAGTCTGTAGAGGTTTCAAAAGCCACATTCTCAGCTTCTGTGTTTTGTGGGAGATGGAAGATATTTCATTTTTGAATTGATGACAAATCAGTTGTTAATTAGCGTATAGAGAATTTGATGACAAGGACAATTGCTTAACATCCTTTTCAGATATGAGACATAATACAACCCATCTAACCTAGTCTGGTTGTCACCTATCCACAATAGATTGTGCTATCTTCTGAGTCATTGTTTGCTATGGATGGACTGACTCTCATCCCAATTACTAAATCTGCTCACTACTTTTAAAATAGTTAATAACTTCCATGGGAAGTAGATATGTAATGTTTATAATGGTTTATATTGTGCATCTGAAAGATAATTGAAGATGCTTCTTTGAGCTATCAGTTTCAGGGATATTTGCTGTTCTGTAAATCAACCTGCATTTACGTTAACCAATTCTTGTGTTTTAACCTTAACATTGAATCTAACAAAATGTTTTCTATTAATTTGTTACTGACTGGGTGTTGCCAGGAAAGGGTGCCCAAAAAGATGTTATGTAAAGGAAATGTTTATTATAAATTTAATCTAATTTTCAATTTTACAAATTCTCTCAACTGTCAAGCTTTTAACTTCAAAACTACTATATTTATGACTGAGGAAAATGGAAGAAATGCAGTATTTATAAAGTAAATGGTAGTAATTTGATGGTATTAGAAATACTGAATGTAATTCTGGGCATTTCTATCTCAAAGAAAATAGAAAACAGCAAAAAGAGAATGATAGGGAATTGATAAGCGTGAGTGAAGTGGCACGTATTTTGAGTCAGTAAGAGCAAATAAGTATTTATACATAAGCATATTTTGAGAATTTTACCATAATCACCACTACAGCTATGTTGGATAACAGTAATATAGTTTGGAGGTGACTCAGTGCTTTATTGCAATTATGCAGTTTGGGAGCTTGCAGTGTTCACTGGATGATTCTGGAGGGAAGAAGGTAGAACATTTGTACTTGTGTTCACTACTGTTTCATTAAGATAAAATGTGTTGAAATCTACTCTGACTTCTGATTGTGTAGGAAACAGAAAAAGGCAGACTGCTAATCAGAGATTTATGTAGGAAAGGCTGGACTGTTTTACAGAAATCTCAGGAAGATTTTAGGTATCCTTTGCTTTTATCTTTTGTTTCTTTTTCCCTTCCCTCAGCTGCTCCAAGGTTCTCCTGAATTGATTGATACCAACTTTTTTACAGCAGATTGGCATATGGTACTTCTCTCATCTTCTGGCAATGTGTTAGTTCCAGAAGATAGAAAAGGTAAAGAAACAAAACTTCTGTAATGGCATGTATTTTTCTAATAAAAGATATGGTACAGAAGTCTGAGGGATGGAATGCCTCCCCTGAGAGGACAGGCTGAGAGCTGGGGCTGTTCAATCTGGAGAAGAGAAGGCTTCGGAGGGACCTGATAGTGGCCTCTCAGTATCTAAAGGGGAGCTCTGAGAAAGAAGGGGACAGACTCTTTAGCGGGATCTGTTGTGACAGGACAAGGGGAAATGGTTTCAAACTTAAAGAGGGGAGATTTAGGTTGGACATAAGGAAGAAGTTTTTCACAGTAAGGATAGTAAGATACTGCAACAGGCTGCCCAGAGAGGTGGTGGACGCCCCATTACTTGGAGACATTCAAAGTCAGGCTGGATGGGGCTGTGAGCAGCCTGATGTAGTTGTAGGTGTCCCTGTTCATTGCAGGGGAGTTGTATTAGATGACGTTTAAGGGTGCCTTCCATCTCAAACAATTCTATGATTCTATATTATACTATACCTATACAGTGTAAAGAGTATACATGTATTTTAGAAAAAAGAGTCAAATATAATTTGGACTAGAAATATTCAGTGACAAATTATGAACTCCATTTTTAGTCAACACTACTATAACTGGCAGCAACTATGTTGAGGAACCACAATCTCTAGTTCAGAGACATGTTCTGTCATATACCTCAACAGAGCAAAGAATGTATTGAAGGAATCTAAGAGAAATGCGCAGCCGCGTTTCATCATTTGTGCTATTTCCATTCTTCTAAATGCAGAAAAAGATATAGCTATGAATGGACTAGAGGACACAGTAAAGTTAAAAACTATAATTCAAGAAAGAATGGTGAGAAACCTTGGTTTTGCTGGCCTTTGTCTTGAAACTGGTAATTTCTAGGCTTAATGCAAAAACTAAGAATAATACTAGGTGTTGAGGGTGACATTTGGATAAGAAATGAAACCCTAACGTTAACTTAAAATGTAAGGTTTGGGTTTTTTTCCCAGAGACAACAATACAAATTGATGAGACATTCAATATTGGTAATTTTTTAATCTCCTAATCTGTAAATAATACTTTCGTGAGAATTTGCTGCTGGCTATGTGCCCTTCTCACTTTAAACTGTAAGTGGAAAAGAATAAGAATGTTATGTTGCTGTGTTCTTTTGTATTAAATAGTTAAAAGAAATCACTATTTTTCATCAGTTGAGACTCTTTCATAATGTGGACTTCTTGCGACTCAAATGTCCACATCATGCCATAAGATCCCTCCTGCTTTTGCAAGGAGTCACTATAGTCAGTGAAATAAACTGCTGATAACCAAAATTAACAAACATCCTGTGTCATTCTAAATTATCAAGAATTGCTAAGAAACTGATAAAATAAGTAAACCCCAGTTTCAGGAGTATAACATTACTTGCCTCTTACTTCAAGGTACTGTTGGCACTTCTGACATAGCAGAAGGGATGACATATGAGCAGTTACAGGTAAGCTTTATATGTATGTACTAATGTATTTTATGGCTTATAATTAAGGTAATTTATTGAAATGAATTTCTTTTAACTTGTAGACCTTAATTGAGGAGGTTCTAGAGGAAAGTGGTTATTACAATTTCTCTTCAAACAGGTGAGTTTGAATATTCAAATTAAAAAATATTTAATTATGATGTGTTATACATAAATGTATAATCTGCCTGTTTAAATGATCGTCTTTTCAATTGAAGCTTAGTGTGATACCTCACTATAATAATACTTGGATGCACAGACAGGAAGAATTGGTATGGGTATAATTAATCTAAGCTGTTTTAGCTGCATCGGTTTTCTTCACTCAGGCAATAGAGTTCTACAAGCTTGACAGCAATCTCATCAAATTTTTCCTATATAAAGCTATAGATGAAGAAAAGTTTCATTTTAGTAGATGTTTATTTAGTAGGGGTATACTCTAACATTATGGGATTGAAAGGATTAAGTTGGCCTGCTTAGTAAACATGGAAAGCAGAAAAAGTGATTGCTAGCACAAGAAGTGTAGAGGATGGAAAAAAACTGAGGTCTTTGAAACAAGGCATAGTAAGACTTTGCTGCAAGAACCCTTTGGGGAACACAAGTACAGAGAGTATTTGAAAAATGTCCATACTGTCCATAAGCTAAGCATTTCTTATTCTCTTACCCGCTAGCCTGTATTCTTTTGAAGAAAAGAAGTTCACTGCTTCCACCAAATCTGTTCCTTGTGTTTTCAGTAATGAACATTTTAATGCCCGCAATACTGCACTTAGTCTTTTTGTTAGTTTGTTTTAAATAATAATAATTTAAAATTTACCCCAAATCCAAAGATGTTTTAAGAATCTGTAGGTCCTGATGCTTCAGTGATATTTTTCAGTTCTTTGTTACCTCTGCTAATTTTTTTCAATGTGAAACTATTTATAGACTCCAACTTAAGAAGTTTCAGATGTTACTCTGAGTATTTCTATAGCCTACTCACTATATTGGAATTCCAGCTTACAAATGTCTTGCAGCTGCCAGCTGTAAGTACTGAAAAGTCGTGATTCAGAACTCCCTAAATAAAATAATAATTTGGTCTTTAAGCTCTCAGAGTACACTTGCATCATGTTTACAAATCACTTTTGCAGCCATGAGGTGTAACAAATTTGTTTCTAAGTGTTCTCAGATATTGAACATTTTTGTGCCAATCAGATGCTCCCAATATTTGGGGCAGTAGAAAAAATATTGAATATTATATGATTAATGAAAAACCTATGGAAAAGCAGGTCACTTTTAACACTGAGATCCAGCAGGACTTACTGTAAATGTAGAAATGTGTTGAATAGGCATTTAAGTTACAGGCTGGCAGAAAGCATATTATTGCAATTTACTGTAATGGAAGCAGGTGTGTACTGAATATGGGCATGACTATTTACACAAACCTTCTATAAAAATAAGATACCTATTAATGGAAATGTAAGGGACATTTAAAGTTTACAGGAAAACATTCTAGTACGTTACATGTGGAGTACCACATGAGACTAACAGCAAAGCAGTAATTAACATTGTTTTTTTTTTTTTTCTGGTGACAGCATTTATTCAGGACTGCTTATTTTTTTGCTATGTTGCAATTCCCCACAGACTAGCTGTTCTTTAGAATCTTAAGACATATTTGTGCATTCTTTGAAGTTTTGCTTTAGAGGAAACATATGAGAACATTCTTCATTGCCACCCAGGTTCAGTGTAGTGTAGGCTCTTTTTCTTACGTCATGTTTATCCTATGAGGGAAAAGGAGCAGGAAATATATTTCCACATATACACACAGGTTGGGGAAGAAGTTTGGTGTATGCTTAGCATCCTTCTTCACATTGTCTTTCCCCAAGTCATGCAACTTGTTCAGCAGTACTGATAATGTGATATCCACAGACAGTGTTGATTTGTACTTCGTTCATGAAACCTGTAGCAAAGCCCAAACTGATTTTGGATTAACAGAAAGCAATGAAATGAAATTTATTTAGAAATTTAGGAGTATGTTGTCTAATTTGATCTTTTGTTTTGTTTTTTTTTTCTTGCTTACAGTTGTTAATATCTGTGTTTAGATGGAGTTGCATAAGCTTTGACCTCCTCCACTGCACATGGGTCACTCTAGTGTGTTCTGGCTTTGGCTGGCAGATACACAATAGCTACACTGCAACTCAATTGTTGATCTGTCACCAACAACAATACACTGTAGATTTTTCTCTATACTGTGAAATTCTATTATCTGCTGTGATGCATAATAACATTTAGTTCCCCTGTCACTGTTATTTCAATCTTCTTTCATTTAATGTCCTGCTCCCAAATAAATTAGTATTTTTCCCTCTCTTTCAGAAATTTGACACACCATGCTTTGGCTTTGGCTGTCAAGAACATCTATCTCTTTTTCCAGAAGATTTATCATGTTTTCTAAAATATGCTTCACTCCATGCCATTAAGAGCTTTCAGCACTTTTTTTTCATCTCATACACTGTCCAAGTAACCAAGCAATCCCGTCTCAATAGCTGTTGAGTGCTGAAAGATTTATTTGGCAAGCTGTTGTGCATCATTAGGATTTGCCTCAGATTCCCCAAAGAATTTAAACCATCCAGGAAGACAAAATTTATACTATAACTTCTCTGGGGAGAGCTTGTGACTTTCCAGTACTTAAAGGGGACCTACAAGAAAGCTGGACACTGACATTTTACAAAGGCATGTAGTTAGAAGACAAGTGGTAATGGTGGTAATGATTTTAAACTGAAAGAGAGTAGATATAGATTAGAAATAATGAAGAAATTTTTCACTTTGAGAGTGGAAGGCACTGGAGCAGGTTGCCCAGAGACGCCATAGGTGCCCAATCCCTGGTTCAAGGCCAGGTTGGATGGGGCTTTTGGCCTGTTGGTCTGGTGGCAAGAAGATGCACTAGATGATCTTCAAGGCCTTTGCAACCCAAATCATCCTGTGATTCTATGATAAGGCTCAAGATCCCTCAGAAGACACTTCAGAACACTGCAGACTTCATTTGTAAATTTTTTAAGGCTTGTTTCCTCTTTTTAGGGCCAATTTCTGTCATGATTTCTGAGCAATTTAATTTGACAGTGTTAGTGTTTCAGACCTACAATAATTCTGCTTTGGAACAAAATCTTCTACAGCTGCTATGTATCAACATGCTTTTATATTTTGCTATAAAATTTAGAATAAATAGCTTTATGACATACTATTACTAATGCATTCTTCTAGGGGGAGATGTATAATATTTTTTTCCCATCATTGTTGCCCCTTGCTCTGATCTCAGAATTCATGGAATATGTGATGGAACACAAAATTTCACTTGGGGTCAGTGATATGAAGACTGTAGTAAGATTAATAAACTCTATAAAGAGTTAAAAATGATTCAGGCAACTTGATTGAGTGATGAAAAAAACATGAATTCTTTAGAAAATGAGGCAGGTTCATAAGAAAAATGTCATGCTTTTTTTTTTTTCTCCCCAGTTTCATTATAATAGTAATTACTATCTCAATACCAGTCATTTCATGGGAATTAATGACCAGCTGAGGATAATGACCATCAGCTTTATCTCGAATAATCAACTTGTGCCCATTTATCAGTAATGTCCTGAAATTACTCAGCACTCCAACAATGTTACTTACTTGTACAGAAATTCCGTAAACATGCATAAAAAAGGTAGCATTTCAAAATTATTCTATTCACACCCTTTGTGCTATTCTTTCTTATTTTCTATCTTGATTTAATATTATACTGCACCTGAAGTAGGCTACTTGTTGTTTGCGAGTTCTTTTGTGACTATAAAAAGGAATACTAGTTTCAAACTTTCAGCACGTTTCTTTATGTTGGACTAGACATGTAATACCCAAATTGATGGAGAAATCTATTTTTAATCAATTGCAATAAAAAACTTAATCCAAGCAGTAACTCAATTATATGAAAAAAGATTTGTTGTAAATAAATAAAAATAGCAATGGTCTGAGACAGTGCTTGGGTTCAACTGAGTGATATAGCTCATATGATATAGGAATCTACTTACGAGAAAAATGTTCCAGGATTAATTTTGTAAGAAAAACAGCTGCAAAACAAGTAAGAATATAAGAAAAATGTTTCCATAATTAAGTGCATGCATTAATATGTTGTCAGTTATAATTTTATGCCTTTGTTCAGTGCAATCTTTGGTATTGTTATTGAGGTTTTAGAATTAGAAAAATAACCATTCATGTTTTTAGAGCTATTTCATGAAGAACACTGTCAAATCTGCTTCTAATGATTGCTATACATTTTTAACTACTCAAAGAATAGCTCAAGGTATTTCTCACAGAAGGATAATATAACTCAGGAATTCTGAATTTTGCCTGTTTGAAGCATCTTCATTTGTACTGTAGCTATGGTTCATAGGTGTGTCATCTGAAAATAAAAATGCATTACTGGCTCTTTTACTAGCTGCAAATTCTCACTGTCTTCTGTTTATTCTTCAACACTAATATATCTGTTTAATTGTGGCTCATCAATACTACAGAATTCAAATTTGCATTTAGCTTAGTTCATATTTTTTAATGTTCTAGAACAGATCAAACTAGCTAGTAGATGAAAGAACATAGGTCCAGCACTCCTGAAATCTAAAATGAATTTTTGTATTTTGTGATGTCTGGGAGATTTAACACCTTCTGCTACATTTTATTCTACTTTCAGCTAATGTTGCCTTACATTTTCTGTTGTTTTCTTCTTCTGAATGATTGTCCATGTTGATTTTTACTTATTATGTCTCATAAACCAAACATAAGATTGTTTTCATCAGTAATGTTTCTTAGAGTTGTACCAGCAATCTGTCAGCTTGCACTTCTCCCCAGTGTGGTAAAAAAGCAAAAGCTCAGTGGTCATTTTTATTTTATTTTATTTTATTTTATTTTATTTTATTTTATTTTATTTTATTTTATTTTATTCATTTGTATCTGTAAAAGTCCTTGATGTAACCCCTTGTAGGTCTGCCTGGCACTGTAAGTATGCAGCCATTCCAAAAGACTACATCCTTTAAGCGTGCTATCCTTCCACTAAGAGGCAGTATTGGCCTACCTTTACCAAATCACAGATTCTACAAAAATTAGGAAAGGTTGCAGCATGAAAACATGGAATCATAATTCCATCCAACTCTTAGGATAAAGCGGTAATTAATTCTTGTCACACTGGTGAATAGAGAGTGTTCCAATGACAACAAAATATGTGGGCAAGAGATGAATTAAAGACACTTACTGGATAGAGTTCATCATTGCACATGGCAGCAGGCAGACTGCACTTGCTAGACGTAAACTTCTTACTTGCTAGAAAAATAAATTTTATTGACTAATTACAGCTGAATCAGTATTGACTATAGTCAAAAGAGAAGATACAAGAGAAATGCCAGTGATACTGGTACAGTGAAGTTTTAAGGACATACTGATTCATAAAGTGAAAAAAATGTATACCTTAAATGCTAGGATATTAGCAGTTGCACATGCCAAAATCAGATGGCCAAATCTGAAAAAGTTACTGCTAACTGGATCTTTGAAGAATTTCGCAAATGTTTCTATTACTTCAAGAGTGGGCAATTCCTAATGACACGGGAAGATTTTCATTTTTCTGATAATATCAAAATAAAAGCCATTTACCCATCTGATAGTAAGTTAGTCTAAGATCTTTATTTCAGGCCATTTTTTGTTGAACCAGCACTATAGGAGCTGTAACAGAAACTGTTTATGGTTCTAATAGTTAGTCAGCATCAAGAGTACTGGGGTTGGATAGTACCAGGTCTTCTGTGTATAAATAACTTACATTTAGAACCTGGTTGTAATTTATGAGATTGTGCTGGGTGGAACAGAGAAGTGAGCCAGGTATCCATCTGTGTAAGTACTAAAATAGTAGATCCTATGGTACCAAAATAGATCCTATGGTAGGACTGTCATTGATACAGAACATCTCACATTTGAAGATTCTCTTTAGTAATAAGACAGGTAAGAAGGGGCATTTTAGTCCTTTCATTGAAAAAACAAAGAAGTTGAGTCTCAACTACTATAGAATTTTGGATTGCTGTTACGTATTGGCTCATTGATACAGTTCAGTGATGAATTCACGAATCAAGTGGTCTCCTAACAGTGAAAATGTCTGAAGTCCATACTGTGTAGAAAAAGTTTATGAAGCTATCTGTCTGCCTTTGGACTGTGGGAATGACTAGGCAGATGGCTCTGATTTCTTGTAGAGATCATATGCTCTGAGCTCTCAGACATACATATATGAGCTTATTGTTAGAAGCATCTGTCATCATAGACTTGTTTGTCTGACTTAACAAGGGTTTACTCTTGCTTCTGCAGTGGGTCTTCCTATAGCTTAAGGAAAAAGATTTACCTTGGGACTTATTTTTGTCTGCGAGATATCTGCTTGGCAGAATTCTCGTATAGAGCATAGATAAATCCTGCTCAATGACATCAAATAAGAAGGCAGTTACCCACTCACAGAGACTCAGAAAACTCATTGTAGTCTGGAGTCATTCTTGTGCTAGAACTCTTATAAACTACACACTTTGAGTAGAACTGAAGGGGAATTATCCTTTATTTTGTTTGAATATTTTTTGTTAAAAATATCTCACTGCAGTAGTGGAGAAACTTTGTTATTGTTGTCTACAGTTAAGTAAAGAATGCTAAAAAGTAGAAATGCTTTTCTCTGCAGTGGCAATCATAACTGTTGAGAACAACCAGAAGACACTTGGTGACTTAGTTCTGCTAACTCTGTGGAAAATGATTGACATTATATTCATCATATAACAATCAGTGAGTAGTTAAATACAGAGGATGTTCTGCACTCCTACAGGCTACAAAGTCGTACCCTGTTTGTTTTTTGTCCATTTGTTTGATGGTTTGGTCCAGCTTGGGGCAGTTTAGCTGAGAAAAATGGAATGCTTTTCCATGTTTCAGCAAGATGCAAATGGAAGGAGTTTTAGCGACTGGCTTGTATTCTTAAGTTAAGTGTGGGATGATCTGAAAGCCTTCTGACAAACAGAAGGCTTGATTGGTCTCACTGTTAAAAATCACATTCATACAAAGATAAAACCTTTTTAACAGCATCAAGATATCTTTGGTAGGGTAAGACTGTTACACAAATTGTTGTTTTGATATAGCAGTGTAGTATACAACCAAAGCTGTTCTGGAATGTCAGTAGGGTTAGTAACTGTTACAGTGTTCCATTAAACACTGTAGTTGTGTCACTTGCCCTTAAAGACTGCCTTTTTGCTAGTAGAATTTCCACTTACAGATAAGTGGGAGTCAGATCTTCATGATAATACTTAAGATAATTCTGAGACCTCAGCAAAGCGTCAGCTCCAGTTTTAAAATTCAATTTCAAACCTTTTACTTAGGACTAATTATCTGAAAATTATGGAAAAAAAACTGTTTGTTTTTCTGGAATTTTCTACCTGTAAAAACACTGTGATCTCCTGAGTTTTCCATGTTTCCATGGAGTTTTATAGCTATAGATATCTGTGCTACTGAAGGAACTCAAAGACTTTAGCTTTAATGCAGTGGATGAAGGCATTAAAAATATGAAGCTTTGCCCCACACTTATTACTTATGATAAAAATAATAAAAATAATCCAGTGTCATTTTCTTTACTAAGCTGTGAATTAGAACAAAGATTTCAAGTTTGGCCACAAATGTATCTCTTTTGTCAGGATTTCACCATACTCTTAGACTTTTGTGCCAATGTAACCAAGTGTAAAAAAATCACAGTATGTACATGCTGAACAGAAATGCTATAAGATTGAGCCTAGACATCAGAACAGAAAGTCAATCTGATCATTATGTAATATCTGAGCAAAGAAATGAGAAGTAGAAACTGATGAGGTAAAGACTGGAAAATGAGCAGCAGAGAAATCCAGTACAGAGTCAAGAAAAACAGGAGACAAAATGTAGGAATCCTGGAAGAGATACTGCGATGTGGAAGGAAAAATCTGTGACTGGTACTGACCAGGTGAAGAGAATGGTTTGCAGCAAGGAAAGGTGGTAGAAATCATAGGCCTAAAAAAAAAACATGTAGGAAGGGAGGCAAGCTCAAATGGAGACGTTACATCAGCAGCATAACATAAGTTATAGTTGGCCCACAAATGCAGTATGTTGCACTCAGGCCTCACTGATTAGCTGTGGGAGACTTTTGCACCATACTACTTTAATTCTATTTGTGTGCAGTACAGACAAATCCATAAATTTTGAGTCAGAAGATCATTAGGCAAACCAATTCCCTGTGTATAGTATAAGTGATATAATTTTGTCCAGAGATTTCTGCAATGAACTCTGTTTTGGAACAGAGTTCCAAACATTGGAACATTGATTTGGAAGACTTCTGAGGTTTCTTGGCTTGTGCATTATTGTCACAGCATGATAGCTTTCTGCTGACAGGGCAAAGGTTGATCCCAGACCAGGTGACTGAATAGCAGGGAATTTTTCCCACACATACTAACTACCAATATTTTTTTCCCCCAGGTATATTTACTATCCAACAAAGAATTATCCAGCAAAAGAAGAGAACTCATAATTCTGATCAAAAGATTCAGAACTGTTTCCAGTGAAGACAAACTGCCTGTATTTCAGCCGATGCTTCTAATTAGCGAAGAGGAAACTTTTGCTCATCAAACATCAACCTGAAGGAATTTCAATGTTGAAAGTCTTCAAGAAACCTCATGATTTTTCAGGATTATATTTATATCTTTAGCTTTGTTTACAGCATAAGCACTTTACTGGGAAAAATGCTTCCAGGTTTATACATTAGGAGAAAAGCACAACTCCCAGAAGTACATATCTCCTATTTTTATATACCTTTTAAAAATAGTTGTTGCATAGTTTCTGGAATAATAATTCAAAGCCTGTAGCCTTATGTCCATTTATGTCTTCTATGGAAAGAAAAAAAGCTTTCTAATATCACCACACAGAAAATATATGTAGACTCCCTGCATGAGAACTAAGAACAGATTAAACATCATCGGTGTGATTTTAATATTTAGAATTCTTTTCTGCTTACAATTGGATAGAGGCAAAATCTAATGCCAGTACGACATTAATAGTTAATAGTCTTTTTCAGCTGGTGTAGCACCTGAATGTACTGTTATTTTTAAAAATGTTGTTTTCAATGCTGTTTGAAACTGTGTTTATTATATGTCAGTCTTTAGGCATATTTTGTATATACATTCAATTATTAACAGACTAAATTAAATACATGCTTTGCTGCTAATCAAAACTGTAGTACTCAAAAGCACTTTGAGAATTTCAACATTTATTCGCTATACATTAAATGAGAAAAACGCACTTTGAGAATTTCAACATTTATTCGCTATACATTAAATGAGAAAAATATCTCACTGCAGTAGTGGAGAAACTTTGTTATTGTTGTTGTTGTCTACAGTTAAGTAAAGAGTGCTATAAAGTAGAAATGCTTTTCTCTGCAGTGGCAATCATAACTGTTGAAAACAACCAGAAGACACTTGGTGACTTAGTTCTGCTAACTCTGTGGAAAATGATTGACATTATATTCATTATATAACAATCAGTGAATAGTTAAATACAGAGGGATGTTCTGCACTCCTACAGGGTGCAAAGTCGTCCCCTGTCCTCCCTGTTCCAGTGTTTGTTTGTAACTATAAATTGCTAACTAGCATTAATTTCCTATCAATTCAAGAGCATTATTTCAACTATAATGAGTGACTTTAACATTCCAAATTGTGAAGCTGAGAAAAATGACCCTCTTTTCATATATATGATGTGTAGAAAGTCATCAGGTGCTGTCTTTCCACTTACCTAATAGTATAGTTGCAATAGCAGAGGTATATTAAATGCTGCTTTAGAAATCAAATTAAAAAGGCAAAGTTGGTCATGACATATTCTATGGTGAAGATATAGATAAAAGTGTTCTGGAGAAGGAAAATAGCATATGCAGTCCTTGTGGAATGGTTAATGTAAAGGAGAAAAAAAGAGTTTTGTCTTCAGTCAAATATTCTCATTTTAGTAATTACCACCACTGCACATCCTTTAATTATCTCCTACTTTCTTTTCTCCCTGTAGCTACTGCCTCAGGTTATTCTAATCTTTTTTTATGAGTGTATCTCCTTATGCCTATCTGAAGGAGAGTGCCACCTAACAATAGGCAGTGATTGACGGTGACAGTGTGCCATGCCTACTACTTTATCACCACATCTTACTGAATACAGACATCAACTTTAAATTATTTTCTTTTAAGTGTACTTTTAACCAGTAACTTCTATATGTCATCTGTTTTAATGACAAAAATTAGACATTGTATATTCTGTATCTAGGCCAAAATGAAAATGAATGTTTTTAGTCTGGCTATCTTCAAAAACAGTCATTTTCTACCTGGCAAACCTGAAGGTAGCCATGGTATAATTTCCCCTGTTTTTTTAATGTATCTTTAGAAAGCTAAGGCAAACTCCTTCATATTTTGATGTAAGAAAGTTCTTGGATGTTTTGCCTGACCAAGACATAAAAGATACCACCAGTTAGTGTTTTCAAAATAATTTTATTTGCTGTAGATGGTGCACTTCTAGCAATGTTACCATTAAAATGTCTGAAAATTTTGAACAGTCTTTTGAGACAAGAATGCTTTCTCCCAGCTTCTCACAAACCTACAGCTATTAACCACTCTTTGACCTTGTGCTGATACTGATTTTAAAACCAACAGTTTGGACAAATTGGTGTAACGATAAGGAAAATGGCTGCATTAAAATGGTAGACTGTTGGTATAATGCATCTCAGTTGACCCTGTGTATCACTGTGCATACCACCAATACTATCAAGGGTCAATGTTGCTAAATGAACACATTTGGATATTATATTGCTCTGAATAATGCTGAAATGAGTCATTTGATTGCTTCCAAACTGGAAATGTAGATTTCTTAAAAATGAATATTCACAAAGAACTATAGAAGTAATTTAGTGATGGTAAATACAAAGAATACTGCCTATTTTGGCTAGTCGGTGAATTCCTACTCTCTTATGACATTTTCTTATAAATAAGAATTTACATATATTGTTTGGGCATAATTTTGTGAAAATGAAATATCTGTGTGCATCATTAGATTTAAACCATATATACATTGCAAATGAGATTTTCTTAGTACATTGCGTTTGTGATGCAATGCTACCTGTGAAGAACAGCAAGCAGTTCAGAGAATTTTTATTCATCTTGATCTCTCTTTAAGACCCTTAGACTGGCTGCAGTGAAGTACCTGATATTATGTAGTGTTCTGCTTTCTATTGTTCATGCTTTTGCTTACTTTTTATAGTCATCTAATTGCAAATTCATTCTCAGGAGAATGCACTCTCAGAATGTCATGCAGACTGATTTATGTATCTTTTGCTCTATCTGACTCATTTCTCAGTCCTCTGTCATATTCCTGAATAATCAAATGTTGACAGTAGATAAAATAATGAGTTTTATTCCATGTGAGGATTCCCGGTAACAGACACAAAATAACATGTGTAAAAGATTGTATTTCTTACAGTCACTGTAACTTACAGAAGTACTGCCTCATTATTGGTATTTCATACCAAGAAATTTGGCAACTAGCTCATGGACTTATGGAATTATGCAAATTAAAGAAGAAAGGCCAACCACACTCATTGTTAAAACCAAGAAAGCTCTTTGTGTTGACTTTCTCAAACTCCATAATATACACACTTCTAGCATGTCTGTAACTTGTGGGAAATTCTAGCCTGCTTTTGGGAAAAACTGGCAATTAGGAATCTCAGGTGAGGTGAAAGGAGAAAACCACTTGAGAATTTTTGTTTTGAAGTATGACGTAGCCATGAGTCTGCATTTAAAATCTTCAGATCTGAAAGTTAGATTGTTCAATTTGACTACAAAGACAACAGCAATTGGAAAAGTCTTCTGAGTCATTTCGTTTCTTAACTCTGAAGGAAGCTTTATTACACAAATCCTTTTTATTCAGCTGTTCTCAACAGTAGATGGTGAGGTCCACAACAAGAAACTACTCATTTAAAAATATTTGACATCTGAGTCCTCAAATTCCCTATGAAACTGAAAACTTGCATCTATTAGAATTTTGAACCCTTGATTAAACAAAACTGCCATGTTTTGCCCTAATCTTTTCCTACTTTCAAAACAGCTCCAGTGTGTTTTTAATTTCACCAACTACAACACGTTCCTTGACTTATTCTGTAACTGCACTTACTCAGTTTTGCTCAGAACTTCGATGTATTATAGCTACTTTACTATCTTTTGTCTGCCTCCATCTCCATTGGTACGCCACACAAATATAGATGGTGTTGGGAGTTTGTCTCAGCAATGAAATTGGTAATCTGCTACGCTCAAGATCTTGTTTATGGAAAGAGGCAGTAGAACATTTTTATATGTTTGTGTAGAGATATGTATATATGTAGAGAGAGAGCACTATGATTTTTTTTTATTTGTATATTTGGAATCTTAGCAATCTAACTCAAGAATCATTGTTAATCTAAAGCTGGTACAGAAAAGAAAAAATGAAAGAATAAGAATTCAGTTAAAATGGCTTTGCAAAAATTTCTTTTCTTCTCATTTTGAGGGGGTTCTGCCACCCTTTCACAGCTCCTATGTTTCCTAGGGTCAGTGGTTTAATTCTGTTGGGGATGTTACTAAGAGTTGTCAACATCTGAGTCCCATGCCAGGAGGAACGTGATATTCATATTGATGGCTTCTTCCTCCTCATCCTAGGACTCACCACTAAATGGCTTTTATACCTTTGCTGTTTCTTCATTATCAATGAATTATTGATCAAATGAGTGAAACACACCTGGTCAGTCAAAGAAGTCATGGGTACACCAAGTGAAATAAAGCTGTAAGCAGATCAAGATTTGTTCAGACAAAGCAAGCCTGACAAGCCTTGCAAATTCAACGTGAAACTTATGGCCTGTAATTAGCAACGGTACTACTGTATTTCGGAATTATAGGATTACAGCTTTAAGAACTTTTTGAAATGCACTGATGCCTATGTAGCCTGTATACTGCTCTTAATGCACTCAGAAGGTTTTTAACATGCTAGCAATATTCCTGTGCATCTGAAAGGAAGGCCATGCTACAAAAGCGTGGTCAGTAGGGCCTGGCTGATGCATCATCATCAATATTTGTTTGAAAAGAGGCAGCGCTTTAGAGCTTGCCAAAATGTGCATTGCTGTTTCTTAGTGTGACTGTGTGGCTGAACAAGTGGGGAGCTAGTTTTCTTTCAGAGCAGCAAACTGACATGGTAGAATAAAAAAGAAAAAGCTAAAAACAGATCTGTTGTGCAGGAGAGAAAATGATCCTCTTTGCCAAATAAGTGATCTGAATACTGAGGACTTGATGCCTGTGTATCTGGTGCAGCCTGTGCTGCAGTGTTAACAGATGGGAAGAGAGCACTGTCTTTGTGAACTGAACAGAACACAGCCTTCCACTGCTGTCTTGCAGCCATCCACTGGGCATCTGGGCTCTTTCACAGTGGGGCTTCCTAATAAACGATTCAACTTCTAGCTCCTGAAAAGTGCATGGTGATTATGAAGAAATATTATTGGAGGGCAGTAAGCCAGACTATCTACTCTTTAAGCCTAATTACACTTATCTTTTCTACCTGGTCCTCAGGCAACACAGGGATGGAGATGGCCTACAGGATACCTTTCTAACTGAATTTCTTCAACAGTGTAACACATATTTGTTCTACATATGTGTTCTATCTTTATAAATTCATTGAAATGATGCATTCAATTTGCCTCATTTAAAAATATTTTTTAAAATAATATTTTAATAAACAGTATCTGGAATCGGAGATTTACATTTCTTTAAATTGATCATAATGGTTCATTCTTTACTTCTCAGACAGGTCATGATACAATGGAATTATACAGATGATGAATGTTGGCACGCCATGTCAGCTTGATACGGTGGGTCTGAGTGCTCTGGCCCAGAGCGGATGACACAGCATCTGCCTGGAGCGTTATGTATCTAGTATCTCTTGTGATTCATTTGTGGTCCAAATCCAGTAAGTAAAAATAAACTAGAGGGAAGGAAGTGCCAAGCAGAATAAGGAATGACCAACTTTTCACTTCTCAGAAGCGGTGGTGGTATGAGCGGCCCTCTTGTGAAGTCCTCTAGAAGCCAGCAGCACAATAAACCAGAGATTTTTGTAAAGCCCTACAATGGAAATTTTTTAGTCTTAAATTATGCTGTGCTGAAAGAATAATTTCAATTATGTTTGTATTGCAGACAGTAGGCATAAAATAAATGAGGGAGGTGTAGCACTCTGTAACTACAGACAGCTATTTTTAAAGATATTTTCAGTCAGTCTGAAATTAATGTTGACCTTTCTGTCGTCTTTCTTTGTCTGAGACAGACATTCCCCATGCTCCTTTACATACAGTTTGAATATCCTTTCAGTTTGAATGAGGAACCCTGGCTGTCAGTTAGAACTTTGCCTTCAGCGACCTGCCCATTTTCTTCAGAAAGAGCTTTTCCTGAGAGTTCATCATTAATTGATGATACACTGAGTGTAATTTTGTATTGAATAATACCTATACAATGGATGGAAATAGATGTTACTGATACGAAATAACAATGGACAATGGTACTGTGTTCCTGTACAGGAAAATCAACAATGAATATATTTTCCTTGTCTTGCTCTTAGTTAAAATTGACTGATGAGAGATTTGCTGGTAGAAATCAGTGGGTATAAAATGCGTTACTTGCACACACACTTCTGCTTTCTCATCTGGCTGTATTTTTCCCTCTCAAGATCTTCCTACCATTACTTTCAGATTGGTTATTTCTCAGCTTTTCAGTAAAAATCTTTGCACAATTCTTCTTTCTAAATGTTTGGAATATTGTTTATTTGATTGAATTAGATATATAGTACTTATGTTACAGAGTCAAAGATAGTTCTGTTCTCTGCTAGTCAGAAGGACATATCAGGTGGACTCAAAACCCTGCTGACATACATATTAAAATTCAGAGTCCCTCTGAATAAGAAAGTGGGCAGAGGAGGTAGGAAGCCGGCATGGCTCGGTAAGGACCTGCTGGGCATGCTGAGGGCAAAGAAAGGTGCATACAAGCTCTGGAAACAAGCGCATGTCACTAGGGAAGAATACAGGGATGCTGTCTGGACTTGCAGACGTGGGATCAGGAAAGCCAAGGCGCAGCAGAACTGAACTTGGCGAAGGACATGAAAAACAACAGGAAGACTTTCTACAGGTACATTGGCCAGAAGAGACAGGCCAAAGCGAGTGTACCTCCTTTAGTAAATATAAAAGGAGAACTTGCTTCACTGGACGAAGAGAAGGCTGAGGTACTGAATGAGTTCTTTGCCTCAGTTTTCACTGGCAGCCAGGGTTCATGTCCCTGAACCGTGCATCCCTAAACCTCTAGTTGGAGACTGGGGTGGTAAATCCTCCCCCCGTGAGGACAGAGCAGGTCCGAGACCACCTCATGAGACTGAATGTGTACAAGTCTATGGGGCCGGATGACATGCATCCCAGGGTTCTGAAGGAGCTGGCTGAGGTGGTTGCTGAGCCGCTCTCCATCATATTTGAAAAGTCGCGGCTGTCAGGTGAGGTCCCGGATGACTGGAGAAAGGGTCACGTCACTCTCATTTACAAGAAAGGGAGCAAGGAGAACCCCGAGAACTACAGGCCGGTGAGTGTCACCTCTGTGCCTGGGAAAATCATGGAACAGATCCTCCTGGACGACATGCTTGATCACATGAGGAATGAGCGTGTGATCCAAGACAGCCAGCATGGCTTCACCAGGCGAAGGTCATGCTTGAACAATCTGGTGGCCTTCTATGATGGAGTGACAGCATCGGTGGACAAGGGAAAGGCGACCGATGTCATTTACCTGGACTTGAGCAAGGCCTTTGACATGGTTCCCCACCACATCCTCATCTCCAAATTGGAGGGATGTGGATTTGATGGGTGGACCACTCGATGGATAAGAAACTGGTTGAAAGGCCACAGACAGAGAGTGGTTATCAATGGCTCTATGTCCAGGTGGAGGCTGGTAATGAGCAGCGTCCCCTAGGAGTCTGTCTTGGGACCGGCGCTCTTTAACATCTTTATCAATTACATCAATGATGGAATCGAGTGCACTCTCAGCAAGTTTGCTGACGACACCAAGCTGAGTGGAGTGGTCGACATGGCAGAAGGAAGGAATGCCATTCAGAGGGACCTCGACAGGCTAGAAAGGTGGGTCTGGGTGAACCTGATGAGGTTCAACACGGCAAAGTGCAGAGTTTTGCACTTGGGCCAGAGGAATCCGAGGCATCCATACAGACTGGAAGGAGCGGTCCTTGAGAGCAGCCCTGTGGAGAGGGACCTGGGAGTCTTGATAGATGAAAAACTTAACATGAGCCAGCAGTGTGCCCTTGCGGCTCAGAAGGCAAATGGTATCCTAGGCTCCATCAAAAGAGGGGTGGCCAGCAGGGACAGGGAGGTGACTGTCTCCCTCTACTCTGCTCTTGTGAGGCCCCATCTGGAATACTGCATCCAAGTGTGAAGCCCCCAGTACAAAAAAGACAGAGAGCTGTTGGAGAGGGTCCAGAGGAGGGCCATGAAGATGATCAGGGGACTGGAGCACCTCCCCTATGAAGACAGTCTGAGGGAGCTGGGCTTGTTCAGCCTGGAGAAAAAGAAGGCTGCGGGGTGACTTCATTGCAGCATTTCAATACCTAAAGGGAGCCTATAAACAGGAAGGGAATCAACTCTTTGAAAGGGTTGATAACTGCAGGACAAGGGGAAATGGTTTTAAGTTGAGGGAGGGGAGATTTAGGTTGGATGTCAGGGGAAAATTCTTTACAGAGAGAGTGGTGAGGTACTGGAACAGGCTGCCCAGAGGGGTTGTGGATGCCCCCTCCCTGGAGGTGTTGAAGGCCAGATGGGACCCTGGGCAGCCTGGTCTAGAATTGAATGGGGAGGTTGGTGGCCTTGTGTGTGGCAGGGGGTTGGAGCTGGATGATCCTTGAGGTCCCTTCCAACCCTGGCCATTCTGTGATTATTCACAGAATTTAGGGATGTAACTAAGCTTTATCGGCGCTTGGTGCAGCATGAGCTTTTATTTATGCCTTCTAAAAATGTAAGGTAGAGATATAAATGCTAACCTTCCAGCTGCTTTGGATTTTGTTTACTTGCTCATACTAGCTGCTTATACTAACAGCAATGTCCTTTTAAATGCTGACTTTCTACAAATATCTTCTAGCATGTTAGCCTGTTCCTCAGATGCAAACGTAAACACATTTAGATTTTTATTTTTCCTTTTTTTTGATTCCAGACAGTATAATTTGCTTCCTGCTTATTAGCTCCTTTATTTAATATTCTTTAGCCTGAAACATTCCATGATAAATGTGTTGAAAGTGAGTTTTAATATATTTCAGAGACTTAATAGGTATTAATAGAGCAACAATACTCCCACTAACAAGCAAAAACTGGATCTGTAGCTTTACGTCTTATAAATTACAGCCAGTGTAGTGAGAGCAAACAGCACTGAGAGATCATGTGAACATTAAAGAAATTGTGATTGCAATCAGGACATCTGCCAAAACCATATTCAAAGACATAAAAGGTCTTCTAACACGCTTCTTTTGCTGCATGCATTTACACAACCCCTGATATCTTCATCCGTCAATACTTAATTGAATTAAGTATTTTAAAGTGTAGCCAGAAGGATAATTACAACAGGAATACCAGATAAAAATACAACAGAATATACTCACTCACTACAAGAAAGACATTCAAGCCCTGCATTGTGTTCAGAGAAGGCCAACAAAGCTGTGAGGGGTCTGAAGCACAAATCTTATGGGGAGTGGCTGTGAGAGCTGGGGTTGTTTTGTCTGGAGAAGAAGCAGCTCAGGGGAAACCTCATTGGTCTCTACAACTGCCTGAAAGGAGACTGTGCCAAGGTGGGGGTCAACCTCTTTCCCCGTATAACTAGTGATAGGATGAGAGGGAGTGGCCTCAAGTTACACTAGGGGAGATTCTGGTTGGCTATTGGGAGAAACTTTTTCTAAGTAGTGTTGCTTGCAACAGGCTGCTCATGGAGGTGGTGGTGTCACTGCACCTGGAGGTGTTTGAGGAATGTGTAGGTGTGGCACTAAGGACATGGTTACTGGGCATGGTGGGGTGGGTTGACTTGATGATCTTAGTGGTCTTTTCCAACCTTAATAATTCCATGATTCTGTTATTTTTTGAATTCTCACAGATGATTGTGTTTAACCTTTTTTTTTTTTTTTTTAATTTATTCTTTTTCTGCCAGTTTCATTGGTGAGCTTTTACTGAGCACCTATAAAGAGCTAAATACAGGCTTTGCCATGTGACAGATGGCAGCGGAGGGGGCAGTCTGGCAGAATGATGTCTGACATGAAAGTGCATAAGAAGCAAAGGTAAGAATACCACCACACAGAAAAAATAACACCTGTTGACTTTCATCGACTCTTGCTGAATATTTATGGAGATCAAACAGTGGATGTGAGCACAGTGAAGTAGTGGGTGGTGAAACACTATGAAACAATGGGTTACCTTTGCTGGTGCAGGCTCTTATTCATCAGTGAAAAAAATGCATAACTTATGGTGGTGACTATGTTGAAAATCAGTGTTGAGAATTTGCTCTATCAAGTAGTGTTTCTGTGCTCTTTGTATCTGTTGTATTTTCCATGGAAATAAATAGAAGGTATTACTTTCAGAGCAACTTATGTAGTAGTTACAGCAACGATGTTTAGCTTTGCACCTGTTCTGGCACAGTAGGATTGCTCATAAAACATAAGTGACTCTGGGAACTTGTAAACAATTTACAGTCTTTCATTAAATTAAAAATTGCTTAACAATTTAGTAGATTAACAGAGTGGTTAATGTAAGAATATTTTTAATGCATTTTCTGTATTTGTTTTGTAGGAAATTGTCACACAGTTCTCAGTTCATATAAGTATAGAGCCTATTTTACTGGTTGAGAGTTAGCTACAGATCATTGTAAAATTTATTAGGTCGTGGTCATTTCAAAGAAAAAGAGCTTAAAATATGATCATGCTCTTAAGAAGCCAGGAATTTGTACGAATACTGAAGCTCAGGAAGCTAAAGGCATATGAAAAGCAACATGTCGTATTAAATGCTTCAGAACTCTTATGCCAAATGATTATTGATAAAATACTAAGATTGGAGCTCAAATTCATCAGACAGAATCACATTTGAGCAGTTATGGAGAAATAACCTGCTGTGGCAAGTTGAAACTAAAACAACGGTCATTAAGGGGAGTGCTCTATGGGTCTAAACACCAGTGATACAAGAAGTTGTGCAATGGTAGATGAAAGGTGTATCAAGAGGTATATGAAGATACTTGTATTTATTTAGTTGAGGAAACATACTGAAAACTAGCTGGGCAGCAAGAGTGGGAAAACAGTTAGATATTAAAGAGAATGGCATTGACCAGAGAACAGGTTGTCAGCACAGTATCTTGAGATAAATGGTATGTGAGAAATGGAAAAATCAATCAGAAGAAGGAAAAGAAGAAGCTAAGGCAGAGTAAATGGAAATGTAGCCATAAGTGATGACATGAAACATGGCATAGAATTACAAGCTGTGAAAAGTGATTATAAGTAAACTCTGAAGCAGAGACACTACCCAGCCAAGCAAGCATATCACCATATTTGATATTCTGGATTTGCAGTATAACATGAAGTAATAGACTGAACCATTTTTCTCTTCTCTGAATTCTGCAGTTTTTAAGGTGTGTAAGCAGAAGCCCTAGGAAAATTAAGAAGCCACATTCAGAGGAGCACAATTCATCAAATGCTATTTTTGTACTTTTTAAATTTGTACATGTGTTCTGGAACAGTAAATAAATATTTCCTAGTTAGAAAATGCTAAAAATGAAAGGGTAGATATTTTCAGAGTCAAGTTTTTCAGTTTAATTATGAGAAGTGGAAAGAAAAGAGAAGTAAGACATTAAAAGCCTTCAAACCAAATAAGTTGATAGCAGCTGTGAAGAAAAACTGCACAGAAGATAAAATAGCATCACATGCTAACATAAGGGCAGAGAAACTAAATATCTTTCTGGAGAGCTTTAAACAAAACAGAAGCATCAGATTTGAGACCTCCAGGCATTATTCTTACTAATGGTAATTATTGCTCCTATCGCTGTTTAATATTTTTGAAGTTGTATGTTCATGCTACTGAGGTGAGTTCAGCAAAATTACTACAATTCAGAAATATTTTAACATACAAATTTTTATCTCACTGTGAAATATTCACAATCCCTTTAATTCCTCTGTCACGTACCAAGAGGGAAGAAACACCCTTCTCTATCATCCCATTAAGATTTGTGCAACTCTGTCCCCTCTTACTCTCTAGTTCAATAGTCTCCTAATCCTCTTCCTTTACAGTTTGTTTCCAGTATTCCACCACTGTGTCATTCTTCCTTTACTTCATTTAATTACAGTCTTCATTTTTTTTTCACCAGCATTGACATTACTCCTCAATCAAGAGGATCAGAATGTGGTCTTGCAGACATTGAGCTGGTAGCTCTCTTTTTTGGTTATTTTGGTTTTGTTTCTCAATAAAGTAAAAGTAATACATGTAACCTAAATATATCAGCTCCTAAATATATGTTGCTTGGCACTTCATAATCAATTTAAGTGCATAGGTAGTCATTTGTTTATACAACTTGCTGCAATTGATTTATCAAGTCTTCAAGAACTTTTTTTTTTTCAGTTTTATGTGTGATATAGATCACACTGAGTAAGAAACTAAATTTTGGTGTTATTTTGATTCATAAATTTTTTCACTTATGTTAGAATATACCGTATGCTTTCTAGATCCTTATAGATCCTCAAAGGTTTCTTGACCTGACTCAGAGGAGTGAAATATATGGGATTTGAAGGGAGTTCTATTTTCTATTATAGATTTATTGGTCTTTAATCCTGGGAATCTTTCAAGAAATTGTCATCAGATTTCCTGTCCTCTCTTCCTTGAATAAGAAGACTGACTTAAGTGAGTGGTTAACAACTCAGCAACTAGATATTGGAATTCCTTTAGTATTGTTTAGGGATATTTGCTTTCTGAATATCTTTTACTATTTATTTTGATCTATTCCAAGACGTCTGCTACTGGCTTATCAGTTTTAGACAACTTCTCCAAATTATTCCCCCCAAAGCAGTGTGGGTGAAGAAACCTAAGTTCCTCCATAGCAAACACCAGTACAAAATGTTCATTCAGTTATACCTCTACGAGTGTGCACTTTCATGCCCTCATCATCCATCAGAACAACAGTGTCCATGAGCCAGAAGACTCCTGCTTAATGCAATTGATGACAGAGTTCTCATTTGCACTAGCAGGTTGCTGCTATTCTATTGTTCTGTACTTCTCATGTGTCAAGATTAAATGCTGTTTTTGACATGAATGTGACTTGCTCTTTTTTGAGATTGTTCTTCCTGCTTCTAACCTTTGTAAATTATTGTTTAATGGTTCCAGTTTTTCTTTGTCATTCTAAAAAATTGATGATTTATATTTCCTTTGAACTTCTGCTGTTTCTATTCTCTGAAAATTTGGTCATATCAGGTATATGGGGCTGCTGAATCATGGCCTGAACCTCTGATTAATCACCTGAGGCAAGTAATGAGTCAGCCACAGGAGCACAGGTGAAGGCAATTCACCTGTGCTGCAGGAAGGGGTGGAGCCTCGCTCTACCTCTCCTAGACCCATTTAAGAGCTGACTGCCAGAAGGGAAAGATCTCTCTGGAGATCTGCTCCACTGGAGTCTATTTCGTGAGCCCAGGATAGGGTGAGTATCTTTCTTCACTTATTCCAGTATAACAATTACATCAGCCAAGCTCCTGAATATACTGTACCATCTGTGTATCCATTGGTTATACATCAGGATTAGTTCTTTTAATTTTCTAATGAGATTCCTTATTGTTACGTTGCTGTTCCTTTTTTGATTGTGTTCCTTCAGTGACTGTTTCTGACTTGTCTCTTAAGAACATATTGAGTTTAAATGAGGAAGATCATTATGTCGGTATCATTTTGATCCAAATATAATAGTGTACTCAGGAAACAATCAAGTATTGTCTCTCCTCTTCTGGGTACTATTTGTTGTAAGCAAGTGTAGCTAAATATGTGTAAAGTTGTTTATTATATTCCATTGTGATATTTACCAAATGTGTGTGGAGATAAATTTTCTCCATTATTAATCTTCTGTGCTCTCTCATTTTCTTTAGCATATCACAACATCAGCCACTCCTCTGGATGATAAAGAATGTAAGAATAATATCCCTTTTCAATTTAGGCATGGAATCTTTAGTCTGCGTAGGTTCAGTACATGTTATTGACAATCTTAATATTTTTGTTCTATTTGACTCACAGCTTTCTTTGACAAGTAAATACTCATTTACAGATGTGACTATTGTGTTGTTCCTATATAACTAGATCATGTTCAGTGCTGTTATGCACCCCATTTTTGATATATTATCACACAAAGCTAAATATTCCTGTTTAACACTTGACCTTTTGCTTATTGCAAAGTATTTGAAAGTGATTTCAAGCTGGTCACCTATTTTAATAGAACCACAGTAAAAGAAATTGTATATTTTGAGACTGTAATTCATTAATTCCTGTTGGAATTTTATTAGATTGAATGTTAAAGTTTATTTGAAAATATAATCTTTAATTTAATCCTTCTAAGACCTGTTACATCAGGTTGTTTGCTTTCACACCTTTTGGCTTTTCAAAAGCTTTAAATAAATCCTTATTTATCTTTAAATAAATAAGATAAATAAAATGTGTTCAAATGTGAACAGATGATTCCTCTTATTTTGGACAGAGACGTTTCCTTCCCTACGGACTTGCTCTGTCCCAGACTTTTTTCAAGTCACAAAAAATCCAATCTGTTTGTTTGAACAATGTCTTAAGCTAAATCAACAAGATCTCTCCTCTTTGTCTGGCCCATGTTAAGGGATAGGAAGCACTTCAAAAAAATGCTATCACAGAGATCTGAGTCTTGGCTTGCTTCTTATTATCATCCCTGGATCTTTTCAAGAAAAGAGTAGATGCCTCCATAAAACCATGTCCCTCAATGTGACATGGCTGTGATGGGTTGATGTTTGGATTAGGTGATCTCTTCCAACCTTAATGATTCTTGATTCTGTGATTTGTGGACTCTGCTTTCACCCTGAGTAATTCTTTCTCATCCTCTTCCTTCTCACTCCACTATGATTCCTTCCCACTACTCCAATACAATAGAATACAATACAATAGAATACAATAGAATTGTATTGTTTTCTCTCCTGACCTGAAGCTATATAGCAACCAAATTTCCCACACTGCCTTACTTACTTTAAGCTTGGACCCATATACACTCAGCATAATACATAAAGGTGTGTTCCACCTAAGAGTTTCACATAGCACATATGTTGCTGGCTGTCCCACTGCAGATGGGAGTTCCAAAAACTAATTCCTTGAATACATGTTTATTTTCTTTTAGGGTAGTTGTGAGTTTATATCACCATTTCCACTACTGCTGGAAACAAATACAAACTGAATACATCCAAAGTATGGATAAATTTCTGGAGTGTGGGAGAACGCTGGAAGACAGGAAAAACTGAGGTTTGATACTCGAGTCAGTAACCAGTGTAGAGAGTCAAGCCAGCTAGGAAAGTGGGGGGTTCAGTTTTCAGTCAGTGTTCAGAGTGCAGCCTACTACAAATCTGATGCCTTTTTTTGGTGGCTACTTTAGGTAGGCTTCCATTAAGACCTTGGCTACAGTCCAAAGTAAGTCTGTGTTGATCACATTTAAGCTCCAGTGGTATAAATAATCATTATGCAACAACTGATTCAATGCTTGAGTGAGAAGTTCATCCTTATGACATGTGTGTACAAGGAGAAAGAGGGAAGTCTTCTGCATGCTCAGCAGAAAAAAAATCAGCATACCAGTAACTTGTTGCCTATATCGAATTTCACCTGTAGTGCTGCCTCAAAAGGTCTCTGTTCAGTAAAAATACTCCTCATCAGTCTAGGACTGTTTCCATGAAAACAACCTCTGAACCTGCAAGTTCTGTTTACCAGGAGGCAATCAATGCATAGTCTGTTTCAAACTCTGACACAGAATTTGTTTTTTTCCAGTGTGCTTCCTATGAGTTTTCTTGCACTGTAAAGCCTGTGCAGTAGAGATAAGGCCAGACCCAAGCTGCTGAACAAATCAGAAAAGGCATTTTTTTTTTCAGCAGGAAGAAAGGTATAGTTCTGAATTGTAATCCAAATCTGCATCTCAATCACAATATCTGAAAAGATTAATGTTTCTTCAGGACAAATGAGTGTTGGTGGTTTCTTTGCTTGGCTTTCCTTTGGAGAACCCCTGGCTGTAGTAGACTTCTGTAGCTTGCTTACAGGAAAGCTTTGCTTGGGTGTGTGACCCTGTGGCCAACTGTCAAGAGCATTGCTGCCATTTGTCAATGCCTCTGATGCTTCATTTCTGAATGTTTTGTTGTGGACTAGTTATTGAACTTCTGCTGCTGCCAAGAGATCAGTGCTCTTGAAGCTGGTGACACAGACAGGTGCCTGTCATCTGTGCACTGGGGAGTGTAGAGCCTAGCAGGCCATGAATGATCTGAATGCTTAAATGAGCGGTGACAATTATAAAGAGCTGGCTGTGGCAGGCAGGATTGGGAGCTCTGGAGCATGTAAGGGCCTCTTCCTCTGGCAAAAACAAAACTCTGAAAGTGAGAAGCACTCTTTGTGCTGCAGTGGTACCCAAGAGACCGATTCTTCCTCTACACTTTTATTATTACAATTAACATAAAATCATGTCTGTAACAAGATTAGCATGGGAAGTACTTGCATGATCTGTAGGTTAACCTGGGTTTTTAGACATGCTGCCTCCAAATTAGCTGCCTTAAGAGCAGCCTCAAGAGGACTAGAATGATTGAGATGAAGTCAACTTGAATCCTAAAGGAGGCCCACCTAGATCAGAGTTAGAACCCTGGGGGAAGGGAATTTCTCAGTAATTTTTGCACTTGTTCAGTGGGTAAAAGGAGATTCCCTTGGCATCCATTTAACACATTCTATAAGCTTTCCATCAGTTTGAGAAATAACTAAGAATAGTATGTGCCAAGATAGCAACAGAGAGAAAAATCAGGTTCTTTCTGCAAATTTATTAATTTTACTACAAGTATTGTTACTTCAGCTGTCACCATGGTATCTAAATAATTTCCAGCAGTATGTTAACATATGTAAATAATCTGGCATGAAAGATTGTTTCCTTCTTTTCATCCTGAGAAAGAATGGAAAGAATAAATGGAAATGCAGTTTTTGGTTTTTTTTTTTAAAATATATATACATAAAATATCATGTAACAATATAGAAATACAGATTATGTATTAGCATGTATCTATATATACACATGTATAGATTTTCATCATTGCCTTTCTGAGGATTTCTCAGGCTTTGAGAAGGAGTTATTTAAGGAAATCATTAAACACAATGAAAAACTTATATATGAAACAAAGATGGCTTGATAGCAAATATCTAGTCATCTACATGACCAATATCCAGACGGAGGCTATGGGCTAGATAATTTTTAAAGGAAAGTAGAAATAAAAATGGGCTCTGCTTCTGCAATGCAAACCAATTTAAGACTTTTGAATAGTATGATATGAATACAGCTTTGCATTAATCTTGTGCCTAAGTTAGCGAAGAAGAGGTGTTTGTTAAATATGGCAGTAAAACTACCGACAGGAAAGAACACTAAGCAGTACCAGTGGTCGAACACTTAAAGCTAAGTGTTTTTATCAAATGACTTTCTTTTTAATGATAACTCATTTTTACTTCCCAAGAGAATGGAAAATGTTAAGTACGTAGATACAGAACTTCATGGTTGTCTGTTTAGGATATGAATCGAAAAACAGAGATTAACTAGTTGTATGAGTTTTTAGTGTGTATATGTTTGTGACTTTGTGCACAACAGAAGCAAAACTAGAAGAGAAAAAGAATCTACATGTGTTGGAAAATCACCAAGATGAACAGGAGAAAATGCCAACTGCTTGTCTTGTTGCTGTGGGAATATCTGATAGCCTGCAGTTCCCTAGAAAATTACCTGGCTTTGATTTTTTTTTTTCTTTTATTAAATTTTATACAGCAAAACAGAAACTCAAGGGCTACTGAGTGTAATAGGTATTCAAACCTAGTCATCTCCAACTCTCCTGCTACCAAATCCAGTTTTAGAAAACTGCCAGACATCAGAAAGACACAAACTATTTTCTATTTTTGTTTTTTCTTTCCTAGAATATCCCTTCAAAGAAAACAGAATTTTATTTAAGGCATGAAGTATTTCTTCCCTTTTCTAATGCCCTCCTCTGCCAGCAAAAAAGCACTGAAGGTGCAGATGTGTGAGTTTTCACATTTCAAGAGACGTTGGGTAGTTTCCCAGTGTCCATTCTCTTCTACACTAAAACTGAAATTTCCTGAAATAGGTATTTATCTAAAATCTCTCTTGGGCTCTTTATAAAATATGAGAGAACGGATTTTCACGTGATCTGATTCCCAGAAATCTGGTAGGCTTAGCTACCAAGGACGGAGCTTAGTCATTGCCTTGAATAAGTCACCCACTGACAGATGATGAATAGAATTGCCCAATTTCAGAGTTTGATTGAGGACTTATTCTTGTGGAATAAAGCCTGAAAATGTGAAGCAAACATACCAGGAAATAGAAAGATGAATTAGAAAATCTAATATTTGTTTTTAATTAAAAATAGATTTAACCAAAAAACGACAATGTTTCTGATAGGCCTAATTCATTGGCATTATATACTTCAAGCATACAAAATTGAGCGTAGGTTCAGATGTATGACATGAAAAACATATGTGAAAGAATTAACTGTAGTACAGTGATGGCTGAACTTGTGCTTTAGCTGCATGTGTTCTCTTGTGATAGACACACATCATGCAAATAGAAAAGGGCTAGGCTGGCCTGGAGTCCATGGAACAGACTTGGGGTTGTGGAAACAGAATAGGCAGCAGAGCAGATAATATTTCCAAGATGGCTGGGAAAATTACTTTTTGTGTCTGAAATACCCACGTGTCTTGTGGCTTTTTGAAAGAAAATGGGAATCAACCCATCAGAAAATTTGTTTTTCCATGTTGCTTAATTTCTCATTTAGATAATGCATATTCTTTGTGCTTTAGTTTGCATTTTACTAATTTTTCTCTTCCTGTGCTTATCCACTTTTCAGAGTAAGCTGGAAGATGCTTCTGTCAATAGTCTGCAAGATTAGTGTTTTATTTTGGAAGAGACCTAAAGTAATAATGATAAATATAAGTGCAAGTTTTCAGGTAGCTGAGAAACTTCACCAGCCATTAATTATCAGCTTAATCTATTGTTCAACTTTTTGCTCCTCTTGTCCACCTCCCACAGAAGAGTTACACTAACTCCTCCCTCTGTCTCTTTTTGGCACCTGTATTTCTAGCTGTGGGGCACTGACAAACAGACCACCAAAAGCATGGTGGTGCTGAACCCAGAAACTGCTTTCCCCTTCTTTTTGTCTAGAAGCCAAGAGAGACATATGTCAACATCTGTCTGGTCCCACATGCTCCAAACTGTTGGACAGAAAAAAGGTAGGAAGTCAAAGCTATTACATGACTGCTGAACAGCTTTCCTGAAAAATGGGACTGAATGGGCTAGTGCTTGCTAGCTTGAAAAAGTGGTGGTGGGAAGGGGAATGAAAAGTTTGATTGAACAATTTCTGATGTGGAGATGATGGACTGGCTGCAATTACTTTATGGCTGGCCATAAAGGAAAGTACTGAGGATGATGAATTTCCTCCTCCTCACATTCCCCTTCCTATCCTCTTCTCCCCTGGAAGAGAGAAAGAAAGAGGAAAGTATGTATGTTTTCAAGAAGTTGTAGCAGCTATTGCTTGAGGAATGTAGCAGTAATGGAAAGGAAAGCAAGGTATAGAAGAGCTGGCATGGGGCACAATTAACAGATGGATCTCTTTCTTGATGAGCTGGATGTTGCCTCTGGTAGAGAAAGACATAGCACAGATGTTAAATACATGCTCCATGAAAAGTTCTGTAGGCACCCAGTCGAGTCTATTTTTTGCGGGAGGAGACTAGGCTGGACAATTTTTTGGCTTACCCTAGTTAGGTCATCCTTGTATTGTTAGGCAAGATAGTGTGGTAGACCACAGGACTTGTCCTCTTATGAAAAGCATTTCCCAGAAGATAGTTAAATCTTATTTTTAGTTATTAGTTTTGGCACAGTGAGCATATTTTCTATTGAATTCAACTCAGAACAGCATTTGTCTGTGAGAGGATATTTTCAAATCTTATAATGCAATTAGAATTGTATTAAGGTTGTATAATTCATTGCCAGAACACGGAATCTGTAGGAAGTGCCAGCAGCAGGAAAAGGTTGTGATAGTGGTGACATGTCATCCTTTCTCCCTGCTGTCATTCCTTCTGTCTTTAAGTACTGGCATCTCAATTATTTAGCATCACAAGACAAATATTAATTATTATTATAATTATAGTAAGAAACTGAATGTAACGTCTGGAGTCTGCCATATAATCAATATTGCCCAGCATGTTCTCTGTATTTTTACTTGCAGCATTTTTTTTTAATAGTGTCTCTCATCTTTACTTGTGGTGATGATGTCATTGACTGGTTAAGCATCAAAACCCACTCATTATAGGAAATAGCGTGGAAAAACTCCCAGATAAATGTCAGTCTCCATTTCACTATAAATAATGAGTAACCAGAAACTCAAAATATGTTTGATTCATTGTTTTTTTTTCTGCCTCTTTTAGAGTGTGTTTAATTGGTTCCTGATAAATGCTTCAAACTTGGGAGACATGAATCAGTCAAATAGAAAGATCATGACTGGAGGGATGCCAGTTTGTCTGAAGATAGTTGTCTAGTCTGCGAACAAAATATATTTATGGGGTCATGAGTAGTAGTGGCACTCTAGTGATCTTTTCCACTTCAATGGACAAGTTAGAGAATTCATGCAAGTTAGGGGTATAAGAAAACCCACAGTTAGTGTTTTCTGAAGCACTGAAGCACAGCACAGAATAACTGCGTTCTGACGCTGTGTCCAAATTAGAGAATCATGTGCCTGATCAGAGCTACTCTACCTATCAAGTATCTCTCTTAAACTTTAGTTGTAAACAGATCAATGTACTTAGAGCCTCTACCTGATTTGATTCACCAGATAAATGATTTTGCCTCCCTACAGGCATCCAAAGATCATATCTTAGAATCATAGAACTGTTCAAATTGGAAGTGACCATAAAGGTCATGTAGTCCAACTCCCCTGCAATGAACAGGGATACCTACAGCTATATCAGGGTACTCAGAGCTCCTCTGGACTGACCTTGAATGTCTGTAGGGACGTGGCATCTTCCATGTCTGGGCTACCTGTTCCACTTCCTCACCACCTTTATTGTAGAAAACTTCTTCCTTATTTCCAATCTAAATCTCCCCTATTCCAGCTTCAGTATATGTCAACATCTGCACTGGTCTACTGGTACTAAAATAGGGGAGATTTCCCCTTGTCCTATCACAATAGACACTGTTAAAGAGTCTGTTCTCTCTTTTCCTATAGCCCCTCTTTAGATACTGAAAGGTTGCTATCAGGTCTCCCTGGAGACTTCTCTTTTCCAAACTGAGCAGCCCTAGATCTTTCAAAAACTTGTAGTGAAACTGGGAAAGAGCCTGCAGGCTATGACAGGCAGAGATTAAAAGGAGTTTCTATGAGTAAGCTGAATTTCCAATGATCACACAGACTAAGGTTTATCTCTAAATAATTCCACCTTAGTTTCTGTTGTTCTTCAGCTAGTTGTTGAAGGATTTTCCTTACTGGAAATTAAACAAAGTGGCAGTTTTACTCCTTTTGTTTGTAAAATAGCTACATTTTTAACATTATTTTCCCGAAACTTCCTGGGATATTAGAGTATTGGCCTGTTGTCCATCTCAGAGACAGCTTCTTTGCTATTCTGTCTCAGCCAGTCAGTGTTGAGTTCATGCAGGACTAGGGACATCCATTAACAGAGTAGAGACAACTCTGATATAGACACGAAGACCATCTCTGCCTTCCTTCAATGGAGAGGCTCACCCTCAGCTTACCTCTTGTGATTTAAAAAAAAAAACAAAAACAAAACTTTCCTAAAGACTGAAGACAGAAGTATTCTATACCACAAATGCTCTAATTACTGAGACTGTAACAGAGAAGTGTGTTACCTCTCAGACAGTTAAGAAGTTGCTAATAGGCTAGTCACGTACAGTAAATAGTGACTAGACCCTTAAAGTAACATTTCCTTTTCTTCTCCAGTTTTTTTCCTTCTCTTGTTATCTGTTGAGTAAAACAAACATGACACTCCATGGACAGGCACCCGGTAGCAGCTAGGGCAGATCAGCACAGTATCTGTGGCAATGGGAAGTTCAGATCTGGCAGTGTTGCCCAAGGAGGGCACGTAACCAGGAGAGCTCCCCAGCACTCAACAGAAAACATCCAAGTCCCTCAGATCAAGTTCTCTTCCATTGTAAAGCTCTGTGCTGTGTCACCACATAACAGGCACCCTTGCTGCTGCTCCAGAAGTGGTGTGCCAGTGCAGGGCAACATTAGGAGACCTCTTTTTCTCTACGTAACGTGGGTGAAAGTGCTGTGTAATAAAGCAGAGTCGTCTGCGATGAATCAGAGCAATGTCAATTTTAGTCTCCCAGGACAGGCAAAAGTGCTTAGTTCTACATTCCCTAATGCCTTTTCTTACTGACTTAATGTCTTCAGTAGCTGATAAAGTATGAAGAGAATTAGATTATTCCTCACTCTTGTGCAATGGGCCATTTTAAAAGGAAGCCATTATTGCTGGCAGGTAATAGCAGTTCACAGTTTTGCTGTCCCCAATGTCTTGAAGGTGGGAGTAGATGTGTTCTTCACCTATCTGTAATATCCTTACTAAGCAAGCAAGAAGAAAGAGTACTTGCTGAGAGGAAGCTCAGATAAAATAATAAAACAAGCAAAATAACCAAGGATGTCTTCAAGTGGTTGAAGACAACTTCACAAAGTACTACACACTATCCTGGTCCATGGCTTTTGGATGCCTCTGTGGCAGCTTGAAGAATCCTTCTGTAGCTAAGTTCCAGCAAGTTGCCTCAGGATTTGATCTAAAAATAGAAAATGCTCCCATAATGGTCATTGAAGAAACCTGATTTCCAACTGCCCTGGCACATCTATAAATTAGGCCATTAGCCTGTTACTCACAATTTCCTTCTGCCATTTATAAGCAGCGGAAAACAGCAGGGTCTAATGTAATATGATATGGAAAGTTTTGAAGTAGATTTAAATTTAAAATGGAAAATGAAATGATGGTCCTGTGTATAAGGGCTGATGTAATAGAAAAAAAAATGCGTTCCCCTTGCTTAATGAATTTACTGGGAAATATATTGCAAATTATGCTCAGCTCTCTCTGCTAAAAGTCACCAAATAACGGCTGTGGTTATTTAAAGAGCTGGCAGTGTAGGGCAGATGGGAAGAATGGAGTGGAAATGCAAAGGAACCTGTGAGGCAGGCAGATGCAATATAAAGAGGAGATAAAGAGAAAAGGCCATGCCACTGACAAAGACAGACTGACTAATGGAGGTTTTTGGCACAAGAGCTAAGTTTGCTGATTTAGGTGGGTTTGATGACTCCTGGCTAAGGCATTAATTAACATGGAATGAGAACCCAAGAAAAACAACCTCAAGGATGGAAATGAACTTGTGTATGCCACTCAACTAGTAAAAGTAGATTACACAAGAGAAAGAACATTATGTTTAAAAGGTTTGAATTTGCTGTAGTTTGAAAATGAAGCAGCCTTTAATGTGACTGTAGGCACTATGGCATTCAGTATTCGGAAATCTTCTGCCTTTAACCTCACACCTGAAATCAGCATCCTTTGATTACTTTATGGGTACATGTTTTGTATATAAACAAAAAAGAGATTTGACCCAGCTTTCTGAAAGCTACAAGGTTATTATTTCTCTAGAGAAATCTGTGATTGTTTGATGACTGTGTTACTTCTCTAAAAATGATACACTGAGCTTTTTCTAAAGATCTCCCACATGCTTTTCCTAGATAGATTCCCTGCGTTTGAGAATTTTGTTCACCTCATTCCATTTCAGTTGTTGGGACCCAAATGCCTTAACAATTGTCTGCTACTGTAGCAGGTAGGCCTTTACCTTGATGGGTTTGGAATTCTTTTATGTAATACTTAGGAAATAAAAAGTTCATTCTATTACAGTGTATTGGCATGCAAAGAAAATAGTTCATCTGCTCCAGTTTACAAGCAGGTCTCAGGTCTCTAATTCACCTCAAAAACAGCACTCTCATTTGTTTCCAAAAGCCCATAATATTTAATGACTATGTGAGCTATTTATTTCTGCTTTGAGCTCTGAGTGGCAGCCTGGTCTGGGTGAAACACACCAGTGTTTGACCATGAGTGGGAGGCTGGTTTCTAACTCAGGAATATCTTGCCAGCATTACCAATTTAGCTTTTATCTCCTGTCTCTACGTGTCTGAAGAACTGTTTTCCAGGGGAAGTGTCTGACAAAACAAACACATGCTGACATATGTGCGTGTGAGATCCTAGAAATACCACATCCACACAGAGAAGCACTTTGCAGAAAATCCAGGAAACTTATTACAGTCATGTCAGTACTGCACAGAACTTGGGCTCTGAACAGGGCTCTGTGGTATATGAACAGCACAACTTTGATTTTTCTTTCCCTTTCCTAATCTTGGACATGGATCTGTCTCAAGAACCTCCAGCCAGCACTTTTTTCAGATGGGTGAAACTGCCCCATGTGTCACACGTGAGGCTGCTCTTCTAGAGATGTGGTCTAAGTGGGAATGTACATGCGGCTATAAACCCTTATATCACAGTATGCACTGTTTATATCTCCAAGCTGATTCTGCTTCTAAGGTTTTGCTCTCAGAAAGAAAGATTTGCAGAATGATTTTCAGAAATATTAAGAAAAAAATTGTTCCCATTAACCTCAATAGGAACAGTCCTGAAAAGAAACTGATATTGACCAGCATCTTCAAGAAGAAAGCGGTCCATATACTTTTCTTATTGCAGAGAGAAGCTGAATTTTATTAACTGTAGGATAGTCTGGAATACGATAGACTAGGATGCAGTAAAAGTAGCATGTGTACATATATCAAATTGCTAATGACACCCCTGCCTACACTTCATATTGAAAGAGTTCCAAGATGCGTCAAAAAGAGGAGGTATATAGTAACTGACAGTGAAGAAATCAGTGTGAAATTTAATCAATTGTCATTATATCTTGCATCTACAAAGTAAAATGTGGTTATTGTGAGGCTAACTAATGAGTCTAGATTCATGAATTTGAAGTAATATCTGGCTTGAATGGATCCTCACAGTGTTCTACCAATCTGGAAATTAAAGAAGTCAGTATGACAGTGCAAACACATACAACATTTGATTAGAGACTCTTCTGTTTAAACAAACAAAACAACAACAAAAAAGGAAATCTGATGGACTCAATGCAATGCGTATAACATCTGCATGTTGTCTCAATACAGCAGAGGTATTGCAAGATTCAGTACTTGAAGTATTGTATTTGCCTATTCTAGTTCTTTTAATCTTGGTGTTTTGAGTTTTCTTATTTGATTTCAACTCAGAAATTATTTTTGAAAATCACTTGGTCAATTGTTCTACGTAAAGATACACTAATCCACAAGATTAATCTTTCTATGAAATGATCTTTCTTTAAAGATTTGCAACATTAATAAATTTATATTCTGCAGAGTTCCACTGCAGCTATGGCCATTCCAATGTCAGGAATATGTAACTTCAGTCAGCCGAATGATTCTTGGCCTTGAAGGACTAAAATCTCCTCAACTCATAGAAAACACGATCTAAGCAGAAATGCCAGGCAATAGGCAATAAAAAAGTGATTGAAGTATCTTATATATGCATATTCCAATGTCTGTGGGGAAGTATTTGCCGTCCTTTAGAGACAGTTTGATCACCTCCATATGGACTGCTGAAAATGTCACAGCCTGCAATTTAGCTCACTGAGAAATACAAGATGTTTTCTTCCTTCTCTCCTGTAGAACTTTCTATCACCTGCCATCTTCCTCAGCCACTTCTAGAAACTGCAAAATTAGGAATGACAAAACATGCAAAAATGAATCATAGGTAGAAGTGACAGCTCAGAAATATCAGAATGTGCTGTAGGTGGGACTTGATTTAAAATGGAACATGAAAAAGAGCAGGAATTCTTTCAAAAAGATAAGTGATATGCAGAAAGTAGAAATTGGAAGGCTCCAAAAAATTCTTGTGAAAAAAGAAATAGCAAAAAAATCAGCATAGCCAAAGGAACACTGCAGAGACCTCTGTAATTAAACCAGCAGATGTAAAAGGATTTGCCAGTTCATGTTGCACCCAACCATCTGAGTCAGACTTGTCTGGGTGTCCATTATTTCTATCTCAAATCTAGGAAAAATTACATTGGCTCACATTTATTTCCACTTCACAAGTTTTTGAGCTTTTGTTGATTTAGAACTCAGTAACTGACAGTGTGATGCTTTGTTGATATTGGTACAGTAGTTAAATCTGAGTCAGCTGCTTTAAAAATAATTTTACAGGGTTAATTTCTTGTTCTTTATGACTAAGATTTTTTTTCCCTTTAACCATGCTCACAAACATTTATAGTGAAGTCTTTGAGACGAAGTGATCTGAGTAACTATGAAAAATTAATCTACTATAACTATGGAATCTGTCATAGTTCCAAGGCCCAAATGCTTCTTTAAATGTCAACGTGGAAGTACAGCAAGTGTATGTCCTCAGTGCAGCTGGCAGTCAAAGTAATGTTTTGTGGCATGCTGTACAAAATTGCATTTATTTCTTTTTTATAGGACACTCAGACCTCATTCTGCTGAAACAACAACTTTGAATTCTTTCCCATAAAAGAGCAAGGCCTCATTTGTGCCTTTCTTGGTTTCATAGAGATTCAACTCAAAGCTACAAAGCTGGAGAGTCAGTTGTAGAATCACTTGCCTGACTGCTGCGTCTGGGAGGAAAGAAGAGAGAGAGGAAAGCAGAAAGGTACCATGATTCTGAATGCTTCCTTATGAGCTCAGATTAGGAAATCTCTTGAATGGAGAAGCCGAAGAGAGTTATCCTGTAAGGGAGAGGATGAAATGTTGAAAAGAACAAAGAGCAGTTCTCCATATGATGAAAAAACTTGCCTGAATTTCCAGGCGCCAATCCAGAGTGCTGATAAACCTGTGGCAATCTGGGAAGTCACTGACAATTGCTAGACCAAGAACAAGAGTAGAAGAAAAGATCTATTTTGCAAGAACACAGTCAGTGCCAGGAGGGGGGGAGTTATTTATTTTCCATTCATTTTATTTTCATCTATCTCTTCCAATATTCCTGCCTTTTTGTTAGAAGAGTAACTTTGTTCCACCAGAACAGAGTTGAAAATGAAACTTATTTTTGTTCTGGATGTATATTTGCTTTGGGGAAAGTACTGGCAGATCCATGCCAAAGTCCTGCCCAGCTTAGGTCGTGTCTCAAAAGGAAAGACTACATGCAACTTCAAGAAACAGTTCCATATGTTAGATATTGTAGCTTGGCTTCTGAAGGAACAGAGGCTCAGGATATGTGAGAAGATAAGAAACATATAATGTAAAGCATCTGAAATCAAAACAAGTGATACCAAATTAAAATATAGACCTGAGACTTGGAAGAGTCTGATTAAGTTTCTGCTCTTCAGCTTCAGTGATCTCGTGGTCTGTTTGTGCCCCTGCAAAACAGAAATGAATGTATGTCTCTTCTTGGTGGGAATTCTGAGATGCTGAAGTGCCATCTGAAAGAAGGATCAGAGTGCCTGTGGCACATGGCTCTTTGGTGCTCAGGCCTACTAAGAACTGGGGAAACCACAGACTTTATGTGTAGGAAGGTGTGAAGAGAACAGCATTAGTGACTAGCTGTATAATGCATGCAGAGATGCATAAGTTAGGATTTTCTCCTAAGTGAAATCCTTAAGATCCTTCTTATCTCTCTCTAAAATACCTTAACACACACGTTTTCTGAGAACTGTTTGCAAAGAAGACAGTGTTAGTATTAGTTCTGTTTGAACATCAAGCTTTTTTACTCAAGGAAAACTTCCCTCTCCTTCGAGCTTGTCTGCAGTTTGAAGAGAAGGACTTTAATGGTGAAAAGTGACAGAATCAGTCCTGTTGAGGGTAATTAAGGTATCTGTAAACAGGATATACTGAGCACTTCATACGCCCTGCTAATGTAAAACAGAAATACTAGTGATTAACATATTAAGAAGACTATTGTATAAAGAACACTAGGCACTGAAATTTAGAGGTTAATAAAAATAACTGCATCAAATTCACCTGAGATTCATGGATGCAACATAGTTTTTGAAGTTGCTATTAAGCTCTGCCCTTCCTATCCGGGATATTCAACTGTCCCATATTCACAAAGCCTTCTGTCGACCTTCTTATCAGTTTATCAGTTGACTCATGACTATCTTGATGTCTACTTTTCTCTCAGGATGCTTTCCATATTGCGGCTCCCACCTTGCACTGGTGCCTAGTATTGTTCCTCTCCTGGATCAGGACTTAGCATTTTCCTGTGTTGATCTTTATGAGATTCCTATCAACCATTCTCTCCAGCATATCGAGATCCCTCTCAATGGCAGCACAACTCTCTGAAGTATCAGCCAATTCTTCAGGAGGTAGCCTGTTTCAGCAGAAAACTGTGCTTTGTCTCACATTCTGTTTAGGTCACATCATGGATTAGCACCACTTCTGAAAACTTAGAAGAGCAAACAGTAAAGCCAAAGGCAAACAGGAGTAGCCGTATTGAAGCCTCTCACTATGAGGTAAGGATAAACCCAGAGATCAGTGAGAGGTATTGTTTCCTTTGGCATTTTCTGCACTCACTCATACACCTAAACTTATTTTCAAAAGCTACAGCTAACTCTCAGTCTTAAGGCTGCATTTCCACCTACAAGTATTTCTCTGACAGAATTCAAGATGGTGTAATATTAGAGCTTGAAAGTACTGTATTCAGAAGTCAGATTTCCTGCAGTGCAGAATGGGTGTAAATTTGCAAGAAGTGATTAACAGAGAATCTCTTCCATGCCAAAGAAACAAATAGTTAAGAAAAAGAAGAAAGACTGTCAAACAAGGCAAGATAGAATATGAAATTAGTTCAATTTTATCATAGCTGGGATGAAAGCTGTAGTGGTTCAGGAGTTGTCTCATGACAGACAGAGAACTGAAACAGGAACTGTTTTAGACAGTGAATATCCAGAACATAGGAGAAAAGGATCAAAGTTCAAGAGTTCAGAGCTCTATGCTCAGGAATGTCAGGACACCAATGCTGTAATGCTAGAAACACTGCTGTGTAGGGTGGAGATGACTGTAGACTTACAGCAAGATTCCTTCAACAAAATTTATCTTGTCATTCAAGCCTCAGAAGTTCTGTAGGTCTTGTCAGCTTCACTTTTTTTGATCCCCGATCACCTTTAACTCAAATTACTCTTTAGGAAAATAAAGATCTTTATGCTGAATTTGGTAGACTGTAAGTTCCTTCAAGAAATAAAACTTGGTGTTTAAACAAAAAATAAAATGCTTGAAATGCCAATTTTATTTCACAAGAATTTCAGTTCTATTAGAGTCTGGCTTCAGCACAGAGATAATTTCTGGCCTGTGTTAATTTGTTGAGAGCCATATCTCTTACTCATGCTAATAGCATCTTAGCTCAGGTGCCTTAGTGATTTCTGGGAGATGTGTTCCAAACTGCATCCTGACAAAACAGATGCTATTAAATGTGAGTAAGAGTGTTGGAATCTACGTCTTTATCAAGGTAAGAGTATTGACTGAAAGCCCTCAAGAATGGATTAAGCTTTCACGGTCCTTTCCTGTGTTATCACTGATTGTTTCTGATAGCTACCATGCTGCTTATCTGTTATTCTCTGTGTTTCTCCTGCCACACTGTTCTGCAGATATAGCATTCTGTCTCCTTGCCCCTACTCCTTTTCATCTCCAAGGCAATGCTGAGATGTTGAGACTCTCTTTATCTAGACCTAATATATTCAGTGAAAGCTGAATCATTCTGGAATATTTCAAAAAATTTCCTCTCATCCTGAATCATTTACTATAATTCTGTATTTGAGGTTTCCAGATCTGCACTGTGGCTACCAGAAATAAATTTTATAGAAGCAGAAGTGAATAAGACACCTTTAGCCTGAAACCACTTGCAAAGTATTATAGATGATTTTCACAAGAAAACCTTGTTCTCCAACACTGAAAACTCATCTTCAAAGAAATTTAGAATCTCTCTCAACTGTACTTAGAGTAAAGGAAGGCTGTTGGTGTGATGGATAGCTTATTCCCTGGAGTGCTAGACTGAACAGCAAGTGCCTGTTTGGAATTGTGTATTTCAAAGGGGCTTCATTCACTTAAATCTGCTAATTCTGTAGGTCAAAAGGGAGTATGTAAGGCCAGTTGAGCTGTGCTGGATCAGAACAACTATACATCTAACCCAATTATCCTGATACCAAAATATCTGTGAAAGGATGACTAAAGAAATGGCATTTGACACTTCCCCCTAAATCTGTCAGGCTCCTCCTGACTTGGATATGTGTTTTTAGTATATTTACCTATTCCTATTATATTTTTCTTCTATGCACATGTGTAATTTTCCTTTGAGCATATGTAAATTTTAGCACTCTCAAATAATTTAGCAGTAAGTTGCACAGCCTACTGTGAATAATCAATACTTGAATCAATAATTGAATTATTTTGTTTGTATTGGACCTGGCTCATGTTATCTTTATTTGCTGCTCCCTGGTTCTGAATAATCAATCCTTACCCATTTATAGCACACTTATTTTTTAAATATATGCCACATCTCTCTCGATTTTCCAAATGGCAGTCTCGGGCTGCTAGTTTTTTCCTTAATATGATGAGCCTTTTCCTACCCATGATCATCCTTGTTGCCTTTTTCTATACCTTCTCAAATTCTCTAGTTTTTTTTCTGAAATGGGTCAGAAATAGATACTGCATTCAAATTGTGGACAAACGTGGATTTGTGTAGTCACAGAACAGTGTTCCATTTTGCTCTTCATTCCTCTTCTTATAATGCCAAACATTTGAGTTGCTGTGTTGATCACTACTGGGTACTGAACTGTTGTTTCTGTGGAGCCACCTGTAAGAGCCGCAAGACCTCCTGAGTAGTAAAAATCAGTTTAGAGTCCATCACTTTGTGTGTGAAGTTATTACTTTTTCCCGTGCACTTTTCATTGAAATTCATCAAACACGATCTATGATTTTATTATACATTTTATTTTGTTTCTAAGTCTTGCTCCAAGACTTCATATTGTCAGCCAGCACTTTTGCTAGGCTGATAAATGTGGTGCGACCAATGAGATTTCTCATTCCATTTTTCAACCTTTTTCCAAGTTTTCTTATGAATACGTTGACAGTAAAGGTCCCAGCATAGAATCCTGAAAAACTCCTCTTGATTCCTTACTCCACTGAAAGAATGGATGGTTCTGTTTCCTGCCTTGTATTCATGTACAACCTTACCTCTAATAGCTGCTTTTGGTCAGGCTCATTGTTAAAGCCTGAAATTAGAAATAGGCTGTACTGGCTGGATGGCCATGCGCCACAAGGCAGTTCACACTTCCACACACAAAAAAATCAAGATTATGGCCTTTTGTATAAATTTGTTCCCAGCCACTCTGTCTGGATGGATTGTTCAAAGCTTATGCAGTACCCTGATAATTTCATATACTTTCTATTAGTTTGCCCAGTACTAACGTCACTCTAATTTTCCTGTTAGTCTCCAGTGGGCCCTCCATAACGTAACATATCACATATGTTATCCTCCAGTCCTAAGTGCCCACACAGTATTAAATGAAAGGTTACACAAGTCTATCAGGAATTCAGCTATTTCATCCTTGAATTGCTTCAAAACTCCTGAATGATTACCATCTGGTCTTGCCTATGTGTTACCATTCTTTATATCATTTGTTCCCCAGATCTTGTTGTAGTCAAACTTAAGTATCCTTCATGACGTAAACTAACCCAAGAGCCTCTTTTTACTCCTGAGGAGGATAGGCAGTAAATCAACAGGGTGACTGAAGTTCTGAAAGCACAGATCTTGCTGTTGACACTTGTTTTGGTCCAGGTTATTGTGGTTTGGTTATATTGCCTCGGTAATTGAATGAGTACAATTACTATAGAAAGGAAAGTGACAGTGTAGCACAGAGATAGTCATTTGTCATCGTTAGTCATCAGGGCTAGCTGTGCTTGGAATACTGCCTGTACTGTTTGGGAATAAAATTCCGTGGTGTCGAGATACTAGAATTGAGGTAGTCTGCTCAGTTACCTCCACCAGTAACTGATGTCTTGCCACAAAATCAGTTCTCTGAATGTAGACTTAAGCTAGAAACTAAAGAGCGAGAACAGAACATTGCAGGGACAGGATTATGAAGCAGACACAATGTTCTGTGTGGTGCTGGTACAACCTAACTAAAGCCTCCATGAAGCTCAAAGCAAAGAGCAGAGGACAGAAATAGGGCTGCCTGGAGCTGCATGACATACCATGCAGTTTTTCAAAAAAGAAATTCTAAGACTATTCTTACACTTAGAAGTGCCTAAACGTCCCCTGCCTATTTTTTGAGGCAGGGGTGACTTCACCAACACAGCTCTACCTCTCAGCAATAAGAACAAACAGGCCTAGTGATGCTTGCCAGGATAAATGCGATCACAAAAGGTATAATGGTTGAGGCCCAACATGAGGTTCCTTGCAGCTTTTTCTCAGAACTTTTCCATTCTGGCAGAAGAGTAGGAGAAAGAGCTTGCAGAGCCCATTGATGCACCCAGGGCCTTGGAGTAGATCTCACATTTGCAAGGTTTTCAAAACTCTTCCCCTGAAAATTTTGGCATGTATCTGGAGGTTGGCGCAGCCTAAGACAATATCTGTAAAGCATTCCACCTGGCAGCTGATTTATTCCTGGATCAGCAGAGACCATCTTCATGACCTCCAGGCCTTATGAAGAATTTTCTTCCTTGTTGCTTTCTAGTCAGTGAGAATACTTCTTTATTTCTCCATCTCTGCAGTGAAAAAATTATAGATCTTTTCCTGTCAGCTCTGTGTAGCTTCTGGCTCTGTAAGTTAAATGTGTGGAAAGCACTAAAAGGAGCAAAACAAATCCCTGAAATGTACATGTGGATATTTCTTAGGCTTTTGCATGAGACTAATTCTATAATTTATGAAGTTGAGCCTTGAGAGAGCACCTTGTCTTTCTGACCAAGTACAGTGTTGTATCAGATAAGACTTTCTTAGCCTAGTGATAATACTGGCTACAGGTAAAGAACTTGCTTGAGTATTCATCATTAAACTGAAAAATAAACATGTAAGATAGGGCTAAGGACAAGTGTTTTTTTCCTTATAAGACATTACACTGAATTGATCTCATTTCACTGGCCCCTGAAGAGGTGCATTTAGCCTCTGGTAACTTCATATAAGTCAAATTAAAGATCTGTTCTGGATGTAGTATTATTTCCTGAAAAATAAATCACTGCTACTATAAATATTTGATAGGAAAAGGAGAAGAGAAAAATAGAAAATAAATAAATAGAAAAGCAGGAAGATTTTTACTAGATCTTGGTTTTGGCAGAGAGATATAGATGAAGATATTTTAGAGAACTGTGAGTATCATGATGAGAAATTACACTGTCTAAGGTTCGGGCCCCTCTTGCTATTTTCAGCCACCTGAGATTTAGATAAACAGTCTAAATTGCTCTGGTACACTGGTCCATGAAAAAACTGTGCTCTTTTGAAGATGTTTGTGTTTCAAGTGGATCAAGCCACTGTCTTGAGTGATTAAAATCAGCAGAGATGAATTCCAGGTCCTGTATAATCTTGCGCAAGGCTTTCAGGATTCAGTTTATAAAGAAGTTTCCATCCTGTTCCATGTGTCAATATGTGTATGACATGTCACTGATGTGACAGTACATTTTTCATCTTGCTATTAATGAAAGTCCTTAAGTAATCTTTCATGAGAGTTTTGCAAAGCTCTGCTATTGATTTTGAATCCTTCCCTTATTCCACCTTTGATGTCTTAGGGTATTTGAGGGACATTTGCTAAGAAGTCAACAATTGTGCATGCAGATTCCTGAATTCTACCTGGTGAGTTGGATGCTTTTGTGACTCCATAAATGATCTCTTCTGCTTTAATTTCGAAATCTCACTTATTACTATTTTGTAAAGCACAATGACATCTGAGCAGCATCTGTGTAGTAAAGATTAATGAATTTTTGTATTTTTGGTAAACGCTGTCTATATGAAATGTTTGCAGAAATACTTTAGAAATGTTCTTTCATTTTTTATATTGTTTTCATGTTTAAAGTTCTGATTATCGTATTAATTGAACTAAGTAATTAAAGAAATTTTGTAGTGTAGTTTGCAATTCTCTAATAGATCTCCTTTGATTTGGTTTTTAAATATGTCTTTATTTTGCTCTTTTCTTTGTCTTGATCTGTTGCCAAACTATAATACAACAACATTTTAGAACCATCCTTTCCTCCTGAGGCTCTGTGCTGGGAGCTGACTTAATGGTCAAGACCCAATATGGTACTCTGCGTGCTCTGAGTTCAGCCCGGTTATTTCAAACTAAGCCTCGCTAATACTCAAGGGCTAAGTGGAGAGTCTGTAGCGGGCCTGCAGTGAAAAGGGGTGGAAATACAGGTCTCCTATCCTTTTCTTATCCTTTCCCCATCTTCAGCACCTAAGAGTTCTGAGATCCCTTCCCATAGTCTCTTAGCTAAAATACCTCCTAAGGTTTTACAGAAGAAAAAAACTGAATGGAGCTAAAGAAAGAGGTGTATGAAGAGAATTGTGTAGGAAAACTGCAAATTAAAAATTCCTATTTCTTTTTTTTTGGAGATTTGATAGCAAGAGGTATTTTTATTTTTGTTGTTTACAGATATATTTTTACCTCATTTACTCATATTTCCTATTAATTTTCACAAAAACAATTTTGGGGCAAGGAAATTTCATTAGCATAGTGATCTTCCCGCAGTTATTTTAGTACAGAGGAATTCTGGTTGAATTCACATACAAATGTGGCTAATAACTCAATGGTTTTCAGATTTTGTAGTTCCCATCCCGCCTTCTCATGTAACTAAATAGAGGTGACTTGATGAATAGCATACAATTTAGAAGATGATCTGTGAATGTTTCATTCAAATCTGATTTCACCTTGAGTCTTTGTCATATTTCAACACAAGACTAAAAGCTGTCTTGTACAGTTTTCATATTGGATCATGTTTAGGATTGCTGTTGAGAGCACTTCCGATTCTTAAGAGATATCTTATTTCAACTCAGTGCTCTAAACTCTTAACTACTGAGCATTAATCTAAATTTCTGAAGTGACTCAGTATTGAAAAAATTGCTCACTAGGCAGGTCAGAGTATGGTTGTTACTATTCAGGCTACAGATATATGCAAGCAGTCACCTAAAATTGCATAGCTAATGTTGTATATATGAGTGTCTGGAAATTCCTATTTGTATTCCAGATCTATTCATCTCTTTTACTAAGTCAGTCTATAACAACATAGAGTTGTTTATAAATTTTAGCAAAATAATCCTTCACTTCTGCTTGAAAAACAAGAAGGTAAATCTGAGTTTTCAGTGTTGTAGTTTATTGAATTGCTTGATCTTTACCCTGATTGTCTTTGTCATGAGCAGCAGTGTTTAAGAGAAGGTGTACTAAGCAAGCCATGGTTTGAACATGGCTATAATTGAAAAATAGTTGGCCAGTTTTGAAAGAATGTGCTTTTTTACTCCCAATATTTTACATTTTTAGAAAAACTTTTATTCTCCATGTCAAAACACAAGCCCTTCTCAAGGGTGTCAAAAACTTGTGATTTATTCCAGGGTTAGGATTATAGGGGAGAAGTAATTTGCAAGCATACAGGCAGTCTTTTATAAGGATGGGTGTTTGGTTGTGAGACCTACCAGCACAGATCTCCTTTTCAGACTATTTCCAAGAGGCCAGTGGGAGCCCAGACCTCTGCATAACACTGATGGTAGTGAGTGTCTTCCCATTGTCTTGGCCACTGTCCTGGCAGTATGTGCCACACGAGATAATGTTAATGGTAATGGCTCCCTTATACCTTCTCCCATATCACTTCCAAAGGAGACTGTTTTTCCTTCCTGAATCAAGAAATAACTGGTTGTGTCAGTGTCTATACAAAAACAGACTGAACAGCACAAACTAGCCTATAGGAAATAAATAGCCAGAGTTTAAGCTTCTCTTTGGTAATGAAGGAAACTAAGATGGTATTCTGGAAAGTAGTGCTTTTTCTACTTGATAAATAAAATACTTTGTTTTCTTCACTTGCTGCTTTCCAGTAAGCAGTTATGAATTATAGAAAGACTTCTGTGGCTCTCTGCACATTCCTAAGAATGTAACAGTCTTTTTTTTTTCCTTTTGTCTCTTAGGAAGAAGTACAGCATCATCAGATACATTCATATAAGGATTACTGATTAATGCTCCTTGTTGTAACAAATAGAAATGGCTAATGCCATTTTGTCTCCTAATGCACTTCCAAATATTCCCAAAGCGTGGCTATTGAGACAGTCCCAAAATTTGCATTTGAAAGGTAATGGCATGATAGTAAAGGAAAGATAAATTGGACTGATGGAATATCGCCACTGTGTTGTAAATCTAAATCATCTGTTATGTTTCTTTGTTGCTTCTGATGTTTGCTAGGATATGAAGGATTGACTTCTAGCATTAATTATAACATGGCATTGTAGTTATGGCTGAGAAAATTCTCTCAGGATAAAACCATTCATTCATCTGGCAATATTACTGTTTGTGCTCAAATTACTTATGCTTGTCCTTCTCCCAAAAGAATCTTTGTTTTCTTGAAAACAGTGCGATACTCTTCAGTGGTGGTAAGATAAACACAGCTAAAGAGGAAAAAAAAAAGAAAAAAAAAAAGGAGAAAAGAAATTTGTTACAAAATGTGATTATTCCATCATTCAGAAATGACTCACCCTTACAATTTCAGACTTGCTGGCAGTTATACCTAAGGAAGGTAACCTCTCATTCTGCGCTTGGAAAAGTTTCACTGAGTAAGAATATCAGAGTAATGTTGACAATGCCATTTACCTTTCTGAGGCAAACTTGAGTCATTTTTCCAAGATATTTTCAGGGCATTTGATTGTGATTGTGTTTGTGCAGGTCAGGAGACATTCCATGTTCACAGAGGGATGTGTAGATAACAATCAATTTTGTTCATGTAAATACATGCCTACTGTCAGGTAATACATACACTGCACATGCAAGATGTCATGTTTGGAGATTTATTGGAAAATGGCTCTTGATATTTATTCTTTTGCTTCCCCGTTTCTTCTAATAGCTTATCATGAGAAGGAATACCAGCACTGAATAGCAAGAATCTAAAGCTCATTGTGACAGATGTCACTTTCTAATACAAATTGTCTTGCCTGTACAAATCTTCAGAAGAGAAAACAACATGCCAGTGAATTTTCATGTGCACAGTTAAACATGCAAGCAGTGGAACTGGATAAGAAAATCTGTTAAGAAATGAGGGTTTTTTTTCATTATTTTCAAATTGTGGCAAAAATTGAAAGAATGTTCACATTTACCATATGAGAAGAAGCTTATATTCAGTTATTCATCTCGATGGAGGCGTGATGAAATTTGTTCGTTGTACCATGTTGGTTTAGAAAGCCCCAGGAATCAATGTAGGAACAGTGCCCAGGAATAGCAGCAATGTCAGTGAAGTGATTCCTGTAAAAATTGGGAAGATTTCTTTACTTCTTTTAATTGGCATGTTTTAAACTACGATGGTGATGCAGTTGAAAATCAGAAGAACTTGCTGTAATGTTAAAAATTATTGATTAGTTGGTCAAAGTAACAGGGAAAGTTGATTTTGAAGAAGTTCTGTGTTTTTCTGGAGCAAAACATAATGAAGGATGATCTAAGGACAAACCACTCCTCACTAGTGAGAGCTGTCACCCAGGAAAAAAGTAATAAAGTCATAGGAAAGAAGAAGAGATGTAGCTAGAAGAGACAGAAGAGAATCAGAATTAGCAGCAGGGTGTAAGGTACACACAGCAAAACCCTCCGAAGAGAGTGCAAAACACAATTCTGTGAAGTTTCCTTTGTCTGTGTCTCCTGGTGGAGAATGGGACCGATGCCTAATCTTTTTGATCTTCATTTAATTACTTGTAAGATGTTTTTGGCAAGGTCTGCACCTCAGCAGGACAGAGCACTGGGAGGCAGAATGGCAAATAAAGGGACAGTCACACAAATATATTAAAGTATTTAATTGCACCACTGATCTTTAGTGCTTCAAGAGATCTGCCTTTGTATGTCCTGAATGCTTTGAGGTTTACAGTTTTACAACAGAACTGTAAAGCAGAGCCAAACGTGGGCATCCAGGACCCAGTATTATAGGACTGTTTTTCCTCCAAAGACTGATCCTTTCAGATGCCCAATACTTTGAGGACTTAACTGTAATCCATCAAAGCTTGATTTATCTCAGAAATGGCATTGTCCTAGGGTTTTCCAATCACCAGAAATAACTTCTGGTACATCAAAAAAGAGAGCATTAGGGTGGGGCAGAGCACTCTTCTATATTTTCTTTGAGATTGTAATTTAACAGGAAAATAAGCCTTTGTCATTTTAATTATCAATGTTTGTAATACAGAGAAGCATACAAAAAAGTGCACCTTAGCACCCTCACCTCCCCGCTCAATGCGGTTCCTTGTTATCGGCAACACAGACAGCTTAAAAAAGCAGTGAAATTTAACAAAAGCTGCAAAATCTACTTTTAAAGTTATCACTCTGTCCAGAGCTTACATTTTTTGTGTCCTACTTTAATGAGAGTTCTGCTCAACAATGGGTGATCTTAAAGGAGACTTACAAAGAAATATTAGCTGCTTACTATATCCTAACTCTACAAAACTGGCATTTTTCTCCTCTCTGCTTCCAACAGTATGAAGTGTTCCGTTGACCTTTTCTTTTTCTAGTGGTGGCATACCTGGGCTCATTGAGAGTCACTGGTTTCCACTGAATCCTGAAACTTTGAGAGGAGATTTCCTTTTTCAGCCAATGCACCAGTAAAGCTATTGGTAGCGGCCCAGTCTGAAAATGCAGGCATAGTCAAGCAAATTACCTGTACTGACCTTGCAAGGATAAGCTTATCCTATCTTCCCCCCACATGCCTAGCTTTACACATTTCTCCATGTTACAGGATAAAGGAAAATATTCCAATGTGTATTCATCATCTTCTCAAATGGTTTCTGAACTCAGCATCAGAAACAACAGCAACAAGATGTGTCTAAGTGGTCCTTCTTTCCAGACCCAACCTCTAATTTGAGCAGTGAAGCAAGGTTTATGCTAGTAAGAATGGAGAAGGGTACTACTCTCATTTTGGAGTGTGCTAAGAAGGACTGAATAGCCTGGGAATACTTATCTGGGGACAGGGTCAAGGAAAACAGGAATGCACCGAGGAATAATATGGGTGTGATCTCCTGCCAGGTTTTCCAGACAGACTCAGAATAACAGAAATGTCACTTCTAGGCAGGATAAGTTTTATTTTGTTAGACTTCTCCATCTGAAGAGCTTCTATTGGAATAATTATCTACCTCATCCAGGAACTGTGTGTTCCATAAAAATTATTCTTATGTGACCATAGAATCATGCAATCGCCAAGGTTGGAAAAAACCTCCAAGATCATCCAGTCCAACCATCCACCTGTCACTAATATTTCTCACTAAACCATGTCCCTCAGAACAACACTTAAACATTTCTTGAACACCTCCAGGGATGATAACTCCACCACCTGCCTGGACAGCCCATTCCAGCACCTGACCACTCTTTTGGAGAAGAAAATTTTCCTAATATCCAATCTGAATCTCCTGTTTATCTTTCCACCAGGAGATTTTTAAAACAGGTGTGTGATATTACCCAAATTTGACACAAAAAGGGAGGGGGGGGGGAGAGGTCTGGAAGACAATAAGGCAGGAAACCCGTGAAGCTTATTGCTAAGACTGACAGAGGGAACTTCACATGTCAAAGATGGACTTACACCTTTCTTAACTCCAGAAAGAATGTCAGCCAAAATGTCCATCTTTTTTTTTGTAAAGCAAAGTTAAGAAACCTCAAGGTGACAACCCATAGCAATCTGAGCTCCTTCAGTCCCAGGACTTGGTGAATTCCATCTTTTCTGCAGGCCTTCAAGCACGGACTAAATGAAGGGAGGTAAAAGCTTTCTCTTTTTGCCTTCTGTGCAGTGGCATCTTCCAGCAATGTGTATTGCACCAGTTCTTACATGAGGATGGGAGTGAGGTAGTGCATGCTGCAGTCCTCATGATGACTCCTTATGATTTATCCTCCTCAACTCAGATTTTAGGGGCAAAGATGTATGGGGGTGTATCTCTCCCTGGGATCAGAGTTTCACTGAAGGTACTTTCTCTAGAACTCTCACGGTATGTAGGAATGATGCCCACAAGCATTTCCTCACAGTATCCATCACAAGATAGAACCAGTCAGCTAGACACTCAAGGGGGATGAGGAATACAAGGAGTTACTTTTTTCCTTCTTGTCTCCCTCAGGTGAAATGCTGCTGACATAATCCAGGCTACGCTGAAAGCACTGCTATGAAATGTGCAGTAGGTTATTTTTGCCTTGGCAGTGCACTCTGGACTTAGTATTTGAAGACAAAGGACATGAAGCAGTAAAATATACCAGATTAGAGTATTTGACAAAGATACTAATAAAGCTGGAAGAGATACATGCCAGTGAACTCATAGCAAATATATGCAGAAGCCTTCTTTTTCATATTGAAATTTTTTAACTTCCCTGAAACAAGAGGAGAAGTTTTCAGCCTTTTCAAACCCCTAACATTTGGATTTATGAGCATGCCACCCATATTTCTGGGTGGAGAGGACTGCTATCAGTAGCCTTGCCATTGCTAAAATTAACTGACATCTTAGGCTACGTAAGCTGCTTATTCCCAAATGTCAAGTCACTGGGGGCACTTACAGCAAAGAGAATGTTAATGGGATGTTTCTGAGAATAGGCACTAAGTATGGAAAGCACTGCAGCAAAGAAATGTATGTTTGAAAGTCATCTAAATATCTTAGGCACCAAGCAGCATTCTGTAACATGGAAAGCTGGTGAGATGCACATTGCAAATGGAGTTGTGAAACTCAGTCACTCATCCTGAAAACTTAGCATTAGCTAAGCACGAGGAATATTTATTCTATTTATTCCTTAGCTTAATTGACAAACATGTTTTTGACCCATCGGCCTATCTGTATATCGAGACAACCTTAGGACTGTGGCCGTCTCATTTAGATCCCAGGCTTTCTTCAGCCCTAGTACCTTAAAGGTTAATATAAAAAAGGAAATACTAGACAACGAAAACTGGTTTGTGTTTTGTAAGTGAAGGTGAGGACTAAAAAGCCACTACCTTAATTTACTAAGATCAGAGTCAGAGCAGAAAGAAAGGAGATGCAAGCTGTGTTTAGGATTAAACTAGTATTTTCTTAGAGCCATAGAATCATAAAATATCCTGCATTGGAAAGGACCCATAGGAATCATTGAGTCCAACTCCACACAGGACCAAATTACTATAAAAATAAATCAGCTAGGACACATACCTGCCTGTGAAAGTATGTAATTTGCCTGTGAAGCCTCTGCCCAAAGAAGCTATGGATACCTCATACCTGGAGGTGTTTAAGGCTACACTGGATGAGGCCCTGGGCAGCCTGATCTCGAGTGGCAATCAGCCTACAGCAGGGAGTTGAAACTAGATGATCTTTGAGGTCCCTTCCAACCCAAGCCATTCTATTATGATATGATTCTATGAGACTCTCTGCTGTCTGTGAGCCATTTCAAAAGGTTGTATGAAATGAACTATGGGAATCTGGGACCAGTGCCTTATATGCACACAAACAGACCACTGATGTAGATTTGCATGACAGCTCCTGTACTATGAAAAAGGCATATTGGATTTCAGATCTCTTCCTTGTGTCTTCTGAACTTTGAAATTCACTTGGAACAGTTCACTTGCGTCTTGCCACACTCACCCTTCCTTGAAAGGGAAAATAACCTTTACTGATCTGCCAAGGCCTTTGCATATCTGTCCTTGTAAAACCGCATTTTATAGCTGAGAAGGACTGCAGTGTCGCCCATCCAGCCATAAACTCCATAATGAACAATATTACACCTGTGATTTCATACTGTTTCACACCATGAACAACGGTATGTTGCTAAAAGATACCAATGGAGGCAGGAGCTGTAGGCATTGCTCCAGAAGTAAACAAACTGTGAAACATCTCCAACTCTGTCAGAAAATCTCCCTTTTGCTGCGTTCCCCAAAATAGTTGGCAAAAACAGACATCTTCCCCTCTGCCGGCTAAGCAGAAAGCTCTGAAGTGTTTGGTCTGTTGCCTAAGTTAAATAGCATGGGCTGAGAAGCATAAGTGTAAAAATAAGTCAGTTCATTGTTGATGGATCAACAAGTTCATGAGCTTGTATGGCCCATGAAATCCAAAGCTTGTTTTTGGAAGGGATGCTGTAGTTTCTGGAAGTCAGTGTTTTCAGGTGGCAGTGATTACAGTGAGAAAGATGATATCTGTTTAGGCTTCTCTTATCCTGACTTTTCCTGCAGAATAATGGTTGAATGTCATCAATTGGGTGCCAAAAATGTCACATATTGGCAGTTATTTACCGTTTTATTTGTGCCATCTGAAGGGGACTGAGTTTTTCCATCTCATTCTAACATAGCTTTGTGGTTATTATTCATCTAGATTTCTTTAGCCCCTATTTTATTTGATTTTTTTCCATTCTGCCTTTTCTTTCTGATATATATTTACTGTCTAGATATCTTAACTAAGATTCAGTCTCCTCATTACTGATCTCAGCATTGTATATGACATTATAACAATTTTATGCATACATAATTTCACATGGCTTGCTTCTCCTTTTTGTCAGCAATTATGAGATGTCATTGAAGGCATAAGAAATGGTTACCATGCTGTTACAATTTTACATTGACAGGTAATCTAAAAGGAATAAGGAGAAGAGGAAAGAATATAAAGACATAGAAAACGAATGCAGTAGAGGAGAACTGGGGAAAGGATGAATTTATGAAATAATATAAAGAAGAGGAAAACAGTTCTAAGGCTCATAATTACAGGGTATTCTCTGGTACAGTGAGTCTTTGACAGTTTTCTAGTCACAGGCTAGAAAAGCAGGAAAAGAGGAAGAATGAAGGATGTGTCCCTTTGAGGCATGCAGAGCTATCTCTGTGTTATCATCTATATTACAGCATAGGCAAAAATCAGCTATAGATAGACATTTACGCATATTTGTGCTATCTATCCATTTATATTGGTTTTAAATTGCTTGATTCTGGTTGCATCCAGAATTGATTAGTTGGTCATAGAAAGCAAATCATACATCATCAGAGGCAAAAACAGATAAAAAGGGACTCCACTTCAGAAAGCTAGGGATAATATGGTTAAGAGCAAAAATGTATGTCAACTTGTCACATTGCTATGCCTCCTGAAGCCTTTTTTTCTGCAAATGAGTTGGTTATTCTTTGCATGGGGCCTTGTTTATTGAGACCATTCTCTGTTCCATGGTAGGTTCTCTCAAGATTTTATGGGAAATAGCAGGAATCACACAGTTCTGTGTCTGTGGAGTGTAACAAAATGTAATGAAAATGTCTGATGTGAGTTCAGTCTAGATTCTAACACAGTGGTGAATTTTACTTCTTGTAGTGGCCAGCCCAACTCCATGCTGTCAGTTAGGGTACTTACAATAATCTCAAAAAATAGATATTAAGATCCCATCATTTAAGTGTTTTTCCTTAAATATGTATTAGTCTTTACATGTTAGTTGAGTCTAGGTATGATTTTTTTTCATTGCGGAATATATACTGAACATCCTGACATCCAGTACTAGGAAAACATTCAACACCAGTTCTTTAAAGAGATGTGCAAAAATATGAGGTTAATGATATGGAGAATAAAAATGAAATAAGGAAAGAAAATGCACCGATGTATCTTGAGAATATCCAAGAGAGTTGGAAGCACTTGCATCTCAAGCCAAATTCTTTTGCTTTTTTTTTCCCAAGGAATAAATTTTAAAAGCAGACATTCTTGACGTTTAAGCCTCTTATCTCTAGAAGCAAAGGTTGAAAAAGCTGCAGAGTGGAAAATACGTAATGTAGTTAGACAAAACACTATCCTACAACAGGAAGAAAACAAGGTGTTATCTGATCCCAAGATGCTTACCTTCACATAGGCAGATTGTTACCAGAGGTAAGTTGTAAATACTCTTGCTAAGGAAGTGTGAAATGTATTCACAGGATGTTCCTAATTTATGACATTCTTGGATAAAAATATGGGGAAATCAAACAGAAAAATGAGAAGGATGCCAAAGAAAGTCTTATTTATTCTGTCTCATATAGGTAGAATCAAAATATTTTCTAATTCTGATCAGAAGGAAACTCTGTAAGCTAACGGCTCGCTTCATCTTTCATACGTGATAATCAAGGCACTGCCTATTGCAAGGAGGCTGGAAGAAATTTTAATAACATCAGGCTATCTAACCAGTGAAATAAAAGAACATGCCAGACCTCTGCTTGCAGGATATTCAATTACTTTTACTTTATTGCTAATTCAAGAGAAGAGGTTCCTGGGCTTATCTGTCAAATGCTTTCATAAGCAAAAACACAGAACTAGATCCTGACAGACTCTGAGCACCCATGGTATGTCTCCAGATGGGCTCCTTCTTTTAATCTTTATTTTGTGTACAATTTCTTAGACCTCTTACTCAGATTTTTACTTTTTCTAGAGAACTCTGAATTGTAGCCTCCATGCCTCTGTTTCGATTTGTCAGTTTACCATCACAAGCTTGAAGAAGTAATAACTGGACCAGGCGATCAGAAGAGAGATCTCACTCAATGGATGAAGATGGATCTCAAGTGCCAATGTTTAGTACAGGCTTGGGCTAAGAAGTGTTTTCTTTAATAAGAATGAGGAAGGGTGGAGAAAGTTCTTGTCTCTGCCAGTGCCCTGCAGAGGAAGTAGATGAAAATATTCAGGTACTACATCTGGATTCATGCTAAATGAGCAAAAACTGAAGGATGAAATAATTATTTACAATGAAATGATTAGGATCCATGTAGTCTCTGATTATAGTGTATCAAGAAGTAATCAATTTTTCATGATAGCTATTTTTTGAATCAAAACAGTCTGGACTGTGTAAACAAGTGTTTTCCTTTAAACATATGCTGCTCATGTGCTTTGAACAGAATACATTTTTAATTTTCCAGCTAAGGAATAAACGTGACAGTAAGAGACATTTTGAAACTTCTGGCCTTTTCTGCCAGATGTACTGGTTCTTACTAATTAGTTCAGTGTTCTTTAGTGTATAATCAAATTTGCAAATCCACTCTGCACCCCTAAGTGAATGAATAGACATCACCATATCAATGAGAAGAGCAGTTTGTATTTTGGCTTTCAAAGAATTGTTTTGTAAATCACTGAAGTGTAATACAGCCAAGATATTGGCTAGAAGGTGTGAAAAAGTCAACTGCTGGTTTCATTTCTCAACACTGACCAAGTCTGCTGGTGAACTGAAGTTATGTAGTGTTTTACAGGAAGATTTGGAATTGAGAAAGTTATAGTTTCTGCCATGACAGTGTTCTGTTTGATGACAGCCATGTTTTGTCCATGGTTTTTTTTTTTTTTTTTTGTTAGCTTAATATATTAATTTCCAAGCTTAAGCAGTACTTTTTTCTGTTTGCTTTTCTCTGTGGGCTTTCATATCTCTGCTTATGTCATACTTAAGCCAGTACTTACGAACAAGAAGCAAACAGTGAGTGTCTGCAGAAGTGAGGTAAACACAAAAAAATCTGGGCCAAATGCTTCTTGGCTTCATCCCCAACTCTTCCACTCTAGCTCCAGATTCCTTTTCACAATGAAAAGCAAAAATGAAATTGTATGTCTGAACGATATATACCCCAAGAACTTTCTACTAGGGAGAAATATGTTGTAATCAAGAGCCAACTATGAAGGCTATGTGAAAATTTAAGTCTATCGGAATAAAGGAAGGCTCAGATCTGTGCTAAATACGACAAACACTTCACATAGGAAAAACTAAAACCTTTAAGATAAGTTTTCAAACAATGATAACTTAGGAGCTCAAAATTGGATCACTACGAAGGGGCAAGTCACACACAAGGTCCATATTTTAAATGGTTTCCTGTATGCCTGCTCACAGTGTCAGCAGCTTAATTAAGTTTGGCTTTAAATTCTTTCAGTGGAAAAAAATATGTGATGCAATTGAACTGGCATGCCAGTGATTTACAATTGTCTTGTATGCAGTCAAAGGCAAGCTCCTAATTAAATTCAGATGTTTTAAATTGTTTTTAAGACCAAGGAAGAGAATAAAGATACCCCAGGGTTTTTGAAACTATTCTTCAAATTTGTATAACTATCTTCTTTTATGACCTCAGAATACATCAAAATTCGTTCAGTGAGTTCCAATCACTTACAAAAGCTGCCTTAGATTTGCTATATAAAGTATTTCTGCTGCCTTTCAGTAAAGACAGTGGACTCCTATAGAGAGAATAAGATTTACTCCTTATGACACCTTAGGTTAAATAGTGCCTCTAATGAATTCAACAAGAAAAGAGAATTCAGAGAAGCTAAGTATTTGTCCATATGTATCTGCTAATATCGACGAAACCCTCCAGGGAATAAAAGAAAATTACATTTCTACATTATTTATTTTAATGTTAGAGAACTCTCTTGTGCAGATTAAACCTAAGGCTACTTCTGACTTTTGATCAGAAGCACAGATTAGGGTGTGGTCAGATGTGTAGGATGAACTTGCTTTGATCTTTTGTCTTCAAAATATTGAGAAACACAGTGATATTTATCATTTTTTCAGTATGGTGTATCTCTAAATGGATACATTTGGCCACTTCCTAGATGCAGCTGCTATGGTTTATCTGAAAGATAATCACTGTTATGACATTGCTCTTTTTACCTTTCTAATTTTTACCCATTAAGAACAAAATATAAGAAGAAAGAGTACATGGCAAACTAAAATCTGCGTATGCTGGTTAATAATATTAGACTTTTGAGTATAAATTTACCGTCGTCTCATCAGTGGTGCTTATCACAACAAGTTCCAAGTTGTGCTTAAAATGAAAAAAAAAAAAAAAAAAAAATCCAATTATTTTCTTCACCTAAGTATGCTTTAAAATCCTAATTGATTACCAAAGGCAAGATTCTGAAAGAGGATATACAGGAACATCTGAAAAACATACTTGAAGATGGAGGGCTTAAAGAGTTTATAATTTGGTTTCAAAATATAGTCATCATCAAAATTCAGTGAGTCTCCATTTGTACAGAAGGCAACATGACAAAATGTTCTTTGCACAAGTAATAGTGAGCACATATCTATTCCCCAGAGTCTGTCAGAACATTCTGTGGGTGCTCTCTGTTTTGGTAAAACTGCAAATTAAGAGATGCATTCAGTTCTCTCTAAGTTCAGATGCATTATAGAGATATCTTTTACCAAGTGCTTCTTCCTCCAAGCTCTAAATTCCCAGAGGCAGTCTGATCATACACTGATTTATGCTTCTGTTCCCTTTTATCTTAAATGCAAGCTATTTTTTTTGCAACTTCTTCATTGAGCCTGAATATACATAAGCTTCTGTTTTTAATATAGCTGTGTAAAGTTCTTTTTGTTAATCATTAATTAACCTGGCTGATTAGCTGCCTAATCTAAATGTTAAATTTTCAGGTTTACTGCTAGCAGAACATATGTTCAATCTTTGTACTTTCATTGTGTTTCTTTAGATAGTTCTACAGATGAAGATTCTCCCAGATTTGAGCTTTCAGTTTAAACTGATGGAGACTTGATTAAATCTTTTCATTTTGATTTTCATTTTTCATTTTTATGTTTTTAATTTTGATCTTTTCCTAAGACAATTAACAATATTTTCTTTGCTGCATTCAGTGAAACGGATGAGCATGCCTATACTCTAACACAACTGAAAATATGCAGAAGACTTTTGGTGTCTAATCATATTGAGTAAGAAAGAGCACTGAAGTCAGAACTGATTTATGTGCAACATGTACTCCACCTACTATAAGTCAATAATATTCTAGATAGTAGCCTATGGAGGTTAAAAATCTACAGTGCTTTTCAATATTTTCTTTCCATTCCAACAAAACACTCAGGTTAGGAGGTAGGAGGTAGAAGGTTATTTTGCATTAATAAGCCTTTTCTCATTTTAGAGAAAAAGAGAACATTGTGAGAGCTGTATAAGGATAATCCTCATTAAAACATTATTAGCAAGTCACACTATTAGAACTGTTAAAGCCACTGACCTTGATTATAAATGAGTAAATTGGTTAATGAGAATTATAGTTAATTGGGGGTATTATTGCCAAACTGGGAAATTATATGAAAGTTAAATACATCACAGTGGTAATTCTACACAATTAAAGATCTAGGAGGAAAGAGATTAAGGAGGAGAGTATGAGAAAGTAACAGTCATCAAACAGAAGTACGTTTTTAAAAGCATATTGCAGGAGTCTATTAAGTAAAGCCAAATAAAAGTCAATGGTGCATATTTATTTTGTTGAAATTCATCTGAAGCTACTTCTTGTAAGACTATAGAAAATCTTATACTTAAGCACCCTGCTGAAGTGTTATTCTGTAATCATAGAGTACCTGGCTGGGATAAAACTGGCACCTCTGCACTTATCTAAAAAAGCCATTCTCACATCTGTCCTTCCTCAAGCTTCTCTTTGCACATGTCGGTGAGTTTTATCTGCTGTGTTGATTTTTTTGAGCATTCTTTGCTTGTTTGATTAGATTTTGCTCAGAGTTTTCAGGCTTTGTGGTACTTCCTTTCCCATTTAGCTATGCTGGAAATTACATGCCTTCCTGCCAAGAACATCTTGTGAGAGAAAACAGTGCAGGCACATAAATGCTTGCATCTAAATCTGGTCACTCAGATTGGATAAAACCTAGGAAGACATCGCTGAATTTGTTTTATGTTTGACATGGTATTTCTCCTATTAGAGCTTATTTCCAAAACATCTCACTTTATTTAAGGAGATTTTATCCAAGTTAAAGTCTAATGTGTGTGAAGCATATATTTATATTTCTAAAACATGCTTCAAGGAGAATCAGCAAAGCTGTTGATCATGCTGTACCTCTCAACATGGTTCTATGTAATCTATACTGCCTCTTGTTTCTGATTTTGACAACCCAACGATTGGATCACCTGTACATTCCAGGTACTGGAATTGAATCTAGTAAAGGATGTCAAAGACAGCAGGAAGAGCATCTGTAAATACACAGCTGGCAAAAAGAAGACTAGGGAAAATGTGGCTTTGATGTTGAATGTGTTAGGAGACCTTGAGACAAAGAACATGGAAAAGGAGAAGAGATGGTTCGGAGGGGGATCTTATCCACGTGCATAAATACGTGGTAGAGGTATGGGTAAGTAAAGGAGTGGTGACAGGCTCTTTCCAGTGGCTGCCAGTGACAGGACAAGAGGCAAAGGGCATAAACCAAACAGGAGTTTCTGTCTGAACATCAGGAAATATTTTTACACTGACATTGGCCAAGCACTGTCACAGGTTGCCCAGAGATCTTGTGGAGTCATCCCTCTTGGAGATCTTCCAAAGCCATCTGGATACAGCTCTGGGCAACCAACTCTGGATATCCCTGATTGAGCAGGGGGGTTGGACTCCAAAGGTTCTTTTTAGCTTCAGCCATTTTGTGATTTATTTTGGGCAGATGAACTTTAGTCTGAGTTATTTGTGTTTGGTAACCTCACAATCACACATGCCCTTGCAGCAGAAAAAGGTCTCATGGAAATGAAGTCGCATTACCAACTCTTTCTTGAAATTGCAGACAGGGAGGTAGATTTCCACAGTACCACAGAGCTCAGAGCAGAAGAGAGGACCAAGTTCTCTCCCGAGAAATATCACCAAAACTCCTTCAAATAGGAGCCCTTTGGCAGGTAAACGATGTGGATAAGATTGCTTGTTTGGCTTGGATTGTGTCTAGAGCCACTCTCTGAAGTTGTACATATACAGTCCAGCAAATGTTACAAGAAAGCATATGCTATCAGTATCAGTGCTTAAATCTGTGGTCATGCTGTATATTTATATGCTTGAACCACACGGAAATCAGTCCAGCCTCAGGTCTTTAAGAGTGGCATGAGACCCCTAGCTCTGTGGGTCTCCTTGCAGCTCCTAGGTACAAAGGAACTACATGCTCAGTGTCCTTGATTTTAGTGGGATCCAGGCTATGCCCTGGATCAGATGGTCATCAGATGGTCCTTGCATGCTGACAAGGTTAACCCTGGGGATGAAAGGACAGGAGGATACAACACTGGAAAAACATAGTCAACTTCTAATAGTTAAAACAATAAAGGTGCACAATTCAAGGCTTTTCACAACTACTTTTGCAAATTTGTTGTTAATAGCCTGTGGAATGTTTCAGTGTATTATAGTGCATGACTAGAGTTATGCTGAAAGCATTAGTTATGACATTGGTCAGTTGAGAACACTATTAACTGCAATTCTCTAATTTCTATGGGGTGAACTGCTTGGGGCATAGGCTCATTTAGAGCACTGTGTGCAATGGAGTACTTAGTTTTTATATAAAATTGTAATGAAAACAGAGATGGAGTGATCACATCCCACTCATCCTTATTCTTCTTGAAATTCCTTATGAAGTACTTCCTCATTCATCTTTTCCCTCTATAAAAAATAAAATATTCAGTGGAGTGTTGTCTGGGAGGGGACTGAAGGTTGTGTGGCTCCCAGGTGACACTTTAGAGAAGGCTAGTTTTTATAGTACACTCACAAACTACACTGAACTTATAAAGGTCTAAGACTTTCTTCAGCTTGAGAGCTGAAGGTATGGCAGGAGTGGATGGAGAGGTAAGAAAGGGCAGGAGGTCTGTATGGAACAGTATTTTCCATTCAGTTTCAGAAAGCAAATCCACAACCTGCTGCCAATTTTCTGTCATTTGTTTGGTGGTGATGGCATGCTGTAGAGTGCCAAGCTGAGCATAGATCTTATGCATAAAAAAAAAGTGTAGGAAGCTGAAGATATATGTCTTATAACAAAACAACACATAAGGGCTGTACATCACTGTAATCTCCTTTTTTCTCTCAATTTTTCATTATCATTCTGCAGCAGTTTGAGTTTGTCATCCTAAAGCTACAAAACAATTTTGTACTTATACTAGATATTTTAAAAAATCATACTAAATACACAAAGTGTTGGAAAAATTAAGTATTAGATCATAGCTCTGTGGAAAAAGAGTAATATGGATTATCCACAGAGAGTTAACTCCTATGAATACTGCATAGCTGGGATACCTCTTCTTTCCTCTGATTTCATCTGCAAGAAATTGCTGTGGTGATATGTGTCTTATCATACATCCTACTTTAAATAAAATAATCAATATCTGTTCTTCCTTTTGTCTCACATTTTCATGAGTTAATTTAATATTCTTTATCTTGCTGGATGTAAGATTGAAAATCCTAGATCTGTCACTGTCCTTCTAAACTCTCTATTTCAGGGTCAACAAAAGGGTTGGTCATGGTTTGCTCTGCTAAACTGAAGGTATAGGAGTGCTACAAGGTTTTCATTTAATCTTTCATAACCTTTTCCCTTTTAGCTTAAACTGTGCTCAGTTTCCTTGCAGTCTTGAGCCTTTTGTTCCTCACTTGCTTCAACTACATCTTGAGTATTCTGAGGGGAGAGAAGGAATTTGTTTGAAATGCCCTTTAGGTCTCTACCCTGCTGGAGGAAGGTTAATATATTGGCATAAAGCAAAGAACTGACAGTTCTGGCCAGTTATTTCTATGGCTTCTTTCACTATAGTGTCTAAATGCCTCACAAAAATGTGTTTATTCTTATTGTACCACTCCCCAAATGAAAACACAGAGAAAAAACAGACCTGTGCAGCTCAGGCTGGCAAAGTTGACAGTAGAACAGAAGACAATTCAAGTCTAAGTAACAACCCTGTGCTTCAACTTGAAACCTTTCTCCCAGCTTTGCAGTGTTTGCCTGGTGTGGTCCTGCTTTTTCCCAAACTGAATGGCTGCGGTCGGACCATTCTATGCTGTGCATCTTGTAACACTGTGAGACCTCGTCAGGAAATTTTTGATACCTGCAAGCAACACTCATCTGTGCACACAAGAGAACTGTCAAGTATTTCCTGAGATGTGAAGGAGGGTCTTGACTCCAAGCCTGTTAAAAGTAGTCAATGTATCAAACAGATAAGGAATATTCTGTGTGAAACTCACTCTGAATCAAGCTACAACTGGCACAAGACAGACAAGATCACACTTCTTTTTCCTGAGATAAATTACAGAGAAACTACCTAGAGGTTAGATACAGGCTCACGTAATTGATGCTAATATGCTAACTGTAGCAAAGCCTGGACTCTAGCCAGAATAAAGTTGTGTTACATCATTGGTAGATGATCTCCTGGCATTAATGGGTACAGAATGATCTCTTTTCCTTCAGTATCCATTTATATTTTATCTTTGTCACTGTAAGATGCTGCTCTCATCCAAGGATGCTAGAATGCACTTAAGTCATGACAGATGTTATGGGTGGGAGTTACCTAATGAGTTGGAACAGAAAAATACCCTTCCATCCTTACACCTCATTTAACGGGTCCAGATATTTGTTATATTCTCTTCAAAGTTATTCTGTCAAAAAGTACTATCATAGAACAAAAAAGAACAATCACAGTCTCTGATGAGAGGCATCTGTACTACTTTGGCCACCATGGCAATCAGGCCAAGTATACTTGCGCTCCTTGTTGTGTTAAGAGTATTTGTGGCCTCATTCGTGAATAATGTTTTCTAAAATCTCCATTTGCCCCAAAGTCTCCATCCTATCCTGATGAATGAAGACCTATCTGTATTTAATTATTTCTCCAATGGTAAGCAAAATCCTTGAGCACTGACCCTTTGGCAAGTAAATGTTAACAGTATAGACCCCCTTGGCATATATCCTTGGTGACCAGGCTCCCACAGTCCATCCAACTAGTGATCCATTCTCAATGGTGAACTCCAAATAAAATTTTGGATATGGGTTCATGGCTATCTAAAACTCAAATATATTTAACTTGTCATCTTGTAACTTTGATTAATTGGGTACTTTTCTTCTACCAGATCTCTGGCTGCTGATTTTACTCCTTTCAACTGAACTAGAAGTGCTGAAGACATGTACAGCATATCCAGGCTCCACAAGCTGTCGTACATTATTTTGTGCACATACCAAAAATAGTTCCAGGCACCTCCACAAGCAGGTTAGGTTTGGCAGCACTGCACATGACATAGTCATTTCTGGACAATATAACTTCTGTTGCTGTAGACACAGGTGAAGAATAAATGGCAAGATCTGTAAGGAGCAGAGGGGAGATTTGGAGCACGTATGTCTTTTGGTGAGAAAAGTCAATCCATTCTCTGTATACCCTTATCCCCTGGGATCATGGCATACTAGTCTAAATTATTAGTGGTGCTTTTCCACAAGAATTTCTTTGGCAAGGATTTAGTTAGAATAGACATCAGGACTTAGAGATGGCTTAAAAAGTCCTTTTGAGTGTTTTGCCATTTAGTAACCAAAGTTAAAATGTTCCCTGGAAGCATGACTATATGACATATATATGACAGCAATAAAATAGTGATGAAATTCTGGAAGGGCTGAACTCTTGCCTGATTTCCCACCAGCTTGCCTGCACAGGAAGAGGAGCCTATGCAGAAAGACTATTGGAATCTGTCACGTTCAGATTTCTTCTCATGGGGCTGTCCTGCCTAAGCAACTGGGGAAATCCTTCCCTCTGTCAAGGGAAGTGCTGGAATTTCTACAGCAGATGAAACTATAACTTCAGAGGTCTGGTCTTAATCTTGTTAGCACCTTTGGCTATAAAGAGACCATTTTATTCTTATTGCAATTCTAGACTATCCATGAGACAGGACAACTTTGACCTTCTGAGCCAAGGTCAAATCTGACTGCATCTCTTACACTAAAATTGCAAATCTTTTCCATTAAAAAGAATGTGTTGTGAATACTGTTCTGCTGAAAAAGGCTAATTATAAGATTGTGGCAGGCAGTATTTCTCAATAAAATATCACTGGCAGGAATGAAACTATATTCTTTTGAAAAGTCACCATGTTAAAGAAAGCAATAAACAGGAGAAAAATCTATAAAACTGTCCCTAATCTGAAGCATTGTATGGGAACTGCTGAGTCACAGCCTGAACCACAGATTGATCACCTGAGGCAAGCACTGAGTCAGCTGTGAAGCACAGGTGAAGGCGATTCAGCTGTGTGACCAGAAGGGGTGGAGCCTGGCTGCACCTCTCCTACTGCCCTTTTCAGGGCTGACTGCACTGGGGCTGGGTCTGTTTCTGGAGATTCCTTCTCTGTGGAGTTTTTCCTGCAAACCTAGGTCTTTGGATACAGGTGAGTATCCTTTCCCTGTTTGTTTCTTTTTCCCATTATCGCCATGTTAATCTTTCCAGCTGTAAAACCAACTGTAAGAAGTATGTAGGAGGAATGCCTAACCTTAAAATATTCTGCTCAGTAAGAAAAAGCTAGTGGAAAAGATGAAAGATTTTTTTGAGGTACCAACAATTACCTATTAATATGTAAGGTTTACATGTGTAAATTAAATATAGGATGCTTGTTTTCTAGATTAATTCATGTAATTTAGTAGTCTTGTATTTCATTTGTCTTATTAATATAGTAGATGCTATATGTCTTGGGGGTAAACTAAAAGGTGATTCTGGTGCCTTGTTAGAACTGTTAGATTAGATCAAACTCTCAGGGTAAAACTATGATGTAGCTGTTTGTATGAGATGCACATCAATTCCTAAAGCTTGCTTTAAAACGAATGGCTGGAGCACATGTAGCAAGGTAATTCCTTGGTGGCATCACCTTGTGCTAAAAACACACACTTCTGTAGAGGCAGTTTTTTAGATACGAGAAACTTTTCTGAATGTACTCCTACAGTAAGTAGCAATAGTGCTTAGCGTGAGATTTGGCCATTTCTATTCTCAAGAGCTCTGTAACATTTCCCACTAGCAGCAATCTGCTCACACCAACAGAGCAGCTATTTGCTGCTGAGGCTGCTATGACAGGTACTTGAACATATAAATAGAATTATGCTTCATAAGTGTGACAGCATCGCATGGCTGAATGCATGGAAATGCTGAAGTGAGAAAAATTCTTCATACCCCATAATGATCAGTGTGCTGATATTACATTCAGTGCAGTGATGACCTCTGGAAGTGATAGGCCTGGTTAAACCCATGAGTGAAGCACTAGTGGCGAGCTTTAATTTAAACTACGTGATTAAAAATGATGAAATTATATTTTTGATGTGGATGTGAAAATTTACATTGCTGTATATGCACATACCCATGATGTTTTGTCTTCAGCTTTCTGGGTCCGGTGACACTCCCAGAAGTTCCTTTGGGAGGTACGGGAGATGAACATACAGTACATAAATAGTTTTAAATAGTGAGAAGAAACAGTTTCTGCAGATGCAAAATGTCCTTGGATGCATTAAACATTCAACTAGGCAAGTATTTAGGCAACCTGAACCATTTAGCAGAAGGTCAGATTTGAAGACGTTCCTACAAGTTAATATCTAGTTCTACTCTTATCTGGATTATTGGAAATTTTGTTGACCCTTGGAATTTATGTGGGCTTTTCACTGCCTCCTGCGTTGTGCTTCTGGTTCTATTTTGCATAGGAATATGGGAGTGGAAGGGATCTTGTGAGTACTGTATGTTGTCCTTCTAATAACAAGAAATCCATTTGAGTTTCTCACTATGTGATAAGGACTTGGGCAAGAGCTGATGAATTACAAATGGTTTTCTTATAGATTGTCTTCTTTCCTCACAGAATGGTTTTTACTGTAATCTTTGTGAAGAAGAATATTGGTAGATTTTAACAGAGAAAAAAATTTGTGAATTAAAAAAATAAAAGAGAAAACCACGAACACCAACAAAAGAACCAAAATTGAGTTTGTTGTCTGACATTTGAAGAAAATTTATGACATAACTAACAATTTTATTGTATATTTGTAGTCACAACTTGTGATAACAGAAACTCGTAGCAGAGCTGTGGCACGATGGTGAGTCTACCTGTGATTGGCTGGAGATGTATATCACCATCTGTGCGAGGCTGTGGATGAATTTGTCTGCCCTGCAGAGTAATGTAGGACATGTTCTGCTTTGGTGCTGATTTCTTTCTGACAGCATGTCTCTTAGTGCTGCCCTGATGAACTTTGACTCTCCACTCCTTCCATAGAGCCCCACCATTCTTCAGGCTGTGCGCCTCCATCAGCTCTTCCTCATGCTTAAAAATATCCTGAGCTGCTGCCCCACTCTCTGCACCCTCACTTGTTGATTTCCTCTCACCTCTTCCTGAATCAAGCTAACCTTAGTTTCTCAGTTTATGCCTCTTCAAATGAAGGATGCTTTACCTGTTATGGTAACAGCTGTGTCACGAGTATTGTGTCATTTCTCATAGATGAATCTGGTCAAGAGGAATATTTTACGAGAAGCTAAGAAGAACTTGGCATAATTTATTGGAAAGTACTGTGAGTTGGAGACTTGCTCTGTGGCAATGGAAAAAATGTGAGTGGAAATCTGTCAGCAGGTTGTAGTTTCTTCTGTTCAAGGAATTACTGAAGTGTCAGAAATATTTAGATAACTTTTTTTTTGCTTTCTATTTTACTTTTCCTTGTCTTCCTCACTGACCACAGTAGAGTATGACTCTATGCTATGATGAAGATTGCAATTAGTAATTTTTATATGCAAGAAGAAACATCTCAAAAGAACAATGGGGTAACTTATTTTCCATCATATACATGGGCATGTATATGACAATGACATACTTCAAGATGAATCACACATTTCCTGGTAAAAATGATCAATTCCACCTTCCTGCAACTCAGTATCATATTCTGTAGGTGTTCCAAACAGATTATGCCAATGAAACTCTGGAGGTAAGAGTATTTTTGTCTGTCTTGCACAGTCTATCTCATTTCAGAGATATAACAACAAGAATACTTTCTCTTGAAATCCTAATAAATGCACCATTTTTAGATATAGTTTGATTTCATGCTGACTTGAAAGAGTGATTGACTTCGATTTCTGAAACTCTGCACACAGAATAAATAGTGCAAAGCTACCTTTCCCATTTGTACAGTATTATTATTGGAAACTTGCAAAGTTTTATTTCTTCTTAATCTACTGCTTCATGCCTCCACTGATACTGAAATCATTATCAAGTGTCATTTTGATGTGTTACCTCATGCAGTGAATTACCGAAGTCAACTGAAGAGCAACAAACAGAATGAAGACCAGTCTGCTTGCAGACTGGTATAGCTTCACTGATGTCAATACTATTAGTCTTATCTATGTTCAATTTCAGTTCAACGTAGAATAGACCTTTACTTAGTTTGTTAGCAGACTACAGATTTAAATTCTCAGCCTGTTCCAATGTCAGCTATAGTCGGTGGAAGTCTGCACTAACTTCAAGAGGTTTTAGATCAGGTCCCATTCTTGAATATGAAATAGAAATGGATTTATTATTTTTTACTTTTATAGATAATGGATATGAGATAAATACAAGATGGTAAAATGGGTAACTATCTAGATGACAACTGCATCACTGGATTGGAACATTCTGGCTGAAGCTGGAGCAGGCATATGTTTATTATGGAGAGACAGAGGGATAACTGTCTCTTCTGTCTCTTATCCTTATTTTGTGTTTGTTTTTCCTTTTATATTTTGATTTCTTTTAATTTGATTTTGAAACTTTAAATATCTAAGATAAGTTGATTTGAATTTATATCCACTAAGAATCTGACCCATTTATGCTAAAAAGTAAAATAGAGTTTATTCCCTGATTCACAGTGCAAAGTGTGGCCGTGGGTTGTGTCAATTCCCCATTAGACTGCAAGCTTCTTGCTTTACCACTTACAAACACCTTGAACATTACGTCAGTGGCTTACTGGTTTCCAGCCAGTGAATTTTCACCCTTGGTGATCATCTTGGCACCTGTGAAAGCTGAGTGTGACTCTTGCCTACTCAAACACTCACAGCATTAAGTGAAAAGACAATAATGACTGTAAAGGACTTATCTGCAGTATTATTTCCTATTATACATCTTGCTATTTCTTTGAATTTTCTTTTTCCAGGTCCTTCCGAACCTTCCGAATCCATAATCAATGAAAAACAGGACTGGACATGCAGATTCATACAACTGTCCTGACCAAAAATCACATAGTCACTCATGCTTGCTAAATGAAAGATCATACAAATGCTCAATAATCTCATTATACCCCTTCACAAATTGTTCAGCAAGTTGATTACCTGATGTTATTATTGGGAGGATAATTTCGTCTGCTATTTTGTTATGTATCTGGCTCTCACAAGCTTCATCTGAAGACCCACAGTTCTTGTAGCAAGAAACACAGCTCACAGTTATTTCCTCTTCACCATCTCAATGCCAATCATGATTTTTTTTAATGATCATTATCACATCAAAAATATTATTTTTTTCAAGCTGAGAAATCACAGCCTGCTTAATTGCTCTTTGTACAGATGTTTTCCATTTCAGTTTATCCTCTATGCTTTTCTTGGAATATTTTTTTATTTCTAATTTATTGCAGATACAGGATTAAAACTGCATTGCTTTTGAGATGTGGGCAAACTGTGGATTCACGTAGTAGTATAATTATCTTGTATATTCTGCTGTACATCTCCCTACTAATTCCTAACATTTTATTTGTTTTTTGTTCTTTTTGACTGCTACTGAACAATAAGCTGATGAGCTCATTGAATGATTTCACTTCTAATATTAATGCCGAGCTTAGAGCCAATCATTAAAGATGTGGCATTAGGACTACTTTAGTGCTTATCATTTCACGTTTATCTGTACTGAAAGCTATCTGCCACTGCGATCTACCTAGGCATTCAATTTGTAAACTGCAGTTCTTCACAGTCAGCTCACTTACAAACATGCAACAAGAACTATTTCCTGCACACATGGCTGTGGATGTCCACTGCTTACTGGCCTCCATTGTATGAACTGGCTGCTCATTGCCAAGAATTATGATAAGCTGATGGGGTTTATGTCCCTGAGAAATGGAAGATAACAGAAAAAAATCTGTGGGGTTTTGCCAAATCTTTCTTTCCTTAAAGCCGGGGCTACTCATGACTGAAGACTACCAATCTTAGTGTCTTCTGCTCATTTTGTGAGTTTTAATTCCTCTTGTTCAACTGTATATTAATGAAATGTTTTCTATGTAGTTGTCTTCCTGGTGAACACTGCATGATTGTCCATGACAATTTTCCTTATCAAATGTGGTGTTTGTAGAGTACAGAGATGCATTATCTGTTCCTACAGAGGAGGAAGTCCTCAACATAGATCCAGAACAGCCTGAAGAATTTAAATATTTTGGCATATGTTGCTAAGACCTAAGTCACGCTAGAGTGCATGGGACAGCCATGGGACAGTGTCCATGGGACAGCCTAGACATGCAGTGTGATACAAGCACTCTTGTAAAGATCATGGAAATTTTTACTGTTTTCTTCTGGGATATTTGTAGGATGATTTCTGTAGTAATCAAATGTTCCTTCAGCAATTCAAAGTAACTTAATGTTCCTTTAAAAGTACATGAAATGCTAGAAAAGTTCTGGAAGAAGCTCAGCCTGTTCCAGTTTCACTAAGATTCAGTTTAAGTGGATTACCATAAAGCGGTATTGACAATTGCTGAGGCAATTGCACAGGGTACAACTCTCTCCATCAGCTGGTCAGAGATAATTAGGTTGTAAACCTGGCTGCATTAGTTTAATCCAATACCGTGCCCAAGATGTACAAGCAGTGAAACATCATATCATCTCAGCACTATGTCAAATCAATACCTGTTTTTGGCAAAAAAAGAAGTGCAAGTTATGCTGGAGATATGACTAATGGGAATACTTTTTGGAGCGTGTGTTTGCACTGCAAGGAGTGATGACAGTTGGTTTCATCTGGAGTAATTACAGCTCAGTGACCGCTAGTTGAGTAATTACTCAGAGGAAATTCTCTGAGGGTAGGGAAGCAGATCTCAGTCTTGTGCTGAAAACGTATCTAATATAATTTCTTTACATATGGAAGGAAAAATATTCTCTCCCAACAGGAAGGCAATGAAAACAGAGTAACAGAAAGATGTATTTATTCAGGACCCAAAGGAAGTTGTGTTTCCTAGGTGATGTGTATTTTTTTTTTTCCTGAATGTTACAGTGTCAGTTTTGGTCAACACAATACCATGAACTTCTTGAACAGATTAAAGAGAGCAGGAAGGTGGTTTTGACAAAGTACTCTGTCATACGCATTACTAATGCACCATGTCTCAGAAGGAGCAAAGTATTATGTACTTCAAAAACTATGCGTACAGTGAAAGCAATTTATGAGACGTACTTCATGAAATATTGTGAAAATGTTGTATCTTGAAATTATCTTAGAATGGTTCTGACCTCCGGGAAGGCCTTTCTAAGCAGAATGAATGTGTTAATTCAGGAATGTGCCTAGACTATGAATTCAGGACATGCTCTGGAAGGGCAAGGAGGTATTTTTACATTTGATACTTAAGAGTACAGTTCCAGAAAGCAATTGAGTAGGGACAGGATGTTATGTACTGGAGCTGTATTTGATAAAGTGTTCCCTGTTCTCAAAGCATTCCTTCTATTGGAGTAAGGAGCCAAGGAAAGGGAAATCTTGACAGAAGAAGAGAAAGTCAGTCGAGATGTTGCCAAGGCTCTTCTATTAGATTAGAAGACTATCTTCTGTTTCATCCTTCTGTTATAAGGATATAACCTGAAGCCTTGAAGTCAGTCTATCAAACCTTTGCAGAACTACTTGTCACTAAAGCCTTGTTGGGACTATAGAATTCTATCTGTAAAAAAAAAAAAAAAAAACTGGTCTTTAAATGAATACTATCCACAAATCTTATAAAACATGTATTCCTTTTCTGTATTCCCAAACCTGCCTTTAAATAAATTCATAACTGTGGCACAGCATGAGAAATGTTGCTGTTTTGTCTCCTTATAACCTAGATGAGAACAGCTTGCAAGGAAAAAAAGCCATCTTTCAGTGAGATCCATCAGTAGCTATGTAAAAATGGAACACTTGACACGAAGAGACATTAGCGTGTTTTATTGTGAAATTTTAGTACCTCCTGTGTGCGTAGTGGGACTGTGAAACACCAGCTTTTCAGACAGAACTTGGAAGTTTCCAGTAGGAAATCATAGCATGGGCTCACTGCAAATTCTGCTTCAGGCTTGGTGGGGGACTCAAGGCCTTCTGAATTAAACTTGTTTTTGATGTAAAATGTTATGAAATAAAGTTTCATCTCTGTATTGCCATTTTCAGAACAGTTAAGTCTACCTTGAGGAATTACTGTTTGAATTAGTCTATGTATTCAAGCTTCCAGTAAATAAAGAACATTTTATCACAGATCTTTATAACTAAATAATATCTGTATAGAATACAGTATCTAATGTCTAGATCAGCACAGAGTGAGCAGATTAGGTCTGAGCCTAAATACCATAGCATATTGCATTGGCTGAGCTACCTCTTTACAGTGATTATAATTTTAGCAGTGATGGCAATAGTAATTCCTTTAGTAAATCACAGTATACTCCCTAAACAGAAAGAGCTTTGCGATTTCCTGAGTGAATGGAAAAATAATTTTGTAGAGTTAGTAAAGATAGCAATAATTGTTATAGGATTTATTGTAATTTATGTGAAGAACATCAGTTGCTCCCGGTAGACTGTCAGAAGTACAATGCCATGCAAGTGGAGGCTACAATAACCATAAGCGTAGCATAGATTAAAAGGCTAACTTTTTGTTGCTGAGAAAAATAATAGCTCATAAAGAGGTGAAGTGACTTCTTCAGAAGCAATGAAGATCCCAGTGCTGCAGTGCCATGTCACTTCAAGACAACAGTGTGAACGTTTTCCCAAGAGTCACTCAGAACTAAGTTGTTACTGGTAAGTGAAAAAAGCTTCCTTCTCCCTCCCAGATTAAAAAGGCCACTGATATCCCAACACTGAAAGGCAGTAAAATACTTCAGTTGGTGTTTCCAGCTCTACAGATAAATAGGCAATTCTTTAGTCCATTCCCTGCTTGCTTACTTTGAAGACAGCATGAAATTGTATTCGGAGTATTGGAAGCAGCCAGCCTTCCAGGAACCCTTTACCTTTTAGGGTACCATTTAGGATTGAATCCCAAGGGGCACTCTGTACCAGTGTCCTGAACAGTTCGAAGTCTGCCCTCTAGAAGTCGAGGCAGTTTTGCTGCCCCCCGCCACCCCCCTTCCTGACTTCACTGAAAGTCAAGAGCTCTACCATTTTGTGGTCACTCTGTTCAAGACAGCTCCCAACCTCCACATCTCCCACTAGTCAATATCCACATGTTATTTTAATATGAAAAATCCAATTAATCTTCTTGTCCACACACTGCGTAATATAGAAAGGGCAGAAACTTTTGACTCGTGATAGTGTTGAATGTGTGTGAAGAAAATTTAAATTTCAATTCTTTTTCTACTTTTTCTGAATGCTTTTTTGAATTACAATGTAGCTTTCATTTTGTCGGCCTTAAAAGCATGAAAATGTTGAGGAACATCTTGGCAAGGTGGTTATCTCTAAACCCTGCAATGAATGAGTCCAAAAATGTTTATCTTATATTTGAAGCTTTTCAGTACTTTATGTTGTGGTTACTTATTTGCTTAAGATAGGGATAATGAAAAAGACATCTTCAACAAATGAATATTTTATTCTCTTACTCTCCTTTTACGATAACTTCTACAATGTATTAAAATTAGAATAATGAAAGCTTGCAGTGCTTATGTTGATGAAATTCAGCAACTTTTTCCTGAAAATAGTGTTCAGAAAGTACAAAGAATTTCTGAAGGACCAGAGCTTAACAAAAATCTGGATGCCTACTGCATACAGAACAATATGTGTGCATTCTTTGTATGCACATCTGTATTTTGGAATAGACTAAGATTTTGTGTTCTAGTCATAGTTCTCTCATATTAGTTAATTTTATTTATCTATCTATTCATTTATTTTTGCAATCAAATCATCAAATATAGCATTTCAGGGAAAAAAAACATTTTCCTTCTGTGAACGAACTTGGGCACTTTAGAGAGAGGTACTGAATGTTGATTCTCTTAAAGCGATGCTTCAAAATGAAAGATATTGTCAGTTGCATATGTAAATATTTCAATGAACTGATTTAAAAAGAAGAAGGTTGAAATTGGAAGTACAATTTCAAATTACAATTTTAATTTTAAGACAATGAAATTGTTGAGGTTAGGATTGATAGAAGTATGCAGTTGAAGAAAACTCCATGACATGCAATTAAAAAAAAAACACTTTTTTTGTAAAATTTCTTTTTTGCCTTTTATTTTTCAGATGATTATCTTTAAGACTAAAGCTAACTTTATATGTCTCTAAACTAGCATTTAAATCTAAGAACTCACAATTCAGGAAATCAGTGTAGTATCATTGACAGAGCCCGAGTAGCAGGTAAGAAGGGCTCCAATGCTAATGCTACACAGGATGACTTTGTGCTGCCTTTGTTTATACACTTTTGCTTTCAACATTATAATCAGGAATGAAACCTTCTGTCTTTTTAGAAAAACACTTGTATTGTTTTTGCATTTAAGTGAAACATCCTTTTCTGATGTTAAAAAGGAATCATGGTAGAGATGATAAATTCAAGCACTTTGTGTAGACAATTGTGTGTGTTTTAAAATTACAGATTTATGATTTTCTTTAAAGGCACTCCCTCTGATTCCCACATTCTTGCTCTCAGTTCTCTGCCCTCTCTGTCTTCCTGACACCACTGTGGGTAGTGATTTGCTTCACAAAAAGGATTGATGAAATGAAGGTGGCTAAAATAAATCTCCAAAATAATTCCCTGGAGGAAGGACAGTCTTTGGAGCCAGACCTGGCTGCAATTCAGGCTGAGGGCTGATTTTAGAGAGAAGTTTCAGTAGACATAGATTGGTGTCCCTAGATCTCTAGTGATGGGAGTAAGCAACCAGCATTCCCAGGATTGGCCTGGCCTTGCAGACTGCTTCGCCACTGGGCTTTGACAAGTAGAAGAGTATTGTTCGGAAGCTGTATCTATCTGATGGCCTTAAAGGGAAATCTAAAACGATCATGAATGTGGCTCCAGGGAAAGCCTGATTATTCTCATTAGTCACTGCCAAAATACTTTATATGATTAATGTGAAATATTACAATTTATAGAACATGATTTTCGAGTAAACCATCGCAGTGAACATATCACTCAATGTAAACACTTTAGGATGCAACTGTCTATTTAAGATTTTATAAAAAAGGTCATGCACCGGCATGGTTAGCAGTGGTTTGGACATGTTTGATAGTGTCTGGAATTAAGAATACATTTACATTATCAAGTATAGATATGTTTCAATTTAAACTCAGAGAAATGCAGTACCAACACATTGTTCCAAGTAGCAGCACGCAGTGAAAGGTCAGTGAAGTTCCAATAAACAGTCAGAGAAAGGGATGGTTATCTAGGGAACAACCTACTGATTTTTTTTGCTACAAACATGCTCAGTTGTACACATGAGAATGGTTAGGAATGGTCTAACTTGTTTCACTCCAAGAAGCAGCATCCCTTGTAGCATTGTATAAAGTTTGAGCATACACTTGTTGCTAGATAAGGAATCCTTGATAAAGAAGCTCCTTAGTTATAGTATACTCACACCCAGGGCAGAAAACATTGGGAGTGAGTCATCTATCTAATCAAGCAAGCAAGGGCAAGGAGAGAACCATGAAGCTTAAGAGCAGGGAATTCAAACTAAAATGAAGGCACACATTGTTCTGTATGAGTGATTGAAATAAGCTATCAGGAGAAGTGATAGATTCTCCATCTTTCAATGTCTTCCAGAGTGGGCATGTTCTCTGAAGATTTTGTTTTGTCAGTTGCAAGTTACTCAAAGGACAGTTTGAAGGGCAGTAACTGATGAGCTGAAGATCCTGCTTCACTTCTTACGAGTAAGACACAAAATAGAGATATGCAGTAGCTTTATTGTGCAAAATAAGAGGGAAGAGGAACAATAAGGACAACAGCATAAACTGAAGCCTGAGAGGAATAAAGATCCTGTACAGCTATATATGAAACAAATTGGCTATGGAATGTAAATAAATATCTAATGGACCAATAGACAATAATTAGAGGGTGCTAGAAGGATGTATGAGTTTCTCTATGATGCTTTACACACAAGATCCTCTACTAGGCTAAGTGTGTAATTATTCTGATGCAACATGCATAAAACAGAATAAATCCACAGAGCTGCTGCATGAAGGCAGCTGAAGTACTATCTAATGACAAGGGACACCTTCTAAATGGGAGACAAAGATTATAAACTGTGATGTAAAATGTCTCAGTGTCATTTGTACAACTAGAGCACAAGGCATATGTAACACGTGCCTACTTGCGTACACTTGTTTTCCCAGACAATTCACAAGGTTTTTAGGTATAATTCTCTGACAGACATGCTATATTTTCACCTGCTGTATAGGGAAGAGCTTGCTACTTTACCACAGGGAAAGACAAACCTCAACATAGGGGTTCAACTCATGAAATAACCATACCCTGCAGAGGTGGTAATAACATTTTCATCTAGGGGGAAATTACTGATGTGCAGCCCTGCCCACATCCACAGCTCCCCCGTCTGGTTTGGGAAGGGATTTTGGCAGAGCTTCTAACATGGGGAGGCTTTCAGCCCTCACAGGTAGGCAGCAAGAGTGGAACGCAATGTCTGGTTGTCTCCTTGAAAATGGAAAACACGACCACCACTTAGATGCAGCTCTAGGACTTTTCCTTTTTTTTTTTTTTTTTTTTTTGGCCAAGGAAAATATAGAATCATAGAATTGTTTGAATTGGAAAGGACACTTTAAGGTTATCTAGCAGTGAACAGGAACACCTACAGCTAGACCAGGTTGCTCAGAGCTCCGTCCAGACTCACTTTGAATGTCTCCAGGCACAGGGCATCCACCACATCTCTGAGCAACCAATGCCAGTGCTTCATGTTGTAAAGAACTCCTTCCTTATGTCCAACCTAAATCTTCCCTCTTTTAGTTTGAAACCATTTCCTTTTGTCCTTCCACAACAGATCCTGCTAAAGAGTCTGTCTCCTTACTTATACCCTCCTTTGGAGCCTTCTCTTCTCCAGACTGAACAGCTGCAGCTCTCAGCCTGTCCCCATAGGGGAAGCTTTCTATCCCTTGGATCATTTCTGTGGCCCTCCAACAGGTCCATGTCTCTCTTGTAGTGCCGTTCTGTAGTACTAGGTCTAGATGTGGAATTCTTGATACAAGATAAATAGAAGAGAGGGAGCAAGACTTCAGTGACTCAATCACAAAGCTCCAAAGTCTGCGCAAGGGTGCTAATCCAAAAGTAATGTTTGTTTCTAATCTTAGTCTTTTTAATAGAATCTTTCTAATTTGCTATTTTGCTTGTACTGGTAAAATCTTGTGGTATTATTTTTTTTTTTTTCTAAACAGGAGTCATCATTATTATTATCTTGTAAGGGCTCAGATCTTTGTCATTTCCTTGGCATTACCATTACAGTGAAGCAATCAGTGGAATAGCATAGGCTACTTCAAACTGTTACAGATTTGTAGCTATACAAAATCCTATTGATTCTCCATGCCTTTTTTTTTCCAACACCTGAGCTGTATAGTCAGCATAGTCAGCCTAGAATATAATTGTTTAGCACTGAGTTTAAACTGAAAGTACTGTAGCTTGTTTTCAATACAGTTTGCCCCAAAGGAAAGTGAGTAGCAGGAAATATTCACTCAAATATTCCAGAATTTGAATTCTGTGTCTGAAAATTCATCATGTTTCAGTCTTGAAAATTTGTGTCCCTTAGTAGATGGGCACTTTCTGCGAGATACTTTTAAAAGAGAAGTTAGAGATTTTTTTTTCCTTCTAGATTTTCAGTAAGCAGGACTTCCTTCTAAAGTATTTTATCGTATTGTTTCTCCAAGCATGTCCTGTGAGCTATCTGTGCAACCAGGCTGTCATACAAAGGGAAAATAGAGTGATAGTTTCATGAAATGTTCATAATAAAAGCAAGAGCCCTTAATTTCCTAAGATTGGAGTCAGTAACTCTTTGCCTCTGTGAAATGTTAAAAGTTCGAATCTTTGACTAGCTCATTTTCTTGAAACTTATTCTCTTTCTGGTAAGTCTAGGCAGGCAGAGGCCTCAAAATTCTATTTTATCAGTTTGAGTTGTGTTCAAAATATGACTGAGTTTTGAGTAAACTCCTAAAGAAAGCCTCACAGTCAATCTCCTTAAGACTTGGTTAGCTGGGGCCATCTCAGGAAGAAGAAATTAGCATTTGTCAAGCATTTTCCCCCAGTTTACAGCTCTCTAGCTTTAAGGTGGTTGTTGAAGGCCTGCTCAGAAGTGAGTCTGCCTCTCTGTTTTTAGCATTGTTACTTATGGGATGTGGTTCACTGGCAATGTATGTTCTATTGCATCTTGAATTAGGCAAGTTCTTAGTGGACTGCTCTTTGAATGCTCTCTGTGGATTCATGAGTACATCTTTCCCTGGGGATGTACATAATCTTCTCCATTCCCATCAAGGAGAATGTGATTGCAGCAGAGTTCTATGTGACAGATATGGGTATTACAGACTGTCAGTGCTTTCTGAATGACTCAGGCATTAGTTTTCCCTCCTACCAAATACCAACAGAATGTTCTGTGCGTCTCTGCTGTAAATTATCATCTTGTACTAGTTCCCATTCATTCCTACACTGTATTTTATCCAGGCACCAATAATTGTGTGTTACGATTGTGCCTTCATTTCTTTGTCTGCTCATTTACTTCAGTCTTCCTTTCCCTGCTATCGTTGCAACTGTGTGCTTCTATTGGTTTTCAAATGGAAGTCTAGATGTGCATTTATCAAGTATGCCATCCAATCTTTCATTTACTGCCTTTTAATGCATTTCTGCATTCTGCATTTTTTCCTATTAACTGCCTTGAACCTCTGTGCCTTTTTATTGTATGTTAATGTAACAGTTCAAATCACAAAGCTCATGGCTCACTTCTCCTTGGAGTCCATTCTTTTATTATTACAAATATGTAGCAAAATTGGAGAAGCACTCTGGCTTGCAGTACATTTTACACTTACATGAACATACAGTCAGAAGGCTTTTTATTCCTAGAGGTTCCACTTTCTTGTAATTCATTTTGTGCTAAGTAAAATGAAAGGCTATCCATTTTACCTCTGACTTGGAAACCAACAAACAGAAGAGAGCTGAAAAATGAAAGCAAATATCCGTAGAAGTTTAAATGGCTTTTTAGTGGAAGAGAAGAACAGTAAAAAAAAATAGCTTTTTACATCCAAATGCAAGTGGAACTAGAGGAACCTAACGTGCATGTATCTTTTATATATTTAAAGTTATTCTGTTAAATATAAGTCCTGCTTTTTCCTGTCTCGTTAAGCAAGGTTGTGCCAATATAGCAGAGAAATGATTCATGAATATTCTTGTGTATAAAGGCAACTCTCCTATTGCTTTCAAAATCCTGTTTTGTGGGCTTACTCAGAGATGTAGGCAGAGGAGCAAGATGTACAGTCTGGGAAGTGACACCTTCTTCTGTAGCCCACCTGCCTGAGCCCCATTCAGCATGTAACACAGCCTTGTGAATACCAAGTACAGCCCAACCTCTAACTTCTTAAATATTGCAGCATCCAGGTTTTAATTTCAGTCAACCAAATCTGACAGCAGTAGCTGAACACTGGATTCTGTTTTTCTTGTGCTGCAGAAGGGCTGCGGAACTACTTTGCAAGTCCTGCCTAGTCCAAAGTACAGACTGAATCTTAGTGGGTTTGTATCCAAGTTTTTTGCAATATGTGTGTACGCTGGCAGCAAATGCAAATCTATCAAGTGAATTCCCTAGTCCAGTTTAGCCCCACTCCTTACAGGGTAATGGTCCATTCCGGTCATTCTTTAGGAACAGCATTATCACAAGAAGAAACAGGCCACTTGTCACAGCCCCTGGCGTCCTAACCAGAGCACAGTTCATCCCTCAGGACATTCTGTATCCATCCAGCCATGGCCCTAAAGGAAATGTGGGGCAAGCCTCTTTCTAATTTCTAGTTTTTATTGTGGATATGTTCATAGGCAAGGTAAAATGTATGGACTCCATCTCAAATTAAGACAAACTCCAAAATCTCAGTATTGATCTTAGTCTAATACCATGCAGTTTCCCATATCTGAAGATGTCCTGAAACAAGCAAAAGGACTCTTTTTTCACTGTGGGGCAGAGGACAGGGAACTTGCTGTTTCTTTGGGAAGAGAAAAAAGGGGATGTGGCTCCTGACTCCAGTCGGGTACTACAGGAACTGAGCATAAGGGTTAGGTTACTTCTACATGTGTTGAGAACAAAGCAGTGGGTAAGATTTATTTGCAGATACAAGAGCTGCTCTGAAAGTAATGCCTCCTATTTTATTATGTTGGCCAACAATGTCAGAGGCAGATGTTGGTGGTATGGCAGTAGAGTTTGGAACTTCCCACTGATATTCAATTACATTTCATTGCTGTGCAACAATGGCAGCAGTGGTGCAGTCAGACAAAATGACATCTTATATGGAAGTGTGGATGAAGCAAAGATGTTTCACTGAATTACTCCATGCAGAAGAAATGACATCCATTAACATTCATTGATGTTTGCTGAATGTTTATGGAGACCAAACAGTGGATGTGAGCACAGTGAGGCTTTGAGTGGTGCAACAGTAGTGACAGTGACATGAAAGATAACCCACATTCTGGATGGCAATGCAGACTTTTATGAGTGTGGCATGCAGGCTCTTGCTCATTAATGGCAAAAATGCATAGCTATTAGTGGCAACTATGTTTAAAAACAGTATTTTGTAGCTGAGAATTTTCTCTATCAAATAGTGTTGTGCTCTTTGTAGCTGCTATATTCTCTATGGAAATAAATAGGAAGCATTACTTTCAGATCAACCTGTGTATATTGAAAAATTGTGAACAGTCTTGAGTGGAAAAGAAAGTAAACTATTTGTGACAAATCACACTTTGGTGGAAAACTCAGTGCAACTGCCTATGTGAGGTGCTAACCAAACCAAGAAATAGGCAGGAAGGACAACCTGAAAAGAATGAGATGAACAATTTTATTTCCAGTGGTTGCTGTTTCTGTTTCTGCTGCATAAGTGACTGCTTAACTCAGCAATCTGATAGAATGAAATTCATTTCAGATGAGAACATTTTTACACATTTTGAGTTTGTATTTACACTTGTTAAGGTTAATAGACCTGACAACTTTTTCGTGTTCTCACTACGGAGAAGTCACTGACAAACTGGAGGAGAGTCAATAAAGTAAGCCAAGCCAAGCAGAAGGGTGACAACAGCTCCTTAGCAGTCTCCCATGACATGAAGCAGAAGGGTAGCCACCCCAAGGAAGTGTATTGCTATGCAGGATCCTCTTGCATCCCTCCAGGGAAACTACATCTTCTGCTCCCTTTTCTTCTATGAATTACCTGTATACCAGTGCACACAGAAAGGGGAATAAATAGGAACAACTAGAGCTCTGTGTGTGGTCTTAGGGCCATGATCTCATTGCAATCACAGAAGCATATGAGGGACAGCTCATATGACTAAAGTGAATGGCTGTGTACTTTTCAGGAAAGACAAGTTAGCAAGGCAAGGTGGTGGAGTTGCTCTATATGCGAGAAAACAACTGGGACATACTAACCTCTGCATAGGGATGAATAATGAATGATTGAATTCAATGAATGAGTGGATGAATGAGGCATTTAATACTGTCTCTCATTATATCTTTGTAGGTAAGCCTGGGAAGTATGAGCTAGATGAGTGGACAGTGAGGTAGATTGAGAATTAGCTGACTGACAGAATACAGAATGTTGTGATCAGTGACACAGTGCCCAGTTGTAAGCCTGTTGCTAGGGAGACAGTACTGAATCTAGTTTTGTTCAACATCTTCATCAGTGACTTGGATGAGGTGGTAGAATGCACCATCAGCAAATTTGTTGATGGTACAAAGCTGGGAGTGCAGCTGCCACAGCAGTGCCCAGTGACAGAACAAGGGGCAGTGAACACAAACTGGAATATATAAAGTTCCATATGTGCATGAAAAAAAAAAAACTTATTTACTTGTGAGGGTGACAGAGCGCTGGAACAGGCCCCAGAGATGTTGTGAAGTCTCTTTGGAGACACTGAAATCCCTACTAAGCATTTTTCTTGTAACCTATTATAGGGAAACTTCTTTAGCATGGGGTTGGACTTGCTGATATCCAGAGGTTCTTTCCAATCTCTATGAGTTTGTAATGGAAACATCATTCTACAGAGAAAGAAAAATCACAGAGCTGTTACACATTCCTTCCTAGTTGCAGTCCTTAGTCCCTGTTGGTGTAAATCAGCACAGTGCTCCTGACCTCACCACAGCAAAGCTAATTTGTACCGTCTACAGTTCTCACTGTTTATTCTTGCTGTCTATCGTTCCCATGTTATACAGTAGTGATGTTGGAGCCTCAGTCACCCCTGAATCCACTTTGTTATTTTGGAGTCTCTGTCAGCACTTTTCTTTTAAAATGTTGCTGGTTTTATACCTTCTATGCTTGTGCTGCAGATTCCCATCTTAAAGTACTCTACCTTCAAAACTCCGTCTGCAAAAATCTATTTTGTTAGTGTTGCTGAGGAGAGGTCAAGCAAGAAGTATCTTTGGCTACTTACAAGGTTGCCTTTAGAAAATAAAACAATATATTAAGCCAGTGAATGTATCCGGAAGAGGATTAAATTGAATTTTAAGGGTAATATAGAATCTGGGATAGCATGTGTTCTTCTCATTGGCATCAGGGCTCTTAGGATATCTGAGTCTGATACACTTTGCTTTCTTGCCCTTTCTAGACTCCATAGAGGACCATAGAGACAGACTTTAAAGACAGAAGCAGGCAAATATGTCCTAGGAAGTGAGCACACCTGAGCTGAACTGCAATGGGCCAAATGGCTGCTTCTTACCAAAAATAGGTGTAAACAAAAATCCAGTAGCTAAATTGAGGAATTTAGGGTAAAATATTTCATTTCCATCTTGAGTAATATAAATAAGTTGGGCAGGTACTGTACCTAAGCTGCCCCTGCGTGAGCAAAATCTAATGATAGTTATCTCTCCCAGACTTCAGTACAAGCAGGCAGGAACGGGCAGAAGGCTGGTGAAAGTTTAGTCTGTTGTGCAGACTAAATTTTCAGAGATTCATCCCCAAAGTTTGCAAGCTGTTTTACTAGATAATTTCATTCTTTAGTGCTCCCGCCTTCAGTGATGTCTGTTTCTGTCATCACAGCACTCACCTGTGGCGAGATCTTTCATCACAATGCCGTTGCAGAGGCCTCCATAAGGAATGTCTCCCAAAAATAGATGGTAGTTAAAGCATTGTGAAGCAGTGAAGAGGTGAAGAGGAAGTCAGCCTTCATTAGCAATTGTATTAGCTTGTGTGACAGATGATTCTATTCTTTCCATGGCAGTCCCAGCAACAAAAGCTCCACGTGACCAAGTGTTAATCACAGTGGTTTATTTGCAGACCAGCCTTCCACTCATCATGCCTACATCATTTCTCCACTTACAATTGCACCCAAGATACCTATCCCCTATATCCCCTGATGCTTTAGAAGCCTAAGAGCAGAAATACCATTGCTCACAGTCATACACCTTTGCAATCTATCGTTATAATCTTGTTTGCCAAGTAAGTTTTGTTCATCAGGAAGTTCTAGTGCACATCCTTTGCTTGAAGTTTTAATTTAGTTCTTAGTGAGACAAATCTCATATGGTGACTAATGTAGGAAGTGAGATTGAATAAAAGTCAAATAAGGTCTCAAAGGTTTGGCCCTGAGTGATGATGCTAAATATAAGTGCAGATAGGAAAGGTAGACACGGGGGGGAAAAGTTCTGGCTTGCAGAGAGATTTTCTTCAGGGATAAATAAATTCAGAACATTTCTAGATATAGCTGAATAGAGTATAATGCTGTATTTGTCCTCAGTTTTTATCACAACTGAGAAGTGAAAAATTGCCTCATCTGTAAGGGCTCTGAATATAATGAGCAAGAATGAGCTTCTCTTTGTCAGTCCTAATAGCTTTGCCTCTGAATGGACAACAGGACTGGGGGAAATGTCACTTGTTCCAGCAGTTACAGAGTAGCACTAGATAACCACAAGTTTATCCCCACAACTCAGCTAGTGAGTCAGAAATAGACAACTTGGTATAGACAATGGTATGCTGTGGAGCATCAGTTGCAGAAATATGTGTAGCTATAGATGTATATAAAGAGCTGCAATGTACATAAATTCATCTGAGAGACAAGAAGGCAAAAAAAACAAAAACAAAAACAAAACAAACACACAGCAGGTAGCCTACAAATATAGCTGTTTGTTTGGCTGTTGTATTCCATCATTTTAAATATATGAATTAAGACTTCAATTGAACTAAATTTTGCTTAAAGTAACACTAAATTTTCTTGATATATCTGTACTAATATATTAATGCATACATATAAAATGAAGAAAATATTATTATATATTCTAATATTATATACCATATTCACTGAGAAGTGAGATTTAAGTTTACAAACTCATCCTGAGCAGAACCGAAGACACTGAGTCCCAAAGTTTAACCTCTAAACTTGCATAGCAGCAGTACATGTTCTTACATACCACTAGATGGTGACTTCTGTAATGAGTTGTTGACTTTTATCCTACAATGTATTTATCTTGTTATCAGAATGGAGCAGAAGCATGATTTTACTACCTGCATTTTTTATAATTTCCATCTAAATATATTGCTATAATCATTCTGACAGTTGGAAGAGTCTAGTGGATAGCTATGGAAAAAAGGTGAATCATCCCTGTCAGATTGTCTTTATCATCTCTGTGCAATTCAAAAATATATATGTTTGTTAACACAGGCTGTATGATGGCACATACAAATGATCAGACCACAATTCATTTGCCTGAGGCAAAAAAAAATAATCTAATAACTTCATTCATTTATGAATGCCACATGCATAATCTTTAATTAGAAAAGGGTAAGCCTTCCTGCATTAGGCAAAATGTCTTCCTCAGTGTGTGCTGTTTCCACTCAGAGCAACCTCTCATATTAGCTATCTGCTATTAAAAGGCTACTTCAAAATCCTGCTTGGCACCTTTCCCTACATGGCTGCAGTAGCAAGATCAAACAAAAGCAATCTGTTTGTCAGCTGAGGCTCACTCTTCAGTTGGACAGGAATCACTCTTATCAACAGGCTGTACCAAAGACCCATTTGCCACTTCCCTCCAGAGACACTTGTTGCTATTAATACCCTTCACCTGACGTAAAGGGTTAGAAAGCCTTTACTCTCAGATATGTGGTGAAAATTCATTGATGACTATACTCTGAATAACAAAAAAAATATTTCTTTCTGTCCTATTAATGCATTATTTAGATTGGAAGCCATTTATACTGAGTTTGACTCTTCTGTACATCACACTTTGCTTTCCTGCAAAACTTTCTAGAGCTCTGGGGATCTCTCTGATTGTTTAACATAGGCTGCCAATCTTTATCTTAACAACACCACAACTAATAATAATGAATTTATTTAAGTTGCTCCTCATTTAGCAGACTGTAGCATATGATATGGTTTTCAAGAGCATCTGAAGAATGAGATGCTCTTAAACACTCTTAAATTCCTGATAATCAGACCGATTTAAGGAGGTTTAGAGCTTGTAATCACAAACCACTTTTGGTCTATACAACTGATTCCCTTTCTGTAAGCATTCAGTGAATAGTTTGCAATGGATGCTTCTGTAATAGCTTGAGAATTTGTAGCCCAGGATTGTGAAGAGATATCCTATTGCTTTACTTGTACTGTCCTACTGGATGATGACACCATTACAGAATGCCTGCTCTCTCCACCAAATCAAATTTTCTTTTCTCATCAAGTAAACTTCAGCCTACAAACTGGAATTTGTTTTCTAGGAGCATTAACACAAGCTAATTTGTCTTGTACAGGTGTTTATGGAAAACCAAATCAGAGCTTTACTGGATCAAAATGTGTCTGAAGAGCCACCAACACATCTGAGAATTTGTCTTCTGGTCTTTACCTACCTCTGCGGTTGATCCATCTATTAAAAAACAGATTTGTACATGGCTGGACTCCAGGCATTTTCTGGTACAATGTTTATTAATGTCTTGCCAAGATGAAACATTTCTGAAACAAGATTAGCATCAGTATTTACAAGCAAAGGGCTAGCTCTAGAAATAGCTCAATCAAAAGATGTCAGAGAAGGCAACTATTCATGGGAAATTATTTGAAAAAGATACATTCTTCCTTCCTTAGTTATGCATAGACTTTCTTCCCAGCATCAGGTTGACTCTCTAGTTGTAAGCTTAAATGAGGAAAATACATATTTACCCTATAGAACACAGCTCTTTATCTTCTGCTTTCTTTCTGCCTGCAAAGCTGCCTATTGATTTCTTAACTTGTGTATTTCTCATCTACTGACTAATGACAAAGCCTTAGCTGTGTCAATGCTGTCAAAGCACTGTGTGTTTATGCCACACTGAAGAAGAGATAAGAGGAATTATACTTTTTTTTTTTTTTAATTGAAATAATCTCCATCTATATCTTGTTAGGAAGAGGTTGCTCTTGAAATCAGCTATTTGGGGCCAAGGGGGATGGGAAGAGTTGTCCTGGAAGATCAAGATGTTTGGAGATGCACAGGAGCTATGCTAAAACCATACATACTACATTAACCAAGGACTAGTGATGTCCTAAATATGAGCAGAATTTTTATTCTAGCCCTCCATTGTTGCAAAGTGTGTTTTGGGGGAGATTCACCTGTCCTTTATTTTCTATTCTGAATTATATGTACTCTGTATATATGTTAATGTACAATTAACATATTGGGCTTTTGGATGAGTTTTGTAAATACAATACAGTTGATTTGCAGTGCCATGCTGTGAGACCAGTGCCATTGTAACCTGAGCCCATTATATGACCAAAACAGGCTTCAGGCAGAGTGTGTGTCCTCTGAAGCAAGCTAACAAGAAAAAAAACACCAAGCAAATAACTAAAACAAAACAAAAACAACAAATCTCAAGCACAAGCTGAAAACAAGAAAACAACTGCATAGAGAAAAAGTGAAAAGAAAATGGTGTTTATTCATTGTGTGTTTTTTAACAAGAGGTATGACTAGACCCTAATCAACTCATTTCATCAAAACTTATCAAACAAATGTTGAACCTTATGACCAAAAAAAAAAAAAATCAATATTTTATAGGACTTTAATCCAATCAAGAAAATGTTCTAAATCTGACTTGCTTTTACCAGCTGGTAGTTTTTAAAGAAAGATATGCTAGGGTAAACTATACATGTGAATGCCTTGTAAATAAGTTGCAGCTGAATAGTTAATTCTTGTAGAAAATGTGCACAGCCTAACTAGAGGTCATGTGATTTTCTGTTTTCCTGTTGTATAAAATATCTGGAAAAAATAATGTGATACATTGCTCCTACTAATGCTGTACCCTGTCCCTTCATTTAATTACTGCAATTAATCTTAATCTGTCTTTGTTTGGCAACAGCTAGGTTAGGAATGCTTATCTGAATGCTTGTAATAGAGATGGCTGTTTTGATCGCTAAGCTCACCATCTTTTCTCTGTCAGATAAAAATATCCAGCATTTTATTGCAATCTAAATGGGTGCTTTATGGTTCTGCAGAATACAATTGTGTATTACTAAGGGAGAGGCAAAAATATTTGCTACAAAGGAATATTTTCGTAAACAGCGTAAAAATGAAATTCAGTGTCCAGAACATTTAGCACTGTTTTGTTTGTAAAAATGTCACAGCTGTGTTTCACATTGTATGAAGCACTCACATAAGCATTTAATTCACTTATGTATCAAGCTACATAAAAAAGGATACAATAATTAGGTCTGAAACAGATAGAAAGCCTACTTTAGATAATACACTGTCACTAAAATAGCATATGCTGGCTTCCTTCAATTCTGTATGTTTTAGTTTGTAAAGCTGTAGTTTTGATGAGATGACAGTTACTGAAAATAATAGAATAGACAAGATTTACACAAACTTTTCTGAAACAGAAGCTCTTCAGTTTTGCCTTACTGCATTTTTATAGGCATTTATAGGCAGCATGTCCCCTGTCCATAGAGCTCCACAGAGAATTTATTGATTGTAATTCTAGGAAAATACAATGTAGGAGTAACATTTTCCCTGAAACAAGTTTCAATTTTTTCATGGACAGTCAGTGAGTAGAACTGTACCTCCCATAGGCTGATGGACTCTCCACTTTTCTGGTCTCTTCTAGGCAAAGATCAATCAAGTGGATAATCCAGTCAGTGTGCCCCTACTGTTGATCATGTGAAGAGCAAGACTGTGCATGCATGCAGAGGACTGGGTGTTTTGGATAGTCACACCTCCGAAATTAAGACTTTTTGAGTAGGCATTCAGCATCTTTGTAAGCAAAGAAGGTTCTTTGGCTTCCACTCAAATGCTTTTTGTTCTTAGAGCCCAAGTAAGCCAAATTCTCTGATGTTTCTGTTAGGTAAGTTCACAATGCAAAGAACAGCTGGTCTCACAACTGGTATAGCAGGCCAAAACCAAGTCTGAGCTTCACCTGGAAGAAAACTGGGACATAATAAAGCACTCTGCAGCACAAGTATCGCCTGATATTTCATGGCCAGATCTCCCACTTGAACAGATAAACACAGCTTCTGCAGATTTCATTGACAACCTTAAGAAAATACCAGGTGGTGGTGACAAAGGTACCAGTTATTGCAAGTACTGCAGAGTAAAGTGGGTCACGGTACGTTTACCATTTCTATGTGTTAAACTTATTCTAGGTTTATTGGAGCACAGGGAGTTCTCAGACCCTGGGGTATGGACAATTTTCCTTGCAGAGTAACTGCATGCCTGACCTCTATTCCAAAATTAAATTAATTAGTAAATAACCTTCTGGATCTTTTGACCTTCTACATGTCTATTGTACTGATGACCAGTAGTGCCTCACACAGTTCTACGTGCTGTTAGATGACTTTTTAATATTCACAAGTTGGGCTAATTATGCCCAAACAAAGCAACTAAAATCATGACTAGTATTGGGGAAAACTGAAATGGATGCAGGGATTTGCTTGGAAAACACATTAATGCCTGTAAAATCTATGTGCTGAGGTCTTCTAGTGAGGGATTTTGCCTTGAATAGGTCAGCCAGATAGGGGTGAAAAAATCCCTCTTCATATTTATTATCCTAGCTCTTTTAGCAGCAATCTATCTGCTTCAGGGGAGTGCAGTCACCTAGCACAGACCATTGCTCAGTCTCAGTATGAATGAGAGCAGATTAGAAAAGTGGCTGTAGTTGTAATACCCCTCAATTTCATCAGCACAGAGTCACCCCGCTGTTACTGGGCCGCCATTGCTTGCTCTCTGAAGGCTTAGTTCAGCACCAGGCATACGTATTTATGTTTCATCAAATAAACCTCAGTCTGTGCTTGCAAGATATCCTCCATGGGGAAGCAAGCTGAAATCATTCATATGTGCATAAAATGACTCTGTGAGTGATTAGTTCAAATCAAAGCATTTTGAAAGTGAGGCATGGTGGTTTTGTTCACTTGAGGAAACATTCAGCATCTACTTATTATTACGAACAAACCTCAGCAGATTGTAATTACTATTTTCTTCTCTTACTGCTGTGGCAATCAGGAACACTGCAGACAGAGAAATTGTCTGTGGCCCAGAGAGCTTACAAGCCCAGCATAAGACAAGAAATAGCAGATGAATGTGATGGATGTGTCGAAGTTGTCTCAGCACCAAAACTAATGACTAAATGCTTCTTTGTTTGTCTTTGTTTGTTTTAGTAACACAAAAGAAACTCTCAGTTTGAGTTGAACACGATACTGTATCTGGCCTCAAACTGGTGACTTGTTATGGATACTTAGAAGAGATACAAAGGAAATGAAGAGCAGAGTTTTTCACAAAGCCTCAACAGATCCCCCCATGTTGACTTCTTTGACCATTGCTCTGACCATCTGCTCACAAATAAGCATCTCCCTGGCTGGTATCTGAATTCCTTCTTTTCCACAACTTTTAATTTGGAGGCTCTCAGTTTCTTGGTGTGATATTGAAGTAGGAACCAGCTGCAGGATCCAAAGACCCAACAAGGGCTTTTGTTGAAGCTATTGCTTCCTGGGAGCAGAACAGCAAAACCAAGCTGTGAAACCGTGCAAGGCATAGGGATTTGTGCTGTTGTAGGTTAGGGCCAATAGTGTTGTTAATAAGAATTATGAAATGAGCAGAAATTAGACATCCATCTATGTTTATAGAATCATCTGAGTTGAAAGAGACCCTTAAAGGTTACTTAGTACTGCTCCTCTGCAATGAACAGGGCTCACCTACAGGTAGATCAGGTTGCTCAGAGACCCGTCCAGCCTGGCCTTGAGCATCTCTGGAGATGAGGTCTTCCACCAGCAACACTGCCCTTATCGTAAAAAGCTTCTTTTTTATGTCCAATCTAAATTTCATCTCTTTTAATTTGAAACAATTTCTCTCTTGTCCTATCACAATAGACCTTGCTAGAGAGTCCCCTTCTTTCTTACAGCACCCCTCTAGGTACTAGAAGATTGCTAATCTTCTTTATTTCTGCTCTTTTTCTTTATCTCTCAGTTGTGCTGCTAACTACAGACAGTATGTTCATTTAGCACACCATGGAGATGTGTCTCTTTGTTCAGTTTACAAATTCTTCACCAAGAATGTGTTTGTTTTTTGATTTATTAAACAGCTGATTTTTTCAGGAGCACATTTGAGTTCTGGATTATTTGCCAGCAGTTTGTAATAAGCCAAGAAAGAGCAACAACATATAATCAAATCCATTATGTCTACATTAAGATTACAGTAGAGAAAGGAAATTAAACAAAATGTTGCACAAGTACAGCTAAGAACAATGAAGATATCTGAACAATGTCATAAACACTTATTACTACTTACATAAGGACTACTTGTCTGCTTACTCTCAAGCCTGAGACTGACTTCCATTTTAAGGCTGCCCTCAGATAAGGTCATCTTCTGTTAATATGAAATCATATCAAATATAAACTTGTTTGTTTCTCGGCAGCTCTCAGCAGAACTGAAACCATTTCTAATGTGGCTAAGCTCTTCCTTCAGTCCTGACAATGGACAAACATCAGAAAGAAAAATGCAAGTGAGATGATAAAACTGTAAAAGAATCTATCAACCTTGGGAAAAGCAGGTATTCTTAAAATAAAGAGTTAATATGGGTAAATTTATAATTTAAAGTCATTACTGTAAACATACATAATGGAGAACTAGCATTTAAAAAACACAAAGAGACACTCTAGAAGGAGAAAACAGCTTTCTTCTTGATGTAGGAAGGGAACAGGGCAGAAAAAGCATATGTATTGCATGTGAATGGTCTTGTGCAGGGAATGCTTTAAAATTTTGTCTTTCTCTGCCAGTGTCTTTTGGTGAAATTTTTTTTAGTGCACTTCAGATTATTGGGCCATAAAGCTAATTGGACTTTGTTCAACTAGCTACAGTGCCATTAGGACCAGCCATTTTCCTCAGGTTTAATTTATCAATTTATCCAGAAAAGAATTATTCAATTCTTTCTTAGAAGAAAGGATTATATTTCAGTACTTCTCTGGAGAAGACAGCTGAGGCAGAAAGAGCAGAGAGACAAGAGAATATATGGCATGCTGTGCAAATGATATGGTTATCCTTTCTTCCCTGTGTAATTCAGTCCTTGCCAGATTTCAGCAGGCAGGCAGGCAAGCTGCACTGTTTGCCTTTCAGAGCTGATGGTTTAGAAATGCCATCTATCACTCTGCCACAGCTCCAAACATGGCAAATGACTCCCCCAGAGCAAGCAGCTCTGAATAACTGGAAATCATTACTTTTCACCCAGAATCTCCCTCTGCTCATTTGGCCTTTTTAGGTTAAAGAAAACTTGCTAGCACCATAGCACTAAAACAGTACCTAACTGCTGGAGATACGGGTAAATTAAGCTTATTGAGGCTTATTGGAGCAAAGCTGGTGCAAGTATTTCTGAATCTCTCCCACAACCATACCAGGGGCATTTCTGCCCCAGATTGTATGCTCTCATGCATCCATTCAATAAAAATTGATCTGAGGGTAATTCTTACTCTTCCAAGACACAGTCCTCTTGATCACAGCCAGCATTGCCACTGCCTTCTGGTAATAATCTCAGTGCCTTTGAAAATTAAATCACATGGAGGGCTGTTGGGTTTGAAACAGTTTCCAAGATTTGAAACGTGCTTCAGTCATTACAGAAACAAGTCCATGGAGCCTTTCTTCATAAACAGCGTAACTGTGTGATCATTTCATCTTTTTTTCTGGGCAAAGCCTGAGAAGAGGCATTGCCTGGGAGGGGGTTTGGGTGGCAAGCTCTGTTAGGGGGGGGAAGGCAACCAGGAGTCCCACTGGTCAGTTGGCCCCTAGCAGAAGTATAGAGCTTCAGCTCTGCCATTCAGAGTTCTGCCTGGCCACATGGAAATTGCCGTCTGCACAAGCTCAGTGTGCTGAGGGCATGGGCAGCAGCCAGAGCTGTCATTATATATTCCACACTTGTGGGAGCACTGGGTGGCTGGTGCCTGGCAGAGAGTCTGATAGGGTGCCCCCAGAAAGACCCAACATTGCAGGCTGTAGAAGAACATAGATGAGGTAAAAAGATCTTATGACTAATGGAGAGTGGAGGCTTCTATTCATGCACCAACACATACTCCTTCACGTTCAGATATATTTTGTGTTCCTGCGAATGTATAAATTTGATTAAAAGTATTGAGATAAAGCCTGCCACGTGGAATCAGGCTGCTGAGGCATCTGTACCAGTATCCAGCTGGCCTGGAAAAAAGGCTTACAAAGCCCAGTAAGAGGCATGAAAGGAAAAAATAATCCTTCCTAGCTGCTCTCTCATAGAGATTGTGCTATAGTGGAAGCTTGGCTGCTATTAGAGACTATTCACAATTTTTTCTTTTGCGGGGGGTGGAGTTATTTGTAGCATTAAAAAAGTAGCTAGTTAATGAATAATATTTATGGTGAGAATTAATTTGTGCATGTGTATGTTTGTATGTTTTTATGGATATGATTGTAAGCATCCTCCTCCACAAATTTGGCCCAACACAGACGTACACATCCTATATATAGTGCAACACAGATTCTCCTATAATTTACTCTGGAGATCTCTATCTGCCTCTGTCTTGATACATCCTCTTTCTTCCCTTCTCTCATAAGGCTTCAATAAAAGCTCCAAATCCAGAGGAAGATGGTAAAGCTGTACAAACATTTGAAATGTGGAAAGAAGTGAAAGAAAAATAGTTTCTCTTACCCAGAGCTGTGAGGGATAAAATGAAGGCTGATCAGTTCTGTGTAAAGAAGCAGAGATTCAGGTCAGGTATAAACTTTTCTCAGTGCTAAAGCAGATCAGGCTGTGGAATAAACCACCTGAAAAGATCACTGAGCCACATCAAAGGAGGTATTGTGAAACTGGAGGCTTTGGAAATTAGGATTTCCTAATTTAGAATTAGGAAGCAGGTGAAGAACTCCAGTGAGGCTGGATCAGCTGCCTGACCCTGACACCTGCACCTTGGGTCAGTTTTTATTTCATATGCCATTGAATGTAACTTGTGGCTGATCTGCATGTAATCAAAGAATGCTGTGCATATCCTATAGCAAAGTCTCATATTTTGGCTAAGCTTATGCAACAGCAAAAACCATGCTCCTAACTCCTTCCCTGGGCTGCACAGATTCAGGCCCTGCCTGCTACACCTCTGTCAAGCTGGAAACTGGTGCTCCATCACAGCTGCTCTAATGACACAGACTCATTCCCCATGTCCCATCCAAATGCTTGCCCCGGAAAGCCTTTGAAAGCATGTACAACAAAGGAAGGGGTGTCTGCAGCACCCCAAAATCAGAGCTTACTCCTGTCCATGAAAAATTGAAGAAGTCTTTACTGCTATCAGCTGGTCACCTGCCAAATGTTGCTGAATATGTGGTGAATGGTACAGCAGTAATAAATAACAACAAAGGTACTTAAGAAAGAACTGCTTAAAACTTGTGAAAGGTGGAATTGATTGTGTTAGGACAGGTGGACGTGAAGTTTTCCCAAAGTATTGTCCCAACTACTGTAAACACTTCAAGCAGAAAGTCTTAGAAGCCTTTCTGTTTTCAGATCGATTAAGCATTTTACTGCAGGCAAACAGATAAACATGTCTCGCAAACACTGTATCTGGCATAGAGTTTTGTAATGAAGACAGTGGGTTCCTAATCTTTGTGCCAGGTTGCTTCAGGCACTTTTGGGAGAGATAACACCGATGTATAAATAGTAGATACAGAGGGCACACAGGGTGGTAGTTTGCAGTTTGTAGTTATCACGCTATGTGCATTGCTGGCTGCTGCTCTTTTCAGGGATGTGCTGGTATTAATGCAGTTGATCTCCTAGGCTGGGCATTCAGCACTCTAAAGTTGGAGAGATTTCCCTTTTTGGCTTGTATTGTGTTTGTACTGAAATTCATCATTATATCAAAAGAAAAGGAATTACTGGCAAGAAAGTAACTTGAAAGGTTCCAAATGGTTTTCTGAGAAAGAGGCTGTGCTAAAAACAAATAGCTATTTGCGTACATACATAGTGTGAGGATTATCACCCCAGGAACATATTATATGAAGCAGTCAAATGTAGAGCACACAGCTCCACACCTCTATGTGCCACGGTGGGAATTAGATTCCTTTCCCCCCTAAACTCCTCACTGTGCCGGAGAGAGGGGATCTGGAAGGCAGCTCCAGGCACTAAATGAGTTGCACAACAGCCATCACCTCATTCTGCTGGGCTGCAGAGACTTTCTATTTTCAGCTTTTCACTCCTGTAAAGAAACACATTTAAGCCCGAAGAAAATTGACTTGCCATAGACGATCAGTGCCTCACTTGGGGATAGCTGTGGGCCTTTCCTATTTATTCTACCCTGTCCTAGGGAGAATAACTCTTGCTAGAGAAGAGCAGGGCTGAGTCCATCACATCATTAATTTTGCTTACTAAAATAACGTGCTGTTCTCCTACAATAGAAAACCCAAAGTCACACAATCATCTAGAAAGCAAAAAGAAAATGTAATTTATGTATCTCTTGTCAAGTTGTACTAACTACAGACTGTTGTGTTCTGCTTAGGATCAGAAAAAATAGTGTGAATAAATATTCAAGAGAAACAGCCATGCAGCACCTTGCAGTTAAAAGGTTGCTTTTAAAAACTGAAGGAAGAATACATTCTGTGTGTATGAATATGGAGCAGAGCAATATAGCATAATTCTAGCTGAATCTAACCAGGAAGCCCCAGTCAAGACATTATCTGAATGAAACACCTCATGCAATATGCCTGAGAACACTTTCAGCACCTGTAGCTACAGATCTGTGCATATCAAGTTTGCCTTTATTTGAAGAATAATTAAATTGCTCACATTTTCCTGAAGACAGATTTCAGGGGCAATAAATTACAGGGGCCAGCAGGTAATTAGAAAGCTAAATGCTGTCCTTTCCAATTGCATTTATTTAACTAACAATCTTTTGCTTACAGGGCATTGGAAAGAAGGAAAGTGAAATCACAGCCTTTTTAAAAACATTGGGCCCATGGTGCCTGACTAGATCTGAATAGATGTAACTGTGTCCAGGCCTGGAGCCCTCAGTATAAAAAAGATGCAGAGCTCTTGGAACGAGTCCAGAGGAGGGCCACTAAGATGATCAGAGGGCTGGAGCACCTCTCCTATGAGGAAAGGCTGAGGGAACTGGGCTTGTTTAGCCTGAAGATGAGAAGGCTCAGAAGGCTCCGGGATGACCTCATTGTGGCCTTCCAGTATTTGAAGGGAGCATATAAACAGGAGGGGTAACAGCTGTTTACGAGAGTAGGTGGTGACAGGACAAGGGGGAATGGATTTAAACTGAGACAGGGGAGGTTTAGGTTAGATATTAGGAGGAAGTTTTTCACTCAGAGGGTGGTGACGCACTGGAAGAGATTGCCCAAGGAGGTTGAAGGCTATAGGGTAACCTAATTGCAGCCTTTCAGTACCCAAAGGGAGACTATGAACAGGAAGGGAGTCAACTCTTTGAAAGGGTAGATAACTGCAGGACAAGGGGAAATGGTTTTAAGTTGAGGGAGGGAAGATTTAGGTTGGATATCAGGAGGGAGTTTTTTAAAGAGAGAGTGGTGAGGTGCTGGAACAGGCTGCCCAGAGAGGTTGTAGATGCCCTGTTCATCCCCAGAAGTTGTTCAAGGCCAGATTGGATGGGGCCCTGGGCAACCTGGTCTAGTATTAAATGGGGAGGTTGGTGACCCTGCCTGTGGCAGAGGGTTTGGAACTTGATGATCCTTGAGGATTCCTTCCAACCCTGGCCATTCTGTGATTCTGTGATTCTGTTGTGGATGCCCCATCCCAGGAGGCATTCAAGGTCAGGGTGGATGTGGCTCTGGGCAGCCTGGTCTGGTGGTTGGCAATTCTGTCCATTACAGGGGGGTTGAAACTAGACGATCTTTATGGTCCTTTTCAACCCAGGCCATTCTATGATAGTATGAACACATTTTCCTTTTATTTTTTCCCATCATGCTTTGTAGCAGACCCCATTCTCAATTGGCTGTGTCTGAATCACTCTCCCCCTGACCACCACTACTACTACATGGCTGGTCTGTCTCTCCCATTCTTCAGCCAAAACATGCAATTTTTCTCTCTGTGATTTGTAAAATGTCTCAGCTCGTAATATTCTACACTAGAAGGTGAGCTTGGTTAGGAAGCCACAGGCACTGAATCTTGGATACTTCATGTACAAATACATTTGCACTAAAAGTTAGATGCTTGCATCATCCACTTTTCTAGCCTGGGGTGCTGGGTAGCCAATACGTGCAGTAGCTAAATAGCAGCCTTATTTTTTAAAGGTTACATTGCTTTTAGCTTATCTATATTATGCTGGGCATAATGTTACTGGCATTTCATGACATCAGGGTTACCTTTATTCTGACAACAGCATAGAAATACCCATGAGCTACAGCATGATTTAAGCTCTTTGTGATGGATGTACTTAAGGCAGACCAGCAGAAAACAAAGATTAAATTTCAGTCAAAGGAGAAAACTTTTTCCAGGTCTATGGCCTAAAATTCTATTCTACTTATTCTCAGTCACTTTGCTCAGCCTGATAAATGGCTTTACATATGAGGTACTCATAAGCTTTTAATGTCCTATTCATGAAGCCCTTTCTGATGAACAGAAAGAAAGCAACATAGCAGGTAGAGCATCCCTTCAGTTATGAACTAGAGGATGAAAAAATAAGTTTTTCCCTGTGTGAAACTTGGTGTTTCTTAGAGGCGCCCTAAATGATAAAGAAGTAAAAAAAGAATCATAGAATCATAGAATTGCTCAGGTAGGTGAGTTTCTGTCTTTTATCTGTGTCTCTGGGGAAAATATAATTTTAAAATATATATATGCTTTTACTTAAAATAATATTTGAACAAAATTGTGACATTGGGTCAGTTATTAGCATACTTTGGTTCAAACCAGCTCTTTCAACAACATCCAGAAAACAGCAGAAGGCCTGTAAAATTTGATGAGTGAACATTTCTGTACTCTAACTTCTAAACCGAACAACTTTTATCTGTATCTATATCTTTTATCTATACACCAGTGACAGCTTCAGATTATTCAAGCAAAAAAGAACAAACAAAACAAACAAACAAACAAAAACCTGCAGAAGAAAAGGGTGCTGTACATGACTTTCAACCTCTGTCTTCCTGCTTCAGAGATTACAGATCATCTGAGAGCCAAGGAGATCTGTGGAGATGAAGCAGGGAAATCTGGTAATAGTGTGTCACCACAGATGAAAGAATTGCTATTTGTTTTGGGATCGTACGAAATATCAACACAGACTACAAAAGCATGTCTTTCTCTGGAATTCATCAAAGCTTTTGGAAGAAACAAATAAGTCAGAGGACACTACTGAACAAGGTGAAATATGTAGTAGTCAAACCAACCACAGCTCAAACTGAGATGGAAGAAGTGAGATACTGACATGCTTTTACTAGTATGGAATGGATTTAAAATAAGCGTTTACCTACTATCAAGCTTTGAAGTGAAGCCGAAGAAGAAATTAGCTGAAGATGAGACTACAAGGAGATGTTCACTCTATTGAAATCAGTTCTGGTGGTTGAAATTGAAATGAAATTCAAGGAAATACTGACTGAAGCAACAACAGATACTCAAGGATCTTGTAAGTATCTTAAGTATCTTAAGTATCTTAGGAGGCTTTATCCAAAGGGAACACAAAGAGAATTGGGAAACACAATCTGGATTTCTGGAATGATATGATGGATAGAGAGTAATTGTAGAGAGAAAAGGTCGCACCACATTAGACAACATAAATAAACAGCAACAAAAATTATAAATAAAAGGAAATGCATGTGCCTCTTGCTCTGGCTGAGGGCATGTCACTCTGAGTGCTGTACCCTAAAATGTAAGTAAGTACTCCAAATTTATTGATGTTAGGTTAGTTCAAATGCTCAGTCATCCCTTTTTAAAAAGAGACCGTTTAGAATAGGGAAACTTAATGCTGTGTAAGGGCAGTTATGTTAAGGAGACCATTTCACTGTGTAAGAAAGGCTTTTTTTTTTTTTTGGTTCTTTGGTTTTTTTGTTTTTGTTTTTGTTTTTGTTAAGTGGGCAGGCAGTGTTAACAGGTAGCTGATTTAGCTGATTTGACATCACATGTATTGGTGACCTGCAAAGCTTGATGTAGAGAAAAAAGTGGACAGAGGAGAGAAAGCATGAAAGTTGGTTTAGCAGTTGAATGTAGACCTAAAAGCAAAGAAATTCTTAGTTCTAATTGTACTGCTCCTACCTGCTTATTGGATGCTGTTAAAGCTTAGCAAGTCTTGGGAGGTGGAGAACTATGTTTTACCATTAAGTTGATGCAATGAGGCTTTAATGAGACTGAAATTGAGTACTTCTCTGCAGAGATGGTTTAACTGTTTTAAAAGCAAATATATATAAATACACTACTGAATTTGAAAAGGAAGCTTTTAATGCCTTTCGCATGAAATCTTAAGAATGGGTCATGAAACAACTTCAATAATTATTACATTAGAGACACTTATATTTTCATATGTGCTAATGTTGCTATCAAGGGTAAATCTACATCTAATTCATAATTCCTTCTGACTGAAAAGATTAGTTTCATCTCTCTGCAGCTGATACAAACCAATGATTTCTCACCCCACAGGGGTGGGAACTTGGCAATATTTTCCTTCCTGCTTGAGTGTTAAGCCAACTCTGACATTTTATACAGTTTTAATTAAATCACTGTGATCTTTGCAGGTCACTGTTTGGTCTGACAGTGTTTTAAAGCTTAACATTCAGAAGTAAATTATTTTAACAAATGCACACAAAGATTCCGAAATGAATCCCTTCAGTGTTGAGACTGCACTGTCTGTTATCTCTGTTTTGAAATAAAACAGATGGTTCATATTGCAAATGATGCATGAATAGGACTTCCCAATGTGATGCAAATGGATCGTTGAAACTGGAATTGTGCAGATGAAAAGAGGCTGCTGTTGGTAGAAGCTTCCCAGACAAACATTGGTATTAAATATGTTCTTTAGTTATGTTTCGCCACCTTTTAAAAAATAAAGCACGTTCAGAAAAACATAGCAACACAGAAAAATGGCTGTAAGTGACTATTTCAAGGAGAATAAAACAGCTCAGTAAGTCAGCTCTTGATCCATCCTACTGGTGATTCCTGTTGTTACCTTTGGCAAGCATACTCACATAGCCTCTCTGGGCTGCAAGGTATAACTTTGGGGTCACAACCTCCTGCTGTTTATTGTCTGTCTCCCACATTCAATCCATGCATTTTTGGAGCAGACATTTATTTGCATCAGCTGGAACAACCGCTGTATTCTGCTGTAATCCAGAGATGAACAACATCTGTGGAACAATAGCGTGATGGGAACAATATCTTTCTGTGCTAGAATGACTTTCCACATGCACAGAACTGTATGGAATGGATCTGTGATCCCTTATAACAAAAACCAGCCATTTCATTTTAGCTGATCTCACTGTATTCACTGCAATGTAATTACTTGAAATAGTTTATTACTAATATTAATGAGTGAGAAATAGATCTAAATTCCCTTTCATGTTTCTCATTTAGAAAAAGGCTTGAGCTTTCAGTCTATTCCTACAGTAGTTAATACTTCTGTCCCAGTGATTAAAATGAAATATATTCTTAGGTTGAGAGTACTCTGACCAGATTTGTATACACTTTTCAGTAACTTATTCTTCCCAATGTTTCCTCTTTCAGAGGAAGAAAATTCAGATTTATCTCAAGAAAACAATATTTGAACTAATAAGCTTTTGTCCTACTAATTTTGGCATTAAAAGTGCTCAACAGCCGTCTTTCAAAATGGAGTATCCAACTGAAGGCGTTGCTAGTTTTTTTTTGTTTTGTTTTGTTTTTTTTTTAAGTTTCATTGTGTGTGATATTAGTTTTACAAAATAATTTAATGAATTATTTATTTTGGTTCTTGAGCCTGGTTGCCTACAGGTTTTGCTGATTTATGAAACATCTGGATGAGCCAGCTGCAACAGGTTCATCTGCTTTCCTTTTTTTCTGTTAAAAATCATGTTGCCTAAGAACTACACATGCTTTTGCCCAATTTACCATAGATTTGCTGAATTTCAACCTCTTTGGAGCACTCAGCTCTGAAGGAGGCCCAGCACGTGCCTTGCTAGCAAGAACCTAAGAGGACTGGGAGAAGCAAGTGTTCGCTGTCTGGGAAGGGAAGGCTCGTGCAAGGTTGAGAAAGAAGCATTTACAGAGCATGTGAAAGAAAGAAGCTATACAAATTAGAAATGATAAGGAGAACCAAATTTTTCAAGAGCTGTTAGAATTGTGTCTTTTTCTGGCCTTTGGACTTTATATGTATGTACTACATCTCTCCACAAGCTTGCTGGGGTATCCAATGCTTTTTTCAGTGTTTTTCTGACACCACTGGTACATCTGCTTGTCCCTACATGCTACGGAGTTCACCAAACTGGTGGACCCACTAGGGGTTTGCTCCTTGTCTAATAAGTCTGATCATGAAGAGGGCAATTTGGCTGTCATAGGAAGTGATGCAGGCAAAGCCTATAAAATGAAATGATCAACTATCTGTGCATGGTATCATGCCCATTCTCACAACATCTAGAATTATTCCCCTGACTTTTCAGGGCTCTTTATCTTAAACACTCCATGAAATCATTCAGCAACTAAAAGTCACTGCTTTTACTGGAGTGGGAAGAGAATGTACATTTTTGCATCCATTTGCTTGGCTCCTGGGACTTTTTCTGCTTTTAACATTCCCTGGCAATGTGTTGTGCTGAATCTGTGCCTTTGGCGGCAGCCGCTGCACAGAGGGACCATGCAGGCAGAATAAATAACAAGAGTGCTGAGAGACTTTTCTTGATACAAATGGCTGTAAGTTGGGAAGAGAGGGCATATTTCCTTAGTACACAAAAGGGCCCTACGGCTGATGCTGTAGGAAACTAATTCACTGTTGTCACTCTCTGTTCTGGGAAGAGACAGAGGAGCTTTTTCATATTCCTTTGGTTCTGCTGTGTAGTCTGCCACAGCAGTCAACATTAGTAAAACCAGCCCTGTTCTCATCTGTTCAAAATATCACTGTTATTTCAGAATGCTGATTACTCAGACAAACTACAAGGCAGAGCTGTGTGAGTTTCAAAAGCCGGGCAACAAATTGTTATGCTGAAGTGGCAATGGAATGGAAAATGGAGGCAGGGTACAAGCAACCCACTTAAGGGACCTGGAGAAGCTGTGGGGAAAAAGGGTTGTGTCTGAAAGAGAGCATTTAGGTAAACAGAACATTCAGCCAGCACTCCAGCTGCTAGACTCCGTCTAGAACACTGCATCCAGCTTTGTCCCTTCCTCAGCACAGGAAAGGCATCTACAACCAAGAGCAGAGGCCCCTGCAGTCAGGTTAGGAGCACTTGCCCTCTAAGAAGAGGCTGAGGGAGAGGGGCTTCTACAGGCAGGAGATGTGACGGCCTGCAAGGAGATAAATGAAAAGTTGGAGCCAAGCTGTTGGTAGTGGAGCAAGTCAGGCAAACAAGAGACAGTGGATTTCCAAGTTTTCACTGCACGGGAAGTCAGGCAGCAGAATAAGCTGCCCAAGGGATTTGTGCAGTCACTTTCCATCCTGGGAGGTTTCTCAAGGTCTAGCTGCATAAATCCCTGAGGAAACTGGTCTGAGATCAGAGCCAGCCTTGCTTTGAACTAGAGACCTCTTGACATTCCTTCCCACCTGAGTTACACTGTGATTCTGATTACCAGCTGCTCTGGTCACACTAGATGTTATGGCAGCCCTGCATATCTGATGGCCAACAAACACCTCAGTCATCACCTAAAACAAGCAGCCACCAGACTAACTCCAAATCACAACAGGCTAATGCTCAGGCCTCCAGGCTCTGCGTTCCTTTGTATGTATACATACATACACAAATATAAGGACACCTTGAGAAGTGACTTCTGTCACTTGATCTTTGTGTATTCAATGGAGTGACAGCAGTCTGTGGCTGCAAAGAGCCTAAAAAATGGTTCCAACCCAGAAATGTTTCCTCCTTGTAGGAAATTAGGACCATAACCTCCTGCCTGGAAGGTCACTGTCCTCTTAGGGGTAGGCTACTGTCAGGCATTCTGCAGTTTACGAACAGGAAATCTGACTATCTTGCATCAAGAGAAATAGCCAATTTCAATCATCTGGTGATGGTAAGCTAAAAAGGAAAAATGGGTTAATATAGGCAATCGCCCTTCTAGCCTGACATATGTCCCTTACAAAATAATGACAAAACTGGGACAACATTTAATTACTAAAAGTATAAGTGGAGGTAAACTGTGTGAATATTGTTTCACGACAGTCAGTATGATGTTGTTAAAAAAATAATCTTGTCAGGAAAGTCCAATTTTATTGGGAATTATGTGTCTGTTTGATAAAGACTGTTGTGCAGACATAAAAAAACGTCCATGGTTTAATGTGTTCTGTTCACTACCATTGAACAATCCAAGCTAAAAAAAAAAAAAAAAAAAAAAGCAACTGCATGGCAAGGCTGCAAAATGAGCAATTAGTGTCAATAAAGCTCAGATATGATAAATTTAGGACTTACTGAATGGCAGATTGCAAAGCTGCTGCTAATGTGAATTTTCCTCTGAATGAGTCTGTTTCTAGTGCATCCCGTGGTGGCATGTACCAGAAACAGTACTGACCAACAAATTTTATCAGTGTTCTGGAAAAAAATGTAACATTACTATTGATGTAAAATAAATCTGTGAATATCATATGCTGGTAGAATAGAAATAAAGATAAGAACAAGTAAACTTTGTGGAGTAGTAACTGGGTGCACGGAGTCTCATCAAACAAAGCTTTGGCCAGGGTACATGAGCATAAGTTGCAGGCAGTATTTATTGAGTTGGATAAGTAGTAACACCAAGAAGAGTCTGGGAGTTGCTACAGTGCAGTATAGGCTCCCACTGTCTGATGTTCTGGCAATGTAAGCAAAGATAATGCCTAGCTTCATGATCATGAGATAAATAGCAGAAGCAGGCAAGTGATTTCATTGGAACCAAAATACTAAAGGAAGTTCTGATACTTGCACCTTGAAAAATATAATGTAAAATGAAGAAGGTGCATAGATGATATAAGACCTAATGGCTGGATAAAAGTGCTATATTCTGAGAGGTCTCGATCTATGTGTTGTAAGTTCAAATGTTGGAAGCCAGACATGACTGTATTAAAGAAAATGTATTTTTTTAACCATGGGATTTGAACGTTTGAAAGAAATTACAAAAAGGGAATTATGAATCTGTCTCTGGATCTTCATCTTTGGCAAGAAGAAAATACTTTGAAAAATATGTTTTATTTAGCCAGATGTCTCTTGGTGCGGTATAGAGAAAAAATCTTTAACTAGCTGAACTTGTCTGGAAGAGAAACTTTTGCTATGTATACATAACTGTATGGGAACTGTTGAGTCAGGGCCTGAACCACTGATTGATCACCTGAGGCAAGCACTGAGTCAGCCATGGAGCACAGGTGAAGGTAATTCAGCTGTGTGACCGGAAGGGGTGGAGCCTGCCTGCACCTCTCCTAGATGCCATTTAAGGGCTGACTGCCACTGGGGATGGGTCTGTTTTTGGAGATCCTTTCTTTTGGAGTTTTCTATTGTGAGCCTAGGATATGGGTGAGTATTTAATTTTTGATTGTATCTTTCCACCACAATAATCTTTCTAACTATAAATCTGCAAAATGCTATCCTAACCATGCTCTGCTTCAAACTGTGCATTTGTTAATTGTACAATACCTATCCCAAAAGTTAGGAGCAGCAAAGCTAGTATCAGAATTGAAAAGAAGAGACACTATGACACTCTCCCTCCTATCATCCCTGAAGTCTCTTGGAAATGATCAGTGGATGGGCTTGTAAAGGTGATCCTATGATTATGTTTTTGGCTCACCTGCCTATACTACTAACCTAGCTAATGTGGGGCTGGCTTTAGCGACATTGGTTATAAGTTTTGTCTTATACTGTATAGTTATCATAGTCACAATTCTTTTTTGTAGAAGAAGAGGGCTGTATGTGTCTATTCCCTTCCTCTGATGAAAGGAGAACCATCGGAAAAATATCTTGCAGACAGAAATCAATTTCCTGAAATTTGGAGGTAGGAAACAATTTGTGAAAAAGATACGAGGCATTGTGTTTTCTCTCTGGAAGTATCCCTCTCCATATAACTGAGACTGGCCTTATTACAGCAGCTATCTCCAGCTGGTAGGAAAGTTATATATGTACTCAATAACAGCAAACATCAATGAAATGAGCCTTTAGAGGTATCCTTATACTGCTTGACTCACCTTTATTGATGTTGTGAGATGCAAACTGCATTTCTAATAGCAGCAGCTGATGGGCCTCTGTGACAGCCAGGGGAGGCTGAAACAGTACAGGAAAGGCAAATTTAAATTGTTTTTGGGTGCCCCAAAATAACCTTTCAAGGGACCAATTACAAGTAGGCAGGCAGAGCCAGTATCACTTATGATGCTACTCAGTTTTGGTTTGGAACTTCTTAACTACAACTGCTTGAGTAAAATGGGGATGGAGGTCACTTGCCTAAATGGGGGTCACCTGGGCTGCCAGGTGACCAAGGAAGGTTTCTGCTCATCACTAGAGCCCAAAGTGTGATTCTGCTCAGCCTTAAAAAGGCATCCAAAATAAGACAGAAGTATACGAATCTAAATGTGCCCTTGTCTCTCTCTGTTGTCTGTGTACGGAGCTTGCTAACAGCTCCTTAAAAGACAACTGTGCTGCAGATGTCTGCCTGTAATCAGCTAAACCAGCTCCTGGAGTTTTGTTGGGCTCTTATGCCCCAGTAAATTGCTCCCGTTCGTAGGTGCTGGGAAAAGGCTATGATGTGCTACAGTCATGCTTGTTGTATACAATGAAAAGGGGCAGATGTGGTTTTGTTGTCTTCCATGCACACAGAGGACATTTATGAAGGCTGATGAGTACTTACTACAAGATGCACATGGAATCAGTCCAGGCTCTGGCCTTTGTTAGCGATCTTTGGACATCACTTATAAGAGAGAGTAGAGGTAATTTCTGATTTTTTTTATTTTATTTTCCTGGTCACTATGAACAAGGATTTATCTGGTACTGTTAGCAAAAGATGACAGACCCATTCCTCTGGGGAGACCTCACTGTAGCCTTCCAATATTTCAGGGAGCTTATAAGCAGGAAGGAGACCAACTTTTTACATGGACAGATAGTGTGATGACAAATAGGAATGGCTTTAAACTAGAAGAAGGGAAATTTGGTTTAGATATTAGGAAGAAACTCTTTACTCAGAGGGTGATGAGATTCTAAGATTCTGTTATTCTTTGATTCCTCTTAATTAATGGAGACAAACAGAGAAAGCTGGTTTGAACTTTGTACCAGAGACACACAGATAATGTGATGGTATGGTTTTGCTATGCTTTCTGTTATAATCTGCATCACAAGTTAAGGTAGGACTGCCATATTAACAAATGAAAAATGTAATCATTGGCATTATCTGATGGCTGAAAGAGGAGCAATGAGTTATTTCCTGTAGCTGTTCAGTGGCAGTAACAGCGTCACTGGAAAGTTTGCACAGAGCTCTGTGTGCATCTGTGCTCTGTGAGAAGCAGTGCTATTTTTGAAAGCCATAAAACTAGTCAAGTGTCTTGAAAGTATTTCTTTATTTCTTTTATTGGGAAAAATATCCTCTCCTTCGGGGATGGATTGTGAAGCAGTATGACAGGAGCCAAGATTAATTCAAGATTCCTGGTGTTTGCAGTAGTCAGATAAAACTGTATTTGTAGGAGGCTATTCCCTCTTAAATTGAAGACTGCAGTTACAATGTGATAGAAAAGAAGGGAATTTGCACGTGACTAACAGCATAATCGGATACCAAACCAAGGTCCGGGACTTTCATATTTACGCATTTAAAATAAATGATTAACTACCTGGTAAGCCTTTCAGAATAACAGCAGCAATAAAAAAATTCACAGAGCATATTTTTTTATCATGTTACCTGCAGACTTTGGTGGTCAGTTATGCTGTTCAGGGCTTGAAGTGGCCTAAAAAATGTAATGTAGGAAATCAGAAGCAGGTTCCTGAGAAATTTCAAATAAAACCGGGACACCAATAATTTTTTTACATAAAATAGGGCCTTGACTTCATAATACAGAAATAATGGAGGGCCTAAGGTAAATGTTTTCTCTTTCCAAGTTTATTTTCTGCCTTACACTGAAATTCTTGCTTTCTCTAAGAACTGGTTTTATTGGCTGAGACCAAATGAAGACTTAGTTGCAAATATCCTTTTTCTGTTGTCATGTGCCACACAGAGAAGGAGATGCTGAGTGCCTAAAACTTTCTTCATTTTCTGAGACTAGGTACAGTAGATGAGAGGCAGAAGGAACCTAAGTAAATGTATTATTCCTTAGTGAGATAAGGGAATAACCTGCTATGGTCAGTAGAAAGCATCTTTTTGATAGCCCCAAACAAAAGAGGACAACTGTATCTGGCAAATACAGTGCATCTAATAAAAATGTGAATGACCCTATATTCTCTAAAGTGAGACCCAGCCAGCAGGCAATGGAGGCTACATACATGCAAATCAGCAGTGACATAAGGGATCTGTTTCTGTGAGAGTAGATGCCGGACTTGGCCATCTGACACACAAGCATGAGTGATTCTTCAATACTTTACCTTTGTGAACTGTGGGAGATGCAATGCAGCACTTGTGTATTTTAGTATTTGAGTTGATTCCCAAGTACATTTGGAGTCAATATATCACTACACATCCACAGGTAAAAAGGTAAAGCCTCTTTTCATGGGCTATTTTACTGGAGTTCCTGTTCCCAAAGCCTTACTCAGTATGATTTCCACCCCTGCCGTTTCCCCTCAGCAGATACTTCTTTCCCCCAGTATTTTCAATATCACTGCAGTGAGTTCACCAGTATGATGATATCTGAGACTACCCTGCTTTTTCATTATCTTCCTGACTGCTAGTCAGAGGAAGTTCTCACATGAAGGAGGACTTGTGAAAAGACCGTCATCTCTGTGTGCTGCTTCTGACTTGTTTCTTTTCTCACCACTGATCTTTGCTGCTCAATCTCAGTTATCTGATGAATGTAATCTGCATCTTCCCCCTGATCCTTGACTGAAGAAAGATACCTTCAAAACTGCGACTCAGCACATAGCAAGGAAGAGAGTTCCATATTACCAACCTCTTTTAAAAGCAGTACCTCTGCATGCAATACTTTCGTCCCTTTGAAATCACTCCTTCCTTTGTGATTTCAGTGACTTTTCTTTTCATCTGTCAGCCTAAACTTTGGAATCTGAGGCCTGAAAAGAACTGATACTGCTGTCACTTTTCCCCCCGCCACCGAAATTGTATGTAATTTGACCTGAAAGACTTAAGTTCATTGCTTTGGTGAAGTTTAAGTGCCTCTGGCTTGACTGCAAGTATGTGTCCATCCCCAGTGAGGTAAGAGCTTGGAGGCAGAGACCAGTGGATTCACCTCTCAGGCCCCATCTCTCTCTTTCCATTGTGAAACTCCAGAAGATCCCATGCTTGACTGAAGATGCACTCCTATGTTATGGTTCCTCACAGGTCAGTTGGGCCAAATGTCCAGCTGTCTATGTTGTATTCAAGTGTTCATTAGCACGAGTCAAATGTAAGTGCTCAGCACACTTCTCAGTTTATTTATTCTTTCCCTTCTAAAAGGGAGCTGCCACTGATATCCTTTCATGTCCTAAAAGTGCAGTCATTGTCTGCAGTTTCAAACAGTGATATTTCATTCAATACATTCCATTGGTATTTCATCCTGGGGATGGCTGTGCTTTTTGGGGTCATGTGGCTTGCAGCCAAGGTGAGCAAATTTGCTTTCCAGCTCCGCTGGCATGGTGAATCATCCATCACACTTCCATAGAGCTGGAAGTTGAATAACAAAGAACCTCCTTAGTGGGGTGCTTTGGGAACAAATTTTTCCTTGCAGAAAAGGGAGGAAAGATGCTGAAATGTGAAATGATCCTTACCGTTCCTACTAGGGTTCACAGTAGTTCGACTTTATTTTTAGATCTCTACATCTTTTGACCATTTATTATTTATCTCACAGCTTGGGAAAGGTCCCTTTTGCTCATTGCTTTCTGAACTTTCAGATAGTCAAAGACTTCAGTTCGTGCCTTTTCCTGCTTTGATTAGGTATGGTCCAATAATCCTGACAAATGCTGGCAGACTCCCAAAGCTTGACTTGCTATAAAATAAGCTTAATGCCCATTATTTTATTCCCAAGGTACTTCATGTTTCCAGACAGCTCTCAATTTCAAGTTTAAGAGGCATGAATAAGCCAACTGATTTAATTACAAAAGATATTTTGTACATAAGATTCCATTTTTCAGCTTCAGGAAGAGGGGGAAACCACCATGCCAGAAGTATGCCTGTTTGTTCATGTGGCTACCTAGCATGGGAGCAGTCTGCTCTCTCTTTAAAAATCCAGTAACAAAAATGAAAGCTTTTCAAGTGTTTTTTTTTTTTTTAAATTTGTTTCCATTTATATGATAGTTCTACCTTAAAATCTCAAGCATCTCATTTCCTCACGTGCATTTCTGGGAGCAAATACACTTCATTTTCTCTAGCAGGAGCCAAGTTCTTTTCCTCTAGCCTAGAAAAATAGCTTTGAATTTTGCTGTCAGATAGTAAGTGTGCCACATCTGCCAAAGTATGGAGGACATAACCCAGGATGAATTCAGAAGATGTTATATTTTCTGATTCATATGATCTGTATGAAAGAAAGATGGTTTGTAGTTTGTGCTAAGCCACTAGAAAGCCCTCTGAAGGAGATTTACTTCACTTTTCCTCCTTGGTCTTCTACTAGACAGTACAAATTTAGTTTAGTATCTGCCTATCTTGAAAGAGTAGCACTTTGAAGCCACACACAGAAAGCCAGGAGAATTCAAACACTCTTTTTTTTTTTTTTTTTTTTTTTCTTCCTCACAGCAGACTCTTCTCTGATTACATGCACTGAGTGTCTACTGAGTTGAGTGGATGAAGTGCTTGGACATACAGTCTGATTTTTGGGTGGTCTTATGTGAAGCTGGGAGTTGGACTAGATCCTTATGGGTCCCTTCCAACTTGGGATATTCTGTGATTCCATGAAAACCAGAAGAAATATATAATTTGAGGGAACAGTGAAGAAGGAGCAATGTTAGGCTAAGGAACACCCCCACTCCCTTTGTCCTTGCCAGTAGTTCTTCATCTTCGTAGCCTGGAATAGCACACAATGAACCAATGTGCTTTTTACATGTTGCTTTCACTTCCCTCTCTTTAATTTGTTGGAGTCTAAAAAAAAAAAAACCAAACACCCACCTGTGTCAAATGAGCATAGACAGAGTTCATCTTCGCCAGAGGGAGGATGGGAAAGCCCGTTTCCTACTTTGTGCAAAGAGATGCAACCCTGTAGCAGCTGTGCTGCTCCCATACACACCTCTGTAATGATATCTTTCTTCAGACCCCTCAGCCTGTCTGTGCTGGTGGCCACCATAGCCCACCCATGGCGTTAACAATGGAAGGATGGCCATTCAGCTCCTGCCATGTCACCTTCAGAGCTGCTGATATTCCAAGCTCTCTTCCTACCTCCTGCTGGTACTGACCTCTGGGGCATCCCTCTTCTTGCAGAGATGCTTTCCCTGCAGGTGCACCACCTGCCTTTCCTCCATCTCACCCAGAATACCCCCCTCTCTCAGCAACCCCCAGTCCCAGGCTGAGGAATGTAGGACAAAAAGGGAGGACTGTAACTACAAAGGGTTTATCTGTGACGCTTCTCTAACAGAATCCTAATCCTTTGGGCAACTTCTTGATGCATTTTCCCCATGGACAGAAGTTTTCAGTTAGGTTGAAAGAACATCATTTTTTCATTAAGTGAATTGGTTTTACTACCAAAGCTAAAGAGGTGACAAATGAATGACATCTGTTATTTTCCTCCCCTGCATAATTCCCAAATGTTTAGATGCTCTGAGTGCAGAAGCCAGCAGGAAAGGGGGCAGGGAAACTAAGCAGTGCTATGAAAAATGAAAATGATCTAGATATAGAACATTGGAGTATAATTGAAAGCAGCTGCACTTTTTAATTTAATACCCACCCTAGATACAAAATGAAAACAGTAGCTTTTGTAATGTAATAAAGCCTTTAAAAACCCTCCAATCTTAGAGTGAGAAGTTAGATACAGCTCAAATCTGACAATGGTCTCTGAAGGACGGTAGCAGAGTCGCCTGACAAATGCCAAGTGATACTATATCCTAATGTTTCTTAAAAAATCCAGTATTAAAAAGCTAAACACTGAAAAAGTTAAATAAAAGTGTCCAAAATGATCTGAACAAGCAAATATTAAAATTTTGTGATGTCAGGACAGTAGATTAACTGTGTATAAAACTGAAACGTATGTTTAAAAAGATAAAACACCTTAAAGACGAAATGAAATTAAATAAAAACAACAACAACAAAAACAGAAAAGATGACAATGAAACTCACCTCTCTACTGTCCATCCCCAGTGGTGGACATAAATGTCCAAAGCACATGCCCTGGAAATGCAACAGTCTGTCCTGTAAAACAAAGTAATGAACTAGACCTGGAAGATAGTACCAACAAAGACACTATATCCATATTTCAAATGATTTTATGACTGATCATGATAGATCCTTTTCTGGCTATAAGGACTGGTATAAAAAAGGAATAATTTTATTTCATTTTCCCTGAGTATGCAGAAAACAAGTCAATCAAGCATAGATAATATTGTTGGAAAGTGTCTTTTCTGAATATTCAATAGGTCATATCTTTAGCCTGTGTGTATCAGCATGGCATCACTGTTTTTAAATTAATTGAGAATCTGGCTCAATATACTAATGGCTCTGTTTTTTAATTATTGATATTTCCTTTTCTCTTTTCATAGATGTTCATACATATTCTAACAAACAAATCCCCCAAAGAGCTGTTATAAACCTGTGGGCAAAAACAATATTCCCTCTCATGGAAAAAATATCAGAATGGTATTAGAGAGTTCCAGAAGCAATTCAGCCTATTTTTGATGTTTCTTTTTTTATATTACTTTTTTTTTTTTTTTTAATGAAGGTTTAAGGCATGATTTATTTTAGCATCTTGGCCAGGTTGTTTGTGACTCATTTTGAATCCCAAATTCTATGCATGCATGCCTCTGCATACTAAACAAAATCCAGTTAATACTATTTAAAATCTTTTCCAAATACCAGAGGAAAATAGGAGTGCTAACTTGTATTAGTTATCTCAGAGTAAGTTTCTGTCTAATTCTTTACTTGGTTTCTTCCATTAATCATAACTGTTTTTTTTGTTTGTTTGTTTCTCCAAACATAATCTAAATATAAACTGCTGTGCTTGGTTACCTCAGGCGAGAAATCAGGGATGGAATGTATGTGTTGCCATATTTCTTAACCAGAAACCAATCACTTGATATGTTCCTGTCCATCTCATTACATCTTCTGAGACCTGAGGCCATGCCCCCCAGTATGCCCAGAAACCTGCATGTTTGGAGGCCTTAGCAGCTATACCTAGGAAGAAATTCTTTTTATTATTTCATTGGGTATTGAAGCTTACCTCAAAGATCCACAAAATTCATCTTTCTTTCCAATTTATTACCTACTTACCTACTGGCTGCATCCTGATTCTCTTGTCCTTCAATCCACTGGAAATTCTTCTGCTCTTAATGAGGTGTCAAAAGTGATTGATAGTGCCTCTGTAATTATCTCAGCCTGCTCTTTAAGAACATTCAGGTAAGACTATCTGTCCTTGCTCATATATGAACATTTAGTTTGTGATCATCGTTTTTTCCATTCCTTTTCACAGGTCTAAACAACTGCTTCCTTAATTATTATCTCACTTTCTCACCAACTGGATTGAAAGCATAGCTCCAAATGCAAAGCAATAAATTTATGCTTGCACATACCTTGCTTGTGAAGCCTCAGTAAGGTCAGTGACAAGTGCAGGATATAAATCAGAGCATGCATTAGCCTTAGAGAGATGTATTCTTGTATGCTTCAATCTATTACTCTCATTTAACATGTCTGGGTCCCAAATTAGCTTTGAATCCTGTACTTTCATCTGATGTGCCAGTCTGCAGGCCAGGTTTCTGTATCAGCAGCCAGTCTAACCTCTGATGGATGTAGTTTTTCTCCTGAAGGGTTTTGTTTGAAGTCCATGCACAAACCAGATGGTAAGACAGACTTACAAACTATGACTTTAATTTTGTGTGGATGGAATGCTTTAGAGAACTGAATTTGCAATGAAAAGATAACATTATTTGCTTTTGAGGTAGGTAGAGAAATTATATCCATTTATTCAGATTACAGCACCTGGGAAAACATGATTACAAATTAAGTTGGTGGCAGGAGTGGGGCTGATAACACTCATTTTCAGTGAAAAAGAAATTTAAGGAAATGTTGTTACATAGGATATCAGAAAATTTGTTGTGGGTTTCATCTTCATAAGAGAGTGGTAGAAATTCAAACAGACAAATCCATTTACTTCAGTTTCCCTTGGCTAGGTAAGAAACTTAGGACTACATTACTTTTTTTCACTAAATATTTGAAAGCGCTAATTGCCACTTATCTCAAGTGACTGAAAAATTAAGATGTTAAGCTGAGCAGGGAAAATAACATGAAGTAATTTTACTAAGCATCAAGTTTATTTCTTAGGAACACACTAGGATTCTTTCAATAGATTTTAGAGCACAGAACTGTCCGTACAAACTCTGTCCACGCATAGACATACCAACATCTGCAGAGAATTTTTCATTCTGCCATTAGAGAGAAGGCTTCACTGACTATGTCTATCCCAAGATGCACACTCTCATGTATTTGAAAGAAGGCTCATCACACCCAGTTTTAAACTTTTACAACATAGACGTCTATAATAAAGAGCTCACTGTAGACAGTCACTGAGGCATCATTTCCAGAAGAGGAGGAATCATGCCCTAAAGCAACTCTTTCTCTCCTACTTGGTAGATAACTCCTTTTGGTCAAAGAATCCCTTCAGAGCTTTCCTTTTCTGCATTTATGTGGGCTGGATCTAAAATTCAGGCTGATATAAAGACGGGATTTTCTTGGGTTGTTTCAGAAACCTAGTCAGGGTCAGAGGAGACATTTGGATAGAAGGCTAATGGTCTTTTTTTATTATCTTACCTGGAGGGAGAAAGGAGTGGTAACACAGCTGTTGGCATCTTGCAGCTACTCTAAAATACTACTACAGTACATCCCGTTGTTTCTTGTGATTCAAGCATAATGAAATGTGCAAAAGAGTTTACTACACTACATCCTTTTTAAGACCTATTTTTTGCAGTTCAGATGCAGTGTATCAGGGCTACAGTTTCACTGCCGTCATTATTTTTTTCATAAATTCAACCACATCATTCAGCAATTATGTTTCCTGATTTGGATTCCTGAGAGTTTTCGAGGTTCTTGCAGTCTACCAGCTAATGTCCATACCTAAATATGTTCTTCTAGCCACTGGAACTGATCATTGTGTGCCCCATATTTCTCCTTGAGGCACACCCAATCTAGTTATTCTAATCAGAACAGATGATCTCTGCAGCTATTTTAACTACCTAGTCAGTAGGAAGAGAAGGCTTTCACATTGGCACCAATGTGGATTTTGTACATACCAGTTTTTTTTTTTGCTCCAGGAACTGGAAAAAGCACATCAAACTACTGTTGTTGCTTGGATGTATGCCATGCTCAAGAAAATTTTGCTGTTATGCATTAGCAGGGTGACATGGTCAAAATGATCAGCTTCCAGTTTGGCAGTTTTTGTTATGATGTCGATGAGCTTTATAATAGTTATCATTGCCTAAAACATAAATGCACGTACTAGACACAGAATAGGAGTGGTTAGATGATATTGAGCACATTCAGTGATATCATTATGTATAAAAAAAAAAAGCAAAAGTATTCTGTTCACTTCAAGCCAAGCCTAAGAAAATGCACAAGCGAGATTTGACCTTGTGGTTTTTGAAATGATCATGGAAACTGAGTGCTCATTCCATCTGAGAACAAGCATGGAGAGCCAGTACAGATTAAATAGGTGCTTGCTATATCTTCAACAGAGGTGAGAGTTTTCTGGAGTATTTTAGCCAACAAGGCCAAATTGTTAAAAACTGAAGAAATCACAACTAGGAAGAAAAGATACAGTCTCATAAGTGCACAATAAATTCTCCAGTGGTTTTATACTCAATTTGAAAGAACTACAAACTACCACCTACTTGCCACTGGCCATAACATCCATTCAGTGGGGACCTGCAGTATGATAGCTAATGAGGTGCTGATGATATATTCAGCAAGCACCAACTCACTGAATGTGAGCTTCCAGATCTTCCTGCACTGAGACCATCTGCCCAGGGCACAGCTCTGCCACCTGCCTTTGAGAATCCCTTTGGCCTCTGCAGCTCAGTGGAGAAGTTTCCTGGCACTTCCTGTGCTGAAGTCCTCTGTGAGTAATTAGTCTATATAGATATATTTTGAGGTGAAAACACTGAGCTTCCTCTCTGTTAATTGCAGAATGTTTAGCTTTTGGCAGACTGTTGTTGCAAAACAGGCTTTGGAAGCATTAGCATTAGAGTAAATAGCACTAAAAAGGCAAGAATGTTACCCTGAAAAAACAGCATGTTATTCAGCTGTCCGTGTGACTGAAATGTTTGACTTCAACGCTTTCTTGTTTTAATTAAACATGCCCCATTCTTTCTTTCAGAAAGAGAATTTCAGTTCAGAAGCATAATGATAAAGAAAAATTAATTATTCAGATTTACTGAGGACAAAGAAAGATTTCTTTCTCAGTCAATTTACAGTCAGTCTGTCAGGGCCTCTTGGAAAAGAAACCTGAGTGGGTAATTAACAGGAATTACAGCAACACCAGTGATGAGAGCTCAAAATGCCAGAAGCATAAATGTTCTTCAGGTGCTTTCATTGTCCAGAACGCTAGAAAATGAGAGCAGTGCCCTTTTTTCTCCAGGAACTCAAAGTGAAACATTTATCTTTACAACATAACTCATGCCAATCTTACTCTCAAGTCCTAATCTTAGGCACATTAAAATGAATAAGGTCTTTTTGTCCATATCAGTGAGTGCTTCATCAGACCCTCTGCTCTGAGGAATGGATTTTTAGGAGAGAGCCGCTCTTCCTTGTTGAGATACGTGGCTTTACTTTTGGACGTAGAGATTTCTAGTGCTAGTGGGAGGTGACTACTTGAACTACATATCTTTCTTCAAGACCACGTTTCCAGTGTGTTTCCTCATTAAGTATGGAGAGGGCCTCTGTTTTTAACAGGACAGTGGTTTTTAGTGTAATTGGGTATCTGCTGTGTTGGAAGTTGCACGTAGAAAGGATATAAAATTATAAAAAATATTAATAAAAAATTCACAATCAAAATCATAATTCTGTGACAATGTTGAGAAACAGATATTTCAATTCAACATTCCTAACGTGCCAAAATCAGTGTCAAGTCATGGAATAAGGCTTTATACCCATTACTACTCTTCTATTCTTATTTGCCTTGAAGTCCGTTACCATGGTATTAGATGCTCATTTCATTGTGGTATCTTAAGGATTCACACACGCAAAATTCATGGGAACAATACTTTATTGTTAAAGTGAGGTAGAATCAAAGACAAAGGAAATTGATATCCTTATTTTGATCATGGTAAAATATAGACTAAGTGCTCATATGGAGAACTCTGAATCTTGAATAGCCTGCTATTATGCAAATTATGCATACTTCTGGGGGAGAGTTTCTGTTTCTTGAACTGTAAATGTCTTTGTGCATACGGAATCACCACTACTAAATCTGATTATTGGAAATATATTTAAAACCAAATCACTTGAGTGATTCTGGTTTTATTCTTGTATAGATGCATCAGCAGATGTTTATTTTTAAGATGAATTATAGTAATTTAAGAAAGGAAAAAAAGACACTGCACAAATAAAGCCATATATGACAGACAATGAATTATATTAGAAAATGTCAAATGATCAATTCTGCATATGTGCCCAAGACTCCAAATACCTATTCAGATATTAATCAACTACTCCGTACAGGAGACTTTTGGCTCTTGGCTGTTATGTTTGGTTATACAAACTTGGTAACTCAAAAAGAATGTTTTTGAGGGTCAGATGCTGACTGCTTTCACAGTCCTGTCACAAGCAGACAGCCTTAATGAAGACAGAGACCAGAGCCACCTCTAGGGCTGTTCCTCACTCTGCTGGCATCTGGTCATGTGTAGTTGGCAGCCACCTTGTGAATCAAGTGGCTTCTGTCATCCCTTTCAAGAAACGCTTAAACCAAAGATTAGAATGGAAAGTCAGCCCTTTGTATTCACTCCTGGTGCTAAGGATACCTCTTGGAGTTAGGCAATACTTGGCTTTCCAGTAAACACTCTTTTAAACATCATCATTTTTCACCCAGCAAAGGTTACTGAAGTAATATGCATGCAGAGGAAGATAGGATCTTACAATTAATCGCCTCATATAAAATGAAAAGTCTCCTCCTTACGCACAAGAGGATTTTAGCCTTGTCAGGGTCAATCCATAGGTCTCTCATTAGCATTTTTTTGTTCAATTCTTTCAAGGAATTACTGAACCTACATAGGGTAATCTAGTTAAATAAAGAAATAGTGTAATAAGAAGTCATTACACAGGGAAGGAAAGACAAAAAAAGCAGTGACAGGAACTCAGTAAATATGAGGATATAAATAAAAGGACAGGTGCTATCTTCAGTCGTATAATGTGACAGGGACTCAGTAATTGACCTAAAAATAGAGGTGACTAGAAGAAAACACTCTGAAAAGCTCAGTAGAGGCCGTAACCTCAGCTGGTGTAATTCAACATACTTCCACAGAAATCAGCACAGAAGTGAATCACTACAGCATAATAATAAGGACTTATACACTTATGGAAGTGGCAAAAATAGCACTTGTCAGAAAAAATTACTCAAAGCTACAGAAAAATGCTTATTGATATAGACCACGTTCTGTGAACAGAGCTGTGATTACTATGTTATGCTTACAGTAAAGGCAAGCAATGCATAGACCAGGTTAATTTTAAATACACGTTAAGCAAGAAACATTTGGTAACTATGATACAGATGGTAACAATCCTAAAAAAGAAGGGATCATGTTTATATTTTCCTCTATGACAGTATTTTTGGAATGACAATGGGTAAATCAGAACAAATACTTAAGTGGATGATTCTCAGTTGGATATATATCTGATCAGATTTCAAACTTCGTCAATTTTTGCCTTGGATATAATTATCCCAGGCTGTGGAGAATTGCTGAAGTAAAATTGCTTATCAGAGGCAACTGCTGATTTTAAAAGAGAGACATTTCACATCAATCTATAGACAAAAGGATGCTGAAAGTCCATTTCAGATGATCTAAATCTGAATTTCATTTCTTTTGCTTTGAAATGAGATATTAGATCTCGGTTTTATTCCGTTTCAAAACTGAACTGCTCAGCTGCTTTTGGATCCCATCCTGGACAATCTCACTGTTGTGAAACCTCGAGAGAGAATAGATGAAGCAATACTAGTTTTCTCTTTTGGTAGATTTTTTTTTTTCCCATTTGAATAAAAATGTTTCATAAAGTATGAGAAATTCAGCTCCTAAAGGAGTAAACAGGAGGAGAAGCATGCTTTCTGCCTCTCATGCTAGCCAAGAATACTGCTAAATCTGTGGTTTAATCGCTGACATTTTATGCAACAGTCTATAATTAAAAGCAGAGTTTTCACCCTAAATGCATCTTATGCAAGCAACATATGTTTTGTGCAATTCAACTTAACTGCTCTGAGTGACTGAAGAAGTAACTTCATTCCTGAGACCTGAGACTGGGCTGTTTCCTTACGATGCTGCTATGTTTCAGGAAGCCAAGCTCAGCATTACCCTTGCCACCATTATAGAGAGGGAGATGCCCTTGTTGTTGCAAATCACTGTAGCGCTGTGAACTTTCACAGTGCTGCACAGATTCCACACCCTGTGACTGTGAGTCCCACTTAAGCAGTCTCATTTGACTGCTAAGACTCCATGCCTCATGAGGATAAATGTATCTAGAAGTGGTTTTATCCCAGAGTAGCTAAATGCAAAATGCTGTAGCAGACTCAGCTCCTCAGATGCCTTTCTGGGTCATTGCATCCATTTTGCACATTCAAAGGTGATCATCCTTCTATGAACCATTTCAGAATGGCATACTTTAACACAATGGAGGAATGATAAATGATAGAAAATGCTCTATTTTCTGTTACAATAATTCTGCCCGAGCTAACTTGATAGCACAAAAAATCACACAGTTCAATACAAACTTTTAATAGTTTTGAAAATGTACTCACAAAATAGAATTTCAGCTTTCCTGAAGACGAATGAAAGCTGTACGGGTGTATTATTTCTAAAAGATTAGCTTAGCCAGAAAGGGTTATGGAAGCATTATGGTTACTGGCTTTAAATAGAAGCCAACAAATTTTTAAACCAATTAAACCAACAGATTTTCATTATTTGCAGTTGAATAGGCTAAAGTGAAATAAAACTAACATGCATGCCTTTAGGTTACAAGATAATTTCTCAGAAGAGCAGTGGAGTAACATACAGTACAGTTTTCTTCAAGCAGCAGAACCAAAAAAAAAAAAATAATAATAATAAAATAAAGCAAGCAAATTTCAGAAACAGTCAGAACTATCTGGAACATCAGCTTCTTCAGAAAAAGAAAATGCTGATATATATTTTTTTCCACATAATTTTGAATGAGCTCTCCTCAAGTGCCTAGAAATCTCTTTTAAGAAACTTGACACCATATTGATTTTTTTTGCTGCATCATCATGAAACACCACATAATAGGATAATACAATAATAACATTTCTTGTAATATTTCTTCTTTGGTTGGTCTTGTCCAGAAATGTCCTAAGGATTTTTAAAATGTTTTCTATTTTACCTGAAATACTTCACTGAGCCTACCTGTGACCCAACTAGTCACCCATCAAATGTGTCATCAGCTGTCATCACTGCAAAGCTCACAGGATAGTGCCAAGTGAAAAGTCTGATGTGGAGCAAAAATATATTGATGCTTTGATTATTTGTATTTAAGCATTTTATGCATTTCTGAAACCACAAAGATAGACACATGTTTTGTCACCACAGTTTCTTGTACTAGATCCTATTAATATAGCACTTTGTTCAAGTCTTGTCTAAAGTGAGCAAGTACATACATGTATGAGTATAGTCTGCCTTCTTTTCACAAGAGTCTTCTTGCTACCTGATGGAAATCATAAAATAATAAAGTTTGGAAAAGACCTCTAAGATCATCTCATTCATCACCACCATATCCCTAAATTATGTCCCTCAGTTCCACACCTAGACATTTCTTGGAGACCTCCAGGGACAGTGACTCTACCACCTCCCTGGGCAGCCTGCTCCAATGGCTCACAACTTTTCTGAGAAGAAATGTTTCATAACAGCCAATCTGAACCTCCCGTGATGCAACTTGAGGCCATTCCCTCCCAGCCTATCACTGTTCCCTGGAAGAAGTGGCCGATCCCCACCTCACCACAACCTCCTATCAGGCAGTTGTAGAGAGCGATCAGGTCTCCCCTGAGCCTCCACCAGACTGAACAATCCCAGTTCACTTAGTTGCTCCCTTTAAGACTTGTGCTCCAGATCTTCACAGCTTTGTTGTAGTTAGGGGCCCAAAACACAGCACTTGAGATGTGGCCTCACCAGTGCCAAGTACAGACTATGAATACAGAGTACAAACGCTGCTTTTAACTTTGTAAGCATATGGGGGATGTGCTGAGGATCAAATAGAGGCATAGAAATGCTAGGGAAGCCTCACAGTAGTATGTTTCTCTCCTGGTAGAGGCAGGTACATCCAAGACTCTGCAGTACCAAGATTGCAGAGCAAATCTGCAGCAGTGCATTATCTATCAGCAAATCTGTGCAAACATGCTTGGTTAATAAAGGGAAAATTCTTTCCGACCATTTTGTGAAAAAAAAACATCACAGCCAGATTGTTTGAAGTCCCACTTATTTCATATTTACCAATCTGTGCGTTCTCCATTTTGACAGAAAATACTGTCTTCAATATTGACACTGGCAAAGTGGCCAGTAGAGTTGGTGTTGTTTTGAGACACGTTTTTTAAAACAAGTACTTGATTAGTTAACAGTGCTCCATACTGCCAGTATCAGTGCTGAGATCATGATGAATACTATTTGCTCTCAAAAGCTGAAAACACTGCATTTTTTTAAACAACTACAGCATTGTTTCAGATGTGATGATATAAGGCCTCTGGCAAGGTACGTGGGAGGAGCTGACATGTTTTTGTAGGCCAGTTGACATAACTGGGAGACAAACAAACAACAATTTCTGCTGCTTTTGCAGTTTGCAGAAGTTTGTCTGTCTGTTGGTTTTCTTCCCCTATTTTTTTTCTTCTCAGTTATATCCCTAAGTTGAATAAATGACAGTACCTTCCCACTTTGAGAACAGGCACACTAGCAAGGGAGAGAAAGTGTGAATATGCTTGAAGACTTAGAAAAGTGAAAGATTTTGACAACTTAATTCAAAACCAATGAACTAAGCGGAAATCTTTGCATTAACTTAAGTACATGGGAGATGATCAAGGACATATTGCATTCCCTTTTATGTAAAGTTTTGCACTTGCTTTGCTGAGATGAACACCTGTTGCCAGCAATGGAGTACCTTCACAGATGTTCCCAATATTCATAGATTTTAGCTGAGGGAAAAGAGTTTAGATAGGTGGTTACATTAGGGGACTATGTAAACATAGTTTGTCTTAAACCTAAGATTCTGTTGTGGAGTGTAGGCTTTCTTCTGTTTTCCCAACCTTTTTTCCCATGATAACTGCAAACACAAGAGGAAGGTGAAATAGGAGAATCATATACTGTACACCAACAAGCCTCAGAAGTTTGTCTCGGAACAAACAAGCCATTCTGTCATCAGCTGCTTTTGAAGAGCTTGCAGATAGGCAAATTTATCTTCATGATGAATGTGATATGCAAAATGGAAGCATTTCAGTATGTGACATACTTCTAAAGCTAAATATTCCTGGCCGACTGGTTAATTCAGACTCCATTAAGTTATGATCTGACACCAAGACCTGTGGTTGCAATGAGTGACCAAGTATCCAAATACTCTGAACCCTTAACCCTTGTTGAGACATTCAAGTAAATGTAGAGACAGTCTGGAGACAGTCCTTGAAAATACAATCAAAAAGCAGTGTCCTCTCCTTAAAAGTGGACATTAACAAGCTGCCTACCTTTTAGAAGGTACGTCTTGCTAGGTCTTGTTCTCACAATGTTGCAGCTTCTCTTAATCACATGCATAGAAGATACATTTATTACATCTCATTTAGAAAACAACATCCTCATTGTGGATTTGAATTAATAGATGAAGAAGAGCTTGGATTTGCACGTATCTTCAGAGCACTCCCAGTACCTCAGCCCCTGCTGGGTCTTGTCATTGCTCTGTACTCTATCTACAAGATCCAATCTCACATTCAGCAACACAGGAAAAAACAAACCAAAGTGAAAAGGGAAGAAGTGTTTGACACAAACACCCTGGCACTGGTGATCCAAGAGAATAAATACATGAGCACTGTATCAGCCCCATGCATGATGGGGGTCCAGGCAGTAAGGCAGAAGCAACATGAGCTCTTGCTGATAACCAGGTTGATGAACTGGCTGGCGGACTGCCTTTGTGTGGCCCTGCATATTGTCTGTGCCCCACTTGTAGCTAGAAAAAGCGGCTCTTAGCTGACAATTCCTGTCCACTGACAGGAATATCACCATAAATTTCACTCAGTAACTGTGACTGCTGTAGCTCCTGGGTGCAGCGCACATAGAAAGTACCCTGGGATTCGCTTCACTCTTCCAGGCTACTCTGCACTTTTGAAATGAAGACTTGCTTTTATTATTTAAAAGAATGCTGCTTTGGATTCTGTCTTTTACTTTCTTCATTAACAGACATTTCTAAACTTAGGATCATTATTATGAAGATCCTAAAGGAACATTTCTCAAGGCAAGTTGTTAATCCCACTGACTTCCAGAACAATCTGAATAATCCAGCTCTGAGTCTCCTTATTAAGGCCAGATTTATAAAGTCTTAATCAAATTCTTGTTTGAGACTTTGTAAATCTGGTCTTAATTCAGATACTTAGAGCTGGAACACAGATCCACTCAAACTTTGGGAAATTAAAAAAAATTAAAGCAGCAGATGAAGCCTGTCCACCAAATATTTCTTCCACTGTAGCTGATATGAGAGAACATACGTATTATGTATGGATGGAGCTTGTCTCCCTCATGTATTTGGTGGATAAATTACAGCTGTTGTATAGAGAATGGATGAATTGTATAAAGCTAAAATCCTCCTTCTTTTATCTTACTTTTACCTTAGACCTATCTGAAATATCTTGAGTGTAGTCTTTCAGTCTTTCCCATCCCTCATAAAGGATATTTATTTTGAGTTCTTCCACCTCCTTGAAGAAGCACGATTGTTATTAAAAACTTCAAGATCTCTTTTATCTGAGGTTAAATAGTCACTGAGAAGAATTACGCGCTATCACAGCTTGAATTAAAAACCTTTTCCAGTCTCTTATTTAATATAATCTCAGTTGGCTGTGGCAATTTACCACTTCACTATTTCTCCAGACACTGTAAACTTTTGCAGTTCTTCAATTTCAAAAGTGAAAAACAGGCAAGGGAGAAGGAAAATAAAACTGAGCCATCTGTTTCCTGAACACCTCTCCAGGCGTCTTTCATACATCTTTTCCTTTACGGGTGACCTTTACAAAGGTACATTTGTCTAAAAGTTGAGCAACAGTCCTGTACTTCATCTAGATGTTCACAGTCCTTGTTAACATCACGCACCCCAGCAGACAGCTATCACATCCACAACATTCCCGTTTAAGATGATAAGGTCCAGGGAGAGGCAGGCAGCAGGTGACAATGGCCTATATTTACAGTCCTTGATTATATTTCATGGAATTATAGTGATAACAGCCCTGGAGAAATTCTCATTTCCTTGACAATGATAAGGATCACAGGTAGAGTTGGCAACTGTATCTTAAAGAAGTTATGTATGCCTGCAAAACAAGGTCAGTTTTAAAGGCAAAATGATTGTTTGTAAACTATTCCTCTTAAATTCCTCATAGGAGCAAAAGACATAATATTGGAGTTGTAATCACTGGTGATAATTCACCTCTGGTTCAGAAGTACAGTTTTTAATCTAAGCCAAAGCCTGATACTTATATTTTAAAGTTGTGTAATTCTTCTAAATCATGTTAGATTAGTAAGGTACTTTCAGAAGGCTAGGGAAGTATGTCCTCAGTCAACTGAAAAACATTTGCCTTTTAGCATGAAAGACACAGCACCAATTTTAGAAACTTGCTAATCAGACCCTGTTTACTAACAATTAACATGAATTGTAAAACATTTTCAGGGAAGATTTAGCTGTAACAACATGCTAGGAGGGGATGAGAGAGTAAGAAACTGAGAGAAAAATATCAGAAAATACAGTTAGTACAAGTCATTTTGCATTAACAAGATACCACTCACCCTGCCAAGTACAAAACTATTCACACACATGCAAATATATATGTATGTATATTCAGGTAGATTAATTATTCCACTGCCAGATTTCCAAAGGAGAAATAAATAGCAAAACTAGTATGGTCATAATAGACCTACTAATAGGCATAATACTATATACATAATATAATAATACATAATAATAATAGACTTCTCACTGTGCCTCTGTCTTTGCAGTATGCTGTCATGCTTTTACAAGAAGTAGAGACTTGGGACTTTTATTTGTCCCTAGTACTTTCTAGTTAGATTATAACTAACTTGTACTAGCCTTGCTTAATTGGCCTTGCAGTGCAAATGACATTTTTAATATTGTAATGATTCCTCTAAGGAAAAAAAAAAACACCAACCCACAAAATTCCTGTTGGCCTCCACAGCCTTTGGACTACAAGCCAGGAGTACTGCTGCCTTTAAGTCAGGAAAAGAGTTCACATAGGTGCTCCTTATCCTTCTAATGACTGATGAAATTCTAAGACTTTTCAGTATTCACTGGAGATTATAATTATAATGAGATTCTCTTTGTTATCAATCAAGCCTTGAAGCTCTCAACATTTGAGGGGAAGCACAAGTCTCTATTCTTTTTCTATTTAGCTGATCGTTAAAGTTTATGCTGAAAGAAGCTTGTGCGAACTCAAGCTCTAGTAACGGTATATTTTCCCCTAACGAGAATTCATAAGCACAACTGAAGTAGGAACAACAGCTTCAAACCAGCTGAGCCAAATATTCCCCCCAGATTACCTCAGCTATCTTTCCTTCATGCTTGGTGAAGATGCTAGCAGTTAGAAATGTGTCCTTTATGAGGACTTTCCCCATGATAAATGAGAATAGCACCTTTGATTTTAGTGGAAATACATTAAAATTCTATACATAAGAATCTGACCCTCTACTCTTTTTCCTTACATCTAGGAAAACAGCACAGTAAGAGCAGGTAGTCTCCCTTTTTAAAAGAACAGCTAAAGAAGGGAGAAGCATGAAAGGGATGATTTGATTTGTATAGCCTGTTCCCTCCTTCACTACATCTTCTCTGCATTTGCAAAGACAGATATAGCTGGTTTAAATGCCCTTATGTGGGAGAGCAGAGCAGGGACATTATTTACAATTCACTGCCTGGAAAGAGAAATATATCTCTTCTTCAGAGTAGATGGGGGTCAGGCAGGAAAGAGCCAAGCCTTAGCCAAGAGGCTGTGGTGGCAATGTGGCTGGTCTGACTGACTCAGCAGCCACCACGGAGGCTAGCACATCATCCCCACCAGTCTGCTGATTGGGATCCAGCCTTGCAGTGGGTATAAGCATGTCTGGCAGAGGGATATATCCTTCTGACCCAGGTTTGCATTCCAAGGAGGCCTCAGAGCCTGCCGCTGAAGAGAAACTCCTTAGCTGGGATAGGTGAGACTGGGCAACTAATCTCTTCCATGGGAAGCATGGGCATCCTGGTATCCCTCCCTACCCAGCACAAACAGAAACAATGGCAGTGGTGTTATGGAAGGTAGAAAACAAGTCACAGCATCACCAATGAATGCTCCCTGAATGAAAAATCCTCACACAGAGCATCCTTATCAGGTATTCCTTCCCTCTCTGCAGATAGTTGGACTTCTCCCATTTGCACACTACTGGGTTACAGAGCTGTCCTGACTTTTCCAGTAACTCTCCTAACCTCCTCCATCTATTCAGATCCTTCTTCATCCATACCAGTTGCTCCTCTCTCCCTGCAAGCAAAGGGATCAGATTCCCACCACTCCGACCCTGCCCACTGCTTGATCACTCCATTCTCATAGAAGATGAAGTCTATGCACGGAAACACAATGTCTGACAAACAAGCAGATATGTTGCCATGCCATTTTGCCATTAAAATAGCAAAGTGCAACTGTCAGACATACTAGGTTGCTCAGAGGCAGGTGCCCCACGGTTTGGGCATGGAGGACATGGCTGACTCCTTGCCCTGGGGAAGTGGCCCCAAGCAAAAGCAGCTTGGCAGACTCAGACATGACACAGAACATGCAGCAATTAAGTGTGTCTTTGGTATGGAAGTGATAAGTAATCATTTAATTACTGTGCTTTCCTTTTTACAGAAAAAGTTCCAGTGTTAGGCCACTAAGAAAAGAGAAGACTTTTAAAATGATCAGGAACCTTTTGTATCAATACTGGAGTAACACAATCATGGTGAACATACTGTCCTTCTCCCCATCCAAACCTACACGCTTGTGGATAGCTTCCCTGGGATGGTTCCCTTGCTACCATCCAGCCTTGTTATCTGCATACGACTAATTCAAATGCAAGGCATTTTGATTCTCACTCTCCTACCAGCAGCACCCAGCTGAGTCAGATGAAGCTGTGCCCATGCTAGTACATACGTGTCAGACAGGACGCTGGAAGAGCTGAAGTATGTGGTCTTGATCCAAAGCAGTTCTGCACAAGGGCTAACAGCTGGTGTTTCAAACCAACTCCATCACAAACAACTTCATCAGGCGTGCAGTGACAGGTGCCACTGGACCACTCTCCAATTTGTCAGCCAGATCATGCCACACCTTTCATGGGCACATTTTCAGTTCATACTTAAAAGCTTCTTCTTTATTATGCTCCATTCATACAACATCTGCATCAGAAAATGCATGCTGCTGGACACAGTGCTCACAGAACATGTGCTCAGTCACTACCCATACACCTCTACAGCTACAGCTGACTGCCACACAATGCTGTTATAACAAATCTACTGGCATCAGAAGGGAAAGCATTAAGCACTGTTTAAAGACTTGCCTGCAGGATTTTCCAAATGTAAAGTGTATTTAATCAATGCATCTCTGTGTGCTTTCAGCAATAGCAGCTCAGCTATGAAAGACTCAGTTTTCTCAGCCTAAATGATCTGTTCTCTCTGTTAAGCATGGCCTCTATTTACTGAGGCTGTCAGGGGTCAGAAATGAAATGCGTGTCAGGTGTCCTCAGGTCCACAATTATGTACTATCATGTTTCTAATTGAGGTAATTTCCATGAAGGACCTTTCTTCCATGCCCTAAGGAGAGCCAGAAAATTTGGAGCTTGTTTTTTCCAAGATAACTTTTTGCTCACCTCCATAATGCTGTTCATGGAGGACACAATGGTGCAGAACAGCAGTAATTGAGGAAAAATACTGGAATACAAGCATTTAACCAATAATGATAGTTGTTTTCCAGAAGCCTGCTGACTCTAGCGATTTTGCTAAAAAGTAACTTTGTGACTGATGCTGAGCAAACGCATTACTGGAAGCCAATAACCTGCAGCCAACCTGCTTTAATACCATCATTTTTTTATAGGCTGAAAAAGACCACTATCGTATTCATTCACTTCCTGATTCCAGAGAGGCCTATGTACAGCCAGATACAAAATGGTACAGTCTGTATTTTGTCACACAAGCAATACAAAGTAAAGACAACTGACATTGCTATTAACCACCAGCTTAAGGTGATCCCTCATTGTCACTACAAAGTCTGAAGGTGCATCACTGCAAAATGGCGTGATACCATTATTTAGAGGTAAATCCACATTAATTCCTGAAGTATAATCACTCCTTGCGCTCTCTATCAATAAAACATTTATTGGAAAAATACTGATCCCACTAAAGGCAATGTCAAAACTGCCAACTTACATGCAGCCCAGAGTGTGTTCCTGGATTTGTGAAAGAAGTCTGCTCATAAAGAAAACTCCATATCAAGTTAGGCTGGGAATTTTGGTACATCACAATGTTAGAACACAAGACATACATTTCTTTTATTATATAGAAATAATTGTCAGCGTTACAATTTGCATCTGGTGTGATGCTTCCAAATATACTTACGGAGCTGTCACAGTTTTTGAAGAGAAGTAAATGTTTCATGGTGCCGCAGAGCTTGTCTTTTCAAAGAGTACCTTTACACTTCACCCAGCTCTTCTAAAAAGTTGATCTTCTTTTTACTGCAGAACTTAAGAAATAATAAATTACATTTTGTTCATTTATTGATCAGCTGTTTTATATTAAAAAAAAATCATAATGTAGATACATATCTCATTTTTTTTGCAAAAATTCTACTATAGTCATCAGTTCAAGAATCTTGTAGAAACCATGAGAAAAGAGCAGAACTATGCCCAGTGAAGTCACCACTCATAGCAACAGGAAAAAGTTTTTGATAAGTGAAAAAAACAAAAAACTTGTTGAAGCTTAATTAAAGATTTATGAAAGGTACTTTAAAACATTATACGGTAACAATAGTTGTACTAAACAACAGTGACTGCACCCAGATAAGGGTAGGAGGTTTTGTATTCTGTAACAGCAACCAAATTTGCCTGTAGCTCCTGAAATAAGGTAGCAAAAAGATGTGTGGGTTGCCCCTCACACAGCCACATTAAGAATACAAACATTAGTATTTACCTGACAATCTGAAATCTCTCCAGCAGAATCTTAATTCAGCAGTTCTTCTCTTTGGCCACTAAATTTAATTAACAGGGCACAGAAGTATTGTCTAGAGCTTGCTACGCTCACAGTTCTTCCTTCAGCCAATGTGATATGCTTCCACCTTCTCTGTTGCAGACAGCTCCATTTATAAGAATCTTTGCAGAAAGCGAATATTAATCTGGCTTAGGTAGAGAAATGAAAAATTGGTAAACCATGAAATGCAGTGTTTAGCACAAAGCTAATCCCCATAGGAAGAAACAAGAATGGGTGTTTGTTAGTTTGTTTGTTTTTCTTTTTAACTTTGTAGAGCTTTGATTTATGAAGAGGATTTGAAAATTCTGGAGGTTTTTGGTTTTTTTTTTTTTTTTCATTCCTAGATTTCTCTATGCTTCTTTATATTAAAAACTTTCAGAGTCTTCTGAAAAAGAGCAAAGTTTCCTGGTCATACCTATGTAAGGAAAATTATAATTTTACATATTATAATATTTCATAAATTTCTATGAACAGAGACATACAAGTAGACCATAGTGAAGACAGAATTTAACTAATATGCTAAAATTCATTTGCCTTTTTAATACTGATAGGTTTGCCTTTGAAGATCTATTTTTTTGCAAATTAAGAGGGAGCCTTAAAAAGGCTAGTGATTATGATTATGAGACAAAAACTAATAATTACAAGGGATATAGATATCTAAACAGAATGTTCAACATATGGATTTTTTTTTCCACCTCAATGGCCAGTTTAATCTGCCACTAACAGGCATTGGAAATTGCTCTCTCTTTATGAATTCTGCATGCAAACTGCCCCACAGAACCAGCAAGATAATTAAAACGAGTGTTTGAAACCTCAAAGCAGCATTAAGAATAATACAGATGTTTGAATTCCCAAATAATTCTCTGTTTCTAAAGTTTGCCTCCAGAAGTGAAAGCTTAAACGATCCATTTTTCATTCCTGAGCTTATGCTGGTTTTAGCAGCTGTATTCACAGCCATCTAAAGAAAACTCCTTCAAGGGGCATAGATATCTCCTAGGAGAAAAACATGGCCAAACACACTGCAGTGCCAAAAACCTACTCATTAATAAGTGCAGAAGGGAGAACAGATCCAGGGATATTAGTCATGTTTCCACTCTCCAGCCTTTACAAACAGGACTGAGCTAAAAGTCATTACATCATTCACCTATCCATTTTTATTTCTAGAAAATTGTATCACTTTCTGTGAGCCAAAAAGAAAAAAAGATTGTTCACAAAGCTCTATATGGTAACCGATGGGTTCAACTAAGGATATAGAAAGAGATGAGGATGAGCTATGTCACTCACCCTGTTTTCTTTCTTGTTCTGTGCAGCTGGTGTTGGGACTACAGGAAGCTCAGAAGCAGCACCAATCGCATCTCCAATCAACAAAGCAACCTGCTTCATGGAAATAGGGCAATGAAAACATCCAAAAGACTTCATATTTTATCCACATTTGTAAATGAGGAAACATGAAAGAATTTGAGAGGCATATGGATGATCTGCATGCATGCATACTCATGTATTTCACATGCACAGAACATATACTTCATATGTTGACATGGAATGGCATCTGCAATCTGAATTTGATGCTTATTGGTTGTTTTCACTCTTCAAATTAACTGACTTGTGCATTAATCAATACCAAAGATGCCCAGGTATTTCTCTACCACTTTGAAGAAATCATGCTTTCCACAATCCCATCTTTGAATATTTGTTTCTTTTCACTGCAATGTCCTGTGTTTTATCACTTAAATGCATGTGCTGTAACAAAATACGTATTTTCTAAAAAACACCTTCATCCTTAATCAGAACTGCTATAATTTCTGTTGCAAGAAACAGAGATAAATCCTTCTGAAGTTATTTTATAGTGTTCTATTGATGGTTGGACTAGATAGTCTTATTGGTCTTTCCAACCTTAATGATTCTATGATTCTACCATTCCGTCCTCTCTCATCTGACTCCATGCTGAAGAGACTCTGACTGATTTATCTCTTCTCCCGTGGAAACCACCTCATATTCTTGATGATCTTACTGCCTTTCTCTTCTATAGTTCTAGATGACAGATTTATGGAAATGAGAAGAACTTGAAATGAAAGCAGTGCTCCAAATGTGGATTTCTCACAGATTTTATGCAGTAGTTTGTAGCGCTGTTTGACTATGCTGTTGGGTGGTCTATTTCTCTTGTTGTAATTTCTCATGTTTATCATTGCAAATCTTCTTCGATAACATTTGTCCAAACTACCCAAACTGTTCCTTCAGTAACCAGATCAGTTCTTAGCCCTTACTAAGACATGATTCCTATTTCTGGTGTGCTTGGAAAAAAAGTACTTTATTGTTTTGTTTGTTACCTTGCCTTTATATCTAACCATACCACAATTTACACTTCACTTCCACCTTCCTTCTACAGATTTCACTCCTACAATTTAATGACTATGTTTTTAATTCCCGAGAGTCTCATTTACTCCTGTTCAGCAATGCTAGCTTCTTTTTCCAAGTGTAGAAGTAGAATGACACTCTTTTTAATTGATTTAGATTTACATTGTTACTAAGCATCACACAGAAACGTGCTGCAAGACTCCATGATACCATTAAGCATTTTAGTCTACAACTAATCCTTTTACTTAACCTTTCAAACTGAGAAACACTGTGGTGGATATTCTGCATGGCATCTCTTTATTAGAACAGAACTCTTGCATATCCTCACTGGTCTTCCCATCACTGTATGCTGTGTGTGTACTTGCAGTGCCTCAGTAGCATTGTAATACTACGTAATTAGTTTGTCCCTTCAGAGAGGATCAGAAGGACAAACACTGAATGTATAAATAAAACTGTATAAGCATCAGAGCTGCATACTCACAACAATGTACTTAGAAAAGAGATGCTGCAACTGAAAATCATTCTTTCCTCAGCAATGCATATTAAAAGATCTGCCTGCCAGAAATCTGTTTCTCCTCAAAAGGACTGGTCAACATGTTCACCCTCTCCTAATGCTGTCTGTTTCCTCCTTTCTGCTTTGCTTCCAAGACTTACTGTTCCTTTATGAGAATTCCATGGCAGCACTGAACTCAGTGGAAACTGCCACAGGGATGGCAGCCCCTGAAAGTTATGGGCATGCTGATGCAAAATGTTGCTACTGAAGAATCATAAAGATTGGAAAAGACCTCTAAGATCATCTAGTCCAACCATCAACTTGGTACTGAACATAAAAAATAACTTCAGAAGTTATAACTACCATGCCACTAAACCATGTCCTTCAGTGCCACATCTACACATTTCTTGAACAATTACAGGAACTCTGCCATTTCCCTGGGCAGACTGCTTCAAGACTCCATCACTCTTTCTGATAATAAATTTTTCCTAATATCCAACCTGAACCTCCCCTTATGTAACTAAAGGCCATAATCTCTCGTCCTTTTGCTGTTACCTCAAAGAAGCCACTTAAAACATAATATATTTTAATGGTGAAGGTATTTTTATCTAATTTCACATAAAACTGAGAACAGAATAAAAACAAAGATTGAGTAAATATATACAACATATAGAATAAAATATGAGTCTAAATAATGCAGCTGAAATGCACCATTGCTCCTCACCCACAGAACATAGTAACAGTACAAAGTTAGCAGAGAAAAATCAGAATTCATTTTAAGGAGAAGAATCAAGCTGAGAGAGGTATCTTTAACCATTTAGAAACAAAAAATAGGACTTTTTTTTTTAATTTTAAGTCAAGTGAAATCAGTCACATTTAAGCTGTTGAGCTCTAGCCCTGCTTTTTCTATCAGTCACTATGTTTTGCATTTCCCTCTTTATTTTCTGTCATACAATCTCCTGTGACTATGGAAACATCCAGTTCCTATCATCTGTATTTATGTGCTAAGATATTACAGCTAGAAACATACTGACTTACTCAATTTTGAGTGGAAGTATTTTGGAAAATAACCCCTTAAAATGTCACACCAAAAAAGCTTTAAAAGTTTTTGCCATTGACTTCAAAGGGTACACAGAATTTATGGGCAGAAAGTGTGTCATAAGCATGATAAAAATAAATGTCTTCTTAGTCTAAAAAATTCTACTTTTTTTCTGCTTCTTTTCATTGAAATAAACAAATGTAACTCGAATACTTGAGTTGTCATGAATACTAGCACTACCAAGTCCACATACCTGAGACACAGTGATTTAATTATTTTCCCTCATCAGCTAAATTCAGCTTGAGGAGTTTGCATCTACAGGCTGTCAAAGCACTACGTCGATTCTTAGATTTTTAACAGAGATTTCACTACTGGCTTTAAAGAAAAAGAGAAAAATATGTGAAGAGATGCTTGATGGGGAATCTACTTCAGAAAATCAATACACCCAGAGAACTGATATGAAACCAGCCTTTGTGAGCCATTCTTCAGAGTACAGCTGAACTGGGTTTAAATTGGTTTCGGTCAGGATTTATAACCCCTGGAATCATTAGCTCAGCTAGTGTAAAACAGTACTGTCCAGAACTGTCATTATGGAACATGTAAAAGGGTGGAAAAAATTGGAAAAACTAAAATATTTTGCTGTCTCAGGCAGTTTGGGGGAAGAGAGCTGTACGTTTACATTTTAAATAAACCCTGCTTGAAAACAAATTTCAAAACCTACAAGTGGCAGACTCTCAAGAATTTTGTAAATATTGCTATTTAAGTCACTTTGTCCAAATTTTATGGAGGAATTCCAGTACTTAGTTGTGAACAAAGAGCACAGAGTTTCAGAGTAAGTTAGCACCTCCTGTGTACTCTCTTCCTTTAGCTAGTTCCCCTGCTCCCCTCCCACTTGAGCAGCACAAACATAGAAACAATACAAATTTTACTCTGAAGGCGATTTTATAGAAAATAAGAGAATTATATCAAGGAATGAACTTGGCTCCACCTATACAGAGGTCCCACAGATGTGTGTGTGTGTCCTCACATAGAGATGTCCTGTTGGGCAAGGTTTGGTATGCTGCCTGTACAATACAACATCTAATCCGATCCTTTCAGATTCACATTTGTATTTACCCCAACTGCTTTTGGCTCCTGCAAGAGGTCACGCAGAGCTGGATTCACTTCTGCAGCAGTGGAAAATTTGCTAAGATAGAGCCTGAAAATTGGATCACATAAAATGCAAACTTAACAAGATGCATAATCACCAGCCTGCATTCCTCAGTAAAAAAAAAAAAAAAAAAAAAAAGAAGGAAAAAAAAAAAAGTCCCAATTGTCTCAATGCTTTGTAACAAATTTTAAAAGAGCTATTTTTTTAATATTCTCCTGAAAGAAAAAAGATAAACAAGAATGTGCCCTCTAAAATGTAAAAGATTATGCTTTTAACAGAAACAATCTATATATAGATAATTTAATGGGAGATACTATGTTGGATTTTTTTTAAAGAAATTAAGTCTATCCTTTAAAACTTGTTTCTGCAAAGCAATATTTTTTTACATTTTTTAATCCGCTCTTCTACAATCCATATTTCAATGTAACTTAGGTTGGATCTAAAGGGACTGAGAAATAAACATCATTTCATTATGTTGAAAAAGAGCAAGAGAAACGTCGTGAATTTGTTCCCTTCACCTCTGAAAAAAGAAAATGATCATATTCCTAAAGACAACAGGGCTACAAAATAACCATTTTATACTCAAGGCTGAGTTAACATCATTAGTTTCCTACTTTGCTAAGCATTAATCCATAAGATAATATAAAAATATTTTGTGTAACACACAACAGAACATGCTTAACCTACATCTTCATTTCCTTTGTTCCACCCCTCAAAGAGATGACGCCACTTGTAGTTATGAGGCCATATACAGATTTTAAAAACTAATTATATTTATTTTTTTTCCCATCACTCTTGGTCCTTCAGTTTGAACAGTATGACTAAGTTCGCTTTTGCCATCCTGCTGTCTTCTCTAGTCCTCAGAACACCCACTTGAAGCTCGTGGGTGTATGATGAAAACTGTCCACATTTCCCCACTTACCTCTCATTGATATCTTCAAATGTTGCTCCTTCATCTTGGTTTCTCCCCAGCACTGCCAAAACACCCCCCAGGCTCCTACACAATTTTCCATGCCTTTCTCCTGAACTCAGAGCACTCTGCTATCCCCATACTGTATCCCTCTCCTATCACGAGGAGCAATCCCAAAAATCAGCTGCCATTCACCAGCTCTTCACTTTGTGCCCTGGGGACAGATGCAACTTTTGGGAACTCTCTACTCTCGTACCTCTCATAGCCCATTTCATCATGGCTCTCATCCTCCACCTCACAAGCACTGATCATTTCCCAAAGTGCCCTGGCACCAGACAGGTTTCTGATCAATAAATAACTCTGTTTTACATGGTTCAAATTTACGCTTTTATTTGTTTTTTTAAATTAAAAAAATAAATTTCATTATTAAATAGTGGAATGGATCTAAACTAAGGTTTACATATTAATTCACTTGCTTTAGAATACCAGAGAAACAATTAGAGTATACCGCCCAGACAAAACTCTCTGTTAGAAAGCTCAACAGTGGCATAATTCAGTTAAACGGGAAAAAAAAAGTCTTAACGTTTACAATGAATGTTAGAAGTAAACCTCTGGTGTTGGTGTCATCCAAATCTAGTTTCCATCGCAAAGGCAGTCATTGTATTCGGAATACTATACCACAGTGCTAATGTCATCGGCTTCATCTGGTTTCTTTTGCCTGCTTGGCAGGGATTTCAAGTATTCAAGGTGCCTCCGTGCATCCTCCTGATTTTGCCGGACGTAATAAACCACGTATGAGATCACCATGGTGAACCAGCCAAACATAGTGACCAGCATGGCGTAATCGGTAGTCTTTTTGGGAAGGTTACAGAGGTCAGCATCATTGGCAGCATTGAGGAATGGTCTCCCAGCGTGTTCATCCAGCACAGAGGTCTTGCAGATGACATTGTTGGCCGTCTCATGGTTGACGGCCATACTCCTCAATACCTGCTGCAGTGTGCAGTCACAGTGCCATGGGTTGTTTGCAATCCTGGCTCTGGCCTTTAAGTTGTTGAAAGCGTTTTTGTGCACACTTTGAATCCTGTTGTCAGACAAATCCAGAGTCTGCAAAGTTTCTGCCACCCCTTTAAAGGCGTGTTCATCTATAAATTCAATCCCGTTTTTTGATAAATTGAGGACTCTCAGTTGGTGCAAATCCTTAAAAATTTCATTGGGGATAGATGTTATCTGATTGGAGTCCAAATAAAGTAAGACTGTTTCTGGTGGAAGATCTCTGGGTATCTCCTTGAGGTTTGCATTGCTACAGCTGACATTTAAACCTCCAGAGTGAGAACAGAGGCAGCCTTTCGGGCACATACTGGCAGAATGAAAGCACAGTATCATGAGGACAAAACTTTGTAAGAGTAGACACATGGAGAGGGAACGAGTTAACCACAGGTCTACCAAATGCATGCTGGGGTGTCAGCATAATCACACGACCATTTCTCATTCAGCCAACAGTGGTGGGAAAAGGATCGGCAAAGCTGAAGTGCGGCTTCATTTTCTTCGGTGGGATTAGTAAAAATTGACTAACATGTGGACTTCCTCATGGTCAATAGTCTTCTTAAAAACACACCTGCAAAGAGGAAGAAAAGTTCCTTATACCATAAACTCCAATCCCAACTTTTTTTTTTTTTAAGAAATAAAATGCAGTGAAAGTGAAAGGCAACACCACAACACAAAATAAATGATCTATTGTCCTATCACTGCAACAGAGTATTTATTCAAGTACCTCCTATTAGCATTAAAGTGAGTTTAGTACATAAATCCCTGGAATGTTTTTAGGAGGATAGACTACCTTCAGTCCAAATTGCACTGGCTTAGGCTTTAATACTTATTAGAGGAGGCACTGTTCTTGATTTTTGTTGTTTTTTTTTTTTCTTTCTAAAATATCCATAAAAATAAATCACATTTTCCCTTGCTAATGCAGGGTAGGAGATGCATTAGCAGGAGTTAGGATTTGGATCTCCAGAAACAGTGACAGGTAAGTGAGGCAACAGTGCTGGTTAATGTGAACTTATCTCAAAACAATTTATGTTATTTTTGGTCCAAATCAAAGTATCACAGCAGGGAAATATTTAAACTATATCCGTAACAATATCATCAACAAATCAGTAAACCAAATAATATTGGAAGACACCACAGACATTCATCATCTCCCTGCTGTCTGCCCATTTCTTTCTTTCTGCATTCTCATTTCCTGTACCTCTCAGTATTTTGTGAGCTAGTGTTGAGACCCACAGAAATCACTTACACCACTAGTTTCTTGAAAATTTTCTTTACATTTCAGATAGAGAGAAAGAAATGAATGTAGCAGTTGCCAAAAACTCTCAGCTTCCCCACATTAAATAAACCACACACAAAACTATGTGCAAGCCAAACAAAAAAAGTTATTCATGGCATGTAATTTGCTAATAGAACACATGAAAAATATTGTTTCTTCTCCCCTTGCAAGTTGGCTTAAAAATAGTAAATATCCAGAAGCTTTTCCATTTTCTTCTTTAATTGGAACACAAATACGGAAGTCTGAAATGCTGACCTATAAGGTTTCAAAGACAACCTCATTTATTTTTTCCCCTATTATGGCAAACTACAAATTTCTAACCACAACAGGTCCATTTGTTTCCATGCACATGCCCACTCTGTCTTTGTAGCAGCTTGGATATTTGCAGCCTTCAGGTTGTATTTACATATAAATGAATTTTTTTTTTCCAGCACACAGTGTAGTCCGCTGAACAACAAAATCCCTGCAGGGAGGATGTATGCAATTCTATGGGAAAAAGAAGAAATTGTATTGCAATCATATTTGCTTGCAGAATTCACATACTAACTGCAGTTCTGGCACATCACAGTAATACGGATTAAATGTGTCACAGAGTACTTCAAACCTACAGTTCAATTTTTATTTATCCCTTCTTGATGACTGTCAGAATGTCAGTAACCCTACAGGAAAAAACATCTTATGAGTATGTATATTGTGTGGCTACTTATGGCTACTTCATCTCTACGGCTTGGGAATGGAAAAAGAACACGTTTCATTGCAACTTCCTGTATCACTACTTGTCAGCTTATTTACTGATCAAGAGACAGATTGCCCAGCTTATTTACTGATCAAGAGACAGATTGCCCAAGAAGATAAACAGAGAGCTTATGCTTGGGCTCTGTAGCATGAAGGTCCCCTAGACTGAAATTTCTTTCTTTTCTTAAATAGAAAGGAAGTTAGCAATTTCTCTTGTGGAGTTAACCGTATCAATGTAAAAGCATTACAAAAGGAAGTAAGCTGAACATGAAGCGGAAAGGGAGGTGATGCAGCATCTCCACAGTCAGCAGAGAGCCCTGCACAGCCCTTACGAAACAAGTGTCACAAGAAAGAAGACCATGCACTGGGTGCCATTTCTCTCTGTGGCTCTTTGGTCACAAATTCAGGTCAGACGGAAATCTGCTACTGAAGGAGACAAGCTACAGAAGTTGTTTCTTCCCAGCCTGCCCAAAAGTGCTAAGTAATTGCTAAAATGTGCAGCCCATTTGGAGGCCAAGCTGGAGGCGGCAGCAGTTCGCTCTGGCAACCCAATGCTAGCAATCTGCTTCACCCTCCCACAGCCCGGGCTGCTGCAGCAAAAAGGGCTGTCCCCAGGGCAAACAGCCACCTATTTTCTTTTCCTTCTGTGTTTACGGGTCTCACTACCATGCTGCACCAAGAGAGTAGAACAGTGGTCCAACTCACCATCACAGAAGTCATAGGCATCATCTCATCACCTACTACTTGCACCAGTGACTTTCCACCAGTGATATTGGAATCCTACTACCAGCATAGACTGAGGTAAAAGAGCAAAGAGACGCAGTTATCCTAGACGTTTAATTCTGCAGAGGCATAAAAATCCTGCTGTTTTCACCAAACTGTGAGGATTACTACTTTTCTGAAAGAGTGGTCAGGCACTGGAATGAGCTGCCTAGGGAGATGTTGGAGTCAATGACCCTGGAGGAGTTCAAGGAATGTTTGGATTTTGTGATGAGGGATATGGTTTAGTGAGAACTACTAGTGATAGGTGGATGGTTGGACTAGATGATCTTGTAGGTCTTTTCCAACCTTGGTGATTCTGTGATTATGCATCATATTTGCTTTCTTTAAAGGCTAAAAATGAAGACTACCAGAACCCCGATGAAAAAAAAAAATCACTCAAAAGATGGTGTTTTAACACTCTACATCTCTCTATACCAGCATCTCTGTTAGCATAAGATAGTATCAGTGACATAGTTATAAATGTATCAGAATTAGCTTTATGAACTTTGAAGACTTTGATTGCTATTAGTCCCTGGAAGCCACAGATGAGAAATGTGACACTAACATCTCTGCAAATGCTATCAGATTTCAGCTTTTCTCCATAACATTAATATTAGATATTATATATTATATACTATATATTAATATTAATATTATACAAGTGTAGGAAAACATTCATGCACCAACCTAAATTACGCCACAGATCCTGAAACCTCCACAGCAAGTATAATGTGTCAAAGATCCCTTGTTCACCAAAGAAAATGTGTGATGCTTTCAGCCCAATGAAGACAAGTGAAGATCTTTTTCTTTAACATATTAATGTGTTTAGAGTGGAAGGAGTAGGATCATTACAGACTGAGCAGGAAAATGTTTAATGAAGCAGTGCCTCTTCATAAGAGAATACTGACTAAATGGGTAAAGAGGGAGAAAAACTCCCACTGTTTTAAGTTGTTAAAAAGAGCAAATACAAGTTTAAACCCGTAATTAACAATCCAGTCAACAAAAACTTTGCTGAGCAAGAATAAAGCTCAGCAAATTCTCAGTAAATTAGCTGGAAACAATCCAATGAGACTGAGCATCAGACAAGGAAAGCAGAGCTTTCAAAGCTTCCATAATCAGAATATCTTATCCCATATCTGTGGTTTGAGATCCGCTAACAAATCCATACCAAACACATCCTTTACTTTCAGGCATCCTACCAACTGCAACAAGAGAAAAGAGAACTAGGATCTGACCTTAGCAATGCCGAAAGGATTTTGGACTTCTGGAGCATCTATCAGATATTCTCAGCCTAGAATGCATTAAATAAAGAAGAAGGTAATGGAGATTGGAATAAAGACAGGAGAGACGCAGCAGACAGGAAAATTAAAGACCACAGAAAAAGAGATGGAAGACATAGAATTACAACAAACATATGAGTTAGTTGGAAATCTGTAAATAAAAAAAAAAAAAACACTGAAAAATAAATTATCAAGTAAATAAAGGCACAGGAAAAATTACAGCAATGCTCAAGGACAGATAACACCATGGCATAGAAGGATATTTTGTGTACACTTCTACAATACAAGTAGACACATAGAAAACCTAACATATAAGTCAAATACTGCAGGGCAATAAAACTTCAGAGTGCAGATGACGCAAAAGAACTTTTTACAGCCTTGCCATTTTAACTGTTTTTTTTTTTTTTTTTGTGCTCCCCCATGACCATTCTGTACAAACACCCAGTAATGTGAGAAAATGTGCTTTCCTTGAGGATTTCAAGATGTGTACATTTGATTTTAATACACAGAGAGTGTTCAACCAAAGCTCCAGGTGTCAGGTTCTTGCAGATGTCAGCCTTTCAGACAAGCAAAGTGTATAAACATTTCTTGGCATCTGAGTGCTTAGCATCTACAGTATTACTAATTCAAGTATTTAATTAATAACTTCTCCTTACATAAAATTCAGCGAGGTAAAGAAGCATCAGTGCTGCTAGCTATCCATCTGGAAATAAGGGCCTGAAAACTTAGCCAAGTCATTCAGAAAGACTATGACAAGATTACTTTAAATATAATTTATGCCACTGTGTCTTCAGAGCAAGATTTAGGAAATCCTATAAACATCATAGAGAACAGCATAAAAGTGACACTGAAACAGACTAAGAGTTTTTGTTTATGACAGTAATAAGACAACAAAAGGCACAATAAGACATCATTTATATTGCTTAAAGGTGGCTCATCACATCTATTTGACTGATAACTGATTGGGACAGTTAGCTGTACCTGCCCCTTGGGGTCATAACCCCAGAACAAGACAGTGCAGCCCTGCCAGTGGGCAAATACCATCCCAGTTATACAATAAGTTTTTATCCTCTTGGTGCAATCTCTCTGCACATGACTACAAAGGTATGATAGGACAAGGATACGACGCAAAATCAATTACAAAAGAAGAACAAAAGGCAGAAGCATGCAAAGTCCTCGTGTGAGAAAAGGGACTGCAGTGCTGTCCCAAGAAAATGAGTGATGCTAAGGTCAGCTACCGCAGTAGTGGGTTCTGTGGGAAGATGGGGAGGACAAAGGAGCAAGGCAAACTTGTGGAGTCAACTCTGGGAGCATAGTATGAAAGGTAGAGCATAGTTTTTTACGCTCGCAGTTTTTTACGTGGCTTCTGGGGTCAAAAAGTCTGGCTACAAAAGGTTTTCACTGCTGATCTCTTACGCCAAGAGAGAGCTCCATCTCAGGCATGATTATCTGTGTGTATTCCATAAGCTAAATTATGCCTTCTTTGGCATTTGAGCAATTTACACCATCTTAGTTGTGTGCCAAGAAGGTTAAATGGCACACGTCTGACTGTGAAGGAAATTCAGTGAAAGCATTTTCTTTATTAGTAATATGCTAGACTAATTTCTCCTCTTGTCTTCAAAACTGGATTCCCTGACGAAATATATTGCATCTCTCATCTCAGTAATGTCACTCAGGTCAGTGCTAACGAGATATGCTCAGCATCTGGGGCTAGCCTGTAGTTGTTACTACTGAAGGTGACAAGATTATAGAGGAATTTCTTGCTGCTTGTTTATATGCTTAAACCAGCAAGTAAGAATGGGAAGAGGAAAAAGACAGAAGCCAGCTGACCAACCCCAGGGGGTGGCCCATCAGCTGCGTAATGATTGCACTCAATCTGTTTGATCTGTCACTTCTGAGCTCCAGAAAGAACAGCGTGGAAGAATTATGAACTAGACAAGCCTTTTCAACAGACCTCTTTTCTTAGTTATCCGTCAAAGTAAACTAGAACTTTGAATAAATATTAAAATTTTATAACTAAAAATCCATTAAAAGGGAACACTGTAACAAGATCACTGTTTTATCTGACTTCCAGTCCATTACTGAGATATTTTATAGGTTTGAAATATCTGACGCTATTATGACAATTTTCTTGAAGGCATCGTCTTGATATTCAGAAAAGACATGCTCATTGATAAATCTAGTCTCTTACTTCTCAATTAAAATGAGACTTAACTTCGCCATATCAAATACCTTTGCTTTAAATCAGGTTTATCAAACTACCCTCTGACAAAACAAATACTCTTTTTAATGAGCTGTTTTCCTTCAACTCATCTTCCTATGACACCAGTGTGTTTGTTACAGCACATGCACAAACCAGCCTTACTGTCCACAGCTAAAGATAGCTGTATTTTATGTCTTTTTATTCCATTTTCACTATTAATATAGACATTCACTAGCTTATATCTAAAAATATTATCTCACAATTAGTATTAACAAGACAGCCATAAGCTGGAGGCTGCACGTTAAGATTCAGAGGTAATTCCCCCATCCAAGCAGTCTAGTTTGCAGAAGAACTTAGGACCCAATTTACCCAATTTTACTGAAACCAAAGATATTTACCACCAGGGTTTGTGCACACTGAGGGACATCCTACTTGGCTCCTCTAAGTACAGAGCTGGAAAGCGAGGATAACTGTGAGCTGGAGCTGAGCAGAAGCCTCAGGACAGCAGCAAACCAGAGAGATGCCAGGAGCTGCCTGCAAGGTGCCAGGTGATCTAAATTCCCCAAAGAATGTCTCTGGCGGGGGAAGACTTTCAGAGCATGCCACAATGAAATCCTAAAGTGGTAATAGAAAAATGAATAGAAGCCAACAGCAGATGAGGTGGGGAAAGGGGGTGCAAAAGATCACTGATTCAGTGAATAATTGAAATGTCATGATTAATCACTGTGAGCCTGAACTTCAATTACATAATGGATTCATTATCTAATGAAACACCAAATGTACTCAAACTATAATATTCTCCCTCAAGACAGTGCTTGGAATGCACATCAATATTTTGTTCCCCAAAATCTTCCTTAATAGACATCTTTCTAACAGCTGCTTGTGGCAAGATGTTTCTAGTGGCAGGAGCAAATAGCATAGGTACAAGTTTATAGATATTACAGCTCTGAATACTGTCTCTTAACAATTATAGAATGATAAAATGGTTAAGGTAAGCCAAAAGAACATTTTAAGCTATAATTACTTTCTGATTGTGAGATCACCAAATCTATTACTCTTTATTATAGATTAACAGCTTACTTAATTATACTGTGTGGGCAAATGAATCAGCACTTTAAGATTGATGGGTTGTGTTCATGGTAAAACTGTATTTGACTTTTCTCCCTTTTCATCTCAAGTCAAAAATTATTTTATAACTCTCTGACGATAAATAACGATGTGAAGCTTAGCAGATATAAGAACAGATCAGTGACAGAAGAAAAATATTAGCAATTATCTCCTATCTTCCCTATGATGCTTTTCTTCTGAAAGTTTTCTGTGGCAACATATTCCTGGAATTGAATTTGATATGCTTGATGGAAATTAAAGGAACAGCTGTCAGGGATGTTCTTAGCCCTAACAAAGACTGAATACAGTTTTACTCTTCCACTGTCATCATCTCTTGCTTTAACTCTTAATGCTGCCCACTTTTCTCATTTTTCCCTTGCATCGTCTTCAGATGATTTAGACTACAAAAACTCTCATCCCTTCCCTGAGCAATACACTGCTGGGAAGTATGAACAACATTCTGACCGCATATCTATGCCATTTGAAAAAGGAACAAAACTTTGCATACGCTCCTAGTGTATATGAGTGGCAACATGAAGTGAGTGAAAAATAAAAAGTATAAAATATAAACTGAATATCATCAACTGTTGAACATCATTCATCTTTGTATTTGCAAGAAATCAACTTGATAATCTACAAAAGAATGAACAAAGGCTCAAGATAGGCCACTAACTCTTCAGCAAGCACTTTTGCAGAACGGATTTGTTTTACCACTGCATCAGTACATGATAATTAACAGAGATGCTCCAACACAGACAAATGATTATCTGATGTGTTCTCCAAAGTTATATAAATTGTTTCTAGATTAATTCTTCTTGTGCATTAGATTCAAATCCATTGTTTAGCATTTAAGATGATATTCTATCCACTCTTAGTCACATTTTCTGTGACATCATTAAACCATTCTGTTCTAGCAAGAAAAGATGTTCCAGAAGTAGGTAAGCCAAAACTCCAGATGATTTAAACTAGGAAAAAAATATTTGGAAGAGTTAAAATAACATGAAATATAAATATTTCATCTTCTTCAGGTAAGAAGACTCAGAATAAAGACTGTTCTAAAGCATGGGTATGAACTAAATGGACAGGTGCTTTTCATGGACAGGCAGTGAAGGAGGCTTTCAACAAAACTGATAGAATCCAATGGAAAATGTTTTCAAAACAGACGGTCAGTTTCATAGTAATTGCTGATCTATTTTATTCTATCTCATAAAAGAACATTATCCAAGAGGAAAAGAAAAGTGCCATGTTCTGACCTTACCCAATAGCTCATGATGGATGTTCCTTCAACTCAATTCCACAGTACCATATCAGAGAAAATGTCTTGATCTCATGATAATTACACTGATCACCTCAATGATTACCAGCATAATCAGTGACAACTCTTGCAATTTAATCTTGATAACTGCATCTGGTGACTGCAGATGGTGTCCTTGTCCAAATGAAAATCTCGTTCTTATTTTGCACAGTGTAACAAAGAAGTGTAATCAGAACCTTACAGGCCTTCAAGGTACCATCTTGCAAAGATAAGCAAGATTCAGACTGTCTAGAGACTCTTCTTTTACTTTTAAGGATACTTATTTGTTTTCTGTAAACTGTTATCTTCAGGTTCATTTAGAGGTTCATCCAAACATTCATGCAGCTTACCAGACAGTGGGAAGAGAGAAGCTGTAATTAGGCTGGGGAAACTGGGCTGATAATAAAGTCAGCAAGGCAGAAATAAGCCTGCAAACCTGAAGGGACCATTCAGCAAGGAATACGCTAGCAGCTCTGTAAAGTTGACAACGGTTGCACGAAGCAGCCAGCAAGACAGCTGCTGGCTGCTGATACCCGAGCACTGGGGAGCTCTGGAAGAAATAAGATGTGTTACAGACTTCAAAATAAGACAGTGAAGGGAGGAGGAGAATGAAGCAGAGCATGACTAAAAGTTGCTTCTCTTTGCCAAAGAACAGGTCCCTGGGAATTGCTACGGGTCACTGCAGATGAAACCACATCTAGGGTAAGGCACCTCAAAAAGAAATAGAGATGTGAGCAGAGACAGTGTCACAGAGACAGTTTAGCATCCACTTTCACGTATTTTTTTTGCTAACTGAGATCTATGTTACCTTAATGTGTTAAACCACAGGAAACAAAGGATGTTTCTTTCCATGCACAACTGCCCAGTGTCAAAAATACAGAGCAGTAATCCATAGCACTACTAGGAATTTGGAAAGAAAGAAGCCAGGACAGTAGAAGCTACAACTAAAATGAAGCAATATGATTAACATCCCCAAGATGAGGCTACAAATAAAAGAAACATACTTCCAGAGCAATTATTCTGGAAGAAAATAATTGGAAGCAGGGGTAAGAAACCACAAGCTAAAATTACTGTAGGGGACAGTGCTTTAGAATAACACCACAGCAGCTATTTATTCAGCTCCTTGTGCTTTGAAATACGCTGGGTGTATAATAACAGGACCTCTATGAGGCATTCAAAAGTAGATAATCTCATTAAAAAAATAAAAGTGCAGCATTTTTATATTGAAAAATCCTATGGTATTTGAAATTCCCAATTACAAATTCTTCAAGTGAAGCTTAAATACTGCAATACCACAACGTCTTACCACCAAAAGTAAAGTAGTTAAGTTCAACGAATTTCAGAAAATTGTGAAAGAGAGTGTAAGTATGGAATAATTATTATCAATAAACAATTAGACAGCTTTGAGATGGCATTGAAATGACCCTCTGGAATCAAGTGACATACTGAGTTAACTACAAGCCATTTGGGCTTGCTGAAGAAACAGTTTGATCAGTGACGCTGGTTTTGCTAGGTCAGTGGTTATTCAGCTGGTACACTACCGACTTGCAAAGCCGGGAGAGTAAAGAGCACATCTGCAGCAATTCTCAAATATATACTTCATGTTTCTGCACTAAAGATATCAAGCAAAGTATCATAAACCTCTGCCATATCAAACCACCCACCACCAAAACCACTTTTAATAGTTTAATCCACTAACAGCTTCAAATAACTATCATTTATTTTTCATCAGCTTGCCAGAGAAGCATATCTATTTTCTTTCAACATATGCAGTAGTACTGGGCTAATAATAGATTCCTATATTTAGCTATCATTACAGTTGTACAAGCTGAACATGCAACAGTCTGAAAGAGTTAGAAATGGAGCTTTTGCATTTCTGTGAAAGCAAGGTTAGCAGCTTCTCATCAGGACCCAGAGCTTTTACCTCTGCTGTCAGCATTAGAGGCCAAGGAAAAGGCCAGCTCACGCACAACCTCCACAGCTGCATTTCAGCTAAGGATCTCCCAGGCAAGAAAAATCTAACAGTGGAAAACTTCAACGCCATTTGTGCTGGCAGCATTTCCCTAATTAAGAGTTTAAGGCCAGATGGAGCCATTAGATCATCTAATCTGACCCCCTGCCTATCCTATGACGTGCTGTTTTACCAGTAAACTCCATATTGAGCCCAGTAATTTAGGTCAGACCTGAGCATAATCAAACTGAGGAGACTGCCATGTGCACAAGGCAGTACCTCTTGCACCAGGTGTACTTGTACCATCCCACATTAGGTGGTAACAGCATACCTTCAGCAGAGACCTCACCCAGAAAACTCACTTCCACCAGCACTCACCATAATAGCTAAACACACTTTTCCATCAAGAAATTCATCTAGCTGATATGTCTGCTCCACTAAGACCTAGGCAATAAGCAAGAATTAGAAAGATTAAAAAAAAAAAGCTATGATTCTGTTATGCTGCTCATCAGAAATACGTGATTGCTAACACTTGTCTCCAGGTAAGAATAAGAACATTGGTTATTTTTGTAATGTGCTGGTGAGTTACCTTAGAGCCTCAGCTGCCATTAAAGGACTCTATGGATTACATGTGTTCCACCTAAGCAACAGTCAGAATGTCTTCCATCCAAAATGACTGCCCCAAGGCTTCCCAGGAAGTCAGGTAGAATTCTTTTATTTTTTAAAACTATGAAGTATTTTTTTTAAGTCATAAAAAACTTGCAGTCTACATCTCTCTTCTGAGGATGATCATATAGGAAGTTGATATTACAGCTTGACACGGGGGGCTGAAGTCCTCTAAGGGTTCTCTGACCCTTACTCAGCAAAGTATTGAGCCTGGCTGCAACCCAACAGCTTGGTGAGAGGCGAACCTTCAGTGTTCAGGGGGCTGAAATAAAAGTTGTTTATCAACAATTGTTAAATAGTAGGAACAGCTCTAAAGAGAAAATGGATTGGCATTTCTCAGTGGAAATAAACACCAGCCTTTATCAGACTTGAAATCTAACTGTGCTAAGAAACAAAACCAAGACACAGCTGCTCAATACTGAGTGAGCAGAGATTTGCCACTCAGTCACCCATTCTTCCCAAGGAAAAAAGAAAAGAAAGGAAGAGTCAGAAGAAAGCACTGCAATGGCTGCCTTCAAGATGAGAACAAAGCACAGAAGTCACTTATTTTCTAAGGGAGGAAAGGTCTTTATTAGCAGTTACTAGAGCATGACAGGAAGAGAATCAAACTCAGTTCAATAAAACTCTTATTTTAAAGACAAGAATATATCAGCTTTCTGTGTGTCCCCACAGAGTTTATACAGCCAAATTGACTTTGGCAAAGCTAGCTGATACAAAAAGCAAGGGTTGTGAAGAAAAAAAATCGTGATTAGCTGGGCAATGATCCAATGAGCAAGACACTGGGGGCTGCAAGTTCACAGGTGAAGAAACTCAGGGAGAAATAATTTATAGTAAATTAAGTTAGGTCGTGATAATGAAATTTAAAGACATGCAGGGCACGATTTATTTTCCTAAGGCTTTTTAAAAAGCAAGAACCAAGCAGAGGCAATGGTAGGGAAAATTTAACTCTAGTTACAGTTGGTACTGGCACTGAGATAAACTTAACTTGACATATTTAGAGTAGGAAAAAGGAATTGGGTGTCTTAAAAACAAACATGGCCCCTCTCCAGCAAGCTCGAAGCCCTACCACAACACAAATGAGGAAGAACTACCTCAGCACAGGTACTGGATATCTACATCTTAACTGCCAAGCCCTTTCCTACCAGCACAGACCAAGGATGGAAAATCCAAGTGGGAAAAGCCCATGTAACAGCAGCAGTCCTCTCACAGGTCACCAGAAAGCACTAGTCATGGAGTGGCTCGGTGCCTCATCCCTGAGGGCTTTGCATGGTTCCCCAGCAGGTGATAGCTGGCAGCAGCACAGCAGCATGGGATTCCAGGTGGGAAGGGCTGCAATGCTGTTGTCTTTGACTGTTCCTCCTGCCACCAACTTGCCTTTCCCTCCTCACGCTGTGAGAAATGGCAGAAGAGGAGAAAAAAGTGTCAGCCACTTTATAATGGATGAATGCAGCAGTTTCCAGGAGGGAGAAAGAGGGAGTAATGAAAAAGTGTTAATATTAAAGTAATAAAGCTTATGGCCATTTTTCAGCCTGAAATGTGTAACACCATAAAACAATGCTTAAAGGCACTCACTTCTGTTCCAAACCACCTACACGGTAAGGCTCCCTGCTATTAGCACAGAAGTTGTTTATTACCATTCTCATTTCAGTCTGATTCCAGGAGAGTCATAAAACTGCATTTTTTCACTCACTACAAGAATCCAGGTGGCCCTGGGTTTTCTTTGCTATGCCAAGACTTGCCGTGTCACCTGCAATCCCTGCCCAGTTGCTAATCCATTCATTTCTAACAAGACGTATAAAAATCACATTGGATGAAATGAAGCTGTCCCCAGCGCTTGGCGCATGTATTCCATTCTTCTCTCGTTCCTGAAACAGCAGCAACTCTTGGTGAGATGTGTTTAGCATAATTAGAAGAGCGGCTTTGTCTGCCAGTACACGTCCCATGCATCCACACACTCCCTCAAAACATTCTGGCTGGTGATAAGTAAAACAAGATCACTAGTTCCTCTCCCAGAACAACTTCTAAAATATATATATATAGGAGAAACAATGAAATGTAATGGCTGAGCAGATAAATAATGGACATTCTTTTGAAATTAAGAATTATTTTTACCTTTTTTTCCCCAGATGAAATAATTCAAAGACACTCTCCAGCTTTTCTGCCAGAAACACGTATCAGGACTTAGGAGCTCTTTATAGGCATGACTGAGCAACAAAGAGGACTTCGTTTTGCTGATAGGACTACAAGGACAAAAAGATGGGGGACAGAAGAGCAGAGATATGCAGAGGAGTGTTCAAGGCTGATGGAAACACCTGTGCAATTGCAGGAATAGCAAAAAAGGAAGAAACTGCTGTCATAGCTGTGCTCACGTTGTGGAGTGAGGAAGTCCCACACTTCGCAGGTACTCTCCAAGAGGCCATCACAGCTCATGAGACTGCAGGAGACTCTCTTACAACCTGAAGTCCAAGAAAATTTGCAACCACTAATGTGTACTACAGAAAACACCAAATTTCTGGGAGCTACCAAACAAGACATGAATCAATTCATCATTAGCAGCAGCATCTTCCCTTTGACTAATTTGGCAGAAATTGTCTGTATAGCCTTATTTACTTATTTTCAGCAAGAGAGGGTATTGCTAACTGATCTGCTTTCCTTTTGTTTAATAATCAGTGAACTGCAAAAGGCACCTTTTATGCATTCAACCAAACATCTGAACACAAGTCAACAGCTCAGGACCTTCAAACAAGTACAAATTGGCAATGCAACCACGACATAAAATTCACATCTATATACTATGAAGAGTGGTAAAACAAACTGAAGAATGGCACATCTAAATCTATCTTTCTTTATGCTTTCCATCGCAGGAAGCACTACACTGCTCATTCCCCTACTTCGAGTTGTCATAGATGTAGTACCACAGTGTTTCACCAATGTTGGTCTTTTCTCCAGAGTCTGGTTCCTGTCTGAGCACCTCCTGCACTTCTGACTCTTTCCCTTCTTGCTTTCAGTCAGCTAAAGGCACTTCCAGTTCCACCCTGCCCCTCCTTACTGCTGGTGAGGATAATGAACCAGTTCATATACAATAAAACAATTTCACAATGCAGTGGTGTCACGCACACTTCCAGTGCTAGTCAGGACGTGGTTCAGGAAGAGTTTGTCTGTGTTCCACAAGAATGCTTACAGAAGATGTTAGATTTTACATCTCTTGCAGCTGCACAGAGAAGCCTGTCTTTGCAAACCATAATTCCAAACCTTGCAACCTTTGCTAGCCTGAGGAACAATCCACTATTAAGCTTCAGCTAACATAGAGTTGACAACCAATTTTCAAGCTGATTCATGAGAGATGAGCTGAATTTGAAGGCAGCCAGTGTCTAGCAGACAACAGCAATGTTACAGCACCCCTGGGGCTCTCGTGGTGCTCTGCACTCCAAAGTACCCTCCTGGAGCACAGAAGGGAGACACATGTAGCCACTGTACATGTAATTCACTGCACAGTGTAAATGTTTGGATGCACACCCTCATCAACAGCACTCCTTCAGACCTTGGTCCATTCGTGTGCTGTACTCTTCAATCTTTGGCTTCTTGGTATCAGCTACCCTGCTCCCTCCAAAACAGTCAAAACTGTCTCCCAAATGTATTGTCTCTAGATAAAGGAAAAATAAACTACGTTTGCAAAAAATAAAACAGCAGTTGTAGTTCTTGAAAAGAACAAGCAAAAGGATGTCTCTTCAGCATGAAGACTGCACAGACCCAGCTCAGAGTGGGAGTATTCCTCAGTAAGGAAATCTCTGGAGTTAAAACAATTTATCCCCATGATCAACACAGCACTTGAAAAAAAGAAAGCTAGGATGAGTGACACATGGTACACTGAATAGGAAGAAACAAATCAAGGTGGTTTCCTGATGTTCACAGCCATCAGGAGGTGAAGGATGAAGAGGCCATGCTAGCAGCCATGGCACGACTGTCAGGAAATCACATGCTGGCAAGCAAGTGGTTCCTTAGGGCACGAGCCTTGACAAGTCCTACAAGCAATTATGTTGGCTCACTTCATCTTCTTCCCTTCTCATTGAGACATACAAATTCCCTCTCCTCCAAAAAAAAAAGTCCTCATGCAAGCAACCCTTCTAAAATTCTTCAAAGTTGCAACACTGAAATGGTCTTTTGCAGATGTAAACATCTCACATGAAACTGGGAAAAGTAGGTAAGTCAACAATCAGCCCCAAAAGTGTTTTGCACCTTCAACTAAAACATTAACCCGCAAGATCACTACTTCATATTACCGAGTTACTGTTATGGTAGCACAAACAATTTAATGAGTGATTAGTTCTCCATCAATTATTTTAATAGCTGTCTTAATAGTGCAATCATTTATTTATATATAAAAAAAAGAAATACTAATCTTCTCTTAGAACCAATGTTAGTAGTAAAATGAGAGAAAAAATGTTCTATTTAAAACCTGCTGGTAATTATTTTCTTTAAGGTTAGTAAAATACTCCTCAGGCAAAATTATACATTCCACATTTACTCATTAACATGTGCAACTGGCTCAAAATTTGAGCTGGATGAAGAGAAAAAAAGAATTTCACAGCCTTCCCTTTACTGTGACACATTTTTACTTAAGTCATTTTTTAGTTCTGCTGCATTTTTCATAATGTTTGTATCCAAGGTGTTATGATATCGCAATGGATTTTTCAGTGTTACTGGAATATGTTTTCTCATAAAACTGAATTATATGTAAGTTACATTCTTATTGAGACAACTTAAAAAAAAAAAAGGCTTTAAAAAAGTTCAGAACATCTGAGAGATAAACCAATTTCTCTAAAATGGCATAAAAATGCAAAATTTCAACCAAAATGCAAAAATTTCAATCTCATCCATATTTTTCTCACTCACTAAAAAGACTACTTTTTCAAAAGTCTTTCAATTTGCAGCTTTCAGTCAGCCCTCTCCAAAACGAAAGGAAATTGCTTCTTCAGTGCACTGGAGGTCACAACCCCTCATATAGGGGGGGAACAAAGTGGCCCTGTTGACTGCTGTTTGCCTGGATTTGGGCTCAGGATCTTAGCAGTGATCAGAAGCTGAACTTTGGATGGGAGGAGACAGGATACGTCTGTAAGATGAGATGCTCAATACAGGTTATATTCTGAATATCCTAACATGAAACAAACACACACTGCAACCTTGACTGAACAAGTTGCCTTAACAACAAGATATGCTGAGGAAAGTAGATGAACTTCTCCACATAACACTGCCACCAGAAAGCAGCCCAGAAGTTAGCACAGCTTCTCTTGGTACTGATTACCACAACACCCATGATCTCTCGCTAGTTTTGAGGCAGAGCCATGGCTCCCACTCAGAGCCATCCCTCTGCATGCAGGAACAGGAGCAAATCTGGTAGGCCATGCCAGGCTGAGCTCCCATTCTTGTTCAACCCACTGAGAGCTGTCAGCTTTTTAAGGAACACTGAGAAACTGAAGGGATTTTAAAAGTTATTATTAATCTAAAGCTGATGGAGCCATGCTGGAAGAGTAGAGGAAATTTGCCAAAGATGGGCAGCCTATCAGCTCTGACTCCACTCCGTGAGGATATTCAGTTCCTCCTGGAGGACAGGGCTGACTAACCAAACCTAACCTAATGCTTCCTGCTGGCACACGCTCAGCAGGAGAGGGATGATCTGTGCCATCCGCCCCCGTAAACAGCAGGACTGACAAGTTGCTACTGGGCCTGGAACTTGTCAGAAGTGGGGAGCCCAAAATCTGCATCTGTAGCCTGCAAGGCAACAGCTCAGGGTCCTGCTGAGCTCAGGAGCTGTCAGGGTCCTGCTGAGCTGGAAACAGCATCTTCAAGTGGTTCTTTTTTTTTTTTTTTTCCTTTCTCCTTTTTTGCTTTTTTTTTTTCCCCCGTTTGATACTGAAATACAGGTAGACTGGGACTCTAATAGCCATGCTAGCTTAAATAACCCTGCTCAGGTACAGATGACAGCTCTCGGCTGCAACAAGAACATGACTACAGACTAATCCACCTCGCTGTTCTGACACATTCAAACTAGCTCTGAAATCCCTATGCTGCCTGTACTTGCTCTGTTACGTGCCTGTATGCAGCCTAGCTTGCACACAGCCAGGCTAAGTGCAGGAGAGGGGAGAAGTACACACAAAAAATTCATGCAGTGAAGACTCCCTGTCATTAGAGGAGGATAAAGCTCAGGAATATTTAATCACACTGGACATGCACAAACCCAAGGGCCCTGATGGGATGCCTGACCCATCTCATGGAGTCAAGAGAGAAATGAATATTATTTATCTTAACTTGATGGAACTGAGGGATTGCAAAGGAGTCCAGCCACAAGTGGAGTATGCCAGGGGTCAGTAACAGGGATAGCACCATTTAGTGCTCTTGTGAATGATCTAGACAATGGGACAGAGTTCTTCTGCAAGTTTGCTGGTGATACAGAACTGGAAGAAGCAGTTGATAGACCAGGTGGATCCTAAAAGGCAACAAGCATAAACTGGAATACAGGGAATACTACTTGAACATAAGAAAATAATGTTTTTCTTTTACCATGAATGATTAAACTTGGAACAGGTTTTACAGAGATGATGTAGAATCTCCGTCTCTTGACTTATTCAAAACTCTGCTTGTCCTGAGCAACCTGCTGCAGATGCCCCTTCTTTGATCAGATAGGTTGAGCAGAGCAATAACCAGAGATGCCTTCCAATCTGAGACACACTGTGATTACTTTCCCTTACATCTGTAAGAACAAAATTTCAAGGAAAAATATCTGAAAGCAGTATAACTTAACACAGAGATAATTCTAGGTTAAGCAGCACAATATTTAAATCCTAATTAAATGTTTTTATTTCCTGTTTATGTTATACATAGTTGTACAGTCTGCATCTTTACAGAAAAGCTGCACTTCACAGGGTGCCTTTGCTTGAAAGAGGGAATTATAAGTGCAAACCCTAAAGCAGAAATTGGATGTATGTGTTTTACATTACTTGCTGGGTTTACAAAATATCTAACCATTGAGCACAGTTTTCACTTTGACTTGTGTGGGTAAAAAAGACCAATTAAAGCTGTTCTGTTTTTAAAATATTAATTGTAAGGCACATGGTAGAAAACATTAATTAAAATTGTGCCGGTTTCCACAGCAGTGCTCCTTAAGAAATGGATATATTACCAAACAAATGTTGAAGGTACAGAATTATTGCTTGGTGACATTATACTGTAGAGCAAATTAGGGTCCTCTTTTTAACTTACACCAACATCTAAAAGCTAAGGACCAAATCTGTAAATATTTATTCATTTATGTCACAAAAATTTTAATCAGCAAATTGAGTAAAAGTTAATGAGTTGACAATATGGTAATAGCCCCTAATAAGTGAGAATATACACATAAAAAAAGAAAAAACTGATCTGCGAAGTCTTGAAAGGAGATTTTAGAAATGACAGCAAGTCACACATGGCCAATCTTTTGGTAAACAAATTCTTAAGAACCTAATGAACCAATTAACTTACTTCCATGCATTAAAACACTAATTTGAGTCCCTATTTTCATACAATCTGCTTGAAGAATGTTGCCAAAGGAAGGAAAAGAGGAGGAGAGAGAAAGAAGAGAAAAAGAGGAGAAAAAGAAGAGAGAAAGAAAAAGAGAGGGGAAGAGAAAAAGAGAGAGAGAGGAGGAAGGAAAGGAATGGAATGGAAAAGAAAGTATAAGCCTTTTTTACAAAGCTTTTTGGCAACAAAATGACAATTAAACTGACCAGAAAACAAACAGATTTTAATTCCATTTTCTGCACCCAATTTACAGAACAAAATTCCATCCAGTTTAATTAATTGTTATTAGTTTTAAAAAGTCAGCCAAATGGATTGTAACAGGAAATACATTTTTCCATCCTTCATTTATAATCCTGTCTTGGAAAATTTAAGGCCAACTCGTGTCCTTCTACAGAAATAGATGCAATATGTGTCAAGGGAAAAGAAGAACTCCACAGGAACAAGCCATTGAGGTTTTCCCTGAAGTCTCCTGGTGGGTTTTGTAGCCTTAAAAGGAAAAAAAAAAAAAGCTTTTTATTCTGCTGGTCTCCAGCTTGCCAAACTGAAAATCACTGGGTCTGACTTGTTATCTTGTGACTGTGTTCACTGAAGGATTCTCTGGTTTTCTCTTGCTATCTTCCAGTGAAGCCAATGTAATTAATCTCATCTCCTGGTATCAATTACATTTTCTATCAGGACTCTTGCTTAAACTAGCAATCCCAGTGGCTCCCAGAACACCAGACTCTGAAGGTGTTCAGGTTCTCCAAGCCATCGGAGAATAAGAGTGCTCCATACCTATGCTCCGTATTCTGCAGGTCTAGATGATCTGCAGTTGGGAAGGGGAGTGCCACTACAGACAAACCAGGGAGAAATTCATGCCAGGGAATAACCTCTGCATGAAGGCAAAGGAGCTACATGACGGTACCATGTAGTTAATGCCTTGGAAGAAAAGCATCATCTTAATTTTCAAGTTTGCACTAACAAAAATACGTTTAAAATTAACCAAGGACTGACAGCAGAGAAATTCCTTTTAAATACTTTAAACAACTTTGGTTTACGTTCCAAGGCAACAGGTTTAATTTCTACTTTTTGTGGATGCTGAGTAGGCGTTCCCTTAGGCACAAAGCCTAAAAAAGGCATCTTTGCCCACAGTCATTACCTTGGATTGCTAGCAACCGCTACCTGCTGCTGCTCATGGTGGGAAAAAGGTGATAGCAAGGAAGAAATTAAATACACAATTCTAGGCAATCGTCATGCGGCAAGGTGAGGCTGCTCCTTACCTACCACACAGTGGTTTGAAAGCAGTTCAACAGAGCTGATGCAGATTGGTACAAGAGCACCAGTGAGGTTTTATTTCTGTTTTATTTGAGAGAGTTCTTTCTAATCGTAAGGCTAGAATGTTTAAAAGTGGTTATTTGTAAATTTTCCCCTAGGACTTCATATTTTTTTCTTAATATTTCTTTCACCACAAAAATGTTAATTCTCTTCTGTTTAGCCTCATTACTTTGACCAACTGGATTAAGCCCACTTCAAAGCCTATTTCCTGGACAAATGTTCTACGTTTCTGTATGTTAACCTGTTCATCTATTTATTTCACTTTATAGTATCTTCATTTCATTTGATAGACGAAAAAAAGTAATTGCACATGGAATAAATAATGCAGAAAAGAACCCCGTAGGAAATAATTCTAAAAAGGTACAAAAGCAGAGGGAATATATGTATTTATATAAAAGAAAAAAATCAATTGAATTATCTATGAGAAGAAGCAAATTATGAGTTGCTCTGATCTTTTAATTTAATTTCATCTGAATTTATTTTTTCAAGCAATCTTCTTTAATTCATAGGTCAGTTCATAAGAAATTCAGATAACTCATAAAAATACTACTTACTATAGCATATTCATGCATGACTACAAAAAGTAAGCAAGATTCAATACTACAGTACAGAGAGAAAATGAAGTGTAAAAATATTTTCCCTTACAACATCAAATGGGTCACATTCATTTAAGTAAATATTTTGCTGTCTTCAAAGAAGTGCAATTCACGCTTTTTCAAAGGCATGCTTTAGGTTCTGCTTGCAAGCTACCCTGCTTTTTTTATTATTTGTCTTTATAAAAAATTACAGAAAAAGTTTGTGTTCATAGAACACCACCAGTGAAATGTCGTTTGCTTTTTATGGGTTGTTTGCAACTGACATTTTTTCTCTCTCAAAAAAGTGAAAAAATACCATCAGCCAACATCTTTGTCCATGCCCTGTTGGGATACTTGTTCTTGGGAGAAACAAATTTCACTAACTGTAGTAAGCAAGCTGTAGTGCCATGTGGTAAAGCTACGATACACACCAAAATCTTACAGACGTCTTCTAGTGACCTTACAGTCACTCGTAAGATACAACAGAATTTGCTCCCTGAAAACTACTGATTTCCCAAGAAGTATGTGGATGGCTTCTCTTTTTGAACTTGATGCTTCACATTCAATCCATGCACACCATTTTCTCTAATTTTTCCTAAATTCTAAACATTTTTCCTACAGTCATTTCTTCTGCAATTCAGTAGTGACAGTTTCTTCCTTACACTCCTACATAAATTTTGCACAAGCTGTTAAACAGAATTCGTCCATGCTCTTCTTTCACACCAGTCTCACTTGGCCAAAAATTTCTCAGCAGAATATCACCCAACTGACTTAACTGCTGGAAAAGCTCAATGTCAGTCAGACTATTAAATACAACGGAGAAGAAAAGTGATTTTAAGTGATACTCCAGCAGACAGTTGGAGGGAAGGCTGTTTTCCCCATGCCCTGAAGGAAACTAGTAACTATACTTCGAGAAACTCCAGCTCTGAATCTTGTCACTCAACTGCTAACTTCTGCAAATACAGCTCGGCAGCCAGGATGAAGAAAGATTTTGCAGACTGTGGTGATGCATGCTCTCCAAATGGCCACAAGAAGTGTTTACGAGGTGAAGACTGATCGCATGTGGTTATCAGAAAAGTGGTATGAACGCACCATTTGGAAAACAGGCTGAGAGCCCTCAGTGTTAACTCTATGTTACTTTTAAAGGCACCATAAAGGCACCACTTACAAGCAGGTAAGAACAAATATATTGCCTCTTATGGCTTGCTAGCAGTCTGCAAAATACAGTGATCCAGATCAGCTCAAAATGACCCTGTCAGCTAGATCACTGGCTGAAACCTTTACATAAATAAAAAAAAAGATTCCTTATTTACCCTGAGCATAAAGGCACTCTTCAAATTCCATGATAGCTCCTCTCTGCAAATTCCTCCTTACCATTCAAAGTAGTAGATATAGTAGATATCTAGTAGATAAATATCTGAAAAATGAACAAGCTAGGATTGCCTAGATAAATCAAAGCTTGTCTAAACAGATCTACACAGACCTAGCAAAGTAAAAAACATTAACATAGGCAAATAATTCCATTAAAAAAAAATCTACAAAAAGGCAAAATTATCATAGAATCATAGAATCGTAGAATGGCCTGGGTTGAAAAGGACCACAATGATCATCTAGTTTCAATCCCCCTGCTATGTGCAGGGTCACCAACCATCAGACCAGGCTGCCCTGAGGCCTTGAATGCCTCCAGGGATGGGGCATCCACAGCCTCCCTGGGCAACCTGTTCCAGTGTGTCACCACTCTCTGTGTGAAAAACTTCCTCCTAATATGTAACCTAAACCTTCCCTGTCTCAGTTTAAAACCATTCCCCCTTGCCCTATCCTAACAGTCCTTTCATCTGTAGTCCACTATGATATTTTTAATAGTGAACAGTATCAATCAGTTTTAAGAAAACAATCTGAACCCTAAATGCTGTTTTTAAAAATTAAATAATAATACTAGAAGCAATATCAAGAAGAAAAAAGTGACATTAGAAAGCTGACAGATTCTGGGAGATAAAATAATTCAGGTCTGAATGTCCTTCCTCCACCATGTGTTAGGACCACATGGAAAGTGAAGAAAATCAACATGTGCAGACTCTGAAAACCAAATCAAAGGACAGAAAAAACTGCTGGATAATAAAAAAATAGTCCATTATGCGAGTCATGATTTATGTTTAATTCTGGAGACACAATATTCCTTACTGTAGAGTTCTCTCTTACAGGACTCATGGGAAGAATATTTTAATTTCCAGTAAAGATGGAGTGAGAGGAGCCTATCTGGAACACACATAATGCTGACCTCCACACTGAGGGTGCTATTCCAGGAACAGAGTTGGTCACCGTGTCTCCCTCCACCACCGATTTATTTATTCATCTCTCACTTCTCTTTATCTTACTTTCTGGAGACGTGTTCACACCAGCAGGATTCTGCTAAGTCACCTGGGGACATTCCATGTAGAAAACTGTTCTTCTACAAGAAACTCTGCAAATACAGCAGACATTCCACTAGGATTACTTTCTTTACATGGATTTCCATAGACTATGAGATGAATATCTCCTGTGGTTTCACTATACCCCGCTCTTGAATATAACCACTTTTGTTCTGTACAAGCTGACTTTTCTCATGCATACTAGAAACGAACAAAGAACATCTTCTTACCTCCACTGTATGAAGCCCAATAGAGGCATAATTAAATAATCTATAAACAATTTTTTAGTGACCACCCTTTTTGTCTTTTTTGGTAAAAAAAAAAATATATATATATATATATCAGTCGAATTAGAATCCACCATGAATTGCTAGCTTTCCACAAAAACTAATCTAAGAATGGGATAAGATCAAGTGCAACTACTCAGTGAAGGAAGGGAATGAGTCATCATTCTGCAACCTGAACAACAGACCAAACTGTAGATTCAGACCAAGGCAAGCATAATAATGAATGAAGTACCAGCTTCTAAATTACACCTCTGGAGAAAGCAGTCTAGGACAGCAACTCATAAACACACCTACCTGGCCTCGCATTAAAAAACATAGAGGGAAGCCAGTGGACTACTCAGAGCAAAACTCCATGGCATTCAAGGGAGAAAACATCTCCCTGAAAAACATTCTAATCAGCTGAAGAAATCCGATCACAGCAATATACCTCTGTAACTAAATTGGCAAAGTACTGTGTCATGTGTTTTTACAGGTGTCAAAAGCATTAAAGATTAGGAAAATAGCGTTCTCTAATAAACAAAGTACTTTTAATTAATGTATAGAGAACTCTATTAGTTTTCCTTCTACAAGGATTAGTACATTAGTTCTTTCTCCATGGAACTAAAAAAGACAACAGTGCAAACTGTCTCATTTTATATTCAAGTAGTATCTTCTTTGATTAAACAAAGACAGCAGGCTCTCACAAAATGAGAGTACTTCTCTCCACACTGATAAAATTGTTCACATTCTCTTTGCAGTATTGCTGTCTATATGCAAATAATCTACTTAATAATTGTAGTTTTCCAACAAAACAACTGAAAGCAAAACATCCCAAGAGATCTATATGCTGATTACCAATGATAAACTGAGGTAGCACAGCCTCAGCTGCTCAAAATCTCACAAAGAAGGAGGTGGGCAGGTTCACAGAAAGTTGCATTTGTTGGTTTCTCTTCTATTCACAATTTATCCCTGTTGTTTCACTCAGCAACTCTCTCCTCACCAAAGTAAGAAATGCCAGTTGTTTAGATTTAAGCTGTTCAATATTCAGCTACAGCCATCACAAATTACTAAGTAAATTAACAAAATGCCGCCATTCCACACAATAACTTCCAAACATCACCATGGCCGAAAGTACATTCAGATGCTTCACTGTTCCCTCCAACTCCTCTGCTCTGCAGCCACTGAACCAGCTGCAGCACCCGCACCAAGCAGCAACCACAGCTCTTGCTCCTTCCCCAAGGCAGCACGCTCCTCCCTGAGGATCCTGTACTTGTACTTTGAGCACTGCATCAAAATTCATTGCATGAATTACCCCTTCAGTTACTGCATGCTACGTAGGCCATGCTTATCACTCTCTGTGAACCCTGTTTGTAGCCAGCAGAAGGTTGCCTGATTAGCTTAGCCCTCAGAGACACATGGAAAGAGAATGGGAAGAAGGAAAGTATGTGAATAGGGTCCTTAGCTCTGTTTTTTGGGAAATTTCCCCATCCAGTGAGTGCTGCCCCAGATACAAGATTGATAAGTTTGGTGGCTCTCTCCCTGCTAAAACTCTTTGAGCGGCAACACACTGAGCACTGACTACATAAGCTGGGAAAGGTGAGGACCTCACAAAGTAAAAAATATATAGATGGTGATCAAAATGGAGAAGTAGAGGACAATATGCCATTTAGGGACTTCCAACATACACCAGCAGGTCCCAAAAAGGATATCGTACTACACTGAACTAGTTAACCTTTAAAAATTTCTTCCAACTTTAACAATTCTGTGATTTTTGTATCAATTCCTCCAAAACTATACTTCAATAACATAATAGGAAGATAATTTTGAAGGACATAAAGATTATTTCTATCCAATCTGAATCTGCTTCTTCACCTCCTGTTTTCTAAGGTAGCTCAGCTTCCATTCTTGTTTCACGGCTTCTGATTAACTTGTTCCTCATTCTATGTATTTGCAGCCTGGAAGTGGAAAAAAAAACAACAAAGGGAAGGTGATGAACTGAAGGAACAAAAAGTGTCTGTGCAGGAGGCCCGCTCCAGGACCACCTCACCAGAGGGCAGGATGGAAGACAGCTGCGTAACTTTTCCTTCCTGTTCACAAAAAGAAAAGGGGCTGTGAAAGGTCATTTTCCCACCAGATTGCAGCTTCATCACACCCACACACAGTGAGCCAGAGCACCCCTGCCACACACACAATTAAATTCTGTCAAGCCACTACTGACCACCCCTTGTGCACAGCACATGGCACGCTTTAATTTAGCATTTGCAAAGTACCAGTGGCCCCTGGAGTGACTTGGGTTTAATTCCATTCCAAAAAATATGTTCACTACACTAGAAACAAAGCAGCAGTAGTGAATGATAATTCTTAATTGTCAACTCTTTGAACATTTTCATAACTATACTGATTGCCTTGGAACAGATAGTACCTCCTCCCCAGTAGGATTACAGAAACAATGTTCTGAAAAGCAAGACCATTTCAGAATGCCAGTGGTAGCTCTATGTTTCCTTTCTAAACTATTCAGATTTTGAAAGCAGAAGAAATAAAATGTTGCTATGTAAAAATGCAGCTCAAATATTTTCCACAGCACAGCAAAATCCCCTTGCACACATTCTTGTGAGTTAAAAAACAGATCTGCTGTGAGGCACAGTGTGTACCTCATGGCAACAGAGCAGATTTATGCTTATGTTCTCTGGGAAGTCACCGCTATGTAAAAGGATATGACTGTCTGCACAGGTCAAGGTAAAATCTATTGTCGAAAATGGAAAACAGATCTAGCAGTCTGAACACACAGAGATACCGGAAGGGTCTGAGAGATAGGGCACATCACCGTTGATTTATACAATTTAAATGGCACAGTCAATTCCTTTCTCTGCATGCTCCTCCAATTGACAACTTCTCTTTAAGCTTTATATTTTCCTTGCTTTTCATCCTTTTGGAAACTCACACACAATGGGAAAAGATGTCATATTTTCCCTGGAACAAAATCGGCTTCTGACACACTGTATAATTCCAAAAATACAAAATGTATTAATTTGACATGCTCCTGTCATCAAGACTAATTTCTAGTATGTTCTTTTCCAGATACAATTAATCTAATTCTCTACCTTAGCCATCTAATTTGAATCACTTGCAGAGCAAGAATTTCTTCCCTCTTGCCCCCCAAATCCTTCACTTGTCCTCCACCCAAAGGGGAAAGTTACCTAAAATTTTACAAAGAATGACAGCAGTGATTCTGTGCAACGTTCTCTTCCAGGAGTCCTGTCTGGCAACAGCTCAGGATGCTTAAAACCTAAACAGGGTACTTTCTTTAAAACAGATGCTCTTCTGCTACATAAACGTTATGCTCTCATACCTTCTCTAGATTTACAGCAGTTACTCTGTTGATGTAAAAAGACAAGGAAAGAGGGAGATGGGCTATCTAGATATACTGAAATGCTGTAAAGTCTTCTGAGGAAAAACGAACTATAGCCTGTGAATCAGTGAGCCGTAAGAGATCCACCTGCTAACAGGTTCATGAGTTGTACACTGTCTCAGACAAGCTGCCATTTCATCCTTACAACAGACCTCAATTGCTTAAGTATTACATGTATTTAGCAGAAAGCAGAATTACTACCAGAAGCACCATTAAAATGCAACAGACCTTTTTTTTTTTTTTTTTTTTTTTTTTTTTTTTTGCTTCCCATGACACTGAGCTACCTCTGCGGTGACCCAAGATGAGGTGACAGCTGAGTAGGAGGGGTCAGACTCTGCACTCTCAACTGTACCACAGGCAGCATTGTCACAACGTGACAGCCCCTCTATCTTTGCCTTGATGAGATTCCCTCATCTCACATCTTTTGCTCACTCTGCATGCCCTAATTATATGTACATACACAAATCAAATAACCTGTTGCTTTTTATTTTTTTCTTCAATGGAACATCCAGAAGTCAAATTCCCCAGTTTCAGATCATGTTGATGCAAAGAATAATGCAAGATCCTCAAAAAAACAGAAACCCACTCCAAAATATATCCTGATGTTGCTGGCATCAATCTCACCTCTCTAAACCAGCTCTAATTTAAAATATCAAAAGGGAAGGATGCTTCCCGGAGATACAAATACTAGTCATTGTTTTTCATAGCCTTCTACACAGCCACTTGCCCTTGTGAAAGATGACTGTAAATCATTATTCTGTATGTATGCATCATCAAATCGAAATAGTGAATATAATGTCCAAGCTTACTCCCTTTGCACTGCTTTCTGTAATTATTTGGAGATACTGGGAAAACCACAAATCAATATTAATAATTTTAAAAATTCTCTTTCCATGTCCTCTTCCATAGGTTTTTGTTTAATCCCATCACAATCTGAAAATCAAAGCACTGTTCACTGTCATGAAGCTGCATACTGTACATAGAAAAGAAAGCCTTTTGGGACCAAAGCCTTTAGATGGAGAAAGAGACGTGGTTGCGCCATGTAAGAAAATCATAGGATCACAGAATGGCTTGGGTAGGACCAGATCTTAAAGACCAGTGAGCTCCTACCCCCTCCTGCTTTGAGCAGGGCTGCCACCCATTAGATCAGGCTGCCCAGAATCCAATCCAATCTGGCTGTGAACATCTCCAGGGATGAGGCATCCACAGCTTCTCTGGGCACCAATGTCAGTGCCTCACCACTCTCTGAGTAAAAACTTTTTTCCGAACAAGTAGCCTAAATTTCTCCTCTTCTAGTCTAAAGCCACTGCCCCTCATCCTATCACTATCATACTATCAAAAAGTCAGTTCCCCGCCTGCTTATAATCACTCCTCAAGTACTGAAAGGCTGCAATTACATTTTCCCTGAGCCTTCTCCAGCTAAATAAGCCCAGCTCCCTCCGTCTTTCTTCATAGGAGAGGTGCTCCAGCCCTCTGCTCATGTTTTGGCCCTGCTCCAACAGCTCCACATCATTCTTGCATGGGAGGCTCCAGGCCTAGCCACAGTACTTCAGACTGGGACTTACAAGGGCAAAGTAGAGGAGGAGGCTGGGAGGCAGAGCATCATAGAATCATATAATGAATCATTGAATGGCCTAGGTTGAAAAGGACCATAATCATCATCTAGTTTTGACCCCCCTCCTATGTGCAGGGTTGCCAACCACTAGACAAGGCTGTCCAGAGCCACATCCAGCCTGGCCTTGAATGCCTCCAGGGATGGGGCATCTACAACCTCCTTGGGCAACCTGTTCCAGTGCGTCACCACCCTCTGTGTGAAAAAATAACATAGCAATCTCATGATTTTGGGGTGCAAGAAGATGGAAGGAAAGGCAGCAGCTGGTAGCTGCTGAGGACACCTGTGGAGTTACTATGGCATTGCACATACAAGCTGAGGTTGATCCTATATTTCCTTCCCACGTGCCTGGGCAAGCAGCCCAATTAAATACACACAGTACTGGCATAGAGCCTTGGTGTTCAACACACTCTTCATATGGGCTGCCCAGCAAGGTGGTGGAGTCACCATCCTTGAAGGTGCTCAAGAAACGTTTAGATGCTCTTCTAAGGGACATGGTTTAGTGGGGAAATATTAGTGGTAGGTGGACAGCTGGACTGGATGATCTTGGAGGTCTTTTCCAGCCTTCGTGATTCTATGATTCATTCCAAACATATCAAACAGTTCTACCAAAAATACTGTTTGCTCTGCCCAGTGCTGAAAGAATTCATGAAAGACAGCTGCTTGGGCAAGCAGGTCTGAAAGGAACAGGAAAGGCTGGAAGATGTGTCTTGATAGAGTCAAACAGACTCTTGGTTATGTCTTTGCTAACATTTTTCTGCTATCTTTGCATAATCCATTGTACAGCAAATTATGTTTGACATATGATTTTTTTTCAAAAAAGATTAAAAACAAAAACATTTTGTGGCTTCGACTAGTAAAGCTGTAAAGGCTAAAAGCTTCAGATTATAGATTATACTTTGGTCTACTTCATTACATACCTCATGTGGAAATTCATTATGATAAAATGTTATGTAATTTAATTTATTATGCTTTGATTTTTTAAAAAAATTATTTAATTAAAAACTTCCCAAATTATGTAATTTATTATGGCATGACCATTGTTAATGAAGCTCACAAAAGGTTCTGTTGGATAAATTCATGCAAAGGAGATGAAGCAGAGCAGAATGAGGGATTATGTTTTCAGAATTCTGAGGCAAAAAAAGCCTGAAATAAATGCAAGTTGTGAGCGTTTAGAGCAGAGGGTGTTTTCATTGTAATTATTTCAGACTGCACGCTGATTGCAGAAGATTAACATAAATAGGAATTTTTATTGCAGAGGTTTCTATTCTTGCTAGGAAATCCCTTGAATACAGGAAACCCATGAATATGCTGTACCATACCATCATAAATTTTTGTTCTCTTATTTTTTCTATTCTAGATATACAAAAAAAAAAAAAAAAAACACCATAAATAAAACAGCTTTAGGCCTTGAAGGAGAAACACCACTTGTTCTCCAGTAACATGACAAAACAAAGATGCAACCTCGCTGCTCAAGAGTGAGTGTTTTGGCAGTTACTTGCTCCTTCCTCCCAGAATTGCCTTTGTAGTACAAGACATGAGGTTATCCTCCAGAGCCTATGGTTCTAGCCCCAGACCATGTAGTCAGTGCAATAAAAATCAGTGCAACTAACAGCTTTTAATATCCTTCCCCCTCCGTTCACAACAGCTAACTGGATACATAAACAATTCTCATCTAATTTCGATTCTATCTTACTCCACTTCCACATTGAGCAACGTGAAGATTCATGTACTACAATCCATTCAGTGTAGGAGAAAAAAAAATTTCTTTCTGAAAATTCTTCAAAAAAAAAAAAAAAAAAAAAAAGAAGTAGATAAAAACATCCGGTGATGGTACTTGAGGTGTGCATAATATATCTCATTACATCTTCTGCTTCACTCCTTCACTTGCATAATTTGTTTTGTTGTGTCAGTAGGATCACAACATACAAACAAACAGGAAGAAAAGTAAATGGCTCAAGGCAGCATTCTCTGAATGTATCTTTAATTTGATTAAGCCAATTGTCATAATAACTTTCTTGTTGTTTTGTTCAGTTTTAAGGAGAATGAGAAACAGCTTTTCAAGGTATTTGGCTATTTGTGCACCAGCTGTGTGAAGAACAGTATCACAGAGCCACAGAATTGTAGGGGTTCGAAGGCACCTCTGGAGATCATCCAGTCCAACTCCACTAAATCAGATTCCTTACAGTAGGTTTCACAGGAAAGCATGCAGATGGGTCTGTCTTTACTATTCAGAGAAGGAGACTCCACACAGAAGGAGATGAATACATTTTGTGAGTGTAAAAGGCAAAGATGCTACATGTTCAAAGGAGTGTGACTACAGTTGTCAGTTTCATATCCCTCTATAGGATAAACATTGTTTCCTATTGTTCTGCACTGGCCATGATACAAAAAGGTCACATGGACCTTTCCATACATCTACAGGTATGCCACGCACTATAGTTCAGCATAGTGGTCAGCCATACTACCACTGGCCAGGCCCCAGCCCTTCACCCAGCTGCCTAGAGATCTAAGGGGCTATGAGTATCTTTCCTTTACATTCTTCAGCCCTGTGTTTGCCTTGTACTGGATGGTGCCAGGAGCATGGGTCATAGAATCACAGATTCATTAAGGTTGGAAAGACCACTAAGATCATCTAATCCAACTATCAGCCCATCACCACCATGCCCACTAACCATGTCCCTCAGGGCCACATCTACAAGTTTCTCAGACACCTCCAGGGATGGTGACTCCACCACCTCCCTTGGCAGCCTGTGCTACTGCCTCACCAGGGTGAGACCTAAGCCCTATGTTCTCGGCCCCGGAAGGACCTGTGCTGCCTCAGACCTGCTATGCCACAGGGTCACCACAGATTGGATGATGGGGGGGGAACCACAGGTACCGCCACTGCCGCCTGTAGCCAGTAGAAGGGTCTGGCCCCTTCCCAAAAGCAATAGAGGAGGAATCTCACATTGTGACCAGTGGTTTGGACATGGCTGGAAGCCAGAAGCCCAAGGAAGATGCACACTGCTGTTGTGTCTCGCTAAGGCAGTTTTAGTAGCAAGATCCACTGTCAGCATAGCACATATCATACTCCGAATTTGTCTATTTCAATGTTGTGATAAAGTACCTTTGACTACAGTTCAGGTATGGCTTTCAAATAAAATGTACTAGTGAAAAAAACAGCAGCCTTGTCTAACATTTACAGAACAACTCTCCATGAGATTTTTTTAAGTCTTTCCAAGCCAATTGTATAATGCCACAGGTTATCACAAGCATAGCTAAGGGCAGGGTTCAGGTCCCTGTACATACATTTCTTCTATTCACTGTCATCTGCAAGGGGTCAAATGCTGACAACACAGAAGCAATTCCAAATAAAAACATTACAGAAAAGGGGAAGATCTGCTGAAGCGGCAGAGGGATTCACCACAAGCAGGATGAAATCAATGGGGTTTCAAAAAGAGGCAATAAGCAAAAAATGAGAGAATTGTTTCTTCCCCAGTTCAGAACAGAAGGGCCGCAACAGAAATTGTACCATACTTGCAGGGGGGAGGGAGAATTTATGGGCACAATTACAAATTCTGCAAATCCTATCCAAAGGACTGTCCTTGAACAAGTGAAGCAAGATCCCAATCTCCCCAAACTAACTACATAACAAGGCTCGGCAGGAATAAAATACATTGTACAACTGTCACTTTTATCATTTTGAGCAGAATCTTGTTTTAGCAGGCTGTCAGATGACAAGGGTAGATATGAATTCAGTAGATTATACTGAAGTACCAAAAATAGCTGTTTCAAGTATTTTTGTATTGCAAATTAGAAGCAATGCTTCACTTTCCATTTGGGTATATAGTATGTCCAAATCAGTAAGATTAATATTCATTCTTAAGGTGTATTCATTACGATTTTTCATACAAGTAATACAAACTGAGACTGCATGCACATTACGGTCTTAAATCTGCTATGGTTTACACCCACTGTAATCAAAGCAACCTCAGTGAGCTCAGATTTATGCAGGAATACTTCAAATCTCTAAATGCAATTGATTCTCAAGCAAGAAAAGCAATACTGAGGTTTCCGAAACAAATAGCTATCGAATCACAAATGAGAACACCTCTGAACAACTCCTAATCTTGTATTTGAACCTAAGACTTTCCCATGACTCCTCTGCCTATAAGAAATTTCAGAAGCAGACACCTTTAGTATGGCTTTCGAAAAACAGCAGCAATAAAAAGAAAGTAAGATAAAAATAAAATAGTAAAAAGGTTATGGACTGTAAACATTCTCATTAGTATCCAAATATTTGCCAGGAAAATTACACAAAGTTTACTTTTGATTAACCACGTACATTGATATGCTATAATAGAACATTTCTGCAGCACCGATTGGGAAATGCAAAGGTGCTGCACTTGCTTAAGCCTTCCGAAGACTATTCTAAACTATCACTTTAGAATTTATTTTCTTGTTCAGAATGACCATTTTCCCAAGAGAAATGGAAGACATATATTTTAAATCTCCTAAGGTGACTTGCATCTTCTAGAACTATTTTTCTTGGTTGTGTCAATATCTCTAATGGACTTTGTTCTTTAAACATGACTGAGGTTCAGAGACAAATTAGAGTAAAGATTCACAAGTTGGGGGGAGGGGGAGAACTACCAAAAAAAAAAAAAAAAAAAAAATACCAGGAAAGCTAGAGATTATAGACCCACACTGCACAACAGTCATGTGGGACTCCCCCGCTCCCAGAAACATTGAAAGCTCACCAACCCACCCTCCCACAGCCACACTACTAAGAGAAAAGAATTGAGCACTTCTTTTCAGTGAGGTTTTGGAGGAGCACTGAATCAGAACCTTGAAGGCCTTGTGTAAACCACACAATTTAAAACATCTTTGACTCACACTGCTGATTCTTGTTAATAACTCAAATGCAGGTATGTTAGAGTGCAGTACACATAGCTAAGCTTCACACCAGCACGTACTGAAAAGTGGTCATACTTCCTTTTATACTCAGGACCAGTTCCATAAAGAAACTCCTTGTTCATAGAAAAGACCAGGCTTGAACTTGAACAGACTTTTAAGATGCCAGCTTCTCAGGGAAGCCCACTGCTGTTCGTTGCCCTCAGCCCTTTGTGCAGACACCGAGCTCTTCATCAAGAAGCTTTCCTGGGATTACAGACTCCACAAGTTGTTTCTTGTAGCAGTGTCCTTGTCTCAGCCCTGACAAATACCCACACCCCATGCACATCCATAATGCCAGTTTTCCCTGGGCAAGGAATACACCTCCAACAAGCCCCCAAGAAAGCAAATGTGAGCTTAGCAAGGAAATGCATTAGCAGGATGCTTTATCATTTATGTCTTGCCAAAGAATTGCAAACTTAATAGAAAATGCTTCAGCATGCCTTGATATTTCTGCCCTCCTTTTCTTCAGCTAGGTCTTCTTAGACAGATGTTTGGCCTGATACATCCCTCTCACCTCTTTGTAGACAGCACTGTCCTCTCATGTCACACTAAGCCTGAAAAATTCAAGACCAAACTGAAGAACAACAACCCCTTCACATGTGGTCAGTTATAGCTGTCAGAGGCTGGCTTTTATGTTTTGTTGGCTGGGAGTTGTGGGTGATTGTGTTGTAGTTTTTATTCTGGACAGGCAAAGAAATCAAGTTCCCTATTAAAATGAATCCATATTTCCTTAGAGATCAAACACTCAACTAACAGCAAAAGCTTTCACCAGCAAGAGGAACTACAGCACAGCCTAAGGACCCAAGGTGAGCTTTCCAAAAACAAGAAGAGCCCCTGAAGCAAAGAGGTGTGCCTCCAAGTGGCGCTCTGGCATATTCATAGGTGCATCATTACTCTTGTGACAACAGGGCTCATTCCCCTTTGCAACACTGAGATCAAGGCTCCAGAACCACTCCTGCCGCAGAGCAGCAGGTTACTTGACTTTCAGTCCCATGTTTCACTGGTTATCACAGCTGTTGAATAGTAATTTTCTCCTGATCACATTTGAGGAACACGTGTTCCTCTCTAATCGGAAAAAGCAAAGGCTATGGCACAAGGAAACAGATTTCAAAAGGCTTACGCATAGGAGTTTTTCTTTTCTTTCCATTCAGGTGTGAAAATGGTTTAAAAAGAATATAATTAGCACATTTTCCCATTAATTTTGTTTTGGAAGTAAAGACAAAGAGCACTTACTTTTAATTTCCTTTTTTTTTTTTTCAGATTCATTCTTTATTTACTAAGAACCATAAAAATCCTTTGAGAAAGTAATACATTCAAGTCTAATAAAATCTAAGCAAAATATTTTCAAAGGCAGCTTAGGTACAATTATTAAACTGTCAAATAAAAGCAGCTAGCCTAAGTTATATTAGAGAAGGGATAAAGTTTAGAGCCTATTTCTGAGCATGAAACAGAACTATTTCCAGGAGCAAGCCTTCTACCCAAAAGTGCCAGGAGGGAACTCCGTGAAATGTAAAGGGTGTGGGTGACAACACTACAGATAACTGCTGGCAGCAAGAAGTCCCCCCCTTCCCCAGTCTCTGATTTCCACTACTACAAACCTTTCACCTCAGTTGTCAGCCAACACTGACTCATACCAACAGACCACATCATGCTCATTATCTGCAATTAAAACCAAACATGCTTTTTTTTTTTTTTCTCCTAGGCTGAAATATTGAATTGTGCTTCGCTAATAGCTGATCCTTACTAATTAAATCTCTGTCAGCTGTGGTATTTAAGTCACTGAGAAGCTGTCAGTGTCCACCTGCAACTGAGTGCTCCAAAATGAAGAAAGGTACTACTAATACATATACATAAGCGAGGAAACAGCAGATACATAGGAAATTGAGAGGGCCTTGGTAAGGGAGCCAAGTGAATGGAAGGGCAAACGGTCACAGAATCAGCCTCTTGTTCCCCCCTCACTAGTATACAGAAGTGAGTGACTGATGTTGCATGGAGCAAGTGGAAAGCACTGTTCAACAAGCCTGAGTATTTGTATTCATTTGCGTGAGCTCAAGTGATCAGGTAGGATTCAAAGCTGCAATGCACAGCTTTTAGAAGCAGAATTAAAAACTAGTAACTTTAGTAAACATGATTAAAACTGCTCTATTAAAACATCAAACATCCAAGACACAATAACCGCAGTCTGCAAGACTGTTTTTGGGAACCTATGCAAACCACTGATTACCTGCTCTGCATCTCTATGGCAGGAGGAAAATAAAGGAGCTGAGCAACCTTCAGCCTCCTCATTCACCTCATGGTTTTCTAATGATTACTCAAGCTAACTCAAACAGCCATAAACTTTTTAAAGCAATTTACTTATCACCAAAGCAATGCTTGGCAAGTCATGCATGTCACAGTAAAAATACAGAGAAGAAAATGCACAGAGATGATACTGCATGGAGAGAATTTCTCTACATTCTTTGGAGAAAGTGCAGAGTCTGCAGAAGTACGTTTGTGTGCAGTGACACAGCTACACAAACATTCTAAATGTGAACAGTGTTTTCACACAAACTCACACTGAAATTTATGCCAAAAAAAAAATTTGATTGTATCCAATGTGCAGTCTGATTCCATAACGAGAAAGGCACCAAGTAGAGCAGCTTTTTGTCTGGAAAAAAATAAATACGCATCCGTGAACTGAAGTCAGCAGCAAAGGTGTAACAGCAAATATCCCTATTACTTATGAGAAAGAACCATTCTTGGGGAGCACAGGCAGAAGGCAAAGGAGCATACCAGTTACTGCTATGCAAACCAGATCAAAAGAGCAGTGCACAGCTGATACACCAAAACAGCTCTTCATGCAGCATGACAATGAGGGGCTGAGATGATAGTAAATGATACAACAGCATGGATTCAATCTTTAATAGATTCATGTAAGTGTTTTGGTTTTTTTTGCTCTCCACTGAAGGAAGCTGCAATGATTCTGACACTGCACAGTTGACGGTTGTTGTTCAATGTGTTAAAAAAAAAAAGAAAAAAAAAACAAACCACACAACTGCTATAATTGAGGGAATTGCTTGGCCTCTGTCCATTTTGTTCCACACTGCTGCCTCACACTTGTTTAAAGAACTGAGAAAATTTGTTGAGAATGTGGCAGATAGTGGGAAAAAAAAAATGTTAAGCTTGACTGGTTCAAATTAGGCAGTATTTGTACAGATGGAGCACCTGCCGTGACTGGCAAGAACAGTCACGTCGCTTTGCAAGAGAAGTTCTTGGATCGAAAGTTATTGAAATATCATTTGTATCCATCACAAATTTTTTTTCTGAGCCGAAGACTGAGGTTTCTTACACACTTAAATCCTGTCGTCTCCTACTCTAGCAAAATAAGTATTTATGCATGAGAGCTGCCAATAAACATATCATGTAATTGATGAAAATGGTGAGCATAATACATATACAGTGACGTCTGTCAAAGGGCAAAAACTGCAAAAGATTCTGGAAACAGTGAGTGATCGATAGAATCTCTTAACAGAAATCATTAACTCTTCAATGACAACGCTTAAAACAAGAATGGGAGAAGGAATCTGGTCTGCACGGACAAAGCATCTCCACTCAAATGCCTCAACCTGCACCCACAGGGGAAAGATTGCCCACTGAGTGCATGCTTTCATTCCTGCACTGCTTTTAAATCAAAGGTGAGATGTTCTTACTCAATTTGAACTGGTGTGCTTTAGTTATCTGTGGTGTTTGAGAGGTGACAAGTGAAGTTCTAAGGTACACTGTATTCTAAGGTACTCCCCTGTGTTTGGGGAGTTGTTCCATTCTTAATTTGAAGATTCTAGGGAAGAACAATTTTCCTCTCATATCCCTCTTTACAAAGTCACATAGACCATTTTCTTTGACACAGATTGGAATTTCTCAGCTTTAACAAGGAAGAGACATTCTTGCAGAACAGACTGAAGATCTATATACCATTATCTTCAGAACAACACCAGACATATCCAGGGTACAGAAAAATCCATAAATGAATACTTGAAAGCAGATATCCTCTAATACACGCCTTCCCTTTTAGTGCTTCTGCAGCTTGGCAATGACGAATATTCAAGAAGAGTAATATTCTATTACAAACTTTGTTAAAAAGAGACTGTTTAAAAGCAACCCATTTTCATCACAAGGACTCGGTGTCAACAACACTGGAAACAAGGGCAAAACGGATGGTTAGAAACTCTGTCAGACTACATGAAGGTTGCAGTGGCAATTGCACTCTTCACTTCAGGAAAAAGGAACTAAGGGTCATTCTCTCTTTTGACAGTAATAAGGATAAATTATGTTTAATAATCATGATAAATTTTAAAGACCATTTGCAGCATCTCTAGGAAAAAAAAATAAATAAATAAAAGCAGCTAACCCTGGCCACTTCATGCTGATAAGACAGAGAGACCCTGGATTTACTGATCCTTGGCCCTCTGAGTAGCCTTTGCCTGTGAGTTTTTTTTCTTTCTTCTGGACCTCTTAAATTTGCACGTATTTCTTCAATTTTTTTCTTCTTGGGAAACATCATTTTTGCCTGGACAGAGGGAAATAGAAGATATTTATAAAAAAACAAAAACAAAACAAAACAAAAAAACAACAACACCACAACCCACAACTTCAGATTAAAAAAAAAAAACAGAACAACTTCAGACTCTGTTTTCAAGAGCACATGAAAAGTCTGGGCTTTCATAAAGCTAACACAGCACTTAAATACTGCTGTATGAAGAATTTTTGAAAAACAATGCAAATGGAAGTCTAAATGGGTCCACTGTCATTATGCAACACGAACTAAAAATGGGCTATAAGTTCAGTAATTTGAACATCTGTAGCTTAAACTTTTGTGTGTTCTTTTTAATATCAGTAACTGGAGTATCATCAACCAGATAAACAACCACCACTGCCCACTAAATAGCATGCAATGTAGTGAGAACCTTCATGGAAGATTTTATTGCAGTTATTTTTCTCAGTATTGTTACAAATTCTGTTCTCTAGGGAGGAAGAACACTGGTAAGAACCAAAGGTTGCACACCCAGCACTTTTGTTTATTTTTAATTAAGATGTCTTCTGCAACAGTAAACAGCATCGATTCATCTGAATGTCCAGAAATTTCACCCTTTTGCTGCCTATTTTTCACATGCACATAGAAGTTAATACTTTTTAACTATTACAAAAGTATTTCTCACAAAGTATATATGAAGCAAATCCAACCCAAGGAATACACATTTTCAATCTAGATGAAAGAAAATAAGAAACACTTGCTTTCCATGTGTCCTATTAACTCCCAGTACACACCCCAGAAGTAGTCCTCCAAGTACCCTAAGGAAACAGTGAATATCCCCAGTATTTACATACAAAACAACTTTAGCAAGTATAGTTGCAGAAGTATGCAACCTAATTTTGGTAAGCTGCAAAAGAAAGAAAGAAACAAACAAAAACTTGTCTTTAAAATCAATGTTGTTATTTGCTGGAGAAAGGAGGAGAGGTAACATCCAGAGCAACACTGACAGAAGAAAACATGATAACACCATTAAAAGAGCATCTACATAGTATACCTCTTAGGATAGTCTGACACCAAGACGTGCACCTTAAAACGTGTGCCCTATTAGTTGCAGTTGAACATCCAAAAGAAAAACAGTAACATGAGGTGACCCCCAAGAGAAGAACATGCTGCATCAGACTCCCGCCATTTGAAGAGAAGTCAAGCTGCTACAGAGGCACTGCAATACACTAATCGATACAGATTACATTTTCCCAATGAAAGCCCGCCCCTGCCCCCTTAATCCCTGCTCATCCACCTTCTACTTTTCTTATGCCTTATTTTCTTCTCTCAAATTTCTATTTATTGTTTGTCTCCCTTTTTACTGCATAACCAGACTTTTTGTTTATTGTTCCTTAAATAATTAAATAGTCTCCATTTGCTTTCCTACTTCCAAGGTAGAGCAGCAACCCATCTCTGTGCTATCACTCACTCCTGTCACCTCTCCCTTTCTCTTGTTACTGTACTTTTACAGCACTATTCAGCAGGCAGAGTTCAACTTCCTGTTTCTTTTCAAAGGACAAGTTAGCAGCTTTACAAAATTGCTATTAGCGTAGGATGAAACGTATTTTAAACATACACAAAGTAGCTGGAGTGATCCTGAAAAGCAAAGGTAAATCACAGTCAAGCGCATCAAGATCTGTAGTGCTAATTTTCATCTCCGTTTAAGTAAAAATTCCAATTACTCAGTTGAATGTCTCTCTGAAAAGGCCCTTTTCCAACACCATTTACTCAAGAGGCACTTTTATCTCCTCTCAGTCTGTGGAGCTGCAGCACAGAAAGCTCAGCCCATTCCCTCAGCAAGGTTCCTACACAGTGAAAACAAGTAAATCTGCCCAACCACAGTGTCTTCCCCAAAGTCCCTGGGCGAGCCCCAGGACAGCAGCAAGCCAAACCAAAGAGCTGTGCTACAGCCACACCAAATGCTTCATCCTTCAGAAAGGCTCAACTCCTCCATTCACCCGGAGCTTTCTTCCTTGCTGTCTTTTGCTTTTCTCCTATTTCTAAGGCACCTGGCCTATTTTGTCTGTTCCCATTTCTCTCTTTCTCTTTCTTTTCATCCTTAAGAAGTTCACCAGAGAGAAAAAACAAACAAACAAAGAAAACAAGCATCCTCAAACACATTAATTCAGCTACCATCGCCGCTTCCTTGCTGTTGAGAAGTAGGACTCAGGTGCTGTGGCAATCCACACGGCAAAAGGCTTTCCCCACACCCAGTCAGCACAGAAAGAAACTAACTTAAAAAAAACCTGCTTGCTGAAGGAACTTGATAGAGCATTTAAATATCTAGGGGACAGGAATAAAAGTTATTTCTTGGTTGGCAGCAGTAAGCAATGTGTTGTTCCAAGTTCAGCCTAGGTCCCTGTGTAACACATGGCAGCACAGGCTACACACGCAGCCTCATCAACAGGGTTCATACCAGCACTGAAGTATCCAGCCCAGTCTGCACTTTCAGGAGATGACTTTTAGTAAATAAGTTAATATTTAAAAAGAGTTGGTCAAACAGGCCAAGGTAAATGCTATACATTCCATGAACTCCAATAATTTATTCTTGGCTCAACCACTATTTTTTTAAATAAGGTTCTCTTTGCATTATAAGTTTCTGGATTTCAGAGCTATGTAAGAGTTTTCCTCAGATGTACTAAAAAAATTCACTGGATGAAGCAAAACCACAAAGATGATTTTGCTGGACACAGAACACTGATTTAATTCACATTCTCAAATCAGGACTGATCCAAAGAACTTGCATGCAAATGACAAGGATGGGAGTTACATGTAAATCCTGCAAGTGATCAAAAATGCAATATTCTGCACCGAGAAAAGCTCCTTCCTTCATCCACCTCACCAACTGAAACAATAACAACAAATATTTCTACACATTTTTCTGCTTCTTAAATTTTTCATTTCATCAAAAGTTTTGAATCCTTCCTCACAGAGATAATCCCGTGTACGAGGCATATAAATATTCGGAATGACATAACACGAAACCCCTTAAAAGCGAAATTTAGCAGTGCCTTATTATTGAAAGTGAACATCTACAGGTGAGTTTGTAATAGAGCAATGCATTTTCTCTGGAGTTTGACACCTAAGTCTGCATGGTAAGGAACAGGTCCATAAACTCCAGTTCTACTGCTGGGAGATTATTTCCCGAGCTGTCCTATGATGTGGTTGTTCTGAAGGTAGCCAGGTTCTAACGTAGGTTCAGCATGAGAAGGAAAAGATTCCTCTCTTCCAAAAGACTTTAAATAAAACCCTGCGAAGCACATGGCAGAGACCACAACAGCTTGCTATACTTTTCATGTTATAGCAAAGCTCCCATGGACTTTACCAGGACAGGAATGGATCCAGAGCACAAATATCTCTAGCTATTAAAAAGATATTTATTTTTGACTAATTAATTTGATTAATTTGAGCCAAAACATGCTGATTCTTGACAGCTGCGGATCTGATCCTCTTCCTCAATCACTCTGGTCCTGTTCTCTGAGATGCTGAGCAGCTTCAGCTCGCCCCAATTCAATGGAAAGCCACAATGAAGTACAGGAGCTCACCCTGCTCACACCAAAAGCAGTGCTCCTTTACAGCAGACCTCAAGGTGGTAACCCCAGCAGCAACAGCTGAATAAATGCAAGAGACTTGGACTCAGACTCAAGCTGTTCCCCTACCACAGCCACTGACCTCCCATCAGGGCCAAGAGGCACATCCCCTCAGCACACTGTGTGCGGGACTGTATGACAATGGGGCCAATTCTGCTGCCTAGAGTCATCAGAGTACTACCTGTAGGAGTGATCCCATAGAAACCCATAGCAACTCACACAAGTGAGGGCTGCAGAATCAGCTCAGCAATCACACCGCTAGTGTTAATTCCAAGCAAGATACAGAAACTCAACTAGAAAACTAGACTCTGAACATAGCAAAGGTTTTGCAAATTAGTTTACTTTACAGCTTAATCACTTTCTTCTTTCCTTCTAAATCAAACGGGAAGCCCATTGTGTGCCTGTCATTTCTAATTAAATTGCTAAAAAAAATACCAACACATAAGCCAATGGAATACAGTAGTTCCCTGTATCAAAGCCTTCCAGTTACTGCTTTGTATGATACACACACCTTGCAATTTAAATGCACAAATTGTTAGATAGATTACCACGAGAAGAAATTATTCCCTGCTACTGTTCGGCATTCAGAAGAGGCCGTCCTAGGAAGAGTTTGAGGCTCTAAAAACACCCATTTTTCTTTCCTTGCCAAATTTATATAATTTTGACAGGATTATTATTTTTAAACAATTACAATCTTCTCAAGTTGCTTATTTTGTCATTTCCATATGTATGGAAATACCTCTGGGCTCACTTCTTTAAGACAAACACTATACATTGGTTGCTCCATTTTCATTCCGACTCTGTGAGGAGTTGGCTCCTCTGTGCTTCTCAAGTTATCCGACTGTTTTCACTCCATAATCACACCATTTCTGCTCTCTAGGGACGCTCAGAAAGACCGGTGATAACCATCAGCCTGAAGGGCTTCGCGATTTTCTGACCAATTCTCTAAAATCTTCTCATTTTTTAAGGGAAAGAAACAAGAAGGAAAAGAAAAATTCCCGCTGGCATATCCGAGACTATGTCCTAAATTTTTAGGGAGGGAAAATTCCGGACGCACAGATTCCCAGAAAGGCGAGGGCACAGCTTGCTGCTACCCGCACAGCACCAGGCACACACGCTCTGCCGGCCGCCTGACATTTCCGTGCCGCCCTAAGGTCGCGGCCGTGCCCCGCCGGGGTTCCCCACCGCCCGCAGCTCCACGCCGCGCACACGGAGCACCCGGGGGGCTGCGGTTGCGCCCGGGGACCGCAGCGCCCCTCACGCCGCTGCCCTACGGGGCTGCGGGCGGTGCAGCTCACCTGGCCGCGGCCAGCTCCGCCGCCGACCCCGCTGCCATTTGTTGCTCGCGTTCGGAGGGAGCAGCTCTCCTCCCCATCGCCGCCGCCTGCTCCGTAGCAACTGGTCCGGGTAGGTCTCAAAGTGGAAAAATCCCACGGCGACACCAACGGCGTCTTCCCCCCGCTCCGCGCCCCGGCCGCCGCCCGCATGCGGATCGGCGCGACCTCGGCGGTGAACGGGAGCCTTGGAAACCCGGGCACGGCGGCGGGCGCTTTTCCCTTTGCTTTTCGGGATCGGGATGGGAGCCTCCCCTCCTCGTTTCCCCCGGGCTGCGGGTGGCAGACCCCCTCCCGGCAGCCTCCGCCCCTTAAATCCCCCTTCCCCCGCTGCCTTGGCTGATCTCCAGCCCCGGCACAGTACGGCAGCCCCCGGGCAGCGGCAGCAGCAGCCGCGCCGTTCGCCTCCCTCCCTCCCCGTCGACTTTTCTCGTGGTGCCGCCTCCCCCAAACCGTGCCCGCAGGACCCCGCAACTCACATCGCAGAGCGGCGGCGCCTCCCGCAAAACTTCGCGGCGCGACTCAGCTCGGCGCGGTTCGGCTCGGCACGGCGCAACAGGCAGCGCAGCCTCACCTGGCGCGAAGCCGCCGCGCCATGGGAGCGCCGGGCGGAGCCTGCCAGCGGCGCGGCCGGGCCGGGGCCGGGGCGGCGGGGCCGGGAAGCAGCCACCGCCCGCCCGCCCTCCTGCCTCCGCCGGGCCGGGCGGCTCTGTCTGCCGCCGCCGCTCCCTCCTGCCCTGCGCTGCGGCTGCAGGCAGCGGGAGGGAGGAGAGAGCAGAGGGGGAGGCAGGGAGGGAAGGAGGAGACTCCCCTCGCGCTCCCGCAGGCACGGCGGGAGATGCTCCCCGGAGCGGTGATGCCGGCGGGATGCCGCTCCCCTCCAGGCCGGGATGCTCGGGGCTCTCCTCGCAGGTTGTGGGGCAGGTGTGCGGGGGGTTCCCGGGGGTGCCCCAGCTCTCGCCCTGGTGCCCTCCTGGCTCCTCCGCAAATCCTGAATAAGGGTTGTTGCGTATCCAATGTGAATGAAAGAATAAAAAATTCAACTCTTACTGCCAGCTGATAATACTCGATTTGGCCAACTTGCTGCCGCACCGTTTCGGCTGCAATAGATGAGCCTGCTGTGCACCAAACCCAACCAACCCTTTGCAATGGTCATGTGTAGAACCCCTGCTTTGATTTTACCAGGGTGGGCTTCTTCTTTAACCCACAGGGGTGCTTCTGTGAAATGGACCTTCAGATTAGGCTTGAAGGAACATCGCCAGTGGTTTTCTCTCACTCAAACAGTCTTCATTTGGCACCTCTCTACACGAGCTATGCAAAGTTAACTTCCTATTTACCTTGGGCAGGAAGGGTCCCTGTGGTCTGTCTCCCACTGACAGTGCCTGCAGAAAGAGGATTTGGGAAAGATTCGCCCTCTGTTTGTATCTTGTTTATTTCCTTTCAGTGAAAGTCTTCTTCAATGCTATACAGAGCAGAAAAGGAATCAGCTTGAATTTCCTCAGTAGTGTTTTTTGCCTCTAATTTAACAAACCCATGCTATCTTCGTGTAGGCCATTTTAAAGAGAAACTGCTGGGTCAGAAGGACAATACTTATGGCCATGGATAGATGGCCTATTTCAGGAGTAAAAAGGAAAAATACACTATAAATAAGCTGCTAAATGACATTCTCCATCATTAAGACTCAATCCTGAGAACCTCTAACCAAGTAAACACCCCCCTGAATAATTTGTCTGAATCATATTGACAAGATAATGTAGGACCAGACCTTTGCATTGTATCAAACTCTGCCTTCTTTACTCTTCGGAATATTTACAAATTGGCTCATAAACATTTTTATACATGGCTGTCATTTTACATTCTTACTGGTATAAGAGAAAATAGCAAATATGACAGAAGTTGATAAAAATAACTTTTGTCAGTTTTTTATGTGTCCCTCTCATTCTCTGACTGACTTAACTCAGCTTTGAGGACATAATCACACAAAAACCAAAAACTCAGTACATGAGCCCACATTCCTGCTGACAGTGGTTTGGGTGGTGCCCCAAAGGCAGCACCAGGAGGAGCCATGACCAGGCTGCCAGCCCTGTATTATTTACAAAGGGACATGCAATAGGATTCTCAGTGGGACACAATGAAATTCTCAGGCTCTGAGATTTTTATTCCTTTGACTGAAGCTGACTTAGATTCATTTTAAGACATTCATCTGGATAGTTGCCGAGAACCCCAAATCTATAATATCTATAATGCAGGAGCTCTTTTTTTTTTTTTTTTTTTCTTTCAAATTCAACTTGTGTTTATATTATTACTGTTCAGAATATAGGTGTCAGACAGATGGTGGATGCACTTGATAGTCCATATCCACTGTACATACAGTATTCATATCAGAGGCACTGAAAATCTCCTTGGAGTGACTTGCTGTAAAAGTATTTTTTAAATGAAAAAGATTGGCTGATCTTTTCATTTGGGTAAACAGCAAAAAGTAATTCTTTGATTAGATAAAAATCCCATCTCTCCGTTGTGGTAAAGTCCCTTTAAAATTGAATCTCAAGAAGCATTTTGTGGACTGAATAATTTATATAATTATTGTAACAGTATAAGGGAAGACAGATCCCAGCTTGCATGACTTTACTTGCCACATTACCCATGGTGTTATTCATCCTGTTGACTTGTGCGTGATTCCTTGTACTAAGAAAAAAGAACATCCCGAAGGACAGAAATATTTATTCTTGTTGAGGAAATCTCAGTTCTGCAGTTCTTAAAACAAGTTTTCTGACCAGCTGCATGCGAGTAGCTGCTCTGCAGGTATGTATTCACAGACTTGCTCCTGAGAGCAGGTAAGCATCTGTAACTTCAGCTGGAATTAATGGGTGTTTAGTATGTCTTTGTAAAGGAAAAAAAAGTAATTTTTTTTTCTGGGAAAGATTACTATAAAGTGATGCACTAGCTGTTAAAAATGCCAGAGATTTGTAAGAACTGAAATACAGCTGACATCATGCTACCCTACAGTTGGCTGTGTGTGTAGTAGGAAGAATCTGCTATTACTCTTTGTGGAAGAAACTTCACTCTTGAGAATATACCCAATGAGCAGCCCCACTAGTGGATTTCTCATAGACTTATTGTCTCACACATTCATTTCATATGATAAATAAAAGTCAAAGGAGTAATCCTCTCTTAGGAAAGAATATAAGTCTAATGGAGAAGGTCATTTGGTTGCCCTCAGATAAGAAAGAAATTGCTAATACTTGCTAACTTCTATGCATAGCTATTGAAATTAAGCAGCATGAAATGATAGGTTATGCCAGATGGTTCTTAAGTTTACCTCATAAAAGAATTTTGATCAGAGTTTATAAATATTAGAGGACCCAGTACTACCATCCTGATTATTTTTTTTCTGATGCAAATGAACCAACATAATTCACTGACACTATTTGTGAATAAGGCTTATTCATGTAAATATGACTTCACAGGATCAGATCCTTAAAAAATTATGAACATTAACAAAATATTTAAATGGATAAATCAGAGGATGATCTGGTATTATCAGTCCTTATAGCTTTCCAGATATTCACTACCTTGTGCAAAACCAACTCTTCTTCCAGTTTTAAATAAACTGAGTGACCTTCTTATCCATTAACTAATATTCCTTTTACTAGAGGGTTCATTCTTTTCATAGCCAACAGCATATGAAATCCATATGCTAAAAGTAGATACATCCAAGAACTAAATCATTTAATTGCCTTAAGCAGTATGTGTAAAAGAGTTTAAAGGGAATATTTTTTCCGTTCATGGGCCATTGTAAATTTTTGTAGAGGACAAGGCAAATACATATGTCAGTGAGACGTTCTCCTTGACATGACTCTGTGCTCAATAGGAAGACACAGACAGGGCCAAGAGCAATAATCTGCACCGAGCCATAACAGCAAAAAGCGTGAAATGATGCATCATGGGAATTCTAAAAGCAACACAAACTCCAGTGTTCACACTATAGTCATGTTCCTAAATTGGGTATCTGCTTCTGCTGTCTCTGTAGGGCAGTGATGTCAACAAACTTCATGCTCCTCTCAGCCCATGAGCACCACCACTGCATTTTTAGACACCGAGGTTTTGTCCCAAGAAGAATAATGTAGAGAAGTGATCTTTGCAGAGAGCCACCACAAATCCTTTGCATCTTGTAATTTCCATTGGTACCTCTGGTTACAATACGCATTGTTCTGGAGTCCATCTTACTTCTTGATGCTGCGCTTACAAGGATTGGAGGACTGGACCTGAAATAATCTCTTCAAGATGTACCAGTAGTTCCTGATTTCTTGTCATATTGAATGATCTTGCCAGCTTTGCACATACTCCCATTTCTACATAGTGAGGAGCTGCTCTGTATTAAAGAATAGAGCTTCTGGTTTATATAACAGAAAATCCTTACATTGTCAATAATTCATTAGCTCTGAAAGAGAAACAGCAGCTGTAAATAAGCTCAACTTGTACAGCTCATACTCCACCTAGCTCTGATTTAGAGAAAAATATAAGTGGTTTGAAGAACAGTATTCTGCCATGCACCATCCACTGCCTGAAATTGGTGCTTGAGCTGCTCACAAGATAGTATGCATTTCTGGGATGCTTAAATATTAAAGAAAGAACTGGAAAATAGATATATTTCATGCTAATCAAAATGAGTTAGTAGGGGGTTAGATCTTGTCAGACATTCTAGTGGAGTTTTTGGTTATTTAGGAGATTTATATAAAATAAAAGTAGTTGTATGATTAGGACAGACTTGGATTTCTGCAAGGCACTTGGCTTAATACCACATGACATTTTGATTTCCAGTCTTGCATTACACAGAATTAACAACTCACACATTATGGGGATTAAGAAGTGTCTCACTGACAAATTTAAAAATGTAGCCTTTTAATGGGGAGGTTTCATTCAATGTGGGGAGCTTTCCCAGCAGAGCCAGAAACAGTCTTTATCTAATACAATTTTATATTGTTTTCAGCAGCACAGACCAAGATAAAATCTGTGCTTTTAAGACTTGTATATGACACAGTGTATTTTAGCACAGTAAATAAAGAAGATATATTACTTCTGCAGTGATTTGATTTGGCTAAATGATCACTGTCCAGCAGGCTGCACACTAAATTCATTTTAATGCATTCAAATGCAAATTAATACCTCTGGGGACGAAAAGCTTGTAGGAATGGGTACAGTCTCAAAAAGCAGAGACTTGAGGAATGACAAAAAGTGATTACCTTGGATAATCACTCCTAACATAAAATCTCAGTGCAAAGTTATGGCAAGGACCCAGCACAGTCCTTGCATGTTCCTAAAATAACAAGCACAGTTCTGGTGCTTGCACTTTAAAGAAGATGAGAAAATATTGGAGAAAATCCAAATAGTTTGCACGTCAAGCACATGTCTTGTGACGGAAGACTTAAAGAGCCGGGCATATTCCACTTACCCAAGGAAAGGTTGAGAGGATACGTGGAAAAGACAACAGGCAGTGGTGAGCTTTTTCACTCTTGCTGACAAAAGCACAACTAAATCCACTGACTGGAAGTTAAAGGTTAGATGTAATCAACCTTGAAATCAAATGCAATTTCCTAGCAGTAAAGGTAATTAAACTCTGTAAGAGCTTATAAAGGGAGGTGGTGCACTCACCATTGCTTGATACTGTCCTAAAAACTTTCTTTCTTAAATATTGGCTTTACTTCAGCTTCTGTGAGAACTAATGGCCAAGGAGCCTCAAACAAGGAGGAAAGGAGGGTCATGTCAGGCAAGATTCCCTGGTGATCCCTTGAGCCCTGCATCCATTAGAATGTTGCATCTGTGCAGCTTCTTCCATTATGGCTGAAACAAGATGGCTTGAATTGCACCCTTCCCACTCAGACATTTGCAGGTTGGCATTAAGGTAATGAGTATAATCAAATTCTGTACTCAAGGGCTCCAGTTGGCTGTCTACAGAGGTGAGGAAGAATCCCTTCCCATTCCTCCCAGAGGATATTTGGCCTGATATATTCTGCAGTATAAGTTTTTCCGTTCCCCTGAAGCATGGATTATTCATTTTGCTGTAGCCAGGAAGAGAGTAAACTAATGCAGAAAATGATCTTAGACATCTGATGCCTGGGTCTGAATTCAGTCACGTCCAAGAGGAGTAGAGAATTTTCTAGCTCAAATTGGCAAGGATGGTGATTTTTTGCAGAGATTGTCTCTGTGATTATCTGGGCATATAAGGACTAATAAGTTCTCAGGAATTGCAGGAGTCTCAGATACTGCTTCAGGCACACAGCAGTTTGGCTTCTCAAGGAATAAAACACCATGGGCTAATGAAAGCAACTGTCTCAGCCTTGAGGTACATCTACAACATTTAATAGCCACTGGCACACACAGGGCATCAGACTAGGCAATATAATAATCTGTCTTGGCCCTAAACTGTGGGGAAATATAGAGCTTGTACATAACAGCTCCAATTTTCCCAGAGCCCCTGGGAATGTGAGGAAGCAGGTGTTCACACTGTGAGTCACAAATGCCAAACAGTCTCCAGAACCACTGGTCAGGAACAAACAGACCCACAGAGAATTTAAAAACAAAGCAATACCTGCCAAAATTTAAATTTAAGAAAAAAAAAAAGAAAAAAAACCATAAAATATGGCTTTTTGCTTGAAGGTCTTTGCCTTGGCAAACTTGGAAAGAATGCTTCAGATGCGTCTGCCTTTAGCAGCAGAGAGCTGGCCTACGACTTCCACCATCTGTATTACCTCCCTGCCTACACCAACAGGACAGCTAGACAACATGGTTGTGAAGAAGCCCTGTACAAAGCAGTTTTTTTTAAGATTTCCAGCCCTAAGCTAAGAAGTGGTTCATTTTCATAGCATGTGAGTGTGCTCAGCATCCTGGAGTGAGAAATCAGATATCTAACACCTTGTCTGGCAAAGCATTCATAGAGGCACTGCGGTGTTCTACAATAGCTTCATATGGAAAACTGAATACACAGAAAGTAGCTGTTCCTGTATGTAGACTAACATAGTTGGTAGTAACTTGTTTCAAAACTCTTACCTAAGTAGTCACAGAAAGGACTGAGAGAAAGTCAATTGATATTGGTGAAACAGGACAGAAAGCACGTAAGTATTTATCATGCCAGTAGAAATACGCATCTCCTCAACTTACTGCCTCTCAATTGCATACTTATAAAATGAGAATGTTGTATTAATCACTAATAAGTGTAATTAATAGTGTGGCACAGCAAATTATCCATTATCAAAATGAGTGACAGTTTGTAGTGTTCCAAAATGTTTACACCTGGCAACATGCAGCAGCACAGTAAGTATAGCTTCATGTAATGCTCACTGTCACAAGAATGTGGATACCTTTTTCTGCTGGAGCACAAGAGACAAGAATGCTTTATTAGCCTCAGCTCATCAAAATATTCTTCTTGATTATCACAGGTTCCTCCAAAACTACAGATGTATTTAAGAAATGGGCTCGTCTACTTGAGTATATGTGCAGACTATGAATGAGGTTTCCCAAACAAATCCTCTGTTGCATAATTCTGCCTGTCATTTTTAATAGGTAGATGGAAAAAAAATAGCATTAAGAATCATTGGTTATGATGGGACATACAAGGAGCAACCAGCAGTATCTCGTAAGCTATTTGTATGACATCTGGGCAGCAAATGGGAAACTTTGTTGGATTTATGATGTTACAGAAACAGAAGAAAAAGAAATATAAGGAAGAGGTAATCCAGAAACAACTAACAGCAGCATGTAAGGTTTTCATTCTAGGCTTGGACATCTGAGACACTGTTCAGAGGATAGTGAAGATATTTCTTAATTTATGTACAACAATATGATTTAGAAAAATGTCACTGCTCTGGAAAACAGTCATGGTATCCAGGATACATTATCCTGAGTCTTAAAATAGTCGACTTGATGTTTTGGGCTGAGTGTTTAAATTATGTCCATTATTTTTAATTATGTTTATTATTTTTATGTAGAAAACTGTTAGCTGAACTCCTTGAGATATTGTATGTATTTTCAAAATGTGCATATTTCATCTGACATTTATGAAATATTTTACATTACTAAAATAAGAAGTATGGTGTTCCCCAGAGAAACTGCCAACATAAGATCCTGATCTTGCAGATATTTCTACATCTGCTCTATATTATGCACTAAGAGTAATGCTACTGACTTCAAGGAAGCTTTTTAAAGGATTTAAGTTAACAGTGTGTCTTTCATTGACTAACATCTTTAACAACATAAGTGCGCACATAGGTTGAACAAAATATGTAAATTAAACAATCCCTCATGCTTAATCACTCCATCATCTAGATAAAATGGGAAGGTATATGCAATTTCAAAGTAATTCTTGCTCACAAGATGAAAACTGCTATAGAAAAGTTGCTGTTGGTATCAGATCACTTTCTTTTTTTCCAATCAGTTTGTTAAAAATGCTTTCCTCTTCCATGAAATTATTTTACATTTATTCAAAATTAAGTAATAATAGAATGGGCACTGACTTCAGGCTAATTGCCAATGCTGATGTTACTGGTTCTCAATAATATACATAGCGATCCACAAGACAACTGTAAAAGAAAACAAAAGAAGGAGGATCAAGTAAGCTGAAACATTTTAAACATAATTGCCTCCTTTTTTTTTGTCAATAAAATCAGACTTTTTGCTCTTGTTTCACTAGTTGAGTGCACAAATTATGGCTAGATGTCTCAGATGTTGAATGGAACTAACAACTGTCATCCAAAGACTGTTTAATCTGAACCAATGTTAGACCCACTTAAAATTGGTGATCTGCCAAGAACTCTTTCAGGCTCAGTGGAGTATCCAAACCTGTTAGTTAGAACTGGCCACTGATCACAGGAGAGTAATTGCCTCAGATGCCCAACAGGCTGGAGCAAATACATCACGGATGCATGATTTTTCTGGTTGAAGAGTTTGTTACTAGAGGTACCAATGATCTGTCCTCTCCCTCCCTGAAAAAACAGCTGGAGCTTAGAACTTCTCTGTTTTTATATATATTACAAAAATCAATTATCTTGTGACATATTCATTTAAATTCATTTAAACTATAAATAAGTAAACAGGATTTGGCCTGACTATTGTTAGCTTGGAGGAAGCAATGAGACAAGGTCTCAAAATAAAACTGCCTCCAGTACTGGTTCACCAAGAGGATAGTCTTGTAATGATAGTCATCTCAGAAATGCCTAAAATCTTCTGAATTAATTTTAAAATGGTCTCTGGGAAGCAGCTGAGCAGGGACTTAGAGGAAGAGAATGAGATAGAGAAAAGTGAGGACATTAAAATGGACTGATTAATAAAATACGAATACAGACAAAGCTGTGCAGCTGGGGTTTTACACCAGCATTTAAAAATAGCAACACATATTATTCTGCTTCTGGACCTATATCACTTTAAATCTTTTAGAAACATATTAAAATTACTCAAAGAGAATTTTGTTGAAAAGCTCCCTAGAGTTACACATGATAATTAAAAAGAGGCTCATTGTAAATCCTTCTGTCTAGTTCAACAGTATTATCTGCTTACAGACAGCCCTCAGAGGGCAAAGTCGCAGCCTTGGTCTGGCAAAATTATTGCCCAGTGATGATGCATTCTTTGTGCTTACAGCTCAGCCTGAGCACAGTAACAACAGATCTTATATATGGCTGCTACAGCGTCAGGAGAAAAAACATCAACAACGTTATTGTTTATATTAATGAGACATTTCTGAAATAGCATTATTTGTCTAAAACAGAGGACAGATTAGTTTCAGAAGTCAAGGAGAGCTGGCAAGGGAGCTTGGAGGATCACTTGTAGTTCAATCTTCCATCTCAGGAAAAATACTACCATTCTCTAGATCACATAGAGACATTATGAAATTAATCTTAAAACTGAATTTGAGGGAGCTGAGTGATTGAAATCCAGTTATCTGAATGGTAAGATCATAGTGTACATGTGTTGAGCAGATCATTGTCTTAGGAATAATATGATTCAGTAAAAAACAGCAGAAAGAAATATTGTAATTAATCTGGAACTTTGTACTGAAGGAAAAAGGAGAACTGAATTTTAAGCTCTTGTTAGTCATCACTGAGGCAAGAAATGTATCTAAATCGTATCTACAAAGAAGCAGATTTTTGAAGCAGTGTACCACCATTCCCCATTGGGCATGCAATATTGCACTGCATTTTGGAATAGCATCCACTTTAAAGCAGAAGACTGGCATAGATCTGTGCAATTCTCTTTCATTTAAGTCCTCAAGACAGAATAGAAGTGATGTCTTGACCTTTTCTTCACCCTAATGTCAAGGAGTGATTTTCATCCTATTCCTGTTTTCCTGGTCCTTTATATTCACAAGTAAGAAGGGCTTGAGCAGCACTTCTTAAATGTGCTGAGAATTCTCATAGTGGGTCTTTGCGTGCAAATCTTGCGCATGCTTTCAGGGGTGAGTAAAGATGTGGCCTTTTACGATGGAACTATAATGAAACAACTTATCTGCTTCCACGAGAGCTACACAGGCACTTCCTTGTTTCTTACAGTTTAGTTTGAATTGTTGCTTTCATTATGAACCTATTAGTTCAGGGCTTTAACAGAGCCAAACAGCTCTGCTTCAGGCTACTATTTGGCTCACACCACCACCAGTACAAGAGTAATGGTTTGTTTGGACAATTTAATAAAATTCAATATCTCAACAGTTGCCAAGCTCAAAGACAAGCAAAAATGCACGTGCATGATTTCAGATCTTGCGAACTGTATTCAGATTTCACAAGACAGCTTTGCCTTTGAAGAGGAAAAAAAAAAAAAAAAAGAGTTCCTTAATTGGAGGTAATTGCCTTGTCAAATTAAGCAAAAACTCTGCTAAAATATTGGCTGGCATCCTAATGGGTAAAAATAATGTTCAATGATAGCACAGTAACTAATAGAAATGCCACGGAATTTGTCTTTAAAAATCTAGTGATGATTACATTACCACAATGTGAGTCATCTGACGTGGTGAGGTGTGACAATGAACTGCATGCTTCCATCCTTCGTAAAGTTCTGAGGTGCGCTAAAGAGCACTTCACACCTGAGCGTTTGTGTAATTGTCATTGATTGAGAAAGATGTAGTTCGGGAACAAACTGAGCAATTTTTGTCATTAGGGATCAACAAAGAACTCATCTTCTGAAGCGTTTGTTAAGGCTAAAATCATTACAAAAGAGAGGAGTTTGAAAGCTGCTGCAATATATGCACAAGAAGCATCATATATGGTATACGTTTTATTAGAAATACAGTTGTTTTTTTTTTTTTTTTTTCCTGTGCCAGTTATTCCCTACATTTTCACATTTTCAAAACTGAGAATGAAGCATAGTGGGAGACATAGTGATAAAAGCCTTCAAGTGACAATTTTAATTTAGAGCCTTTGAGTCAAATGAGTGGATGACTCAGGAAACTGGTCTAGACTATACAGTCCTAAACAGGGCCACTTGTTAAGAGCCAGTCTGAAGCGTGGGTGATCACCCAACTCTTGCTGAGGGCTGATGAGCAACCCTAAGGAACAAGTTTTCTGGGCCATGTGGCCCCTTTTTCACATTGCAAATGAGCAGGCAGGCTGTTGGACAGAAAACACTAAGACAGGGGAGGTATTTGTGTTCTCTTTTGCTGGAAAGTGGTGTTGAATTGCCTAGAACAGCATAGTGTTGGAACAAAAGGTGGCACATCTTTGTGATTTTTTTTTTCCTCTTCTTTGTAATAAAGAATGAACATAACCTTTAGAGGATGAAAGTTGTCTTAGTTCCTGACTTCAGTCAAGCTCTGAGAGTCTATGCCAGTATCTGCAACTGGAAGCTTTGGAATCATAGAATCGTACAATCACCAAGGTTGGAAAAGATCTCCAAGAACTGGTCCAACTGACTACCCACCACCAATACTTCTCCCCTAACCATGTCCCTTAGTACCACATCTACATGTTTCTTGAACACCTGAAGAGTCAGTGACCTAACCACCTCCCTATGCAGCCCGTTCCAGTGCCAAATCCCTCAGAGAATAAATTTTTCCTAATAACCTGAATCTCCCCTGCAGCAACTTGAGGCCATTCCCTCTAGTTCTATCACTAGTTAAATGGGAGAAGAGGCTGATCCCCACCTCATCAAAGCTTCATTTCAGGCAGTTGTACAGAGCTATAATGTCTCCCTTGAACATCCTCTTCTCCAGACTAAATAATACCAGTTTCCTCAGCTACTTCTCAAAAGACTTGCTCTCCAGACCCCTCACAGCTTCACTGTCCTCTCCAGACACACTCCAGGTCCTTAATGTCTTTCTTGTTGTGAGGGGCCTAATACTGAAGGCAGTACTTTCATAATAATTGAAATACATTCATACAGACACCACATTTGTGTTTTAGAGGAATATTCTGTATTGAAAAAGGCTGCAAACATTTCATAAAACACCAGAATTTTTGTTGACTGTGTATTCTGCAGTCATCTTTGCTGCAGATTGCTGGCATGGCTGTATTGCAGCATGCGTGGACAAATGCTCTGCCCTCACATCCCCCTAGACCACATGTGGGATGAAGGAAAAGAAATTCCTCCAGCTCAACTTTCTCAAAATATTGAGCTTCATATCTCTTTGGTATACAGGCTCCTTTACAAACGCCTGGAAGTTGCACTCGTACCTATTTTTGGAGTTACCTAACACACTTCAAGAAGCTGCAAGGAATGCACAAAAAAGCCTGCAGGAATAACATGTGTAACTCTTCAAAATACAACACTGTAGTTGCCATATCTTACTGCTTTACTGCTTGTAAGATGGATGATGGTATTCATGAGATTTTTTTTTTCCCAGGCATCAATTCTAGTGATGTTTAGTCCCTCAAATATATTCATTTCAGTTTCTTGGAAAGAGAAACCAGGAGTTGATGGTGTGAGAAACATGTTCAAAAATTTCTAATCAGGCAAAGATCTCTGTGAAGAGCAATTTATTCATTATTGCAATAATGAGAACACACCTCCTACTGACAAGGGAGAAATTGTGCAACTAGTCAGTGAAATCCATTCCGTTATATACCCTGGGTCTGACACAGGTAATGCCTCTGTTGACACTCACTGGTTGAGCATCTCTGGCTCATAGTCTTCCCAACACTGTTGCTACAATACATTTCCATACAATGTCTGTTACCAACCCATTGTTTTTAGGTATGTTCTGTACTTTTTTCAAAAATTTCAACTGTTTCTCCTAAAAGGATGGAGACTCCCTATCTCTCCTATCTGTATACATTTTGTTGATTAAAACATGGTTTCATAGATATCTCCAAAAGTGCTTGTAGTCTCATTATTAATATTTTTCTGTATATACCGTATTTTCAAAACCTATATTTCAGTATAATCAGCACAAGTGAATTAACGCTTGTAATTACCTGTAGAAGCCTCTGTCTTTTTTGACCCCATTAGAATGTGTGTTGAAATAATCCAAATAGAATCATGCCCTGTAAGCAAGTATAGTATGGGGAATAGGTGCCCTTACCTGTGGAGATTTGTGGAGTTTCAGTCACACGAAGGAAAAGGACTAAGTAGAAGCTGAAAGTCTATAATGCAGGGGAAGTACTTGGAAGAGATCCTTAATTTTCATGCTATCCAGGATAATAACTGAGCTCAGCCATCATTTGCAGCTGTTCTGGGATATATCACAATGAACAGAGATTAGCCATTATTATTCAGCATCTGCTTCAGTGTCCTCAATATCCTATAAAATTCTATGCTTTACCTGATTGGGCTAGAAGGAGAAACAAACCAATAAATCTGGTTTTATTATGATTATGTGACCAGTTTGGGACTAAATGAACTTCAAATATAATGCCTGGGAATACTAGATAATCATCTTCCAATCATAAGAGTAGCTATTAAGAAGTGGACTGGGGTATAGAAATATTGTTCAAAAAGATTCTTTTTTTTTTTTTTTTTTTAATCTTCTAGCAATTAGAATAGCCATTTATTATTAATCATTAGTGCCATCCATCACTATCAGGGCCAGTGGATGTCAGTGCGCTTGGAGGAATGCTTATCCCCTCCTGCACAAGGAACAGTGATTGGAAATGAATTACGCCTACTCTGCAAGTCAGCTCTAGCTTAGTATACCCTCAATGGTTTGGGATCTTAGAAATGCCCCTCATCTCCATGTCCCAGAGCCCCTGTGGAGACCAGCAGAGTGTCAGCAAACTAAGTTTGCATTTCTAACAACCAAAAAAGTGTGGGGTGTACAATCAACAGGTGTACAAAGGCTAGGCTTAGTAAGATTATCATGATGGAAAGATAATAAAAATGAATGCAAATGCTCACCAATGTCATAGGCTCACAGTAAACTCCACAAGGAGTGATCTCCAGAAAGAGATCCTTCCTCAGTGGCAGTCAACCCTTAAATGGGGTCTAGGAGAGGCGCAGCCAGGCTCCACCCCTTCTGGTAGCACACCTGTGCTCACGTGGCTGACTCATTGCAATGTATTTTATAATACATACTCAAACTTCATAATTAAAATTATATGTTCTATCTTAACAGTGTATGACTGACTTGCGAGGATTACTTTCAGGACCACCCTAATTGTCATGTGTTCTATTTTTCCACACAGCTATGACAGAAATCACGACTGATGAGTAAAAGCCCCTAACACCAACCCTTTGAGGACTGTCAGATTTTATGAGCTAATGCTAAGTCTGTACTCATTTTGTAAAACATTGAGTAAATTTTCAGACACTGTAAAAAAAACCCCACAGAGATGAAGTAAAATATGCTAATAACCTGAAACAGTGAGTATATAAAATGGACTTTATATAACATATGTAAAATGTAAAAATTCAGTAGCAGATCAAGCAGATCACCTTTTTTTTTTTTTGTCAGCTGCAAGAATAAAGAGATAAAATACAGTCTGAACCCCCCCTCAAAAACCTCTCCTTTGTAATATAAATGAGTTCTCTAAGTGAGAATCCTTGTGGAAAATGAACATTAGAAACGATCAGTCATCAAAATGGGGTCATGAAACACAAACCTTCGCAGAAGGAATCAGTATGCTTCACTCTTACAACAGCCTCCCAGGCAACCAGGCTGCTCCAAGTATTTATATCTGAAATGATCTCTGTTTGCAGGCTTCAGATCAGCGAGGAAGAACTACAGTGCCTTCTCTCTTTTTTCAGCCCTATCTGGCTGCCACCGTGCCGGAACTGTCAAGGAACAAATGCTGTGATTTCAGGCGGTGTGCTCACTTCAGTTTCTGACAATGCCTCTCAGGTTCGTAGGCTTGTCAACTCGATTGTAATGATTGTCACTAAAACTGATGCACTGAGGAACTAAAGGTTGAAATGTATGTTAAAATTGCCTTCCCTATTCATGAGAGGTGCCAGGCCTTGGAAAGAAATTTCAAAGGAATGAGAGCACCTGTAAGGGGGTATTTTTGGCAACTACAGATAATATTTGGTATAAAGCAAGCACTTTCCATTCTGATTTTCTTATCAGAGGAGAGCAGGAAACAACCTGAACTTGAAAACTGGCAGAATCTTATCATTAAGACTGTCACAATCAAACTCTAATAGCTTTGCAAAGGAGCAATGAGATTGCATAAAACAAGATCACTCCATTTTTAGTTCAGCATCCTATCCAAATATACTCTTGAATTATTTTCAAGGTGTTTCACCAACTACATTAATAAAGATGATGATGCAATAGTCAGCACGCAGAAAAACCTATGCCTTCAGGAAAAATGGTTTCTTCTGAATGGAAAATGTTTTATACATAAACATCCCAGGGGTCCATCACCTTCTCTCAGGAAGAGCTCGTAATTGGTTTCATTTAGGAAGGCCTTTGGGATCTCTATTAAATGAGTTTTAGTAGGTAGCTTCTATCTATTTGAGTTTCACTGAAGTACTGTTTTTGATACCTCTGATGCTTTCAAAGTGTTCCAGTTATTAAAAAATATATAAAATAGGAGGAAAGTGAGAGGGAAGGAATAGAAATTAATGCAAATTGAACAAATGTCAGCTCCAGCAGACTTGATCTACATCAAGGGATGATTCTTTTCAGAAAGATATTTTTGCTATATGCAAATTTTAGAGCCTAATTTTGTGAGATCAAATTTGGAAATATTTTCTGAAAACTTTGTAATCGATATCTCCGCATCCATACCTCAGCCATAGTCAGATCCCTCCTTAGTAGCTCCTGCCTCAGTGTCCATTTGATCTCCAGTTCATCCAGCAGTGTAAATACTGCTGTGAAATGTCATGACATAGGACTGAGCTCTTGAGTCATTACTGCTTTTGGAGGACAGCTTATCTGAGCTATGTTCTAAGCTCAGGACTTTGTTTTTCCTACAGTTCAGTAGTTGTCTGTCATGGTCTCCAAAGCCTGGCTCAGGTCCACAGCAGTCTGTGTCTGAGCTGAAGGCTGCCCTCGTGCAGCATTCACAGCTTAAATTTCTTCTGAGATAGCTCAGCCCGGCCCCCAGTGCTCTAGAGAAGAGCCTCTGTGTGTCATACTGCCTGGCCAACACTGACCTAAGCTGGCAAGAGCATGCTGCAGCCCAGTCTGCCAGCAAATAGCCTGAGTTCAGCCCTGAAGCAGAGCACAGCTGCTCTGAGCCAAGGCTGAACTACAGCCAGCAGCAAGGAAGGGAAGAGAGGAGCTAACAGGGCTCAGTGGGTTTATGCCTACTCTCAGATCCTGACCTCTATGGGGATTACGTAGCTATCTTTGTTGGAACGACAATTTTCTGTTAACACTGAAAAAGTTCAAGTGGTTTTTACACAGTAACAGTACTGCATTGGTCTTGGTTCACTGCCATACTTAGGAGTCTCCCATCAACTGGAGTCCAAAACAACACTGATCTCTATTGTACCCAGCCACAGCAGACAACTTCAGGTAAATCTATTAAAATTTTAAAATACATGCAGTACTTCACATTCTTGCATTTAGTCCAACCACCTGAAGTTAATGGAAGTTAAATTAACTCCTGTAATTTAAAACATCCATTACTCATGCTTTTACTTCATTAAGTGTGTCTTCTGCCAGTTTGTTCCATGAAGGCCCACAGCAACAAGGGTAGAACTCAGAAAAGAAGGCAGATGTCCAAACTTTCCTTTTATCACCACAAAATATATGAGGATCTGCCCCATACAAGTTACAGCAATGCCATTAATTTCAGCTCATCTGTGTTTAGTTACCCAAGGCTAATATATATGGGACATCAGAATAAATGAGCAATTGTCTACATGAAATTTTTAATCTCCTGTGTAATCTCCTGTGCAGCAGACAACATTTAAATCAGATTTTCTTCAAATCTGCTTGATGGAAACATTTCCAAAAAAAACCCCAAGCCAACCAACCAACCAACCACCAACAACAACAACAACAAAAGCCAAAAAAGATTTTGAATTTTAACTCAGATGGGAAAATTCACAGATAGATCTCTTTAATTAATTTAAACATCAGTAATCTAAACCTCTAAGCTCTCCTGAGTAATTCTGGTAACAACACTTAAAAATAATGCTCCTGTGAAGAGCTCTACTAATTAGGAAAATGATCTGAATTAATGTTATTCATTTCACAAAGAAAAAGAAGATTGTCTCCATTGTGGCACATGCAGGAAGTTCCAGTCAACTAGCAAAAGAAAGATAAAATATGAAGCCATTAATACTGGCCAAAACAAACTAGATTTTTATATTTAAATATGGAATAATGAAAGGGAAAGCCTGAAGGGAAAGAAAAAAAAAAATGTACCCACAATGAATACACAATTGAAAGCACATCTTTCGAGAGAAGTCCTTACTCTTTTGCTTTTACAGGAGTTCAGCATATGCAGTGCAACTGAGGTAATGATGCTTTGGATTCTCTTATCAAAGGTTTGTTGTTCTTCCCAGAATTTAATTCAGTTTCACTGGTGCATCAGGGAGAACCATTCATGCAAGGAGCCAGCCTGTAGGCATGTGTGATTAAGTGTTCTTGGCTGACTGTCAAGGCTATTTGTTTGTGAAATAAAATATATAGATTTACATCTGTAAGACAGATCATCTTTGAGTGGACTTAATAAATGCAACCAGCTAGTTACATGACATTTCAGTTGCATGCACTCAAAAAACAAAGTATTTAAATATTCATAGTAAAAAAGAGGTAAATCAATTGTTTCACAGGTTAGTTTGATAGGAAACAAGACGTATAAATATAACTCGTGCAGCACTGTAACTGTTCCCTACTACAACCATGCAAACTCAGCCAACGCACATCCTGCCTTCTTGGATGATGCTCATTTTTTTTGTCTCTAGTTGTTTAGGGATGGTAACATAGGTATATTTATTGGTTTTACTTACAAGTCATCACTACCATGGCCATGGTCAGACCTCTGATCTTCCTCATTTAGATGACGGAGATTACATTTCTATCAGTTTGCATTTGAAATGTTCTGACTTTCAAGTGCTTTTTAGAGCAAAGAAATAGTCAAACAAAAAAACGAATACTTTCCAAAGTACTTGCAAATTGGATGACAGTACTTAGATTCTTAGACAGAACTTAGATTCAAAATCTCACAGAGAGATTTCTCTTTTAATTATGTTTATATTTAGATCTTGCAAAGAGGTTGGGCCCAACTAAACAAATTCTGACATTAAATTCTCAGTTGACTTAGATAGACATGGGTCTACTGTCCTTTATTTAACACAAAACCAGCTGAGATTCTGGAAAGGAGAATAATATATGTTGGTCTTGTTGTACTATGAAAGCATTTGAGACTAAGCACTCACAGAGCATATTTAGATATTCATTTTTGAAAGGACTGTATAGAACCCATCTTTTCCTGATTTGAGCCTCCTTAATTCCAAGGCTAACACTGCAATACTTTCTTAGGCAAAATTTTCTCATAAATTTTTCCAGAAAATTCTGAGAAAGAATTTCATAGCTTGAATCCATGTTTGCAAAGGCATGCGTGTAGGTAGCTCTGAAGGAGATGCCTCCTATTTATTTCCATGGAAACCACAACAGATACAAAGAGCACAAAAGCACTATTGATAGAGTATTCTCAACTATTCTACATACAATATTTTTCTCTATAATAACAATATTTTTCAACAGTCACCACTGTGCTGTCACCACTACAACACTATTCATTTTTGCCAACGATGAACAAGAACCTGCATGCCACACTCATTAAAATTTACACCAGCAGTAGAGGTGAACCACTCCTGCTCTCACCACTGCTGAAACACACTGCCCACCACCTCACTGTGCTCCCATCTGCTGTTTGGTCATCATAAACATTTACAAGTGTCAGCGACTGTCAGTAAGTGCTATTTTTTCCACATGGAAGAATTTGATTCCACACCTTTGCTTCACTGGCACTTCCATGTCAGACACTATTCTATTCAGACTGCACCTCTTCTGCCATGTGTCCAATGGCAACAAAATGTATCCAAATATTAGTGGGAAGGTTCAACCCGTACTCCCCTACCACCAACACCTCCCTCTGACATTATGGGCCAACGTAAGGAAATGGAAGGCATTACTTTCAGAGCTGCCCCCACAGGTTATTAAAAATGCAAGCAAGCATCAAGTATGATTTCTAGAAATGTCTACATGCGGTGTGGGGCTAATTCCCATTACAAAGAAATGGAATTTTAGCATCAAACAGACCTAGTGCTTTGAGAATTCCATTGGGAACTTCCATGCAACATTAGATGCCTAACAGCTTTCAGATTTTTTTCGGTTGTCCTTCCATTTGGAATTACTTTAAAATCTGGCTCTTGGGCTAACAGAGAAGAAAGAAAGAGCGAGTTGCAATTTTATATTAACAGAATAAAAAACTGAAAATGTTAAATAAATAAATAGATTAGATGTGCCAAGTTTTAAATATTTGCTATGTCACTTCTGGGTATTCACATTTTAAACTATTATCCTAAGCTTAACTTCATGAGTTGTGAGGCCAGGAGTGTGTAATATACAGCTAACAGAATACATTACTTACCTTTACAAGATTGTTTATAAGAACACATCTACTTTGTCTTGGCATTTGAAATATATTTATAGCACAAGAGCTCCTTTTTCATGGCAAGTTGAGTATAACTATGTGAACTACATTTTTCTTCTACTGAAATTCAGAGAAAATGAAATTGCTGCCTTGAGCCGTACTTTGAACTACAAACCACTGTCACTTGTACCAAGCAAAGCTTTAAGACTCATACCTTAAGTCTTTGTCAGAAGTCACAGTATTCACCTCCAAACCCCTACCAAGACTCTGAGTCATCTGCTGATGGGAATAGACTTTTTCAGACTGCCTCACAAGGTATTTGCCTTTCAAGTCAGAACATCACTGAGTTCATAGTGCCTTGAACTTACATAAAGTAAATACCTATTAAGTACTTACAATAAGCACTAACGTGCCTAAAGTGCTCATGTACCACAACTTTTTTATATATATGTGAAATATCTTTGAGTGTAAAGATCTGCTGTGTCCCTATGCAATGTGATAAACAAGTCTTATCCTTTCACCTTTTTTAATCAAAGAAGTAAAACCAAGAGAGATATCTTTTCTTCTGTAATCGTATGTGTGTCAGTGCCGTGGCTTCCCCAGTTCATTTGTTATGATTTATGTTTTCAGAAAGCGTATGGTTTTACTGCATGGGAAATGTCTCTGTTGAACTGAGTTCCCTGAATGCAGTAATTCTGTATGAGTTCAGCCTTAATCTGCTGATGATTTCTTGTTTTTGTAAAACCAGTTTACAGTCACTGCATTATTTATAGTAATTAATTTTGGTCTCATTCTGCAAGTTCTTCACTGTGTGACATTTGCCAGTAAACACTTTTTTGTGCATGTAATAAGACAGAACAATATACCAAAGTCAAGTTTCTATTTAAAGATACTGCCACAGTTCAAACTCTGCTTTAGTTGTGTAAGTTCAGATAAAATATCAAGAAGCCCAGAGGGAACAGAAAGAATTTCTAAAACTTCAGCAAGTCTTCTGTACCCACTGTCATTAATATACCAAAATGACCGAACATTCAAGGTGACTAGAAGTTCACTGTTTTTATCTCTGATATCTCTGGTGCAGGTGAGGGAAGGACATCAAAGGAGGAGGTAGAAAAGCAGAGTACAAGGACTGCAGGAGCAGAGGTGGCCTGAGTTAATTGGATGGGAAACTATCAAAGCTGGTCTCTTGGAAATTATACTGCAATTGCAGTGTTAATACTGTGTGCTGGCAGCAAATGGCCCACAGCCAGTACTTGTGTAGCAGACCAGTGAAAAACAACTGAACTCATGTGTGGCCAGATTGTAGCTGGAAACGTGTCAGCAGCACAGTACATATCGTACTAGGGCACCCATCACCACTTCAAATCAATAGCTTTCTCCAAAGTAACTAAACTGGGATTAAGGCCATCAGGATTATGGCAAGTACAGGCAATGTTTTAGAAGAAAAATCTATCCTAAAACCACAGCATATGTTATATATGAATTTTCCTTGTGGACTTCAAGAATCAGGAGATGCAGGACAGTAAGGAGATCAGACAGTGTGCTTCCATCTGAAGTGCTGTTCCTCACCCCTCCTTCCCAGTGTTAGGTACTGAGCAGTCGGCCTTATTTTAAGCACATCAAGCAATGACAGGTAGCTTTTCCATCACAGGACTCCATTCTTTGCTTTACAGCCCTCAGCAAAAGGAAACTTTTTAATATTCACACCAACCTAATGCTGCATGTGATTTTGGGAGTGTGCCACTTTCTTTCTCAAATTGTAAGAATTATTTAAAAAAAAAAAAAAAAAAAAAAAAGGAAAACCCTTGCATAAAATACAGTTTGAAGGCAAGACATTTACTTATGGGAAAGATCAGCTTACAAGTCAGTACGGCAAGAATATCTGCCTGCACCAAGTGTTGGGCTGGAATTGGAATCACTGTCTTGCCCTGCCTTTGAATTTTCAAAGGTGACAGCAGCAAAATGACCCTATTTATATGTTCAGTTTTGGCATCCTCATGTTGCTAAAAGTAAAGAAATGACAACTTTGCAAGCAGGAGGCATAACCCACTCTGTTAGGTGAACGTTGTCCATAGATTTTTGTTTGATCTGTTGAGAACTTACATTCATTTTAATGGTCTTCTTCAGGATGTGTGAGGTAGTGGTTCTGGATTTCCTGATTGTGAGGAAGAGGAAACAGGTGCCCCAGGGAGACCACTGTCCTGAAATACTGAAAGAGAGGAAGACTTTGCATGTTTATGATGAAAGGGACTGACTGATACTGACACAGGGAAGGCAGGGATACCTGCAGGCTTGGCATCATGAGGATCTGCTGTTGTAAAATGTCCTGAGAATGGGGTCAGAGAAACATGTCTTATCAGCCTGAGGGGCTAGGAAGAAGTCTGATGGCTGCAAGGGGAACAAGATTCTCTGAGATCTGTTTGTGTAAGGTGCTTGCTTGTTTCCTAGCAGTTCAGCTCTCTGTGCACAATTCTGCACAGTCACCACTGGCTGTATTAGCCAGGGACCACGTGTTGTGTACACAAGCACAGGCATGCAGCAGTGCAAGCCAGGCAGTCTTGCCATTTTTCCATACAGCTACTGTTACAGGCTCCCAAAACACATTAGTTATTTGCTCATTATTGGCTGCCCAGTCCCAGGCATGGTGCTTTCCAAAAAACAAATCCAAACATAAATCCCTCCTTGTAGAACATACAATCCAAAACAGGAAAGATCTAGTTGGAACAGTGCTAAAGGATACCAAATATAAGCAAAAGCATCAAGGCAGTTAGCAATGATCACTCCCTTAAAACATTTTTGCTACTCTTGTCATGACACATCAAGTTTCCATTCTCCCCTTGTTTTCATATCACACAGCCATTTAGTTCATTTATTCCAACCTCCATCTACTGGAAATCCTAACTACAGTTTTCCAAACAGCTCAGACAGTGCTTTTATTTCCTATTCATTTAAACTGAAAAATCTTGCTCTAATGACAAGGTTTTTTTGTTTGTTTGTTTGGTTTTTTTTCCATCTCATGCGTAATATCAGCTGGATGAGAATTCAGGACTTTTGTACAAGGCAGTCATCTTAATTGTTTATGTGGCAAGGGACTATTTAAAAGAACAGAAAATACTTTATGTTTGGTTGAACCTCTTTTTTATGAATTAGCCTCTTCTTTCTACCCATCAGGAGTTGCTACGTAGCTATAGCACTAGCAGGTGCCATCTCGCTCTGGGCAATGAGTGAGCTGACTGGCCATGGTTAATGTGTCCGGCAGAGAATTGCCTCTGTTTGAAAAAAGTTAATTGGTCTCCCTGTCTGAAATATGACCATTTTCTCAGCTGTGGTGGAAAAATGTGCTGAAAAAAATATCTCAGTAAGCAGAATGACCTATTCTCCTGGGCAAGATGCTGAGAAAGTGGGTTAAACTGTGGCTTGTCAGGTATGTTAATAGATGAGCTGTGCTCTCAGTGCTGATCCTAAGCTGAATATGCAGAGCAGATGTCACTTTTACAGCCTCTAATTGAACATGACTATAGCTGATAGCATTTTCCTACCTCCTCTGCCTACCCTCAATGACTCTGTCCTGATTGCTTATTGGAAATTGTGCTTCCCCAAAGATTCAGCAGGGACTGCATCTCTCTGTCAACAGGACCTTTTATGTGGAGCTATTACTCTGCATTTGTCTCTCATACTTGCCTGATCCAGCCAAAGTGAATCATCATGTCCATGCAGAATCTCTCTTAGCAGAGAATGGAGTGCAAATCATACCTAACTCTGCATTTGGTTATGCATCTCCCCAGGGTCATCAAAGCAACAAGAGGAGGTCTACATTTAACTCAGAATATCTGACCCTATGTAACTTTTACTGTGTATATAGGTCACTCCAAAAGTAATGCCTCCTATTCATTTCCATGGAAATTATGACATATACAAAGAGCACAATAACACTATTTGATAGAGAAAATAATCACCTACAAAATATTATTTTTCAACATAGTCACCATCATTGGCTATACATTTTTGCAAGCAATGAACAAGAGCCTGCATGCTGTGCTCATCAGAATTTACACCAGTGCAGGTGACCTACTGTTTCACAGGGTTTCACCACCCACCTCTTCACTGTGCTTACATCCACTCTTTGATGTCCATAAACATACCCCAGCATCCAACTCTGATGTCACAGGCCTATGTAATAAAATAGGAGGCATTACTTTCAGTGCAACCTTTACATTTGCTTTCAGAGTAACTAACAACCCTGGGAAAACTGCTGAGCAATTAGTGTTCATAAGAAGATGGACAGTGAGAAAAAGACATCAAGAAAAGTAGCATGGGTTGAAGTGAGACATGCTGGGAAAACATCCCTTCACAAGGCATCATGCCCTGCCCTGAGATGATAACCTGTGACAACCACATGGGTTATGACTTCTCCATATTTTTATACATAGACCTGCCTAGACCTAGTTCATGTTCCAAAACACCACTGGGCTCCCACTCATCAGTGACAGCCACCAGCACAACACAAGAAGTCCATCCTAACAGAAGTCTTGCTGAAATTTAACAATCCAGTTTGTCTCTGACTCCAGAAGCAAAAGATAAAAGTTTGCTTCTAGCTGTAGACAGCACTTTTCTACTCTGCTGGAAAATGGCTGACAATTCTTCCCATGAGATTTCCATTCTGCAGGTAGTCCCAGAAATACCACATTTTAGCAAGATGGCTACCATCAGCAATATGTCTGTAATGTCAACAGCAATTAAAACCTTGAAAAATAGCATGCAGTATCTCGCCTTTTATGAATAATAATCAGTACCTTGTTTCTCATAGACTCCTGAGTTGAACACAAACCTCAGGTAGTTTTTCATCTCCTTCCTATCCTCTGCATCCTCAAATCAATCACATTTCTGTTATGGACTTCTAAAAAGGCAAAGCAAGATATCTCAGAACATTGAAAGGCTCTCATGCTTTGCATACACAACAAGGAAAGCACAGCTCACACTAAGTGTATGAATCCTTCTTTGCTTTCTGGCTCAAAGCTTGCTTTCTGAGGTATTTCTTGTGATAAGACTCTAGGAGATGAGAGATGGGTGTTGCTGTGTGGTAATCAACATCACTGTGTGGACAATTTTACATTTGAAAGCATTTCTTTGGAGCTGTTTACCTTTGGAAGATAGTGCTCAGGACTGCTTACTGGCAGAAGATCTAACCTGTGACCAAATAACTCCAACTTGCTATGGGAGACTGGGGGATGATGCCATTGTATCCTGTGAAGGCAAGATACAAGTTGCCACCTCCCTGCTTCCTCTTATCTGCTGGCAAGGCCAGGAAGATTGCAACAAAGGAGATTCCTGCTGAGATCCCAGAGCCAGAATCTATCACTCCAAAGAGAGCTGACTCGAACACTTTGGAACCATTGAAAAGGGGCCATCATCGCTATGGTCACTGTCATCATCAACAGAACAACGCCTGATGACGCAGCGCTACTGAAGATCAATGACTATGAACCATGCTGGATCCATAGTGGTGACTATCTCCCTCTTGCTTCCTATAAAGACTCCTTGCTTCTTCTTTCCTATCTTTTCTATCACCTTCCTTCCCTTTCCGATTACCCTAATCCATAATAGTGTCCGTTCTCCCCTTCCCCATCTCCATAATTAAGATTTGTAATATACTGGTCGGACCAACATTTGAACCGTTGTTTCTTAATCTCACACCAGGTATGCAGATATTAAAAGAACCTCCTCTCCCTCCTATAAATTGGGGTGAGACACTAGTATAAAGCAACATAACCTATTTCAGCCCAGCTAAAATGCACCCATCGTGGCATGATTTATAACAAAGTATTCTCAGCGGTACTGCTGAAAGACATTAATTCTGGAAAGTAAGACAAGTTAAAGAAGCAGTTTTCTTGTTAAAAAATAACTGAAAACTATACTTTTTTCCCCTTTCTTTAAAAAAAATAAAAGAAGATGAACTCAGCTGGGAAGGACTGCTTTCCTTGCAATCAAACTTTCCTTTACACACAATCAAAGTCAACCATGGCCTTGCACAAATTCGGAAGCTACGAAGTGGCCAGGAAGAAATGGACATTGCACATTATCATGGTTTTGGTTGGGGTAAAGTTCATTTTCATCAAAGAGGCTCACTTGATGCTGTGTCTTGGATTTTTGATGAAAACAGTGGTGGAAAGAGAGGGATGTTTTAGTCGTTGCAGAGCAGTGCTCACAGAGCCAGGGACTTTCAGCTCCTCCTGCTGTGCTGCCAGCAAAGGGCTGGGGGTGCACAAGCAGCTGGGAGGGGACACAGCCAGGACTAAAGAAACAGGAAAAAGGGATATTCAGAGTGGTGCTGTTTGTCTTCCCAAGTAACCATTATGTGTGAGGAGGCCTGCTTTCCTGAAAGCAGCTGAACTCCTGTCTGCCAATGGGCTGTAGCAAATCTATTTCCTTGTTTTGTTTTGCTTGTGTGTATGGCCTTTTCTTTACCTAGTAAACTGTCCTTATCTCAACCCATGATCTCTCGTACTTTCCAGTTTTCTTCCACTTGCCACCTGGGGAGAGTAAGCAAGTGGTTGCATGGTGCTGAGCTGCTGCTGGGGCTAAACCACAACACACATGTCCAGATCCTTTTCCCAGCTGGTAGCTGAGACACTTGTGGCTTCTATACGGAACAATACAAGGCTTCAAGTCCAGTGTTCCTGGCATCCGACTTGGATCCATACAAATGAACAATTAATTGCTTCTCAAGAACAAACAAATGTGAACTATACAAAATGTTTTAGCTCTATTTCTTGTTTAAAAAAAAAAAAAAAAAAAAGGAGTGGAAGGGAGAAAGGAGGTTTTAATACTTGCATCCGTATCACCAACATCTGCCTCCAATGTTGTGGACCAACAACATAATACAGGAGATATTTCTTTTGGAGCAGCCCTCGTATACATCAGGTAGAACAAGCAGGTCTTCAGGTCTCCTCTTTCTGAGACCACCACTGGGCCCAGTAACAGTTACAGTGAGTAGAACTGAAATGCAGAATATATTTGTGTACTAAAAAGCCATTAGATTAATGGCTTTTGAGGTACAGTTTAACAGAAATCCCAATTTAAAGGACAGTTTTGAGGTTTATAAATGGAACAAAGGTCTGGGATCAGTTCTTTAAAGAAATAACATCCCATCTGAAGCAGGGCAGCTCCTGCTTCAGAAACCCATCACAGGATGAACAACAGGTATAACTTCTGCTTTGAGTCTCTGGCTAGAGGAAGATGATGTACCTGCATATTCTTTAGGAAAAGCCAAAGAAAAATGGAAGAGCAGACAGGAGTCATTGTTTTTTCTGCAGCTGAATTACCAGGGTTTTGAGATATTGTCAAATAATGAGGGTTGCCTTTAAGGATGAGGAGGGTGACTGTGCCCTCAACATCACTCTAGTCTATTACAGGCTGAACTGAAGCCACTGATTCATTTCACATGGCCAATACAACACAGATATCAGTTTGGTTACACCAATAACATGATGGCCAACAGGGACTTAGAGATAAAATGTTTAGTGACATTTTATTTTCTCTTGGAGTTCCTGGAAAAATAAAATGGAACTAGAAATCAAACATCTGAATGAAAGAAATCCAAGTGGCATTTATGGATTATATATTTTTTTGCTAGACAAGTGCCACTAGTACAAGATACTCTCAAATACGTGATGTGCTTTACTTCCCCAAGAATACTGATGTATTCCTGCATGCGCTTACCTTGTTAAAACCACCCCAGCAGTGTGTCATATTAGGGAAAATTTATGTCTATGGGAACCATTCAGCTCTGACTCATTATCTGTACCTAACTGCAGGATCATGAGCTTAGAAGCAAAGAACAACTTTCACATCAAGTCAAGCATATGGCATTCTTTCCCTTATTTTATCATGGGACATATTATTTTATTTAATTTTTCATCACGAACATGGTTACGGTAAACATTCTAAAGTAACACAGTTATTCTACTACACACTTCTATACAGAATTCATGAATGACTGAGAGTGCATGGATGACAGAGGAAGGCTTTCTGGCAACAGCCCAGTTAAACAGCTGCCAAGCTGCTTTGCTTAGGGTGAGGAACAGCAGCACAAAACCACCTAATGCTGTCTCCACCACGATGCATCAGGAGGCATCTGCAGCACTGTTGCTAGGAGCCCTGCTTGCAAAGTGCAAAATGGATGAATAAAGTAGGTCAAGAAAATTACCATTACAAGCCTTTTTGCTTTTTCCTAGCTTACCCCTCACCTGACCCTGTGTTGCCATGGGATCTTCCTCACAGCTTGGTCTTGCTGTGACTCCCAGGCACCTCGTGTACCTTCCTGCACATTGGCCCACCTGCACAGAATAGGGAAAAATCTTTGTTTCAACACAACTAGGGGTGTTTGGTCTTTCTTTCTTTAAAAAAAAAAAAAAAAAAAAAAAAAAGACCTGGTGGGTAGAAGCCTATAGGACAAGGAGCACCCAGACTTCCCAAGGGACCCCTGCAGTCACTGCTGTCCCTCCCCCTTCTATCAGATGATCAGATGTGCTCTCTAGTAAAGATTCAAAAGTAAAAGGATGGATTTATTTCACGTGAAACCCTGATGTAGAAGCCTGTTCAGACATACATTTGTTATACTGTTTTTCTTTGGCTGACCAAAAGTCTTCACTTCTTGGGAGCATTCAGTATTTTCTGTGAAAGTGTCAGATCTCATTACACGAGACAGGCAGACCCATATTTCTGTGAGAAAATATACTTTTAATGAGTTAACACCCAGTATCTAACCTAGGAGGCCCCAAGTGCCCCCTTCTGCCCTAAACATCCCTTTGCTGCAAAATTTATAACATCAGTCAATTCACTTAGGGATAGCCTCGTGAATCAGGCAGAGTTCAGGACCATGACAACATATCCAAACAACACTAACATAGAAAAGCCTCTGGAAGGCCTTGTTAAGTAGGAATATGGCAGTTTCTCCTCCACTCACTCCTAAGAGTAGAATTACATAAATCATCACTGGCTGTTGCTTCATTAATCCAGAGCAAAACAGTACTTGGAGAACAAAGGATAGAAAATGGCACTAAGGTTTAACTCGTTTCTGCTCTTCTCACTTTGAGAACAAAGATGCGGGTTTTTTTCTACTCCTGTCTCACTATTTAAGAAGACTGAGATGGAGTGGTTCTGCCCGTTTCATAACCTAGCCCTTGACAAGCCAAACCATGACAGTAAGATAGAAATTGTTCCCGTTTCCATTCAGTCACTAAAATGAAAACACTAATTGCTATTTATTTAATTATTATGATTTAGATTATATTTGTACAGCACCTACTTAAGAAGAAGAGCTAAAGGTTTGAAAAATGTTAAATTGGAAAATAGTATGTAAATTAACTCCTATGAAAACAATAAGCCTTTTATGATTATACAAGGATGTTTTATTCTTTAGCAGTGTTGCTGTTGTTGAGCTTTTCCATTCCTGTCATAAATGCCAAGTATCTGATGAGAAGGCTATTTAATATGGGTGTTTTGGTACACAGCCTTTATCTTCATCTCTGAAAGGTCTTGGCAGGAGGGAAAAGTAATCATATGCTCTCTGGTAATAACAAAGCACAAAGTGAAGAATATAATTACACATGTATTTTGCCATCATTTGCCCTATCAAGGCATAGACAGTATTTTGATCTAGCTCTCCTGTTCTTATGACAAAGAGAAACAGACAATGCTTGTCAAGTACTTTCTTTAGTGTCCTCCTCGCTGTTTATAAAGTCTGCACAGGGAGTCTTATTGCCACGAAAGCAGCAGAAGCAAAGTAGCATCAGTCTCTGGCTCAGAGATCCCTAAGTCTGCTTTCCCAAAGGAGTTTGTGCTAAATATTGCTACTTCCATTTCCTCTGACAGATTCTTGCTGTTTTGTTTGCTGTCAGGAGGGCAGAGGAGCAGTCATTTCCTGACAACTCCTAACATGACATAGAAGTCTACTTAATTGTTCCATCTGATTAGCTCAAAACCCCATGTGTACGGGGGTAGCGGTTCCCTATAAGCAGGTATGCAAGTGTAAACAAAGGCTTGGAGAATGCACTATGAGATTTCAGTGTAAAACTGAGAACTCCAGGAAACAAGAAAAAGGCTGAGAGTTCCAAAGTACAGAAGTACCTAGAACAAGACTCAGCCTATGTCTGTTGTGCTCTGTGACTTTGTCATCTTGTTTTATTTTATCTCACTGTGGTAGTTATGGTGCTTTGATTCTGACAAGCTACTGCACTTTTTTTCCTCAGGAATTCTACTTGAATTCACTGGACCAGATTTATTTATGTAAAAGTGTTCCTTCGGTCCTGCTGTTATGTCTTTCTTGCCTAGATTTTTAAGTACCTGGCAAGAGAACTCCAGGTGCTGCTAACAGCCCTTTAGATTTCTCTTTGACAGAAATGCCAGTTCCAATCAGACCAAACAACCCAACAGAAATCAATCTCATACACAGTTCCCATTTCAACCCTGTCCTGTGCTTCACTCCTTGTGAAGTATGCCTTGTGGCCATCTCCCGAGGATGATTCTAATTTCTTTAAGACCTGCAGGAAAGCAGCACCAGACTCGCACTTTTCTGTTTCAAAACACCTCCACCACAGGCAATGCTGCTGGTTGTGATGGTAGGACAGCAGGAGAATATAAAGGGTGCAGTTGTAATGTATAATTTATTTTGGCACCCCACGCTTCCCTGCTATTCTTTTCAAAGCTGGGGCATTTAACAGAACTCCTTGATTTTGTGCAATGCTGGTAAGAAATGTCTGTTTTCAGTAGTCATTTTTAGTCATCATTTCTGATCCACCTGCTGGCAGAAGCTTTTGGGAGCAGAAGAGTGAAGTCCTGTTTTAATAAGGGATTTCAGGAAAGAAATCAAACTACAAAAACTGCACACTGTACTAATGATAGGAAGTAGCACTTCCTACTGCTCCATCACAACTTCCACTGCAAATAATCTTTAGAAATGTTAGAAGATGTGGGGATTTAAGGAGACACAATACAGTACTTAAAGCCCCATGGGTGACAAATCTGGACACAGGCAGGACATGGGGTAGCCCTTTGGTGTTTTCCAGAGAAAAAGGATGAAAATAATGAATGAAGATCAAACCAGCCTTGAATGGTGTTTACATAAACACCTTCTTAGCATTAGCTAGGGCATGAATAAGACCAATATTCATAAAAGGGTAGAACCTCTGCTGGGTCCAAGCCTTACTGATTGCTTCTGGTGTTTCTTCTGACAAACACATCTAACCCGCTAACTCTAAATTCACGACATTTAAGGGTCACCATAGGGATATGCTGAGGTTGTACCATTCTAGTGTTTTTCTTCCAGATTCCTCAATAAAGTGACAACGTAGGCTTCTAGGCAATAAATATGCATGTAAAAGTATTAACTTACAAACCAACCCATCGAGCAACTTCAAAGCTGTGATATACTCCATCCTGGCAAACTTGAATATTGGGCGTTATCTGTACAGTAGTTGTGGGAGCATTCACTGTCCCTAAATCCTCTCTGCTATAAATGCAAAAAGAAAAAAATATATACTTTAGCTTAGAAAGTTAGGTCCCTTTCATAGTGGGTTAGGACAGGGAAGGAGGGAGCTGTGAAATGTTTAGGAAAAGGTTCTGAACATCTGTAAATCTCTACCTATTCTTTACTTGTAATTTTGTCTGTAATGAGATGACAGAATTGATACAAAGAACCATAACCTAAGCACTCTGTTGGGCAGGGTGGGAAGAAAGGGAGGCAGAATCACCTAGAACTGCTGCAGTTTCTCAGCATTCAGCCTTTTTTTCTCACCAAGACTTAACAGGAAGTGAACCTACTGGGAAAAACAACAAACCAACAGGAGAGCAATGTGTGGAAAGAGAAGGGGAAGGGGAGAAAGGTGGCAAGGAGGCAGAGAAAAGAGAGAAGTATGCTGCAGCTAACAGTAGCTGATGCAGCCTGGGATCCATGTCCAGTGACAGAGATGTGAATGTGTGGCAGCCTTCCCCAGGCACCCATCCTGCTGCTCAATCTGACTGCCAGAACGTGAGCTGTAAAGAATGGAGGAATCTTTTGGGAAAAGCTAGTAGCATTGCTGAGTTAGTGACATTTCTCTAGGGATACTCTAAGGGAAAATTGTGCCTAACGAGGATGTTACAGCTCGGTGAAAAAGGGCCTGTGTTGATCCTAGAGCCCAGAAATTGAGGGTATGTCTGCACAGCATGACATAGAGTTACTATAAGCTCAAATCCTCACTATTGCTTTCAGTGTCCTGCAAGTGCCCTTCAGCACAAAATCTTGTATTCTCTGTGCTATCTTTGCCATGAAGTATGGATGGCAGCACCTTGAGAACATCTCTGAATTGAAACCTCCTCCCACTGTGGTCCAGTGCCCTCTGACCTACAGAGACTCTGGAGATGCACACTGAGGCACTTCTACTGGTAGCAGAAGTGGTGGTTGGATGGTATTAGAATACAAAGTGTTCTTGTTAAATTGAAGGAGGTTCCTGGGAAAAATATGATGGTTGTCCACAGGGATGTATTCCCTGTGTTCAGATATTCCAGTATTCAGATAGACACAGTCAGTTAGGGAAAAAATTATACACCAAGATGGACAGCAAGCTCTGAGTCAGTGCTATTGGGAAAGGAAAACATCACCCTGTGCTACCAAAAAAGAAAAAGGGAGTAAATACTGAAAGACATTTTATTGGTAAAACCTCTCAGCTGGAGTAGTATGTCCACTTTAGGACAGAACACTTCAAGAATGATCTAGAACAGCTGGAGAGTATGGAAATGCACACCAGAATATCAGAAACTAGGGAAGATCACCAGTGGACAGTGACTGAGCTGTAGTTAGTCCAAAGGAAGCCTTAAAATATATACAAGGCAATTGCAAAGGAGAAAGGAGGAACTTGTTATTGTCTGCGTAGATAAGACATATAAGCACTAACTTGTGACAGAGATTCAGAGGCAAAATTAGGAAATATTTTATGTCACTAGGATAATGAGGCACAGCAATAGATATGACAGATCTCCATTACTGGAGCCTTTCACTGGGAATAATGTAGTCTTTCAGAAGGTGAGAAGGGAGAACACATAAATAGATCTGATATGCTTCTTAAGCCTAGATAACACTCACCAATGTATTTTATTGAGCCACAACTCTCTCTGAAAGGTTGTTTATTTTATTTTTATGTAGGAACATGACAAATAAAAATGAAGAAATCAGGAAATCAAGAAGTTCTCAGATCAAGTGTAGGTCTGTGCCTATAGGTGTTATATGGTGACAAAAAGGAGCAATTACTGCAAGCTGAGACTTGGCGCTCTCTAGGGAAACAGTGTAAGAGTGCAATTACAGCAAGGAATGAAATACCAGCATGATCTGAACAGGCTCATTATCAATGAAATCTCAAAATGGCAACATTCATTAATAAAATGCACTGTGCATTCTGAAATTCTAGCATGAATTTGCACTAAGTAGTGGGCGAAAGAGTAAGTGACTAGGCTTCTTTGTTTCAATTTATCCAAGAAGCCAGCATAATCTTTTGACATATGATAAAGGCAGAGCATTATTTTTTGATGTCTTCCATGTGTGGCGTGTTTCTTAAGAGACTGGGTGGTTCAGGTAATAAGTAATTAAACAGGTGAAGTTATTTTAAAGCAAATCCCATATCAATCTGAATTAAACACCTATGTCTGACATCCGTGATTAAGTTGGATGAGAAGGGAGCATGGTAAGACCCTGAAAATATACAATGGCATTGGCTGGATCTGAAACTACCATAACCTACCCTTGGAAGCCAGCTCTCAGATAAACCAAGCTGCTGTAAATCAATTCTTATTCCTTCTTTTTGACACAATATGCTATTTAATACTCAGAGGAAGAGATTTATTTAAAAAAAAATGAATCAAAAATCAACTCCGGTCACAGAAAGCAAAATTTCAATTTGCAGTTCTAAGCTACCTATTAATGAGTGGTGCTCAGAGGAGGAAAAGCATGTAGCTTTCTGCAATGACTCCAGAATTCAAACTTCAGGTAAGCTAGCCAAATTTATCCTAATTACTCTTGGGTGAGCAGATCAAAGCCAGTAATTTGGGAACAGCATCTTACAGATATTATATGTGCAATCAGATAAACACTGTAGGCAGAGAACAAGAGATTTGCTTTTCAGTTTGTGCCATATAGAAACACAAATAAATAAATAAAACAGAACATTGTGGCTTTTTTTAAAAATAGAAAATATATATATTTTTTCCATCAGAGAGATGATTTCACTGAAATTGCCATGCAGAAGTTCTGTAATCCACAGCAGCAATGTTGCCTTATACAAGTCCTTTAAGAAAAAAAGCTTGTGTGTCCTAGATGTATAGAATATATTTCCTGAAGCCATTTATACCCTTGGGAACTGGCAGTCTAAAAGCCTGTAAGGATTTGGGGTTTAAGACCAAATTTTCAAAGCTGCAGAGCTTAAGTCACATTTTTAAAGGAAAAACTCCAACACTGTTCATCGAAATAATGTTTAAATTCTGCACTTGATTTTCTAAATCATTCCTTCCCCCTTCTGCAGAGTACCGATGCTCACGTTATGAGTAGGGACATTACTTCCAGGGAATCATTAAAGGAGCAGTTTTGCCCTGCAGACAGCGTGTCTGGCCCCAGGACCTGGCACCATGGGCATTTGGCCATCGCCTCTTGTCCCAGTAGCTAGCAGGGAGAGCAGAGGGCCGCAGAGCCACGCCAGAGCCCTTGGAAGCTGTGTTGTGGTTCTCCTGAATTGCAATTCAGCTCCACCCACTGACGATGAGTGCATTTTTTTCAGCTCTGCAGGCACATTGTTAATACACAAAGCCCCTTTTGCTTCTCTCCTAAACCAGTTATTAGGGTTGTGCAGACATGAAATCTCAAGGACGAGTGAGAAGACACAGCTGCAGCAGGCGGGAGCATCTCCTTAAGGACACTTATTGAACCACACTGACAGCAATGGACTAGAGTAGCCATAGCCAACCTGTGACCTGCAGGCCACATGTGGCCTCATCCAGCCTGCCCTGCAGCCACCCCCTGGCCATGCCATCATGGCGACGCTCTGCCCTGCCAAGGGGCCCAGCCCTGGGTGTGCACCAGTCACTCACGACAATCAAACATCGGTGTGCAAGCGGTACTGCCTGGGCTGAAACCAGGACACGGGGAGGAAGCAGGACTGTGCTGACTCAGTTATGGTGAATTCTTTTAGGAGACACTGGTGAAACACAGACCTATGCACAGCAAAACACATGCAGCCGTACTTTCCACTGTGAGAAAAGAATTTGAAAATAGGTTTCAAGTGCTGAAAAAATCATCATCTTTTTTTGTACATTTGTGACTCCATTTTCAGTTGACAGAAGTACATTACCTGCCATTTTTCAAGTGGGATATACAGAGTTGCAATCAGATACTTAACTCAAAAACTTGATCATGTCTCTCTACCAGTCTTTGATAAGCCCTGTCTAACCAGAGAGAAATATCCTTTGCTTCACAATCATGTCTTAATCGCATCATAACTTTCTGGCAGTACATACGTTTGTGAACAAGTGTTTTCAAGGATAAAGCAAAGGAAGAGTAACATTTCTTCAAAAATCTCTTACAAACACCTTGAGAGCTCACCGAGAATTGCAGCCACTGCCATCGAATCAGACTGATGTATTAGTTTCACAGAAACAAGGTCAAATATTCCATTAGTTTTATGCTTTTGTTCTCTCTTTTTTATGTTTTAATTAAAAATGTATCAGACAACAAGATAGGTTTTGTTGCTTATATACATGAACTATACTATATATTTTACATGTGGCTCAAGACAATTCTTATTCATTCAATGCAGCATAGGCAAACAAAAAGTGGACACCTATGGACTAGAAGGAACTGTTAGATGACAGAACCAAGAGCCTGTTCTTACAGCAAGCCCCTCTGGCACAAAGAACAATCTTGAAATGTGTCATTTTGTGCTTAGTGAAAAGAAAAAACAACAACAAACAAATCAAAGCAGTCAATTTGTCATCAAAGTGTTGAAAATGAAATTACATCTGAAAAAGTAATAGAAGTGTAGACTGTCTTGTTGGACATGGGTATTTGCTTTATCTGGATTGTCCATTTTTGCAAGGAAGCACTGTTTTGTCATCTAGTTTCACAGAATTTGTCCTTTTCAATTTTGTTATGAATATTAAGAGAACCAGCACCCAAAGTCCTGAGGCTGAGGCTGGTGGAGATTCATTTGTTCTTCAGCTTTTAATGACACTGAGCAGCCCTGTTTTCATACTGCAGTGATAGCACTACAGCCAGCACTCTCACCAGGAGAGCAGATTGGCAGGCATTTGAAATGAAGGATTATCTTGTGGTTGAGCAGAGGAGTAGGGCTCTAGAGACCTGATTTCTGTTCTTTGATTAGTCACACAAACCCTGCAGGACATCAGGCAAGCCAATTAATAGCTGTGTCACAGTTCTTTAGCAAAAATTGTAGGGACGGTTGTTTCCTTCCTTTTACTTCTACTTTCTTTTCTTCTCACAGATAGCCAGTTCTGCAAATTGTTTCTTATTGATTGGAACTGTAAGGACTTGGTTTGCACTGTGCCTCAGAATATTGTCATACTTTCAGGATCTGTTTTTACATGAACAGTGACCAAGTACCATTTTATTTAAATTTTACTTAGGGATTTCATCATTATTTTTTCGCTACTATAATTTGCTTATGCATACCTAACAATGACTGTAAGCCCTAGGGAAAAAGAGGGAGGGAAAAATGATTTTACAAACATGATCTGTACAAACTACACATATGGATGAGAGAGGTTTTTTTTTGCAGATTAAAAAATAACATTATCTTTACTGCACCCAGAGGGGTCCAAGGCTATACACAAAGCAAGTGTTCTAGAGAGGCATATCATTCCTAGACCATCCATGTGAACTAGACAGCACAGGGAGGGTACCAAATACACAAACCCTCGTTCAAGTATCTTTAGGCACACACAGTTCTCAGGATGGGAATCTGGAAGTATCTATTAAAAATTGAGAGGTCAAGCCATCTGCCCTCCTGCTCTCATGTTCCACCACAAAAAGCACCAGTACCTGTGCTGAAGTACCAGCAAGCAGGCAGATACCAACCTCCTTCAAACACTGCATCTGTGCACATGACATTAATATATGAGTAGCTATTATAGCAGTAGGGGGGAAGAGTTCATTCTCATTTTCTCATCCCCACACCGCAGCTGACAGCTCCTCTCTTGAGCTGCAGTGATGGAATATGATTGTGCCATGCTTTCCTTTCAACTTTGCTTACACAAGATGCTGATTATTTGGACAGTTCAGCATCAGAGAGGACTAATGTACTGCTCTGCTCCTCAATCCTACTGTATCAACCCTCATTTCACTGCAGCTTACACTACTGAAAAGAAAACATATTGTAATTTTCTACATGCTTAGAGGAGAGAATCATTGTTGCAGTTATGATTTAATAAACACTGCCTTGGGCCCGGGCCAGGATAATAGATGGGTGCCAGGCTTAGCCACAGGAGAAGCATACCAACATCTATTTTTCAGGTTTAGAAAAAGCTTAATGCAGCAGGACATCAAACAACGTGTTCCCTTGTTCCTCATTTGCTTCTAACGAGATAACCTCAGAACAGATTTTCATCTGGAATCATACAGGTGCTCATCTTATCCTACCTGCCATTGTTCTCCTGGCCACTGTTAGAAGGAGACATCACAGCCTGTTTGCTGTTCTTTCCAACAGTATTTCAGAGAACAAAGCCATCTGCAGAGAGCTGTACTAATGGAAAAGAAACCAAGGCATTTCTAATTTCATTCAGCAAAGAGCGTATCTGTCCAAACCATGGGCTGCAAGTTTTTCCAGGAAAACATCAAACTTTGTTTCACTATTTTGTTATTTCAGGATTCTCGTTGCCTGTAGCAATGGAGCTGCTACCTCAGATACTCTTCTGTGGGTGAAGTAGGCTAACCTAAGTGTACCTGTGAGAAACAAGTAAATAGAATAGGAACTGTAACCTTAAGCTGTCCTCTTGTGACATAATAAAGTTTCCATTGGGAAGGAATTTGTCAATCTCTAATATCTGTAAGCTAATTCTATTAAATAATTACAAAATACTAAAATGTTTTCAGGAAAAAAAAAACAGATCTATGGATAATTGACACTTCCAGTTTTTTCAATAACCTGGATATTGCCCTGAAATTTATTAAAAATACAGTAGGTTAGAAGTGGCTGAAGATGTGCAAATTGGGCCCAAAGGACAGCTCTGTCCTTCAGGAATCATTTTAAATGACAAAGGTGAGTTAGCATTCAGGCATGCAGCATAAAACCATTCAGGGTGCAGAGTGCAGAAACATTTTGCATGATCTAACTATTCCCATTGCAACTAGCAATAAAACTGGCAAACTTAGAGCAAAGTTTCAGCAGTTGCTAATCTTGATCTTGCCTACAACCTTCCTATGGCCTACTATTGATTTTGTGTTTCGTTGGTTGCTTTTTTTTCCCTGTATGAAGGACTTAAGATTTTGGTATGATGTTGTGGAGTGGTTTGTAGCTTCTGTGGTCTTCAATGTCACCTTAAGGTATGTCTGTTCCTTGATTTTCAGTGAAGTAAGAGAGAAGACCCTATGACACAGTACGTATTTTCAGCTCAGTGTTCCTAGATACTCAGGGCAATGCCAATAAAATTCTCTCCCCAGATGTTATGAACAGAAAGCGTTAAGCAACACTGTTGGATGTCTGTGAATTCTTAAATATCATATATCGTCAAAAGGCTGGACTAACCTTCCTGATGTTCACACCCTACTTAGGCAATGCTATTGCTAAAACCCATGGCAGCTTTGACTGAATAAGAGCAGCAGGATTTGGTCCCATGACAATAAAAATCTAAATTTAAAATGAGGTGTATGCTAACAAAGCTCACAAAAATCACTTGTAGGAGAAGTTTGTCATCTTTTTTATAAAGAAAGAACAACATGGCAGAGAAACAGCCTGTCAGACACTTTCAGAGCCAGTATTTCTAGTACAACAAATATTTGTTTTATACAGTCGAGTACAAAGCTATGAATCATCTTGCATATGAAGTGCAAAATCAAGAAAAAGTCATGAATATAGATAGTTACATGCTTTAATCTCAAGTCATTCCAGTCTTACTGGTAATAATTCCTGGGTTAGTTTCATATTCAATGGGATAATAATTTTTAAAGGGATTTTTAGATGAATAATATTGTTGGTTTATTAGCTATGATTTCATTATTTCTATCTGTCTTCAAGTATTACAGAAGTTACTAGCCACACAAAGGAAGAATGAAGACATTGCTATAACGGATCATCGTGCAGTGCTTTATCTGCACCTTATTACCAGCAAAGAGCAATTTCTGTAATGGAGGAAGGCACATGAAACCTTGATTATGGAACAACTATAGAAAGATCATTTCAGTTTTTACAAAGCAACAAAGCTATTCTGTAGGCTGCACTGGCTATAAGGTGGAAGAAAGTGGCAGAGGCCACAATCAAGACAGTTCAAGATGAGGAACTAAAAGGTCACAAAGACATCAATCCAAAGGGTAAAATTGTTGGGAACTTGGTCAAGTCTTAAAAATAGGCATCAGAACAACAGGGCTGAATCCAGGAAAGGAGTGGGCAGAGCAAATGTGGGACTGTTAAATAAATTAGGAGAAGATGCCATTAGCACACTAGTGAGGCAGAAGAAATCTTCAGGAATAACTACTGGCAGCTAAGGAATTAGGTTTGATAAAACAACACCAGCAACGATGGATAGTAACCAATACAAAGCACAGAGCTTCCAGCTCTTCTGCAAACTGCCAGAAAGACTTTGCATACACTGCCAGTTACTGGTATCTAACTTCAAGGTCCGGACCTGTGCAGAGTAACACCCAAGTAGCTGCCTCTGGGCAGTTCAATTCCTTCATGTCTTAGAATTTTCCCTGGTATTTTCTATAGCACCATGCTGAGAGGCTTTTTTAAGAATAAATTATCTTGCAGACATTCCCTCAACTTTAAAGTGAGCCATTAGACCAAAATGAGAAACCCATGGTGGGAGAACCCCATGGTGCTGCCCCTAAGGCAGCCACATCAAAAACAGTAATGCTCATAAGGGCAGCATGTGCACATCCAGAGATGTAAGAAGACAGACTCTGAGGGTTCCTAGACAGCTAATACATCAAGATCTCTAGCCTGTGACTGAGGCAGCTGTTTTTAAAATTAAGATTACAATCCAAATGTAATTTTTAGGATGATCTTGTTTTTCTGTTGATTGCAGTATTTAACAATCAGCTGAGGATTAGATGTGCCCAGTATGTGTTCCTGAGACTGGTAAAATCTTTACAGGAGATGGGCTGGATAGACAGGTGCCAAAGCAGGATCAGAATTTTAATCTTTAATTAGTAGGGAAATACAAATAAAATAACAATTTTCTCTTCTCTCAGAACGGGTGTGCACACATATGCGTTCCCCTTCTGGTGAGTAAATATCACACCCTGACTTTGGGCCATCATTTGCCATATGATGTGTGAGAACATTTTGTTGCTCTCTTTTAGGATTTATTCCTATTTGGAAGAAAATAGAGGTGCAGCGCTGCAGACAAATCTGTTAAGCCAAGTGTGTTGTTTCTCATGAGCAAGTAAGTTGAAGTAAAATGTGCAGAGTGGGAGTGGCAGGCTGAGGCCCTGAATAGACCACTATTAGAAAAATTACTTGAGTTTTTGGAGGCATTTTGAACGGGCACTGCCCCATGATTCATTATTTCTCTTTTAATCTCTCTCACCTGTAAGTCACCAATCTGGCTGGCTGACAGCAAACTGAACTGTAAATCTCATAAGTAGCACAGCTCTTGCATTTCCTGTTTTGCCTTGAAGCTGCTTTAAAACATACATTTAGAGTTTTTTGGAAAGCATTAAAGACAACTTACTAAATCATGAGTGGAAAAATTAAAAAAAAAAGGGGGAGTGAGGGGGGAAGGAGGGTTTCTTGTTTGTGAGAAAATCTGTTCAGTCACAGGTAATGCCGAGCATCAGCCAAAGCGAAATGAACAGTTTGGGAAGAGTAGTTACAGAGTGTCCCAACTCAAGAAAGGCAGTGTGAAGAAATACAGCCTATAACTATTAATGAAAATGCCTCATAAACATACACTTTTAGTTTTTGGTATGCTGATTCCCCCCCCCCCCAAAAAAATGTTACAAGAAGACCACTCAATTTTGATAAATTTGACAGTTATATGCAGGTTTTCTTACTTTCTGTTATATTATACCGGTGGTGCTCAAAGCCTAGTGAAGGAACCACTGTGGTGATGGATTTCAAGGATTTCTCCAGGCTCTGTGAGGACTCTGCATTGCCCTGAAAGCCTGACTGGAAGCAATGATTTTGCTTTAGGAGAGCTTCGCAGTTCTCTTGTGCTTCTGCTGAGGGTGAGCGCTACATACCTCCTGCTGATACTCATCTCATTCCACTCAGATTCCTCCAGGGGAAAATACCTCATTGGGTAGTTGATGTTTGAGCATTTCCACAGCATATCTGCATTTCCCACAGCCAGGTCAAACAGTGTACTCTGCCTTCTCTGCTGTTCAGGTAAATCTATCACATCTAATAGGGAGCCTATTTCTGGTCATTCAGAAACAAGAGTTAATAAAGCATCTTTTTTATTCCTGCAGCCAGAATATGCTACTTCACTACAGATCAGAGCCAGCAACTGAAGAGAACAAATATTTCTGGTGAAGAATAGCATCATTTCAGTTTGTGAAATGTTATGCAACAAAGTAATAATCACGGCCTTCCTTGAAGGACAGTTAGGTAACACATTCATTAGAGCTTAGTTGAAGAAGCCTCTCAAAGATCAAAGACTTCATCTGCAGCATTCAGTAATTCCTGCAAAAGTGACATTCAGAACTTCTAGATATTTTTATATATTGTACTTAGTAATTTTCCTTGCAGAAAAAGAAGACATACACAGCAAAACCCAGTCATGTTTCACTATGTTTCATCTTCAAATGATCTCAAATTAAGCATGCAAATATTCATATAAAAATACATAAAGCTACATACACAAACTGAACAAGTAAAAAAAAAAATGATAACAATATTGAAGCAAAAGTCTGACACCTGACACCACGGAAATTATTTCCTGTACAATTCAAAGACCTGTGAGACTGCACACCTAAGCTCTTTTCAAAGGAACCTGATGTCAGTAGATGCCGGAATTCACTGATCCTCTTTTTAAGGCTTTCATCTATTCCTGCCTGAATAAGAAGCAAAAAAAAATCAATTTTTTTCTTCCAGAACAGCCATTTTCTGTTATAACTTAAAAGACAGAAAATGGTATGGGGAATATGTCTTCCACTCCTGACAATGGTATGGGAATTCTTCAGATATAGGACAAATGTGGTTTATCACTAAGTACATCTGCTTGTCATAGGACAAGGGTATAAGTACACATATGATGGAGACCACTGTCACATCAGCTCTTCCACTGTCTCACTATACTCTTTGTTTCACACAGCCAGAACAGCAGGAAGGAATGTGTAAAGAAAGGCTCCTACACCGCTGCTCCTTCACACCATCACCAGGCAGTGGTGAGAACACACAGCTCTCATTAACATACAATCATTAAGGTTGGAAAGACGACTAAGATTGTCTAGTCCAACTATCAACCCATCACCATCATGTCCACGAACCCATGTCACTCGGTGCTACATTTGCACATTTCGTGTAAACATCTTCTCACATTCTCATATCCAGGGTGACAAAGGAGATCAAAAGTTGTAAAGATGGCCTCTTTCCAGCTTGCCAAAGATCATGGATGCATGAACTATCCCAGATTATCATTCATCTGCTTTTTCTGCCTGCTAAGAGTAGGATTTATGAATGAAACTTCAGGATTAACTCCTAAGAACTGTGCCTGTTATTCAACTATATTTTTCTGAGAAAAAAAAAAAATTACTATTTAAGCTAAACCAATCTGTATATGCCACAGCACCAAACACAGATGGCACAAGGGGACTTTTGACAGATAGTCACTTAATGAGCTCCCTGATGGATATCATGCTAGTTAGGTTATCGGGGACTGGAGTGTCTTGGTAGTTCTGTCAGCATCACTCACACAGGGAAAGGAACAAAAATGGGAGAAAAGCTGAATGGGAGTAAGAGAACGAGAACATAGCCAGGTGCTTAGAATTGAACATTTAATAATACGGTCATTGCATTAGATGTTGCTTCAGGAAGCACTTCAACAAAAGGGAAAGGGAAAAAGAAAAGAAAAAGGAAAAAGGAAAAAGGAAAAAGGAAAAAGGAAAAAGGAAAAAGGAAAAAGGAAAAAGGAAAAAGGAAAAAGGAAAAAGGAAAAAGGAAAAAGGAGGGGAGAGAAGAAGAGAATTAATGCAAAAGAATGACAGAGCCTTTTGATCAACAAAAATCTTTCTTTTTCCATTACTTGGATGAGCAAAATAATGTCTATCTGGCAGCTTTACTGCTATCTGGCAACACATCCTTTTTTTGCAACACACAATACAGTACTACTGTAGTTCAGTTTTTCCCAGAAACTATAAGACAGATCAGTATTTCATTATTCTTGTGCAGTAAAAACACAAAGCAAAGAAATATTGTTGCAACACGGTGTTAATGGTCTGAGGAAGATAAAGGGTGAAAGAAAAGAATTATGACTTATGAGAGAGAAATGAGGGAGGGATATACTGTAATCGTGATTGCAAGTGTACGTACTGTTCTGTCTGCTACTTGGGGAGAAAAATAGCACTAAACCCATAACTTTGATTAGCCAAGCCTAATGGAGAGACAAAAATTCTGAATGAAAATAAAATCTTCCTGAAATCACTCACACAATTCTAAAGTTTATCTTTCAAAGAAATACTAAAGGTAAAATGAAATGTCTCAGAGAACACTGCATCAGTGTGGCAAAAAGAAACAAAAAATCACACACACATAAAATCTGAGAGTTAATGTAGAAATGATTTTTCAGTGCAGAATTGTTTTCCAATGGAAGACACATCAGCAGTTTTTAAAAATCTGCTTTACCTGCACAAAGAACATTCAAAAGACCAGAAGAGAAGTATTTAATCTCCTGACCTGGGGGCACTTACCTCAAAAACCAACTCTTGCAACCAGTTTCTCTTCACAGCTGCTTGAAAACATAACATGCCTCAGCACTTCAGTACCTGCTGGGCATTCCAGGGATGAATGCTATATGCCAGAAATAATGCCCTGAGGATGATGGTTGCGGCTCTGTTAGTTAAATTTCTCTAAGGTAATGCTAGCACTTCCTCTCTGGTACAATCATTCACGGAATAGCTTGAGAAGCCTACATTGCAGGAAACGTATTACCTTCTGACAATACGAGAAAGCTATAATCACTTTGTTTCTCTTGTCATATTTCAAAATGTTATACAGTAGTAATCAGCCCGAAATGTCATAGGAACTGCCATCAATGTATTGTAATACTGAGGAGTTGTCTCTCTAAAGCCATCCCTTCAGGACATTTCAGTATCAGTGCTGTTTTATAGTGGCTGAAAGAAAAACATCTGGCATATGTTCTTCAGGGCCTTCAGGTTTTTTGATTTTTTTTTTTTTTTTAGCATAAAATAAACTGTTAGAAGGATCTCTTCCATAGAATAGAATCATAGAATTGTTTGAGTTGGAAGGGACCCTTAAGGGTCATCTAGTCCAACTCCCCTGAAATGAACAGGGACACTTACCGCTACATCAGGTTGCTCGGAGCCCCATTCAGCCTGACCTTGAATGTCTCCAGGAATGAGGCATCCATCACCTGTGTGGGCAACCTCTTCCACTGCCTCACCATCCTCACTGTAAAAAACTTTTTTTTTAATATCCAGTCTAAATCTCCCCTGTTTTAGTTTGAAATCATTTCCCTTTATCCTGCTAAAGAGTCTGTCTCCTTTCTTGTAACTTCCCTTTCAATTCTGAAAGATCATTCTCAGGTCTCACTGGAGCCTTCTCTTCTCCTCTCTGAACAGCTCCAGGTCTCTCAGCCTGTCCTTGTAGGGGAGGTGTTCCACCCCTGGGATCATTTCTGTGGCCTTCCTCTGGAAGTGCTCCAACAGGTCCATGTCTCTCCTGTACTGAGCACTCCACATCTGGACGCAGTACTACAGCTAAGGCCTCACCAGCACAGAGTAGAGGGGCAGGATCACCTCCCTCGACCTGCTGGACATGATTCTTATGATGCAGCCCAGGATACAGTTGGCTTTCTGGGCTGAGGACACATTGCTGGCTCATGTCCAGCTTGCCATCCACCAGCATCCCCAAGTTCTGGGGATTGGGCTGCACTCAATCCTTTCATCCTCCAGCTTGCATTGATAGTGGGGGTTGCTGCAACTCAGTTGGAAAACCTTGCACTTGTCTTTGTTGAACCTCATGAGGTTCTCCTGGGCTTACTGCATGCAAATACTCTTATTAGGATAAACCAGTATTTCCCAGTGCAGCACACACAGAACATGCATATATGCCTGTATATCTAGTGAAAAAATGTAGGAAGGGTCTAAAATTAGATAATAGTACAGAGCAATAAAAGGTTTTGATGAAGGTGGGAAAGGAAATCCTCACTGAGAAGATACAGAATGTGTCAATAAACTAAAGAAACATAGTTCTGTTTGATGTCACTTATACAGTAAAAACAGGACCAAGAAATATCCCAGCATATTTGAGATGTCTCTGAGTGCATCTTTCTTATGATAAGCACTCATTCGATGTTAATGGAATTCAGTTGCAGGCTGCACATTAGGAATTAAGCTCTAGGAGAGGTATGAGGTGTGAATCATTCTCCATGCACATATTCTCTTTCAAAAGACAGAGCTTTTCAATAGTTTTTTTTTTTTTTTTTTTCCCCCACCTAACATTACACGTTTGCTTGAACTGTCTACTTCAGTACTATATATATAGTTCATGCTTCTTTAATAGTCCAGAGAAAGGTGTAGGTATCCCAAACACGTAGCTAAATTCTGCAGACACCTAGGAGGATTAACAACAAAACCTATAGCAAGTATGGTTGCACCTCAAAGGCAAACACTGGGCATGGCACGACATGCCTGGTCATCCTGACTACCTAGATGAAAAGACCTGTTTGGTAACTTCGACTGCTTTCCCGCCTAGGTATCGCTGTACCATAACATAGGAGAAGAGGGTGGTGAATGTGCAGGTGTTACCTGAGTAAAAAGGGATGCAGCCTGACTTCTTCAGACTTGCTGTGCAGAGACATCCTATGCACCTTACCTGACTCTAGGGTAAAAACCAAAATTTAGCCAGCCAAAAATGAGTCTTTATGTATAATCTGTATCTAGAGCAGCTCTGGCACTGCACTACTCCCACCAACATCCATTTTGCCCGCCTTACGTAAAGATGTCTACCTACATGTGCATACAGAGACAGAAACTGAAGTGATTAGATGCATACACAGTGGAAAAGCAAAAACAAAATACATAAATAAAGTACATTGCCTTTCAAAACCTATTTTAAAATCCTTGTGGGTTTCCTCTGATCTTCTCTCTGCCTCACCTTTTTCCCCCGTTAGTACAATTGAATGAAGAATGAAAAACAACACCAAATTTCAAACATGTCATTTTAACTGCCTGAAGCACTTTTAACTTTGTGTGTAGATGGTACAGCTAAAACAGAATCTGATAATGCCAAGCAGTCTATCATCATAGGTTGCACCAAAGGATTAACTGAAGATTTATTCTGCAGAGTGCTATGCTATTCTTATAAACAAAACCTGTTACCTCAGTTACTGAGGCTGTAAGTTTTGAGTTCAGGGATTTGCATTTTTCATACAGTCTTAATGAGTAAGGAGTGTAGAACGAGCTTTAGGGCACTGCTGTGCTGGAAACACTTACTTTACATTTCATTACAGATTGTTTTTCCTTCTTAAAAAAAAAAAAAGACTGAAGAAAAAAACCCAAATCAGTATCAGTACCGTGTTCATTTTGTTCTCTGTCTCTTCTTCCCACAGACCTCTTGGCAACCATTTTTATCTTGATTCAAAAAATATATTCCCTCTAATCACTTCTAAATTTTTCTAGAAGTCTTGTTTCACTTTTCTTCATGCAGATTTTTCTCCTCATGTCAAGAAGCCTGAAGACTCTCAGGGACAGGGTTCTCTTAGTTTCAGGCTTGTATGCTCCCAAAACATCACCATCAGTGAACACAGTCTGATTATGCAGGTTAATACTGAGTATAATGCAGAAAATTGCTGAAATCATGTTGAAATGTAATTCTATATTTACACTTATCTGGCAACAACTTTGGAGAAGTCTGAACCATTTTGTTGTTTTCGCTGTGGTTGCTTGCTTCCTTTTTTGATTGCAGACATGACTCAAAGAAGGGAAAACATGGCTCGAAGAGAAAAGCCCTATAGAATATTTGTTCTTTTGTCTAATCAGACCCAAACTACATAAAGGCAAATAAAAATGACTTTGCATGAGGAGCTACAAATCACTGCTGTTGCATGCACTTGAAAGTATTCAGTTCTGTATCAAAACTTCTGATCTAGGAAAAGTTTGTTAATATTTGAGTGATCGATCATAGAATGGTTTGAGTTGGAAGGGACATCTAAAGGTTAGTCTAGTCCAACTCTCCTGAAACAAAAAGGGACTTAATGTACACATGATGCACACTTCAGGAGAGGAAGGGAAAAATACACAAAGCTGTCTGGATTTTGTGGACTTTTAACTTCAGCCCTTGCGCCATTCTGTACTTGTGCCTGGTGTAGGACTGTGACAGTGCAATTTACATCTCGGGCTTCACTGCATGACATTGAGATTGCTTGAAATAAGGACTCAGACAATATTTATCTTCATAAAGCTAAATGGGGGAGAGCAAGCACTTCACTTTGTGGTTTGGCAGAGTGAGTATTAGAGAGGGTGCTGAACACCATCACATCTCTGACCTCTCTCCACACCACTCTGGCAGTCTAATCAAAACTTGTCTCTTCTTTGTCAAATGTCTCAGTGGGTACAAATCCTGTGACAACACTGACATAATCTTTTTTAAACACATTAGATCATAGGGTAGGAGAGCATGATCTGCTGCGAGTCATGCTGTATATGAGCCAGCTCAGGCCAAACTCAACCAAAAGCAAGTTTCTTCCTTCCCCCAGGGCCAAGTTTTCTTGCAAAGGGGCTCAGTTAACTCTAAGGAGTTCAGCAGAAGATCACCAGATTAACTCTGGAGGACTCAGCAAGAGAGGTGCCAGGCTACTGCAGCAATGCTTGGCTCAGAGGAAGATGCAGATGTGAAGTATTTGTTTATTCCTTAACATCTAAACAATTTCATGCTTTGCCTCTACTCTTGCCACGCAGCAGAAGAAAGTGGTGTGACCAATCTTCGATGACAAAAATTAGCATCCTCCCACACCAGAGTAGTACTAAGCCACAGAATATAGCCCTGTTCCTGCCAATCTGTCACTAGCAATCATTGTGCTAAGGAAAACATAATTTTGTATTGTTTGGAGCATTCCAAACAAAACATATGCCATTCTTCTAAAAGAAATTTCATCAATGATGAAATAAACCCTGAACAGCTTAGTTTCAATTATGTCACTATTGTACAGAAGAATGGGGTACAAGTGCCTGCCAGTAGATGATTGTATAACTGAGGTACAGTGGGGATTTCCCAACCATTTAGCATTCCACCAATGCACCTTTCTTCCTATGTAACAATAGGTCAAACAAAAGGCCTGTCTTGAACAATGCCAACTTGCAGATATATAATTGAGGATTTTCTTATAAAGCCTGTGTTTAGGACTGTCACTCACACAGTAAGTTGTGTAAGTGATGATATATCTGCCAACAGGGAAAGCCATTCTGTGTGGAGGCTCTCCTACAGAACCAGTACTCAGTGGTAGCTGAAGAAGAACAGAAGGTTTGGGGTCTTTGAGAAGCGCTTCCAAATCACCACCACAAAATTAATGAAAGCCACTTCCTTTAACATCCATGGCTACTCTGCCATTGGCTTGTTTCATTTCAAGGCAGATCATCAAACCTAATATAGTTGTTGCCTCGTAGGACAAAAACTAGTTACAAATTCTCCCTGTGTGGATTTTTTTTTTTTTTAATCAGGGTTGTGAGCACACCTTGATTACTGTATCCTTAAGGAAACTGCTCCTACACAGTGGATGAAAATTAATTTTAGCCACTGTCCATTTTTCTAGTTTCTTATATTATAAAAAGAAAAGGAATGGAAAATTGAGGGATTTAAAATCATCAGTTACTTAAAGAACAGCCATACTAAGGAGAACAGCAGTGGATGCATGAGATCCATGACAAATGCATGCAGTCCTGTTCTCGTACTTCCAAAAATCTTTTTAAAGTAATATGATCAACAATGTTAACATAAGATATTCCAGATACTGCGTAGTCAAGGGAAAAGATGATATTAAACACATGGGTTCTGGGGAGGAGAAGGAAAAGAAAAGAGGGAAAGTTGTAAGGAGATAGGACAGTTATGCCAGAGCCAAAAGCCTTTTGATATCTATGTAGCTAAAAAAACAGTTGGGACTCCTCAGAAAATCATTACATATAGAACAAGTTGCAGCACTCTGCATGAGGACAAAATTGGATGGGTTAACTCAAATTGAAAAGGGGGAACAATCCGTTTTAACACCATTCCTAGAAGAGAAAGGGCAAACCTAGGTCAATGTTATCATAATGCATTCTGCCAGCTACTTCACTCTAAAATATGATGAAAAAGCTTTTCAATTTTTTCTTTTATTATGCTACTCAGACTGATGGCAAAGTAAAGAAGTATGAGTTGATATGAAATTTGGTTGCTCTTGTTAATTTACCATGTGATGCAGTTTTTCTCAGTTTCAGATAATAACACAAGCAAAGGAGATAATAAATAATTAAAATACCAAATATCCATGAAAATAATATTTTCAACTTTATGATCACCTAGTACAAAAATATTCTTTAATGTATTCTGCAATTGTATTTGAAAGTTGAAGACTAATGAGGTGAACTGAGCAATTCTTTGATGCTTAAAGTTCAAGACTCCTTCTAGAATCCCATTATTATTGTCAGGGCAAAATGAAATGTCAATCAATGTATTCAAAAGAAGACTGAAATCATCTGGCAAGCTAACTAATTCAAGTATAATACCACAGTTTACATTCAGAGCATTATTACAGAATATACAATAGCTACTGTAAAGTTATCTGAGCTTTACTGAGCTAATTCACAAAATCCTTGCTGAACCATAGGATCATAGAACGGCTTGGGTTGGAAGGGACATCAAAGATCATCTAGTTCCAAACCCCATGCATGAATGCATATAGAAACCTTTTTTCATAAATCTCCTGTAAGATTAAATCACAGTTACATTTTCCCAAGTACAAATTCAAAAACAAACAACAAAAATCATTGTTTTAGGATGTAAGAGAGAAAATAAAGCTATAAAGATGAAAACCAGTCAGTCTCCCAAAATTTGAAAGTGTTGGCTCATGCTACAGAGTCAGATTGAGAATTGGTAAGATGGAAGGAACCAAATATCATTGTGTCTGGGAAGACCCATGAGTTGATATACCAGCTACGCAGATCTGTTTATTTGATGGACTTGTATGGTGTCAGATAAAAAAACATCTCTATCCTTGAATGTCACATCTTTGCAAAAGCAAGCTCCATTCAGGCACCTTGTAGTTCTCACAGTGCTTTAAATGTCCAGGGTGTTATTTGCAAAAGTTTAGAAGCAGATCAATTGTTATCTTTAACTTCCATTCAAACCTAATACGAATTGTATGTATGTATGCATGTAACAGAAGTTCTATGCTCTATTTATGATTTCTCCCATACTAAATGTTACTCTGAGAGAGATATTTTCTTTATTGTGTTGTTTCTTACTCTTACAAAACCTCAAAAAGGCACCAACTTTTTCATATTTAGAACTCTAAATACTTCCATAAACCTAATTTTATCAATTTCTTTTTTTAAAAAAAGACTCTTGTCACCTTTTGTGATTTGAGACTATGAAAAATTATTTTTCAAAAAATATTGAAGGTGTAAGACCTGCCATAAGATAGCTCATTACCATACATGAGTTTAAATCCCTGTCTGCTGTTCTCAAAATGACATGTAATTCTCAACAGTAGAGTCACTTCCTTTTAAGGAGATCTGCAGTTAGGCAAGCATGATCCTTTTTTCTGCAGGTGAGTCCTTGTCTCAAAAGAGTTTGCAGGTCAAGGCAAATAGAAGTGGGAAAAAATATTCCTTATATGCAGAATGAATAATCCAGTAGTGCCAAATCTCATTTTCTTCCACACTGTTTTTCTCTTTTTGCTGGTGTTTATTTGTACAATAATACAGAGGTGAGCTTGTTCAGCAAGAGGGCAGGAGCTCAGGCATGAAGGTGCACGAAGAGTTGGGGCAAAAAGTGCGTGAGCACTCAAAGGAGATGAGATTTCCTTCTTAGTGACACTGCAGAAGTAATTTCTCTCATTGTAACACAGCAAGGGAGGCCTAGCCCACTACCAAAGAGCTTAGTGTGCCATGGTAGCCTGATGCAGTAGTAAGAATTTTGTGAAGAATATAAGTAAATTTTGTCATAATTTTTTGTATTGGCATATTTTGAAAGAACCACTGGTAATCATAACTAAGGCAGTATAGAATAAATTCTTGCAAAATAAAAAGGAATGCATAAAAAAATCAGGTTTTCACCTTCTGAGAATACTTTTTTCCTTCAAGTAATAGACTACATGTGCACTACTGCATATTAGTAGGGCCTTGTCAGACTGAAAAACAGCAATTTCACTCATATGATTTAGGTAGAACAGTATTCATGTGTCTACTGCTATTTTTCCTTATACATTTATCAGATTGAGCATACTATTTCAATAGAATATTACAGCAGGTAGAAACAGTGCAAAACAGTTTTGTATAGACCTGTTAATATTTGCAAAGTTGGTCCTTTTCCCCTATTAAATAAGAGTCCTGATGATTGTGCTTCACAAGATTATTTTTCTTTTACACTTTAAACTCATTAAGTTTAATGAATGTTTTAAAGGTCAGATGCACAAAGAAAGCACTACAGAACAATGTGACAAACCTGAAAAATACCAGCAGTAATGAATGCAGGCAAGAGATTTCTAATGACATTATGTTATTTAAGGCCATTTTTTCTCAATTTGAACTATGTATTTTGCTGGAAATAATACTAAGTCTAAAATGAGGCAATATAGCATAGACTGCAAATAAACCATAATTAGGGGAAATCTAGAAGGAATAATTCAAAAGTCTAAAATAAAATGTACCATCAGCCAATACTAAGAGAAACAAGTGATTATACCACACAATTATTTTTCCTTTTTTAAAATTATTGCTTCCTTGCTTCCTATCCAGGACATATCTCAGTATGCAAAGATAAAAGAAAGTTCAGAGCACAATAATGATGTCATTTTCCGAAGAAAATTTGTGACACTTTGGAGATTTTCTTGAGCTTCTGAACTTGGTCTAACATGGTCTTTCACATATGGATGTTCAGATAAAATTGCACTCTGCACTTTGAATGTGGGGCTGGTTATATTCTCCACTGCGTTTTGCCTTACTATAGAACTTGAGCCCACTAAAGAGCATGAAAAATATTTTTGCTTAGCACAAAGCTACTTAGAACATAGAACACTTGTAATCACCTCTTGGTTGTACAGAAACGTTGCCTAATGGTGAATCATCCTCTCAATAGGAACATCAAGTTCAGCAATTACTAGATGAGAAATTAGTAAGAAAGAGAGACTCAAAAGATATGTGGGGAAGACAGAGAAATTAGGATATCATTTTTAAAGCTCTGGTGTAGAAGTTGTGTGCAGGAAGGGAACATGGGGTATACCTTGAACTATTGTATGAATCTTGTATCGACATCTTATTGATAGCACAGCATCCTACCTGACCTGCTATGTTGTGAATATGCTACAGAATACAATTAGAGAGGATGGAGCATGCTAGGACACACCAAGAGCAGTGATGGCAGGAAACTTTTTTTAGTCCATAAAGATAGAATAGACCTTGTCTGTCTTAAGTCAGGTAGAAGTCAGTTGGCTAATCTAAGCCATAAATCACTCAGCAGTCCTTAGTATATTACATAGAATGAAATGTAAAAATATGTAGTAAAAAATAACACTAGAAATACTTTAAATCAATATAAACACATGTAATATTATATAGTCCAGGTATAACTTACATCCCAATATGGCTTCAGACATGTGACAGGCAATAAGGTGTTTGGAAAATTTTTGAGATATTTTGGCTTTTAAAAGGCCAAAATCCAGAATACAAGACTGATTGGAAGATCCTAGCAGATACGTTTTTGTCATTACACAGATTAGGATAACTGTCAGTAACAGTCATTAGTAGTATTTGGATTAAACATCTCAATGTTAGAAATAAGAGAAAGGATGTGCTCTGCAATGCAATTTAATTTGCTCAGATATCATGTCTGAACAAATCCTCCAATCTACAAATGCTCTGTGGTTTTCCCTGAAGAGTCAGTCTCTCAGTTAAGGTAACAGAATTATGAAGAGATTAGTTAGGTGAGGTAAGTTGAGCCATAAATTAACAAGGTACATTAATATTCCTTCTGGCAGATCACTAAATTACTGCTGAATTTTGATGTTGAACAGCAAGCTTCCATGAGTCATTTTTGTAAAATCAGAGCCATCCTGATAATAGCAAATAAAACAGATCTAATCCTCTCAGTGCAATCTCTCAGGCCAAATACATTTTAATCTTCTTCATTCTAATTAGAACCAAATTTTTCCTCCTCTCTAAATAGTCAGTGGTTGCTGATCAACAAAAATACTTCTTCCCATCATAAAGCAAGTTCTGATATTTGTAAAGCCTAACTTCAAAAACATAAACAATTGCAAAAAGCATAATACAGCAGGAAGCGATGAATGTAAGCCCATCATTTCTGAAGCTCTCAGTACTTAGAAATGGAACCCTTCCTTTGTTCTGTAATAATATTTTCTGTTTGAAACCACTGAGATAAAAAACAGTGAAAGCGTCCACCTGAGATTCTTCAAAATTTTATCTACTCCCAAAGAAGCATATACCTATTGACATCATTTCTTCAACCATGCTTGGTTCCGAATTGAAAATCTCTTAATTGATATTAAAGCAGCAAATTAGAAGATACAAAAGAAAAGGACTACTGCACAGAGCATCTTTGACTCTGAAAGTGACTTCATACAGCCTAAGGCATTCCAGAAGCCCTCCTCACCCACATTTCTTCTGAACTATTTTTAATTGCTAGACATAAATTGATCCGTTACATGAAGCATCTCTGCCTGACAATGGAGGCAAGGAAATCCTTAACATATTTCTTTCCTTCCAGCTCAGGCACAAGACTCTGAGGTCCTAAAAATTCAGTTGAATCAAAATAAAGTTTCTAATACTGGTGAGAAACCACTCTGCTGAATATTTGTTTCTTAAAAAGACTTGTTTTCCTATATTTCATGAGTCACCTATGCCATGGTTAAGTAAGGTGACAGTAAGGGCAGTGTGGCTTCTTTACACATTGATGATGATGAACCTGCTACAAAATATTACTTTCTGTGCAGAAAGTTTTCTGAGCTGGCAGGATGCTCTGCATCAGAAGCTGCCATTTTTGAGTTCCATGTCAGATGTTCTGCAGGGAAGAAGCTGAGCTCAGTCTTTCTTGGAAGAGACTGCTATGTAACAAAAACCACTTAGGAATCCATGTGGGTTCTTTTTCCAGTTGGAAAGCAAAGTTATCACGTTAGCCACTGGATCCAAGTGGTTTATGTCTCTTCTGTCTCCATCTACCTCTTGACCTGCTGTCACAGGTTGTAGGTTTTTTGTCCCTGCAGAAGGAGATAAGGCCTCCTCACACCCCTCCAGATAGATGCCACTGATGTCATCTATCTGGACTTCAGCAAGACCTTTGACAGAGTCTCCTATAACATGCTTGTATTTAAACTGGAAAGATACGGATTTGATGGACAAAGAACTGGACCTCAGTGCTCTCTGTAACTACCTGAAGGGAGGCTGTAATGAGCTGGGGGGGGTTGGCCTCTTCTCTCGTGTAACTAGTGATAGAATTAGAGAGAATGGCCTCAAGTTGTGCCAGGGAAGATTCAGGCTGGACGTTAGGAAATACTACTTTTCTGAAAGAGTGGTCAGGCACTGGAATGGGCTGCCCAGGGAGGTGGTGGAGTCATTGACCCTGAAGCGTTCAAAGAACATTTAGACACTGTGTTGAAGGATGTGATTTAGTGAGAACTATTGGTGATAAGTGAGTAGGTAGATGGTAGAACATGTATGGATGATCTTGTAGGTCTTTTCCAATCTTGGTGATTCTGATACTATGATTCTATGAGCTGGCAGCAGGATTGAAACTCAGAGAGTGGTGGTCAATGGCTCCATGTCTGAGTGGAGATCAGTGATGAGTGCTGTCCCCCAGGGGTCAGTGCTGTGATCAATACTCTATCTTCACCAGTGACATTGACAGTGGGATCAAGTGCACCCTCTGCAAGTTTATGGATGACATCAAGCTGTGGGGTACAATCAACATGCCCAAGGGACAGGAGGCGATCCAGAGGGGCCTAGACAGGCTTGAGTAGAGGGCCCAGGAAAACCTCATGAGGTTCAACAAACACAAGTGCAAGGTCTTGCACCTGGGTCACAGTAATCACTACCATCAGTAGAAGCTAGGGGATGTAAGAATTGAGTGCAGTCCTGCTGAAAAGAACTTGGGGATACTGGTGGATAGCAAACTGGACAAGAGCCAGCAGTGTGTCCTCAGCCCAGAAAGCCAACCATACCATGGGCTGCATCAAAAGAAGCATGGCCAGTAGGGCAAGAGAGGTGATCCTACCCCTCTACTTTGTGCTGCTGAGGCCTCACCTGGAGTCCTCAGTATATAAGAGACATGGTCCTGATGGAGCACATCCAGAGGAGGACCACCGAAATGATCCCAGGGATGGAGCAGCTCCCTTACAAGGACAGGCTGAGAGACCTGGAGCTGTTCAGAGTGGAGAAGAGAAGGCTCCAGAGAGACCTGAGAGCAACTTTGCACTATCTAAAAGGGAGCTTTTAGATAGTTTCAGACCTACAGAAGGTAAATTTAGGTTGGGTATAAGGAAAAAGCCTGGAGACATTCAAGGTCAGGCTGAATGGGGCTCTGAGCAACCTGATGTAGCTGTAGGTGACCCTGTTGATTGCAGGGGAATTGGACTGGATGACCTTTAAGCGTCGCTTCCAATTCTTCAATTGTATTACATGGAATACCTATGGAAAAACATGACACCTGTTCAGCCTTCAGTGTTTTAAATGAAAAGAGCTAAATCTTTCCTGGAAGCATGGCTAGGGATACAAACTTTTATTTTTCCTGAGGATAATCTCTTTTTATTTACAGTGACTTGGTGAATATCTGCAAAGTATCCAGCTTTTGAAAATGTTACCATCTTCTCATGCATCTGCTGATAGGACTGTGATTGCTGGACCTGGCTCTGTTTGTCTTAAAGCTTGAATCTTCCTACACTTCCTTCTTATCCACACTTCAAGGGTTTTCAGTGCTGAGCTAGTCCTCTATGACTAATACATGAACTGATTCACTTTCCTTATCCACTCAGACACTCACCTCTTTTTTGGCAAGATTTAATATTAAAAGAAGGTCCTTAGGCTATCCCAGTGACAAACATTTGGATTTTCAAAGTACAGAAGATGATGCTAAATGTCCAAAGCATGAAACTGTATCATTGTCGATCAAAAGGTATTATCTGAGGAAGGAAGAGAATGAGAAAGCAGACGGATTTTTTTTTTCCTCTTTTGTCCCTTCAGTGCATGACTGCAGTGCAGCTGCAGAACTGCACTTCACAGACAGTGTAGTATGGAATTCTGACTCTCAAATGTGTCATAAGTTTGACAGACTCTCACTTAAGATTTGACCATGTAGTGCTTCAAGTATGTTCTGAAGTATGGTGAAAAAGAAAGAACTGGAAAAGAAATCTTACAAGGAAGAAATAGCTTCTATTTTAGAGTGTCCTTTCCCCCTACTCTTCAAATTCTCTTAAGATCTACTTTTTTTTACTTGTATTTCTTTCCTCTGATCTTCTGCCCTTTGGAAATCCATTTCTCTTTCTGAAGCTTTAGACATGTATTGAAGTGTGCCTTTCACAGTCAGTCTGAAAATTCATATTTAACAAGGAATAGCAGGAAGTTTTAGCATGTCTCATACCAAGCACTAACAAGCTTTTAATTAGTTGTAAAGAATGATCTGAGGTCATGGGTTTGGATGGGAAGACATCAACACAGTGAAAGTGTTTTTTTTTTTTTACAGCTACATGTGTGTCTCTTTTGGGACTCCACCGGGAATTCTGTGTCCATCCCAACCATGCAAGATATAACCTTTTCTCTTTACTAAGTTAAAGGCAAACACTGTGTGGCAATGACCAACAATATTCTGAGGACATATGTCTGCTATCAGGATGTGCTTCTGATCATCACACTTCTGATCAGGTGTTAAGTTGTAACATATGATAGATGCTGGTCATCTATCACTAGTCAGTCTGAAAAAATACTCTTCCCAGCATCCTTACATTTCCTATATCATCAGTCTTGTAGAGCAAAATTCTTATTGATAATAAAACTTTTACACTTCTACGCACTTAAGAAAGAACATGTCCTCTTTCTCTCTATACCTCTACAGCACACCAAGAGGGCTGTGTACCCAGAGAACAAATCCAGGTCTCGCTTTTGTGCATCAGTATTTGATGCACAGAAACGCAAAGGGCCAGGCAGGATCCAATCTTCTAATTAGAAAAAAAAACACAATGAATTGTTCCTTCAATTCAGAGGAGGAAAACAAATGAAAATCATCCACAAACTCAATAAAACATCATCTCACAGTCTCTTTGCTAGGAAATCTCTTCCCTAAACTCCCTCTGGTTTCTTCCTTTCTTTCCTGCAGGTGTGGATTACACAGGAAAAAAGTCCATCCATGAATTAAGAAGTTGGTACCTGACCTAACCCCTCATTCAATCCACCTTTCTCCTACCTAATTAATGTAATTCCTTCAACCACACAGAACTATTACTGGATTTCTGTCATTGGTGAAGCTCTACAGACTGGAGTACTACGTCCAGGCCTGGGACCCCCAGCACAGAAAGGATGTGGAGCTCTTCGAGTGGGTCCATAGAAGGACCACTGAGATGATCAAAGAGCTGTAGCACCTCTCTTATGAAAAAAGGTTGAGAGAACTGGGCTTGTTTAACTTGGAAAAGAGAAGGCTCTAGGGAGACCTCATTGTGGCCTTCCAATACTTGAAGGGTGTGTATAAACAGGAGGGAGAACGGCTGTTTACAAGGATGGATAGTGACAGGACAAGGGGGAATGGTTTTAAACTAAAACAGGGGAGGTTTAGGTTAGATATTAAGAGGAAATTCTTCACACAGAGGGCAGTGACATCATGCAGCAGTATGTCTGAACACCAGCGGTGCAGCAACACAACTATAATGAAGCTAGAATGTGCCAAGAAGACATAACTCCACACCAACCATTGCTTTTCAGCCAGACTCTCAGTCAGCAACAGACTCATTATGGAACTCTATGCTTGGAGAAGCAGTCACTGAAAACAGGGAGGGCTGTGGGAATGGTCTGTAGGACAGAATGAACACAGTTAGTGCCACTGAACCCTTTCTCCATGGAAAGTGCAAAATTCTATAGAAACTCAAATATATATTTTATTCTAGAGCACTGTAGGTTGGAGGCAGAGATTTCCTCTGCCATACTTTCGCACACTGTTTTCGTGAACGGGAAAAAAAACTTAGCACCAGATACTTTTTCTGAATAAAAAAAACATCTGAGAGGACGTAGAAAAACAAAAGAGCTCAATAAAGCCTGTTAATTCATTCTAATGAATACAAACAAAGAAAAGAACAAAAGTTCTTAGAACAAGGCCTAAGAAAGAGTTAAAGCCTCAGTATTTCTAATGCTCAATGCAATGCTCAGGAGCAGAGATTTATCTCAGGAAATTTAATACATTATTTCCAAGCCCATTTTTCACTGATTGTAAAAACAAATTTTCACCATTTGTTCCTACCAGGGATGACAAACAGCTGCTATTCAAGGTCTGGAAAGTTTTCAAGGGAGGAGATGAGCCAAAGGATGTATGCAATCTCAGTTACTCCTACTAACAGTTTTAGTATCCAATGCACAGTATTGGATTGTGGTTAGGTACTTGGTTTCTTAATGTAATATATTTTAGATATTTTTTCAGTACTAGAGAAGAACACTCAGACCCCTGAGAAGCTAGAGTAACTAAGCATAGTCTTCAACCACAAAATGACAAGCTGTGATTTTTCCCCATTAAAGATGTTGACTTCAAAATATATTACCTTGCATTTAATGATTTTTTTTTTTTTTAATATGGGAGGGAAAAACACATTAAAAAAGCCTAAAAACATGACCTTCAAAGGCAAGTAACACATGAAAGAGTGTTACATAACACAAAGAGTGAAACATAAATGTATCCATAGAAAAAATATATATAAAAAATGAGAGCAAAGATCACAAGAAGCATAGATCTTAAATAAGGATGGATGCACAGAGTGCTGAAATATTTATAAGATTTTATGGCCTCAGTCTTTTACTCACTAAGCCTTGAAAAGTATGAAGCTATGAAAAGTGGAGTCTTATGATATATGCTTGAAGAGGATGAAAACATTCATTTTCACTGCATGTTAAGAAAAACACTGGTGACATCATTCCACAGGGCTCTGAGGTCATTTTACGTTTTTGTCACTATTCCTGAAATGCTTTTGTCCTCTGTTTCCATGAGAACATTTACCTTGCAGTAATTTCAGTTTAGCAGTAGATAATGGGAAATCTGAACAAAGAATTTCTGTGAAATCCTAAATCAACAGTCTCTGTACCCTTTATTTGCAGAGTGGGTTACGTTGCTGCTTTTTTGTTACTGTTGTTGTTTTGGATTGGTTTTTATTTGTTTGTTTTTGTTGTTCCTCCCCACTTTCAAAAAAGAGTTGAATCACAGTCTAATATTCACAAGAAATCACATAAAATTTTTCCAGTCTCGAAGTTACTGTATGGAGAAGAATAGAGGTGATGCTCTCATGTAGACCAGCTAACTGAAAGCGTGTCAAAAGGCAGAAATCTTGCAGCAAAAGCATGGATGTCATCAGTACCCTATGAAACAAGAAAATCAATTCTGCACAGTGGGCTTGTCTAGCCAGTCCCAGTCAGCATGCAATTCCTCAGATGAGAAAGTTAGAGAATGATGTTTAAAGCAGATATTTAGAAAGACGTTCCGAGGAAGAAATCTCTAGGACTACAGAGGATATACCAACAGCCTAGACACGTATTTTACCAAAAAGAAACATCGCTTCATGCTGTGGAAACTGTGTAGGTAGAAAGACAGGGACCTTTAATTAAGGCTGAAATGCTGTCAATGCGAGGATAAAAAAGTGGCAGCAGGAATGAGGAAATTAAACTGTATCTCTCGTTTTTATCTACAGCTATCGGTGCCTAATGAATCCAATATATACTTAACATAATGGGGCATGGTTAACTAACTCAACAGGCTTTCTCACATGGATTCAAGACCAGGAGACCTTCTTTTCCTTGTTTACTGACAGAAGTCTAAGGCATAGCAGGGTTTTGGAGTAGGTCCTTCTCATCACGTGCTGCCTGCAATCAAGCATTCCTCTTCCCCAGGATCCTAAAATTACATCACTACATGCACTGCCACTATGCTGTTGCATACGTACATTTTCTCTGTAAATTCCCAGCGGCATGTTCATGAAAGATATCAGAATTCCATTTCCTTTATAAACAACTGCCTCTTGAGTTCTTACTAAAACATCATATGTACATAAGTCATGCATCTCTATTAGTTTAGATTTATACCATATACATTTTAGGAATCACCCTATATTTGTACTGTTAGAGAAATGACAAGAAAATAAAAAAAGTCAATTTCTTTAAATGTATTTATTACTGAGATAAAAATGAACATACAGCACTGTGGAATTCCCAACCCAGAAATACCAATTATTCAATCCCCCAAAAAAGCTTGCAGGGAAAACTTCTCATTTAAAATAGAAATCACATAAAATGGCTCAGGTGTGTGGGAAAGTCTCTTCCAAGACAGGAAGTAGATTATTTGAAATGTTATGTGTTAAAACCAATTCAGCCCTGAGCTCTAGCTGGAAAACAAGGAGCAGCTGATCATACATCTAAGAGTGTTACACCGTCTCAGGAACTCAGACTATATTTTATCACTATCAGATGCAAACAGTACCAAAGTGAACACATCCACTGCAAGGACATCAATAATGTGCCTCTCTTCAAAGCTGCAAGTCTTGAATAAAATGTCTATGGTGTTCTTTTCAGGTGCATGTTAAAAAATGTGGTTTTAGCTGGAGTAGCTTATTGTCAACCTAACAGCAGCCCTGACTGATGCACAAAGGAAAGCTGGTCTGGATACGTCTGTAGAAGCTATAGCCACATCTCACTATTTAGACTCTCACTATTTAGACCGAAAAGGGAGTAGCACACAACTCCAGTATTTTTCTGTTTGCAACTGTTACTACAGCCACAGTTTTGTTTTCTTTCATTTAAAGAGAAAATGGATGCAAATAAAACTTAAAATAAGACATTTCTGGCACTTGGTATGAGTCATTCCCCTTCTGATAGTAAACAAGGCAGCAGAAAAACAGTCTATCCTGTTGTCCCAACAAAAAATAATCTGTTATTTTCCTTTTGTTAATAGCTTGTCACAAGCTGTATCTTAGAGGCCAAATAACAAGCAAGTCACCTACTACCTGCTCAATTAATGCACACATTTGCACTTGAAAATGGTAATTTATCTGTTGATCATATGCAGAACTATTTCATTGTTTCCTGTGCACATCTGACCTTGCACTTGTTAATAGGGGCAAGAACAATTTTGATTATATGAAACTAGAAATTACTCTGAAGAATGGTAGCTAGCAATTCAAATTGTTTCTTCCAGAGCTGCAACCTCACGTTGCCTCGAATCATTGGCACAGACTCTGGCAGGGAAGAAAATGCACATCTCCATCTTCTCAAGGCCAATCATCACAATAGACCAATGAAGGTACTTGATAACCCTTTTAGTGAGTAAGCCTTTTTTTTGTTTTTTTTTTTTGTTTTGTTTTTACAGTAAAAGAGCTTCATAAAACCCTAATGTCTCAATAATAAAGCTATCATAATGCATGAGTTTCTCTTGGAAGAATAGAATACAGTGAATTTCAGAACCCTCAGTTCTCCTGTTTGGGGTATTTAAATAAGAAAGGAGTGTGGAATAATAAGAAATAAGCTTGTGCAAACTTGATACTCTAGAAAGTAACTCACTGTCCAAACTTTGTAAAGAAAAATTGAACTGTGGGTTGAAAAAACATTAATATGCAGATTTCTCTTTTAGACCTTGAAAATCTTAGAAGTAGAATATTGACTAGAAAAAGCTCTGGACATTGTTGATAGGACTCAGGTGTCTAATACCATCATAGACACACGTAGGAATATCAGCAGCCATCCAGATGCCTCTACACCGTGCAGTTGCCCAAAAGTATCTAGTGCCAGATACCTGTGATCAGACAGCTGAATTCCCTGCTTAGGAATGGAAGTTTCAAATACCAGGATACAGTGTGGTCCGATTGATTTTAAACTCTTCTTCAAAAGAGGAAAGCAAATGACTTACAAAAGACGCTCTCAGGACCTTTAGTGTCACATCAAACCTCTTCAAGCAACCTTTCAGGCACTGCACACATATATCATCAGCAGGTCCTCATTTCTATTTTCATGTTGCAAGCATTGCGCTTGAAGGAACTGGGACAAGGATAAGTTGGAAAATTTGATACTAAGATTGAGCCATGTAGCAAGAAATCTACAAATGAGGAAAGTATTGAGGCAAGGAAGGTGAGAATTTTGCCTCTAAAATATGGAATAAATCAACTAGCAGACAACAAAACGTTGGTACCTTTGACCCAAGATGGTATTTCCACTAAAGTCAACAAAGTCTGCAGCCCAATGTGACTCACAACAGACTAGAGCAGAATTAAAATCAATCAATTGTGCATCAATTTATGCTCTAAGGTAATTAATGAAAATAAACTTTTCTTCCAGTGGCATTACCAGTACTTAAGCTCAAGCAAAAATTGTTGCAGTAATCAAACGCCTACATTTTTAATACTAAAAATATACAGAAGGAATGTTTTCATTAATATAATTTCATTCTCTTCAGGAGGAATTTCACATAGTATTGGGGAAGGATATTCTTCTTCCAACAAGAAGAACTTGGTACTATTTATAGTACCTCAGTTTTACATTTCAGTTTGATCACAAACATTTTTTTCCAGCCGCTACTGGAGGCTAAGAAATGACTCAAAGGAAATTTTTGATGCTGATCCTTCACAAGCTGTCAGTACATACTGCTGTGTTTTGAAAAACGCATGTGTGAGCACAAATGGACATGTGGCTGTGGGTGTGAATATCATTCCCTGCAGTGCCTCTCTTCCAAAACTATCTGACAAAGGACAGGCACTCTTAATAATAACTCTCATTGCCAACATCATTTTACACCTCTTCTATTTCAGGGTACGTACAACATGTTACTATTACACTGCCTGATGCATTTCAGAGTACTTGTACTTTGGAAAAGAGGTAAAAGAAACAAAACCATTTTACTACCTTTCATTTGGCTGCCAGAGGATATTTTGAGACATTTTGTAACTGGATAGTCTGAGGGGTTTCAATGAAGGAAAAAAAGAAAATAGATTTTCAATGAAATGTAAGGACTGAAATACTGTTCAGGGTACTTTGTGCGTTGACTGAACTCATATGTACCGGTCACTGAAAAAAAAATCCATAAAGGGATCGGCTTGAACTGCTTTGTAAAATCTTTTTTTTATACATATCTGATGGTAGTAACAGGATTTTCACTGTGGCTTCAATTCTCTTCAGCTGGGTAATTTGTATAACACTCTTTCAAAGCACCCACCAGCTCAATGGCTGTAACTTCTGGTTTTAATGTGTCTCAAAACACAATTGCACTCACCACAGTTCATGTGCTAGAAAGCAAGAAAAAATGTTTTAATTTGACAAATTAGGCACTGCCTCCTCAATACAATCTAGTATTTGTAGACATTCTGACAGGCTAATGAATAGATAGGTACATTAAAAAGAAGGGCAAGTACTAGTTTCTAGATGAAAAAACAGAGCAATATGATAAAACACCAAAAGAAAGAAAAATATGTATGCAAGTTCTGATTATATGGAGAAAAGGAAGTAATTCATTAGCCACATCTTAAGGAGACAATTCAATGACCAAAATGCTGTGAAAGTGTCACCACAGCTTGGAACAATTTGGATTTTTGGACTCTGCTGGGACTAGTTATAATTTTTTGTTGCCAATGGAAAGGTACCTTTAAAATGAAAAAAAATTATATGTCTTCAAAAATCTCGCATCCCCCTGGGTGAGGTGCTTTAATTTTAAATAGCAGCTAAAGATACCCAATATTTAATTTGTGATTATATTCTTATGTAGGAAAAATCTGATCTTATTGTTATGCAGTCTTCAGCAGACTCATTATTCTACCCTCCTTTCATGCAAACTTATACTGTCATCATCAATGGGAAAATTGGTATAATGGAGACTGTAAGGAGAGACCATTTAATTAAAAAAAAAATCTGTCATCTAATCAGAAGTAAATAAATAATGGAATGTTCAAAATCTGGCAGGGTAATTAAAGCATCAGTATGCTTATGTGAGAAGTGAGCTGGAACAACTTTTTTATTGGTAGGTCTTTTATGAGCTTTAACAAAATACAATGAAGTGAAAAGTACTTCATAAAGAATATGTTTATAAGACGCCTTGGAGACTCTGGCTGTGAATAAACAGACTTGCTAGGAAGGCCATAGAGATAGTAGCCTAAGTATTTGGTCTGCAGGGATCCTGATGGGTTTTGATTAGCGCCATAAATAGGAGTTTCTGTCAGAGAAGTTATTAAAGTGTTTAAAGACTTTTAAGGAACTTTATCAAAGACAGAAATTACAACTTTATAAGGATGACTAGCCATTATCAGGACAGAAATAAAAATATAACAGGAAAGGGTCTTCAAGGAGTGTTTTGCAACCCTTACTTGCTCTAAGTTGCAATCATTCTTTCAAGAAGGTCACAGTGGGACAAACTTAATATGAAAACTGTTATAGAAGTGTGCTCAATAGCACAATAAATTCAATAGGTGTCTCCCTCTTGGTTTAGGGCAACCAGCTTCAGTTTCCTATTTTGAAGAGAGAATGAACTAGGAGAGTTACTCCCCAGATGAGGCAGAACTATTTACTTCTTGATTTCTGCACAGAAGCTGAGTAACATACTAAAACCCATGCTTAGTTTTCAGCATGTAAGGAGTCACAAAGGAGAAAACAGGACTATTCTCTCAGAAGCGCAGCACTTACTAAACACTTTGCTGCATGTGGGGACTATGGAGATACAGCTAATGAGGGTGACAGTGTTGACTGGACATGCTAATGTGATTTGGTTTCACTCGTGGAGTAGTAGGGAGATATATGTGATGCAGGAATGCCTCAGAGTAGAGCAGCACTTTAGCACAGTCCTGATAGAAGCTTTCTGCTTGGAGGATAGTAAGTACTTTTATCTTAATGGCAAGACAGGAGATTGCTCGCATAACACACACAAGCACAAGAAAATAATAGAGCAACTTTTTCATATCAATTAGCAAGACTAGTACTTCAGGAAGCAGTGTTTTCCCTATGAGTATCTTGGACCAGAAGAATGAGGTGACATAGGAGAAAAAGGAGCTAATGATAGACCACCCCTTCCTCAAACTTATGTGCTGTGCTTAGGGGTTGACCTGTGCTTTCTACTTTTTTTTTTTCCAAAAAAAATAATAAAATCATCCTACAGATTTGTACTCAAACTATTTTAGAGAGTTAGTGCCTCTGGAGTCCCTTTTAAGGAAGTTTTCACTTTGCTGGATTGTCAGCGGGGGAGTTTTTCTGATTCTTATCATGTGTTCACTATATGAACAGCCCCACCACAACTTCTGAGTCACCAGAGTACTAAGCTCCTTTGTTTCTACTCTTTTTACTCTTTTTTTTTTCTTCGTAGTTTCCTGAAAATCATACAAACATTTCTTAAAGGATTATTATATTAGTACGCCATCTGACACTGCCCATTTAGTCATTTTCCCATAATTTATTCTCTGTTCCTGGTTAATCTAACTTATCTTCCATGAGACATTCTCTTTCATAAGTACAGGCTCTACCACTAGAGCTCCTTAAGTTAGACCTTATCAGTTAATTGAGACACACCTGAGTGACCCAAACATCTGTAGATGACAGAGATGCATTACTGACTTACACTTTCCATTATCTCTACAACAGAGTTATCTTATGAAATTAAATTTCTAGGGTAAATGGAGCTTGGAATGAGCACCTCTGAGATTTTATCAACTTAAAACTCAAGTGAAAAAGAAGAGCGTTTCTAAAAAGGAGGAACCTTTCCTAGGAACAGTACCACCACCTGGCAGTACAAGTTTCCAGGAAAACAAGCTGATATCAGCATCTTCCTCACTCACTTGGTCTTTGTGTATGGTACCCAAGAACAAGAATAGACTCCACCTATTCATACTACTCTCAACATAGCTTTGTAGCACAACAGACTTCATGCTTACATAAATATTACAGCAAATAAGTCATGGATGTTACTGAGAGTTTCAAGATTAGCAAATGCTGGAGACATGAGGAAAAGATAGGGTATTGTTCTGGATTCCTTTGAGATGCAAAAGCTGAAAACTTTCTCCAAAGTTAGCCTTACAGCTTGTATATAATTACTTCTCTACATTTTGGAAATCCAAATCTGAACTCTTATTATTCAAATAATTTAATTTTTTTTTTCAGTTTGATAAATAATTTTAATACATCCTTTCAAAATCTATAAAATTGTTCAGAAGCCCAACTCAGAAAAAGAAAATGGTGACAGTGAGTCTTCTTGTTCTGTGGACAAAGGAGTTGGCCTTACTCGAGAGGAAGGAAGAAAAACAAAATAGGATTTAGTTCACCTAGGCTACATAAGTGAAAAACAAGGGTAGTGCCTATGGTAATATGTACTGCTGGTAGGGAAAGATGGGGGCAAATCATCATCCTCCAACCCAAAACCTCATTAGTTCCCAGAACATCAAGTTGCAGAACTGCTTCCATCAGTCCAAAATATTGCCTGTCTGAAACTATTCTTCCAACCTCATCAGCTACTCTCAATCATCATTTCACATGAAAGTGGATGAACAGAGCTAGACATTAACTGTGAATCTTTTCCTTCCCTGTATATTTGAGGATTTTCATGTTTTCTTTTTACCCTTTCTCTTGAAACCCAGAAAATAATTAGTGGAATAACAAATATAGTGGAAATTCAAATCATTTCACTTCAAGTTTGACATATAGTAACACCCTCACAGAAGACTTACACAACAATAGATGAGTTTATCCTCAGGATAAACATCAGTTTAAAAAAAAAAAAAAACAACTGTTACTTTCTCTTAAGCCTAAAGGTAGTGTCACCTGGACCACAGTCCTTATGATCACGGGACTGTTCTGGAGGAAAAGCATACTTTCCATACCTGTGCTTTTACACTCAGAAGTTATTCCATTTCACTGAAATTTCTAAATTCAAGACAATTTGGGTGACCAGTGGCACCACATGAATTTGCATCTCTGGTACAGAGCAAAAGTGTTTGTGACTCTCTTTAGATGAAGATTTTGCATCTCACCTGAAACAGAATGGGTTTGAGTACAGGACTAAGATCAAAAGTCATGTTCTGATTACAATAATACAGGCAGTGACTAATTAGTTTTTTTCACTTTTAATGAATCATCTAGTATGTAAGGTTAAACTTGTGAACATTATGTTTTCATTCAGTACTTGGGTACAGATTTCTAAGAGGAGACTCAAGTGCCAAAGTTAAGCTTTATGTCATCAGCTGCTTTTCCAGTTCTGCTGCTGACCTTGAGTAATTCATCTCCTTTAATAATACAAAATATATACAAACAACGAGCACCAAGAAAGAATCTGTATGCTTATTTCTATACAAATTTCCAGCAAATGGATATTTTTAAATACTTCAAACATTCAAATATACATCTTGGCAAAATACATTAGCAAAAAAAAGAAGACAGTATCTTCCTTAACTTTTATCTTCAAAACTTAACACGTTTCTGAAAGCAGCCTTTTCTGTTTCTGCATATATGTCATCTACAGATACAAGAAAGACAGTTTAACTCATTCAGAAACCAGTTTAATGACCATAATTATACATATAAAGTGCTCCAAAGTTAACTGAACTATATTTCTGGATCAAACACTCCTATTGCTTACATGCACATGGTATCCTGTTTTATCATCAAAGGGAGCTGCCAGTCACCAGCAGTATTATATAGTATTTTATTAAGTTTGGAAGGAAATGAGTTTGCCAAGTGTCCTTTCCCTGCATGAAATTACAATTTCAAGCAAAAATGAGACAGATATCCTATCCTTCTTCTGCTCTTTTAAGCTAATTTTACTATATTTATACAAATTTATTGTTGCTTAAGAATTGTGATCACTGCCTTCCATGCAGCAGCTTCAGCTGCTGGCAGGTTTATTCGTAGATCTAGACATATTTGGAGAACTAACCTGCTTATTGTAAACTTCACCTTGACCTTGCATATTTTGTATGAATTCTTATCATTTAGGATTTCTGTTAATCTCTGCATCTGAAACAAGACACAGTGGAAACTCATGAGGCTATGTATGTTCCTCTTCAGTTTCAAGCAAGCAAGAAAGAACAAAAAGATTCCATTATGAGCAGCATACTATACAGTTTCATATACATTACTCCATCTGAATAAAAATAGCACATACATATTTGTAGAGAGATGCTGGTGACTGTTATTAGTGATACAGCCAATTGACACCTAATCTGACCGTCTCCCCTGGTTTCATCAGCATCCAATAAGACAAACAAACAAGCTCTTTGGATACCGTAACTATTTAATATTATTGTTTAAACAAATAATTAAGAATTGTTGACTGGATAGATAGAACATATGGAAAGCCTTGGTTCATTTTCCAGGTTGTACCTTACTGACAACCCCCACAGAAGTCAAAGTAACATTACAGATGGAAATGGTGATGAAAAAAAAAAATAAAGACTCACAGACAATGCATCAGAAATTAGACAATTAAATAGAATGTCAGCCTGTTGTGGAAGAAAGCAGGTGAAAAACAAATTAAGAAATAAGGAGATGAGATTCATAAGCAGAAAATACAGTAGAGAATAAAAAGAAGTTATAATGGTTCCTACAATAGGAGCATAAGAGAATAACTTGAACATTTATCTTTGGAGATGTATGTATGCATGTATGTATCTCCAGGAGCCTGGCAAATATAATTTATATTGGAGTAATAAGAGAAAGTCACTCACCTTATCCTGGGCTTGCAAGATGAACTCCAATGGAGCAGATCTCCAGAGAGATCCTTCCCCACTGGCAGTCAGCTCTTAAATGGGTTTAGGAGAAGTGGAGCCAGGCTCCACCCCTTCCTGCAGCACAGGTGATTTGCCTTCACCTGTGCTCCTGTGGCTGACTCATTGCTCGCCTCAGGTGATCAATCAGAGGTTCAGGCCGTGATTCAGCAGCCCCATACAGGAGTCTATTGTTAAATATATTGGAGAGAGACTAGCTGTACAGATTATTAGCAAGAATCCAACTCAGAATGCCATCAGATCAGCCAAGCTACCTGCATACAGATTCTGTTGATTTCTGTAGAGCTGCTTGTGGAAAAGGAATCAAAGCTATATAAATATGGTTCTATCTTTGCATTAAGTTTACTAAAATAGAAAATACAAAACCTCTGCAATTTGATAGATATCTGTTGCTTTAAACCAATAAACAAAAAAAAAACAACAAAAACAACCATTACAGTTCTAATGATGAAAATAATAAAGTGACTTTCATATGTATGAAAGCTCTAGTGAAGACAGCAGAAAAATGATGCCCATTGCTAACATCAACTAATGCATGCCACACATCAGAAAGAGGATGACAAACATTAGATGACAGCAACTTCCAATTCTTACATATTTTTCATTCCACAAAATGATATACCGCTGTCTGCTCGTATTCCACTGTGGCCTCATACCAACACACTACTCGTTTTCCAACTGCTTTCAAATCCCGTGGAATTCTAGCCAGCAGCATTAATACCCAAATGGATTTATTCAACAATACTGCATTTTCAAACCATACTTTTCATTTTTTTCCTTTGCAATGTCCTTTTTCCCTCTCAGAAATCAGATACAAGAGACTGCACCTTATAGTCTGAATGAAGGACTCTATTACCATGCAAACCCTTTTTCAGGCTGAAGTTCTTAATCACTTCAGTAGCCACACTAAGTATAAAAGAGAAGATCAAAGTGAGAGGGCCAGCAGAGCAAGCTAGAATAGTACATCTGAGTTCAGTTCAAAGGGATGGTACTACAAGCTTTCAACCAACCCACTCACAAAAGCAGTGTTCCTGCCCTGCAACCATAATGCTACAGTGAAATATTTTAACAAGCACCTGAGGCAATTTCAGAAGGTGCTCAGCTACATCAGAATGGACTGGTGAGAGCCAGAACATATGCTAAAAGGCTCCTACATTGAACGGGATTCATAAGGATTTGCTTTGCAAAGGTACAAGACTATGCTTCTCTCAATAAAGGAATAAAAGAAGAAAAGGAAAAAAGGAAGAAACAATAGAAAATAAATGTGGAACAATGCTATTTTGTGCTTTCTCTTGCTCCAAGGCAAAATCAACTGCATCAGTGTCAGCCTGACTGATAGGATGCAGACAGTGATGCTAGTCAACCTTTATGAGTAAGTCTACAGGAAGCTGTGCTCGTACACAGCTACTTTCTTACTCCAACAAGTAAAAAATCACCTCACTTGTAACTGAATGTGTTCAGTATAGCTTTTAAAACTTATGCTTTCTCTTGATGAATAATACAACAATCTGTATTTTGTTATCAACTACTTATACCATTATTTGGATAAACGAAAAAGTTGGAGACTAATTTCCCACTACGTAACTTGTCAGGAGGACAAGCATTCTTGTAGTTCTTTGTATGCTTTCTCCTTCTCCAAAATCCTTTGTGAAGAGAGGCTGCATCTTTCCAATATTGCTCTATAGTTCCACAAACCAAGGGTAGTTACCACTCTCATTCAAGCCAGTGACCTCCCTGCCATTCTTGGCATATCTGAAGAGAGCAAAAAATAGATATATTCTAGCCACAACTTAGTAACAGGAATAGATGTTTTGTTATTACCTTTTCACACATCACCTGTAAATCAAAGTCTTTCTATATGTGCTATGGCTACAGCAGAATTAAGTAATGAACTTGATGCACAAATTAATTGAGTGGTGCATTAGTTGGTATTTTTCAGATCAGCCTGACCTTTTGCAAAGAGACATGATGCTCAACTTGATGTCAGCCCTTGAGAAAGCAGTGCAGTAGTGTCACCTGTAGCATACTGGTTCAGAGAAATCTTCCCTTTGAAAGTCCATGACTCAGACACTTAACCTTGCTTCCTCTCAAGAGAAAACCACTCATTACTGCCACTTGCACAGCTTAAATCTGATGCACAGAGCAGCACAGTTCCCCTGCATCTGCAGTGAGCGGTGCTCTAAGTGACTCAGTGACACAGAGGCACAGCAAACTGCTGTGAGCAGAATGAGCAGAACTCACCTGGGAAAGCACAAAAGAAAGGCTCAGAGGCTAACATTGTGTCACTCCCTGGGACACCGCTTAGTGAAACAGTGACGCCTCCAGTCCCTCAGCCTAAGCAATACTCTTGGGAGAAGCAGCATCACTCCCTTTCAAGTTTTGTGCCCATCACAGTTACTATTAGATGAAATGTCTCTCCGGGTCATCCTTTGCCTCCCTCAGTCAAGTGTTAGAGTGGTTCCCTGATGGCATCTGAGGCCACAGTGAATGACTCCTGCCATTAAAGAGAGCGGAAGCAGAAAATGAAGTCTGCCCTTTCTCTCTCCTTCCTCTCTCCAGTTTCTTTTATCCTCCTGTACTTTCTTGAACTCACTGTGGCTTCCTGGTTGGAAATTTCCCTTCCCCATTGCATGACATGAATTGAGTCCACTCGCCTCTGAAATAGAAACAAAATTAACTTTTCAAAATTTTAGGGATTATTTGGAGCTCTCAAGACCATAGAAAATAACCTTTTCTGAAACAGGGCTTCTGAGTCCATGAGCTCTCCTCTGGAGAGCAGCTCTTAAATGCCTTAAAGTCTGGATACCATTGCCAGAGCTAACTAAATCTGACTGTCAGCTAAATGCTCTCCACTGATCTGGAGATGCATGAATATAACATAAAAATGAAGTATTTTTTGTGCTTCCCTTATTTGCCTCCTCTGGGAAGAAGCAGAATGAGCTTGGCCAGTTCAGTTCAGTTTCATAGGACACATATGAATACGTCATCAATTTTTGCTGAAAGGCACATACCACAGGGGGCTTTCAGGTCTCTGTAATGCTGAAGTTACTGATAAATTGTTTTATGTGAGATGAATCCCAAAATGAAAGTGGAATGACTTATGACTTATGGAAGGCACTATCCAGCCCTTTCCAGTCAGCCTGCCACTGAACATTTTCCTCAGACTGACCCTACATCACAACCTGTGATTTCCTTCTGTCACAGAGGGACTTCTGTCAGAAAATTTTTCCCAAGGGCTTTGCAGGTACAATTTAACTGCATATCTACATATGAACAACACCTGCTTGTCAGACTCCAGCTGCAAACACAGCTTGTTGGTGCAAAAGGCGGGCAAAATATTAAACAGAGGGCACTACACCCACATGCAAATTACAAACATAATCCTCAACACCCAGCCAAAATTTACTCATAGCATCAGCTGGCTACTCTCCATTGTGCTGCTGTTGCTACATCAGTAGCAGTGATGAAGCTACATCAGTGAGTGAAGAAGAGGTCTGAATAAATCATTTTCTTGCTTCAGAAAAGCTAATTAAGATCATTCTTCAGAATACTTTTATTTGCTAGGAATTATTTCTTGTGGGAGGAGCCAAGTATACTGTATGTTTGCTGTCCTTTATAGCTGCAATGCCGACGTGCAAAAAGTAGCAATGTAAATGTTGAACTACAATATGAAGGTGTGGAAATAACTCAGATTTCCTTATTCACACAGCATAGTTTCAAAATGCAAGCTTTCAGTTTCCTGGAGAAACTTGAAGAATGAAAATGATACCCATATCCACAATATAAAGTACTAAAAAAAAATCCATTTCAATGATGTTTGAATCAAATAGGGACAGTAAATAAACATTTGAATATATAACTGAAATTTTGGCATCTTCATTTTTTCAGTCCATGCGTCTCTGCACAGATATGACTGTGCTGATTGCATCTTGTTTCAGCAGCACAGGCAGTATTCAGTGAAAACTACCTCCTTTTAGACATGCAAAGTATGTATCACATGCTCAGACTGTGTTTTGTTTTATTTTAAAACAGATTTTTGGGGGATGAATGTCTTCTGGATAAACCTTATCTCTAGGCAGATTCCAGCAGAAGCCATAAATAGAAGTTTAATGATGTTTTAATATTTAGTTGGCGCAGTAATATGTTCATGTGGCAACCAGCTTTATTACTATTCACAGTAACTAATGAATCAACACACTCTGGAATAGAGTTCTATAGTGAATTGTTATCCTAGTAATTCAGACCATGCCTTTAGCTGTACTAGTCACCTGAGAACATATGCAAAATCGTGTGATCTGTGTGGCTCACTTCACCTTGCCCAAACTACAAAAGAATAACTGCAGTGAGCAATGGAGCATGATGCCGAGATCCCTATGCATGCACTAGCAGGGCTCCTTCAAGCTGGAAGGAGATAGCTGCAGAATAGGTAATGTGAATACATGGCTTCAGGGACCTGCACTAGCTTTGTTTTATGACGTTGTACTTCGCCATATTGACACAGCCGACTGCTTGAAGGCAGCTTGGGAATTTCTTACACGATACTTCACTGTGCCATGGAATCATGATTGTACTATGACTCAAAAAGAGCAAGGAGAGAATATTTGTACTGACATTCTACTTTCAATGGTTATGTTAGTTTATAAACACACACTTACACACATATAAAATACCTTAAACCTGGCCATTTAATTGTCAAAATCTAAAGCAAGCAATTAAGATCATCAATGTCACCAATTCCCGACATGAAAACATATATATATTTCTTATTTAGAAGTATATATACTTGTGAATTGTTACTTATTTCACCTCTGAGAAAATTCACAGGTTATCATCTGCTTTAAGATTAAGTAGGCTTTCCAGAGATATTTTCCATTCGTGGCTTAACAACAGCAGCTCTTATTTTTGTAGGCACAGTGGAACACACTCATTGGTTTTGTCAGACATCACTTAGTTACGAATTACAGAGCTCCATATTGACTATTTACAATTGCAGATTGAAGACAGTGACCTTTCCCGTTCCCAAGAAATGCACTGTTCCTCTAAAAAGATCATGAAGAGTGGCTGGATTTTTAAAGGGAAGCAGCAAGTATATAGGAGAGAATCATTACGAGAAGACAATTTATTGCCTTGTGCAATTTCCTCAACTCAGAAGCCTTCCAGAACTCACTAAAGACATGCAACAAATAAGTAATTCTTTCAAACATTAGATGTACTTAATCTGTGCTTTTAATTAAAACTAGATGAAGTTCAAAGCTGAAGGTTCACTTCTCATTCAGTATTACCCGTACACTGAATTTGAATTTGAAATCACCTGTGTTTTTCACACACAAAGATAACTTTTATCCTAGAGGGGCTCTAGTGTCTTAGTTTCAGCTGGAATGGAATTGTGTTCTTCAGCATGTCTGCTATGATGCCATGTTTTGGATCTAAGAGAAAAACAATGTTCATAACACACCAACGTTTATAGTTGCTGCTTAGCAGCGTTGTACAGAGCCAAAGCCCTTCTCAGTGAAGGCCCAAAGAGCTGTGAGGGAACAAAAGTAGGACAGCTGTCTTAAACTGGTCGAAGGATATTACATACCACATGGTAGGATGCAGAAGGAGTTTTGAATGAGTTGGGAGTTCATCTGGTTCTCTTCCACTGCTCATGGGGCTAGCTGGGCATCAGTAAGGGGGTGGTGAGCAATTTTACATCACTTGAATATACATTCATATTCATATATATACACACACAGTCATAACTATTATCGTTTTCCTTTTATCTCAATCCATGAGTTCTACTTTGTTTTTTTGTATTCTCTCCCCCATCCCACAAGAAAGGGGATGAGTGAGTGAATGACTGTGTGGTGCTCAGTGACCTGCTGAGATAAACCACAACATTCTAGTACTGGAATACAGCCTTATAGTAATCTCAAACATTGCATGAAATCCAAGTCACTTCCAAAGTACCCTCCTGCTCAGCAATATTCATTTCAAGCCACACAGGAGTGGTAGATAGGATGCAATTTTGTTAATTCACCAGAAAGTGTGCTTTATTCGTTTTTATTTTTATATTTTTATATTATTAAGGGCACACTTAACTGTTCAAAGAGTAAAAAAGTTAAATTTTATTTCTTACACTGCTAACTTTGAAGATGTTTTCATGAGTATTAGTGCATCATCTTTACACAGTTGATTTTTGTATTGTAGCATGGCTGTTGCAGGTTGTGTATTCGTCTGGTTGAAGTGGCATTGTTGAGGACTTTGCAGGTAGGAGGATCAGCTCTTTCCAGTTCTGAAATTCCTATTTAATGCCGATAGGAAACATGGCTTTGAGGATCAGGACTTTGGAGAACTTCTTTGTTTTCCTTTCTTGCTTTTAAATATAACAGTAAGATAACATAGCATATAAACATAGCATTTGTCTGGCTTTTTTTTTTTTTCCACCATAATCTACTGCTGTTTTATATAGTATAGTTCATCTAAGCGCATCCATTAACTAAAACAATTCATATTTAGGAACAGCAACAACAACAAACCAGCCAGTTGAAACCACAACAGGGGTACAATTCCTGTCTCATAACCTGACATGTCTAAACAAAGACTGCTGGTCTAGCCTTGTATAACCAAGTTACTATGCTACCTCGGTAATAAATGCCAGTGATAGAACCTTTCAGAAGGAAAATCATTCACTCTATCTGAGGTGCCCACCTTGGGACAAAATGACTTGCTTTCCAGAGGAAAAAAATGATTGGCTAAAATCTATTGTTTAAAACTGGGAAAGATAAATCCTACCCCAGCTGTTCACAGACAGCCAGGAATCATTTATGTCTTAAGCTATAATCAACATCAACAGTCAACCACGACCAACAATCTGTGACTGCAAGATAGAACGAAGCAAGGCAAAATGTGACCATGAGGTAAGAATGAACTGACATATGAGCAAATACATAAACAAATATTTCTGCATCTAATTTTTTAAAGGAAATATTGATTTCTGATGACTAATGTAAGTAATGGGGTGGGGGAAGGGAAAACATTAGCTGGGCTTTTCTGGACTAATCTCTGGTGCAGATTTAGGTTGTCTAGGGTTCATCTTTTTGGCACTCAAAAGTTAAATTACTTAAGAAAGAAGAATCATGGGTAAAATGAAAATGTACTGAAGTACATCCTTGAAGGCAATAATAGCAGTCAGACACCAACATGAGACCCCCTTTGCCACCTGCTCTGATGGAGAACATGCTTATTCTGCTGACAGTATAAGAAAATCCAAATTATGACAGTGTGACAAGGCCTTTGACCACATCAGTAGGTTGGGCTGCAATTGCTGTTCATTTTCCTTTCAATAAGATAGCTTCTCACCAGCTTCCTGGCAGACAATCAAAACACTGTGTAAATGATGCTTCAAGGGACAGATCTGAGGCACCCAGGAGCTTATGGGAGGAAAAAAATAAAACCAACCAAGTCATTTGTTCATCAGTGGGGAAGGGAGAAACACTCCTCTGCTGATCCATATAGATATCACACTTCTTTATATAGAGAAATTCTATTCCTATCTTTCATAATTCTTGTCCTTCATAAGACAAGTGCTTACGGGATAAGATTTCTATCAATTAGTTTCAGCCCTCAAGCTACTTGTTGTCGGGTTGTTGTTTTCAAGTTTGAGCCAAACAGTGCAAAATATTTCGTTGCCTAGATATTTTTTCCCCCCTCTGAGAAGGAGACAGATATAGCAGTTGGGGCCCTGCCCTGAAGGTCACTCAACATGAACTCTCCTCAGTAGTAAAATCTGATGGCTAACAGTAACAGTTTGGATTTTACCAACTAACAGCTACACAGCACTTCCTCTGAGCTGCAAGCAATTTAGAATCCAGAAACACATGTAATTTGTTTCATTTACCTTTCCAGAAAAATTATTTGTAAAGACTTCCTTTTATTTGTTGCAACCTGTCTTTTCACATAGCTGTTGAGATTTTGTTCGCAAAACAGGAAAAAACAAGCAAACAAAAAGAAAATGAGCAGGGAAAAGGAAATATTCTTGAGAAAGAAGTTTATCATTTTTATAGTTTTCAACAAAATGTGGACAAAATTTAAAACAAAGGAAAGTATTAGCTATTTCCATGTTCAACTACATCACTTCTCTATAGTTCTTCGTGGCTACGTGTCATGGTTTAACCTGGCTTGTGGCTCAGCACCCCACAGTTGTTTATTCACTTCCCCCTCCTTATCAGTGGGATGGGGGAAAGAATAAAAAAACAAAAACAAATAGGACTCGTGGATTGAGATAAAACTATTTACTTGACAGAGAAAAGGAAAAGGATAATAAACAACTACATACACACACACACACACAAATGTATATTACAAGTCATGAGCAAGCAATTGCTTTCACAGCCTGACCAATGCCCAGCTAGCCTCCTGAGCTGTGGAAGAGAGCCAGAGGAACTCCCACCCCCTTTGAAACTCCTTCTGCATGCTGCCATATGGTATGGAATATCCCTTTGGTCAGTTTAAGTCAGCTGTCCTAATTCTGTTCCCTCTCAACTCCTTGGCCCTTCGCTGAGAATGGCCTTGGCTCTGTACAACACTGCTTAGCAGCAACTATAAACAGTATGTTATCAACATTGTTCTTCTAGATCCGAAACATGGCATCATACCAGACACACTGAAGAAAACAGTTCCATCTCAGCTGAAACTAAGACACTATGTCTTAGCTTATGCTATGTTTTAGCCTCCCATTTAGGCCAATTTTCCAGATCATTAATGACACTTCAGAATTAGACCTCATCCAACTTTTCTCTCCCTTTCTCAGCACTTCAATTTGATCTAAAAGTACAGTTAGTTGAAAGTGCTCTAAAAAAAGGCTCAATCACAGAGCAATTGGCATTATATTCTTTAAATGTAAGATTAAGTTCTTTCAGATTTCATCCCTGAAAGGGAACAGCATTTTCATCTGTTGGAAAATACACCTTTCAACATGTCTTGGAGCTGTAATACCTGAAGTCTGGACTGATGCTGTTCTGGATAGGCAAAATCCAACAAATTGTTTTAATGAAATTTAGTTTTATCAAATTATATCTAATTAACATTTTTAATTATTGCTTGCTGACACCCCACAGCTCTAATAATTATTTTGAGGCTTTCAGTAGCAGCTATAACTTTCATCCAGGTTGAAAAACAGCCATTTATTCAAATAGCTTTGCACATCAGAATTTATCTAGTGCCTCATACAAATTTTGTTCTCACTGTATCACTGCTTAATTTCCTTAATAGCCTCCTCTGATGGATTTGGCAATGAAATTAAAGTTGAGAACTACAGAGCAAGTTTTGTTGCTAATTTTGTAAAAGACCCAGGAACATTTGGACATTCTGCAGTGTACAGGTGGTCCATGATTGAAATCAATGATAAAAGAAACACAAATCTGATTCCCTGATAGTCTGATTTTTATTATTATTTTCTAATCTAGATATCTGATTTAAATCCTAGTCCTCAGTACTCTGAATGTTGACAAGATGGTAGGTGTTAAGATCTTTACAGCCGAGTTCAGGATCCAAAGAGGCAGTAAACTGTGTTCCCTAAGCATAACACCTACACGTAGAATCATAGAATCTTTAAGGTTGGAAAAGACCTCTAAGATCATCTAGTCCAACTGTCTACCTGCCACCAACACTGTCCACTAAGCCATGTTTCTAAGTACCACATCTACTTCTTCAACACCTTCCTAGGGATGGTGACTTCACCACATCCTGGGCAGCCTGCTCTAGTGCCCAACCATTCTCTCTTTGAACCAGAATTTCTTTTAAATATTTCTGGGAATATTGACTCAACTACTTCACTAAAGGTTTGTGAAACATGGAAACAGGCTGCCCAGAGAAGAAATCTTTCTTAATGTCCAACAAACTTTTCCTGGTACATCCTGAGGCCATCTTTTCTTTATTTCTTGTTTTTTTTGAGAGAAGAGACTGATCCCCACTTTGCTACAATGTCCTTTGTGGTAGTGGTAGAGCTCATCGAATTAAGAGGATCTGCTTACATTCTGGCCACCCATTTATGCCACCCTTTCAACATATTTAAGCTTCATCCATTTTTCATGCCAGATAGTGGTTGATTCATCTACTGAAGTCAGTATAGACTCTTCACATTTGATATACGCATACTCCTCTGGTTGTAGGAGCAGCTTGGGAGAGATTGGCTTTACAAACTATGGTTCTCTAACATGTCATTGCTATTTTTCTCCAACAAGCAAAAGAAAAGGACAATAGAGAGTCAGTAGTTCTTCAGAACTCAGAGATAAAAGTTCTCTTTGTACAGAAAATACTTTCAACTTCTATTTCTTCTACAGAAAACCTTCTACTTGTGTTAAATGCACTCAAATATATTGGTGAATTGTTTTATCAGAGATGAACCTCTTGACCTTCAAAGTTACAAATAACTGAATCTTGCAATTAGTGAAGACAGTGCCAGCTCACCTATAACTGTTTTATAGCACACATCAGATAAAAGTATTTTTAAATCAAACTGAAACTGCAGTGTAAGACTGAAGCTGACCAGAATCACAATGCAAAAGAAAACCTCATATGGACACCTGTTTTGAAATTATTCCTGGCTCAAGTGGCAGATCAAAGTGTGTCAGCTACTTCTGATAAGCTCTGATAAGCCCTTGGATATTTTGTGGATCCCAAACTCCTTAACGTAAGAGTGACACTAATCAAAGTTTCTCTAGGGTCTCCTGAAAGTAACTGATGAAATGTAAAAGGGGATAGATTGGGAATGAGCTTTGCATTCCTTTCCCCAGGTCGGCAAGCTCCTTCTCATAGGCTCATCAATTACTGAGTGAAATAAATTTAAGAGCATCTTGAATTGTTTCTCTTCATTTGAGTTTCTCTTAGTTTTCTATTACTTTATCCAATAATTAGTTAGAATACATGTAGACATGGACAGCTAGAATGAGTAAAATTTATCCGTCAAGTAATTATTTTCTCTCCCAGTCACATATAAATAAATTATTTCCTTCCTGATGACAGGGCTGAATAGTGTTGTGATCAACCACAATGTCAGTATTGACAATGAAAATTCCCTTTCATAGCTCAGAAGAACCTGAAATTCTCGCAAGAATTTGACAGACTCTCCTTTTTGCCCGCCACTCATCATGAAGGCTGAAAGGCTGATTTAAAATTAAACAGAGTCATTCTGAAATGGAAAAATTCTCACTTAGTGGGGAATAAGTCAAGACTATGGAGCACATATTCCTTTTCTTCCTTCAGTTTTAATAAGGATTAAAAAGTCTATGGCACATATTTCAGGATTACTTTCATTTCCATACATAATATGAGAGTTTAGCTGTTTCATATTGGCCTAAGTAATAATGGAGAATTAACTACTGGAAATAAAATTGCTGAAAGGTAAAAAGTCTCAGCAGAAAAAAAAGCAATCACAGCCCTAAATTTTCCAATTCCCATAAACAGATGCATATCAAAAGTTTTAAGGGGAACTTAGAAATCAAAAACAAAACAAAAACACCACCACAACAAAAATGACGGCATTAAAGAGCAACCACTTTCCTTCTTCCCACATCCCCAAACTAGTATCCACATTCAGAAGCATATTTTCATTTGATTGTAAGAGTCTTGCTTCTGGTGCAAAGGGCAAGCAGAAGAGGTGTCAAGAAGCAGAAGCTCTCATCTTCCCAGGGTAAGTTTTTGTTGGTCAGAGCCTGATAAGGCACTTCACATTTCTCAGAACTAAGCGCACATTGCCTTTCAATAACATCTGGTGCTTTCTAAAGAAGGAAGAAACCATGAAACAGAACCAAGTTCAATCTCAACCCAAATTCAGTTTTTACTTGCAAAGATATTCAGATAAAGGTGACAGGAAGATAGGAGTTATGTTTTCTGCTCCTGTTACAACAGATTCTGCTTGGCCTTTGGTGTTTTTCATAGTACAGATGTCCAGAGAACCATTTAAGCATCCCAAGTCTGGGCCACAGTCTTGGAATAGCAAGAAGCAATGCTGAATTCCAGTAGCTGTGATGTGAACCACTAGCAGCCACACGCCCATCTTTGTTCAGCTAAAATGAAATGAAAGTGCTGAGCAGTGAAAAAAAGAAAGGGAAAAAGAAAAGCTTGGAAACAACAGTCTGTAGTTGTATAAGGAATTACTATAAACTTGTGGGAGTAATAATTCATTTTAGACAGTAGTTCATGACTGGGTAAAGCTGTCATATGCTGACAATACCTTAATTAACTCTAGGAGAGGACAATGCTGTCAGTGGCATCAATATTTACCTCCAAGTGCTTTTAATCTGCCACAGTTATCCAAAAGACCCACAGTAAGAACTGTTCTCTCACTGGTCTCTCTAACAAGTTTAAAGCCATTCCCTAGATCAGCCTTGTGTGACTCAGAGATTAGGTGCCAGAAAAGGTCCATGTTTCTGAAGTGTTCATTCCAAAACACAGGCGACACCATATATCCCAGATCTGTCCCTGTCAGACATGATACGTATACATTTTGTAGGTAAGACTCAAATGGTAGGAGTTACATTAAAACATGGAGATAACTCACAGGAATATCACTGGTGAATTTCAGCGGGATGAATGTGCAAAAGCACCTAGAAGCAGAAATCTTTGGTCCTTTCAAAGACACAGAGGGTTCCAAACATGTTTGGGACACCTTCACACTTGGAGGCAATCAGTAAACTTGTTTGTCATGGTGAGGCCAGGCACAGCAGATTTGTAGTATCCAATGGCGTGCTTTGATGCAGGATACTGAATCAAATGCAGAAGTGAGTCTACCCCACTATGACAAGTTCCATATTCCTCTACGTTTATCATTTTAATAAGTGAGATTAACTTCTCAAAGCATGCTGTCTAGAATTTATCATGATGACTGATGATGCTTCTGTTGATTTCAGAATAAATTTTGCATTTAAAAAGCATTTTATAGTCTGATGTGAAAAGTCTGGAGCTATATATTTACCTACACAGCCACAGCTACTCTTTAGGCAGCCCAAGAACTGAGGCTAGTTTCTTAAAGAAACTCAATAGAGTTATTTTCAATATATGTCCCTGCATTTGTGGACAAACCAGATCTACTACCTACATCATCTTCATGGAGAAAGTCATTCTTGTGAAGTTGGTTCAAGCCTTTCTTAGCATAAGAGGAAGGATTGATGGAAGCTTCAGCATTAACGTTTCCAGGAAAAAAAGGAGAAAGATTTTTATTTGATAAAACTTCCATTACAAGAACACAGAATATATCCTAATGCTCTCAAATATTAAAATCCAACTTACTCTTATGCATTAAGATTTCACTCCTTAATGATCACACTACCTATGTTTTATATAATTTTTATTTTTATTTTCAGTAAGGTAGTATTAAAACAGTTTACAGTCACAGAAATCAATTTTAAGAATATTGTGCTGAACTCAGAAGGTGAAGACTAAGAAACAAAGAGGAGGTTATGAGACTGTGGAGAAAGATATCTGAAGTAGGAGAGAGAAGAATCTAGCCAGCGTAAAAACACAAGTAATAATTAATATTTTAATCCAGAGATGGATTCCCTTGTACATTCTCTTAATTGTAAATTAATCTGTAAAGTAGGAATTTAGATGATACTGTTGATCTCAGTTGGCCTAAAAAATCCCAATACAGCTAGGTAACAACTCTTAGATTGCTCATTATATATGATGCTGGCAGAAGCTTAAGCTCTGAAAAACGCAGACAAGACACCCTGATCTCCCTGCACACTTGCACAGGTGTTTATCTATCATATGCTCCCAGTACAAATATCATTAACCTAAAAGCTAGCAGGAGATGTTTGGAAGCTTCCAGCACATTGGCTGTTTTCCTCTGGATGGACAATTTCCAGTTGAAAAATGTGTGTCCAGTCCTACTTAAAAATATTAACATGATTATATCATCAGCATGAGATGTCTATTTCCCATGTCAAGATCTGATGTCCCTAGGTCCTTCCTAGGTCCTTCCACTAACCAATGAAGGCAGTATGAAAAGAAACCTGCTGTGGAAATCAAAAACAGATCTGGAAAAAACAACTTGCTGTCAGACCGATGAATAGAGTAGCCAGTGAATGAACAGAGACTCTCAAGAAATAATCTGCCATCAAGCCATGGCTCCCTAGCAGCACCTCTCTGCTACAAGCCATGTCTCCCCAATGGTGCCTCTCTAGTGCAGTTATTTATATCCCATCTTTCTGTAAGGCCAGATGTAGGAAAGCTAAATCAATTTGACTTGAAGCTCTTCTTCAGTCTAAAATCACACTTCTTAAAAAAAAAAAAAAAAAAAGTTAGTAAATCATATGCTAGAATGTTCTTAATTCATTGTTCCTTAGAATGTTTTCACAAAAACGTGAAGTTGAAATAAGCCACATTCTATACACAAAACACACCCTAAGTCAGAGAGGTAAAAGACCCATGGGTTTAATAGCTCCAGGGTTTTTAGTGCCTAATGAAAGATGCTCCTGACCTCACCTTCAGAGTTTTGCACAGCTGGTACTGAAGGGCATATTCACAGGACCAGAGCCAACCTTCCTAACCCCAGAGCACCATTCTAGTCACTCAGGCACACTGCCTCCAAAAATTAGGTGTTATTTTTCTCTGCCAGCAGTCCTGACTTCTGCCTCGCCAACACATTATTCATGCCAATTTCCATTGCAAATTCATGACAGTATTGACTTTTTCCTATTATTAGTACAGAAACATTAAGGTAAAACACAGGCTACCCAAAATCCTTAATAGATTATTAAAGTCAGCAGCCGTGCCATAGAATTTCTCAGATTATTTAGCCTCTTTTGTAAAGAAACAGCTAATATATAACCCAAACAATTACTGCATGTGAACTTTTGCAGATAGCCTGAAGGCAGCTGCAGAAGATAGGACAGAGCAACAATTTCCAAAGAGCAGAAGGCAGTCAAGCACTGTCTGCCAGGATAAAGCTTCTCTTAGTTCATTAGCATCAAGAGGGAATCAGTTAATAGGAACGCACTTTCACATATATTCAGCTTTTTAAAATGTCTTTGAGCTAGGGGATTTTCTCTGGGCATGGTGTTCTGTTAAAATAAATATTTTCTTAGTAAGAGGGAAAGGTAAATTTTCCTTGTTAAACATCAGTCCATCTGCACTGAGAATGGCCCTAAGAATCACCAATGGAAGTGTCAGAGTTTTGGCTTACCTCTGCTCAACACTTCCAAAATAATTAACATAAATAAATAATGAATAAATTGAAAAGAACAGTAACAAGGGAAGGGCAAGCGAGCAAATGGAAACTGGAACATGGCAGAGGGTGGGAAGAATCACTTCAGACTTCGGTGTTTCAGATGTAGTAAAATGGCTTATTTAAAACAAAGTCCTTGAAGGGTTTTATGGAAAAACCACTATGTCATTTCCTCAACAGAGGAACTAAGTAAATAAAAAAATCAAGCAAACAAAAAAAATCAACTGTCTTTATAATCACATGAAGCCAGACCTGAATAAACAAGTCCAACAATACAGTGAATCCTTCAAAAGAAAATTGAATGTCTTTTCATCCTCCTTGTGCTGCTTATCAGAGATTTAGGAAAAACAGAAAGTTGAAAGCTAATCTATTAGCCTGGTTTCAGTGAAAATCTGCAGGACAAAGAAGGGATTTCTGATGTTGTCCTAGAAGAGCAGGCATTCTCAGGCTGGAGAATACTAGCAAGGGCAAAAGAAATGTTAATCTAGGCAAACCAAATGTGAGAAGCTTCATTAAGTGCTAGCTAATCCATTTCAGAAATCTAGTGCTGGCAACTATAGCATATGCCGTCCTATACCAAACCGGATGAGGTAAACTGAGGAAGACAACGTGGAGGAAGAAAAAAAAAGAAAAAAGTGAAAAGCATTGTTTCCCTTTAGGGCTATTTACTTCCCCTCCTACATGCTTGTACTCATCAGAAGCAGGATTCAAAATGGAGGTGTCCCAGTGAAAGCCTATCAGAGTTGTATTTGCATCTAGAGATGCAGTTAGTGATCTAGAAGAGAGATGATAAAACACACTGAATCAGTTTGAAATCCGAGATTAAAATCCTTCTTCACTGTAACTGTTTCTACTCAATTAAGTTAAACTTCTGAAAGGACAAGGAAAATTTTATTTATATATACACACACTGTAAATACACATGGATATATACAGAGCATATGATTTCATCTCACTATGACCTGTTTCTAATATGATATTTTATGATAACAACTGCACACTTCTTCAGAATATATCAGTGGCACACTATGATGGACACTGTCACAACCAGAACACAGAATATTCACTGAAATTTCTTCTCTTCTACCTATTTTCCTCACAAAATAGCACAATAGCTATAGGCAATAAATAAATGATTCCCACTTCTTCAATACTAATCAGCTGAAATATTATTTATTTACCTGCACGATCTCTAATAAGAAAGCACTCAGATCTTAAAAGACAAAAAAGTCTGAAGAGATTTTTCAAACAGCTTTAACTAACTAAAATAACGGTGAAATCTTCAAACCTTGATAATATAAGCTTTTACCATTCTCTGCCAGGTATTTCTGGATAAATAAATCTGTATGTTTTCTGTCCGGAAAAGTCAAGTCAGTACTGGATCATTATAAATTCCTACTTATAGCACATAAAGCTGCAAATCTACATGATTAGCTTAGAATATTATTACAAAAGGGAGCCATGGGATACATCCTGCTATCAGCTACAGTGCTTTTAACCTGCAGTGGATCTGAATGGAGCTCCTCTGGTTTTACACGGGATTAACATAGGCAGGTATGCCTCGTTTTCTTGACCTAATTTCTCTATAGCAAAACTATTATAGAGGGAAAGTTTAGGTGAGTGTCATGTATAACAAATTGAGAAGCCCCAGGGAAAGGACTTCAGGGTGTTGGCAAGTGGAAAAATTCAACCTGGGCTGGCAATGTATGCTTACAACCAGAAAACCAACTCTAACTCAGACTGCATCAAAAGAAGTGTGGCCAGCAGATTGAAAGAGGTGACTCTCCTTCCCCGTCAAGTTCACGCTCATGAAACCCCACCAGCAACATTGCATTCACCTCCGCAGCCCCAGCATAAGAAACCTGTTGGAGTGGTTCCAGAGGAGGAACATCAGATACTAGGAGCACCTCTCCGATGAAGACAGGATGCAAAAGTTGGGCTTATTTAGTCTAAGGAAGGGAAGGCTCTGGGAAGACCTTGCAGCAGCCTTCCAGTGCTTGAAAAGAACACTAGAGAGACTCTTTATCAGAGATTACAGCAGTAGGACAAGGTATAAGCCTTTAAACTGCTTGTGGCCAAGAAGGTTGATGGTATCCTGGGGTGCATTAAAAAGAACATGACCAGTAGGTCAAGGGAAGTGATACTTATGTTCACCTCTGGAAAAGATGGAAATTCATAAGGAGTCTAACCATCGGGAAATCTATACTGCTTCTTTTTCATGTATAGGTAGCAAGGAGAGTTGTGAGGAAGATTTGTTCAAGAATAAAAAGAAGGTTATCTGGCACCTAAACTTTTTCAAATCCTTATCTCTGATTACAATAAGATCTTTAATTTGCACACACAAATAACATGTATTTTGCAACAGCTGGGGGTAAGACCTGTTTTCTGTCAAGAAAATGATACAGTTATCTTACTTTTTAGGTTTTATCTTCTCTATGGTTGGTCATAGACTTACCCAAACCCACCCCATTCATTTACCTCCTTATTGACTGCTTTTCTTCCACAAGAATGTACATAAGAACTGCCTCAATGTCTTTATACTAGACCCTGGTTAAAATACGACATTTTTTACTACTTCAACTAGATTTAAATAATTGAAAGTCTTCCTGTACAGTTGCTAAATGTAGCTTCACAACATCACCTAGAAAAATCCCTACTTAGGGATTTTTCCCTTTCAGTTTCAGAAATTCAGCCTCAGCTGAGAAATCTAAGAAACCTTCGTTGTTAAGAGGAAGAAAAAAAAAGTGCGTATCTAGTTTTTATTTCTGGAAAAGGCCTATGCTGAAGTACATTTTTACAATACCTAAAACTACAGAGATTACATGCCCAGTTCAGAACTTATTCAAGAGTAGCAATGGAAGTTATACACCAACAGCAGTCCTAAGCAATTCAGTTCTAAAATCTGCTAGTCTTGTTGAAGAATACAATCAGCAGACGATTTCCAGCATCTCATAACAGCTTCAGTGCTCTCAGAGTGGCATATACAACAGATGCCCGAAACCTGGAAGGATGAGTACCAAGTGGAAGAGTAGATTTGTTTTTTCCACTATTTGGACACTTCTGATAGGGAATTAATAAAAAAGGCTGTTATGCAGGCTTCGTTTGAGATTATTCTACTGTGGAAGCCTGCCTACCAAAAGCTTTTTTAAGAATAATATGAATTTTCTTTACAACACAGGCCATTGTCAAGATGAAGGGCTTAAAGGGAGAAAGACATTTTCTTACTTAGTAATTCATTCACATTTAGATAGTTAAAACCAGGCAGCAGTTAATTCTGAATTCTTCTGCACACTTTCAAGGAAGAAAGAAGCAATACATTTATTATTTAAACTCAAGACAGTAAAGCAGTGCAGATGTGTTTAGAAGTTTCATAAACTATTATTTTGTCAAGAGGGATCTTTTTTCCATGGGAAAAAATCCCTAGGAAAGTGCAGAACTGAGCAATATTCCCATGATTTAGATTTTTCAGGCTTCTATACAATGAAAAAGATATTCAATAAGAAAAGTATAAATAAAGTTACTTTTATTTCTGCACCCGGCTTTCCTGATACATCATGATTATTTTTCTCTTATACTGAACCTCTGTTTCAACACAGTACCTCACAGTGAAATTACTCTCTCATGGGGTCTCTATAAGTGCTTTTGTTCTGCAGGGAACATCACAATTCTTCTATCATTGGCCTTTGTTCTATTACTCCCAGCAAAATTTAAAATAAACATTTTTCCTTCTTTAGTAAAAGAAGAAATACTATGAACAAATCTTTGAAATATTTATATGACTATCTGATCTTTCATTTTCATTATATTGTATTACATATCATTCATATATTTAAAAAATAATATTGAAGTTTTCTTATTTAAACATAATTTGTACAAAAATAAAGATACAGATAGGCATTTTTAGTTCCAGTGTAAGACAGAATAAGACTTCTTTGCATATAAAGAATGTAGACAACAGTAATAAAACTTCTACATTGGCAAGTAGATTTAGTTAATGGTATTACGAGTCCAGATTTGTAATACTGGATTAAAACCAACCATTATAATTTAGAAGAACTATGACTTTCTTTTTGAAGCATATCAGGCTGATTTTAGTCAACGTGTGTCGTTTTCACTGTGTCCTGAACCAGAATGCTCAGGAAGATCTAGTTTGCCCAAAGATGTATCATAGAATTGCTCAGGCTGGAAAAGACCTTAAAGATCATCAGTCCAATCGCAACCTAACCATACTACCCTAACTCTAACAACTCTCCACTAAATCATGTCCCTGAGCACCACATCCAAACGGTTTTTAGACATATCCAGGGATGGTGACTCAACCACCTGCCTGGATAGCCTATTCCAGTGCTTAACAACCCTTTCGGTAAAGAAGTTTTTCCTGATATCCAGCCTAAACTTACCCTGGCACAACTTCAGGCCATTTCCCCTTATCCTGTCACTGTCACCAGTGAGAAGAGACCAACCCCGCTTTCACTGTGAGCACCTTTCAGACATTGGAAGAGAGCAAAAAGATCTCCCCTCAGCCTCCTTTCCCCCAGACTAAACCCAGTTCCTTCAGTCTCTCCTTGTAGGGCATATTCTCCAAGCCCTTCACAAGCCTTGTTGCCCTTCTTTGGACCTGCTGCTGTACCTCAATATCCTTTCTGTACTGAGATACCCAAAACTGAACACTGTACTCAAGGTGGGACCTCACCAATGCCGAGTGCAGGGGCAGGATGACTTCCCCAGTCCTGCTCACCACACCATTCCTGATACAAGCCAGGATACCACTGGCCTTCTTGACAACTCAGACACACTGCTGGCTCATATTCAGCTGACTGTCCATCAGTACACCAAGGTCCCTTTCCATCAGGCAGCTTTCCAGCCATTCCTTCCCAAGCCTGTAGGGTTGCCTGGGGTTGTTGTGAAGAGAAACAATTTGGCCCTAGTGAAACCCATACAGTTTGCCTTGGCCCATTGATCCAGTCTATCCAGCTCCCTCTGTAGTGACTTTCTCCCCTCAGGCAGATCAACACTCCCTCCCAACTTGGTGTCGTCTGCAAACTTGCTGAGGGTACACTCGATCTCCTCATCAAGATCATTAATAAAGATGTTAAATAAAAGCAGTTCCAGTAGTAAGCCCTGGGGGACACTGCTTGTGACTGGCCGCCAACTGGATTTAACTCTGCATTTATCATTCTGAGGATGGTCCCTCACCAAGGAGAGCTTGGATCTGTTTGAAAAATGACATAAACATTTCCTAGAACATCCTAAACTGCAGGAATGGCACCACCAGATCTGGTGCAGAGCAGCCTGTCACAGGTGCTTCACTTGCATTCTAAGTTGATAGAGCAGAGTAGAAAACCAACATAGGTGAGTTTTAGTATCCAAGTAAAACTACATTTTGCTTAAAAAAAAAACAAACACAAAAAAGTCTCCTTTAACCTCTGAAAAGAGCTGTCTGTATTCATTACACACATTTATCTCTATCTTTACTATTAATGCTCTAGGGCAAACACCATATAAACATGTTTATCATCCATTTGTTAATAAAGGTCATTACAATAAAATGATGCACTTGTGCTCCATTAAGCCATTAGTTAATGTTTCATCAACATTCTCTTACATGCACTTTTAAATCAAGCTATTGAGAAAGCAGTTGCAATAAATTCCTAAACCACAAGTAGTCATAAAAACGTTTACACACACCAAGCCTATTCCGCTATTCCTGGTCTTTTAAATCATTCAGCTCATATCTCCCAATCCCTAGGAGAAAAACAAACAAACAAACACGACTGCTAGCACTAAAGTATGCCCAATGGATACATGTCATTTAAGCTTTAAAATATTCTAATCCATTATATGGGCAACTTATATTTTATTTCTAATGGGCTCCAAGTGAATCTTAAAGAGACTGAATTCACTAGAGGCATCTGAATTAAAACATTAGAAGCATAGTAAGACTGAAAGTCACTGTGGTTCACATAAATTCTGGATAACAATATGGAAAAAGTCCTTTATTTGGGACATCAATAGATAATGAGAACATTAGGAAAGCTTCCCTTGCCTGTTTTCAAACTGTCATTGAAAATGTTTCCCAAATAGGATAAAAAGCCAAAAAAAAATTAAAATTGAAATTCAGTCTAAATGTTCTGTTTACTTTTAATTACAAAAGTTTTGCACTATAAAGACATATAGTCAACCATAACCAAAAACCAACACCTTTAAAATTTATAAATGTTAGATGAGAATAGCCAGATATAGTCCAAACATTGTGTTACAGATTTATTGCTATATTTAAATGCTATAAACAAATGATATGGTATTCAAGCCACCCAAGGGGTAGTTTGCAATTCAGTGCACTGTATCTTAAGCAACAAATAATCATGGACACAGAAGGACATGATTCTCATGTGAACAGCCACTGCTGAATTCCAGGGAGCAGCTTTCCTTCATGGACACCAAACATCATAAAAAAGCAGGAAACAGTGGGGATGTTTTAACCTTCTGCTTTGAGAGGAGGCTTTAACTGGAAGAAAAAGAAATGTAATAATCTATATTGTTTCCTGATAAGTTTGAATTTTCAGTTTGAAATTGATTTAAACTATTGGAGAAGAAATATAAAAATAAACCCTCTTTGTTTTCCCTTACTACATTGTGCCACTCTAAACAGTGTCCCATACACAGGCTATATTCAAACTAGGGAACAGCTCAAGGAATTATTTACTTTTGTTGGGTGGTAAAGTGGTGGTATTTGACCACTGCATGTATTTTGTGCTGCACCAATCTTTGTCTTCAAACACTTCAATGCCAAGAGAAGGGGTCAGCCTTGCCTCTGTTAAATAGAAATAAAGCAATCCCGGAAATGGAGAAATCACCTGTGCATCCAGGCACAGCCTTGAATACAACATTCTCTTAAATGGGAAAACAACTCCCAGAGTAAAACTTTCCTCAGGGGATTCTTACAGCAACCTCCCAGAAAGTTGTTCTGCTTATTTCATTCAACCCTGATCATTTGAAATAGATATTCTGCCTTCCTAGCAGGGTTGCCATGGCAGCCCTGAGCTCCCTGCAGTCCCAAAACCTACCCAGGAAGATGGGAAGTGCTTAAGGAGGTAACAGGGAGCACAACACAGGCTACTGCAGCACATTTCCTCTCGCTTTGCCAAGGCACCGACCGTAACAATACCCAAGCTTGCTTTGCTAAGGCATGGTGGAAACCCTGCTCCAAGCCACAATTGAATTCAGCCATCAACATCTTCTCTGCAAATGTTGGAGGCACAGAGACAGCCTGGGAGCAGCAGGATCAAATGCAAGCACAGCAGCAGGCTGAAGGTACTGCATAGCACAGAAGTCCTTACCACACTGATGCCGGTGGCAAGGCTCCACTAGAGCTGCATTTCATCCAAAACCCCACTGGCACTCATAGATGAGTGGTGGTAAGACTGAAGAGGGCTGGGGCAGATGAATAAGTTACCAACAGTTTCTCTCCGGGCCTCCCACGCAAAGAAGCAGCAAAGCTGCTGGAAGGAGACTCCATCTGCTCTTGGTAGGGAGCACAAACATAAACAATGCCGTATGGCCCATGTTATCCAAGGCAGCTGCTAGATCTAAAAGAATCCTGATATTACAGAATGCTGCAGTCTGCATTTGAGCAGAAGATGATCCTAAAGAGATTCTAAAATTAGTTTTCAAGCTAACGTAAACCTGAATATTTTATCAGTAAATATAGGGGAGGAAGATACTGCAGTGCTTGGGGGAAAAAGAAAGAAATAAAAACTGTTTGATATCACCATGTAGTAGTATTTTAGCAGAAAGGATCCACATAAGAATAGGTAGCAGAGGGCATTTCCCTCATGCACTTCAGATTCAGTATCATCACTCAATAATCTGTTTGCACAGGTTGTTTTGAATAGAGTTGCAAGGGCTCTGTATGATGTTGTGAATATACAATCAGCTTTGTTAAGCTCTGAGCTTCCAAACAAGAGGGAAAAAAAAAAAAAAAACACGCAACACTGTGGTATGCAAATACTGTATCCTCTGAACCACATTTACTTTGCTGATGATGAGCAAGGAGAGAAAGAGCCAATTCTTCCTGTGTTTCCTCATGAGGTAGCAAAAATCCTGCGCTGCATAACTTGCAGACTACCGTGCCAAATGCTGGGGTGACTGTTGACTCCAAACACAAAGAAGGATGCAAGAGCAAAAAAAGGCTTCAAATTAAAGTTTTATATACATACACACAAAAGATTCTTAAAACAAAGATTGCTTCTAGAAGCTATTTATGCTTTACAAAAGGCTGATAGATACTGCTTTGTGTTTTCCCATCCAGATAAACATAGAGTGTCAGTCTACAAACATCGCTTTGAAAGACCTCATAACATAAGCTTTGATTTAGCAGAGCAGTTAAGCATGCAAGAGCCTATAGGTACATACATAAGCAGTGGGTTTGTTATTGAAGATGAAAAGGATATACAAGTGCTTTGCTGAACTACAGCTGTAGTGAATTCTTTTCAGAAAGAATAATAAGAACAGCGAGTGATCTTTTTCTCTCCATTTCACCCCCCACCTTAGTCAGGATTTATCACTTAAATTACAGCTTAGTTACTGGTATGTCTCTGACAGGTTTAAACTTTTGCTTTATATGACTAATTTGTACATAGCTTCTACTATTGTCCTTTTCTAAATGACATCAGGGTTTTGGTTTGTTTTTTTTTTTTTTATCTCTACACATGGGAGGGGAGAAAATAAATGGTCACAATCTTCTGCTTTACTGACTTCTTCCTTAACTGTAGTTATCAGAAAGGTTTGCAAAAATAACTATTCCGGCCACCAGTGGTTCAGAACTTCTTTGCTCTAGCTGTGGTTTGACATATGCTATGGGTGTTCTTCAGCTAAAGGTGTTTTCTTCTTCCAGACCGTATGGTTGAAGCCCATGGGCAAGCAAAGAACCATCACAGTTACTGAACAGCAACCATTAAGGAAGCACCATTGTTTCTATTCTCCCATCAGAAGATGACAGTAAAATAAGGTGTTCTATACAGTACATCCAACAGTTCTGGAATGCATGACATGCTCTTAGATGGTCTAAGCAATGCACAAGGGCTGCAGTACAGGTTTGCTGACTTACCAGGGAGGGGACTTGGAGTATATCACTGTGATGATTTCAGACTCGTGTGCTCAGAGTTCTATATGAACATTTGTTCCCAATATGGATAACTCATTCTTTTTTTTGTTGTTGTTGTTTAATTAAAACACAGATTTAAGGTAAATAGGAGCTTTCACCACCATCCTGTTAGATATTTCTGATGAAATTTTACCCCGGAACTCCTTCATCCAAGCACAAATCTATTTAGGAGAAGGGCTTCACTTGCACATTAGTAGTTCATTTTGAGGTATTTTTAGTTGGAGATATGCTGTATCACTACTGTTTTCTCACCTTCCTTTCCCAGGTTTCTGATTTTCCTTCTTCACTGTAAAGACTAAGGATAGCAATATGGTTTCTCATGTTCTTTTTCATTTTCTCCCTAGAAATCACCAGGTGAATTTCAGTAATTCACCTTGTGAAATCCTCACAAGTTTTTATTTTTGGTGCCGACCACTGTAGTACAAGAACATTTGCTCAGACACAATCAAGAAAAAGCAGGTGATGATACATCTGCAATGGAAATATCTGCTCATGCAGTGACACAATGTAATTTAAAGATGTATTGAGAGTGATGTGTGACTCAAAGTCTCTCACACCACAATAGTGCAGCTGGTGAAATGCAAGGGCTAAAGCTACACTATGAGCCCACAAAGGAAATGTTCCCAATAAAAAACAGAAAGAAAGACTGACAGACAAGACATTGTGTTGTCTGATTTGGAACCCTAGGAACATTATAAATTGAAGCAGCACTAACAGAAGTAGCAGGCATTTCATTATCTACAGACACCAGAATCAGAAAAGGAAGGTATATTTGGAAGGAAACCAACAATTAATCAGTTCTCCCAATTTAGACAGAGCCTTGGAATAAATACCTAATGAGAAGAAGAATGAACTTTCGAAAGAGACAGCAAAGTTGACATTAATATCAACTGCCAAAACTTCTTTCTGAAGTTCTCTGACCCAATGAAGCAGCTCAGTTATGCCTCAGTGTAAAATAACCCAGTCTTCCCCCAGACCACCTGTCATTCTGTTTCTAAGTTCATTAGCACAAGCAAGGGAAATCTGTGCTTCATTTCAGCAACACAAGTCTCTGCATGACTGAGATAGAACGACTAGCAGGTGCAACAGGACAGGCTCATGGCTCTAAAAGCTGTGCTGACTACTCATCGCTGCAATGTTTACGCAGCCATGGCACAAAAAGTCTTACTGAACTTCTTATAACCACTTGAATATCTTTATAAGTTAAATAATCAGATGTCATCAAAGTGCAAACAAAGGAAATGATGGATGCTCACTAGGGTTTGCACCTTACCTTTTCCTTCCTTTCAAACCTCTTGAAAAATACTTGACGAATTCTGATGCAGTACAAATCTTCCTCCTCCAGAAATGTCATCAAAAAGATTAAAACCCAAAAATAACTGTCCAATTTTATCTTTTAGATTATTAAAGCTGAGACTAATTTTGGCTTCAGTTGGTTGTGTGAAAAGGTACTTTCAGGAAGCCTTGAGTGAGGGATGCTCTATCTGAAATATTCAGTAAGAGACATCTTTGTAAGAGATATTTTTGTTTCTCTCAATATCTTTCTTCACCTACAGTGATGACTTAGATGAATCTAAATGAATTCCTGAGGAATCATTCCACATTCTCAATCAGGCTTTATCTGGCAAGGCTACTGCATTCCCTTTGTCTCTTGGACACAATTTTTTTTTTTCCATCCTTTTATCCCAGGTCTGTCATGGGTGGGCAAAAGATTGATAAGCATAGCCTAGTTAGATCTCAAATTCCTGTCTGGGATGGGATACTGAAAAGAAAACTGAAAATAAAGGGTCATAGAAGTTTCATTCCCAGCACCCCATTTTGATGCTTTTTCTCATCTTCACCTAGGACTGGAGGAAGGTTGTGGTGGGTCACCTAGGGGAACCCTACCAAGCAAAAACCTCTGAAGGACTTTCTCAGCACCAAGATGCTGCATCCCACTGTCACTGTGCTGGCTCCCACCTCACCTCTACTGCAGGCAACTGGAGGATGAGGAGTGCACAGTGCCTGAATTTTCCCCTTTCACCAAAACTGCAAAGAAAAATCACACATTCCCTTTGACTAGCTTGATGATAGTTGCAGAAATCTACAATAAAGGCACAGTAAAACATAGACTGTGGGTCACAACTCAAACCACCACACCATGAACACAGACCTGTGTAGGTCTGAAGCTACACAGTTTGCCCATCAGCTGACAGCTTTCTCTGGCAGCTTTCAACCCGTTTTGGTAAAGTGCAGTTTTTCATTCAGGAGAATGCATACAGAATAACATGTTGACTTGCATATATCCACCTCCTAAAATACGCACATCAAATATTCAAGAGGATTTCCCAGAACTATCACGGTTCCTCTGCTTCTGTTCTGTGCCAGAGCACAGATGGCAAAATGAGAATAGCATAGAGAAAGAAGGTCAAGCCTTGCATCAAGTTCAAGAATACACTTTTGCAACTGGTTAAAGTAATTTTCTTTTTTCCACTTGAATTTGTTCATCCATGCTAAAGCTTACTAAACAATTATACTTGAAATTAGCTTTATGAAATCTTTTATACTTTAAGTATTAGAACATCAATTCAATTAAATAATGACAGTCAATCATAGAGTATTCCTAGTTGGAAGAGATCCACAAAGGTCTATCTCTTGGCTTTTCTCTACATCTTAAGGGAAGAAGAAAAAAACCTCTGTTTAATGATGTAAACCTAAAATATATTTATATACATTCAGCCAGTTGATTTTTATCTAAAGACAAAATCTTTGCCTAGTTATCTTCCCAGCAAGTCTTATTGTTTTTTTCCCTACTATAAAATAGATAGGTTATAGAGGAAAAAAAGTGAAAAGTATAGTTTTCAGTGACAGAGCCAAAGACTTAGTGATCTCTAGGATCTCTAGGAACCCTTAGTCTGAAATTCTGTGAAGTGCTGATAAAGAATGGAAAGGATTGTATCCAGAAGAGACATTATCAGACACTATAAAAGTGTAATAATAAGAAGGAAAATATCTTGGCATTTTTTTTCAACTTTTTCTTTTTACTTAAAGTATATAAAATGCTGATTTCAGAAGATAAAAGTAGAGAATTATTTAAAAGCAACTAAAATTAATATTTTTGATACTTTTAAACCATGCATTATGTTGATACGCTTTTTTCTGTCTAAGTAAAAAAGTGATGAAGAAATGAAAAAGAGTAAGTGTTTATTCATAGCAAACATTTTTTCCTTGCCCCTGGTACCTATACACAATCACTTCACATTAGGCTTGTACTATTAAAGTCCTAGCCTCTCATTAATGTGCAAGTGGTAACTCCAGTGTTCGGATCCTCTGCAGAGATATTCAAATGAGGAAAACCAAGCACTTCTTAATTTTCTTTCTCAGAAGCACCTCATTTAAATAGTAAGTAGGGCATGCCCAAAGATGATGTCCTCAATTACAAAGCATTTAACATATATCAACAAATTCATACTCAGAAAATTATTTGAGTCTACCAGTATAGAAGTTCTTTCTAACATAATTTATAGTAGCAGCTGCAAAGACATGCATTTAGGGGAGAGGGTAGCATAGGTCCTTCAAGCTGAATGCACTTATTTCATCATTCACTGCAAAAACAAACATTTAATTCACTGAAGGATGGGGTTTTGCTTTACTCTTGCCAGCCATCATTGAAACAGCTGGCACCTTGAATTATTTGCTCATACACAAATAAACGAAATTGCCAAGCCATCAATTTGAAGACGTTTCTCCTGAGCCAGCCAAACTGTTCAAAACTGGTGGATATTTATGAGCCTTTTACACCCACTTCAGATTTAAGTTTGCTCATTATGGTGGTTGGAGTTGTCCTTAACACGTGTCTTCTAAGTACAGAGAATTAAATGAAAAGAAACTATTACAAAAATTGCCATTATTAAATTGTGAATGAAAAACAAGGTGATACAGGGAAGGGAACAAGTTGGTCTGCAATCAGTGTTGTACTTCTTTAAAGTGTACTTTGTTAATCTTTCAGGATGGTATTTTTAAGTCCTGGATGAAGAATTGAATAAATATCACCAACAAACTCTGCAGTGATGACATAACTTATAACCACAACAAGCCTCCTCTAGTGGCAGAGAGCTAGTTTATGAGCCAAACCAGTGGTGTTTTAAATCTGTAAAATACTCCAAATTTATAGCCTAACCACAGTAATCATAGGTCCTTTCTGTGTTATACAGATGTAGTGCAGAATTTTCACTATCTGGCCTCAGTTAATGCATTCAGAGTGCAGCTGAGCCCAGGCTCAAACCATTAGGTCTAAATTCTTGCTCCTGCCCCAGATCAGTCTGTTATTTAACCTTCATGTCTTAGCTATGTTGTGCACCAAAAGAGTCCAATTCCTAGAGAATCATAAAGAATTCTGCTCTCCTGTCCCTCTTCCAATGCATCACTGCATTATCAAGTCTTAGCCTTGCAGAGGAGGGATTAATGTTATGGATGCACTGCTACACACCAATTACACTCTAGACTCATAGAGCAAAAACCCTAGAAAAATACTGTAAATTCCACTCATCATGCACTAAAATTTGAAAACAGCAGAAGCCTCCATATGCTTTTCAGGGATCAGGGGAAATGAATCTGAATATCAGATCTCTTAAGTTCTTTCGAGTAATCAGAGATGAAAATCATGCATTCATTCTGCAGCATTGAAATGTGCATTTTGATGCAGGGTAAATTAATTGTCTCAGCTAATTTTCTCCATTTACTTCACAATCTTGTTAATTAGGCAGATCTGTGCTTTAGTATGATCCTGTTTCCTTCAGAATAAATTTCCTTTGTTTTAAAAGAACTCATTGAGCATACAAATATGTACAAGATGCTGAGAAGTAAATCTAGACATCCCAAAGAGAAAAAAAACAAAAAACACCACCACAATAAGAGGCAATATTTTCACCCTGTCACTGGCGCAGCCCTATTCACAGCATGGAAAGTGCTGCCTGCACCAGTGCTGCATGGTGCCTCCTGCCTCAATGTACATCTCTCCATCTTCCAGCCTGTAGGTGGATTCAGAAGCCCAGCATGGCCACTGCTCCTCCTGCCCTCTCCAGTTGGGGAAGAAGAAGGAACTCTAAATCCCAGCCTGTACCTCAGACAGGAGGGAAGGGGATGAGCCAAGTGTAGGCTCAGAGCCAGCAAGTGAGAGGTTTCCTGGAGGAGCCCACCATGACAGTGGATTTAAGTGAGCAGCCTCCAGAACAACCTCCCGTAACCAAAGCCAGTTCCACAAGCCTCACAGGTTTGTGCCTCAGCTTATGCCTGTACTTCAGCTCCCACTACATCTAGGGCTTGAACCAGCATACTCCACTTTTACAGGTCTGTACACATTAATACAAGAAACACTTTCAGGCCATATTTCTGCAATACACAATCACTACAAGTTTTTTTTGTTTGTTTGTTTGTTTGTGGTTTTTTTTTTCAATAAACAGCTGGGGGTAAAGATATTACTCATAAATTTCAGCCTCCATTCAGAACAAAGACAAATAAAGATATATACGAGTCAGCCCAGCTTTAAGGACTGACTAGTCTTGCCATCACGTCTTCAGGAAAAATGTTAAGCAGAAGGAGAGAAGGGGGGGGGAACAAAAAGAAAACCCCAAAACTCTGATGAACCCTTTAGTTTCTCTCTCTGTGCTTGGCAAGCTTTATCTCACCTGCAAAAGGCAATACAAGAAAAAGAAAACAACAAAAATATAGCAGCTTCCCTACCCAACTCAGCAGCAGCAGCACCCAGAGGGCAAGGCAGTACTTCACAGTAGAGACGACTCTCTGCAAACTGACTTCTTCCATCAACTAAACTGAATGAGGGCATGCAGGCCCTAATTAAGGTGATGTAAGGATTCTACCACAGGCAAACTCAGCAAATCATAGTTTCCTTTCAGAGAGGGCGCAGCTGAAGTGAGGAACACTTGGGGTAATTTTACATAGAGCAAATTGAAAAGTATAACTCAAATGTTTGGAGCCTACCACCAAAAAGACCATTGTAAAGAGAAGCAAAAGAGGTTGCTGGGAAGTATTTTGTGCTTGAGGTATGTTACACCTTCCTTTTGTGTGCAGACATAAAAACACAGGAGAATGCTGTAATTTACTGAAGCATTAGTTTTCTCTATCTGGGCATATTGTTTTATGATTATTTTTTTTTTCAGTTTTTTTTTAGTTATAATTATTTTATAAGACCTAAATTTCATCACATATTTATCTTAACATTACTCTAGACTGCAGTTGTAGCAAATCTCTGCACTTAGGAGGGAAAAAATTTACATTGTACAGCTGTTTAATTAGAGGTGGCACTGCCCATTACAAAACTATAATAAAATAATCATAATATTACATGTTAGAACAGAATGGATTGCCCTATTTCTCAGGTCAGAAGTTAGTTAGGATTTGTTAACTAGCTCTTAAAACCTGTAAGTCCTCTCCCAGGAGGAGGGAGTAGCTGTGCTGCAAGTCTAATGCAGAGGATAAGCAGGCTGTTCCAAAAGTAATCCAGGGACAGACCATGAGCTGCAGCAACACAGAATGCATACTGATATAGACTGGCTTAGTGATAGGGATCAATATATTAGTTTAAAGATGAATATATTAATTTAGTAAAAGGAATCAATATGTGCTATTTCTAAAACTTTCCATTTCAGCTTTGCTTGATGAGTGAACAGCCTTGTTTATCTCAATGACCCTGTTTCACAAAACCACTGAAGTCAGGCACAATAAGGCTACTTTTATCTTTGCATCCACCAGGTGCAAGGGCTTTTTCTTGAGTTCCACATAAACTGTTTTGAGCTACAGTGCACCAAGACAGAAATTTGTTCATTTTGGCATAATAAGCAATAGAAATTTGCCAAATTACAGAAAAACAGCTGCAGGTTGGCCAAAAGTCACTGTCATGAAGCTGAAGGAAAAATAAAGGGGAGGAAGCAGGTGGTCATACAACTACCTTAGATGCAACCACACATGCCCAGAGGGACATCAGCATATATTAATGAGTTCTTGGAAAACAGTGAACGTGTATGTCAACGTACTGCATATGTATGTATTAACTTTTTAAATGCGGAACCTGAACTCTGAGACCATGCACTTTATTTATTGAGTCACCCAGTACTTATGAGGAATTCCTTTGAATGTTGGCCTTCTAACACCACATTGGGCTTGAGATGATTTCAAGTGATAATACAAGGGGGTCTGTGCTTGAGGACAAGGTACATATGAGTGGAGGAGACGCAGCCTAGACTGATCATCTATCTGATCTTGGGTATTTCAGGAGAGAAGATAAGACCATGATCTCTCCAGCCTGCTTCCATAGGAGCATAGTGACATCACAGATTAGCTTGGAAGAGTTTCCCAGCCCCACATTGCTCCCAGCTCCATGGAGACTAAGAACAGTATAAGTGTGCAGAAAGAAGCAGACCTTCATTCAATATCCCTAGACTATCCTTTCTTTCACCTTAAAAATACAATTCTGAATCAATTCTGAATCCAGTGAGATAATTCACTACCTCCTGCTTTTGTTTCTAAGGGATGAGCTGGAAACAGGTGATAATAGCCATGAAGATTAAAATGATCTGAGGATTTAAGGTCCGAATAACAGCAGATAATTTTATTCATATTAGTATTTCTCACCCAAAATCTGGAAAATATCTTTGCAATTGTCTTCTGCAGCTTGTTGTGCATGCATATTTCTTAAAACCAGTTTGGTTTCTCAGTTATTTCTAAGGTAGAATATCTGAACATACTGACTACTTCTTACTGTTTTGCCTTTCTAATAGCACATTGTGTATGTATACAAAGGTTTTTGCTCTTCTCCAAAAGGATTCTAAGTATTTCTAACAGTTGGGTTGCATGAACTGAAATCTCAGCATGAAAAGATCATAAATTCCATCTTTGTTTGCCTAATGAAGACCTTGGTAAATCTAAGTCCTACTTCAAAGTTACAGAGCCATAATAAGTTCATAATACATAGATGCAGACAATGTATTCTATGCCAAACAAAACTGAGTAGTCTGTTGTATAAGATATAGTTCCGTTTAAAAAGATGTTAACAAATACCCAAATAACAAAAGTAGAATTAGACTTTAACGCAGTCTTCCTGAACCTGCCTAAATGCTTTAACTATTGAAATACTGGTTTAAAAAAAAAAAAAAAAAGACTCCATAGCCACCTTATCCTTTCTTCTTCATGGAGAGTCAGGTCATTTATCCAGACACAGAATAAGCAATTCCCTTTCTCGTGTTCAAACTCTCCTGTAGATAGCAGTGCTGACCATTCCTGTCGTCTTTGTTTATGAAGAGCTAAGTGAGTGAGACTTGGGTTTAAACATTGATTCTGATGCAACTATGTCTCCTGAAGAAAGACAAAAAAAAGTGAAGTCCCCAGTCAGACCAGAGAGTAGGGTCAGCATTAGTGCAGAATGCGTTGTCTCAACATTCTTATCATGGTGCCATCCCATAGCCTTGGCCAGATGACTTTCCAGTTGCACTAAGTGTCCATGTTGGTGGCTTTATCAATGAGTTGTTTGCAGCCCAACAGAGATACCATTCATCTGTACATTCTCAAAGACATTAAAATGTAGAGAAGAGTCAGAGACAGATTAGAGGGAGCAAAAGAAATAAAAACTTAGGAACAGTGAAGCAAAACAACAGCAAAATAAAGAATTACACCCTTCACAAATGTATTTAGCCTAACAGAAGTGTCTTGGGACATAGTCCTGTTCAAGATGACAGCGATGCTAACACTGTTGATGCTGGATATGTCCCTTCCTAGCCCCATTTGTGAGGAAGCAGGTTCAGCCACTGTTCAGAGCTCAAGATACACATCCTCTACAAGCTCGTTTCAGGCACTGAAACCCACTAGAGTGTCAGTATTTATGGCGGTTCCATGTATTTATGATCTCTAGCTCTATGGCAACCCGAGTAAAGTCACTGCATTGATGTGTGAATAAGTCATTTCATAATCATTCTAAAGTTTCTCATTATGCACTAATCAGACTTCTAATCCCTCAGCCTTCCTTTTCTCCCCTTCTTAGGGAAGCCATACAGAATTATCAAATATACCTTTTTTTATACGTACTCATAAAAAGTCATCAGATAAGAGGCAGTCTGGCCTCAGAAAAATTAAGCTATTTACAGTGAATATATCCACAAATGAAGATAATCAAATTAGTACTATAATCTATATTAAAAGATCTATTTTTGAATAAAAAAAAGCTGCCTTCTTGATTATTTTAAAATCAAGGCATTATGCATTTAGTGTAGAAGCCACATTTGCATTGTTTCCTTGGCATATAACTAAGAAAGCAAATTTCCTGCTTCTTGATGAATATAAAGTCCATGATAGGTTTAAATCAAAGGTCTTTTCTCTTTGACTCTGAAGAGACTGGTTGGTTCTAGATGTATTATTTCACTTATGATGATCAGTATCTCAGGAGCTTTGTAAGATGGGCGATTTGCCAAGGTTCATCAGCTACTGATTTTACAGTACTCAGTAAATAGTGTAGCAGCGGTTCTCATCCCTCACCATCTTCCATTAAGAGTGTGGCTATTTGTTTAATTAATTTGAAAAACAGAAGCATAGGTCACAACATCCACGTAAGTCCAAGCATCTTAATCAGTCAGACATGGAAAGAAGAGTAAACTTCAGCTGTGGCAGAAGACAGTGGCTCGTGGATAACATTTCAGCTTTTCTGGTTAATTATAGAAAGTGCCAGGCAATGTTATAAGAGGGAAGAAAGGAAAAGTGTGAGAACGATAATTACCATGAAATTCACTGCCCAGAAGTGTCAGGCAAAGTAATAACTAGGATTCTTTGTGTGAGGAGAACAGGTAAATGGGTGACATGAACAAATACTTTATGAGACTTCTAAGGTCCAAGCAGTATATTAGTCAAATATAAAACTTTAGTGTTTCGATATAATGAGGTTGTTATGAATTCTGGGTTTTACTGCACCACTTTCAGCCAAGAGGCACACCTAAACTTAGAGCAGGGCAGTTTGGAAATTCAAACCTGCTCACACATACTTGGACAGGCAGCACCACAAAATACAGCAGAATTCGACAAGACTGTGTAAGTTACAGTTACATATATAAACCAAAGATGAAAAATAAATAATATCTTCCAGCTTTAAAGGCTAATTTATATAAATTAGCCAGTCTGGAGTAAATACCAAAGTACAAAATCATTCAGCCTCTCTCTTCACCTCTCAGCAGCATTAGCAAATGGGCTGTAATAACATAGAACATATGGCAGTATTAAAGATCTAAACTTTCTTCTCTGAATTGACCAAAATGTTTCATGAAAACTTTGAAGGACATGAAAACTTTGAAGGACTTTGACATACCTGAGACTCAAATACTGTTTTGTATGTCCCTTCAAAATATGCCTTAGATGAACAAGAGCTGCTGATTCCCTGCACAACAGCAGTTATTTAGTCCATGGGAAACTCTCTGCAGATATCCACAGAGACAATAAGCAAGATAAAGAAGAGGTGGACTAGTTCATGATGGCAGTGGACAAGAGAACTTTAAGAAACAAAATCACTGATACTGTGGCTCATTAAAAAACAACAAAAAAAACAACAAAAACCACACACACACACAAGAAAGATGCTTGATTTCTTGGGGATCGGAGAGGGACTCACTCAATGTTTTGAGGTTTCTAGTTTCAAACTTTTCTTCTGTCTACTGTAGCTGCAGCCACTGGCTTTTGGGAGACAATAATGAACACAGTGACCTTAAGATTAAAAAAAGGACTATACGCTTCAACAGAACACAACAACATTCAAGATTAAAAAGATGACATGCTTTAACAGGTATCAGAAGATTTCCCTTTCACATGACAATGTTGTTTTCACTTCAGACAGCATTTTTGACAAAGTTTCATAGTCAATGTCAGTAACAAAAGTCTGAGGCGTGGGAATTACAAAATGAATAGAAAGATGGTCTAGAAAGTTTAAAACAGTTGCATGAAAAATATGTAAAGGGCTGAAAAGTCAGCTGCATCTTGCAAGAATGATGGAAATGATGAAAGGATGTGTAACAAAAAAAACAGATGCAGCAGAAATTTCAATGGTTTTGATCGTTCAAAAGCTTAAGACTGACGATGTTTAATGCTGATGGACAGGTATGAAATCAGATTGGTAAGAAGAAGATCTGAGTAATAACATACAGCTTCATGAAGAATGAAAAGTGAGAAGGGACAAAAGAGTAAAAATAGTGAAGGCAAAACAATCAAGCAAAATTAACTTTCTCTGGTACAAACATGTCTGGTACAAGCCCATGGAAATGACTTCAAAAATGAAATGACAGGATTGAGAAGGGTAGGAAACAGCCTAAGCAAAAAAAAAAATTGCATCTTAGTTTATTAGGATATTGCAGACTGACCACTGAGAACAAAACAATTCTGAATCTGTATCCAGATCATAACAAAGCAAAAGAATTTGATTCTCAGTTGTTCCCTGCCTGATGCATACTAAGACTCCTGTTGCTCTTCCCAACAACACACCAAAGCAGCAGCCCTGGAAACCAGCCTTGGAGATGTAATATTATTGCTGCATTGCATTTCCTTCCATATTATTCCTATATCTGCATGAAATCTGTCACAGTGAGTATAAATCTCAGATTTTGGTAGATTTATAACAGCAAGGGTTTGTTGTAAATAGAAATTTTTTGATGGACAGGCATGCCATCTTTTTTTCCCAATTCAGCATTGGAGAAAACAGCAGATTTTTTTCCTGAAGGATGACTGTGGAAAAAACCTGAATTTTTTATTGTTTCTTAATATTCTTGCAAAGAATCACCCCTTCTGAGCACAAATAGAGGTAACTCCCATGGTCAGGTTCTAAAAAATCACTGCAATATCTTCTAATAGAAGTTCACTATTTGCTGTTTCCATGTACATTTCTGCCAGTAGATTCATTGTTTGAATGTTCATAGACGAGAAAAAATGAAAGAGTGCAAACAAATGCAAAAAACATAATTTTTAAAGTGCAGCCACAATCTCAGAAGCTGGAACACATACATGAGCAATGCTTGGCAAGAAATGTTAACGCACTGCTGAGGGGACGAATATTAACAGTATGGAATTCTTACCATGTGTGTCCACATGGTACGTGGATGGTGATATCAGCTCTCAAAACCTGCTGAAAGCTCAGCTTGCCTAAACTGCGTAAGAGCTAGCAACTAAAGTCTGTTTTACGTCTCATAATGCACAGTTTTCCATGTAATTACAGTGTAAGACTTTCTTCGGATTTGATCATTACACTAATTCAGAATCAGATAAATCATTTCATCAGCTTAAAGCTTATTGCCAGGATTCAGTTCTGCCAAACCATTAAAATGCATCTTCTCGGAGCAGGAATCACTAGTCCCTTTCTGACCTAACAGGTTAAGCCTATTATAATGAAGATCAGAATAATTAGCCTGCCTTTAATTTTGAGCATAAACATAAACATAGACAACAGGAGCTTAATTATTGACCTGCTTACTCAGCAGCTGAACCAAGTGCTTTCAAGGCTACTCTCAGTACAGAGCTCATGTAATCTGCTCAGGTAATCCCCACTCTGAAATTCAGCATCCTGTGCTTAAAATTAGGCTGGGGCTCGGTTCACCAAATTAGTGCAGAGAGCAGCTGCAGTCAAGAAGTTTGCATCAATGACTCCACCAAAAAAAAAAAAAAACACCACATGATTTAAAGAAGCCAGACTTCATTTTATCTGTTCTTAAAAGAATCTACACCCTGCAGCATAAATTGTGGATTGGAACATAGAGGTTACATGCTACAACTGACCCAGGCATTCCCTTTCAGGTGTGAAACTGAAGCCTTTTTACTGCTTAAGGGTAATTAATTGGAGCTAGAATTAATTTTCCTAAGCTTTTTATTGCTGCTGCTCTCATCATAACCTTTCAATTTCACTAAAATTAATCTGAACAAAAGAAAAAAATCAGGAAAAAAATTGCTGCTGTTTGGCAATGTAGAGGATTACTCATTTCTGTAGCTAGGAAAAGGGCAGAAAATTGTCATCCAATGAAAGAACCATGCTCTGGCCATGACAGCAGAAATAATATTATAAAATAAGCCATCCTTAATTCAGTTAAATTTTCCTGGGAGTTGGAATAGGCAGATTCATGTCAGTTTTGAAAGTTATTTATCAGCAGCTGGCAGTTCATCCAAACACCAAAACTCTGGTATTTTAGTTGTAAGTCTCCCAAGTTACTTTCTGGAACAGACAACCAGAGGTGAAATATCTGTATCATTTAAAATCCCAGGACAAGACGACAAAGTGTAAGTAACATTTTCCCATGCATACACAGAGTTCCATCACAATGAAAGTATTCATTTCTCCACATAAATAAGCTTCAGGGAAGACATGCAGAGTGCTCCAATTAACAGCCCTTTAAGGAAACTGATGATGAAGTTAGTTTATCCACAGACTCTGTTGCAGGCTCACAACAAATAAAACCTATGGAAAAAATACTGGGCTGCTCTGAATTTACTCTCCAGCAAAAATGAAAAATAAAAGTCAAGCCATTTTTGCACATTGACTTATTTCATACTAGTTACCTTCCCAAGGGCTCAGTTTCTTTTCAGTTTAATAGCCATAATGTACCACAAGTGCTGAGGGTAAAGAAATCCTTTCAGTAACCTAGCAATAGAACAACATGTTTATAGCAAAAATAAGTGAGACTGAGAGACTTCTTTAATATATTAAAAGAATTTTTGGTCAGAGCACCCAACAACTAAATTGTGATAGCTCTACCGGCCCTCCAAAACATCAGATATTCCTGGCAATGCAGTTAGAATTCCCTTGAAGATCACAGCTGTCCCCTAGTATTGCCTGCATGCCTGCTAACACTAACCTCCAGAATATACTTTTTCCTCCCTAGACTTTGTGTAAACAGCTCTTGGGCCAATTTGCACAACTAAGCAAGAATTCCTCTTCTTACTCTATGGACACCAGGAGAAAGTGGATTACAGTATAGAACAAAGACAAAGCATTTCAACAGCCTGAATTAAGGATTGCTGCTCCTATAAAAAGGGAAGGTTTTCTTAGACCAGGTTGTGATTACCTGGCTTTACAACTAGGCAAAAAAATTAAGGATAAACTAGTATCTAGATCTGCTATGATGAAATACATACTCAAAAGGAAGAATAACAAATGCATTAAAAAGATTCTGAGGAGAAAGAAAATTTCCTTATGTGCTTCAGCCTCTCAGCTAGTTTCTGGGGTCAGTTCAATGCCCAGTAGAATGAGTGGGCTGGATAGCTTCCCTGCTTTAAGGATCCCTCCTTTTTCATTTTACCTGCCTGCTTTTCCTTACAACTTGTCACTGAGAAGCCAGTACCTTCAGAGGTTCACAGACTGTTTCTTTCTCTCCACTCCGTGTTATTTTTCTACTGTGTGCCTTTGTTGCTACAGAATTCAAGCTGCCTTCGCTAGTTTCTAGCCACCCCAGAACACAGTGGTGCAGCTGTAGGAATAGCATCTTCTGGGAAGTAGTGATACGTCTGGAGTGATCATATTTGTTAGGTTTTTCACTTACAGCCTTCTTTCCAGTGTAAACTTAAAAAAATAGTTACATGAAAATGAGGTACAGGCCCTACTTTACCTTTCAGTAAGTTTTGGGGAATCACATCACAAGCAGATTTTTATGTTCTGATAACATTTTCCATGAAAGTAGTAAGAAAACTCATGTTACATTATCTTGCCAGGCATTTCATACTTAACTTTAAAAGATGGACAATGTTTCTATGGAGAATATCTGCACTGCCCTGAGGTCATGACAGCAATGCCCCCAGTGCCACCAACTGGGGACTGAAATACGTACAGACATACTGTAATATAGGAATTACAAAAAAAAAGCTGGTGTCTACCTTGCTACTGGACATTGGCACTGCCTGCTACTTTTCCTCATTTGAGCAGCTCTTTCTCCTTTCCTTCTCTCCATAATTAGGAAATACGCATCACTGACAGAGAAGTGTCATACTCTTTTGTTTGAGATATATGCACATACAGACCACACACATCTATGCCCACTTAAGTATTCAAGCTCAAAAACTTGAGTGAGAGACATATACATATATATAGTAAAGTTCCTAACTATATATGTATTTCTCAAAATTATTTATTTTAAAAAGACCAGCCTTGAGAGAATTTTACATAAGTTTTGATAACTTGAAGTGCTTATTTTTCCCATAATTATGGACTTGAAACTGCAATCACAGTTCCATTGCCAACAAAAACTTCTGCCTGCAAAGTGGGTCATGTGTCCTGTCTGTACAATTAACAGAAGTACAGTAAGAAGAGTGGCATGATTAGGATGGTATTTTACAGGTTTATAGTTAGAAAGATTCATAGAATCATAGATTAGCCTGGGTTGAAAAAGACCACAATGATCATCTAGTTTCAACCCCCTGCTATGTGCAGGATGACCAACCACCAGACCAGGCTGCCCAGAGTCACATCCAGCCCGGCCTTAAAAAAAAACAACACAACACCTGCTGTCACTGCAGCAGAAATACAAGCTTTTTCCTTTTAAAAGTGTAAGAAAAAATCCAAAATACTCCTAAATTGAAATAAAGGAAAGCCAGGAGCAAAAAGACAATTTTGTCCCATTAAATCTGTACTGCAAAAGGCCTCAGATTATCGTGGTGGAACGAGACAATCAAAAACAAAAAGCTCACCCATATTCTAGGCTCAAGTAAAAAATTCCAAAAGGAGGGAACTCCAGAAAGATATCCTTCCCCAGTGGCAGTCAGCCCTTAAATGGCGTCTAGGAGAGGTGCAGCCAGGCTCCACCCCTTCCAGTCACACAGATGAATTACCTTCACCTGTGCTCCACGGCTGACTCAGTGCTTGCCTCAGGTGATCAATCTGTGGTTCCAGCCATGATTCAACAGTTCCCATACACCTGTCCCACCTTGTATTCTGACACAAGCAATCTGGAGTACAATCCAGCATCCACTTCTGACTGAAGAAATGCTATGATTTCAGAAGCAGATACTTTTGGGTAACTTCAAAATGTGATCCTATTTGTATGTGAGACACATGAACACAGCGTCCTCAAGGTTAGCCAAGAAAATTACACCAAAATTACACGAAAAAAAATTACAAGAAAATTACTAAAACTGATGGAAGGAGTGAAAGGATGTAAGGCCACACTAGTAATAAGTCACTGTTTAACAATGCTGTGTTCATTATCAAGGACTGCAGTTGCTTCAACTTAAGTCATATTTTAGATGCATTTCCTACAAGACATGCCATTGCAAACAAAGCAGCCAGAATCCTGAAATTATCACAGAAGTTTCTCTTATCTCCAAATCCAAGTTGAGGATGATAGGCTTTTTCTACCGTTACACAGGCAAAAACAGAATTACTCTGTGGGGTGAACCAAGGAACTTGAAAAGGGTAGTGGGATCTCTGAGGAAACCTGAAAATCCAAACAAGTCAGTCAGAGTTCCTCCAATACCTCCTGCAGCCACCCAGTTGTGTGTACTGAAACTTAAAGAGCTCTGCACTATGCTTCTTCTGCTGTCATGCTGTATGTGGGGCATGGCAGCTAAATACTTGTACATATTTCTCTTTTCTGATGGTACTAGCTGGCTACTAATTGGCGTTACACTGATTATTAATGCAGTGCAGAAGCAAAATACACATAAAATACATTAACTGTGATTCCTGCAATTCATATTTGGCTTGTAGTTTGATTTCAGTGAAACATATTTTCCAGCTATGCAGAATTCCATCAAACAATGCAATTAATGTCTGTCACATAGCTCAGGAACCATGACCTGATGATATCATCAGATAACCTCTCACTGACATCAATAAGATCATAATTTCCTCTTCCAGAAGTGATGTAACATGTTAAAAAGCACAGATGCTTTCAGTAACATTAACAAGTAAGGAAGTTTCTCCACATGCATATGCTACTCATCTCCATCATCCTCAAGGCCACCAGGGTGGAAACTTTGCATATTTGCTTTCATTGTAACCTGTGCACATATAAATGAATAAGTCCAAACCCATTTGTTGCCTATCTTAGAAAAAGATGTGATTCTGTTTGCAAGGTCGTTACATGCGACATCACATCTCAGTGTGAGACTTTTTCTACATCAAGTGCTGACCAGTTGTAGTTTATTGGGGATAATATATATATATATATATATAAATGCATTTAATAAGCTACTGCAAAACTCATGAGTGGACCTTTGTAAGGGGATATCTCCAAATTTTTATACTGAGTTGTTAAAAATGGCACTTATACATAACTATATCCTTGGGAAAAGATAGTGCAAATACAAAGGAAAATTGGCAAGCCAGTGAGTGCATTGCCCTTGTCTGTCCTTCCTAGGAGAATTAGGCTAAGTCATTCTGATACATAAAGGAAGTTATAGGAGCATTTAATGGTTCAGTTAAAGTTCTATGCCTCATAGATATGCATTGGAAGACCACATCAAATCACTGCCACAATGTAAATACTGATACAGACTATCATTGAAACAAGCTATACACCACTGTGCCATTAGTGCATTAGCCAAAGTGCAGCTGCCTTCTCAAGGAGTCACTGAAATAAATGCATACGTTTATGACATTCCTAGTCAACCAATCAAGAAGGGGAGCTCTGAAGAAACATGATTTTATTTTTCAGTTATAATTTCGCTGACATTTTGAAAATTGTATATTAAAAATAAATAAGGCACAACAGCAATTGAACATGATACTTCAAAGATACAAAATTGTAAGACTCATTATCTTTTGAAGGAAGATCCTGTTAAACATATTAACTGTACAACTGATGTTATTGAAATTGGTAGAAACTGCAGCACAGAAGGGATATGCACGGCAGACATGAATTTAGGGCCCCACATAGAACTTAGAAAGAAACAAGACAGTTCCCTGAGAAACAGCAAGAATTTTTTTGTCATTGCCAGCAAGTCATGTGTGACATAAAACAGCAAGATTTTTATTGTAGAATTAAATATGTTTTAATCAGCAGATGTGCAACTCAAAGCTGTTCTTAGCCAATAAAACTCAATTTTTAAAAAGACTACATTTTTCTAGAACACTTTGAAAAACTAAATCAAGGGTTGTTTGTATCATCCACAGTGTATCTGTAACATAATTCTTCCCTATAGAAATACTCTAAATGTATTTCCAATGACAAATATATCTCTGACTTAGAGATATTAAGCTTATATTTTCAAAATGTACTAGCATTACTAGCAGCTTCTAATATTTCAAGGCATCATGAGTTTCAGAGATGTAGATACATATACTTCTGTAAAACTGTTTCCTTCATGATATCCTACATGGACATCTCAAAAATGGCACATTTTATAAGTTTAGATATCAATTTAAGAAGTTCATGAGATGTCCAGACACAAGAACGCTTAACAATAAGGGTATCCACTGAGCAAGTTTTTCCAACACACATTTCTAACAAGCAAGAAGGCTGAAGTGGCAACATCAACTCTAAGAATCAGCAGATCGTTTCACCTTCAAAAACTTCTGAATCATGACGTCTGCCTACAGTTGCAGGAAGAAGAATACCTAAGTTGTGAGGCTGGAGTTGGTAATAACATGTAGTTATTATTCTCATTTACTTTTAAAAAGTCATGGTGGTCAGGTGAAGTCTCTGTTAATTGGAAAAAAAGGCAAATTGCACCCATTTTTATGAAGGGTATAAAGGATGACCCAGTAAAATATCAAGTCGTCAGTCTCATCTATGTGCCAGAAAGATCATGGCGCAGATTCTCCTGGAAACTATGCTAAGGCTAGGCTATAAGACAGGGAAGTGAAACCAGAACAACCAGTATAGCCTCATCAATGGCAAGTCCTCCTTGACCAACCTACTGGCCTTCTATGATGGTTTAATGGTATCAATGGAGAAGGGAAGAGCCACTGATGTAATCTATCTGGACTTCAGTAAGGCTTAGGCAGGGTCTGTTGCAATAGGAAAAGTGAAAACTGTTTCACACTAAAAGAGGGGAGATTTGGGTTGGATATGAGAAAAAAGTGTTTTGTGATAATGGTAGTGAAACTCTGGGACAGGTTGCCCCAGAAAGGTGATGGACGCCCTGTCCTTGGAGACATTCAAGGTCAGGCTGGACGGGGCTCTGAGTAACCTGATCTAGCTGTAAGTGTCCCTGTTCATTGCAGAGGGGTTGTACTAATGCCTTTTATAGGTCCCTTCAAACTTTAATGATTCTATGTCGTTGCTAAGGTCTCTGTTCCCACTGTGATTTAATGATCATATTCTGTCAGAAAGTTCCTTCCATAAGAAGTAAGTAACAACATTTACCTGAGATACAGAATTGTATTTTCCTTAACTGAATCATATTGTGTTTAAATTAAATATATTGCAAAAGAATCAGAGCATTTATGCAAAATGGCATTCTTCTGGAAATACTTAGTTACAATTTAAACAAGATAGTTCAGTTCTTTCTTCATTGCTATCTTGGTCTCCAAGTTTTCCTTCTGAAAGCACAGTTAGTCCTTCAGCAGAATGGAGATGAACTCTAATTTATGAGTAGGCAGAAAAAAATGCAGCTTTCTAAACATTATTTTAGGCTTCACATTTATGTGAAATAATAGCCTTCTGCTTTTGGAATGTTCACTTCAGACAGCAATTTTATTATAACTGATAGATTTTTCTCTAGAAATAGCCTATGTAATTCAATTCTCCTAGTTTCTGAATACTTTTTATTAATTGCAATATTTTTGAGTATGAGAACATCCATGAAATCCACATCTTTTCAACCTCTCCATCACTTTGTGATTCAGTAGCTTAAGCTGAAAGGATCTGCAGTACCAAACTAACAGCCTGTTATTTTTAAACCGATGGTAAGAATTCTCTCATTCTGATTCAATAGGCTCAGTAGGCTGAAAGTATACACTTAATTATTTCAGATCTCTAAAAACTTCAAAGCCAAAAGTCTGTTTAGAGCTTATTTCACTTTAGATGTAATATTTGACTTTCCTTGTATAGGTCTTAAGATATTTAAATGAGGATTGCTAAAGTGAAAATCTGACTTCAGCACTCATTCCCAGTTTGAAGTTCAAGGTAAAAAAGGACTCACCATATTCCATAACTGCAATATTTTTTTTTAAGAGTGAAGTCTTACAGAAAAAAAATACTGATGACATTCTCTCTTACAAGCATCTTATTCATCTGTTTCAAGTGCATGCATACAGGTTGCAGAATAACTGATTTTGCTAGGGAAATAGTGGATGTATTTCATCCCTTAACACATTTAATTTGGTCCTGCATTTTTCTCATGGAAAATTAATTCTATGCTTATCCTCAGAAATATCTCTCTAGCAATGCCTTGAAAATGATTGTCTTAAACAATGATGCATGCTAGCATTGTGCTTACAACTGGGAAAGTGGAATAAAAGATCTTCACATCAAGGCTCATCTGCCTTTCATTAATTACGCTGCTTTTAGTGACAGCCACCTTCCACACTGTCAGAGGTGCGATGACTACAAGTCTCTCAAGGACAGCATAATCTAGGGACATGCAACCAAAGCATCATTCACAGAAAACACTTATGGGCAGTGTGGAGTACATGCTGTACCAGAACAATACTGTAGAAGCAGAAAAATGTGCTATTACAGTGAGCAGGCTTATGATCTACTGACAGTTTTATGGAAAGGTTTACCTTCCAGATTGCACCACATAATTTAACATGCTAAACTATTGTCTCTAGCACAGGGAAAATGTGTTATTTTTAAGAGAAAGCCACAACAATAAACATGCAAATTGATTTATTTCCTGTCAGCTTCATGTCTGGAGAGAGGGGTTTCCTTCCTCCCCATTGATTTTCCACAAATAAAACATTCTGAGCAACTGATGTTTGAGATCACTGTGCCAGACCCAAATACATACCTCCAATATTTTTCAGCTTTTGCTATGAAAAGCAGTATCTGCGGTTTCAGAAAACTGCCAGCTTTTTAAATACAGACTCCTGACTCACTCCCTCCTTTTGTGTTTGAATATACGTGATTTGGAGGAAAATATGTCCTGAATAAATTATTCTTGCAGGACATACACTACATAAGAGTAAGGCGTTTAATAAACATTTTATTGTAAAGTTAGGCCAAAAGATCAGTCAGGTAAGCCTTACCTTCCCCTTCAACTCAGAATAATATTTTTTGTCAGCCAGGGAACATCTGCTATGTTGCAATGATCAGTGCTTACTCCGCTTCACCTTCTTCACGGCCATAAACCTCAACCCTTTGTGGTGACCAGCAAAATATGGGGGTAAAAGAGGGAAACAGTTCTGATATAGGGACAATAAAGAGCACTTACTCATTGCTTACTGCATAGCCAACATTTCCCATCTGAGACGCAGAAAGAGAGCAGAGACTTCTGCTTGGATGAGGCAGAAGTCTCAGGATGCCTGCAGGTGCTGTGGGTAAGGACACTACAGATATCCGGCCATGGAGCTCAATGCCCTGTAGCTCTGGTGAAGAGAAAGCAATAGATGGGCAGGGTCAGCCCATAGCCCTGGAAGGGCAGTGAATATACTGAGTTCATCACCAGACCCATTAGTCTTCAAAATGTCACATCCTTGAGCAGATTTCCAAAGAGTTCAGGGGAAAAAACAGGTAGATACTATTGCTGAGTCTCCTAAGAAGTTACCTCAGTTTCCATTGTTTTGTATGTGACAAGTTTATACGCTTAATTAATTCCACCAACTAGGAATCCTATCCACAATTGTCCTGAATTTATCTCAAAAGAAAAACTTATATGAAGAAGAGGAAACATGACCTTCAGCAAGTCACAAGGTTAGGATGATCTTTTCATCACATTTTGCCTAACATCTCACAAGTCTGAGATTTGCTTTCATTTATCTGAGGCTGAGTTTGGTACCAGTACAAAAAAAGATACAGGAAAATTTGGAAAAAGACAAATCAGTCACCCTCATACATCTCCTAATCATTATAAAGCTATTTTTTCTTTTCTTTTCACTTATTTCTATGTTCCCTCATTCCAAAAAGGGAAATATTAAGATTGATATCTTAAAATTATCATCTTAGAATTCACATGAAGCAAGATGGAAAAATAAGCACTTTCAACAAGGTGAATGAAACACTTCTTCAGAATAATTTTGGTAGAACTTCCTAGATTTAGTTTTCCATATGTCAACACACAATAAACAAAATCTCTTTATCACAATCTGTTTCCACTTGCTTATTTGCACAAGAGCAGTGAATGAGATACGCCTGAAAAGCCCTGTTGATAGCTAGCTATATGGACATTTCCTAACTGTCAGTGTGTTCTTGTACAGTAAGTTCGCCCAGATTTCCTCATCTCCTCAATAGCTTTAGCAAAGCTCCTTCAGCTAACATATGAATACTCCAAATAACTAAAACCCGTAACACAAAAAAAGAATTACTCCAAATGGCTAAAATCTAACTACAAAGAAAAGGCAATTCTCTGTCTTTTCTCTCTCATTTCTGCTCTGGGAGCACATATGGATTTAATAGCTCCTGAGGGCAATATTGAGTTCGCAGTATACACAGGAAAACACTCATTCTCACAACATCTATTGGGAAAAATAAATATTCCTCTCGTGCCCCAGGATCTCTGGATGAACATCCCTATGATTGTCTCCTCCCATTCCCTGGAAGATGGAAACACTCCTCTCCTCAAGAGAATTTCCTCCAAACCATTCTGTAGCACAGATTCAGTCTGCCCTGAAGTTAATCCCTGGAATGGGACCAGAACCAGCACTGAAAGTGTGACAGAATCCTTGGAAGAAAGAAGGATTTGTGCCAAATAGTTCCTTCCAACAACAGAACGCTACATAAGCAGTTCTGAATGCAGTTTCAAAATACTGAGACAGGTCTCCTTTTCCTGACAGCAAGACCTTGGAAGGCTGAGTTTGCCTTCTCCATGAAGCATGGAGATGGGATGAAGTCTTGGTAAGGACCATGGACTGAAGCAAGAAGCAGGAGCAGATGGGAAGCCAAGGGGAAAGCAACTGCATCTCTTCAATCCAGACTTGTCATGGGTGGACCACATGCTAACAGGCAGCTGTTTGAATACTGCTTTTCATCCAGATTGCAAAATCTACCTCCCATCATCTGTGACCAGCCACCTGCACAAACTACCAGGCAAGTCCTGGTTCAAACTAATGTTTCCTTCTGTCACAGCTGTCATGAAAGAAGGTACATAAGAACAGAGCAGGCAGTAAGGGGCTTCCCCTGGGAACAGTGCTATGAAGTCAGGCAGAATGAAAGCAAGAGACTATGCTTTTGTAGAAATGCAGATACCACACTGTAGTGTATAAACCACACTGTAGTGTATAAACCAAAATACATTCTAAGCTGCTCTCTACACCAACAATGTGACAAGTGATGCATGTTCAGTTGTGGGCAGTGCACATCAGGAAGCTCACAGACTACAGTACAGAGAATTCAGAGGAAATAGGTTCAGACTTCAGAGGATGGCTATAATCTATTCCCCATGATGGGCAGGGCATGTAGGGCAAGGCAGGGCAAAAATAGGGCATTTAAATTTCTGCAAAAAAAAGTTTGATATGAGGAAAAAACAAGCAAATAATAGGGGTAAGAATATACTGGAATCATTTGCCTAGGAGTTTGTGGGATCTCCTTCACTGGGAATCATCAAAAAAGATGAGTGTGGCTGTTTTCATCTAGGTGCAGAATGGGCTACATGGCCTCAATCCTCTTCCAGCATTCACCATTCCAGAGGATGCAAAAAACTGAAGGCAGGAAAAGCATGTTTTCCTTTTGAAATACAGTTTGCAAAGACAGAAAAAGTAAAACAAAATCCACTGCAATCTCACAATAACTGCTCCCCTTTACTTTTGGGATAAATGTCAAAAGTTTTTCTACAGGGAACAGAAGTATGGGGAAGGATTCCCTCAGAAGGTTTAATTTAAAGTGCCTATTTCAGATACCTCCAAATCAACAGACAGAAGAGTGGTTCATACAGAAGGCAGCAGAGAGCAGCCTGGTCAGCAGCCTTCCTCTTGCCACTGTCCATATAGGCAGCCTGAAGAGAGGTGGAACGAGCACTTCTCTCCATGCAGCAGCATCTTCTGCTAAGTTGGACCCAAGAGAGTAGGCACACAGACAAGGGCAAATGTTGAGGAGTTACATTGCCAAATGTTTTATCAGGATGTAGGGACAGCACAATGCTGTCCTCTAAGGTCTCTCTGCAGACCTTAAGCCTGGATAAATTAGAAGTGGAAAACTGATGTTGAATGAAAATTTAGAAAAATTGAAATAAAAATGAAATCTACTGTTTATGGTTGCAAGACACAAAGGTTTCCCAGATTTCCTACATCAAGTGGGATATCCACGTGAATATTTCAGGATTTAGATCATCACATCTATATCCTCAGGGAGGTTCAGAATAAGGTAGGTATCACTTAGCCCAACAGTACTCATACTAAGCCGAAAGATCAAATGTTCTGATACTTTTTTCATCCAGAAACATCATTACAGCAAATGTCAACAAGGAAAATCAAAACTACTTTCTTCATCTATCACAACTGAAACTTTGGGTTTCTTAGTGGCTAGTTTGACATAAAATCTCACACTGGGTTTTTTGATGGTGAAAATTCAAAGACCCCTTCAGATAAATTTTGAAGTGAAGACTGTTACTGAATTCAATTTAAAAAAAAATCACTACAGTATCCCTTGTGTTATTCAATATTTATTTCTTTTATTTTATATTTCTCCTACATTTTTAATGTTTCTAGAGTACTCCAAAATTTTACATCGTATTACAGAATTTGTCAGAGAAAGAGAGAAGTGATTTTGGTATGCGACTGAGAACTGCAAATTTTAGGAGTATAGGAAGCAGTTCTGATCTGTGAAATTACACATATTACATAAGCTCTTAAGCCATCAGTACTGTAATTATTCAGCACAGAAATTAACATTATTAAATTTTTGAAGCAACTTCTCCTTTGGTGACGAATGGAGCAATTCAACACTTCCCCAGTGCTTTTGGCTTAGGTTTCATTGCTTGAAACAATTACCCCCTTATTTAACTCAGTCCTTGATTTAAGTGAGTAGTTCACCTGTTCAGTTAAAGGTCTGTGGAAGCATTAGGGGGGGTTGCACAGCTGACAGTGTTGTTCTGCACACTGTTTGCTTTCATTAGAAACTGTTAGGTCTAGAAACCACGTGGAAGTAGAAGCTGAGCCTCAGGAGAAAAATGCTGCAGCAAGAAGTGGCAAGAGCAAATTCTGTTTCTGTGACAGAAACAAAAAACATTAGGGTTAGTGTTTAAACGTCTTTAGACCTCATCACATAAAAGCAAAATCCAGAATGCTCAGACAGTGTTCCTACCAGCAGGCTAACAATTATCTCAGTTGTAATTTCAACAAAAAAATATTACTGTGTCAGGAGAGCAGTAATTTCTACCACGCATGAAACAGTCTTTAAATGAGTTTGAGTCCATTAACTCTAATAATATTTGCTTTACATAATAATAAACACAGAGAAAATATTTTCATCTTGTTGATGGGCCAATTGTGTAACTGTTTCTGTCCAACACTCATTAGATGACACAAGACAGCAATTAGAATTTAGTCAGGTAAAAGGAAATTTGCCATTTGAAACCATCTCAACTTTAGTTTTTAGTGACAGCTATCCTGTCACCCCTGTCTGGCTCTGAAGAGGAATTATTTTCCTATCTATCTGGAGGTTTGCAAGCTGAGCATGGCTATTTTCCTGTCTGGCACATCAAAGCTCCACGCTACCAGGTAGTACTTATAAACGTACAGTGCACCAGGGATCGCCAGAGCAAATATTGTAAGTCTCTCTTCTTCTCTCTTTGTGCTCTTTCATTGACTTTCAGGGCTCAGGAGTGCTGCAGAAGGAGCTTATCTGTGCCTTCTTTTGGCCTTTCCTTTTACAACATTTATTGAGCTACAAAGGGGCAATTTGTCTGTAGCCACCATTGTACTGGGAAATAAAGGGGTCAGACCTGGTGTTTTTTTGCAAAGTTCAAGGGATGCCTTTCTCCATTAAGTGGAACACATGTAGGGAAAGAACAAACAAACAAACAACCTCTTAAGAGCTTGTTTTTAATGGATATACATTACTGAAAATAACTGCCTGTAATAGGAATAGAATCAAAAATACCAGAAAAAAAAAAAGCTCTTTCTACACTTACCTGAAATTTTCTTCCCATTCTCTTTCATTTCATCTGTTTCCTAAAATACGTACATGTAAATGCTGAATATAATAGATATCACGATACTCCATACAGGAGTTATCCTCTACAAAGACAGGTGCTAGTCACCTCTATTTCCATGCCTGATCTCTGTGTGAGATCCAATTTATCCTGCCAATATGTCTGGCTTGCATGGCATACTAGAGGTTATAATGCTGCTTGAACCATAGGAATTGTCACGAGCCAGCGAACTGCTCAACTTCTGACCCTGGTCAGCAGTTTCTGTTTCAGTAAAAGGAAAATCTTTCTCCAGAGAAAGATTGGTCACAAATAAATGAGTATGAGGGAAAAATTATTTTCACACAGAGACCTGCCCATAACTTAGAGTGGGAGTTTTTATAGAATTTCCAAAGTCTTGGCCTTTTTTCCTAAACCAAAACAAATGAAATGTTGCATTTATCTTTCTCTCTGTCTTCATCAATTAACAGCTTACTTTGCTTAAATACATAAAAATGTAAAATTCTATGAAGTTGAATTCCACTTTGTGTAGAGAGAAGACTGGAAATTGAAGAGGTAACATGGCAAACAGTGCTATTAATTTCTTCTTTTGATCAGCTTGCATGATTTATGACAGAAAATTGGTCTCATAGAAATAAATAATTCTTAGGAAGAGTTGGAAAATCAATTCAAAGAGAAATAGTAAGGACAGTCAACAGGATTCGTCTCTGAATTGCTTTCAGTGTTTGAATTTCAATTTTGCATTGCTTAACTTCTTCCATTTGGTTTTCTTAGCCTTGATAATACGTTGCTTAGATTTTATATACATAATAACAGTTAACTCCTCTACTCCCATGGTATTTTAATAATGTTGAAATTTTGGACTGTCATTATACATTTAAGACTCACTGGAGGCTAAGGTTGATTCATAGCATCAGCATAGGAAATGGCTCATTTTCTCAGTGGCACTAATGGTTTAATCATCCCTGCTATTCCCTGAGCAATTTTATATTCTTTGAACTTTCTTTGAAGACAAGGTTTTACACTGTTCTCTGATCTGGGTTATTTATATCCCCCTCATCCTTTATTTCTAAGCAGATCTTCTACTGTACTTGAACACCAGAGAATATTTACTGAATAGCATTACAGTCCCAATATTGGAAATACAGTGTTGTTAATGATATAATATAGGATTATAATAGGCATTACAAAAATGGATCTCTAATCACATTTGTGAGAATTCCCATATGGAGCAGTAGATGAATTGAAAAGTGTCAAGTCCTATGAATAAAGTTTGACAGTGATACATAGCCTCAGGAACAAGGAATTTCACCATAATACATTGTTTCACCTACCCACCTACAAGAAACATGATTGATAGGGGATATCTACAACACAGATTCTTTCTCAGGAGACTATCTGTCCTTTCAGAAAGGCTAGAAAAGGAAAAACTTGCAGGAAAACACTAGGAATGGAATCATCTCAAATTTAGCCAAACAAAAGTTAGACATCTAACTTGAGCAAATTGTCTACACTTTCCTGCAATAGCATGCATTAGAAGCTTCTAAAGAGTAATTAATCTCATGCTAAGTAGGAGTCTAAGACATGTAAAAACAGTTAGCTTCTGAAAGTGTTTGATATATGTTTGACTATACACAGAACCTCAAAGGTTAGCTTAGGCTAGACAGCTACTGGGTAATGAATGTTAGACAAGATGTATCCACTGGGAGTCAAGCAGTACCTTCCATACTCTGTCCTACTGAGTAGGAATGTCAGTAGAGAATCAGTTGGACTCATTTGTATTTGTTGCTGGCTACAGTTATCTCTTCTAGCTCAAGGTTAGAACTTTGCGCCTCTCAATATAGGAGTTCAGATGTGTACATTTTAATAATAATTCCAATGGGGGGTAGGGGGAAGACATTTTTCTTTTGTACAAGATTCCAGAGTATGAAATTATTTGAACAATAGGTATTGTAGATCACCAGTGTTTGGAAACTTTTCATCTCTAAACAAAGATTGAAAGAAAAGGAAAGAACAATATGTTCAATGTCAGTTTCCATTGCTGTAAGCATTTCTGATCAAAACACTCAGACTCCACTGTAATTTGTTGTGAATTTTTGATCAAGGACAACACTTTATCCTAGAGAAACGGTCTGCAATAATGATACAAAAACCTTACTGACGATTATAGCTTTAGAATTCCTGAATTTGTGTTTAAATTAGCATATTCTGCCCTCTTCACTTCCCCACCAACTGACAGGTATTTTTGGTTTTGTTTTGTTTTCTAAGTCTTTGTGATTTATGTCCACATCACTTGAATCTTCCTTACTTATGAGTCATATTTGAATGATAAGCCAGTCAGATTCCACTTCCTTTAGGCAACCTATGAATGCAAAAAAGGAGAACAGTGAAAAGACACAAATTTGCATATTTCTTAGTCAAAAAGTACACACCTCACTGTTGACCTATTTGACAGTGCAAACTTGGCCAGGAACTGAAATGGTGCAGGCTATGTCCAAACTTACATCGTCCTTAGTAAACTGAGCAGTGCCAATGAATTATTCTGTACTCCTTACTCCAATGATCTACACCTGGAGAATGATTTGGGGCAAGATTTTCGCCATTGCCAAGATATTCTCTTCCAAGCAGTTACTGGGCAGGGAGCAGGAATCACCACCAACCAAAGTGGGGAGACAGTTTCCAGTGAGGAGACTGCAGGCATCCTAACTGGGAGACAAAAGAGAGCTATTCTGTGCTAGCTGGTCTGAGATTAAAAGTATCATCAAGATGTCTTAACAAGCCATAGCCTGAGGTTCCCAGGGAAGGAACTGAGAAACCCAATGATCCCAGAAAGGTTCACGGGGTGCTTATATCCCACACACACAGCTAGTGAGGCAGAACTGTGAATGACTGAGGTGGGGGTAGGATAGATGGGATGAGACAGTGGGAAATGTGCCGGTGGTAGCAGCCTGTCCATTCTCCATACAATGCTGCTAACCTGATATACCTAGGCTATTCAGGGTCACCCTAAATATCATCCAGGGGTCTGTTCAAGCTCTCTAGTTAGGGGTGAATCTGAGTATTGCTGAAATCTCTTTCCTTCCTAGAAGAGTCAGTACTTCTGGCTAATTTATATCTTCCTACTTTTCACAACAAGACTTGTAATTCCCAGTAGGAAATAATGGCAGAAGTAGCTTTAAATGTACACTTGTAATGCTTGCATCTGACAAAGCTAATTTACTTTCCAATGAGCCCAAATACAAAGAGAACTAATTCACTGTCATATAATAATGTTTTGAGTGCATCAATAACATCCTTAGGCACAGAAAAAACTTGAGTCTCCAGTTAATGTATAACCTTTCAAGCAGAAATATATTTTCAAAAGATGTGAAAGGGATGATGTCTGGCAGGGTGATAAAAGTTTACAGGAGTCATCATCTTAAATGTATTTAACATGCATATAGATGACACCAGTGATTCAACAGAACTGATTCTCCAACATTATCACCATTTAATACTTTAAAGATAACTCCAGTCATTCCTTAGGAAGAATCTGAAGGCCAGAACTGGACATAAATACTAATGCTACATCTTCCTTGTGATTCCCTGTTACATGGTACAAAATTTCCCATGTTATAAAATGAACGAAGCCATCAACATGGTTTGCTTTCAAAAAACTCTTGGACACTTCTAAGCTTTAAAAAACCCTTTATATATATTTATATTTATGATACACACACACAAACCAACACAATAATAAACAAAAAACTAATAATCAAAATGTAGAAGTATTGGAGAAACAATGAAATCTGCTTATTAATACTACTCTAGACAGAGTTCTTTTTCTCATCTTATTTTATCCATTGGCAGTTCTTCTCATGTAACCTGCAACAGAAATTTTCTATAGGCAATTTCTTGCACATATGGCTTTTTCACCTAAAGATTTCTCAAGGACAATCTAGTGCCTTGCTTTACAGGCCAATATTTATGCAGTTGCTCTGGGAGAGAATTTGAGCAAGCGTATGCTAATACATACAGAAACAATTTCAAAACACTTCTTAATTTTACGCCAACTGGAAAACAAAGAATCACAGAACCACAGAACCACAGAATTGCAGTGGTTGAAAGGGACTTTTAGAGATCATCCAGTTCAACCCCCTGGTAAAGCAGGTTCCCTACAGCAGGTCACACAGCTAGGTGTCCTGAGAGGTCATGAATATCTCAAGGAGACTCCACAACCTCTCAAAGCAGCCTGTTCCAGTGCTCTGTCACTCCATCAGTGAAGAAGTTCTTTTCATACTAATGCAAGAACTTTCTGTGTTCCAGTTTCTGCCCATTGCCCCTTGATCTGCTGTTCACCACCAAAAAGAGTCCAACCCCATTGACACAACTCCCATACTTTAAATATTTATAAACAGCGATGAGATCTCCTCTCAGCTTTGTCTCCTCTACACTGAAGAGTCCCAGGTCTCTCAGCCTTTCCTCATACAGGAGATGCTCCAGGCCCTTAATCATCTTTGTTGTTCTCCACTGGAGTCTCTCCAGAAGTTCCCTGACTTTCTTGAACAGGGGAGCCCAGAACTGGACACAGTGCTCCAGATGTGATCTCCCCAGGGCAGAGAGAATCACCTCCCTGCTGGCCATGCTCTTTTTAATGCACCCCAGGATGCCATTTGTCTTCTTGGCCACAAGGGCACACTGCTGGCTCATGGCCAACCTGTTATCCACCAGGCCACTTAGAAGGACCCAGGCTTTTCTTTGCAGAGCTCCTCTCCAGCAGATCAACCTGTGGTTGATCTGTACTCATGTATGTGGTTATTCTTTCCCACGTGCAAGACTCTATGCTTGTTCTCGTTGAACCTCAAAAGAGTGAAATTATCTAGTCTTCTTCATGTCTTCTGATATTGGCTTAACCTATATGAGATTACCCTAACAATAATCAGCTGAGCAGAGGTTCCATGCTCCCAAGGTGATATGACTGCCAGTCCAATCATCATGAGAAAATGAATGATAGTAAACCCACACAGAAAGAAATAAAAAGAAAGTTCCAATCACATCTGTTATATTAGGGAGGCATCTAACTGACAGAAAGTGTAGATGCCACCACTTTTAACAGCAATAAATCTTCCTTGTAAAGAGAGAGCAGTACATGTATGAGTCTCTTGACCTTGTTGAAAGTAACTCATTCCTTCCATCTGACTGTAGTACTGAATTTTAAATAGGCCACTCTAGTTTTTCCGATATTGAAGGGCTGACTTTCTACTTGAAACAGCTACTCAGGGAAAATTGACAAGTCACAATGAAGTCTAGAAAACCAGTTTGCAGATCGGCCCTACAGTCAGTATGAAATAATGAGTTCTGCTCAACTTACTCTAACCTATGGAAATCTTCCAAAATGTTTGCTACGGAAATAATTTTTTTCATCTTTTCACTCTAATTTGAATTATGCATGATAAAATTTATTTGAAGAACTCGATTTTGCATATCTGTAAGGGCATTTCATCAAAGCCAATCCACAGACTCATAAATACAATCTTTAATTGCTTATTGCTTGACATACCACTATCTGTGCACTCATACAAATTTCAGTATGCAAGTCATCTACACATTTTAGTAGAAGCATCTGTGTATGCACATGTAAGCATTTGTAGTGCAGGAAGGGAAAATGGCAGTTTCAAGTACCAAATATGCAGAACAGGGCAACATTTACAAGAGTTAATAGCCTTTTAAAATATAGACCCTTAATTCAATCAATTATCTGAAGATTGGTTTGGTCCCTTTTCTGCCTCTGTACTTAGTTCAATGTAACAAATTCCTCTGTGAAGATTTTTAGCCATCATGGAATACGAGACAGGATAGAATGAATATATCCCAGCAGAGACATCACCCTGAGAAGGGCCCAGCCTACTCAACAAATTGCTCAATCTTGTTGCCATTAAAACCGTTTGGAATGAAGAGCTCTTCTGTCCCTTTCATAAGTAAAAGGTACCTTTAATCTAAGTGTGCCAGTAGATAAAGTGAACTTTAATGCAGCAAACTGCAGGGAAATATTTTTCTTCCTATTAGCATCCTATTTACTGCTCAAGATATATGAACATTCAATAGGAATGTTGAAAATAATTAAAGCAAACTCTTTGTATGATGAAGCCTCTCAGCTTCCAAGGGAGTAGAGTCCAGCCTTATTGTGCTGATTTTACGGGAAAGCTTTTTCAGATCTCTTGCAGCTGAGAAAGAAGATCATAGAATCATCATAAAATCATAGAATGGTCTGGATTGAAAAGGACCACAATGATAATGTAGTTTCAACCTCCCTTCCATGGGCAGGCTTGCCAACCACTACATCAGGCTTCCCAGAGCCATATCCAGCCTTGCCTTAAATGCCTCCAGAGACGGGCATCCACAACCTCTCTGGACAACATGTTCCAGTGTGTCACCACTCTCTGAATGAAAAACTTCCTCCTAACATCTAACCTAAACCTCCCCTATCTTAGTTTAAAACCATTCCCCCTTGTCTTATCACTATCAAACCATGTGAACACCCATGTGTTAACTGATACATCTTAAATCTTCTAGGAAGATCAGGACAGTGTAATACCAGCAGTACCCTACTTTTCCTACCACATGTCAAAAAAATTCAGATATTTCCATGACAGAATTACAGAGGATTCTCAAATTCTGCTTTACTGAGAGATGAGATGCTATTTATATTAGAGACGTGTCAACTTTAGGCATGATAGTAGATTATGAATTAATAGCTCTGATCATAGTTAGCAAAACACTACTAGGGCATCAAAATTAAAAGGATTACTCTTGCTCCTTATTATCAAAACCTAAAGCACTCGACAGATCCTCATAGCTAATACAACTCTCGCTATTTATATTACCTATACAAAAATGGAGTACACAACCAATACTCTTTCAGTACGTAGGCTGTGTCTATTAGCAACTAAACCTCTACTCCCCTGACAGAATAAATGTAATCAGATGCTAATGTACCATAAAAATCTTAATGATATTTGAAATCATAGATAAATACAGTGGAAAGATAACAATGGAAACAGTCACAGTAAAAAAATATGCATAATAACAACATTAATATGTCAAATTATTTTAAATGCTTCCTATTAACGTCTGTAATCTTTTGCTATCTGTTTGGAAGTATTCTGTTGTATTTCATTTTTCATCTTGTCTTTTCTAATTCAGTGCTTCTCAAAGGCTTGGTATCTCATCTCTTAGGGAAATGGGTTGGTTTTTTTTTTTAAGAGAAAAAAAGTCTGTGTCCTTTAGTGCCCTTTAGCTAAATATCATTGTGTGTGTCTAAATCCTCTGCTGCACTGAGTCCCAGCTATTTCAGGTAACTTTCTTTTTCTGTGTGTGTGCTAAAATTGACTTAAAATTTATGAAGTTTGAATTTAATTGGGGCAATTTAAATCATACATGGGGTAAGGAGTTCCAAAAGGTTATGAAGGGCAGGAAAGGCCATTAAGTATCACTTTGTTCATGAAACTCTGCCTAAGAGCATAAGCACCATTCCTGCCTTAGTTCTTAAATCACACTGAAATTCATGATTTTTCTTTTCCCAGCACAACTGTGTTATTAAAATAATTTTGGTGATTTGCACCATGAAATTTACCATCAATTATTATTTGCGCATTCCTCAGCTGGACAAACACCAAGAAACCTTTTCCAACTACCCGTGCTTCCTGTGCCATATCTAAAAACTTCCTTTAAATATCTTTATTAAATAAGAAATAGCATCTGGGTAGCAGCATTAGATTAAATTGCCTTTCCTTCATGCAGGTAAAGAGACACATAGCTGTGAATGTGGAAATAGTGTAGAAAGCTGCTTTGTTCAGAAATGCAGTTTTAGAAGCAAAGATTTCACTAAGTAGCTTAACATGAGCACATTACACACTTGTCACACATCACTGTCCACTAGCACTTCACGGCCAAACGTTAAGAGATGCCAGAAGGTTGAGTTGGATTGTCATTCAACTTCTAGTTTACCACAAGTGAGATACATACAACAAAGAATGTTCAAAGGGACTAATACTAGCAGTTAGATACTAGATCTTAAAACATACATATGTACACTCACACATATACCATCTTATTATACATTTAGTAAGAGGTATATTTATTACATAAGAATTTTACTTGGATTTCTATTATTTTGATGTCCAGCATTTCAGAGTTTTGTGTACCATGTGAGAAGTACCAGAGAAGTCTGTACAGGATTGGATTATTAAAGCAATAATGGTGGAAAACATAAGGAATATCATTCTAGATAATAGACGTCTTTAGTCTAATTTCATAGATTACAAGGTTGGCTGGTGAAGGCAGTAGCATTGTTGTAATAACTAATAATTCTGCATAGTTCATTTTGTCAACTAAGACAGTACAGTTTCAAATTAGAATGCTCCAAAGATAGAATGGCAACATTATATGGATTGACCACTGGAGAATTAGTCTTGTAATTGTAAATGAGAAATAATCAACCAGTCTTTCACAGGGCCCAAGAGGGATTTACTCCTTAGTCTGGACACTTCATATAAGTTTATACTGAGCCTTGGGAAAGATACAAAGTAAAATGATATCAAATGGAAAAAAATTATATTCACCAGAGAAAAGGACACTGATACCGAATAGCTGCAATTAGCAGGTACCATGGGCACAAGAAAATAACATATTTTGAGTCAGGTATCTAAGTCAAGGATTTGTGGGAGATGCTCACAGAAAATAGCAACGCTAATCAACAAAACAATTCAAAAGTCTGATAGTTATAATAGATAAAAGTACCATAAGATCTACCAAGGAGACCTTATAGTGACCTTCCAATTCCTGAAGGGCACCTACAGGAAAGCTGGGGAATAATTTTTTTGTAGGAACAGGACAAGGCAAAATGGTTTTAAACTGGAAGAGGGTAGATTTAAACAAGACATTAGAAAGAAATTCTTCACTGTGATGGTGGTGAGACACTGGAACAGGTTGCCCAACAAGGCTGTGGATGCCCCCTGTCTGGAAGATTTAATGCTAGGCTGAATAAGGCTTTGAGCACCCTGGTCTAGAGGGAGGTGTCCTTGCCTATTGCAGAGGGTTTGAAACCAGGTGATCTTAAAGGTCCCTTCCAACACAAATCACTCTATGATTCTATGATTCCACTGACCAGAAAAAAAAGATTCATGAATACAAAATTAGAATGATGGGAGTTTTTTGTGTTATTCATTTGCTTTTGTTAAAGAGCAGAAACAGTAACTTGTCATCACATCTTATCAAGGGCAGTAGTATATTATTGTGACGCTCAATAACAGACATTTCTTCCCATTTGTTTATAAAAGAATTATTTCAATATCTTTTTCTTGTTTAAAGAGCAGGTCAGGAAAGAAGACCAAAATGATTCATCTAGATCCAATAGTCAAAGTAGAATTTATCAACACTTGCAGTGGAAATTAGCACAGCAATAATCTTCATCAGATTGGAAAAGCTAATCTCCAACTGTATGAATTCAGAGAACCTGCAACATATCTCCCACTCCTTCAGATGTAACTGTAGACTTTGGACACTCTTGGCAACAAAAATTAGGACTGAAATTTACGCACTATGACATTTTATCCTCCTATTTATTTGCATTTCAGCTTTTAAATTATTGGTGTATAGAGTATGTATTGGTGTGTAGAATATATATGTCAAATTGGATAGTGAATGTGCACGCTGATGTGTGCTACCTTAACCTAATTTTATACTCTAAATCAGCAAATATTTTCACAAGCAGTAGCAATGATGAGAAGAACTAAATCAAGAGAGGTTTCCTGCAGATTTCTCACCTTCATCATTCTCTCCACCTCCCTGTCTGAATTACTCCAGTTTCACCCACTTTGCTGGAGGGGTGCCCCACAGAAGACAAGAGGAAACCTACATGTGTGCTGAAGGGCCTGATGTTGCTCACTGGCTGCCAGTTTTGCTACTTTCCCTCAGTGTGAGCACTAATCACATCTCTCTTCTACATATATTCTGATTATGGCAAAGTTTAAAAACATAAATCTAGCTGACACTTTTCCATCCGCTTTCAAGTTTAGCTGCACCTGATCAAACAGATTTTTTTAATAGTCATAAAAGTTATTTAGGAGAATCTGACAGAGAGAAAGTCGGTGTTATCTTATGTTTCATTTCCTTAGGAAACCAGGCTAAAAATTTAAATGGGGATTCTAAGGTTGATAGTGCCCTTTCAATAAGAAGAATGGAACAATAAGACATGCTTGCTTTCCTGCCAGAGGAAATTGCTAAAACAGACATTTCTTTTAATTTAAAGAGCAGACTGTGTAATGCTGCAGTTTGCCCAGATGCTGTCAGAAAAGGTCACTGACCTGGTCCTCCAAGAACAATAAATAATGCAAAATAAATTACTTACTGTTTACTGGAGTGATCCCCTAGTATCAGTCCTTTCTCCTGTTTTAATTATTAAATGTAAATTAATTACTCAGCAACCAAGAGTCTTCGTCTTACCTACTAGGTACAATTCCTTTTTTTGCTCTCCTTTTCTATCTCAGTGTCTTTCTATCTATTGCAATACCTTATTGGCATTGGTTTTTATCCTCATAAATTTTGCAATTTTGCATCATATTGCACAACTTTTTTTTACCATGGTAGTGATTTTTGTGGTGAATGTGATAGGTAAAATTCTAATAATTTTATCTGTTTATGCAGCTGGCACACACCATCACCAGAATAGATGCAGAATTTAATCACCATCAGAAACCCCAATATATTGCACAGATGGGGTAACTGGATGTACAGAAGATCTAGGGATGTACTGATTAAAGAGAATTTGAAAACACTAGAATGACAGCAAGAAACATAATAAAGCAGAAAATATTACAACTTAGAATTCTAAGCAGTTGTTATTGCATACGGTCCTTGAAGGACAACTTTTTAATCTTGTATCTTTAACTCTATGGTATTTTTTGCAGCCTCAACTAAAAATGTATGTAAAAGCTAGCACTGTAAAGAACAATGACAACTGAATATATAACTTGTATAGACACGTTGTTGTGTGCTCAAATATAGATGTAAGCAGGTTTGTATATGTTGCAGCTTTAGCAAAGTGTGGTTATTAGAAACTGGTGGAGGAGGGAGCACGTTTCCTCTTTGCAGCTACAGAATAAATTGTGTATTAATGAGCAGACTCTTGTTCATGAATCACTCATGTTATCCTCTGGGACATCTCTTACACTAAAACTATGTGACTTTAACCAATGGAAGAAAAGAGTTGTTATTCTCTGATGCCCAAGTGAAAAGCTGTGCCTTTCCAGCTGTGGGCAATAACAGGATTGTGACTTCTCAAGAGCAGGAATGAGCATAACAGAGATTGCACCATCAGAATGCCCTTTCGTAGGATCTGAACTGTACCAGGATGCCAACAGGTTCCCATTGACATCTCCAGATGAGGCAAAGTGATGAAAGACTCCAGTTAGAAACAGGGCTCCAGTGCAGGCATAAGGTCCAGCCTAGACACACAGCCAGAAAAAGGACTGGAGTCAAAGCCAGGAACAGCACTGCTTTGGAGGTGACCTAGGAAAACCACTCAGTAAGCCAGAAGAGCAGCAGACAAAAGTGAGCACAAGTAAACTTCTGATGGAGCTCAGGCTAAGGCCAAGTGCCAGTTCTCAGCTTAAATGGAGCCCTGATCTGTGGATCTCAGCTGAGACTATTCAGGGTAATCATAGCCTGTGGATGCCTTTAGGTACCTAACATGCTTGTATGGAAAATAGCAGAGGAGAGAATTCCTGTTAAAGCTGTTATTTTTGCACTGAAAGATAGAAGAAGTTAAACCTTGAGTTTTTACCCAGTTTTTAAACATCAGCGCTTCAGGATTTTAATGAAAAGCATATTATTTTCCTGAAAGAATAAAGTCCTGCTGTGAAAATGTTCTTTTAATAAGAAACCCAGTTTTCCACAGGAAGCAATTTTTAATGGAAAACACTCTAATGGAAAATTTTCTTTAGTGGAAAAATCAGCTCTTTTCAATGTTGAAGGAAGTGAAATCCAATTTTTTTTTCTGGACTTAATCTTCATATTCTGCCATTGTGTTCGAATCCTTAGGACCCACAGGGCTCATCAGTGTTAGCGTCTTGCAGTGAGGAAGATAAAGTACACACGAAAGAGGCAGTATGGAAAGGATGTCTCATTCCCCTGTGTGTAATTTGCTCTCTGCTAACGGCAAGAAGCAAGATACGCTTGCCTCAGACTCCGCTGATGAGATGGTACTTTAAGGAGGATTAATGAAAGTGAAATGATGGAGAGGAAGGATTTCCTGTGATTAGATTTATTTAAGTGCTTGGGGCCTTCGAAGCTGTTGTTGAGTCAATGAAAAGTTGGATTTCCTAAATCAACAGCAAAAGAGATGTAGCATCACTCTGCTGATAAACACAATTAGACTTTGTGTAACACTGTTAGGGCCTCAAGACTCTCAGCTGATATGCTTGACATTTGTACTTCATTCAGGTCAGCTCTTAGAGGGTCCAAAGCAGCTGCAGTTCCCACTGACTTCAGGGGGCACCAAGCATGCTCAGTAACCTTCAGAATTTGTCTTTTACTTTGTGTTTTGAAGTATACTGTACTGAAGTTGTGAATGAAACAAATTAATCTGCTACCCTTTAATTTCCCTGCCCAGCATTGCACAGGCTAAGCAACATCTTGCTTTGGCATCAGAGATATTTCTGCTGGCAGACTTGCTACATGCAACGCCTTCCATGTAAAATCTGTGCGGGCAGAAGGAAAACAAATGTCTGAAGCAAATGACCTTGAACAGGGAAGTGTAATGTGAGCACCACAAGATATACCACAGCAATAGCCAGATCTATAAAGCTCCTGTCCATTGCCTACAGCCTACAGCCATACGGGTTTGACCATCAAAGAACATCACAGATTATGACAGAGCTGCCCACCTGAAACACATTACTCACCTCCCACTGGATAGGCAAGGATGCTCTGTGACAGCACTCAGCTCTTCAGACCCAAGTCAACCTAAGACCGAAGTTATAGCTTGTGTTACGCATTTTCATAATAAGTGTGGTCAAAAGTGTTAAAAATCATGTAATGTGAAAATTAATTTGGGTGGTTTTCCATAATTTTTTTTAATGTAGAAATACACTGTTTTGAGGATTAGGAAAGAAAATCAGAAAATAATCATTCTGAACTTAGTTATGGATGACAAAAACATTAGCAATTTTCAGCCATGCATTTTTGCTTAGCACTTTTTTAATCATTTTGAATCAAAAGCATTCACTTTTTTTTTTTTTAAACAAAAACTATTTTGTCTTTATTTAAGGAAAATATGAAGTAAAAAAAATAAAAGGAACATGAAACAGTATCAACTATATATTTAGAGCAGAAAAAGAGAATCTGTGCTTGGTGATCCCCTCCCTTCTTGGCTTCCCTGCCAATCACTCCCCTCTCCCCAGTTGAGAGCATAAGGTCTGCACAGGCACATTTCCCACTAAAGACACTGGGTAAAACAAATGGGTTGATATTAAATAACATTTCTAGAGCTTAATATTCTAAAAGAAATATTTTTAGGTTCTTGCCAACTTCTTGTCATTTCAGATTGAAAGATTTTTAGAAATTACTTTCTATTATTTATTGTTCTTGTTCTTAGTTAGGAGAAAAGGAGCAAGATGCTTACCACCTCCCAAGTTCAGCATTTTCTATTCCTACAGAATATTTCTATTCTCTATACCTACAGAAGGTAGGCAGTGATAGGGTGAAATGCATGGCTTTCCAGCATTCTTGACAAATTCATGAATGTTCTCTTCTCATACATGTTTTTAGGATCAAAATAAATTTAAAATCTTTTTCCGGGAAGTAAAAATTGTTCATCATGTTGATTCTCTGTGAGCAAGAGGAACTTGTAGACTTGCTCCAGGTGTTTTTGTTTGTGCTTTGGAGGAACCAGGATTTCTGCTGCTACCAAATGCATATAGCAAAGAGAACATTTTGCATAGTTTTAATAATCCATAGCACTATACAGTTCTCCAAAGCCTTTTATCTTCATTCAGTTTTCTAAATATTGTCTAATTAATAACAGAGACTGTCCTACCTTGTTATCTGGGAGATAAGCTGAAAGGGCTGGAGTTAAAGCACTTTGATGAAATATTATCATTGTTCTGTGTCTGCCACTGTCATTGTTCTGTGGATGAAGGCAAGAGCTGAGTTTGCAATTCAAATATTACATTCATGTTAAAATGGTTTATAAAATAAAGAATGAAAGGCAGCTATCACTACCTATTATTTTTTTATGAGCTTGTGAGTTTCAAAAAGCATTTCACGTGGAAGAAAAAAAAAAAAAAGCCCTCAATAGCAAGTATGTGAGATTAAGGCTGAGAAATAAATCAGAAAATAAAAGTTAGTTTAAAAACACAAAAGCACAAACTTACTTCTCTGCTTTTCTTTAGTTATTGCTAGAATGACGGTCTATCAGCGTAAACTATAAGTGAATTGAGACAAGACACAATGCAAATTTGATGTGAACACAATGCAGAAAAAGGCAAATGGAACTGCCTGCGATTTACTTGTTTACAAAATGACTCACATTTCCTATTTAACTTCTGTTACACATTTAGAGAGCAAAATGAAAGCCTAAAAAAAGAAAGAGGATTTTTCCTTGTATGAAGGAAACATTTTAAATGATTCTAAAAATACATAACAGCTACTTCGTGGGCTTTATGTAAGCGATTGCCACAATCCATCAGATAAAAGCAGCACTAAGAACTGACATAAGACATGTAAAACAAGACAAAATACAGAGTTTTTCCATCCTGAGCTTTGGGGAACGTCTGTTTTTGCAGGGTTTTCTAGTCTAAGTCCCACAGGCACAACTGCACTGAATCTGATGGTGCTGGCATTCATCAGCACTTTCTTCATGCCTCTGTTCCTCCCTCTGCAATGGCCAAGCCATTGGGCCTGGAGTTTGAGGTTCACACTTCCTTAGACAGAAGAGTAGACCCTCATAGCCCAAGCAACTGTGCAAATCTCTATCTGCTCTGCTAAAAATAAGTGGCCAAGAACATCAACAGATTTAAGTCAATTAAAAATGCATTTTTGGTGGTAAAATTATTGACACAATGAAAATTTGCCATGCCCAGCATTAAGAGGTTACTTTATAGAAGCATTGCCCAATGTCTCATGCATGTTGAATACTTTGCACCTTTCAGACCCAAAACCCACACATGTGAAATTGAACTATGAAAATTAAGACACACAAACGTAGAAATCACTTTCAAAATCATAGCCATATCCAAGCTCACAGAGGATAAGAAACAAAATTAGCATGGGGCGTTCCCAATAAAACCTAATGATGCCATTAATTGGCAATGAGGCAATACTTTAACATATGTTATCACTTTTCCAAGTGACTACTGAAAAAACTGCAGTAACCAGCTATTTTTTGAAATTGTCTTTTCTATTCACTGCAATTACATGGCCATTATAGGCCTGGACAGCATAGAGTTTTCTTGATCAAATGAAATCATTTGAATCAGACAGGCTGTGGCATTTTTTATGTTAATATTAAAACTAGTGCTAAAGAAATAGTTTTGTGCCTTTTTGCATGTATAAAAATATCCCATCAAATGGCAACACAAGGTTCATATCAGCATTGCCACCAAAAATTAGGGAAGTAAAACAGACTTTGATTAGAAATCCTCTACCTCTTGTGCTTCTAAAATACTCAGCAGTTCATACAGTACAGAGGAGCTTTAAATGCTCTACCAGCAGCATGAATTCAGAATTAATGAGTGACACCTTAGATCAGTGCTTGAGATATTCAATCTACAAAGAAACTTCTGCTAAAAAACACTGATCTTTTAGTATTCTTAAGCTAGGAAAGTCACTGTGTCAACTGAGAATGCAACTACAGGCATGAATAGTACAATCCAAAATAAGAGTAGCAGACATGAATATAAAACAATATTGGAATGCTACTGTAGTAAGCAAGTTAATTTTAAATAATTCAGTCAAAACCACAAGGGGAATAACTATCTCATCAAGAAGGAGTTCTGTTCACCATGCCAATAAAAGGGACAAATAAAATGGGTCTATTAAACAAAATATTAAATCATCCAGCAGAGCAAGTAGGTCCATCTGGGTATACCTGTTACTTGTGATGTTTTTAAGCTGAAGATTAATCTCATTTTTTAAAAGACAAAGGGCCTTGTACAGGTAATATGTCTATACTTCGTAAGCAGACTTTCACAAAACTGGATTTAGTTTATGTTCATTCAAAATTGACAATAAGCCCTGAACACGGTGCATTGTTCTCAGTGAAAGCCCATAAGGAATGATTCAGTTTAACAGACTGCCCTCAGGAACAGCACAAATTCCAACTGTTTAATAAGTGCTACAAGGAAAGCATAATAGGAAACCAACGTTATGTGTATAAAAATCTCTAGGCAAAAAAAGTGGTTCTGGCCAACAAAGTCTTTTATATGACAAATCCAGAAGTCTTTATACATTTGTGTACATAAGAAGATGGGAAATCAATAGCATCATAGAATCATACAATCACCAAGGTTGGAAAAGATCTTCAAGATCATCCTGTCCAACCATCTGCCTATCACCAACAGTTCTCACTAAACCACATCCCTCAACCCAATACCTAAATGTTCCTTGAACACCTCCAGGGTCGGTGACCCCACCACCTCCATGGGCAGCCCATTCCAGCACCTGACCACTATTTCAGAGAAGTAGTATTTCCTAACGCCCAGTCTGAATCTCCCCTCATGCAACATGAGGCCATTCCCTTCAGTCCTATCACCAGTTATGTGAGAGAAGAGGCCGATCTCCACCTCATTACAACCTCCCTTCAGGCAGTTACAGAGGGCGATAAGCTCTCCCCTGAGCCTCCTCTTCTCCAGACTAAACAATCCCAGCTCCCTCAGCCTCTCCTCATAAGGCCTGTGCTCCAGACCTCTCACCAGCTTTGTTGCATTTCTCTGGACATAGAACCATATAATGGCTTGGGTTGGAAGGGACTTCAAAGATCACCCAGTTCCAACCCCCACGCTTCAGACAGGGCTGCCACTCGCCAGATCAGACTGCTTAGGGCCCCATCCAACCTGGCCTTGAACATCTCCAGGGATAGAGCATCCACAACCTCACTGGGCAATCTGTTCCAGCACCTCACCACTCTCTCAGTAAAAAACTTTCCTCTGACATCTAATCAAATATCCCTTCCTTTAGTTTAAAACCATTTCCCCTTGTCCTGTATGGTCTTGCATACCAGCAGGCCTTAGGTGACATTTTTCATGCTTAATGATCCTCTTTTTCCTCTAAAATCACTTTCAGAGGCAGGTATGTCAAATATTCTCTCTTTCAAATTTTGAGTATAAAATCTGTTTTCAGCCTGTTAACATTAGCTAGAACACTTAGGTTTGTTTCTTGCTATTCACTGATTTAGCATTTTTTTTCATTACATCTTCCTAAGTGGTGTAATTATCCAGAACACCAGAATTTTTTTGTCTTGATCTGGAGACCAAGATATACCCAGAGGAAAATATCCTACTCAATGTAAGAATCATCAAAATATGAACTTATCATCACCTAAACAACAACTGAATGGTAATGGATACATCCAGGCAGATAAAAAGATCCTTAGGTTTCCAGATCTTGACACTCCTCTCATTGTTCCCTTCTCACAGCACTGTTTCAGGGAAATTATTTTTCATTTCTCTGCCAGATGCTTACCATGAGCAATCAATATCTGCAATAATGGATTTTTTGAGAATATGATCCTGAGGCCCTTAAGTCAGTGCATTTCTTAGTTTTTCACCATTCTAATTACTTGCAAGGTGAAGCTCCAAAAGATCTTTGAAATTTTCTGCTATTGAAACACAATATGATTTCTGTTCTGCCAGCAATAAGTGGGAAGGGGTTTTCTCTCTAACCATTGTCTACAGTTATTTATTTCTCCATTACAATTCATCTGTACAGCAAGAGCATTTTTTTGTCAAGAAACTACACCCCACTGTGATAAGCGCTATATAGATGTGCTCCAGTTAAACATACCAGGGTATTTAAAGAAGTACCTAAATAAAAATTTAAAAGCCAAACTTCAAGATATGGGCTTTAGATAAACAATTTCTTTAATAGCTCCTAGCAAAACATCAGTGTGTCAAATAACAGAGAGTAAGTGGCAGACACCGTCAGCTTCATTCAAAGGCACCCCCACTAGCAATACAAGCTGGGGGATGAAAGGATTGAGCACAGCCCTGCTGAAAAGGACCTAAGGATACTGGTGGATGGCAAACTGAACGTGAGCCAGCAATGTGCCCACACAGCACAGAAAGGCAGCCATATACCAGGCTGCATCAAAAGAGTGGCCAAGAGGTCAGGTTAGGTGATACTGACCCTCTACTCTGTGCTGGTGAGATCTCACATGAAATACTGCGTCCAGATGTGGAGTCCTCATTAGAGGAGATATGTGAACCTATTGGAGCACATCCGGAGGAAGGCCTCCCCTTCGCAGACAGGCTGAGAGAGCTGGGGCTGTTCAGCGTGGAGAAGAGAAGGCTCCAAGGTGATCTGATAGTAGCCTTCCATTGGGGCTGTAAGGAAGAAGAGGACTGACTCTTTAGCAGAGTCTGATGTGATAGGACAGGGAGAAGTGGTTTCAAACTAAAATAGGGGAGACTTAGACTTCGAGATTTAGAAAAGTTTTTTACAGTAAATTGGTGAGGCACTGGAACATGTTGTCCAGGGAGGTGGTGGATGCCCTGTCCCTGGAGACATTCAAGATCTGGCTGGACAGGGCTCTGAGCAACCTCATCCAGCTGTAAGTGTTCCTGCTCATCACAGGGATTTGGAATAGGTGACCTTTAAGGGTCAGTTAAAACTCAAACAATTCTATGACTCTATGATCTGCAGACCTGCATCCCCATCTAGCCACCTCCAGGCACTCAGAGGGGCAGTGGGATGACAAACTTTTAGGAACAGCAGACTCACCGGCTAACGGCTCTTGTACATGGGACAGTCCCAGGAAGACATATAGATGGAAATCCAGATCCTGTGTCCTCTCACAAGTGGTTTTGTAACTGCAGAGTGTGGCTGGGAAGTCTGAGACATTGCTGGCTGAAGATACACCTCTGGAGAGCTGTCATTGCTACTGTCCCTGTCAAGCAGGAGGGAAGGGGCTATCTTGGAGGTAAGATACAAATGTACATGACCAGTTTTGAGCCACCTATTTGCACACAAACACAGCTTGCAACCTTATCTGCACAGGACTTGCAGCTGAGAGCTGCTATCCATTTCAGACAGAAAGTAAATCTTTCCCATCTTTATGCTTGCTGTATCTTCACAGTCTCTAGGATGTTGGCTTGCCCCTGCAGCAATGACAAATATGTTTGGAATATTTGAAAGGAAGAGACATCAAGGAAAAGACACCGCTCTGTCAGCTTGAATATAGAGCAGAACTGAAATAAGAGACTGCAATTTGTACTCAATTAGTGGTTTTCTGCCTTTACTTTCCTTCTTACTTTCTTGGGTTTTGTTGATGTATTTTTTTAATGGACTCATCTCCTGTGCTGCCTTGACAACTCTCTCTTAGCAGGAGCAAAGATTTTCTCTGCAAGGTAAGGGAGAAGGTGTTCAGCAGTGTCTGTCTACTGAAAGAATTAAATCCGGGTCCCTGAGAGTAGAAGCAAAAGTAAATGAAATACCAGATGGTGGAAAAGAAATTGAGGGAAAGACTGAGTATTTTTAAGAAGTAGTAAAGAACTTTCACTACTAAGTAAAGCCCAAAATCTTTTCTGGATGCTTCAGATATTGCTCAAATGGTTAAGGAGAACCAAAGTCCTGAGATATTCTTTCACCTGATGCATGTGAGTCAGTCAATATAATTGTCTTTTTCTGCCCTATTTATCTTTTTTTACCCTATTCATGTGCTTACAGACATCCTCCTTACAGTTCATCACCCAATCAGCAATGTTGGAAAAGACCTCCAAGATCATCTAGTCCATATACGGAAATTTTAAAATATTTACAAGTAAAATCAAGCATTGCAAACTGAGACATGCAAGAACAATTGATGCACAAGAAGTGTTAAAGCAGGCTATTTTTTATTTTTATTTTTATTTTTTGTGCATTAGGATGTGGTTTTTAACTATATGTTCCTTTCCTATGTCTTCCACTGGGTGCTGGCCTTGCCCAGTGAAGACCTCTTTCTACTTGCAGCATTCAGTCAGTGGCTTGCAGGCCTTATTTAAACCACACACCCAAACTGAATAAGATATTTCATCATTTATTCCTGCAGTTCCGCAAAGTCTGAATACATGCATCTTCACAACGCTTCTACAAGGAAAGATGATAGCACCTTTCTTCCAGCAGGAAAATGAAAGCACAGAGATAAAGGTCACAGATTTCTGGGTTTCCCCATTGCCACACAGGCTCCTGGCCTCTGTAGTTTATCTTTTGCCCACACTTTATCTGCATAATTTTAGCAAAGAGGTAAATAACATCGAAAGACTGAGGAATCTGTAGTGAAAAAAATTATATAAAAGAAAAAATAGAGTTAAGTGATATACACCAAACCATATCAGGTCTTCTACCCCAGCTATAGCATTGCACCCCTGCCACTGCCTCCCAATTCCCCTACCCATGCTGTTCTCATTGATTTCCAGTTCCAAATTCTGTGAAGAGTTAGAGCTTCTTGTCACAAATTTTAACATTACAGAATGACACATCTTCCCCTGAACTCAGAATCAGCCAAAGCATTTTTGCTGAAACTTGTGAGATAGGGGGAAAAAAAGCAACTATTCCTTGGGGGGATGCAGCAGAGATTTCAGCTGGAACTGCTAGTCTAGCAAATACGCCTCTGATAGAAAATGTGTTCTATGAATACACGAAAATGATGTTGAGTGGAGACTGTTGTGGCTTTAAAACCAAATACCAAGAAATTAGGAAATACCAGTTATACAGGCGTGTGAAATCTTTTCAGTCCCACTGCAAATCTGTTTGGAAATGCCTTTTTTTTAGCTGGTTTAATGTTCTCCTTTAAGGAAAATGTAGAGGTGCATGAACAACCAGGCCATCTTGTTTACTGCAGTACAGCAGGCTGCATGAAGGATTTCACTTTAAAACAAGGTCTTCAGATTTTATCATCGTTTGCCGCCTGCCTTCACTTCAGCCACCTCGTTTCCTCCTTCAGTGATTCCTATTGACAGCTGCACTTACACAGCCCTCTGTGCTCTGCTCACTGGGGAAGCCGCAGGGACACCGGCTGCCATCCAGAGCCATGCTCGCTCTGCGGCTCGGTGCCCGGCCAGGCAGCAGGGAGGCTAAAATGCAGCTCACATGCCTTTGTGCATTTCACATGCTGTAAAAGCGTCTCCAAGAGCTTTTCCAGCTCTGCCACCTTTGAAATGAACTGTTTCATTTTTCAAGCATTGGAGGTATTATCCTTAAGAGTAAACACTGGAGAAACCACAGCAGATTGCCTGCCAATTGCCTGCCGCTATTGATTCTGGAAGGACTGCTGACTGAAGTGCTACACACCAACAGGGCAACAGCAATTTAATGTTCATTAGTGTTCAGAACAGTTTCTCAGTGAGAAGATTAAGAGGTCAGGAAATCCAGTGAATTTCTTTTCTTTGTTAGATTCAAGGTAAGAAAATGTATCCAACATTTCGTTTTTCAGATTCTTGAGGAGACCTGCCTACCATGGGAGATAAGACATCCCCTTCAAGAATCACAAATTATTTTAAAGAATGACTTAAAAATAAGATGTTGTGCTGCAAGGGTGAATCTTGATAATGCAACATTACAGCATCTCTCAGAGGAAACAAAAGAAAAGGTGCCGTACTGCTACAGCTCAGAAATTGCTTTATTATCTGACTCACACTTGGAGCAGAACAGTCTCCAGTCTTGGCATCTATCAAAAAGCATCAGAGGAACAGCACTGAGGTACAATTTTAAAATTACAATGGAAAGAGGCTATTATTTCTACTTTGTAGGAGTATTCTAGAAGGCAGTCTCTGCTACCTAGAGTAGCTATTTTCCCCTCAGTTCTCAATCCCTGTCTGTTTGGAACTCATTAGAGAGTAATTTCTTTTTGTCCAAATATTTTTGCCTTCCTAGAGTCAAAAAGAACAGGACTGAAAGAAATTCAGCAACTTTTTTTTTTTTCCTTTTGGTTTCCCTACTGATACATTTGCTAACACAGTAATTAAAAGCAAATTGCACTCCTCTAAAGCAACTGAAGTAATTATGGGCTATATCTAATATTGGTTGCCAAAACAACTAACAACTCTCAAACTGTCTCATAGAGCACTTTCTTCCCCATGGATCAGGCACAGCAATTTCTTTCCTTTTCCAAATAAAAATGCTCAAATACTATCCTCAAAACAGGACAGGTAACTAGGATTTTTTTTATCTAGTTCAACACTACAGATCAAACCTTCACTGATGGCAGAAGGTACAATGGCCCAGACCACAGGGACAAGCCAGAATAGCAAAGCAGCAGGAGAACAAAGCCTTGAACTCCATGGCAAACTGCCTTCTCACTATATTTAGCTTTGCTCCTTCCCTTCAAATTCCTGATCTCCAAGTATATCTTCTTTATAATCTCCATCCTCCCACACTATTTCCCCTGCTTAGTTTGTCAGCATCAACCAGATGGAATCTTCCTGAGCTTCCACACACTTTCCTTTTCCAAGGAAGCCACAATTCCTGTCAGATACCTTCTATAGCTACTAGGTAGGAGAGATGGACCTGTGGAGAAACGAGACATTTGTGAATATCAGAAGATGCAAGTTTGACCCAACACATCCACAAACTAAAGGAATAGAAACATCCTTTCCAGGACAATGAAGATCCTCCTCTTGTCTCTCATGCTCGTCACATTAAAAAGCTGCTTTTGTGTTTTCCTTAGTGACTTTTAACCTAAGCACTAAAGATCATGTCACTTGCTTCCTTACAGCAGGCACAAGGTGTTATCCAACTCATGCAATAAGCACGCACCAGAGAGAGAAGCTGTAAAGTACTTCTGTTGTTGTATTAGTGCTGGGAAAAGCACAGACTGAAAGACACCACTATAAAATTGTTTATAAATTGGTTTTCTGACTTTTTAAAACAAGACTTAATAGATATGCTATCCTAACTTCCTTTTCCACATTTTGAAAGAAGAAAATGTTACATTTGGACTGGTTCACAGTCAGTTTCAGCTTCCAGCTTGTGGTCATCTTTCATCTCACATCTGATAAAGCCACTTAATTGAAAGACGAATTGTAAGCTCACATCTAGCATCAGTGAAATGCATCTGAATAACAGACCAGGGATCTGAATGTGTCTGAATAACTCAGACACAGTTCTAAGCCTTTGCACATCCTACTTGCTAAGGAGTCACCTCTCAGGATGAAAGGGTTACGAGCACTGCGCAATGCACTCAGTTTTGGCTGCTCTCATTAAATGTCCTACAAGCCTCTTCACTTGGATGTCCAAGAGAGGACTTAAGTGTCTTACAGTTCTTGCTAAACAAAGCAACTGGACTTCAGGACCTCAGCTCTCTTTTCAAATCCCTGCTGCACACAGATGCTGCAGGACTGAAGTATTTCACAGTTCTCAGCTAAAAAATGATGGTATTTCTGATGCAACCACACATCTATTAGAAAGTAGCCCAAGAATAATGAGGAAAATGATTAAAAATTAAGGAAAAAAAAATTTTTTTTTTGCATTACTCTTCTTCTATTTTTTAAGTAGAAAAATTGCTGACAAGCATCTGCCTGTGTTTTGGGTTTCTTCTGTAAAAATGAGCTGTGGAGAATTATTCTGGTTTAGCTTTTCTCCAGCAATGCACTGCTTCAGCTTAAAGTGGAAAAAGTAAAGTTGTTTCTCTGGAATATTCCTGGAGTGACATGAAACTAAATCAAACAAACCACTGGGATTTTTATTTTATTATGGATTTGCTATGTTGGTATCGCTACTGTTATAACATTTGAGCCAGCCCTTGTCTCATTGAAGGTCAGAGAATTTTGCCACTGATTGCAAAAAAAAAAAAAGAAATGTTCTTGCTCTTCTGCATTGTCATTTTCTTGATCAATATCAACAATGTTCTTTTAGAAACAGCTTGATATCACTTGCAAGGCATAGAATTTGTGGTGCTTGGTTCACTACTTCATCTAGAAATAAGTTTTGCTATAACTAAGTTTTTAAAGTGGCTGTAGCATTAAAGCTTAGACCTTCAGAGAACTCTCTTGGCCTATAAAGCAGAGTTCTAACATTTCTATTACCATTACATTTAAGCTAAAACTGCAGATGACAGCCAAGAACACTCTCCAGTAATAAACAGAATCTAGGAAGAAGACTGTTCAAAAGAAAATCCTACATAACTAACACAGAATGAAAAAAAGGAAAAGTATTGTAAAAAAAACACAAAATATGAGATTCTTCAGATCTGTCTTCTTTCCCCATCTCCACTGCTGTCAATAACCTCCTTTATTACAGAACTTTCACCAAAAGAGTTTGCTCAAGCATAGATGCTACTGGGCAATTTGCTTTGATGTTCTTGTAGAACCATTTGTGCCTAAGGAACAAAATAATGACAGCAGCTCTCCTATTCAGATCAACATTTTACACACAGTAGCCAAATTTTCTAAAACTTACTGCACGTCCTATGTGTCAGATTTGGGATGTTTCATCTTAAATGCTAAAGCCTACTGCTTGTTGACCGTAAGCGCCAATGGCTACTTTCCATTTGTTATATTTCTCTATTATTCATCTGGCAAAAGGACATATGGTCATGCACACACAATGATTTAAAGTTTCTGCCAAAGGGGCAGAGATATATATGAGCCAGTATATGCAGTGGGTAATTCTAAGACATGGGACTCTGCTGTCAGTTGCAAGCTTTCCATGTTCATAAGGATTTCATTTATTTTACATCTTATGTCCTAAGTGTGCATTATTCATTGTTTCAAGATCCATCTACCCTCTTCAGGAAAATTTAGTGCAATTCTTCAATTTATTTGGCTCCAGAGTCAAATTTATGTTACCTGTTTTGCCAGACAGCAAAAGCAGAGTCTCATACAAGCATTTAAATCAATCAGATCATAAGATCTAGCATGGGGAGTTGCTCATTAAAAAAAATTTATTATCTAAATACAAAAATACTTATCTGCAGAAATAAATCTGTTTCTGCAGCACATATATCAGCGAAGACAGGCAGATCAGGTAGCAATGGTATCAAGTGAGTAAATGTGTTTAATTAATATTTGTACTTTCTTCTGAAGAAAAAAAGAAACAAAAAGAAAATAACAACACAACAAATTCCTCTTAATGTTCACTGTTATTTTTTGTCTGTTTTCTCCTCCCCTACTGTTACTGCAGTCCTCAGAGATATGAAGCATCTGTAAAAACCCATAATTACGTCCTACCCAATTGTTTTTTTCAACCCCCACATTTTAAAAGCCTTTAGAGATAAATTAAGAGACTGCTGTGACTCAGGAGTCTGAGAATCCCACAGCTCCCGCCTATGACCTTAGTGCTCATTGAAACTCCCTGAATGCACCCTGCTAAAAATTTACCCTATTGTTTCCAGACCACTTTAAATCCCGACATCAGCAGTAGAAGGACAGACATTCCTCTGCCTCAGCATCACCCTCGCTTGGGTCTGCGGGGGAGCAGGGAAGAGCAGTAGGGCAGGTAAGGGTAAGTACACAGCAATGAGAACTGCCGCAGGTAGCTTGGAGGACAGCTGCTCAACAGGGCTTTGGAACTTGCACTCAGCCCAGACTCTTTCTGACTCTCCAGATTGCACTCCTTCTCCACATTCCAGTGCACAAGAGATGAAAGTCATCCCAGTGCAGAGTTAGTAACACTCCTGAAATATTATTAAGGGACTTTGAGCAGCTAGCACGCTCAGCAGGCTCTCTGCAGAGACTAATTTCGACTGTCTTTAGTGTAAATGATTGCAAAACAGCAGAATGTGGCAGTGCCTCACGAATCACTGGGAGGAACAGCTTTGAATCTTCACCCTGGCTTTCCACCACACAAATCCTCAAAGGCTTTTGAAAGTTTTGCTGCTTTTGCTCACCAGCATAGCCTTGCTCTGATAGCAGTACTGAAAGGGAGTAACATCACCTGCAAGCAGTCCCCTAGAGCATGTGTATGTCCCTTGTTTTCAAATCTAGTCTCGCCTACGTATGATTTTCCCTTTAAGCATGATACACCCTCTAGACCACATTTGAGGGTGTCTTACTAACACCTAGTGATTAGAATGACTGTGTGTCTGTGTGTTTTGGATGATCTCAGCAAGACTGAGTATTTGATGTAATGCAAACATCCCAAACCTGTGCACATCACAGTTGTTCTGAGTCTAAACAACAACAGACCTAACATCTAGAAGCAACCAGCAGAAATTTAGCTCACCTTGTTAAAGCCTATTCTCAAGCCATTCTTAACTTTACAAAGTAGACAAGGACAATGACCACAGTCCTAAGCACTATGTGCATAAAGCTACACACGCGAATATCTACTGGCAGTAGTATCATCTTTTACTTTACCCCTCACATAGCAATAAAAGACTCTACAGCAGAGATAAGCTTGAGCTGTAAGAAGTGCAGTGAAAAGCTAATAGGACCATTAGAAGAAACCTCCAAAAGAACTTGGCATACACACCAGCAAAATGAAGACTGGGCAGAGATACAAGAGCTTGATGAATAAGGCATGAATAAACATCAGCAATTATGCATCTAATAAAGCAGCAAGGCTGTAATGGCCCAAGAACAAAAGGATATAAAACAAGCCTGACTACATCAGACTGTAAGTTAAGAGAAGGTTTCAAACTCTCTCAGTGGTGTAATTCTGAAAGAGCTTTTAAAAAGAAAAGTGCAAGCAGTACACAATGCCCAACAAGAGCTGGGACTAAGAAATGCATCACTACCTGTGGAAGTTATTCACTGCAGTCTGCTCCATGTAATAGACTAAACATCCCCAACGGAATACTAGACAGCTATTTGCACTGCCAAGCACTGTTGATGGTCAAGGCCAGGCTGAATGTGGCTCTGAGCAGTCTGGTCTAGTGGTTGGCGACCCTGCCCATGGCAAGGGGGTTGAAACTGGATGATCTTTGAGGTCCTTTTCAACCCAGGCCATTCTATGATTCTATGACAGGAGTGATAACAGCATACTGTTATGACTTCAGGATTGAGAGCATCAAGATCCAAAGGTGGAAGATTTACTAAAAGTATCAGGCGTCTGACATGGAAATGCAGGTGAAGCAAAGGTGCAGAAGTGAATTCATTCATCAACACTTGTTGAACATTTATAGAGACCAAACAGTGGATGTGAGTATAGTGAGGTGGTAGGTGGTGCGTTTCAGCAGTGGTGACAGTGATAATGTGTTACCTCCACTGGCATGGCCCACAGGCTCTTGTTTATCACTGGCAAAAATGCACAGCTAATGGTGGTGACTATGTTGAAAAACAGTGCTTTGTAGCTGAACATTTTCTCTATCAAATAGCATTATCGTGCTCTTTGTATATGTTGTAGCTTTCAGGAAAATAAATATGAGGTATTACTTTCAGAGTTACTTACATAGTTTACAACCCTTTTCCATTTTGAATTTACTTAAGCTGCATAATTAGCACTGAATCTGTCAACATATGCACCAGCCAATTGATTTAGTTTCAAAACATAATTACCTTTCTTATGTTGTTGAGGAAAGAAAACAAGCAATACATTTGTTATGGTACTTAATTAAAATACATCTGTGAAGGTACACTGTTATAGATATTGGACTCAATCCAGTCTTGGCATAAACTAGGTGTCCACTAGGGCTGGATTTGGCCAACAACATTAATATTTTAATCATAATTTGTTTAACCTAACCTATATCACTGAACATGGTAACAACACAACTGAATGAATCACTGATATTTGGTCATCATGTGGGTCTAACAGCAATGGTATATTGCAGAAGAAAATAGTTTGTCTCCTAACAATCTCTTAGATCACTTTAACAAAAATCATGCAAGGCAATGAACAACACAAACTTTTTAATATACAGATAGACAAAGAGGTTTTCAATGTGAAGTTATCCATTTTTGAGATGCCTACCTATGGATAAGAAACAGAGCATTCCTTCCAGATTTATATTATTGTAACTGAGCACAAAATATGGACAGTAAAATAAGCCAACTGGGTATCATAAATAATTGGGTAAATGCATAAGGTGAAGATGTATTTGACAACAAAAAACTGAATGAAGTGCATATGGAAGAGGCAAACTGAAAAGGAGTGGAAAACAGAAAACTCACAATATTAGGAATATATTAGAAAGAATGAAGAGAAGACCAACAAAACTGACTGACATGTGAAATACACTGAAAGAGTAAGTAAGGCCCAGAAATCATAAAGGGGTACTAGGACCTAGAGAAAGTAGCCATCTAAAGAGAGGTTTTCCTGGCAATAGTTCAGCAGAACATAACTTGGCAAGCATTGCAGGAGAAGAAGAAAGGCTGAACAGCCCATGAGCAGAGGGAGAAGACACTGGCTCCCCCATTTGTATGGCATTCAGATTTCTCTGTGGGTAAACAACAGCCACAAGTTAGGAGAGGCTCCTTCTTGTGCCCACAAATTCAAAGTGCTGTACCATACCTCAGAAGTGAGGTTTCCAGGATGCTAGTCACACATCTCACTCCAAACTTGCACCAGTGATTAAAGCAGTGAGGCAGAAACAATGTCATTCACTCACTTAAGACGCAGGAGCTCATATGTTGGAGGAGCTAAGATAAGGTCCCTAGCTGGCTTGGTGTCTGACCCTCTCATGTAATCACCTTTGTCTTGGAATGGACAACAATGGAGAAGATCTGCGCAACAAACTCATCCAAGTGAGTCTGAGTTTGTTAAGCCTGGAGGTGACACACACACTGCTTTCATGCTTGCTTGAGAGAGAACAAATTCTGGTCCCCTGTGGTTACAGCAACACCCAGGTCAAAGAGGAGATTAGATAGCACAGCCTGTTCCTTCATGATTTATAGACAAAGCACTTTGTGCTGGTGCAGGGAGGAGGCATCTCTGCACCACACATTGTGATGCACCAGCACGAGCTAGAGTAGAGATTGGCAAGGGGAAAGCAGAAAGCTATTATTTCTGAGATTGTACTGTTCTGGGACTACAGCTACTCTGCAAATTGAATTCATATTGGTAATATGTAGTAAGAAAACTATTTTTCAGAAAGAGAAAACTTCCAGTCTGTTCCCAGCTGTGTTGAGAACAGTACCATATTTCAGAACAAACAGTATTAATTTTCCTTCTCCCAATTTAGATTAAAATAGGATTTAAATTTTATGACCAGAACAAATACCATTAATAATTCTGGCTTATTCCTCGACACAATACATAATAAAAATGTAATATCTGTTTTTTGTGTTTTCATTCAGTCTGTAACACAGACACATTTGGGAACTGGAGTCAAAACATCTTTTCATAGTGATCAAATAAAGCAATGCAGATATTACATGAATGGCAAGGAAGAGGAGGAAAAAAAAGAAAAGAAAAAAAAAAGCTTATTTAACACTTGCCTTTCTTGTAAGGGTACCATTTCCAAGGGTTGACTTAGAGGAAAAACTTCCTCTTGTCCTGGGAGACTGTGAAGACCATTGTAGGAAACAAGTATAAAGGAAATACACAAAGAGAAGAAATTAAGGTCTCATCCTTGTCTGTTCCTTGCATAATAAGGTGATCGGCATGATGAGAACATGACAGCAATTGTGGTTCCCAAGAGAGAAAGAGAGGGAGGAAGTAATGACTCTGTATGCTTTTATTACAGGTAAAATTTGCTGTAACAATTGTCTGCTTAACGCTTGTCCCTTTGCCACCAAATATAGAAGCCCAATCCAGTTAAATTCCACAGAGATTCACAGCATCACAGAACTGTAGGGGCAGAAGGGACCTCCAGAGATCATTGAGTCCACCCTCCTGCTAAGGCCTGTTCCCTACAGTAGGTCATGCAGGTAAGGATCAGTTGTGAGTTCAGCAAGCCAAATGCAAGCAGAGACAAATGAGGCTCACTAAATTAATGGAGAGACTTCACCAACAAAGAGACAAGCTTACAAAATTCCAAAGATTCATCTTATTTTCGTAGATAAATACATATCTTTTGTAAAGAATTCATATATTATCAGAATCAAGCTTACTGAGTTTGCCAGACTTTTAACTGAAGTTGTGAAGTTACACTGTGTCTAAGACTTGATGTCCCAACTGAATCTATGACAGTGGGGATCTGTACTGGCAACAGAACCCCACAGAAGAGAGAATCTGTTCTCTATGCGTGGCGGTATTTGCACATTTGTGGAGAATAACAATTGCTTTTACCAGCAAACTCATTTGTTTGCAAGTGGAAATTCCTATTACTTGTATGACAACAAGGAATCTCCAAAGAGTCAAAAAAAAAAAAACAAAAAAAAACCCAACCCCAACCATTATTGAGAATCATTATGTCTACCTAGAGTGAGATACTGAGAAATATTACTGCTCTACTTAGGGTTCATCAGTATTATGGGATTTTAAAAGATCAGAACAACTTGAGTTGATCAAGAAAGGTTATTCTTTTGAGAATAAGATTCTTGCTAGCTCAGAAGGGAGAAATAGAACTGGACCAAAAAAAAAAAAAACCCACAAAAGAAAACCACTGGTCCAGCCAATAAAAACTTTTCTTAATCATCACTTTCAATTATTTTACTTTAATTGAAAAGGTTTAAATGTTTTGGCTTTTTTTTTTTTTTTTTAAACACATATTTAAACATAGATGAAAAGTTTCAAGTTGAAAAATTTGAAAAAATAACTTACATTTAAACTATAGCATTATATACACTGATAGTTAAAAAAGAAATGAGTGGGACATACGTCAAAAAACAGTCGTTTGCCAAAACAAGATTAATTTTTGATAACAGAAAATAAATCATTTAAATTAAACTAAAATATTCAGTTCTAATAAAAAATTTGACTGGTATGTATCCAGGTCAGTCAAATTAAGAAGCTTTGTAAAAACAAAATAAAATTCCTGTTTTCTAAAATAAATATCTTCCAAAACTGCATTCATATTTCACATTTGATATATACTTTATAATTATCACTTAACTTTTATCAAAAACTGAACTCTTTAAAAATTCTAATTGTCCTTATAACAGTAAAAGCGTAGGGATAATTTCTCAGCTGAAATTTAATTTGGAATACAAACTAAAAACCAAATTTTCAGAAATAAAATCAGTGGAAATTATGAAATCTGTATGAAAGGCAGTTTAATTACTACTGTAGCCAACATTCTTTCTCTTAAGTTTGCTTGCGTTGAATTTCCATTTGAGAATCATAGAATGGTTTGGATTAGAAGCAACTTTTAAGATCATCTCATTCCAACCCCCCTGCTACAGCAGGGACATCTCCCATAGACCAGGTTGCTCAATGCGCCATCCAAAAGAACTGACTGGATTATATTTCATTATAATACAATCTTTACAATTTCTTCTTGATGCTCAATAAAGTATTTATGATGGAGTAGATTAGATGAGAGTCTTAAAATTAATAAGCATATTAAAAGGTTGAAAATGGTTACATGTACACTGTTTTTGTTTTCTTTTTTGGCCAGGTAAAGGACTTAGCAAAACAAGAACTTGGATATTAGGAAATGATTCTTTACCAGAGGGTGGTCAGGCACTGGAACAGTCTCCCAAGGGTGGGTTGTCACAGCCCCAGGCTGCTGGAGGTCAAGGAGCATTGAACAATGCTCTTAGAATAGGCTCTGAGTTTTGGGAGGTCCTGTGCGGAACCTGAAGTTGGACATAATGATCCTTGTGCACCCCTTCCAACTGAAGATATCTGTGATTCCAAGTAAATAAATTTAATATAATTGCAACATAATTGCAACATTCATTCATTGCAACATTCCTTTGTTAAGCCATAGCCTTGTTAACTAGGATTTCAGAGTAACACTAAGCCTGTAACTGCGGAAGTGACATGGCACTGGAAAGCTGCAAAATGTCTTGTATAGCTGTCGTGTTTGGGTGCCTGAGTTTTCACACCACAAAACAACGTGACGTGTTTAACAAGCTGTGGGAGGACATTGTAAATGTAATGGAAAGTCACAGACGGAGCTGTACCAGAACAGACAGGTCACATCCCCGCACCAAATATGAATACACAACCCATGCTTCCCCAGCAGAAGACACGCTGCTATGGCACTTCTACCCTAAGGTTCAGGGAGGTTGCTGCATGCAGAGCTGCTTCCTCCACTCAGGCGTGAGGATCAGTTGTCACAGAGTGCTTTACAGCAGCAGCTGGCTTTTAACAATAGCAGGACAGCAGGCTAAGTTCCTCTCTGGAGTAATTCCATTGCCCAGTATCATTCTTCCTTTTATTGTAAACAAAATTGGACGTGTCACCGTGATTTCCAGGCAACACTGCTGCAAATTCACGTGGAGACCAGAAATAGATAAGATGAAAAGAAAAATAAGCAACAAATATAGATATAATTGACATGATCATCCCTAAATAAATCCAAGTCGGTGGAACAGAAAAATTATGGTGCCAAGGAAAGGATGAACAGCGTCAGTCAATTTTATTTCCCTTTGTTCAGGGAAAGAATGCTAAATACTTCTGGGTACTCAAAGAACTTGTTTTTAAAGAGAAACAGCTAAGGTGGCCAAGTAAAGAATTTATCACTGGTCTTCCTCTCAGTGCAACTGGGAGCCACAAATTAAGTGCTAACACAGTAATTCACATTACCTCAGCCACCAGCAAGCCTGAAACACCACATTTACCAGGATCACCCTGCTATTGCACAACAGGTAAAATATAGCATCTTAGTTAAAGACACAACCAACACTGAAGCTCCTGGTAAAAATGGGAATAAAAACTTGCCTTTCGCAGCAGTGCCTTGTCAAGTCCTGAGCAATTGGAGATGCCACCGGAAGCACAACAGAGTGTTTTGCCTATTCCCACATAAGTAAAATGGAGTAAATAAGTGAATGAGCAGCTTTTCCTTCAGAACACTGTGGGATAAATGTGCCAGGACACAGGAATGTACGAGTCACTAACACTCTCCCAGAGTTGCTTTTCTAGACACAAGAATGGATTTCAAATCTCAGACTGTCCAGTTCCAAAACACAATCTCAAACGCAGAAATATGAAAAAACCCATAGAATCAGTCCCCACTAAGAAAGAGAAAAAAAAAATTGTAGTGCAGAGAGATCGAATTCTCATGATCTGTCCAAGTCATCAGAAAGAGCACTTACGTTTGGTGGATTTGTTCACAAGTATAGTCCAGGGGATATTATTTTACATTAACATGATGGGAGTACAAATGCCCCAGGACTTAAGGAACTCTGTGGGGTATGCATTAACCACAATGGAATATTATAAGAGTTATTCCGCAGCTATGACAAGCTCTTAGAATGGCCACTGAGAGTCTTCAGTAGTCATACACAAATGTCCTTATATTCATGACTTTGTCCCACCACTCCTTATGAAAATGTTTGAAAATGCCTCACAAATTAGCACCACAATGATTTAACGAAGCAGACTCAGAACATGCTATGCTACTTACCAAGAAAATGCCCTGCAAACAGGTGCAATGAAAATTATAAAATGAGAGATAAAATAGTCATACAAAACTCAAAGAAATACTCACTTATGCTCACTGAAATATTCATTTTGATGTTTTTTCAGAATGTTTTCAAATCAAAATGAGCTATAAGTTATCACTAGACCTCTAAAATGCTTTGTGCCACATCAACCTCTTCAATAAAAACATCTGTTAAGTTTCTACATGTCAACAAACCCACAATTTTTGAATAATTTTGCTTTCATAAAACCCAAATTAAGATGTTCCAACTGAGCTTTTCCAACCAGTTGTTTTCTAGGAGATGTTTCAAACTGTAGTAAAGAAAACGTGAACAAGCAGAGCACTCACAATGGAATCTGTACAGGGACTGTAGGCATGCTAAAATTACTCAATGCAGAAGCCAATACCTGCTACAGATCACTAAATGCCTCTGTCTGACAAAAAAAAAAAAAAAATCGTTTTAGTACCCTGTTGCATTCACACTTCACTGCAGTATAATCAAGCAGAAAAGCCATGACAGCCTTAATCAGATAATTGCAGGAAAGCCAGATACTGTCCCGCTTAGGGGAAATTCTGTTAGGAATACTTCTTGAATAAAGGAAGAGACTTGGGAGAAGTTATTCATGTAGAAAAGAACAGGGTTCATAGCTCAGTACAAACCCCTCTCCAAAAACAAACATATTTTGGTCTGCTTATACTGAAGAGCCTGTACCCTGAACAGACTACAGCAAGGACTGCACTAAGTGCCAGCCATCAGCTGTCAGTGTCACAGCCAGCCACATCAGTTTGGGAAGTGTCTTGCACAGTAAAAGGCCTGGCTTCAATGCAGTGCTGCAGTACAAATGTTATATACTAGTCTTCATTCTTCTAGCAATATAATTTTTCCCAAAGGCTTTTCACAACTAGCCATGAGTGTGTATAAGCCTTTGCACCTCTGTGATTCTGAACGCATTTTAGCGACAGAAGTAGCACAGGCAAGATGCAGTTGTGCTGGTATTACCTTTGGGCTAGACCCATCTGCACTCTCAACTGTGAACACAGCCCTTCCATTCTGTGTGTAGCTTTCCAGAGCCCTGTGAGGCATGGCATTAGTAATGCCATGATAAACTTTCAAGCAGCTGAACCTTCAATGCTCCAGCATCAGCAAAGCAGGATGTTCAGAGAACACAATTGTTTCCTCCTGATCATGGAGAAAATGGGCAAGCCCATGCTCCAAAATATTTCACAGTCATAACCAATGGGTTGGTATATTTGCACAATGTACTTCCCCTGTTTTGTTCACTCAAAATTTTCAGTTCACTTTGCTTAAGAAAGAAAACAATACAAATTCTAGAGCACTAGCAAAAGGGCTTCAGCCTGGCAAGTACATGACAGGAAACGTAACCTTGTACTAGTGTTGCTCAGTTGCTCACTGTGGCAAACCACAGCGTCCTCTGCTTGTGCCAGCGCCCAACAGTGTCCTCTGATATCTGTTTGTGCTCTTATATTCAACTATGTATTTTGTCATCTTCACTTTCAGTTATAAGCAGTTAGAGTCATACTAATAATCATAAAGGTTACTATCCCATGCTCTGCGTTCCTTTCTAGCAGTCACATGTATATTCATAAAAATTCAACTGTTTGCCTCCCTAGTTCAACTCAAGTATATTTTTTAAGTTTCTGATGAAACAACACATCACACAACAATTGAGAAGGGAAGATAAATGCCCAACATTGGTCCATTTTTCTGCCATTTTAGAACTGCGAGGAGACCCAGCAGAAATTTGATAAATTGCCTCTCTTACCAACTGCTTATGGGCAGAAACCAACATATTAGTTGAGCACTCCTTTGGGTGAAGAGCCTCTTGTATTTAGAGCAGGTATCTCAAATGCTAGTGATTTCACTCCAATGTGTGAATAAAAATAAACCATTCCTACGGGAAGAGGGTTACCAGAGGCTGAAGACAAATTTATTTGCACAGGAAAGAGTGGGCATAAAGCTGTGCTTTCTGTCTCAGAGGAGTACAGCTTCTTTAGCAAGCTGAACATATTTGCTAGGGCAACTGGAGTGCAGGAGCAACAGAGAATGAGGTGAGGATAGCAGAGGTTTCAAAGGACAGCTCTGCAGCGTTGGCTGCATTCAGGAAGAAAACGGAGCAAGCAATGGAGTGGGAAGCAGTTCTCAATGTAGAAGAGACACAGCAAGTGCAGGACAGCCAGGGGATCAGGCCCAGCCAGCAGGGTTTGTGAAAGGCAGGTCCTGCCTGAGCAGTCTCATCACCTTCTATAATCAGGTGACTTACCTGGCGGACAAGAGAAAGGCTGTTGACATAGTCTACCTAGACTTCAGCAAATCCTTTGACACTGTCTCATACACTATTCTCCTGAAGAAGCTGGAAGCCTGTGGCTTGGACAAGTACACTGTTAGCTGGGTAGAGAACTGGCTAGACAGCCAGACCCAGAGTGGTGCTGAATGAGTTAAATCGAGCTGGAGACCAGTCAGAAGTGGTGTTCCCCAGGGCTCAGTATTGGGTCCAGGCCTGGTTAATATTGTTACTGATGATCTGGATGAGGGAATTGAGTGCATCCTCACTAAGTTTGCAAAGGACATCAAGTTGGAGGGTGGCGTGCATTTGCCAGAAGGCAGGAAGGCCATATCAAAGGAGTTGGATAGACTGGATTAATGGGATGAGGCCAATTGGACAAACTTCAACAAGACCAAGCATCAGGTCCTGCTGCACAGGGAGGTGGTGGAGTCTTTGTTCCTGGAAGTGTTCAAGAAATGTGTAGATGTGGTACATAAGGACATAGTTTAACAAGCAATATTTGTGGGCAGACAGTTGGACTAGATGATCTTAGAGATCTTTTTCATCTTAAATGGCTCTATGATTCTACAATCACATAAGGCCGCTTCTCTCTTCCCAGTACACCAAAAGAGTCACGACCACTCTGCAGAGGTAGCAGTGAGAAGATCACCTGCCTCCAGAGCTAGATGCAGGAGCGTGAACATCTTACCTGCTTTAGAAAAGAAACAAAGAGAGGAAGCAGCAAATCTATCAGGATTTAAGGATCTTGTTGCAGGATGACACTCTGCTGGCATCCAGAAGCTTGCCAGAATTGTTAGCAAAATTGCATCTTTACCATAGAATGATGAAGAGAAGGTAAAGGAGTCCTAGCAAGCAACTTTCTTGCCTTTGTAGAGGAGGAGATGTGGTCAGGGCTCAATAGCTAGTAGCAATCTTTAAACAATTGTCAGCTACCCCTGTTGTCTCCTGGATTTGTAGTTGCAGCTGTTATAACCAACAGTGCCATTTATCTCAGAGGCCCTGGCCAGGAACCCATCTGTTTTGTTGCCTTTTTGTCTGCAATTTTTTTTCTCCCAGATTTTTCCTACCCATTCCTCTGGCACAGGCTCGTGCAACTTCCTCCTCTCCATGAGGAGAGCAGTTTTGGCAGCATCCAATCCTCAGGCAGGGACAGATTGGCTGCAGTCACTTGTCCTCCACAGCCTCCCATTTTAGTTCTGAAACCAAGCTATTGCTTCACCTGTTGTGGTGGTTTTCCCCATGGCTCTTCTCCAGTGCATAACAGAATGAATTTGGAAGGTTTTTGATTTTGCTTTCTTTCCATCCAGGCAGTTCATGCCTCTGAATTCATTATCCCATACTAAAGAATCACTGCCCCAAATCCACTGTAGGTTTCCATAATCCCTTCCCTAGAGGCACCGAATAGTTTCCATGCAGGATAAAGAAAGGAGTCTGATCTCACATGGCTGTAACAAAGGTTTCAGATAAGGTATTACCTCATGATTTCCAGGTGGAGGAAAGCATGCAGGGCCCTGAATGGGATAGCCAGGATATCCATTAAATGCCAACATTAAATCCCTCATTCAGAAATCAGGTTAGCTGTAGGTAACAGAGATTTAATGGCCACTGTGGCATAAGAGTAATCACACTGATCCACAGAGCTGAGCAGGCATGATTTTAATGCTGAGCCATGTCACACTTGACTTCCAGCACAAAATTCTTCGTGCAAAGAAGTAGGTAAATCCAGAGCAGCTTAGTAGTGTGTGAATGGAGCTTTTGCTCTGACCTGCCACATCTGTTGAAAGGTGGCCAAAATAACCTGAGCTGCAAAACATCTGTCCTCGTTACCTACTAAAGCTCAATTTCATAACAGTGATTTTAAGGTCATAAAATCAAACTTAATTAAATCATCTGAAATTCAGTCCTCAAAAATCAAGTATTCATGTGCAACCATCCATCATAAAAATCTCACAGTCTGGAGCTTGAGGACTCCAGTTTTAGTTTCACAATTATTAAGTAAACTCTGGCTAACCCAAATTATCAGGCATGTGTTAGGATAAAAGACATGATGAAAGAATTTAGACCCTAACAGAGTAATAACTAAAGATGCTAAGAGGTATCAGCTTTCATTTGTCAGTGATCAAGCTAACGGGAAAAAAACCTCAGGACAGAATGTGGACATTAGTTTTAGAAAAGCTAAATTGCCAATTCCTTCTAGTTAATTTAGATTATCATAGAATCATTTGAGCTGGAAGGGTCCTTTCAAGGTCATTTATTCCAACCCCCTCCGCAATGAACAGGGACACCTACAGCTAGACCTATCTGCTCAGAACCCCATCCAACCTGACCTTGAATGTGTCCAAGGATGGAGTATTCACAACCTCTCTAGGCAACCTGTTCCACTGCCTCACTATTATATTGTAAAAAACTTTTTCTAAATCTCTAAAGTCTAAATCTTTTAGTTTGAAACTAAGAGGTCTATCGACCAAAATGGATCTTGAAGGAATAGATTTAAGAAGAAAGACCAACATGCATTTTGGAAATAACATTCCAAAAGTATATAAGACTCAGAGATACACAAAGTAAGGAAATCTTCCAACTGTAACCCTCAAGCCTAGTGTAACAAACCACAGAGTAATATAATCCACTCATAGAACGTGAGTTTCTTTGACAAAAATACAGATTTTTCAAATGACTCATTTTGAAGGCAAAATTTATAGAACAGTTTACGGATTCACTCTTTTCATCCCTCCATAGAGAAAGGCAAACTTCTCCTATGCAGAAAGAACTTCATTTCTTTTCTGAGATAGCCTCTGAACTAGGGAGATACAAACATGTAGGTTTTTATGCACTTCACAGGTGTTTAAGTTACTAAAAGGACTTATTGCCAAGTGACAATGATTATGGACTTTTGCCTTTACGTTCACCAGCCCACGCTGCATCCCCACAGGTAGTCAGGTCATCTGCAAGCACTGCTTTCATTGGCAAGGCTTGCATTTCATTCCTGCATCAGAAAAACAGCTTTATGGAGTTTGCAGCTGATGAGCAAACAGTCCACTCCCACCTCAAACTGCGCAAAACTACACAAAGCATTTTCTCCAGCAAGCTTGTATTTCAAGAAAATAAAACTGATGGCAGTTTTTATTCCCTTTCCTGTATGGTCCCATCTCAATGAAAATCTGTACAGTGTGAATGAACAGATCCAAGTTTTCTTGCTCAGCGGCTGCTCTCAGCCACAGTCAAGAACAAGCATCCAGGCATCAGTGACAGGCATGACCCTGCTTGCTTCATGCTCCACACACTTGTGTTTTCTACATCTTATGGACCTCATATGTTTAAAACAGCGCCAAGACCTGCATCTCTGCCTTTGTTCAGTCCCATGAATTTCTTATGGCAGCTTAGGCACACAAAACAAGGTAGCAGTGCTGAGAGACCTTCCTCCATACCCATAAAATGGCAGACTAACTCACATCTTCACTTATGGATACTGAGTTATATTACCAGCCCAAGTGCCTTGTATTAGTGGCAACTGCAAGTGAACACTCACCTCTGTGCTCGCAACATAGGCTTCTTGTGCAGGGCTGGGGCGGCATTATCTTTCTGGATGGCTCATTTCCACCTACCCTGTGACAGAAATAAGTTAGCACAGAGTCAGCTGAGAAAGTCCCTGGGGATCTCTGCCAATACAGAGACCATAACATAAGAAAGTTTTTTTTTTCCTACGTGAAGAATCTGATCTATCTTTCTAATGTAAGGGCTGCTCCAAAATGCCTCCTATTGGCTCATGACATCAGACACAGATGTTGGTGGAACGGCAGTAGAGGTTGCACCTTCCCAACAACATTCCATTAAATTCTGTTGCCATAAGACAGATGGCAGTAGAGGGGCATTCTGACATGGAAGCGCATGTGAAGCAAGGGGTATAATTAAATTCCTCCATGCAGAAAAAATGGTACCCACTGACATTCATCTACACTTGCTGAACATTTATGAAGACCAAACAGTGGATATTAGCACAGGGAGGCGGTGAGTGATGTGTTTCAACAGTGGTGACAGCAATGTGAAAGACAATTCACATTCTGAGTGAATGTGAATTGCACAGCTGTCACACCACAAAATGAAGAGCATCTTGGTCAGCTCATCCATGCAAACTGGCTAATGGTAGTGACTATGTTGTGAAGTAGTGTTGTCATAGCTGAGAATTTTCTCTATCAAATAGTGTTATTGTGCTCTGTTGTAGTTTCCATGGAAATAAATAGGAGGCATTGCTTTCAGAACAACCTATATACTATAAAATGTCTGCACCTTTTACCATGATTGCTTTTATTGACTCAGATATTTTTAAAATAAAATGAATAATTAGATAAAAGCAGTTTGCTACCAGGAACTGAGCAATAATTTATAAGCATTCACCAAAACTTGAACTGATTCTGACACTTCTCTTAGCTATGTACAGAAGAGAAAGAAACTCATATCAAATGTGCTCTGAAGTCTATTTATAAGGGCAAGATGAGAGACAGAGAATCTAAAACACAAATAGTTTTGGGAAAAAAAAAATAGGAATAAAACTATTTCTACTACCTTATGTACTGCAGCATTTTACCAATAGCAAATTCAATACATGTTTTTGCTTGTACTAAAGAAGCTTAACATACATTTCCTGAAAACTAAACAGTATCAAACTGTGAGAGCTTCACTCATGTTTCAATGATATATATTTAGTATATTTAGCTACGGACTTAAAAGCATACTTTTCCAGAAGAAGGAGAAATGATAAGGGCAATAATGATTCAGACAGTTATCTCAATTGCAAACAATTGATTTTTATATTTGACATTTTCTGATGCATTTTTGCTGTTAGTCAATAATATTATTAAGTCATTGAATCTCCCAAAGACTTGAGTGTTAGTTAAGAACTGTAAGTGACTGCTTAGATGTAAACAGCAGCTAAGTCACACTGCCAATCAGACAGGTCTTTCTGTCATCACTGATAATAGGTTAGAATAGGTTAGCAAGTAGGACAGAACAGTTACCCAATAAATTTAGCCTTAAACAGAAATTATCTACTCCTAATAGCTAAACTAAAGTTTTTTATAATCCCTCATAGTATGGTTTTATAGCATAGCAATTCTCTAGCTCTCCTTGCTCATGACTGCAAGTATAAGTCTTGTCTGACTACAAATTTTATGTTTTATAACACATAATACAGTATGCTGTATATGTGTGCGCATAACACATCTCAGAAAGATCATCATTTATTAAGAAAATCATAACCAGTTTATAAGTTTTTAATATGCTAATAATTTGACAATCCCATAAAATTCATAATTTATAAAAACATTATCTAAATTACAAAAAAAAAAAATTTATTATAATAAACTTAGAAGTAATTTGTGTATTTAAAATTCATATTAAAAAGAACTTGTTGCTTCCAGAAGGATTCAGTATAACTTCTGTTTTAGATCCCAACTACTAAAAAAAAACAAAAACAAAAACCAAACACCACCACCATCAACAACAAAAAAACAACAGAGAATCAAAGAGTCATAGGGTGGCTTAGGTTGGAAGGGATCTTAAAGACCATCTAGTTCTAACCCCCTGTTATGGGCAGTGTTGCTGTGCACCAGATCAGGCTGCTCAGGAACCCATCAAGCCCAGCCTTGAACACCTCCAGGGATGGGGCATCCACAGCTTCTCTGGGCAGCTTGTGCCAGCACCTCACTGCCCTCTGAGTAAAAATTTTCTTCCTAACAGCTAAACTAAATTTCACCTCTTTTAGTTTAAAGCCTTTTTTAGTTTGAAGTATAAACTCCTATTCATAAGCTTCCTTCATGTACTGGAAAGCTGCAACAAGGTCTCTCTGTAGCCTTTTCTCCAAGCTGATCAAGCCCAACTCCCTCACCCTTTCTTCAAGGAGAGGTGCTTCAGCCCTCTGATCATCTACACAGCCCTCCTCCAGACCCTCCAACAGCTCCACATCACTTCTTAGCCTTTCATCTAAGATCAATTAAATTAACCTGCTCCCAAAGAGGTTTATGTCCCACCCTCTAAGCACGGTCATACTTTATCAGGACATAGTCTTCTTTACTCCCATTTTCTACATTAATTCTTTATTGATCACTTGACTTGATTTGTTTTTATGGACTGATCACAGGTGGGAAATAGCAACATCTTCTTTCAATGGCAAACAGCAGCCCATTTTGGCTTTACAGGAGGTCTGTAAATCCACCATATTACACATTATAACTGAGAGAATATATCTTGATTAAGCTATATACATTTTTGTCTTTCTTCTGCATCAGTTTGAGGTTAGGCAGTCTCTCCTACAGAGTCTGCCTCACAGAGCATCTATTTACCGGAAAAGATGATGCCAGATCACCCATTTTGCTGCTAATCTTCTGTCTCTATGCTTTTTCTTACCTCTGCTACTTTCTCCAGCCATTTGGTGTGTAGTTTCTGTTTTCCAACCTTTCAGGGTAGGCTGTTGTTCTATCTAGGTAAAATACTGCTTTGCACATCCAGCACTAGCACACACTTCAGAGAAAAGCCCTTCTGGGAGCAGTGGTTAAATTCAAGTCTTCTCTGTTTCCACGTTAACATAATCTCCACATTCTTAGACATTTTTTATTCTCTATACTACTTAGCTAATCTAGATCTTAAACATGCAAGACCACGGAATTTAAAGCAATTTACATGCATCAATAGAAACAGACTTATAAAATTGCTTATCTCTAACATACTGATCTGAAATTATCAGTGTTACATAGCCATAATTTTCAGGATGTATGCGGTTGATCAAATGAATGATAAAAACCATTCTGGAAATCTTCACTGAAGTATGGAGAAAAGTCATAGAATAATTAAGGTTGGAAAGACCTCATCCAGTCCAACTGTTTACCTGCCACCAATACTGCCCACTAAACTATGTCCTTACGTACCACATCTACACATTTCTTGAACACCTCCAGGAACAATGACACTACCACTTCCCTGGGCAGCCCATTCCAGTACTTGACCACTCTCTTGGGAAGAGGTTTTCCCTAATATCTGACCTGAACCTCCCCTAGCACAACTTGAGGCCAGCCATTTCCTCTCATCCTACTGCCATTTACCTGGGAGACAAAGTCAATGCCTCTTGCTATAGCCTCATTTCAGGAGTTGTAGAGGGCAATAAGGTCTTCCCTCCTTTTCTCTAGACTGAACAATCCCAGTTCCTCAGCCACTCCTCATAAGACTTTTTCTCCAGATCACTCACAGCTTCGCTGCCCTTCTCTGGACACGTTCCAGGACCTCAGTGTCTTTTTTCTTGTAGTGAGGGGCTCAAAACTGAACACAATACTTGAAGTACGGCCTCACCAGAATGGAGTACAAGGGGACAATCACCTTCCTGCTCCTGCTGGCACACAAGCCAGGACACTGTTATCCTTCTGGGCCACGTAGACTGCTGTCTCATGTTCAGCTGAGCATCAACCAACACCTACAGGTTCTTCCCCTTCACACAACCTTCCAGCCACTCTCCTTCAAGCCTATAATGATGCACGGGGTTGTTGGGATCAAAGTCCAGGGCCTGGCATTTGGTCTTGTTGAAGCTCATACAATTGACCTTAGTCCATTGATCCAGCCTGTCCAAATCCTTCGGTAGGGCCCTTCTTACGCTCAGGCAGACCTACACTTCCTCCCCACTTGGTGATACCTGCAGACTTACTGAGGCTGCACTGAATTCCCTCATCCAGTTCATCAAAAAACATTAAATATGATGGGTCCCAAAAGGTGAGAACAAAAAACGTCCATAAATGTTGCAGTAAATGAAAGCTATCAGTGTAGCAGCAGCCATATTTTCTTTTCTTGAAGACTAGACTCATCTCAATAGTGTTAATGAGCTTCAGTGCCCATGGAATCTGGATTTCTCCACTCTTAACTTGACATACTGTGGGTGTAATATGCTATGAAGACAGGATTAATTCCTTAACACCAGCTCTTCTACTGGTAGCCCTCATCACAGTGGGTTATTGCAGCTACAGAAGATTATGATTTTCAGCTTTGTAGACTTTTACGAATGCAAATTAGGTACATGAAAAAAAAAATCACAGGTATGGATTGCCCTATACTTTGCCTTTTTTCAGTGACTCATGAGGTATGTTCTAGAAGAAGCTGGAAACCATTAGAAAGCTTTTCATATTCTAACACAAATTCTCTCTGCTAGTTCTCATCAGCTGACTGTGGCTGTTTTCCTTTTCAAAACTCAGTATCAAGATGGTGCCAGAGACTAAACATCTTGGGATGTATCATGGAGTATCATGCAATACATTTATCCATGTTCAATTTCATTTCCTATCAGCATCTTTACCATGTAACCCATCAAGGAAAATAAATTTAATAACAGCCACTCATGATTTAAAACTGTAGGAGGAATAATTAAGATTAGTAGCAGACACAGTTTCTGAATGAAGATATACAGTGCATAACCCAAGTTTATGAATCCACTTTATCCAAATGATTAGTAGCTCACTTTTTTTTTGTGTTGCTGGGGTTCAGAGAGGATGAAAAATCATACTGGTGTATTAACCATTCAATCATCAACATATATGGTAAAAAAAAGTGTTACTCTGCTTCCTGACTCAAAGACTGAAGGGGAAAAAAAAAAAAAAAACCACTATAATTTTCACACAGCTGACCTCTAAAAATAAATATTTTTGATAATTTTGACAGAATAAATGGACAGGAGAAAATCTTCACATTCATGCAGCTTATTTAAGCCTTGTTCTCTGGAGTCTCACAGAGTGTATTTAGCTTTTCATTTTCTTTTCAGAAATTTCATTTCAGAAGCACCTTAGGAGCAGCTATTTTAAGCTTGCATACATCACTGAAGGGATGGCAGTGCTAACCCACTGACAAAGCTGCTTAAATGTACCCTGAAAACAAGCTCATCAGATAAGAAAGGGAGAACAGTTTCTATTAGATGCTCATTCTTCAGAAAATGTTTGGGCCTGTGTTGTTCAATGAGTGCTTTCAAAGACTACCTATTCTACCCCAAAACTCTTACTGTATATAGTTTTCCACTAGATGCCTTCTAGTTTCATCAGTATATTTATATGGCAATATATCAATGAAATCTATAGATGAGATGAACTTCAAGTAGTTATTAGAGTCCACAGGTATTCACTCAGTTCTCTACCGTGCTCTGAGGAAGTTCATATCTGAAGTTTGCCTTTCATTTGTTCTGTTATCAGACAATAACCCTCCACAATTTTATTCTCCAAAAACTCCTGGCAACGGACAAGAACAAAGGACCTTGTAATTGACTTTTAAGAACAACAGAATTACAGTATGGTAATATATATATATATATATACAGAAAGTGAAAGTTACTGTTCAAGGCCATTTATCTTATCCTGTACTGTATTAACCAACTATAATCAACTTGGCACCCCAAAAATCATGGATCAGAATGTCACATAAGGCAGTTCATTCAAATTATTTAAACATTATAAGCTACACGTGGCTTTCATGCTACTTAGAAAGCTCAGTTATTTTAACATCCCCTAAACTAATAGTCTGTTAGGTGCCCACAACACCTCATTCATATTTATACTCGTTATATTTAGAGGTGGAATGAAATACAAACTGCCCAAACCCAGAAAACACATTCCAGAATAACTCCCCTATATTGAAATCATGTTAAACTGAACATAACAAAAATAACTTTTCCCCTTCCTTCTCTGGGTCTGTGCATTTCCATTATTTGCACTTGTAGCTTGAGTATCCAAATATTATAATTCAAAGTTGATACTACTGAGTATCAGTAAAGCCAGGAGACAAGGAAGTTGATTCAGACTCACCGTAGGCTGGCAGATACATGAATTAAGCTACATCTTAATAGTTTAGAAGGGCTCACCTGCCATATGAAGGAAGTACTACTGAAAAGAACTTGATAAATCATCAGACAAATGAATATCTGATGAATCTTGTAGCTTACAAGAAATATCTAGGCCTATTATTTCATAGCCAGCAGAATTATCCTTAAATACTTAATTTTTTATAAGAATATATAAGTCTTTAGCACATTGTTTTAAATACTTTGTTATGCTACCAATCAATAATAACAGAACCTTAAAAAATATATACAAAACACCACAATTACAAACTAAGTGAGGCATTTTCCAAGCTGTATTTAAAAAATAAAAAAGAAATTTAAAAAGCAGTATTGTAGTATTTCTGCCTCCCTAGAGTGAATTCATTTGCATTAACAACAAATGAGCGATGCTCCAAGTCTTCCTTTACATACGTTGTGTATTCCTAAAGAAAGTATTCTGGACTGGATCTCTGCAGACCATGGATTTCATTACTCAGTTGGCCACTGAAATTGACTGTGCTGTTCTGTCTCTTTGGGCCCCCATTTTCCTCATTTCCTCTGCTCTGAAAGTCAGATCATTCCAACAGATCCAGTTGCATTTTCTGAGCTTTCCTCACTCCTTGCACAACAGAAATCTAATGCTTAGGTTCCACAGTAATACAAATCTATGTGGTAAAAACTTGGGTTTTTTTCCCCCTGAATTATTGATGCCTGAGTGAAAATTTCTGCTTCTAGAGAGCAATCAGTTCAGGACTAAGTTTTTAAGAATACAATAAACCTTTTTACATTGCTGCAATGTCAAGCATGAATGATTAATTGTACTTTATCTAGGTGTAAGTGCAGCATTTGGTCTTCTGTTCTTATTTGATCTTTTTCACCAGCTTTTAACATGCCCTTACCAACTACAGCACTTTACCTTCTATGGAATACTAGCTGTCTTTTTCAAGCTAAGATCTCTTGCCTCTCATCTGCCCCCTCTGAGTATTTGTACCTGGTTTCTCCTGGACAGAACATAGCATCCTTATTTTGCAATCAGTTATTCATGCTGATTCTAACCAAAAAGAAGATTTAGTAGACTGAAAAATTTAGTAGCTTTAAACCATAATTGGTGAACTCAGCTTAGCACACTCAAGCGTTATAACCAGCAGCTCTCCGGGCTCCTCAGTTCCAATCCTTGACTTCAAAGACCATGCAATCTCTATTCTGCAAGCAGCCTGTGTTGAAAACTCTCACCTTCAGTAGGTCCAAGAAAGCATGAATACTTCAAACCACACACACATGTTCAGTAGTTCTTAAGATCCCTGCCAAAATCAGATTTATCTAAGGTAAGGCATCCAAGAATTCTTTTGAAAAACAAGTACTGTTTGTGTTTTAGCATCACTCGTAAAAATTCAGGTGTAATCACACAATGCAAACAAAAGGATCCTATATGAAACTTTCCCAGGCGAAGTCTTGTCAAATCGTGCCCTCATCACACATCCAGCTTTTAAACCTCTTAATTCCTATGCTGTGAGGAGACAACATCAGTACTGGAGAGGATTCTACCTACCTGTAAGAGATTATTCTTTCACACCATTGTCTCAAAGCCTGCTGAGGAACACTGATGGACACATCCTGGACAAGGGTTAAGATACCCTTTGTCTGAGGGACACAGATGGACAAATCCAGGCAAGTCCTGGTCACAGTTGGCAAAATCTTTTGTATATTTTTGAATATTTGCAGGCCTGGGGCAACTAGAGATAAGCCGCAGCTTAATTGCTAGGAAGCAGTCTTTTGTGTGGGCTTATCTCGAGGGAGACAGCCATCTCAGGAGGTACTGCACATGACTCTTATCCAAGCACCCAGGAGTACCTCGTTGGCACAAGGAGGAGGATAAAAAAGGGACCAACCACCATGAGATTAGGTTTTTGACAACAGATTCCTCACAATGAGATGCCTGCATGCTAATGGACTCTCCTGGGCTTGCTACCTGAGTCCTGCCGTATCCTCCTGGATTTGCCCTTTTGCTGTACCTACTTACTGTCCAAGGCTGGCCACGCTGCTGCTGCTCTCCCCTTGCGCTTTTGCCTCGGACCATCGGAATGGCGTGCAACGGGACACTGCTGGATCCTGGTGGTGACTATCCCCACTTTACACAATTCTTGCTTTTTTTCCCCTATCACACACTTTCCCTTCCCCATCACCCTAATCCGTAGTAGTCACTGTCCTCCCCTTCCCCATCTCCCTGGTTAAGATTCATAATAAACTGTCTGGACCAACACTTGAACCGTTGTTTCTTAATCTCACGTCAGGTATACATATATCAAAGAACCTCCTCTCTCTCTTATAAATTGGAATGACACACCAGCACAGGTCATTTTTTAAGCCTTCTATTAAGCTACATTACCCATTTCCAGCCCATGTGAATCTGTATCTAGCTTACCTGTTTTTGCAGATCTGCTTCCTCCTTTCTTTTCATACTGGTCAGCTGGTGGTTCCTCTGTGCAATTGAATTTGGCAGGTGGAAGTGTGTTTGTTTAAGCTGCACACAAGCTGGGGAATGCTGTTTTGACAGCTGATAGGCCTGCAGCATCCTTAGAGACTTCTAAAAACACACTGAAGGCTTCATTATTTATAAAGCTTTACAGCTGGAGTGCACAGATCACCCATGGCTGATTTGTCAACGGAACATTTGACCATATTTTTTAGGTATCCAGCCTTTATAGACTTTGCATAAACCTACAACAGGATTTTGTCTTATCTTCCTGTGTAGCTGCCTGTGCAGCCTGCTGTAGGGGTGTCTGCTTTGCAGGCAGGCTGGACTCAATGGCATCTATAGGTCCCTTACAGCCCCTGCAATTCTGTGATTCCTATTTTTAAAACTTCCTTTATTTTTCTTCAGCATTTCATTGGATTATTTGGGGGGACGATATTTTTATTTATTTTTTTGTTGTTGTTTGTTTGGACACTCTTCCACTTTGTTCACTACAGTAGCTAAAAGACAAATTCTGGGTTTTCCTCAGTTCTACACAGAATCAAGACACAGTCATAGGGTAGCTGTGATCTCCTGAACATAAGCAGGGTTCTGCATCATATTTCAGCCTTTCTTTTCTTCTGTGCTTGCAAAGTAAACAAACAAACAAAAAACATTTTTACACTGTTTTAGCAGAGCATTCTGTACCAATTCTAACCTGTTTCCCTATGCTTGTTACACTTCAGACCATACTTTTACTTGCTCTTCTTTTCCCTCCTCCAATCAAACAACGTTATACATTCAGATGAGACTGCTAATATTTTAATTTCCCTTATACCTTCAACCTCCCTTAGCTTAGGAGAAACACTAGGGGATAGATTTTAGGGAACACCAATAGTCCATGTAGAAATCAGCAGGAGCAGCAGGTGTTTGGCATCTCTGAACATCAAACCCTATCTGCATATTCCTGCCAAGCTCATTGCCCAAGAACCTGAACACCTGCATCAGATTGATGTTGCCAGCTCTTGTAATTTTATTTCCAGCGTGAGACTATGTACGGGCTTTAAACTGCACTTCTGGAATTATCCAATTATATGGAAATCTCAGCTCTCATCACAGAATTCTGGTCCTCCAGACCCCAGAGAAAAACATGAAAACACCATCCACGTGCCATAGCAGGTGAAAAAGACATTAGAAAACAAAGAATTTTGCAAAGCATTCAATTCCTTTGCTATAAGGGGATACAACTCATGATGCTCAAGATTCACAGTAATGTAAAACTTCAAGAAGATTTACAATTTGTTCTCATTGCCAGTAGACAGTACACAAGATCTGTACTAGAGGAACCAGGAAAATATTCATTGTGACTTTTTTTTTTTTTTTAAATTCACTTAAAATAAGACTGTGCTTTGTAACCATACATTTCATAAAATCTCTAACTAGATACTGACATCAACGTTCGCTGACACTTTCTGAAAGGTCTTTAATTGATCTTTCACATCGATCTCCACAAAAGCTGCATTTTCCTCCAAACATGAAGCTGTATTCTGATGCACAGACCCGTCAGATTTCTTATGTTATATTCCCAAATATGTTATAGTAATAACAAGCTAGGTATATATACATGTGTGCAAACACCAAGGAAAAAAAAATACTATTATTCAAACAAATTACTTGGAAATTGATTTCAGATAGAGAGGGTATCAGGTTTGTAATCTGTTTGTAGATAACTTGTAAACAGGAGAAGTTTGGGTTCACTGGATATTTATTTGTTCAGCTCAGTTTTGTGTTTAATAAATTATTGGATCTTCTTTATATGATTCTTAGCGAGTATAAACAGATCCCCCAAGGTTGGTCTAACTCTTAAGTCCAGAGAAATAAGGTTCATAAGTTTTTTTCTTTAACCTGATAATGGCACAAACACAGCAGTAGCACTTTCTATTTTGAAAGGTTTTCATTTTTGCTGAAATGAAGAACCTTCTGGGCAGTGTCCAGGCACAGGTTTCCTGCAGATAAAGGTCAGTGCTACCAGAGAAGAGTCTAAGTGTGCCTGCAGGAGATAGGCTTCACGTTCTATTGGGGTTTGCCGGAGTGGTAGAAGCTCAGCCAGCTTTGCTCACTTCTTGGTAGTAAGAGTGGAATTGCACCCAAAGAGGAGAAATGGCAATATTTTGTTCATTTCATTCTCTATTAAGACATGAGATATGGTTACCTAAGAGGGCTATTCTCCTCTACTACAGCACTGTGGGCTAATATTTGGTTACAGCTGTTGTGTTGGAGCCCGCAACAGCCTCAGTCAGGTATTTCAGATGCAGATGTTTAGGCAGCAAACCACAGGTCATGTGATATGGAAACATTTTTCCTGGATTTTTGTTATGGATGCTGTTAAAATGTAGAGACTGAGATGGCTTTTCTCACTCTGCTTTGTGGTACACAAGTGCATTTTGATCAGATTCCATCTTGTAGATAGATGACTGTAAGGCTGTATATATTCAGTTTTAGTTGTCTTTTCCAAATTAGATTTGGTATAAATAACAATTGCTGTCCAAATTAAAATACGAGCTAGCATTCTAGAGTACTTTTATTTTGAGAGCTTCCTTGATATACTTCCAATGACATTCAAGCTACAATTTTGTAAATCAAGGAACTTGAAAGTCTTTAAAAGCTGTAGTAAATTATGTAGAGTGTTTGAAGAGAAAATACGATCCAGAATATTTCTTCATCATGTTTCATGCAGAAATAAACACAGATTGATAGAGAGACAAATGTTGCCATTCAGTAACTGTCCTAGCAGGAGAGAATAGGGATCAGGGAAAAGAAGATATCTGATAACAAAAAGTAAATTCATTTTTCTCCTCCTCCTATAAAACAACATTCCTACACAAGAAATAATTACTTTTTCAGTTGATTTTAGTGAAGAATGGGCTTTGTTATCAAGGCTCCTCTATATTCCTTTCAGCTACTATTTCTTTTTGTATTGATTTATTTTTGAAATGCTGTGACCTGTAGCAATTAGTGGTACTTGTCTGGCAGCAACGCACATTAAAACAGGTATTTTCTGAAATAGAATGGGAGGGGAAAAACAGTAAATGCTATTCATGAAAAGCACAGCCTGCTTTTAAACGAGTACAGAAAGTTTCTTCTGAAAGACCATATAAATGAGTTGAGAACAGCAACCGTTTTTTTTCCATTTTCCATCCCATTATACAAAGTGCATGAGCATCCTTAGACCAGGGCCCCTCCCAGAGAGGCCTGCTGCTAAGAGACACCTCAGTGGAGCATCTTGCTCTTCCTATCCAGGTCAAAAGGCCCTACTGCCTTTTGCAGAAAACAGCTTCCTGCAGAGGGGAAGGCATAGGCACTCAGCAGTATCTTGCCCTGACTGCCCACCTCTTCACTCAGCAGTGTCTTAAAACACAAACAGGGAGAGGGTGGTGTGGGGAACATAACCCTCTGTAAGGATACACCCAAGAAAGGCAGCAGTCACAATCCAGTAATAAAGAAGGAATCGTTTTACCCCTTTCCAAAGATGAGGGCTCACCAAACACTCCAAAAGAGGCAATCACTAAGTAGAGATGCTTCTTTTGTGGCTCCAGCCCTTAAATGAGGTTAGGGAGGGGTGGAGCCAGTATCTGCCCCCTTCAGTCTCACAGGTGGATTGCTTCCACTTTTGTTCTCAGGGCTGGTTACACCCATTCACCAGTTGCTCAGTTATTCATCTAACAGCTCCTTACACCCTCTGACAGCCACATGGAAGGAATGAGTCTCCTCTGCAGGTGACCCACCTGGTCATGTCCCCAGGAGATGCTCCAGACAAACCCCTTCCTGCAAACCAGCTCTGGACTGGACATCAAGCTCTCTCGCAATGGGGAAAGCATACCGCATATGGTTGTGGAAACAAGCTTTAAGTATAGCAAAATTGAAGAACTCATCAAGGAGAAAAGCTGTGCAGAGTACAGGTAATAAGTGAGCTGGATTTTTTTTAAGAGATCTGGATTTAGAGATCTACAAGTGGCCAAATATCAGCTCAGACATGTGAATCTATTTACTGGATCGGAATCCTATTCCACATCCCTCATTTCTCATGTCCTGTGAGGGGTAACATTAAGTTCCTGAATCTCTGGAAGAGGAGAATAAATTCTCTTAATACACTTCAGAGAGCCACAAATTGCAGAGGCAGCTGTACAGGAAATTTATCTGAGAAAGCACCCCTCGAAGGCATTTCTGAGAATGGATATGTTAATACTCAAGTACATTTTAGAGTTTCATATAACTTAAGCGATGACTAAGTTAGATTATACACACACACTAAAAAAAAGATGATCCTGAACAAAATGGAGTATCTAATTGTGAAGCCCGTTAGAGTAAGCAGTCTGCAGCGCACTCCATTGCTACTGGGTGATGCAGTCATTAGTTACCTGATTAGAAATGCAAGGTAGCCATCAGCTACCTTTTGTTACTGTGTGTCGCGAATGCAAAGGGAAGAATTCAAAAACAAATTGCTCCAAGTTGCCACTGAGTGCCTATAGCCTGGTGTTAAGAGGGATTTGAGCATTACTGTGTACACTGCAAGAGCTATAACAGCATTAGGATAACCACAATGCTTTCTCTGCTGGGAACACTTCCCAGGATTTAGCCATAACCCATCCATTAATTCTGTCCTATCAGGAGACATGTACTCGACATTAAAGACATGCATTCTGTCTGATTAGGGGTGGTGGGATGAGCCTTGAAGATGGCTTATGCCTTCGGTTACCATGGCCAACCAAATGTGGCGCTCCTGGAGTAGTCTCCTTGCTCGTTTAGCAGAGCGCTGCCATGCAGACTTCAAGCAAACATCCCTAGCTGAGAGGCTGTGAGAAATGCCCATACAAAATTGTGCCCGGTGATAGCCCCTAAGGCTCCCTAACACTAGAGTTCTGAAGGCTTAAGCCATCCTCATGGGTAGAAGAGGTACCACTTAACATGTCTTGGGAGGTGAGGCTCAGCTGAAAAGAAGTCAGACTGCTTACAACTGTCTGTCCATACCCATCAGATGGATTATATTAATACTGTCTTTCATTAAGAATGCTTTTTCAGATTCTTTTCAGAATAGAAAAAAAAAAAAAAAGAGTTATTTGTAGCAGTGGTTCCCAGCCAAGGAGGTAGGCTCAAATGCTTTATGAGCAAGGTGCAGAAACCCAGCAGAAGAACTGTCAGATCTGCATTGGCAAAATCAGCTCAGAAATTACTGCTTTGCATTTGGCATTGCTTCTGGAGTGAGGGAGACCTTCATGAGGTGAGGTTCAGATGAGGACGGGGGAGGGTAGTTCAGTTAAATGAAATAAATAGTAATTTCCATTTTCACTAGGATATTGACAGGAAAAAAAGACTGGGAAGACTGAGCACCTTGTTCAGAGCCAGCTGCAGCTATCCTGCAAACACCACCGCTCTGCCGTGCAAGAGTTATTGTGAGCCAGCTGTAAACCATCCTCATCACTCACCTAATCCTTGAGCATACAGAAGAACTGACTCAGCACACACATATCTTCCACTGTCAGCCAGGAGAGGGAGTTCAGGGTAGAAGAAACAAAGGACAGCTTTTTATAGCTGTCTCTACAGCAAGTAATTAAACACAGCTCTGTCAAAAGGATTCCCAGTAGGGAGCATGGAGCAACAAAGCAGCAGGGCTCAATGTTCAAAAAAGACAGGCATTCCAAGAAATCCAGCAGAGGGCTGAGATTACAAAGATGATGAAGGGCCTGGAGCATTTCTCACATGAGGAAAGGCTGAGTAAGCTGGGTCTGTTCAGCCTGAGGAAAAGATGACTGAGGGAGATCTGATTAATGTTTATAAATATCTAAAGGGAGGTGGGAGGCAAATAGATGAGGCCAGGCTTTTCTCAGTAGTGCGCAGAGATAGGAAAAGGAGCGATGACCTAAAACTTGAACACAGGAAGTACCATACTGTCATCCAAAATCTGGAAAGAAAACTAACATGTGGTGTTAGAAAGCAGCATTCCTTTACTTCTCACAATACCAATCAGGCAACAACAAACAAGCACTTGTTCCACTTGTTCTCAGAGTTCAGGTTCTACATTTAAACAGAAAAGAGATACATATGCAGCACATTTTGCATACATAGTCATTCTTTTCCCATAACTCATTAATGTATGCTAATTTCCCTCTGGGTCTGCACAGTGTTATCTAAAGTGGTCACATGCCCACTTTATCCCTGTTTTCACCATCAGCTTCATCACTGAGACTTCTGGCTGATCTTTAGCTGTTTTGTTTTAATTTGGCAAATTTCCTTTGCTTGTTAGGCCATAACGAGCAATTTCCAAAACAATATATGTGAAAACCAAAGGAAAACATCCTTGCACCTGGTGAAATGTAAAAATATGTAGTCTATTATGACTCCAGTGCTTCTTGTGAAGCAGAATTAAGAGAAAACAAGGCTGTTCACACACCAAATAAAGTTGAAATGGAAAGTTTTAGAATTAGCACACACTGATTTCTTTTGCTAAACTAATATATTGGTCCTTAAACTAATACGCTGATCCCTATTGCTAAACAAACCAATATATCAATACCTCCTTTTCTTTTGAGGATTATGATGTATATATTTTAATCATCACTATATTCAACCTTCACATTTATAGATACATCCCTAACATTGAATCATACAACAAGCAAGGATACACATAGCTACTACACACTATCCAATGTTTTATTTTCTAGGTGCTCCATAATTGCTGACATGTTTATTGTAGCCTTTTCTAGTTCTACAACTTCTAGAGAGGGAATGAATTAGTGAAAACTAGTATGCCTTTCTACTGACAGATCTGTTACTTTCACCTTTTACTATCACCTTATTATTCTTAGGGTACAGGTTCCAGTCCACCATAGGGGTAATATCTTCCAAGCTCAATGTCCACATAACAAGTACCATCCTTTTCTTTTAACTGATGCCTGGTATTTATTCCCATTTCTTCCAAAATACTCATCTGTTATCTGTAATATCCACCTACCATGTGGATATTTCCCTAGTAGAGCACATTCTGCTTGATTAGTCCCTTCATTCATCAAACAATAGTATTATCCATAGATTGGGTTCCTACAATCCATGTCTGTGATTCCACATACCTACCTGCAAAGTCTTTTATTCTACAAATTTGTTATCAAATACTGTATTCCTAATTTGTTTTGGAAGTGGTATTCCCCATGTTTTTCATCAACTTCTTTTGTTACCATGCATCTAATTAATAAGCAAAGGTAGATAGGTATTATCATTTTAAGCAGTCAGAATATATATCCCCCTTAAGCATTGCAAGAAAGTTCTTTTTTAAATTAGTAATATATACAACTATTAATTAATACAATAAATATAAAAAAATCACTATATACACTAGAGATAATTAAGTTTTGGCAATTACGTTCAAGTTCATAGTATGATTTTCCATGTCCCTGTCAGCAAATTGCATTCTTTTACATGAAAACTTCAACAAAAAACAGTCAAATATAAATAATATTTGTTTCTAAACCATTTGAAATGAGAATAAAAAATTTTCAGCCCTCTTTGCTTACATTCATAGAGCCATATTAAAGATCAACTTCTTGCCTGGATTTTGGAAAATGATTTCATAGGACTGCAACCGCTGTGTATTTTACAGAAGATATCTTTGAATTCTACCTCTATTTCCTTGTGAACACATTGTCTCTTATCCTGTATCTAGATTGTATATACTTCAGGACAGCCTTTAAGTCACAGATAGCCCTGAAATCATATCTGGCAATGTATTTTAATCTGTCTTTTGACTTTGGGGCTATATCTATCCCAGGCACGTGAGAAATCAGTGCCAGATATTTTCCAAAGTTTCACCAACAAAAGTATCACTCATCTCTTCATCCATCTTTCCTTGTTTTTCAACAGTTACACTATGAGTCTCTTGAAGGAGAAAAAATATCTTTGGCTCTTTTCTGTAGATGACAGATGTAGATGTCAGTCTATGTCTGACTATTCTGGATTTTGCCTGTGTAAAATAATACTGTTTATGCAGAAAATATAAAATGTTAGTCTATTTTGACAAATAAACCAAATATGAATCTGACTTGTGGAATTGTTTGCAAATGCACACTAACTGGCATATGACTATATGTAAATAATATTTGACAAATTAAAAGTTACTCTTAACTTTTGGTTTTTATGAAACTGGAAAACATTCAGTTCTCTGTCACAATATCTGATAGCTCATACAGTCATTTCAAATTAACAAGGGGTTGTTCTGCAATGAAACAGCAGTCAGCTAGCTTAAAAGCAGACAGAAGATCATACGCTCAGTCCCTTGCACTGTATACTTCAAATGAAAACTTCAAAAACTTGTAGTAGGTAACAGGAAAAGTCTCTTGATGCAAGCTGGAGAAAGTAATGTGTATCTCCATAATTCTTGGTACTTTCTTAATAAAATGAAAAGCATTGATATAAACATCACAGAGTAAATTTGATTTGGTAGTTTATGGGCATCAAATAAATTTCGGAGACCAACCAATGTGCTTAATTGACAGTAATTGTAGAGAAGCTGAGAACTACCTGAAAACGGATATTTTCTAGCCGACCAACAGATCTGCTGGCAGTATTGTAACATGATTCACCAAACTGTAAATTGGGTTTCAAAGTTCCCCATGCAAAATTAAAAGTATACAAGCTACAAGACAAAGCCATGATTTGTGTGACGCATCCTCCCAGTTCAAAGGCATTCAAAGACTACCACTCGCCAAGGGTTATTTTTTTAGGATGTTTTATGGCTGAGAACAGTTCTAGAAGCCACTGAGGCAGATGAAAAACCAGAAAGATAACATCAACTGTCATGTAAACTGGCTACTACAAAAGAAACCCAGTTACGTGCCCACAATTGAGTCAAATGTATCCTGCTGCATCCCAGGCCCCAGAGCTGATACTAATGATCACAGAGCCTCCGTTTGAAAAGGACAGGTAGTTTGTAGGGTACAACATGAAACGTGACATAAAAAAAGCATCAAGGTCTCCAAAATTCACCTTTTCTAGAAAAAGATGAGGAGCTACATACAGAGTCATTATGGCATTTTTTTTTCATTAGAGAACTTTTCCCCTTTAGTTTTAAGCAACTAAATGAACAAGTAGCTAATAAGGGCAACTGGTTTGTTAGTATTTCTAGATTTAATTCATTCTTATGATAATTTAAAAAAAATCTTTATGATAAGTTACTGAAAGAATATACACTTGAGGCATTGCATAAGCACAATATTTTTTATGAGATGTTTTGTAAGAGTATTTATTTGTGGTATCTATATACTGCACTGAAGACTGCGAATTCCTATCTGGTTTGGCCATTATATGAAAAAGCGATTTATGCTCTTTTATGGACAGCAACATTCCTGACTTCAGCCAACAGACAAAGTAATTGAAGTATCACTAAAGTTTTACTACAATTGTTGACTTAGCTATTATTGCATTTCTTCCCTGAAGAAAAAAAAAACCACATAGGTTAGCTCTTCCTTCAAGCTAAGAAATTTAAAGTTATGAAAGCAATGTTTAATGAAATGCAAGCGTCATTTGAGCCAGGCTATATGTTACCATTAGGAGAAAGTGCAGAATATTTCTGGTGCTACAGGAACTATATTTTGATTTACCAATATGCATTATTTTCTTCTACTATTTCTGTAAGATGGAAATATTGCTAGTATCTTTATATGATCTTTCTCAACAGACTTGTGACTTTTATAATAATTGCAAATTATAGCATACTATGTATAATATCTAACAATTCTCAAAGTTAGAGGAGGCAAAAAGAAATAAGCAACCATGAATAAAAGTTGCATCTTCATTTCATATCTGGAGAACATAAGAAGGAATGAGTACCTGAGGAGTGTATCTCATATGTAATTTCTACAGCATTTCAAGGATGCAATCTTGATCTCACCTTACGTGCTGCTTTTTTTTCATTCCTATAAACCTGTTTCACTTTAACCTCTAAGGATTCCCCAAGGAACTCCATGAAAGAAGATCCAAGCTCTTTGAAATCCCCGGCTGATACAAGTCCAGCAACTTTAGAACAGGGAGATCTTCTTCTGCATTATATTCGATGTGAAGTTTTCCTAGTCTCTAAAAATGTGTTATTTCCAGTTATTGTGATTACTGTGTGTGAAAGGTAGGACAGTTATTACATATTACTGTTCTGAGTCAGACAGTTACCTTTGTATTTACTGTAAACTGCAAGCACCGCTCTATTCAGAATGCATGTTAAATTCAATACATTTTTACTATCAATAACAAGTTCCCTTCACAGCTTCCAGCTTCTAAAAAAACAAATCAAATTCCAGCAATGCTCTCTTGTTTTCACAGAGAACATAATCAGGTTTTAAATACTCATGGTGATGACAGAAGGTTTAATGATCTCATCAAAAGTTGCATCAGATGTTTTATCACTATTACTTCTCCTCTAGATAGAAAAAGGGAGCAACAAAAAGACAGCAGAACTCCACCACGAAAGCAATATTCCCTCTAGTGAGAGGAAGCTTCCTAGCAATTAACATTATGGATTGCCTGAAAGCTGTAGCAAACAGACCTAGAGAATACTGATAAGAAGATTAATTATTCATTTCAAACTCCACTTGTTATTTACTAGTGATGAAAAAGTAAAAACATGGCTTCAACCCCCAAAAAATTCAGAAATTAAAAATCCCCCATGCTTATGATCAATGTTATTCACACATTTTGTTCAGTTCAGTAACTCCCTCTCTCTTTTTACAGGAGTAAAAAACTGGAGTTCCTTCATCTCACATCTGCTTGTCATTATTTTTGCTTTCTATACCTAATCAGAGCAGACAAACAATCTGAGGAAAGATTTTGAACTGGTTTCCATCTCACTCTGTTAAATTATTATTGAAATAGCACATCAGTTTTCACCTCATATTCTACATAATTTCAGTCTGCATAACTGAAGAAGAGAATTGAAAACACATGAAGTGTACTTAATTGTGGTAGTCAAAGTGCAGCCTCCGTGTCAGCAGGAAAAGGAACACAAGAGAAACCAATCTTGGTTGTTACCTGTTACCAAAAGGGAAAAATAGAAATTTAAATTAACACTGATGGGGGAAGGAATTGGTACTGAGAGATCCGAGCTGCCTAACTAATGGGATATCAGATGAAATGAAGCATTTCCTTTTCAGAAGATGTGTGCACATTTGAACAGCAGCAAGGGCTTGGGGCCTGCTCAGCTGCACCAAGCACAGCATGGACAGTTGCTCAGTAGTCCTTTCCCTGGCACTGGTCATGGAGATTCAGCAATGTATACAGTTGCAATTAACCACCAGTTACTACTCTGATATTGGCAGTTGCATCAGCAATGAGGTTGTTCCTTGCTCGGAGGGTTTTGTTGCTTGTAGTTGCATTATGCTGTCAGACATATTAACTAGAATCCTGCTCAGGAATCCAGATTCCAGCTGTAATGAGAGCTGAACAATAATATTGTCCCTTTCTTGAAGCGTTCAGCTTTCCAACAGATGCTAGCATCCTTACCTTGATCAGTGAAATCAGCCTGGGACTAACCTGGAATCACATGTCAATATCACCATGGTTTTGCAAGGCAAGCTGCAAGTTGAAAAATAAAACACTCCACTCTTGATTTTGTAATTCCATTTTTCTCTCCTCCTAAATGTAAACTACGGATCTACTGACTCCTCCAGAGCTCACTTCCTTCAGCAGCAAAGAAAGCCTTTGGGAAGTCTGGCGTCTCTGAGGAAACCAAGGAACTGGCAGTCCTGTCTAGGTGTCCTTGTGGATCCTGTCTGAATCTGAGCATTGCTGCAGATCTGTCTAAAGTATTTTTCTCTTTAGCAGTTTTTTAGGTAAAATAAAGCGGGGTGCTCTTCAAACACAAATTACTTTGGATTCCTTATAACCAATGTGCCATATTGACATGAGAGCTGGAAATAGGAACTGAATATCCCTGCTAAGCAGGACCCATGGAGACATCCTGCAACCCTGCAACACAAACATGGAGTTGCTGTTTATCACAATGCAAAAGGTACTTGTCAAATCCGATGGATCCAGCGGGATTTGGGACTGGTAATAAAGACAGCAAGCTTGAAGCTTCCTTTTATGTTCTTCCCATACCAGAGAGAGTGTGTGCAAGTCTATCTACATGAATTAGAGCAGGCTGCCCTGCTCAGTCACTGCAAGAACCAGAACTGAGCTGGAAATCAGCATAGGACAGGACTGTAGCAATACAGGGAATTAACAGAATTGGCTGTACTGTTTTTTATGAAGATTGAGCACTGCAGCTTATCTGCTTGCAACAGGAAATAAAACAATAGTAGAAATAAGACAACTGAGGTACATTTCTGGAGACATGCAAGAAAGTCTGAGATGTTTGATGGGGAACTTCTGCACACTAGGAGCCATGCACCAGTGCACTGTGAAGTATCAGACTGACTGTCAACAGTACAGAATACAAAGATGACATAAAGATGACAAAAGGATAAAATGAATTCAGGAACTAAGAGAGGGAGGAGTCATCAACTGAAAGAGGCTGGCCAAGATGCGGCAGGAGGGAAGAATAAGCAAGCAGAACTTTGTCCCAGCCAGAGACTGCAGTGACTCAGCTGGAGGGGGCATTACCAAGGCATAAAACAAAGGCTGGGATTAAGGAGAAAGTATCTGTGGAGATGTTCCATCAAGCCAATCCACAAAGGGTGTGCAGGTACTTTGGCTCTTTCCTCTTCACATCCGCATCTTTTCATCTGTGCGCATCAGGTATCTCCGGTGAATAACAACTTCTTGCTTCTGAAGAAGTCATTTTTAGTCACTTTAATCAGCTGCTGTCAGAGGCTTCCAGACGAAAGAGCTTGCAGGTGACAAGCACAGCTGGGCTTGTCACATTAATGTGATAGGTTTCACTTCCCTCGTCTCTCCCTGGATGGAACCACTTGATCTCCCCACTGCTGAATGTTTTGAGCAGCAGCTCCATAACTGGAGCTGACATGGTTCACGTGCGTCTATTCTATGCCCAAACTCCAGCTCACCCTGTAGGTGTGATAAATGAAGATGCTCCCTGTGCCAAAAGCAACAGCTCTGACATGGTAGAGTTTGTATTACTCACCCACTCCTCTGTACCACCTACAGGAGTCCCCCTTGATCAAGAGTCACCTTTTTGGCACCAGTGCCTTTGGTGGAACCACCAGCTTCCCAGAACAGAGCACAGTCCACATTGCAAATATGCACCCAAGGTCCTCTGCAGCTGTCCAGATAGCAGGGACCTTGAGAGAGAGTTTCCTACTAGAGCAAATTAAGACAATATTACCTGCTGGATGCCCTTACACCCTAGCTAATGAATGTCCTTATTGCAAGGCTTAATTCAGTTTTCATTGTACCTTTAGAGTTCAGCCTGAAAGCCTCTGTTATTAAATTCCTGCTCTGCTAGTTCAGTAGCGAGCCAGCAAAACCATGGTAGTGTAAAAATTTGACTTAAATTGCATAGAAAGGGCAAGCATTGTTCTTCTGTAAATCCACATAATAAATTCTAATGGAAATCCAGTGTATTAGTCCTTGTCATTGTAACGGCTGCTGAAGGAATGCTGTGCTGGTCATTTTCTATGGGACATGAGGGATCCAGAGTAACTCCTCTTCTGCACATACTTTCCCCATTATGCTGAACTGCATTAACATCCCACAACTCCAATTCATCCATTTTTAAAACAGCATTCCTCAAAAAGTAAATACCAAAACCTTTTATTACTTCATTACATACAATGTTTCTCTAAAACAGCAGGCAATTTATAGAAACTCACAGGAGACAAAAAACAATTATCCACCCCACAAGGATGATTGCAATTAGGCAGCAAATTTCCAATGAAACTCGGCTAGCTCACTAGATCTCATACACAGCCCTACAGCTTTACAAGAAAACAGGCCATCTTTTCAACTCAGGAACTGTTCTCATAGGATGCAGAACATGGGAGGATGACTGAAGTAGCCAGCCAGCTGAGAGCTGATCTTTCATCCTCATCCAAAACCCTTGATCTGTTGCAAGGTTTCTCATAAGGGAACAAAGAGCAAGCACATAAAGAAGAATATACAAGCCTCTGTTTATATACTGCTTTTTTTACAGCACGGTTCAGCTTTGTTACCATACACAATAACTTCTCTACTGTTTAGTTCAGAAGAATATTTATTTTATTCTCCACTGCATGAAACACTGTTTGAAGCCTGAATAGCTAATAAAACTTTTGGCCTTTATTAAGCAGCACTAAGCTCTTCCCTTAGGTATGTCAGCACAGGCAAACATTCACAAGTTTCAGTATGGAAATAAAGCTGCCAGGGTGCTTATAGCTATTGGCACACTCTCTCCATTCAGGTTAATGTAATGGAGGCTGGGTAACAAATGTAAACAGTGTTTAAACCTACTGCATCCTCAATTTTTCTGCATAAACAAAATTAAGCAATGGAAATTAATGCACCAAAATCAAAGGTTAACACTGAAGAGAATTTTAGGTTTTGATTGGCACTCTTAAATCTAATTTAAGAAAAGGAAGAACTTGATTTCTTGCCCTGCTACTGTTTAATATCAGGAGGCTACCTATTTGAGATCATTAACAAAACTATACATTTTTTTAATCACTCTGCTATCACATTAAAAAAAAAAAAAAAAAAAAAAAAAAAAGCAGTTTATTTAAGACCACAGAGGTTTTAACTCTGTCAGAAAAATTTTGACTCTGCTATCAAAAGTCATTGTTCCATAGGAACCACAATGGTATTTGCACCCAAAGTGACTAGTTTTCTTGGGAAGACACAGTACATGATACATAAACACAGGCATAAATTTACTTGAGAGAAAGAAGGCCAGAAAGGATACAGCTTACACCCTTGGAAATACTACAGTTTTCATCAGAGGGAGGTGATAGCTTTGTGTGAAATATGATAAGGAACATGAAGTAGTAACTGGGACAGTAAGTGAAGTCATTTTGTTTCTATCTCCTCTGCATACTGAGCACACTATGCTTCCCTTAAATGACTAACTTCTGCACACAGAGTCTAAATATTGCCACCCCGTGGTCTGACAGAACTATCTACGAGCCCTAAACACAGGAGACAAAACGCTTTTCCTAGGCATCAGAAATATATTCCAGCTTTCACATGCTGTTTCTTTTCTACATCTAGTTTTCTTTTACAGATCCCTGCTAGCAAAAGAAATGGTTCCCTGATGACCCCGCTTCCCTCTGTTTCACTTTTTCCAGGTGCCGCAGGCTGCCTTCTCCTTCCCGCAGTGCTGTGTGAAGGCAGACACTGAGCAGCAGAAGTCAGAAGCGAACACATTTGCCAAATAAAACTATCACTGCAACATCACATAGCCCGTGCAACTGCCCTTTGGTCTGGATGGAAAGCAGAAGGGCAAATCCCTTACTCAAGCCAAGCCTTCTTCCCTGTCTCGCAACATTTACAATGGGCTTTCTTTTGGTAATAATTTCTATAATAAATATGTTGAACAGTTCCCTATGAGCAGCATTAGCCACAGGCTTAAAGCTCTCTTTTTTGGATAAGCAAGTGAAGCAGCAACTGAAAAGGGTCTAATTCTGCAAGAGCATGACAGATATTTCAGTCTAAGATTTTCTTCTTCCTAAGTCTTTTGTGCCTGGCCAGCACCACAGGTCAGTAGAACCTGCTTCCAGGTGAGGAGAACTGAAAGGAAACTCAGAAAAGAAAGATATTCTCTCTGTTCTAGCTTTGCTGAGAAGCTGGAGTCAAAGTGGTGACAGCATACCTCCCATACTTGGAAGGGACTATGGTGATTCTTTGGTCTAGACTAGATAAATCAAGACCCGCAATTAATGGATGAGTGAATCAAAGTATCTTTTCAAAGAAAAAACTCTAATTTCTGTGCAAAAATGGAGGACTCACCATTTCACAAACTGTTCCAATGACTGTCTACTGTCATTTTTAGAATGTTTTGCCTTTTTTTTTTTGTTCCATTTTTGTCTAGCACCATTCAACAGACATATTTTTCTTTTTGTAGCCCATTCTACAAGACTGGGGACTACTGCCAAGCCTCTATTTTCCATATAGTTCTGTAACATACAAGTTAAGCCTCCTCTAGCTCTCCCTTTTTTGGAGTCAGGTGTCCTCCTAAGGCTGCTTCCTGCTTGCTCTCCTACCTCCAAGCAATGGGTGATCTGGCGGGACTCCAGCTGAACTGCCCTACAGATGCCATCCAGAACATGACCGGAGCCTGAGCCAAGTTACATCCAGAAAGTGTGACTGAGCCCTATTAGGGGTGCTATTAGCTGCTTCTATCAGGTGATAATCTTCCCATTCTACCATTAGACCATATTCCAACCAATTTTTGCTTAACCAGTGAAATTAGTTATCCATATCATACTTGACAGATTTTCCAAATGTTATTAATGACATCTCTAAATAGCCTTGATCTGTATACACGTATGACTTCTCTTTACCCATCTTAGTCTTGGCAGTAATTGTATCCTCTGACAAACTAGTGTTTTGTCATAAAACAATTTTGTTAGAAAAGCAATGATATTGTCATATAACTGTATATCCTAACAAGCCATTATTTTTGTAGAGGGACAAAACAACAGCTGTGCTATTTAGAAGTTACATTTTAAAGGCTGGTGAGAAAGAACAGAGACTGGTGACAGGGACCCATGAGAGTACAAGACAGAGCAATACTGAAAGTACAGGCACTAGGGACTGTAAGAGCATAAATACAAATTACAAGTGGCAAGTTACAGGTCACTTAAGAAAAAAAAAAAAAGCTTTTGAGAGAGGTGTAGAACCAGTTTTAGAATATAACTTAAAAATGTATAGAATAGTGCGGCAACCTATTGAGACTTCGCCAGCTTGGTAGCTGAAGCAGAGCTGTATTCAAATTATTTATGACTAATGACACCAACTTGCTGTGCAAGATCTTTCCTTACAAACAGGTCTGTTATGCTTTACTGCTGTATCCCTAGAGAGAAAATCACCTCTTTTCATTTGTTTGATATTGTATTTCAGTGCCTGTTTGTGGTCTGGTGCCTACGTCCCCACTCCTTGTGGCTTCTTCATAATTTTGATGGAATAATCTAAAAAAACACTGAGTATCTTAACTTTGAACCTTTTCTGTAAACTTCAATTATCCTTTTGGTCTCATGATAGGAGGAAGAGGATAGATGTGCCCAGCCTTCCTCTTATTCTGCATTATCACAGCCACCCTTCTTTTCTTTAGAAAGAAAACAGCTTTAAGCCAACAACCTGACACAGACATGCCTGGACTATAAAGGACCACTGAGCTCAACTGAAACTGAAGTTATAATTTGACCTCTTTGCTCCAATCTTTGGATCATTTCCTGAACATACTCCAATTCTTAAACCTCCAGTGGAGGTGAAGGGGCTAGTGTCATCCAGGATAACCAAGGTCTGGCCTAGAACTGAGTACTCTGATTAGTCCTTTAAGAGCATGGGAATGCATCTTTACTGCTCAGCGTCATATGCAATGTGCTTCCTAACTTTTTTTATTGTACTGACACCCTGAGTCTCAGTAGTAATGTCTAGATCTTTCCTGGGATGAGAAGAGTTGATTTATAGCCCAATAAACTCTCTGACAAGATGGATTTTCACCATCCTTTATTCCCTCAACTCACTGGAAGAGCAGGGAGGGAAGACAAGAGCTGAACTCTGCCACCTCACTCATAAAAGTCAATGAAGGCAAAGCTCAGGACATAGAGCAATTCTGACTGTATTTTTCACACTGAGCAGCATAGCTCACCTACTCACCATGGAAGAGAAATAGCTACCCAGAAAGCAAAGCTTATTCATAAAATCACAGCAAAGTGCAGGCTTATGGGAAGTTCACCTGTATTCTCTCCAAGATTTCTCGTGAATAAACAATTTTTAAAAGTTCTCAGGTAATTGCTCATAAACAGAACTCACGTGGAAAAGAAATATTGGCTCTTGCCAGTTCTGTACTCATTAAGCCTGTTTATGTTCTGCGCGAATGGACAACAGCACATCTTCCCAGGAACCTAGGTTGGCATTGCAGATAGCTGGATTTTGTTCCAGCCCAGCTGTGCCTGTCCTCCTGCTTGGGGTAAAGGACAAGTAATGTTGCCATAACCTTCACCTGAAGAATTTGGCAGCAGCAGGACACAATTTTCAAGGCAAAAATGCACAAGTGTGGTTTCAGTAAGGTTGTTCCTTGACGAGATAAAGTGGGCCTTTGAGATACAAAAGCATTTGATGAGATGTTTCTGCTACTTTGGGGAATCACCTGCTAGAGTGAAATGGTGAAATGGAACAAGGTACCCTAGAAAGTTCTTGCCAGCCTTCCTTTGTGTAACTCCTAGCCCAAATGTATTCCTTTGGGAGGCTCTGTCTTAATAAAGCATCTTAAAAGCATGTTTATTTGTATGTCTTACTGTAAAAACAGCACAGACAGAAAAAAAAAAGAGGTCTAATTTTGTGTTACTGCCATATAAACACAAATCCTTCCCCTTTCTGCAGTCATACAAGCTCATCCAATATTCAGTTATTTCCTTAAGGTTGATCGTGAAAGTAGAGATTTTGCAAGGAAACTGTAAGATTTTTGGCTCAGGTCTCCAAAAAACTAAACCACATCTTATGAACCATTCAACCACTGATAGGAATCTGTACACGGACAGTGTGTTCACTTTGTTTTCAGACAAGGCTCCAAACAAAACATCTCAGTTTCTCCACACATATAAAAGTCTATTTTTCAAAAAAGAAAAAAGGGAAATTAAAATATATTACTTCAATTCACCATTTCATACAAGAAATATCAGTATCAAAATAGATAACTAATAAACTAGATAACTCTCTATACACTTTCCACCATCTTCTTTCTTTTTGCTTCCACACAAAGCCCAAATGCTACACAATATGCAGGCTTTCAGATACACAGCAAGGCATTCAACCTGAAGAGTTAATATAGGACATCTGCACATCAAATCACTGGATCGGCAAAAATCCTAGTCTTCTAACACTACAGCTTGGCCTCTACTTCAGCAAGACCACTCACTTTGGTTTAGCACATTTCAGCACTGGACTCACGCCTTCTATCCTCTAATGGTTACGTCACTGCAGGCAGTCTTAACTTCAAAAGTCCAAAAAACTTTTGGTCCCTGTGCTGCAAAATTAGGCCTTCAGGAGACCAGTTGCTTAGGTTAGGATAATTCCCTTAAACCTCTCCCTTATGCAGGGAAAATTGCTCCTATGAGCAATTTTCAATTAGAAAAGGAAAAGGAAGATGGGAGTACTATAAACATTACTGTTCCTGAAGTCCACCACCTGCACAGGCACCTGCAGTTAGTCCAGAAGGTGTTGGTTTGGCATCACAGCTACAGAAAGCATCTGCTTTACCAGGGTAAGGTTGAACTAGATGATCCCCAGAGGTCCCTTCCAATTTCTATGAGTCTGTATAGATGTACCCATGGCCTCATGAGAAGCCACAGCTGCCAGTGGTACACAGCACTGAGGAGCCTGGGTACCCTCACTTTAGCCCCAAATCCCAGTGGCAACTTCCTTCCACGTGCAGCTGCATGCAGCTGACCCAGCAGAGTATCTGAGCCAGGCTAGGACATAGCATGCTTACAGCAAATGCTCATCCTCTCTGCAAACTTTACATCCCACAGAAAGTTTTTTGCACTGACTTTCAAATCTTGTAAAGCTTTTTCCCAAGCTTTGTCTGCAAAACTGACTGAGGTCTAATGGAAAATGAGCAAGTCTTATTGCACATAGGTGAATCTGTCCCAGCACAGCCATACAACCCTTATCTCTATGGTTATCCAAGCTGCAGTCCTAATCCTTTTTAAATCTGTGTACATAAGCCCAAAGCCTCAAATGCACATATTTAAAAATAAAAACAAATATACAAGCTCACTAGAAGAGAACAAAATAAATTTGAAGTCTTCTGGCTTTCCAATTAGCCCGTGACTTCACATTTTGATCAGCCCATCTTAAAGTGCTCCTGAATCTGTTCCAAAACACATTCTCACAAAAATTCGCAGAGTTCAGTATACAGGGTCAAACTAATGGCTAGTGTAAGATTTTTAGTCCATAATAACAAAGACAAATGAATTTGTGGGCAATGTGACAAACAAGCTTAAGAAAAAAATTAACAAGTGTAGGTGAGCCTGCATGCTGTAAGAATGTTTGACTGTATTGTACTTGTGCAATAGTCCATGAAATCAATAAAATCATTTTGAACTAACAGAACTACTTATTGCAGACTGCTTTTGTTAAATAAGTAGCTCGAGAGGAAGGTGATAGTTAGCATTCATCTCACACTCCAGTAACAATAATTCCAGCCTCTACTATTGTAAAGTCAGAAGTTTGGAAGCTGAAATGGAATGAGAGGAAATCTGCATTAAGAGCCATTCAGACTCATTTTATTCGTATGATTTGTAGATACATATTCTGCTTACTTTCTCTTCCCAAGAGGCAGTTTTACTATATATGACTATTTCATATATGGAAAATTCAGTCAGATATCTTATACACCTGGATTTAAATTCAATAAAAATATTCCTATGACATACGCTAGCTGGATACAAATACAGAGTGAAATTCTTCCCACAGATTCTCAGAAAACATCTGATGCATATACTGAATAGCCTAGTATGACATAATGATTTATTAGAATGGCATCAAAGCATGCTTTATTCATTCTTCATAAGTATTATAATATCCAGTTTTACAAAGGTGCCTTATGACACATTTTTGCAACAAGAAGAGTAATTTTTGTCTTGTGAATTAAAAAAAAAAAATGCATATAGACAAAAGCCATACACTGTAGCTTGAAACAGTGTTCTGGATAAGTGGAGCCCCCAATAATTCTAAAAGAAATCCCTATTGCTCTAAAGAAAATAAATACAACTAAGCAACGTTAGCTACAGATGAACACTGCATACACTTTGCCAAGCAGCTGAAGGTCACAAGTCCAGCCCAGCAGCAGTACTTAACCTTAACAGATATCATTTTTCTCATACAGAAGTATTGTCATTCTACCAAAGATGTCAACTCAGCCTGCAAAAACTCAACCCACATAGTAGACACTTGTATAGCAAAAGAAGGCAATGACAGTGCTTTCTAGAGGGATACAAACCCTACAGAGGAATAGCAAGTTAACAAAGGAAAACTGGCTGACTCCTTCCAAGGATCAGCAATATCCCAAGAGAAGTGCAATCTCTATCCAGAGAGACGCTGCTCCCTCCGCTGCCAACCCTTAAGTGAGGGTGAGGAGGGACGGATCCAGGCTCCACCCTTCCATTCACTCACGTGCACTGCTTGTCCCTGAGCTCCCTGGGCTAGCCACACATTCTCACCTGGTGCTCAACCATCAGTTCAGGCTGTGACCTGGCAATTCCACTGCAACACCAGCTAAACCTTTTCCATGCATACTGTACATAAACATGACTGTTCAGCTGATCACACTTGAGTGCAATATCTGTGATGTACAGAGCTGGTATCCACTAGAAGGCAGCGGAATCATCTCTGTAATGCAGCTGAAACCATTTTCCACCCAATGGGAATGAAATTTCTTATCACAGTTGTCCCACTAGGGTAGTTTCTAAGATATCCATGTCCCAGGCAAACACTTTTGATTACGCTAAAATAACATGTAGTACCTCCAGCAGTGTGGAACACACATACTGCCCTCTTTAAACACTTCTTTCTCCTTCCATTTTTGAGCATCAGGGAGCCTCAAGGCATCAGTCAGCTGTGTCTGCTGTAAAGCTGGCTTGTAATTGTGTGGAAGTTTACTGGTGCACTTGTGTTTCTTACTGCGGCTATTAAAAAAAATTGCTATTTAGATATGCAAAAGAAGAACATTACATTTTGTGACAATGTAAGACATTGCATGTGGGAAGCAACAGAGCAGTGTTAGTTGTAAGTATATTAGGCAGCTGTAAGTAATAGTTGTAAGTATATGCCAGGCCAACTAAACGGCTCCATCCCACTTCTGGCAAAGCATTAGGATGATGCTCCAAAAAAGGCCTTTTCTCCAAGTTTTCAACAGAGAGAAATTTTAATTATTTAATTTACTCTAAATGAATGAATTTGACATGTTCTAGGATTAAATTCTCATTCACAGGAAAAATTGATACAGAAAATAAAAATTAAAAAACACCTGCATCCCAACTTCTTTTTTTTCCTTCCTTGTGATTTCACCTCCTGAGCACACCCACCACTATCATCACTTAGGAAAAGCCAAACATATTTTGGGCAAATGTTTGCAAATATTTTGTTCACAGTTTTCCAACTAACTCTGTCTTTCATTTACATCATTTCACAACAGCTTCAAGGAAAACCACAAGTGAAACAGCAGCAGCAAAATTTCAGGGTAAGAGAGAAAGAGCGAACTCTCTTTTATGTGCAAGCAAGAATTAGGTGAGAGATCTGGTAGTGATCACTGCACCTTGAATGGATGCAGAAGCCAGCTGAACACATCTTATGAATCATGGTTTTAGATGCTACAGTATCAGTTCTGAAGGAAATAACTTGAGGTTTGGTAAGCCTGTGTCTTGGTAACTGAAGAGCAATCCTGCATTGACTTTGAGATGTAAATGCAATACAGGGGATGGGTTCATTTGCATAGGTCGTCTTAGGTCCAATTTCATTACTGCAAGATATTAAGTGTTTTGAAAATATCTTAGGTTCAACTGCAGCCACTAATAAATTGAAGTTATCGTATATTCAAACTGCTTTCTGAGTCACAATATCGAGGCTATTCTTAATTAGCTACAGTTCACTGCTTTTGTAATTTATGTTAACATAGATTGCCTGTTTGCAGTTTTTTGCTTTACAGCTTGCACATTTCCTTTTGATTGTGGTGAAATGAATCACAGAATCACAGAGTTGCAGGGGTTGGAAGGGACCTCAGGAGATCATCGACTCCAACCCCCTGCTAAAGCAGGTTCTATAGAATAGGTCACTGTCATGGTTTTATGATTTTTGGTTATTGATATTCCACATCATAACCGGGTTAAATCAGTCCATAAACCATTTGACAGTCACACAGGCAGGCGTCCAGATTGGTCTTAAATATCTCCATAGAAGGAGACTGCACATCCTCTCTGGACAGCCTGTTTCAGTGCTCTGTCACCCTTACCATAAATAAATTATTCTGCATGTTTGTATGGAACACTCTGTGTTCCAGTTTTAGGCCAGTGATCCTTGTCCTATCACTACACACCTCTTAGAAGAGCCTGGCCTCATCCATTTGCCTCCCTCTAGATATTTACAAACATTAATCAGGTTCCCCCTCAGTCTTCTTTTCCCCAAGCTGAACAGACCCAGGTTTCTCAGCTTTTCCTCACACAGGAGATGCTCCAGGCCCTTCATCATTTTTGTGGCCCTTTTGCGGAAAAGCGCCCAATTATTCAAAGAAGTGTGCACTTCTAAAGCTCCTTCAGTTTGCTGTATTATTGTACTTTGAGCGCTGCAGAGCTCAGCTGTTTCTTCAGGAAAAAAGAATCCTTTTCTAACTGTATATTAAAAGCCAGACAATAAAAAGCAAGACAGAATCCTCAAAACCAGAAAACCATGAAGTCACAAAAATAAAGAGTTTATTGCACCAACACTTTGTCTTTGAAAAGCTTAGGACTATGAAGAAAGAAGAGTTCAGAATACAGGAAATAATATTATGTAGATAATCTAAAGTATATCAATACAATGATGACAGAAGTTGAAGTAAGAGGGAATCACTCAATTTTATACTATGAAAGCTTTAAAAGCATACTTTTTTCCTTACTCTGCAGCAAAGAGACACAGATACCTCAAGCTCCCAGCCCAGAAGCTGCCTGCCCTTTCCTGGCCAGTGTGCAACCAAGTTAAGCCCAGCTCAGAGATCAGAGCAGTCTATGCCACAAGACAGCCATGCCTCTCCGAAGAGATACTCATATAACCACTGTTCCCTGTATTCACCTCACGGAACAAAATATTGCATTGATAACACTTTCATCAAGGATCAATAAATAATGAACAGAATACATGCATGTATAGGTATATGTACTGGAAAATAGTAATTGTTTAATTGGCAATATTATTTGAGGGGATCTTACAAGAAAGAGGGAAACTGACTCTTTACATGGTCTGAAGTAGGAAGAAATTCCTATATTAGGAAGAAATTCTTTACTCAGAGAGTGGTGAGGCCCTGGCACAGCAGCCCAGAGAAGCTGTGGTGCTCCATCCCTGCAGGCACTCAAGGCCAGGTTGGATGGGACCTGGGCAGCCTGACATGGTGGGGGGCAGCCCTGCCCATGGCAGGGGTTGGAACTGGATGGACTTTGAAGTCTTTTACAACCCAAGCCATTCTATGGTTCTATGACTTTTCTCTCGGGCTCTTCCCATCACAATAGCAGACAACCGAAATAGGTTGGAAATGTCTTTGGAGTTGTTCCACAACAGTAAAACACTCTCAGCTCTCTAAAAAGAGCTAGTAATATACCTTCTTTATTGAAAATTAATTAACTAATGAGTTAACTAAAAAAATGCATTAAAATTCCATTAGACTGGGAGTTTTGGAAAAAAATATTCCCCTCAAGACTTCTAAGCAATTTTTGCTTAAAAGTAAAGTTAGTGTGCTACAGACCTGGAATATACTAAGTCTAACTATCCCAGCTGTGTCTCACAAGCAACAGGAAATTTGAGAATGTGACTGATAAGTAGCTACACCATAGGCTAATGGAACTCCCATAGTTCATCAAAGATCTAAGAAGGGCTATACAATGCAGTTCTGCTCCTGTAAGAGGAAAATAATCAAAGGCAGCATTTAAAGTTACATCACATCAGAAGAATGCCTAATGCTGACAGATGAGGGAGTCTGAGTTCACATTCAGTGAAAAAGTTATTTAAACAATTTTAAATATTGCAATGGACTCATTATGGGAGATAATCACTGAGAAGAGTCTGAGGAGATAGCACCTAAGGGCCTGATCTTTTGTTCCTAAGAAGAGCTGCAGGTTGGATTAGGTTTGTTTGGGCTCCAGCCCAGAACGGGCTCCTTGGTTGCAAGCATTTGTGACCCCAGCACGTGCATCCCATGCACCAGGGCACCCAGGGAGCCTGCAAACAAAGCAGGGTTCAGCAGGCAGTCCATGCATGTAAAAACCACGTAGAAAATCCTCCCGCTCTATTTCCAGTATATCCTGTGAATTATTTTTTTTTACCTGTTGGATAGAGATGCAAACAGAAGCCAAAGTATTGCAAAAGAAAATGTTATAAAAGCTAGATATGAGGTAACAGAAGAGGTTAAAAAAAAAAAATCCCTTCCAGGTTTTCATGTCTTCTCAGCCCTACCAAACAACAGCTGGTCGCATTCAGACCAGGTAAAAACTGAGGCACTGACTTGGCTTGTAAGGAAAGTAAGGAAAGAAATAAAAAGAGGTGACTAATTTACAGCCACTTGAAAACAATAGCTTGAGTGGCAAGCTGAAGATGACAGAATAGGTAATACCACAAGTATCATTTTAAACAGAAACTAATAAAGAAGCAGACTATAAAACATTAATGCAGCTATTTAAAAAAAAAAGTAAAAGCAGCACAAAGCTCCCAAAAGACATGTCAAAGGATAGAATGTTTCTGAGAAGTAAGAAATTAGCACATTTATAAACATGCCCTATTGCAAATTGCAAAAAGCAGATATTGCAGTTGTTATGGAGTTTTTTTTGTGGGTTTTTTTTTTTTTTTTTGAACCAAAGTTAATTTCAAGCAGTGTATGTAAAGAAACTGCAGACATAAGTATTCACATACCCACCGTGTCTGAATTTCTTTCTTATCAAGGAGTAATCCTGCCTTGAACTGCACAAGTTTAGCACGTAATAACTGAACAGCACTGCAGATCAATCAAGGATGCAGACAAATCTTTCTTTCATGGTTCTGCAGTTTTAGAAAAAATGCAAAGTCTCCTGGGGTTGTTTAATGAAAGGGCTTTCATTAAACTGTTACAGTTCAGGCAGAGTAAGCTCTAGGATTAAATAGACTCCAGAAAAATATTTAACAGGGTTTTTTGATACTTTTTTTTTTTTTTCATGATTGTTTTCTACCTTCACAGCTTTTGCAGATTTCATGTTTTCTAGTGAGTTAACAAAATTCCCATCCAGCTGGAAAATTAAACATATCTTTAAAAATTCAATAACATTAAGCCTACTTTGGAAAATCAGATACTCTCTCAAAAAGCACACAACAATCTAATTGCATTTGAACAAATACACTGGATGCATAACAAAGAGAAAGTAAGTATTTTCTAGAAGCATCCATCTAGCCTGGAATAGTCTAAATATGTTTTCATTAAAATCAGTGGGATATGCAAGTTGTTTCTCATTTCTGAATGAGAATCTTAACATCCTGCCAATGGAGCGGAATGGCAAACCAGAAGAGAAAAAACCACCACTAGGGATGGGGAAAGAATTAAAGAAATATCAAAATACTGAAATGCAAAAGAGGTATTTAGTAGTGGAAATGATTTATTCAAAGCTGCAGCAGAAGCAGAAAGTGCATTCACAAAGAAATGAAGAATAAACACCGCAAGATCACAGTCACAGTTCATGTCTTCTCTATTAACCTACACAGCTAAGCAGCTTGAACTGCTTTGTGGTGTTGGTTTTTCTGATATTGATATTCCCTTGAAACAGACAAAATAGAGAAGGGCAAAGCAAGCCTAGCCAAGGCCTGAGAGGATACAAGAAAAAAGTCAACGATGAAGCAGGAACCTTCCACAGAGCATGGTCTCAAGCACTGTCCAAAAATCAGTACTGCTACTGGTGGAGAGCTGAGAGTCCTCCCCACATAGTGCAGCTATTCCCCTACTGAGCAAAAAGGCTCTGCTCCAAGCACAGTAAAAGTTTGCCTTTTCCCCAACAAGTTTCTCTCTACCTTTGCTCTCCTTACCATAAGTTGCAGTAAATTAACTGATGAATAGCATGTAGTTCTTCTATTGCAAATTGCAATGAAGAAAAAAGGGCTTCTCTTCACCAGCCTTCATCAGTGGCACCTTTCTGCCCCACCATGCTGTTTGCAGAACAGCAGCCAGCTAATAAACCCTAGTCATACCACCAACAGCAGAATAATAAAAAATGTATTTTTAAATGTGAATGTATGTGAATATGTTCTCAGTGCTGGAGTGCAGCTGCTACTCTGATTCTTTTATTTAGTAGTACATTAACAGGATAGGAAGCAGTCAGTTAATAAAATCAAAACTAACTTCACATAGAGGCAGAAGGAATTGAAGCAGAGGGGTGTTTTCACAAACTGCCAAACACGGCCCATATAACTCTGTTGTACATTCAGATCACCAGTGCAGTGCATGTATTCCCTTCCATACTTTGTAGTTCAGCTAAAACTGTATTCCTAAACTTTTCCCCATACAGATAAAACATCAAATTTAAAACCAATATAATCCTAGCAATCATGTTATCTTGTGGTTTCGTGTATGAATCAAGTATTAACAAAGCAGAGCTAGCCTTAGAGGATTTAATATCGAAATTACTTACCGAAAAAAAGTCTGATTTTGTTTCTTTGCATGAATGTTATTGAAAATATTGAAACAATTACGGTAAAAATAAGATAAAATAGGGAAATACTACCACAACTTAATTATGACCAACATTAACTCAAGAATAAACCAATGATGCTGGTAAATTTAATATCAAAGCAACCATTGAGAATTAAAAGTCATTTGTGGAAGAAGATAAATCAACAGAATTAACTTAAGTAGAAATCTGTCTGCAAAGTCTAGAAACTAATTATCAACTTCACTGAAATCCCAGTTGAAACACGGCAGGTTTGAAGTGCATTTACTGAGTAATGAACCCAAGTTATCTATCATCTGAACTTCAATCTCAGTCCACTTAAACATCTTTCTTGCTGTTTGATAGTCAGCCGTTTACACCTTAGGGTTATAAGACTTCTAGAAGTTTGACTACAGAATCCCACTGTTCAGGTTTCTGAACATTTGAGGTTGTTTTCAAAACTCTCTTCATTTGAGAAATTTTATTTTTAACAAATATATGCTTCTGGGGGGCTCAAATACCTGTACGTATGCAAATTTACTGATGGACCAAAATTAGAGCTGGCATATGTCTCTCTTACTTTCATAAAAGAACAAGCTAATGGTTTTAAGTGTAAAATGCCAACTGCACTGGTTTCAAATTGGTGGCCAACTGAACTCCACACCACTCCCTCAGCCACAATACTCGAAGAGAGCACAGAAAACACGATAGAAACAATAGAAGCTCACAGAAGCAAAGAACAGAAAGCAATTATTTTCTGCTTCCCATCGGCAAGAGATGCTTGGCCACTCCTTGGAAGCAGGGCCTTAATATATGTGGCTGTTGCTCAGGAAGACAGGTGTTCTCTTTCCTCAGCTTTTATTGAGAAGTGTGACCTTGTATGGTATGCAGTATCTCTTTGGTATTTGAGTTAGCTGCCCTGGTGATTTCTCCTCTCCACCCCTTACATATCCCAGCCGATTGCCTCTGGAGGGGTTTGGAGAAAGCTTGATGCTGTGCCAGCACAGCTCAGCAATGGACAAAACACCAGTGTGATATCAACACTGTTCTACCTACAACTGCAGGGCAAGGCAGCGTATGGGCTCCTGTAGTGAAAATTAATTCAATCCCAGGCAGACACAGGCATCAACATGATGCGTCTTAGTTGGGTCTTGATGTTTGACCATCAAGAATAGTTCAAATATAGCCAATTTTCTCCAGGCTTTTGGATTATCTTCAAATTTCAGTTGACCATTTCTTGACATTTGGTACATAACCCATTTATTTAGAAAAAAAAAATCCCCTCTCAAATAAAAAATAAAAATAAAAATAAAGGAAATTATTGTAGCCCTCTTTAAGCAACAGTTCAGCAATTACGATATTTCTGATTTGGCTTCAGCCTCAATTCACCCTTCTCCTTTGCCTGAAAAGAATTAATCCTGCTCTTACTGGCCTTCCACAAGGGCCCAAGGCACCAAAGCACAGGCCTTGCAAGAATAAGCCCTCTTTCTCATTTTTGTTACCACCACTCCACTTTGGAGGGAAGGGGTTGGGGAAAAAAAAAAAAAAAAGAGACTAATTTTTCTCAGAGAGAGGGAGAAAATGATCCACAGGGCTGCTTTTAACACCACTGCCATTAGCAGGAAGCAGCAGCTGTTGTGCATCTGCAGGAACCATACATACATCAAAGACCCTGAGAGCAGGCATCCAAGGCTCCCAGCAGGGGACACACACAATTTCTGTAACGCAGTGCAGCCATGGCTGCAGCTACTTGGCTGTGCCAAAACCAAATCAGTGATGGGTAGGAGCAGAATTTTGACGTGGAGAAGTCCATAACACATTACCATGCAAATCTTTGCGGGAGAAGGAATCTTACTTCAGGCTGAGAACAGACTGCAAAAACTTTCTGATGCATGGAGAGAATGAGCTTTTCAAATGCAGCAACATAACAACTAAAGACATTATTATTGTATCCATAAAATGAGTAAATTTGAATCTGAGGTAGAGAGAAAATAATATATTTACCACAATTGAATAAAGTCTCTAATATTACCAGGGCAGAGTCTGAAATGAACACTGCCAAAGGTGTTTAAGAAAATCATATTATGTCATAGAAAGCGGTACAACGATCATATGCTTAAGTTATTAGAATATGACCACTGGCTATGTATACTCAAGTCACTAGAATATAACCACTGGCGATATATAATATTATAAATTAACTTTTCTATGTATATCTAATAGGCTTATTCCTAAGAACCTATCATTCTCTCCTATATGAATTCAGTTAATAGAGCTTTTTGCTGCATCATTCTAATATTATAGTATTTTAGATCTATCGAGGGGACAGAGGGTGAAGGAAAAGGGCAGTGACTCCACTCAAAATGAATCTCAGCTAACATATTCCTCCAGCACTACTAAATTGAAATAAATTGGTTTACCTAAAACAAGGAGACATTGGTGACATTTTAGACCAGGGAATTAGATTTCAAAGTAGCCATGAGGGCATTTATTAAATTCATGAAATGTTAATCTCCTAATAGTAATATATAAGCTATTTTTTTTTATATGAATTAGCCATGAATCACAAAAGGTAATAGAACTGCTAAATCACACAGAGGCTATGTTCTGTACTAGTGGGTAATTTCTTTTTTATTTTTCTTCCTCTGAAGTAGTTTTAAAGACACAAATAAAAAAATATACAAATATTTGAAAATATTTTGTTTGCCCTTTTGATGATGGAGCTCCAACAAGCCTTGTCTTAGGCTTCACGACCTTGAGAAAGGACAAAACTCAGAGATGGAGAAAAATCACATTAAAGGCAATATTATTTTCATTTCAGACTGGTGTAATTTGGAAGTCGTTCAGGACAGTTTATGAATCTTTTATCAAGGCGATAACAGGACCTTATTAAGAAACTTATGTTCCAATTTTATTCTGTGATTCATTCATAGACAAAGTAAAAAACTTTATAACATTAAATACATAATGCAGACGTCTAAAAGGTCAATGTTTTGAAACTTACTTCAAACAAGATATATTATGGTAAGGGGATAAGATCTTGAGTGCTCTGCAGAAATTAGTGGGCACTATGTAACCAAAGTCACATGGGCTCCCTCTCCAAATATGCCTATTACATTTATTAGAATAGTCTGGAGGAATAAGAATCAGTCACCACATCTTCAAACTGGACTCAGAGCAGAAGCTACTTCTTTATACAGAAATCTGTCACAGCCAACAGTAACAGGCATATCAAATTGTCTTGGAATAGGCGTAGAGGTGGTTGATGCCTATGCCTGTTAGTGCTCAAAAGGCATTTAGATAATACTCTTATTGACATGCATTATTATCTGGCTAGTCCTGAAGTGGTTGGGCAGTTGGTCAATCTTCCAATTGAGCTATTCTATTCTATTCTTCCCACTAAAAAAGGCTCAGTCCCGATTATCAAGAAATCAAAGCTGAGACCTTGAACTATAAATATGCCCTGAGAGCAGACCTACAACGGAGGCAATCACACTGCTTCTGTGAAGGGACAGGCTTGACAAGGGTGGCTGCACAGGCTTACTGCCAACAGGGGCTACATGAGCATGGTCAGAATGGAGAACACAAGGTAAGAAAGGAATAAAGGCTGTTTTCTGAGCCAGCCCTTCCTGCTGTCTAGTGAAGGGTCTAGAAATCTATTAAGAGGATTCAGCGCTCGGATTCACATTTATAAAATAGATCTGGGTTTTGTTTTTTTTTTTTTTGTTTTTTTTTTTTTTACTTTCATACGGTTGGTACCTAAATTTCCCTCAGGAGTCTGGAAAGTTAGTTGGCATATTTTCAAATCAGATGTTATATCTACCCCATGCCATTTTTTCCTGGACATATTCAGTAGAGCATTCAGAAATATTCTTAGCCTTAAGCACGGGTGTAAAGTGCAACTGCTAAATCAGGAGTCCTGACTTTACATAAATTTTACATGAGTCTTTTGCAAATGTTAGAGAGAACAGGCTATTTTTGAAAGAGAGAAAGTTAAGAAAAATATAGGCAGTTAAGGAAAATGAGGAAGAGCCCTTTTTAACATGCTTACCTAACATTTTTATAAGTTTACACAACACATATCTTTTTTGCACAGAAATGCAAAAAGATAAGTTAACAAACAGCTTTTAAGTACATTCTCAGTTCTTTGAGCTATTGACAAAAATGTTGACTGCTTCATTCATCTAATGCCTCCTTTAGATAATACAGTTCTTGAGGCAATGTTTCAAAAAATTGCATGCTCTGTTATCAGATTCAATTAGGCCCTTCGGGAAAGTAATCAATACCTCACCTGATTTAAGAAAGTTTCTATGCAATGCTTTTATATAATGTCAGCAATCCACACTTAGCTTTGTAAATCTACCATTCTTCTCTCATGTCAGCTCTTGAATTACATCCCTGAGAAAAGGCAGGGAGAGAAGAAGGAAGCGAGAAAGGGAAGAGCACAAACTGTACATGACAGAGTTACTTCCAAGTGGCCTTTGAACTATCCACTGAACATCCCTGTTTGAGAGAGCAGTTCTTGCCCCAGTTACTTCCAAGGGTTTGCCTGGAAGTACCAGGCACTCATTTCCTCTATAATTTTCTGAGTACGTGACCACAGGCAGGTCTGGTCAGGAAGACACTAAACATTTTGTCATATGGTCTGAAAGCAAACTAAGAAACCAGGCTGACCAATCTTTACAGTCAGACGTCAAAAAACAGAAGAAACAAAAATTATTGGACACTGAAGATTTTGGTCCTAATCCTGAACTAGGTGTCCCATACTAAAGTGCTCTTATTTGACTAGGTAACTTTGGAACCTGAGATCAGAAAAGATCGTATTTAAATATATATAAAGAACACATTTAAACAAAAAACTGTAATGAATTTCAGACATTAAGAAAAAAACTTCAGTGATACACTTGCTGAATGTGCTGAGAGCAATGAGTAGAGTTCAACAGCTAGTTACACAAAAAGGGCACACTAGAGAAAATACTTCTCCATATCCTTAGTAGACAAAATATGAAAGTTCCACAACCCTGCATAAGCGATACTCCCCTTTAAGGACAGTCAGTAATACTAGAGCGATCTGTGCATTAAAATGTAATATATTGCCAGAATAAATCCACATGACGGAAAGGTGATTGCATTAGAGTAGGTTAAGTTGACAGTATTTTACAGAAATAAGGTTATATAGCAAATGGAATCTTGAAAGCATCAAAATGCAAAATAATTTTAGAATCTAATACTCTCTAGCTTGGAAGGAATTTTGAAAAACAGAATTCAGAGATGTCCTTTCTCAGCTATAACTATGACAGTCATTTGCATAAAGATATAAACTCAGCCTAAAGTTCTGAATAGCATTACCTTGAGGAATACTGAAAAGCAAACAAGTGACTTATACAGTGCAGTTTTTCAAAATGTTTAAGATTTTTCTTCATTCAGAAATTCATTTAAGAATTCAAGATGTAATCAACAAGGTTACATTATGGTATTTCATGACTTTTGGGTAAAAATTGCTTTTTTATGATATTAAATAACGTGTCAAGAATAATGATATTAAGGACAAGTGAAATACAAGAAAAGTGCATTATCACTAGAATGGGTATAGTGATCATTGTAGAGTACATACAATAAATTGGTCACTGCAGTGCAGACAGACAAACCCAAGCTGTCTACTACAGTACCTGAGCTGAGCAGGGGAGATTACATAGTAATTAATAGGTACTAAATTCAAGCCACTCAATCTCAGTTACAAGAGCACACTGGATTATACTCTGAAGTCTAAAACATTCAGGCATCTAAATTGATTGGTGACCAATGTGTTTCCATTTCATTATAAAGAATAAGATTAGTATAACACTGACAAAAGTAATTAATAAGGAAGTAAGGTGGAGAGAAAGGATGGTAATGAACATGTGGAAAAGAGCACACCTACAAGGAGGTTCAAGAAGGAAGAATAATATCCAATGTCAGAGCTACATGTATACAAGAAATCTTCAGAGAGACTGCTAATTCTACCTCTAATGTTAGTTGAGCTGCTTGAATACACGCTGTTTTTTTGTACAAAGTTCTTGAAAAGACAAAAAATTGCCTGCATTTTCCAACAGTCTTTAGGCATCTCATCATATCTGTACATATTTCAGACTGATAGTTAAATAATATGTATTAGTCCAAAAACTGTATCTCAGTGACAAATGTAGGTGGACAATAACACATATTCTAAGTATCAAAGATCTTGGATTATGGAAGGCAAATATCTGACAAATAGAGCATAAAGAAGAAGCTAGAAGACTACATCACTTATTTTTATTTCCCTAAGGTTTGTTTTGATGAGCTATGTAGTGTAGAAACCTTGAACTGAAGCTAAAGGTTTATCTGTCTGCAACTTGAAATAATGACCATTTGTGTTATTTCCTACAGAACAGAACAACTACTTTAACACTAGGAAAAAACCTAAGTGTAAATAAAAAAGACAATTACATATATTCATTTCTAAGTATTATTGGCAACATATCAACATTCTCCAAAGTCTTTTTTCTTTATTGCCAGATTTAAATATCAGACCTTTCACTGATCTCCCATAGGAAGCAATATGTCACCTACCTGTCTTCCATTAAAATCACCTACTGCTCTTTCTTCCATGATTATTTTCTCAAAGCTGCTTTCAACACGTAGGGGAACTGCTGAATCATGGCCTGAACTTCTGATTGATCACCTGAGGCGAGCAATGAGTCAGCCACAGGAACACAGGTGAAGGCAATTCATCTGTGCTGCCAGAAAGGATGGAGCCTGGCTGCATCCCATTTAAGAGCTGACTACCAGTGGGGAAGGATCTCTTCTGGAGATCCCCTCCTCTGGAGTTTCATAGCAAGCCCAGGATATGGGTAAGCATTCTATGTATTCTCTTTTCGTATAATAACTGCTTAGTCAAACTCTCTGGTATATTTCATAACTATAACATCTGTACATTCATTGATTATACACAACATAACCCCAAATAGCCTTGATGTTTTCAAAATAAGTTGTGTAACTTACATATTTCTGACATCAGGATGATGTGTGTGTGTGTGTGTGTGTGTGTGTGTGTTATACTAAAGGCATCACTGAAGGACCATTTATCTTCTAATATAAGCCAAAACCATTTCTAAAGAAAGTAATTATTGAAGAGATTTCTTTGCACCTGTTAATCACCACTGTATATAATACTGTACTTATTGATTCCTAACAGAGTCAGCTTTTCACAAGTAAAGTTTCTAACAAAAGCATTCATCTCTTTTCTGACTAGGATATCTACAAGGATCTTCACAAAATGCACCTCTTAAGTTCCACTTCCTATTCTTGCCAGTAGTATTAGTTGCCATCATTCACAAACCCAGCTTGACATTAAAAAAAAAAAAGCTTCTCCAAAATGTTGCCAGGATACATATATAATTTCACTGTTTCTCTAAACTCTCCTTCCTTAAGAAGAATGTTAAATTAATTTATCTGGACTTATATAAACTTCTCCACTTTTTGAAAACGACATTTAAAAAGATAGCGATAGAAATCTTCACATACATCCTATTCTTTGTACATATCTTTGCCAGTGTAAGGGATGTTTAAATTCCTGGCTATTTGATAATCTGAATTGTTACACATAAAACACTGAAATAAACTAGAGAGGATTGTTCCACACATTCTGTGAGTTTACACAGTTTCATGACTAAAGAATAAAATTTCAAGGGTAAGGAAAGAAAAAGGTCTCAATTTCTCTCATCATTTCTGCACAATTCCACATTTAAACGTATCTATCCTTGATGTGCTCCAAAAGTACTCAAAGACTGAATGCAGTATACACCTTTTCTGTCATCCACAACATCAAGTTTATTACGCAGCTTCTGAGGCTCCTTCAGCAAGAGAAAAATAATGTGTGACCAAGGAAATTTTTTTTCCAAAGAAAATGGGGAAAATTTTTCCCTACTTTTGAAGCAGAACAATTTCCTTCAAGACAGTTGATCCTTGTGCAAGGTGCAACTAATTCTTGGTGTCTTAATTACTTCAAAGCAGCTAATACTGTTCCATGAAAGGCTGACTACCAATCTTATCTTCAGCAGTTCTTTACATTATGTCTTTTTGTTTTATTAAACAGATATAATTCAACATAGTTCTTATGTTTCTTGCACTAAAAAGTCTATATTGTAATTTGGAAGAAGAGATTTTCAAATACTACATATACAAATGTATATAAAATCATATGAAACTAAAACAGCAAAATGAATACATATTTAATGCATGATTATGTGTTCACATAAAATGGGTATGCAGTTGATCACAGAAAAGAAAACTAATTACATATCAAAGAGCTTTGTCTCTTCACATAAGAAGAAAACAATGCCTATTTCTTTGGTCTATTTCCTGGGATAATTGCTTAAGTCTTCCAGGCATGCAAATGAGTGACAAGAAAAATCAGCTGTGATAATGCCAGTTAGAAGTATAACTGCCTGTATTAAGAGTAGGTGGTGAAAATGATTGCATACAGTTTTTGGAGAAAACACAATTACATCCAAACTTCATCTAGACCTATTCAGGGTGCAAAATGAAGGTCTTACCCTCTTCTTAATACACACCTTTTAAAAAAATTGCTGGTCTTACCCTTCACTTTCAGAGATTGTGTTCTGTCTGACTATATTTACTTACCCATTTTACAAACTGTAAGCCTCACTACATCTTCCAGAGGCAGAGACACATTAAACTGCATCCTGAAGGAGACAGGAACATTACGTTTCTCTGACCTCACTCAGAACATCTTGTCTTCTAAGTAGAGGTTGCGTGCACTACTGTGGGAAAAGAGGAACGCAAAAGAAAGCAAGCAGTTTCATCAATCCATATCAAAAGCTTATGTTCAGAAAAGGAAAAAAAAGTAGGTGCAAAACCGATTCCTTTTGATGTCCTCATTGATGGAATTAGAAGCCAGGTTTGTACAGCCTTACGATACAAAGCTTTGTAACCCTTGCCATTTATCGTCATTTGTTACAAAACAGACACAGGGAAAAAGATCAATCTTTGTGTGAATTTCAAGACTGCTGTTCCATCAGCAATATAGGCTGGGATGTTCTTAAGAAATGCTTTCACCTGTGCAGACACCAAGTTACACTTTTAAAGAACTATGATGTTCACAATGGGTATTAATTTGCAATGTGCATTTCTGAAGCAAACACTTGACTTAGCAGACTTAATATGTATCATTAATAAGACTCAATTCATTTCCTGATAATCAAAGGTTGGACAGGCTAATAAATAAATATTTGATTTTGCAAAGAAAGAATCTTTGCAATCACATCAACTAATAATATTTCAGTTGAAAAGCAGGCATCATTTTATCTCACAGTTCTTCAGACCTCTTTACAATCCACAGGATGTCAAATAAAGATGATTCATAATGGTAAAAGACACTAACCAATACATGTGGTCTTGAATAAGTCCAGGAAAGCTGCACACTATTTATCATAAATCTTAGGAGAAACTTGTGATATTTTTGATGAGTCATGAGAAAAATAATTTCCTGTTGTTTCGAAGAACTACAGGTAAAAGATTCAAAATCAAATTCTCTCAACACTTCTTATATTAACTAAAAGTAGGATATCTTGAAATCAAAAGCCAAGAGGAGTAATAATGGAGCATCCGTATTCCAAGACATAACCAAACTATTGACCGTATCTCTAGGCATCACAGTTAGATGCATGAGACTTTTCTAAGGCTCACAGCCCAGGGCCACACAAGTAACAGTTAGCATTAGTTGGGCATATTGACCATAAGTTCATGAACTTTAGCTAATTTTTTGTTCTAGTAGATGTTGACAAAATATGACCAATCACCTGTCCCTGACAACGGAATAGTTTTGATGTGCTCACAGAGACAGCCAAACTTCACAGCTTATTGTTAATCAGGAAGTGTAAAAGTATCTTGAAGTGTCCAGAAAAAGATCATGAGTGCCAACAGCAGTAACAATCTGGACTGTTCATTTGTGAGGTCTCTTCCCAATCCAGTAAATAATGATATGTAAGAATAGTTTACAAACCAAGATTATTTGGAAAATGGGAGCCTATGGCCTAGCACCAGCATCCAGAAGCATCTCTCCAACCTGCAGGAGACCCAGGAAGCAGAGTAGAACCTTGTGACAGAGTAAGAGGACCTCATGTAGAGGGCAGTCATGCACTGAAACTGTCTTCCCAGGACTCACAGCACAAAGTCTACCAGAGTTCAGAAACTGTTCAGACAATGTTCTCAAATGTAAGGTTTTAATTTGGGGTGGAGCAAGGAGTTGGACTGGGTAACCCTTGTGGGTCCTTTCAAGATCAGGATACTCTGTGATTGTATACTAGCAACCACCAGGATCTGGTTGACACAACATCCCTCTTCTCTTCAGGTCCGTGCCATCTGTCCCTAAGGTGGAATGAAGAGGTCCACTAGGAAACTGCTATGGACACAGACACACACACACACCCCTCACCTTATCACTGTTTCTTCATCATGAAATGTGTAAATTTCCACACATCTGAGACTGAAGCACTGTGGTATCCATACTCATTGAACCTCCACAGTGCCGTTTTGCTTTAAAATTGCAACACAGCCATACCCTTAACACAGGCTGAGCTTTATGTAAAGCGTATGCACACACATACAGCCCAGGGTAATAAAGATTTCCTGCCTGTCTTTCAGCTCTCACACCAGCACTCTGAAACCCCAAATAGCAAGTCTACACTTCCTCCTTCTTCCAATCCTCACTCTAAGCGTAAACTGAGTTGTAAATAGGAAACCCACACTCAAGCTCCCTACACACACTTCCCTTTGAGAGCCTTTCATCACCACCTAGCAATCTACATCTTCACATTTTCTCTGTACAGATTCTGTGAGATTTCTAATAAGATGGTAATACATGACATACGTGCACTGGAAAGCTTACTTTTTACATTTCAAAGAATTCTTAGTGAACCATCAGTGTAAGTGTAGCCACTGTCTGACATTATATTTGCCCATTATTTCCTATAATAAGACCCTCTTTTCAGTTGCATATAGCTTTTACTGTTCAGAGTAAAGTATTCCATATGCAATATCTTCTTCAGTATAAGTTTTTGAGAAATTCTGGACTCCTTAGTGAGGTTAGCAAGCCAAAATACAACAACCACTACCAAACAAAAACCACCAAAACAGAAACTCCCTCGCTGCTTGAAATAGGAGTAAAGTATGTCAGATCTGGATGAGAAGATCATGGGGTACTGAAATATTTTCCTTACCAGAATACTACAGTGTAACCTAAAGTCTGCTAATTAACAACAGAAAATCTGGGTAAAAATGAAAAATTCAGAAGTACTTCTACTCAGATCTTTAGGGACATCTGCAATCCAAGCTGAGTGATTGCTGGGAGCTCAGATACTTCTTCCAAACTGACAGTAGCCCTTGGAGATCCTTGCAATAAGCAGTAGCTTCAAAGAAGCCTTCTCTGACAGGCAGAGAAGCCTTCCCTGACAAGGAGTGGCAAACTAAGAAGTCATCTGATTGTCATGTCAATAAAATACCACATAGTGGCTTTATCTTTAGTTTGTTTTTGCTTTTGTTTTGTTACATAAAGAATCTAAATTAAAAGGTACACTATTGAAGTTGCCAGGTCAGATATTCAAACTCTAAGGAAATGCCAAAATAAAGGTTGCCTATAAATGGGGGTAATAGTATATCCTTATCACACAAGGTGGCTGTAAGAATAGTTCATATCTGTGAAGCACATAGATAATATACTGACAATTGTGTAGAAAAGGTCAGAGGAAATGAATAATTCTGCCTTCAGAGCTGGGTTTGAATAGGATGTTACACAACGTACAATAAAAACCAGCACTGCATACTGAACACAGAGACAGTAATACAACACTGATAACTTGTCCATTAAGGGCAGGATAAACCTCACCTGAATTCAGCTATATAAAATACATTTTAATGTTGTCATGCAGACTATCTGCTTTCACTGAAAAAGATGAAGGCACCTCCAGAGAGGATTCCCTGCATCCCAAGACAGTCTTCTGAGATGAGCAGGAAGAATAACCATCCATAGTCTTTCTCCTTACACTACAGAAGTTAATTAGACATCTGGCTTGAGCTACATGCCTAATTGGTAGGCAGCTAAACTGAAGTGAAATGAATCTGTCCCAAATAAGCACTGCCTATCCTCTGTCCTGAAGGATGGAAAAAGACAGTATTAGATTATTTCATTATATATTTCTAATGCACAGTTCAATTCTGGAGCTCTTCCAAGCTTAAGACTGATTTTGAAGACTGTACTGGGTCTTCTAACATAGTATGCAAGTGCATTTGCATACTAATTAACAGAAAATATAAACACAAGCAAGTGTTCAAAACTATATAATCTCCTATCAAGGCAAGATCCTGTGAATCATTTGCAAAAAATCCCATAAGGATCTGAGCTCAGCATTTTGAATTAATGATGGAAGGTGTGAAAAACAAGACATAACCAAAAATCGTGCTCACCATCTTTATATTAAAAAGAAGCTCTCTAATAAAAACAAAATCAGAAGGCAATTATTTTCCTGATCCAAAAGGTAATTTCAAATATTATTTCCATGTTTTGTGTTTGACAAACTTACATTTTTTTTATATATACTTTATTTCATGCATCTTTCATATTTCTTCCACCTTCTTTCACACTACACCAAGAAATTTTCATATTCTTGTGTATGAATTGTATTCTGGTGAATATTGCACGCCCACAGAAACAAAAAACAGAGCTCAATATGTCCTTTATCATAGGTTCACTATGAGGACACAGAAGTCATTGTAATTTTTCTTCCGTCCAAAGGACATTTATTTGTTTAATATGAACTAGAACCACCTCTATAAGAATGGATGAGAATATTTCCTCATTGTACTTCTGAATCAAGTTATAAAACAGAAAAAGGGGCATTCAGGTTCCAGATAAGCTCTACCCTGACAAGCCATCTCTACCACTGGGAGATAGAGGAAAGCAGAATTACTCTCTTCTGTGTAGCTTTCTGAATGTCTGCATTTTAAGAAAAGAGATGTGTCCTACAATAAAACATTCTTTTTCAGGTAAATTTGATGATTCATACACCCCTAGATGTTTCAGTTTGCAAAAAAAAAAAAAAAATAGTTACTCCATATCATATCCAAACAAAACTGGACTTTGCATTAACAGTAAAGCTGGAAAGTGATATTCCAAGTAGGGTTACGTGATTCATTGGCTGCTCTTCAATAGAAAGACATAATTGAGGCAAATCTTTGTAAAAGAGACATCTCTATCAGCCTTCTGAAAAAGTACGGCTACTTTATGATGCAGTGGAATCAGTTCCAGCACCACCCGGAGCACAGTAACTCTGTGCAAGTGGTACAAATCCAGATAGCAGACCCACACACAGCTGCCTGCCAGCATTTCATGCACAACTGCTGATTACTTGGTCGTCTTGTCTTCTACCAGAAGCGAACAAAGCTCCCTAGTGAAAGAAAACATTTGCCTGCAACATCCCATATCTGTGCATATCATTGCTGTTTGTTCTGAATCTAAAACTCGAGCCTTAGCATTCACTCCAAGGTGCTGTTTTAGGTTTTACCATTGCTGCCAAGTCACAGCTGGAGGGAAGGAGAGGCTGAGCAATGACACCACCATTGCACCTAACCTGCAGCATTACTACAAAGACATGCTTCTGTCCTCCATTTCATCAAAACAAGCCCTGCTTAGTTGCCACCATTAAGCAGATGCCAAAGCTTTTCTTTCAGGAACAAGAGAAGGAAGTTCCTCAGATCTTCCCTCTCAACAAACCCCAACACTTTTATCTTGGGAAAAGAGGAGCTTCCCAAACTCATTTGCTTTCTCCTCTCCCTCAGGGTTGGAAAGAAGAAGAAACAGAGTTAGCAGTTTCCTATGTCTGGAAGGGAGCACCATTCCACAGCTGCTCCATTCCTATTCGTTTCTCAGGAGCTGCTCAGATTGCACATGGGGGTGGGACAAATTTCATAGTGCTCTGATTTAGTGCCTTCTTGCTTGTTTGGCCCTTAAAAGAACTTCCATGAATCTAAACAGAGCATAGTCAAGTTCTGGTACCGTTTATAGAAATAATTTCAAACATGTTCTGATTCAGGTTTAAAACAGTGAAAGTTGACCTTGAGACATGAAAAAGACTTCTATAAGAAATAAGGTTGATTACCTCAAAGCATACAAAAATAAAGAAGAACAAAATTCTCATTATCCAATCTCAACTCTTTGCACTGAGCACACCACGTCAGGATTTCTGTGATATTGAAAAAGCAGTGGGTTGTGACATTTAGCTACCAGTTACCCAGAGAACAAGAATTAAAAACCTGTGATTAAAGCAGTCTGAGAAGCTTAGTTCTACTTAATCTGGAAATTTGTTTATTTGGATTTCCTCTAAATGGAAATTGCCAAACTTATGAAAACAGTTGCATTTACCTCAAGTAAAATGAGCATTAACACATAGTCAGACCCCTGCTGCCTGAAGCCAGATCCTTAATCTCCAACCCCAGTGGTCTGCAAGACACTGCTACATTTCTATTGGAAATAAAACCGAACAGCACAGCATGACGTTGATAAAGCTGAAGTGATGTACAAGTCTGATTTTTCACAGCTTTCCAAAGATAGAAACAAATTGACAGAGGCAGTACATTTTCCAATCACTGTTCACAAGCCAAACATTTTCAATCTCTGGTTATTTAAGATTCATAGCCATGCACTATGTTTCTATGATAGACTCCAGAGATCAACTAACCTTTCCCTGATGCACACACAGTGAGATTTACCCATCAGACACCAACCCATGGATTTCATTCCATGTTAACAAGACCTCTGTCAAATATACTTCAGACCTATATGCTAACTTTACACATACTGGAAATAATGCTGTTAAAGGCTTGTTACATTCTGTATGAGAACAGGAACATGAGGAGCATCCAGTTTCCACTGCAACTGCTTTCAAGGTTTAGAAACGTATTTCTGTTCTGCCTGAGTCAATACTAAAACCTCACAGTCATTTTTAAGGTATCTGCATATAGGTATGCTTCAAGCCTGAAACTCAAAATCATACCAAATTCATACAGAGTAAGATGAGCGTTTATGAGACCACTGCAGGAGGGGATCACCGTCTGAGGTGGTAGAAATCCAGTTCAATTGCCTGATTCAAGCAGGATTTCTGTGAAGCAACAGATCAATTCCAGTTAAGAGCTGGGAGTTTAACTGCTTCTCCAAATTCAAGTGCAGTGCAACAAGCACCACGCTTCCCAGGAAAACCAAAAATTGTGTCTGTTCCTCTGCCATTCATCCTCACCTAAAAATACATTGTTGAAACTGTTGCAATTTCATTAAAATTACCAGGTTGCATAAACAGCATATTCTTTAACCAGAGCCTTAAAAATTCCTAACATCTCTATAAAAAGCCTGTTAAATACACTATCTCGGATCAATAAAGGTAGTCCAGATGACCAAGAAAACTATGACAGAGATAGTGGAAAGAGCAAACTGAATTATTCAATGCTTTCTTTGAGATAGGCTGAAAGGCTTCTTTTTTTTTTTTTTTTTTTCACCCTAACATAGCAAAGCCAAAAGAATGAAGACAAATAACAAAAGGAGTATAAGACTTATTGCTGTTGTGTCATGTTTATTTGTGAGCCAAAAGGAAAATCTTGTCCAAGTGCAGAGACATGGCTATACTTTCTGCTCAAAGTTTATTAAACAGACAGTGTGCAAAGGAAAGCAGAATGAGATGGCAGCCATACAGGGAGGTCAAGATACTATGTCTGTTTTATTTACAAAATAAAATTCCTTTTCTTGATAATATTATAAAATAGTCACTCAAAAACCAAAGTTTCTCTTCCACTAGGAAAATCTGATCAATCAGCAATTGTTCCCCTCTCAATTCAGAGTAAGATGCTGAAGTACTTCCAGCTCTTACAGAATGTCCAGTTCTCTCCTCCCTCCATAACTGAAGGTGTCAAACCACGTTGCAGGAGCTCTAGTCTAAAAGGCACAGACAGGGATGCCTTCTGGATGGTGAACCTGACATCCCTCCTTGCCTGGTCCTTCCGACTAGACTATTTCCTGGGCATGCTGCAGTTGTGACTTCCCTGATGTGCGTAGTTGCTGAACATAGGACCAGATTGTGACTTATTTTGTACAGAAGGAAACACGAGACCATGGAAAAGTAGGAGAAAATACACTTACACAGTGTACAATAGCACTTCAGACAGACTAACGAAAGCACTCAAAATACTTTCTCAGGTGTGAAATTGATATGTCTCAGCCTATCAGTGTTTTCTTATTATTTCAGTTTTATAGAAATGAAATTCCAGGCACTTGAACTTACAATCTTTTACCAATATTAGAATGTAATTATTGCTTTTAATTAATTCAACAGTTCAAATTAATTCATGATTAAAATATAGCAATTGTAATACGATGAATAACGGTATAGTGATGCTGGCATATTTAACTTAATTTTAGCAGGATTTTACCTAGTCTGACAAATCAAAATAAAAGCTATTAAAAAAAAATAAGGTAAAAGGTATCATTGGTTCAGAAAGGAAAAAGTACTATTGGAGATAGGGGCAACAATTCACCTGATTTTGTCATTTTTATGATCCAGCTTTTGATCTTCTATGGCCTTATATTGATTTTCTGATCTTTCTCCTCTATTTCATTTTTATTTTCCTCTCAAAGTTACGGAAAGTGAACATATTCAATATAAAACAGATTTTGCTTTATGTTTTCAGGTAAGCCTGCTAAAAAATAAAAAATATTTCATCTACTGCACACAGAAAAAAAGCATAACATTAAGCTTTTGACATTAAATCTTAGTAGATAAATACCATCTGTTGAATTATCTGCTCAAAATTGATAGGAGGGTAACATTAGCTTTTGGAAATCTCAGAGGAAAGCTTACACCAACATCAGCAGGTCTAAGATCTCACTCTTTTGTTTGTTTTTACAATGAATTATTTGGTTTTGAACAAGCAACACCTTTGCGCAATAATTGGCAGCTATCAATGCTATTTTGGCAGAGAAGTGCTGCATGGGTCTGAGGGAAATTTATGCCTCCAAACATGTTATACTACACTTAAAATCGTTGCATAACATGCAGACACATTGCCATGAACGTAATACCACTAAGAATACCTAAGTTCAAGGGAACTTGATATGCATGCAGAAGAGGTTTAAATGTGTTACGGACTTTATCACAAAGAAGAAACTCAATTGATGACTTCTTTTAGTAAACCACTCAGTTCTTGCACTCACTTAAGTGAACTTACATTTCACTCACATATGATAGTGGCACAAAAAAAAAAAAAAAAACACCAAAAAAGACTTTTGTTTGTTCTTTTAACTGTTCTATGAGTCCTAGCTCCAGCAGCACACTACTCTAAAGCAGGTCTGAGGACCTCTGAGGCCTGACTTACCCACAAAATTGAAAAATGGGAAAACTATCTCCACAGAGTTCTTCTGTATTCTACCTTTTCTTCAAACCGTTTAGCTTCTAGAGCTTGAGCCATCTAAATACACTTAATACTGGCAATAAATCCTTTTATTATGCACAAATATCTTCAAGGATTCCTGTGCAAACAGCATACCATACCAAACATCACATGAATTATTTCCCACAAAAGACATTTCAGAATGCCACTTTCTGGTTTTCACTTTAAGAAAAGTACATGGATGCTTAGGTTCTGTATACACATGTATATTCCAGCCATGTCTAATGTCTAAAGATTGCATTTTCCACATATCATTTTCCACAAAAGAAAAACTCCAGGATTTAGTCTCCCAATTCTTACTTGTTATCTTCATTCTGGAAGATTCCAGAGATATAAGGTAGACCTGGAAATTATATTATTAATTAGAACATACGTTCTGGTTTCTGTTTTTTTCCCCCCTCTAGATCTTGAGTCATCCAAATGTTTTTTATGGAAGAAAACAAATCTTTCTATTGCACAGAGAATCCTTCCAACCACTCCAAACATACAGCTGAAATGGGGATGTTTGTTTGCTCAAAATTAAAAGAAATTAACAAAACAAGTAAAAAAAAAAAAAAACCCCAGCCAATTCAAGATTAATGGTTTTTTTTTCATCCCTAAAAGAAAAGCAGTAGGCTTCCTCTTCTGAAGCACCTTTTCCAAGGACAGCATGCTACTTGTAGAATAGAAGTAGATGAACTTGCAATGAAAAAGACTTTAAGAACTCTTGCCTGAACACGTACTGTCATTATTTTATTCACCTTGCCCTTCCAAAGATGCAAAAGCCAGATGTTACAGCCATGACAACAGAATTTTAGATTCCTCACAAGTGGATGTCATGTTGTGTTTTTTTTTTGTTTGTTTGTTTTTGTTGTTGTTGTTGTTTTGTTTGTTTTTTTTTTAATCAGAAAAAAATTTTCATAAGGGGAGCAAGGATTGGATAAGCTTTTCAGAAACACCTATGGAAGCAAAAGCCATTCTTTGTCTTTTGCAACGTATTTAATTTCTTGTTTTCAAGATGTGTCATGATTAAGCATTTGAGCTATTATCTGCAGATACTGTTCTTCACTGAGTCCCCTGGGATTGCTCAAGATATTTGGCTTGCCTTTTGTTGCTCTTCCATCTGTCTGATCCACTTTTGAGATGGTGGAGTCAAGAAAAGTTTTCTTCCAACAAGCCCCTTGTTAAAGCACATCTTTCACAAGACAGTGAAAACTTTGCACCTCATTAACAAACGTTTATGAAAACAACACATACAAAGAAAAATATCAGAAGAGTAACAGAAACAAGTCTAGGAACTCTACTTCTGTTGTTCCTGCATCCAGCTCTTACTGGATACATCATCATTAAATGGTACATAACAGCAGTGCAAATGCTTAAGGGCTATGACCAGAGATCAGAACAGTAAACACAGTTATCTAATACATTAATCGTACCCATTAACTTTGGATTATTCTACAAAGTAATTACAGTCTGCTAGTATTTGGTAGATATTTTACATGCTGCTAATTCACTTAATGTTTTTATAGCAGTATCGCTAGATAGTTCTAATAGCTTCCGATTCCCTTCATATGAAATATTCGTTGCTGTCATTACTGTAAAATAAATGTTTCGGGATATAAAGGAAAAAAAACATCAGATAATGGAAGAACAAAAAGCATTAGTACTTTAATACTACACAATAAGAGGGCTTGAACCAGTGAGCATGCAGTGCCTTCACAACAGCCTAACGTGCTATGAATCAATCTCTGATTGTAAACAGATCTGGGCTTGGTTCTCACTTAGAATTAACAATTATTTTGAATTGTCCCCTTCAAGTTGCAAATTTGGATGTGCAATATCACAAAAATAGCTTTTTTGCTCCCACTGTAACTGTTATCGTTCCCCTCCTTGATGCATTCCATCATCAGATGTTTTGGAAGAGCTCAACTAAAATGTGACCTCTGAAGTTCTACTCTGGGAGAACATGCTGATCAGAAATTAGCTTACTGGGACCAAATTCACGAAACCTAAGTGGAGCTAGACAATCACAGACTCCAGTTCTAACTTTTTAACTATTCTATATATAATGTTGATAGGATGAGAGAGAATGTCCTCAAGCTGTGCCAAGAGAGGTTCAGGTTGGATGTTAGGAAAAATTTCTTCTCCAAGAAGAGTGGTGAGGCATTGGAACAGGTTGTCCAGGACCGTGGTGGAGTCTTTGTCTCTGGAAGTTCAAGAAAAGTATAGATGTGCATTTCAGGTCTATGCCAGAATGAAAAAAATTGAGAGTAGGTGTAAGAGGTCTGACTTCTAACATACATGTCTCATTTGTGTGGACTACATCAAAACATATCTATTGAAGAATTACCTTGCAAGTGTTGGTATCTTGAAAGAATCCTGTTCATCTAAGAAGGATGAATATAGAAAAATAGTACACACATAAGCTTTTATATAAACTTTGTTGAATTTATAACAATAGGATTGTAAAATGGTTTGAGATCAAAGGGACATTAAAGATCATCAAGCTCCAATCCCTCTCTGCCGGGCAGGGACACCTTCCACTAGATTAAACTGCTCAAAGCCCCATCCAACCTGGCCTTAAACACATTCAGGAATGGGGCATCATCTTCTCAGGGCAACCTGTTCCAATGCCTCACAACCTTCATAGTGAGAAATTGCTTCCTAATGTCTAATCTAAATTCAGCCTCTTTTAGTTTAAAGTCATTATCCCATGTACTAGCACTGCACTTCCTGATAAAGATCCCTTCTCCAGCTTTCTTATTCAGTAACATTATTTTTTATTCGTACTTAATAAATTTACAATAGAGCAATTTTACTTACTCTCCAGATAAATTTCCCTAATTGTCTTTAAACAGGGTAGAGTTTTCCAGTTGTTTCATTCTTTAGTTGTCCCCATGCCTGTTCTAACTAGAAGTATTAAGCTAAGAGATGAATGTTAAGCGTACTTAAAGAGAGAACTTGTGTCACATTGCATAGTCTCCTGCATGCCCTGAAGATCTGGATGATGTGAACTGATAGAAACCTCTGGAGACCAGCTTTTAAAAGCTTCACTCTACTTGCATCTTTCTGTAATCATCCCTGCAGCTTTCAATCTTAGTTCAGTACATACTATTGTGTTTTCTCTCAACAGCAGGCTAGCTATCACAAAACAATTACTTGATGTATTGTAGAGAAAATGCATCAAAGAAAAAGCAATCTAAAGGAATTAAAAAACTAATCAGTACTTTGCATCTCAGTCTTCGTCACTACTATCAGCTCATTCACCTTCTTTGTTTGCCTAGCTTTTTGAATAAGAATAGAACAGTATTGTTTACTTTAACAAGTATTCTGATTTGTGTATCTGGCAAATAAATTATCTGCCCTCTAAAAAGTGAAGAGAATTCATCACAAACAATCTTGAAAACCTCCATCTGTTTTAGATAGTGTTCCTGTTTAAACAAATATTGAACAGTTTAATTATTTTGTGTTGACTTGCAAACTCTAACCCTGTGTATTTCATAATAATGGGAAAACATATAGACAAGCAACTGTAATCCCAGAGACATTATAAAATGTATATATTTTAAGTAGTCATTAATTTAGACTCTAGACACAAGCAAAACCAAGTGTTTGAATGTCTTGAAATGCTATTAGTGAGAAATACTCAGTATTTTAAGACAAAAAACTTAATCTCTCTTAACCTCATCAGTCTTAAGGATGAGGCGGAAAATTTGAAGTGCTTGCTGGTATTTTGTTTTTGAGGGTTGGTTACTTCAAAAAAAAAGTCAATAGGACTGCTAAGGTCATCTCTATCTCAGCTTTTGAAGAGCTACCTGAACACTGGCACTTGCTTAGATCTTGGAGAAGAAAAAAAAAAAAAAAAAAGAGTACGTGTTCAGCATCTACTGCAATAACCCTGACTTTGTTCTGTATCCTTCAGCACTATCCTAAAAATAAATTATTAAGGAAATACAGAAACTGCTATAATTGCTAACACCTTCCTTAGACGCAGTCTACCCAAAGACTTAGAGAGAGAATAACTGAATGCTGATTAGCAGCTCTTTCCATATTTACTAAGATCCTTTGAAACTGCAAACAGCATGAAATTCTATTGCATTTTTGTAATTGATCTTATTTGCATGTATAAGAAAGCTAGCCTCTCCCATAGCAAGGACCTTCTTTTGTCTCAGATTACATTTAAAAGTTCTTCAGATCAGCAAAATATCCCATCAACCACCCAGCAATCATCAGCCAAAGGCTAGATCTGCCACCAACACAGGATACTCAAACAGCACTGCAGGGAGAGCCAGGGATAGAACGGCAGACAAATATATACTCAAGTCACATACCACATGTCACATACCCAGGCTGGATGTGGCTCTGGGCAGCCTGGTCTAATGGTTGGCAACACTGTCTGTGGCAGGAGGATTGAAACTAAATGACCTTTGAGGGCCTTTTCAACCCAGGCCATTCTATGATTCTGTGACTAGGTGCTGGGACAGAGCTTAAAAGGTTCTGTGGGACATGGACACAAGGGCATGGTAGCCCTAGCTACCGTCACTCATGGCAATCACAGCCTACAAGTGCCCTCAGGGCCCTGACATATAGCAATACATATACATTCAAAAGATTAGATAGAGCTTACAGTCAGTAGAAAGCTGCTGTTGTGCCCTGATTTTACTGATACCTGTATCAGCACAAGAATGAGTGATTTGGGTTATGTCTTCCAAAAACACAGAGGAAAAAAAAAAAAAGGCTTACCTTCTCAGGTGATTGATTTTTTTTTTCCTCTAGGAAATGCAAACCACTGTGCAAACAGTGACGTTTGCACACATCAATAACAGCAACAAGTAGGTTTCTGAGAAAGGATGGGAGCTCTTCAGCAAACCAGTAGCCTTATTTCCACTGAAGGGAGTAGCAGTTTTGCAATTTAGTGAAGGTGGAGTTTCACCACAGAAGACAGAAAAAGATCCAAATTCTTCCTAGGCTGATAAGCTTGCATGCAGGATTTGCAGAAGCACTGGCTGTTTGCTTGTCACCATCTTCAGCTATGAGCCTGGGAACTGTTCAACCTGCAGATCTTCACCCAATCTTAGTGCACTTCCATACACAGACAATTTGTGAGAGGACACAGTCATCATCTGTGGCCTTTCTGGGAGAAGAACCTCCCTCGAGGTCAGCAGCACTTCAAGTGGTGGTTTCTCTGAGTCATATAGCCTGGATTCTGGTTCCAGAAGTTGGCTGAGATAACCAGGGCTGGGGCCAGGCCCAGGCCTGGCTGCAATATGGCACAGCAGTAAATATCATTTGCCAACACATATAGCTTAGGAATTACTTTTGAAGTGTTCCAGCTTTGAGCACCATTCCATGCAGAGCATCAAGTCATGAAGATGGAGCCAGAGGATGAAGGAAACAAGCAGAAATCATGGCTGAATCACATTTAATACAAAGTTCAGTGCAGGAAGACTTCAGCTGCCTTCATTCACTTGCAATTTATGGTAGGGAAATAAGCGGTCCTGAAAATTTATGAAGAAGGTCTGAAACAAGAAAGCTGAATCACAACAAATACTGAGCTATCCCCAAAATGCATCTCCAAATTTTACCATTCACTTAGTGCAGGTGGGTAGGCTGGAGAGGTCCTCAACAGGGATTTCTCCTGGCCCCTCTGTCAGCAAAGGCATCCAGGCACTAAAATTTATTTCAATGACTTCATTTTCTTGAATGCTGTGGTTCCTTTCTTCAAGCAAATGCTTCGTGTGTATACTGCTCAAGAACAATAGAATTTCTCCTCTTTGCTGTTGTTTGATCCCTTCTTCTGCCAGATGTTGTAACATCATGGTTTTACTACTAGTTCTGCCAAAGATCGCACTTCAGCAAGTCAGTCCAAACTTGGTTTTATTCTCATAGAGAAAGCCAGGTAAGCTTTACAAAGGAAAAAGTAGAGGCTGGATGAAATGTATTTTGATTATATTTTCCTTTTCCTGCTCTTTTCCTCAGTAAGAGATCATACACTGGTGGTTTTGAGAAGGAAAGCGATGACGAAGAGCAACCATTGAGCTGACTGTGAGCACACAGAAGTCCTCGGATAACTGAGATTCTACTGCCACCGTGTGTTCACCCTCATTTCGCTCACGATTTTCTGCTCGAGAGGCAACACCAGTGCAGGGTCTCTCTCCTGAGATGGAGGAAAGCTGTTTCCAAGCAAAGCTGCTCTTGGTAAAACCTAACCCTGATAGAGCATCCGTGGCTGTTTTCATTAGACAGGCACTCACCATTTTTGGCGAGTTTCAGAATGGGCTCTTCTGTAGTTTCTGATGGCTCTGTACCAGTCTTCAATTATCATTCATTGCAAATGACAAACAGCTATTTCTGTCCTGAATGTTACTATTTAGGAAAGAAGCAGTTTCCAAACAGGTCTCTCATTTCCTCTCACAGGACTGAGTAGTTGACTGAAAATTAATACCTTCCATAACTGAAATCAATGGGAATATTTTACAGTATTGTCAGTAGGAGGGGCTCTTCAGACATCACATGGCATACAGAACAGGATTTAGATAATCTGAAGTTTTCTGACATAGTTCTTTGTCTCCAGGTGTCACAGACACAACACCCTGGACTGCCCATCTTTTCAAGGACACATAGTGGTGATAAATGTCTCTGGAGTTTGTTGAACTCAGCACTGCCAGAAAAACAAGTACACCATTTTTAAACAGGGGACTTATAAAGTTTCCTCAAAAAACCTGCCATAATTAACTGTGAAAGACAGTACACTTCTCCAGAAATCCTCTTCCAAAATCTCCCCCACAGTATTCCCAAGTACAGGCTGATTCAGCCCCACACAGGACTGGGTTTCACAACGTACCAGTACAAATGGGTGTGTTGGCAAATGAACTCGACTATCAGCCAGTAACCTCTGAGCTGTCAAGTGTGGCATAAACTGCAATGCTTTCCTTTTTACCCGTTTCAGAAGAGGGTTATATTATCAGACAGCGACACCAGAAAAGGAATAGATAATTCCATACAGAAATGAGAACGCCTAAGTGACATGGTGACCACATGTACATTCTATCCACTGACCTGTAAAATTCATGGACTGAAACAGTAAATATAGCTAAGGTCTTTAGAACACAGGATTATTTCAAGCACTATGTCCCACAGGAGTGAGATCTTTTGTGACAGCCCATTTCCCATCTGACAGACATTCACATTCAAAATGCAACCACCACCACCAGCACCCTCACTGCCGGGCTGAGGAGGAACACACTCTAATTAATTGAATAGAAGCCAAATTATTCTCTCTTGCAATAAAGATGACATTGGAGATGATCCAAAATGCATTCAGCGGCAACTTCACCTAGTTTGTCAGATATTAAAATTGCCTCTGAGGGAGCGTGTTCTGCTTATTTTCAAGGGCTTGAGCAATTGTTATTCTGAACACCGTCTTCCACACACATCCAAGCTGCCTTACACAGAACAAAGATACCCCACATTTTCCTTTTACCTTGTATTTTTGAATCACAGATGCTTGTAAAGCAGCTGTGAATAGAAAAAAACTGCTTCTCCTTGACTTCGCTGCAGTGGTAAACTCCCCGTATAATTTGCTTATATTCTCAGGAATCTGCTTCTCCTGGCAATTCTGGCTTTTTAATGACTTCTAAAGTCATCTGAAGACATCAAGTAAAGGTCATTTCCTCTATTATTGAAAGAAATAAGATACAAATACTATATCTACAAATTCCACTGCCATGTACTCTGCTAGGAAGGGCATGCACTGAGTAATTTGCCTACACTAGCACAGAAAAAACACAGACAAAAAACTTACTTGTAATTATAACAGAGGTTCTCATTCTCCTCCTTTTTCAAACAGAAGAACGTATTTCCTGAACAAACACAGACAATTCTCTCTTGTTCTGACACAAACAGTATAAATTGGTAACATTCCCTACTTACAGTTAAATTAGGAATGCGCTCAAAATAAAAGTATAAAAAACCCATCTACTTATGAGATGAACATCAGACTCAATTTAATCAAAATTAAGAAATGTATTGTATATCCTTATAAACCACTTTCAACTTCCAGGCTCTTCTATTCAGAAGAGCTGATAGGACAGATGGTGGGCCCTAACAAACTACACACAAGCTAGAGAACAATATCTTTGGAATTATATTCGCAACTCAGGCCAATTCTTTCAGTCTCTTACTCATGCCCAAATCTTACCTCTATACAGTGGAGACAATAATGTTAAGCTGGGACTGTTAGGAAGGAGAAACATTACTTTAGTTCTTCATTATGTAATAGAATACACCAAAAAGCACTGAAATTCTCCCGCAGCTGGTGAATTTGCAGCTCCCAGACATCATCCTGTTCTGATGAACATGTACTTTTTCTTATCTCTATGTAGTTGAGATAAGGATTTGAAGGCTGGACTATTCAGTGAATGAAGAATTGGTAGGATGGTTGTAGTCAGAGAGTTGTTATCAGTAGTGCTGTGTCCAGGTGGAGCCTGGTCACAAGTGGTGTTCCCCAGAGATTTGTTTTGGGACAGCACCTTTTAACATCTTCATCAGTGACATAGATGACAAGATCAAATGCAACCTCAGCACATCTGCAGATGACACCAAGATGAGTGATACAGCTGGTACAATAGAAGGAAGTGGCAACATCCAGAGGGACCTGGAGAGGCTCAAGATGTGGGCACACCCAATCCTAGTGAGGTTCAACAAGACCAAGCGCAAGGTGCTGTACTTGGGTCAGTGCAATCTCAAATATGTTCATAGACTGAGAGAAAAATTCCTTGATAGCTGCCCTGCAGAGGGGGACTCGAGGGTCCTGATAGAGGAAGAGCTGGATCTGAGCCAGAGCCTAGAAGGCCAACTGTATCCTGGGCTACATCAAAAGAGGGGTGGCCAGCAGAGCCTGGGACTCCCAGCACAAGAAGGTTACAGAGCTGTTGGAGCAGGTCCAGAGGAAGGCCATGAAGATGATCAAAGGGCTGGAGTACATGTATTGTGAAGAAAGGTTGAGGGAGCTGGGCTTAGAGAATAGAAGGTTTTGAGAAGAGCTCACTGCAGTATTCCAGTACTTGAAGGGAGACTGAAGGGGAACAACATTTTACATGGTCTCGTAATGGTAGGACAAGGGGGAATGCTTTTAACTAAAAGAGAGGAAATTTAGGTTAGATCTTAGAAAAAATTCCTAATTCAGAAGGTGGTGAAGCACTGGAGTAGGGTGCCCAGAGAAGCTGTAGATGCTGCATCCCTGGAGGCATTCAAACAAAGGGTGAGTGAGGCTCTGGACAGCCTGACCTAATGGATGGCAATCCTGTCCTCAACAGGATAGTTGAAGTTAGACAATATTTAAGGTTCCTTCAAAATAATTCTACTAATAATTTCATACTTAGTATTTAGATAATAAGCATTGATCTAATTTTCTGATTACCAGTTATTTACCTCCTGTTTCTGGAGGTCCTTCCATGCTACACATCTGCCAAGCTCCATGTCTTATTCTCCACTTTAATTTCTACACCTGATAACATATGTCTCCTCCTAGCCCTATTCCCCTCCTTTTTTTTTTTTTATTCCCTCTCCCATAGCCCAGAACAAGTTTGTCCACTCAGCTGAGTGAATGAGCAAGGAATTCACAATTACACAGCATCCTCACTACCTCCCAGCCCCAGCACAGGGGGCTTTTTTTTTTTTTTTTTTTTGCCTTTTTTCCCCCTCCCCCACACACAAGAGGATCATAGCATGGATTGGGTTTGAAGGGACCCCAAGGATTATCAAACTCCAACCCCCTGCTAGAGGCAGCCTCTCCAGCCTCCAGACCTAGTACTAAACTAGGTTGCTCAGGGCCCATCCAACCTGGTCTTTAACACCTGCAGAGGTGGAGCATCCACAACCTCTCTGGGCAACTCTCCCTCTAAGATGAGTCACTGTGCATGCTCGATATCCCAACAGACACACCTGAGACAACACTTATCACTGGGATGAGTGCCAAGGCTTTTTTTTTTTTTCCCCAAACACACAAACACGAGCTGGCAAAAGGGCAACACTTGGACAAACCTTGCTGTTTTCTGCATTATGATGCTTGTTGTCAGATGAACCAAAGAAACAATATTTGTATATAAACACCGCTAATTCATGATATTCTCAGGAAATCCCTAGATAATTCAAGAGAGCATTCAGAAAATTGAAATGGGATCCTGTATTCTCAAAAAAAAAAAAGCAAATAGATGTTTGTTCTTAAAATGTGATATGTACAGAATTATTTATAATCTGATATGAACCAATCTATGCTAATCTAACTGAAGAGCTTATGATCCTGATAGAAATATCTAGGAGAGAACATTTTCATTATAGTATTAACTATAGTTAATACTGATAATTAACTTTATTAACTGTGTTTAATAAAATAAATCCATTTTCAATTCCTTACACTGTGAAAACTAACTAGTGAGTTTGGGCCAAGACTGTTATCGAATCACAAGTAGTTATTCCAGACAACTAGTTACTCTCCCAACGTAAGAGGTAGGGAGAATTGATTCTATGATGAACAGAAATACTGCAAGACCAGCCCAAACTTATTGAGGTTCTGAATGATCAAATGTCTTTCTGTTTCAAATGAAACCTAACTTTTGTGTTTAAAAAAAAAAAAAAGGAAGATAAGAATACTTACAAGTATATATGCAAGGGTATGAAGCTTGTGAGGTTGACTGAAATCACAAAGAAAGCCTCTGACTGAAAAGTACTCATTTAGGTCTTTCAAGTACAGTGAGAGCACGTTAGTCCTTATTCACTTCTATTGAAGAAGTTAGAATATGGCCACGTTTATACAAGCCATTAAACAAAGACACTTCAGGACGATCAGTGTAATTAGCGTGTTCTATCATTTACTAAATAAGAACATTAACATGCTCTTAATATTACTTATTATTTCTCCCCTACTCCAACTGTATTTGAAAATGGGCTTGACTTCTTTTAGATACCTGTGCTTTTATGAAGTAAGGTAATATACATTCCAGAGTTCGGTATCTTTATTGCTTTAAAATGATACATGCCCTTATAACTTAAACTGAGTTTAACAAACTTAACAAACTTAAATAGAGTCAAAAGGTTTTTTTCCTTCCACAAGTAGTAAAATCTAGTGGCAATGTACTATTTATACAAACTAGGCAAAGAGACAAGAGAAGATTTTAGCAAAAAAAAATAGAGAAATAAAAACTTAGTAATTCATTCTTTTTCACTCTGTAGTATGGCAACACATTTCCCAGTTGAAAATAAGATAAGCACATATTGCTGACAGATCAAAACGCCCAGTATGGAAGACTTTGCTTAGAATCTGTCCAAGGTAGAAATGTTCCATACAATGCTCAGAAAAAAAAAAATACAGTGAAATGTCTCTTCTGCTAACTCTATTCAGATTTGGCTCTACCTTGTTTCAAATAAAGATATGAACATAGATTCAAATATAAGCATATTCATTTTTTCTGACATCAACAATCAATACAAAGCCTTACTAAGTGTCTTTATTAAACAATAGATGCAAAATAAATCTCTTTGCAAATTTATACCACACATTCTTCACATCACCTGAGAAATCATTTACCTCTGAAATACTACCTGTTGTTTAAAAAAAAAAATCATTTCTAATGGATTTTTTCCACTTCAAATCACATATGAAAACCAGTAAAGCTTCTTCCATCTTTTATCACCATCTTTTTTTCCTGTCAGAAAATGTATTTCATGAAAGCAAACTTGAAGATAAAAGGAAAAGGAAATACAATTTACTTCACAAAAAACTAGGAACAAGCTTTTGGGGCATTTGTACCAGTTGATTTCTTATTCCATAACTGGTCCCAAAGCTAAAAGGCAGGTTTCACTTCTGGCCACCTCAAATGCTCTGAAAGAACAAAGAGACTCAACATAAATCCCAAGTGCTCTGCAACCTTCAACATAATTCCATCCCATCTGTGGCTGTTAGGATGGGATGAGTCATAGAACAAGGATGATCAACAATCATCCTGTGAGTTTGTGAGTTGATTCATGACTTAACATTCAAATTACATTTAAAGCTTTCAGGCTAGAGAAAGGCAAACAATCATTAGCAAATAGGCAGGAAAACACACTGATTTGTACAAGGTGAGGCAGACTCCACCTCAGTGGAAGATCCGGAGGAACATTTTAAATAAACTGAACATAGGCCCTGGTGGTACATGCCTACAAGCTCTGAGGGAGCTGGCTGGTGTCATGACAAGGCCACTGCTGGCTTTTCCAGGCTTTGCTGGCCTGACTATTATCAACAGCAAGCTTACAAGGCTGAATTCTGGGCCATTATACCTGTTATTATTAAGTGTACATTTTAAGGGAAAGCTTTCTGTTTTATCATGTTATTCAATTTGCCTGTTTCATAGTTCAGCTACAGAGAAAGATCTATTTTCCTTTTATGGGAGTAACTATCATAATAAAGCAGTAATTAGCAGTAAGTAGTCCCTGATCAGCTCAGCAGGATACATGGGAAAAAAAAAAGAGACTACTCCAAAGAAATACATAAAAATGAAACTTGTACAAACAAAATTCAAACTGGCAGGGTTCAACTTTGGAGCTATTCTTTTTTATTTATTTATTTAATAAATTCTTAGAAGGCACACTACTACTGCATCCAGGCTTCTTAAAATTATCCCTAGTCATTCTGTCAAAGATAGCTATCACCACAGAGCTTTTATATTTTAAAAGTCACCTACAGCAAATGATTAAACTGCAATGAGAGTAAGTGTGGTGAAAGATGATCTTTCTAGTTGTTCCAATTTCTATTTGATTTTTCTAAGCAGCACTATCATCTGTCTTTCCATGGTTGGTACACAAGAGATCACATCCAGCGCTCCTGTGGCCATGATCTCTGCTAGCTGAAGGAAAGCAAAGCATTTCTCTGTCACAATATTAATTACAGATCAATAGCTATGTAGCAAGAGTGGATGTTTAGCTAGACTGTACTTCAGGTCCACATTAATGCAGCAGTGTTTAGTCTTCCTGAATTCCATCCCTGCTTACAGAAGCCTGAAAAAAAAAAAAAAAAAAAAAAAAAAAAAAAAAAAAAAAAACCATCTCCAGAAGAAACTCACTGCACGATTTCCTCCAAATTCACAATCCTGCTGCTAGCTTGCTTTTAGAGACAGACTTCCTTAAATTAATTTCTTTTTGCATGTGATTTGCGGAGAGTAATGCTGAATTTTATATTGTGCCTTTTAATACTGCATGCAATCCAGATTCTCATTCATTGTACTGCTGCTATTAATTACCATAAGCTGGGAGGTTTGTAGACATTTTTCCTCACAGCAAATTCCCCAGCTCTCCTGGCAGCATGCTTTTTCATTTTCCTTTGGTAGCGTATTTTTTTCAGGCTTATTTCACATCAATCTGGTTTGAACTGCTTTGCCCTGTACCAGCTCAGCTTCTGAAAATCTTAATTGTTTTCAGTATTTTTCTCACTATTCTCCTTCTACCCATTGAAGACAGCAAGTGCTAAAATTATGCTGTTTCACATCATTAAGATCATTAGTATAAATAATGGTTTTAGAGTATAGCTAAACCTCATAATAGCCCATTAGCAATCTCTGTCCAGAATGAAATTTACGTGTGATATAACTACTTTATGTGCCATTTACTTTAAATCCAGCAAGCCAATCTGCCTCCACATGTAAGGGTTGAACGCTAGCATAACACTCAGGAAAATTCTTTTAATAAAGTAAAACAGCTATAAGGATGTCAAACTTCACATATATTTGCACCATCAAGACCACTACTTGGCTGAAATGCTGACTGGTGCTACAAGGAAAAATCAAATCCATTTTTACTTTTTCTTTGCATGAGAAAACCTAAGTCACTATCAGTACATTTGATTATTATTTTAGCTAGCTCTATTTTCCTATTTTGATAAAACAACTATAGCGCTCAAGAATCTTTTCCATAAAATTATTTTTAAACACTTAATAAAATATTTGAGTATCTACCACACTATCTTCATGTAAAATTTTATAATAAATGACAATGTTTTTAGTTATTTCTATCCTCATAGAGCATGGAAGATACACAGGCCACACAGTACATATATTTGTTGTTCTTTCCATTGCATTACAAGACAGCAGAGCAGCAAGACACCAGGCTACAGCAAGCGAGGATCTGCTCAAATGCAACAGCAGCAGGCACAAAAATAAAAGAAAGAAGCTATTTACCTTCTGAAGGCCTAGAAGATCCTCAGATAGTCAGGGAACTCAAGATGAAACACCCTTGCCCCCACTGCCAACCCTTAAATGAGGTCTGGGAAGGGTGGAGCTAGGATCCACCCCTTCCAGTCACTCAGGTGCACTGCTTGTACCTGAATTTCCCTGGGTTGGCCCTGCCGTCCTACCAGGTGCTCAATCTCTGTTTCAAGTCGTGACCTAGCATTTCCACTCACTGTTATTGTTCCTCAGTGTCAAATTAGAAATGCAATAGGCAATGGGAGCTATGCCATAAATCTTTTACCATCATACAGTAAGTCATCAAGTCACAGCTGTATGGTCCTAAATTGTTAGCCAGCAGTCCTTTTGCATAAATGTTTCTGAGTAATCTCTGTGCCAAATTTTAGGGGGAAAAAATTCTAATTAAGTAAAAAGGTTGATCGATGGATTGCTACAGTTGTGTTAACTGCAGTATACTTATAAAACTTTCAGTAAAATGCAACTTCTTTATTTGAGATCGCTTAACTATCACATGTTGTGCCTCATAATTTCAGTAGTAGGTTTTCTTACTTGTTTTCTAAATGAACACTTTGTCAGGTTGACACACAGTAGGTTCTGCCTTACTTGTTCATATATTTCATTCATTACAGAGGCTAACAAACTTAGAAATTGATTGTTGATAACTTGAATTCTGCATAATTATAGAAAAGAGTATAAAAATACGTTTCTTTAGTGTCTAATTTTTTTTTAATACCAAAATATAAGCTGGCTAAGAAACACCAGTGATAATTTTCTGATCCAACTTAATTAGCAAACTCCACTACTTAACCTGCATTTCAATGACTTTAACACCCTTGTATCATTTTTTTTCCCTCCATCACAACTCAGAGACTGGTATAAGCACTAAGGTGATATCCTCAGCCAGCGGGAAACTGAGTAGGAAGCTGGAAGACTGAAACATCTCATCTTCAAGGACAACTGGCATGACTGCACTTCTGCATTCACAATTAATTTATTCAAAATCAAACCATCAGATTAAACAATAATAAAAAAAAGTCCACTTGGAATTGCAACAGAAAATTAAAATAAAGCTAGAAGACAAGAATAAGCTCTTAGGCTTTAGATGAGATGCTGGCATACTAGAGCTGAATTATAGTGGAAATACAGTGAGTGCTGTGTAAAGTTTTTTTGTCAGCCAAAACAGAAGAAAATCCCATCAACCTACACCAATACTCAGATTATCTTTTGCCTGGAAAGGATTTGGAGATCGTACCAACACCAGAACTCATGCCAAAACCAAAAGCAGAATACTGCTGATTAGCAGAAATCCATGTTCTTGAGAGGCAGTACCTTCCACTCCAATTCCTAACACAGTCTTCCAGTGCACAGTGAGCAGTATTATAGACACAATGCCAAAAAAGAGCACTACCTAACCCACTGTATCAATTTATAGTTTATCTGAGATTGGACAACCTAAGACAAGTCGAGATATAAGAGCCTACCAAAAGCATGAATGTCATTTTTTCCTTTCACTACATAGTACTCATGTCCATATGCACTGCCAGATGGCATTCCATCCTGAATGCTGGAAAGAACATCATAGGAAACAAATTTAGATTAAACAGAAGGAGAAAAACATGAAGAAAAAAACTGCCTTTTAGTCAATAAGCAAGTCAGAGTTCACAAGAGTATAATCATTTGGCCTCAAAAATGATGGAGACCAGTGAAGTAATCATAAATGTATTATTACACTGAAATACAGAATTTATCATTTTTATCCTCTTCTCACAAAACATGCTACTCAGATTACTTGCTACAAGTCTCCTTTTTGAGCAAAAATAAAAACTTATTTACCACATGAAGAGTAGGTCTTTATTTTTATTAAAATGAGTAAAAGAAATTCTCTCTTTTTAAAAGAATTACTGATGTAAATGTTGGAGTGAATAAAGTTATGTATCAAATCTCAATGCTGAGAAAAGATTATAATATACAACAAAGATGACAGTACAGAAAATCATTGAGTGCCACTTTTCACAACATACAGAAGTCAAACACTTGCAAGGCACAAAGTTGCATTAGTACCACCAAAGCCAAATGAATTTGTAAGTGCAATACGCCGCTTTCCAGTTTTCCATTCCTGAGCTGTTAATGGAACATAATTGAGATCAAACTCCGGCTCTGTTTTTTCTAAGTTTAAAGTAGGTGGCAAAATTGCATGGTAACAGGACAGCGCAGTAAAAGCTGCTTCAATAGCTCCTGCAGCTCCCAAAAGATGTCCTGTTGCTCCTTTTGTCGAGGAAACTGCAAGATTACGCGAGTGATTTTTAAAAAGTTTCTTGATTGCTTGATTCTCAGCAGCATCTCCTAAAGGAGTAGAAGTTGCATGTGCATTGACATATGTTACATCTTCAGGCTTGATTCCAGAATCTTTTATTGCTGCAGACATACACCTAAGAGAAAACAAACAAACAAACAAACAAAAAACACCAGAATGCTGAATTTTCCATTATATTTTTGTCATGTGTTCAAACCAAAAGCAAAGGCACAGAATATCTGAAACTGTTTAGCAAATGTAGAAATCGGCATGACATACTTTACTAGTTTTGAGAAGAGATGGTGTTCATCTAACTAAACTAACACCTACATTTAGCCATTTGAGAAAGACAGCAGTGGTGAGGTCCACTATAGAATCAGATTTCTTATTAAAAACTTACTTGCTTTAATTCCACAGTTGAGTAAAATACAAGGTGAAAGAAAGAAGATAAAACAATCTCTGCAGATGGCATTAGTATGTCAAAGTTCCTCTTCAAAGCAAAATTTTAAAACATTTGAGAGGAATGACTACCTGAAATTATTACAAAAATAAAGATTCCTTTCAGTGAAGTTTCTCTAGTATTGCTGATATTAATGAAATATTCAGTACAGTGCTCCAGGAAATCCCCTTGGCTTTGTAAAGGAAAAGAAGATTCCCCAGTTTCTACCATTTATTTAGATTTACAGTACTAGGAAATCAGAATAAAGAATGCTCTATCCAAAGAAAATATTTGGAGATGCAAGAAATATTCTAAAGTTGTACTCCCTGTGAGTTACTTTTGCATGCTTTCTAGAGGTGAGAAGATATCATCCACTTTCTTTCCCTAGAGTAGCAAGATGATAGTCTAAATTCCTGTATATTAAAATGAAATTTACTGAATGTCACACTCATCCACTCTGATACCACATGTTCCATTGTGACTCCTGATTACCTCCGTACTACAATTGGCTGTTTAAACCATGCTATTTTATTATTTTTAAATATCATATAAAATTATATGATTATAAAATATAAAAAATATTAAAATTATAAAATATGTTATTTCCTTTTTTATAGGAAGATACAACTTCATAGTGTTGCTTTTTTCCAGAATTTCTCACAGACAGGTGACCATTCACACAATCCTCACTGAGTCCTGAAATTTATGAAAACTAAGAAAGTAAAAGGGAAGTTCAAGAAAAAAGGCAGCACAAGCTGCTGGAGAAACTGAAATGTCTCTATTACAGCCTTCTACCCCCAGAACTATCCAGCTTAGTTTAGGTTGTAGTTCAGTGATTCTCATTGACACTAGATAGTAAGCCAGAATTCAGACAAAAACGATCACTGATCGACATTGAAGGAAACTGATACATTACTGTAAAGCTGCAAGGAACATAATTACTTAAGGAGATAACAGATTATTGTGTAGAACACACTTCACAGACACACTTCTGAGGCTGGCCTTGCTTCTCCTGCCCTCTTAGGTTCATTCCAACATGTTTCAATCTCCAACTGAAGCAGTTATTAGAAGAGGACAAAATATATATTCCCCTGCAATTTTCTGACATGGCAAATAGAATTCCTACAGAGAAGTAAGAGAAGCATATACATTTCAGATTTGATTCACACACGACTGCAAAAACCAAATATTAGTATGAAGATTGTATTAAAATGTATTATCTCATCTCAAGGGTAGAAATGCACAATATTTTGGAGATAGTGAGATTAACTTTCAGCTACTTCCTACTGTGAATTCAATTTATATGCTATTGCAATCATAAAATATGCAAAAACTCTATTACAAAATATTGCTGTATCATCTCAAGGGTAAACACAAGTCCGAAAATCTCAGGTAAGAAACTCATGATTACTCAATTCCCACCTAAGTATGTAGAATAATAAGCTATGAATCATAGCATAGAGGGAAATCTGATATATTACGCCTCCTGAAAAATTTGTTTATCTAATAAAGATACAAACTCAGCTTTACAATACCATGCAGAATCTTGATCTATTTGCACAGTGATAGATTGAATTTTGTTATCAAATATTCACATACACTCAGAGTAACACCAACTACTGGATATTCCTAAACCTGTAGTAACATTTGGCCTACATAAAGCTCACAAACAATACATGTATATCTAATTCAACTGATAATTAGTCCAATGATAAAGATTAGATAAATACTACCTACTTTTTAACTATTTCTTATGAGATTTACAATAATGAAACTTTACCACCTTACTAAATCGTGCATTTCTGCTATGTAGTTTCACCAGTACTTAACCAGAATTAAGTACTTAATCATGATTGTAGTAGAGCCAAACTGTCTAAATACTTTCCCTACAAAGAGTCACAGATTTTTCTAAACCCCAATAATCACAATTAATGCTAACAATGGTTATTCTAGTAAAATCTTCCAAGCATATTATAATAAACTAGATCCTCCTCTTATCATGTGTTATTTCTTAAGGAATGTTATTTCCCTTCAAGACCATAACAAATGACGTGGCCTACTTTTGCAGTGAGGTTTCTTTTCTCTTCAGCAAAGGGTGAAGGAGAACTTCAAATATTTCTGTAGTATCACAAGATCTTGTGATAAACAAAAGGTTTCCATTGGGACTCACTTGTGTGAATAGCTGAAGGCACAAAACGCAAAATGTTTTCATATGGAGAAGACTTTCATCAACAAAAAGGTCGATTCTAGCAAGAACTGGCCTTCATCCAATTTCTTTAAAAAAAACCCAAACATTGCGGAACGTTTTACTAAGAGCTGGTAAAATGCAGTTTCTCAGCTATTGGAATATTAATTCAAGACTGAATAGCATTTCCCTAGAAAACCAACAAAGCAACAGAAATATATGTAGCCTTTATAATTAATACGAGGCAGTTGTTGTAATCAACATACAGCTCTTACCTGAATGCACCATCTCCCTCCGGATTAGGTGCTGTTATGTGGCAAGCATCACCTGACAGTCCATAACCTAAAACTTCTGCATAGATCCTGGCACCTCTCTGGACAGCATGTCCGTACTCTTCCAAGACCAGCACTGCAGCACCCTCTCCCATTACAAACCCTTCTCTCTGTGAATCAAATGGCCGACATGCCATTTTAGGGTTTGCGTTAAAACCAGTGCTTAGGGCCCGAGCTCTTGCAAATCCAGCCAAGGACAAAGGACTAATGCAAGCCTCAGTCCCTCCAGCCAACATGACATCAGCATCACCCAAGGCGATAAATCGAAAGGAGTCTCCAATAGCATGCGCGCCGGTGGTACAAGCAGTTGACACGGCATGATTTGGCCCCTTCAGTTGGTATTTAATGCTGATCTGACCTGCTGCCATATTGACTAAAATTTTTGGGACAAAGAATGGGCTGACTTTGTTATAACCCTTTGTTTTAAATAAAGCAGCTGTATCAGAAATCTCTTCCAGTGGAACCATTCCCATTCCAATTGCCACACCAGCTCTTAAATGGTCCTGTTCAGACTGTGGAGACCAGCCAGAGTCCTTCATTGCCAGCTCTGCTGCCCCGATGGCCATGACAGTAGCAGAACTCATGGACTTGATCTCCGACTTTGAAACAAAGCTCTCTTCTTTGAAATGGCCCTCCGCATCTCCCCGTGGCACACAGGCAGCCACTCTACATGGAACGCCTGCGTATTCTTCCCCATCTAGTGATGCAATCCCACTGTCTCCTTGAAGAAGGCGCTTCCACACAAGCTGAGTCCCCACACCGAGAGGAGACACCAAGCCAATACCCGTAACAACTACTTTCCTTCGACACACAGGCAGTGACTTGCTGAAAGCTCTCCTGTGATTTTTTAAAAGCAGATTCAAATTCAGACTCCAGAGATGAAGATTTGTAATCTTCAACAGTTCCTGCGAGCACTGTGAGAACATGGTGGAAACCAATCAATCTGTGCACATTCCTGTGCTGCAGGGGGAGGAAGAAAGACACAAACACAACAATAAAACAGACAATGTGAGAAACGTTCTGTCCTGGTTTTATCAGTATTCCATATCATGACATCATGGGACAGGCTGTTTGGGTGCAGAGGCACTGTGCACTGCAGAGCTGGTTTCTCCAGCAGCCTCACACAAGTTTTGATTCTCCAAGAGGAAGACACACTGGGATGTACTGCATTTCCCAGGAGCCTCCACATGATTTTCTGATTCTAGGTGAGGAGGTAGACCTCTCTTGTTTCTTCCAGTACATATGCAGTAGAGGGCCCGTCTATAAAGACTCGCACAGGTTCGCCCTCCTATGGATCCATTTTTGGTTCATTTTGATTTATTACTCTTAATTATTCTGTATTAGCTCACATTTCTTTTAATAAATTAGTTTATCCTATATTTTTGCACTCTTCCTTTCCTTCTCTTCTCCCAAGGTGAGGAGAAGTATCCCGTGATTAACTCTTCAAACTACAAAACATGCCAAGTCTGATCTTGCCAAGTTAATAAGCTGCTCTTTACACAAAAACCTAGTGTCAACACTGCAGGAAGGGCTGTAATTTCTATGTCTGTCATCAGGAGTAGTATGTGTCACCTCTATGGGCTGCAAGGCACTCACCAGTTTTGCTGCAAACTTGCCTCAGAACTACCAGCTGTCTGGAGATACCAACAATAAGCATACACAACTTCATCCTTCTCAGAGACCTAAAATGTCCTAGCATTATCGTGCTAAGGATGCCACAGTATTAACCCTTATGTCAGCCAGAACAGGCTAGAAAACAAGGTAACAGCACCGTTAGGCTACAGGTTAGGAGCTGGATCTCTTCCTAACACTAACCCACTAAGTGGGTTGTGCCACTAACACAACCAGGCATCTCAGACAGTCTCCTTACCATCCTATTTCCACCCATGCTTCATAGAATCATAGCATCATAGAATGGCTTGAGTTGAAAAGGACAACAATGATCATCTAGTTTCAACCCACCTGCTATGTGCAGGGTTGCCAACTACCAAACCAGGCTGCTCAGAGACACATCCAGCCTGGCCCTGAAGGCCTCCTGGGATGGGGCATCCACAATTTCCTTGGGCAAACTGTTTCAATGCGTCACCACGCTGTGTGTGAAAAACTTCCTCCCAATATCTAACCTAAAACTCCCCTGTCTCGGTTTAAAACCATTCTCCCTTGTCATATCACTATCCACCCTCATAAACAGCCGTTCCCCCTCCTGTTTCTATGCTCCCTTCAAGTATTGGAAGGCCACAAGGGGGTCACCCTGAAGCCTTCTCTTCTCCAAGCTAAACAAGCCCAGTTCCCTCAACCTTTCCTCTCAGAAGAGGTGCTCCAGCCCTCTGATCAGCGTAAGGGTATTCAGAGTAGGGTAGGGGCAGTACCTCCAACGGATGCACCACAGCAGCACCTTGAAAGGCTTATAAATTGAAGGAAAAAAAAAAACAAAAGATTTTGGATTGCAATCATTTTTCAGTTGTGCAGACTGACATCTCTACATTGTGATGTTTACACTTACAATCTAATAGAAACATAACGATTATATAGACAAATGAGATACTAACACTGCTCTACCAGAAAGCAGCTTTTCAACAATGCCATAGCACTTACACCATATCCTGAGATCTGGCTATGAACTATCTGACTGCTGCCAGAAGCCATGAAACACACCGCCTGCAGCCCTCCCAGCTCCCCTGGCTGTAACACCATGGGAACTCTCCATGATGCCAAGTGAGGGCAGAGGGCTGCTGCCGAGCAGCACTTCAGGCAGGACACACTGGGTGCAAGAAGCGGGCTGAGCAGCGTGCCGCAGTGCTGTGCCCTTCTCAGTTCCAGTTACATGCATCCAACACACTGGAGCAGAAGGGATTTGACTCTTTGCAGAAGTAATTACTTGCCTCCAGCAAAGGACTCTTTAACCAGCAACAACCCAATGGTCAAAGGTGGAACTCACACAGCCACGTGGGCTCTGTGCCATCAAAGGGTATGCACTGGTAAAATACATAACATTTGGTAAAGTACTTAGAGCTGATCTGGGAACACATGTCGGCATAAGGGTAATGCACCTCTAGCAAATAACAGGGACCTGCTCTATTCTCGGCAGCAAAACGTGCATAGCAGCATTTCTGGCAAATAAGAAGCCAAAAACATGCTTACTAACGTGCACAGGAGCCTGCTTTAAATCATAATCCGAATTTGTCGGTTTAAATTATCTTTACCCAGTTAGCCTGGGTTTTTGGTAAAGAGTGGAGAGAGAACGGAAGGAATCATTAAACCAGCACACGTCTAACAGCCACGGCTCCTGATAAAAGGCAGCTCGTCTTCAAGCAATTAGAACGGCTGATCTGCGGAAAAGCAAAGGGAGATTCACTTCTCCCAGAGAACACAGCTGATTTTACACCCCTGGCCGTTCCTAATATTCGAGGTGGGATTCAAGGCGCCCTCGGACTGCAGCCACCCCGTGCCGGCTCCGCGCCCCTCCCGCCCGCCGAGCCCTCGCGGTACCTCTGCCGGCCGCGCTCCCCCCCGCTCAGCTATGGTTGGCTCCGCCTCCCTCCTCTGCCGCCGGCGCGGGGCCGCACCACTCGGGACGGGCAGGGGGGTGGGCCTGCGGCGACTTCCTAGTCGATCCCCGATATCACGATCGGCGGAGAGAGCGAATCGGTGATTCGGCGATGGGCTGCGCGGCCGCCACGGGTGCTCCCCACCCACGGGGCCGCGACTTCGGCGCCGTGACCGCGCAGGCGCACTGCGGCGCTCGCCTGGCGCAGCGCGGGGCTGGAGGCGCAGCCCGCTGGGAGTCGGCACGATGGCGGGATCTGCGGGTCTCTCCCCACCGTCGAGCTCCCCCGCCGTCAGAGAGCTGTGCAAGAACGCGCGGGACACCTTCCTGGAGGCCTCTCGGCTGCTCCTCACCTACGCGGACAACATCTTGCGGTGAGCGGCGTCCCGTCCGCTCCCCCCCCCGCCCCTTCATAGTCACCCTGCCGCGGCCGTGACCGATGTCCAAATTCTGGATGGGTGTCGTATGTCGCCTGTGTGGCATGGATGAAAGCAAACACTTGAAAAAGCGTCTTGCAAACGGCCGACGCCGCGTAGTGTAGGTACTCTGCTTCTCAGTGTTTTCTTTAATTTGCAAACTTAATTAAAACTTTCGATTTCTTCAGAAATCCTTATGAAGAAAAGTACAGATCAATTCGGAATGGAAATCCAGCGTTTTCCACGAGGCTGTTACCTGTCAGGGGAGCAGTTGAGTGTTTGTTTGAAATGGGATTTCAAGAGGTGAGTATAATCATTTCTGGAGCCTTCATCACTTTACAAACTAAGATTTAAATTTTTTTTTTTTCTTCTTTCTCAACACAGTAGATGTTATGCCAGGGTTTGTTTTGTTTGTTTATTATCCACCCTTCTTTGCAAATGTCAGTGGTTAGTCAACAGAGAACTTAGGTGAGGCTGCTCCAGAAATCCTGATGGAGTCAGAGCTAAGATAATCTTTAATAAAGTTGATTTTCTGCCTCAGTGGCAGAATATCCTACTAGCTGTTGTACTGGCAATCAGTATATCCATGCTGGCACAGTGAGAATGGTGGGGACTGAAGTGAAAGCCCCCAGGTTTATTAACAGCCTGCTATCAGATGAATAACAAACTGTATCCTCAGGCTTTAGTTTCCATATCGTAAAAAAAAAAAAAAAAAATCATCTTGTTTTCTGCTGCTTGTTCCTACCACCAGTATGGCTTATGTGATAATGTAGTAAGTTATATAAGATAGCTGATCTTGTTGAAAACTGTTTCATTATTTTGGGAGGATTGGTTTTTAGCCAGTTCACAATGCAGCTGCACAAGTACTAGTGTTGTTGTGACAGCTGTGAAAAGGACAGCAGATAATTGAAGTAGTGAGATGGTGGGACATATGTAGTTAAATAATTATGAAACTGCTTCTTAACATTGTCTCAAGTGAATATTGATTCTGTTGCAGTCATAAACATGTATTTCAAAGATTGCTTTGCATGCTGAAAAGGTCTCTGTCTTAATATAACTTCCAAGCTTATTGAGCTAGAATCAACCTTTGTATTTACAACAGTGCTGGGGTGAAAGAATCAACTTTTGCTTAATGGTGCAAAGATCTTGCTCTAGCTTTGCTTTATTTTGTCCGTTTCATGCTGCGATTGTGTGTGGGTACATATATTGTTATGTAGGTCCGGTTGTCATGAGATACTTCTTTCTTCTGTTCTGGTGAAATCCATTATTTATCCTAATTTTAGGAACTAAATAAATGCATGTGGAAAGAAATGGTGACTTCACAGGAAGAAATGGTCTGTAGGTTTATTTGCAGACTGATGCATAGGAGATTACTTTGAAACAATGTGTTTTAGCCAAGAGGTAGTCAAGCAGGGAGTGAAGCACTCAAGCAATAATAGCTTAGTCATTTTCGGGCCTATTGGAAAACGCTACTTCCTCTTCTGTCAGATCTTTAAGAGTATATTGGCTCAGTCTTCTGGTTTTAGTGCCAGCTGAGGCTGGAGTTCACAAACTTTTCTCCAACTATAGTAGCTACAATTGTTCCTTATTTTGTCTGCCTGGTGAGCTAACTTAATTTTAAAAAAAAAAAAAAAAAAAAAAAAGACGACTTCTGGATTGGTACAATCCATTTAGTTTTAGGTAACAGTGTGGGTAAAAACATTACTTGGTTTAATAAACAGAAGTTGTGTAGCCTTTGAAACTGAAACTTTTAAACTAGGAATTTTCAGGATATTCATGTTTTTAGTAACATATTAGTACACACATTAAGTGTACTGCTACTGATTCCATCCTAATTACTGTTGTTTTTTTTTATTGTGGTCAGCAGTAATCATGTTGCAGTCAGCAGTAATCATGTTGCAATCAAAGATAGGAACCCGCCACTCCAGCTGGGTACCGGTCTAAATAAGAAGAACATTTCCCATCTGAAAACTTAAATATGAGTATAGAAGATAATTACAGGGCTTCTTCTCCAAATGCTGGCTATCCTCTTATGATGTGTGGTACTTTACTGATGTGCTGTGAGAAATGAGTGTTTTGTTTTCTTTTTTGTTTCTGTTGCTGCTGCTTGCTCTGCCAAACTGCTTTTGTTGTCCATGCGTTAATTTGCAAAATAAGTTGCTTACAAAAGTTATTGTAACAAAGTGTTATTGTGACTGCTTTTCCTCTAGGCTGACCATAGGTAGTTGATTTTATAGTTTCTGCTTTGAAAAATATATAAGTTTCTACTGTAAGGAACCCAATCTGAAGGTGAAGTCTTGTGAAGTCTTAGTAGGCTAACTTCTAGTAAATGATATAGCTGTTAGTCACTGGCCTGTATCTATTGCTGGCTTAAACCTGTATTAACTGCTGTATTAATTTGCCCAAATTTCAGGGAGAAACTCACATGGTTTTCCCAAAGGAGGCATCGATTGAGCAACTACGTAAAATCAGAGATCTAATTGCTATAGAGAGGAGTAGCAGGCTGAATGAGTCGAATCAAGTCCACAGGTCAGGATCCTCTGAAACTGTAGCCAGCGCTCAGACAATTGCACATCAGCCTTCGAGACCTGTTGGCTCTGTTCCTGCCCCTGAACATCAGCAGCCAGAAACATCACTTCTGCAATCTCTCAAAATGGTAATTACTACCTGAATACTTTAGAGAAGCACTATTCTGGATATAAAGATGAAGGAATCAACTGTTGGAACAGATTGCTCAGGTTGTGTAATCTCCAAACGTGTGAATTTTTGTGACCTGACTGGATAAAGCCTTGAGCAAGTTGGTCTGACCTCATAGCTAGCCTTGCTTTGAGAAGGAGGTTAGACTAGTGGTTGGTTGGTTTTTTAGATCTTCAACATGAAGCATGCCATAAGTAGAACATTAGCAAGAGATTTTGTTGAAGGTGTCTATAGATGTGTTTTATTGATCAGATCATCATGAAAAGTATTGGAAAGTGCAATATGGGGGAGCAAGGAAGCGGAGGTTAAAACTGTGGTATTTGTCTGAGAGCCAACAAAAGAACTGACATGTACGTTGTCTCCATTTTAACCGGCACTATTTCCTTTGGAGTGTCTGATATGATGCTCTGTTTTGGTTCTAGGAGAAAAATGATGTACTATCAACATTGACGTTTATAGTTCCTGCTAAGCAGTGTTGTACAGAGCCAAGGCCATTCCAGTTTCTCAGCTCATAGTAACAATGGCCTGGGAAGGTACAGAATCAGGCTTAAACCAGCCAAAGGGATGTTCCATGCCATGTGACATAATGAAGAAGGAGAGTTTTGAAGGGGGTGAGGGTTCATCTCGCTCTCCTCCACAACTCGGGGGCTAGCTGGGCATCAGTTGGTGGTGAACAATTACTTATGCATCAGTTGTTATATATGCATAAATATATACATTTGTCATAATTATTATCCTTTTCTTTTTCTCTATCTTAGTGAATGGTTTTATCTCAACCCACAAGTTGTGCTTTGGTTTTTTTTCTTCCTTTCAATTCCCACCCCCATCCTACTGGGAAGGGAGGGCTGTGTGATTCTCAGCCACCTGCTGAGTTAAACTACAACATACATTTATCATTGCTGACATCTCAATTCACACATTGTGACCTGTATTTGTAGACTGTAGGGGTGAGGCGGTAATTTAGCAAGGCAAAGAAATTTTATTTTTAGTTAAGCTGAGATGAAGTTCTCTGGTGATAAAGAAGCAGAGTCCTCCTTTCAGCTGATGTTACCTTGGCCTGGCAGGAGAAGACTCTTAAGACTTCATATTACTTTGGAAAATGAAGCAGTTATACTGTTTGATAGAATGTTGAAGGGTGCTTTGGCTTAACTCTGAAGCTTTCTCCCTTAGAACCCTTGTCTTAAATAAGTTGGTGCAAGATGAATTCTTCCAAAACCTTTCTTCTTACGCATCCTTCAGCAGAATTGGTCTATTTTAAATGAAATTATTTGTATGTTGTTGGATGCTGAACTGTGATGTGCTATTTCTTACCTATCCAAAGATTTGAGTCAGGGAAATGATGCCACATGGGTTCAAGTAAGCAGATAGAATGATAGGATGTACTTTACTTTTGGTATTTCACTTCTGCTTATTGTGTTTTACTGAGTTATTCACTTCTGTAATGGTAGTTGGAAGTGGTTATGAAACTTCTGGAGGCTTGCTGTAGTCAGTGCATTTTTCTAGGTTTCTTATGATTCAGCGTGAGTAGTGGGACCAAAACTTAGTACAGTTTAGAGACAAGTATTACAATGGTTGTACTCCATTAGAAATCTGTATCTCTGCTGATTTATTTTTTTTTTCAAGGACTTATAATCAATCTGAACCTGTTGAATTTTGGTCTATATATTGTGTTAATTGGATGTCTGCAAGATACCTTCTGGCCTTGCCATTTTGTGTACACAGGAAGAGGGGTTTTGTTTTTTCAGTGAGCTGTTGTATTGTACGCAATGTTGTCTGATATCAGAGAGGTTTAGGATGGTCTTTTTAGTGAAAACATTTTTATTTCTTATGTCTTGCACCTGTGATTCATGGGAGTCTTGCTATATTGTATTGCATTTCAAGAAATAATGGAATTTTTGATGAAGCCGAGAAGCTAGTTAATAAAATTAATAAGACTAAAGACTGAAGCACGATCTATTGATAGAGAATGGGAAAGGCTGAGTAACTTGAGTCAGTTCAGCCTGGGGAAAAGAAAAAAGATGGGAGGAGGGGGCGTGGGGATCTGATTAATGTTTATAAATATCTACAGGGAGGTTGGATGCAAATGGATAAGGCCAGGCTCTTCTCAGTGATGTACAGTGATAGGACAAGAAGCAGTAGCCTAAACTTGAACATAGGAAGTTCCATACAAACCGTTGGAGTAACTTGTTTACAGTAAGGGTGACAGCTCTGGAGCAGGCTGCCCAGAGAGGTGGTGGAGTCTCCTTCTATGGAGATGCTCAAGACCCATCTGGACCCCTGCCTGTGTGATCTGTTGTAGGCAACCTGCTTTAGCAGGTAGTTGGAGTCAGTGATCTCTTGAGGTCCCTTCTAACACCTGTAACTCTGTGGTTCTGTGATTTTTATACTTTAAATATAAGACCTGCAAAGTGGGGAGTTGGGGGAAGGGTGGGTTTAAGAAAGTTCAAAAGCTTGTCGTCAGAGTTGTCTTTTAAAAATTCTTCTTAGTCCTGACTCTAAGGATAAAAATATTAAGGATAAAAATAATGCAGCTGTGAGTATATGACTGCGACTGATTTGAGCTAGATGGAGGAGCTTGGTTCTTCTGGTTAAAGATGGAGGTTTATAGGCCATTTTGTAACTGAAAATCCTTTTGCAGGCTGCAGATATGTTGACAACACTTCAAAGCAAATGTGAGCATCTTATATTAGCGTATGAGAATACTTCTCTTCAGCGGAAAGCACTAGCTTTGATTCCCCTTCAGCAATTGAAAGAGAAGGCTCAGAAAAAGCTAGCACAAGCTGCAAGACTGGACAAAGGTAATGTTGCAATGTGTATGGAAGCAGAAATATTCTTTCAAACATCTGCCATTCTTTAGGTGTGGGTATTAGGTCATATATATGCAGATTCCAAATGCTGTTTCTATGTTAGAGTTGCCCTCTAACTCATTACTAATTTTTCAAGTGTTCTATTCTTTTCATATTTTTTACTATTTAATTTACTACTGATTTTTATTTTTCTGATTGTTTTTATTCATCCATCCGTTACTACTTTCATGTGGAAATTTTGAAGTTTTAATTTCTGAATCGGCAGCAAGCTGACTGACAAATCGAATGAGCATCTAGAGTGAAATAACTACAAGAGGGAAGTGAGCTATTTTTATTTATAGTCATCACTTTGAAATGTCAGAGTTCTGCTTTTCTGTCAGTACTACAATTCCAAATTCAGAAGAATTCCAAAATACTGTTTCTCTGTTTAAAATCATATTACTGGTGAGATCTAATATGAGAAGAAACGCCATTCTTGCAAATGCTAAAATGAATATTGTTCAAATGCCATTATCTTTGACCAAAAGTGATGCATGAGCATAAATATTTGTAGCATCAGTAGCTAGCATTTATGAAGAAAATAAATTTCAATTTCTTTTGAAGGTGCAAGTGTTTGCCCATTGAAAATAAGCCATTTTAAGTAAAGTTTAGATTTGTTTCATTAATACAGTGAAATTTTATTTGTACAAGATTATATATGTTTTTAATGGGCTTTCAACACCATGTTTTGATTGAAAAAATCTTTTTCACTGTGAATCTTTGATAGAGGACTTTAGAGAAATTCTAGCTTGATGGGAATGCAAACCAAATGGGATCGCAAACCAAAGATAAGCTCTTCTCATCATTTTTCTGGATGACTTTATCTGATACAGCCACACTAATCTGTAATAACTTTGGCATAAGTGAACCTTTCTTGGTATTTTCTTTTTTTTTTTTGTTTGTAAGGTATTCTGGGAAGTAGTAAACTACATAGGTAATTAAAAAGCGTTTTCAGTCAGCACTGTAATAAAATACAGTGATGAAGAAACTTATTTAAATAATTTTTATTTATTACTTATTTAAAAAAAGACAAATGTTTATATGAGGCCCTGTTTCAATTCTGTTGTATATGCTATTTTGAAAGCAAGGAAGAAAGGAGGGTAGTATTTTCAGATGCTACTTCCCTAGACATCAAGCTGATCTATTCAAAATGATTTCCAGAACTTCATTTAGATAAAAACATAGGGGAAAGGAATGGAACTCCAATGTTCTGGAGTTATAACGACTTGAAGCCATTTTTAAGAGCTTTAGAGACTATCTCCTTTGGAAGTGTACTGCATATGAGATTTATGGCTAACTTTCACTGTCAGCTTCTTCAGTTTATGTGTATTGCTGGGTTAAGGCTGTTACCTGCAGGAATGACTACTTGGTGCTAGGTGGCATTTGCTTTTAGGACTTCTTTAAGCAGATATCTTAGGATTTTGTCCTTAAAGACTGTTAGTAAGGTTTGGGCTCCATCAAAAGAGGGGTGGCCAGCAGGGACAGGGAGGTGACTGTCTCCCTCTACTCTGCCCTTGTGAGGCCCCATCTAGAATACTGCGTCCAAGTGTGGAGCTCCCAGTACAAAAAAGACGGAGCTGTTGGAGGGGGTCCAGAGGAGGGCCATGAAGACGGGACTGGAGCACCTCCCCTATGAGGAAAGGCTGAGGGAGCTGGGCTTGTTCAGCCTGGAGAAAAGAAAGCTGCAGGGTGACCTCATTGCAGCATTTCAATACCTAAAGGGAGCCTACAAAGAGGAGAGGAGTCAACTCTTTGAAAGGGTTGATAACTGCAGGACAAGGGGAAATGGTTTTAAGTTGAGGGAGGAGAGATTTAGGTTGGATGTCAGGGGGAAGTTCTTTACAGAGAGAGTGGTGAGGTACTGGAACAGGCTGCCCAGAGAGGTTGTGGGTGCCCCATCCCTGGAGGTGTTCAAGGCCAGATTGGATGGGGCCCTGGGCAGCCTGGTCTAGTATTAAAAGGGGAGATTGATGGCCCTGCATATGGCAGGGGGGTTGGAGATTCATGATCAGGTCCCTTCCAACCCTGGCCATTCTGTGGCTCTGTGATTCTGTTATTGTCGTTTGAGCAGAGGTACAAACTTCTGACTATTTCGCTTTACCTCTTTCCATTAGAAGGATTGATTGTGCAGTTGAAAATAGCTGGCTGTCACAGACAGTTGTTTTCTGTTCAAGTACATCTTATTTGTCATTGTTTCAATGCAGTGTTTTCACGAAGGACCTATATACAAGCAGAAGAATATTGATACAGTATGTAGCAATGGTTATATTTTCATAGGCAGATTCTGGCTTACATGTTGCAGTCAATGAAAAGAGCATGTAGCCTGTGCTCAAAATCTTCTGCTCTTAGAAGGAAGTTTGAGCACATAAGCCTACATTTTGAAAACAGTAATGCAGTAAAATTGTCATTGTTACTTAATTAAAGTCAGTCTGAAGTCTCTGGTTTTTTGGTTTTGATTAACAGATGATCTTCTCTTGGCAATATGTGTTTAATACAGTTAGGAGTCCATAATGCTCTGTAGCAGGCAGTGTTCTTCAGAAGAAGATATGAATTGAATTTAGATAAAATATACATCTCATCTATTTCCTCCTTCACTATCCTGACAAAGAAGTGTGCACAAATTTGGTACAATTTCCTTTAAACAGTGTTTTTCTTAAATAGTTTTTGTCTTCATGAATGCAATCTGTCAGCACTGTGTCTATAAGCAAACTGTAGTACAGAAAGTAACCACATATTAGTAGCTATGATTGCAGTGTGGTCACCTAGATGGTGGAGTTAATAGGAAGACTTGCTTTAATGTTTATGATTCTGAGGAGGAAGAGGATGTACTTTGGACATTAGAACAGGATATACATTTAAAGACTATATAAGAGTTTAAAAAATGGATCTCTTCTTTTAGAAGGCTGGATTTTATAACTTCAGGTAGAGTGGGATTATTTCCAAATGGCAAAATCGCAACAGTATGTGAGAAGACACCTGTTGTGAGCGCAGGACAAAGAATTAGAAGAGTCTGATGTGGTAGAATCAGACTAGAAAAATAGAAATGTTCAGTGACATTTTGAGTAAGCTGACAAAACTGTTTCTTGATGAGGTTATAAACAAGCTTATCTTTACTTACCTAACATGCATGCATGTTCTGTAGTACTTGACTTTCTGCAGACAGCTTATATTACATCTGGCTGGCTATACTGCTGTTGGTATCTGATTATTGGAGATCAAAAGCAATTGTTATTCCTAGTTTAATAGCAAAGAACAGAAAGAGAATACTTAGGAGCAGAAGAAGAGTTAGTATAGTATCTCTTCCATAGCTCTTGAGGAACATGAGAGGCACGAGGAAGTTCACTTGGCTTCGCTGTATGCCTAACTTGTTCTTCTGAGAATTTCCTAATTCTCACTCTAGCTGTAGTGTCTGAGAGTGCAGATTTTTGTTCCTGAAATATAGTTTGCCATTATTCAATCTTCACGTAGATTTTCTCTCTGGAGTGTTTAAGCAACATATGAATCTTTTTTTTTATGAGACTTCTAAAATGTAATAAAGGTCCAAGAAATGGTGATCTAGGTAGGTACTATAAAATTCAGCTAAACTTTTGTTGATCTCACCTTGTGTAAATTCTACAGGTGAACATGTGAATGAAGAGGACTTCTTGTTGTTGGAGCTCTTGAACTGGTTTAAGAATGACTTCTTTCGTTGGGTAGATAATCTGCCTTGCAGCAGGTGTGGTGGCCAGACTGAAATTAAAAGAGACTACCTCTCACCAACTGATGATGATCTAAGGTGGAATGCTGATAGAGTGGAAAATCATTACTGCAGCCAGTGTCAGTTCTGTAATAGATTCCCAAGGTGAGCATACAAAGATCTGTTTTGCTTTTTTTTTTCATTTCTTTTGTGAAACAGCCTTGCACTTATGCATTTTATGAACAAGTGGTAAGTTGTTGGATCAAACGTTAGAGAAGTTTTTATAAGTAACATGATCAGATGGTTGATGAAACAGTGACATCTCTCTTAGAATTTTTTAAGAGAAATATATTGCTTTCATTTACATGGCTCTGTTCTGAATGTATGCCTGACTTTTTTTTTTTACTGTTATTTTGATAAAGTTCAGTTTCTATATAAAGTATGTTAATATTGGCATACTATTACTTTTTTTTTTAGTATTTCAAGAAATGCTGTTTCATTTCTTTTGTCATCTCCCAGATAAGATAAAGCAGATCTTCTGCTGACTTTGTAGCAGAAGAGCAAATATCTTATTTTTTAGATACTTTTGCAAGCAATCAAAAGGACCACCATGCAAGAGTCATATTTTAAGCTGAAGTCTTGAGTTAATTTAGAAAACTAAAAAATCAGATTAAATTCAGATATTTTATGATTCTGATAACAAAAGTATTGTTATGAACAGGTGATAGACTCAGCAGAGTCAAAGTGAAAACAGCATTCTGCTCATACTTGTTCTATGCAATGCAGCCATCGTTTCCACTATCTTCTGTGAACTGAATGGCACTAAAATCTGTTCAAATCATTGCAAGGGCAATCATGATGTAAATATTTTGAAAGATGAAATATGTTTTCCATTATTCTGCTTTTTTCTTTTGTTTTTTCTCCACTAGGTATAATAATCCAGAGAAACTTCTGGAAACCAGATGTGGACGCTGTGGCGAATGGGCTAACTGTTTTACACTGTGTTGCAGAGCTATGGGGTTTGAAGCTAGATATGTCAGGGATTGGACAGGTAAGAGAACATATTATTTCAGTACAAGTACATGCAAAATGAGACAAAATGTTATGGTTCTAACTTTGTGTTAGTCCATCAGGCAGCATGTAAAGTTAGTAATGTTAGTTTAGCTAACAAAGGAATATAAATTGTTTCCCCTCTTGTCTGAGTGAAATACAGTTGTGTAACTAAAGAGAGATGTCTGACTTCAGAGTGTTTTTGTTGAATCAAAGGGAACATGATCCTAAGGTAGAAAATGCTCTGCTAACTTGTCTGAATATAGATTAACAGAAATATATTCTCTTACCTGTTCATTTTATTTCATAAGTAAGGAAAAGTTTCATTATTCTGGGCCATTAGAGAGGATCTATTCCTGTAATTCATTGCCTACTTTTGGCCTATGCTATATAGATCATGTATGGACTGAAGTATATTCTGCATCTCAGAAAAGATGGCTTCACTGTGATCCCTGTGAAAATGTCTGTGATAAGCCTCTCCTTTACGAAATTGGTTGGGGAAAGAAGCTTTCCTACGTAATTGCATTCTCCAAAGATGAGGTAGGAATGGTGATTTAAAGAAACAAAAAATACCCATACCAAACCAGTCCTGTTCCCTCCCCCCACAAAAAAACCAACACATTGCCCTGGGGAAAGTGTGTGAAGTATTCCATCTTAATGTGATTTCCAGAATTATTAGATCTAAAAAAAGTACTTCAAATAGGTAACTTCTTTATATCAAGATGTATGGGAGTTTTGATGGCTCTGTTTTCTTTGTCTTGTGTTTGAGATTGTTGATGTCACATGGAGATACAGCTGTAAACATCAAGAAGTACTCACTAGAAGGACAGCACTTAGTGAAGCTAAACTGCGTGAAACAATTAACACAATCAATAAAAAGGTATGTAGCTTGAACAGACCACTGCAAGTGAAATGTGTATTTTCAGAACATGACATTCTTGAACGAAGAAACGTTTAGTAACCTGTTAGGAATGTTCTTGCTTTATGGAAAATAAAATGTCATCAACTGTTTCATTTGTGTCCCTCACTTCCTTCCTGGGCTAATTCTTTTGCATCAAAATGTTAGTTCCTATGATAAAGTAAAGCTGATGGCTCAATAAACACCCCTTTTTTAGAGGCCTGCTGGCTTGAGGTTATAGTCAAATTTTGTTAAAAGTGTGAAGAGTTAAGAGATGATTTCAAAGCCCAGCTTCAAAACGTTTATCAGTAATGAAAAATCAGTCTCCTGCAGAGTGAAGTACTGAGAACAGTGACCATGGATTAACAAAATTTAGGGAAGTAAAGGATCAGAAATTCAGATTGAAGAATGGATTCACTTCAAAGGGTTGCAGGAATTTGGTGGAGTGCTCTGATCATGAAACCCTCATAGCTACAAAACAGATCTGTGGGGGCCTTTCTTCGGATAATCTGGTTACATCGATCAGTCAACTGCCTCTTCTCCAGCAGTTGAGGAGAACCTTGGAAGCAGGGTGCCATTCCAAGTGTTAGAGGCTGTTACTGATGTAGAAGTTTTAAGGAGAAAAAATAAAATAAAAAATAATGCAGTATTGTTGGAATGAGGAAATTCTGTATGAATGTCTCATGGGCTTTTTCCTGGCCTCCTCCTTATCTTGTTGATGTCTATCTTAAGATCGCACTCTGTTTCACTTTCAGAAGTCTAGAACACTCCAGTAAAAGATGTGTGTTGGCATCTCCAGCAGATACTGCTATGTGTGTTGGTCTTTTGGTCTGATCATTCTATCCATGTTTTTATGGATGCAGTTCATAAGCTGATGTGAGCATTTTTTGAACGAGAAATAGCAGGTGTTCCTGTTGTGTTTCAGATGAAATTTTCATTAAAAATTGAGTACAAGGAAGAAATATAGATAGGCTTCCCAAAAAACCCTGGACTTTTTCCTATCTATTTCCACACATCGAAGATCTCAGACCTTTTTTGCTATACTGCATGCTTTCCCTACTGCTGTCTGGTATTGTTAGAGCTTTCTCATTGGTCTAATGGAACACCTTTGTCAATCATTTTTAATGATCTCTTATTTTGATGAATAAATTGCCCTCCCTTTCTCCAAGCTAAATGATACTCACACTGTGCCTCCCACTTGCTTTCTTTTCCTCAGTAGCTTTTCAGGATAAAAGAAACAAAAGCAGGAAGCTTGAGCCATGATAATGAATAATGGAGTTCTTGGAATCCATTTCAGTATACAAACGTACTGCCAACACTGTCATTTATAAGAAACTTGTTACAGATTTTCCCAGTTATATGCAGTGTTCATTTCTGCTGAGTCTGAGCATTATGCATATCTTAGTGCTGTTAGCAGCTATGTGCAAAAGCCTGCTGGGAGGTGACGGTGAGGAAGGAGTGGTGACAACAATTAGCATACTTGTACTCTTTGCTTTTTAGAGACTCCTGAAATTCTGTGTCATATGTGGCTTGCCTTTGGAAACACCCTGCTTATGTAAAGGCAGTGTTCTTTGTCAACAGTTTCCAGAAACTGTTAGGACAGCTGTAAAACAGCAGCAGCCAATTCTTACTGTGGTATCACCAGTATCAGTGGTGGCAACCCCTGACACTGGGCTTCCCTCAAAGTGGCTGAAGGAAAATAGTAGAGTGGAATTTATAACTTAGGGTAAGCAATATCAGACTGCCTCTTGAGCTGGAGTGAGCTCTGTAGTACTTCACATGGATAGCCAGATACCTAGGCTAGTGACAGGTTCAGGAAGACGTAGTATTTCACAAACGAGTGCTGGAGTCACTGCTCATCATTCATTAGTTATGTTAGAATTGCTGATTGGCAGCTGGAATCTCTGCAACTGGCACTGTTTTTCATAATTTCTCTATATCTGCTTTTCATTCCTTCAACCAATTCTACATTGTTTTCTGGAACAAGGGCCTATCAATTTTTTTCTGATCCCTAATAGCAAAAATTTCAAGGTTCAGGACTGCTTTTTGGGATGACTGGAATAGTTGTAGACCAGAAGTTTCAGCTCTTAATGAGCACAGTGTGCATGCCTTGTATGATCGCTGCAGTGGAAAATACATGTGTAATGTGCTTGGTCTTGAACTTAACCTTCCATTCCTGTGTAGGTGTACCCACAGTTAAGGAAAATTGCTTCACCTGTCACCTCTGTATATTTGACATGAAAGCTGTGGCAGCTGAAGCCTAGCCTCTTAATGATTTTTTTGTGTGTGTATGAGGAAGACACCCCTAGTGTTATCGATGTGGTTAAAGACTGTTATAAAATTCTTTCTTTTCCTCTAAGTTTTGCTTAATTTACCTGGAAGAATAATTTTTTTTTTTTTTTTTAAATCAGCTTTCTGATATCTGCAAAGATAGGAATGTGTTAGTTGTTTATGATGGAATCAGTCACTGTGAATTAATTCTTTCACAGACCAGCTGAATCTTTTGTTTGGATTTAATTACAAAAGCAAGACTGCTGCCAGCCAAAATCACTCCACCTTAGGGAAGAAAAGTTTGACTCAATAATTATGCTTGTTTTCTCTCTAAGGTACAGAATAGCTATGAATAACTCTAAAATATGTTAAGTATTTCATCATCCAAGCAAATATAAACACAGAGCACAAGCCTTATTCTAAAATAAATCCACATAGTTAGGGCACGGAAGTTTACAGAAAAAGTACTAAACACTGTTGTCAAATAACCATACAGTTATAACTGGTTTATGAACTGGTTTTAACTGGCACATGTGGATTGAGATGAATGTTTCAAACAATCAGTCTGAATTTCAAGTGTTGGCCTGCGTTTTCAAATTCTTTTTTTCCTGCTGGTGTCACTCTAGGGCTGTATTAAATATTACAAGCTTTTTTCTGAACTTTTTATTTCTTTCTTATATGTATTTTCAGAAACAACAATCTTTGTCAGAAAGCAGAAAAAAAGAGCTCTTGGAAAGAACAATTGTGGAACTTGCTGAGTTCATTTCTCCTAAAACACCTAAACCCGGAGAATTTGGTGGAAGGACATCAGGTTCAATGGCTTGGAGAATAGCCAGAGGTGAAACTGGTTCAGAGGTATTTAATTTTTCCACTGGTGACCGTCCTAAAGGTAGCTAATTAGAAGTTCTGTGATTGTGATCTGCAGAGGAATAGCGCTTCGTGAGTCAGTGGTAGGTGAACTAAAGATTATGTTCAAACAGTGAAACTTGGAAAAACATTAGGGGCAAGTTTGGTTGAATTCAGTAGTGGTACAATAGAAGGTTGAGGGTTGGTGGCAGTCCATTGATTCAAAAAATGCTTGGGAATAACTGAATCATGCTAAAGTATTATGTTTTGCACTTAAAATAAATTAAATAAATAAAATAAATATTTATTCCATTTTGATTAGCTATGATGCAATGAACTAGGAAGTTGCAGGGCAGGTAGAAGCTTTTGGGAAAACTTTAAAAAGTATGTGGTTAGGTACTGTTGATTAAAGACTAATAGCACGTTTTGACTAATTAGTTTTATTAACAAAAATATGCGGAAACAGGATTGTGAGAATGGAACAACCTCTCAAATAATAAGCCAGAACAGTTTTCTTGTCAATCTCTTTGACTGTTTCAGTTATCTTGAATTCTTTTATTATAAGAGACTCTCCCATAACCTAAGCCATATTTAGTTTGAGCTAGCGTGGAAAGGAGTGACTTACCCCATCACCTTATATATGGAACAACTGTCAATCCTAAAGTGGTTAGGTGAAATTAGCATGTTTCCTAACATTAAGTTTGAGGAACTAAGTTTATTTCAGTTTAGAAGATATCATTTTTATTTTGCGGAAATTTGTAAGAACAGTGGAGAACCTTCAAAAATACTGTGAAGATGTGGAGTTTGTAACTTAGCTTTTTTGAAATTGATTTGTAAACTACCATCTACAAGCACCTGTATATGGTAGTCACAGACTCCACATTTGATATTCCGGATAACAATTTACTTGTTGATTGTACAAGAAATAGAAATATACTCAATATTTTTTCTGTTCTTAACATGTTACTCTTTTTTTCCTTAAATTTGCAGATGTCATTTGTTTAATTATTTAATTGCAAAATTAATAATGTGAAAATTTAAAAAATGGAATTATTGCTCCTATCTAGAAAAGTGACAAGTCTGTTGTAGGAAACTAGCTCAGAAGTCTTTGTTTTGCATAAATGCAATGTGATTTTTTGGGGGCTTTTTTCAGTTGGCATAAAAACTAAGAAGAGAAAGTGTGGTACATTGATTAAAAGCAATGTCATCTCACTTGAAATACTTTGGGAAATTAATGTGCTTGTCTTTATGCCTTTTTCAGGAGAGAAAAGAAGTGATTTTTATTCCCTCTGAAAAAGAGAAGGCTTCCAAACTTTTCCACCTTATCTACAATGTTGTAGAAGATAGTTATACACGGATTTCCAATAATAATGAAAAAATAACCGGCTGGGGAACAGGTGTTTGGAAGGCAGAGTCTATTTGGAGAAAGGTTGAAACAGATTGGAAAATGGTAAGGATTTATTAACAGTGTTAAATCTACTGTGAAAGTATGACAATACCAGTAAAGTAGAAAATCCTTGCCTCTGTTTGGCATCAAAGCCTCTCTTGGTGTCTACACAATTTAGCTGATGCTCATAAATATTACTGGAAAGTTTCAGGTAAGATTGCCAGATGATTTAAGAAACTGCAAATAAATTTAGCTTGCCTTTCAGAATTTTAGAATCCTTTCTAGAGCACAAATCTTAAAAACTTGTTTCCTTCTTATGCTTCTGGCCAAACATGTGATACTACTTTATTGAAAAGCAGTACTTCTCTCCAAAAAAAAATAAACCCACATTTTTTTGGCTTTGGGAAATAGCTTTATAATGTATATCATGTCTCTTTGATACACAGCCAAAGGAAGAAGTTGTCATCCTAAACATTGGTTGCAATAAGACAAAAACTTTATCAGCCAGATGATTGTACGCCCTGCCCAGATTCTTTCCCATCTTGTCAGGACACTGAGGAGCTGAAGAATCACATGCTCTTACTCTAGGAAGAGAAGAGTTGATGCCTGTAGAATAGGAAAGGGTCGCTTTCTAGCAAGCTTTTCCAGCTACAGCTACCAATGGTGCAACTGAACATTCCTGTCAGCTACTTTAAGATGTTATTGTTCTGTTCCCTCTCTCATCTTACTGGTCTAAAGGGTCTCTGGCCAAATGTGTGTCTACATTAAGGAATAGTTTGCTTTTCAGTAATAAAAAATGGAGTAAGGGCATAATTTTCTTCTAACGTTTTCTTTACTAGATCTATACATAACCAGGGCAGTCCCAGATATTTGTACAAACTGGGAGAAGAACCACTTGAGAGTAGCCCTGCAGAGAAGGACTTGGGGGTCCTGATGGATGAGAAGCTGGACATGAGCCAGCAGTGTGCGCTTGCAGCCCAGAAGGCCAACTGTGTTCTGGGCTGCATTAAAAAAGGGGTGGCCAGCAGGGAGAGGGAGATGATTGTCCCCCTCTACCCGGCTCTTGTGAGGCCCTATCTTGAATACTGTGTCCAGGTCTGGGGCCCCCAGGACAAGAAAGACATGGAACTCTTGGAGCGGGTCCAGAGGAGGGCCACTAAGATGATCAGAGGGCTGGAGCACCTCTCCTATGAGGAAAGGCTGAGGGAACTGGACTTGTTTAGCTTGGAGAAGAGAAGGCTCCAGGGAGACCTCACTGTGGCCTTCCAATATTTGAAGGAAGCATATAAACAGGAGGGGTACGACTGTTTACAAGGGTGGATAGTGACAAGGGGGAATGGTTTTAAACTGAGACGGGAGGTTTAGGTTAAATGTTAGGAGGAAGTTTTTCACACAGTGAGTGGTGACACGCTGGAACAAGTTGCCCAAGGAAATTGTGGATGCCCCCAACCTTGGAGGCATTCAAGGCCAGGCTGGATGTGGCTCTGGGCAGCCTGGTCTGGTGGTTGGCAACCCTGCACATAGCAGGGCAGTTGAAACTAGATGATCATTGTTGTCCTTTTCAACCCAGGCCATTCTATGAGTCTATGAACTCACAACCCTTTTGGGGGTTCGTTGTAACTCTTCAGTGAATGTTGATGTGTGAGCTTGACTGTGCAGCCATGTGATGTTCAGAAGAGCACTGGGACAAATGCAGATTTTTAACAGCCTGATTAGTGTTAGTACAGGGTGTATTTATGACTGGCATGTATGACTTGCCTTAATCAAGTCATGTGAAGTCCTGGGAAAAGTGCTGTGTGGCAAGGAGCCACATCTGCAGAATCCAGAGTACTGAGCAACAAAAATGAAACTGAGTGTGTGGACCTATATATATATTATATAAAAGCCAAAAGTCTGCTTTTTTTAATATAGTGAGCTTTAATGAGCATGTTGAAATAGATTAGTGTTCCTAGTGAAGGGCTATGAATCACATACAGTTACCTAACTGTTGAATAGACTTAATGATTTAGAAAGAAATCATATAAAAAAAACTGTAATGTGAACAGTTTTAAAGCTTAATAAAGGATGAAAGTATACTCTTAAGATTTAATAACCTCGTTACAGGGATTAATTAAATGTGTGTTGATTGTCTCAATTTTTGATGTGACTGTCTTATTTTTATTTAGGTTTATCTAGCCCGAAAAGAGGGGTCATCCTCTGCTTCCATCAGCTGGAAGTTTGAGTGCAAATCCGTTGGTCTAAAAATAGACAACATTTCAATTAAGACAAGCAGTCAGACATTTCATAGTGGAAGAATCAAGTGGAGACTTTACTCTCCCACAACAGAAGTTATTCTGGTAGGAGGTAAGTGTGAAATTACATCATGCAGCAAAAGTGTAATTGCAAATGCGTAGTTTATGTGGGGAGACCACTGGGCAAATATTAAAAATGAAGTGTAAACATATGTTGACATTTCTAATTCAGTCTTTCTTAACAAGGTCAAAAAAAATACTTTGTTTAATCAAAAGTGGCAGAGAAAAAGGAACCAAAGCAAGTTTTAGTAATCTAAATACTACTTGCAGCATAGTGGGGTTAGCAAAAACACAGTGAATGAAAGCTGTGTGTTTTACAGGGAGAAATAGATGTTTGTATGTGTGGTGGCGTCAATCTTGACTAGATCCTCTGAGTATGAAAAATAAACTAAAATTCTGCAGCTGTTTTTTTTCTGCTGCTGATAAATTGATTTGTACAGTTTTGACTCAGATTCTTAAACATTCACGACACATTACCCTTTTAATGTGTTCTAGCACTGTATGCTGTTTGGAGCGGACTCTTACTTGTTTATCTTTTTCTTCCAATAGATGAAAATCTCTCCTCCTATTCAGATTTTTGTGGTGCAACAGAAGTTACACTGGAAGCAACTCTAAGTGGAGGGGATGGTAAAGCTGCGTGGCAACACACACAGCTGTTCAGAAACAATTTAACAGGATGTGGAGAAAATTGCTTGGAGATGATTATAAAACTTGCTGACCTCTGAGAACCTGAAGTCAAGGAATCCAATGAAGTTCTCTTTATGACGTCATACTGTGGAAACAACACAAAATCTTGGTTGGCAGTTCCTGACTATCCTGCAGACAGCTTATTCCTATTTCAATCCTTCCATTTTGCCAAATGGAAACTGCATGGGTACTAATAGGTAACCATCACAATGAAAGCTTTCTTTGTTTTGAAACTCAAAAGTTAAGGATTGAACCATTAAATCAATGCTCTTTTCTTAAACTCTAAAGAAAAGAAAGCATTTCTTAGAAACCAAAATGTGATCATAGGAGCACAGAGCAGTTTTAATTTGGAGTTTTGTGGTTGGCTTACTGGTTATTGGGGTTTTTGTTTTGTTTTTTTAATCTACTTCTTGCAAAAACAATGTGAATTCCATTATTTGATTACAACAAATGCATTGTGATGATTTTAAAGTATTTTAAAAACTAATAGAAGACAAATATTTTCAAGGATAAATCTGATTTTGTGTAATAATTAGTTGAAATTACGAGAAATATGAAAGCAATCTTAAAAAGATCTTGTTATGCATCTAAGTATTAAACTTATGTTTAATTATTATCTAAGTTTAATACTTAGAAATTTTTGGAGGTATGATAATAGACTAATTTTGAAAGAAATGTTCATTATGTACCTAAGATTTTGTCCTGGCTTGTGATATGAAATTGAGACTTAAAAATGAATAGCAGATTTTTTTCTATGAAAAAGATTATTCATTATACATACTCTTTTACAATATAAATTGAAATCTATGCACCTTTAAAAAGATTTATGTAGTGTGTAGGTGTTGAAATCTTTTTTTTAAGCTATTGTCTTGAGGTGCTTTGAATACGTTCCCAAATTTGGTGTAAAAGTGCATACAATCTTCTGTTACTGTATACAATGTTTAAGTTTCTTTGCATTGGGTACAATAAAACCACCACCGAGGAGATTTCAGATGTAGCAGTGCTGTGAATAAAGTGTGGAGTGAGTGTTCTGCTTAGATAGTCTTTATCAGAGAATTTGAGGAAGGTTATGGCTGGAACATACGAGAGTAGTTCTATTATAAGATTATAATACAGAGTTTGAGCTACAGTTTTATTTTAAAATAAATGAAAATTAGGGATGATATCCCTAAGGTCAGAGTGATTTTTAAAGCTTTTTTTTTTTTCTTCCTTTTTGTTTTTAAATCTGACCCTTCCAACCACTGTATTGACTTGAAACTGTTCTCGAAAGTCATTTGTGTTGGAACAAATCAAGCATATATTAGGCTGTTTGGGTACTGTTAAAAAACTGCACGTGCATAGTGAACATAGGCACTGAAGTTATGCCAAAGACATCTTAAAATAGTAGATTACAGCAGCTCAGGAGTGACAGAATGATTCGTAATAGATTATACGCTTTTCCTTGCAATACAAACTGGCAGTTAATGAGGGAATAAAGAGGGAGTCTCACTCCCTTAGCAGAACGACTGAGGGACAGGTAGCTGTATGGAAGGATGTTGGTCTATACTTGACTAATGCCAAGTGTACTTGGCCATTTCCATTCAAAACTCTTCCTGCTTTAATTTCAGCTAAATGGTAGCTCAAAATTTGAGTGGGAATCAAACAAATAAGTGCTACAGTCTAGTCTTTATGCAATAGTGGAAGAAAGTAGTAAGAAAAAAACCCCTCACCTTTCTGTTTCGTAATTGTGACAAGTTATTTCCTTTATTTTATTACTTAAAATATCAGGAACTGTAAAGGAGCTTAACTGCATTTCATAATTTGAAAACAGAAGGCAGAATAATTTTAATAGTAGTAATATGAAAGCAATTTTCTCACAGTTTTGGTTAGAACCTTTGGGGGAAGAGTAATAACTTCAGATAACTTATTAAAGTAATCCACTCAAGCAGGAGAGCAGGTAATGTTCATTATTAAACTATTTGAATGAATTTAAAAACAAAAAAAGTTCAACTAATCTAGTTAAACAATAAGTACTTTCTGTACTTCTAAGATCACTTGCAGTGAATAAAAGTGCTTATTCTAGGAATTAATTTTTTAGTAGAAACCTGATTGAATAGACCTAATTTGAAGAAGAAAAAATTAAACCCCCTTAGATGATTTTTGAGGTACTCTGTAAACGGTGAACATTTTCAGTCTCTTCACGCTTGAGCTGTTTTAAAGATGCATATTTCTTCTTTCAATATTTATTTCACTGCAACTCAAAAATTACTATAACTTTAATTTTTGAAACCAGAGGTAATTCCTCTGGTATTTTGCTTTCTTTCATCTATAGTTGCTTAATAATTTACAGCATCCTGAATTTGCAATAATATCTGGTGGCGACATCTGTACTGCGATGCACTCTACAAGTGTGGATATTAGGTTAAGCTGGCAATGCTAGATACTAGTTGAGTTGTGGGTGATGTTGATCAGGGCATATGTAGCTTTTAAACAAATGTGTTTTATTGTACTGTTGTATCTCTACAGTTGATCATACAGATGTTTATTTCTTCATATCCTGTTTAGAGTCTGAATGCTGTGTGCAGAATAGCAAACGCTAGTTGGCAGCGCAAGAAATTTTAGGAGTAATTTTCTATATCCAAGGTACCTGCTGGGAGGGTGGTAAGAAAATGTTTAAAACATTATGGAAGGCCTTTATAAGCAGTGCAGGGAAAAAGCACAGGTACGCATACAAGAATCAAGTGAACAATCTTGATTATAAATTATGTATTTGCACTAAGATGCAGGTAAAGAAAGTTATCTGATCTTGTGTGATGTCGTCTTTATTCATCAGTTTTCCACAAATTTTTCACATAATAGGGGTTATGTCTTATGTCTAAACCACACTGTGTGCAACATCAGGAAATGTAGAACACTAAAAATAAAGTATGTTTGTCTCCATAGCACAGTGGAATGCAAACAGATGGTAGGCAGCACATATGGCTGCCAGCAGCTGGGAACACCCATTTACAGAGTTCTTACAGCTTAAAACAAAACAAAGAAACACCAAGGGGGGACAGAGATTGTGCTCAGCAGATACTGGGATCTCTGTCCTCTTATCTGTGTCTACACACTCTTTACCTTCAGTTGCTTAAGCTAAAAATGGAAGCATGCTGCCAGTTAAATTAGCGTGTCGTCTTACTATTTGTCAAAATGTAGCATTTAGTAAATGCAGATATTTATTTTAAATCTCCTGTTCCCACTTTGGATTCAAACATCTGGTTTGCTCCTATTATAAGCAGTTTAACTTAAGTAGTGGTCTTAGTAGTTTGGTACAGCTTCTTCTCTGAAGTTAATAGTTTCAAGAAGCAAGGAGCTACTGGAGCAGAGTTTTGAGACCTCCTGTCCTATAATGTGGCACCTAGGAATGGTGAAGTAATAACCCAAGGTCAAGCAGCCTCAAGTATCTGTATTGTATGTTTATAGGTGTTGTGAAATATGTAAGAGTATCAATGTGACTTCCTGTCTGAATAAGAGGACCATTTTTGGTTTGTTTGTTTTCCCTTGTGTAGATTTTTGTGTTGATTCCTCCACTTTGCCTTTTTTTACTTAAGTTTTGTAGTTAAGCTATTAGCTTATTAGCTTATTTTATGGTTAGCCTACTTCAGATTCTGCAGCGCTGTCTTTTTTTCTACACATTTTCTATCTAATTTAAAATACATCTTAATTTGCTTTTAATTTATATAGAAGATTGCAAGTGTATGATAAATATTCTGTGACAAAAATTAAGTTAGTTTATTCACTTTTATATTCTACAAGGAAATGAAAGGGATAAAGATGCTCAAACTAGACAAAAAAAAAAAGCAATAGTCATTAAAATTGATGATACCCATAAACCAACAAAAATGGCAGAGCTTAATAACATTTAATGAGGTAAAATAATTTAATGGGCTACTCATAAGCTAGTGACCCTTTACACTGAGTTGTTTTCCTATTTGCGCATTTATATTTAGGTTACTGAGAAAAGTGCTCAGAGTAGGGGACAGCATTTCTGAGAAGCGGTGAAAGATTGAAGGTACATCCATTTTCTTAATTTTTTTTATTATTATTAGTTTAAACTGTTGAAATCATTTTAAAATTAACAACAGACTCCTTCTGCTTGATGTAGATTAATTCTTTATTCTGGAAAATGTTTTGTTTCTTTTTTTGGGGGAAAGAAAGTGTTTAGAAAGTATTTAGTGACCTATTGTAACGAACACCTTTAAGAGAAATCTATTTTTAATGAGCGTGAGATTTCAGTGTGACTGACTGCTGGCATAGACTGGAAGGACTGGGTCTAATCACTGCATAGCCAATATGTCTGAATATCTTATAAAAGGAAGAATAAGTATATATTTTATATATATATTTATATTATGTATAGGGTGATGCAACTGGAACAGGTTGCCCAAGGAGGTTGTGGATGCCACATTCCTGGAAGCATTCAAGACCAGGCTGGATGTGGCTCTGGGCAGCTGGTCTGGTGGTTGGCGACCCTGCACATAGCAGAGGGGTTGAAACCTCTCTGATCATTGTGGTTCTTTTCAACCCATGCCATTCTATGATTCTTACTAAGTGTAATATTTCAAAGTTCTGTTAATTTGTTCCTTTTACTGCACAATTCTGTGGTGCTATTTCATATCTTTAGAATTTTGGTAATGTAACGTACATTTCCTACGTCCTTGAAGCCCCAGGGGATCATACTTTCTCTCCCAGACAATCAGCTAACAGCTTAATTGTCACAATCAGGAGGAAATAGCAGATTTATTTTAGATACACACTTCAGATAACAACATATAGACTCCCTTGTGCAGCAGTTATAAGGAAAGCAGCAAATGTAAGAAAATAAATGCATCCAAGAACAATATTTAAGCAAAATCTTAGTAAGGTAGGTGGAACAGTTGACAACAAGCTCTTAGAGCTGATGGAATAGGCTGGAAGGACTGGGTCTTCCTTCTGTTACCCTTGTGAAGGTAATGGAACTGAATATATATGTCCATGCTTGCACTGTAGCAGCTTTTGCTTTTATCCAACGCATCAGTAAAATGCATGATACATTCAAAACAAAGTTCAACACTGGCCAAAAGATGTAAAATTTTATTGGCCAAAAGGAAAGTACCCCTTGGTGGACTGTATTAAGAATTCCGAAGGTATTCTGTTTTCTTGTAGTAAGAAACATGTCAGAAAACTGTTTCTGATTCAGGTGGCTTTTGTTGTGTTGTTCAAGTAAGGAGCTCCTGGCAATGTATGCTTACAGTTTCTGTTAGCAAAGATGGTTTCGAAGAAAACAGGCAAAAGGAAAATTGTCAAATAACAAACTGGAATTCCACAAAAACTCTGCAGTGGCTGTAGCAGTACAAACAGGAAATGTTGGGGGCTGTGATTTAAGTTTCATATCTGAGGACAGAAAAATGTAAGATCAAGTTAATGCTGAGAAACGAATGCCAAATTTGCATTGTTTGATGTTTGCTTATTAAGCAAAGTCAGTTGTTTCAATTTTTATAAATCAAATCATTCTAGAAAGAATGAAAATGGAGCCTTACGAATGCAAATTTATTAATTAATTTTTTGCTCAATTGTCAGAACTAAGCATGAACTTCCTTCAGTTGTCTCAGTCCCTGACAATATTGCTACTGATACCAGTTATTTCTTTAACTCAAAGTCAATATTTGAGGTGGTTTCCTTTTTTTAGGGGGGAAGAGGGAAAGAGGAGAGGCCAAGAATTTTTTGTTTTACTACAAATCCTTTTTTTTTTTTTTTTAAACAAGGATGAAAACCTAGAGTTTGCATTCAGTGAAAAGAACACTGCAATTTTATTTGATTCTACACCAACTAGCTATATTCTGCAACTTTATAGTTTTGTCACCAGAATTTTAGTCACCAGTAATTCATATATGTACATTAGTTTATTGCTGAAAATGGATTCTTGGATGACAAAATGATATGAAGAAATGAGCATTCATTCAGTCCAAATACATAAGCTTCGGAAGAGACAGGAAGATCTGCATGCATTTCTGGCTCATGCAGTCAAAATTCATGATAGGAAACAGATGCTAAAGAGAAACCAGCACTTGCCAGATTACATGTGCTTTTTAAAAACTTGGTATTTTATTGCATTTATTTCACATACTGTACTCATTACCAATCTTGTGAAGAAATTCAGCCCTTTGTAAATATTCAGTGAAAAAGATGAAGAGTATGGAGGGAATCTGTACTAGTGAAACAGTGATGCAAAGATTGGGTATGTGGAAAGAAAAGAATCTTTTTAAAGAACAGAATTACTGGTGGATGATGAATTCAGTGAAAGTCAGCTAGAACCTTTGTACACCAAGAATTGAACATCAGTTCCATAACTAGAGAATATTTTACTTAAAAGGTTGTATGGAAGAGGCACTCCAGTAACATGGTGTTACTTGTCCAGCAGGAGTCACCACTAACAGTACTGATCGACAGATTTTGTATTTCATGCATATTAGAAAGAACATTAGAAAAACAGCTTTGTGATGCAGGAGTCATTACATCAGTAGTAAGATGAATGTACTCTACAGTGTAGTCATCTTTTGGACTAGCTTAGATACAGCCAAATACTTCTGTTAGCCTTTAATACAGTTTCAGATGTTCTTTGATCAATGTGTGATATCAATTACCTCCCATATCATCCCTTCCTGTTTTCTTCGCTATTAAAAATCCTTCTAAATTTCCCTTTTAAATGAGTGGGTTTCATCCTTGAAGGCAGCTTCTGCAACAGAGTTCAAGACAACTTTCAGTAAGTCACAAGGTAAGGTATAGGATGTTTAGATGCCAGCACTGTGTTCTGTCTTTCTTGTTTCCCCTGTGTATCACAGGCTGATGTCTGTGCGTTCTTCAGCTCAGTAGAGCTGCTGTTTATTTTCTAATGGGCAATGAGAGAAAGTAAGCCATGAGGATAAGAGTAACAGAGTCTGCTGAATGAGTTTCCTTCAATGTCTCCCTCTGAATTTGCTAACCCTTATGGCTGGAGGCTGTCCAGCTTTTTGTCTGCAGCACTTCTGTACCCGCAGGATACTCAGAACAACTGAATCCTCGGCTAGTATCATTCCAATATCACCCTCAGTAACTGCCCTTCACTCTCTTATTCTCCATGTTCCTAGTATTGTTGCTGTTACCAGCAGGTCAACTAACATCAGAAATCTGAAAGGTAAGGGAGGTGGTGTAAGGGTCCACAAGGCAGGGGAAGGAGAAGCAGCCGTCCTTCTAAGGGAAGGATGTTAGTATCAGCAAGGTAAGAACCTTATGTTTTAGCATGTTTATGTATTAAATTCAAAATGGCAGTGAGGTTCCCAACAGAATAAAACAACAGACTGTATGGGGAATATTCTTCTTGGCATCTTGTAGAAAAATTACAAGAAGGACAGCTGTAGAAATTGCAAAAGAAACCTGAAGAACCAAATGAAGGATTAAATGTTGTTTACGTGCTATGCTACAGATTTCTGTTGTAAGGATATTAATGTTAAACTTCCAATTTAACTCCGTAGGATGATACAAGCACATAAGGAACTAGGAAGAATATTTTTTTGCCTTCCTTTTGAAAAATTAACTGCTGCTCTTTTATAATCTGCAAAGACTTGCAGGAGGGAAAATGCAAAGCACAGCATCCAACATATTAACATGCTAATTTAGAGGGAATGTAAAAAGTAGTTTCACTTGCTTGCATCTTCATGTTACTCTCTTACAGAACCTGTTAAGCAGGGCCTGGCCCAGGCATAGTTAGCCACCCTGGGGGGAAACATACCTGACCAATTGTGTGGCAGCTCCATATGAACAACATGGGACTAGCATAGATCAAGGGCAGGATGACAGATACTGCAATCGTCCTGTTTGTGAAATGCAGCATTTAATAAGCAATCATAAAGGAGCAGGGAAGATTTCAACATTAAACAGAAGTTGGAGAGAGGCTCGGGACTGCTGTGTTTTGCATGTGTGCTCAGTGGGAGTGTTTATCCTAATGGGAGGTTTGGGAGCGCTGCGTGCTGTGCCATGCCGTACAGCCATTTGGCTTTGTGGCTGAAAGCAGCCGTGCTGGTTTGGTGAAGCAACTGAGAGCTAAATATGTGCCTTGTGTTCTGTTTGAAAGTTGTAGCTTGTGCTGTGTTCTCACGGGGTGGTTAACATGCCTCCCTCTATTGCTTGTAGCTGCACTCTGTCTTTATGGTGCTCCGAGAGCTGGTGCTGTAACTGCTATACTGTGCTTCACCATTTTATATATATATATAATATATATATATATATTAAATTGTGTGTATATATATAATTATTTCAGGAAACAGTTGTTCTGACTAGAAATATGAAAAAAATGTTTTATGTTCTATTTTGAGCATTTAATATCACCAAGAACAATACCTCTAAATAATCTCTTGAACTGCTCTGTGGCTTCAAGTGATTTCACTGTCTTTTTCAGTCCTTATGTTAGCGCACTCCTCTAGCAATGTTGCTTATGTCCTAGAGAATTTGGTTCAGAGCATTTTGAGAGGAGTGATCGGAAATAATAAGTGGGAAAACAAACAAAAAGCAACAAACCTGAAAAATTCATGTGCATTTGTTAGTCTTTGGAACTAACATATACCTTATCAATAAACTAAGGGTAAGATGTTAGGAGCTTCCTTGCTTCTCCATTCTGATTCACAAGAAAGAGATGATCTCAGCAGAAAAAAAATGTCATACTCAGAGTATATGGTATGTCTCTAAAAGTACAGGTACACAGGGAACCTGTAAGAACATCTGACTTAAAGAGCTAACGTTTTAGAACTTGCTACAAGGTAAGTAGGATTCTGACACTCAGCATCGAATGAAGTTTCCAAAAATGTTAGAAAATACATGGACACATAAATTGCATTTTCTAACTTTGGAAGAGGTGTTAAAGGAAGGAAAGTGTTGAATGAACAGAAGTTGATACTGCATTGGAAATCTATGGATAGGATGTCTTATCTTTTCATGAAGACTTGACAAATTCATAGCATTTACTACATTGAAATAAAACAAATGAAACTACGTGAGCAGCAACAGCCATTTGTAAAAGAAACCCCACGGCTTCCAGATAAATTTAATGAGCTACTCCCACTTTTCAAAGGTTTTCTGACGTAAAAGGTTCCAGCAGAAGGACATATGTGGAATAACAAAGCTCAGCAAAAGCCAACTAACTCAAGAAGGTGAGTCACTATTAGAATTCTATAGCAGAATGGTAACAATTTTGGCATGTTTACTATGAGATGCAGATCAAGGAAGAAAAAGATTTTTTTCCTGTTATATAAGAACACAGTATATCACAAAGTGGATCTTTGCTAAATTAGTTTTAAAAATAATGCAGAGTATGGTTATTGTAAAACAATAGAAATGCTGGCTTTTTTTCATATTTTGTTTTATGCTTACTGTCAAAACTTAAAATAGTTTTTAAAGGTTCTTTCCTCAAAGCTTGCAAGAAATGTAGGAATATTCTGAAAGAACTGCATCAGTGAGAAAATATTTTTCTTCACTGTATTGTAAGTTAAATGCACAGTAGATTTCAAAAGGAAATGTATAAAATGAGGGCTACTGCTTCCCATTATTCTTTAAGTTAATCAGAATGGATATAATCAAGTTACTTATTTCATGTAGATTAGTAACTTTCTATGAGAACCTTAAATGAATTCAATTAGTGTTTAAGCATATATATTCCAAGTCACTTAAGGTTGTTTTCCTCCCACTCATAGGTGACAGCAAGGAATTCTGCGTCTAAGAAATGCTGCAATCAGGATTCAGCTTTTATAGGCTCTCAGAAAAGGAGAGATGCTCTTGTATCCACGTTGGGCTGAGGATGACCTAGACTGAAATTCCCAAATTGTAACACGCGCTGAAGCAAAGCTCTGCGTAGATAATTCCTGAGTAGCACACTGTCCTGGCTGATACTGAAGGCTGTTGATACAGCAACTTCTGCTACTGCTACCTACAGTGGCTGCAGTGGGTAGTGAGCAAGATGGATTTGGGAACCACCGATCTGGATGTGTTTACTTCAACTGCTGACTGAGGTAATGTGTTCAACTTCAATTTAGTTGAAGAAGAACAAGAGAATACTAATGAGCATGAAGAATATATAGAAGTTAATGAAAGCAACATAAATAGGTGGTGGAAAACGATAAGACTGTTAGTTGGGTGAAAAGGGAACTAGAGACCATGGCCCAAACATACGAAAATGTATTTGGTATTTTCTTTTTCCTATTTCCTAACAAATACAGCAAGAACTGAATGCTGTGGAGAAAAAGCACCACAGAAACAAATAACTAGGGACAGGTGCATGATATCTTGAGGAAAAACATTCAAGGCAGAAGTACTAGAGTCCTAAAGGATCTAAAGGATAACAAAATCTTTGAAATGCATTTCTGATCATTTTTGCTTAATACGAACTTCCAGTGGAAAAGTGGAGCAGCTAGCATTAACCATTTTTTAGCACAACTATTCAAATCTTGCTGAATTACATAACTCGTATTGAAATAAATAGGAACTGCTGATGCTGAGTTTTCTTACAAATTAGGCCGCTTGAGAAATTGTAGCAATTTCTTTTTTTCAGATCAGTTATGCAACAAGTTTTTTTTTGTTTTTTTTTTTCCTTTGGCCTCTGTATGAGCTACAAGGGTGCATTTGCCACATCTTTACGACATGCTCTGTCTCTGTGGCTTTAAGCAGAGACCGTACCATCTGCCTCTCTCTGGTCTAGCCTGATACTTTCCTCTTCTTGGAATTGCCTAACTCAATTTTGAAGAAGGAAATGCAAATACACATCTTGACATGGACATCAATTCTGGTAAAACAAAAACAAAAACAAAAAAAAAAAACTGGTGGTAAAGTAAAGCTGTGCATGAAAAGTTGGCATTTCTGTTTTCTCACATGAATTGTTAATCATGTAACAAACTGGAGATGGTGTATCAGAAGGGGTAAGATTTTAGCTCAGGAGAGCAAAGTTCTATCTCTAGACATTTCCCATAACAATGAGATTTTCTGTTGGCTACAACAGTTATCATTTCTCACAAATTCAGTATGCCCATGTGTGCCTTCTATAGTAACAACTCTGTCACCTTCTTGTCTCCCAAAGAATGAGCTTGACTATATCAGCAAGCAGCCTTGATATCCTCTCTGGATACACCGTACATTTCTTCTGGCTGGAAGGCTAGCAAATCACTTTTTATGGAAACTTTGGAAGGGCAAGGATAGTCTCACTGGGCATATTTTCTTGCCCAAAAAGTGCTGGGTGAACTGCTAGGAACAAAACTATATGCCTTAGCTGAAAGAAGAAACTGCTCTTCTGAGGATTGGATGCATGGGGACAGGAGGAAAGAGAGAAGTGTTTATCACAGAGAAAAGCTACCCAGTTGAGGAAAGTCTAGCATGCTTCACTGTTTACCATGAACTCAGGGGACCAGAGATCTTCTGAAGAGTGTGTCATCTCCAGAATTTCACTGGATGCTTGCATTCTCCAAATGATCTCCAATCTAATTAGCAATGCCATCATGAAGTTGGTGATCCCCAGCCTCCAAGTAATCGCACAAGTCTGCCTCTCAGCTAAGTAACACTACTCTTGTCTGTTTCTGTGCTTTGTAGGTTCAGAACAGATCTCTGGAAACAGTCCTCTCTATTCTGTCATTCTGTCATCTTTACCTTGTCATTGCCCCCCAAGAATAGTTTAAGACCAAACTAACGGAAAGGAGGCTAAATGGACTTTGATACTAATGCATTTCTAGTCACAGATAAATATTAAATGTTAAGAAGGTACATGAGCTCCCTATCCTGCAGCAGGGATGATGATGTGGCCCAGAAGAAAGTAGGGTGGATCAGTGCAGTCATCTCAGCTGTGTGGTGAGGAAATCCAGGCACGGTGCCCTGGGATCCCTACTTTTGACACTGAGCACTTCTGCAACCTCACGTGGTCCTTCTGCTAGGTCCAGAAATGCCAGACCTCATCAGCAGTGCTCACAGTGCTCCAGGAAGTTTTCCACACCATAACAAAGGTGCAGTAGTTAAAAGGTCAGTTATAGGGAAGTAACCAGAGGGTGAAGTGTTTAAACACTCCAAACCCTATGCAAAACTGGCCCCAAAGTGGCATGTGGAGGATGAAGATGAAAATGGCAACCTTGACTAAGTTTATATTGTTAGATGATCAAGCAATAAGTACACTTTTCGTTAACTGTCACGGAACTATGATCTGAAATTCAGTTAGAGTCAAGTATGAGTATGTTGATTACTGTCATACTACCACAATCCTACTCCAAGAGTTGATCAGTTATTTAATGAATCACAATGACATTTTAAGATGCTGTAGAATGTGGAAATTTTATTGCAAATGTTAATATTTGATACTGCAATATATACTATTACAACTATATACAATGCAAAATGTATAGTTTTATCAGTGTCAACTTAGTGACATAAGTTTTTAGAACATTACAAATTACACCTTTTTTTTCTGTGCAGTATACAGAAAACATCTGTGATCACTTCTTTAGGTAAGTGGATGTATGTGAGCCCATATGTTCTCAGAGTGGGTAAGCGTACATAGTTTCACAAATAGGCAACTTTTATGCCTTTTAAGTCTTGTGCCAGAAAAGCTGCAGAGAAATAAAAGTTTTATTAAACAGCGAGTATATTTGAATAGAAGCAGCAAATTATTTGTAATAGAAATATTTATAGATCATACACATGGCTGTCTTACAGCTAAAATAATTACTGCAGTTTAGACTTCAGTAGAAAGAATGGAAATTCAGGAAGGGAGAGATCTGTGCATTAAGACATTCATTATACACAATGTAATGTTTCAATAAATACTTTGCTTACTAAAATCAAGTACCGAAGCTAGTAGTAAAACTGGTTTAGTTGACATTGTTACAAAAATCTGTAGGGTACCTGTATTCATGTTGTAGTCTCCACTGGGAAGATGAGAATGCTTCCAATGAACAGAAAGAGGAATTTTCTGTTTAACATCTTATGTGGATTATTAATTTAAAATGGCACTCAGTATGTGTGAACTATTGAACTATTTCACAAAAACTGATAGTATGTGATTGGGACAGGTAGGATCCAACAAAGAAATCCCACTGCTATTGGAATGTTACGGTGCTTAAATTCAACTCATGCTTACATTTAATTCTGTGTTTTAGCAAAAATCACTTGAAATACGATGAACTGTCTTACTTCACCTCTGAATTCCATGGAGGCAGCTCCTTGTAGTCTCTTAAGAGCATTGTCACACAGTCCTTCAGGGCTAGGAATGCCACCGCAAAACATACATGCAGATTCTGGATAAATCTACTATAAACAATAAGCCAAAAACACACTGACTTATGTTCACAGTCTCACAGGTATTGTAGTATATGATGAGAATTAAATGAAAAGCAACCTGAACAAAATAATTCAAATATGACTGCAGAAAATGCTTGGAGAAACTTCAGCCATTCTTTCCTTTATTTGTGCCAGCATGGCACATGGACTGAACATGTCTGACTATACACTTTCATAAAACCTACTACTGCCAAGAAGAAAGGAATTCCCTCTGTCTTTCTGTAGTGCGTATAGAAGTGACTGTCTTCAAGATAGATTGCTATCTACTACTTGGCTCAAGATAAGTGAGTGGGGGGAAAAAAAAAAACAACAAAAAAAAAACATTTGCCAGGCTAAGAACAGCCTATTTACTAAAAAGCTGAAGCTAATGAGGACACAGAACAAGCCACAAGCCTTCATGTACTATTTCTGCTCTGTTTGTTAGTGGCTCTCCACAGTGCAGAAAGCTTGGTACAGATGCATGTGCTGTTTTCTCTGGTTCTTCTGATATTCACTTGTAGCTGCCCTTGTTGATTATACTCAATTCATTTTACCTGACCCTAAATACAAATTTGAGAGTTAGAAAAACAATAATTCTTATCAGCAAGCCCAGGACTCTGAAGCACTGGGCAGAGCCCTGCAAATGCCAGTTTTTTGTACTGCAAAAAAATGTTCTTTCTTATCTTGCCAAAAGTGGAAGAAGCTGCAGCCTAAAACTCAGGTTCGTGCAGCTACAGTAAAACTGGGCTGGAGTAGATCACTTTAATGTCCCTTCTAGGTATGTGCTATTATTTTCTGTAACTCCTGTGCAGTATTTACATATTAGTTTAACAGTCTTAGACACTGAGAGTAAAATTATGCTAAATAAGCAAGATTTACTAGAAGTTCTCATCCTTCCCTTGATGTGTGTTGGATCATTACAGCTGCCTTCTCAAAGGGAGCTGCATGGTTTCCAATCTTTTTGCTACTTTGGAAAAATATTTTGTAAAAGGAAAACCTTTGAATTTTTACTATTTGATTTTATTTTTTTCAGATACCAGCTTGTCTACTAACTTGGATGCAGTCTCACTACGCATCCCTCCTTTAGTGATTTTTGCTTTGAAGCATTTTTTAAGCTTGTCAAATTACATCTTGGGGGAAATTTTTCACTCAGAGGGCAGTGAGGCCCAGGCACAGCAGCCCAAGAAGTTGTGGTGCCCCATCCCTAGAGGTGCTCAGGGCCAGGTTGGATGGGGTCCTGGGCAGCCTGAGCTGGTGGATGCCCATGGCAGGGGGTTGGAACGAGATGGTCTTTGAGGTCCTTCACAACTCAAGCCACTCTGTGATTATAAACATCTACGACCATAGTATTTAATTTTACTTTTGGTGGAAAGTGAAAGCATCTTCAACTGCAAGTATTTCTTATGCTCATACCAAAAATAACACGCATTTTAAGACCATTCATGTGTAGGGAGTAGCTGTTAAGTTTCATCAAAGGATGTTGTTGTTGCTGTTGTTTTTCAAAAATGGCAAATATATGAGAATGAGATTGTGTGACCTAGGGTAAGGTAGTGTAACAATGGACAGAAGAGGTTGACGCAGCAAAAGCGACCAATAACAGGAAAGTTACAATTGCAGGAGGTGAACGCCTCGGGCTGCTGACCGCGGCCCGGAGCAGGACAGCGGTTTACAAACACCTGCATGGACGGGCAGTGCCCGGAGCATCGATGTGGTCGGGGGGGGAGAAGGCGCTCGCCGAACCCTTCCCGTCCCAGCACCTGTCCGAAGCGAAGCCGGTTCTCCACCGGCAGCACGTACCTTAGGAGACGGGGAAACCGCGTGGCTGCGCCCCGTCAGACCTCAACGTTCTGCCCGGGGCCGTTCGGCCGCCGAGGCGCGGCTCGATTCCGACCTCTCGCCCAACCGCGGCCGCTACGCCGCCCCTCCCCCTCGAAGCGCGGCAGCGCCCCCTAGCGGCGGCCCGCCTTTCTCCCCGTTGCCACCCGCGGTGACGTCTCACGCGGCCGCGGCTGCTCCCACTTGCCTTTCCCATTGGCCGGCGGCCCCGCGGCCGCCCCGCCTCCCGCGCGTGATTGGCAGGCGGGCGCGGGGACGCGGAGCGGGCCGGCGGCGTCGAGAGGCCGCGGCGGCGATGCGGGTCGGCGGCCGCGCACTCATTGTCTGAGCGCGGGGCTCGGCGCCGGCGGCGCGGGGAGGGGAGGAGTCGGAGAAGCGGCGGCGGCTGCGGGACGGGGCGGAAAGAGGAAGGGAAGGAGGGGCCGGGCGGGCGGCGTGCGCGTGCGCGCGTCCGGGGAGCGCGCGGGCACGCGCCGGCGGGTGCGCGCGGGAGCGAAGGCGGGGGAGGGGAACGGGGCGATTTCGCGCTCGGTCCGCGCTCCGGGGCCTTTGTGGCTGCGGGGCCTCGCCCGGGGCGAGGCGAGGGGCGGCGGAGCGGCCGTCCCTTTAAACTAGCGGAACCGCGGGCCCCGGCCGGGTCCGCCCCGCCGCCTGCCGGCCTCCGGCGGGAGCGCGGGCGGCGGACGGGCGCTTTGTGTGGGCCCCGCTCCGCCGCGCTCCCCGCTCCCTCGTCGTTTTGCTCCGCCCGGGCCGCGCTCCCGGCATGAAGTAGGAGCGGGCCGCGGCGGGAGGCGCTGAGGGGCCGCGGCGAAGCGCGAAGGGCGCGCGGGGAGGCGCGGGGTCGGGGCCGGCCCTCGAGGCTGCCTCCGTGCGCCATCGGCTCGGCCGAGGAGAAACGGGCGGAAAATGGCAAAGTCCGGAGGAGGAGGAGGAGGAGGCGGCGGTGGCAGCGGGGGACTGACCTGGGTGGTGAGTTGTGGGGTCGGCGCTTCGGCGCCGGCGTTTGTGGGTTTGCGTTTGTTTTTGTCTTTTTGCGTCCCCTGTCTGTGTGTGCGGAAAGCGGTGCTGGCGTTTAAACGGGGAAGGAACCGGCGGGTGAAAGGGAGCCGCGCGGGGCGGGGCGGGGCGGGCAGGGGAGAAACAGCCCGGGCCGGGGGGCAGCGCTCAGCCCGGAGCGGAACGATGCCTTTGTGGGCACCAAAGCTTTCCCGATCGTCTGGGATGGTGAAAGCCGGAGCTTCTGAGTTACGGAGATGAGTAACGACGGGGGCCTGGAGCCGTGTGTTTGCAGATCGCTCTTGAAGTTGAACTTTGTCGTCTTCCCAAAGTTACGTCTCTATAACGGGGCCAGGGAGGTGGGTTTTTGTAGGAGGATGCTCTCCGCTTTTGGGAAGACCTCAGGAAGGAGGAGCAAAGATGACCTGAAGGGGTCTTATTCGTCTAGTCAGTAACTTCCCTGTCAGCGTGGAGTTCAAACTAGCGTGCCTTATTTAATGTTTAAAAAGATGGTTCATCTTGATAGATGGTGAGGTGCCTGCATCTTTAATCAGACACGTGTTCTTTGCTGAGTTAGGAGCCTTAAACCCTCTTGTTTAAGGAGGTAATAAGAAACTAGTTCTTCTGTTGTATTTTCCTATATCTTTGAGCTGCTGGAAAAGAACATGAACAGCACTACTGAGATAAAAGTCATCCAATGTTTTCTGGTGGTGGACTACTTCTGCGGCTCTAATTATTGCATTTAACACTAATTCTTTTTCATTATAAAAGCTGGCGGTATGAAAAGTTACATAAAAATGTATGAGTTTCTGGGTGTGTCACTTGAAATTAGACAGTTCAGATATGGGAACAGCCTAACTAAAGAGGCTAAAGTTATTCTACTTTCCATTCTGCAATACTGTGTGATCTTTATCAACTGCTGCCTTGTATAGCTCTTCAGAATTAAGATTTTTATGGTACAGATTGGACCAAGTAATTGAAAGTTTCACAGCTCATAGAAGACTGCAGAATGAAGTGTGAAAATCACCGAGTAGGCATTTTTAATGAAATGTGTTCCTAAATGTAATGGGGATGAAAGTATGGCAAGTCAACAATTTCCTACAACTGGAAGTGATCACTTTTCTTTCTGTAAAGACAGTAAAGACTGAAGTGCTTTTGTTATATCAGAGTAGTGGCAGAGAAATAATTAGATTTCAGTTAAAACCCTGTGTTGACCATTCAGAAAACAGTAGGACTTTTCCTTTCTCTCATGTGCATTTTAAGTGCTGAAGATAGGGCCCCTGGAGTCAGTTCCTAAAGCCAGACCTGCTCGCTGTCATCGGCAGGATGCTGGAATACAGAAGAGCAATGTTGTTGTGGCACTGGAGTTGAATAGGGCAGCGATTAGCTTAGTGTGCAGGGAGAGAATGAGGCAGGTGCCAGTTCATGAATAGATATGATATGCTGGCATTGAGGCTGAGGTGTACAGAGATAGGGACAGTTTGGGACAGTTTCAGTCTTCTAATTTTAATTTGCTTGCCCTATGTCTTTTACACTTCTTATTACTGTGGTGAAAGTACTGGGACGTTTGTTTTCTGAGTAATATATTTCTATTGTTAATGATTTCTTTTTAAGACCAGGTGAGTTAAACAATTGAACTGTACCAGAAGTAAATCTAGTTCTAAAGAGGGGGAATGTGTTTAAGAATTGACATGATGTTTATGTTTCAAAGTAGCAAGTCTCATGTGGGTAATCTGATTCTCACATCTTTAAAAGAGTTGTCTGTATGATTTCAGCTTTAGTTGTGGTTTAAACAGTATTCATGTTCTTATCTTCTACTCCTTAGGTAAGAATTATGTGCATTTAGGAAAGAGGGTGTTCTTTGAATTACAGAATTTACCTTGGAGTGAACTTCATGCTAGGAAGGTCTTGCAAGTGCCAGGTGTTACCTACTTGTAGAAGCAAGATGAATTACCTATTCATGAAAACTCAGCAAGTCATCCAGTTTATAGCTACCTAGTAGCTAACCTTAAAGTAGTAACAGTGCTTTGAGAAATGTAACTAGCAGTGGTGGGCTGGTAAGGAGGAATAAGCAGGGTTTGTAGGGACACAGGACTGTGTATCCATTCAATGTGTTTGTTAGGAAGATGGTCTATCATTATAAAACTGAAAGTAACCTCAGACTTGTGAATTGTACTAGCTACTTTTTGAGGAGCTTTTTTCGTCTTCCTGATAACTTGTTGGAGTTGACTTGCAGCTCTTCACTGTTGTAGTAACTCTGTAATAGTTGGCAAAAGGTGGAGTTTTCACCAGCAGATTTGTAGTAATTATTTTTTGTGGAAGATTTCCAAAGGTGACTCAGAAATGTGTTGTGAGTTAGTTACAAATGCATGGATTTGTAAATAGAGAAGTTGCTGTTGGTAAAACATAATGGCATTTTTTAATGCTAGAAAAGCATGCTTTAAGTAAGACGTTGTTATTAATGTTGATACATATGTAAAGGGTGAGTGTCAGGAGGATGGAGCCAGGCTCTTCTCAGTGGCATTCAATGCTAAGACAAGGGGCAGTGGATGCAAGCTGGAACGTAGGAGGTTCCACGTAAATATGAAAAAAACTTCTTCATAGGAAGGGTAACAACCACTGGAAGAGGCTGCCCAGGGAGGTTGTGGGGTCTCCTTTTCTTCTCCTTCTCTGGAGACATTCAAAACCTGCCTGGATGCGTTCCTGGGTGACCTGATCTGAGTTTCTGCTCCAGCAAGAGTTTGGACTAGATGATCTTTCGACGTTCTGTGATTCTGTGATCTTCAGCCTTTCTGTGTGTTTAGGAACTGATGAAAGTGAGCTGTCATAACGGTACAATAACAGTACTTTTTAAAATATGTTCTGAATAGTGAAAGTGAGATCACCTCAGGTACAAACACACACCTATGAGGTGTTGCTCTGATACAGTAGCAGTGCACACAAAGCTATTGAAGTGGTTCTAAACAAGCTAAATAGTAATTTGTGGGAATGTTTTCAAGGCTCTCTCCTCAACTCTGAGAGCTACATGAACCTTATAATGGAAAAACGAAACTCTTGAAAGTAGTTGAAGACTTCAAACATACCACTTCCATTTAGCAGTCCTTTGTGAAAGTGCTAGTTTTCATTTTCAGGAAACACTAGCTTGAAGTGAATATGTACTGAGCATTAATGTGAATTTTGTTTTTCCAGAGAAGTTTATATTGCAGATCTGCATGCTCCTTGAATAGAGTGGCATGGAAACGATACATACACCAGTTTGCTTTAGACTGGTTTGTACTTGGTTTGAGTAAATACTTGAACTGTACAACGCTAAGTGAAAAGATAGCAGGTTTTTAAATAATCTAAGTTTAGCTATTTGCACTTCTCAGCAGTTTCGGAGTTACGTTGAAATAAATTTTGGGGTAATGCAACTTTTCTATAACCAAAGAGAATATGTATGCGATAGGACAGGGCAGTAGATCCAGCAAAGAAAAATGAACAAACAACAAAGCAGCACCAATCTTCTGTTGAAGGGACCTTGTCTGTCTTCAGTCACTTCGTTTGAAAACAAGTACTCTGAACTGTAGTAAGTGAATAGCTGTTAGTGGTGTGTATATTTTTGAGGGGGAAATGGTTAGATACACGGGGATTATTTTGGTGGGGGAAGGTGTACATGCAAGCACGTGCCCCTTGCTAACGCTCTGTCTGTCTAGATTGTGTGTACTTTGTGAGATTTTCAAGCTAACAATGTTGTATTAAATAAGATGGATTAAGCCACCTTTTAAATAACAGACTATAGAAGTATTCTAAAGTAGGCAGTTTAGATTTGCAAAAAACAGTTTTCATTTTCCAGAAATAGATTTTTACCTCATGTGTAAACTGTGTGTCCACATGCTAAAGCCATCTTCAAATACACAATTATATTTCAGTTAACTTAAATACGTGAATGGGAATCATATGACTGATGGATATGAGAGATTCTGTTCATAGAAGTGTTTTTTTTAGTGTTGAGCTTATTGATTCTGTTGGTCTGGAGGGACTGGGGAATCCCCTGTCACTTCAATTGCACTGTCTGGAGACAAGAGTGCCACTGCTAGGAGTAACAGCCACTTTATTTAGTGAAGTGTAAGGCTGTACAATAATAGCACTTTCTGTACTAAGATTTCTGTCATAGGTTTTGTTTTAGGAAGGCAACAAAAACAAAGGAATGGCAACAACAACAACAAAAAACAATACTGCCGAAACTGATGTGGATTATATAGAGAGAACTTAGAAATGCAAACTGGTACAGAAAACTCTATTTTTCTCATTGGATAATTTAAAATATTAAATCTGTTGGAATGTTACCCACAAAGACAATGTTGTTGTGCTCCATGGGGGTGTTTTGAGAATTTGCAGGAGCTAATTGAGCAAAAATTGGTTAAACGTTTGAAGAATCCTCTGATGAAAATTGTGTGTTTGGAGACTTTGCAGTGTCCTCTTAATACATGTAGCGAAACTGAAGTGTTTTGGAAGAATGTATTTTAGTGCTCATATCCCAAATTTAAATAAAGTGAATTTTAGGTCAAGGTACGTAAAATGATTTCACAGAACTTCTAAAAAGAAATACTAACATTTAAAATATAATTTAAAATTAAGCAACTGATGAAAGTGTTCTTATGAACATAACAGAGCAATTGCTGGGAAGTAAAGCGATAGACTTGCTCTTTGTGTTGTCGTTTGACTCCCTCATACCTGAGGATCAGATCTACTGGTTTTAAAGCTTCAGTGTGATCACAAATACTTTTACTCCTATGGAACGAGTCCTTCTAGAATTACTTTCTGAAGCACATATTATTAAACTTTTTCTGTGCTATCAGTTCATCTGGTTTCATTTAATAAAGCTATTTTAAAATTCTGTTTGTGTCTTAATTCCAATTTACATATAAATACACTTCATCACTGAGAGTGAATTAAGGCTCTACTTTTTATTTTTTTTTATTTTCTTAAAGTGATAAATCTAGGTGTTTGTTAGAGTGCACTTCTAAGAAATTGATTTTCTTTTTAAGCAAGCAAGAAAAAGAGTGTTAGCACAGCTGTGTAAATGCTGCCTCAGTTAGGAGGTTTTTGAGGGGTTTATGAAAATTGAGAATGAGTGGGCATGGCTACGCTGAGGCATCGTATTCCTTATCTAAGACATTGAACAGTTGTGAGAAGAACAGATGTATGTAAAACTGCACAAATGTCTGCCTTAGAGAGGTGCCAGAAACTCACGACAGCTTTCTCTGTGAGGGAATCTTCAGAGACAGCAACAAACTGTGTTTTTTGTCATGACAGAATCACAGGAGATGTAAGATAAGATAACACTGGAAAAGTTGTTTTCCTATAAGTCAAAAGAATCCAAGATAAGTAGAAAAAATATCAAGCTCTTGCAACACGCTAACTTGATACATAGTGGTTCTGTAGGAGCAGTTATAAACCAGAGTCAGCTCCTAAACAGAGAATCTTCATTTATGAGAAACTGGAAGTCTGAGCTTCACTGGAGATGCTGGAAAGCAGCTGTAGAGTCTTGGAATACTTTTCGAAGCGCTCAAACTGGTGATTTGTACCACCGATTCCATTACTTCAGAATAAGCTGACAGGCAAAAGCCTTCAAATTTGGTGTTAGTTGGGCTTACTCAAGCCTTGCAGCACAAGGGTGTCTAGGTGAGAACTCTGTCTCAGTGTAACCATGTGCAACACAAGTACAGATGAGAAAATTAGAATGAGCTCGATAGTGATTCAGTCATACGGAGCAATTAGGTGCGTCTTGCTGCACTAGTTGGTGGTACTGAGCAGTGTTTGGGAGAGAGGGAGTTCATTAGAGAAAGTCTTGAGACATGAGACTTGTTAGGAGTTTGCCATAGCTTTGTGCACATGTTTGTTTTCCTGATGTTTTGTCTTATGATTTGGAGCGTACAGCTAAACTGATGTGGTAAAGCATTAAAAAGGGCAAATATGTAGGAAAGGCTGAGTTATAAAGAAGTTATAAAGGTGCCAAGAAAGTTCTTTTATCAGTACCTCTTTTTCATTTCTTGGCTAGTGATGGAAATATGTTTAAATTAGCTGATGAAACAGTGGCCCAAACAGGTTTCTGAACCATCCACTGTACAGGTCTTTTCTGGGAAGCAGCAGTACTGAAAAAATAGTTCTCTCTCTACTTGCATTAAACCAGCTTAGAAACGTGTGTGCTAAATTCTAAGGACATAGTCCCTCCTGATGGAATGAGACTTCTCCACGCTGAATTAAACTACTGGAGCCTTGTTGATGTCAGCAATCAAGATTTTAGTGAGCACACAGGGTCAAGCTTGTGTGTGTGTTTCGAGCAACTTCCCAAGTTAGCTTATGAGTAAACTGTAGTTAACTTACCAAAGTTAACTGTACTAGAAGGAATTGCTTTTTTTTTCCCTTAAAGTTTGAAGGGATTTCAGTGTGCTGCCTTACAGCAGAAGGTACAGTTACTTCATTCATTGGTTCCAAGCACGGCAATTCAAAGAATCTGTAGGAACACAGTCTTGTCTAGAAATAAGGACTTCGTGTTAAACTTTTTCTACCTTGAGAGTCAGTGCCAGCGTTTTTTCCTTCCCTGACTCTGAAGCTTACTTTAAAAAACAGATTCTTACAAGATTAATATGTTAGCAAAGCATTTGTAGATTTAACGTTTTTAGATCCTATGTGGACACTGTCAAAATTCACTACTGAAATAGAGCTTGTCTACAGGAAAATTTCATCTCTCTCTAAAAAAACTAGTGAAATTTAGTGAAATTGTCATCACACTTTGGAAGATGTTAGACACTTGCTTTTTAAGAGAGAAGTGTTAAAGATCGAGATCTGAATGTACTTGTGCCAAATGAAACAGCTGTTGCTGTAGTGACTTAGTAGAAATGCAGTCATTTAAAACAATACACATAATTTACTGGTCAGAAGTAATTATAGAGAGCTTCCCCTCCTCCCCCCCCTCCAAAAAAAAGTGCTCTATTTCACATCTCAGATTTTATGGAAAAATCCTGTAGTTTTCCTTAAAATCTGGTTTACCAGTGCATTGGATGTTACAAATTCTAAAATAGTGATAACTATACTTTCCTTTAGTCTAGCTATTTCATAGGAAGAGAAAGCTGTATAATTCTAAGAATGCGGTTTCGTGTTGCAGCCAAACAATCAAATGATACCCGCTGAAAAGCACATATTTTTTTTCTCTTCTTATCCTCCCATTCTTATCATTCTGCTCTTTTCGTTGCATCAGTACTTGTCTGATTTTCCTGCAAACTTGCTCAGGAAAATGGTCCAGCAGACAACTGCTTGCTTCTAGTGGATGAAAAATGGGAAGGGAGGAGATTTGTTTGCTCCTTGAGCTGGTTTGTTGTTAGGCTGGTTTTGGCTCCACTATACGAAGAAACAAGAGAGGAGAGAAGAAAGAGAGGAGTTCTCATTTTTGGCAACAATTAACTGTTGTGCTTTTTTGTAACCGGGAAATCTGTTGCAAGTTATTCTGTAAATGAATTATGACAAACATTGATGTAATGTGGTGCTTTCAGAGTCAAGAGCAAATTGTGAGGAGGAGGAGGTATAAGAAATGAATTAGGAATTCAAAGTAAACAAGCATGTTAGTAGGCTAGAGCATGACTAGTTCTGGATGAGGTTAGTGGGTGCTCTTTTCTGAGTTACCTTTGGGGAGGATGCGATAGAGAGATTTAGTTAATGCTGCTGATGGGATGCCATGTTTTATGCAGATTCGCTCTGGTAAGAGCAAACAATTCTGTGTTTTCATCTTGGGAGGAAAGCCAGAGCATTTGTTAAACACAGCAGGGGAGTGGTTTCTTTTGAAACTCATTGCCTTTGTTTTTTCATCGTGGGAGGCATTCTCAGTCAGAATTTTCTTTTGGCAAGTTGCTAAATGTTTAGGTACCAATGCATTAATCACGTACTTTTCTAAGTCAAGAAGAGGCCATTAAATCCAGTATGTGCAACACCACACTACATGTGAGTGTATGTTATCCATAGAGCTACCTGGTAATTACCATATTGCACTTATAATTTTTTTGAGTTATAGCATATATATAATATATATATGTATATATAGTTTTAAAAGAACTGTTTGTTTGTTGTTGGTTTTTGTTTGTTTGTTGTTGGTTTTTCTTTTTTTTTTTTTTCCCAGCTGTAAGTGGCGGAAAATTGACATCCGTGGATTCCATTACTTAATTAACCTCCCTAGGTTTTACCGCTTAATTACACTCAAAATTTACTGTCTTGTCCCACTAATTCTCCACTTTAAGGGAATGTGGGACACATGCCATGTACTTCTGTAAAGTGTTATGTGCCACAGCTGTATTTCCCTTACAGGACAGCAATCCTTGCAAGTGCATGTAGTTGCTTTAGGAAGCTAAAGCCAAATAGGCAAACCCAGGTGGAGATACATTCACATAGTGATGTCTCTTTTTTGCTCATCTCTATTGGAATAGATCAAGTGTCCTTTTTGCCACCTAGTTTTAAAAAAGAAAGAAAAGAAGGAAGAATGTTTGAAACATTTGGTCTCAGTTGAAGCTGAAGTAGCTTGTGCTAGAGACATGGAAAAAACAAAAAACAAAACCCAGAACAAAACAAGGAAGACTGTGTTATGGACACAATAGGGAGATTTTTTTTTTGTTATACGGTGATGTATTCTGTCTATGAAACATTCTTTCTGAAACATTCAGAAAGCCTCTTGAACTAGTACAGGGGAAATAGTGGCTTTTACTTTGCCTTTTCTCCTATTTTGAACTTTCCAGCTCTATATTATATACCATTCTGGAGTCTTCCTACGTAAATATCTGTTACTATGCTGAGATTAGCGTAATAAACCAATTCTTTCATGAAGTAAATGCTATAATTTTTAATTGTTTCAGTCTAATGCCATTTATTTTTTTGCCCAGAGCAGAATTTTATGGATGAACACAATTTTTAAACACAAAGGAAGACCACACAACTCAGTTTCCATCAAAAAAGGCAATAAAAAATCTGTGGTGTCATTCATGTTCTGTGATATGTAAAAATTTCATCAAAAGGGACTGCAAGAAAACAAAAAAAAGTAAAATGCGAAGAAAGAAGATGCAAAAACTGAACCTCAATTCTGAGGTTGATGGTAGACAGTGGAAGTAGCTAAACTGTAGCCTATTAAAGGCTGCTTGGATTCTGATTCTTGAGATCACAGAAGGGAAGAATGACTAGCTTTTGAATACTACTAGAAAAATTCATAGCTAAGTAAACTCTAAATGAGAAACAATGCCAACGTTAAAATCCTACTGGAGAAAGCATTCATCGTAGTAAAATATGCTTGTGATAACACTTTATTGTCTGATGTCAAATGACCAGAAGGAGTTATCAATTGAGACTGTTACGTTTTTCTGTAGAGTTACCACTATCCTGTGTTTGAAATTTAACTGCAAATCTATAAAGGAGGTTGCACAGTGCAATCAATTATTGCATTCCAAAGTAATTAAGAATGGTCACCTTGCTGGCTTACATGCACGTGGGTGTGTATATTCATGACCAACTTGGAGGGTAGCTGAAAGACTCTCTGAAGTCCTGTGTGTAACAAGAATGATGGAAAAGCCAGACACACAAAAAAACAGTGAAAATTGGCCACATTAAGGTAGTGAAACAGACACTGAAAATTATGCATATCTCTGTATGTGTGTGTGTGTGTGTGTGTGTATACATATATTTTTCACAATAAATCAGCTAATTTTTAAATTAAAAAGTAAAAGACTTGAGCCCCTTGTGATACTTGTTTAATTCTTTTCAGGGATGTTCTCCTGAAACAACAGCTGGGGCTGTTTTGGAAAGTGTTATTGGAGCTCCAATAATATGAATATTTCCCAGACAGGACAGAATACAAAAGTCTTTCTGAGACAATTCCAAAACATGCCTAAAATATTGTCAGTTTCTACGCTACAGTTTAGTACTTGCTTGATTTTTATTTATACATATTTCTAAGGAAAGCAGTGAGAAAAGGCTGTAGAATATATGTGTCCATGGATCATAGTCTCAAAGAATCATTGAGGTTACAAAAGACCCCTAAGACCTTCTAGTCCAATCATTGACATCACCACCATGCCTGCTAAGCTGCATCTGTCACTGCCACATCTACTCTTTTCTTGAAAACCTCCGGAGGCAGTGACTTCATCACTTTCCTGATCAGCCTGTTTCAATGCTTCATCACTTTTTCTTAGAATAAACTTTTCCTAATCTGCATCTCCCCTGGTGCAAACGTAAGGCCATTACCTCTCATCCCTATCTCTAGTTACGTGGGAGGAGAGGCTGACCCCAGTATTGCTACAACCTCCTTTCAGGTAGTTGGAGAAACTGATATGGTGTCTCCTGCACCTTCTCTTCTACAGACTGAATAATCCCAGTTCCCTTGGCCACTCCTTGTAAGATTAGTGCTCCAGACCCTTCACCAGCTTTGTTGCCTCTCTCTGGATGTGCTCCAGTGCTTTGGTGTCTTTCTTGTAGTGAGAGGCCTCACTGCTACTTAGTACTTGAGCTGTAGCCTCACCCATGCCAATTAGAGGGGGATGATCACCTCCCTAGTCGTGCTAACTATGCTATTTCTGATACAAACCAGGATGTTTTTACTTTCTTGGCGACCTGTACACAGATCCTTTTCCTCCGTGCAGCTTGCCAGACACTCTGCCCCAAACGTGTAATGTTGCATGGGGTTGTTGTGACCAAAGAATAGGGCCCAGCACTTGGTCTTGCTGAAACTCGTACAGTGGGCCTCAGCCCATACATCCAACCCATCCAGATTTTATAGATCTTTCTTACCCTCAGGCGGATCACTGCTTCTTCCCAGCTTGGTGTTGTCTGCATACTTACTGAAGGTGTTCTCAATCCCTTTGTACAGGTCTTCAGTAATGATATTAAACAGAGCTGGCCCCAATACTGCCCCTTGAGCAATACAACTTGTGACCAGTTGCCAGCTGGATTTAACTCCGTTTGTACCCACCCTCTGGGTCTGGGCATCCAGCTTTTTTTTTTTTTTTACCATGCGAAGAGTGTATCTGTCCAAGTCATGGGCCGCTAGCTTCTCCAGAAAACTGTCAAACAAAACTGTATTATTTGACTTGACAGTCAAAGGCTTTTTGGAAGTCCAGATAGGCTACATATGCAGCCTTTCACTGCATGCACTCATCTTCATCACTGATTGGGTGATCAAGACTGTGGGGGAGAGCATGTCAAATATCTAAACAACATTTGTGTTCTAAAAATGCCCATTCAAGACAGATTCAGGGATTCAGAGTTGGTCTTTTTCAGAGTACAGCATAGATAGACTAAAAAGCTTGGTCTGGAAATATGCAGTGCTGCAAACTTCTGATACTTGCATCCCTGCATAATAAGGCTATTTTATTTAGTTGAATGTTTTTTGGTTTTTGTTTGTATGTCTGTGTTACAGTAGCATGCAAGTTAAAGTTTTCAATACTTGTAGGAATATGCAAATAAAATCCATCCTGCTCTCTGAAAATGTAACTTAAATATTACTTGTATATAAATGAAGCATACTGAAAAAGTGTCTTTTTTTCATCTGAAGACTTGAGTCCTCAGATGGCCATACTGCAAATATACCACAAGTACATTTTGGAAAGCTGTCTCGAAACAATCATAAGAATGCCATACTCATTGATGTACATGGCAGAGGCAAAACCAGGATGTGAGAACTGCCTATCACGTACTTTGCCTGCTTAAAAAATAAACTAACAAACAAACAAACCTCATGCAACTCTTAAAGCATAAAAATTGGGAGTGTAAAGAAGAGTTCCATTTGAACAAGATCCTGGCAGTCTTTCATGCCTATGAATCTCTTGCTCTCCGTATGAACTGCATTTCCCCACTTCCCTTTCTTCAGCTCTTACTTCCGTTGCATTTGAAAAACATTTCTGTGGGTTCTTCAAGGATCACAGGGTTTGTTAATGTTGACTGAAGCAAGGAAAGGAATACATTGTTTTATTTTTCTTGCAAATTACCGGCCCCTTTAGAACAACCTGAACTATTAAAGCAGAGCTAACATGGCTAGGAACCTGTAAGTGAGCTAAGGATGACTCCTATGGAATATGACATCTTTTCTCAGAAGACTGAAAGATTAAATCAAAGATTATCATAACCACTAAGGTCAGAAAGATATAAAAAATACAACGAAGTTAGTTGGAAGCCTCTCAAAACTACTTTAATGAGATAAGGATCTCATTGTGACTGTTTGAAATGCTTCTGTTGTAATTCTTATTTCTAATCTTCCATGTGTCAGTTAAATGTGTCTGTTTGTGAAATCTTATTTCTTTTCTGCTTGCTTAGCTGATCCATACTGCATATTTCTATGGTGGTTGTGGTGAGGGGGTACTGTCATAATTTAAGACCAAATGACAGCACAGAGACCAAACTGACTTGGATGCCAAAACACTTTTATCACATGTGCATGCGATTTTGTGGAATAGACAGCTTTCCTGTGTAGTGATGTGCTCTGGTTCATGATGCGCTCCTTAAGAAAAGTGAGAGTCAACGTTGTGGTTACAACTCTATGACGTGTAATCCTGGTGCAGGATTATGGGGTCCCCAGGGTTCTGTCCCGCTGTAACTCTGGATGCTGGCATGCACTGGACTGGAGAGGGAGTACTCAGTTCTCATTTGACCCGTTCAGGTTCACTTAGGGACTAACAACTTCCACTGTTCTGAGTAGAATTAAATGCTTTATTCTTATGCCTGCTTAGAGGAAAAAAAAAAAAAAAAAAATCATCCAAGCTTAGACAATAGAAGCTGAAAAATAGAAACTGGAGTAGTACAGGGGAAATTATCCTTGTCAGTTGTATGTTATAGGTTGGCATTTATTTGGCCTCTGACTCCTAAAGTTGTTTAGGGTGAGGTCAGTATACTTTTCTTCTTGTGCTCCTAGTTCCTGTATGCTTGTATGCTTTTTTACCCTTTGCTTTCATTGCTCTCCAAGGCTGCAACATGCGATAGGTAGAGAAAGAACTGATGATGATACTTCCTTTCATCTGAGAAGCTTACAGGGTGACTGGTTAATCCCGGATTGGAGTTTGGTCTGTATCTACTTTATAGAAAGACTTAATGGGAACAGCTAAATGGGAGTGTAATATTCACTTGGGTGACAAGTAGCTTTTGTTGTCGTTTTACCACTTATAGATATACATATATATATATATATATGTATGTATATACTTGCCTCAAAGTTGGTTAGAAGGTAGAGGCTATTTGAAGTATTAGGCAGGAGATGTCAGAATTTCTTGTTACATATCCTCGCCAGGCAGGATACTTCATGTGATTTCAAATTTGACTGATACTCTTAAGATAATTCCAATTCACAGGTAAGAATGTGTAGTCTAAAAAGTCGTATCCAATCCCAGTAAATATGCTCTTACTGTCTGAGAGCAGGGCTTTTTACCTTTGCTTACTCTGAATTTTTCTTTTGGTGTGGTTTTATTTCAGTGGGAGGTCACAATTTATCAGGGAAAAAAAAAAGAAAACAAAAAACAACAACAACAAAAAAAAACCTGTTGAGAGATGCACCAAATCTTTAAACCCCTATACCCTCCTCCGAAAAGTGGATTAGTTTTCTGTAACATTTCGTGATCTTTCATTCAAGACATTTGCCATTAACTCCAACCACAGTAGGCGGAAATCAGTTTGCATTCTGGCAATAATTGAATGGTTTTCTGTTCTTACACGTGCTTGGGTTTATTTCATCATAACTCATTCTAAACTGGGATTAGATCGGGTTAAATTACCTCATTTAGATGGGTAATGTAAATTGTAGCAGGTGGGAAGTGAGAAACCATAGGGAAGGCATTGTTAGTGTTTCTTAAGCACATTGTCCAAACAGTGTGTAAAAGAATAATTTCACTGTCACTATTCTGAAGAGTACTTAGTGGATTGGGAAAATACTTATGCACAAAATGGATGTTAAAAATGTTTAATCTGAGCAAGATGAGTATCTTTTTAAATGTAGTGTTAGTAAGTAACAAAAGTTAGAAGATGTGTCAATTCGTTAAGAAACTGTTGTGCAATCTATTACAGTATTTCTCTTGAGAGGATAGCTTGATCTTAATACACACAAAAATGTAGCATTTAAATTATATGACAAGCTTTGATTGTAATTTGAATCTGTCAGGATTTGTTTGTGCTTGATTGACAAGTTGAATTAATCTGATTGTTGTCTTTTTTTTTTAGACATTATTTGATAATCAAATCAGTGCTTCAAAAAAGGAAGAATCAGAAAGTGTTAATAAAAATGACACTTCAAAGAAGATGTCTGTTGAGAGAGTTTATCAGAAAAAGACTCAGCTTGAACATATCCTCCTCCGTCCAGACACCTACATTGGATCGGTTGAACCTTTAACTCAGGTAAGTTTAATTAAGTTAATTGTCTTCATACTTCTGTTATTTTAATGAGAAAATTACTGTTACTACTACTAAAAATACTCATTCAAAATTATCATCCTAAGAACTATAATTATGTTTGTCTGCATGTGTAAGAGTCATAGAATGGTTTGGGTTGAAAGGGACTTGGAAGATATCTAGTCCAGTTGCCCTCCTCGGAGTTTACAATAACTTAATAGGTCCTTTAGCTAAGAAGTCATGACAAACACTGAGTTTAAACTGCCACTCCAGTTCTGAGCAACTTGAAATGTCCTTGTTTTCCCATAGTTTTTTTTCATGTAGTAGTTGTTACTCCCATTAAAATAGGTCCTGAAACTGTAACACTTCCAAAATTGGTGGTTCTGGTCTCAGAATGAGTTTGCAGAGAGGCCCCTAATATTGCTTCTTCAGAATCAGAGAATCGTAGGGGTTGGAAGGGACCTTTGGAGATCTTCTAGCCTAACTGCTCTGCTAACACAGGTTTCCCTACAGTAGGTTAAAACATCCAGGCAAATTTTGAATATATCCAGACAAGATTCTGCAACCTTTCTTCGCAGTTTGTTGCAATGCTCTGTAATCCTTAAAGTACAAAAGATTTTTTTTCATGTTCAGATAGAACTTCCTATGTTTCAGTTGCTATTGGTCCTTGTCCTGTTATTGGGCAGCATTGTAGAGAGGTTGGCCCCATCCACCTGACAAGGGCAGGGACATCTTTCAGTAGATTGGGCTGCCCAAAGCCTCATGCAGCACAACCATGAACACTTCCAGGGAGGAGGCATCCATAACTTTTTCGGTGGTTTTATGAGCTGAATTTGACTCCTCAGTCAAGGACTAAGCAGCAGGATCATTCCACCATGTAAAGAGAAGCTCAGAACCAAGTCGCAGAAAGTAGATGGTGAAGACAGTGGGAAGGGAAAGAGACTACCTATTAGAAGAAGCTTCTCTTCTTGTTTGACTATGAACAAGGTAGTGAAGGAGAAAAGAAAGGTTGTTTGGAGAATTTTGGTGTCAAGTTTCATAAGCTATGACTGCTAATATTTCTAAATTGAAGGATTTGTGCATGGATACAATAGATGTTTAAGTCTAGGAACTCTGAATACTTAGTGACCAGTGAATGGCGATAAACAAACAGATGTGTTTTTGGGGCAACCCTTAATTTTACTGATACAATTCTGTTTGGATAGAATAATTTCCTGTATTTGTGAGATACGCTTCCTCCCCATTGTCCATGGTTGAGAGAAGCAAGCCTTAAAAAACCATCCTTGACTGCTCAATTGTATGTTATGTGATATATTTAAAAACAAAACAAAATAAAAAGCATTTACATTTCCATCAAATGAAGCACCCTTTATGAGGTACCTTCCTTGTATGTCTCTTTTGGGAAAGCTTGAACATGTATTTCTTAAAAAGCAGTTATCAGAAGTGAAAGCCAGAGAATATACATTGGAGAGTCTGTTTTATTTGCTACCTTCTCCTAGTATTTGATTCTGAAAGTCCCTCATACTACTGTCTGAATAATAAACTGTTGGACCAGTACAGCAATCACAGTAACTGTCTCTGCTTATTCTCCAGTTAATTGCTTGTGTTTGCATTGCTACTTATAGACTGCAGCATTTATGTGGGATATAGGTGAATTAGATCAATGTATTTCAATGTTTAAAAGCATTTGAAATGGTGCATCTAGTAGGTGAATCTCAATCCTTACATTACCATTTAGATTACACTTATCAGTCCCCTTGAAAAAGGAAGAATCACAATAGCTGTATGGTACATGGAAATTATGAGGAAAATTAAAGAGCAGGGTGCTGCTTTGTGAATAATTTTAGTTGTGTGAACTCAAAATAAAAATGGCAGAATTAGCATAGAATCATTTCATGTGAAAAATACGGCTGAAGACTAAATTCAATTGATTAAAAAAATGGAAATAAATTTGATAAATTAAGAATAAAGCTAAATACTGTATCTAGATACAGGTATTATTTTGTTCAGGATAGATTATTACAGTTATGATCAGAAATTTATTGCTGTTAGAGAGTGTGTTACCAGTGCCCATTTTATCATAAACTTCTACTATTTCTTCAGTTAACTAATCCTAGAATCCACATTTTTTGTATGTATATATGATTAACAGATTTTCTTTGTTGGTATTTAGCATGTGTTTTGGTTGAAATCAACAGGATTTATTCTTTTTGCTTCGTTAATGTAAATATTCAATTGCTGGGCTTTCAAGTGGAAGTCTGATTTTATATAAGATTTTGACAAGCACACTAAATTTCTAGTTGATGATTTAGGGGTTTATGTTACATGCCATGAACTTTGTTAGAGCTGTGTGCCTTAGGTCTATCCTTTTTATTTCTAGCTTTAGTCAAGAATTCTTTCTATGTGTTGTAATGTTCTGATCTAGTTGCCAAATGGCAAGGATCTGAGAAGAGGAAATACTGTCCCTTTAACTTAAAGTTTAAAGGGAAATGGGAAGAATGTGAATGTGTCCGTAAGTGGGTCTAAGCATCACTTACGAAGATAAAGTGTTGTAGAAAAATTTATAATTCCTGGTATATATTAATAGAAGCATTCACTGGGCTTTTTTTCATCTTTCTGTGAAGTCTAGCTTATTACTTTTGTATTGGCTAAAATTATAGCTCAGTGATAGAAAATACTGATTTTATTTGTTGAAATGTTAAGTATGAATATTTTTGTTTCGAGAACAGTACAGCATATATTTATATCTTCTATTTTTTAACATGTAGTTAATGTGGGTTTATGATGAAGATGTCGGAATGAATTGCAGAGAGGTTACCTTTGTCCCTGGCTTATACAAGATCTTTGATGAAATCCTTGGTATGTATAAGAATGTTTTAGCATTATAAAGTATACATCATTCTGAGAACTCTTGAAGTGTTTTAATTTGTATCCAGGCTTAAGCAGACTTAAGAGTTCCACTAAAATTCAGTGCATGGAAGTTTTAATGCATGCCAGCACTGTAGAACAGTTTAGAATAGGGAAGAGTGTTTTCAGCTGAACCTGCTAGAAAGTATTACAGCTTGTAACTAAATGTCCAACCTAGGTCATTCTTTGTGATGATCAATATCATCGCAAGATATTTTAATCTACTAGGTTGTTCAGTCTAACAGTTTTGTGTAACATATGAAAAAGACCATTTTTCTGAAAGACAACAGAAAATTATCAAAGTAAAGTTATATTATCATCTCATAAATCAGCTTATGATATTCTCTTTGTGGCGGATACACATTGAAGCCTGACCAGCGGTAGAGTAATGCTATGTCTGAGCAGCGTGCTGTCTGCTGAACTGATACTTTAGGTTAATTGACTTTATTCCTTTGACTAATGAGTTTTTATAAAGTTAAGTGTAAGGATTGGCAGGCAAACATTATGAACTTTGAGGCTATTGAAGTCAGTGGAAATTTTATTGTGACCTTCATATCGGGTTCAGAACATATGTACATCTCTAAAACTGTGGCTTACACTATTGCTGTTTTCAAGGCAGTATCTTGGAAAAGAAGGATTTTGGTTGGTTGTTTTTTCACTCATTCCTTAATGAGAGAAATATGAGACTGAAAACTTTCATCACTTATTTTTCTGCCCCATAAATGGAATTTGCAGGCTTTTCACAGTTTCATGTTGTCCCATTCAAAAGGAAAATTGCTATCATGTCATTATTGTAATACTGTATGGCTTATTGCTTCTTTATGTGTGCCATTCAGAATATGGTTTGAGAGCTAGGGTCAGTGTAATAACATGGTGAAAACTGGACTGTAGCTGTGCATGCTTTTAAATGATATGTTTGTAATGTTTTTTGGAAATCATTCAAAATATCTGATAATATCTAGAAATCCTTACAGCCTATGAAGATAACTTATGTTTACTAGATTCCTCTTCATATCCCTTGCTGTTACAAGGTTTTATTTTGGTCTGTTTTGTGAGTGATAAGACAAATGTTGAATATGATTTTAATGTTTTCTAATTTCTGTTGTTTGTAGTTAGCATACTTTGGAGTAAAATTTAGTTAAATTGTAATCAAATATTAACCTCCAGTTATCCTTTTGGTCCTAAATTGTGTAAAATGAGAGTAGTTGTAAAACTCACAAAAACCTTAGAGAAAACTTTCTGGTATCAAAGCACTTCTTAATGGATGTGACTTCATTGGGACTGGATTTTACTGTTAAAATGGTGTGTCTGATCATGCATACCATTTCCTAGGATTTTTAATATATATGGCATAGTATGTGTGTTAAATATCCAAAGAAGTGCAGCGAAAGATTAATGAAGTGCTCAATATGTTAAGAATAATAGAGGAACAAGCTCACAAAATACTTAATTTCTGTTGTAGTTTAAGTGCTAGAAATAGAATTAGTAGCTTAAAAAAAAATTATAGATACTTGATCTTGTTTTCTGATGCTAGTAATAAGATAGAAAGTATATAAAAAGTTACCAAATCAAGTAACTTAATCTGTCTTAATCAAGAAATACCTGGACTCTTGTAACTTCCGGTGGAATGTGTATATTTTACAAATCAAACAATTAATTATTGTTACTAGAAAGTGTTGATTTGTCACTTTTTTTTCATAGTAAATGCCGCTGACAATAAGCAGAGGGACAAGAATATGACCTGTATTAAAATATCCATTGATCCGTAAGTAAAAGCATGCTGTCATTTACTTTCCCTGCCTGGGCTACTGTAGTTTTGATTTGTACAAGTGATTTTCCTAAATGAAAATAGATTTTTTTAAAAAACAAAAATAATCGTTTGGAAATTATTTCCACTAGCTTCATATTTTAAGATTAAAAGGTTTTTAAGATTACAAGTGATTACAGTAATTGCTACTGTTATAAATTGATAGTAATTTGCTTTCCAAAGCCACAATCCTGCTGTTTGGTTGAATGAAACTTAGAAGATTATAAAATCCATGATTATATAAAAGCTTTCCAGTACATAACTGTAACCAGTAAGGTTACATATAAATCATAAATACCAACCTTAAGATTCTGTAACATAACGTTGTATCCCCTGAACTTGTACATTAAGTCCTTTAGCACAGGGATAAAGTTATGTTTATGTTAGCTGTAACTCACTGAAAGATTGCAGATATGTCATTACCACTGTTTTTCCTAATTTAATACTTGAAATGCAGTGATACGTCCTAATTAGAAATAGTTAAATAGTTAGTGATTGGATTCCCTTGGTGTATCTTTTCAATTACACTTAAATGAATAATTAATATTTTGGAGACCTAATTTCCACACACAATCCGTGGGATGAATATGCTTAGAAATCATTGTTGTTCAGGTTTTCAGTGCAGCATCAGTTTCTGTAGACCAAGTTGCTTTTGTCATGAAGGAGGAGGGAAATGTTAGTGGTATACTTGTGGTCTATCATGATTTTGAACTCTCTGATATAATAATGCAAGAACACTATAAGTGTTAATAATGCCAGATTTTGAGGAATATTGATATTGATGCATACAATAAATTACAGTTGTTATCATTAGTGAAGTTTTAAATAGACAATAACTTGGTTTTGCCTGAGTGGACTTCTATGAAAGCTATAAAGCTATATCTCTAACTGAAGTGTAGTTTTGTCCCAAAACCTTGGATCTCATCTGTTGGAGATCATACTGATTGTGAATACCATTCAAAGAAATCTGGGGGGGATTACTTTAATGATGAAGTACTGTCATGTGTGGGCAGTCATGCTTCTCCTTAGACATATTCTAAGCATAAAGAACTGATTTTTGTAATTAAAATTGTTAGAACTGTGAATAGAGATAATAAGAATATGACATTTTATTGTAGTTTATGCAGTTATTGAAGTGTGTAGAATGTTTGCAAGGAGTCTTTTTTTAGGATTACATTAATTGGCTTTATGTCCTTACTATTTTGTAGGGAATCGAACATTATCAGCATATGGAATAACGGGAAGGGTATACCAGTTGTGGAACACAAAGTAGAAAAAGTTTATGTTCCTGCTTTAATCTTTGGGCAGCTGTTAACATCTAGCAACTACGATGATGATGAGAAAAAAGTTACAGGCAAGACTATTTAACTTACTTTGTTTTATTCAGTGAACTGAGTTTCTTCATCTGTGCACTTTCTCCTTCTATTTTTTCTACTCTTTTTCATAATAGATGACCACTTAGTCACCATTACCAGAGTTCTTTGTTAGAAGAAAGTATTTTTTTTAATAACAATATTTACATAAAGTTTTACATTTACATACTTAAAGTCAGTAATCATTACTCAGTAAAAAATAAAAAAATAAATTTTAATTATACCATATGCAAGCATGAAAATGTTTATGCTGCTGAAATGAAGGAAAGAATAATTTTAATAAACTAGCGTATGATTTGTTATTCTAATTATGAAGTAACCATAATTTAGATCATGAATGAGAGTTCTGTTTTATCCTACCTGAAGTCATCACAATATGGGTTAAATATGTCTTAGACCATACTGTGATGACTTTAGAAATTTCTTTTCAGAAAGTGTACAGCAATTAATTGATTTTATTTGAACGTTAATATAGTGTATTAGAAATTCCTCTGAGTTTCCAGGGAAATAAAGCATGATTTCAGTCAATTAATGGGGTTTGACTGTGAATTGTTGTCAGGAAGAGGTGACCTATCTTCTTTATCTCTGAACTTCCATTCCCCCTGCTTCTCTTTTGTCAGAGCTAGTGAGTGTGTGGTTGTGGAATGAGTTGTCTCTGTATGTGTGTTAGTTTTCAGGTGTCTTGGGATGTTGAGGTTACTTGTCTGTCAGCAGGCAACTTCTAGATCAAATGAGGGAAGAGCAAAGGGCTCCTTCTTGAGGCAGAGGCAGTTCTACCAGATTGCTGGTGGTGTGAAACTGTAACTCTGGCAACCTTTGATAATTGTTGACATATGGCCCAATTTTTATCTTATGTAGGATCATTTTACTTCATTCACATACTCTCTGTGTATCATAAATAAAGTTCTGCTATAGAAATATACTGTGTTGCATTTTTTCAGGTGGTCGTAATGGCTATGGTGCAAAACTTTGTAACATATTTAGTACAAAGTTTACAGTTGAAACTGCTTGCAAGGAATACAAACACAGCTTCAAGCAGGTACAGAAATAGTCTCAATTTTTTTCTCTTTTGTGTAGTTATAGCATTCAAATTTAGCATTCAAATTTAGCACTTTTTCTATATTTCATAAAGTGAATCACAAACATTGAAATGTAAAGGACATATAGGTGATGCAGGCCAGATTAGTTCAGTCAGTTAAATTGGTATTTTTACAGACTATAATTTAGTACAGTGTTTTGTTTCGGTATTTGTGGGTTTTGGGTTTTTTTGGCGGGGGGAATTGTTTTGTTTTCTCTAAGTAATATTTTTATTGGAAGTATTGGGTGACTAAACATGAAAAATTTCTGCTGTTAAAACTGAAATTTATCCACATGCAGGTGAAAAAGAATGTTTAATTGAAACATCTTTTAGTTATTGTATGATTTGTCAGAAAAGAATTCTACTCAGTTGTGTAAAAATTAAAACAATTATCTAGATCATTTTATATAGTGTCACAAGAAAGAATTTTTAATGTATTGGTCATGAACTACATTGGCATAGCTGTACTTTGGTACAAAAATAATCCTCATGAACCTATTGCTCATAATTATGATTGTCAGCATGAGATCCAAGGATTGCCTGTAGCCTGATTTACTCTATCTAGTTTTGAGCTGGCTATCCTTATAAATGTTTGAAGAAGCTTGGACAATTATAGAAGTTTCTCAGCTTTGGAATCTGTCACAGTTAATGGCTGCTTTCTTTTTTTCCCGGGACAATTTCTAGTTGTGCTGACATGTTACTGACAAAAACAATACATTTTAATGCTTTATCTGTCTCTTTAAAAATGTAATATTTTATACTAACTGCTTAAATGCAATTTAATAAAAAGCACAGCCACAAAATTGCTGTGTCAGAGACCAATGAGTCTTCCTATGGGGACTAGTAAGCCTCTCTGTAGAAGTGTGTATTAGGGGCAATAAAGGTCATGTAGCTAATTCACTTGTTCTTCAATTAGTTTTGTGGTGGGCTGTATTTACATTTGAATCATGTCTATCAATGTAAATGATCCCTTTGTATTTACTGAAACCACAAACCTGCTGTCATCAATACTTCTGCAAATCTTGGTAAAGCAATTAATTTTATGCATAAATTTTAGCAGGGGAAACTTCTAAAAGGTAAAATTCTAGTTGTGTATAGCTATTGCAGCCTAGCACAGCTAGAAAATGGAACAAAGGGGAGGTTAACATCTTATATTTAAACTAATATCTAAAATGTTTTGTTTCCAAAGACTTGGATGAACAATATGATGAAGACTTCTGAACCCAAGATTAAGCATTTTGAAGGTGATGACTACACATGCATTACATTCCAACCAGATCTATCTAAATTTAAAATGGAAAAACTTGACAAGGATATTGTGTCTCTCATGACAAGAAGAGCATATGATTTGGCTGGGTCATGCAAAGGAGTCAAAGTTATGTTGAATGGGAAGAAGTTACCTGTAAGAGCCTCTTTCAAATTATTTTAAATAGACTGAGTATTTAATGTGAATAATAGTAATTGTTATCTGTATTACTCATAGGTAAATGGATTTCGCAGTTACGTAGATCTTTACGTAAAGGACAAGCTGGATGAAACTGGAGTTGCACTCAAAGTTATTCATGAAGTCGTGAATGAACGATGGGATGTGTGCCTAACTTTAAGTGAAAAAGGATTTCAGCAAATAAGCTTTGTAAATAGTATAGCTACTACAAAGGTGAGTAGTTGTAGTTGCATTAAGTAACAAAAATGATAACGATAAAAACACATGCCTAGTCAGACGTTTCAAAAAAGCCATACAACTGGGTTACTAAAAATGTGAGATAATCTTTTGCATGAGAGGATCTGGCAAAGCAATTGAATGCAAAATGCAGTCATAGCAGTGTTTCTGAATATGCGCTAGTTCTCACAATACTAGTAATCATATCATACTGATGTCTTACATGAACACACATGTTGTTGATCAGTGATAAATTGAATGAAACTGACTATTGTTTAGTCAAAATACTTTATTCCTTCCTTTCTAACACGTAGTAAGATAATTCTGAAATTAAGGTTAAAAAAGAACAAATACAAAGCTCTTTGAAGCTGGCAGCAAGTTTTGTAGAGAAAAAAAGTGGCTTTTGATAGTCATGAAAAATGGCTTTCCATTTATTTCTTTATGATGTATAAAACTGGCCTGAAATGTTGAGATTAATTTTGTTTCATCTTTTGTTTCTACATAAACGATCTATGTGTTCTCTGTTCTTATTAGCAACTGCAGAAGTAGCAAATGTTACCGTAGCAAATCTTCAGTTATGACAAGCAAGGAATGTGCTCAACATACTGAAGTACAGTCTTTGCGCTTCTCAGCTATTGGGATGGTCAGGCACCAAAATTGATTAGCATAACTCATTTCTGCCAGTGTAGTTGGCTCACGTTAAGATATCTGGGATTTACCAAGGTGAAAGAAAGTCTTTGCTGATTTTTACTGTTCTCTACACTAGATGAGTGATTGATCTATAAAGAGTAAAGTAATTCTATTTTCTATTGATCTGTGAGACTGTTTTTAGAGAACCTTAACCATGAGTTTCCCAGGAAGATTAGAATGACAAGTCTCATTAGAAAGTTATCTGCAAAACTAGAATAGTTACAAGCATTCTTTCAAATCTTAAAGTCTGAAGTCAGACACTTAATAATCACTCTTTGCTCAAATCTCCTCTGAGATAGTCAAACAAGAAAATTCTAATGGTAGCATAAGTGTTTCATAAGCCCCAGTGGTTGCAATGAATAGGATCCCTCGTCTAGGCAGATGCCCAGGAATATTAGTGTTCATTTTGGTGGTAGGTTATGTGTAGTCAGCGTTTAGGTGGTATCTAATTTTTACTATATAGTTTCCTTCACTGTCATTTTCAGTGTAGGTGAACTAATGTTCAGGCCAAGAGCAATAAATCGTTTCAGTGAAGAGTACTTACTTTTTAAATGTGCATTTCAATTAAATGGTTATCTGATACTACTCAAAACATGGGATAGCAAACATATCTGGTAATAAAAAAGTTAAAACTTAGTTCTAATTCAGGCCTGTTTATGCAACATAAAGAAGAAAAATAGCATGATCTTAGTGCTGTAATCATACCTTTATGAAGATGCTGGCTATGTGGAGAAAACTCTAGTGTTTGGTGTCAGATTAAGAACATATATTGGGAAAAATGAATACTTACTGACTCCGAAGTAAATATATTGCATACACGTACTCAAAGGATAATGAATGTGACTCTTTTGGATCAATTTTCATCCATCATGCAGTTACACATGCACATTATTATCATTTGTTAAGAAAATTCATAGAAAAAGTACTGTGTATTCTTCAAAGGTAAGTGTTGTAATTTCTAGTTTTTCCCACTCTCCCAATCCATGCCTTGTGTGTGTCACTGGATGTGGAATGTTCGGGCCGGTGAACCACCTCACCAGCAATTGATGTGCATCTACCCACTGATGAGACATAATGGCTAGTAACTAACTGCGTCAACTGCCTGTTCCCTTATCTGCTAACAGGTGAGGAGCTCATTTCAGCTGTTTTTTGGTTATTTATCACTGTTTGCTGAAAGCTTTTCATTTCTGTTTCTGGATAAATTTCACCCAGTGGTAACTTAACTTCAACCTTTTTTCAAACTTGCTTTAAATTCCAAACAAGTTTTTTAGGCTGACGGGGGTTTTTTTGAGGGGTGGGTAGAAAGTCAGGCAGTTGTTTTGTTATTGTAAATTTGTTACCTTGGTCAGGTCACTGCCTATTCACAGTTTTGCCACAGAATTTGACTTCAGACTGTAAGATTTGAAAGAATGCTTGTAGCTATTCTAGTTTTGCAGATAACTTTTTAGTGAGACTTGTGCCTAAACTAATTAAATCCTGTCTTCCCAAGTTCTCAATTTCAAATTGTAACTTTAGTGGAAATTGTAGTAAGGCTTCAATTATTTACTTACCAATCTAATGGTATTTTTAATATGACAGCACCATTGATTGTAATACTAGTTATCATGTTAGCAGAAAAAATTGAGCTGATATGGATGCAGTGCCAGATATTGGATGCAGGGAGCAGTCCAACCTGCTAAAATTTGCTGGAGTTCAGAAATTCAGGACCATAACAGAGCTTACCATACAAATTTATATGTATAATGTAAAAAAAAAAAAAAAAGATATAATGCAAAATAAAATAGGGTTTATTTATATAGCTGGTTCAACAAGAACTTCAAATTTATAATTAGCTTCTGAATTTGTTGTATGAAAGGTTTATCTGTTCATACAGTTTAAATATAGCTTACCTCAGAATTAATTGAGGCAGCTAATGACAGTATTAGTAGGATGCATATAGAAAACAGATTATGTTTCACTTTCAAGATTTTAGTTGCCTTCTTCTTAAATTTTTAAAACAGATTCTACCATAATGGCTCCCTTCTGGGAAAAGAAGTTATGGTTCTCTTTTTCATAATACATAGCCATAATAATCATTAGCAGCCCTCTAGTTTTAGAGGCTATTTTTCTGTCTTGTATTAACATTTACTGACAGTTGGGGCAGTTATAGGCTGTTATGCTTCTATAGTGGGTAAATGTGCCACCTACTGGTGAAATCGTTGAAAGGTTCCCAGCTTTGAGCTCTGGACATCCCTCACTCAATGCTACACACTAAGAATGGACACAGGAATGGGGAACTAATAAAAACTAAAATCTTCTAAGAACAAGAATTACTGGTAAGTAACCAGTTTTTGATATGTCAGCTGTTAGCTTTTCCAAAATATTTGAAGTGCTAAAACTAGGCTTTTCTAATCCACTTCTACATACAATGTTCCACTGAAATAAGATATATTAAAGTAAGTATAAGTTTTTAGCAGTGTGATAAGTAAAATCATTGAATTTAAAATCACCATTCAAGTGTGGAATGTTTTTGAAATACATCTTATGATATTTTCCTGTGGAAGCTGAAACTCTGTCATCCATAGATGAATAAAAACCTGTTACTTGTTTTGTTTTGTTTTTCCCAAAGAAATGTTGTGAAATGATATTGACAATCAAATAAATACTTGTATGTATGCTGCTTCTAAGTCACATTGGTGGTTTGTATTGCTGTTTAATAGGTGGCTTTGAAAACTGATGGAAAATGTATATGGTTTCTTTGAAGTTGCAAGTACCAGTTTGGTCATGTTTAATAATATTAACCATCTTGAGCCATTTTTTCCTCCTCTCTTTTTTATTGTCATCTTATCCTTCTACACGAAGTTGAAAACACAGCTTCTTTCTCTCTCCTCAGTCCAGACACTTTGTCTTTTTCAGTCTTCTCAGACTTCTCTTAAAATTCTAAATCCTAGCTTTCATTTCTGGCTTCCTTGTTGTTTGTTCTTTCTTTTTTTTCTTTTCACCTGATGCTTTTTCTTCTTCTTCTTTGATTTTTTTTTTTTTTTTTTTCATTTCTTATTTCTTACTGTTTTATACTTCCTCATTGCCACTGGAAAGCTTTCTTTCTCCTTGGTTCTTTTTTAAAAACAGCTTTAAAGGTTGGAGACATTTTTTTAATTTGTGATCTCAGAGTCAATGTCTCCATGGACATGGTTCCATTTTTCACCATAATGCAGATTAGTCTAAACGAGAACCCTTAGTTATTCTGCATTTTTGTAAGGCAATAATCAATGTTAGGCAAAGGTGGTCTTCTCAGTAAACTAATGGGCATTGAGTTGTATTATTAATGACAATTTTAAAACAGTGGTCTTGCAGAATACTAAGAAAAGCAAAAAAACACCCTAATCTAAGCAAGAATGAAGCCATGCTTCTCTATTCCCCTTTCTATTGTTTATTTCAGTGCAAGATTTTTCAGCCTTTCCAATGGTTTACAGTGTTTCTTGTAATCTGGAAAGTTTTCATTCAAGGAAATTGTATGAACACACTAACTTCTGTTTGTTTGAAAGGATTTGAGATCCTCAGTCATACTTCTCTAAGAAAAGTTCCCTCCTGCTGATCTTGTTTTCTTCCTTGAGATTCTATTCAAATTCACTGTCTTACAATTTACTTACAGCCATTTCTGTTCATCTGCTTTAGATCTCCTGCTAGTCTTACTGAACAGAGGTGTAAGATTCTTTTGTCCAGCTATTACAAATTTCAAATCATTCAGTAACTCAGTTTCTCTGAACTGGCAGCAGTCAGGTCTGGTTCAATTAGATCACTGTATATGCTAGTTCTGCAAATATTTATCTCCTTTTAAAATACCAAGAGGAAATCCCAAATATACTTATTGCACTTGGAAGAAGAGAAACTAACCTGACGAAACAAGAAAATAAATTTCAAACCCATCTATGTTAGGTGTTTTTTCTAATGCTTGTTTTCTAGTTCTAAGGACTATTATTTTTTTAAATTAATTTAATTAATTTAATTAATTTAATTAATTTTAATTAATTAAAAAAAAACACCAAAACAACAGCAACAACAACAAACCTGATACTGCAGCCTTATCAGCAACTGAACTAATCTACCAGTATACAGTCACCAAAAGAGGACACATCATTTTCTTCTCTCTTCTCTTTGTACACATGCTGTAGCTGGATTAAGTTTTCAGTACACTGAATTGAATTGATTTATGCTAGAATGTGGTAGCTGACAAAAACTTACTAGGGTGATTGGAACCTCCCTCTTTTGTCATTATCAGTGTCATATCTTGAGAGAAAACAGTAGCTGCAAATGGCTCCTTCATGTTTTTTTTTTGTTTTGTTTTGTTTTGTTTTGTATTTTTATTGTTGCAGTTTTGTTATCATTGTTGTTTTCAGCTTTCAGATGCCCAGGGCTTTAGGACTGTTCATATTTTTGATATTTTTCAAAAGAAAGACTGCTATTTTACCTGTAAACTGAATATATGCCACCTAGGATTTGTAAATATTTTAATATATTTATCACCATTGGTTTATAACAATCAGTGTTCTATAGATTAAAGATTGCAGGATACATATCTTCAAATACTAGTTGTTTTTCCTGGTCTGGAATGTTTTGTTTGTGATCATTCTTCATGGGCTTTAATCTCATTTAATGCAATTACTTTTTCTCAACCTATTGTGTGAATCCTTTAAAATGCATTTGCCACAGGTAGTACGATTTTCTGTGTGCATTTATTAATGTCAGATCATATTACTCAATAATTATACTGTTCAATTTTCTTTATACTAAAAAAAAAATATTTCTAGATCCTATAGAATACAGATTAGCTTTGTTCATTTAGATAGCGGACAGATTTCCTGTGATTATTTCTTTAGTTGATAAAATTTGAATTGTTTCTGTCTTTACTAGTAGTTCTGATTCAGATTGCTCCTGAACTATAGAGCATACCCCATAATTGTTAGGTTTCTTTTGCACGTGTAAATCATTAGTCTTTTTTATGATGTAACAGATCTGCAATAGACCTGTTTTGAGAAAACTCATGTGAAGTCCCTTCATCTCAAAATGGTTTGTCTTCTAACAGTATGTTTTGAGTTCTTTTTGTAGCTGCTTTAAAGTTTACATCCGAAGAGAACTGTAGCTGGAGGATATGATAGAAGTCTGAGGGCACCTTCTGGAAATGCATGAATTAGAAGTGCGGGAGTGGAACATAATCTTTCTTGTTCAAATGCTTACCTCCTTCCTGGTTAGACTGAATTACGTCAATAATAATAGACTTCCTTGCAATTGTTGAAAATGCTACTGGGCTCCTCGGTTGCCACAGGACAGGTGGCAACATGGTTATGTAGCTACAAGTTACTGCCCCTTCCTATGGTCTTGGTGTGCCAGCTTGGAGTTATCGGCATGCTCTGTTGCTACATTATGTAGAACTAGATAGCAATTTCAGCTTTTGATGAGTTTTAAGTAGGACTGCTAATCTTCTTAAGGTAATCTTGCTCTGTTCTTTTTTAGTTTTCTAGATCTTGTGGCTTGTTGTGTGCAGTTCACTCTGTTCACCTCAGGCTAGCAAAGAATGATAATAGCATTTATTCAAGGATTCCTGTAGATAAAGTTATTAAAAAGTTGAGGTGACTTTTGGGAAGGAGTAGAAATGGGTGCTCTATATCTGAGAACGAGCTTCTGAACTTTTTTTGTGAATCATGTCTTCATAATATAGGGGAGTTCAATTTGCTGAAAGGATGTGTAACATTTTCCATTGAAAGTTACTTATGTGCCTATCAGGAAGATACCCATGGACAGCCATGTGGTGTTGCAGGTACCATCTCAGTGTTACAGAGTCATCTTAAGATCAGCCATGCACACTCCTAAGGTTGTGTATCCAGTTATAAGTTGTAAGCAGCCCACCACTGTGCAGTGAAGAAAAGTCTATTGTTTCTTCTGTTCCATGTCACATCTACCCTCCTCACTGTAATGAAGACTGAAGAGAATATTTAAAAGAGAAATTTAAAAGCAAACAGCTTTTAAATAGCTGAAAATAGCCTGACAAAGTGCATTGATTTCCAGCCTTAAAAGTGAAGGAATTTTGTTAATAAGTTTAAAATCTTTTAGGAAATTCAGTGTGTTTTCTTTTTTTCTTTCCTCATTAAGGGTGGTAGGCATGTTGATTACGTGGTGGATCAGGTTGTGGGCAAACTGATAGAAGTGGTAAAAAAGAAGAATAAAGCTGGAGTTTCAGTGAAACCATTTCAGGCAAGTAACTGTACAAAAATGTTATATGTACAAATGTATTGGTAAAGACAAAGATGGTAATTTTGTTAAATGAATTGGTTTCTATGTTTTCAACAGGTGAAGAATCATATATGGGTTTTTGTTAATTGCTTGATTGAAAACCCATCTTTTGATTCCCAGACAAAGGAAAACATGACATTGCAGCCTAAAAGTTTTGGGTCCAAGTGCCAGCTATCTGAGAAATTTTTTAAAGCAGTAAGTAAAGCTTCTTTCTTTCTTTTTTTTTTCTTCTTTTTTTTTTTTTTTCTTTTTTTAGTGAAGCAAGAATGGACATATTGGATCTTCTTCTTACAATCTTCTGCTACACTTATGCTATGTAGCAGAAGATTAATTGGTATATTATAGTACTCCAGTGATAAAAGCATACTACGAAAATAGGATGGAGGAACTTTTGTTTATTCTCTGGCCTTTGTAATAGAAGCAGTGACTGTATATTGATTGTTGCCCCAAGTCTAAAAGTGAGTTTCAACTGAAAAGCTTATTTTTTGCAGATTCCGATATTTATTCTGGTAAAATGAATTTGAGACTTTCAGAAAGGAAAATGATGTTACTGCTAGTACTCTGGACATTTGAACTTAACTCATTGTTTTGTATTCCTCTAATTGTTTGTTACTAGTGACACTCTTATAGAACTTACAGGAAAAACAACAGTCTTTCATTTATTCTCCAGATTTTAATATATATGTTGTATTTCTATCGGTGTGTTTAGTTCACAGTATTTCTGGTATTCCTGGATGTTTGAACATTGAACTCCAGAGGTGTTAAATGTGGAGAAGAATCTCTAACAAATGAGTTTTGTGTTGTGGTGGATAGTGAAAAGCCAAAGCTCATTTTATTTTGCTCCTTTTCTTTTGATGTGAAATAAAGCAGTTTTTGCTATGCTCTCTTTTTGCTGGAGGTGTATTTCCTAAAGTGTGATAAGTTTCTCAAGTGGTTGTGTTAATAATGGGAGAAGAGCCATATTTTTAAATGCTTTTGCATCTTCCAACCATTTTCAGAATTTCCAAAGAAACCTTGAATAGCCATATTACTTACTAAAAGGTTACTTTTTGCTGCAAAATCTAGGAAGCAGACGCTTAGTACCTATGGTGTTTCAGCACATCAACCACACAACATAGGACAACTTCTTATTAGGTCTTGGTGAGATTTTCTTCCTTCCTTACCATCAGTTATACAAGGGTGAGGAAAGAAGCTGGGAAAGTGTTGTGCTTTGGTTTTGTGTGATTGATGTGCTAGACAGTAAGGTGCGTGTTAATCTTTAATTGTTGCAATTTTTAAAATGTAAAGGATAAGCTTAAAATTGAGAGATAAGAATCTACCATGTGAAGTTTACTTTTCTCATCCACAGTTCTAATCTGTTGCTTATAGGCCTCTAACTGTGGTATCATAGAGAGTATTTTGAATTGGGTCAAATTTAAGGCACAGACTCAGCTGAACAAAAAATGCTCATCTGTGAAACACAGTAAAATCAAAGGCATTCCAAAACTGGATGATGCTAATGATGCAGGTAAGACTACTTATTTTTATCATCTCTTGTTTTTCACAGAGATATCATTGTTTTAAACTTGACTTTGTTTCTTATGTGTATATATATATTTTTAATAAAAAATCTTCACAGTTCTTAAACTAGTTTTCTAAACCTCCAAGTGCTAGAATTAAAACATGATGATGAGTTTTATATTAGGAATGCCATTTTTTTTCTGTTAGAGAAATAGCATAGCTGAACAAAAATGTTAACATAGTTATATATTGAAAGCATGAATTTTCAGGTTATGGTTCCAAAAACAGAAATAACAGACACCGAAACTTGGATACCTTTTACTGAGGTATTTCTCTACTGCTTAGTTGTTCATAGCTGAGGAACAGGAACTTTGCAGCTCTTAGGGAGTCTTAATGAGGTATTGATGTACTGAAGATCTAGAACATACTAAATTTCTCATAGCAAAGGCATTTCACATTCAGGAGTGAACAAGAAGAAGACAAGAGAGACGTTCAGTTTCTAAATAAGGTGACTCTCTGAAACGTTGAATATACTGGCAGAAGAGTTTTAGACCAGAGGATTGTCATACTGGAATTAGTAAAAAGTTCTTCAGTCCTTTCTTTTTAAAGATAGAAGATATCCTATGGGTCACTTGTTTGCTTTTGAAAATCTATAGGAAGTTTTTCTTTTGTACAAGATCTAAGCTCCTTAAAAAGTTGCTTTCATTAAGAAAGGAAAGGCGGAGGATCAGGTGAGGACTGATTCATTCAGTGTGACTGAGAATATGTCAGTTGCTCTGCTCTTAAGAACTTAATGAATTTATGGACTGCACCTGACTGAAAGCTTAATTTTTTTCCCAAGTTCTGTTATTTTTTTAGATATGTGTCCAGAACAATACCAGAAAGACACATGAAATTGATCACTAATGACCATGTAATTCTAGAACATGGTGCACCTGGATTATTATCACATTTGTTGTTTGAAGTTCTTTTAGGGGGAAAAAAAGGCTCACATATATATTCTGTTTTGAATTCACTTTGTTGATGGTATCATAAGTATATCTTTTGACACAGTGTGAATACATATATAATTTAGATTAAATTAAGGCATATGTCTGATTTAGATGACCAAAGATCATGAGTGTAAGTTCTGTACAATTGGAAGTGGTGAGTTGCTTTTTTTACAAAGTTTTATAGACTCAGAATTGCGTTAACAATAAATATTTATTTCTGAGATGTATAATAAGCTGCAGTGTTCTGATTTCTTGCGAAACTCAAACTTTTTTTTTTATAGTTTCCTGGCTTTTGCGTCTGCAGAATTAAATAATAAAAATAAAAAAAATAGACAGTTTGAAATTACCTCTGCAGACATAGTGTGAGGAAAGGGCAAATGCAGGAGGTGAAATAACTCCCACGTATAACTCAGATATGCATTATGTATGTGTGTGAGTAATTTTCAGATAGTTTGTGAAATAATAAAGGTACAGAAGCAGTCTGGTAGTAATTGTTGTATTGTTTGTTATTGTAAATTTTGTGTTCACAGGTTTGTTGGGACCACTACATAAGATATACCATTGCATTTCAATTTGCTCCTTGTCCCAGAGTGATCTTTAGTGTATTGCTAAGTACAGAGATACTCCTTCCTGTAGTATAATTTTAGTAGTATGGGAAGTCATCCTTAAAATAGAAAATAATTTAAATTATCTAACATGCAGTTTAGGAATAGTAGTCGTGACTGGCTCAATTGTTCTCCTATTATTTGAATTGAAACACTGAGCTTTCTGTTTTTCTGCTTTGCCTCTACTCCTTCCTCAACTACAGGTGGCAAACATTCCTTGGACTGCACACTAATATTAACAGAAGGAGACTCTGCCAAATCTTTAGCTGTCTCTGGCTTAGGTGTTATTGGTCGAGACAGATACGGAGTATTCCCACTCAGGGGTAAAATTCTCAATGTTCGAGAAGCTTCTCACAAGCAGGTAAGTAGTCTTGTCAATTCATGTTAGCTGACGTATGAATGTATTGTGATTATTATTTCTAAGGTTACATTGTTGCATTTTCATTTTTATTTTTTCATGAAAATTTTGTGGCCATGATTTTGTAAAGGACCAATTGCTTTGAAGTCTGTGATAAAATCCTGAGCTGGAATTATTAAATGAATACTGAGATGATAAACTACTTTTTTTTCCCCTTTACAAATGCAGGAGGATTCTGCTATGACTAACACCTTACATGAACACTTAAAGAAATGATAATTATATTCTCTCAATTGACAATTAATTTCATTGACGTCCAACATGAGAGAGTAGCACTATTAATCATTTGATTCTGTTGCCCTCCATATTTTTTCTTTCTAAGGAGTTTTGTTGCAGATCCCTAAAGAAATTATGAAAAGAGAAGGCAGCTTCGTGAGATGACTTTTTGTTAATACCCACCTTTCTCTCTGCCTTCTGAACTCAAAGTGCTGGAACTGTGGAGGAGAAAGGTAGTGGTATAGCCCCAGGGATGTACATATACAGAAAAAATATTTGTATGTGTGAGAGCTGCAAGGGCTTAGGGATAAAGAGGTTATGATTTTCAGGTAGAGGTACTTAGGTAAAATAGCTATAAAGCCTATATTAAAAAGATTGGAATATTTCTGAATTTCTGCTTTTTGTATTAACCACAAAAGGTAACTTTTTCATGCAGATAATGGAAAATGCAGAAATCAACAACATCATCAAAATTGTTGGACTGCAATACAAGAAAAGCTATGAAGATCCAGAATCTCTAAAAAGTCTGAGATATGGAAAAATTATGATAATGACAGATCAGGTTAGTCTGAATTTCACAGGTTTTAGTATACAGGCCTTCTTAAGATGTGTTTTGCTGCAGTTTTGTAGGCTTTGTGCGTTATAACCTGAAACTGTCTTATGACAATATGGATGTATTCAGAGGATACATCCCTAATGTGTGAGATTTCTTTTAGGGAATAATTTATGTTGTTTTTTGTTACTCCAAATGAACAACTGAGCTTTGCTGCACTGTGGCAGAGAAACCAAATACAAATAATAAGTAATGCAATAGTAAAAACATGTATAAACAGGAATGCTTTTGATCAATGAAAAATATGTTGAAAGTACTTACAAAATCGAACAGTAGATGAAGTTATAATGCTAAGTAGTCTGGGAGATCTAAGAATGAAGACAGTTATTTTTGTGTATTCTCATGAATTGAGAATTGTTCTGATTTGTAAAAGTCTAGTTATCCTATGCTTTAGATAAATACAAATGCTTTATTTGTGTTTTTTGTTTCTGTTTTGTTTTTATTTCATTTTGTTTTCCTGAAGTGATCAAACTATCAAACATTTTATCATTAATGAGGAGTGTGGGCCAGGCTTGTTTTTTTTTCCCACAGGTTTAGCTCTGTGCTGTCCAGGAAAGCTGTCTAGTTCTCAGATAAAACATGTAATAGGCAAAGAACCTTATGAGTCATAGCTGTGCACGTGGCTTGGAAGAGCTAAGTGTTAGCTAAAGGACCATGCTGTTCATAAGTGCCTATTTTATACTAAGCTTTAGTTTAGAATCCAAATTAAACCTCATTATTCCCTTGTTTGTTTTCTGTCAGCAAATACTGTTTTGGTGTATCCTGGTCAGTGTGATCTGTTTATCCTTGCAACTAGAATTTGTCATTCATTGGCCCTCTTGTTTTTGTCTTGTGGTGGGTGTGGATTTGTGGGATCTGACATTTTACGAGATCACTTCATGTTTTCATGTCTGATTTAGGATCAGGATGGATCTCACATAAAAGGCTTGTTGATCAATTTTATTCATCACAATTGGCCATCACTGTTGAAACATGGTTTTCTTGAGGAATTCATCACTCCTATTGTAAAGGTATGGGTTCTGTCAATGAAATTTTATTTTTTATATACAGTGCAACAGAAAAGTTGATTTGTGTTTTTTTTTTGTTTTGTTTTGATTTTTTTTTTTAAGGCAAGCAAAAATAAGCAAGAACTTTCATTCTATAGTATTCCTGAATTTGACGAGTGGAAGAAACATATGGAAAATCATAAAGCATGGAAGATAAAATATTACAAAGGTTTGTTTAAAAATAAATAAGTTAACCTCATGGATCTAAAAATACATAATAAATTAATGTTACAAAGTTTTATTTGTAGCTGTATTCATGGCAGAAGATACCTGCTTCTGTAATTATATTATTTAAGGGATAAAATGTTAAAGCTTAAATATACGAAGAGTAGAATGTTAAAACTTAAATTCTGAGTGTGGAGTAACTGCTGCTTTTTATTGTACAGGTTTGGGTACCAGCACTGCTAAAGAAGCAAAAGAGTATTTTGCTGACATGGAAAGACATCGAATCTTATTTCGATATGCTGGTCCTGAAGATGATGCTGCCATTACACTGGTGAGAACTTATAAAAGTAATTCTCTATGATATGTTTTATTTTCCAGTGTTCACTGCAAATGGCACATGAGGAAGTCTTATCAGCTTTTCTTCCAATAACTGAAAAAAAATACTTTTGCAAGAGAAAAATTTTGGAAGATATTTCAAATTTTGGAATGAGAGCCTTTGTCCATGCTGCAGCATTAATGCTGCCTTCAATCACTTTCATGTGGTGTGAAGATCAAGGAACGCTACATTCAGAGTTGCTTTTAGAGCTACAACACACGAAAGAGTGCTCTGAGAAAGGCAATAGAGCTCAAACAAATGATGTCTCACAGCTGCTTAGGGACTGATTTTTGTTTCTGAGTAAATAAGATCAGATGATGATTTATTCTTTGAAGATATATCAGTGTAGTGCGTGTTTATTCACATATGTGCCTTGCATGTTTGAGTCTGAAATCTTTTAGGTAGTTGTTTTCAGATGTTGTAGGCACAACAAACAGAGTCAGTCAGTACACAAGGAAATTGTGTTTCACAGAACTTGAGGAAAGACAAATGAATGGAGTGTCTGGAATGAAACTGTTTTCACCTTTCATGTACTTTAACTTTCTATTTTAGTTTTAGATGATATTAAAAACAGAAAAGTTGTAAGGAAATGAAAATTGGAAAAATACTCATATTCAGAAATTATATATATATATATTATATATTGACAGCTGTATAACAGCATTTTCCTTATATTGTGGATCCAGTAAAATAGTATGTTTTTACTAACAGAAAACATAAGTAAAAAGGGGTGCCTGCTCAGTTGAAGGAAAAAACCTGATGTATCAAAGGTTATTTGTACCTGTCACTTTACTTCTCTCCATGATGCACAGAAATATAATTCATACATGTAGTTACCTATCTCAGAGAAGTGTATTCATCTAGGTGGGAAGGAATCTGTATCTTTGCATATCCATTACAGAATCACAGAAATGTAGGTGTTGGAAGGGACCTCTGGAAATCATCTAGTCTTAAACCCCCTGCTGAAGCAGGTTCCCTACAGTGGGGAAAGCACCCAGTTTTGAATATCTCTACAGAAAGTGACTTCACAACCTCTCTGGGCAGCCTGTTCCTGCTCTGATGCTCTTGGAGGTTTTTTTTTTTCTCATGTTGTACAGAACTTCCTGTGTTCCAGTTTGTGTCCATTACCCCCTTGCTGGGTACCACTAGAAAGGGACTGGCCCCATCCACTTCGCAGCCATCCTTTAGGTACTTGTAAGCATTGCTAAGATCCCCTCAGTCTGAACAGTCCCAGATCTTTCAACATTTCCTCATACAGGAGGCCCTTAATCATCTTTGTGGCCCTCCACTGAACTCTCTCTAGGACTTCCCTTAAATCTGTTCCTGAAGGGACTCTGAACAACCTGATTAAAAATCTGAGTTCAGTTTCTGCAAATGGACTTACACATACACCAGAATTATCATTCAATGGGTATTTCAAGGAAACATAGCAGGATTCAGTTGCAATTAAAGTCATGAAGATTGGAGTCATTTTTGATGCCAGTCTTAGCCCTAGGGGCAGATTCTGTTCCTGCTAAGAATTCTTTGTAGTACCTCCGTATTTATGACTTGCTTTCATTTTTCATCAGTACTATTTCCAAGTGCTTACACACCATTATAGAGGATGTAGTCTTCTGCTCTTTGTTCTACTTTTCGTATTCTTCACCTTGTCTTCAGTCTGGTCTTCAGAGGCTGGGTATAATTGCACACGATATGCCAGGACTGTATAAAGTTGGCCTGTTAATAGCGAATGGTTTATGTACAGGATGGACTGTATTAGTTTAAACTATGTCTGAGGCCATATAACCTGTTAAGGCTAATACTCATTGTCTAAAATGATATCCTGTCAATTCTGTATGAAATTAGTCATTTCTATTACATTGGGAAGAACTGCTGACTACTTCTAATGCTGTTAACAGAAGCTTCATCTGTACTCCCATCCATATTTTCTCTGCTGCTAGCCATAATCCAAGCCCCAAGCTCACCTTGGAGTATATGGGGTTTAAGATTGTAGGCCCTACCAGGTCTCACAGCAAGAAAAATATTATTTCACATTCTAAATTCTTCTGTGTTCTGAAGAACCTTTTTTCCCAATAATGCGTCTGTTCATTTGTCACTAACTGGTCTAGGAATTATATAGACACATGGAAAGGACCCAGAAGAAAACTGTAGGTAGCTATGTTTTTACAAAAGGTTAATCTGAAGCCTTCAGAGGTCCATGTCTCACTCCAATTATTGGAAGTTTGATATATAGATGAAGAGGGGATACCCATTATTCCTCGGCGTCTTATCCTCTCCACTGCGTCCTTTCTGTTATGGGAGCAACAGCTGGTTGTCGGGGGCACTCCTGCCTACCCCAGTTACCAGGGGCATTGTGTTCTGTTTGTCACGGTGACAGTAGCAGTTCTGGTACACACATCTTGCTCATCAGGAGCAACAGCACATCCATCCTCTTACTGCTGCGCTCATGGTAATTAAGCATTAACTCCAGAAGCTTATCGAGAAGGTTATATCTTGGATCGGTGCTGCTAAGCAAGCTTTGAGCCAAAAATTGTTCTGACATCATAAATTGTTGAGCTTTGCTCACAAAGGCAGTCAAGCTGAAGCTGAACAGGGCGATATTACTTTATTCTTTTCTCCTATGGAGGAGGGTGCTTGAAATCAGGACGTGATGGTATTTCTATCTTTTACTCCATAATAAAAAAAATAGTACCTCAACAACTCACGAAATTTTGCCAAAGTAGTTACTTGAACTACATATTCGATTTTTATGCGTTCTTCTTTTATTTCTTTTGGAGCAGAAACTCACTGGCTGGAAAATCTACTTCTGTAACAGAACAGTCTTCAAAACATTTCTATGTCATTTTATAGTGCTAAGTTGTTGTTTTAAAGTGATGCCTTGTATTCATAAAGACTAAGGCTCTCAGTCAGCTAGCCTAAATTCTCATTTAGCCTTTATAAAATGTCAATTTTGTTAAGTTGTCAATTTCCTATGAGGACTTGTTCTAGCCACTCAGGAACAGCTACAAATTACTGGCATTCTGTAGCTGACAGGGCAAATGGAGAAGACAAGAGGAATGGAATATCTTTTCTAATACTGTCAGATAATTTTGTTGATCATGAACTAAATGATGAGCCCAACCTTAAAATTGTTTACAGAACGATTTCAGCACCTCTAAACTTCTACGTGAAAGTACAACTCTGCTGTGAAGAGTGGAATAAGAATTTTTTTAAGAGAGGAATAAGATTTTTCTAACTGCGTGCAGATTTTCAAAGTAATATGAATTTAAATGGTGGTCAGTGAGAGCGATCTCATTTAGAAAAACCTTCTGCAGTAGTGTCTAATAGGCCATGAGCCTGCACTGCTGCAGGCTCATGTAAATATAAGCATTAGTTACGTGGTTTATCTTATCTATTTATTTAAATACCGAGTACTTGATCAGATAGAGTGCAGTTACACATAAAGTGATGGCTAAAGTAATAAATGCTTATACAAACATCTCTATGCTTATAATGTAATGAAACTGGAATTTTTTCAGGCCTTCAGTAAAAAGAAGATCGATGATCGAAAAGAGTGGTTAACAAACTTCATGGAGGACAGGCGACAGCGTCGGCTACATGGCCTTCCTGAGGTGAGTCCTAAATAATAGTAATAAATCTTGTGGATGAGATTTAAATGTAACGTGGTGTTGGTATTGAGTGAACAATGTATGTGTTTTTTTCAGCAATTTTTATATGGTACAGCGACAAAACATTTGACCTACAATGACTTCATTAACAAGGAGTTGATCCTATTCTCAAATTCAGATAATGAAAGATCTATTCCCTCCCTTGTTGATGGTAAGCTGACAATTTATTGATTTGTTGGAATATTCCATTTTATTGTTTTTTAAACTTGTGATTTTTTTGAAAGCCAATATATTCAGATAGAGAATAGAAGACTTCTGTGTTTTTTTTTGTTATCATTTATATGCTAAGTAGTTGCAACAGTTCTTCTGTGAAGAAGTTTAAACTGATGCTTTGTAGCCTTTTAGCTTAACCAGAACTCTACCCCAGACATTACAAATGCTTTGCTTCTAGTTGTACAGTCAGAAAAAGCAAGTCTTTTAAGTGCTTATAATAATTACAATTCAAGTTGTCATCTGAATGTAGATAAAAATGAAAGGATGAAATGTTTTCTCCCGTCATATAGCACAAGCACTCTTTCAGTGCTTACTGATCCTTCCTGCAATCATCCTATGGTTCTCTAAATCAGATTTACTAACTCTTCCTTTGCAATAGCATGAGTATGAAAAGAAACAGCTTTTACTACACAGAGTTGCTTCATGTGTAAAGCTGTCTGCAGACAGCATGAACAGAAATTTCTGTCTATATTATTGACAGTATAAATATGCTTACTAAGATATGGTAAAAAGGCCTTGAGGTTTCATAAGACAAAAAAAAAAAAAAGCATTTATCTCCAATTTCCAATACACTTTTTATAGCTGAGGTATTCAGCCTTCTTGATGCTACAAGCTCACACCAAAATGTCTAACGCTGCAAGAACATTTATCTGTACAGAAATGTAAGAAAACTAGAAGGGAACCTTTATATATATATATATATATATATATATATGGGGAATACACATATTATATTAGAGACATATAAATAACATGTATACATAATGTAATATAATTTCTGTGTGTATGTGTATGTACATATATATATATAACATTAAACATATATATAATTGCTATTCATGTCACTGTCAGCTCTGAGTGTAATTTTGTTTACTGATCATGGGTCTCTGAACTGCTCAGTCATATTCTAGCAGTAATTTTTGTTCTTCAGTATCACCAGTGGTAGACAAGGTAGTTTATTGGCAAATCTCAGAAAAAAAATACAGAAAAAGAACATTTTGACCATCCCTTTACAGTTTTCAGTTACAGCTTTCTTATTTCTTGATGATTCTCCTGTGTGAAGGAAATCCTCCAAGTCTGTTACTTCCATTATATCTTTTCTAGAGAATATGATGCAGACCCATTATAAAAAAAAAATAATTTTATGTATGTAAATGAAGTAGAGATTGAAGTCATGTCTTCTTTTTTCAATTTTTGCTCTTACTTAGGTTAGTAATGATAATGTATAGCAATATTTTAGTGCATTTTAGTAGTTATGTGAGTTAAAACAATGAATAGATAAATAAGCATGTTTTGGTTATCAGTTACAGATGACATGCAGAAGAATTATATGCTCCCTTTCACAAAGATGGTGTAGTTAAAGTATACATCAAGTGTACTTAGATGGTAAAGATCAGATCAAAGAGAATGGTGTCTTTCTTAAAACTTTAGAAGATCTAGAAGGGATACAAATAGCATGTATTTTTTTTTTAACATAAAAAGTTAAATTTCAGAGTTCTTTAAAATAAGTGTAAACTACAATTACAGTTGTCACTGCTGGATTTGTGTTAATTCTTAGGAAAAAGATTTTGCTCACTATACTGGAAAGAAACAACTCTTGACTTGCAGAGGTACATTTAGGATAAAGTTATACTTATTAGAATAGTGTTGTGCACTACTGGCTTAAAGGGTTAAGTTTCCACTCTTTAGGTAACTTTTTCTATTAAAATATTCATTTCTATTATTATTCCTATTATTTTAAAATAATTGAAAAGAATGTTGTTTTGTTAATACTACAGATACTGTAGCATTTATTTCCCCTTAAAGTTTAAGCTTCTTTCAAGATTTTAGAAGTGAGAAAAAAGCAAAATCAGATTGTGGGATTTTTTTTGTTTTTTTTTTAAACCAATGCTTTTTTATGTGTTGAAAATGGAATCTTCTTTCTAGGTTTAAAACCAGGGCAGCGCAAAGTTTTGTTCACTTGCTTTAAGAGAAATGATAAACGTGAAGTAAAGGTTGCTCAGCTGGCTGGTTCTGTTGCTGAGATGTCAGCTTATCACCATGGGGAGGTGAGTATGAAGAGTAGAGAAGTAGTGAGAATTTGTAGCCTGTGTAAAATGTTTACTGTATTAAAATTCCAAATCTTTTGAGTCAATCATCTAATTACAGATTTAATTTTAAAGAGTTTGAGCCAAGCAGTATGTGGTTTAAAAAGAAAATATATTTCCATTCCTTCCAAGTCCTTGTGCATGGTGTTATTACCACGTAGCTTATGGGTTATGGAGAAATGGTAAGTCAGTAATTACATAGTAAACTTCTTCCAGATTCTCAATCATAGTAACTATGTACTATGGAAATTTTTGGTGTTGAACAAGAAATAGAGTCTTTTAAGGTAAGAAGGAGACAGTGTTCTCCAAATCTTGATACAATATTGAAACAGTGGCTATTTCTATCTCTTAATTGTTTATGTTTATCTGGAATATCAACATGAGTTGCCATATTCATTCTCTCACCATCCTTTTATCTTTCCCTTTGAATGCAGTGAGTAGTAGTTTGTGCAAAGAGAAAGAAGATGCAATCAGTTTTTGCCCCTTTATTTACTCCAGAGAAGTGCTTTAAAAAAATTGAGAAAGCTTTGGGTTTTCCTAAGCATAGAATATAAGGACATTTAATTCAGGGAGGCAATGTGGCTATGAAAGAGGGAGCACTGTGCTTTTCCAGTATCTCTAGTGAGAGGTTTACTGTATTTCTTTCTGGACTTGATTTCTTTGAAATTGAAGTCAGGTTAGTCACAGAATTCCTGGGCGTTAAAAATCTATATTATTGACTGATTAGGAAAGAGTGTGCTTCTAATGTTTATTTCTATGAATGTGTATTTTCTTGCAGCAAGCACTAATGATGACCATTGTCAACTTGGCTCAGAACTTCGTTGGAAGTAACAACGTTAATCTTCTACAACCTATTGGTCAGTTTGGTACCAGGCTTCATGGTGGAAAGGATGCTGCCAGCCCTCGCTATATTTTCACTATGCTAAGGTAAGCATATGCTTTTGAAAAGCTTTATTATCAAAGTAATCCTTTCACAACACTAAAGGATTTTTTTTTTTTTTTTTTTTTTTTTTTGTATGTGAAAGGAATAGAAGAGATTAGTATATTTTGGTGTCATCTGCAAATTTACTGAGGGGTGCTCTCAGTGCTTTCGTCCACATCATCAATAACAATAATGAACAAGACAGGCCCCAATATTGACCACTGGGTACCACCACCCATGGCCGGTTGCCAGATGGATTTATCTCCATTCATCACCAATCTCTGGTCCCAGCCAATCAGCCAGTTCTTTGCCCAGCTAGCAGTACTTGTCAGGTTACCTGCCACAGGCAGCCAGCTTATCGAGGAGGATACTGTGGGAGACAGTGTCAAAGGTTTTGTCTAGGTAGACTATGTCAGCTGCCTTTCCCTCATCAACCAGGTGGGTTACCTGGTCATAGAAGGAGAGGAGGTTGGCCACGCAGGATCTGCCTTGCATGAGCCCGTGTGGCTGGGCCTGATCCCCCAGCTGTCCCACACATGCTGTGTGATCTCCCTCAAGGTGATTTTCTCTGTAACCTTTCCTGGCACCGAAGTCAGGCTGACAGGCCTGTAATCACATTCAATTTAATGTGCAGCATGAAAATGTATTCCTTACTGTAATTTCTAGAATTTTCTACATTGTTTCTCTTATTCTCTAATTTGTTTAATGTTTAGCCTAAAATTTCTTACAAAGCTTACAATTAACAGAAAATAAGAAGCTATACATAGCACTGGGATTTATTCACTTTCTCATATATATATATTTTGTGTAGCAACTTAGTTCTGTACATTCTTCTTTTCATGAGGTTCTGGAAAGTGTATTCACCCAGGACAATATCCTAGATGAGCAACATAAGTCCCCACTAAAACCTCTACAATATTTTCGGAATCTAGGTGACTTACACTGTAGTGTATGAATCCTGAATGCTTCAGAGAATGGTATTTCTTTAGATACTGTTGTCAGTTATTAGCGTACTGTGTACACGTATAATTGGGAAGAAAGCAGACATCATCTATTATTAGTACGCTATTCCATAGGGAGGAACTTTGTTTTCTCAGAAGGTGTGTACATTGTAATTTCAGCTTCCGAATGGCAAAGAAAAGAAGACATGAGAAAAATAGGTCATATTTGGACACACTGAGGGTTAAAGCACTTATACTGTAACTAATGGGACTCCAGTTAAATAGTTTTTTGTTTTCTTTCTTTTTTAAAGCCCTTTAGCCAGGCTTCTTTTTCCATCAGTGGATGACAACTTGCTGAAATTCCTTTATGATGACAACCAACGTGTAGAGCCTGAATGGTATATTCCCATCATTCCTATGGTTTTAGTAAACGGAGCTGAAGGAATTGGTACTGGATGGGCTTGCAAACTTCCAAACTACGATACCAGAGAGATTGTAAACAACGTCAGACGAATGCTGGATGGCTTAGATCCCCATCCTATGGTAAAAATAATAATATATACTAACATTTTATACATTCGCTAATCAAACCTAATTTTGCACTTAGGAAATGTAGTCATATAACTCTATGAATGCTTGATTATTGAAGTATCTGGGTTGAATTGTCCTGGTAATTTTGCATAGGAACCTTACTTGACTGCTGGGAAGTGACTGGAGAAGTTCATCTTGAAGAAAAAAAAACAGTGCAATTTGTGTATTTCCAGTTACTTTAGAGAACTTTCTGTTCTGTATTGACTGTAAGACTTCAAAATTTCAAGTCCTTATAAAGATAGTTATTTTGCCTGGGAGTAGAGTAGAAAGTTGTGCCACTATTTCTTTTATGAGATGCAACTACTTACCTTCAGTCAAATATAAAATTTCCACTGTCTTATCCAAATTGTACTCTTCAACACATCTGTAAGCATAGGAGAAGGTATTGTCACTGTTCAAGAAAATCAGCAGCTGCTGAACTGTATGTAGCTTCTTCTCCTTTATTTCAAATTTTACAAGAAGTTCTTGGAAGTGGTATATATTTCTAAAAAACTTTGCACAGTAAGAATACTTGGGTGAACCCAGAACATCTGTAATCAACAGCTAAGGTAATTTATTTAACCTTTACTTTACAATTAATGGATAAATGGATATTGCTACTTTGTGTGTCTAAGACATAGAAGCAGAAACATCTCTACTTAGGTCACATTTCATTGCCTCTGAGAGTGCAATGTCGATTTCCATGACTTAGTGAATTTTCTTTTTCAAATTCTTGGGAACAATAATTAGAATTTTTTTAATCAATGCAATCCATTGCCCTTCCCTTAGGACTCCTAGGCCTTTTGTGTAGTGTCACAGTCATTTGAAGCTTCAGTGTGATTGAAAGAGGCAGTTCTGCCTCCATCTAGCTCCTTTCAGTATTCTGGTATGTGTTTGTGGCTGCATGGTAAGCTGGATAAGGGAATCAATTCAGTTAAAGTAAATAATAACAGTAATTAAAAATCTGTCATCCCATTAGTTAATTTTTAAACTGGATGGGTTCCACTATCTTTGCCAAACAGCACATGAATTAAAAAATGGCTAGGGAAGGTAGCACAACTTCTCCGTTTCTTTTAGTGCTGATGTTAACTTACAGTGAGACTGGGGTATTAATCCACTCTGTCATGCCTTAGCTGTGCTTGCTGTTTTCTGGGGGGGGAAAAAAAAAAAAAAAAAAAAAATCCAAAAAGAAAACCAAATTAAAAAAACAATAAGCAACTTCAGTAAAATAAATTAGAAATAAACAAAAAGAATCTCACAACCAACAAACCAAACAAAGAGAAACACCACCTTCCCAGATTCAGCTACATCTTCTTAATTTTGTGTCTACTCTTTAGATAATAAGGTAATTGCTTCTGTCACTTGCATGTGTGTATATTGTTGGTTTTTTTTGGTTTTTATTATGACATAAAATTATCACCAGCATGAGAGGCTGGTTGTTGGATTTGCCCAATATAAAGTGATGGCTGTATGGTACATGGAAAAAAAAATATCTTCCATGACTTATGACAAAGTTTCTTAGCATTCCACTGGTTTTTATTGCAATTTCAGCTCCCAAACTACAAGAACTTCAAAGGAACCATTCAAGAACTTGGTCAAAATCAGTATGTAGTCAGTGGTGAAATATTTGTGGTGGACAGGAACACTGTAGAAATTACAGAGCTACCTGTAAGGACATGGACCCAGGTAAGTTACAGTAAATAAATAAATAAATAAATAAGCTCTATATTAAACAATTTTATCCTACATGTAGGAGAACATTTTAGTCCATTTCTGATCATTTTATGTACATGGCAGGAAATATGATTTCATTCTTTTCATTTTTTTCTGTCCCTTTGTAGAAGGGGGTTTTACTTGTGCCATCTACTGTCCATACTACAAAGAATCACTGCTTCTTCTGCTGAGTTAATACATAATCCTCCCCTTTTTTTTTTTTTTTTTTTTTTTTTTTTAAAGTAGACTTTCCTAGCCTTTTAGAATGGCTCTTATGTTTTTTCTAATCCCAGCTTTCATTTTACAGGTAATACTGGTTTTGTAAATTATCATTGGTTTCAGCTGTGGTACACAAGTTGAAATCTTAGCTTGGTTGTTAGCTTGGTTTAAAGAATTAGAAATTTTAAGAAGTTTGAATAAGTATTTCTATTTTTTGCTATCTTTTTTCTTAATAGGTGTACAAAGAACAGGTTCTAGAACCTATGCTGAATGGAACGGAAAAAACTCCAGCATTAATTTCTGACTACAAGGAATACCACACAGATACAACTGTGAAATTCGTTGTGAAGATGACAGAAGAAAAGCTTGCACAGGCAGAAGCTGCTGGATTGCACAAAGTCTTTAAGCTTCAAACAAGTCTTACTTGTAATTCTATGGTAACTTTTTTATGTTTGGCTATCCTTTTGTAAACTTGAATGTTTTTGTAGTGATTTTGGCATGACTGAACAAATCTCTCTTAATATTTGCTGGTGACAAAAAGAAATTTTGAACTGTTGAATTCATTCATCTTGGAGATAATGCAAGTCTTGATTTTCTGACCATGTTGGGCTTCTTGAGTTTTGAAACATCACTGGAACTGTCTAGAATTCTAGTCTCTTTATGGCAGGTGCTACTTTCAAACATTATCACAAAGCAAAAATACACACATGCATGTGTTGAAAATGGTCTTGCTCAATCTATTGTATAGATTATTTTTGAAAAGCAAATGTGCCAAATCAAAGTGATTGTACTTCTCACAGGTTTGAATAACTGTATGAACTACTATAAGACTCTCTCTCTAAGGGCTGTATTTGTGTAAGAATCAATCTGTCCTGGTGTAAACATCTTAAAGAGTTAGATGGCTATGTGAGTCCATTATGCATCCACCTACCAAACAGATGCTTTGGACAGATGAATTCCCCTAGGGGTGGATTTCTTTCTTTCAGCTGACTATAGAGGGGTGCTTAGGGTGACTAGTTCACCTATAAATGTCTGAACTGGAGGTGTCAGAAGTTAGGCAGAATTGATTTTGCCTGTGATGTAAAAATGATATTTTTTTTGTACTTGAACTTGAAGAATTTCTGAGATGTTTGAAGTGGAGTTTTCACATCAGAATTTAGATAAATTATAAAAAATACTCTTCAATTGTTATACAATTTTTTTGTGAATTATTATGTGCCTCTGAATTTATGCCTTAGTACCTAGATAAAATCATACTTTCAGCTGAATTTTGGCGTCCTCTCCGTATACTGGTTTTCATACTTGAAGATATAACCATAAATCTTATGTTAAGTTTACTTGTGAATACAAATATAATCTATCTAGCTATGTGCTGTATAGTCCCAGAGGAAGGTTTGAGCTCTCAGTCTTCAAAATACTATTCTTTATGTAGTGTGTGTGTGAGAGCAATAGAAATAAACTCATACACAAAGATTAAAAATCGTGAGTTATGAGATCTCTTTCAAGCCATATATTATATATTTTATAGGTGCTATTTGATCACATGGGATGTTTAAAGAAGTATGAAACTGTGCAAGACATTTTGAAGGAGTTCTTTGATTTGCGATTACATTATTATAGTTTACGTAAGGAATGGCTTGTGGGAATGTTGGGTGCTGAATCTACAAAGCTGAACAACCAAGCTCGCTTCATTCTGGAGAAGATACAAGGAAAAATTACCATAGGTGAGTAAATACTCTCTAAAATAGAATTGGGAAGAAATTTGGAAGTGATTTAAATATAAAGATATATAAATAATTTTTTATTTATTTATATTTATTTTTAATTATTTATATATATAAATAAATATAAAATGTATTTCCGTGTAAGACATTGACTTTCATGATGTTGATTTTTTCCTTTTTCTTTTTCTTTTTTTGTATTGTAGAGAATAGATCAAAAAGAGATTTGATTCAAATGTTGGTTCAGAGGGGCTATGAATCTGATCCAGTTAAAGCTTGGAAAGAAGCACAGGAAAAGGTGATGATCAGAAATCTCTGCATATGTTTGATGCTATTGTTATAATATTCAGTGATATTCATTTATCCAGATGTTTGTTTTGCACTAGTCTAATTAATTTATGACACAACACTTTAAAAGATTATTCATTACTACTTTGTATTGGCTTTCATTCTTACAAATACAAACTTACGTACAAATATTTTTGCATAATGGTGGTACTAGATAATACAAAGGTTTAGAATGAGAAATTCATATGTTCAGGGTTTTTATAGCAGTTTGTATACTGCTATACAAAACTGTGCTAGTTTCTAAAGAAACAGATGTACCTGCATGTCCAGAGGGCAAAGATCTCCATCCTGTGTGAGATGGCTAGGAAGGTACCAGTTTCTGTAGGCAATAGGATACAATGCAAATTGCTAATGTTAGGTTCAGCTTTGTATTCTTAAATCAATGATTAAACAATCCAACAGTAGAAAGTGGAAGATGGCTTTTTGGAAAAGACAAGAAAAATTTTTGATGTTACTGAATCCATAAGGAAACACCTTACTAATCCATCAAGGTATTTTGAGGAATTACTGCTGTTTATTTACAGAGCTAAGATTATTTATATGTCTAATTCTGAGTATTTCACTTTAGGCAGCAGAAGAGGAGGACCCACAAAACCCAAATGATGATGCTTCCTCTGCTTCTGGATCAACTTCTGGCCCTGATTTTAACTATATCTTAAACATGTCTCTATGGTCACTTACAAAAGAGAAAGTGGAAGAGCTAATTAAGCACAGAGATTCAAAGGTTGGTACACTGTGAGAGGCTTATTCTGAAATGACTTAATAATTGCTGATGTGCCCAATTATGAATGTTCAGTTTAGGTAGTATTTACTAGATTACTTCTAACTGATGATTCAGCCAACTCATAACTTAGAAACTTAAATTTTATATGCTACTTTCACATTTTAGGAGAGAGAACTAAACGACCTTAAAAGGAAATCTGCTTCGGATCTCTGGAAAGAAGACTTAGCAGCTTTTGTTGAAGAGCTTGAAGTATGTTTTATAAATCTTTCTAAAAATATATATTAAAAATAAGCCAAAAAAAAGAAAAAAAGGAAAAATTTGATTGAAACCAGATGGATCTCCAAATATAGGGACAAGTTGGAAATCTGTTTTGGGTAGTTGAGTTCTTATTTGTAGTCCTCAGGGACTGTTTCTTGCCTCTGTACAGTACAATGCTTTTTCCAAGTCAGTGAAAGAAAAATTACCAGGAACAAATTTGTTTTCAGATGACAAAAAAAAGCTGGAAGTAGTAACTAGTAATTCTAGGTGATCTAACCTGTTGTGAAGCAGTAAGTATTGTCAAATGGAAAGCCAGAAATCTAGGAACAAAGCATGTAGACCAGAAGTGCTAGACAAAGAGCTTTTACCTTGCCTCATTAGTATCTGTGGTAAAAGGTAAAGGCGTGCTGGTGGGTAACTTGCTGAGCCTCAACTTTCATTGTTCCGTGAAAATGGCTGATGTAATCTTTTGAAGTAATGCAGGATAATACAAATAAGATGTTCATCTTATTTGCATTCATGGTGCAGCTGCAATTGGAAGTATTCTGTGCTGAAGCCTCAACTTCTGTAATAAAAAACTGATGGAAGGACGGGAAAATGTGCCTTATAAAACTTACTCTGAAAGCTAGCTGCTTGCTTTAAACACTGACGGACTCAAAACTCACAGTAGTACCTGGAGATATGCATGAGGAACAGAAACTTGATGAAGGAAAGATATTCCAAAATGTAGAAAAGTTAGTATTTATTTAGGCTTGAAAAGAAGTGTAATTTTTAACTACATAAAGTAAGGAAGAACTTACCAAGATTAAGTGATTGATTTTCCATTAGTAAAATGTGTGTTATAATTCAGATGACAATTAAGGGCAGTCTTCTGCTCCATGTTAATAAATAAATATTGAAAAAGCACCATGTTCCACTTTGCCCTTACTGAAGATGAACGTTTCCCTCCCACCCCTGGTTGTTTGTTAGAAAGTAGAAGCACAGGAAAGAGAAGATGTTCTGGCTGGTATGGTTGGCAAACCAATAAAAGGTAAAGTTGGTAAACCCAAGATGAAGAAACTTCAGTTGGAAGAGACCATGCCATCACCTTTTGGTAGAAGAATAGTTCCACAGATTACATCTGCCATGAAAGCTGATGCCAGTAGGAAATTGCTGAAAAGGAAAAAGGTAAACCAAGTGTTGCTGTAGGTAGATTGTTTAACTGCTTTATTTTTCTCTGCTGATAATACAAATCCAAACCACTAGACCCCATTCGTACTGTGTGTATGATGTTTTGCTAACTCAGTGTGTAAAGAAATTAATGCTGGCTTTATTTTTCGTTTGAATGCCTATTATGACTACTTATTGCCAGGAAGTTTTGTTGTTTTTTTTTGTTTTTTTTCTCCTTCCAATACTATTAAAATTGTCAATTCAGTAGTCTACTTTCATTTATTCTCTTCTGAAAGTTGTATTGCAGTTTTTTGTTGAAATATAAAGGTGTAATTTTATTTTGACCAACTTGTTAATATTTTTAGGGTGATGCTGATTCTGTAGCAATAAAAATGGAATTTGATGAAGAATTTGGAGGTGTGCAAGCTGAGGGTGGTGGGGATGACTCAGTGAATACAGCAGCCCCAGCAACTAAAATCCCTAAACTGAAGAGAGAGAAGAAGGAGCCTGGTGAGATATCCTTACACAGTCATCACTGAGCTTAATGAGTACTAATTTTGCATTAAGTGTATTTTAGCACATGATGAGAAGGGAAATATACCGCAATAATAAGTATTTCATCTGATTTTCTTCCTTAAAGAGATGTGTGGAAATACTTTGAAACACTTTAGTATTACTTACAGCATACATGGAAATTAAAAGCAGAGGTAGTCAGTGCTCAGGTTAAACATGCAGGCACTTCTGTTATGGTTCTCTAGTTGTAGTAACTTACTGAAATTTCTTTTAAGTATTCTGCTTCTCTTGAGGTGGGGATCTTCTGTTTTCTACATATGGTTTTGAGGGGGAGGGATCTAAATCACTGAATATGTGAGTAGAAAAAAAACAGATTACTTTTTATAGATTGTGTACAAATGAAAAATATATAACACGTATGTTCTCTGCCACTAAGGGGCAAGCCCTGATCTTCAGTCTCAGTGTACAGTATAGTTGCAGACCTTGATTAAACAAACTTATTTTCTGACTGGCATATTCAGTCATGGTGACTTTTAAAAAAGTTGCACACTATGGTGTGGCAAACTAACCAATGTCTATATTAACTCTCTTTTTTCTCTACTAATAGGAATTTATTATTACTGTTTCAGAAATATTGTGATTATTGGGGCAGAGGTGTGACAGACAAAACAGAAAGCTAAAGGAGTAAAGAGAATATTTGAGTATGAATAGATAACCCCCATGAATAGATAAGTACCATGAGTACAGTTATGACTGAATCCACCCTCGTCAGTGTTGAGCCAAAGTCAATTAGTCCAGCTTTACCCGAGCTTGCCCTGCAATTGTATTGTACCACCTCCAAATGAGTATCCTCTGCTTCTCATGTTAATTGGATTTTTCCAATAACCGTACCTGACCCAATTCTCTGAATAATGGAAAAACTGTTCTTTTCCTGAAAAGCTCCAGTAACCTTTTAAAAATGGGAATTTGACTGCACAGGAGCTGAAACTTCAAATTAGAGACTTCTATGTTTTTCTGTCTTAGAGCAAATTTGTTTGGCAGCAGGAGGTTAGCCTCTATATGAAATTTTTTTCACGTTCTGAAATTTTCCCTTAGGAAGTAAAACAAAACTTAAAAGAAAACTTTTAAAGATAAATTATGCTAAGTATATGCAACATAAACAATTAGAAAAGGCAGAAGTAGTGTGTTTTTTTTTTTCCCTGACTATTAGAGATGCTTTAACTTGTTACAGGTACTAGAGTAAGAAGAGCACCATCATCTACAAAATCCAGTGCAAAAAAAGTGAAGAAACGAAACCCCTGGTCAGATGATGAGTCCAAGTCTGAAAGTGATTTAGAAGAGAGTGAGCCTGTGATTATTCCAAGAGACTCTCTGCTTAGGAGAGCTGCAGGTAATCCAGTTTTTGTGAAATGTGCTCTGTGGCAGAAAGTTTCAACTTTACATCTTAACCTATGTTTTATTTTGACCACAGCCTTCCTTAAAGACATTATCTTTTCCAGATAACTTGCACTGTAACGTTTGTGAAAAAATCCTTAATGGCAAGACCAAGAGTTACTGTGAAAGATTTTGTAACTTGATCCAAAAATCTTTCACCTCATCCAAAATACTAGAATAGAAATTACTCAAAAAAACTGAATTACACAAGATATTGAAAAGGAATACCATTACAAAGAAATAACTTTAATGCAATTATATTGTCCAACGTGGGCCAAAGACCTAACTGGCTGCAAAAAAAATAACTGAAAAAGTCTCTAGTAGGCAAAAGTATCAGACCGAAAGTTTGAAAAATATAGAAATATTCGATAGTTTAAGAAATGCACAAGATTCTTCTGGAAAATTGTGGATCACCTTTTCAAGCACTCGATTAGAAAGAATGTTCAATTGATATCATCAAGAAAACTTGGACTACAAGTGAAGGATTCTTATTCCTTAAAACATACTTATGCAGTAATGTCTTCATAATGCCATTATGAAGCGAGCCACAAATGGATCTGATCATAAAGTTCTTGAGGTTGGAAATGATCTCTAAGATCATCTAGTCCAATCATCCACCTATCACCAATATTTTCCACTAAACCATGTTCCTTAGTACTTAGTTCTTGAACACCTCTGGAGATCTTGAACACCTCAACCACCTCCCTAGGCAGCCTGTGCCAGTGCCCGATCACTCTTTTGGAGAAGAGGGTTTTGCTAAAATCTGAATGGAACCTGCTTTGGTGCATCTTGAAGCCATTCCCTTTCATCCAATCTCTAGTTACCTGGGAGAGGAGGCCAACCCCCACCTCGCCACAACCCCCTTTCAGGCAGTTGTAAAGAGTATTCAGGTCACCTCTGAGCCTCCTCCAGGCTGAACAATCCCAGATCTCTCAGCCATAAGACTTGTGTCCCAGTCTCCTGACAGCTTTGTTACCCTTCTCTGGACATGCTCCACGGCCTGGATTCTTTCACGTAGGGAAAGACCCAAAACTGAACATGGTGCTCAAGATGCAGCCCCACCAGAGCTGAGTACAGGGGGATCATCTCCCTGCTCCTGCTGGTCACACTACATCTGATGTTTGGTAGCAGTTTAAATTATGTGCCTCTATTCTTCTAGACTCAAACAAGACTTTTTTTTTTCTCTCTCTCTTTTGTCTTTTGTAATCTGAAGCAGGATTGCTGAGTGACTTCCCCTTTAATTTATTTATGTGGTAGCATAATTATCTTGAAATGTGTAAATATGTATTTTTCTTTTAGCTGAGAGGCCTAAGTATACATTTGACTTCTCAGAAGAAGAAGATGATGCCGATGATGATGATGATGCCAACAATAATAATGATTTAGATGAGCTTAAAGTAAAAGCCTCTCCAGTTATAAATGACAGAGAGGATGAGTTCATTCCCTCAGACAGTTTAGAAAAAGATGAATATGACTTCTCTCCAGTCAAATCAAAGCCATCTCCAGAGTAAGTACTGTAACTCAGCAGTATATATTTTTTAATTGTTTTGAATACAGAAGTCTCTAAACAAAACTGATGAAATATTGATTAATTATTAATCTACACATAAGATGCAAAATAAAATGTATACATTTCTGAGGAGGAATGGAAATGTATATTATCTCATCATTGCAATTGACTTGGGAAGACATGGCTTACCAAATTGTAATAGTGTCAGTAATGTCATCTCTTAATTATATTTAGTAAAATTTTTTGTTTTCCTTCTTGTATCAACTTGGTATGCAGAACTATTGATAAAAATGTAATACTGTTAATTTTAAATTGTTACAATGCATGACAGGATAAAGATTTTATTAAGGATTTGTCTGCTGAAATGCTAGATACAGGTTACATTGCGAAAACAATAATCTCTTACGGATGCTATAATGTCTACCTATTTCAATATGTAGTTAATGCAATTTATGCAATTTCTTCTTGTGTCTGGAAGTAGAAAAATGTCTCAAGAGAAGAAAAATCAAGACTTTGGGAACATTTTCTCATTCCCATCTTACTCTCAGAAGACAGACGATGGTGAGCTTGTTTTCACTGATCTATTTACTGTTATGGAATATGTATGGGGTTTTATGTCATAAATAGAAACTTAATGCAGTAATTTTAAGAATAGCAGTATTGAGATTTACACAGGGGAAAAGCAATAAGAGGTTCTGATCCTAAGAGGAGCACAGCTTGTAGGTACACGGTATGCCCATAGCCTAGCTGTAGTATCTGAAGAGTGTATCTGTGGGATTGATCTTGCATGTGACCAATAAGGATGATTTAAAATATGCAGTGAACAAATCTTATTCTGAACATACTCTGTGGTTATAGATACAACAAAATTGGACAGTGATGAGGAGGATTCTACTCCTGTTTTCTCATCACCTTTCGCCCCAAAACAAACAGAGAAAATTCTAAGTAAAACAGTAGCTGCTAAAAAAGGTAAGTGTAGGATTACCCTGTAAATCAGACCTTTTTTTAAAGTTCTTCACTTCCATCTTTGCATCATCTCTTCACCATCATCATCTTAAAAGTGGAAATAGCATTCATTTATTTCAAATTCAGTGGCGCTGCAGGAGAGGGTGTGAATTTCTTCCAGCTTCTTAATGATATTAATTTCTTTCTCTCTACAATAACGTCAATACTTACTACGTATGGAGTTCTGCCTTTTAGTTAAACTAATGAAAGGCTTTAACCCTCAGGGAACAAATGAGTCATGATGTCCTTCTGGTTGAAGATAATCTTCTATAATACATCTAACTTATTAATGTTAGAAGTAAGAGCAACAGTGCAAAGGAGGAATCCCCAAGAAGTACTTAAGTCCTAAGCAGACCATGTACCTGGCATAGTTGTATTTAGCTGTAGTTTTTGGTACAGAGAACGGAAGGCTACCTTTACACTTCAGAAGTAGAAGTTTCTTCATTTGTTAGACAGGCTTTTAGAACTGGCAATTTGCATATTCTTAAACCAGGGAATTCAGGACAGTTCCAAGAGCAAGTTCATGATTCGTATTGGTTTCATTAGTTGTTTTAGCACTCTGTTCCTTGGAGAATATTGGCATATATACTGTTATCTATCTACTTCTGAAGGAAAGCTCTGAGCCTGTTTCTGAATACATTTTAAGGATTATACCAAGTGCTTGCCATAATTAATGCTGAAAATAATTTTTTTCTACCTAAGTTGAAAAATTGTTGTCTTCTTAGCAGATAATAGACCGCAGGTTTTTTCTGCTTTCAAATCTTTGCCTTGCTTCTATTATTTCTTTCAGATGATTTCATTTTTTTCTTTCTTCTTAATAGTCTCTCCTCCAAAAGCAATTTTTTTTGCTGCAATATGGTGGTCTTCTTTGACCAGCTTACAGCTGAACTTAGTACATTAATATCACAGAAAGATACCTCCAGGAAATCTGCAAGAAAGCAGCCAGTTACTATAATGAATTTACTTTATTAAAAATGAGAAAAAAATTATCTTGTTTTATGGGTTAGGTGCCAGGGATTTGCAGCATCCATTCACCCTCCCCTCTTTGCTTCCACATTTCTAATCTCTGTCTCAATGACATTGTGCTACTCTAATTGAATCAGTAAATATCTAACTGATTCTCAAACACTTGAAGACTTTTTAATCATCAATAGTAAAGTTCTATAATACAATGAATGAAGATTATTTTTATTATTGTCTTTTATGATGAACTCCTGTTTTAAATACAAGAAAGAACTGTGTATGTACTAGCATGGATTCAACTTAACATTCAACCTCTCTCTCCCTTTCTCTTTTTTGAAGGTGTGGATGCAATTAGTTGTGTGGATGTCATTAACATAGCTTTGAAACTTTAAAACACAGTTGTGATGTTTCTGAGTGCTGATTAACCTTTACCCTTACAAAATAGATATAAACAGGCTTTTGTTCAAGGAAGAAGAGTTATACTTTTGTCTTCATAGTAGTCTTAGAGACACAATTTCCTTTTCAGTGCACAAAAATTCACAGCATTCAGCAGTTTTCATCTTCTCTCCTTTGCCCAAACTATACATAATCACAGCTTCTTTGACAGTGCAGTGCTAAATTAACACGCTTAGTTATTGGTCAACTGATATTCTTTTAGTCATGTCCTTAGTTCTGTGTCCATCTTCTGGTATCCACTCACCCTCAGTGAATGCCTCACAGGGGAATGTCTATTGTGTAGCTGAAACAATTATTACAAACAGTTGTATGGGGTTTTTTTTGTGACTTCAGAGCCTGAATTTTGGAGGACAGGAAGCTGATACTGAAGAACTACTTTTTCTGTCTTGTTATCTGGATGGCCACATTCCTTTCTTAGTCTAGGGAAAATAAAGGAATAGTTAGGAATTCAGCTTCTTCTCAGACCTTGATCAATTTGAGATGAAATTTTCTGATCTCTGGCATTGACTGACTCTGGTTTGCTTTATGTTAATATGGTTCTTTTATCTTCTAATTGAGATATCTATAGAGACCTATTTTCAGTTGTTTTCATATATGGTTCTTGAGTTCCAACTTAAGCATCAGTTCTTCACTCTCAAAGTCTATCTAAAAGGCTGCCAGAGCCTCTCCTTGATGCCAAAGAAAGCTTTGTTTTTAGTATTATCAGGACATGATACTGGGACTACTCAGTAGGTATCTTCAATCACACAGAGCAGTACAGTGGTTCTCCAGCAGGTAGCATTTAAAGGCAGCATAGCCAGAAAGGTTCTGGAGACGCTCACCTGTTGTCTGAAGACATTCCCTTAGCAGTATCACAGATGAAGGCTTAAGTACTCACCAGTGTCCAGTTCCTGCTATCTGGAGCTTTTTACGTATGTCGTATCTTTGAGGTATTTAGGACTGACAGATAACACATAGGTGAGGAGTGTAGCAGAGGGTTTTATAAAAGGCTGGTTTGTCTTTCAATTTGTAGAGTGCATTACTTCTTGTCCTCCATGGTATGAGGGCTGCTCCAAAAGTAATGCCTCCTGTTTTATTACTTTGGCCCACGATATCAGAGGCGGATGGTGCTGGTATGGCAGCCGAGGTTGAATCTTCCCAGCAATATTCCATTGCATTTAATTGTAATGTGACCAATGGCAGCAGAAGGGCAGTCTGACAAAATGGTGTCTAACATGGAAGTGCAGGTGAAGCAAAGGAGTGGAAATGAATTCTTCTGTGCAGAAAAAATGACATTGACATTAATTGACACTTACTGAATGTTTATAGAGACCAAACAGTGAGCACAGTGAGGCAGTGGGGGGTACATTCCAGCAGTGCTGACAGTGACAGTTGGTCACCTCCCCTGGTGCAGATTTTTACCAGCACAGCATGCAGGCTCTTGTTCATCGCCGATAAAAAGGCATAGATAATGGTGGTGACTACAGTGAAAACACTATCAAATGGTGTTATTGAGCTGTTCATATTCGCTGTAGTTTCCATGGAAATAAATAGGAGGCATTGCTTTTGGAGCAATATGAGTACTGTCTTTTAAAGATGGCAAGACAAGTTGTGTAGCAGTAGTAGAAATTCATTAAGGATTCCACAGATATGTCTCCTTCCTGTCCTTCCTTCTTTTTCTGAGGTTCTTTTTCATTGGATAAACAGAAAACAACACAGATGCATTGTGCCTCAGAGTCCTGCAGTAATCATGGGGAGGGTTGTTCTGCAGTTGTGGCAAAGATTGTACCACTGTGAAGGCAGAAATGGCACAAGTAGCAAACTGTTCTGTAATGTAATGTATCTGAGCATGTTTTAAATATCCAACTTGGAGGACTTGCTGCTTTAGATAACAGTAACCTGTTTTGTGCTCAAGAAGATGAAAAAGCATTTAATTAAAAACACTGGAACATACTGAATGAACTGGTACAATTTAATTAAAAGGTTTTCTTAACAAAAGAAACACCTCCTTTTTATTCCTCACGGTTCTAACATAAAAACTGAAGCTCGTGTAGGAGGCTCATCTCATTTTAACATCTGCCATTTACGTTGTAGTCTAGTAAAATTTAATATTTCTAAGCAATATGTGAATTTAACATATTCAGTATCTCTAACTTCTAACAGCAAAAGTAGATGTACCACCTAAACCTAAAAGGGCTCCCAAGGCCAAGAAGATGGAAACTGTAAATTCTGACTCGGATTCAGAATTTGGCATTCCAAAGAAGACTGCAGCACCCAAAGGTAGTAATTTAGGTGTGGTGACAATTAGCATCACACAGTGTCTGGACTCTCTATAACACAGGTTCACGACTATATTTGGAGGGAAGTAGAAATAGTCTCTAAAAGAAGAACCAAGCTGATTTATTAGTGAATGAATCACCAGCAGATTACTCAGCCCTGAGCTTTTTTCTATGACAGAAATAGTTCACTGGCGTTTCTTGACTATCAGTGCTGTGAACTTTTTAAGTGACCTTAGCTGTTGGGAATGCATTTAATGCCTCCAAACCCCTTTTAATTCCTCATCCATTCTGTTGCATACTGCTTATTTTCATTCTGTGAGCTCACCTTTATACACGTCAGTAAAGTTCTGATCGTTGGTAGTTCTATTAAGTCAGGTTTTCTGATTCTTGAAACCAATTCATTGGTATCCCAGTTCTCAGTCCTAAGAAGAAAATGACAGAAGCACTGCAGCACAACCAGTGATTTCACCAGAACACTGCAAAGGGAAAGGATGTGCCAGTGCTGATAGCTGCTGTAAACAGTAAATTCCTCAGCTGTGAAGGTGCATTAATGCCGTGTTATCAGCAAAAAAGTTACTTGGAGTACTTCACAAGTGTGGAAGAAGTTGGGTTAGTGAATTTTGGCCCTGTCTTGAACTGACAATATGAATTGCTAGCCAAATGGTAACTCCAGAAGAAGTACAAAAGAAAGATATAAAACTGAGAAAATCAACTATGTTATGTTGTATTTTCCGGCTGTTGTGAAGAAGCTTGAGCTGTAAAGTGAATTAGAACTTTACACGCAGACATGATAAAATGTAGTAATGTGACTGTTGCTTTTTTTTCCAGTTTGCTGAACTTTGATGTTTTATTGAAATAATATTCTCTCACCTAGGAAAAGGAAGAGGGGCAAAGAAAAGGAAAGCATCAAGCTCAGAAAATGAAGGTGAATACAACCCTGGGAAGAAGGCACCTAAATCAACACCATGCAAGGTCAGTTCTCCCAGTGGTCCTTTCCACTTGTAAATAATAACCTAACAGATTCCTTTCAATCAGAGATGCATGTTCTTAAGGGAGGGCGCTGATGTACCAACTGGGGTATAGGTGTGGCTATGTATTAGCTGTTAGAGAAGAGTTGTTTCAGGTCTGAATGTCAAGATGCAACATGCACAGAGCTTCACAAAGGATTTGTCTTTTCTTTTCCAAAGAAATCCAAGAAGGCCACTTTTGACCAGGATTCGGATGTGGAAATCTTCCAGTCAGGCTTTGCCTCTGAAACTGCCCCAAAGCCCCGGACAGGCCGGGCTAGAAAAGAAGTGAAATATTTTGCAGAGTCTGATGAAGATGATGATTTTGATATGTTTAACTAAGTGCCCAAAGAGCACACAACTGTTTTCCAACGACTATCTTGTGTTGTCCTTTTGGTCCCTTCTGTCGCAAACTTTTGTACATTTGACTTATTTTATGTGATAAATGTAATTGATGGTTTTTATTCTTGTGTGTAGGCATTTTAACATTTTGTTCTTACACCTACAGTTTTATGCTCTTTTTTACTCATTGAAATGTCATGTATTTGTCTGACTGGCTTGTAGAGATGTTCTAGACAGCGGTGCTAAAGCACATTTTAATTGTCATGGTTGCAAACAGCAAACCTGCTTTTTGAAATGAAGTTTAAACATTAAAAAATGGAAAACTCTCCGTCTTGTGTGTGTAACATTGGGGCTGGAGGAACAACTTCCACACAGGTGTTTTTTTTAAAATAAATATATTTTATTCTTTGCCAGGAGACTCCATGGAAAAAGGTAAACAGTATATGAACATAGAAAGCATTGTTAAACAATCTCAATGTACAAACAGAGCCAGTGAAAGTACATCACAGACTTGCTAGAATATATAAAAAAAAATCCACTAGTGCTTTAAATGAAACCTAAGAAACTGACACTTTAAATCTGTTAACCATTCTACCACAGTTTTCACTCTGCTTCATGGTGATTTAACAAGGCCAAGAAGGCAGATTCTCTCCTTGTGTTTCTGGAAGTCCTGTCTGTACTTCCCTAGCACCTGGAAGGCCGCGTAGGTCAGCTCATTCCTGGCGGTCGACTCTTAAGGAAATACCCTGGACTCACCCATTTGAAAGCTGTAAATGAGTCTGCTGGTTATCATCCCATGAAGTTTCCCTAATGGCTTGTGAATAAGTAAACAAAAACATGGTAACACTGAGAAGTGTTTCTGCCTTGGAGGCTATCATTACTGTAGAAATGTAGTAGTTAACGGTGTAGCTAGGTCGCCAGCCAGGTAATAAACCACTTTTTGAATTTTAAAGTGACGGTAACAGTGGAACAAATGACATCTGAATAACTGATCTGGCAGTTAATGCCGACACCGATGTTTTTTCTGGGAGTGCAGGGATTTCTGTATACTTTTTACAAGGAAGGAGATGCAAACTGAGGGCATCAAAGAGTAGTTTTCGTATTAACTAATCAGACGGTCCTTGAAATTTCCTTTTCTGGATGTGTACAGTAGTCCATTGCATCTGGTTGGTGTCTTGATCGTTTTAGGTATGAGAGACAAAAGGAAAGCACCAAACATCCAGTACAGAAAGTACAGCCATACATCTGTATGTACAAAGTCATCAGAAATGCAACCAGAATTTAAAGTTTGAGATCTGTCTTGTCACCATGCAGTCTTGAATGTTCAGAAGAGAAAACAGAAGCTTAACTTTTTTTTTTTTTTTTTGCATGAAATGGCTGATTTAGAGTTTCAAAAGTTTGCATTTTCTATTTTAAGAGTTTAAACAGCAAGGAGTATATATCGATACATATGAAAATTTCTTGGTCCTTGTTGAGTTTTTATCTATATATATATACATATATAGATATATATTAAGTCCAGAAAGTAAGCAGCAGTAAAAATGTTTTTCTTGCTTTTCATCCCTGTACATAAGGTGTTAGGAATGTCTGAAGTAGCTGGAAAATGTCTTATTGCACCATAGGGGATTGACTGACACTGCTGTTATCCACTGAGCTGGGTGAGATACTCGGGCTGTGTTCTGCAGTATTTCCATTTGAGGTTGGTGTCAGTGGTTCGTGTCCTTCAGAGTTCTCCAACATTTCTTGAATAAGAGGTGGCATGGATCCAGGAATTTCCATTTTCAATGTAATGACACGTTCCGCACCTTTAAGAAGAAAACAAAAAGAAATCCTTTCCATTAGGGTGAGTTGTGCAATTTCTTTTTCCGTAGCGCCATCAGAAGTAATTTCAGGGTACGTTATTTTAACGGCTTTGATGTCTCCCTCTATAGTTCTGCATACAAAATTATGTAAGCGAGCGCCTTCAATTCACTGCAGGAAAATGGAATGAGATGAGCTCTCCTTAACAAATTGATTTAAAATGGTGATCACAGCAGCCAATAGTACAGTACAATAAATTAGATGAACCGCATCTTTACACAGAAGGAACCAAAATGGTACTAAACCATGTTGAGAAATTAAAGGCAACTGCTACCACTTGGAAGGCTTTATAAATTGGAATGCACTTCACAGTTTCTAAGCTGGATGGGATCTGCAGAGCCTGGAGGACAAAATGTTGGGGGCTCTGTGCTGAACAGGTGTGGTGAAATGTCAGAAGTAAGTACTGCCTCACAGCAAACTGTGAAGTAAGAAACAGAATTTAACAAACCCTTGTTTTATAAAACAAACTCAGCCAAAGGGATACTTTGGTGAAGCTGCTTTCTGTGGGTTGCAGGTGCTTTGAGCTAATCAATCACAAAAGTACGCAGCAACTCTGCTTACATCTGATGTAACTGAAGTTAACCAACTGGTCAGTACTTCCCAAATGCAACAGCTACAGGTGTTTTTACATAGAGATGGCTTTGCAGGCTGTTGTGTGTAGGATTAAACAAAACAACAAAATTAATCTGGACTATCCAGACTACAAGCCAATAAGTAATACTAGTGTAGGGAGAGAAAAAGCCACAGAATACAGCTTGCAGTTCCTTGGATAACGTCAAGTATTTCTTAACTCTACATTAGAGACAGATGGATGTGAGGCCTGAACCATTAGGTGGATAAAGAAATAGTTGGATGGTCACAGGCAGAGAGTTGTTGTCAAAGGTGCTATGTCCAGGTGGAGTCCAATCGTAAGTGGTGTCCCCCAGGGGTCCAGTGCCCTTCGACGTCTTTATCAGTGACATGAACAGTAGGACTGAATATACTCTCAGCAAGTTTGCAGATGACACCAAGCTACTGACAAAACTGAAGGAAGGGATGTTATCCAGAGAGACCTGGACAGTCTCAAAAAGTAGACACATCTAAACTTAATGAGATTAAACAAGGCCAAGATGTTGCACTTGGGTTGAGAAAATCCCAGATATGAGAACACTCTGGGAGAACTCTTGGAGGGCAGCTCTACAGAGAAGGACTTGGGAGTGCCAGTGGGCAAAAAAGCTGGGCATGAGCCAGCAGTGAGCACTCACAGTCCAGAAGGCCAACAGTATTCTGGGCTGCATCAAAAGAGAAGTAGCCAGCAAGGTGAGGGAGGTGACTGTCCCCCTCTGCTCTGCCCTTGTAAGGCCTCATCAAGCATAGGAAGGATGCAGAGCTGCTGGAGCAGGTCCAGAGGATAGCTGCAAGGATGATCAGAGGGCTGGAACATCTCTCCAATGAAGAAAGGTTAAGGGGGCTGGGCTTTATTAGCTCAGAGAAGAGAAGGCTCTGGAGAGACCTCACTACAACTTTTCAGTACAGAAACAGATCAAGTAAAAGTTCTGAAACTGTACTAATAGTGACAGGACAAGGGGGAATAATTTTAAAAGAGAGGAGATTTAGGTTAGATGTTAGAAAACATTTTTTTACTCAGAAAGCGGTGAGGCCCTGGCACAGCCACCCAGAGAGGCTGTGGATACCCCACGCCTGGAGGCATTCAAGGTCAGATTGGATGGGACCCTGGACAGCCTGATCTGGTGGGTGGCAGCCCTGCCCATAGCAGGGGAGTTGGAGTGAGATAATCTTCAAGGTCCCTTCCAACTCAAGCCATTCTATGATTCTAGGGTAAGTGGTGAGGATCATGAAGAGACAGAAATATTCTGGTGTAAAGCTATTATACAATGAAAAGCGTATCAATGACAGCATAGTAGCAAAGCCCTAGGCTGCAGCAGGCGAGGATATGCTTAAACGCAGCAGCTGTGGACACAAAAATGTAGAAAAGAATCTGCTCACTCTTGGAAAGCCACAGGTACGCAGGGATCTCCAGCAAGACAGCCTTGCCTCCTCTGCCAACCTTAAATGAGGTCTGGGAAGAAGTGGATTCTGGCTCCACCCCTTACTTCTCTCAGGTGCACTGCATGCACCTGAGCTTCCCTGGGTTGGCCCTGCCTTCCGACCAGGTGCTCAATTACTGATTCAAGCTGTGACTCAACACTTTCATTACATCTGGAATTAAAAGTCAAACAGTGAGGATATAAAGATTCTGTTCCACAGTGAAGAATAGATGTCCTTTGCACAGTTTGTTTCTGTTGGGAAGAAGATTTTGTCTATCGAACAGAACAACTTATTTATAGACAATTTATAGCCATAAACCTCAGAGTTCAAATACCTGGTACAATACATCTTATAAGATTCCTGATCATCAACTTAAAATTAGTCTAGTGGAATAGAAACCTGCTTTTTAAAAGTGAAGGAAGGCAATAAAAGTCAACAACACTAAAGAAAAAACAGTCTGATTACTGGGGAAAGATTCCAGAGAATAGAACCTGTAGACATTCTTTGCTTTTCCATGCTGCTACAATGCCAGTGCTGCAGAGAGCACTCAGTCACTGCATAACTCCAGATAAGAAGGGAGAGTTCATATTCATGCCTGAGCTGAGAAGCTTCAGAAGCCATTACAAAGGCAATGAATAACTTTCCAGGTGAATGCTGATGGAGTAGTCTCATAACTAACTTAAACTGTCAGGAACAAAGGAGCAAGCACTACAACTGGAAAGCAATTAATGACTTCACAGAGAATTGTATGGAAAATGTGGCATTGTGAACATTTGAAGTAGAACCATTTTCAACAGGCAGTTACATGAACAAGATGAAAAGAAAGGTTAACGGACCTCTCAGTTGTGTTAAAAACACCCACAGGACCAACCACCCAGGTCCTCAGGCCAATGTCCTCTGAGAACACGCTGAGAACTGTACCTTTTGCACTGATGCTACGAAGATCTGTGATTTTCATTAAGATCTTTGGAAACATGTGAGGCTTGTTGGGTCGTCTCTTTCGGATATAAATTTTCAGTGCTTCAAGCAACGGTTCCTGAAGCTTATCCACTTTCATTGGTTCTTCAAGGTCCTGGCGATCTGTAGGAAGCATCATGTCACTCTATGATCTTAAATACATTTTTATTTTCTTCATCACAGAAAGAAATCACAGAAGCTTTTCCATGTTCTTGATTAAACCTCCATGAATTTCATCACTTTCTCCATTTATACGGAGAAATATACTCTGTAGCATTTATTCCATTAGGAAGATGACAAACCATAGCTTTCCAAAACTTAGCTTCATTTTTCATTGGTTACTGAACAGGTTTGTCATTTAAGTGTTTCGGATTTACTACAAGCTCCCTGTCTAAGGGGAAACTACCTTCCTGCAAACAATATTTGAGAATTAATTTTGTATTCATCCAGGTTTACAAACTGATTACAGCCGATTGGGTCTTTGCATCGATGCTAAACCAAGTGAGTTACCACCATACATCAGCAGATGGCAGTGCTAGCTTAAGTGACAACAAACGTCAGCCATAAAAGGGGATGCACCAGTGATACATTAGAGATGTCTCAGAACCCATCATTGCCTCTGATGGGTTATGGTTAGAGACATAAAAGTAGCATCATTTTGTACTAAAGGGCCACCTTCAATAAAGACTGACTGTTGGTTTCAAAACAATACTCTAATAGCAATTTAAGCACAGCAAAGCTTAATTATGCAAACAAACAAACAAAAACCCACAAAAAACCCACAAAAAACAGCTTTGAGTTTGCATTTCAGCAGGCCCATCTGAACACAGTGTTTCTAATGCTAGCCCAGAATTTGGACAATGGGATAGATACTGGGTGATTAAATTAACAGAAATTTAAGAGAATTCTGGAAACAATATAAGACTTTCTTTTTTGCACTGAAGAAATATAGGTTTATCTGATTTTACCTGGCAATGCCCCTTTTGACTTAGAATCAGCTCCTCCCCACCCCTCCTCCCCAGTCATGTTACCAGTGCTATTCTGTTAAATTTGAAGCACAGCCTGCATTTTCTTGGTTATTCCCAACGACTTCTGTACAAATATAACCCTAGGCATATGCATGCAATTGCATTTATGAGTAAACGCTGCACAACCAGCCTCTTGCCCTAATGCAGCTCAGTCATGAAGGTACCCAAACAATGCTCAGGAAGAATGCAGTGAGATATATCCTACAGTGGTACTTTACGAGGCAAACAGTAAGATGAACTGGAACTGATCCAGTTCATTTTAAACCACACCAATAATGAAAACAATAATTATAATCAGTGGAAAACAAGACTTTAGTGCAGCTGGTTTAGGTGGCATATATATAATACATAATAACGCTACATATACATATTCTATATATATCTATACATTTTAGTACAGGAAAGCAGAACAAGTAAAACATAAATGAAGATCTTAATGAGTCTGTTGTTTTAAAGGCATCTGACTCCCCGCTGTACGGTACCTCCACAGATCAAGCAGATGGCACTAAGGAGACCGGTTTCTGTGTCATCCATTTCCAAAGGCAGGAGCTGGTTGGCAAAGGTGAACACGAGGTCGGTCAGGGGGCCAAATCCAGCATTGTGCATCTGAGTTCGGTTCAGGGTAAGGCCATCTGAAAATGTCATGGTGTCTTGTTCCGGTGTGTATCTTGTGCAAATTCTGAGGATCTGCAGAGGGATAAAAATGAAACCTGAGGAATTCAGTCCTTAGGAGGTTTGCTGCATTCTCCCAATGCAGCAAATTACCCATGGACTGAAGTACGTGCTCATGTCGAAACAATACGAAATCAAATTCCGGTATGTTCAGTTCCAGTAGCTCCAGAGTTCTCCAGCACCACATAAACAAACAATTGTCTATGATTATTTTTACTGTAGAAATTGGTCACTTCAATGCTTTCCCTCTCGTTATGAAACACTCAGAAATTCTGTGCCATTCCCATGCCTTCACTCATCAACATTACCATAATAATCCCATCAATTGCTCTTTAATTAGTATGCTCTACATATCAAATTATAAAACGTTACTGTACTGCCACGCTGATCCCAGCGAGACCATGAAGATACCTGAGCTCCTTGAGCACACTCATATTGGTTCGGGGCTCACATCTGTGTGACAGTGCTGCTCTGAGCTGTGACTCTGCTAGGACAAGGGATCTGTGTGCCTTCTGGGTGAGCACAGACAGCTCCCAACTGCTGAAAGAGGCAGAACACAGCCTGAGCTCTGGGACTCCTTCATTTCTTCCGTGATGGCAAATAAACGCGAAGTTCTGCTGCAGAACTCAACCAGCAAGTGAACAAACGCTGGGTTGGGAGAAAGACAAAACGGAAAGGTAGCCCAACAAGGGAAAGAGCAGCAGGCCACTGCTCACCGCACTCCAGCCTTACAGAACACCTGAGAGGAGCAATAGTACAGCTGCCGGTTAAGGTGATCCCCGCACACATTCTTACTTCGCTCATTTACCCCCCACAGCTCAGGAAGGTGCGCTGACTTAGGGCCGCATCAGGCCCGACCCGAGCGCTGCGTCAGCGCTGAGCTTCCCGCCTCGGGCCCTGCCTCGTCCCCACCGCCAGCTCCACAAAACGCTCCTTGTCCTGCCGGCCCGCGCGCTCCTTCTGAGCCGATTACCAGGCTCTGAGCCCTCACGTGGCAGCACGCGGCAGCCTCAGGAGCTCGCCCAGCTTTTCCTCTTCTCCCCTCAGCCACAGCCGCGTGCCGCAGCACCGCACCCGCCCGGGCGGCCTCCGCCAAGCCCGGCACCTCCCAGCCGAGCGGCGCAGGAAGGAGCTGCGTTGGCTCCTGCAGGTCCGCTTGTGTGAGGTCAGCCGGCCTGCCCTGAGCGCAGATAACAGAGCGTTCCGGGGAAGGCGTGCGGTCACACCTTTAAGCTGGCCATCAGGAACGCGGGGGTTTCGTGCGACGGCCAACGCGCACCTCAGGACTGTGACTGGAAGGAAATGTTAAAAGCACGGTGCCTTGTCAATAGCAGACGGCATGGTTACCATACCCTACGCTGCCAGGAATCGCTGGAGGTTCTTTCCCCTCACGCTGTTTCTTACCGTTTTACACCCAGGAGTTGGGCTCGATGATCCTCACCCTTCCAACTTAGGGCAGTCTAGAAATCTACGGTCTTTAAAAAGAATGGTAAGGAGCACGGAGGGAGCTAGTGGAACAACAAACACCCCTTCAGAGCCCACCCAGAAGAACAGAAACTACGCTTTGAATATCCCCCCAAGCAACCCGCCTCCTGCTCTACGCAGGCTGTGGGTTCCCCAGCGCTCTCTGTGGGCCGGCCTTGCTCTGCTGCAGATGCACGGAGCAGCCTGAAGCTGCCACAGGGCCGACATGGAGGAGGACATCCACGCTGCACCCGCAGGAGGAGTGAGGCGGGGGTTTGGGTAGGGAGCCCAGAGATCCAGTGAGCAGGCACAGGGAGCCTTGCACAATTCATGATTAAAATCTTCGGGACCCATGGAATGTAGTTACTTCCAGGCACAGCCGGCAACTGGGAAGGTTTTTCACAAAAGGCAGACTTCAGGCTTTTGTGCCTAAATGCTGCTTGAGCCTTTAATTGGATGAGCCTGCAGTGGCTCAGACAGGGCAACTGGCACAGCTGAAGCTCAAGTATGTGTTTTCTGCAATGCACTTAACTTGACTGGAGCAATCAGGTCTCAGGTTTCTCCTACATTCCTTTTACATTATCCCACAACACACTGTTATTAAACTCTGAGACAGATCATTTAAAATGTTTTTGTGTTTTTTTTTTTTTTTTTTTAATTTATGCCCTTCATCAAGATCTGTGAAATGCTATGGATATTGCTGAGTTGCTGCTAAACCTTTCTTGGGCAAACTTCCAGTGTCAAAGTAAAGTCAATTTCAAGCTCATAGTCGCTGAAGAACATATGGGAAATGTCAGCACTTCAAAATAAGAAATCATTGTATCTTTCTCCATTTTAAACTGTCTAGAAGACATCCTCCTAATGTCCTCAGTACTGTTTAGATTTTGTAACTAAGCCAAGTATTTTAGTTGTCACTCTGCTCTTAAATGCCACTTGCAGCCATAAATAAGGTTCTTGCCAATGATTAAAGGACCCTTTGTTTTAAAGAATACATCTTGAAGTGTCTACAACTCAGTTACAAACAGCTAAAAAAAAAAATCCATTGTCCAGTTCACACAAAACCTAAACATCCAGATTGCTGCATGTATAAAATTGCTGCTGCTGTTATACTGTTACCTGCTTTACACAGATTTGTTAAAGTAAGAACTCCTCGTGCCACACACTCACTGTCCCAGCCAGGTCAGTTTCCCAAGGAGAGAAACTCAACCTCTGAAAGGGCATCAGCAGATCAACAAACCTCCCAGCATTGCCGTGCTCACTGGAACGAACTACCCTGTGCACACAAGTGCCTGCTTGGTGCTCACATGTGGGATTTTTCAGCAAAAACTAAAAATGGTATCATTAGGGTTGAGAACTTCACGGTTTTCCCATTGGATTTGAGTAAGACTGAACTATGGAGTCCCTCCACATCCAATGCTCTCCTGCCACGGGGCCAGCAGACCGGCAGACAGAAGCAGTCACTTTTACGAGGGTTATTGAATTTTAGTAACATTTATCCCTGGAACCTTTGGCTCCAGAGCAAATACAAATTCCACCAGCCTCAGTTGGCGCCTTTAACTATTTTGCAAGACTTGATGTTATTTCCCTTATAGAATTTGTGTTTGTTTGTATATAAAACAATTATTTGACCCGCATCCAATGGGGTTTAATTAGGTTCCTGGCAGTATCTCCTTTCTCAGGGTGTCAGGGGATTAAGGCATCTAAGGCTGCAAGATCCAGCTAAGCTGAGCCCTCAGTGGTTCTTGTAAATGCTTCGGACTCACCCTTGCCCAGGAGTTAAACCCGGGTCAGTTGAACCAGGGCTGGACACAGAATGCTCATGCTCATGCCTAAAGCACAGGGCTCCAGCAGCCCCACTGAGATGCTGCCCCTTGTCAGGAGGAGAAACGTGAACAAGGTCTGCAAGCACAAATCGGCAATACGGAGGTTTTAGCTCCAACAGCCAAAGAAATGAAGACACTTGGGATTGGCAGAAATCTTCTCTACTGTGGTTGTGGAGATTGGCACCTGCTCAGAGCTCTGCCCTGACTAGTGTTTCCTTAGCACAAATCCTGAGCAGGTCCCCGGGTGCAGGGCAGCACTGCCCAGCAATGCAGGCACACGGCCAGCTGCAGGCAGGCACACGCTGTGCCTGGCTAGGAGAACTAAGGGGGAAAGCAGGCTCTATGAAAACATTGCTAAAAGTGCTGTTATTTAGCTTAAATAAAGATACAGAGCTGCACTCCAATCAGACTACGTGCAGGTGATGTGGGTTTAATGGATATGGGCATTTCACAGACTGTACGCATGCCACACATAACTGTGGTGGTGGTAATTATCCCTTTTTCTTTTTAAGCAGCACATAAAGTAGTCACATAAAGCTTGTCTACATGTCACACTGGAAACTTAGGACTCTCACAGCAAGCTCGTCTTATCCATCCTGTCTGAAAAAGCCTCATCTCTTGCCTACTGCAGGCAGCTATGGTGCTTGCATGTCTGCTTGCACAGATGTGTCACCTTCTCCAGTTTTGTGAAATATAAAGAAGACAACAAGCAGGTGGACAGGAATGACAGGCCTCAGTAAAGGCTGTAAGTACAGCTTGGATATTACCATACTCCCCAGGAATAGAAGTGGTGAATTGGCTTTAAAATAAGAATCAACCTTCTCTGTCCATGAATTAGGTGAAATATAGTAACCATTTACTACCAGCCTAATTATTAATATTCTAAGGACCAAGATTTTATTTAGCCACCTTGACGAAAGGCTGTGAAGTGCCTCTATTCAGCCCTGTACCTTTATCTAGACCTTTATTAGTCCTACGTGCAACCAGGAGTTGGGCTTGATGATCCTTGCAGATTCCTTCCAGCTCCGGATATTCTGTGATTCTGTGAGCTCCAGGAACCCACAGGATCCTTAACAATTACAGAAGCAGGGTATGATTTTTTTTCCCAGTAGCTACAGAGCCAGAAAATGGCAGCTCCAAGAAGGGAATGCAGCTTAAAGCATGAAGTTTTAGGGTTAAAGTGTTTGGATGAACAGGTTTTTGCTATATCCCAACCTTTCTCCCTGCCACCATTTTTGAGCAGTTCCTGTAGACTTTGCAAACAGAAAGCAATTCTCTCCCCATACCTCTAGCAGAATACTGTTGAGGAAATGTCCAGCTGTATGCCTGTATACCTTTTGGTGTAAGAGGAATGTAATTGCACCTTCTCATGGCAGAGCTAACAACAACAGGCACACAATCAGTAATAAATGGCCCTGTCTTATGGAGAGACCACATGTGATAATGATGAGATGGCCTGGTCTGGATGGGACTGGAAGAAGGGGACAATGAAAACTGACTCTCGAAGACCGCATGGCAATTTTAGCTTTCCTTTTTTTATAGGCCAAAGAATAATATCCCTTCTCCTCTTCCACCCCCTTTTCCTCCTACATCACTGTCTTCTAGACACAATTCTTCAAAACAGCTTTTGACAACACAAGAGGAAAAGGTCACAGCAGTTAACATCTTCCTCAATATGCTCCTGTTGGAAGCGATGCACTTTTAGAAATTCCAAGATTAATTACTTTAACTTGAAATTCTCTAGTTTAAACTCCCGTGCTAGGCTGAGAAATACATCTACAGTAGCCACCCTACAATGGGCTTCTTGGTCACACTGGAAAATCACCTGGTTCAGTAAGGACCAGAAGGCTGATGCTCAGAAGAAAACATTTAGAGGACGTATAAATCATGTTTGAAATGTTTAAAACACATTTGAAGCATTAACTGTTTTACTAAAAGTCACTGCGATAGTCAATAATAAAGAGCATATTTGCCTTTAAAAGCCTGAAGACATCTGAGGTCTGTATAAAGAAATGATGAGATCCCAGAGGGCTCCTCTGAAGGTCAGCATGACAAACCACCAGAGACAAAAAGAGAGAGAAGAGCTTGCCACTTAGTGGCATGGTATAGAGGAAAATTTCAAGCTTATCTGCATAGCTCTCTTCTGTAGACTGTATACTTCTCTATTTAAAATTGAACCACATTTTTTCCTCAAATCTGTACAAAGTCCACAAACAGGAGCCCACTTCCATAGGCATCTACAGCACTCCTAAAAGCAGGTTATCCTGTATACCAAAGGCTCTGCGCCTGCTGGGCTCCAGGTGCATCACTATGACCTGCAAAATGCTCACTCCAAATATTTGGGTCTGGATCCTCAAATCATCTCATGACCAGTGTTACAGCACACCCTTGAAACTCCATGCAGCAGACTTCCTTCTGGAAATCCTCTATGCAGAGCCCTGGCTGCATTTTGTTTTGCGGGAGGAGGAAGAAGAGGAGGAGGAAAGAAAATCAGACCACTCTTCAGTGTTAATGATGGGGAAACTTTTCCAGACATGCATGTATTTCTTTGTTATTATTTCAAAACATGCCTTTCTTGCAGCTATGCTGAAATCCACGAACTGTAAAGTCTCACTACGTATTTTGAAAAGCACAGTCATCCTAAATAAGTATTAGTAGACATGCTAGAATCCACTTATGAATGTGCTGGTGAGTTTAATTACACAACCACAAAGCTGGGGCAGCATTTGACCTTTTGTCCATCATAGTAACAGAGTGTAATAGAAAATAAATTACTACTACGGAAATAATGTAAAGATACGTACCAGTATGTCCAGGCAGGCTGCTTTAAGTAGAGTTATCTGGTCTGCAATGGTCAAGCTTGTAAAGCCTGGCAATCGTTTTGCAAATTCCACTATTTTAATAATGCACTTTGTTGCAAGTTCACTGAATTTGTCCCATAGCCCAAGGTCCAGTCGAACCCGATGGTCTGCACTAGAATTCTGGAAAGAAAGGCAGAAGGCACCATAAATCAGTAACACCCCTTTCAGTAAGTGGCTTTCAAGAGAAAGAAACAACAACCAAAGTATTCCTTCCAGAAGTGCCCTCTATTAACATTCCAGGCAATTTCTGCAGTTTGCTGTTGAGATGATGCTGTTTTTAAACTTGGATTAATTGCCTGAAAATTCCTTGGATATTTCTCTGTTACTTACGATTGCAGAGGCCATCTGTACAAGGAATAGAAATGAACTTAAACATTTCCAAATGCCACTATCATTATTCTTCCTTGCCATTGTATAATAAGTGCATTGAAAGAGACAATTTACAGTTGTACCCCAGAAAATAAAATGAATAGTTGAACAAGAATATTGGGTCTTCATCTGGAAAAAGCAGCACAATATCTGGAACACAGTGTCACATACTTAAGATCTTAGCAAATTAGTTCTACTTAATTTATCTGCTCTGTGGCTCTGCAAGAGTTTTACAGCTTTCTCAAGCTACAGTTTCACATTAATTAAATAGCACTTTTTTACACAATGTTACAAGAAACACCATGTGCAGTGATGAATGCTGTGTGCTCATTGGATTGGGCATCCAATATACATCCTCCTGCTCAAAGTGCCACCAAGACGTTCAGGTTGCATCTCACATATCTTAATCCAAAAGCTCACAGTTTTCTAGGACACAGTAGCAAAAGCTGTACCCAGGCATTTGTCACCTTGGTGCCATTGGCTTTCTTCTGTTCACGGGCAGGACAGACTGAACGGGTAGAATGGGGACGTAGAGAATGGGATGAGCTCAGCAGGGCCATGGATGCTGTCAGCAGGCCCAGCCCTCCCCCAGCCTCCTGCAGCCCTCCCCCTGCCCCAGTGCTGCATTGCCATGTGCCATCACCACTGTCTGCTGTGAAAGGGAAGGTCATGGCAGTCCTAGGGGAGCCACCAGCTGGCACTCACCTTCACTCGCAACAGAGTAGAGATTCAAGCCGGTAATATTTATATTAGGCCACTATTACAAAGAAATGCTAAAAAGTATTTAAATGCATGATATACGTCCTTCTTTGCTTCTCTTCTTAAGGGATAAGAAATTAACTTCACTACTTCTATTTGAATTTTTACTCTGGGAACAACTCTTTTTTTTTTTTCTTAATGACAGATTTAAAAGTAGGAGAAAATGTCTTTATAATGCTAAGCCTAAAGAATTGCCTTCAAAATGGTCCAAAACTAATGGGTTAACAGTCATTGTAATGCCCTTTGAAACATTTCTTTCGGCTACTGGAGTATGCATCCTTCAGATTTATTTTATTTCATCCTCAAGGACCTTGGTGAAATACAGTACATTGGAGGAAAAATAAGATCAAGATGTGCAGTCATTCAGGCTGTAATTAAATTTAATAGGCAGTTTATCCAGTTCATAGAAAGATGGCATAGCGTAGAGCTACACAAAGCAGAGCCTAAAGCAGGAAATCATTTTACAATAGGGTATCCATCTGGAAAAAAAGACGTTGCATGAAACCAGCAAGTGTGAACGAAATCTTCATCAGTATCATATGAGGTTACTTTATCATGCTGCAGTACTGGCAACGGGAAGTTTGACATGTCTTCTATTAAGAGTAATGCACAGCCGTCTTAACAAATGTAAATCTAACTCACCATTATGCAAACTGAAAAGAAGGGGCAGTTAATAAAATACAAAATAACCTGGTGTTTTATTGTGCAGCTTGCCAGATTCCTCAGTGTTGGATCTAATGGGGTTTACACATTGTCTTTGAGATGCCACAAATGGGAAGACTTTCAACATTTTATCTGGTAATGGATGTTAGTCAAAAACACCGTGGAAAATAGCTAGATTTTGAGCAGCATTTCTCAATATGTAAAAACAAAACAGACTTGGTATCGACATATAGGTTGAACATTAAAGCACGGGGTTAATAAAATGCCTGTTAGAAACTCTGATTAAATTTGCCTGAGGATCTCCTGTAACCACGCTGTGAAAAACACGCAGGCATTACGGCTTTTCCTGAATACTGTACTGAAGCAGGAGGGTTTTGGGTGTCTTTTCCAGGATCAGCCTTGCATGTTTTTCAGGCCTTTGCACCAGCGCACATATGGTGGAACAATACTGTAATACACCCTGGTGACATCTTTATCAGTGGAAAAGCCCAACCTTGCTATGAAATCCAATTAAACAGCCATTTTTGCCACATAAATTGATCCCATTTTTTCCATCATTTTTGTTCTTTGTTCATTGCAGGCTGCTCTATCTCCACATTAGCAATATAGGATGAGTTACTCCCAGAAACATACACAGTAGCAGAATCCCCACTGTCTTTAAAATCCACTTTACAAATGAAACAAGGCTCACAGGGGCACTGTGCCCTAATCAGGAACACTTGCTATGTCTCTTCAGTAAAAGCAGTAATGCACTCCAGCTCCTGCAGGCTCACTGAGGACCACAACCCACTTCTTTGCTCAATCCCAGCATCAAGACATATATTTCCTCTACACTGGCACTGAACAACAGCCGTGTCACTTCTAAGACAAGGACTTACAAAGAGCAAAACGCCGCTGAGGGGCAAAACCTCTCTACTTGCAGCCGGCAAAGAGCAACCAGGGAGAAACTGAAGCAAAGGTCCAACAGAGTAAATTTTTTTTTCCCTTTTATCCTCCCTTTATCACGAGGTTGGATGTAACACAGCTGCAGACTTACAAATAGTACCAGTCTCAAGGGACGAGCAGTATAGTTACACTCAATTATACTATAAAGTATGACATCTCTAGAGAAATTACTATGGCACTTTCTCTTACCTGGATGACAGTAATAAAACAGATCTATTTATGATGGACTTTTGAAATCCATTATGTTTAAAGAGCTTGCTGATTCTCATCATCGACAGAACTGTACTTGCCCCTGCCTACCAAATGCAACTGTTAAGGCAGATGACTCAGGGAATTTAATACAAGCGCTATTCCCTCATTATTTTAAGTAGACTTTTATTAACTATGCAAAGTACAGCAATTATTGTAGATAGGGACACTTTTTCTTTTTAAAGAGCAGATGGATATAAAAAATGCAATTGAAATGCTTTTCCAAAACCAGTATTTTTGATCAGGTAAAAATACACAATGGGAAAAAAATAACCACGTAACCTTTCCTGCAGGAAATGCAGGCTGCAGTGTTCAAGAAGAGGAGTCAGATATGCAAGCCAAATGTCTGCACAGGTTTTCTTTTTTTTATGACCGTATCTCTGGCAAACTCTTTTTTCCTCCACTCTCTTATACTGACATTCTTTGCTCATTTTAGCAACAAACAAAACTCTGTTTTAAATTAGTCTAAAAGATCACATAACCAAAGGCGTACAGGAATCACACGCATGGAACAGACTCTTCCGTCCACACTTCCCATCATTACGCAAGTGCTGAGCGCATGAAATTCGAGTGAATCCACACTGATTCAGTATGCTCGTTTCTCACCTCTCAGTTAAAAAATTAAGTCAAAATTTATAAGGTTACAAAAGCAATCCGTATGGTGTGCAGCATGAGAGCACCATATTTCATGAATGTTAGCCAGCAGGAGCAGACAGAAAACATGACTTTGTATATTCTACCTGTACCAGCCTGTTGCTATCAGAAAAATTAAAGCTTCATATGGTTCTAGCTCCCCTTGGGCTCAGCATTTAGCAAAAGGGTTGTACGCTTCTGTTTTTGAGTTCTGATCTCTATTTCAAGTGTATTAAAAGGAACAACTACCACCTGAACCCTGCCATGCTGATGTCCAAGGACTGAAGCTGTGTCCCTCAACCCAGTACAAAACACCTCATTGCAGCCTGAGAACATCACTGATCTCTGCAGTCTGGTTTCTCCTCCACTCCACTGCTTGGCAGCCAGTTGGAGATGAAGGCCCTTTACTCCAGCCACAGGGATATGTAGGAATATTTCATTTCCCAAGGTGTTTTCTTGCGTGGAAGCATAAGATGGAGAGCTGTACCTTCGTCCCTTTCAAAGCCAGGCAAAGACACCTCTCACAAATGAGACATTACACTGAATTCCTATTTAAAATGCTGGAGTGGTCACCAGGCCTTAGTTAGATGAGAGATTTAAGTATGCATTTCACACAGAGATTATGAGAATGAAGCCAGAGGACAGTTAATATTTAGGCACTACCACTCTCCGCTTTGATGCAGCTGTTGAAGGAAGATGTAGAGCTCTCAAGATTCCAGGTAAGCTAAAAATAACTCTTTCAGTATAATTTTGGTTTTGGGACTTGAATTGTTCCAAATCATGACGAAGTAGCAAGGACTTTGGTCTCTATTCAGCCTCAGAGTCAGCATGGTCAGTTTGGGGCAACACGGGGCCCCTCTATGACTCAGATTTGTCCATTTCTGAAATCCAGGTGCTCTCAGAACAAGCTCTGACACTTCTTTGAGGACATCAGCACATCATCAGGTTCAGCAGGAACCCAAGAACAAAGGCATCGGCAGTATGATATCCATCAAGACCCTTTCCAGTTTCCATTTGTATCATTTCAACAACTAAAATATTAATGAAACTTAAGCCTGTGATCCACGCAAGCACATAGGTGCCCAGGTTTATCTTTCAGCCTTTGGGAACTTGGACAATTACCAGTACTAAGTATTGACACACCAGCTGCAGTGCACTTTTCTAATGCAGAGGTAACACAAAGGTTTGTAACAAAACGTTCACATTTGGAGGTATACCGATACATTATTCTGAGATAGCCAAGTCATTTGCAACGCAGCCTGTGAGCAATAAACTCTGGCATGCATACCAGTCTGGCTACGTGTCCCAGCTGCAGACATCCGATCACCTCTTCTGCAAGGCATAAACTCACTGTCTTTGAACTGTAAAGATCTCTCACGCTTGTTCAGAAGTGCTCTTGCATTAGCAGAAGTGCGAGAGCCTGCCTGGAAGATTTTATTCCCTTCAAGTTGGGGACACAACCACACGTACTGTGAGGAGGGGTGGAAGACATTAACCTAGGAATTTCCCCGAAAAGACACACTATGAATCCCACAGCCTCCAGCCTTGCCTTTAGTTGTATCACCAGCTGGTTGTTTTTGAGCTTCCAGCCTCTCATGCTGCACTCATCCCCAGGGGGCTGGCTGTGCTTGCCTACTGCAGTAGTATTTACCAGCATGCCTACATGGATTGTTTTGACTACATCTAACGCAAGCAGAGAAAACACCAGAGAAGCGTGCAGAGGACAGACAACTTCCCCAGCACTAACAATTTTATGCAGGTCTCAAAATTAAATGTGAAAAATACTTGTGAAAATATTTTCAGTGACATGGAAAATATGCTCTTTTCTAACAGCACAACACATATGCTTGCTTTTCTGGCACATAAATACAAGATTTTATACCTAGATCAGAGATTTTTGAACACTGCAAGTAGTATACAGGCAAGTATGCCACAAAGCAGCACCCCATTCACTGAACATTCATGCCACACATGAATTTGCATAAATTACAATTTGAGAAACTTAATGTTTGTTTCAGGAGTAGAGCACATACTCAAAACAGAGAGCAATCCAGTGACAAATTTTACCAGGATTCCAGATCTCTGTTCCAGGTGCCCAACTGGGGCAGAGGACCATGGAGGAGCCACTCCCAGCCTCTTTACAGGAGGATGTTTCACACATCTCTTTGCATCAGCCAGTACTGCTCAACTGACAGCCAGTCCAAACCCAACAAAGTCATTCATCAGCAGATAGCTAACATTTAGTTTTCATTTACTCTCTTTCATTACTGCACTGGCAAACTTGACATTGGGTTTTCTCTCGTATATGTATAAAAAAAAGTATTTCCCAGAACTGTCCTCTAGAGAAGTTCCTGCTTCTTGACTTGAGGCTGATTTTTCACTTCTAAAAAAGCAGCAGAAGCATTTGCTGCTTTGTAGTATTTTTGTAGACTAGAAGAGGAATAAAGTGTAAAATGAGCAATTTGAAAACTAGCTTATTTCAACATTTCCTATTTTATTTGACCATGATAGCTTTTGGACAGTCACTAGTAGCATTTAAGAACTCCACACCTGCATCGCTGTAAACTGCTGACACAAAAGCAGTGTGTGTTTTGGAAACCAATACATTTCTAATGAGTGCTGGAATGTAATTCACTCATGGACACCACACTTGTCTCTGCTGGATTAGTTGTCCAGTCTCATAACACTGCTAACTAATGCTTTACAGTTAAGTGCACATATTTCCATGCATATATGCAGTTTCTTCCTGGCTAAGGAGACTCAAGGAGCCAACAGACCTCTGCATCTATTTCAAACGTCTAAAGCCTCCAATACAAAATTCACATCATCCACCAGTATCCAGAATATATTTCCCCCAAATCATACTTACTGTAGTGTATTTTCCCAGCTGGCAGAGCGAGGGGAAGGTTTCCTGGTGAGCTTTTCGGATCTTCTCAGTGAGATCATCCAGCTCTGCTGTCATTTCATAGTTTTCTGTGGACTCCTGCTTTGTAGGTTCCTTCTTCTTTTTGTTCCTATCATTTCTGACAGCTGTAGAAAAAGAACAGGCACAGATGATTCAGATCACCCCATGTTGTGCTTGTTGCTCTGTTTCAAAATATCACAAAGTATTTTGTTTGACTTTAAGCATAAATTATTTTAAGTGGAGATAAAACATTATATTCACAGAGAATATGTACACAAGCTAATTTTTCATCCATAAAAACTGAATTTAATGGAATAATGATGAAACCAAGCTTCCATAGGTTCTCGTTGTGGGTTTGCTATTATAATCCCACAGCACCTACCCTCCAACAGAGTCTACCACAACTCCACATGCATTCTAAGTCTCTCCTTAATTCTGCAAGGTGTGATTTTTTCATTGCAGCATTACAGTTGTGCATGGTGAATGGAGAAATTCTCTGCAGTGATGTAGCTTGTATTTTATTGGATGTGAACTGTACTGAACAAAGACAGTAATGGTTTCTCTTTTTAGATTTCATAATATGGAATATAACAAACCCCACACTTAATGCAAACTCCACCGAGCAAAAATTATTTAAGGGGAAAGTTAAATTCAAAAACAGCCAATGAAAGAAGATGAAATGCATTGAACTCAAGATCTGAAGATCAAAGGAGAAGCACAAACACTTGAAAGAGGAAAAACTGCAGTGAAGCTATCTTAAAGTCGCTTGCCATCTGCTCCTGCCCTAGGATCAGCCTTCTACCTTCCCCGGGCTGTGGGGGATTACTGGAAATATGCATTGTGCTGCATTCGTTCTGTAATTGATTTCCCACATATTTGTGTTTTGTAATAAAATATGACAGCTGCTCTATCACCATGCTACTCTCTGTTCTTTTAATGAAAACAGCTTAATTTTACAAAATGTGCCCAGGAGATAAATCTATGTCTGCAGCATTGCCAATAGTTGTGAATTTTATCAAGAGACTTGCTGTTAGTTAAAGCTAACATTTTAAGTGTAACCAGATGCATGAGGAACCCACCAGACTTTACAACAAAGCCAAACAAAATCAGTCCCTCTCCCCAGAGACTCAATATTGATATTAAACACTCCAAAGACTAACCACTGCTGGACAAACAAAACAGCATTAACATCCACTAGGGCTCAAAACCCCGATATTTAGACCAGAGCCCCAAATTCTGAGGGTGTGATTGGAGAATGGCACACATGAAGATGGTCTGCCTGCACCTGCCGGTTCTTACTCATACCAGCAGAAGCCCACAGCTGGCTTTTTTCTCAGTGGGTTCCACAGGTCCATCTCCACAGTATCCCATCTTCTGTGGGCGCTTGCTCTGTGTCTATAACTACAAGATGGCAAAAATGTAGGCAAACACTGGACACTGCAGGAACAAGAGGAGGTTTGAATTCAGTGTCACCTACAGCATTTATTAAAGACTGAATGACACACAGCTAGATTCATGTTCCTCTGGGTGCTGTTTCTGAGAGAAAATTAAATGCAATATGGGAAAATAGCAAGGTGGAAAAGCAGCAGAGTCAGGGGTGTCTACAGAAATAATGTAAGGCATGCACCAGAAAACAAAGGATAGGACACTGAATGTTTTTTATGAGTGGATGAGGTACATACCTCATCACAAATGGCTTTGGTTTCCTTACTGAACTTTCCAACTGAGAGAACTCTGAACCTGCTCTGGTAAATATTTTAAGGATGTACTTGTCTTCATTTGTGTGAATAACCCTACACTGAAGTCAATTATGTGCTTTGCTGGATCAGGGCTGGGATGCTGAGCACCTCCGTGGATTAAAGCCTAACGTCAAATACCATCAGTTTATATATCTGCAGTTACAGACTCTAACGATGCCAAGAAAAGTGGACAGAAAAGGCAAAGGTGTACCTTATCGCGAATCATAGAATACTTAGGGTTGGAAAAGACCTCTAAGATCATCTAGTCCAGCTGCCAGCCCACCACCAGCATACCCTCTAACCCATGCCCCTCAGTGCCACATCTACGCAGTTCTTGAACACCTCCAGGGATGGTAAGTCCCTGGGCAGCCTGTTACAATGCCGTATCACCCCTTCTGAGAAGAAACTTTTCCTAATATCCAATCTGAATCTCCCCTGACATAACTTAAGGCCATTACCTCTTGCCCTATCACTGTTACCTGGGAGAAGAGGCTGACCCCCACCTTGCCAGAGCATCCTTTCAGGAGGTCATGAAGGTTCTGTGCTAGCAGTGTAGTCTGCTACTGGGGAGTTGCATCCCTCCAGCTATTTTACAAATATTTTCCTAAAGCCGATGTCCTGCCCGACTTGCTCACTGGATCCCAAGGCAGAGCACAAATGCAGTCCTACACACTGAAAAAAAACATCCAGGACTGACATGTACATCCTGAGTGTTCCAAACTGCCACTGCACTCCAGAAGTAAATCCTAATCACTGCTGTACTTAGAAGATAAAAGAGCTCCTTAGAAAATTATGTAAACTCCTACACAACCACAAAAAGCAATAAGCTTTTGTAATAAAGCCCCATTTACTTATAGCTCTACAATTGACAAATTTGCTTAACAGGCAGCCTCAGCAACTACTTATCTCAATAGCTTTGAACTCCTCGTGGAAGACAAACACTTTATTTAGGCCAGTCCTCAGAACAGCTGCCAAGAGCTCCCAGATACAAGGAGATAACTCGTGCAGCGTTCCAGCCACTGCTCCTGTGCTACACCTCACAGCTCTCCCTTCAGTTAGACCTGAGGTCCTTCCCCTTCCAAATCCATAGAGATGGTTGCTGGTCTGTCCACACCAGACTGGCCCAGATCTGCCCTTTGCAGACACAAATCACTGAAGGGTAGGAAGGACAGAAGGGGAGAATTAACAAGTCCTGAGAACTAAGAACAGCTCTTGCTCACTGTTAGCTTTTTCTCTTATTCTGATGCTCTTTGCAATAACATTATAACCCATATAACATTTATCTTCTTGCTTTATGTGTACTTCTCCTATTTTCTAGATTTGTCTAAGGCTGCATGAGACCTGGTGGTATTTCTATATTCCGGTAAGACAACACAATAAAGTGCATCTGATATATAAAGAATTTCAATTATGCTGAACTATTAAGCAGATTCAACTATAATTCAACTCAAAAAAAAAAAAAAAAAAAAGGAGAGAAAAAGATTAAGACAACACTATGCTTAGAAGAGTTAAATAAAAACACATAAACATACATATTTACACAGTAAATTCCAAAGCCATCACTGCCTGGGGAACAGGAACTGTCACACTGCGTGTTGGAATAGGTTTGGATTACAGCTGATGCTTATATTACATAAATCACACCTTTTTGTATCTTGGTCTTTACATGCATATGATCACATCAATCCTCGAAGCAATTCCATTGCCTTTTAATGATGATATGCAAGAGATGAATCTATGTCACACTTAATGCTGTTGTGGAAAACTCAGGTTATGAATTTCATTACTTGGGCACTAAATTCTGACTCCATGGCTGCATTATTTAAGAGTTCCCAATAGGGGACAGTATGGAAGTTCACCTGCCCTGTGAGAAATACTAGAAGTTACAAAATCCAAACAAAAATAAGGTGTGTGACGGGAAAGAGAATGAATAAGGTGTACCTGTGTGTGTGGGTAAGCCATGTCGGCATGCATCTCAACCTGCTTGGACAGCTGAGAGACACACGCCCAAGCCTGAGCATGTCTGCTCCCATCTGTCTTCCCGTGACAGCTTCCATGTCATCTCCATGCATGCTGGTACAGGCATTTCCACACCCAGAAACCTACAAGGAACCTTGGCAGGGTTTGTAAGGAGGTGAGGGCCCTTTCTGATGCCTCAATGTTGAAGACCAGCCCCTACCCTCTGATGCTCCCTCAATGCCTGATGGAAGAAGGGACTGAACATCAGAGGCTGCCCCTTCTCTGCCCTTGACAGTCTTCTCCCCTTACCCTAGGTCTCCCACTGCCTTCAATATATTGTCCCTCCTCTGCTTGAAGCAAAGGGCAGGGAATGGATGTTGTAGGGTGCTTTCAAGAAAAGCAGGGTCTGCTGTAGGTGAAACTAAGGAAAGGAAAGGCATGAACAGCTTCTCTCAGAGCACCCCAGCTCTCTCATTTAGCAACCATCCAGCAATTCTTGTGCTTGAGCAGGCTTTTTTCAAGCATGCCATAACGCTGGGTATTGTCCAGTCTCAAACACAGTGCCTTCACGTCCACCAAATCCAGTTTCTACTTGGCCAGATGAGTCTGGGATCTAGCCCAAAAGATTCAGGCAGTTTCTGGATCATCAGGTAAAATTATGGCATGCTGAGTTCTCGTGCTCCCATTTGTCAAAGGTGACAGAAACGTATGCAATGGAAAAGATCCTTCAGCTCACAACACCATTTTTCCAATTGCTTGCATAACCTTTGCTTCCCTAGATGCCCAGAAGATAGTTTGACAGTACTTTTCATGTACTATAATGATTAATCAGCAATAGATTCATGACTTGAAATGTTACCATTGCTGTTTTGCCTCTTAGAGATCCCCGTGACCTTTTACAGCTTTGTGTGCCAGTTAACTGTTTTTGTTCCTGTGCTGACAACTACTAGTGCTTCCAGTTAGTTTGCATTCCTGCAAAACCACACTACTCTTGTCCTTAAACATTTCAAAGTTATTTGTTAAGCTAACAAATCTCAGAAACACCACAAAGCACAGGGAGCGAATGAGCAATTACACAACACTCAGCTGCAAAGGCAGAGCATCAGCCTCACCACTCACACGGGGCACCATTTGCCTGCCATTGCCACCATCGGGGCTGCTGTCCCACTGGCTCCATGGCACTTTGGGAAGCCATCGGTCGATTCGTTGCAGAAAGCCAGCAGCCCTGCCTGGTGGAAACGGCAGGCAAATGGTGCCATGTGTGTGTGATGAGATTGATCCTCAGCCTTGCAGCCATGGCTTTCAGAGTGCAAACATGCAAGGCTTGCATCCTGACACCCAAATCCTGACATCAAAATTCCAACTACTAAAAATTTCTAATTCTGGAAGGTTAGCAGTTGTGGACAATTCCAGTCAAATACACAAAACACTTAACTGCTGCTGTTGCCAACCTCGATTTATCAGGATAAAGGCCCGACTTCCCCAGACACTGTGCATCTCCTTTCTCCCCTATCGCTCTTCTATAAACTGTGCTCCCTGTAACTAATGGCATAATGCAGGAACATCTCCCCCAACAGCCACCTCAGCAAACCTTGAATCCAAAGACCTAACATCCCAGAACAGGTGAAGACAGAATCTTGCTGCACATCAGAGAAAGCTCCCGAGTACCAGAGCTGATGGCTGCAGGCACAGAAATGGGGTGATCTAAGAGGTTGCTTTTCCCCTTTCATAGGGAATGTTACACAGCCTTCTCCTGTCACAAGGGGATCAACACAGGATGAGAATTAACAACCATCTTGTACAAGGTCCAAGCCATCCCCATTGTAAGAAAAAGAACAGAAAAAACATCTTCAAAACAACAGAATCACACCTGACAAACGGAGATGCCATCAATTCAGAATGATAAGAATCCTATTCATGTGTTCACAGCAGTACAATTGCAAGCCAAACATAGCATTAAAATATGCAGAGCACTAGGTAGTTATAAATGGATTGGCCTTCCTAGGTCATGATTTCCAGATGAAATAATTTTTTCTTTCAGGCAAAACTGCTCAGTCTTTAAAAACAAAAGGAAACTATCTTAAAACAAATTCTTATGCCAAAGTTGAGATTTGACATATGGAGAATGATGGGAGGCAATGCACGTTTCACATTAAAAACTCTTCTTCCTAATGGACAAAGCCAGTTACAAGTACACAGTCTTGTAACAAGCAAGGAGCTTCAAGTACAAAAACAAACTACATTGAAAATTGCATATTTTGTGGCTGATTCAGAGAAACCAATAAGGTTAGCTGTCTGGTGCAACTGTCACAAGAAAGCATCTAGAGTTAAGTGAGATAGTATCTCTCTACAGACACGTATCGAAATTAGCAAGGAAGCACAGAGAAACAACCATGAAGGAAATTTCATGAGAACCTGGCATGCTACCATTTTCCCCCAGGCACAGAACGAGGACAACTATTAAAGCCTTCAAACCTGCCCCTGGTTTCCTGTTGAGAAATACTGCTCAGCTATGGCAGGCGTGCCCTGAGCACACTCCAGGAACCTCTGACATTAGGCCCTTCAGCTCCACAACACGAGATAGCACCACGAGCCCAAAGGACATCATCCTGCACGATGCCTTCACCTATGCAGGCTCTTCCAGTCACTGGTGGCAGGTTTTTTCCTGAAGAAGGTGAATTTGAACTCTGCCTTGCAGCTTTGTATTATTCATTACATAATTGCTATGTTTTATTAGAAATATGATCTATTATAACCTTGAATACAGTAACTTAAATGACATTGAAAATTAGATTATTCTGATTATTAGAGAAGTGAGAAAGGTACTAAACATTTCTAAGACTGATAATCAATCAGTGTATCCATCTGTGTGCAATAAAAATCAATCAGGAGCTAGTGCGTTTAAATCTAATTTTTTAAGCATGACATTTTCTTCTGAGTTTCTTTTTTAAATGTCACCCTCTTCTACAACAGTGATTGATTCTCTCCCCAGGGACAGTTCACTCCAACTGTTTTATTCAAAGCACAGAGATCCCGTATCCACATTCTTTTCTAAATATCAAATTAGTCACAACAATAATATTTTCATCAAAATGTGAATTTCAGAAACACACGTTCACGTATTCAAAACAGTGAGACACAGGATCTAAATTGCTTCAAATAACAGTTTGCTTTCAACTAGCAAACAATGTATTTTAACATGGAAAACGGTGTGATTTTTTTGTCCCTTAAATTCCCTTTTTTTTCCCCCCCATGAAACAGAAGGCCAAGGATTTGCTTGTTTAAAACATAATTCATGTAGAAATGTTTCAGCAGTGAACAATGAATCACTAGCTATAGGGAGTCCGTGAGTAATTACCTATGCCTCCAAAATAACCTTATTAGGCTATTGTAAGTATAGGGTAGACCTTTGATACCTATAGCCTAAGGGGCTCTATTTTTCCATTCATGCACAGGGGATTTATATGGTTATATCCTATTATAACCGACGAAAGCAACACATCTCCCATTTATGTATGAGGATAACTGCAGGGTTAATATATCAAGAACTGAGTTGAAAGAACAGGTTTCATTATATGAATGAATGATACAAATGGATGCTCTACAGCTTTATTTAAATGGCCTGAAACTTGATCTGTGGTTTCAAGGATTCCATCAGCCTGAAAATTTTATTTTTGACACGAAATTCGGCAACACAGCCCTGAAAAATTAGTAGATGGAACGAGCAAAAAAAGAGTTTCTACTCTCTTGAAGAAAAACAATACTAATTTAACTCAGACACAGTATCAAAATAACCAAGACAGTGCAGAACAATAAGCTAAGAGAAAAACCCACTGAAGACAATAGAGAGGTATGACTTTGGTATTCTTTTTCTTCTATTTTACTTTGCTATCATTTTCAAGATGAATAATGAACGGCATGGAATATATATATATATGTATGTGCTTGCTTCTTAAACAACTTTCTTTTTGCTTTTAAGACACATGAAAAGAAAACAAGTCATACTTTGCACATCTTGAATTGACACTGCAAGGCCTGAAACCAAAAGAAAAAAAACAGCTGGTTCTAAATGCTGATTTGGCTTGAATGTTGAAGGAAACCTAGAGAAGGTTCCTTAAAATACTTCAGCTAGGAAAACAAAACAAAACAAACCAAAAACACCAAAAGCTTGTAAACTGTTTCCAGGCCCATGAACATACTGATAAAGTCTACCCTTGTGGATTGTATATTGTATAATGTATATTGACTATGTCATTCTGGGGCTGGCTCCAGTTCTACAGAACATGGCCAACATAATAAAGCATAAAAATCAGGACTCCATAAATATAAATGGAAACACCCCGTACAAATCAGATCCTAAACAGAAAGGAGAAATTAAAAATCTGAAAAGCTGTGAAGACATAAAGACAGCAAGTAAGTGAACCAAAACCAGCAGAAACAGTGTTTTGAAGCATGCAGGTGTGGTAGGCAGATGAGACAATAAGTGGAACAGCTTAAGTCAGAGCCAGGATATAGAGTGCAAAATGCGTAACATGGGCTGAACCAAAAACAGACTCCTTCACCTCCCTTACGGTTTCCCTGCATCATAGTCAAACTAGATGGAGAAATATGATGACAAATTTAATAATAAACTGTTTAGATAACATTTTCCCTGAGATTTCCATTCTCAGGGTGCTTTAATGGCATCAACTAATTGCCGCCATGAAATAGGATAATCCAAAAACTTCTAGAAGCTGAAGATTAAAGAACTACTGAAGGCTAGCATTAACAATTTCAGGCAAAATAAATCACAAGTACTTCCCATGAAGGCCCAGCAACGTCTGCAACGGAAATAACCTAGTCATACCCACTGTGACATCAGTCACTTACATTTCCATGTGTATTTCACATAACCTACAAGTTACATAACACAGCCAGAATTTCCCATCTTCTCCCTAGGCAGGTCTCACAATGTCTCCATTCAGCTAGTGATGTATTACAATGAATCTACACAAGTGTCATTCCCATCTCATTCATGTCCTGCCCCAAGTATCTCCCAATATTCTGCACAAAATCGTTCACTTCCTTCTCTAATTGCAAAAGTAATTACTAAGATCTACCATGCCACTTGTAACAGGCTTTGCAGAGTAACAGCATCATCTGCTGGATGTTGCCAGTCATCCCGTTCCCTGGTCAGTGCTGAAATTGGAAGGAGTTTTGGGAATCAATCATTCCATCCTGAGAGCTTTCCCAAACTCGCAGGGCTTATGCAAGGAAATGAAGTATCACTGTAGATACTGTCTACTGTCTCATCTGCCAAAATCCCAATGGATTTACTAGAAACTTCTTCAGCTGTCTGGATAAAATTCTGTATGCAGCTAGTTAAACTGAAATAGCATGGGGAACAGGGCACCTTTTATGGAACAGTGGTGTCCAAACACATTTGCTGAACACATACACAATCACAAATGCAATGTGATCATTCTTGCTCTTCCTTACAGCTCAAGTGACTAAATGCATACACAGCGATCAAAAAACCAAACTTCTAAATAGTCAGTTTGATATTAAATTTATATTAAGCTATGCTACAGGAAAAAAAAAAAAAAAAAAAAAGAGTACAGTTGTTATTCACAGGCAGGGTAAAGCAAAACTCCCCAATTTCAATTTCAAAATCTGAACTTTCAGTCAGAAGTCACTATGAGGCCATTAAATCTGTCTCATCTGATTTTAGCTGTTCAAGTGCCCTTTTGAGCTACCTTCACAAAGCAACTGCCCTTTTGACTACAGTCTTGAAGTCTGCTACACTAACTCTTTATGGATAACTGATTACAGGTAAAAATATCCCAAAGTTGACCTTTTTTCTTCAGGGTCACCAGAAGGTAAACCAGTCTACTCATCTACAAATATTACATTAATTTCTCTTATGAGACAGTCATGGTAGTAGGATGGCTTGCAACTGGGAGAACTTTGGGTTATACAATGTCATCAATTCAATTTGTTGGACAGAATTACCCAGAATTGCTGATGGCAAGGAAAGTGCTCTGCTGTAAACTAAAACCAGACACTGCACTGTTTCTGCCCGCTATCTGGCCTGACTATAACACTTAATACTATGTGCTGCAGCTATTTTATTTCTCATCCTAACAGGCAAAAGCAAAAAGTACTTGATTTGCTTGCAGTTTAACTGGAAAGCTACCTATCGTGACAAATTGCAACTTCTTTCCTGACGCCACCAACAGTTTTAACAAAATGTTTTTTCATAATAAGCACATTCAATATAATGAATGAGTTTCAGCTATCATACAAATCACACAGAATCACAGAACTGCAGATGTTGGAAGGGATCTCAAGAGATCGAGTCCGACCTCCCTGCTAAAGCAGGTTCCCTACAGTACATAGCACAGACAGGCATCCAAACAGGTCTTGAACATCTCCATAGAAGGAGACCTCACAACCTCTCTGGGCAGCCTGTTCCAGTGCTCTGTCACCATTACTGTAAATAAGTTCCTCTGCATGTTTGTATGGAACTTCCTGTGTTCAATTCTGGGCCATTGCTTCTTGTCCTATCACTACACACCATTGAAAAGAGCCTAGTCTTGTCCATTTGCCTCCCACCTCCCTTTAGATATTTAATCAGGTTCTCCTTCAGTCTTCTTTTCCCCAGGCTGAACTTCCGAGCTTATTCAGCCTTTCCTCATACAGGAAATGCTCCAGGCTCTTTATTATACTTGTGGTCCTTCACCGGACTCCTTCTGGGAGATCCCTACTTTTTTTTAACTCGGGATCCCAGAACTGGACACAGTATTCTAAATGTGGCTTCACCAGGGCAGAAGAGAGGGGAAGGATCACTTCCCTCGACCTGCTGGCCAGGCTCTTTTTAATGCACTCTGAGATACCTCTGGTCTTCTTGACCACAAGGGCACACTCCACTCCAGCGAGTCATCCCCTAACATATACTGACGCATGTGGTTATTCCTCCCCAAGTGCAAGACTCTACACTTGCCCTTGTTAAACCTCATCTGATTCCTACCTGCCCAACTCTCCAGTCTGTCCAGCTCTTGCTGAATGGTAGCACAGCCTTCTGGTGTGTCAGCCACTCCTCCCGGCTTTGAATCATCTATGCTTTCTGATTATACATGATAAAACAAATTGGATAGACAGTAAACGAAAAGGCTACAGTTCTGTCGGGGGTTAAAAAAGGAGGTGAGCTGGAAGCACCCTTTCCCTGTGCTTGTACATTACCACTCAGCACACAAAGCAATGCCTCCTGAAAAGGATGAGCAGAAGTTCAGCAGCAACACCAGAACTATGTGCCACCTGCATTTTTACCTTTCATTAAGGCTGGTTTCATGCAGTGAATACAATTTGAACCCAAAAAGCGTTCACTCCTATGTTATTCACCAGTATTAAAAATAACAGCCCCAACTTATCACCATTACTGCTTTAGTCGTGTAGTGGTGCTACTCCAGTGATCTCAGCAGAGTCCTATTAGTGTAAAACTACAGTAACATAGTGAGAGATCAGATCTAATATCTGTTTCTGCAGATGGATAATACCGCATTCATAGCTAAGTTTCATTTCTTTGTTTAGCCCTCAAGGCTAAATTTCACATTCGTACCTCCTGGTGTCTTGTGCAATTGTGTAAAGGTGCATCTAGCGAGAGAGCTGCCAACTGACAACACATCTGAAGAGGCTTGCGTGCACTGTGTATTTCATCAAGCACAAAGAATACATTGCCTCGTGCAATCGTAAATTGAGCTCATGAAAGCAGAGGAACAGTTGTTCCAGATGTGTTTTGAGAAAGGGAGCTGTAGTCCTGAACCACAGCGCTAGCCTGTGTTACAGCATAGGCAGCTTGCAGCCCTGGCCTCCCACTAAGAAAGGGATAATAAAATCAAACAAAGAACGCAGCTACTATTTACCTATTCCTCTGAAGGTAATGTAGAAAACCCGCACAGAATTTTTTCATAAGGACAAATGATTGTTGATACTTAAAAAAAAAAAAAAGAAAAACAAGTGAAAAAAAAAAAGGAAGATTGGGAGGTGAGGTTATTTCCATCTCTTGATGCTTTGAGGAAGGTGGTGTGGCTCTGAAGTGGGAGAAGGCAGCATTCAATCTCCCTGCCAGGGCTGCCGCCACCAGATGACCTGCTCTACCAGGAGGCAGCCCAGCAGCATAAGATCATAAGACAGGAGGGAAGCACTGCATTACTTAACCAGGTGGACCTAAGAGCACCAGAAGAGCAGTTAACAAATATATTGTTGAGGCTTCCCATGTACGTGCAGTCCTGCACAGCTGGTGGGCATGTGCCAGCATCTGCCCGTGGAGACTGTTCTGGAAATGGGCCTCATTTTTTAATTAATAATGCTAGCCATTAATACCGAAAGTATAGTCTCATCGAATGGTAAAATGAGAGTGACTCAAAAACTGCATTTTGAATTTTCTTCCCAATAGCTGAGCAATTGGAATAAAAAAAAAGCTGTAAACTAGTTTAAAGAAGGGCTTTTTTTTTTTTTTTTTTTAAATCACATTGTCCTTTTTCACAGACCTTAAAATAAGGCTGAGCTCAGGGGGTCGCCTTTTACACCCAGTACAAGATCTTCAGCACTCTGTAGAAGCCTAACCTGAGCTGCAGCGTGCTCCCTGGTCAATGGGAATAACACATGCCGGCTGTGTTGGGCTCAGAGCACTTGGCTGGCCATGTCATCAGCTTCCCATAAATGCGGGGCTGAAGCTGGCGGCTGACACAGGTAAACAAATTAATTCAACTTTGACATCTTGCTGCCCGTTCTGAGACGCTGCACAGGCGAGTTGAGGCTCTAAAAATGTTCCTGCCTCTCCGCCACACATCGTGGCTGGGGTCTCTGAGTTTGGGATAGCACCAGGTTTACTGCGACTCTTCAAAGAAACATGCAGTAGGCAAAGGTTGCTGCTTGTGTGTTTAATAAATATTGTTCTATCCATAATTCACATGCAGAAATGCTGCTTTACATGTATGAACGCAGCTCCTCCAGACATCTGCACTCGTGCTTTATGTAGTGGCAGGAGCATTGTGGCAGCACGGGGTCTAATTCCCTCAACACACCTGCAGAAACCCCAGCTGCTTTGACACTCGTGTTAGGACATGAATCACTCCACATGCCTGCACCTAATTATCAGACTGACTATTTTGATATATTCTATTTTTTATGTACAATGACAAAGAAGTTCTTTAAAATATGTTCCAACTGTTCTTGCATTTAAAAAAAATAAATGTTTTCTTATCTGGGAGTTAAGTTCTGGAATAGTAGGAATAAGTGGACTGGATTACTTAAAAAAGAAGGCATGGTAGCAACTACTGACTTAAGGAGCTTAATTCTGGCCACACAAGGTCAAGTAACATCAAATCCTGATTTCTCCGTAAGATTTTTTAAAGTATCTCCAGTAATGCCAACACATAATGGAGTTGCTTTACCTCCGTAACAGCTATCTTCCTTTCCACATTAAGTGCTTTCGCAGCACACCAGATCAGTCAGAGCTAGTGATCATAGAAGGAGCAAGGCAGACAGACACTTGTTTCCAGGAAACAGCAACATACTAAAAAAAGAAGCCTTTTTATTGTTGATTTGAAATCAAAGTGATTACTGTGGCCTCTGCAACTTCCACTGTAAGCCCTTACTGCACACAAGGGAGTTCGTTTTCAGAAGGCAAACAGGCGGCAGGTCACCACAGAGTTAACTCAATAAAATAATAATTTCTACTTGGATAAACTGACCTAGTTTTCCCAGACTTCTCCATGAAAACAAAGGATGCAACTTGGACACGAGATGACGTCTGAAGTGGAAGCCAAGGGCTGGGTAAGGAGCCTGGACTGCAGAACCAGCCCTTAATTAAATGAGGGTGGTGGTCCCCAGTAGACAGAAACTTGCATCACAAGACAGCGGCACAGTATTAACTGGCATTACTGGCAATTTCTTCTCACATCTTGTCTTCCTGGCCTTCAACAACATGGAACACCGGTTGGGCACTTTCTTCCAGTACGGATGGACTTCTAAACAGCCTTTCTAGGAGAAGTCCTCAGGACATTACTCCTGGGAAATCACTGATGGTTAGCATGGGCTGAAAGTTGTGATTTTCAAAAGCGTAGCTTTCTTCATTTCATGAAAGAGCCGATGAACAGCTGTGGGACCCCCAGAGCCGCAGGCTGCACGGCAGACATGTCACAGATGAGTCCAGCTGGGCCCAGAAGGCACAGCTTGGAGGACAGGAACCAACAAGGATCTATCCTGGCCCCTTGTAACTCATCCCAAGGTTTTGCAAATCTGAACAAACCACGATGTTAACAACTATGCATTTTGGAATTCAAGACAGTGTTATTTTTCAGCACAACGCTGTTGTGCTGGAATGCCTCCAACCAGCTCAAGTTAAACAATTTGCCCTGAGTGAATGTTCAATGGAGGGAAAAGCTAAACTTATGAACAGAAAGAGGCCAGATTCCCCCTCTTTTCTAATCCATCGCACAGCATTAGATTAAATACTCATTAAAAAAATATATATAACGAACTGTTAAGACCAGGATATCTAGTGATTCCCTTTAATTGTCATTCTTTCTACATTTCCTGGTTCCTAGGGAGCATTTTTAAAGTTCTTGATCCATTATTGCAAGGCTCATCAACCACAGGGTCATCCCCCCACCTCATACAGCCAGCCAAGAAAAAAGACCCCAAAACTCATAGGGATTAATCTTACAAACCTTGTGGGTGACAGCTAGTGTATCTATAAGGTTTTAAATACATTCATGCTTTGTCATGCATAAATACTAGTAAGAAAAATGTTCCTAATAAACAAATGAAATAGTTATAACTGACTTAGAAAACAGCAGGAAAAGTTGTCAAAAAAAGTTTTGACTTTCTCTTAAGTACAATCCTCAGTAGATTTAAATGAGTAAAATACTTCTGCTTATTCCCTTCTCTCCCTGTGTACTTTTCACTTTATTATGGGAGAGAGTCGAGCATAATGGAGTTGCTTTACCTCCGTAACAGCTATCTTCCTGCCTCGATTTGATTTCTTTTTTATTATTATTTGCATCTCTTTTCACTTTAGAATTATTTTCTGGATGTTTCAACTTAATATCAGTGTTAAATTGAAGAGGCATTCAAAGAGAAAAAAAAAAGTACTTACATACTCAGTTTTTCTTTCAAATTACAGAAGGAGGCAAACTGAGCATCCTCCGTGTAGAAGGAAGCTGTCAAAAGGTTCTATCGAATTATCAGTTCTCTATGTCACTTGTTACGGGCATCTGTAGTGCATGAATTTGATTCCTGAGCTCTCAATGGGTTGATCAGATGGCGCAACACTGCACAACAAGGACTACAAGGCCAAAAGCTCTGAGCTCTTGTCTTCTGCACTCATCTTTCCAAGATTTCTAATTTGAAGCTCAAGTGCTTGCTCCCTGCTCGGGGAAGGTAGATCGACGTCACCAGCGAATGATTCAAAATTCACTAAACTCTTAATATTCCATCTTCCAGTATCAACAATTTCTCTGTATCAGAACAAGCTTCTCTTTAACGAAATTTCAGAAGTCATACTTTTTTTGAGAAGCTCTTCCCCATTGTCTCTCCACTAAAATCAAAATAAACCATCTCATTGATCACCCTGAAGCAGTGTTATGGCAAGCAGAACAGGGGTAAGGTAATCCTTTTATGGAAACAACAGCTCACACAGTGAGGGATGCTGCCCATGTAAAGTGCAACATCACAAAGGATGTTCACTGATTCATTTTTGAGGCCTCCTCTATTGAGGCATCTGTGCCACAAAATGGCTAAAACTTATGCAATACCAGCTTTAGTCTTCTTGGTATATAGAGAAAACTCTCATACAAATAACCATATAATATTTAAAACTCTGAAAAATAATTTTCTATATTTACGGTGTCACTGGGACTCTAAACATACACAGATATGAAAATGACTAAAAATACTGTGCTCTATCAGAAAATATGTAATTCATGGATTCTTATCACAGAATCACAGAATCACAGAATTGTAGGGGTCGGAAGGGACCTCTAGAGATAATCGAGACCACCCCCCCTGCCAAAGCAGGTTCCCTACACCAGGTCGCACAGGTAGGCGTCCAGGCGAGACTTGAATATCTCCAGAGAAGGAGATGAAACATTATGAAACATATGAAACATAATGGTATGCCCATAAACCCATACAATCCTTGTCAATTTCCATTTCTTCACATCTCTTCTATTGTGTTATTATTTCCGTAACACATGAAATAGTGCAAAGTATAATTGGCTAGCTGGAGGGAAGGGAAGGGAAGGTGAAAGGGAAGGGAAGGTAAGGGAAGGGAAGGGAAAAGGGAAGGGAAGGGAAGGGAAGGGAAGGGAAGGGAAGGGAAGGGAAGGGAAGGGAAGGGAAGGGAAGGGAAGGGAAGGAAGGGAAGGGAAGGGAAGGGAAGGGAAGGGAAGGGAAGGGAAGGGAAGGGAAGGGAAGGGAAGGGAAGGGAAGGGAAGGGAAGGGAAGGGAAGGGAAGGGAAGGGAAGGGAAGGAAGGGAAGGGAAGGGAAGGGAAGGGAAGGGAAGGGAAGGGAAGGGAAGGGAAGGGAAGGGAAGGGAAGGGAAGGGAAGGGAAGGGAAGGGAAGTAAAACGGAAGGGAAGGGAAGGTAAAAGGGAAGGGAAGGGAAGGTAAAAGGGAAGGGAAGGTAAAAGGGAAGGTAAAAGGGAAGGGAAGGGAAGGTGAAAGGGAAGGGAAGGTAAAAAGGAAGGGAAGGGGGAAGGGAAGGGAAGGGAAGGGAAGGGAAGGGAAGGGAAGGGAAGGGAAGGGAAGGGAAGGGAAGGGAAGGGAAGGGAAGGGAAGGGAAGGGAAGGGAAGGGAAGGGAAGGGAAGGGAAGGGAAGGGAAGGGAAGGGAAGGGAAGGGAAGGGAAGGGGAAACCAGAACTTTGTTCAGAACAGATGAGAAGCAGGAGATTTGCAGCATCACTCCCTGTACCAGTGTTGACACTGGTAAAGCTGCTAATGACTAAAACAGATGGAGAGGTAACAAATGAGAATAGCATCTCCAGACTGACCAGAAAACCAAAGCACTATGTTCTCTCTCACTCTGTGATCTCTTCATCAAAACCATCCGCTGTTGCCAAGTGAATGAAGCACATCTCTTTACCATAGACACTGTAACATGGCACCCCACATCATTTGATGAATTTCAGGTGTGCTCATTTCTAAAGAAGAGACGCAGTCATGCTTGCAGCATTCTTAAAAAGCTCATCTTCCAATATCACTCAATTTCTATCTGCAATGTTATAAATTGTCCTCACTACTAAATTTTCCCATTTGATTTAATGCTTTCATTTCTGACTTTCATGTCTTATGGGAAGAATTTCTACGGTCTAAATTCATTGAGTTCTGACTCCAAGAAAACACCAAAGGTAGATTTATCAGCTGACTTAATGCGGTAAAAAACAGTCCCAAATGCAAAATGCACAGCACTATGCCAGCGATTCCTCTTCCCACAAGTTTGAAGACTAAAAATGTTTAAAAATATAATGCACTGAAAACGATACAAATGTACCACGCTTTGTTAGTCTGTCATTTTAAATGGCTCGTAAAGTCCTCCCTCAGAGGATTTGACTTAAATCATTCATTAACTTGAGTCTGATGGCTTTGTCCTGGAAAGGGAAAAGAACATGGATTTCTCTAACGTAACCCAATTCCCTAACAGAAATAAAAACAACCTGATGAAATCCAGTTACTAAAAGCACGTATCGTACCCGAAGCAGAAGTGTAAATAAATTAATTACCAAGTGAGCTCTGTCAGCAAAATTCAATTTTATGAGGAGTTTTTAAATTAACATTTCACTTGCTTAAAAGTTTTAAAAAAGAAAGCAAGAAAGAAAAGTAGGTCAGCATGTTTCCCCAGCATGTATTTTTGACTCCATTAAAACTGTCTGTCAGATGACTAACCAAGCCTGTAATCCAACTAAAAGCATGTTTGCTTTTTGTTGCACTTTTTGCCAGGGGAAAGGAAGAATTCCTCTCAGCTCTAACTCTGAAATTTGGATAAACGTCTCAATAGGTCAGATAATGTCCTTACATTTACCTACCAAATCAATTTGTATCGATGATGACCAACTGGTTTTATGACCAACTGGATTAATGACACCGAGAACAATCCCATAGATAACAAAATACTCATTGGCCTTAGACACTGCCTGCAAGGCTATACGCTACCATTTTTTTAAGTAAGTCAGTTTCAGAACTGCCTCTGTGTGATTGACAGACATTTGACTTAAGACTTAAATTTTTAAGACTTAAACATTGAGAATTTTCATAAATGTGTCGACATGTGAACAACCACCAGAATAAAGGTGGGATGGGGCAAAACTGTTCCTGTTAAATTTTACAAGGCCAAAGAAAACTGAAAATCCCAATGCGTTATGATCTTTCTTTTGCTAGTATTCACAACAGAATGATGTTTTAGCTAGGATAAAGAGGGTGTTATTTCTCCAGCATGGATGCCATCTAACTTTAAAAAAGCCCGTACACTTTCCATGTGAGCACTAAGAAACAGGAGATTAACTGTTCCAATGTATTTTAAATTGAGCATGTGATACCAAGTCAAACTGAAAACAAATCAGGGCTATTTTTATAGCATAGTCCTAGGGCTAACATCCCTGTAGGAGGAGTTGCAATGTGTCAGCTGGCTTATCACAGGCATGGCAATGGAAAACTCCCTCTGCTATAACAATTCATACAGTGTATGAAAGCAAACTGTAAGAGTCTGACAGCAGCAGGGGGAAATCCATGGCCTCATCTACTTATGTAGAGATCTTCTTAACGAGTCTTTGAGAGCCTACTCATTTCCAAGTGGCTTCTTTTTATCTTCCAGGCTATCAGTACAGGAGTCACTCCCACTGGGAGGTCAGCACAGTCTTTGCTTCTTTGCATTCTGCAGAAAAAAAAACTATCTACAACAAAAGCATCTCCAGAGAAAGCATCACCAGGAAAACGGAGGAGTAAGTTTGCAGATACAAATCATCAGGAGGATGTACGCATTCTCATATGTTCTCCTGTGTGTAAGGACCAAACGTGTCTCCTCTGATACTGAGTCCTGCAGGCACTTTTAGGTTGCAGCAGTTCAGTCATCCCAGAAATCTTGGGAACAATTTATGGCACTTCTCATGAACCTTGACTATTGCAGATAACATTTTCAGGTTGGCCTGACAACCAAATAAGCCATGTTTAGCTTCAAGGTCCAGGACACTGGCAATTTGCTCGTTCTCATACTGATATTTATCTCATCAAATTTCTCCATCGGTCAGATTCAACATCCAAAAATAAGAAAAGCATTCAAAGGCAGAAAATAAAATGCACAGCTACAGTCAGCAGAGAAACCACAAGGTGCCAGTAGAAAGCACAATCACATGGCACAACGGCAATTAGGAAAAAGAGATGCATCAAAGATGCCCCATGCCCCCAAACAAGAAAATGATCTGAATGAGGAATAGGAAGCAGTGAACTGAGTGCATAAAGAAAGAATGGAAGCTCTGAAACAAAGCTTTTGAGGTCATGGGATTGGGGTCTCAGCCGTTATGTCTGCATGACCAAGCAAGCATGGCCTCAGCCCTGCATTTTCGAGCGCATGAGCCAGGCAGGGACAGACTACCTCCAGATTTCCCATCTGCTCTTATAGCAACACTGCCTGGCACAAGGCAGAAAGGATAACACAGTTGTTTTTTTTTTCCTGCATGACAGTGGTTTGGATACTAAACTCAAGTGGTGGTAAAGGCTATTGACAATGAATGCATAGAGTCAGCGCATTACAATAACTCCAACCCCCCCCACCCCCCACATGCCAAAACCAAAGTGGGCAACAAGAAATAACAGAAAAAGACCACAGAGGTAATCAGACTCATGTGAAGTGAACATACACAAAGGTGTGAAATGAAAACTCTGAAGTTTCATTGCCGCTAACCGTTCCCACAATAGAGACAGACCTCTGAAGGAGGTGCCATGGGACTGCCACAGAAACTGAATATCAACAGAGACATGACCGGTCTATGAGTTTGTGCTCTCTTTAAAGTAAGAAAGGGTTCAATCAGGTAAGAGCGCTTTAATAAAGCTGCTGAATAGTAACACGTATTTCACTTGAGTGTGCAGCAGATGTAGGCCCTGGCTGCTTTGAAAAAATTAGACTGTATGTGCTTTGTGCTTTTCTCTGGCTGTAATTATTTCCAAGTTATACAGTTGTTATTCTTACAGACAAGTTATGCATACAAGGTCTCCATGTCATTCAGCTGAACTTCCTCCATAGAAGATCAAGAGGCATTCAGAAAGTCCAAAAGTTCCTGACATCTAATTGACACTTTTTCTTTTCTTAAGGGGCATCTGTTTCAGAGCATTACTGGGTCCTGCCGTGAAAGCAGTTAGCATAGTACCTCCAGAATTGCCACAACTTTAATAAAACACCTTGTTAAGCAGAAGGTAAGAAGGGTACACACTCACAGTCCTGCAGGATTAGAATTTACAGGCACGGACAAAGGCTGAGGAGAGCATCTGGTAACTTCTGCAAGGGTCCACGTTGTCATAGAGACCGCCGGGAGCAGCCGCAAGTTCACTGAGGCAGCCATACCTCAGTGAGTGAGTCTTAATGCAACTTCCAGCTGAGGACATGCAATCAATCTCTGTGTGAGCTTATTGAAGGGATTCCCTTTATGCTTACTCAGTCCTCAAGAGCCCAAAATGAGGGAAAAGGTTTTAAGATATATATATTTTATTGCTTTTAAAGACAAGGCAAGGCCCAGAGCTTCCTTTGGATTAAAGGGAGGAAAAAAAAAAAAAAAAAAGGTAACTGCTTCCTTTGAACAAGAAATTATGCAAAACATCAAAATCTTGACAAAGACAGTCAATTTAATGATTTAAAAAAAAAAAAAAAAAAAAGGATGGAAAGAGTAATTCTAGGGCAGCCAGGCTGGCCATGCGCAATGCTGTCTTCCCTCTCTGCAGAGAATCCCCCACAGAGGCAGCCCCAGGGCCCAAAATCTCGCTGCTGCCCTTCTCCCATCCCAGTCTGACTACCTCACTCCCTCTGACACTGTCAAATGCAGGAGGTCCCTTGTTCTCCCTCCTCTCTCCATGCCTTTCTCCAAAATGTCCCTCCCCAGTGGCATCTGACCCCTGGGTAATTTCCCTGGGGACAGCAGCACCTCTGCCCCTCTCCAGGTCCCTGCTCCTGCCTCCGGGCTCAGTTCCAACACTTGGGAGGTTTGGAGCTGCTAAAAAGAAACACAAAACCAGTGCCAAGGGTTGTTTATTGGCTGGGGTCTTCAATTCTTAGCTTACACAATTTTCTCTGTGAGGAAGAAAAAAAATAAATGTTGCAGAACTAGCATGCTATGATTTAAAGTTGCAGACATTTGTGCAATGCCTGAAAGGCAATGAGCAGAAGAGAAAAGAGAACTTCAGGACTCTATTTGTACTTCTTAGCATTTTAGGATATAAAGATCAGACTAATTACCAAAGAGTCTTGACTTGAGCAGGGTTCACTAATCACACTCTGCTTGAGAAATTAGGAGAGAATTTACTTAGCCGCATCAGGGAAGGTGCCAATAAATTGTTCAGCTGGAGAGTTAACATAATAAAAAAAATCATTTTTTACGTTATTTTCTTTAGCAGTTTATTAATTGCTGCCTGAAATACTTTTCTGAAACACAACGAGCTGCAAATGAATTCATGGGCTATTAATCTGCTGTACATGGCACTGGAGGGAAAGCTCATTAGGTGAGTTGATGCAATTACTGCTATTACATAACCATCTTCACAGAACATAGAGTAAATTATGAATAATAACATTCAACCTAAGTTGCTCCTTCAAACATTAAAGCTGGCAAGTGAAAGCCATGCAAAATCAGGAGGAAAGGCTAAAGCACAGAAGAGAGATCATTCTGAAGAGAAAAAAGGAAAAGCATAAACGCTTATAAGACGTGAAATCGATGTAAAAAGCAAAAGATGTTCCTTTAATGATGGGAAGCAGCATGCAAAAAAGTAGAAATCAGTTCTTTATGACAGAATATTAATTGTATATAAATCATTTTCGGCTATCAAGCATGGCAAAGTGTGCGTTATCTCTAACAGAGGACAGAATGACAGAAGAAAACTGTATTTTGTAGCAGGAAGACCTTTTATGCTAGTTTTGCTCTGATTTTACAATTATCCCCATCAGTGATACTGAGTATTTGTGGGTGACTTTTAAAAGGCTCCGGTTCCTCAGACTGAAAGAATAAATACAAATATTCTTATCTGATCAGAAATTGAGAAAGAAACACACAACCTTAATGAACAAACTGAAAAAACAGGGATCTGTATAGCTTGATTACTGTTTCTCCAATATCTGCATACTCAAATTCTTTAATTTTTTTTTTTTGTATTTTCACACTTTATATATTTCACCTTATAATACAAGGTCAGTAAAAAGAGTCGTAATTTTCTTCTATCAAGAGAGAAAAATGAGTCTAATGAGCTTGTAACATTTGGAGAGAAGTCCCAGAACAGAATTCAGGGTTTTCTGATTTCTACTCTGATCTTTCAATTGTGCCTCTTGAGGAACCAATGTGAGTCAGTAGGCGAGGTAACTACTCTGGAATGTTTGAAAAAGCCCCCAGCCACTGTATGGTATTTAGGCATCTAGTTAAAAATCTAGCCCATAGCAAAGCAATTCTTACATCTAGTACTTACAGCTGGGAAAAAAAAAAAAAAAAAAAAAAAAACCACTTCAGTTCTGAATTAAAGCATTTAAATGAAGATTCCATGCACTCTAATTAATACATGTTAAAATTACATTAGATCATCAGCACGAGCTTCCGAAATGCAGCTACACAGACTAGCCCTCTACTCTGCAACTCATGGGAGATGGAACTGCACTTCAGTAAAGAGTCTGGAAGAAAATGAAACAGGAGTATAAAGTAGAAAATATAAACATGACAGTTCTTCAAGTTGATGCTTCCTGGTTGCTGATTTAAACCAGAATTAAAGTAAGTAAATCAATTCAATCTATTGTTCAGTAGCAGAATGTAATCATATGTTCTGAGAAGCATGGATATTTAAATATCATAGGACTTTGAAGTCTGTGACAAAAAGCAACACACATTTCTGAGCAAGCTTAAAAAAAAAAAAACAAATTCAGAACACAAAACCTGGATTCTTTCCACTTCATGGTAATTCCCCAGCATTCCCTGCCTTCCTCCTTTCTCTCCCTCCGGGGAGGTTAATTGTAAGCAGATTTACTAATCTGAACATTGCTTCAGTGCATTGAAGCAATCTGGAACAATAACTCTGTGCCTTTATAAACATAATTTTGCTCTATTAGAGCTCACTGCAGATGAGGCTGATGCCAGCACAGAGGGCTTTTCTGCACTACACCACAGTACATGGTCTGGGAGTGTGTCTGAGATGGACCCAATGGTTCACCAAGCACAGTGAAAATGCTTGCAGGCTATATTTTGTAAGAGGAAGGATGGAAGTGGAAGAGTTGCTAGGCTAAGCTGAGCAGTTGTGGCAGAAGGAAGCTTCGTTTTCCTTCCCCTGTACCCTGGAATAAATCCAGTTTAGGTTTTCCTTTAGGGTAGGTTTCACCTTACAAACTATACATTCCAGCATCCTGATTGAAAGAGTCTATTTTATCATGTTAGACTTCTGCCCAGCTTCCCGCGTGCTCCCTTAATTGTGCAAGGCAGCAGTGTTCGTGTGACCTCTCGTTAACTCCCAAGGACTGAGGTCTGTGCATTCAGACAACAGAGTGCTTCTTGCTGACACCTGGGGTCAGGCCAAGGATGGTGCTTCAACATTAGCTTAGAGATCACGTAATCAAAGGGCAAAGGTTAGTTTCCTAAGGCTCTCAATCACATAATAAGGCAGTGTCAGCCTTACTGCCTTCTCACTTCAGTGACAGCAAAAAAAAAAAATCCTATGTGATCACAATTTGTCTCTACAGGTCAATTAAGAAAAAATTAACAGGCTGGAAGGATATAAAGGAGAGAGATCTTTTGGAGTTGGGTTCAGAGCTTCAGCTGCACTTACACACTTCTGAATGACCTTCTGAGCACTCACAAATGAATTTACAACAAGACCTAAATGTGACACACTGCTAGTGGAAGGTTTGGCTCTACTTAGAGGTGCAGCTCAGGTTGCAGGAACACAAGCTCAGGAGTTTTTGAAGCCAGGGATGTGAGGAAAGACAGCAGGGCTTTGTTTCAAAGTCCTTTTTGCCCAGCTGTAGGATGATAAGCCTGCCATCACTGAGTCGTTTCCCCTCACACCTTTTGTCTTGTCTGTTTGGAGCACAAACTTTTTGCAACAGCAACTACACAATGAAAGACAGTCCCTGTGCTAGTGGGATCCAGTTTCAGCTGGGTCCTGCAGATATTATCACAATACAAATAGCTCCATTGGTGCCCTGGAGGCAGGCTTGTTATTGACCTCTCTTGATCAGATCTGGGGACTAAAACGGGGTCGAAGATAGCTTTTTTCCCCTCTACGAACAAAACAACCTATAAAGAAATGCAAATTTGGTGCATTCCTTCGTCTCACTTCATTCTCCAAAACAAGATAAAAGCATACAAGAAATGCTCAGTGTCTCTTCTCTTCCAACACACCGCATCTCCATCCTTAAAATCTTACTTATAACACTGGCTAGGCAGCAAGTTCTGATCTCTGATGTTTGTGTGCAACACTCATTAAATTCAAAAGGTGCTGCATATGCAAGTACTTTAGCATGCCTTTTAAAGGCAGAACAAATAAGAACATGACCATAGCGTTTAAGCTTTGATTACTCTATATATTGAAATTCTGCATTTGCTCCTCCTCAGCTCCTGGGAACTGACCCTTGTGGTTCCTATTTGCAGCTGCCCACTGTGATTACCTTCCCCATTTGGGACTGGTTTGAACACTGTAGGCTTGTTTCCCTATGAGACTTCTCTGAAACTTATTTCTATCCTTTGTTCATAGCTTTCATATTACAAGGTAAGAGAACTGTGAGAAGAAAGAAAAGCAAAATAGCAAAATGCCAGTAAGTTATTCGGGGAGATAACTACCTCCTACAAAAAAAAGGGGGGGGAAAGCCCTCTGACAACTACTCCTTCATTTACATAAACTTCTAAAGAAATAAAAGAAATAAGAGTTGGAACCTGGAGACACTTACGAAAGAAGATCAGATAAGAAAATAGTTTATCAAATCTCTTAAGAGTTGAGAAGTTCCTGCGTATGAAGGGATAACACAGAATCACTTCAATCTTAGTTTCTAAACCAAGAAGACAAGATGCTCTGCAAATTGATGACATTTAAAATAATTCTCTACCCCTTTGCATATAGTTTCTACAGAAACACAGCTGGAGGACATCCCTCACTTCTCCCCCAGGATCCTCTGAGCTCCCCCTCCTGTCTGGTATCCCCTCTTTCAGAGCCTGTAGCGGTTTAGATAAGGCAACTGCCAAATGGCAATTTCACTGTGTTAACCCTAGGAAATAGGCAGATCAAAACCTTAATTCTTGCTTGTAAAACTTCAATTATCCCATGAGAAAAAAACATCTATTATCTAATAGGCACTTTACAGTTATCCTAAATAACTTTACTTAATATGTTAGCAACATTGCTGGTATTTCCAAAGCCTACTCTGATGTGACTCTACAGTGTTTAATAAGATTACTATTTCACGTCAGCAATAAAATCCTTCAAAATCCAAGGCCAGCAAACCCTGAGTTGAAGAAATCTTTCTTCTTCCCCAAACTACATCGTTTTTATCAACAAAGAAGTTTCATATGTACAGATATATTTGCAGTCATATAGCTAAGAACAACATCCTTCTCATTTCATCTTGCATCTCTGTACATCTTTGCACTTAGACTACTGATGCTTACCTCTTCCTTGACTCTTGTTGTGGTCTCCATTCAGTAAATCTATATACAGTGCTTGTTATCATCAACTACTCTTTTTGCAAAAAGATAAGGAATTCTGGGCAGGACTACTGCTATTACCACAGGCTGCCTCCTAGGATTATCTGGACATTTCATTTACTATAAATAATAGCACTAAGATGACTCTTGTGACAATCTATGATATTGTCATATTCTATTTCTCACCCTAAGATATTTGACATGCAGGTAAGTGCTGTGGTCGCTGGTGCTCATAGTAGGTTACATAAATCTTTGAACACAAGACATCTTCTGCATGACTACTCTCAGTAGTCTATACTCTCCCTCCTAAACCTGTACTCTAATAAAGCTGCATTTCAACTGCACAAGAAAACTAGAAACCCCAACAACAAGGACAGTGAAGTCATGGAAAACCTAACACCTCTTTGCTACTCCATTTCCTTGAGACTTGATGCTGAGCCATTTTCAGCAACCACAGTTTTCAGATTTTGAGGGAAGGAAGTGGAAACATTTTTAGTCATCCTAAACATGTATCTGGCCCGTTCTCTGGCTCCTTCTGGAGAAGGAGAGAGTGAGAGAACAAAAAAAAGAATAAAAACAGGATAGAACAATTTGGCACTGGGACCTGTTTCTGTGCCTGTTCCTACCCAAGGATGCAGAATAGAACTACTGAGAAGTCTAATGCAACTCAGGAAGGATAAATGCTGAAGATGAGAACGTATTTAAAATCACGATTCCATCATAAATGTCTCATGTTCATTTTTTTGTCCAATCTTGAAGTCTCGCTAAGGAGAGATTGAGTGAAGGAAAGTAAGGAAGTGGTATCAGGAAATTTTTTTCCTTCTTTTTGCCCAAACTCCACATTTGTACACAGTTTATTATGTGAACTAATCTATTGAAGTCAGGAACATCCCTGACAATACCCTGAGGTAAAAACCCTCAATATTCAAGAAAGTCACTATGCCAAAGATTTTTTTCTTACTGCCATCACTACATTTCTCACTGTTGTCTCAAAAATGAGAATCTTTTAAGCATTATCCCTTAGAAACTTGAGATTAGTTTTTTTTAGCTAGATTTTCCTGATTGACAGGGATATCAACAACATGGAAAAAGGGAAAAATTGCAAATTTCTATCTGTATATTTTAAAATGCTAATTTGAAGAGCATAACTGAGATTTCTAGAAAAGAAGGCATGGAAAAATCATTTTTTGTGGTGTGTACTTGACAGTACTTGTTTGTAGTCAAGTTTACTGCCTTTGTGGGTTTAGAAAAAGATTAATCAGCTTGTTTTACCTTTCAAAAGGACTCCAACAAGTAAGAACAGAAGACTCAAAGCCACAGTACCATCAGCTTACACTGTACCACCAGTGTAAGCTTGTGTTAACATCAGAAGAGTCTCTTTGCAGAAGCATCTACACTGGGACAAGGGAGAAGGTGCAAGGCTGAAGATGGCTGTTACGTGCTGCACATAGGCCATCAGAAGGTCATTGCACAAAGATACCCTGAGCTGACCCCCAGACTTCCAGGCAGCAAAGCCACGAGCTGGTAACTATGGCTGAGGAAAGACTGAAACAGAGCTTAAGAAGCCAGCATTATTTCCCCCATACTCCTTGGAGTGATTTCTGGAATACAGGGGAGATAATTCAAACTTAAAGCAAGCATCTGTGTTTTTGGTTTTTTTTTGCTTTACTAAGTGAAATGACCCACTTAGAAACTTTTCACATCACACAGTTTGGTCACATTGCACAAGCAGCATGTTGCTCTATTAGTTCTTAGACAGCATTTAAGCTGCAAAGTTGAGAGCTCAGAAGTTAGTAAAGTACGTTGTGTGCAAAGTTCAAACTCCTTTCTGTGCATATGAATGTAGACATTGGCTTCAACTGTGTAACTGCATAGAATTTTTTCTTCCCTTGGGACTGTCATACACATATACTTAGGGTATGACAAAGAATATATTGTTTCTGAAGACAACTTACATTCTTTGGACATTCCCACTTCAAAGCACTTCTGTAGTCTGCAGTACTGGCAACGATTTCTGGTAACTTTATTGATAACACAGTTCTTATCTCTATGACATGTGTAAACCATGTTCTTCTGGATACTCCTGCGGAAAAAGCCCTGAAATCAAGAAAAAAAGAAATCAAATAAACCTTTGAGCTTCCCATAACTCTTAGAGACAGGCACTAACATTGATTTAAAATAACAAAATAAATTCAAAGTTGTAATTGGAGTATGGCATCTTTAAAGACTCATTGTTATTATAATTAAATACTGTTTTTTGCAGCATAGAGGCTCATCTCTTAAGTAAAAATTAATTAAATAATACAACCGAAAGCCAAAATAAATGAAACTAAAACTACTAACACCACTCAGGAAATGGAGCCCTAGATTTTTATAAGAAGGTTCAAATAAAAACTGAGCTGGGTAAACAATGCTCTCTTAATTGATCCACTTGGAAGTCTAATACTCATCCAGCAACCAAGAGTCTCTCTCAGCCTAAAGATTCCTTTTTTTTTTTAATAAATATCCACATACATTTGGTAGTTTGAATGCTGCATGTTAAGAAGTGAAATAATTTGAAACCCAGGTCTTTTAGCTGTCTGAATTCCTACGCAATTAATTAGGCTTCTGCAGGTGGAAGAGTTCCAGCATCAGGTTATTGAGTTGTAAACTTGTAAAAGTCACCAATTACAGCATTTTTCTGATTTAGATACAGCTGTGAAAATAATCATGTAATTATAATGATCTTGAACAGAAATTAAGGAGAACTAGAGGTCTGGTTTATACTCAGGGAACAACAATTGCCTAGATTCCTTCTTTGGCAAGTAAAAAACAGTCATAAATGGCAAGATTAGCTGGCACAGAAAAAAAGGCAAAACTGAGTTAATTTCTTTATCTGAACTAAAAAAACAAGCTGTAGATAATATCATATAATAATGAAGAAGAAAAAAGAGGATTACTTTAAGCATTTTAGAGATCTACCCCCAGATATTCAGTGAAAGTGTTTCTATAACAGACATCTGGACGTTTGACAGTACCATTTAACCTTCTCACTCAGATTTTGAAAATCATTTCATCAAGTGCCAGGGTCACATTTCAGTCAACATCATAGCATTATGGAAGAAGAGTTAGCAATTTAATATTTGTTGGAGGGCTTGAGAGGTTAAGGCTCTTCAACCAGTCACATGTTCATACCCCACAGGGAAGTGGTAAATGCGACGCCACAGATGATAGCTCTGTACCCACAATGCATAAGTCTGAAGATGTAATCATAGTAAGCTATAAAATTGGCTCTTCTAAAAGGAATCACAGAGATTTAAGCAATTCAAAAGCCCCAAACCCTATCATTCAGAGTTAACTGAGAAAGTTTCTGGCCATACAATCAGGGAGTGGTAGGGCAGGCACAGTCAGTAAGGGATGGTCATAAATTCCTTGCACACCCAACATGCTATAGATGCTAATGTTATGAAAATACCTCAAAATCACTCAGAACTGAAAAATGCCTCCTTAATCACACAACCTCTGGCAAGAGTTTTCTGCTGTTCTTGCACAGGCAAGCCTTATCCTGAAGTTAACTTCTCTGATTTAGAAGATAGTTAATAGAATCATCAAAGAACTAACAAAAAACACTTCACTTGTTTCTTAAGATACAGGATACAGCAGAAGTATTTAAAGCCATTTGTTTAGATAAATAAAACTTTTAAAAGTTATCAATAACACTGCTACCTTACATTCCCCACTTGGCTCATTAACATTGCTTTAATGTTTGCAAGGGAAAATAGGTAAGAGAGTACATTTGTTTCTTTCAGAGAATAAAATTTATGCTAATATCTACATACTAGTTTCTTGCTTTGATAGTCCCCTAATTGCAATACCTGACTCTCTAGTAATCGTTGATGATGCTAACTAAAACTGTGAGAAGTCCCTGACGTCTGCTATTGTTGAGAGAAGCTGCGAACTGTCCTGGTTCGAGGGTCTCCATAAGCCTTTCTTGGCCACCAAATCTTAGGTGGCAGGAGGCAGGGTAAGCCAAGACTGCTAGCTTGCCCTGAAGTCATTCTGATTTAATCCATTCCTAAATGCTAAATTCCTAAAACTCCTAACATCAGCCTAACATGGCAGGAAGCAGAATGGCTTGAAAAAACAAATATAACAGTCGTGCAACAACTGTCTCACCACACTGAACAACTGGAGTAATTTAATATAAGCAGCTCTTAGAGCCTCCCTGTTGCCTGCATGTTCCTTTGGGCATCAGCTGTCAGTCATCCATGCTCAAGCAACTTCAGATTTACTGAAAGAGGAACTACCTAAAATTCAAAAGTGTCACCCAATACATAGAAAAGGGTGAACAAGTTCCCCCAAATATAACTGTACTTCACCCAATGTAGGCAGAGGTTAATGTGATCCACTGAGTGATCATTTGTTCTCATATTTAGACACAGGCTCTTCTAACCTAGGGTCTAATTACAACACATCACGACGGAAAGTAGAGAAGGCTACTTCAGCCTTTAGCACACAAAGTTGACCACAAAGCCAAACAGAAGAAGGTGATCTGACTTCCACAGATGACAAGCATAAAGCATTCATGAACTCATTGCTAATATAAAAGGCTTAAGAGAACAAACATAGAAAAAGCAGATATCCAGCTTGAAATTAAGAGTTCCTACAACAGCCTAAGCTCTCCAGCTCTCTACATAAAATGAAATATACAGAAGAAAGTATTGTGGAAGCCTAGGCTGTTCTTTTACAAACTCTTTCACCTTCATTTGATGTTCTTCCTGAGTTCACTCACAAAACAGAAAGAAAAGTGAATTTGATAATGTAAAATCTTTAATTTTAAAAAAGCTGTAATGTGGTTCTGCTCAAAACTAAGGACCCGTTTCCCAGGGACAATCCTTAAGTACTCTTCTGCAACACAATAGTAAGATAATACTTCTACTTATATTTGTGGTAAGCTCATCTTAAAACCTCAACAGTCTGCCACTAAAAAGATTTGATCTGTCTCTGGACAGGCACTAAGAAAAACGCGCAGATTATAAATACTATTTAGTTTCTTTGCATACAAAAGCCAAAACAAAACCATCAAACAGGGAGCAATAGGCCATTCTTCAAGTACAAAATGGCAAGCAGTTTTTATGTAGTTCCGCAGCTTGGTTTTGAGCGCTGCCTCCACAAGCCTTGCACTGCGAGGGCACAAGTGTGGGGTGGCAAACCCAGCAGGGTCATGCCCAGATGGTTTCCCAGATCTGAGGGCAGGCTGACGAAAGTATTTGCTCACAAGGAAAACCTCTATGCCAGAAACCTGTTCAGAACTTCGGGGATTTTTTTTCTCCGTCCAGTTTGTCTCACCTCAAGCGTCAGGTTTATAGTGTGGGCCATAAACACAAGCAGACACACTCCAGGCACCCGAGATCATGCACATGCCTGGCTCAGTGCCACGTCACACATGGGGCCAGCCTAAGGGATGAGCATAGAAGACAGTGATTTGCACACAGGGCTTGGCCACAACAGGAAGGCAGGCTGCCAGCAACTGTGAAAAATGGCTGCTCGCCTCCAAAACTGAAGGGCCAGCAGCCTGCACCACTTCAGTTTCTGTGCTCGCTCGCACTGTGCTACAACAAAACCTAAGTACAAGCATTGCTGAGCATATCCCCCGGCAGGTATGTGACAGGCTTGCACTTGATTGTGGCTCCTCCACATCCCCAAAGTATTTGACTCATTGCCCCGCCGAGGATGTGATGAACTGCCCGTGGCAGTGTGGTTTCCTGCTGATCTCGTTCCACAGATTTCATCAAGAGCCGGAATGAGACGGGACAGGAGTCTGCCTCTGTCCCAGCCCAGGTACCTGCACATCACCTGCTTTGGCTACTGGCGCCTCTGCAGCCAGGGACTGCTCTGTGGGTCACAATAATGGGCCGGCTGGGAACCTGCTGCCCTGCAGTGCAGAGAAACCCAAATAAACCACGCCATGGCTGCCTTCCGAATAGCGGAGACCTGCACACCGTGTCCACACTTCTTCTCTCTCACATTAGGTGGGAGGCTAACACCACCCAGTACTGTTTATATCCAGTCTGTTTGCTCTATGTTCACTAAGAATTGCAGAACCACAGAATGGCTTGGATTGGGGGGGACCTGAAAGATCAGCTAGTTCCAACCCCCTGCTGTGGGCAGGGCTGCCATCCACTGGATCATGCTACCCAGGGCCCCATCCAGCCTGGCCTTGAATGTCTTCAGACATGGGGCATCCACTGCTCCTCTCAGCAGCCTGTGCCAGCGCCTCACCACCCTAAAGTAGCAAAGTTAGAAATGAGTCTACTTTTTCAAGTGACTTTAATCTGAGCTCACGTCTGCAATGGGTTCCTTAAAAAACATAAAAAAAAAAAAAAGTCTGAATGCAACCAAACCTTAAGATGTCAGAAATTTTGGAGGCAGCAAATCGTACAATCACTATTTGTGTATTAACAGACTTCAAGTGCTTCTGGGTTTTGGAAAACAAATACATTCACCTCAAAAGGAATTTGTTCTGCTCACTATTTACGTGAACAATTTTTTAGGCAAATATTTGAGCAACTCTTCCAAACTAACACTCTGTGATGGGAGATGAGACGCTCCTGTGCCAAAAACAAGCACAGATGATTCTTTGTAATTTAAAATGTGCTACGAATATAAAGACAAAAGGTTTCTGTGAGACATAAAGCGTTACTGTGATACATAATTGGTTTTGATAGCACCTACAAAGTGCTTGAATTTCAAGTACAGAAACCTACCAAGACCTATCAGGAACACTGATTTGCTCTAATACTCCTTTTATGTGCAACTTTTGAAAGGAGCATAGAACTCATGTTTTTATTTTCACGAAGACAAACAAAGCTTCAGAGAAATCACACTTTTGAATTAATTCTGTTCTTCTGAGCTGCAGTTACTGGCAGCCCTTACACAAAGCATTTTGGATAGATATTTCAATTTTTAATCTCATCTTTTCTGCACACCATGCTGTGCTCCTCCCAGGCCCACCAATCTTGTTATCTTAATGGATGACAGATAGAGTATCACTCTGACCATGCCACATTAGGCGTCCTCATTTACCCAGCGCAAGGAAAAAATGCTGAGTATAAATTATTCAGAAATCTATTGTATCAGCGTGTGTTCTCTGAGCATTCAGCACTGGCAGTGCAGACAGATTATTTTTCACTTTTAATTGTGTTGATATCTTACCTGCTGCACTGAAAGCAGAGAGGGATACGTGAAACTATATGTACCAAGCAGCAAATAAACCCAGTTTACTAGGTTTACTGCTTAAAACTAGATAACAGATTTAGCCAATGCAACTTGAAAACAATGCCAAAAAATCCCCTCTAGCCCATTCGCCACATATTTCTGTAGTTATCTGTTAGTGTGTCAAAAATTAAAGAGCTCCATACAGAGCAGCACCACCTGCAGAGAACATTAACTCTTTTGATACTATTTGGAATGCCATCATGCAACTGGTTATCTGAATACAAAGGAGGGCTTAAGGATAAGCCTTCAAAATGATGTTAAATATTCAAGCAGATAAAGCCTTACAGAACTGTTAGCATGAACTGCTACCCTTACCTATCTGATAGGGAATCTACACCAACCTTTGTCCTTCACTGTATGGTTGATTTCAGCAAGTCACGTGACTGAAAGCTGAATTAAAGCATATCATGTGAATGGATCATTTGGTCTCAACAGCTTCTTAAAAATATTTTGGCAGCAGAGAGCATGCCAACTCTTATTCACAGATGCAGCAAGCTTACAAGTTGAAAAACTGCACTGCAAGCAAGCGATAGGGTAATCAGCAGAGGAGGGCTATTTCTAGCTCAATCTGTTAAACAGCCTGTTCAGTTCATCTGGTTCAGCTTTGATTACCCCCAAATACAGCCAGCCTGCTATGATTCCTGCAGATTTAGAGGCTATTCTTTGTAAATTTGCAAAATAAGCTTCTGAATGAAGCGTATTGCTATTTTACCATAAAAGAAACAAAGGAATAGGAAAGGCTCTTCTGTGGTATCAGTCATTCATAAACTCAGACTGCCTGAGCTTTGAAGGGAAAAATACAAAACAACTGAATAGAAAACCCAACTCAGGACATACCTGAAACTTCTGCTATCAGCTTAACAGTGACACAGGGAACATGTAAATATGTACCTTTTCACAGAGCAAACTTGTTTGTCATACATAGCTTCTTTTCAATCTATTTATTCTAGTCATTCAAGTAACCCTGTATCCCTGCCAGTTCTGTAAAACAGGTAAAAAATGGGTAAGTAAAAAGAGGGTGAATGAAAAATAGGCAAGAAGGGAAAAGTTCCTGCTGCCTCTGAAGCATCGGCAAAGACATTTAAGCTCTCAGTGATGAGATCTGCACAAAAACACTTTGCTCTGTGTACAGGGAATTGCACAGGTATATTCAGGAACTGAATATGATTTGCAGTATTTTTATTACAAGAGGCGGCAGCCAAGGAACAAAAACCACCCTTCTTGTAGGATCACTGGGCAGTTTAGGGCAGAGAAAACACAATTTTTTAGTTGTTAATCAGCACTAATTGCTCTGAAATGCCTTGATATCACGCAGTCCTATTACTAGAGCTGCATAGGAAGGCTTATAAAAGACCTGGAAAACATCGCATATGCTGTTAAGTGATTCTGAACAGTATAAAAGGCTGTAAGATGGCTGCAACCAGAAGACGAGACCCCTCAAGTAACGAAAGCTGCAAAAGCAGCTATCTAAAAGGAAGCTAAAATGAGCAAATTCTTAACTGCACAGCACTTTTCCGGGATGTCTGCACTGTCTATCATGCTTTGGAAGTCACGGCTTTTAGAATAAACAAATTAATTGTCTGATATGTGTCTGGAAACCAGTGCCTGCACAAAATGGAAGCAGCTACAACAATAAGTAGAGGAAGGCTTGCTGCCAGGAAGCCCAGAAATTGTGCTGATTATGTATGTCAGGGCAGGACAGCCAGATCTCTGCGAAAACATGAATAAACACTGTTCTATGTCCATAGCTTGTAGAGAACACCTAGTAAATGTAGCTGCCTGGCAGAAAAGGGGCTGGACACAGCCTCCATGCCAGGCCACAGTGGGAGTGCGCTGTGTTTTCTGATCATGGTTGTTTTTTTTTTTTTCAGTAGGAATTCATGTATCTCCTCATCTAGCCACTTATTCTACAAATGAGGAGCAGCCATAACCTTCTGCAGCTAAAGGAAAAAGCAAAATTTGCTACTAAAAGTAGGGCTTTTTTTTAACTTACAAAATTTGAGGTACTAGCATACAGGAATACAGACTTGTGGGCCTATAAGCAAATACCAAAGGGGAAAAAATGGTTGCTCTTTTTTTCATTATGTTTATGTAAACTGAAAAGTTCATAAGGTTTTAGGGTTTCCTGATTTCTTAGAAAGAGAAAAGGCTCTGGTGGACAGGGATAGGCAGATGAGAGATGTGTAACCCAAGTAGGAATGCTCCAGAAAGGACAGGACCAGGCCAGCTTGATAGAAACTCACAGTTTTTAAGGAGAGAAAAAAGTCTTGTGGGCAACAGAGGACAAAGAAAAAAAAACAATTTCAACAACAAAATTTGAAGGAAGCTATTCAAGAGGCCCATTAGCCTTTAACCTGGTAAGGCTAGAAATGAAACCCATTTTTCAAGTCTTACATGCCAGCACATTTTCTGATTCTACAAAGCTCGGCCCAGCATCGAAAACAAGCTCCTGACAGTCAAAATGTCCATTTTGTTCAGTGAGTCCAAAACACTTCCAACTAGCAGAAAGCAGCTCCTGACAGCGTGACCTCCAGCACGGGGAAGGAGTGTAAAGGAGAGCAATCTGCCGTGAAGCGTGTGCCGTTCATTCATTCAGCTGCAAGCTGCAGCCAGCAAGGGTACAACGGTATCCATAAGCTTACCCACGGATTTTTCCACAACTTCGATTTTCACTGAACTCCTGACCTTTTTAGCAAACATGTCAAAGTCTCCAGACAGAACAATCATCACCTTGAAACAATAAGTAAGGGGAAAGAACCGCTTAGGTTTTTTGCTTCTCCACTTCAGCAACTGAAAGAGAGGAAAGAGCTGGTATGCACTTCCATCTGCTTTCTTCAAATGTTAAAAAGAAAAAAAAAAAAAAAAGGAGATGAAAAGTATACAATTAAAAAGTTACAGTTAACTTCCTTTCAGTAATGTCTGTGGGATGATTTTTGGCCTGCTAGGAAACTCCAGATGGGAAGTGTAATGAATATAATTTGATATGAGTAAGAGAAGATCAAAGAAACATTTTTCTGAGTGGCAGAGCTCTGAGTTACTTCACACGGTTCAGTGCAGAACTCAGGAATTAATTATAGCACTTTACTACTTTCTTATATTTTTGTTTATGCAAATCAATTTCCCCTAACCTAATTTATGGAGGACCAGACCCCTAACCCAATAGAACCATAAAATATCACTCGGATGGTTGTACAACTGGCTAGCACTTATCCAAAACGATATATATGTTGTTAAGTGCTCATCTTTTTCTTTTCCCCTCCAGTGCCTCAGGATTTATACCACCAATTAAGACAATAATGAGTGCCCTAGGTTGACCTCCTAGGAACAAGAATTAATTAAGCACAGTATTTCTTAGTAAAGAATGACACTTTTCCAAACCCTTGTAGCTCCCTTGCATGGAAGCACAGTGTTAGGAAAGACTTTCCAAGCAGTTATCCCACAAATGTATGACAGATTTTGGTTTATTCTCTTAAAACAGAGACCTGAATTATCTGTGTATGGTTTGGGGGTAGTGGGAGCAGGAGAAACCATCTTTCAAGAACAAGGTCACATTTTTCCTAGACGTACAAGGGATTTTTGGAACAGAATACAAAGGGAAGAAACTGAGCAGCAGCCAGTCTTACAAAACATCAGACCCTTTAGTAAAAACAAAAAAAATCCCCACCAAGCTCTACTCATGCAGTGACATGCATAGTCCTGCAGTACACAGGACGAGGAAAAGGCTCATGTCAGCTGTGCAATTACTATGTTGCAGTTACTTCTAAGTGTTTCGCAAATCAAGCACTCCATTTACTTGCTGGCAGAGATGGAAATATGTGAAGAAGAAAGGGCAAGCTCAGACAAAAACCTACATGGAAGAAAAGAGGTATGTGCAAGTTCCAAGGAAATTCCCCGCATGGGTGGGCTCTTGCCTCCTTGTCCTCTTCCAGACTTAACCAAGAAGGATTGCAGCATTCCCACCCATACTTGGCACTGCAGTTATTTATAGACATGAGGACTCACTAATTACCATTCAGAAAGAAAATTTCCCCTAACCTAAATCTTTTAGTTTGAAACCACTGCTCCTTGTCCTATCACTATCAAACGACATAAAAAGTCACTTTCCCTACTGCTTCTAACTTTTCTTCGAGTATTGCAAGGCCTCTTCTTGATGTCTTCTCTAGACTGAAGAAGATCACATTCCTCAGCCTTTCTTTGTTAAGGGAGGTGCTCCAGCCCCCAATCAACTTCATGGCCCTTCCCTGTATTAGCTCCAACAGCTCCACATCATTCTTGTGCAGGGGGTCCCAGACCTGAATGCAGTACTCCAGATGGGGACTAAAAATGCCAGAGCAGAAAGGGACAATCACCTCCCTCTCCCTACCAGCCACACCTCTTCTGATGATACTATTGGCCTTCCAGGCTGCAAACATGATAACCCAGCTGAATGTAATGCCTCAGCCTGATTTTGGCCCCTGGGCCAGTTGCACCTCCCTGGGTGCACCTGCTGGAGGCTGCCTGATGGCGAGGAGCTGAATGCACCATGCAGCTTGCCCCTATCCTTCATACTCAGCAGCTTTCTATTGGCTTTGTCCTGAGAGGAGTTTTAATGAGTTTCCAAGGAAGGATGGAGTGACATATGAAAACAAACCAAAAACATCCAGAAGAAATGACACAGATGTAAATATGCCAAAATAAAGCAGATGTCTTGAACATTATGCTTCTTGGTAAGTTTTCCATGCATCCATTTGAATGGCTCATCAGCACACAGCCATTATATCCCCACTATTTCTTTTGCAAGCAGCTTTGACAACTGATCTCTAAACAAATACACTGCACGAAATCCCCTGAAACCTGGCAGGCAGTATCTTGTACTTGCTGCTTCACCCACATTTGGCAACAAACTCTGCTAATGCAGAATGACCCTCTAAAACTTTATAAAATGCATAGTTTAGCAAAACTCAGCTGCCTGGAGACTAGAAAGTAGAGTTCAAGTAAACACCTAGAAATATTTAAGTCTGGCTCTCCAGTACTGGCAGTAGTGAAGGAAAATTACCTTTCCACATGACGGCTGAAACTCATTACTGAAGGCGACAGCAGAGAGATGAGTTGGAGCTGGAACAGCCTGGCAAAGCCACCAGGTCTAAGGGCAACACGGGGGGTACGTGCCTCTGCTTCTCCTGATGTGCTCAGAGTATGTGCACACTCCACAGTGCGGCTGCCACCTATTTCTTTATTACACTGAGCAGGAAATGGAGTCAGGCGGTGACTGGCAGAACCTGCACTGCTGGTGCTGGACAGCAGCATCCAAAGTAGTGTTGACAAAATGGAAAAGATGGCTGAGAAAGATGGATGAACTCTACTTTACAAGTGTGGGGCAGAAGAAACAAATGGCTATCTCATCCACACTGTGGGGATGAGGATTCACTCTCTAACCACAGACAGGCCTCATGTTGTACAAAATACAGCAGAAATGATACTGGGATGCTGGCAAAGAAGGGCCCACACCTCCTCAACTCTGCCCAAATTGGGCACTGCTGTTTGTTCAGGGACACAGGGAAGTGAGAGTGAGCCCCAGCTGGAACGGGGCAGCTCGGAGTGCTCTGACAACGAGAAAACACGACCTTTTGGAGGCGAGCGAATAGACTGTGCCTGATTAATCTAACACAGGAAAATCTTAGCAAGATCTTTTCCTGTTTTCTCCCTCCCCTGCCAGACTCAAACAGAGAGCTTCTATAATCACAAGACGATCATTCTTTCAATTTACAAAAATCACGTGGAATTGAGCAAGTAAAAAGTCTTTTTAGTCAGCTCATCCATGTGGCTCCTGGGTTTTGCGCTTGTATCTCACCTAATGCTCTCTCTCTTGCTATAAAAATAATAACTAGTTTTTTTTTCTTTTTTTTTTTTTTTTCCTGAAAGTACACGTCACAGTTGCTGTGCATCACCAAGGATAAATTGTAAGACTATAAGTGCTGGGCTGTGAAGAATACCCTGAAATCTTCTGCTTCAAAGTTCTTAAATGTAGAACACGGCCACACTTTATTATCAGCAGAAAGCACATGAGGGTCACAGATGCTCTGAAGAGAGATCCTCACCATTTGCACACATTTATCACACATGCACAGAGCTCCACATAAAGCCAAGTACCCTGGAGTTGGGAGAACCCTCTCTTTTACTGGGAAGACTCATCCCAAGAGCAATCAGCCAGGGCAGTTGCAGCAAACAGCACAGTGTTTGGTGGCAAGCACCTGGATTGAGGGACAAGGAACTGGTCGCAGCTGACAATAAAGGGGTCCCAACCAATCATCACTTTTAAAGGAAATTTGAAGCAGGAGCAAATTTCCTCCATAAGCACTCCACCAGCCCTGCTGCAGCCCATGGCAGGCAGCCTGCTGGGCCCAACCTGTCCCTGGGGCTGGAAGAGAGCTGTAGTCCCAAGGGTTGGCTGTAGTACAGGTCCTCAAATCTGTGGCTTTTGGTACTATTCTAGCCTGCCATCTCACCTAACAATTTATGCATCCGTTATTCTAGACACGAGATCCAGAGTCAATATACCTTTTCCCCTTTAAACACAGGTATTATGATACAGTTTTTATTGCATCGTAACTTTTCCCACTAAAATATATTAAATGAGAAATTTTAAGCAAGGTCATGTGAAATCACAAGGGACTTTATAGGCAAAAACCTGTTCCTACTTCTCAGCTGTCTACTGAACTGTCAAAACTGCAACTGCTATGCATTATTGAAGGAAAGAAGGGTTTATGAATAGGGATCATGAATATTTGGCTGAGCAGCTGCAGTAATATACGAATTAAACATTTACTAGATCAATATACCCAGTTACAAAATTGGATGTGTGACCTCTTTACAAGTTTTTTTCCATGGTATACTGAACTGCATCTCAGGTGTCGCATGGACAGGTGAGTCCTGTGCATGGAAAGTCCCCGTGAAATGACCAGAATAACATAAAATGTGAAGGACATAATGTCTGTGTATGTAATTTACACTGAACTCAAGAAAAAAAGCATCCATACTTAAAGACTGTAGCAAAATGCAGATCCAGAGAAGGAAAGAAAGCCACATGGGTGTAATCTTAAACTTCAGTGGCATCTGATAATTGAAAATTTGAACAGTTTTTTCAGTAATGGACTCAATTTGCTTTCCTGGGGGGTGAAAGAATAAAATGTATGCAATAGACAACTTAAAGGACTCATAAAGCTTCCTTTACTGTAAACACCAAATTTGGGAAACCACATCCTATTGGCTTTCCCGGGATGGAACAAGACTGCAATTTCACAAAGCTCTGTAAAGCTGAGCAGCTCTGGGATCCATGCTGAAAATTCAACTGCACTCCACTCCCAGTAGAAGCTAAAGAAAATACCCCTTTAGGAAATTTCCTCAAAGAAACACTTCATTCGGGATTAGAAAGACCCTCTGTTTCCGTTAGCGGGTCAGTCACTAAGCACAGAGAGCAATGGAAGGTCACTTTCTGAGGCCAGTCAGAGCACTGCTGCAAATTGGGAACTTGACCACTTATGGACAGGGTGATGGTTTACAATAACCGGAAAATACAGATAGGCATATCTTTCAAAATAAACCTAGTAAGGAGCAAACTAAGAGCATCTGGATGTATATTTAACACGTAAGTAAACAGAATTAGATAACAAATAATCCCACTCGGTACACTTACGAAACCCATTCATTTTGGATTTAATTCTCTTTTTAAGACACTCCAATCAGAAAATCTTTAAGTATACTTTGTAAGAAAAATGTAAACAGCAGTTTAAAAAGTTGCTTAAAGCAAGCAGAACAGTGACCCCAACCACCTCACCAGTGCTGAAGTCAACACTCAGCCAGAGCCAAACTCAGCAAACTATTCTAATCTCCCCATTTATTCCAGAGAAAACACTGGAAAGCAATGCACTTTACTGTGGGATCCAGCAAGCTACCAAAACTAAATTTAACAGATTGATTGCTTGTATATCCTTCTCTATCAATGTCTCATTATGCAGTTTCATTTTTGAAAGTTCCAAATTAAAAAGTGAAATCTAGTTCACAGTAATTTTACAAGTCTGTGCCTGCTGCTCAGTAAGCATAAATAAATAATGTGGCATACTGTAAAAACCAAAAGGCTGTTACTGTTAATAGAAAATCTCGAAATATTTCATTTTTGGAATGCTTGCTCAAATACATATATTCCCTTATCAGTTGCATTACCTCTGCAAATAATACCTTTAAAGAGAATAGTATAAAATGTTGTATTACATATGGTAAAAAACTGTTTTTTTTCCACGCTGTAACAAATTTCTGGGTGTGCACAGCACACCCTGTACTCCGCATCTATAATTAAAGGCCACATGTTGTTCTTTAACTAAAGGAAAGTTATGAAACAGATTAAGATGGTGAGAAAAAAAACACATTTTTCACCCTCTAGTGAAGAAAAATGTAAAAGTAAAATCCATTAGACTCTACTTACAGAAAAACACACTCTATACTGGTTGCATAAAAATTGCTGGACTTCTCAGAAAGAAGTCATACCAGATCAAATCACAGCCCACCTGCTGCTGACACCTCCTGTCAATATGTCGTGATTTGATTTGCACAGTGCTTTTAAACCTACATCTAATTTACTTAATTCCGTTGTATTTCTTGGAAGCCATGTGTAGGCTATAAGTGAACCTCAGCTCTCAGCCATATCCTAGTAAGCCAAAGAGCCACTGGCAGTGAAAGATGGCCAGAAACATGACAAACACACACATGGGGTTTCAGTACCTACCACAGTGCAAGAAGAAACTATGAGTCAATCACAATAAAAGGCACATATGCATACAAATTTGAAATTTCTTCTTTTTATGGTATGAATTCTTCGTTATTGAACGGAACAGACAGTGATAGAAGAGCAAGCCTTGACTGCTTGGGTTTAATAACAATAACAATTTGTAGCTGTTCTAGACTGGATAAAGACCCTACAAAAAGATGTGCCAAGGTCAGCAGGTGCTAAGGCTACATCTCTATTAACAAATACTCCCAGGGACAGCCATAGATGTATGATAGAACAGAGCTCACCCAAATCAGCTAACCATTTTGGCTTCCACAAGTATCCAGGCCTGTTACTGGAGGTGGCCACAGGATGGCTTGCCAAGTTGTAGCCAGCAGGAGTGCTGGTTGGCACTGCCAAAGTCCTTTGGGGTATGCAGAATTGCAAAGCAATGCCCCGGACTCTGTCTGGAGCCATTTAATTTACCTCAGTTCGAAGAGTCAGATGCTGTTCTCCTTTTATTGACTTCATCGACTAGGACAGGAATTTTGCATGGAAAGAGACTACAATACGTAGTCCAAATGATTGCATGTCGCTATGTGACAGCTTATGCAAAATAAGAGAGTAGCTTCCAATTCCTGTTTCCACAGGACATTAGCCTTCATGCTTGCAAATAACTGGAACAGCATGGTTAACACAGTTATAAACTAATTTGGGATAATCTCTGCACTTTTATAGCATCAGCATCACTGCCAGAAGCAAATTAAAATAATCAGTAAAAACAACTATATCCTCACAGCTTAACATGATCCCCTTGGTCTGTGACTGAGGAAAACTGGTACCCAGTGCAGCAGAGTGGCAGAGGTATAATCCATGACTTGAGCCCAAAGCACTGGAGATCAAATATGACATTCAAATACTCAACTCTGTTTTTAATTTTCTCACCTGTCATGGTTGGCAATTAATTTTTTTTTTTCCTTCTGTGTCATTCACACAAACCAGAAAGGGATTTTAAAATATATGGTATCACAGAACATTTGTACCTGATCCTGTCCTTTTTATGTCTACTAGCTCTCAGTGGACTTCCAGTAAATATGTTTTCCCACTATTAAAAAATACGAAATAAATTTAGGATTTGGTGAAAGTTTTATATTCCAAACAAAGAGAAAAATTAAGTAAGAACTTACTGAAAATCAGATACCTGCTTTTCTGCACATAGGGACGCAGTTCAGTGGGCACGGTGGTATTGGGTTGATAGTTGGACTAGATGGTCTTAGTGGTCTTTTCCACCCTTAGTGATTCTATGATTTTCAAAGGATATCTGTATTTTCCTTTTTTTTTTTTTTTTTTTTAATTTTTAAACATATTTGAAAAACTTAAATCTTAAGTAGTTACAGTATTTGAAACAATTAGGCCTCCTCTGATCATATGACATATATAAAAACTCCAAGTTTGTAGCACTGCATTTATATCGCTTGCAATTCCTTCCGCATCTTCCTGTACATGGTCCTGCTTCTTGCAAGTGGCACTGCTTTCTGCAAACAAATGGCTTTGAACATTGCTATGCTGCAAAATACTCAGCATTTAAGATCAGTTGGTCTTAACAGTATGCAGAAATATAACTCAAAATACATTTTTCATCTTCTGAAAAATGATAGTTGATATAGCTAAAACTAGGAGCAATTTTCCATGATTTGAGGAATTTTTCATAGCTGTGCATGAGTGACAGCATGCATCTCTACTGCCTGCACTGTCACTTACTAATGCAGCTTAAATGGAGACGAATACAGCTTGATCATTCAAGCTGATCTATATTTTTCTTTGAACTGATGGAAGCTTTTACAATGGCATCACTGCAAACAATATTACTTCTTTCCCTGATACAAATCATATGCTTTCTATAATCAAATATTTAAGGCTTAGAAAAAAAGCACTTTCAACTTTACATTTCTTACTTTTTCTTTCATTTGTAGTTGATTAGAACGTGCCAGAAGAAAGAAAACAAGCAAATTATAGAACACTGGCAAACTCATTTTAAGATGTTTGCTTTTATTTTTAGTGCTAGGTAACTCAGAAAATTTGATGTCTGGATCCTTAATTTCCAGTAAAGGGGCATAAATACAAACATAAATATAATTACATTATAGCTGGAAGCTAACATGTGCAAAAGTGTGGATACCAGAAAGAAACGCTGCTTAAGATCCCTCTACAGTACCAGAACTGCCTCAAAAAATGCACATCTGTCCTCATATGATGTAATAGGCATTACTAAAAGAAAAAGGCATCTGTCCTGAAGGATACTGTTCCATAAACAGAACACTGATACAACAGTCCCTAAAATATTTTAGGCCACTCATCAACATTTCCTGCAGACTAAAGCATATCCTTGCCACTGAACTCTAAATAAATCAAATCAAAACCTTTTCCACTTTCAGTCTGTAGAATTTTGTAAATCAGTTGTTGACCTGCAGTGACCATGGATTCATGGACTGCAACAGGGAAACTCCAACAATATGAGAGTCCAGAGGGACAAAACCATGGAGGACATCCTGGGGATTACTAACAAAGCTTATTATTTAGGTACCTAACCAAATGGCTCATGGGGACAGGCTGCCCCGGTGCAGATCTAATTTAGATTCTCTGAATGACTCAGCAGAGGAAGTTCTCTCTCTCCACTGACTGGAGAGGCTCAGAGCTAAGACTTCCAAGTTAGGTAACTGATTTTGGTCCCCCAGCTGAGTGATAGAGCTACCTCCAGTGCACTGGTATGCAAGCAAGGAAGGACTAGTAGCATGACAGCTTTTCTCTCATCATCCACTGGGATCAGCAAATTTGGATAAAGCAAAAACTGTTTGATTTTCTCCTCTTCCCTTTTCTTCCCCTTCCTCTCTTCTCCTCTTCCCCCCCCCCTCCTTTCCCTTCCCTTTCCCCTTCTCTTCCCTCATATTATGCGTATCTTATCTTTTTTTGAGTTAGTCTACAGAATTATTGACCTAAATTTCGATGTTTATATCAACAACTATTCTCCAAAACACTTAAAATCTTTGCAATTAAAAAAATAAGCATTTGAGTCAGAAAGGAGTCACAGCTAAAAGACCCCTGAAAATATGGTGGCTATCCTACATTAGGTGCATTTTCTTAAGAGAACTCTGATGTTATTCTTTTACAATAAAAGATAATCTGTGATCACTCAGAATAGAATTAGTACATTTTTGTCCACTAGCAGCAGCCATCGGCAGAGAGGCACCTTGATCATTCAGGCAAAACTCTTGGACCGTAAACCTACTCTCTTTTATGTTGCATTTTTTTCTCTTCGGAACTCCTCTGGGTATCTTTGCTGCCCACTGAATTCAAACCAGGAATCCAGGCAGGGCTGCCAGCAGAGGAATGCTGTCTTTTAAATGCTCAGAACAAGGGACAAGGCTTTAGGAGACAGCTGAATTTGCCAGAACATCAGCTTCTCCTCATTGCCCACACAGTGATGGCATTGTTTGAGAAACCAGCCCACAACACTCAATCTCTCTTTTTGCAAACCCAGCTACAATGATGAATAAAGTCATGCCCAAAGAGTTGAGCATTCAGTGGCAGCCCTATAACCACTTGTACCAGCTGGATAAATCCAAGCCGCTCATTTTGTATGGAATTTGTTTGCATGCTATCTAGCAACGCCCAGAGACCAAGAAAAAAGAAAGTTTTTAGAAGTCTTCAACTGAGGTCATAAAACACACAAATTCCAAAACCCGCCTTTGAAATGCCACACCGTTTACAAAATGGAAAAGCTGTAAATAAGTTTAATATTGTAAATGTGTTGTATTTTACTCTTAAAAAGATGGGTTGGCTCTGGAATTTCCACAGAACACAAGAGCACTGTGAAGATTGGCTTGATTTTGAGATTTTAATATATACAAAGCCATTAACAGACTAAAATGCACATCAGTCTTTTGCATTATCACACTCAGAAATAAACAAGCCAAGATTCTTACTATTTAATTGGTTTAAAATAAAAATAATAAAAAATACCCTGACTGTTGAGTGTGGCTGATCAAATAAAAAAAAACTCTTTTTTTAATAAGATACCAAATTTACACAAGTGTCCCATTTTCAAATTTGGAAGGCAAGAAGTCAGGTACTCTAAACCTATAATCACTGAATTTTCAGCACGAACATATTAAAATTAGAAAACGAAATCTCTTAACATTATTTAGACAGCTCCTAAACTTCCACTGTGGTTCATAAGTGCATACTATGAAACACACCAGCCTCAAAAAACCTAAGAATATGATCCTGAAATAAGCTATAGAACATTATTTCTAGTGGGGAGCAGCACTGCAGACATTGGTCAAGAGTAAAACAGAAGGATCACTTTAAAAAGCAGGGTTTAAAATATGTGAAAAGAGAAAGCATTTGGCAAAGGAGAATGGGAGACTGCTCCTGGGTTCCTAAAACAATAAGGTCCAAAGATGACAGTGTGGAGAAAAAGGGCAAGAAAGAAGCAGAGAAGGCACCAAGCTGAAATCTAAAAACCACACAAGAAGACCACAGCTAGAGTTTGACAATGAAGGCAGCTGAGTGTAGATCCTGGGACCAACAGGACAACGTGTTGTGTGAGTTACAGAGCAGATTAGCAATGATGTCATGGCATGATGTCTGAAAAACACAGTGAGATGGAAAGTTCTGTCCTCAGGAAATCTGCATCCACAGTAGCAATCAGCCAAGCAAGAGGCACACCAGGTACAGACAGGAGGGGATGCAGTTAGAGTGGAGGTAGTTTTGGAAATCAACCATGGGCAGGTGACAGCTGAGAGAAATTAAAAGTTTCCACTGCAGTGTTTCCCTGGTTCCCCAATGGAGCATCTCAGTGTCTTAATGGCCAGTCACAGCTCTCCAAAGGCTCATGGCTAGAAGGGTCTCCATTAAGTACATGCCCTTCATTAGCAGAATATTGCTTTTGGCTCACAGGGCATTGGACTGTGAGCTGCACTGTAAAACAGTTCAGTAGCTGATGCTTTTGGGACAGAAAACTAAGGAACTGAACCTCAGGGAACAATATCAGCAAATGGATAAAAGAGTCATTTAGGGGAGCGTTAAATAAACAGTAAACTAAGTAAGAGGAGACTGTAAAGAACCCTGAAAACCAAGAAAATGAAAGGCTGCCGAACCAAAGGCGATAATAAACCCAAAATCTCAAGGACAGAAAGCTGTCCCTTTGCACTAGAAGGAAATGCTAATGATCACCTTCATGGCAGCTTCACCAGCAACTCAGAACAGAAAGGGAAAGGAGGACCAGACAGAAAACCAGAAGAAAACTAAGGGAGAGCTATCACAGAAAAACAAAAGGAACAGGGCTCTAATTAAAGAGAGAAATATGGTATGAGGGGAATTTTCTTTTTGTATTTCCAATGAGAAACAAGACTGCCAAGAATTTGAAAGGAAAGGTAAATGAGTCAGAAAGGAAAAGGGAAAGGGCTCGAGAAAAGGATCTCAGAGAAGAGGAAAGTCCAGTGCAAGAGGAAAAAATGAATGAAGGTCTAGTAAATCAGGTGCAGAAAGAAATGCAACCCAGTGATCAGAAAGTGAGGTTACATCTCCATATCCCAACATATTTTGAAATGTTAGTCAACTGCAGTGAAATGGCAAATATTGTAAATTTGCAAGAAAATAAAGTTCTTTTGAAATTGCATGGAAATATGTGTTCAAGCAAAGAAAAAATAAATATATGTATTTGTTAATGAGAAGAAAGGTATAACATGAATTCTTATTATTGTTTTCTGACTTATCAGAAAAGCAGCATGAAACTACAACACTGTGCAAAAGCCATCAGTGAAATTTGTACTTTCTAAAAACCAGGGTTAACCAACTGAAAAACAGAGATCCACAAAAAATGAGACTTCCCCAATAGTGATGGACAATTATGAGTGTTTACTTAAACTCACAAAGTAACTGGATAGATTTTTGCACAAGGGCGAAAAGAAGTGTGAAGACAGAACTGATAGTTGGAATGTAGGGTGAAGGTAGACTTGGGTACAGGTGGGAACCTAGGTCGTTAGAAAGCTGCAAGGCAGCAGCTTCTCAAGGTACAGGAGCAAACAAAGAGGAAAGATAAAGGAAAATAAACTAAGTGGTCTAAAAGGACTCAAAAAGGGCAATGTTCTTTGGAGAAAAAGTAGAAATTGTCAGTGTAGAAGTTTCTGCAGCTATTTTTTTTTGGTGTTTTGGTCACATATTACTGTCTGCTGATATCCAGCACATCCCTTCTGTTGATCTGAAAGCTCAAACAACTCTGAACAGCAAACACAGCACCTTACTGCCCATTGGGTGGCTCACTGTGTTATTTGCCAGCCCCTGGCACTCACTAAGGATGGTGATTCAATCAGTGGCATAAGCTTTTTAAATCTTAGTCAAACATGTTGAAGAGCTCGTGTCAGCTACTCCAAATATTACCAGTCTTAAGCAATCATATCATTGATTTGGAATCCTTTTTGTTTCTCATACGCTTACAGGTTTCATATGTAATTCATCTCTTAAAAAAAAAAAAGGAAAACAAACAAACAAACAAACACTGAAAAAACCGGCAGCTACTGCTAACTGTTGAATTATCCCATCCTACAAATTAACAAATAAATGAACACGGTTTTGTTGTTAAATGGCAATGAATAACAGCTACTACCTTACAAGATTAATTTCTTCATGTATTTTGACAAGTGTGGTCTTAATTATTTACGAAAATGCTTTGCAGTATGCCAATAAAAGCCCCACCGTATATCCTAGCGTATTTTTCAAAAATAATGAAGTCTTAGGAACATGTGACCTTTCTGCCACAGTCTGCAATTACATCTGTGCTTAGAGTAAGTCTGTAGGTGAGCAAATGATGCCACCATTTGTGTCTTAGCATCTGCGTGTGATGAGACTTCCCATTAAATGAAATCAGCTGGAGCATATTCTTACCATAGCTTTTCTTAACAGACACTTAAAATTCAGTAGTTTTGTGGCATGCAAAAGATACAGACAATATCCAAGGAAAACCTCAATATAAAAAGCGATTCTAAAGCAGAGATGAGTTTCAATGGTTACTTTCACTATCTCAGTATCTGAAGTTATAGAACAGTGGGAAAACCAGATTCTCATCCAATAGTTTTCCGCCTAAAGACACAAACCCAGAACTATGATATATTTAATGTCACTACAAAAGGCCAATGGTGTGGAAGATGTTGTAGGATGAAAGAATAAAGTAAAAATGCCTAACTGCACAGTATCTGAAAGATTTTACTATTCTTGATACAAATAAACCAGCAAAACATCTTTTATTACTTACTCTAGTAACTTTATTAATATATATGTAGCAGCTGTCACATTTTCATCAGGCCTCAGGATCTTCACTGCACTAAACACTAGACAACTATTCTAATCTGAAGGATTAGAAGTATATTATGTCTAGTTGTTAGAAAAGAACATCATGTCAGGGTACAAAGACAACCATGAGGCCATTTGGGACATATCTTTTCTTTATCACTTTTTGCACTATATTTTTCCTTGCACACATGTTGTTCACTGTGTATTCACTTCTAATTACTGCCATCTACACACAGTTTAGTTGATAATGCTTCTCTGATATGTATCTCATCTTTAAATACATCTTCTGCTTTGGAATTGCACATTGGTTGCAATATCGTATCATAATGTGATATTGCATATCATATATTACTGCATCTTACGGAACATTCATTCATACTCTGACAATTGTGGCATTAGAAAAAGCTAGCAAATGTGCCAGCACTGCCAGATTACATTTTGCGAATGCCATTCTGCTAATCTTCAAACTCCCAATTTGATTTGAAATTAGTTAGACTATGCAAAAAATTTCCACATAATCAGGTCCTTCTCCCACAGAAATAGCAAGGCTCAGAGAACAACTATATGAGTTCTTAAGGTACACTTATAAATGGATAATGAAGAGTCTTAAAGCATTATCACTTTTTATTTGATTAGCTCTGCATCTGCAACCACATTCTGATGTTAGTCAATGCTTATGAAAGTCCCTGAAAGACATACTTTGGCAGGAGTTACAGAGGAAAAGAATTCCAGGAATGATGGTCATTTATTTGGCTTTACTCATGTATCAGAATTAATTCACACAAGCAACTTCACTGCCTAGTCCCTCCCAAAACCAAAATGCATTACTATAAAAAGAAAGGGAGACAGTGGCACTCACCTTACATCCCTCACAAGCACTGACACCATAGTGATATCCAGATGATTTGTCTTGACAGACAAAACAGGGCTTGTAAACACGCGGGGGTGGAAGTGGTGAAGGAGGGCTTGGAACAAGTTCCTCAGAACTGGTGCTCTGAGTTTCAACTGCTAAAAAGAAAAAAGGAATATAAATGAATGACTCATGAATGAATTTCAAATAATCAGTCATTTACTGTATTACAATGATCAAACTGGCTCATTCCTGTCTTTGTTGAATAAAAAATTAGAAACAAAAAAAGACAACTAGGGACAGAAGTATACGCTGTACACTCAACAGTGTATTTTAAACTATCTGGGATGTAAAGTGTCATGATCCAGCTACTAAACACCAAAAAAGCTTCATCTCACTTCAGATACACAGCTTAATTATTTTAAAAGGCCCCAGAAATGGAAAGCCTTGGGCTCACCTTCTGCTTTTAGCTTACGGAATTACATGGGATCCATGTGTGTACACTGGATATCAACCTTAAATGCAAAACCAAGGTATGTGTGTTTCCAATCCACCACTGGTTTTGGATGAGCTTTACATCTCTTGCCATTGTCTACAATTTTGCATGTGCAATTCCACCACAAAAAGATACGAAAATGGATCAGGACATATGTAAAGAGGCAAGTGAATAAGACCCAAAGTAAAAATTACCGGAATAAGTCATTTCTGTTGTTGTTCATCAGTAAAACCAGCACAATCCAGTAACACTTCCTTATCAACTCTACGATTTGTAGCATCAGGAAACCTCTCTGAGAAAAAGCTATTAGATATTATGACCCCATGTCCTTTATTGCCTTAATATTTCTGGATGGCCATTTGTTTTGAACTTGCTAGAAAGCCAACCATCCTTTTCAGTGAGAGAACATGAAAGCTCTGTGATGTGAGATAAGACACGTGAACTAGATCTTTTCAGAACATCTGCATTAGTTTTCTGTGATATGCTGTCATCATTCCTCACATTTATGGTGGATGTGCAATACATTTCCATGTTTCACCTAGCTGTTCTGCTGTTCCTCAGATAAATCCCTCCAACTTTTCAACAGATACACAGAAATGACAGAATCTGTGAACTCAGATCTATCCAGAAATATTAGGCACTATCTGCACAGCTAAATCTCCAGAGCACTACCAGCAGGCCCTAAAGAATATTACTCAATGGAAAATCCGAGACAAGATTTACTGTACATGGTATTTTTCAGATTACTGAGATGATACATTTGTATTAAACCCATGATTCATTGTCAACTCAAGTTCTTCAAAATTCAAAGAGAGAATCACAGCACATGATACGACTTCTGATTACTTGTTGGAGAAGGGACAATTTCTGCCATTTTTACTTGGGTTAAACAACCATCAACTTCAAGGACGCAAGAAAGTAAATGCTGGAGTGGAGTGTTACAGGCACTGATTTTAAGCACAGAAATATCTTTTCAACAGGACCAATTTATTTATATATGTAACAATAGGAAGGTTTGTGTGGAAAAACAGAAAAGTAAAATAACATGTGACTCAATAAATCTTCATGTTAAAACAATGTCCAGAACCATACTTAACTGTTTCAGCATTAAACATGCTTAACTTCGACAAATCAAATATCTGCAGCTTCCTACTGGACCAAGAAAACTTTAATGAGCTTTTTTGTTAATGAAAAAAGAAGCGAGAACAATCATTTCTTCTCAATAGTAATTTTTGGTATTTAAGAGAGACACGGAGTGCTCCGTTATTGATTTCTGCACAGTCATCCTGCTTAAATCAATAATCTATTAGTACTTCTAAATTAAAGTCAGATTCATCAAATGCCCTTGAGAGTCCTCAAACATTCTGTGTCTTATTTCACGCTAGCACAAGTATTATAGTGGTTTCCAATCAGTCTCAGAATGATAAAATTTTAGTTTAAAACTCTAATATCAGCAGACAATGTGTTTCGTATTAGCTCATTCAATTCTCCCAGTCAGTCTGAAAGGCGGTTTTTAGGCTTCCCTTGGGAAAACAAGGTTGTGTCATTCAATAAAACAACCACACTCCCACAATCCTTCTGTGATTTTGGTTTGTGAAAAGCAGTCTATGAGGAATAATGCCGACACACTTCTGTTTTTTCAACAATCTCATTGTAAACAAGCCCCAGGATCTAATAGTGACGTTCACAGAGTAAACCATATGTACAATGCAGGTCTGTCGGGCACTGGCCAAGCACCAGCAACCTGGGTTGCTCAGAAGAGATTAACCAACCAGCTCAGTTCATAAAGGAAGAAAGAAAAAGTGGTCAACAGCTGACAATCTGAAGATGCCATTGCAGGTTTACTTTTTTTTCTGGAAAACTTGAGAGTGAAAAACCCAGAAAAAAAAACAAACCAAAGATGCGCCTCAAAACACTCAGATATATATGCTACTGGAAAAGCTGAACCTACTCAATGCAATACTTGTGTCAGATGAACAACTGCCTAGAGAGTTTGGGAACATTTGATCCTAGACAAGATGTATGAGGTTTTGGGAGCAGAAATTCTACTCCTAGTTGTCTTCTGACTCATTGTTCTTCCTTGGATTTAGCCTTTTAAACTCTGTATTTGAAAATATACATACTGCCAGTGTGGAAATGCAGAAGGTGCAGAAGCTTGTAGTGACTGAAGCTCACTGGGTTTTGAGCACTAGTTTTGTGTCACATGGATGGCTACTGGAAAAACAGCAGTGGAACTCGTTTTCATCTATGCATGCCTGCACATGGAAGCTAAAAAACACACCAAAAAAAGAAGCATAGAGGGGGACACAGATGACATTTCCAAAAAGTCAAAGTTTGGAAATTTTTCAATTAGTCTTAGAATTTTAGGAACAGTTCAGTCAAAGTAACTTCTTTGATGCTCTGCACCCTTATCCTGTAGGCAGTGACACTGCTCACCTGAGAAAACAGAGCCCAAGCACAGTGCAGAACACCTGAATGCTGCCAGAGCACACAGGGGCTGGCAAACAATAGGTCACTTCACCATTCCTAAGATGTCTGAAATATTTCTAAAGGTTAGATAAAGTAGCAGATAAGATCTTGAAAAGCACAGCGTGCTTTGCGAGAGCTAATTTACTGCCAGCTAAACCATGTTGACAGATAGAGGTATTTCACTTTGTGACCAAGTAGAAGCAGGCATTATGAAATGCCTTTCGTTTCACCAGGAACCTCGATTATTAAGCTAGTATGTTAACGCACACTTTGGACAGTTGAGTCTTAAAAGAATAAGAAGTTGTAAAGCAAATGGCATTTCCTGGATAGCCTCAAGGGAATTGTGAATACTGAGCTCAGGGTCCCTGGTGGGAAGCAGCAATTTCAGCTAATTAGGGTGAATAGCAAAGTGTTGCATTTGGTCAAAACATTCTGTTAACCCTCATTTTTGTTGGCACCAACAAGAGTCTGGATTTTTTGCCTTTTTTTTTTTTTTTTTTTTTATGAATTCTCTGCAGGAGTGCAAGGCACACAGCTCACATACATTAGGCAGAAAGTCAAAGGAAACGCCAAAGTTCAACTAAAGTACAAGTAATTAGAACCAGATTCTCTGCTGCTTGTATGTGTGCATTTGATTGTAGAAGTTATTTATAAGCCTCCAAACATTTGAAAAAATAACTATATACTGTAGATCATTTAATTTTTATGTCTAGTCTGGAAAAAAAAAAGTCTGCTTTTAATCATCTTCCAGGAAAGAGCCAGGAACTGGGAAAGTGGGTCTCAATTGTTTCAATACAAATTTCTCTCTTTCATGTGCCACATAAAACTGTACTATAAAATTAAATCCAAAATATCATTGACTCAACCCCCTGCCCCAATTTTTTTTTAATAAAAAACCTCTTTGAATTTGTCATGCTTAAATAGTTTGCATTGTTACGAGGGTTTTAAAAAAAAAAACTGTTGTTTGGAAGACAGACAAGAGGGGGAAGAAAAAAAAAAGTGCGAGAGAAAGAAAACATTATGGTGGAGACTTGCCAGCCTTGACTTAGTAACCTGGCCATGACCTTCCAGCGAGTGTGTGTTTGACCCGGTCACACATGACTCTGGCTGCGGACTGTTGCTGGGTTATAAGTCCCAGATATTTTTACCATATATACAACAGGTGCAGATCAGAGACAACAGAAAGATGAAAAACAAAATCTTCGCTTTGCATGAAGACCCTGATTTTCTCTCTTCCAAAGCAAACAGCAAAGGCAAAGAAGTCGGGGTACTATTTCACTTTATTGACATCTCTATACTCGATCGCTCTTCTACATGACAATTTACTGCAGGGAGGTCGAGTGGGCTGAGGGCAGGAAGAAAGAGGAAAAGGCTCAGGGGAAACAACATGCCAAATGTTGATCAACTTGCACTGAATTACCACATCCAAAACACAATCAAAAATCTTCCCTCGTATGGCTGGGTATGCAGTGAAGTTCTGGAAGGAATGTTTTTTATTAGAGTGAACACAACATACCTGGATTATAAAACATAGGCTGCCACGATAACTCCACATTGAGATATTACTATCAGAGTTTTCAGAAGTACTTAACATCTTTCACATTTTAGGGTTTCTTTTTCATTACTTGTGTCTTGCTAGCTGTGCACATCTGTCTTAAAGCCATGATGTTAAACGTAAGTTATTTTACTTAATTCCTCATTACAATTTTTCCAGCTTAAATTTTAATCAAGCCATAGCTCAACTCTACAGGACAGTCTACATCTTAAAAGAAAAAAGGCACGTTTTGGCCTTGAAAGACAGGTTTGGTTTTACTATGAAAAAGGGTCTTTTTCAACAGGGACGTCAAAAGTCTATACTTTATGATTCGGCTTTTACTTGAGGGTGCCCAATCCCAAACGATCTCTTTGTTATCTGAAAAGCTAAGAGTACTGTGTACAGTTTGAGAATCCCACAGTACAATTCAAAAAACAACCAAGCTTACAAGAAGTAGAGGTTGTGGAGATCAAAAGTCCAAGTTGCAAGTTCTAGCTAATAGACAAACTGCCACAAGGTCACCCAGAAGGTGCCTCAGCCGAGGTCATTTTCAGAGCCATGCCTATGCCTATGGCATGGCTCCTGCTGCCAACAGCTATCTCGGACAAGGTGCAAGCTCTGATAGAGGCAGCCCACTTGGCAGAAGTCTCTAAAGCTGAAGTGCTTTTGCTGTTAAGACTTTTGTCAGTAAAGCAGTGATAGGACAGCTGGCTCCTGTCCAGCCACAGCTGGGAGAAGAGTGGTCCCGCTGAACTCTGTCCCCAGCCTCGCAAGTACAAGGAGTAGTTAAGCACATGCTTTGATATTCTTACCCTAATGAAGTTCCAGCTACAAATTTGGCCGCACTCCACTGAAGACAAGCACACAATCAAGACAGCATTTGCTTCTCCCTATCCTTTTGCATCTCAAGTGTTTAGACTTTAGGCTGCTCCGAGCCAGGCCGCTGGTTGGCCTTAATCAGCAAAATTACAAGGTTTCAATTGCAGATGTGCAATGTTAGCCAGCAGACTAAAGTAACTTAAGTCAATGGAGTCAGTGGATACTGGTCTCAGCCATATGACAGCAGGATAGCCGACTGACGTCTTTATTTGTATCAGGTGATCAGGGCCAGAATATAAAATTCAACTTCTTACTGCCAGCACAGCAGGGCTATCCAGATATGTTTGTGGTAAATCAGAAAGCAACAATGTCTACCAGTTGCTTATCCTTTTTTTCCAGTCTAATACAATTTCTGTTCTTCAACAGCATACTCCCTTTTTCATTTGCTGCACAGATTCAGTATTCCTACAAACATCTTCTCTTGGTTGCCCAGTGAAAGATGGGTGTGTTCTGGCAATACCCTTTTCTGTTCCACCACAAATAGTCTGGTCTCTTAATTAATCCATTTGTTAAGCAAGCAAATTGAATTACCTGACTTCACAGTGCCATCTACCCTCCAGGGGCCCCATCCGCCAGCGGCCTTCCCAAGTGGCATTGCTGCACAGATCTGCCCCCGCCACCCACCCTCTGGCACGTAGCAAGGCCTGCAGTTCTCCTAACCCTGCCATATTTAGTGGCATGAGACCCTGCTCTGCACTACCTATCTAATCTACAGGCATGGTCTCCGATGCTCCAGTACTTGAATATCCCACGAGCACTCATATGTTTATCTTTGTAACACCCAAGTGAGATAAGGAAAAGGCTATTCTTTTTTACTTCAGAGATGAGAAACAGAAGCACTGACAGCCTAACAGCTTGATTTGCCTAGGTCTTAAATTCCTGGAAAAAAGCAAGCAGCACCCAAATGGGATTTTCAACAGCAACTGAGAGCCCAACTAACCATAGCTCTCACACTGCCTTCCAAATGCAGCCTTACATACCTTGCCCCAAGCTACAGATGGCATACAACACAGAGCAGGGAGCTTAATTAAATCAGTGCTCATCAGCTCTAACAGGGGACACCTCTGAGCCACTGCCCAGTTCCCAAGTCTGAGCATGCATCCAGCTCTGCAGCCGGCTGTCTGCAAGAGCCACCAGCACTGCTAGCAGGAGCTCAGGGGGGTGGTGAAAGGCTCACCTACACTTGGTGATTTCCACAGACAAGTGACAATCAACTTTCAGCAAAATGGCTGCAGCATATATTCAACTACACAGGAAAGTCCCAGCAGCAAGTAGTCAGCCCTGAGAGAATCAACAGACTGGCTGAGGTGGGAAGGGACCTCTGGGTCCATCTGGCCCAATCCCTGCTCAATCAGAGACACTCAGAGCAGATTGCCCAGGACCATGTCCAAGCAGCTTCTGATTACCTACAAGGGGCAAACCACAAACTATCGGAAGACTTTGCCAGAGCTCAGTCATCCCTCACCAAGAGGTGTTTCCTTATTTCAGATGGTGCCTGCAGCATTTGTTTGTGCCCTTCATCTCCTGATTCCTGTTCCTACACATGGTTGTTGCTCAGTAACACCCATGTTTGGGTGCTATGCCCCCACACAGGCAGAAGCAACACTAGAAGCTGCCACAAAAATCTGTCCACATGGCTCTACTGTCCAAGCCACCAGGAGACTCATCAACCACCAGGACATAAACCTGAACCTAAAAGGTTAGAAGAAAAGTGTCTGTGCTACATACTGAGCTCATCTGGTCTGGAAATTACCAGTATGTCCAACCATATATTTCTGAATAAAAACGTTTTCCTGAAATTGCTGCATCTTGTGCCCTGAAAATATTCTGGAGGCGAGCTAGAACTGCAAGTACCTCCAGTGCATCTCCCAGGAAAGTCAGGACTTCTGGCAACTACAAAATTACTTTACACATACATTAACTACAGTGTACAGGACAGCGAGAAGGCTGCAGCCATGCTGTAAGAGCACATTCATGCACTGTAGGTTTGCTCAGCAGGGTGTTTTCAAACAAGAGCAACATCTACTCCAGAACTGCCAGCTTTGCAATGCCTAATTCTCAAGTCCTGGCTCCACTAAAAATATGGGGTACCAGCTATCTAATACAGGAGATTCATGTTCACCTGACCTCTTCAAAGAAAATTATATTGTTTTGGGGTCTGTATTTTTTAACATTTGTGTCAGCACAGCAGTTGTACATTTGGCTTTATCCATATGGGCAGCTACAGAGGAGACATGTTTACACTTGACAATTGTAGGTGGAAGCTTGCCATGATTAATCGTATTAGAGGCAAGAACTACATCTGGTTACACCGGTGCTACTCTCAGAACAGACATAATGATGCGCTAGGAACTGAGAACAGGAGTGTCTTTCGCTAAATAAATGGTTGGACAGACACCAGGAGGTGTTTCTGGGAGAGCTGGGGTGAAAGTGAGCGTGCAGACAGGATAGCCAGAGGGGCTGCAGGCACGGCGGAGCTTATAGGGCAGCAGCTCATCAGTTTGTATTAAGAGCCTACCTTCAGAATGAAAAAGAAAACATGTTACAGGGAGAAAAACAAATCGTATGGAAAACTGAAGAAAAACATCCGAAAGATGCTAGCTCCGTGGTTTTTTTGGGTCGGTGATTTTCCGCCTGGTCACTACCATGCAGAATTCCATCAATCTAGAGTGAATTTCTCATATCACTGCAAAACTGAAAAATAGGATCTTCTTTACCAAAGAAAATTATGCTCCCACTTGCGCAAAGTTCCCTTTTCCTTTGAAAATGAGCTTTTCTTACAAGCGGGGCTCTCCTTGCTTTCCCAGTGAATTCCCAACGTCAGATCCTCATCTGGAGCAAGGCGGCACAAGAAAAGCAGCTGCACTGGCTTAAAAAGGATGAGGACTTGAGCCTCTTTATTTATGAAAACAGAGCCCCTTTCTGTGACCTATCGATAACACTGTGTCACAAATTTAGCATATTTTCCCTGCAGGATCAATAATAAGAAAAAGTCACGCTGTGAGGGACAAAACACTTAAAAATAGCAGAGGTGTGATTCTTTTTTTTCAGATCAGTTTTACAGTGTCATAAACACACCAATTCCAAGAAGTAGCCTTGATTTGTAAACATATAAAATGAAGAAAGCTCAAATCCAGTCTCTTCAATAAGAAATAAAAATTGCAAGGATAATGAAATCGTTACTGTAATCTCTATATACATCCAGATATTTTACTAAGTCATAAAGTCCCCTTTTATAGTTATTAAATGCTTTACAGTACTTTGAGCACTTTTCTTTTATCTTCAGATCTTTTCAAGCATCCAAACAGAATAATCCAGAGCATTATGCTACAGGAATGAAGGAATGATTCCATTCCAGAAAGCTGGCCTCCCATCCAAGTTGGTATCAGTTTTCAGTATTACTGTGTCTGCCAAATAAATTTATTTTCTATATATTCAGTGTGTTGTTACGACACTATTTATCATGATTTTTTGCCGTGGCTTGAATCCAGCAAGAAAATGAGAGTTTTCATATCTTTAATCATGTACTACTATTATACAGTTGTTCAGTATCACATGGACAAAATGAGACTGCTGTGCTCTATTTGCTGATGCCCTAAAACTGATTTGCCATGCAGTATTTTACATGTAATTTTATTTCTCAAATTCTAGCACTATCAACTGAGGCCATTTTGATCCTTAGAAATTTTTAGATCTTAAAATTAATAGAGTGACTCAGCAAGAGCCAATTCATTGATCAAAACTACTTCAAGTAAGTACAGTCCAGTAAAAATGCTTATCATCCCAATTAATTTGTATTGCAGCCACACTGCTGGATATCACTAATTGATTTATGTACCCTCCTTTCTATTCTCATTTACAAGGGCAATTATGAACTCTATCGCATATGTTTAAATGGGTTATATTAGGATAATATCTAGAAGCTGGACTGCTGAGCTTGAAGTCTTTAAGAACAGGTGAATTCTTTAATGGGCTCACTATCAATCTGCTACAAACAGCCTATAACCTTTAAGGCAGAACACGACACTAATATTTCAATTTTCATGGGCATTTTGGGGTTGACTGCAATGATGAGCTCGAACAGTATTTTTAATTGTTTTAAAAATGGCATAATATAGGCAGTAATAAACACTTACAAATTAGCATTATACCAGCCACTGCTCTCTGCAAAGCATGGTTTCTATAAACAAGTTAAAACGCATACATCTGTAAATAATAAGTATAAGTATGCTGAATTTAATGAATAAGGGCACTAAAAGAAATTGAACAGTAGGGGTTCAGCAATTAGAGTAACTGCCCATTTTATTAAAAATGTATTGTTTCCAGCTTTCACTTTAGAAGGCCTTTATTGCTCTGCTAATTCTGAGTTTTGATATCCTTAGAAAAGGAAGCCTATTCTTTATTTTCTTTGACAGTCTCATCACACAGTCCCTTGCCTCTTTTTATAAAGCATCAGACAATTATTAAGCTTATCTCACTGCTTGAGATCTCACTCTTGGGCCCTTGCTGCAGATTTTTTGGCACGATGCCGCTCAGAGGTACGTTTCTTCTTCAAGTAATGAATCTGCTGAACCAGCAAACCCCAAGAAGCAGCCACACACAGCCCCTTCGCAGGGCTGCAGCTTCCCAGCCCTCCAGCAGAGCAGAGGGAAGAGCATGTGTCCAGCTTTCCTGCAATGCCCCTGCAAAAGCAGGGCCGTCTGCTGAGGATGGCGAGGCTTGCGGCTGTGAAATGGAGCCGAGTATTTCCTCTTGCCATGGAGCAGCAGCTTCCTGCAGAGGACAAGGCAGAGAAAACTGAGAGAGGCAACCTCTTTGAAAGATAGTTCCCTAAAGCAAGGAGGTGTCCCAGGAAACATCTCCTCTGCTCCTGGCATTATTGCTGTGAGTCTCTGGGGTACCTGTGCTTGTACAGGTCTATTACATATATCTAGCTTTCCTCCCTAGTTACTGTTAAGACTCCATACGACTATTTTTAACACTAGCCTAATTGCACCCACATTGCTACACTGCTACAGCTGTGGGGGTTTAATTAAAACAATAAATTATTTCCACTTAGACATGACATATAACAGTAAAAAATGGCTTTCATTGCTTCGTCTTATCTGCAACAAGAAGGGTAGTCAGACGAAATTTTAACCTTACTGACATCTTCCAATGGACACACGCACACTGTGACAGGCACAAACTCTGTCTCCTCAGCATGCCAGATCAGGTCAGTGCTTTACTAAAAGCAGCACACCTCAACACATGCTCACATGAGAAATTCAAGTTCATGGAATATTTAAGAACTGAGTATCACCAATATCTGTTGAGGGAAGAAAATGAAATATACACTTTATCAAGCTGTAATGCTCGCCTGAGCAGAACCGCAGTATTTCTCAACAGAATGCCTGCTAGACAAAAGATGATAACATAGTAGGGAAGATACCATGAAAATCTAAGACAGCACTGGCTTTCTTTGAAAATCAGTATCTCATCATTGTTTACATACTACTTTATATCTATCTTTTTGGATGTTTATGGGTGGGATTTACTTTCCCTTGGTGCAGCTAACCTGGCAAGCATCACCACGTCCCTGTGGCAGTTGGTGCCACAGAAGCCAAAAGCTGGGCAGGGGCTTGGTGCCTCAGAGCAAAAAGGTAGCAACACTGAGAGCAGATCTCTACTCTGCCTAGAAGATAAAAGATCAATAAAATGAGATATTCACAACAGACCAGAGCCTAGATGAGAACTGTGACTGAAGAGCTCATTTTCCAATATTCTTTTCTCTTACTCTCTACCTGTGGTGGATTTTCCTATTAATCCCTTAGAGCGAGGAATGCTCATAATTTTATCTCTGTCATCTGTGATACCGTTCTCACTCAGAAGAGAAAAAAATATGCACACACTGTAATGCTGACGAACAGACTTCTGCTAGTAGTGTTTCCCAGTTGCTTGGTGTTTCCTGTTCAATACCCACCTTCAGCCCTGAGTTTGTTTTTTTTTGCCCAGCTACTCTCCTCTTGATTTACTGCATTATTCCAGACTTACAAATAGGGAAGATGTCAAATGCACTTTAAACAGTATATGACATAAAGGAATATTTCATAACAGGAAAAACTCCAAAGAGTGGGACAGGAACATTCAATCCTCACTTAGAAGCAAATTTAACACTTGATGTCTCAAGAAACTTAAGGCAAAACTTACATCTTGAAAATGGGTAATTACTTTTTCCAAGAGAGATTCAGTTCTAGAAGATCTTTGACTACTTCGCTTTAATCATTTTTTAATGTCCATAACATGATTATCCAGCATGATACATATGCACATAAGTATGTTTCACGGAATAAGCACTCTCAAGGAAAACACTTTTCTTGCCATATTTGTGAGATTTGGACCATCGTTTTCTGTATAGAAATTAAGCTTATTTGTACAAATGCTTTTCCAGTTGTCACGGCTGGAAAGATATGCCATTTAATGTAAATTCTTTCAGTACCATCTTCCTAAATTTGCAGGACAGTGTTAGTGTCTCAGCTGACACTGAAAGGATTCTGAAGCCACAGCAAAGTTTAATTGACAACAACTGAGACTACACAAAAAACTGAGGATAGTATAATGAAATTGTCTGTAGGACTACCTCTTTCACTCTAAGGTCCAGAAAACTTCTAACCTGTGGCACTAGTTATTCATAGTGCATGGGACAAGACAGAGCATCATTTTAAGGAGTAAGTACAACACTGCTACAGTGCAGAGCTGTTAGTCAGAAGCAGTTTTTTTAATTTCATAGTATTTGTAAGCGTCTGACAACTAACTGTGCAGCAGCATGTATTGCCAAAAACTATACTTTATACCTACTTAAGCTTTTCACACAATAAGTTTATTATGATTTGTCTCCACTTCCCCTTCTTAGATCAGATCTTGTACAGTCTGTCACTACATATCCCTTTGGAAATTTGGGGAAATTTAGTGCTTTTTCTACACATTAACCCACGCACGTATGTTATCCAAAGAGATTTAAGAAGAGTAGCCTGTGAAAGCAAGATGCCCTCTTTGAGAAAGCTTCTCTCTGGCTAATTTACTCAGGGATCACCCAGTCCGGGCAGTCCCAGTGTACAGGCAGTGCTGGTGGGACAGGGGCACATTTAGGAAAACTCCCACACCTCCCAGACAGAGGCGATATCCTGCTGTTTGATGGCGTCCCCAGCATTTGCAAACCAGTTTGTCTGATCACTAAGTTCTATTGTTTCCTCAGATAAGCAGGGCCCCAGTGAACAATTAAAGCTTTCAATAAATAATCTGTAAGCACATTCATTTGATTTACTGTTATTTGATACAGCAGTTAGTTTCAATGGGGCACTTACTATTGATCACGTAAAGTACTACAGACAAACATGAAACACTTCCAGAACTCCATGGATTATTACTCTTTATCTGCCACTCATCTGGCTTACTTGTAATGGTTGCAAAATTTAAAATCAATAACAACAATTAGTGTTCTGTATACTCTCAGGAATGAATCATGTCAAATATGTTTTGTTACAAAAATGAAACGTTGGAGAGTGTATAAAACACGACAGACTCTTGCAAGTAGCAAAACTCTAAACAACATTTCTCCTTGTATTATAAAGTTCCCAACACAGGGGGTAGAGAAAATTTAAAAATATGTGAGTAATTTCAGTGTACCTACAAGCATACACACATCATAAAGGGACAATGGCAAGACTTTCAAAAAAAAAATTAAACTATTTAGGTATACCACTTTCAGCTAAGCTGGTTAGAAAAAGGCAACACATTTTTCCTCAGAAAAGTCCAGTCTCTTGACCTCAAAAGGAGTTCTTGGTCGCTAATAATGGCAGGGCTTGCTCCTGTGTAGGGAACTGAAGATGAATGAAGTAGTCTGATTCATCCTCCTACTAGCTTTTCCTGAATAGTCCGCAACAACAACAACAACAACAACAACTGGAAATGAATTGTAAGTGGCTTATATAGGAAAAAACTCTTTCTCTTCACTTTAGAGTTATAGAAATTTGTTGTGAATCTAATGAAATGCATGGAAATAACAGTATTTTGAGATTTCAGCTAGAGCAATAATTCTAGATAATTAAAATGCAAAGCAATAAGAGAAATGTTTTATCATTAAACTGTAACCAGAGCTCTGTGTGAAGTCATCCATTCAGAAGACTTGTTTTTCATCAATTATTTGTTATTTATCTGATGTAAATATAAGAAGGTCTAATTAAAATGTATGACTCCTTATGCAGCTTCTTGTCATTAAGACCAATGAAAGCGTTCTGAAGACCATAATGAAATAATTATGTTTGCCTTTAAGAATCCTCTTCAACAACACATGGCAGTACTACACTAAATTAAAACATCAGGAACTAAATTTCTCTTGCATCTATTTCCATTTTCACTAATTATACCCTCAAGCTTTCCAATAGACCAGGCCCTAAAATTCTTTTGAAGCTGAAACAGCCTAAGGAACAGCAGCCTTCTCATAGTAATGGACTATGATGAACAAACAAAGGTAATGCAGCCCTGGAAGCATTAATATTTCAGATAGAGTTACCACGTGAAAATATGTGTTTATTTGAAAAATGGGGTAAAAGACTGTTGGTAAAAAGCCAAATATCTGTTTCAGAGAAACTGATACTCTGATTTGATCTTATCTAATTACGTCACTCCTTCCTCACCTCTTTTGGTCAAAACCTTTTCTTTCTCTGTACAGAAACTAAGTGTAGCAGAAGCATAACAAACATGCTATTACTGGGCAGTGTCAATGTAAAATTCTGTAACTAAGCCATGCTTTGACATTTTAGTAAATGTGAAAACAGCAACTTTGAGCAGTTGCACCTTTCATACTGGGCTCCATTTCACAGACTGAGATAGAGCTATTTTCTCAAACAGTGCCCAGACTTACAGTCCCTCCCAACAAGTAGCTCATACTTCACCCATGAAGTTCGGAAAGATCTATCCAAAACACAGGAAAATAAAAGGATTCGGATAAGGAAAAAAACAGGGAAGGATGTGAGTCAGCTCAGACTTCTTGCAGTCAGCTGACAGCTTCATTGCAAAACTTAAGAAAGATAATGGCTCCCTTCTGCCATGTTCTCAAAGAAATGAATGTGGCAAGGCATGCAAAATGTAGAAAAGCAAACAGCTCACATACCTAACCCACACAACCTGTGACAGTACGTGCAACTAAAACACACAGCTGGAATGTGCTCTCAAAATGGAGAAAGGAAGACTGAGGTTCACTGCCAGATGAGGATTTGAGAAAAGTACATCCTCCTATCAACCCCCTCATCAAAGATAATTTGCACAAACACCTGAGATACATAGGTGATTTGCCAACATTTATTCCACATCTTAAGGCTTGGCGTTCAAAGCGTGAAGTGAAAATGGGAGTGTTTGTAGAAAAGGCAGGTCTCCAAGGGTTCCCAGCCAGCCCCGAAAGAGGATCTGACATACATCAATCCAGGAATTCATCATTTTTTCCCCACAAAAGAATGAAAGAAGCAAACCGAAGAACAAAGCAATGCAAGGGAACAGTCTGAAAGATGGAGTGATGGAAGAAGAAAAGTCCCCTCAAATCAAAGGTTGAGAGACAGAAGTATGAAGCAGTGTTTAAAAGCAAACAAACAAGGACCTGATCCTAACAATAAGAAGCAAACACATGCAGGACTGTGAGCCAGGCCTTTGATTCACGCCCCAAGCCAAAAATGCAGGTTGATGGATTAGTGTTTTCTGTGAGGAATGCAAGGTTTGTTGAGAAGATAGTAGAGCTGACTAGGTTAACGTTTGTTAAGAGTTGTGCAGAAAACACAGACAAGCTGCGGGGCTCACAGGCGTTTCCCTGCATCTGGGGAAGAGCCCCCATCTCCTGACCACAGGCAGTGCCTGGGAGCAGCAAGGTTTGGGCTGGTATCGCCAGATGGCACTGTTACACAGTTTTGCAAGTCCTCTTCCTTCCTGTTCGAGTGAATGTTCAGTCTTGGAAAGACAGACGATGTTGGCCTTCCTGGTGGCTTTTCTGGTGCGAGGTAAGGAGCAGAGGAGCAGGGCTGGGAGGAGGTCTGCTGATCCTGAGTGGGACTGGCACCACTTTAAATCATCTCAGCCCCTCTTAGGTCTGCTTATCACACAGGAGCCTGCAAAACTTCCTAACACCGGTCTCCAGCTGGCAGAGGAGAGACTTTGGTGCAAGACTGGAAGACCAGTGCTGTCATACAGGCAGAGAGATACACCTCTGTGTGATGGGCTGTGTGCTGCCAACAATCCAGCAGAGTAGTAACAAAATGCTGTGAACATCACTACAGCGGTGTGTGTTTCACCACAAGCTGTGTTCAGACAGAAGAAATGAAGGATTAAAGAGATTTTTTGCGTCACTGTTGTTGTTTTTTCCTGACTGAACCATTTCTTCCACTCTGAGTGTATCATGGACACAAATAGCTTTCCAGCATTGAAGCACCCATGAAGTAAACCTAAGTTGAATCTAATGGCAGCATTTGTCTCTGGTTGGTGCAGCACTGGGCAATTCAGTCAGCTGCTCCACATCTCTGCCGTGGAGCTCGAAAGGAGAACAATTCTTTTCTTTTTTTTCTTTCTTTTTTTTTTTTTTTCCTAAGAAGAAAAGCAGTTTTGGCTGTTCCTCCTGCTGAATATCCAGTGCAATGGCATCAGGATTTACTAATATTTCAGTAAAGCAGTGGTACATAAACATGCTAAAGGCTCAGTCATTGAAGCACTCTGTCTGAAACTCCTATTAAATCCAAGGGTGGAGCGCTGAGTGCACTGAAGGGCCTCACAAGATAAGGCTCTAAAAGACAAAGATACACTTAATTTGTCTTGTTATTGTTCAAAGATCCTTGCTAAAAATACAATGTGAGCCGAGAGAAAAGTATTATGGTTCAGTGGAAAGACATCCTCCTAATCATTAAATGAAACAAACCGGTGCTAAAAAAAGTCTTTGTTGTGAGACATTTCTCCGCTCTTTATCTCAGGGGATGCACTTAAGGGGTAAAGTCTAAGTCACTGAAAGTGCACGAAACGGAAATCCCTCCAAACTATGGATGGACTTTAGCACCATGTCCTTAGCGGTGAAGATCCAGAGCACTTTGAGAATTTATAAATACTCACTCGAGCTTTAACCTATTAAACCTATACAAGTGTCACTTGCATGTATATGTTTGACTTACATAGTTTTATAATATTCCGTTTATATACGGTATAAGCAGGGGAAAGAAAAATCACCTTGTCCAAGGGGAACAGAAGGTATATTATATACTCTGTGTCCAGGGTTCTTTACACAGACTTGCTGGATTGTATTTCCATCTCTCAACAAAAGTATTTGAAGAAGCTGTAAAACTCAAACAGAATGCTAAAAGAAAGTGGGGTCAGTTATATAAGAGCTGGCATGAGTTTGTTACGTTTTTCCTTACCCACTCCCGAATAAAAAGGACAAAGAAGTTAACATTGAGGGAATGTGTTCCTAAACCACATGATATCCTTATCAGATTGTCATGTACAACAGAAGTTCTCACACACAGACCCCATGCTGGTGATCTGCTGTGAGCTGCCCCATCACATGATGCAAGCTCTCCGCTCCTATTCAGATCACTAAAATGAGCTGAAGGAAGCTAGATTCATACCCTTCCCCAGAAAAAACAAAGTCTGCAGTGAACACAACCACACGAATTCACTGTCACTGGGAAAATAACACAGAACAGTTGCAAAATGAGAGGCGAGAATATGAAGATCATCTAACTACTAAAACCTATACCAGGAGGAAAAGTCTGAAACTGAGAAAAAGTCCACTCATAAGCAAGGAAGCAAGCAGAGAATCAAAGAAATAAGCAAGACAGGCAAAAATGTCATGGAAAAAAAAACAACCCAAAACCCTAGGCTTGTACTTTCAATGTTCAATTCTGAAAACTCCACTTGTAAATTTACAGAAAAAGAGTAATACGCTGTTTAAAACAAGTCCTGCTTAATATGCTGTTTAAAACAAGTCCTGCTTTGTCCTATAAGTGTCTCTATTTCCACTCAGTGTTGTGAACTCATGTAATTTAATTGCTTTTTCGTGTAGCTGAGGCGAAGTGGAAAAATCCTCTAAAATTTTTAATATTAAATAAAAGTTCTAGACAATATCTGGTCATTTCAATATGTGGCTTGTTTTTAAAAGTGCTGAGGGATCTCTTAGATTCTCCGCATTTTTGGAAATGAAGCCATGAAATGTGGATTTAGGATGCTAACTTTAGGCTACTGTTTCTGACATTCTTAACTTTTGAAACACATTTGCTCATGCAGTGACGGATTAATAAAATCCCAAACATGAAATTATTTTTAAAAAGATAATTTCAAATCCAGATTTCTGGATGAACGTTGTTTACTGACTATGATTAGGAGGAATAGCTGTGATTATGGTGACTGAAAGAATACACAGAAGATTCATTCCCACATCGTATCAGTTTGTTTATTTTGTACCTAGAGTATGGTTCTCATAAAAAGGCAGCAGCAGACGGAAGACATTACTCTTGGTTTGCCTGCTACTAAACCCAGTTTTGCTGCCCTCCTGCTATACTTTTTCTTGCAGTACAGAGGAGATGATTATTCTGTTATTTTAGAAGAGTTTGGAGCATTTCATGGCTTCTATTTTTGTGGTTCCATTTGGTTTGAAAGGACTTGAATTTCAGCACAAAGTGACATGGGTCACACTGCATGGGGACAGACTTCGTGCACGTGAGCAAAGGTCAAAATCAATCATAGCTTTGTATTTCCAGCCCTATTACTTTTGGCAGTTTACCCTGCCAGAAGGGGCTAAAATATTTGCTGCCCAAAAGGAGTAAACATCAATAGGCGGCAGGCAGATAATCAGCTTCTCCACCACACAGCGGTGAGAAACGAGGAAACGGGATCTTCTTGCAACAGCCATTCAGCTATCTAAATGCTACATATAACATTTCCAGTAAAAAAAGTTTAAGGTTTTCACAGCACAGTAATTTGAAAAGGACAATAGGCCTATTTAGGTAATTATATTATGCAGGCTTTGTTATTAGGCAGCCCTGCTCAGTCCCAGAAAGTCTGGATAATCAAAAGTGTCCAAGTACAGGAAGGGGAAAAGTACAACCCCACCCTCCCTCACAGCCGCTGCCAGGATCCGTGGATCCTGAAGGGTAAAGTCTATTTACTGAAGTTCCTTGGCCATTTTATACATCCACCGATATCCTTCCTCATGGGGCTGCGCACCGCTGCCTCACCGGGGTGGGAGCCACCCACTGTGGGACCCCCTGCCAGGGCAGACAGCGGCGAAGGGGTGAGGGACGGGCCCCCTGCTCACACACACACCAGCGCTGGCCCCCGTTGCTGGGCGGACCTGAGAACTCATCGCAGTCCCACTCGCTTTTAAGGTTTCAGTGGGACGGGCGGACGGCCACAGCCCTTTCCAGCACGGCATCTCACAAACAGGCCCCCAAACCCAAACGCTGGTTGCGCAGCACAGTCACAGTGCTTCAGCTGTGTGCGGGGCGGTGCGTGAATTAGATCAGAGCACTGGGGGCCATGCGGACCCAACGTGCCCAGCGGACTGCCCGGTTTGCCACGCACCAGGCAAAGCCCCTGGCCTGGCTGCGGCCCTGGCAGCCGTGCAGGCACGACGCTGGCACACTTAGCGAACGCAGCTCTGGGAAGCGCTCTCAGCAGTAAGTGGGGATTTAGCTGGATGTGAGGATGACTAACTTCGCTGTCTGAAACATTATCTCTCCCTTTCAACTCCTTAACTTCAGTGTAACCTCTGCGAGGCAGCGCTGCAGCAGGCTAGCTTTGTTCTGACAAGTTACACCTTCACTGCACAGACGCATTAGGCAAGCGGGGAGTCACCCAAAGATACATTGCTTTTCCTCCAAGCTTATCCCACCCCGGCTTCACCAGCGAATGCCTCTCATCATTTTTATCTGCGGGAGTTTTTGACAGCAGTGTACGTCCATTAGAGTTTTCCTGCGCCAGCAGATGAATCGGGCGACCTAGATCAGAGCCTACGTAGAGGACTGGTTGCTCTCATTTCAATTCATTTGGAAGAAAAATATCCCCCTGTGACGTTTTGAGTGAGAAAAGCTCCGTATTGAAGAGGATCAGAAACAAATACTTCTCATCACATATTTCAGGGCATTAAGCCACAAGTACAAAAAATGAAATACAAACTCTATTCCTAAGTATATCGGTTCTAATGATTACAATGTAAAGTTTTCGCATGAACTTTAAAGAAAATAACCTGGTTCAAACAGATCTTGCCTTTTGGGCACTAGCAAACACACCTGCAGCAATTTGATACCTGGGAATGCAGATTACAAGTCCTTACTTCAAAATGTTTGTTTTTAAATTCAGAAAGATGAAAGAAAAAGTTCTGCACTTTTTTTTTTCTTTTTTTTTCTGTTGAGCGCAGATGTTTCCAGTACTCCCAGTGCTTGCAGGTAACAAGAACCCGGCCCAAACGGAATTCAGAAGTAAAATGTATGCCTTGTGGATTTCCATCTTCACAAACTTTCTGGAAGTTAGTACCTTCTAGACCTCTCCAGATGAGCACTTCTCAGAGGACCCAAACAACAACCGCATGCTCCAGGAGTGCCCACATCATGCCACACTCTGTTGCCGTGTTCTTAACTTTCGCCTTCCTCATACTCCGTACTCTTCTAAACACAGCAAAACACAGCAGGTAGTAGTATATCATGATATTATCAGCTACATACAACCAAGCAAACTTATTCTGGCTTTGGGCCTTCTCATTTGTTTTTCACTTCTTTAATTAATGAAGACTAATGAAGACTTTTTTTAATGCTTTTCCAAGGAAAAAGGAAAATCACTCTGCCTTGCAGCTCGTTCCCTCTTAGGGCTTGTCCCGTTCCCACTTCCGCACTACTGAGTTAGCTCTCATTTCACTAAAAGTTAGTTGTTTTCTCTTGGTAATTGTTGTCACTACACAATAAGGGAGCAAAAAATTCCATCTGTCTTGAAGTATAAAATAATCATTCTTGCTATCTTAACTTCAGTCATTTTTGTCCTCTCAAGAACTATTCTCCTGTAATTTGATTATATCAACCTGATTTTTATCTTAGGAGAAAAGGAGAATTACTCATGATTAAAACCGCAGTCGGTTCTAGTGTCATCCTTGAGTCCACAATTTTCTTTGTAAATAAATAGCTTCTCTTTAAGCCTATAACAAGGTAAGAAGCATCAGATAAAATATAAACATGTGTGAGTACACAAATGGATACAGTTTGTGTGTAGCACATCTTACAGTACACAGTGGCTAGCGTTGGGGTTGCAAACCCATAGCATGCTTTTCCTCCACGGGGGGAGGAAAAAAATGCCACACAAGTTAAGGTCATGTTTGGGTTGCATCTTACCCTCTGCTTCACTTTGCAGACCCTCATGGACTACAAAATTTGTGATGTTGCAGGAGTGCGTTGGCTTAGTGAATTGTAATGGGATTAACATCCTGAAGATGTGCTGAAGTTGGAAACCCACAGCGTTCTGCCTTAACCTCTGCAATAGCCAATTTTGCGAATATTTCAGCTGAAACCTTGATGCTAGGATTGTTGCTGGGCTGTTCTGAGGTTGCACTGTTCAGGTATTACTCCCTTAACAACCATTTACCTTTTAGTCTGCAATCACATCTCTATCAAAGCAATATTTTATTTCTCAGGCCTAAAGCTATGGCTGCAGGTGTACTGCTTTTATGGGAGAGCCAAAAATAAAACAACAAACTAAACAAAAAAAAAACAAACCCAACCTATTACATGTCTAATAATTTCAAAATTTGGCTATGATTACATTTCATTAAATCACCGAGGTCTTCATAAAAAGGAAGAATCAGGAAACACTTCAGTTCAAATTAACCATTGTTATCTTTGTATTTGTAATTACTGGAGCAACCTTTAAACCACTGAAAGTTTTCTCTATTCCAAAATTCTGGTTTTTGACATTATTTTCAGGAGATACAAAATCAAATATTAAGTGCTGACAGAATTTTACTATTTTATCATCCGCGTACATATATTTATCCACACGCATAAAGTGCTTACTATTTTCCAAAACTAAAATCACCACTTGCTCTAGAAATCAAACAGAATTCCTCATTTAGACTCTAATTGAATTGCTTTTCCATATTCACATGCCATTAAATTTCACAGTTCAAATTACAGCTATCAGATTATAATTCAGGTTTCAGCCTGACTTTAGATTCCCGTGCAGTGAACATTAATCCCATTCCTCACAAAGTTAGGAGTCTGGATTCCTGAATGCATTTGCCTTGTATTTTTCTATTTACTCCTGTAAATATTAGTTTCTCTGAGTAGCTAAACTTTGCTGTTATCAACACTTGTCTCTTATCGCAGGCCCTAAGCAAATGACATATTTACCACTCATTCCATTCCGATAAGGGTAATCCCGTGTTTAACTTGTCCAAGAACAAACATCATATATTTTGTTCTTAAGAATCATGCCTCTGGTTATTAAAAAAAAAAAGAGAGAGAGAGAGAGAGAATGAACAGATTTTTAAACCAGAAGTTATTTAAGAATATTTTGCAAATGAAGGTTTTTTATGATAGCTTATTCCTCCTACTTCAGCAAAGTTTAATTCTGAGTTTCCATGATATCGCTGCCGAAGTTATAGGAAAGTTCCTTCCATGGCAGAAAAAAAGCACATTTTTAGTGAAACATCTGTTTGGTTTTTTTTCCTCTCTAACTGAAGCTCGCCCAGAGCTAGTAACAGTATTTTGAAGAAAGAGCTTTGTTTCATATCTCGTTTGAAGCATTTTGAGAACAGCGTGGAGAAAATAAACATCCCATGCTGAACTTCACAGTCTAATTTTAATTGTAAAGACATCAAAATATTTGCAGTGTCGTAGGCTGGTAGTCATTGATTTCTGCAGTTCTGTTTTCCTTACTCAACCCACACAAATGTCATTTGCTGACTGAAAACTTTTGAGAAGAGTGAAGAACGCATTACTTCATCGACCATTTGTTAAGTTTATTTTTTAATGCACACCCCCCCGCCTAGAGATTAATTGTATTGAAGGGAGAACTATTCTAATTCCAGGCAACTTTTTAACACACTGCAAAACAAAAATTTCAAACAATCAGACAGTTAATGGTGTACTAGAGTGCCTGAGAGTGTGCTAAAAACATTTTGATAGATAGCCAAGTCATTTATCTAAATCACCGTCAGAGCAGTGAAGCATCCTGCAAGCTTTTATGCAGAGTATAAGGAGATTTTTTTCTCAAACTTGAAATTGTGGAGATAAAATACTATCAGTTTACTACCTATGTATTTCAGCACAAGATCAAGACTCTCTAACATAATAACATCTTTTCTTAAGTGTCCCACCACTAACTCTTCTTCCTCCATTACCAGTGTAACACTGCCTGAATCTCAAGGTATAGAAATAATTGATGTTTAAACTCAAAGGGTGCTCACAGTGAGTAGTTTTCTAGCAAAACAGCAACTTCTTAGAGCAACAAAGTGAAGAAGAAAGGTGGCAACAAGGTCAGTACAAAGAAATATTGCCTTTTCTTCAGAAACTTAAAACTACTGTCTGATTTTTGGAATGGCACCTACCCAGTACAATTCAATGGCTTTGTAAGAACTGCACAGAGCAGCATTTTAATTGCTTGGCTGCTCTGCAGAAATGCACTTCAAGACAACAAGCATCCAGATTATCAAACGTGGTGCAAAATTAGATTAAGGAAGCAAAGAAAAAAAAAAAAAACAAAACTTCAGAGATGCTATGTAAATTTGTCCTTCACTGGTTGGAGTTTTACAAATGTTGTATAATATTACAATTTTATGTGTTCCTTCTTGGCTTCAGAACTGTTTTAAGGATCAATATACTACATAAGAAGGGATAAACAGAAAACAGCTCGGCGCTTTCTTTTCTTTTTCCCTCCTGGCCAAAGGAGAAAAAAGGCTTGCAAAGCACATTCTGCACAAAAATTCCCCCCGCCCCTCATCACCCCTGCACTTAATTAAAAGTATTTTTTTACATACATGCAAAATAATAATAATTGCTTTAAAGTGGAAAAAGAACAGTTGGGACCTACATTGAGCACTGTGCCGGTGTTGCCACTCTGTTTGTGCCAATCCACTGAAGCATGCTTTGAGAGCCTTCTCCTGGAGCATGCAGGAAGACGGACTCGCAGTGTAGAAATCCAGCATCTGAGCAGGGCTCACTGCTAGAACATCCATACAGTCAAACATGATTCCCCCTGTACAGAATGCCTGCAAAAGTGCTTTCCTCTAGGTGTGGAGGAAAATGGCACATAAAAGTACACCCAACTCCATCAAACTCTGCCCCTTTTTTGGCACGTAGGCTGTTGGTCTTTTTCCCAGACCAGAATCATGAATTATGACAGACAACACAGCTAAAAGCCTGTAATTGATCCAAATGATCATTTACCATTTTCCAGGCTGCCCAGCCAATCCAGCAAGATGGGGGGAAGCAAGCCGCATTCCAAGTTTTAGCTCCGTTCAATCTCCCCCAAAATCTCTCTAGAACCAGTCCCGCTCCTCAGGCGCTTGCCGGCTGCCTGCAGCTTCTCGCGCCGTGCCGACGGCCGAGTCCCGGGGTCGAAACAGCTCCGGTAGGACCTCTGGATCCCCCTCAGCCATGAATAGATCCTTCTGCCTCTGAACAGCTCACTTCCTACTACTTGTGTCACACAGAATGAAAGATTGAATTGCCTAATATATGCGAGTGAACTTTCTGTGAACCCTTCCCAGGCTGCTAACCTTCAAATGACCCAGGCGTCTGACATCACCAGCTCCCAGGATTCTCACACGGCTTAAAAACTCCCAGCAGCCCGGCAGCGAGCAGGCAGCGGGCGGCGAGGGCGAGCGCGGCCCTCCCCAGGTCACCCCGCTTCGTCGGGACCGGCAATAGCAAGCAGGGAGGCGAAGAAAAAATAAAATTTAAATTTAAAAAAAAAATTAAAAAAAAATTAAAAAAAAATCAGGAGGAGGAGAATCACACCAGGAATAGAAACAGGGCCTATGCCGGCCGGGAGGCTGTTTGCACAGTGCTGCTTTAGGTGGTTGCTGCGAGCGAGGGGTTTGCGCATCTCAGCTCAATTTGTTGAAACTTCTATGCCCCCTCCCCGCTCCCTCCTCCCCTCGCCACATTCCTTTGCTCCCCTGCAGAGGCCATGAGCAACGCCCAGGCATACACTGCTGCACCAGAGCCACAGCCAAAGGCATCACTCCAGCTTAGGGGCAGCACAGAGCAGCCTCACCCCGAAAGAGTACCACCGCTCAGTGCCACCCACAAAGGGATGGCTGGCACAGCCCTGCTCCTGGTGTGCCCATCCCTGCCATAGGGGGGTCTGCAGGCGCCCATCTCTCCTCTCCAGACCTTTTCTCACTCCTGAAACAGGCAGCTGTGTGTGACAACTGCAAAGGAGCCAGGCCACACTGCTCAGTGGTCTCAGGCTTGCCCACTGGTCTGGGATGTGTCCCCACAGCATACCCATATAGGCCCAGAACAGTGAGACCACAGCCCAGCTGGGGGCAGGAGGCAACTCCCTCATCTCCTATCCTGGCCGCCGCCATCCCAGGTCTTGCCTGTCTCTGATTAGCTGAGAGGGGCAGGGCTGGCTCGTGTGGCCCCGAAGGGACTATATCAGCTTTCACACAGCTAATGAGCCCCAGCTACCAGGAGGGTGAGAGGGGAAAAAGGCAATGGACTTCTCTGTGGGGTCTGGACCTACCTGGTGCTTATCCTGCTCCCCACAGATATTGGTAAGAGGCCACAGATGCTCCTAGGCAGAGCATCCAGCTGTCCCTCACATCCATGCACTGCAGAGGCTGCCATGTCTTCTCTCACCAACATTTTGAAGGTACTGGGTTACCCCTGCCTTCACTTCGTGGCTGGAGACTCACCCCAATGCCCATGCAGCAACATTTCTGGCATTTCTCCCTTGTGGTCCCATGGCCCCGTGACGGGTTGCAAGGCCTTGCCAGAGCTGCCCTCAGCCAGCACCCTGTGCATGGCTCTCTGCTGGCCTACCCTTTGCATCAAGCCTGTGCAAAGCTGCCTTCTGTAAATAATCATCCTCTGCAAAGTATTGCTTCCAAAGAGAGTTCATTGAGACCTTATTCCTACAGACACTTTAAAAGTGGAAAATAACATGGAAGAGACTGGAAACGCTCCCTCTGCCCCATTGGAAAGGGCATAAGCTAAATCACCACATGTGTGCTTTTACTTTCAGCAAATGCACCAAGGATCTGGCAGAGTGAACGTGCACAGCCCTGAGGAGCCCAGGGTGTGATTTCCAGAGGCACAAAGGAGCCTGGTTCCAGGAGAGGCAAGATTCCTTTCTCTGCCTTTCAGCCATCCCTCCCTTCTCCCCTCCAGACACTTGTGTGGCTTCTCAGCATTTTGTGAAAATCAAAAGCTAGTTAAGGTTGGAAAACTGGAAAATGAAACACTCCATTATTGCATGTTTTCTCAAATCCCAAAATCAGAGCCTGGCAGAGCAGGGGACACCGTGCAGGGCAAAGGCACAATTGAGAACTGTAAAGAAATACTGCAGAGAGATTCACTCTGGGACCTGTGCAACCAGTTTAATGGATGTGATGTCCTCTCTACAAAAAGTCCTTTGATGAACTGAGAGCTCTGTGACAATGCCTGTAGATTGTATTAACAAAACTTTTCACAAAGGTTCAAGAATTTAAATAAAAAACAAAGAAGACCCCCACACACTTGCTCCCTTGAAACTGATACGTCCATATTGCAAACAAGCAGCCAGAAAAAGACCTGTTGTAATCTGGAAGAGATAAAAACAAAAGCTTTCTTAACGTTTTTTTCCTCTCGGATAGCAGAACTCTAGCTGTCCCTGCAGCAGGCAGCATCTCTTTCCACCTTCCCTCTAAGTAGAAGAGTGACAAAGCTGGCGTTTAACACTGTGTTTTTAAGGACTTTCTAAGTTTGTTAGGATGTCCTCCCCCAAGCTGGAAAGTCAAGCCGATGAAGTCCCTGACACTCTGTAATCTGAAAATTATGCACAGCACATGTTTATCCAAAAAGTCATCTTTTAGGAAAAGCTTGTTTAAACAATTTCAGCCCAGCAAGCAGAATTCTCTGTAGCAAAATGGCAAGCGAAAAAGTGGTTAAATTTCTGTTACAAGCTCAGCTGTCCATATTGCTGCAATTTGGTTTGTTTTGAGTAATGGAGCTAAATTAGAAGGCAGCATTTTCTAACCAAATGATACAGCATGCACGAGAAGTTTGGAATATGCAATGCGTCATCACAAAAATAACTTGAAGGGATCATACAAAACACAGTATGTTTTGTCAGTCTCTGATTTAGAGAGAAAATAGCATTTTGTGCAGACCAAGGTTCTTGGAACAGTTTAAGCTGAAGCCAAGAAAAACATATTGCCCGTGTGAGTTAAAATAAATAAAATCATACAAACAGAAATTCACTTCTGTTTATTCTATTACCAGTCTTCTAAAACCGAATTTACAAATAAAACCTGCCCATTTTGCTGCAAAATGTAGACTGGCAACTTCTGAAAGTAAGCGTCAGGAAGTCACGCATAGCTGCATACGAATTGAAAAAGATTGCTTTTTCACACTGTATTTAAATGAACCAGGTAGCTCATCATGTTTTATTACGAATAATAGTTGTGCTAATGCTTACACTTATTACAAAAACCACATGTAATTAATGAATTCTTCAAATAGTCTAATCATTCGCTCACATACTATTTCTACGATACAGTAATTTATGTATCTCATATTTCACTTTGAAATAGCACAATACTTGCGGTTTTTTTAACAGAGTATCAGGAAAAGCTGCACTCATAAAGCAGTGGGTATTTTCTAATTGAGATCAGGACTAACCACAATTATTGTGATAACTAATAGCCCTCTAATTCAAATGTAATGAAACTTTAAGTAATGTCACATATTTTAAATGTCTACCCAGCTCACATGGAGGTGCAGCAAGCAGGAAACTTCGCTCTGATTTCTTCCCCTTTATCCAAGCAAAGAAATCGTGATTTCATATCACCGCCTTGATCTGTTTTCTCTCAGACTGCAATGGCAGAAACTTTACAATAAACATATTCTTAGCCATAAGCGAAATAAAAAGCAAAAGTTCAAGTCAGAATTCTATTTCCTTTGGTGTTACTGTATATTTGTCAGTGTGACATAGCACATTTGAAACCCATAATCATAAAACAAAAATTTACAGCCAAGGTTTAGGGTCTACATCTGTTTCTCTGGTTTTTGTACTGCAATTACCCACTGGACAATTCAGAGAGAAGCACTATGAATCATGTGCTATACACGTTTGTGCTGGTCACTTTTTCTTTAGCACAAGAGTCTGAGGATGTTGTGACATGCCTCAATGAGAAAGGGCATTAACTAGAATTAGGGTTAGTGCACTAGGCTTTCTAAATAAAAAGGACTTTACCACAAGCAATGCAGTACTCTTAGAATATTACAGACATATTTATAGCATGGAAAAATTAAAAAGTACATGCAAAAATTCTCTAAAATGAGTACCTCAGGAGAGGCATGCTTTTTTTTGCATGCATGCATTTTACTATTAATCAAACGTAGCACTCTCTTGAAACAGTTTTGACAGCAGAGTAAATGGTTACTAGTGAATGATGTGTGTGTTTAAGCAGTGAAAGCAGAGACAAAGTGATGTTTTCTTCTACTCCCTAGGCAAGAGCTGACACTAAGCTTGCTGCCTCAGCTTTGATACTCACAGATTCCTTTGTGTCAGTTGCTGGGAGAATCACTGGCAGTTCACTAACCCTGCCTCACACACAGGGGCTTTGATTTTTACCTCTTCATTGAGAATAGATGTTAATATGAAACAGTACTTGTCTGCTTTGGCTTTTTTTTTTTTTTTTTTTTTTTTCCTTTTTTTCCCTCTCCAACTGGTGATACAGAGTTTCAAACCTGAAAATCAGAATCCCCCTAATACTACATGCTTTTCTTTTTCTTTTTCTTTTTTTTTTTTTATAGTGTTGTAGGATGTTTTCCTTCCCATCTCAAGCACAAGAATGATGTTAAAAGATTGTAAAGGAAAAAAATGGCTGGTACACAGGAGAATGGATGAATATTTTAAACTCCAAGGTAGTTCTGAGAGAACAGAGATACATCCTGAGCAAGAATGGCTCAAAATGAAAACTAAAACAGTAAAATTACTGGCACAAAATGACACAAGTGGCATGGACAACCACGAAGTACGGTGAAATTACATCAAAAAGGAGTTTCTTGTCATTGCTGTATGCTACTGTGCACAATGACTGAGAAAGGAATTTGCACGTAACAGGAAGAATTACTTCAGGCCTGAAATCTAACAGCAACTGGCTAAAGAGTATTCCATGCAGAACAGTATTTGCTTTCAGATGGGAAAAGCGGAATTGGTCAGTTCCAAATCCAGAACTGGGACATACAACCAGCCTGCTCATCACCTACAAGGGATAAAAGCTATTTCTGTATTTTCATCAGTGGATATGTAGTTGTAAAGATGACTTTAAAGCTGACTGCTTAACTTAAAGGCAGTAAAAGTAATTCATCTCACAAACTGGAGCAGGCTACCATGTTTCTCAGAATCCACTCTGCATTTTACATTCCTTTGGCCCAAAGCCAGGGAAAGAGAACTGGCCTGGATGATAAAACTGGAAATGTATCTGGTTCGGCAGCGCATTTCTAAGAATGACTACTACAAGATCTTCCTAAGGAAAACACAGGAATCCCTAGTGATCGGCAAAGTGTAACTCACCCACAGGTCCCCAGACAGCCTCTTCTCTAACAGCAAATCACTTACCCATTCTAACATGAGATTTATTATCCTTTTCAAATTTGTTTTTGTTAATAATATTCTAGATATTCATATATATCTAATGTGTTGTTTTTTTGTTTTTTTTTTTTTTTTTTTTTTAAATTGTGATAGATCTATAGCTCTGTGACACAAAAGGAGATAGTAAGTTATTAGACTTGGGTGAACTAAGAGAAAGAGGGATAAATATTTTTTTTACAACACTGCAGAACTCACCCATCTTGCAAGGGAAAGGAAAATACAGCCCAAGCCGCACCTCCCTGAGGCCCCAAAGGCCGACCGCTTACGGTTCCAGAAAGGCTGGCAAACAGGCAGTGACATCATCAGCCCAAAGGCTGGATGACATGCATTTTTGAAAGATATAAAAAGAGAAAGTATTATTACATTTAAAATTGGCTGCATAGTAAATAGCCGCCTTCACGTTTGCTGTTCGGGAGATCCTGCAAACACCATGCTAAATGGTTGCCAGGAAAAGAAGGAAAAAAGGATGGTTTCATTTTGCTTTCCTTTTAAATGACCAGAAACTGTTGTTTCAAGGTTTTGCCAAGAAAGACATTTTACTGCTAGCTTATAAATCCCTCAAAACAGAAAGTTAAAATGGAAATGCTGAGGTAACTACAGTGCCACGCATGGCACTGACACACTGCATTATATACTCCAGGGAGAACGAGGGCTTGGAGATCTATAAACTCAAAGTAGAAGCAAGAGGTAAGAAGCAGAAGAGTAAGCTGTGATATTGAATGTTAATGCTTTAACAATAAAGTTTCCTGTACGCTGATTGTGTGTGGTTGGCAGATGGCAAAAGAGCACAAAGCTCGTTTAAACATATTAAAAGATTCTAAAAATTTATTTGAGCATTTATTTTGTATCTGACCTTTTAAAAGAGGAAAAAATGAAAATTTACCTGACAAAAGCATAATATCTCCTGATATCCTGAATAGCATCTCATATGGTGTGTATATAAATAATGTTAGAAATTGCAAAACAGAGTTCCTAATATAGACAACTTACAAGGCCGGCTGGAGCCAGGATCAGAAGAGAACAGAAATTGGAATAACAAGATTTCTAGAGGTTCACTGATGATATCTTAAAAGTTAGCCCTAGTCACTTTCTTCCAACAAATGACCAAAGTTACTTGAGCAAAATCCAGAACTACAGATCAATGCACGCCTATATCCTAACAATGACTAAGCCTTACTTAAGCCCTATTTCAAAAATCTAAGGAGGCTTAAGCAGCATTTGGGGCTTGTGCTCACACACTGCTGCAGGTTCAACCTATACAGGGTGATTCCAGATGCCCACAAATAGCAGAAATGTGCTTGCACAGAGTTCTAGTCACATAAAACCTCAACATAGATGGACTGGATTTTGTTGCTAGTATAAAACAGAATAGAACCACAGCTTGGAGTCTAACACACATATTCATAGAATCACAGAATCCGTAAGAGTTGGAAGAGACCTAGTCATCTAGTCCAACTCCCCTGCAAAGAACAGGGACAATTCATGACAATTCAACATCTGCATAGATAGCTCCCCATCAAGCCCACATCAAATACTGAAAGAATAGTCCAATATCCTTTCTGGGGACAACTCAAGCAGCAAAATTAAGGAGGAAGTAACAGGGAAATGTGTTGGTGTACCTACCTACCTAGCTAGCATGGATAAGGACAGCAATGACAATGTGGTGATACAGTAGCCTATCTACTGCTGTAAGGTACTGCCACAATTACACCTTTGTTTTATTGTGGAGGTGTACTTTCTGTCTGCAGTGGAAACAGACTGGGGAACAGATATATGATTTTCTTCTGTAAGTGATGTAGAATCACCCAGAAAAAACGGTCACTGTTGGAAAACTGGCTTTTATTTCCCTTTGTAGGGCATACGTATACATCATCAACACTGTGTGAATTAACTGAGGGCACACGTCCTCTCAGGAACATTGGTATCACCTTAACTACACTGAGGCAGACTGATAAGTAAACTTTTCTAGCTGGGCCAGTTTTACAAGCATACAGGCTATCACAGAGTAATACTGCTGAGTAGGTAAGGGACTCTGTGTATCCCTATTATGGTACACCAACTGTGTCCATAATTAGGTTGTTGCAGGTACAACTCTTTCAGACCAGGAAAGACCATTTCCTTACCCTCCCTTGTTTTATCAACGTTAACATTCAAACACAGATAAGATCTCAACAGACAGCAAAAATGAGGCTGGGCTTGCATTATGTTCAAGCAATGGCAGCATAAACGATATCAAGTCTGAAACATTGCAAAGATGTTTTCTGAGTTTCAGACTACATTAGAATACAGCAATCCAGTTGTACTTCGGTGCATTCCTCAAATTCTATTTGACCTCTGCAATTCCAATTCACAATTCACAAAAAATCTGCATGGTCTCAACCTGATTGATTAAGCTAGTCCCATACTGACTAAAGAGATTCTATGAATACACATATTTTGCAAGATGCCCACAGGAAGGCATAGAAGAGATTGAATATGTAGGTTATCGGCATGCTCAGGAAATCATGACTGACATATATATATATATATGTTTTGTTTTGTTTTTTTTAATAAACAGAGCTGGGGTGCAGTTGAAGACTTGTAGTCAACAGCACATTGCACCAGTCATTGTGCAGTATCAATTTTTTTTTTTCACTTCTGGGACCATATGTAGTGGAAAATATTCAAGGTGGTTTTTAAGAACATAATACATGTGAAGCTTGACAGGTATATAAAGCTATCAGATCTGTTTTGCCTAAGACAGACCAAAATACTTCATTGTGATAACTCAAGTCTTCTTCTGACTAAATAGTCTTCCTTATACCTTGCCACTGCATTGGAAAAAAACCAAACTCATTCCTATTAATCCATCTATAGTTTTGGATAAACCTCCTGAAGAACAGCTCTCTCATTCATGATACATTTATCTTTCACGTACTCTTATCAGCTGTAGGCTATAGAAGAACAGACTTTGCCTGCCTTTAAATGAAGCCATACAAAGATGAATGTATGGAAGGAATCTCTTTTCCTCCCCAAGATGGCTCCCAAGTCTTGCTCTTATTGCATCCATCTACAGCCTTAAGTATTCTAAAGGACATGCCAAGAGACAGAGCTGTGGCCCAACTTTTTCAAGGAGCTATCTAAATGAATGGATAGGGAAACAAGCCACAACCCACAGAAGGCTTAGTTACACAAAAAGGGCATATAAACGCTCCCAATTCTGATAAACTTGTTAGAATTCTCCTTATTTTTATGTTATATATTATCATGTTATATATCATGTTATTTTCACCAAGATCCTAAATAAGAAGTTAGTGAATATGTGTCTCTTGAAGACTTCAAAAAGTTAAAGTCGCACTTCCTGGATCCCTAAATTTGTCTCATTAATTTATTTGTTTTTAATAGAACCAGATTTGCTAGGAGTACAAATGCTCACCGCTGATGCTTGAGCCTATTCTGCTAGCTGAACAATACTGGAACATTATGTCACTTGGAGACAGAACTGTGTAAGCATATAAGAAAAGCCATGAGCTTTGCCAACACAAGTTATCAGGCAGAACCTCTCTGGAAAAAATGAGGCACAAAGATCCAGTGAAATGTAAAACATATTGAGAATTCAATGACATGTTGACAAATACCATTCCACTCTCTTTCCTTCTATCAGAACCCAGCAGCCAAAGCAAAGATTTCTAAGTAGTGTTTTTACAGGCCAGGCTTAGTCTCCCCATCATCTTATCAGTAGCCTTCAAAGAGATTTTAGGTGGATCTCCTCCAGGAAAAAAGAAAAAACAACAAAAAACTCAGACGTGCCACCTCTTCCATACAAATATGCTGGTGCAATCGCAGAGGCTTTCCTTGAGCTGCAAGTCTTTAAGAAAACACACCTGGCTCTTCTAAAGGAGAAAAAGAAGAATTCATGATTCAGCCATTAAGCCTTGAGTGGCCTTAAGAAGAAGAACAGCTAAAGAGAGTGTCTAATCAGAACACGTGAAAATGAATACTGGCTTCTTGAAATATCTTAGGCAGGAAGGAACAGCTTAAGGTTCAGATGCTTAGTCACTCTTTCTGCACAAAAAATACACTGAAGGCTGTGTACACAGGTGAGAACATAAAGGTAGGTCCTGAGAATCAAAAGCAAAGTTCTTTTGGAAATACCATCTTTTATAAGTCTTCAAGTTATGATGCAAGGCAGATCTTTCTACACACTACTCAATGTTGTATAACAGTAACATTTTCAGAACAATACATGCCATTGTACTGTTATTTTCTGATTTTGGTGCGGAATACAATTATTTAAGACTCTGCAGGAGAGTATGAAAGGATCTAAAGTGTAATTCTAGTTCAGAAAATGTCCAATAACTGACAACACATAAGAAACAGAAGATAGATGCTTTGTATTGTCGATCTGAGCCTCATTGGCTAGAATCCTGACTCTCCCAGCAGGACTCAGTTACATAGCAACTCCTGAGGGCAGATTAACCCTTTCCCAGTAAATGTATTTGACATGATTCAAAACATCTTTTCCTCCTTCTGTTTCAAAACAATCCCGAAGACTTGCCAAAAATATTTGGAAAAAATGAGTTTAGCGCTACCAGAGTAAAAGCAAAACTATCTAACTCACCATGGGATACCCATGGCACAACAAACAGACAACAAAGGGAGTTTAGATCAGTCTGAATTATATTTAATATAACTGGATGTTGTGATGTATAGAAAACACAGAACACACTTTTCATAAAACTGTTCATGCTTACTCTGTGGGGATCCTATATGGACTGCATTTACCAAGCACCAATAGTTTCTTTCATCTAAATTCTGTCTGCTCATCAACTTCTGTGGATAATTACTGAGGCATTAAAAAATCCTGAGCTGATGCAGGTAATACTTAAGCAATCTATATGAGAATTTTTCACCATCACAGAATGTATTGCTTTCATCCCAAACTGTACAATGATCACTGTGAACTATTAAAAAACTGTACATTTCATGATATTAGTTGTTTAGTAATCCTTTCTATTTACTGCCATCAAGTAATTACATGAGATTCTCAGTTTATCTCATTACAGCAAATGCATTACATTTATGTGTATATGCATTAAATCTAAATGTAAATATAAGCATACATGCATTAAATATAAACATGTAAGTAGGATATAAAAACTAGTGCGACGATATTGCCACTGTCCTGGTTATCAGGGATAAGAGTTTGATTCTAAAAATGTTGAAAGCTCAGACAACAGACTCCTAAAGCTCTCTCTTTTTAAATCTTGCTGTTCAACCCTGTTGGCTTCCTACCCCTTTCGAGAGAGTGGGATGGACAGGGGGACCTGGAAAGGCAAACATCCTCACTCAAGGCATACGTTGTGCGATTACACTTCTCCACTGTGAGCCACAGCTGTATACCATTAGGAAAAGGATTCATTAGGCTTCCAGTGGAGAAAATAAATGATCAGATTGATAAACACTTATTTCTGACTTTCTTCTGGTCACAGTAGGTACAAACTCTGTATTTCATTTCTTCTCACATTCCAAAGTGGGACTCACAGTGCTAAGGGCACTAATCAAGTCGAGGAAGGGAAGGCACCACTGGCATGGCCCCATTTCAAACAAAGTAGGACTCAAACTTTCCTTTCTCTGGAAGACATTCTCAGGAACATTCTCAGCTGATGGTTCAGAGGAGAAGCCTTGAATCAAGCCTTCCCACACTCCTATTTCATTACCCACTATTCCTGAACACAGATGCATTGGAACAGCAGATGCTATAATGCACACATCCCACCTCCATCTCTTAACAAGGTTATTCACTGCTCAGTAGCAGCTCCTGATCCCACTTGGCCAGGATAAGTAAGAAGAATCCAGAAATTAATTTGGTCTAAAAATACACAGAGAATCATCATAAAGTTTCTTTTTGTCTTAATTGCTTTGAAATAGTACATAACCATAGCATATTAGCAAAAGAACTAACGTATATGTTTAAGACATGCCTTCCTTTTCTAACTATTTCAATCACTAAAAATTCATCTGTATTTTCTCTGAATGGTCCTCATAGACTGCTTATAAATACAGACAGAACGGAAAGATAGCATCTTAAGTTATATTCATTACTTGATTTGGTTTCATGTGTGGGTAATTTGAAAGCTCCTCTTGAACATCTTAGTTGCTCTCTTCATAAAACTCAGGTATTATCAATATAGTGTAAGAGAGGTTAGTTCAAAAACAGGTGCTCAGAAATATTTTCTGGTTAAAAATTAATCAGTAAGAATCAATTCCATTTCGTATTGTGGATTAAGGAAACAGTCTATATTTTGCTACCTTTATGCAGTTAAAACTACCACTGGCACTATTGGAAACTTGGCTTCTAAATCGGAAAGGTTTGAACCTGAAGGACTAGGTTATACTCTGTTAAAAACACCTTCTTATACAAATGCTACCTGACACCTCTTAAATATCTGTATCCTTCATTAAATTAATGCTTTCCTGCATAATGAACAAGACAGTAGAAAATATAGGTGTATTCCAATGTCTCACTACTAAGGTAAGAGATATCAAAATAAATTTGCAACTATATCACTATATCAATCTCCAGTATTACTGCATCAGTACTATACCCATAATTAACAATCTACAGGTCAAATGTCTAATAAATCCTTAGAAATTAAATGTATAATTTGTCAAAACCATATGCCTTCATAAATTGATTATTCAGAATTTAGAAGCTTTTTAATTAGGAAGAAATTTATGCAATACCATGTGTAATAATTACAAATCAGCTCTTCTGTGATATTTTTGTACATCAGCAAAAATTAAAACATTGGAAAACATTACCAGGTCATTGCAGTATTTCAATGTCAAAAGAAACACATAGTTTAAATCTAGAGGTTAAAGATATTTTCCCGTATCTTTTACATCTTACACAGCTTTAAGATCTCAGGACTGGAATCATTAACCAAATACAAAATCAATGAGAAAAAGATCTAATCTGACCATTTTCAAGTGCAGAGTCACTAAAAATGATTTATGCCACTGTAAAACTTTTTACCATGCTCCCGTAGTTTTACTAACAGCACATATTCTAAGTCAAACTTCCATTTTATGCTACACTAAACAGTATTTTGTTTCTTTTGTGTCTTCCAGCTAAAACTCCAAATGCATTTTACACTTTAAAAGTGTAGTCTTCGTAACAAGCTCCAGGAATAGGGCTATGACCTCTGGTTGCCAAATGGAAAACTAAAGAAAGAGAGTGTTAAGCGATATTCATTAACAGCATGCAAGAACCTAAAATCGCACCCCAGCTCTCCTGCTTTCCCCTCCTGTGTGTTAACCATGGGGCTATTCAGATCTGCCCCCACCCCCAAGGGCTCTGGGTACTTCTATCAACATTTCATAGGAGAAGATTTTTTTTGACAGAGAACACAAAAGCTGCTTTGTTGGAAGTCTGGACACTTTTTTTTTCTACCTCATAAAAACATGAATAGAAGTGGGACCTCAGCAAGCATATGGCAGAAAGTCTGGACTAACTGAAAAAAGGGGCCTAGAAGAGTTTGCTCTCTGTCATTCTCAAATGTGTTTACTGCTGGACGTATATGGTGTAAATAAGAAGTATGCAGAACACGCCATAATGGAACATTGTTTATGTGCACATCCTGGCAAATGCATATACAGCACAGAGACTATTTCTGAGCAGAACATAAACACAAAGGGCGAGTGATGACAAACAAGTATTCCAAGGCAAGAAAAATGTTATTCCATATACAAACCAAATAAACTAAAGTGGTTTCTCCTCTGCTAAGATCCAACTGGCAGCTCTCAGCTGCACACACTATGTGGCTGTTAAAGAAATGAGAGACATCCCAGGCTTACTGGTTGGCTTTCCTGTACTTCAGCAACCTCATTATGCTCCCAATATTAAAAAGAAAAACACAGTTAAGATTTTATTTCACTCTTTGCAAAAACAAAACAAAACAACCTTCTGTGTGAGCCTGAATAGGAGCTGGGGAGATAGGGCTGATGCCAAGTAAAGACCATAAGGATTTAAGGCACGGCTTTCCTAGTCCGATTTCCCACTGAAAGATACAGACACATTTCTCTCTTCTGAAGGTCTCTCTCACAAACCTATTACACGGCTTTAGTAAGCAACACAACTGTGACAGTAACTTTGAGGTTTTGTGCTCCTGGCAGAATTTTTTTCCATTTAATCACTACTCATAAAAAAGAGGGTTTACAGAACCCAAGTCCCTGCAATTTCAAGATAGCAAACAAGGGGAGGAACTTTTTTTTTGTTTACTTTTGGAGAACAGAATATCATGCTTTGACAGCTGTTATGTAAATAAAGGGGTGTAATTTTATTCCTTTAAAACTAACTTCAAACACATGCCCAACTAAAAGAGGAAGAAAAGATGACAAGTAGGAAAACAGCCGATAGATCGACCATGCGAACCATAGAGAGTCAACTGAGAAAGCAGTTTCTGAGTAATTAATATGCCTCTTTAGAACATTAAGACACTGGAAGCAAGAGGCTTTACTAATAGACTGTATGGGGTGTAGAACTAAATATTCTGTGATGTCCTTCACAGAAAGACAAAGCCAGTCTGTGACTTCAAATTATTTTAAGATATTAAGAGAGTGCCTCACTTTTTTCAAAGCTCTAGATCAAGACCCAGTGACGCATGGAATAGTTCAGAACTGGGACCCAAATGTGTGTGTAAGCTCTCTACTAGTCTATCAAGACCTGGATCCAAACACCTTACTCTTCAGACTTCATGAAGTCTTGTGGCTTGGGTGCTTCAGACATTGAGAAGAGATAAAGCCTGCACTTGGGAATGTCTGTAGTACTTATGGAATATATAGACAGTCCTAAGCAGAACCTCATTGATTTGTTCTTTGATTTCTTTTTTTTTCCAAAAAATATATCAGTTCCATTCTATAAGACCAAAAAAAAAAAGCTTCAAAACCTTCTCACCTTCTCATCAGCCACTGGTTTAATGTTAATACTTCCAAGTTAATGCCTCACTTTAGAATCCAAAAGCAGCTCTTTTATTTATTATTATTTTTTTCTTTTTTTTCAAATTGCCCTTGAATGCACAAACTCCCACCTCATCCTAATATGATCTTGTATATCTCGTATGTGCCTGCTACTTGTGTTTATACTAAGCAATTTGCAGAGCTGTAGAGTCATTTCTGTGTCTCAGGAAATAAGATATTTCTAATAATTAGTCTTGCCTAAGTACTGTTTAAATGACCACAAGAACTGCACACTTGCAGTACCAAATGCCATTGGATAGACAGTACCCAAGCCTGCCACCTGTGACAGTGCTGGACCTTACACAGTAAAACCCGTTCTCAGAGGGAGAAAGGATACTTACAGCACCATGACAAAGGGGGTACAGAGAAATGCCAATACAAGCTGATGTCATCTTGCCTTAATACAGAGGGTATTTTGGTGGATGAACACCAAGAGGGTCAGTGGTGTCCTGGGGTGCATTAAAAAGAGCGTGACCAGCAGGTTGAGGGAGGTGATCCTCCCTCTCTGCTTTGCCCTGGTGAGGCATCCAGTTCAGGGCTCCCCAATTCAGGAAAGACAGAGAACTTCTAGAGAGAGTCCAGCAGAGGATCTCTGCAAGATGATTAGGAGCCTGAACATCTCCTTTATGAGAAAACGCTGAGAGACTCGGGACTGTTCAGTCTCGAGAAGACTGAGAGGGGATCCCATCAATGCTTACAAATATCAAGAGGGTAGTTGTTAGGAGGATGGGGCAAGGCTCTTTTCAGTGCTGCCCAGAAACAAAACAATGAGCAACGGGCACAAAATGTAACACAGTTCTGTTCCATTAGAACATGAGAAAAAGTCTCCTTTACTCTGAGGTTGATGGAGCACTGGAATAGACTGCGCAGAGAAGTTGTAGAGTCTCTGTCTCTGGAGATACTCAAAACCTGCCTGGATACTTTCCTGTGCAACCTGTTGCAGGGAACCTGGTTTTGCAGACAGGTTGGACTACATCTCCAGAGGTCCATCCAACCCCTACAATTTGGTGACTCTGATTCTGTAATGCATGCTAGGCTGGGCAATGAAGCTGGTCTGCGCTTCTGTCGTGACAAAGTCTTCAGCTTCACAGGAGTTCCTGCTATGGGACATTATGGCAAAGAAGAGGATATGTGATGGCTGTTGCAAAGCTGACTTACAGTGGATGTTGCAGTGATTTTAAATAAAAGGTTTTTGTTAAAGCTCTGCCTCTTACACTCTCACCCTTAAAGAAAGACTTTAAAATATGTGAATAATCTTAAATAGTTTTCCCAAATTGCTCAACTTCATGGTGAGACTTAAAAAACCTTCTCTTTACATAAGTTTTCAGCAGTCAAGTGAGGATCTTAGTTTTCATTTAAGAAGAATTCATTTATCAGGATTAAGAAGGATTGCCTTAGACATGACCGGACTGGCTTGCTGAAAGACTAAGAAAGTAAAGGATAAGGAAGAAATTCTCTGAATTACTATAATTAAGTACTTTAATTTGTATGCCAGTATTATGATTTATTTTACCTTTTGGGAAGTCATAAATACAAGAGTGAATTCAGAACCTGCAAAAGAGGCATCACAGATGTACTGCAAATGCCCTAATACAAGAAAGTCTGTATGCCTTACTAATTACTGCCCACTCTGTTCTACCCAGCACATTGTGATTTTACTAGATAACTCCAAGAAAATAGTATTCTTTATACTCTCTCCCATCTCTCTTTAAATTAAAACTGAATTGTTATTTTAACCCTACTCAAGTATGTAATATAGTGATGATTGTAAATCTTGATGATCACAAAATCCCTTTGATTTATCCCTCAGTTTACTACCCTTAACAAACATAATCCTAAAAACAGCACAGGGGAAGATCTTATAGGCCTGAAAATGATGGAGGGGGAGCAAGGAATGACTATATACCTAAAGTACAGCTTCAGGGCTCATGATTTTCCTGTTGGGAGGCTTCCTGAATGCTGCTAATAAGGTCCTGTCAATGGAACCAGAAACATTTCTTCATAGAAAAAAGGCCTTCAGTGTGGGAAGAAAATTTTTCCAGTAAAAAATTAATAAAAAGCTTATAGATGTGGGATTTGAATCTAACAATAGACATAAGTACCTCTAAATACATAAGAAAACATGAATATTATTAAAGGTGGTATATCCATGCCACACATCCTCCCCCTCTAGAACTGAAGTCATGACTATGACAGCATGCTCAAAGCTTATGTGAGTACACTAGACCTAGCTCTAAACTATGAGTGACCATATGGCAATAGTTACTTCGGCATAGGCAAAAAAATACGTATTTATTTTCTGTTCACTATTCTGCACTGCCACAGCCACATTTTACAAGAAAATACATGTAGATAGATGCTGGCATTTTACCAAAGATCACCTGCATTTCTATCAGCCCAGGCATTAGCCAAGTTACAGCTACTACTTTACAACACTGCTAACCTTCAGATCATTTTGGGCACCTGCATCATAGCTCAAACTCTTCCGCGTGAATTTTGGAAGGTCTGTGCACAAAACTAGCTCTCCCTCTTGGCTCTACGTGTATTCATAAATACATTCGCACCCAGATGCACAACTTGCATTCAAAGGATCTGCCATTACACAACCACATTGGCTTGTGGATATACATGGGGATGGTTCCTTGCACATCTGTCCCTGCATCAGAGCTGGCAGCACTGTGGACAGTGTACCCTCTATGCTAGCTATCTGTATGGACAATTCACAGGACAGCATTTTTGTCCACATCCTGACCCTGCCTGCTGTTCTGATTGACTTTGAATCCTTTCCATCACCCAGGCTCTAACAAGCAGCATGGACAGCAACCATTAAGGTCACTCTCAGAGAAGCCTCACCACGTTGTAGTGGAGAAAGAGTCTGTGTGACTAAGTGAGGTCTGTGAGACCTCAAGCCCACATTTATACCACATGAGAAGTGCTGAAAGCAGTAACTTTGACAGGCACCATCTTTCCAAGTAACACTGCTAGTAGAGGGCTAGAGTTCTCACGAGTGCTCTTTGCCGTCTCTGGAACCATTCAGTTTGAAGAAATGGCTCTTTGATTAATGACATGCAGTATTTTCATCTCTCATTTGACCCACCCAAGGAATCTGATTAAGAATTCTGAGGACCTATCCAAGAATTTCTGAAAGCTTCCAATCCATTCTTCTTATGGTGTTTTGCATTGCATAATATTTAGGTACATTTGCAAGATGTCAGTGCCCTAAGTGGCATCATCCTCTTCCTGTGTTCAGCTACTGACACAGAACTGACGAAAGGGGAAAGGATCTTCTTGTTATTTACCGTCTGTACTTCCCAAACACCCTCAGCTTAAGTAACAGTGATGCAATGGCTGTTCTTACAAAGATTTAGAAAATATCCTTATAGCACATCAATAGGACAGTTTACAACATAGGAATTCTGGTCACCTATCTGGAGTTTAACTGGAATCACAGGATGTCTCTTCATGTCCCCATTGGCACACTGAATTGGAGCAGAGCTTACCCATCATGTTTTACCAACTTCATTAAAAAGGGCACAATAGAATTTTGAGTAAAGTGAAACTTTTGCTTATTTCTCATCAAGGAGAATAAGAATGACATTCTGGAAATTAAAAAATGCTAGATTTCCCCTACAACTAAGTGTGACATTGAGATAACCAAAATGCCCATGGTTATCACATCAGTAACACACTGTCTTCTGGGAAAGTCCTAGCCTATCTTCCCTCATCAGCTGGCTCCCAGTTCCATCTAATCATTAGTCATCACATTATCATTAACCTTGCCCTTTTCTAGCCAAAGGAAGAACATCAGCCAGAATGGCAACTTTTTTCACATGCCTGGTATGCACTCCTTACCCTGCCCGGGATGTTCTCTGTTAATACGGATAGGAGAATTTCATGAAAACAAAGATATTGGTAATACAGCCCAAACACACACATCTGCTTATGTACTTCTGGAACTATACCTCTAGATAAGTTTCCTCATTCTTTGTTCTGAAAATGCCAGAAAGGAAGAGGTATGCTCCCTCCCAAGTATTGTAAAGGCCTACCTCCCAGCATCAACGAAGAGAGCCGAGGCCAGGCAGTCCTTGGGCTTACCTTTTTACTCCCTAGGACAACATGGAATACAGCACAGCATGAGGGTGTAGAGCTGAGAGCTACATCCAAGAGAAGGAAATCTTTTTAATGGTCTCGTCCCAGAGTAGGAATCTTTAAAAATCAACTTCACCATTACCTGATATTCAAAGAGGAAAAAGCTACTGTAATCAGTAATAACTGTGCGCCTTTGATGAAGGAGAATTCTAACAGTAAAATCTCTACACCTAAAGCTGTCAGAGTGCTGTTGTAGTTTCCTTATCTTTCTTGGGATTTCTCATGTTCAGTACATTAAAGTGAGACCTGCAGGTGAACAAGATTGATGGCAAATACTTTATCACTAAATGCAAGCATTCAAACTAAGGCAGCTCGGTAGGTTGACAATCCTGGCCTAAACACTCTCCTAAGCTAACCATACTGCTCCTAGGGCAGAAACTATTAAAAAAAAACATGAAAGTTAAGAAGAAAAATGTCAGAATTTTCAGAGGAGTGCGAATGGAGTAGTCTAGCAGATCTTTCTTCAAGTAAGGTTTTTAATCACTTTTGTGAAGTGGATTCTGATCTCCAAATACATAAAATCTCCTGAGCCTACATGACATTTCCATTGTTGATACATTATGTTCAGATATCCCAGGTTGAGGATGGCCTGCTTGTTTAAAGTCTTAATGGTCAATTTTAGTGTATGATTAGTAAGAAAATTTGCAATTCTGTGGTACTGACAAAAATAAATAAAAGCAGAAGTATATGTGCAGGACTTCTTCATTTTTTAAATCATTTTTCATCGATATTTGTGTTTTGAATTTATATTCTTTCAAAGCCAAGTACATTCCACAGGAGCAGAAGATTTATGAGCTGTGTTGTTGTTGTTGTTTTTATGAGTTGGGAATGGTGGAAGTGCCCAGTCTATAGGGAAGTCTAGAGTTTGAAAAGTGGATGGATAAACATCTTTATTGTCACAGCAAATGAAAGTCGATACTGATTTTTCTTATTCATATTGCAGATGTCATATCAAGCTACATAGATGTAAACCCACTGGAAATAACAGTTGTTCTGAATTACTGCTAATCAAATATAGCAGAATTTGGCCTGACACAAAGGCAGGAAAATGACTATCCAACTGCATATATGGATTAAGATAATGACATTACATATACAATTCTTAAGTAGCCTATGAAAAATTTGCGGCTTAATTCTCTATGTTGCAAACATTTTGAGAGTAGGCTTTTAGATGGTAAGATATATTTATTAGTATGAATTTCGACCCCCATTTTCAAACCAGGCATTTAAAGTTAAAATAAATAACTTTATAGGTGCTCAATGTCTATACTGCATATATATATATTGATAACCACTAAGGGGGGAGGATAAATGACACTCTAGTAGTGACTTTTAGGGATGCAACTTCTGTCTGTGTCAAATTAGAAAACAGTGTTGGTGGTCCACAGTGAAAAGAAACTACCAGAAAAACTGGGTCTCTGGAGATACTTCATAAACATGAAAACACAGTAAAAAAGCTTGGCTAATTTGGGCTATAAAGATCTACAAAACATCACACATCACTTTCTCGTGAGACCTAAAAAATAAAAAATAAAAAGCCATCTTAACTCACAGAATAAATGAGAGCCCTAAAAATTAAAAAAAAAAAAAAAAGAAACACAGCAATTACATTTGAGTCAATGATACCATAAGAAGCAATGCTTTTTTTGTTGTCATTTTTCTTTTTGGTCTGTTTTGTTTATAAATAGGATAGAAAAATGCAGCAGAAGGGGTTAACATGTTTGGTGTTTTTTGTTGTTTTTTTTTGGTTGGTTGGTTGGTTTTTTTTGTTTTTTTGTTTGTTTTTAAGTGATCCCTATCTATTACAAAAGCAATATACCTTTGCATTATCAGTCTTTAATCTTTCAGGAAAGCTTTTAAGACCAAGTTAAGTTTCTAATCTTGGATATCGTCTGTGTGACACATTCAAAAAGAAACCTGGAGAGCTGTGGCTGCTTAAATCAATTGCATTCAGGGCAGTGCTGGATTTCCTGTTTGTTTGCTTTTGGCCTTTTCACATGTTGGTTCAGGACTCAGGGCTGATCTTGGCTGCAGAAATAATGCAAAGACAGAGCACTTCTTTTTCTCTGGCTGCTGAGGAACCCCCTGCTTTAGATTAGAAAATAACTAATGATTGTGTGTCCCTGTACGCTTTGGAGTAGGGCCCCTTATTTTATCTACATGGCAGCTACCTGTCAACGTGTGGTGCTTGGAGTAGCGCACTGGGAGTTCATACACACCAAGACTATCTAAACAGACCATTAAGTGCTAGTAAAGTAACACATGTGAACGACAGGTCAATAAATTTTAAACAACTTATGTTCACTCCAAAGACCTGGCTGTTTCAGAATGAGCTGTGTTTACATAAAATCAATTTTTACAAGCATCTTAATAATTAGGGAATATACCACAATAATAACTGCATTCTGAGTTCAATGTAATAGTTCCAAAGGAATTCAGTGAATCCTTTGCTTGTTTACTCACTTCAGGCTCTTTTCCACAGCTTGAGCTTCTTAGATAGCACTTCACTTTTACAGAAAATGCTGATTTAGACGTGTGTCCAAATTAGGAGGACTTGTTACTTTTAATGCTAACGTACCCCAACGCTCTTCCCTCTGCATACTCACCTACAAAATGACCAAGAAATCAGCAGTTCACACTTCTAACATACACTTTTTCTTTTACCCCTTCTAACAATAATTGCCAAAGCTGTCGTTTTAAAATCAATCAATTTACCCAGTACAACCTATGCATGCACAGAAAGTTGAAATTACATACATTCAATTTCAGATAAAAAAGATCAAAAAGTTTGGATTAAATGATAGTTGAGACCTCAACTTCCTGATCGCTACATGATGTCAGTCCAATAATTTAAAAGCTGCATATGTGTACTCAAATAAACATACGCACATGCTGCATGCACTCACACCCAACTGCAAATAGAAGGCAAATAAAAGAACCTAAATTTTGCAATAAAGACTAAACTGAATGTTATCCACAGCTACAGTGGCAAAGGCACTGGCAAGCTGATTTACAAATCTGAACTTCCACTTCATTTTTGTTGCTTTTCAGCTACAAGCAAAAGACTTTAGCGTATTGTGAGTGCTATAAATTCACATTTGCCACAAGAATCCATGATGCCATCTGTTCCCTAGAGCGTTTATATAAAGTATGCCAATGCAAACCATCTGCAAACTGTTCTTGCATGCGAATTCTTGTGATAATGCAATGTGGTACATTTGCAATTTCAAATGGAGACCACTTGAGCTTCCTTATAATTGCCATGCCTAAATCAGATGTTCTATAGAAACCTCTTTAGAACGGGATTGTGGTGTATTTTGTTGGTGGTTTTGCTGAAGTCCTTGACGTTAACTCTTTATCATTGTTTTCTAGTTTCATTACTGCAAGAAAATGGCGTGCTTTAAGATAAGGGTGAGAGGAGGGAACTAAGAAGCAGGTCATCTTCCATACCCCCGAGCGCTTTGAAAAAATCCCTCAGTATTTTGGAAACAAAAAAGAGTGAGATCTTGGCTACTTCTATAAGAACTGGACTGTATGAAAACTGTAGCAGGCAACTGTAGGGTTGCAAAGCACTGTAACTCCTTCCACTGCAGAATTACATCTCAACTTCATTTTTCCTCATCATAATTAAAAATGTTTTATTATTTTAAAAAGTTGAAACAACACGATTAGGAACGACATGCTGATATGCACTCACATTGTGAATGGCAGCGGAAAGACTCAAAAACAGTAACAGTGCAAAAGGTCTGCATGTATGTGTCAGTACAAACAGCAGAAATCCCTGGTTAATTCTTTTCTAAACAGATAAATTACTGAGCCTGCAGACCATATTCTAGGTTTTTTTAGTTTGTATCTGTGATCAAGAACAACCTCCCTCCCCAGCCAGTTAAGTTAAATGTAGGATTTCCAACCTTGGGACAAAACAGCTAGCATGAGCAATATGTGTGTGGGGGTTCTGGCTCCTTTACTGAGTTACTATACCAAAGAGTCCACAAAACCAACATTTTACTACACAAAGAAGTATGATTAAATGTCATACTTCTGCTGCTACTTCTCTCTTCCCCATTATTCAGAAGTGACACTTCATAAAAACCACTTGGGAAACCAAAGATCTCACAGCAAGCTTGGGTGCTATCCTCAACCAGGCAGAAGGACATGAGCCCATACTCAGTGCAGCATGCCAGGGCTGCCTCTCTCCAACAAGCCCAGTGGATGCCTGGTTAACTGGTGCTTGAAGAGTGTATTACAGACTGACTGGAGAAACGATTAGCAATTCTTAAAAGATTCAATCAGCTTGTAATTTGCTTCAGTCTTCTCTCATTCTTTGTGAAAATGACTGTCAGTCTGAATATGCTCTACTCCGTGAGTGTCACTGCTGGGAAATGTGCTCATCAGCTATCCCCATGCACCTGCCTCCAAACTAAATCCTAATAAAACTGGCTCTGAGATTTTAATTTCCATCATTCACCTACTCCAGACAACATTAAACATTGTGAAGGGTGATATGCCTTATACAATTAAATATGACTCATAGTTTTCATTTGTTTAAGTGCAAAGGCCTTCTTTTCAGTAGAAAGAAAGGTAAGTGCTTTCTTACATGGTGCACCTCCTGCTATCCCTACAGCTAGCAAATGCTAATTCTTAGTGCTAGCTCTACCTATTTCTTCAGCAAAACTTCTTCCTAGCTCCCTCCAGAGCCTCAGGGGCTGGTGCTGTGATTTTCACAATGGGTAATGTATGTTGTGCTTTGTTAGAGACTTCAGCATGCTTAAAATTTATGCAAGAGAAAAAAGATGATCAAAGTAGCAGGAATACCTGAGCTTCTACTACTGCTGATAGCTTGCTTTCACTGAGCAAGCCCCAACAGCATCTGTCATTAACACAATGCATTGCTTCGCTCAGACATCTGTGGGTCACATTATTTCATGACAAGGCTGAAGCAAGAGGGGAAAGTAAAACTGAGGCAGGTTATTAATCACTTACTCAGTTTCCTGTACAACACAGAGGAAATAATCAAGCAGTATAGTAGGTTATAAAGGGAGATTCCTGAGAAACAAAAATATGCCATTCATTTATTGCATTGCAGGAGGCCGTGTGATAGAGGCAGATTCAGTTGGTGGAAATTTGGCTTTATTTTATTTATAAGATTAAGTAACTGTCAACAGCTGCCACATTTAAACGAGAACATGATGGCATTTTCCCAGTCCTTGAGAAAAGCAGCTCTTCAGGTTTACAAATCATCTTCATTCACTTCCAAACAGCACATGGTTTGGTCCAGAGCGGGTGGAATGAGCCCAAAACTACACTCAGTGATATTACACTACCAGGAACGTCGATCTGGAGGGAATTTGCAACATATAAATTAATGCCAACCTTAACTGGAATAACTTTGACTCATCGATATATGCAGCTGTGTCCTCGCTGGGGAGTTTCCTGGCTACATATGATTTTATACATCTGTCAGCTTTAAATCAGAGATCCAAATATAGGCTCAAGCGCGCCAGAACATTGTGGCAATATGCCCCTTTTCTTTGGGCTCATAAAGCACAAAATGGACAGAGGCTCATCAGTGATGGGTCAAGTCCTGTTCTCACATGCACCCCACACTCCCATTCGCCGTGACAGTGCAGAATGGGAGTCAATGAAAACAAAGCTGCACCCTATTTTTTAAACCTTCTCCCCCCCCATATCCTTTTCCAGCCTGCGGCAGGCTCAGCTTTTCTCCATTATTTTCTGCCATGCAAATTGAAAACCATATGCAATTTCCTGACAGCTAGCAATCTGGAAAGTCAAAGGGTACACAGCATCAGTGACGGCGAATATTGAATTGAACAAGACAGCGTTCTGAATCACTATTTCAAAGAATTTCCTACAGCTGCATGTAAGCTATCACTCAAAGCACAACAGAGGTTGCCTACACAGAAAGAGAGATACGGGGGGCAGCATACCTACATAAAACAGTAATTATCAGAGAGGAAAAAAAGCTTTCACATTTCACTAATATTATTGGTATTAGTATTGAAGGACCAAACTTCTAGCAGACAACAAAACCTCCTTCAAGAAACACTGCCGTGCACGAAATACCTTTGCTTTTTTTTTCTTATTTTTTTTTATTCCTGAGCTTCGTATTTCAACCTGTAGAGGCAGTCCAGTCATCAGACACCGCAACCTCTACAAGGGCACTAACTGAGGAATAGATAGGGTTTCTGAGAGACTAACAGCCCAGGGTAGCCAGGCTGTGCTGCACTGCGCCGGCACTGCTGTAAGGAATACATATATGACAAGACCTTTGGTCCCTAACTGTGATGGATACCAAGTTGCTACAGCAAATATTGCCCTGGATGACTGCCAAAGATTAATCTTTCGACAATTAGGAACTTGTTTCATTTTCCAGCGTAAGCGAGAGTATGCCTTGGCTAACCTAATCTCAGCATGAAAGATGTCAAGCATATTCTTCAGTACAAAATTAAAAGACAGGCTGTTTCATCTTCAAAAGAAGTGACTGGAACACAGCAAATCACACTTAAATCTATCCTTGGATACAGGACTAGATAGCGACTGGCTGTGTTTGACTGATGTGCTCAGCTTTCAATACCCTCTTAAAATCACAGTTCTAAAAAATAAATAATTGTTTGAAAAAATCAAATGACAGAATCTGGTGGAAACTCTATTCTATTACTTTGTAGTGATCAAATTTGTCCTCAGATGTAGACACATGGAGCTGTGTTTGACCACGAGCCTATGTAGCCTGAAAGCCTTCACTGAGCACAGAATCTGACCCACAGATGCGGGCAAATATACATGTTTGATGCGGCAGATTTCCTTCAGAAGAGTAGCATCTGGCCCTGAAAGTATTTTAACACACTGAGATTGATGCCTTTGACATATTGTAGGCTTGCTGGGTTCCTTCCTTTATTTGGAGATGATGAACTTGATAGCAGTCAGCATTACCAAGTGATTAATCAGTCACTTCTGCAAAGGTTATCTGTTAAAAATACATCTGATTAATTTGGTCCAATGACAGAAGAGGAGCTATAGATTCCTTACAGCTGACCCAGAGGCCACCACTGTATAACAATAGACAGGTTTCATTTATAACATGCTGAACACACCTGGAAATCTGTTTGTAATTAGAAAGTGATAATGAATCCATCTATCAAAAGGAGGCCTGTTTGTCAGCAGTTCTGCATGCAAAACCAGATATTTACTGTAAATCCCTCTGGCTTTCTCTGTAATTGTAAATGTGAGGCTTTGGACCTTCAAATGCAGGGCTTTCCAGGCTCCAGTTTTAAGAAAGAGATTTTTCTTTTTGGTGAACTTGTGTCATGGTCTCGCAGTAACTGAATGAAAGTGGAAAGTGATGAGTTACATACATTAATCTTTCCCTTCAAACACCATTGTGTCTGTTTCAGCAGAGGAGAAAGATGTTAAGAGATTCCGATGATCTGAAAGACAAATGAAACCGATACAAACTGAAAATGCTCAAATGAAGCAGAAATAAGGGAGCCTGTAGATGATGAATGCTGATTCAAGAGAGCCGTACACCTAGCATAGGTTTCTGACAAAAAGGATAGGTCATTTAGTACCTCTAAAGATTATTGGAGGCAATACTAAGGCTGTTTCACAAATAATCTGATTAACACGAGCTTTCGAAGAAGGCTCAGACTAAAAGAAGACTTTGAGATTATAAGCTTTGGGAACTGGAAAAATAGAATTACCATCAAAGGAAACTGTCAGGAAGGATGAAAGGGAATGAAAGGAGTTTGGAAGAGTCCTGACAAACAACTTTTTTTTTTTTTAAATCGCCATTCAGATGGATATTTCTACAGATATCAAAATTCCAGTCCCCAAAAACATCCATAGAAGGAACAGGACTATTGCACTTGAATGCTTCTATCACCCTGTGCAATGGACACTAATGATCAAATATAAATAATATCCCTGAAGGAAACTGCAGCAAAAGGGTTCAATACATTTCTGAATATTGATTCCTTCCAGAAACCAGAACAATCCAGATAGGACCAAAAGAGAACTGAATATTCATGTTTAGTGTAAAATCAGTTACAATCTAATTAAGTCCTTACCAGAAAGCAAAAATAAACACTCACATGTGGCAACAAAAGAGAAAACAAAAACATACAAGACTGTCGCTCTAAAATTTAGCAGGGAAAGATGAACAGACCTGGCCTGTTTCACAGCCATGAACAGATGATGAAAAAATAAAATACACATGTCAGAATAAAACTGTTAAATAAATCATTTTACAAGAAGGAATTTTAAAGTTTATTTCCACCATCTTCTTGGCAACTAGCTAATTACCTGCTTATATCTTCTTAAGATGAGGAGGAAACTGAAAAGAGGCCATTAATAAATCAGATGTTTCCCAGCAGGCCCAAGCCTTTAAACACAGAGGACAGCAGTTTTTACTATGGGAGAGTATAGCCAAGCTCATAACAACATTACTCAAAAAGTCCAAACAGTCCTTCAACCGCCCATCTTCTCAAGTGTTTGTGGGGAAACGGTCCATTAAGGAAACTCTAGAATATATACACATGGAAGAGAGTGAAAAAATGAAGCACGGCAGAGCACAGACATTGATCTTGGGCAACTAGATGGAGGATGCTGGGGCTGCGTCAGAGAATTGCGTGTCAGCACAGTGTGGTGATCTGAGATTGCTTGGGACTGCAAAGAGGAGGAATTTGGATCAACAAACACAAGGAGCTCCTGGCCCCAAACCCTAATACAAAAGGAAGGAGTGGTGAGGTGCTGGAACAGGTTGCCCAGAAAGGTTGTGGATGCTCTGTCCCTGGAGGTGTTTAAGGCCAGGTTTGATGGCACCCTGGGCAATCCACTCTACTACTTGATCTAGTGGTTGTCAACTCTGCCTGTGGCAGACAGGTTGGAACTTGATGATTCTTGGAGTCCCTTCCAACTCAAGCCATTCTGAGATTCTACGTAATTCAGCAAAAATGAAGAGCATCTATCACTCCATCAGCCACAGGCAAATGAACCTGTTAAGAAAATTTGCTGTTTTTTTCTGCAGTTGACAAATGCTCAGGAGAGCCTTTGTAGAAAGGGACAGTCAGGTGGAAGGAGAAGAAGCAAAGAATCACAACCACTTTCAGCTAATGGAGAAGGAAATCTCCACTGTGCGCCTTTCAGCATTCTGAGGATCTGCATAGTGATTGAGACTGGAAGAATCACAGAGCATCCTCAGATACCATGTGCCATTTCATGCTAGGACTGACAGGCCTACAGCCCTTGGGATAGCAACCAGCAAGGTTCCTGAAGGGGGTTATTTTAGAGAGGTAACCAGTCTGGTCAGAAATTCTCATACTGTTGTCTGTGCAGCCCCTAGCAGTACTACAAAGAAGTAGAGCCTTACAAGACACCGCTTGTCCCCTGCAATTGAGCTCTCAGAATAGAAATTGAAGTGCATTTTTTTTCCTACACTTTCCACATGCATCCAAGAGCTGCTGCAAAGGCAACTGTGCTGCTGACTTAGGGCAAACAGACTAAACACATAGTGCCAGACAAGCTGTCACTGGAAGCCAGAGGTCCCAGAAGAAAGAGAATAATGCAACTGAAGGCAGAGCCAGATGAAAGATCAAGCCAGAAAAGCTTGAATGGGAACAGGAACAGAGCAGAGAAGCACAGAGAAATAAGGGAAGGCAGGAGAAAGAACAGAAGGAGAGGTGGATGAGAAGGATGACACGGAAAGAAGGTGTAGCTCACGTCACTGAGGAATGTCCAGAACAGAGTTCTCATAGCAAATACTACACAAACAGCAACTCTGGCCTCCTTCTAGCATCCCCTCTGCACACCATCCAGCAACCTGTAGAAGGCAGCCTTTGTCTCAGCATTTTGGTGCCAAGGAGATGAGTGCAAAACAGTTGTTTGGCAAGCATTGAGGCTTCAAATTCCACATGCTTGAATGTGTTCTCCTAATAAAATATATTTATTAACACAGTGCTATTTTTAAATGTGATTTTTAGAAATTGTGTCATCTAAGAGGTACGCTCTGGGGTGGAAGGGTGGAGAGGCAGAGGGTGGGAATGGAGGTCCTTTGAGTATTGCTTGCAAAGGAGAAGCTAGTGGGAAATCAGTACTGTGAAAGCAAGAGATACAGAGCAGACACCAAAATCATGGGCGATGATGTTAGTGAAAATATTGGTTATGTAGGCTTATACAGCAGGGCTACAGTTCTATCAGATATCAAGCAGTCCCAAAACACATCTGGACTAAGCATGAGTTAAGTGCCAAACGAAGGCAAAAAACAACACTAAAATTACTCCAAAGCTAGTCATGGTCAGTGAGTTAATGTTTGTGAAGTGCCACAGAAGCTCTACATTTTTCTGTCACCTAGAGATATTGTGGCACAAAAAGAAAGTTAAACAAAGAGCTGCATTCACTTCAGCTCCATTAAAAACACAGCGAACAAAATCAGTTCCAGACATGTGGAAAAGAATCAACCATCTATAACAAGAACAGAAATACAAGTTTTACTTTTCCTAGAGAAAGAAAAAACAACGATGAAGTAAAAGGCAAAAAGTCACATGAACCATAAAAGATGTTTTCAGCAATCCAAGTATTATTTTAAAGCCTAGAATATAGATTTATTTAAAAAAATAATCAAATACAGCTTACTGAATTTAAAGTTTACATGTCTTAAAGGTTGAAACTGTTTCAAATATATTCTCGTCCTATAAGTTGTCAGTAGTAACAGCCTATATAATGTGTACAATATAATTAAGAAATATGGATAACAATAAGTTAATGAGTACATCATATTTTCCCTTAAAGATAAACATCAAGGCTGATTGTCCATCTGTGCTCTTCACGTCCACAATCTCATCCTACTGGCACACTCCTCACATGCCTCTCCCTCCATATATTTTACAAGATACATTGGTCAACACAAGAAAATGTTTTTATGCTTTTATGTTGATTTACGAATACAGAAATAAAAGTTCATTAACATGTGATCTGGCAAAAAGAGATTTTTATCTAGCCATCATGTGCGTATATTTTATCTTTCCCTGGTAAAGCAGCTGAAAATCTATTATCTATTATAGGGTGATTTTAGTGTCCTGTTGAATTGCTCAATCCCTATTCTCTCCCAGGCTCAGGAAAAGGGTCTCTTGCTCATAGTTACAAAAATTAGCAATAATCAATCATATACCCAAAGCAGCTCTTTAATTCCACATTTTATTTTATTTTTGCAGGAACCTACTCGCTTTCCTTCTTAATGAAACCTCTCTCATTTCTCTTACAGAAATGGAATCCTCACCTTCAAATACAGCTGTATGGCCAATGTTTTTCTGGTATCCCCAGAAACAAACAAATCTTATCCTTGAGAACAGAGACAGGGTAATTATGGAAACAACATTTTGGTGGATGCGAGTGTATGTTTTCCTACTTACTGCTCAGAAGGCAGGAACGTGAATTGCTACTTACCTTTGCAGACTGCAGTAAGATTTCTCATTCACCCTACCAGGCTCAGACAGAATTATCACCTGCATCAATTAAGGTACCTCATTAATGGTATTTGAGAAGATGTACAGTAATGCTTTTATCAAGAAATGAAAACATTGATTTATAAGGAGGAAGTGAATGAGAAGTGTCTGGATGAGGAGCTGCGAGATATGGTTTAGTAGCTTGTGGTAGAAGTGGTAATGAGAAGACGGTTGGACTAGATGATCTTATAGGTCTTTTCCAACCTTGTGATTCTATGATTCTATGATTCCATGAACATGTCCTTTTCCGTCATCAGCAAAACAAGATTATATGCTGTAGGCACTTTTGCTGGAAGGTGAAAAATTGTTAGCCACAAGTGAGGGGAAAAAAAATGCATCCCTGGATTTCCTCTCCTCCTAGTCACTGTCCTCCTTCCCTTTTCTTATTTGGCATTTCACTGATAAACTTTCCTTTGTAACAGAATCACAGAATCACAAGGGTCGGAAAGGATCTCTGGAGATCATCTAGTCCAACCCCCTGCTGAAGCAGCTCCCATAGTGCAGGCTGCAGAGAAAAGAGTGAGCAAACAACCTGTTGTGATATGAAGCGCATTCAGGTTATGGCTTGCAGAGCAAGCAGGAGCCTGCAGAACCGATCCTCCTGCCTCCTGAGCAAGACACACATAGTTAATACTATTTCCAAGAACACCCACGAGACCCCAGGCCCCTGCTCCAGTGGCTCCGACAAGAAATCAGGAGGATGTCTGTCGATAGGTGGTGGGAAGTGCATGCAAAACAGAGCATCGTTCTGGGCTTCCTGTGCAAATATGGACTTGACGAGGCAGCCTTGCAGTGGGAGCTGCAGCTGAGTCTCAGAAGCCGCATGGTGTGCTTTGTAAGGAGGCTCATCATCATCGCCACAGCTCTGCACGGCCCAGAGATCTGTCAGCAGCACGACCACCAGGACGCCCATGCTAAGGAAAGGCATGATAGCCCCACACTCACCCCCAGCCCTGTCACCTCCCGTCAGGAACCTCCTGCCTCTGGCCCAGGCCACTCCATCAACCCTGTAGGCCCTGGCTCTGAGGAGCTTCCCAGCATCCCTCATGGGGGTCCTGGGCACACCATCACTACCACTGTGTCCTGAGGAGTCGCATGAGGAGCCAGGGCAGGTGGAAGCAGCAGGCCCCTCTGCCCAGGGCAGGAGCCGCTCACCTCTGGGGCCCCAGCATCCTGAAGAGGAAGGTCCACAGCAGCCCCCAGGTCTCATGCCCACCCCACAAGAGACCGCTCCAGCAGCAACACCAGGCCAGCAAAACTTTCAAAGCCATCCCTGCAAATAAAACGAGAGCAGCATGAACTAAGCATGAGTGACTCCTAAGTTACCCAGTCAATGGGGCCACGTCAGCACTCAAGACTGCTCTGTGTGGGAGCTCAGGTATCTTGGTTGTGTCATTCAAAGATCTCAGAGAGAACAGATGCCATGAGACAGGGAAAAAGATGACATTTGGGAAAGACAAAGGAGAGCAGATGTCTTACAGCAATGGTTTTGAAGCACACTGTGCTTTCAGCAGTGAGGCTAAACTACTGTTGAGAAGCACCTGGTTCTGTCCAGGTCTCAGAAGACACCAGACCATCTACTAGCTGTGGGGAATTTCCTGAGGCGGAAGCTCCTTTTGCCATCCAGAGCAAACAGTACACAGTGGAATGGGTGAGGTTTAAAGACCGAGTATTTTGTATCCCCATTTCACAAAGGCACTTTGTCAGTCTATCCAGTTGCTTGGTACTTGAACAGTTAACAGCATTCAAAATAAGAGAACAGAAGGCTATAAACAAATTCAAGGACTGCACAGTTCTTGAAGATTTCAAAGGAATTTAGCCCAAGTGAAATGCTATCAAGTTGGAAATCTTAAGATATCCTTACTGACAAGTCAGAAAGAGGAAACCAAAGTTTCAGCCTACCTCCTGCCTTAAGCAAACAAGATGCATGTGTAGCACTGTCAGAAACAACTAGTCAAGAAAAAGTCTCAAGCAAAAAGACGCTGACTTGAAACAGAAGTGCTTTTTTAGTGACTATGAATAAAATTCATTTATTTCACAAAAAGGGAAAAGAAAAACCAATTCTGATATGAGCTTGCAGGTCTTCTTAGTACTTGAGCCTTCTAAATGTAGAAAAGGGTTTGCATAAGAAAGAAAAACATGCTGAGGATTTGGTCTATATTCCAAAAGGTTTTTGCAGTCATATAAAGTGACCCAGACTTATCATAGCTTCAAAAGACACACATAGTTAATACTGATTTCATCAAATATCCTAATGATACAAAGGCTAGCATTGCTTTTGAAAGTATTTGCTTAATGAATAAGATGTCAAGCAGTGTAAACCTTCAAATTTTTGGTCTCTCATCTAAACAACTTTTAAACAAGGTCAAAAGCAAAGCTATATGTTTGTTTTATCTTATTTTCTACTTTTAAATCTTTAGCAGAAATAAGATCTGTTAGTTTTCAAGCATTTGTGGATCCTTCTCCATTTTAAACAACGAAAAATGGTCCTGACATATTACATATGACATAATGGATTTTTGGAAGAATCTTTTGCTGATTAACCATGCAGTGAAATGAAATGCTTAATAGAAAACACTTGGCACAAGCTCCCTGATCAAAATGTCACCTTGAAAATGGCTCTAAGTCATTTGTCACTGTAAAGTTTACCCATGTTGTATAATACTAGCATCCCATACTAACCAGCTGCCACTGCAACTAGGCAGCCTGGGGTGATAGGGAAGTTACAGTTATTATCTTTCTAGATATCCACAGAAAATTAGCAGCTCCCATAGTTTGCAGTGATCTACGAAATACCATATCAAATGCAATCCTTGTGCAAGCCTATCACAGTGCTTTACTATCTTTTCCAAGGTTAAATTTGGGTCACTGTATATGTAAATGTACAGAATCATGCATATGATACCAAGCAAGCATCATTCATAGTCTGACCTTTGCAAAGTATGTTTTTGTTGTAGTATCTGGAAATTATTTGTAAAAACTACAGAGTGAATGCAACTGAGCAGTTATAAATAAAACTAGGTATTTTCACTTGTTTTGCTGCTGTAAAGATGTCTGGACTCTGATATTTTAGACAGAACAAGTTTCAACCAAGAAATGACATCAACATTAGTCCGCACAGTGCCCCTTCTGATTCCAGATAAAATGAAGATTCCTCAGACAGGCGACATAAATGCCCTCATAAAGGGTAAAAGTCAAATTCTGCCCTTTTGAAGAAAAATGTTGGTATCTCTCTGACTGCTTAGAAAATTGCCACTGACTCTCCACTGATACGGCTGAGAAAAAACATGGTTAATGTTTTACCCCTACAAGTCTTTCCTTATTATTTCTATGTCATTCAGATTCTCTGTATTACTGCACATTTTAAAAAAAAACAGTATTTATTACCTTTTATTATATTTTATAAAAATGTTACGGATTCTTGGAACACAGGAAACAAATTATGGTAGAAATGCAACAGTTTGAATTTTTCATCTAGTATTTACAGCACATGTAACAGAAATCAAAAACAAAAACAGAATGGGTACATGTATGCTCATCATGTACCCAGTAATACCAGACACCCCAGTAAACATGATACAGCAAGCAGAGTGGTACCTGACATGCTGCAACCCTTCTGCATTCACTCTGCAGGACTTCACACATCCTTCCCTTCTGCCTTTGTTCTCTGCACTCCATCTCCACACGTTCACTCCACCTTTGAAAGAAATTGCTCCATTTTCCCCTAAAAACTCAAGCGTAATTCACTTGGTAAAGAGAATGGGACAAAGCCAAATGTCCTGCAGAACCTTCTGGTGACAACCATGTATCACAAGTTGAATTTACAAGATAGTCTAAACATTACACCATCGTGCAACACAGGTTGATGTTTACTTTAGTAAGAGCAAAAACTGTATTTCTACATGCAAGTGCAGCATGGTTCCATTAATGATGTTCTTTAGAGTACTTCATATTTCTTAAATACAGATTTCTATATCCGAAAACTGAGGACTCCTGGTGCTACAACCCTTATCAAAATGTATCTTTCATTTTGTATGTGTGATTGCATTTACAGTATGAGTTGGACCATTTGGATGGTACTTTATGGTGCTTTCTCCTACCTATAGCCCCAAGAGCACTGTGGATGTATGGGAGGCGTACATTGGTTGACACCCAGTCCATGAGTGATTTAATTAGGCTGGAGTAGTTTTTCTCTCTCCCTGACTAGGTATATAGAAGGGGTGGAGGTGGGGAAAGAAACCCTAATAGTTCCATCATGACAGCACTAGCATTAACCTTTAGGTAATTGGTACCATAATTTAGGCCATTCAGCTCAGAACAGTTGCATGGAAACAAGAAGAGGAGGTGCTAAGGTGCATCTCTGGATTAATCCACACATCACTGTGAAACAAACATAAGCCATGGACCAGTTACATCTTCATCAACAGCCAGCCTTTGATGCTCACGTTGGACCACTTGAATGGTTGGGAACATCCTCCACCCTCAGCAGCACTGCTGGTGTTTCTGCACTGTATGTGAGACACTGGAGAACAAAGCTACAGAGGGGCACAATCTCACAGTAAAAATTTCTTTCACCTCCACACAAACCCACACACAACACACATACCCTCATCAATGTCATGAGCAGAGGACATCTCTCCCTTCCATCTGCAATTTCCTCCTCCCAGAAGGTTAAAGCTGCCTCTGGAGGAAAAAAAAGCCTACTCCTCAAACATAAAAAAAATGGTACATTCCAAGGATTTGCTCCTTTCCTTGAACCTTAAGTTTTAAGAGAAGATAACCTACAATTGATCTGGACAGGCTGGATCTTTGGACTAAGGCCAGTCGGATGAAATTCAACAAGACTAGGTGCTGGGCCCTGCACTTTGGTCACAACAACCTCACACAACACTACAGGCTTAGGGCAGAGTGGCTGGAAGACTGCAGAGGAAAAGGATCTGGGAGGATTGGCTGACACTCAGCTGAACATGAGCCAGCAGTGTGCCCAGGTGGCCAAGAAGGCCAACGACATCCTGACTTGTATCAAAAATAGTGAAGCCAGCAGGAGCGGGGAGGTGATTGTTCCCCTGTACTCTGCTCTGGTGAGGCCACACTTTGAGTACTGTGCTCAGTTTTGGGCCCCTCACTATAGCAAAGACACTGAGACCTTGCAGTGTATCCAGAGAAGGGCAACAAAGCTGGTGAGAAGATAGGAACACAAGTCTTATGGGGAGTAGCTAAGGAAACTGGGATTGTTTAGTCTGGAGAAGAGGCTCAGGGAAGATCTTACTGCTCTCTACAATGTGCTGAAAGGAGGTTGTGTTGCGGTGGGGGGTCGGCCTCTTCTCCCAAGTAACACTGATAGGATGAAAGGGAATGGCCGCAAGTTGCACCAGGGGAGGTTCAGATTGGATATTAGGAAAAATTTATTCTTCAAAAGAGTGGTCAGGCAGGAACAGGCTGCCCAGGGAGGTGGTTGAGTTACCGTACCTAGAAGTGTTCAAGAAATATGCAGATGTGGTACTAAAGAACATGGTTTAGTGGGCAACATTGCTGGTAGGTGGACAATTGGATCATCTTAGAGGTCTTTTCCAACCTTAATGATCTTATGGTTCTAGGATTCCATGTATTTTTGCATGCCATAACCCAACACATGCAACAAAGCACTCACCGATTTACAGATTTACAGGACCATATAGGAGATGCTAGAATACAGATTCCAATTACCATCTTTGCAAGGAAGTTGTGTTATTAATTCCCATTCACAGAACACAAGAAGCTATACCCCTGCAGCTGACTCCAGGAGGCTGCACTGCAACCTCATTCCTCTGCTGGCCAGGAAAGCCCTCCTTTAATTTATAAACTTCTTATTTTTGGATACATATTTGGATACTGTGCATACCCAGTTGCTCTTGCACAAACACTGTCCTCTGGGTTTAGCTAATTCCTTCTGCATCCAGCAGCCTTCCCCTTTGGTGTACTTACTGTATGCTGTATTGCTGCTCAGCAGTCATTTTGCTAGACTAAATAAGTCAAGCTCTTTCAGTCTTCCCCTCTCAATGTCTGCTTCTAGCTGACACCCCTTCTCCTATTGCACAACAGACTTGCAGTCTTGTACTGCATAAAATTTAGATTGATTGCTCCAGTTTTAATGTGTGGAAAGTGCTGTGGACTCAAAACTTCTCACTTTCATTTTAAAGATAAATAAATAAATAACTTACTACCGCTAGGTCATGCATTTACAAAAGTCTTATACATTTAAAACAACCTAACCTAGTGAAGATACACTATACATATATAAGTTATTCTATAGACCATTTGCTTCTACAGTGAAATGTAAAGCATTTGCTATTCTGGAATATAAACTAATATTCACCACGAGTTTTTTTATGTAAGTATCTGTTTAAGACAGTGTTTTGCTGCATAATACAGAAAAATCAAATGTTCACATTATGTTGCCTCTGTATATCAAAGCTCATCTAACACATTCTGTGCAATTAGTTATTTTTATTTCTAGATATCTAGATTGTCCGTGTTACTGGCTGAATTACAAAGCTTTTTTTTTTTTTTTTTTTTTAAATGAATAAAAGTTACAAAGTGTAGATTCTCCACATTTTCTGCCATTGCCTTAAAAATGCATATTAAGTTTAATGTGGAAAAGATGATCATACAGAATATAACTCTTTTATTTCTGCCAATTCTTGCAGTAAACTGGTCTGGTTAAAGAGACAGCACACAAAACCCTTAGCTGCAGAACAGGGGATGGAATACAGGGGATTTGACATGTGATACACAATTCAGAGTCCCTAAAGAAAGAGCTCCTGCATTCCCATGTAAGTATATTTACACTTACTTCCTTCACTCACTCCTTTTCAAGAGAAGGTCAAGACAACTCTCCAACACTTCTCCAGTAGCAGACAAGGAGACGAAAACACCTACAAGAAATTGGTTCTGTGGCCCAGATCTCTGTCATTTTTGCCATCCATGGGACGTACCATAGCATGCCATTTCTCACATGGATTCTGAGCAGCTCCTGGCTCTCACATATTGCTACCATTTCTTTCTGTCTTCTCCTCGCCTCCTGCTGTTTGTCTGGGAAGCCAATCCGGAGGAAGACAGTGAGATTAGAGCCATCTGTCCTGGAGCTGGCACAAACACATTGCTGGCTTTTCTCACCACAGGACCTGAGGTCTTCACCAATGACCACTCATTTCTCTGAAATCAGTTGCACATGTCAGATTCACACTGCCTATGAGCATATGTGGACCCAAGCTATGCCTCAACACAACGGGTTTCATACCTGAGCTATTCACCTCTTCTCTGTGTCACACAACCCCAGCTCCCTCTGCCTGTCTTCACAGGAGAAGTGCTCTGCCCTCTGATCATCCTCATGGCCTCCTCTGGACCCCTTCTAAAAGATCCATGTCCTTCTTGTGCAAGAGACCCCAGAACTGCTCACTTTTCTTGGTCTAATTGCCAGAAAAGCATAAAAACTAATATTTTGCTTAATGTAAAACCTTTTTTCTTGCTTTTAATTCTCAAATAAACCTTGTTTGGAAAAAGTATTTAAGGAACCTGAGTGACACAGAGTCCTTCACTGGCAGAGCCCCAGCAACAACAGCATGTGGTTGCAGACGTACCCTGGGCTCCTCTCCCGGTGGACAGTCTCAGTAGGCTTTGTCCCTAATATGCATTCACTTTCATCTGATCCCAAAAGCAACATCAGTGCAGGAAAAAAACATTCACCAAGGTAGGAATTACTCCACCTCCCTTGTGAGCTGCAGCACACAAAGTGAAACGTGGACTTGCTCACCCCTGAAATGAAGGATGGCATGCCCGCTTCTCACCGCGCCTGCAAGAGGAAATGCCAATGGCAACTGGCACCAGGCACCCCTGTGTGTATTTATCTCAGCCGCACTTCCTGGCTGAACGAGAAGGAAAAAACATCACAAATCTTTTGTGACTGTTCTTCCTCAATAGTCGACAGCCTTTTTAACCTAAATCTTCCCAGTCGCGCTCTTACAACAACATAGTTGGTTACTCCAGTAGATATTTTCACTGCATATCATCTTCTCTTTAAAAAACAAGCAAACAAAAAAACTGTCCATGGAGTTCGTCCTGAAAAAATAAACTTGTGTAATTCACACAGAGTAGATCGCACTGTGAAAACATTCTTGTTCTACTCAGGAATGTGGAACTGTTTAACTCCATGTATGCACGGCGCTCTGCATCCTAGAAAAGACCCAGCCAGGTGAGCACCCAACCAGCCTGAAATAAGGCCACACAGAGAAGTAACACAGAACTACTAAGCTCTCATCTGTACCATGAAGCCGTGAGCAATTCCTGTCTATGCATACTACATTGCACTGGTTTTATTTTCCTCAGCTGAATGTGATGGAAAATGCACTGATCTGATCAGAACCATATCCAAATGTGAAGGCAAAATGTGTAGCAATTGTGGAGTGTGAGAATTTGGGAAATTTCAGTGTTTGCTTTATAAAATCTTGTTGATACTGTGTCAGAAAGCATGGAGGTGTGGAAGAGCTGCTGCCTCCCTTCAGCAAGCTCAGCCCAGGTCAGCAGGGCAGTGACACAGCTTCCCACAGTCTGTCCTTCCTGGAGCTGGAGTGCTGCTGGGACAGGGAGCCAGGACAGATGTCATCCAGACAACAGAATCTGCAGAGGGAAGGTGTCTCTTGGAGGAACACGACTGGCATTGGGGCGGGCGGGAAGACCAGAGCAGGCTCCAGCAGCAGTAGGTGGCAAGTTAAGAAAAACTGAACATGTGGCTGGAATATTCTATACCAGTGAAGCCACACAAATATATGTTTTGTAATAAAGTTTATATAAATACCATGGAAAACTGTGGAAAAATCTTGCTTAATTTCTGAAAGTCTGACTGAACGCACAAACACTGCACATGGATTCTATGATTCTACTGCAAGCAAAATGACACTGTACTCATTTTTATTATTTTACATTCACTCTGCATAGTACGAAAGTCTTTGTCTTCTGGCCTAAGTATCTCAGTATTTATACTGAGATACACAAGGATGTTTCTCATCCTTTGAGGAATAATCTTGGGCTCTGAAATTTCCATCAAAAAAGATCTATTTTACTTCTCTGTATAGAGAACATTTTTTCTCCATACTCATCCAGAATAGTAAGCTTAGAACACACTGAGCTTGTTAAAATGAAAATCATGCCAGCAGAGAAATTTTGTTATGGAAATGCAAAAACATGATATATGGATAGATAGATAAGATATACACAGAATATGTCACCAACCTTCACTAAGCAGGTGACGCTAATTGCCTTTGGGAGGGTCTCATTAAGACTTCAAAATCATAACTATGTGCAGATGCTCTTAATTGTAATTTATTCTATGTGCATTTACTGGGAGTTGTTAGAAACACACCAATAACCACAAAGAGAGTAAAAAGAAATTATGTGCCCTAACCTGAGCAGTCAGAAGTTGGATGTCTTGTCAACCAAAGTTCTTTACATACCAAATAGGTTCATTTTATCATCCTGTCTAGACAGGCACCTAAGGCTAGTCACCTCAAAGTGCTCAGTGTATACTTTTTAGTAGCGTCGATCTAAAACTAGGTGAGGTAAATCCAAGCATCTATGTAAGCTTTTTCGAAAGTGTAGGAAGGGTTCTTTTTGACCCACAGGTCATGCCCGAGAGTCATCTCTGCCTTCCTGAAGCGCAATGCCCACAGCTCCCAAGGCATCTCTTGGTCCATTCCTCCTCCTGAAATGCTAGAGTCAAGGCCTGAATACGCACCAGATTCCTGCATTTACACTGCATAAACTTGTTCCTATAACAGCTCTTGCCATTCTCTGTCATTTGGCTCACGCTCAGCGATGTAACCCAGTGTGAAAGAAACCCCTTTTCTTTGGTCTCAACAATGTGCCCATTTGTGAGCAAAGTGCCTGTTTTCCCCTGTGGAGCTGGTTAGCAGTGATATTTTATTTAAAATTCTTGTGGATGCTTATGGGCTGAAGTAACTGCGATGTGAAAACCAGATGCCCTAGGCGGAAGAAAGATTCAAAGAGCTTTCAGGAATGGAGAGTCACAACTTTGCTTTGAGCTATTCCTACCCATTCTACTCCCATGGCAGGTCCCAACGATGGGCAAGACTCTACGAGGTCGTGCATGTGAGAATGCAATAAAACTCAGCCATGCTCTTCGCACAGAACAGGTCTGTGCTCAAATGCAGGTCGAGAAAGGGGGTGAGGCAAAGTGGTGATAGCTGCCCCTGCTGTCGGCTGTGACCCAGCACTGCCACCTCACTGATGTGGTAGGAGCTCTGTGACCCTTCCCAGAGTCGTGCACAGGTTTCAGCTGAGGTGACTTTCCTTGTCACACTGTGGATTTCGTTGCGCAATGACAGCTGTACAGCAGCAGTAAAAGGCAGCTAACAGTTCAGAAAGAGTGTACCTTGTCAAATCATCGCAGATCTGAGTCACTATGTGAGAGCAATCAGTGGGATGATGCTTAGTTTTAAAAGTTATGGAGTACTTATACTGAAGCCAGTTTAGGCCACTAAAACAGAGCTACACACATTATTATGCTGCAATGGCACTAAAAAGACTTCAAGCTGAGCATCAACGAGGAGGTAATTTTCTGAACAGAGTAGCTTTCCAGCTACTCTGATTCTTCTTGCTCCATACAAATGTCTAACCAACTTTAAGAAAACAAGGAAACTTCAGTGGCACGGTTAAATAAAAAGTAACACCCCTACCTTTGTTACCATCAAAATCATAGGACTAATTGAAATACAATAGGGAGCCAGGTCCCCCAAACTGCACCAAGGCAGCAGAACACCCCCACAGCTATTGACACAGCTGGATTGTGATATTCTGTGTGTGCTGGTGCAACTCATCTACTTATAAACTAATTGAGAGATAAGAAATAAGTAACTTGAAACAGCTCAGCTATAAAACAACATATGATTACATGTCAAAACCAACCTGAATGGTTTGGGATGCGTAAAAATTTTGAGTATGTGTTTTTGCAACTATAGGTGTTTCAGTTTTGCCAAAGTAATTTTGAAATCTTTTCAAAGTCTCCCTTCATGGCTGCCAATGGATGTGCTTACTCACAGAAAAAGCTAGTAATAAATGGCAAAACAGCATCAAGCTCCTTCCTATTGAAAATGCCAGTGAAATCTTGTATAAATGGAGAGGTAACTTGTCTGCTACTACTCTAAGAACAAAGTACTCTGTACTTTGATCATCCTTATTTTAAAATACTTGAAGCTGTAAATATATCAACAGGAGCTCCTCATTCACTTTTACCGTGGGTATAATGAATGCATATCTGCCTTTAGTTTCTTTCTTTCAGCTTTATCCAAGTGCTTTTAAGAAAATGAATGCAGAGTTACTTCAGGATAACACCCCCAAAATGTATTATTTCTTTTTCACTCTCCAATGCATAACAAAATGTGATCTTTACTAAAAAAAAAATATTATAAGCAAACTGCTGGAAGCTAGTCTTTTATAATCTGCTGTCTTATTTTGACTGCAGGAAATGGTGTTGTCAGCTCTGTGAAAGTACTTTATGTACAATCATTTATGTTCCTTTAACAGTTTCCTTGGAATATGTTTTTAAAAACAGCATATCTGTCTTCATATTTTTTTCTCCATATTTTTAGCTTTGTTTCCTCATTTTTAGAGACATGCTTTAATCAGATGAAAATTCAAATATTCTGTCATGTTACAACTTCTATTAATTTCTTCTCTTGACTAATAAAACCTTCTTCCCTTCTGAGGTCAGAGAGTTGAAGCGTTCCTTTACCCCAGGAAATCAAGAGTTTAAGTCAGGACACTGCTGGCTGTGAGTGTCCACAAGCAAGTGCTTCTGGTGACACTAAAGCAAGCAGAACACCCACTTACAGCAATATTCCCAGCGGTACCATCCCTTACGACATCAATCCGTCTTCCTGACATTTAGTAGGAGATGACACTACTAAACCTGGATGTAAACAGTAGCAAGGTGCATGCAAAAGTATAATTTATATTGGCCTTCAAATGGGATAAAAATGAAGAGCTGAAAAATTTATCTTACAAGTACATGCAGCTTATGGTAATAAGGATCAGCATAGATGCACTTCAGTATGAGCCTGTGCAAATCACAGCCTCGTGACATTCCTTCCCACCTTTAAAAGTGCTCTATAACCCCCTCCAGATTTATCTTCAAATATATGCATATTTATAAATTCAACTATTCTAAATAAGACTGCAACAAAAAACAGAAACAGCCCCCTCACCAGCCTCTTGCAGACACGGCAGGGCCATGTATTTCTCTGTAAGGAGGCCCTTCTCTAATATGAGCTTCATCCGATCACTGTCATTGTTCTAGATAATGGATTACCTACACATACATTTTCAAGTGTAATGACACTCTTGCTTATTAAAGACCTCTCAGCTGAAGGGGCAGAATATTATGAACTGGCCAATCCATTCATTTTCTTGAATATGTTATTCAGTATTTTATGCTAAACCAGCAATACACCATCCATTTTAGTACAATGATCCTTATGTTCAATAAAACTGAAGTGCTGGATCATAAATCATTACAGTCATTTATTTTACATTAGACACATTAGCCACTATATTCCATAATCTATTACAATAAGGTGGATTTAAATGTACCCCAAGGAACTGCAATAATAACTTGAGAACCAAATATAGCAATTATGGATAAAATATGCTTAACCTAAAACTGCACTAGCTGAATAGACTGCTGTGAACTTTAAATAAAATTTAGGGAGGATGATAACTGTCCTGGAATAAACAAGCAACAGAGGAAAATGAGAGGCTCCTCTCTACACTTCAGATAGCTTAATGTGCCTTACTTATGGGGGAGAGGGTGTTACACTTATACACCAGTGACCATTAAAACATTATTCCATGATTACTGGTAATATTACCTTCCTATCGTGAAAATTTCCTGTGTTTTCCTGGTGTTTACCTCCTACTTACACTTTAAAATAGCGCTCTTCATGGCGGGCTGGCTGGCTGGTTAGCTAGTTTGGAGTCCTTAAATATTGTCCAGAATTCTTCCATCCTTTTTCTACATTTTTGGTGAAGTTTACACAACTCATCCAAATCCTTCCAATGCCTTTTCAGATTTGGGCTCACCAATGACCATGGGAAAAGCCTCTCTGTCTCTTAGATCTCCAGACATAATGTCTCCACGCATGCCATTGCCAACTTCCTGACTCCCAACCAAGAAGAAAATCCCAAAGATTTGAAAACACAATTTAGCATTGTTCAGAATCAATGCTCTCCAAGCATTAGGAGTAACAGCATGCTCAAGCACATGGTTGTTTTTACCAGGAGGATGCAGCATCAAAGACCACTGGTCTCTGCGGATCAGGGCCAGTCACTGGTCCAGCATAGAACAAGCAGGGCACAAGGGGCCATCAGACATCATCTGCATGAAACACTGAGGTATGCTATGCACAAATTTCACAAATGCATCTTTGTATTCATAAAGCCATGCTGCTTACTTCATAAATTCCATTACTCTCCATGTATTTTCCTGGTTTTACTGCCTGTAACGTAAATTACACTCAGAACTAGATGCTGTTGGTGTAGCTGCTCTTACCTATTACTTTTAATTCTCTGTAACGCTCAGTTTTTCTGTGATGCTTCCAAAATAGTTAGTACTAACTTACATTTCTTAATTAATTTCCTAGGGGGCATATTAGCTGCCTCTGCAGATACGTATACTGGGTCTTCCATTTTCCAATTATTCTGTTACGTGAGCTTTATCCAGATATCTTTTTACAATATTTTCTTTACTTCCTTAGTGCCTAACTTTTTTTTTTCCATGAAGGCTGAATATCAAGGCTAGACACTGAGTTTAGTCATTTGCACAGCGTCTGAAAGCCATCCTGCTGGCCTAGATGGAGGCTGAGAGGCAAAGTGCTACAGTCCCCAGCTGTCATTCCAGTGCCTTGCACAAAACTTTACTGAAATAAAGGAAAACATCCAGGTTATTTGCAACAATTTCAACATGAAATTTTGCTTTACCTCAGAAGCATGAAATACATTCAGAAAAATAATGGGCATCTGAAGAGAGTAAAGACAGAAGCCTCCTTTCTATTGTTGTCTCCATATTTTACTTTATAGCATAAAAGCTACAGCATTAAAGGGCAGGATGAAGTCAAGAAATCTCAACTGTAGTTTAAATGTTCTTCCTCCTTGCCAACAGACCAGATATGCTCCACCTAACCAATTTATTTTTATTTAAAAACCTCTGACTGACAAAAGCTGTGATAGTGCCACCAAAAAAAGAACAATGTACTGATTGCGCTTTGAAAGAGAAAGTAAACATTTTGTGTAACATTCACTGTTGAACAAATAATCCCATCTTCATAAACACGTAGCAAAAATCTGTATATATTAAAAGAAGAATTCAAATCCCAGCAATAACCTTTCACCACAGGGGTTGGGCAGAGATCTCTCGCAAGCAGCCGAGAGTGCAAAGGACATGAGACGCTCTGCTTGCCTGCTCTTGCCTTGCTCCCTATGCCTCTTGTGCTCAGCCACATGTGAGATACAGGAGCAGAAAGGAGAAACGAAAGGTGTGCATCTAGCCAAGTCACTGCAAATTTCTGTCTAAAGTAGGACAGGAGCCTCAGAGGCAAACTGCAGATGAACTTGAATTTCTTCCCCATCTCTGCTGCGCTCTGCCCCCCTGTCAGGGCTGCAGCTAGCGAGTCACGTCTGCGAGCTGCCAGCACGCAGAAAGCAGTCCGAGCGTGATGTGCTCCCCTCAAGTGTCATGCTCACACTTACACTGCTGGTAGGCTCAGGAGCGGCAAGGGCTCTATCTTTCCATAATTCAATGAGAGACAGAAGTTGCCCTTTCTGCTGCAGCAGAACCATTTTTCCTAGCTCTGGACCAGTTTGGAGGCAGTGAGACTGAACACCCATATCTTATGTAGCAGAAAAGATACTCTGTCTCCATGTAACTTCTGAAATGTCTGAATGTAGCTAATTGCAATATTTTTCTGTTTTCAGAGTGCAGTAATTACAACAATGTAGTAACATAAGCAGGAGAACACAATAACTAATTAAGTGTAACTTGTATCTGACATCCTCAAAGTGCTTTCTTTTTTTTTTTTCTTTTTTTTTTTTCCCAGAGCTGGCATTAAAATAGACAATGGCGCACAGTGAGGACCTCTGATCACTCCTGAGTCACGGCAGCCATTGCAGAGTCCTGCCAAGAAAAACATTGTTCAGTTCTGGGTACGTTCAGAGTGCAAGCAGATTGAGTGGTGCTCTCCCTCTTTCTTATCCCTCCCTGGGAGAACAAATGGAAGAGATAGATGAAAGCAATTGCAACAAAAACTGGCTGCATAACATGCTTTGATCAAAGGCAGACAAAGTGTGTGTTGTCCTTGGGCCCACACTAAGTAAGGATGGGGCCACTCAGAGGCCTGGTTGCCACCATGGCAAGGAAAGGCAAGCATGCTGCCATGCTGGTTCTCAGGCAGGCCCCTGGCCTTGCTGAGTCTCATATCCTACTAGCTATGCCTCATGCCATGCAAATGCCTACTCAGCTGCTGCCACCCCACTCAAGCCTGTTGTCAAGCTGCAGGCTGGAGAGAAGCCTGCCCACAGCAAGGTATGAGAAGGCAGACATATACCTGAGGCACCACAATAGAGCTCCACGATATTAACTGCATGCAAGAATACCAAGCATTTAGCAAGTGAACGTATTAGTGAGAAGTATTGATCATATTTATGTAAAATACATTGTAATTTTTTTGCTATGCTTTAACTTGGCAGGTAGCTAAGCACCACACAGTTGTTTGCTCACCTTCCTCCCCCTTTCAGCAGGATGGGGGAGAAAACTGGGAAAAAAAAAAACAAACCCAACTAAGTAGAACTCTTGAACTGAGATAAAAACTATTTACTAAGAAAAATAAGAATGTATTAGTAATGACAATAACATATGTATATATGTACACATATATATTAAAAAGGAGCAATGCACTAAGCAGTTGCTCACCACCTAATGATGCCCAGCCAGTATCCAAGCAATGGCTGCTTCCCAGATCAACTCCCCACAGTCTTTTAAGGTGTTTTTTTTTTTTTTTTTGGTTGGTTGGTTGGTTGGCTTTGCATGTCATATGGTGTGGAATATCCCTGCGGCCAGTTTAGGTCAGCTGTCCAGCTTTTGTCTCCTCCCAGCTCCTCAAACGCCCTCAGTCCCCCTCACTGGTAGGACAGTACGAGAAGCTGAGAAACTGAAACAGCCTTGGCTCTGCTCAGCAACAACTAAAACAACGGTGTGTTAACAATGCTGCTTTCCTCTTGCAGCCCAAACACAGCATCATACCTGACACTATGAAGAAAATAAATGAATTTTGTCCCAGCTTAAACCAGCACAATTTTAAAACAGAGATGTAAGCTCTTCAGGTTGGAAGTCCTCCCAAAAGTCATGACTGGAAGCCAAGAAGCTTGAGCAGCCTTATCTATCAGGTAAAGCTGCCAAGACACCCAAAATGCTCCCAGTTCCTTACAGTGGGAGTAGGTTTCTGCATTAAACATTCCTCAGAGTGAAAAGGAACCTTCAGGATCTATACAAGCTCCAGCCCAAAGCCTAGGCATTCTCAAGATCCTCAAAAGAAGGCAAACACTGGGATTCTTTCCATAAAGTATGCAGTGAAAAAAACGTATTCTGACTTTTTACAGATAGACATGTCCTCCAGCAACTCCATTCCTCTCTTCCAGCGCCTCAGATGAGCCTTTTACTCTCCCAAACTATCCGCAGGGACTTTAATCAGTGCACAAGCTATGGAATAATGGTGGGAGAGGCAAAGAGGCCCCAGTGCCCGGCCCCTCTCGGTGGTGCTCGCTGCACCCAGGCCCTCTCCTCTGCTTCCCAGAGAAACAGTCCATTGATCAAATTTAAAGAGTAACTTCCTGCGAGTCTGGCTGGCAAACAAACCTGTGGAAAAGTAAATACGTTTATCACCCAGATTTCCTCTGCCCCTCTTTAAATAAGGAAGTGCTCAACAGCCTTCCCGAGTAAGATCCATACTGCACTGAATGATGATAAATATGCTATCCCAGGCCTGGTTGAGTAACTACAGCCACACGCAATATGGAGTTACAGGAGGTTGGGGTGAAATACAAAAGAAAGAGCTCCTGTGTGAAGAAGCTCTCAATCAGAAGTGTGCATGAGCCCAACACAGACTGAAGTGAGGGAGCAGTGCATAGAGATGGACGTGTCCTGCAACGATGATGGAGGCAGCAGGGCCACAGCAGCCCTGTCCCTGTTCCCAGCACCCCTCCTGAGGGGAAGGTCCTCTTTTAAAGACACTGAAATGCAATATAGATGTGTTAGAAGCAGGAAATAGCCAAGGGTTTGAAATCACCTGAGCCAGGAATTTGGCCTTAAATTTTCCAACCTGACGTTAGTACAACATCAGTACCTTTAAAGTCTCTATTAGGAAAGGGTAAAAATGGCCAGAGAAGTCAGGGTCATCTCTGGGAATTTATACTAGAAATGTTTGCAGTATTGCAGATCAAAATAGCATTTTGACTCATTGATCCCCTGAATGCCATAAAATCTGAAGTGAGATCCTTGTGCTTAGCAGTGGGAAAAATGAGTTTCTCTGATTGCCTATCGTCACACAAAGTGAATAAAAGAAAGAAAAAGAAAGGGAGTATGAAGCTCAAGATGAGGGTAAACATAAGCATACAATTAAAAAAGATAAATTGACTTCAATTTACCAAAAAGAAAAAAATGTAAACCTCCGCCCTGGTAAGATGTTTAGCCCTTAATCAAGTATTATTACTACCGCATGCAAATGATGGGATGGCAGAGCATTCCTTCAAATCGTGTTTTCATTAAAGATTCTGCTTTTTCCAGAATAATAGTAAATGACACGTGAACTTCATATGAACTATAGGTCATGAAAGGATTTAGTATTGGCATTTTTAATCTAAAAAGTCTGTGCCAGAAAATCAATATGTTTCAGTTGCAGCATTCGAATGCAATTTTCTTCACGTAACAGGGCTCTTTCTTTCACTCTTTCCCTTCCCTCCCTCTCCCTTTCTCTGCCCGTCTTTTTTAAAATAATGAATAATCCTCAGTTTTTCCAAGAAACAAGCCAGCGTATCAGCAGGTAACGACATCAATAACGCATCGCATGTAAACAGAAAATGAACAAAAAAATCATTCACGGCCCTTTTCAAACCGGCGTGCTTTTCATCAGCGCTATTACAGGTTCCATTCACATTATCGGATCGCGCCGCGCTGCATAACCAAGGTGCTGACAAGCCCTGATTACCCAATAACTCCCGCGCTCCTCTCGGGCAGGTTCACCGAGAGGACAGGAACGCACGGCCTTCCTGCGGGGCAGGCCGCCCGCCAGCCTCCCTCCGGCCCCGCCAACCCAGCCCTCCTGCTCCTGCGCAACGCGGCCGCCCTGCCGCTTCCTGAGAGGGACCCAGGGCTTTTCCCAGCTTTATTCTCGATTGTTTGGGGTAACAATTTATTGTACGTGGAGGAGGGGGCAACGTAAACATTTTAAACTCCTTTCATAACGCTGCGAGGAGGCTGCTAAGTCATCTCCACAGTAAATCTGTTGTCAGCTCCTTCCCGAGCTGCAAGGCCAACAAAGCTGTCCCTCACTGGGTCTAGCCTGGAAAACGACTGCAGCACCTAGTGCACCGTGCCATCCATCCACCTTTCGTTTTCCTCTCTGCACACCTCTTGCAAAAAGGATGGCTTAAAAATAATTTTTAAAAGCAGTTTCAGGCAGTCCGAAGTGTTTTTCACCTTTGGACTCGGCCCCACTCTGACCAGAGGCCAGGCAGAGGACTTGCTGGGCGCTCACTCCCTCTAGCAATGGGGCCAAAGCGCTAATGAGAAGCAGCCGCCCAAGTTGGCGGCCAGATGTGCAACCAGGCTGCACCAAAAGAGAGCTGGAGCCATTAGGACGGGGATCTGAGGCAGGCTAATTCCCCCACCATGTCACTTTCCTAATTCCTTGCAGGCAACTCCTCTTCCCTTCCCTAACAAGTACACACATATCAAAGACAATCAAGCAAAATAAACATTTGCAACGAATTTATTTTTGGTAGCGATTTATACTAAACTTACTGTGGTTTCTCCTTAACTAATCACTTTTTAGCCTTCCTCTATGTGTCCCCTGAGTGAAACATCTGCTTTAGTACCACTCAGCATCCAGAGCTGTGGGTGTAATATTACCCACATTTCTCTAATTAACTTCTAATGACATGATTTATCTGCACATTTTTCTAATTACTTTTATTATTTTAAAGCCAGAGCAAAATCTGACTTTTACCTGGCCCTGCCACACACACGGCCAGGCTCCTCCGACCAGCACTAGCATCCCTTGCTGCAGGATCAGGTGTGGGTGCACCCCAGCATCATGCCATGAGCTGTTCTCTGACCAAGCCCTCTTTGATAGCAGGAGGGATGATGTGCCTTCCTCTCACCTCAGCCCAGTATACCAAGCCCAGACCTTCTTCTAGCATGGACGTCAGAGAGATGGAAGTAAGAAGTGGCTTCAGGAGTATGGGAGATATCCACACATGACTACTGCACTTATCACTATGGACTAGTTAATTATCACAAGACTTTTAAATGGCAAAATATTCCAACCTATCCGTTGTTGTGCCGGTTCACTTTTTAATGCAGCAAAAGAAAGACTTTGCACTTAGTGTCTCCTAAAACTGGAACAGAAAGTGCTCTCCTACACAAACTCAAAACAATCAAGGAAAAGCTTGACCATTCTTCCATAGGATTTGCTGTTGTTCAAGGATGCACATGTGACAAATCATTGCTCAGAATGCAAATCATTGCTCAGAATGCAAATCAGTGCTCAGAATGCACTACTTTCAGAACATTCTCCCACACTGATGGCAGCAAGCTTCACCTTAAGTTCTTCTGCATCCACCATCATTAATGCCACTGAAAGGCAAACGGTATCACGCAACAAAAAAACTGTGCAGTTTGACCTAACTTTTTCCTTCGATGATCATGACTCTAACAATGCCACCTCTAAAAATATTTATGAAAAACTGTATTACAGTAACTAAGATTGCAGAAATAATTTTTGACATTATAAGTACATTTAAGAAGCAGGAAGAACAAGATGCATACTGGACCTTCAAAAATAATTCTCAATAGTATACGCTAAGATAGGCCATTTATAGAAAAAAAGCTTTTATTTGATTTGTAACTACAGTGATCTGTTATATTAAAAAAAAAAAAAAGAAAGAAAGAAAGGTGAGTAACTAAAAAACATAACAGCAATGGCAATTAATTACTCTCACCTCTTAGTGTAGAATAGATGAGATTTATGTTATGGATTTGCTGATATTTGGCTGAGTGAATAACCCATGGGAATCATAGGGCTTCCCAGCAAAATGCTCTAAGTACATAATTCTTCACTTCATTGTTAATTTAGTCATGGATTTTTATTTTAGATACTTCTGGTTTATCTGAAGAAAATATATCAAAATTTTACCTTGTTGTATCTTTCCGATATCACACTCCTACTTAAACAATAATTGCTATTGAGCAAATGTTCCAAGGAAAATTTACCAAACTCCAAATTGCAGCCTGTGGTTGGCCACAGTAGCATACTGCAGCTTTACAAAATCTCAGAGCATGAGAAGAACAGACCAAAAGTGAACTGCTGCATTTTTGCAGATCAGACTCTCACTCTCAGTCTAAGACTCAACTCTCACATCTTTGGGGTACGTGTTTTAAAATCTTCTCTCAAAATTATCTGCATTCTTCAGTTCTCCAGCAGCTCTTGTTCCAATGCCTACCTTAAAGGAGACTTTATATAACAATTCTCTCCAATCAGTGTAAATGAAAAGATACGTCACCATCCCCCTCCATCCATCATTTTGTTTGTAGCACATTAAAGTAACTGCAGTTTCCCTACAGTTACTGAACAGTACATTTTTTAATTTTCAGAGAAACCTTCTTCCTTAATTGTGCTGAACAAATCGTAATGACATTTTTTAATGGACACTTGGGGACAGTTCATAAAAACTGTACGCACCATTCAAATAAAGGTTTTCATAAAACTTAACCAGATAAAGGTGAAATTAATCTTTTTTGAAAAAGCTATTATCCTATACACTAAGGAAGCCTTTCTTCAGTCTGACTAAACATTACTAATCTGCTATATCATCTCCTGGCTAGATAAGCCAAGGGAAAGTGCAAAAAAGCAATCTGCAGTGTAAAGCCAGGCCTGTGTCAGGCAAGAAGAAACAACCATTAGCCCAAATTCAAACTTCTGACTGAAGTCCATGAATGCCATAATCACAGAAAACGATGGTGGGATTGGCTCTGGCACCAAAATTATTTTCCAATTCATGCATTATTTTTATTGTCATCATTTCATAAGTCTTTATATCAGGAAAGTATAGTCTGAAGACTTTATTAAGGTTTTATTAAGAAGTATTGTTGCTTTGCTGCACCCTGACTGGCTTCCAGGCAATGCAATGCCAGCACCACTCTGGTATACAACTGGGAGATTTAATGTCACCCAGACAACCTTTGTCTTCTAAAATAAATATTGGTATCAGACATTAGCAATATCAATTTCCATGCTTTCCAAGCAAAGGTTACTTCCTTCTCTCAGCAATAGCGGGTGACTAAGCTGTACTATTGCAGGATACTTTCAATGGTTATGTTAAAGTCAACTTTTAAATGACTCTGAGGAGGGTTCATTTTCCTCCCTCAGGTACACATTGGAATGCAAGACAAGAAAGGATTTGCTTCTCATTTCCAGAAAAAAAAAGAACAAAAAAGAACAAAAAAGAACAAAAAAAAAATATTTGGAGAAATATGGTCCAAAACATGTTTTACAGGAAAAATGATCAAAATAAACTCTGGACAGAAAGAACTTGGGTCCGCATTAGAATAGCACAGAAGCGCTGCAAACACCAAGAGAGGTGACATCCATTGAAATGGCTTCAGGCTGACTTGCTGTGCAAATGTTCCTAAATCTGCAACTTTCTCAATCCCACTGCATGCCCATATACACAGCGTGCAATTTGTCTCCCGTGTCCCAGTGACGTCAAGATACATCTCTAGCTGGGCAGAAAGCCCTTCCTAAACTCTCACCCAAACACAAAAGGCAGCCCTCAAGGAGTTCAGCATTGCCTTTTGCGGCAACAGCAAGACATGCAGCTGTTTGCAGAACTGAACGTTGTTGCAAAAGGCTTTTTTTCATGAATTAGTCCCTTAGGAAAGTGTTTACCCCAAAGCAAACTGCTGTCAGCATGAGATGGATGAAAACTGTAATATTCAGTGCACAGCAATATGCAGAGAGCAACGGCGTTAGCACGCTGCGCTGAATTGCCCTGCATTTGTACAGCAAAACTTCTCTTTTCAAACACAAAAGATTTTGTAGACTCTGTGACAAACAAAATCAAGCAAGTGTTTACATAGGAAAACCAGCACTCTTGTAGCTGCACAAATAAATAATATTCTTTTTTCTTTGAAGAAAGAGCATATGCTCAACACTCCTTTGTCCTGCATCACAATAGAAAAACCCTTTGCACTGGAATATCTGAATCACTTCTTGGCAGGCTCTCAAGGTAAACAAAGTAAATTAAAAATGAATGTTTATCATAGGCATGCACATACCACACTAGCGAAGTGGAGTGCTGTATTTGCCTATCAAACATAAGAAGCGACTGAGTCCATCACTCATTCAAACAAGCAACTGAAAAGTGGAAATAATGGGATGACAACATCAGAAAACAACCTCCCAGAAAGAGATGAGTTTCCTTGTAGCCATTTGTCTTGTCTAATTAATCCCACATGTGGGACTAGACTGGAGCATTAAAAAAAAATTAGGTACAAAATATTACTTTCACTGGGAAGCTTCAGAAGTACAAAAGAATCAGAAATGCTTTATGGTTGTGCTTTACTTTCAAACCCCGTTTTTCACGTCATCTTCTTAATTTGGGGCTCTGCCCCTGAGTCTAGATGAGACTGAGATAATTTTAGCAGTGTAGACGGAGAAAACAGTTGGAAAAGCTGGGGAAAATTATGTCATTACCACTAATAAAACAAGATGTCAGTTCCTAAGAGATTAAAAATCAGTATATTAGGTTGCAGACGACTCCTGGGTACCTACAGAGCGGTCATGCCCACGAGCACTTCCTCTGCTCAAGACTGGTGAAAAGGGCATGACCTATTCCCTTCCATGCAAACCTTGTCACAGTTTATCCACATTTTTGTCAACTCAGAATTAGACTGCTGTAACACACTCTCCACAGGGCAAAACAAAATGCAGAAACAAATGCAAAATGTGTCAACTGCTGATTTAATGGAGTTTCATGCCAGGAGCTTGTTGCCCTAAGGTGTGAGGGTCTGCTTTATCCATCCTCCCAGGAGGCCACCTAGGTATAGCAAGGCGTTGGTTTTAATATGTAAAATACAAAACAAATGGTTTCCAAAAGGATCTCCTTCAGACAGACACAGTTGACTAGGCTCTCAGAATTGTGGTCTCTTCTGAAAAACAAGATTTATAAAAGCACAAAGCAGACCATCCCTTCTGCCACACTGCATACCAGGTAGGCTCTGTGCACCAACGTCAAAATGAAAGCTCTCTCAGTATGGCAGGAAATATCTCCCATATGCCTATTACTCGAAAGCAGCCTACAGATGTTACTACTTTCCGCGTGGCACAACATGAGTGGTGTTGCTCTCTTCCTACAGTTCTTTTGGAGGAGAATGGACTGCAGGCTACAGCTTTGCACTGTCCACAGTCTGAGGACCGTGTGACAACATCTGCTACGATATTACTGACAGAATTAATAATGTAAGGATATCCAGGGCACATATTGTGTACCAATTTTTTAACATGATGAAGTGAACAGACATCATATTTTTGCACAAAAAAAGTAACAAGAGGGATGAAAATGATTCTGGCACTTGGTGTTGTGACAGGCATGTGCTTGCTTGCATCACTCAGTGTTATCTGAAGGCCCCAGATAACATCACACACTATATCCAGAAGGGACAGGCACATCTAAATAGCACCCACAAGCTGATAGCTTCACACACAACTTTTCCCACCTTCATAAACCTTTTAGAAGAAAAGCAGACCGAGGAGCCAAGTTCTCTGTTGGGCCTCTACCTGAAGTAGGCAGCAGTAACTTTGCTGTGTGCTGTGTATATGCATACACATCTATGGCACTGAACACTTAAAAGTGTCTTTTTCAGGAGACTCTGGAGGGGCACTGTTGCTGCACAAAGCTTTCAGTTTGCTCTCTTCAAGCACTTTTGTCCCCTTGCTCCCCAAATACTCTCCAGCTTGCTTTCAGAAAATGGCAGCATTGCCTGACCCTTCTTGCCCTGAAAGGCTCCACTCCCCTTTTGTGCCTCTGTTCTCAGAGGAAGCCCCTGCACCCCTGGGACACGACCGTGCCGATGGAAACCTACCAGAGCATCCCCTCCTCATAAGCTGTCTGACCGAAGTGTTACACCTGCACACATCAAGCTGCAGGCACGGAATCCACTCGTGGCTTCTTCCATGCTTGCTGTCTTAGTTGAAAGGAAAGGGGTTAATTCCTGTTGCAATGGGTTTGAACCAGATGTAGTTTTATTTTCACAGCCAGAGTGGAAAAGGGGAATTGCAATGTTTTCCTTCTCCTACGAAGGAAAATCATCTACCTTTTGGCTATTGAGTCAACTCCAGTCCTCTCATAAAAACACCTCTACATTTAATTTCTTCTTTTCTGGATAGCATTTGCATGTATTCCCATGGTACTTATAAGGGTCTGAGTATAAACTCTCTTACAAACACTTCTAGCACACAACTGCCCTAAATTAAGTAGGAAGATCACACCAGAATGCTCTGGCTAACATACCAAAATTTTGAGTCAGAAATGCTAGCAGCCAAAGAGCCCATCTCCGTTATCAGAAACCTTTTCAGAACAGAGGCTTACAGAGCTGGCAGAAGAGCCTGAGGAATGTATCAATACGTATCAACATTTAGGAAAAACAACAGCACAGAGATCTGTTCTCCCACCACCACTAATAAATAAGGTATTAAATCGTTAAGATTTCAATTACAAGGGAAGAATGTGGCTAACCAAATAAAAGCAGGGGGAGTTGAAATAAGTAGTAGGTTAAAGATTAATATTCTGGTTTCAGAACAAAAGGATGCTCTTTTGTGGCACTGTGCTTATGCCTCTGAATGTAAACATTGTTCCGAGAACCATTTTTTCTTTGCCCAATCTTTAAAGGGTAATAAATTAGACCTTGGACAGCCATACAAGCTGCTACTAGATGTGAATGTGAATGTGTCTGTAGAAAAGGCTGACTTTCAATCAAAGTCTATTGAAAGAATAGTTGGATTTTCTAAAGAAGCATGTTGTGCCTATTAACCAACTTACAAAAGGGGCCATTTTCTTGATTTATGTTTGGTTGCTATAGAGATCCCGCAGTACAGACTGGCAGGTGAAGCTCCCATTTAACAATCTCACAGGTCTTTCTTATCTGTACTCAGAGGACAGGGAGCCACAGTAGGTAAAATCCGCCGTGCAAACGTACCGCATCTGTCAAACTTCCAGACCAGATTTAGGGCTCTCCAAGAATTTGTAGTGAATACGGTAGAAATTATTACACAATCTTCAGCTTTGAATATTTTACAATCTGAAAAAATCTTATCACAGTGAGCTGCTTCAGCTCTGTTTTGCTTTGTCACTGATATACTTCTTATTATGCAGGTAATTACTGGTTAGCAGGATTCCTGTACATCACATCACAGCATGGGCATCTTTTTTTTCTTTTTTTTCCTCAAAAGCACACAATATATTCACAAAGAAAAATGTTCTTCAACACAACAATGCTGTTGTAAAATCATTCTGCCACGAGCAACAAAACAACTTGGAGAGTGTGCAGCTGAGAAAAAAACATGTAATGCTGGGTCAGAAGGAAAACTTTTTGTGTGTCAGTAGGTCATCAGCAATCCAAGACCTGGACCGAGAAATGCTGCTCTGTAAGCACAAGTCTTCTGCCTAAACTGCATGAAAAAGTAGCTGTATGCAAATGGACTCCTGGAAGAGGAGAAGGCAACACAATTAGAGGCTGAGGCAATACTCCACAAACAGCAGCCTGGGGGAGAATGTCCGATCTGCAAAGCAGACTGTGCTTCAAGTCCAGAGAATCAAACAGAAAAATATCTAGCATGCCAGCTTTTCCTTGGTACTCTGCATTTACAGATACAATACCAAATATACAGAGGAGAAGAATACAAGAAGAAAATCAGAAACAGAAGTATAACTCTTACTGTATTTAACGTGGAAAAAATTCAATTATTCCTATGCGTCTCCTGGATTTCAACAAGAAATTTTCATTGGCATACCTTATCAGAAAGGAATCTGTATTTCATAAACCAGTGATTTGATTAAAGTAACAAATTTTGACAGAGCGCAGTGAAATAGAACTGATGCAGAGCTATCGACATCTTCTGCATTCCTAGCACCACACTATTAAAAATTTTACATCAGTAGACAGTGGAGGCCAAACAAAACAAGAAACTAAAGCATGCAGCCTCCACAAATTTTACAGAAGAAATAAGAGGGCATGGAATGGGGTGGCCTGGGAGGGGGCAGTCCCACACAGAGCCGTCCGGGAGCAGCACACCCCATGCATTTGCCTTGTCAGGCTCTCCCAGGCACAGCCAGCTTCTCTGCAAACAACTCCCAACTCCTCCTGGGAGAAGAGAGCAGACGGGCTGGTAAGCCTCACAGAAATGCATCACCTTTCTCATGCACGCCCAGACAAAATTAAACAACATTTGACTTCAATGACATGAAGTTGTCATCAAGAAGGTCTGGTGTCAGTTCACCTCTCTCTCAAAAGAGAAAGCTGCAAAAATTTGCTTACATTTGAAAGAGGGGAAGGAGTGGGATAATTGCAGTAATCTTCAAAGGATTTGTTTTAATTTCTGCTGAAAGGACAGCAAATCTTTCATTGTTTAAACACATGGCTTTTGGGGAGAGTGCTCCGAGTTATTTCATTGTGGGTCTTTTGGAAGTTTGCTGATTATTAGGAACAAACACAGCCCTAACACCAGAACTGTGATGAAGAGAGATGACTTCCTTGTAAAGCTTGTGGTTGTTTGCATCCTAGTAATTATACGGCAAATGGATTCCACCTGTTGTACATCACCCAGCACATACAGATGGGACTGAAATATATCCTGGATTTATATTTTATTTGGACTAGCAAAGCCAGGATTTGAATTCAAGGGGCAGTGAAGGAACTAAGAATGTTCTGCATCAGAGACTTGGAAAAAGAAATACAGGACTTTGGCTGTGGCCCTTCTACTCAGATTATCTCCAAATACTTTACACAAGTGACTCCTCCTAAAGGAAAGCAGAAGCGATCAAATCCATTACGCTCTGCTGTTGAACTCTGGCTCAGCCTGCTCTTGACACATTTTTTTTACTTCCTGTTATTTATTTTTTACATTAAAATCACCGGCAATACTTTGACCATCTCCTTCCTGAACTCCAAATCATGATGATGGCAGATTTGACCATTAAAGTAGAATTACACACTATCTGTCATCCAGATCGGACAGTAACTTATTAAACCCTGTTTTATTGAAAGTCTGTATGTCGGCATTTTGTTTTTATATTTTGCATGTGTTTTTAGTGTTGAACTTGGCTTCTCCATGAATCTTATAAACACGAAAAGCACAAATACTGAGATCCTGCCTCTGCTGAAGTAACAGGTTTTTTCGTCACTGATGTCCACGGGGTAGGATTTAAGCCCAGATTACTAACAGATTTTTTAAAAATAATAAAACATTTCAATTTCTATCTCTCAAATACACACCTATCGCTTGGTGATGTCAATCTGGGAGGAAAAAACTTGAGGCACAAATACAGCTACTAAAAACACATTGTAGACAACATCACTGTGCATCTGTGCACATAAGAGCACACCCACATCTTCTGCAAGAGCAGCTAAGAGCAAATGGCATCACATAAGGCCTGGCACTAACCTAACACCAATGTTAGATCTGCAGTCTCTAAATGCCCAAGGATATATCCAAAAGCAGAAAGATCCTAAATAGTGCAGAAAACAGCATTTAATCCCTTGACTAAGTAACAACATACACTATCTACCTTCTGCTATTCCATAGGATGCATCATGTTATGTATTGGCCTTTAACATATGTATAGTCAGACACAACAGTGCTAATACCCAGAAGGAAAGCTGCTAGGTCACACAGTAAATGAGTTTAATATACACATCCTCTAACTTCTTCCTGTTAACATCAAGTCCTTCACATTTTCAGTGCAGTTAGAGCCCTTTCAGTAGGTGGGTGCTAAATTCCATAAAAAGCAGCGAGGGTACAGAAAGAGCACATCTTCTCCTTGCTCTATACAGAAAGGACCAGCTTTGGAAATCTGCATTCTTCACAGCCCTACAAGTTTAATGACTGACTTCAATTCCACAGGCAAGCACCAAGGTTCCAGCATGTCCACCAATTCAATCTTGCAAGTTTTAATATCAACTCTTGCAAAAGGAAAGTCCTTAGGTCATTTCTAAAGGTGTTCTGCTGTTTAATAAGCATACCCCCTCACTTTGCAGGAGGAGGACCATGAAAAATAAGATACAATAAAACTTAAAACTCTCCAAAATATTCTTAAATATCTTTCCTATAACCCATATGGCATATAAATGAATAGAGGACAGTGTTATATAACAAGTTTATTGGCATACAGTTGGTATGGCCAGACTACTTGTCCTTTTAGTGAGTAACCTTAGACTGTAGTCCATCTTAATTTCATGCTGATAAATCTTGAACATACTGTTCCACTGTGGATTATTTGTTCTTCATACATACATACTTCTTTTAAAGTATGTAAGTAGATATTTGCATATAAAATCCTGATGGCACACGAAGGATTTGATTTATGCATTCCTTTGTAAATCTACCAAAAGTATGATATTTTCCATCATTGATAAAACCTCTAGGCTTTTAAACTCACAAATGTACTTTTACAATTGTTAAGCTGCTCTTATGGCCTGTGAAGGTTCCTGGTCTGGTAACAATGGAAACTGGAGTCTTATGTTTATCTTCAGGCCAGGACGGATGGAGGCAGCAATAGTATATGCTTTCCTAAACTGACCTGCTAATGACCTGAATGCTGCCCTAGGGGGTTAGTATCTCTCAGAGTAAGAGGATATTTAGCTCTGATGCCAGTTCAGCATACAACTCATTTAGAAGAAATCACTTCATCCAGGTTATAAGTCTTAGATCTTATTTTCCAAAATAAATCATTCATAAGGTGCTTGCGTTTGTTCAGAAAATTTGCTTAGAAGCATAGATGCTGGTTATGAAAAATATCAATATCAAAACACAAGTGGTCTTGTACTGCAAAAATTAGGACAGACAGTGCCAAATGTACAAGAAAACATAAGTATCACAAGATTTAAGAACCTGTTTGATTGCTTATCACTTCCAGTTGTCTAATTTACTTTGTGTATCAGTCCAGACACCTCTTGCGCCTCTGAGGAACCAAGGCCTTACAGAAATATTAAGTTCTTTACTGACTAGACTTCTTCCTTAAAAGGACCATGGAAGAGCAGGCAGTTCACATTGGAAAAAAAAAGAGAATGACTTCACTGACTCTTTGGACAAAACCGATCTGAACTGATTTTATAATAAATTCAGTTATACTAAAAAAACGATTTCATTTTATCATAATCACGCGCATTTTACTAGTTTCTGATCAAGATCAGAGATGGAAAATGGCACAGAAAGGCTATTTCTGTGACATCCTCTCGCACATCTGGAGATTAATGACAGAGCATTCCAAACGGGTTGTATAGTTTGGAAAACACCCAGACATTTGAGTACTTAACTCACAACCTCAAGCGTGCAGCCTCCTCAGTCACTACCAAAATGCCAGTCGCTCATTTTCTTCATTATGACTCCATTACCACTGGGTAATGATATGACCAGAATTTGTATTTCCTGGAGACTATGCACTCCTCTTTATCTCTGTATGCATCTGCCACTCAGTGTTGTCCAAATTCCGAGCAGCACTGGCTATTATTCTATTACAGGCTTTTCTCACATGCTAATCCCTAGGGAATCTGGCATCCCCCTTCACATCAAACGCTATTCATGCACACATGCAAAACAAGAACCCAATTTACCATTTTGAAGAAACATAAACAACACAAATTAAAGCTATATGTATAAAAAAAATCCATGTATATTTACGTTTCTTGGCACAATTCCCATCCTGACAAAATTATCACTTATACCAGCCCCAAAAATTCTGCAAAAAAAAACCATCCACTGAAATTTTGCTTCTAAGCCACTTAAATGCCTTGGAAAATGTTATCCATGTCCATTTTCCAAAACAAATGAAACAAATTACATTTAGTGTAAAGCTGATGAATTCTAAACATTAACTTTTAGCCAAATTCTACTCTGAAACACAAAAATGTTAGTCTTAGGAGAGTCAAAATTTGCCTTCTATAGTATGTGGCAAAAAAATAATTACAAACAACAATAAAGTACCACACACAACAATGTTTAAAGCTGCTATTGTACTTACAGCATACATAGTTGTAAATGGTACTCATTTCATCACAATTTCCTTCTCCCTCAAGAACTAAAAAAAAAAGAAGAGATTTTACAGCTTCAAGTGCCTTTGAAACAAAGCTCAGTGTCTCCCAAAAACTAACTTCAAAAATGATGTGCTGCTGCACGTGAAAAGCACGTTGTGCACTAACTGCCTTATTCCAGCATGCAGGATGACCCTAATGGTAACATTCGATACCTTGATGTTAATTCTTTGACATCATCACTTCCACCACTGTGTATGCACATGATAGCCCTGAAAGGCTGAAGGAAGACCAAGGACATTCCAGTCTCACCAAGCTGAAGTGCAACGGGGTGACACACCTGTGTTAGCTGAGGAAACATCTTGTCTCACAGAAGATGATGTTTTTGCACACTTGGATCCTCCAGCCAATACTTCTGCTCTTGCTGAAGAGGGCAAGGATGCAGTCGGCCACGGCTCCTCTGTATTCCTGCTCCTGCTGCGCTCACTCAATGCTGCCCCCAAGGATGTGGATGCTGAGGGGCAATCCTCAGAGAGCAGGCTCTCAAGAAACCATCTCCCAAAAAAGCTTACAGCTGCCCCACGTAGCTCACCACTTGCTGAGCTTTAGAAGAGGTCTGGGCCCTCCTCAGCTGAGTGCCTGCAGACAGTGCTTCCAAAAATGTTAGTGGGGTTGGTGGCCTGTGCCTGCTGTGCCCCAAGGACAGCGGTGACCTTCCTGCTGGCAGCTCCAGTCTGTCGAGGTGACGGGGCACAACTTGCACCAGTATGGCCATATCCCTGGCTCCAGGTGTACTGCTCATAAAAATATCTTTCCCACCAAGCCTGCAGAATAATATGTTTCATATTCTAATGAAGTAATTATTAAAATAGGTAATTATTGAAATAACCACATCAACTCCCAGTCATTAAAATCCTCCTAAACAGAACGGCATGATGGCTTAGGCTATTAGAAAGCTTGGCAGCCACCCAACGCCTACAATAGCTTCTAATTAATTGATCTCACCTCTAATCTGCTATTGTTAGCCTAGTGCTGATCATTTGTTTGGCCTACAGATCCTATTGCCCCTTTCATTTGATTGTATTTGTTACTGTACCCTCTCTATCTCTTTCAATTAAGCACAGGTTAAGTGGTTCAACCGCAAGAGAATAGGAGATAATGGCACCAATCAAAGTAATCTCTTTAATTTGCTAAATGGATTACAGGGAAACCCCAGCCAAAGTGAAGTCATAGCTGGTGGCCTTCACTTGAACTATACACAAAGAGTATCTAATTATTAACCCACCGCATGCCAAACTTTACAGATATCTAACAAAACAATACAGCATTAGGATACTAGCAGAGCTGCTCTCATTACAGAGTCTTCCACCGTAAAATAATTTTTACTGTAAAATCTTTACTTCAGTGTCTTCCAACTACTCCATATACCATGCTTTCAAGTGCAACATACCCAGATATAACAATCAAAACACCGCACTGCATTCAAGTCAAGAGAGTGGATTTATAATCTCTTTAAGGACATGTTCATGCTAGAGTTCATTTTTCATATTTGTACTATAAATGCAAATGCAGTTTTGCAGTCAGTATTGCTTTTGCTTTTGCTGACTGTAGAAGTTTTAATAGCAAACAAGCTCTGTCCTTAAACTGGCAAGTGGGTTTCTTCCCACTCTCCTCTTCTGAAGTGTTTTTGAACAAGCTGTCTGGCAAAAGACCTACACGACCAGTACTTTGGCTGAGTGTGTCCTTGGCTAATCAGTCAGGCAGCGAGTGAATTCAAGAATGTGAGCTGCATGAGACAAAGGGTCATTTCCTTACAATGACAAGGAGAGGGGGGCATTAGAAAGAAAAGAGGTAGGAGGAGACAACAGAATTTCACACAGAAGGAAATGCAGCTTGTGGAGAGGCAGAACCTCTTAGAAGTAATTGGATCTCTTTGCCTTTTCAGAATGAAATGTTTTATTAGTGTCAAAAAAAGAGATTACCAAGTATAAATCTATTGTTCCTGGCAGAATTTAGCTTGCATCAGATTACAGGACAGTAACACAGAATATGGTATCATTTTGCGCTTCTATTTTGCCTTGGGTTAGTTGATTTTGATCAGGATGCTTACATTAGACTCATGCAGATCATCTAAGAAGCGCAATTGCCATTTTAAATTCAAGTGAGGTATACAGAGAAAGAATAATCTATATTCCAGGCTGGATGACTAAAGATCCTACAAAAAGCCCATTAAAAACAGAATGGGAGTCCTACTTTCCAGACCTGACACTGAACCCACAAGAGAGCACTTACTTCCAACATCAGCTTAAGTTATCTGTTAAGGTCAAGAGCTACAGTTCTGATTTCTGACTTAACTTCTTCCATTTTCACTTGCTTGGGCATTAAACCTTTTGCACTGGGGGGCTGCTGCTTGTCAACATTTCACAGTCACTTTTGCAATGTTTGTGATTCCAGGTAGTTTCCATGCAATTCAGGCACGGAATCATAAACACATCTCCAAACTTCCAGTAATGCTGCTAGAACAGCTTGCTTCTGTTCCAGCAAGATGTCAGCTTTCTATTTCATAACATATTTTTGTTTGCATAGTAACTGTCCAGTAACTTGGCATTCTTCTGTTGTTCTGCATTTCGGCACTGGCTCAGCACTAACTGCTCAAAGCCCAGCACATACTAATTGAATTAGCAACTACATGCACACGTTATTACCATCAGCAAGGTCTGTCCAACAACTACTTGTAAAACTGATACAGTTCCACGGGAGACTCACAACTGAACTTAAGGCTGTCATCCAGGATCACACTTAGGTACACACAATTAGTGCAATTGTGTTGTGCAATTTCGTTGTTTCCACCAAACTAATTGCACAAGGAAGTTGCAATGAACTGCACTGATTAGGCTGATAACTAACGTCACATGTTTTGTAAAAATATACTTTGTGAGTGTAGTTTGGGAAACAAAGTGAGATGCTTTTCCCAGTTTCTACCTGTAGCATCATACAAGGTCCTGCTTACCATGTCTTGGCCTGTTCTGTGGGCTCATTCATCCATTCAGTGAAGTGAGGAACTGGTCTCCACTGGATGAGAACTCCTCAACAAAGATGTGCTTTCTTCCCACAGTGCTCCTCTGTACCGTCACATGGAAGTATGACTCAAAAAATACATGGCTGACCGACACCTTCAAGTATGGAGGAAATCAAATGTCTAGATTTTCAAATGCCTTTGGCATTCGAGAGCACACACAAAGTTATGGGCTATATCCCACTTTCCAGCTGTCATAGCTCAAGCAACCATAATGGATTTAACAGTGCAGGTTTTACCCTGAAAAAAAAATACTCCAGCATTTAAAATTATTCTATTTCTCAGGTAATTCATAAAGACTAAACTGGGCAAAAGGGAAGGTGGGAGCTAATGCAGTAGTATTGCTGAGCTGGAAGCTGCTCAGAAAGCCCAAGCTTTGGGGACTTGTGGTGCTGATTCAGCCCCTTCCGAGAGCCAAGGGTCAGCCCACAGTTCTACTTCACTGGAAGGCAGAAATATTTATTCACATCAGGAAATGGCTCATCTGCACTGGAAACTTGTCTAATATTTTCTCGTCTATTATGATACAAAAGCTACTAAGCAATCTTTTCTTGCTGTTTTATTTATCCAGTGGTCTTCCCCTCCATTTATATACCTACTGTAAATGAGCAAGCCATTCCTGTTACAAAGTAAATCAAAACACTTTGAAGTCTGCCATGGTATGCACCAATAATACAAATTGGTCCATAAATATTGAGGCCCTAGAAATCCTCCCTCAACAAGTGAACCAAATAAGAAACCAGGCAAAGCCCTTCCATTTTAATTCCAGGAACCAATGCTATTAACATAGAGGCATACCAGCATGCATGAGCCCCTGTTCAAGTGACAGTTTTCAACACCACCTTAATTAAACCTGCTTCAAGCAAATTCAATCAGTGTGGGGAACAAAATGGCTTTTGAAAGCTGGGAGCAGTTTCAATTAGCGTTTCCAGCACCATTGTGTCAACACTGCAACAAAAATATTTTGCTAAGCATCAGTGGGGATTTCTGGTAAAAAAATAAAAATAACTTTTAAAAATGCTATTGTAAATGAGCAAGTTATTCAAGAAAGATGCTGAAGAGAAAGAATGCGGACAGGACACCCACTCCACATCCCATTCTTCCCAGGGACTGAGACTATTTGAAATCATCCTGTACATTCAATGGCAGTGGCAATTCTCCAGGGCTTAAATTCAGATCAGAAACAAATTGATTCCTCTTTTCCCTATTCTTTCTTGGGTGTCTAATTGTGGTCGCTGTGGAAGACAAATTGCTGGGCCAGACGGACCTTCGGTCTGAACCGGCAACGCCATTCTTACACTGCCATTTTGCAATATGTTTCCCACACTACGCTGTCACAGGCAATGCAGAAAGTATTTGCTCTTTCTTTCTTCTGGCTGTATGAAGTCTATTACTGAGCTAATTATGCTAGGAACTGTACCAAGCAAATGTTTTCCTCCCCTCTCTATTGACGTGAGACGAGGCATAAGACTGAGGATATTTCTTTAGGCTTGGTATAAAAGTAACGTAAATCTCACTGTAGATATTTTGCATGATCTCAGATCCAAACCAGCCCTAAAAAAAGATGACACGGTCTTTAAGTTCTTTCTTCTCTAACACTCAACTGATGAAGTAAAGCAGAGGCAACCCTTCGGTTGACGAACAAAGATCAAAGCTTTGCTGTCAGGCAAAGCCCCTAGGTGGACAGCCCCTCAGTCTTTGTGCCCAGCAGCATGGGTAGGTGTGCTGGGGGCATGGGTGTGATGACTCACATGCTGCCCTGGAGAGCTACCACCTCACCGCCACACCAGCAGCAAGAGCAGCCAGTGCTGGTGACAGCGACAGAGGAGGAAGAGCATGTTAGACAGTGCCACAAACTCTGACCTGGCGTTCTTAAGAACCAGTGACACTGGTTTCTTACAGGGACCAGGGACACTTTTCACGCTTTGTATTGTTGGTGCTGATCTGCATTTCCATCGTGTTGCTATAGGACCTCACTTCTATGTAACCTGTTAAAATGGATGCTCCTATGGATGACAGCATCAGCCTTTTCTCAGTAGGTATGTACCTTCTGCAGTCAGCACAGTCTTTTTTGAATGTGAATGATTATAGAGCATGAAAAGGCAATGTTACATCCAGATATGAAAGTCTTATCTCAAACAGTGTAGCTCATCTACAAAGATGAACATATATGAAGGTTGTACTAGGAAAGGCCTTCTGCAAGGACTACTTTTAGCAGCCAGATGTAAAACAGAAAAATTGTAATACAATATCAAGTCTTTTAAATTCTGTAGATAAATGAAAATATCCCATCTCTCTGTCAGGGAGCACTGACACTTCTTAGGCTCTATACTAATTCCTACATTCTTTTGGCCAATGAGAATTTAAAAGTTTAATACAACTTCAGGAGGAGTTAGGCATAAATGCAAATACCTCATGCTTAGAGCACTCAGCCAGAAAACATCTGCTAAAATCTCCAGTTTAAACTTAGGTCTGTGACGTGCCAGGTTACTACTGCAACCACAGAGTAATGGGGAACACAGGAGAACAGCAAGCTTTGGCTCATCTCCCATGAACCCTTCAGTAAACCTGTGAAAAACACCTCCTCCTCAGGAGGTGCACTTTCTCTCCTAAAGATCAGTTTTAATCTTCAGAGGAAAACAAGTCTGTTAGCTCAGAGAGTACAAGCTCTTTTTCTTTCCCCCAAGTGAGAGAATTCTTTAAATACGACCCAGATTACTAATTTTTTTTTTCCCCGCTTCAACTGAAACTGAATTTTTCAACAAATAAACCCTATGCAATTTGCCTTCATCTTAATGACAGGATGCTGTCTGAAAGACAGTTTAGCACACATAAATACACACGTTGGACAACACAGTAGCAAATACAGAGTGGTTACAACTTGGTCTGATTTAGTAAAACCGAGCTTTACAGCAAAGCATCCCAGTGGCACGGTCTTGCCAGGCTCTCCATACTGACATGTCTGGCTGCAAGTGAAGCAGCACCTAGAGCTAGCACAGAAATTGTTCCAGGACACAGAAATATCACAGAGAGGAGACGCTGACACAGCCGTGCCACAGCTGCACTGTAGAGAATTACCTCTCTTCACAGCTGCAGAAGAAGAAACCAGAATTGTTTAATAACATTTTTTACTACTAATGAGAGAGAAAATTAAATAAACACTAAATCCTTTACAACTTCAGGAGAGTGTATAATATAGCTAGAAAAAAAAAAAAAAAACAATCCCAGAACAATTTCAATCCTCAGGCTTAAAGCACACTATTCGCATGATTTCCCCCACAAAATTTAAATCCAACAGTATTTCAATGGTTCTCTAAATTAATAAGTGATGCTGTTCTTGCAAAGTCTGTTCAAACAATAGAATATCGGAGAGCAAGTGGTGTCAATTAGGTACTAGCTGAAAGTATGGATGAGTATTAAAATCTAAAAAGTATCCAAAAGTTAAGACTTTAGAAAAATATTCATATGAAATACCTATGAGTACAATCTTTGAGGAAGAATAATGTGTTAAGCCAAGTACATATGGAAGCATCTAGAATTACAAGCTCTTATTCCAACTCCTGGTTATTCAGTAGCTAACCTGAACTGGAATAAGGTAACCAAATACAAATGAATTGTTAAGAAAAACACTCAGTATTAGCTTGAATATTTAACAGCTGGAACAGCTGGACTGGATTACTGAACAATGAAATGCAGTGTGCACTCAGGTAGCAAGGAGAGAAAGCTCCCGGAATAAAGCCATAACATAAGGAAATATAAGAAAAAGTATTTATAACTGTATTTTTTCTTTCTTCTTAAACTAGCTATAAAATCTCACGCTGAAGGTGCCATTTCACAAACACAAATTAATCAGATCCATGTTCCTAGAGGCCTGCTTCTTAAAGGTGAATGGCTTTATTCTATTCTGTAATAACGAGATAAAATGAGATTTCTTTGAATTTTTATTTAATTGTAATTGAATACGTTGAATTCCTGGTGCTGGAAGGAACTTTAAGTTTCCACATGCTCCAATTTATTTATTTAAAAGTGTAAGAAATTTCAGGAACTTTTTCAATCACCCTTTATCTATACTGCAGGCTGTCACTGTAAGTGAGAGGCTTATCTTGGATATTGACCCGTTGAATTCTACAGCACACATTTATTGAAATGGCGTGAGCCTGCTCTGATGCTCTTTAAATAGTATATGAAAGTACAGTGTAAGAATAGAGGCCCTGACCAACTCTAGGGACACAGGAGTGCAAAATGCAAAGGTGCCTCTGGATGAGGAGTCATTGGCTCAGATGTGGAGAGCAAGGGGAACAAGACGTATCATTTTCCATCTATTTCTGGTCTCCACAAGCTCATGGATCATCTCCCCATCAGATAACAGAAAGTGAGATCCAATTCACTTAATTTAGATGGACTCTCTTGCACAGGAATATTACACACAAGCACTACCCTTTAAATCTAGCTTAAATGTTAGCTGCCTAATGGCAATCCCATTTTCAGTCTTTCAAAAGCTCCTTTTTCTGTCCAGCACGCAGAACTCAAGTGCTTATTTTATAAGGCCTGCACCATCGGTGCCTAAAAATCCAGGTAAAAGTTTGGTGGTTTGGCTCTCATCCATCCCTTCCTTGTGCTGCCTTGAATTCTCTCCAGATATGCAGTGATACTTCTCTCTTCACTGACCGGATGGCAGCTCCACCTCAACCTTCTGCCTCCAACTCCTAATTTTTCTTGATACGTTTGCTGTGGCAAGTAGTTCTGGTGCTGATACCATCGGTACAGCTAGGTGCTCAAATAGCAGGGTGGTGAGTGCAGGATAAGCATCCAAATAGGCTGGTAGCCAATCAGTGAGTCTGAATGACCAAGCACAACCCCTTTTTCAGAAAAAGACATTGTTAATCAGGACGACTGAAACCAGAGAAAAGAGAATAATATGGAAGAGAATGTTGAGTTCAGACAGCCAATGCGGTGCCAAAACGCCCACCGTAGCTGCTCCAGCTTCTCAGGTGGAATTCCTTTATGTTCAGGCACTGACTTGCCTTGCCAAATATTTCTAATGCGATTTACATACCTCAGAAAAGATCCCAAACTTTGTGAATTAAGCCAAACCAAAATCCCAGCCAAAGCCTCCACCTGTGCAAAATGTTTATTTTTAGCAGCTGCAGACTTCAGGGAGCCCGGCAACAAATCTGACCTGCAGCTGCTCATCATGCCAATGCTGCATCAACAAATGGCAGGCTGGCAGCGAAAACACCAAACAGAACATTATCTGGTTTAGTCAGTGTGTCTCTAATCAGAAAGGAAACAAACACTGGCAAGTGCAGGAGGTCTGGGTTCAGAGAAGAGTCCCGATCTCCCTTTGGAGAGAGGCCTGGCTCACACAGCCTCAGCTGCTGCGCTGACTTCGTTAGCAGACTCTGTCGGTGCCCACTCTATGATCAGGTTGCTTGTTGACTGCTTTTTGAAGGAGGCAGGTGCTTAACAACAGCTCTCCCATGAGAAGTTAATCTGTTGGAGTTCACAGAAGGCGAGGGAACATGAAGCAAAACTCCAAGTATGGATGCAACCCATCACCCGCCAAGCTCAGTGTTTCTTAGGGGAACGCAGCAGGGATGTGCAAAAGAAGGGGGAAAAAAAGAGTGTGATGGCCCTGTTCTTAAGTCCAGGGCAAAAGAGGAGATGAGCCCCCACGGTTCTGACCCATCCCATTTTCTGCACAGCTGAATCCCTGAGCCAGTACCAGCTACACTTTTTCTTGGACCAGAGGCTATGAGACACAAATGTGCACCAAAACAAGACCTTGAGTCATGTCCGTCCTGCACGCAGGATCTTACACTAACCCAGCCCAACTCCAGCTACTACTGGCTAATCCAGATCCCAGCAGTGTCTGGGAGGTCCCCATGACCTGGGGGCCCTTTCTTGACCTCATGGCCCTTCCTGTGGCTCAGCTCTTGGATACGCTCGCAGATCATCACCTCCTGTTGCCGGAGCAGGAGTGTGATGGAGAGGTGAAATATTAGATTTCAGATAACAGAGAGGTTGTCAGCTGTATTTTCTGTTTTCCAAATATCCTTGCCAGATTATTCACAGCTAAATTTAAGCAGATCAGGGTTTCACTGGTGAAACACATCCAAGGCCACCTGACAGGCCTGGCAGCGTGCTCCTGAAGGGAAGGTCCAGCTCTTGGGGTTTGTGCTGGGTGCACACCTATCTGGATGCCAGGACTGCTCTAGGGAACCTGCTTTAACACGAGGTTGGACTAGACGATCTCCAGAAGTCCCTTCCAACCTTTGTGATTCTGTGATTCTGTGACTTGAGGTCCGAGGGTCAAATGCCAGCTTGCCTTTGCTATGAGCTTCTTCCTGGCTGAGGAAAAGCCTCACTGCATCGAGAGAGAGGTGACAGCAACCTCCACATAACCCAGCCCCTCTGGGCACATACCTCAACAGACAGCTAAAAGAAAAGAAAAAAAAATTAAAAGCCCTTTATCTGATAGACAAGTTATTATACACTGGAAGAAAGGAATCATCAGGAACAAAATCCTGAATAGTGCTGACTACCTACAAATCCCATTAAAAAAAAAAAAGTCAAGTGAACAGTGGAACTCCTCACCCTTGATCCTGGATTTATACATGTTCTAATTAAAGATAAATTGAATTTCAAAGCCATTTGGAATAAAAGGGCAGCTCAAGAAGGAGAGCTATACAGAGATCTATATATAAAAACAGACCTATATATAAACATCAGTTATTTTAGTATCTAGTTTGCTTAATGCCAGCATAACATAACCATCAACAGATGAACAGCACATTACAGAAAACTGACTTTTTTCCTTTTTAAAATTTGGGAAAGAAGTGGTACTTCAGAGGAAGCGTAAGATAACAATGGCCTGGCAAGAAAAAGTAGCATCCATCCTCCAGCTGTCATTTCCAAGAGGGAACTTGGGAGAGGTTTCCCTGGAAAATAAGAGCTCTCTCAAATTCATTTTTATGGTTTGTTTTCCAAACACCTGGTGAAGGGGAGGTCTGGTTCTGGCCTAGGAAATACCGTGTGTGTTTTATCAAGATTTCTTTGCAGAGTTAGGAGAGAGGCTGCATAGGACAGGCTGTGGCTGAGCACAGGGAAGGAAGCCAGTAGGGCAGGGAGGCTATGCAAGCCTCCATCCTCCCACCCTGGAGCAGAGCTGCGGACACCTGGGTTTGGCTTCCAGCCCTGACACGGCTTGCACACGGTACTCTGGGCACGGGAACTCGATCACCATGCCTCCCCTCCCCAGTACCTCCACTCTTCCTGTCTGCCCGTCTCCTCTGATTAAAGTTTGAACTCTCAAAGTCCAGGCTGTGTGTTCATATGGTATTTAAAGCAGTATGGCTTGATCCAAGTTGGCACATTCATGTGCAGTGAAATAAATCAATCAACAGTCTGCAGAGCTACGTTCCAGCACACTGTGGACAGATAAGTCTGCTACAGAGTCCGCCTTTAGCTTCTCACTTTGTTTCCAAATACCTTAAGGATAATTTTTACTTAAATATATAATGAAAGATTAGGCCTAGATCTGTAATAAACATGAAACTGAAGTTATGCGTATAAACCTGTTCTGAAGAATGAATAGCAGTTATTGTCCCACTCATAGTAGAAGTATTACACACAAAAGTCTCCTTGAGGCATGAGAAGCTATCAAACTGCCTCCACACCTAATTCTGATTTCATTGCTGAATACAGCAGTGGGTTTGGGAAGCTCTCTGCAAGACCACAAAAATAAACGTCAGTTGTTTACTGAAGAAAAGAAATGGGAAACACATGAATTTATTTATGCACTGAAACAACTGCTCCCATTTGGTTCAGGGGAACTACTGCACAGCAGGGATGAACGGAATCGTGCCTGCTGCCTTTTCTTGCTGTCAGCGGCTCAGTGATGCTGCGTGTGCCTCACTTGCCCGTCTGCTGCCGAACCCTGCCCTTGGGTGCTCTTAAATAACCAGGTGCGGCATTTCAGCGTAAACTCTGTGCTGCTCAGTCAACAGGAGACACAGGGTGGCAGGAAACTTGCTGGAAACTACAGTGACAAATGCTTCAGCACCTTACAGCAAAGTCACAGACTCTCTTAAACTAGCTGTTAAAGTGTCTATATTTTAATTTTAATGGCGAATCTTATGGAACAGACATGTTGGAAAGGCAATAAATAATAAGTTATTGTACCTGATCTTTCATTTCTGAATAGTTAAGGAGATTAATGTACTCATCTGCATTACCACTCTGAGCTATGCTGAAATGAAACCTCACGCAGAGCTTATCCTCTATTGTTGATGTATCAAAGCAGGGGCTTGCTTTGACACATGCCTCCACAATACGTGCCACAGCTCCTTGTTTGGATTTTCTTCTCTAATTCAAAGGTAGATCAATAAATTAATTTAATTAGCACATTAGAATAGTCATTATTGGGTTTTAACATAATGGAGGAAATCTAACAACTTCAAAAGAGATTTGGTGAATTAACACCAGTCTTTGTAAACAGAGCTAGAATGTGACCATATCACAGATCTAAATCTCAAAAAATTTCAGCAAAACCTCAAACTAGAGTCTTATTTCAGGGAAAAACACTGAGATTTCTCTTTAAAGCCAAGCAAATTACCTGCTTGTGACCAAGACGCTATAAACTCTTCTCGCTGGGATTCTAGTTGAAAAACAGTCAATAAAGAATTCTGCATCTTCGATTTTTCTTGTCTTTTTTTGAGAAAGAAAACCTTTCAAAAGGTGAAGGGAACAGGAGAGAGTGTTTTCCCAGACTTGGCAATGAAGTAGAATTTTAAAATTGCTGAAAAAAAATGGTTTATTGGAGTTTTCAACACCTATGATCTCATTCATAAACAAAGGCAGAAGTTTGCAAAGGCAGCAATTCTGTGGAGCACTCTGGTTCTTCTTTTAACACACGAATCAAAAGCCGCATGCCAGCACTCACCAGGGGTTGTGTTCAGCAAAAAACAGACAGCTCTACTAGCTGTCACTTTGCAACATACATGGATATCTATTAAAAAAATTGTGTAACTGCAGCAGAAAAATAACACGCATCTTTCATCTTAACTTACTGTTAATTAAGTCACTCATATCATTTCTGTCTTGGTAGTTTTACAAAGAAGCTGAACAACTGTGAACTCAACTCAAATGTGGAGTGAAAAAAAAGCTCTTCTTTGAAGGTTTTTGTGAAATTCTACAGCACATGCACAGAAAAAAATAACCTTGTCAGTACAAAATGCCTTAAAGGAATCTCCTATCAAAACCACAGCGAGGATGTAGACTGTTGACTGAAAAGGAGAGATCAGTGCAGTCTCTAGAGACAGTATCAAAGACAGAGACTCTAAGCAGCAGCAGATTTAGCAGATCTCTCACTTCCATCTCTTCACTGCAGGATGCTGGCCACCCTAAGAGACTAGCTTACTTCAAACAGAAGGAATGATCAACGACAGACTCAAAATTAAGCTTACATGGTTTCGCAAAAGACTGGGGTGTTTCTGAGAGATAAATACACAGATGAAGTTGGAATGAGAAGCGTTCCGAATGCTGCTGGCATCCTCCTAGACTCAGCTGGCAACTTTCAGGAGGACTGCTGGGCTCCACACACAACACAGGATGATCATCAGCACCCAATGACCATATCGACCCCGACGCCCTCACTTCTTATTCCTTCAGGTAAACAGGGCAAGCCAAAAGGATCTTGATATAATTTATAGGGAATGGTGAAAATACGCATTCAAATTATCAGACACTGGTGAGCAAGATCTGTGTGTCTGGACAAAATGTGCTGTGGACTTTGAAACAGGGAAGGAGGAGATGCTAAGTGATGACAAGATCTCTAAAACAGGGAGCTGCAGTCCGGTCTGAATGTGGATCATGCCATAGTAGCTATTCTGACAACCTGTGGGAAGTAGGTTCTTATGTTAAAGAGCATCTCCCACTTCCAAAGATAGTCTACCCATCATCATTTGCTGGACATTAACCTTAAATCTACAAAGTTACAAATCAGCAGCTTTAAATACTCCACATTACTCAGAATACAGATTGCTTTAAGGCCAAACCTGCTCTCACAAAGTGTAGAGGTGCTGTGCTCTGACAATTTTTTTCCCAGTAGTACTAGGAATATTGTCGTAGCTCTAGGTCACCACCAGAAACGCATATTTTCTAAGATAAGAATGTTAGCTTTCCTCTTCCATGATTGCACGATGCACAATGATTAAATATTTGTTCTCTAAAACTGGAAATGTTATTTTGCACAAGGAAATCATAGAGGTTTTGATTTGTTTTGGCTTTTATTTGGCAGCTTGCCTCTATAAAAAAATGATACAGGAAGAACCAAAACGTACCGCACTTATACTGTACATGAAGATAAGGTCAATCAAAAAAACCTCTCCACTTTTGATGGATAACCTTACACAGCTGGAACAAATTCATAAATAGCTACACTTTGAAACTGCATCCTATCCACACATTTAAATCCCTGAAACGTAGACAGGTTTACGCTATCTGGAACAGTATATAATGAAGATAGTATGGGCAACAGATGACAACACATCGCTACTGGGAAATTCTGGGCCAGCTGCTGGAGAAACACCTTCTGTTATTGGGAAGTGCTTGGCAATGATTTCCCCCATGGAAGGAGTGCTACCTTATTGATGGGGAGCAGGTGAAGGAAAAGGGGGGAAAAAATAAAAGGTGGGGAGAGAAAAGAGAAAGTCTATTCTTTCATGGGATTGGAAATCTCAGTGCTGCTGGTCAAGCCCTCGTGAAGCTCCCAGCTTCCCTCCCAGTGAGAAACTCCATGGGAGTTTGAATGCCTTCCAAACACAGCATTAAAAACAGGGTCTTTTCAATATGTAAGTCTCTCTATGCCTCATTCCCCAGACATGGGGACAATTATACTCCTCATCACACTGAAGTACTCTGAAAACAAAAACGTATGTGTTTGAGGCTCCCAGTCAATGTACGTCAGTATGACTGTCCTACAAACATCTTAGGAAAATTAGAGAAAGTATTTGATAATGTACAATATATGTTCTTAATCCATAACAGAGTAAATTAAATCTTAATTATTCACTGTGCTCAGAAATGCTTTTTTATCACTCCTTTGCTTCCTCATTTTCCAAAATGTCACTTTTCCCAATTGTTTCCTCCAGGCAAAAATCACTTCCCAGGTAAAGTAAAAACATTCAATCAAATAGAATCCAAAATCACAGGGAACACTGATATATTAAGTACCTACTGTGTTCATAGTAATAGCCTGATGAAAGAGCTGCACGAAAGCCCTGTGATAATATAAATATAAAATCCTTACACAGGCAAAGATAGACACCAAGTCATGATACAAATGAATGCCTACTACTGAGTTACATCAAGGTTGAATTTTCCCCTGGAGTCCATGATTGATTAATTCCTGTAACTTTGGTACCTGAAAGACAGGAGATTTTTCTTGGTAGTAAAGAGCCTTATAAGATATACTTAAATGGATTATGTTGATACCTTTCATGATGTAACCCTAATGATAATTTAATTGAAAAAGTGCTTTAAGCCATAATAGTAGAGACGATAGCATTTCCTTTTTTTCACTTTGACAATTATGGGCCAGTACAGAATTGCTCTCAAAATAAGGCGGAGGACAAATTTCCAATCAACTTAAAAGAATGTATCAAATTCTACAAGTTTTCCTCAAGCCAAATACAGAAATGTATTGGCATCAAAGCCCACACATTTTCTAGTCTCCTGTTTCCTCTTCCATCATGGAAATCACTCTTATCCACATGAAAGCATGCTCTTTACTGTACTACCTTACATACGACAGTGGGCAAGGCTGTGTGACTTTACAATGGTTATTCTCCATCCTTTCTGGTATCCTATATGCTTTGTATGCCTTTTTTAAGAAGTTACCAAGTATCTAAGTTTGAAAACATTGTAATACTAATGAATGTGTGGATTATTATCATTCCTTCACTACTGCTTTGCAGACACATTGCTACTCAAAACAGAGCAGAGTGATTTTCTGCAGGTGATCGTTCTCCTTTCCATAGCTGAGCTGCTGCTTTCTGTATTTCCAGCTGAAAATGCCTCCGTGGGGAAGGTCGTCCTCCTGAGGGACAGAGCCCTTGGAGGGTGCGGAAGGATGCAATTCCAGTTTGTCTGTCATCCCATCCTGTTTCCCAGGAGTGAGGGGGGGAAATTCCAGAGAGCTGAAAAAGCTGATTTTCTGCCAATATTTTTAGAGGGCAAGCAGGATGAGCTAGGTATTTATAGAGCAGCTAGCTCGGTATTGATTTCAAGCAAAAATAATAGAAAAGCTGTTTAAAAATGCAATTAGTAAAGAATCACGGGACAGTAGAATAACTAATGAAAATCAACACAGTATCATGGAAAAGAACTCTTATCACATAAACTTGGTATCAATTAGAAGTATGTTGGCAAAACTACCGGAGAAATAACACACTTGGACTACTATCAGGCATTTAAATTAGTTTTACATGACATTCCAATTAAAAATTATCAGTGGATATAATCAATGGAGAAAAAACAGATTAAAAGCTGGCTGACCTACCTCAAAAAGTAATTGTAAATGGGGAACTATCAGTAATTACAGACATTTCTAAGGCAATTCTGTATGGATTTGGTCTTAATCCAATGATACCCAAATTCTATCAGTAATCAGGGGATAAAGTTAGTAATAATGTCACTGATAAAGGTTTCTGAAAGAAAGGCACTAGGTAAGAAAATATACCAGATCAGTTCTAGGAAGTAAACCACAATAATTGATAAAGTAAGATAAACTTCAAATAAGCAGTATCCCAGAATCATCTCATTTCCAGTTCACACACCTAGAAATAAAAACCATGTCAGTCACAAAAGACATAGGATGGCCTTGGAAAGCTGTGACTTAAACAAATCGGTGGTCATCACTGCTGATGAGTTCAACTTATAATTACCATGCAATCCAGTCACAGAGTCTACCATCTTTCACATAAGGAAACTGCAGTAGAAAGTACCAGGGCTGTAAACAATGTTAATGAAGCAATACTGAGATTTCTGGAACTCACTTTTTAAAAAGAAACTCTATCAGTTGGAAATGACACAGAAGTGAGCAAAAATGACCTCCCATGTTCCCTGTCATATTTTGAAAAAGAAATAAATGTAAGCCTAACTTTGTTGAAGAGATTGGCAACACTTCATATAATCCGTAGGAAGAATCCCAGCTCTGTGCAGCAATGAAAGCTTAAGTGGAAGTGGATGAACACATCAATGAAGGAAAAGGAAACACAAACAGATAAGTAACACTTTTCACCCTGTCTCCTCTAATACCAGTCTTTTTATCTGACCACTTTTCATGGTCCAGATTTTAAGGATTGGAAGGAATGAACAGAAGGAGAAGGCACTGGGAAGGACAACGCAACACACACTAAGATGATGCAGCTAATCGGGCATAAGCGCTGATACTACTAACAGCAGGGTATTGACAGTGGCCCTCCAACACGCTACACATGGAAGCTTGCTTGCAATCCTTTGCCTAAGGCATCAACGTGCTCTTAGCCATAGAATTTAATCTCTATCCATAGTGAAGACAAGCACTATGTATGTGCATGCACTGACTGGTGAGGAAGCTCAGAGTAGTTTATACTCCTGACTTTCTTTTCCAGAAAATTTACTTGATTTGTTGAGCATTCTCTTTCATGAAAACTCTGTAATTTATTGCATCTTCTAACACAGACATCAGCACCCCCTCGACAGACAGTGTCCAGAGGGGAGTTCCTCTCTAGCCACAGCCACACAGCCTGGTTTTGTTCACCCAGGAAAGCGGGCTCTTAACACCTGCTTCAGCCATGAGAACCCTTGACCCTGGCCAGCTTTTATTACGTTGCTCCGCATCAAAGACTGATCATTTTACTACCCTCAGCCACCCCTGCAGTATCAATTGTCCTCTGCTTCAAAAATATGAAGTGAGACAAAATATATAGCAATAATAGTTTAATAACTACATTGCTTTAATTTTTTCATGAGAATTCTCATGTGTACTTTTCAGCTTATCACCTAAACACTTAGTGGGTACGATTGCTCAGATAATTGTTAAGCCTTTTCTTGAGGCACCTTGAAGGTGCTCCACATCTCCTTTCATGAGGTAGGGTAGGAAAGTACGAATTAAGCCCAAGAGAATCACAACTGGCATTATAAAGCCAAAATGGCAATGCACTAGTCTCTATTTCAAACAGTCACGTATTCCTGAAAAGACCTGACAGCCACAAACACTATATACAACTTATGTTGCACCTTTATGTACCCACAATGTCTTCCTATGCCATGAACGTAATCAACTAACACTTGCATTTTCAGGCCTTTTCATTCATCAGCCTTTCATGCACTTTTGCATTTTCTTTTCTTCACTGCTGCACATTCTCTTTGCACAACAGCATTTTACAGGACAAAAGAGAAGCATTTAGAAAAAAAATCTACAAGTAAAGAGGGAAGAAAAATACAAGGTCATACCTGTGAAGAGAACAAATATACCCATGGGGTATCCAAGGCTGCAAGCAGGAAATAGAAGTATCAGCTGCAGAATGCAGAAAGCCTACGAATAACCATAAAGCTTAAATTTGCTGTTAGTCTGTCCCAATTCTCTACACCCAATTCTTCTCACCAGCACAGCTTCAGCACAAAGCCTCAACCTTGCTCAGCCCAAGATGCTATGGCAGCCCCTGTTTTCTAACAGTATTACATTCATTACCTTACAGAGCATCTCCTGAATGAGGATACGCTGCATTTTTGAGTGATCAGTCAAACCTAAACAATCAATTACATCTTTTGTCAAAACTGTTTACTCTTTCACACTGTGCTGAAGTCATTAAGGATGAACACCAAGCAAGACCAGTTATTTATCCTCCTCCTTTTGCCCTGAAAGGGAATTAATCTTAAACTTTCCGTTTAATGATCTCAATAAAGACTCACTGTAAATGACAGCAGGCTGCTCTGACAAATATTTAAAAAACAGAAGGGCCTGTGAATGACAGAGTTTAGCAGTATAAAACTGTTCCTCAACACGTGCATCACATGACACCAAATGTCTGTGGAAGGCAAGGTTAAAAATGTGCTGCCTACCATTCAAGTGATTCAGAAAACATGTCGCAATTAGCAAGGTATAGAGACTTATTCAAGCTAGGACAGACTGATGAAGTGAAAGGAACAGATACAAAAGCCATTTTTAAAAATGCAGGCCCGATACACTTTACATTCTCTGGAGTGTCTACAAAGAAAATGCAGCCCTTCCGAAGGTAATTAATAAGCATGTTGTAAATACATCCCTCAGGAAGCAAGACAGCAGTGCATTCCCACGCTGCATGGGGAGGTTTGCTGCTGCCTGGCACCACATGTGACTGCAGCTGGCACAGGGGCACATCCGGTGAAACTGCCTGCTTCCCAGGGCACGATGTAAAAATGGCAGGGAACTACACTTCAGCTAAGGGGACAGCAACCTACTGCAGCATGCTGAGCAGGAGGAGCTAAGCATGCATCCCAAGTTCTGGCCCGGCTGAGGCTCTCAGCGCGTTCCTGCTGCCCCATGCCACGCTGATGTTCCCACATGCATAAGAACAAGCCACACTTGCAAACACGCTTTGGCCAGAGCAGAACAAGCCAGGATGCTCTAAGTCTGTTCAAGTGGCTTCTATTGAAATCCAAGAGGGAGGTGGGACTTCGGTGCTCCCTTTGCCATGTGCATGGAGATCTACCTCCAGGTTAGTAGACTTTGATCAGTGTTGCTTGCCTACACAGAGTATTCCTTCCTTCCCTTCCCTTCCAGAGTAAAATAGAGTCTTTTTCCAAGTACTTGAAGATTTTTTAAAACACACTTCAAAACCAATGGTATCATTACCTTCCCTTTGATTCCACCACTTCATTCCCTGGATCTCCCTATACCAGAGCAAAGCTGACAGCTCCCCACAGCAGTGAGCTGCACTGACGGCCATCATCTCATTAATATGCACACTCAGAGCACTATAAATCTGCTCAAATATCATCCCTCCCCCGGGGCAATGGTTTTTTTCCCCCAGAAAATCTACACTGCTAGCTTCAGAAATTTCTCCTAATTAACTTACAGGTTCCAAATACCACCAGCTGGAACCATAGAGTACAGCTCGAGAGCTGAAGGCTCTGAAGTTATTTTGGAGGAGGAGGGTGTTTCTTATTGTTGGCTTTGCTTTTTGGTTTTTTTTTCCCCTTCATTTACCAGCTAGCATGCTGAAAACTATCGGACCCTTTATCAACACATGAATGGGCAGCGAATAATCCATGAACAGAGTGCATTGAAACTATCCACGCAACTCTTAACTGGTATTTTTTGTTGGACATGTCACATCACATTGTTTCTGACATGTCACATCTGTGTCTGAGTCACAGTGCAACCTGGTGAAAGAACAAAGCACAGCACAGTGCGGCAGGATACACTGGTAAGGTGGAAAACACACTGCTGATTGACTGCTCAGCAGTAATTTGGATGCAGTTAATTCCTTCCAAAACGCAAGAACAAAGTTCACAGAAGGTTAAAGTGCATATGCAGAGTTTAATAATCTATTAACGTAGTAACCTGTCATACACAACGATGCAATCAGCTCGTAGGATTTGCCAGAAGGATTTCACTTTGCAAACAGTACTTGCAGCAATGCCTGATTCACTGCACTACTTGTGCACATAGGGAAGGGCAGTGTTTCTGGAATAAGCATGATCCAATGCATGAGCTGAGCAGCTACTTCTAAGGTAGAAAACAAAGCAGCAGCCAAATCACATTATCAACTTCGTAATTTTTGTTGCTGAAAAATATGTATTAGGGTTGAATTCAGGCAGGCTGGGAGAGAGATACTGATTTCAGAGTAGCTTTGAACAGTGGCATGATCAACTCATTAAGTCAACAGTGCCTTCTACCTCCTGTTTTCTTGATGAACGGCCATTGGTTTTATTGGATTTTGCTTATTTCTTGCACACAGCAAGTCTGGTCTTTGTTTTAATTTAAAACCCAAACTTTCACACAGCCATCTTGCTGGCACCAGGGAGAGAGCGGATAGACTTCTTGCTTCTGCAGACACACAGGCAAAGTCTTCCTCCAGCTGCCTGTTCCTTACTGTGGTGGGCCTATGCTGGGACAGCAAGCACCTTGTTCTCCTGCAGAGTGAGCTGGGACCTCTGGGAGCTCCAAGAAAGAGCTTCATAAAGAGCAGATCTGTGTTACAGCACTAACAGGGACTCCAACATTAAGGACAGTGTGATTTGTGATGATGATCTTAACCTAACACCACTTAAAGAAATAAATTAGTTACTGTCTTTTAGAGCCATTCATATTTTGCCCAAATAAGGCTTCAAGAAAGTTACAACTGGAATTCTTTTGGCTTGGGGTACTGCTTTTGCTGCCTAAATAAGCCCACAGAGCACTTAACCAGTAAAAGAATAATGACGCCAGCGAAATGCTCCTAGTGTTATACCAACATTTGCATGCTTTGGATCAGTACAGCAAAAACATAATGAATGAATGAAACAAGCTATAAGAGTAAACCCCACCATTTTGCTGCAATAACAGAGCCTCACTAGGTGCTCATGCGATATAGGGTTGTAGTCATATCTCACTGACATAGGTATGCAAGCAAAAGCAGAAGCATTTGGTAAAGACCTTAGAAGAGATTTAAAAGGGAAAAAAAATACAATAAATAAATAAAATAAAATAAAATAAAATAAAATAAAATAAAATAAAAGTTGATGGCCAAATCCTGAGAGGGCTGAGATCATACTGCATACAGTAGTTACATGATAATACAAGAGAACAAGAAAAAAAAGCAAAAGGAGGCCAAATTTTGCTTGACCTTCCCAAGAAATGTTCTTTGCTTTTGCTGAGGTTTCCTGGTGACTGGGGAGGCTTTGTTAGGTTTTGTTGTTGCTGCTTAAAACAGTATGTGTGCAGCTTTGCAGCAATAAAAATAGGGTCCCTAAAGGGATCCACTTATCCAACAATGCATACTTGAGAATACAGTGACACTCGGGCTCTAATCTTACAGTCTATTTCTCTTGCACCTAAAACTACTCTAGAAAGCACAAGCCACGTAGTAAGTCATGCTTTGCAAATCTCTATTTCATAGCCAATACTCTCCCCAACCCTGCTGTGCTCTCACTGAGCTTCCTATGAAGTAGCACAGTCCTTGTGCTACATACCCTGGCCCACTGTGGCAGTGCCTGGAACTGACACAACCTGTGCTGAGTATCCTGCAGTATCACCACCATGATTCAAAGGCATGAGTGAATTCATCCAATTCCCTTGCACACTAAAGTAAATCCTGCACTTGTGAAAACTCCTGAGGGAAGGACTGTTTGCCTTTGGATTTGCAGACCAAATAAAATCAATGGGTTGATAAGGAAAATGGAAGGGTTTGATTTTTGAAAGAGTGCTTTTTAAACATATCTATCTCAGTGCATGTGACTGAAACCTGAAGGTGCATCAAGATGACAATAAAAAAACCTTAAAACTGCAAATTTTGGCACCATGTTTTCATAAGATCCTTTCCACCATCTCCAAGAATTATGTGACAGGCACTCTGGCTGAGAGATTTACAACTTTCTATTCAAGCCCCCCAACCATCAATCTAAAGAATCAATTCCTGCTACTTCCAAACAGTAATGCAACCAAAGACAGGCCAAACACACATCTTTAAAAATACAATCACAAAGTCAGAGTGTACAGAAGGTATCTCCGTTACATAGTTATGAAACCAGGAAGCCACATCCATCTTTACCAACATTTTGCCTTTGCTGATGCTGTTTTGAAACAACACAAGGACTGTGAGATGATTTTCTTACTGAGTAGCACCATACTCTGAGTAATACATTACTAGTGGGACTCCCCTGATGATGTATTACACTAATGCATCATTAGGATGATGTTTCGCACTGATGATATATTACAGTGCAACATAATGAGAGCAATAGCTCACTGGATGCATAATCCTGCCAGGAGCTGTGCGCCTGCAGCTTGCTGACTTCATTTGCAGTTTGGGGTGTCCAAGGCTGAGATGGATTAGATCCTCAGAAACATGCAGCATAAAGGATAAGCATGGTCAGAGAAACACCAACACACAGGTGAGTGCCGTTAACTGCAAGATACAACATACGGTACACTGTGCTAATATCAAGATTCACTTCAGCATTGCGTTTTTACACCTGTGCAAAATATCTTCACACTAGGAGAAGCTGCTGCAGGGAGGGCTGCTGAGGTCACTTATCTTTATGCTAGCCTACAGCAGCCATCCTAGGAGGCTGTTTTGTAGCTTGCAGCGATGATAAAAATATTTGGCTTAAGTTTTCCAAGCCAAATGTCTGTTCCAAGGAGGGTGAAGCTGGGGGAAGAGGTTGGCCCTTTGCTTTTAGTCAGTAACTTCAGTGAAATCAGTTTCATTCAGCTGTTTCTATGAAACAGACCCAGAAAAAAAAACATGTAGTTTTGCCACACAGGAAAAATTCCAATGAGTTTTTCTCTGACCTTTTTTGAAAAATAGAGTTCTTTGATTTGTATGAAATTTGGAAAGATCTCTGCACAGTGATCGGCATCACTGACAAGACGGCAACATTTTAAGATTTGTGGGCCACTCTCTGTAAAACCATATATGATGTTCAAAGAGAGGGTAAACTGATATATAAACAAGGAACAAACAACCCATTTGCTTAACAGACGAACTTCTCCTTGATTCTCTTGCAAAACCATTAATATCTCCAACTGAACCACAATTTCATTATTATTTAGTTTTCATTTCAGTAACTTTGGAGTACTTCTTGACCAAGGGTTCATGTACATGCACGCACACACACACACACATCAGATATCCTGCCTGCAATTTCCAGATCTATGGATTTATTCAGTTCTGACAAACAGCAGTATTTTAGACAACTGCCGAATGTGCTCTGCAGGTTTGGCTCCCAGGTTCTCCTCAATAACAACCATCCATGATGGACAGCCCAGACTCTCTGGGGAACATAAGCTTCTCTGTTGACAAATTCAGAAAAAAAACTTGGCTTTCATAACTTTCTCCTGACAAGTGTAATTGAGAAACCACAGGATATTTAATGAATCAGAGTGAGTACAGCCATCCTAACTATCTAAATGATGAGTTAATACATTTGATCTTTTTCTTTATGTGCAGCCTTTCAGATTGCCTGAGCTACAGAGCTCTGCCTTGTAGCTGCTATCTCCCGCCAGTTAACAAGCAAGTTGAGAATAGAGATCCGATCTGTCCAGTTCTCTTCTTTCACCCAATTCCACACCGCATTTGCACCAGCAAAGAAAAGCACAGTTTTAGAAGACTACTTCTCATCAGCCTCCCAGCTTTGTTTAGCCTCCAACACATATTGGAATAAATGAATTTATACGAACAAGATTATGCCAGATGAGCATCGTAATGCCTTGGAGAGTGGCATGAGCCCACTCACTGGGGCAGAGGGATAAGAAGGCGGTACGCTCTGCATGACCAATGCAGCAAGAAGGGGATAGCGAAGCCCACACAAAGGAAACAGCTATGCTGTCCCAGAGCCGGGGGCTGGCAGTGAAAACTCAGCCCTTAAGGAAGCAGGAAAAAAATAGAAAAGAAAAAAAAAGACCAGAATGGATTCATGCATTTCCTCCACAATGCGCCCATGTAGGGGCCAACCGCATTCTGGTCATAAATTCTCTGGCACAGGAGCATTATACCAACTGAAAGGAATGTCTTTCCATCTGTGTATTTCCCCTAAGGCGCTTACTTGATAATGAAACCAGTTAAGGTCTTTGGGTTCACAATGTTATTATAGTCGGATAATATTTTGTTTGCAGCAGAGCCTGAAGAACTCCTAAGTAGCATATTACAGGCACTATACACCTGTTAAGTCATGGCGTTTCTTCTGTAAGTGGACAAATCTGTTTTAGCCATCTCCAGAGATTTTCCGCTCACAGTTAATTATGAAGCGCTGACTGTACTCATTTCCTGATCTTAAAGGGAATCTATAACAAATTTATGCCACAGGTGAAGCCTGTTCCCTCTGTCCCTCAGAAATACCAGCAATTCTCCTAGAGGCATTGACTGCTTTCCTTCACCCCTCTCCCCTGCTCTCCTGGTGCTTGGACTCCCACAAAAAACAGGCTTAGAAAATTGGAAAAAAAGTGCATGCTTCTAGCCAGCTGACCAAGCTCAATGTTCTAGAAAATAAGTTATTAAAAACTTGTTTTTATTGAACATGCACACACACAAACAAAACGGCACAGGCGGCCAGTCAAAGGCATTCTGAAGAGACCCATGGTAGACATCCACAGAATGGACCTGATTCACTGCAGCCGCAGTTGCTCTGCAGTCAGTGATGCCCATAGGAAGAGCAACCTAGCACAGCAGTGGAGTTGTATTCACTCTCTGTGCATGCGTGCATTGCTACAAGTGTCCATGTGCTTCCAAACAACGTGGGCAATAATTTTGTTTAAAGAGATCAATGGGCTCAGGAAGAAGTTTGCCCTTTGTTTAGTTCTAAACTCGTGAAATCCACGTTCATCCTAAGATAAATATCGTACTACACAGTTTTGATCAAAAACATAATTGTGCCTTGTACAGTACAAGATATTCTGAAATGAGGTAAGGTAAGATAAGCATTCTGGGGAAAAAGATAAGGAAAAGTAGTCCATCCTAAGAAAAAAAGGCACTTTGTTCTGACAGAAACCATTCTTCATGCTTCTTCTAACAGGCTAATGTCTGATCCCAGGAACAAATCCTTGGACACAAGTTTCCCTGACCTCAGAGATGTATGTTAGGTCAATGCTTCTCAACTTTCTGGACCAAAAGACAATTGACAAGGATCAGCATTTTTCTCAAATAGTCACACATGCTCACCATCAGCCTTTTGATCAGAAACTCGTTAAAGTTGATGTGACTCAGCAAGACTGGCTTTGCCTTGTTCCCTGCTGCCCTTGGAGGAGGACCAGTGCTCTGAGGGCCTCAGTTGGTGCCATCTCAGAAAGCTTAGGAGATTAATTCAGTAACCAACACACACGTACATTTACATACTTTTACATGCAGGCAAAAGCTACTTCCTGTGTAATCATCAAGGCTCAGTCTTCTTCCCTGCCTGACCTCCCCTCCTCCCGGCTATCAAGAATGAGCCTTACCTTCCTAGAAAAGGCTTCTGCATCCCTCTCATCAAAGATATCACCTTACTGAAGGTGCTATCCTTCTACACTGAAGATAAACATGAAGCAAATCCTCCAGTACTGAAAGAGGGAGCAAAGATATCTTCTGCAACTTTACATATAGTTGTATGTAGGCTTTTGTTTTAGAGGAAAGCAGAGAAACACCACAGAAATCAATTAAAAAAGACAGACAAGGGAGGACAGACGGACTTAGACCTGAAGCTATCAGTATAAGAAACAGATTTTGGATGCTGAATTCCTTGTGTGATTGTATATTATTGTATAGCTCTTCGCCTAACTCAAAAAAGAGATCTGTCTGCAAAGTACATTTTTCTTCCAAAAAGAAGAAACCTGCTAGACCCCAAGATGTGTTCCTGGAATCTAACCAGACATTAATGCCAGAGACACTAATATCAGGAAGTCACTGCAGAAGCAGAACATCAGGAGAACAGTTTTAACAACACCCTTCTTAAATGTTCTGTTCCAAAAGAAAGAGTCTACCTAGCACGGACATGCATCTTTTCATTGCTTTCATATTGGGACTACAACAGTGGAGACTTCTAGGCATCAAAAGAAGTTTAATGGCCCAGAAGAGACTAAAAGTGGAGTAGTAAGCAACAACTTAGGGAGAAAAGAAATGCACATATCTCACACTTTTAAGTGCAAAATCTTCCTCTATACATCTGATGACCTTCACAAATTTTGGGTTGTCCACTGTACATTTTCATCACTGTTAGAAAAATAACAACACATCTGTAGAGTGCTTCAAAATTTTGACAGAAGTTTGGCAGAAGCCCATTTTAAACTGCCGTCAAGAGAGGCTTTTCCTATATTTGCACTGTTGATTGATTGCTCTGTTTAGACTTCTACCTTTGCTACAGAAAACCAGAACTATGTACTGGATTGGGCAAGTTAAAAATTATTTGGTTACTGAAAAAAAGGTGAAATCGGAGTATTTCCCATAGAATATTTCAGTACTTGTGGAGTTCAACAAAATGGCACATTTTTTGTGACTTGTGCTGTATATTTTAATTTACTTTCCCAAATATAGCAATGATTCACATTTTTTACTGTAAACAAATATGATTACCTATTTGCAAAATCAAAGACACTGCAGTATGTTTCCATAAGTTTTGTCCAAGTAACTACATATTAAAATGGCAGACATCCCTTCAAATAACATCCTGGCAGAGCTTGCTTCTTCTGCAAGTAATAAAAGTGAAGGAGAGCAAATCGTGCTCTAAGATGTTTGGCTACAGCAGTATGAGACAGTTGATGTGTTCCAAATGTCTGTCAGATTACTTAGCAAAACCAACCACTGTTAATCAATAGTGAAATCTTTTCTTTGTGGTTTAGCTATATTTCTGTTTTTGTTAAACAGAAGAAAATTGCCAATTAGGTGGACTCTGCTAGACCGTGCAGCTAGGGGAAACATACTGTCAAACTGACTGGCTTAGTTAAGAGTTAAGAGGACACAGTTCAATTGCAGTTCAATTACAATATTTAATCGATCACTGACTGCCCATGCGGGTTTTGTGAAGCAAGTTGCAGCATCTTACTCCTGCTCTTTACAAAAATCACGTCAGCCTCCACAGTCTGCCCTGGTTTTAAGCATTCAGTCACTTCTTTAAAAAGCACCAAGACCAGATTTGCATTCTAGGATGTGGGCCTTCCTTCACCTCAATCGTTTGGCTCAGAAGTTGCATCCTTTTTCCTTAGTCTTCATGCATCTGTCTTATTTTTTTATTCCAAACTACTTGGAACAGAGATCGTATCTCCCTCTTTGTTTGGAAACTCTCTAGCAGTTTGTGTACTGCAGCAGTATAATAAATAAAAAGTAATAAAAATGTTAGGAAAGTCCTTAGAAAAGTCCATGTTATTTTTACAATTACTCATGCTGTCGCTATTTAAGAAACAATGCCAGGAAGATCTAGAAGGGGACTTAAAACAGTTTCTGCAAGAATATGCAATCAAAATGATGATGTTACCAACAGCAAAATGCTTTGCAAGGTGTACAGCTTCTCATGCTGCTTTTTCAAGTACTTCTAACAGATGTTCAATTTCAAGTGGTCTGCAGATACCAATAGGCTTATAGTTCTGCATGAATCGGAGCAGCAGATGTGCCCTGCATTATGTTTTGCTATTCCCTTTATGAATTGATATGTCACCTCATGGGTTTATAGCTAGTTAATTTTGCAATGACATCACTATTTCTGTACTTGTAATGATTCTCGCAGGATTTAATTTCACAAATAACAGAACTCTTGATCCTTGAATTGCTATGTGAAAGCAATATATAATACACACATTTGTTTACATGATACAGTTCTATTTCCCACCGAATGTCTTCACGAATAGCTTTTAGGTAATGCTGGTATATAGGTGAATTCTTCCAAAGACAGTAGATTTACAATACGGCCTCGTTTCAGGACGGCAGACAACTGTGCATCTCCCTGCAGGATAATTACAAGCAAGCACGTACTGCTCATTGATTGGAAGAAATAAGGTTAAAAAAGGCAGTAAGCACAGAATCAGCAGGGATTCCCTCTAGCTCTGCTAGTGGTACCCAAATGAAATTACACTACACAGAAAACTGCACAGTACTTTCTACTGACTGTGACAGGGCAGCACTTGACCTAGACAGGTTCAAGCTGTGGGCCCAGGTGAACCTCATGAAGTTCAACAAATCCAGGTGCAAGATCCTGCACCTAGGTCAAGGCAACTCCTATTATGAGAACAAGCTGGGGAGTATAAATATTGAGCATAGCCCTGATGAAAAGAACTTGGGACTATTGGTGGATGGCAAGCTAAACATGAGCCAGCAATACACCCTCACAGCCCAGAAAGACAACTGTATCCTGGCCTGCCTCAAAAGAAGCATGGACAGCAAGTTAAGGGAGGTAATTCTGCCCTTCTACTCTGCACTGGTGAGGCCTCACCTGGAGTACTGCATCCAGACGTGGAGTCCTCAGTACAGTAGAGATGTGGACTTGTTGGAGCACTTCCAGAAAAAAAGCCACAAAAATGATCCAGGAGATGGAAAATCTTCCCTATAAGGACACGCTGAGGGAGCTGGGGCTGTTCAGTCTGGACAAGAGAAAGCTCCAGGGAGACCTGAGAGCATCCTTTCAGTATCTAAAGGGAGGCTATAAGAAAGAAGAGGACAAGCTCTTCGGCAGGATCTGCTGCAATAGGACAATGGAAAATGGTTTCAAACTATTCGATATAAGGAAGAAGTTTTTAAAAATGAGGAGGGTGAGGCACTAGAACAGGTGGAAGTCCCCTCCCTGGCTGAAGACATTCAAGGTAAGGCTGGATGAGGTTCTGAGCAACCTGATGTAGCTGTAGGTGTCCATGTTCATTGCAAGTGAGTTCTACTAGATGCCCTTAATGTCCCTTCCAATGCCAAAAGATTCTGTGATTCTTTTGGCTTTGGCACTTTCAATCTTCCATCAAAAGAGAGCCAAGCCTTTTCTCCCTCAAATACAGCTGTGGAGGTTAATAAGGTGGAGCAAATTCTTATGTAGAACCTTGTGGTAGCATCTGTGGGCTGTGCAGACCAGATGGCAGGACATCACCTTCCTCCCCTGGACTGTGTAGGATTGTTACAGAACATTCTTCCTCTTATCTCTAAATACCGAGTGGAAAATGTGATGCAGTAGTTTGAAACATGTTGTGTCTGTATTTCTTGCAGTTCAGACTTCTTTAAAAAAGTCAGCATGAGCATTAGTGCAAGTTCTAGGCCAAATTTAAACATACGAAATTGAGGAAAGTTTCATGCTGAGTTTAATGCTGAGATCAAATCTAAACCTGACTGATCTTCAGCACTGAAGAAGAGCAAACAAGCTCTACCTAGAGCTCTACCTATTGTTTGCATACATTAATTGCTTTCTATCTAAATTTAAATTGTAAGCAAACATGTTGTATAGCAGGCTGCACATGAAATCCATAAACTTCTCAAACTAATTCCAGGTGCTGGAGTGTATTTCCCAAAGCCATGGAATAAAATAAATGCTCCAGATCACCTTCTCCCTGAAGCTCTGAACGAAGTTCTCCCTCCCTTCAAGTTATAATTCCATCACCTGAACTCAGTTCTTCTCCTGTAAGAAGTCCCAGCCAGGACTTTCAGTTTCTCCTCCCAGGTGGCTGGACTTCCTTGAAGGCTCTCCTGAGAAGCAAGCGCCCTACAAATGAGGCCATGAAAGCCACAGGCACGTTTCTTTGGCAAGCTTTCTCCAGCAGTACAAATACTTATAGAGCACAAATGCCAGGACTGCAGCCAGCACACCCCCTCTTTCAAAACACAAACTCCTCACCAAAACATGTTTCCCACTGACTGCACATTTCCACCACAGGAGCATATCAAAGAACACGCACGTGTCAGACATGAGATTGCTCAATGTACTACACCAAGGTGCTCGCACAAAGCTACAAACCCAGAGGAGTGGCCAGGAGGCTAGCCATTGAAAATATGTGGCCTATTATACTCAGGGTATGGTCACTTTATAAAAATGCATTACCTAGACAAAACAGTCGAGTATCTTAAGAGATGCACGTTTGAGTTTTCTGAATATTTCTCATATTTACTCTGACATTTCCTCTGAACACGTGTAGCATTTTGAAAGGAAAGGAGTTTTCTGTTATGGCCGGTCCTTCCTGTTTGTTGGTTTATCCCTATTGTAAGTCTGCACATGATTAAAACTGTTGCTCTGATTTCAAACATGTGGTAAAGGAGAACCTAACAATTTTATGAGACATAGTTACTTTTGTAGAGGGTGAGTTTGCCTTGGGGAATTTGCTCTGACGAGATTTATCACAAGTTTTTTGAACCAGATAATTTTGTTTGATAGCACATCTGGCAGCATCATAAAATCTTGACGTCCCAAGCTATTACACAGGAATTACTTTTGTAAATCATTTATGAATATTACTGATGTAGGCCTATTCTGGGCAGTAAGAAAGGAAACAGTGTGCTGAAGGACAAAGGAAGGGAAAAAGGATTCCTATCCTTTCAGGATTCAACAAATATGGTGGGTATTTATCATTTTAAATGGGAAACGTGGTGTTATTGATACAGCTGAAAGATCTACTTAAAACAAGTTGTTCCCAATATTCCCTAAACAGGCAAGAAGAAAAAAAACTTTAGACGTGGAAAACAATGTCTCTCCTGACAGAAAACTGCCCTAATCTTAAATAAATCTCTCCAATTAAAGGTCACATACACTAAAAGCATAACAAACATGAAATAGCAACCCAAAAATGAGTAAAAGAGGAATATCTGTATCAAGACCAGCACTAAAAAAAGTGATTTACAAAAAGTCCACAGTGTCTTTTGGACACAGCAGTATAACTGAATGGAAGCCCTCCATGTAATTAAAATAATATGACTGAATTTTCTTAAACTGTCATTGCCAAACATACACCTCCAAATGGAAAGCTGGCAAAATGTGACCTTATACTCACCGTTAACATGGCAAACTATCACATGATAAACAATTTCAGATGATTACACCTATTGATTTGGACTGGAAATACAACACACACACTCCAAACTTACAGCTGTTACCCTGCCAAACCTAAAGTTTGGCATTACACTCTTTCTGAGAGATCAATCACGTATTCCATATGTACAGATCCACAATGGACACGCAGTCATGGGTGGAGAGTGTAAATCCCATGTGAAATGGGAGAGAGGGAGTAGGCCCTGCTAGGCAAAGGACGGTCCCCAAGCGTGCCCAGGCCTTGAGGATTGGAACAAGCCCTTTGCTGCTGCTCACTAGTTCCCCAGCCCCGGGAGTGACTGGGTGTTATTTTTGTTGGGCAACAGCAAAGGAAAAAGGTCATTAGCAATACTCCACAGAAACATATTTCCAACCTTAGGTAAGACAGCATTTTGTTGGGGAATTTCCTTGCTCCGGGGCCCATAATAAGGGAAGGAGCATTTCTCTGACAGGTCCTATTCAACTTCCAAATGCTAGGCTCTTTCAGACCGCAGCAAATCTACAAGAGATGCACAGAGCAATTACGAAGCACATGCCAGAGTTACATGATCCGCTCCCTGTGTGAGTGTAGGGAGGTAGACAACCTCGAAATTCAGTTTCCTCTCAGGAAGCAAATTCCTGCCTTTACACACCCAGAACTGATTTATTTCAGATGTGCACACTGCCTACTAAAACCCAAAGAGGAGGGCATCCACACGGTGCCCAGGATTCACCTAGACAGGGCAGCATTACAGAATGAGTTACCCACTGCCTGAGAGCAGCGGTGCTCCCATTCACTTCTGAAAGCAGCAGGACTACAGAAAGCAGTTCTAACAAACCTGACAAATACATTTAAATTGTTGATAACTTCAGATTAACTGCAATCAGAAAACGACAATGTAATATAGCTTTATTGATCAAAGAAGTATGGATGCTTTTGTGCTACAGAAAGCTACCAACCAGAAGAAAAACAAAAACCAGCAATAAAATAAACTGAAGATCTGAAAAGCAATGACCGTTTCTAACATCATGAATGATATCTGCAGGGGATCATCTGGACATTTCCCCTCAGATTTGCCAGCATGAGGCACCCCTGGCTGTAGCTAAGAAATCTGATATTCATATTCTGTGTATCTCTCTCTCTCAGAATGCAAACACATGTTCTCTCTTTTCAATAAAGATGTGCAACACATGTACTGAACAAGTAAAGAAGCCTTTAAACTCAACCTGTTAATTGCAGATGTGTAAATGACTATGCAAGCCTCAATAAAGAGATAGGACTGGGAGGGGGAAATGAAAAAAAGAAATGGCCGCATGAAACTTAGAAGACTTGAAAAAGCTCAATGGTGTACTCAAGCAAGAGAAGTTCTTTAAAAAGTTAATTCATGTATTTTTTCTAAATTCAACTATTATTATTTTAGAGTTTAAAAGAGTATTCTTTTCTTTTTTAAAGTGCAGACAGCACTTGCCTCCATAACTATGCCAAATGAAGAAAATCCATCAAGTCTTAACCATACTCCAACCTCCAACAGAAATGTTCCCCATTTGGTGAAGTAAAGTGAGATGTGGGAGTCCTTGACCTTCTAAGCAATTAAGGGAAACAGAGACATTCTTGTTTTTATTAGAGAGACAGTAAACTATTTGAAAATAATTTGAATAGCTGGAGAATTAGTGTATTTGCCTGTTCATGAGTAGTGCAGATAGTTTAGAGTTCTCTTGGGGGCAACACATCGTAATGAATATCTGCTATTCATATTTAATGCAATCTGCCAAAGAGTGCTTTTGGGAGGGCTTTCTGTGTCAATATAATGATTAACAACAGAACTGGAAAAGCAAATGAATTCCTACAATGGGTGGGGCTGGCAAAAATATCCTGCAATACTACACCAGCAACACTGGATTTGACTGTACTTTTAATGATACCAGTGGAAAATCCATTTCCCAGAGAAAAAAAAAACAAAACAACAAGCAATCTTTAAGTTGAAGTTCACATGGTAAATAACCAACAGTAATGGAAGGAAAAACAATGGTTAAAACCACAATCTATCTAGCCTGAGTATGTCTGAAATGCCTCAGATGAAATACTGGCTATTAAATATATATAAAAATGTAAATATAAGAATTATTATTTACACAGCATTATCCAAAGAGTAACACCATTATTAGTTCTTTGTCTACCTCTTCCAGATTCTCAGGTGACCTTACTTTCCACACATACCTACACACATACGTAAAATACTTAGATAAAACAGAACAAAAAGCTCTTTATTCTTTACGATGCACTTTTAAGGCACCCTAGACTGTAAAGTATGGAAAAGCCTGTTTAAAATACAAGTGACTTTAGTACTGATTTTTTTTCTTGACATCCCAGCAGCCCTCTAAATAACGCATTCAGATTTTTTAAAATTATTTTTTATTACTATCTGGATGAAGCAATCTTACACAGTTTATATAAATTCCAGGACATTCTTGTACCACGCTCGCTGCCCTTACAAGCTACTCCTATTTTTCTCTGGCAATAAATGATGGCAGAATATGGAGGTCTCAAAGGCTCCCACCAGCAGCCTAAAGACCAAGGCTTGCTCCCACTGAATGCCACAGGCTATAAGCATCACCTAGGGCAGGCAGGATGCAGGATGCTCAATCCAAGCAGAAAAGGAACCATTGCCAGCCAAAGTGTTTTATTATTTAGTGGCTCCCACAGTGCTTGCTGTCCAGGCTCTACTTTAATTTCATTCAGGATACTCTTGGGAATTATGTAAATCACAGTATTAGCTCACATCAATCTTTTTCCTCTCCATGCCAAGGCCTCAAACTCACACCAATTGGCTTTAAGCAGGCTGATGCTCAAGCTCCTGCTGAGACAGATAGGTGTCTGAGTGAGCAACTAATTTCCTCCCAAATCCAGTCCTCCCTGTAGCTTCCAGATCGCTTTGGCCTGTGTTAGGCTTCAACTGGGTTAAACCAGCACAATCTGACCATTTTGGCAAAGGAAAGTTACAGCAACAGATCTTACAAGACACTGTGCCAGTGGACAGAAAAGCTCCATCTTCCTTATGCTGCAATTTCACCTGTAAAATTTCAACACTGCTGCATGCTCTGCAGCCCCATTAGCCGTAACGTAAAGACAGTATTTTCTTTCTTGGTTTTCAAATGAGGAGATAGACCACACCTGTCTACACAGCTTCTACATACCTTCCTTCTCAAATTGTGGGTGGTCCTTGGTGAAAGAGCCTTTTTAAAGGGATTTCTTTTTTATTATTATTTTTTTATTTTTTTTATTTTTGTATACTTAGTCTTTTTCTGGAGATCAGAAGTTGTGCTTACACCCACAGTATGTTTTTTGAAGAAGGTAAGCTCTTCCTAAGCTGATATTGGCAACAGCATTACCAGTGCTCAGTCTCATGATGGCAGGAGGGGGCACTTCGTCCAGGAACAACAGAGAACTGCCTGTGTGTGTCAACATGACCTCCACTCACCTGAATCTCAGTGGAGCAGCTTTTACTTTAATAAGACATTGTGCTACAATCCTTGACAAAATTTATGTATTCCCCCTCCCCCAAGAATTTCACTAATGTTTTCTCATTTTCCTGTTGCAAGCATGCAAAGCCCATGGAGTGCAGTTCCTGCAGTCCAGCAGCCATCTAAACAGGACAGGCTGTAGCATCGTCCAGAAAGCACAGGAAGGTCTCACCTTCATCTTTCCTTTTTGCCAGGCTTTGATCCAACTCTAGAGAGAATATCCCCAGATAACACCTACAGGGGTTTTTAAAGGATTCAGGTCCAAGCATTACACAATGCACTCAATGAAGCAGAAAATAGCATTTCTAAATGTAAGCTAAGTAATAAGTAATAATCTTCCCATACAATCTTTGCTAATTTTTTTTTTTTTTAATACAGAAGAGATTCTTCATTATTATTGCAACTACAGAAGCCTGCATGCCATCTGATCTCAACAGTTAAAACATCAGCTTTGTGCTGTATGGGGCAAGTACAGTGCTAGGTAAATCAATCAGATTTACAGAAGCAACGATCTCGACCGTGGTCTCTTTTACTCATTCAGTGCTAATGCACAGTTCATGTATGCATAAAAGTGACATTTTTTCATCTTATGACCTCTTTAGCACTGTGACCAACCCTCTAATTATTAAGTATTTTGCACTATGTATCTCAGTATAAAAACAGAAGTTATGTCACAGGTCACAGAAGCAACACCATTATTAACATCAATGAAACTAAATCACTGTCTCAAACTCTTCCTCTAAAGAGGAAGAGTGCTCACAAAATTAATACATCTAAAATGTTGCTTTCTGCTCAATAAGACTGGAGGCAGTCTCTAGACTCTCCAACTCTAGACTAAGACAACCTTGCATTAAGTCATCTGATATAACCAAGTCTGAAACAAAGACAGACTAAAATAGAACAGAATAATAATATGAAGGTTTAAATGGTTGTAACTTAAAAGAACTGTTAAGCTGCATTGTTCTAAAAGATATTAGAAAGATCTTTATAGCATTCCTGGTACATAAAATCATTTCTGTTGGATTTAGCATGAATGGAAACAGTATGAAAGATAGAAAGTGCAACAGCTTAAAGCATATACACTGTATATGTTTGGCCAAATTTTGATTTTTTCTATCCTTTCAAGCAAAAGCTATATTTTCCCACTATCTAGTATAAGTTCAATCACACTGACCTCTGACTGTGAAGTAACTTCATTGTAAAATGACAAAATCATCCTCAACGTGTCCACAATGAAAACAAAACAACAACAGAAAAGCCCAAAATGTAATCCAAAGCTCAACTTTCTTGCTTCTAAATTCCCATAGTTGGTCTCTATGATTCTAGTGTTATCAACCCTGAACTTTAAAATCAGAAGTCGAAAGGTTTAGAAACAAAAGAGACTGTCAGTCCCAAAGGTAAGCAAATAGAGTAACACAGACAGCAAAGTCACCATGCAGAGGGCTGAGATGAAATTCTAATTCAAGTCACCCTTCCAGTGTCAGGAAATTTTAGTTCATATACACAAACATATTGCCTCAAATTATGCGCACCAGCTGCCACACTTTCGTGCTCAGTCAACGCGAACCAGCGCTGCAAAGCATCTCTACACAAGCACTGCCCTGAAGATGCTAGAACTGGGAGCCAAGGTACAGACCCCAAAACTTTAGAATTAGCCTCTTGTTTTGCGTAACTACAGAAATTCATACTTAATACAACTTTTTTCCAAGTCTGAACACTAATTGTTTTATTTCCCATTAGTAATTCATCTGCCACTCGGTCTTAATTCCACATAAACAACTGATGGAAAAGAAAACCCAGCATTTTTGATCATAAACACTCAGCATTTACAGACACACCTCAAATAAAGGTTTCCATTAACTTCACATGTTATTTCTGAAAAAGATGAGTGTTCTAGTAATATCAGGAGATAAATTCATATTATAATATTTTGAAAAGTAACTAAGATAGTGTCTGGAAGGATTGGAAAGTCAGTTATTTGTAGACCTTGTATCTCAAGATGATTTGTTTTTCACCTCCAACAAAAAATATATATTCGGCACAATAAAACAGGGCAAATAAAGGCCAGACCAGATTACCCCTATTCACACATGTGAGTGCATGAAAATTGCCTGCATCAGCTGGAAAAAAAGCTACAAAAGGCTTTAGTCAAGACTGCCCAGTTTTCAGGTATGTGTATGTTAGTCTCAAAGCCAGAATTAATATTAGACAGCACAAAACCCACTGCTTTACTCTTCAGATGATATTTCTTCACTGTGGTTTCCAATTCATGTTTGGAGCTCTATGTTTGTGTGCTTTCTACTGAAAGGTGTATTTGGACTACAGCTCAAGTCTCTTTCACCTTTAGCAGAAAGCGCAGTTCTGCATATTTGCTGTTCAAGACCTTTTTGAGCAATCACAGTAATGTATTTAGACAAACATCTTCACAACTGACCTGCAAAGCTGTCTGCACTCTAGATTTCCTCACCATTCAGTCATTTGCTGCAAAGATCTCTAGAAAAGTATCTTGTCTGTGTGATGCTACTTGAAGAATTTATATAATAAAACAACTGTGTTTGGAGCCACTTAAAGATAAATAAAACTTATTCCAAGCAAGAAAAAAGTTACTCAAAGTGATTAAAAAAACCAAAAACTTGCCCAGCTAACACACTCAGCAGTGCTGAAAATTTGAGAGTGGTGCACTGAAATGCAACCGCAGACTGAAGCATTAACTCTGCAGCCATGGGCAGGCTACAGCTGCTGGCTGTCTGTTGGGCTGCCACAGAACAAGTTTCACAAGAACAGTTCTTCACAAGCTGTCCAGGAGGGAAGTAGGTACTAACTAAACAAAAACATAAGCAGTAGTAATTATAGTGCCACTGAAGGGAATTCTGTACTGAGGAATCATTGTTAATCAATACGCAATGGCTAATTGGGTGGAGTTTCTATAAACACAACATGAGTTTCTGCAGCTAAGGTGGTAATATAAGATATGTCAAAATCCATAGTAGGTTTTATCACCCTCGGTTTCCAATGCTCTGGTATGTCATACAGTTGCATGTTTATTTCTACAAAAACAAGATTAAGTGAAAAAGATATTTCAGAAGAAACGAACCTTCTTTGCCCAAATAAAATAAATGAAACGTGGGCAGAATGAACTAAATTGCCCTTTGCTAAAGGAAAAGAGGTCAATAAAAACCATAATACACTTACTTGCAGGTGATGGGGTGCTGCATCCGCTCGTTGGTGGGTGACTCTGGAGTCCATGAAGGGAAGGCAGCGACAGCCCACCGATGACCGGAGGAAAAAGTAACGGGTATGGAGCTGCTGGGTAGTGAGTCATATGTCCATTCACTGCTGGCACTGGACATGTGCGGCTGCTGGTTGTCATGTTAATAGCTCACAGTGTATTAATAATATGTTGCATCACTCCAGGCCAGCAAGCAGATACTTGAACTTGTGAATGGAGAGGGCTGTCAAGCCTGCAGGTGCAGCTTGAGCTGGACTGTGTGATGATGAAGAGGTAACTCACTAGATCAGTCCCATCCTATATTTCATTGCTGCTTCCTACTGTTCTCTTTTCCAGACATTCTTGCTCTGAAGACTGTGGACAGAAAGTTGTCTTAGTCCGTGTCTCAGACCACAATTCAGTTGTTTATTCAAATGTTTTTCTGTGAGGATAGTTGCTCTTTACAGATGCATATTGATAGAGTCTGTAGGAAGAAGAGAACAATATATTGATGATAACATGTATTTTATATATTTCTGCACAGAAAACTCTCTAACCTCCAACTCTGCTACTACAAATAGGTAAGTGATTATGTATTTGTTAGTGTCCTATAAGATTAGCTTCAGGGTTACCTGGGGGTAAAATTCTTATTTTACTGAAGCTAATAGCAGAACATCCATTAACTTGATTTCTCTATCGAATGTTTTACATCAGAAGCTATTTCTGGACAGATAGAATCTTCTTTTGGAAGCAGCCAGTTTTAAAACTTATGCACAAATAAATACCTGAAATATTGATACTAGAGGAGAAAAACAGCTTCTAAAAAATTTCTCGTGTACACGAAAGCTTTCATTTTCCCTGTTACACAATGAATTACACTGAGGAAGCTCTGTGCTCTGCTTCAATCTCTTCAGGTCTCAGTTCTAGCACAGGAAACTGTTTCTGAGGGTGATTTGGTATTAGGTTGTTAAAACACTTATTGGTTTACCAATGGTTGTTCTCACAACAGCTAGTTAGCTTGTCTTATTACCACTAAAGAGAACTCACTGATCATTTGCCCTTTATTTTAGGGAAGTAGATTTCTTTATTACCAAATAAATAAATAAAATAGAACTTTCCATCAGTCTCCCCTTCTTAATGCTTTTCATAGCCCCTTCACTGCCTTACCTCCCCATTCCATGTGTCAGTGGTTTCTGTCCTCTACTTCCTCCAAAGACTGAACCAACTGTTCATAAGCTATACCGTCTAATCAGTGGTGGTGTGCCATGAAGCTATTTACACTACCCTCCCATTTAATGGGCAATTTATTTTAGTGCTTTTCTTCTACCACTTATGTTTACAAGGCAAAATTAATAACCCTGTGTTTCACAGGCTACTACTCCTCTTTTCTCGCAACTTAGGGTACCAGGGAAAACAATTTTAGAAAGCAGGTTAACTACCTACATAAGGTACATGCCAAAAACTGCCAAAACAGATCCACCAGTGCACATTCTGGCTGTTGTGGTGTTTTTGCTCTTGTTTTTGCTTTTCCTGATTCTGCTCTGCAAGAAGAATCCAAAATGTGTTATCTCATAGGCAGAGTGAGGGACCTGATGACCACAGACTGCCCCTGTGAATCTCACAAGCACCACCTTCAAATTCTCCCAAAGCTATGCACGTCTTCCTCGAGGTTTCATCCAAACAGCGGCCCCTACTGAAGGGTCCGCATTTTCTCAGACTCTACCATATCAAATGGCAAAACTTGTTCCCAACGAGAGCTTCACATACAGCAGACGTCTGCTCTTTTCAGTAACAATCTGATGGTGCAACTCTAGTAAGTTCTGCTGATGGCCTGGGAGCTAGTGGAAATGCTGTAAACAACCCATAGTGTCACCGCTGCTCCATTACTTCTTTGTGCAGTGTTCCAGCCAGAAGTCAATGAGCAAAACTGTTGGCTCCTGAGCATTTTTCCTACAACAGGAGCCACCGGGCTGCCCCAGCACATGCTGCTGGAGGATGGCAGCAGGTGCCACAAGGCAAACCTAACTACCCCAAACTAAGGCAGTCCAGAGCTGCCAAAAGGTGGTTTTCCAGGAGAACATGTTACACTCTTACATCTGCTATGGTAAGTGAATGGCTGCAACATTCAACCCCTATATAGCATTTTTATTCAAGTTCTTAGAACATAACCTAAAAGAAAGGGCAAGACAATTCTGGAGTGGAAAAATTAAGGCACTGAGGTGAAACGACTTGTCAAGGTCACAACCAAAAGCAATGCCAAGGGAGGGATGCAGTGACAACACAGTGTTTACTATCACTACTGCTACTCAGTCTGCCATTTGTCAGTAAGAATTCAAATGAGCAAGGAAAAAATAAAGGAGAAAAAAGCCACAAATGCATACGTTTGCCTGTCACAGAGCAGTGGAGTGTTTCTACTCTGTGAGGAATACCAGGAAAGGTTACCAGCTGTGCGTGTGTTCAGACAGCAATTTGTGCTGAGTACAGACTGCTTGGGGATAACAGCAATGCAGCTCTAAGTATTTGATAACTGTGCAAATCATGTACAAAATACCTTTAATGTTAATGGAGACAGACGTGTGAAAGGATGAGGCTGTAACAGCGCACACCACGTCAGCACGCAGTTCCTGGGAGCTGTGCCTGTCATCCTGATCTCCAGGACCCTGTGCCTAGAGGTGGGTGAAACCTGGAACTGCTTGTGAGGAAGTCTCAACAGCCAATATGATGACTTGCTAACAATACAAAATGAGGTGGATGACAACAGTTAACTTTCTGCTTTATAAAGCTACAGCTTTATGTAACATACTTATTATATCATGTGAGGTGTAAATATATACTGAAATTACACGTTACCAGAAAACAAGTTGCTTATGCCTTACTCAAAAGTCACCTTCATTTTAGCCTTTGTGGCACAAAACTTCCTGCAGATTGGCGTGCAGGACATCAACCCTCAGGACTTGTTCCTTTGCTCTTCTCTCACGTAAAGGCAGAAAGCGAAGAAAGTAAAAGGCACAACACTCTAAACAGTGCATCGTTTGACTCTGAACAGTGTTTCTTACAAGCAGCAGGATGTTACAAATGTTCATGTGATTGAACATCTACAAGACGGCCAATGTGGAAACCATGGACAGAAGCCAACATTCTAGTAACACAATTCCTACAAAGAAGCAAATGTTCTTCTCGGCTTACCAAGGGATTTCAAGTCACTGGCTCTGATAAAAGAGGTTACAGATCGATCACCTTCATTGCTGCATAGCAGTGCACACTAGAAAGTAGAACTTGCTACAGGAAGCCCAGAAAACAGCTGTACCCATTCATGCCAGTTCTATATCACTAAAGAAAACTCTGAAGATCCTAAACACAGCCTTTGTTCAAGTCACTGGATTCAGATGCTCACACTTCTTGTTTTACTGATGAAGATCCTATCATTTGACACCAGCCATCTGTCTGGGCTATAGACAGATTCAGGGTGAAAACATTTCTTTTCCTCAGCTAAATATGAGCCACAACGCAGAGCACTGTAAGACACTATCAGCACCAGCTTTGGAAGGCCTTTCCTTGCTGTCACTTGCTTTGGTGAATACTCCCAGCTGAAGAAATGCACGCTGTCCAGACAGAGTGACACTTGCCCAGAAGCAACTCTGTCCTTCCCACCCCACATGGACCTTGAACATGCTCTCCTCTGGCCTTCTCTAATTCTCTTGACGAGAGAGCTAACAAGGGTATCTAAAAGGATGCTAGGAGACAGCTCCTATGGCTGAGAAGCAACTCCTGAAGAAAATAAAGAACAAGAAAAACTGAGAGCAGGGTTTGGTGGTGGTCAAACACCCATTCACGCAAGGCAACAGCATCAATTTCTTCCCTACACAAATCTGGCAAGATTTTTAGAAAATGGCTGTCAATAAGACACTTCAGGGTATCTACTCAGTGCACATTAGCCTTGTCCTAAGTGACTGCTCATGAGCACAAAGCTACACAGTCAGGTCCATCATATGAACAGCACATGGAAAAGAATCATAGAATAGTTTGGGTTGGAAAGGATGTTTAAGATCATCTAGTTCCAAACCCCCTGCTACAGCCAAGAAAATCATGCAGGAAAGATTCTTCGAAGGCTAACCACATTCCTAGTCCTCTACTCTCACTGTCCATAGCAGGGAATTAAGCGTATTACAAGTAAAGCAGGATTTTTGCCTTTTTTATTTTTCTTCCTTCCCTTTCTGGAATGATCAGCAGAGAGTTTTGCTCCACCTGCAGCAACATTTGAAAATCTGCAAGTCATTCTGAGATATCCACGACTCCAGCTTCTTAGCAATACTTAAGCTAAATTCACCATCCTGACATTCTTCTCACATAGAACCAGTGCCACTCTACCGCAGAGGGACAAAACCCCAAACACAGAAGGGACACGTGGACACTTGGGCACGCTTTGCCTGGTACTGCAGGCAGCCCCGCCTGCCACGGCACGGAGCTCAGCCCTGGCTAATTTGCTGCTCTGAGCCTGCCCAGCGTGTGTAGATATCCCTGAAGTTTACAGGGTCATGGAGGAAGTTTCTTCTAAGTTCACTTCCCGTTTTCTTGCCAACGCCAAAATCTCCCCGTCTTAAATCTTTGGCTGAGTCCTACAACAGGAACCTCTTGACTGCAAGGGCAGCCTGGCCACTGCGCTGGGAGAGGCAAGTTGCTCCTCTCTCAACAAAAACAGCCCCAAAGAAATTCTGCATGAAAGCCCTCAACAATATATTGCATATTTTCCCAAGGGACAGAGTTGACCAAGTCCTCATTTATTATTATTATATATTCATTATTATTAATTTTGAGACATATTTTAATGTTTCCAAAACAAGTGAAGATGCAATAGTCCCAAGAACGCTTACTGCATTTAACGTACAGTTTGTAGTATATATTGAAACCCCTGATTATGCATATGCTCTCTATTATGCTAGCTGATGACACCGCATTGAAAAACTCAGCAAATTTAGCAGGAGTTGAGTGCAAATCAGTCAGATACAGTAACGTGATCACCATGCTGGTTTTAAACCACTAAAAATGAGTGGAAAATTTACTAGGAAAAGGAGTGTAGTAAGCTTTCCACAAGTCACTGTCAACTGCGGGATGTTGCATTTTGTTTTCTTGCCTATACAAAGAGATTTAATTAAACAATAAACTAGTTACAGTGGCAGAAGTAAAAAAGCCTTTGGAGTGTTATGTTTCCTTTATTAGCATAGTGATGTGAAACTAAACAGAAAAAGCAATCTAATAACAAACATTCCTTTGAGAACTGTTCAGGGAGCAAAAGGACATCCACTTATTGTTCAGCCCATCCCATTGGTCCATATATGGCAATAAAGGTACAATAGAAGGAAACAGGAAACAGACTGGCACATCTGCATTATCTTATTAGGGGCTAATGGATATCTGAGAGGAACATGCATCTGATTCTGAATAGTCTGTACCAATCTCCTAAGCAATTACTCTTAATTAGTGGATTCTGTTTATAGATGGAACTTAGTGTACCCTTCTGTATCAAAGAGATGCAGGCATCTGGAGAGAGATATGCTTTTCTTAAAGGGAAAGTACTACAGCACAATGTGAGGGGTTTTGGAATTCAGTTTGGTTTTGTTTTTTTGGCAAAGAAAAGCTCTCTGAAGCATAACATATTCTACTATATTATTAATGAAAAGAGCATGCCAGTTCAAAAAAAAAAAAAAAAAAAAGACCATACTGTTAATCTCAAACTCTGAAAGTACACATAGAAAGCTAATACTTGCATATGAATTATATGACAAAAACCACTTTGATGATAAGCAAATAAACAACTGAGCCCTAAAATTTTCAGCTGATGGCCAAAAAGTTTAAAATAGCAGCTTAAGTCAGAAGAACAACATCTGCATTTTGTATCTGCCTAGTCTGCAGCCAAAAAAAGTAAACCACTCTATATGACCAGATGCATGAATAAAAAAGAAAATGCATGAAACAGAACTTCAAAGTCAGCTTATGGAACAGCAGGGCTGTAGCTTCTACATTTCCAGTTGCCATATATTTTCCACTATAGGTGCAAGACCCATGGGGGATGGAAGATAAATCGTAATAAATGAAGACGCTATGATTACGACACTTCTACATCTTGGTATCTGAGATCGCTGTCTGCTGGGCAACTGTGAATTTCTTTTTGTCATAAAACTGACACATGCAAAATGGGTTTCTGTTTTGTTTTTTCCTTACTGAGACTGTTAGGAGATAATTAATATAATTAATGAAATTGTTGTTTATTTGAAAATCCTATGGGGAAGTATAAAAAGGGAGAAAAAAAAAAAGAAAAGAAAGAAAAAGCTTCTTTTTCCGTAAGCAGCTCTGCTTCATATCGCCTGCATTGCTAACACACACTGATGTATCCCTGAAAAAAAGGGAATCTAAATCTGAAAAGGGGGGAAAAAAAAGTAAGAGACACAATGACACCCATTTATTTACACACCATACAACAGTACCCTGCTGTGCCAGCTATTGATTTCAGTGGAACTGAGAGTCCATGTTGGAGTGCAGCAGCTGTGAGTACACAGCCTGAATCCTCATGTGGGAACAATACTCCATAAGCAGAATAACCTATTTCAGCCAACCTTCATGTGTAACATAAGCATTAAAAACACACGGCTTACACTTAGAAATCTTTTCTCACAAAAGTCCAGGGGATTTATTAATTTATTACTGCTAGCACAATGCTAGCATAACAAAGACATCTGAAGGATTGAAAATCCATGTTTCTCATGTCTGTTATTCTACAGAGATGTTAATTCTGTTCTATACTAACCACGTTTAAGATCCTCCTGCCACATCATGCAATTTCTCTCTCGTTCTCTCCTGTTGTTTGCTGTTTAAATGGCTGTTTTTAACAGAGGGTTGGGTTTTTCTTCTTTTTTTCAGAACTATCTGCATTCCATGTTTCTTTCATTACTCAGCAGTTGCCAAAACTATGCTGAGAAGATAAATGGTTAGGTCAGGTGGTGGGGTTAACAATTTACTGTGTGTACTGCCCTGAGACCTAGATATGGTAGAATTGGCTCATGTTTATGTACAGGATGAGAAGTTGATTTCCTGCGCAGTGACTTTCAATCATCTCTATAAGGGACTCGCTTACAGTTCTCTACAGAGAATTCAAGGAGCTCTGAATACATTTTGAGCTGGCATACAGGGTACTCCGCTTTGAAACTAAATGCATTCCTTACTTATTCTGCCACGTTCAAAAATCCCAACTGACTGTCAAGATTAGTTGTTCTCTTTTACTTATGGAAACCAGAAGGAGGGTAACTGAACTTTTACTGCTCCTCAAGTTAAAATGAACTTTTATACCCATTTTCCCTCCTCAATATTAGAAGTTATTTCTTACAGTTCCCAATTGCTTATTCACTGCAATCCAAATTTCTGTTTTTACACTGTCACCTCTGCTGGTCCTTACTGTGGTTTTCAAAGATGTAAAACAGTAATTTCACATTGAGAATATCCTAGATAAGAAGTTACTACATGGGTTACAATGCTTTAGGAGACTGAAGACCTTCCAGACAAAACTCATTTGTTTTTCTAGGCCGAACCTTTTTTCTCTGTTAATCCCAGAAACTGAAGGAAAAAATACATCACTTACCCCAAACAGATAATGCAGATGATCCACAATTTAAGCAGCACGTACCCATGCTGCTCATTCAAGTCATATGTAACTAGGAAGTCCAATATAATGTTTTTCATCCAAGCAGCTCTTCCTACTACTTTTAATCTTGTTCTCTAACCATGTATTTTCATGCTTCCTTTGCTCCTTTTCCCTACAGTTCAGAAAAACCAGACTGGGCTTTTTGACCCAAACCATCCTTTTTACCATCCCATCTGTCCAAGCACGTTATTGTGATCCAACTTACCTCTATATGAGGTAGTAATCCATGAAAAGTAAAATTATTGCTTTTATTGTGATCAAGTAACCTAGACCCTTGGAATTCCCTTTATCAGTCAGTCAAGGCAGAGAAAAAGAACCACAGACAGAAAAGATGAGCTGCAATGAGCGCCAACAGACTGCTAAGACATGGGAGTATCCATATGCCAACAGGTAGCATCTCAAGCCAGCTTTATTCTTTACTATCTGTAAAAGAAGGGTAGTGTCCATGACCTCCGACTGAGTTCAGAATAGGACACATTTCCTGCCCAACAGAAAAATCTTCTATTAAAGGTCTTCTCTTTAACTGGCATCTAATAGTTCTTTAACTCAGGTTACAAGGAACCTCGAGACATTAACATTGATTTCCAGCCAAAGCAAGGTTCTGTCAGAAGGGCTCTTGGAAAGAGATGAGAGCTAGGGAAAGGCAGACTGAACAAATGCAAAAGACTGAGAAAGCAAGGAAAACCTCACCCTGTTGACTGTGTTCAGTAACATTATCCAATATTGTGTGACACGGAGATGTTTACAAGTATATAAGTCACCTCCCAAATAGTGTTAAGGCTAGGAGGACACAGAGAATGCATCTGAAGATTCCCAGTCATACTTTCAGAATGCCCATCCTCAACCTGGTAGCTAATGGGCGACATCATGATGACCAATGGCAAATACAGCACTTTCCATCATTGCAACTGCTAAACAGGACTTCTACTGACTGTTTACAACCTTTAAGAGGCCTCTGAGATTAGCAAGAGGGGTCAAGTGATGTTATTGTTTTGGTGACAGAATGAAGATCCCTAGTAACTGATGGGGGCCTGGGAATCATTAAAGAACAGAGTACTTCATCTGCTTAGAAGCTGAAGAGGAAAGCAACTTTGGAGGGCAGCTTCTTGACAAGGAAGCAGATCTTTTTGGGAGGCCAATGCTTTGTGATCACAATGTACACTGCCACATGGACTATTCTGTCCATTCACCCTTACAGGTTTCTTCCCAGGTCCTGAGAAGTGTTGGTCTTAGCAGCACCAGCACAATAAAGCAAAACAGTACAGCAAATCTTTTCCTCAGATCAGCCGAGTAGTCATCTTCTGCATGGACCCATTATAGTAGAACACAGAACAGAACCCAGTGGTCAAAGGAGATAAAGAAGGAAATAAAACACCATTTCATTTGCAAAATATGCACTGCAGTGGAGGACTGTTTCAGTTCAGCACACTTGACTTTATATGCCACACAGAAAAGGATCCTGCAAGAGTCTAATCTGTACATACCACAAAGAAAATTTCCTACTTTGAGCGATTTAATTGATTGTTAGGTAAAGCAAGTGGATTCACCTAAAAGATGAATATGTTTTATTCAGGTGGCTCTCTGAGAAACCTGAGGAAAGTTTACAACAGGGATGTGCCCAAACTGTGAAATGATAATCTAGGGCTCTCAATCCCACAGTTAGGGGGAGCAAGACACTGTGTTCAGGATGAAACTGCAATCTGTCAGCAGTCTAATTTTTTTGCACTACAAATCTGGAATTTCTACTTCCTCATATCAAGTTTAGATCTTTGCTGTACCCCTTTGTCAAGTAAGGAAGGTGGAATGAGGGAAAAACAGAGGATTACTGGTTCAAGTATTGGTTGTGAACTTTGTCTGTTGGACTCAAAGGCCATCTATCATCTTAGTAGCACAGAAGTGTAGACACTGTGCTAACACAGAATAATCTCACACACATAATTTATCATCTTCTGTTATATACTGCAAGTCTAACAGCATGCCTGCTGAAAGGTTCTGTAATTCCTCTGAGTTATTAGAGTCTTCAGTCCTGCTTTACGCAGAAGACGACATTTCTGCTGTCTACTTCAGGCCCCTGAGCCTTCACTTACTACATATCACAAGTTCCAATATATTCCCAGTAAGACTCCCTTAGGGTCAGCAGAATATGCCAGAGGGCTGGTGGAGATTATGAACATTTATATTAAAGCTTCTATTCTCTGTAGCTCCTGTCACAGGAACAATAGGGTAGCAAAATTAGGAACAAGCAGAGCCATTAGCTAGAAGGGGACAAAGCCATAGAGTGGATTGCAAAGCAAAAATAGCTTTTTTATTGTCAATATTTTGCTTAACAGGGAGCCAATAAGGCAACTGCAAAATGCTATTAATATGCTGAGATAACATTGCTCATGTAAGCACTTTTGGATTTGTCATCTGAATCATTTGAAAATGTTGCAAAACCTCATCAGTCAGGTCATAAGGACAGAGGTGCAACAATCAATCATGGTAGCCACAAAAACAGCACATCTTTTCCACATCCTAACGCATTTAGAAGATCTATGTCCCAAAATTATTCTGAGAGAGGTGCTGGACAGATGGATAACATTATCAGAAAGACCAGTGTGAACTATGACCTTACATTTCACTTTCAAAAGCAACCTAGCAGGAGCCTAAGCACCAAAAAAAGTCAAGAAGACTTTTGTCATACATACCACCACCAGTGCAAAGCAGTACTTCAAACACAGCGCAAAGGTATTCTTGCAGAATAAGAAAGTGTGTGAATTAATGCACAGCAATTGCTCTCAATGAGCCCACTTCTGAAAGCATCTTTCCACTGCTAACTGCTAGGCAGCTTTCCACTGAGCTACATCATATTCGCTGCAGAGGAAGAAGTTCCATGGAGACTCTTAGGGAGGCAATATGCCACCACATGGAATTCAGATCTGCCCAAGCCTACTGTCATTTTAAAGCCATTTAGTCATAATCATTTTAACCTTAGCCCAAATCAAACACTCAAAAGGCAGCATTTAGCCTCCCAGTACATCTGGATCACTAATCTTTCAGCTTCACCAGCCAAGTAATGTATTAAAAATCATTAATTCCGAAAGCATTCAAGAAGGTAACAGTGGGCAACTTAATAATTACGCCATGAGGAACTGCAGCTGAAGCAAAGCTTAGGCCCAAATTTTCCTGCATTTCCTAACTATCAAAGCATAACTTGGATTTTAGGTCTGAATGGCAGGAGATCTGAAGCTGACAGTCCCCACAACTGAACATGGAACAGGAGCTACTCCTCCTGTAATCAATGCAGTGATGCCTTAGCGTATGAGTTCCAAGGACTCTTACTGCAGTGTCACCATGGGACCCAGCCATGGATCAAAAGGCCACACTGTGCCAGGCAAGGTGTGAAAACATAGCTACTGTTGTCAAGTGCTTTGCTTGACAGTGCTTTGTTGGTAATATGGAGTGCAGTTCTAAGGGTTCTCCTGGAAATAATAAAGCTACAGGTTGGTAAAATGGGAAATGGCCGGGCAGCTTCCCCACTCTGTCATGTTCCGTTTGGAAAACCAGATAATGCTCTGGAGGAAAGAAGGGAGCAGCCTACCTCTGCCACAGGTGAAGGCTGGTAAGGAGCGCTCGCTGCTGGCACCAGCTGGTATGAATGAAGAGAGCTGCGTGAAGGGAAGCAGTGGCAACTCGAGCACTGGGGAGTGGTTGGCAAATAAGAGCAGTTATGTACTGCTAGTGGACAAGATTTTCTCCACGAAGATCCAGCTTTTGTTGAGAGTGAGAACCTTTAAAAAATTTTAATCATTCAGTCCTTTGCATATGGTGGTATTTGCTCCATAAATTCACTGGGTGTAAAATGGTGTGGATTTGTACACCTTGAATTACTGTCAGAATTGAACTCCGTATGTGTTACTGCTCCAACTATCATTCAGGCTGGTAACATCACCCCCTGACAACGAACACACTGAACCACTTCACTCTCCACACAAGCATCCCTGATGTCTGGCTCCTCGTACAGAGGTGTACGATCTGGTGCCACCCATGAATGGGTTGATTGTAAAGCTCTCAACAGCAATGGAAACCACAGAGAAGCAGCCACACATGGCTAAAAGGTAGTAGTCCTCATGCCCAAGCTGGACCAGGAGACAGGCAGATGCTGTCCTGAAGAGCCCTCCTGGAAGGCATGGTGCAGCAAGAGCAGTGCTTCCAACACTGAGCCACCCTGAGCAGCACCACAGCAATGATTCCCAGCCTCCATAACAACATGCCCATGTCTGCAGTCTCCAAACCAGGAAGAAAAATGATAGTCTCAAAGCAGTTTTTTCCTCCCAGACGCCAGAAGTAAAGCCTACCATGCTGCTGCTGACTATAAGCTACTGCAAAACCCACCTGCTTGTACAGATAGCACCATCCCTGCTGCATCTCTCCTTCATGCTCACCACATGGTGCAGCACCAGGCTGCTGTATTGTATGATGCCGACTACTGCTCTTGTGCAGACCTCAGGCTATCCTCCATACCGCAGCCAGACAGGTATGCTTTCCATACCACCTTATGCCCCGCCTGGTCGTCACCCTCCCCCTGCAGCAGTTCTCTGCCAGAGTGACCTTATCAAGGCTCTCCTCATAAGATTTTCAGGACAGCAGCACTCACAAGCCAGGCTCTAGCAGCCCAGCGTACTGCAAAGGACACAGCAGAGGCTGTGGAGCTGGGAAGCACAGCTGGGTGCCCAAGGCTGATAAGACAACCTGACTTAACCATGCAAATACCAGTGGCCAAGTAGAGCGTATCTTTGAACTAGGAATGTCAAAGCAGACATGTCACAGCAGGGAGCACCTTCCTAACAGCACCTGAAGTTTCTTCAAAAGCTGCATTCACTGAGTGAGCAAAAACATTACTCCCTTACCAGAAAAATATAAAAAGAGAAAGAGGAAGAAGAAAAGAAAGAGAAAGAGAAAGAAAGTTCTTTGCAAATAAGAAAAAGACACCCCAAATACACTTGTAATTGTAATCAGGCCAACAAATCCCCAAACACTATGTCCAGTCAGAGGTGATGGCTGTTGGTTCAGCCACATCCTTTAGTATGCCTACTGTTACTCTGACTGCATCCTCTTCCCTGCTGGCATCATCTGTGCCAACTGTGTCTCAGGCAGTTATCCATCCATTCTATGCATGTGGTCTCACAGAATACCATATGCAAAAGTAAATCATAAGTAAGCAGAAGAAAAGCAATTTAAGTGTCCTTAAAATGACACATCAGCAATAGATGCAATAAAGATGCCAACTAAGGGAAATAACCTTTCAGGATAAGCAAGTTCTGTAAGGGTTCCCACTTGCTTTATATAAGCAGTGGTTCTTGTAGACATTTTGCCCATATGGATCCAAAGAAGAAGTTCTCTGTTTCCAAACTTGATATCCATGCCTGTGGACGCTTTGCCCTGGTGAGAATGGGAGCTGCACTGTGCCATGTGCCCAAGGGGACAGCAAAGAGAGCAAAAGCGCGAGGAGAGTCACCAGCCCTGGAAGCGTTCAAGAAACATGCAGATGTGGCACCCAGGAACATGGTTTAGTGGGCAGTATGGGTAGTAGGTGGATGGTTGGATAGATCATCTTAGAGGTCTTTTCCAACCTTAATGATTTTATGATCCTGTGAAAAACAAGCATGCAGGGTGGTCCCTATGGCTCACTTTGATGACAGATGTGAAGACTCTCCATTCATGAATACAAAGCTGATGTGTGCAATAACAGAGGAACAGTGACAACGATCTGAAAGGACACCCCAGTCTAGTTAAAGTAATTACTTAAAATGAAAGCAACTAAACTGAGTTCAGTACTAAGAAATTCAAGGATGTATTATAAGCAACATACCTGACTGAGTGACACATGAAAGGAAGGTTCCAAGAAAAATGTTGCAGCGTTCTAATAATGTACTGAGAGATATGAGATTAAGGAATTTGAGAAAAAACACCTTCTAAGTCATCCCTTTGTATGAATTGTAACATTTATGACATAGGCTAGGTCTCATATTAATGCAACCACTCTGACTCTTCTTTCGCCAAAGACACATGCCTTAACTTTTAGCATATATTAACCAGATGGAGAGATATGCTCCTAAAATAATAATGGGAGGCTATGTGCTAAAGAAAACAATAGGATCTCCTTCTTTTAATACATTTTATAGCTACAGTAATACAGCTACACTGTGATTTTACCATGTGTGAGCTAAAACAATTTCTTTTTCTGCATGCGTTTGCACAATAATGATGAGTCTTAAAAAAAAAAGAAAAAGAAGAAAAAAAGAAAAAAAAAAACAAATTGGGTGTATTGTCTTCACTATCAGAGTACAAGGGCTTTGCAAAGGAGAAATATTTATTTTCTTGTACAGAATGAAGTCAAAAATACATCCGCTGAATGCCAGATCTCAGCATCAAAGACCAAATTGCTTATAAGAAGAATAATAAGAAAATTTGTGAAAAGCTATAGTGAGACCTTAAGTTCCAGTCCAGCATTTGATTTAGTGATAATCCTTCAAAAACAGTTCTGCATCTGATAAACACAGGTTTAGAATTCAGTTGTTGACACGTGGTAAGGAAATGAAACACATTCTCTCCATATGAAGTTCACATTTCTCTGGGCGAAACAAAGCACACTTGTATCCTACGTCTCTCATGTCCCTCTTAAAGCAGTAAAAAGAATTGAAAGTTATCTACATGAAGCAATATTGTTTGACGTGCTAAAAAGATCCGAATTAAACAGCGTGACTGCCTCATACACTGCTAAGCCTTAAGAAAATAAGGAAATCCAACATAAGATCTGCACAGTGACTGCACACACACCGTTCCTCAGCATTACAACTGCACTTGACGTACCTCACTGCAAAGGCAGGCCACTCACTTTGGGTCAAGCAATACAGAAAGCCCTCTATTAAAAATGCATGAGGGTAGAAAGTTGGATTCACTGGAACACAGCCTATACTGAATGCCACTACCAACAAGAGCACACGTTCCTTTAAGATACTCTCTCTGCTTGTGAAGAAAAAAAGAGCTGTTAGAACATCTCACAATTAGTGATGAGGGCAACCAGTCAACACCATCCCACCAAGGTTACTTTGTCCCTCAGTTCTTAAAAGCACACAATTCTAAATAACTACGTTACTCCATGTTGAATATCACTGAATAGCAAAACCTTTAAAGAGGAAACTAAATTTTCTAATTTAAAACGTGCATACACATAGAAGGAAAAGAAAAATAACAAAAATCAAGGATTTACAAAGAATTTTCCAAAACAGCATACAAAATTACATAGCAACAGCATAAAAGCTTCTGGACAGTTTCCTTTCCTTAGCCTCCAATGGATGGTTTATTCCAGGGAGACAACCCTCAGCAGACAAAGCCTGCTTGTAAACACAGGAACACAGGAATTTCTGTACTGGGTCAGACTAATAGTCCATTTAGCTCAGTAACCTCTCATTTGACAGCAGCCAGTATCAAATGCTTTAGGGAAAGGATGAAGAAATCTCTAGGAGAGCAATTACAGAAAAACTTTCCCATAAAATTTCTTTCCAGCTCCCATCTACTGGATGGCTTATACTCTGTAACAAGAGATCTCCTCTTGGTCTTTTTGTTTGTTTTTACTAGACCAAATAATATGAATAATGCTAAATAATACTCGAGCATTGAGGATATCTTCTGTATCTACATTCCACATGTTTTTAATCCTTAAAAATATAGAGGATCTGACTTTCCTTCACCAATGCACTGCTTAAAATAATATTCTGCTGTTTTTAAATAATTCCCATTTTCCCTGAATGATGCTATGTAGCTATAGGATCTAGTACAGCACGGTAAAAGAGAAGTTAAGTGTAAATAACTCACTTTCTTCAAAAGTCACTGGTTCTCAGTTCCTCCTCAACAGAGCACACAGCAGTGGCTCTTCAGAAGCACAAGAGAGGCTTTGAGAAGGCAGAAGTGTCTCTACATTACCTCTTCCTCCCTCTCTCCCAAATGCATCAGGTTTCCTTCAGGATAAATATTAGTTTCTTTGTCAAATTTACTTGTCCATCTTAATTGCTAGTAAATATTTCTTCAAATGTTACCCACCTAGTTAACAACTTCCTTAGATTTCAGGGTAAACACTTTTCAGGGTGGAAAAAAAAAATCAATTCTTGAATAACAAGTCAAGAGTAGCAAGTCATTTCTCTGATTAAGGCATTGACTTCCTTCTAAGATTGCACTAGAATTATCTGTATAGTCACTTCCATGCCAAATCCTAGGTAAATATTAGCAAAGAAACAATTGCATCAATTAATAATGGCAGCTGACAGACAAACACTACTAAGAGAATTCCATTAGCTCCCCAGACAAACACTGTGCCAGTTTACAAATGAAGGCAGAAGAGGAACAGCATGGACCCAAGCTGCCCAAACTCTGCACTTAAACACTTATGCTCTGTAAACACCAAGCCATTACCAGTCCGCTTGCCATCCTCTCCACTGGTCTGCAGGAAGCAGCTAATGGGGCAGCTGAGGGCAGCAGGGTTGGGGAGCCCTCAGAGAGCCTGCCCCACTGGCTGACCTCCGGGTGGCTTTTGGTTCACTTATGGTTCATTCATGCTGCCTGAAGCCTGCAGGCTGCCCCCTGATTTTGGAGAAGGCTGAACATCAGCAATTTTTGTTAATTTATTCACACGTTTTATGTCCATGTCTTGATGTGCAAGTCAGTTCAAGCATGGAGATGAATAAAGCTTGGGCAAGGATTAGTCTAAATTATTTCAGCAACCCCATTACTTTTGGCAAACTGCTTTTAGTTGAAGCAAAGCATTTCCTGCTCAGAAATATAACTCCCAAATTTCAAAACTTTTTGAAAAAGTGTATCAATTCATACAGTTGGATGATGGCAATCTTCCAAATGTTATTACTGCAAATAAGACTAGTGTGAGCAAATTATCCTTCTGAAATCAGTCGTGGCAGAACACCTGAAGAATGGCTATATGGGAAAATATTTTTTTTATTTTTTTATCAGGACAGTGTGAATATCATACCTCAAATTTCCCAATCTCATTTTAAAATTCCATTCTCCCATTCAGTTCCATTTATAGAGAGCAAAAGGCATGGCAGAAACTGTAAGAATCTGGTCATTACTCGAGATTTGGTCTTAAGGATGAATTACATGAAGAGAAATAACTGATAAAGAAGCTGGAAGCCTTTGTGGTATTTCCCTCTTCTCCTACTATAATTCCTTCCAAATCAAATCAACACAAAGATTACCTTGCACGGGCAGAGAAGTGGAATCCGGTCTGTATCCATGCTCATGTTCTCATGTGATCTGCCCTGCACAAATATCAAAGAGATACCACGGAGCTGACAGCATCTGGCAAAACACTGTGTAAGGAACTCATAGCCCAAGCTCCTGGTGTTTTCAGGGAGTGATGGCTCAGATAAGTGCTGCTGAACATCTGAAGGGCTTCCTCATAGATACTAAAAGTAAACACGATTACCTCTCAGACAGAATGATGAGGAAAGATGCTCCTAATCACAAACACAGGTAGCATGACTATGTCTTATGCATGAAGCAAGAAGGAGCAAAAGGGATGCATTCAAGTTTTCACAAGTGTCGCTATAATCTCTTTCTTTATTATTCACAGGATTTAGGAGATATTTACATCGTCAATACAGTCAGAGACTCAGAATAGTAGTATTACATTCGCAGCAAAGGAAAAAAATGTGAAAAAGTGAGTATGAATCAATAGACTACACTGGGGCAACTCAAAAAGGAACGACGTGTTAGAAGCAAATTCAAAACACCAGAAACACCATCCACTTCTGAGTAACATCAAGCCAACTGAAATCCTCAGTCTGAAAAAAGTGTTGTGACACGTAATCTAAACAAATGTTAAAAGTGAAGTTTGACAAAGATAAAATATCTGCCAAACATCCAAAACATAAATGAAACTGCCATTCAGCGATGGCCAAATAAAACAAGATGTAGTTAGGCAGCCTCTGACAGAACAGTAAGCGCATTGTTAAGCCTTCTTATAGACCTCCTTTCTTCATGAAAAAAAAAAAAAGGAAAAAAAAAGAAAGTACAGCAGTAGAAAAGTGTCTTGATTTCAGTACACACCTCAGCCTTTTTGTATTGATCTGTGAAAGAAACGGGATAGGGATTTTGTGCCTGAGGTGCTGCTGGGCACTGTGTCAAACAGGCTGTGTAGTTCCAAGGACCAGAGCACAAGGAGATGGAGGGAGGTGACAGGGAATGGTGGGTTTGGGGAACTGTAAGCTCATCTGGAATTTGGGGAAGATTTTTGTGTTGATTAAAGCCTATTGCATTTCAAAGGACAATTAGCATTTTAAACAAAGGACCTCTTCATTAAACATTAGCCACCTCATCCTTACAATGGCTGTGCTGAGTCAGAGCTTACAACACAAGCAAGAATAAGGTCTTTCAGCAAATATTAAAATAACTTTTCCCATAATTTTTCTTATAAAGAAGTAAAATACAGCAGCGAAGAGTACAAAGTTAAAAAAAAATGCAAAAATTAAAGAGAAAAAAACCACAAAACCAAAAGAAATCAACAAACCCTGCAGGTTTTCTGAACAGTATTGTTTCTGCAGCTAACCAACCAGCTTAATCCCCCCCTAAAAAGCTTCAAGTCAAGATCAAACGGATAGAGAAAAACATACACTAAATTAGCAGAGAGAATACAAAAGCTCATTAATGGAAACCAGTACGAAAAAAAACACATGAAGTGTTACAGAGAGACAGTGACAGATACTTCTCTGTTTGAGCAACAGTTCTGGAAGGATAACTTCTGGAAGCCATACGTTTACTTCCAGCACACAGCTTTTGAGGACTCACCCTTCTGTGACTGTTTGACGCCATCTCCTCTTGTAATAACAGTTGTTTTTTTACAGCAATTAACATAGGGATATTAAGAAACCCAGCACTGACTGACAACCAGACATAGCTGCAACCTTAAGAAAGGCATTACTTCAGCACACACTTTTGCTCATAGTTTAGACAGCTTCCAGAATCCAGTTGGTAGGATAAGGCTGATGAAAAGTTCCATGATGTTTCTCCCTTCTCTTCACTCCCTGCCTTCCCCAGAGTACCAACCTGGCTTGGTGAAAATCTGCCGAGAAGTCAAAGCCAATCTGTAGGAGGAAATTTCTTACTCAGAGGACGGTGAGGCCCAGGCGCAGCTGCCCAGAGAAGCTGTGGTGCCCCATCCCTGGAGGCACTCAGGGCCGGGCTGGATGGGGCCCTGGGCAGCATGATCTACTGGGAGGTGTCCCTGCCCACAGTAGGAGGGTTGGAACTCGATGATTTTAAGGTCCTCTCCAACCTAAGCTATTCTACGATTCTGTGATTTGTTGCTGACGGACCTCCACCGCACAATGACAAACTCCACAGCCCATGCAGCAGACAGCAGCTGCAGGGAGTGTGGGCAGGCCTCTGAAAACCCACCTGAAGCCACTGGCCCCATGCAGTTCTCCGAGACACATTTGAACTTGCATACATCCGTAGAACACATGCTGTTTCACAAGAGTTTAGTTCCTCAGACATGACGAATCCACCATTTTAGCCTCAGTTTAAATCACAACCACAGGCTTCCAAGTGTCCCAAGATTTCCTTTACAGACTGGTTGCACTGTGTTTTAATTAATTGTATATGGAGAAATGGATTTTATACAAATCTATTTCAGCAGTGTTCAGTCAGGAACAGCCTTTTCTCAGACTTTAAAAGAAGCCCCACATTCTTCTATTATAAATACAAGCCACAAAATAATTGCAGAAAGTCTAAATGTTTTATGGTTTATTTACAGGATGGAAATATTTTACATTTCACCATGACAAACAGGACTATGGGTTAGAAAAGAAAAAAAAGTTATTTATTTTAAAATTTAATGTTGATTTAATATTTATTTTAAATCTAGTAACTAACGAAACTTTTTTTGGATCCGTTAATTACAGAATTAACATCTAGAGCCATAATGCAGCAACTATCACTGTAAGCATGTCTGGAACGCCACGCCATGGAGGCAGGGCAGGAGGGGAGGACAGAGAGGGATGGCCAATGCTCATCCACACACTCTTGCTGTAACCCTGTTCTGGTATCAACAGCTGGTATGAACCAGAGCTGCAAACATCCAGTGAAGTAATCCCTGTAACTGCAGCTTCCATGAGGAGAGTTCGAGAAAGGAATCTTAAGAAAAAATGAAATTAAAAAATATATGAACAATTCACAACCATAAGTTGTCCACCCCTACAGACCAGTTCTCACCAGATGCCTATGCTCCTCTTGCACCTAATAGCTTCCAGGATTCAGGGGAGAGAAATCCCAGCTACTGACTACACAATTCTTTAGGCAGTTCCTTCCTTTCTTCTATAAAACGCCATCTAACTGAAGCATATCTACTATTGGAAGCTGCAGGCTGGAATCAGAGAATCGCTCAGGTTGGAAAAGACCTCGAAGATCATTGAGTCCAACCACGAGGCATCCTCAAGCAGCAAGGTACAGGTGAGAAACCAAACACGCCAAACTGAACACAATGAGGGCCCATAGGGTTGTACAGAAAGAAAAACTGTTTGACTTACAGAGCAGATATTCTCTGTACATCACTGTATTTCAGAGAAACAGCAAACAGCTCTAACTTTCATAGGTGTTAGTGAGGAAAGAGGAACCTACGCCAGCATCTCACCTCAACAGGATGTGAAGAGGCACTGACAAGCTAATGAACTTCAAGACTGATTACTCCCAGTGGGATTTAAGTACTACTCAAGGAGGTTATTCCCAGTTGTGGTTAGGCAGACAAAAGGCTCACAGCATCATACCACTGGGCCTGAATTACTTCTATCTCAGAGAAAAGGAAGAAGCTCAAAGGTCACAATGAGAAGGTACAAGCGCACTACTCTGTTCTGCAATTTCAGCTTATTGCTTACAGACTACATGGGAAAAATAAATCCAGAGACCATATTTCCTGCTTTGTATTTTAATTAAGTAAGTGCCTTGAAATTAGTAGTAGGGTTTTTCCATTGCTTTCTCTTGCTAGCTGCCCAAACACTGGCCTTTCTATAACCATGTCATGAATAAGATATTCATTAAAAACAAACAAAAACCCCACTGGCACATAAACTAATTAAAATGTCTCTACCAATTTCACCTTCGCTTTTCTTCTTAGAAATGTGTACTCCCTCACTTGACAATAAAACCCAGTACTCTCCAATCCTAGTCTCCAGCCATCCACAATTATTTCACTACATCATACATTTTTTACATCATATGACATTTTGGAGAGATTCTGATCTTGCCATTTTCTTATTCACCTCCCAGAGACTCCTAGAGGGTATTCCAGTCATTGTGGGCAATTTGTTCCTGTTCAACTCACCCCATGCTCTCTGCCTCATTTCTGTGCCATGAATGGTAACTCTTTGTGCACTGCTGTTTGTCACAGAGACACAGGGGTTGGAAGGGACCTCTGAAGATCATCTAGGCCAACTCCCCTGTTAAAGAATGTTACCCAGAATAAGTTGCAGAGGAAAACATCCAGGTGGGTATTGAATATCTCCAGAGGAGACTCCACAACCTCTCTAGGCAGGCACATTATACATGCCAGACATAAAGTCCACTGTGTTTAGAATCAAAGGCACAAAAGTTAGCAAACAGTAAATTACTGGAGTGCCCAAAGTCAAGGGACTTTGGAGAGCCCATAATCCAGCAGATGACCCACTCCCAGAAAACTCAGTCTGAAGCAGAAAACATGCCCAGTGAAACATACTTTATTAAGAACGATGCTAAAAATGACCTTGCTGTTAATACAGGCAAGGGGACTTTTCACTCATTGGTGAGGTACAGGGTCCAGTCTAAATCTGTATTCATTCTTTCTCAGCAAGAAGATAACCTAGGTCTGATGACTGCTTTCCTACATTCTTATCTACTCTATAGTGATCTGAGATCTGGGACACAAAGAGAAGAGTCTGACATGAAAACCTGTGTGCAAATAGCTGTGTTTTACACACTTCATGTCCTTGGACCATGCATTTTCCTATGTTATATGAGCAAACTCAGCGTATCTGCAAGAAATCCAGTCCTCAGTTTATGCATCCCACTAACCTGACTCCTCAAACTCAAAAATGTATAATAATCTCAATCCGTGAGTCTTCTCACCTTCCCTCTTTTTTCTACCTGTCTCACAGGAGAGGTGAGTGACTGAGCAGCTGGGTGGGCATTTGGCTATTAGACCAGGCTCACCCACCACAGGTGCATTTCACTTGTCCTGCTCTGTGCATCTTTGTTTTCAAAATCTCCCTTTTCCAGCTAATAATACTGCAAAAAATATTGCTGCTGTTGCTAGGATTGCCAACATTTTCCTGATCTTTCTTTGTCTCTAATTATCTTGTTTAATTAATCTAATTAATGTGTATTTACTTAGCAGATCAAAGAAAACTCTTGACATAATAGCTGACTGTTAGCATCACTACATAGCTGGAATCATAACAGATTTATGCAAAGTCACTGGCTGAAATTGGATGTTCTGCTTAGGCTAGCCTTGTCCTCTCCAATCCATAGGACACAAATGTCATGTCGTAGCCTCTAAGACTTCCTTCAGGTAATCCTTAGGAAATGGAAGGCAGTGATAGCACTGACATGAATCTAATACCTATGCTTAATATGAACCAGAACCAGCTCTCATCCAATTTCACTCACAACAGAAATTGGAACATCAAGCCCCCCGAATGATCAGAGTGGTAGTAACATCAAGGTTTTTGATGATGGACAGGGCACCAGCAGGTATCACAGAAACTTCTGTCACCCAGAGAGTTTTAAAGTCATTTAGCTCTTTGAAAAGCATTAACGAACCAAAAGGACTTAGTTACATACTGCAAAAGTGTACAGAATCACATGAGGCGCATAGGAGAAGGTTCTATCTTCAGATCTGACAATAAATTGCTGGTGACTTCAGGAAAGTCATATGAACTCTGCATGACTCAATTTTTCCATTTGTGAAATGGAGATCAACATGCACTTCCATTTGAAGATAAGTGAAAAAGTGAAGGCTAGCAACATCATTAACTAATATCTATTAGTATTTGGTCCACACAATTGCTTCTTTAAGCAGTTTTCCTGGGGGTATTGGGAAGCATGACTTACAGTTTAGAACAGATAACAACTTCATTTCAATAGCCATTCAGAAAAGGGCAATATACCTGCTCCTAAATGAATTCCACACCCCAAATCAATTCAATGCTTAGGAAGAAAAAAAAAAATCCACTGAAAAATAAGGCAACATATTCCAAGAGAGCTACTTTATCTATCTGATACGTTTCTTGCATCTAATGGTGATTTACAGTAATAGGTAATAACTAGTGTACATTATATCTAGTTTTTAATAACCACACTTCCATTATATTTCATTTCCCAAAGGTACTATTTGTGTTTTTTCATATCTTTAACTGTAAAACTGTAAACTGCTATAATCAAGCATTGCTTTCTCTTGTATCCCGGACATCCTCAGTTGATTACAATCACTGCCTTCTAAACTTATCTTCAAAATGTTAATCATGAAGTAAAATAAAAATTGATATTACGACATTACCAAATGTTCTGTTCATTTACTCTTCTCCCTTTCACCCAAGAGACACAGAATACAAAGAATTGTAGAAAAAAAAAAGATTAACAAACCCAGATTAGGTAAAATTGTCTTTGGAGGTGAAAGGAGAAGACAATTGAAAAGTTAAAGCACAGGCAATTCTTTCTGTGCATTGTGAAAGAGATGATGGCTCTGAAAATGTGTCTTGAGATAATTGAACAACATTCGCTGTAACTTCGGATAAAATAAATCACATTCAAAATTAGCGTAACTAGTAAATGTGTGCATGTTACCCTACTTTCTCAGGATCTAGGGACCTGCTCCCACAATTGCCTACCACCAGAAGGTCAATCTGAGGGTAATACATTTTAGGCTATGTCAATAAAAACAAGTACAAAAGGATACAAATCAAGCTGCATGGTCAGCTGATTTTTCAAACTGAAAGCATACTTAGGGGAAGTAAAGGTTGCCATGACTAAAGAGTAACTGAGGGAATCACTGGAGGTGGTGCTCTACCTGACGATGTCTACAGCAACATTTTCAGCAGCCTCTTATGAAATATCTTAGAAATCTCAACTTTCCAAAAACAAACAAAAAAAGCCATCTAAGGAAGACCTAAAATTCTTGGTGTAGCTTACGCTTATCACACAGGACACACAAATCATGCACACATGGTCTTAGTTTTCTCTGGTTGAATCTGGAAAGCTAATAACACTAGCTAACAAAAAAGAAAAATAAAGAGACAAAAAGACTGCAATTCATCATTTTAACTTTATCAGTACAATCAAAATGCAAGTTTTATAACTGTATCAAAAAGAGCAAGACACAGCTTACTTAAAAATGAAGAGCTCCTTTGGAAGTAGAAAGAGTTCTAAACGAATGAATAGAACTTACATAATTCTCAAAAAAATCTCACTGCCTTCTAATGAGATGCTGTTATCAGAGGTAATTAAAGTTTCTTAGTTGCCTTTCAGAAGAAGAAAAGAATACCTATAAGTAGAATTTAGGAAAACTGTACAAAGTAAGTTGGCCAGCTGAAGTTCAGCCACCTGGAAAATAAAATCAATGAACTAAAAGCATTATTAATTGAGACAACTGAATATGGACAGAGGCAATACTACTGGCAGAGAAAAGGAGATAAAGCAGACAAAACATGATCACCAACAAAAAAAACACTGAACCAAGGAGATACAATCAAACACAAAGTAGCATGTACGTAAGTACCAGTGATATTACTTCTGAATTTGATTTATTTTATCTTGAATTACAGTGTATATCATTTAAGTAAGCCAATTCCTTCCAGGTATCTTGCTAATATCCCTTTAACAAGAGCATGACTGGATGTCCAGACAGAAACAGATTAATGAAATGGCAAGAAAACACTAACTAGATGGAAAGGCACTATAACTGTGGGATAGCTAACATCTCCTATATATAGTTGAGCAAAAGGCTACTATGATCATGTAGTCTGGCCTACTATTTACATGGCTTGTGCATTTTTTTCCCAAATCTAGATTAATTCAGTTTTCTACATATATACATTTAAAGAGTTCTGATGATGGCAGGTTCCTCGTTTCTCCCACCAACTCCATTTCCTTTTCACCTCCCACTCACAGATACACCGGCACACTGTAGGAACAGTACAACATAACTGCCATTCTCCTGGTCCAGTGTGTCTGACACCCAGCTGGGACAGATTGCTGCTTCAAAAAGACAGGTGAAAACTTCTTGCAGACCTAAAGGAAACGGAGGTATCAATGATGTCATAGGCAGACTCCTTCACCCTAAATAATCACTGATATAAACAGTTATCAGGCAGGAGAGTGGTCCTGACGTCAGGACAGCATGAGTTCCTAGCAACTTGATGGTTGGACTAGATGATCCTAGTGGCCTTTTGCAACCTTAATGACACTGAACTTGTGAGGATTAATACTCAGTGCTATTTATTGTCTGAGAATGGCTATCATCCCTAGGGCTTTAGCCATATTTCCCTTCTGGCAGTTACAGCACCCAAATCCTCTCTGCAGTTGCAGCTGCATGCCCTACTTGCTTCTGTTTTTACATCCCAGCTCACTCTCTCCTTAGAAAATTATGTCCTGCTCTGCAGGACAAGCTATGGGTGAAGAAATTCTGAACTCCCGATGAAACAACTGTTATCAGGCTTACTGCTCCATGCACCCAGATCTTCAGACATTACTACAGAAAGTACTGACAGACTCGATGAGAAGACAATACATTATGAGAAAACCTATACAAAGCAAGTGTTCTTCTGAGCATAAAACTGAAAACTTAAGAAAACTTAAGAATTAAACGCCCTTTTAATTGCAACTGATCTAAGCATAGCTGTGCCTAACTCAGCCTTTACAGGCTGCACTCCCAGATACTCAGTGTTCAGTAGATGTCATGGAAAAATTCACACATCTCAAGAAAGCACAATATATTCTGAGCTGGACTGCACCAGTCAGTACCCAATACTCCCGAACAACATGCTCAACTAATACTCCTAGGTCACTGAATGACATATTCAGCTCTGGCACTTCTACTCAACCTGACTAAAAACATTCACTGCTTCAATAAAGTAACACATTTAGCAAGGGCACTGAAAGAAGCCCACTGACTTTCATCTTAATTGTTTTGTATAACCTACCAAGCAAGTGTCAGTGTGCTTCACACCTGGGAGGTGTGTGTAGCCTACTGTAAGGCAATGGCTTGTCTTTTATTTCTTTGATTGTAGTTGTTAAAACCCTAAATAGGGTTTTAACAAGAAAAGTGGTATTTCCAATGGAATATGCTATTAGAAGCAAAAGCACTTACAATACAGTATTTACTATATTTGTCTCATTGTAATTTTACTATGTAATGTTTTCATGGAAATTGTAAGGCATACCTATTCCCGTCACACCTGAAATTGTAAAACATACAGTATAGCATTTCTGCAAGTCTGAGACTACAACCGGTGAACAACCCATCATGGCTTTGCAGCTTTCCTAACCAAAAGAAGACCATTAAAAAATAAGTGCTGTGAACTTCATAACTATGCTGTGTTTCTTGTCATGCTGGGATTAGTAATAGCAGTGCTATCAAATATTACTGTGCAATAAAACCTGTGGTTTGCATTTAGATTACATTTGATTTCTTCATGTGGAAAATGCATGCTCTAATTTTCCTCTTACAGTAAAATTGATAATACATAGAATACAACATCACAGCAGATGACACAGTCTACAAGGTAGGCATGACTTGTTTTATAGTCATAAAGCCTGTACTTCTGGCTGTGATTTTATGAGCCAGGCGTACAAAAAGAGTACAAAAAAGATATTTATAAATAAAGGCATACAAATAGAAAAGGAGACGAAGTTACAGAACAGATTGAACTGGATGTAATCAGCACCAAACAGCTCTCATAGAAACTGCAAACTTAGCACTTGGATACCTCACCAGTCAATAATGTAGGTACAGCATCCTTCTTTTAAAAAAGAAAGCAATTCTAAGCAGGAAGAAAAATAATGTAAATAGGACAGATGGCATCCTCACCAGGCAAAAATATATTTCTTTGAAGTACGCTGGTAAATCTCACAGTATCATAAATAGGTCTCTCTTCTCATTCTTCCACATTTTTTTTAATAGTAGTTAATCTAGCCAAGTATCCATTTCAGTGGCATCTTACAACATATCTCAGAGAGGCCTCTACAAACATCTAGGCTCTTATTAGCTAAAAAAAAAAAAAAAAAGGAGGTGCATGCAGTGCATGGTCTCCATGGGGACCTTCCACACAGTAGAAGCTGCGAACTGAGCACTTCCATCAAAGAAAGGCAATAGGGAAGAATTATACAATAAGGAACAGAGTGGAGAGCTCATTACCATGTAAAAACCATAGCCCTATATATACAGTTATATTTCTGTACGTCGTCACATTAACAAATTGCTGTGTATTAGCCATGATTTACTGGATCACGCGCAGCAGAACTGGGCACTAGCTGAAGCAAAGCAGCTGGATGTAAAACTAATGCGAACAGCCAGGAGGAAAGCAATGTCTTAACTGCGCCTCTGCATAGCTTGAGCCACCAGATGAACTGATTACACATCATAACAAAATTTTCACCTTTTGTTACACTGCAATAATTCCTGGATAAATACAAAGCATGGTCAAGCTTGACAAACTGCTGCACGAAGAGATGCAAAACAATCCCTCGCTTCCACTAAGGCCAGTGCTGCCAGCATTAAAAGAAATGACCACCATGCACTGCACTAGCATTCTTATCATCACACCAACTGTGAAAAATCACAACGTGCAAATGTATTCACTTTTAACTGTTTACATCTGCTTCGAAGTACTCCTTTTTCTTCCTACTACCCCCTTGTTGTCCCCACATTATCTCACTCATCTGAACTCACTATTCTTTCCACTGCAGTCTCACAGTGGATGCACGCCTACAACCTAAGAAACAAAATCGGGACTCTAAGAAGCCAACGATAACACTGTGCTCAAAGTTCACAATTTCAGCAGACATGTAAATTCCCAATGGAGACCATCATAATTCAGTGTTCTCACAATGCTCAAGCCCTAACCCGTGCCCATTTCCTTGCACCGGCTTTGCATCTGGCTCGAGAAGTGTGCTGGTACAAAGAGAAAGACATTTTGAGAATGCATCTTAAACAACATGCATTCACGGCTTTGGAAATATAAAAATTGCTTTTTCCTTTTCATATGAAATGTATATTGCTCAGGAAGAAAAGAAGAAGAATTGAAGTTTTGAGCTTCATTTATTTTCTTGGAAGAGCAAAAATGAACCAAACAAAAGTTGTGCAAAAAGCAGCAGTTCCCATACACAGCAGCAGATGCAGATTCTTTATTGTTTTAGTACAGCACCAACTCCTAAATTCTAAGTTCACATTAACCAAAATTAAAACTCTCTTTGGATCACTAAGTTTCATGTGTTTTCTCATAGGCCTTATGCAAAATTTACTTTGGAAGAATATAGAAATGTATTATTAATCAGCACGGGTTTGTTTGAAAAGTAGGTTCTATTTATTCAGAGGCAGAAACTACTCCAGATCCAAGCTTTCTTTTCCACATGGAATGCAAGCGTATCAGATTTGGTATTTGATTTTTCAGCTCTGCTCTGAGGGATGAAATGAACTTTGGAAAAGAACAGAGGTAGATTCTACAAGGCAACTGAAAAAGAAACCACATTTTTTCTTCTGGTTTCAGGTATCAAAGTAAAATATCAGATCACTGTAACCACACCCACTGCAGTAAAATCTCAGACCAGCTAAAGACAGTGAAGCTTTGCTACTGGCATTAAATGAGTCCAGTCTCATTTAATCAATGACCAACAGGACACAGAGTCATTTCAAAATCACAGTCAATTTTCTCTGGACTTTCTCTGTATTTTCAACTCACATTTAAACTCTTGTTTACTCTCATAGGGCAGCCAAACAGTATCTATAATACAGCTAACCAAGCAGATCCACGCAGTTTTACGCACCGAAATCTTTAAAACTGCTGTTCTTTACCAGTAATTTTGATGAAAAGTGGTTATTTATTAGCAACTATTAAGCATAAAGTTTAAGGAAACAGAAGAAGCTTGTCGGAGAATTTGCTAATATGGTTTAATGCTGTTACTTCTCACATCTGAAAAGATACTGACTTTGAAGTGTCTGCCGATAAAGCAAAAAGATATTCTTGGGAGACAGTACAAAGCCAAAAGCAAGTTACAAATCAGATATCTCAGCCTTAAGGACTTCATGACAAATCAACCTACTGAAGTTTCAACAGTTACACTAATAAACATAAAAATCAGAACCTAATTGTGCTGTTGGAAAATGGTAACGTAAACATACTAGGATTTTCACAGCATAAGTTTTCTTCATAAATGTATGCATGGGGCACAAAGTTGTCCATGTCTTTTTCTGAAATCCCGTATGAGAAATCACAATACTACCAGACAGCGATAACCTTTCAGTGCTCACAATAGGTATGTTGCTTGCAAAAACCAGAAGGAAAGAAAAGGCATTCATGCTTGAGTGAGCCTGTAGAGAAACTTGCCTGCACCTAACACAATGGAAAAACTGTTCAAGAATAGCTAATCTGTGTGAAACTATGACCCCGCTAATGCTGTTAGAAGCAGTGAAAACTGTGAAAATCTACTGAATTAAGTGTTGACTGAGCAAGCTAAAGCTTTAGGTAGGCATCTCTCAACCCATCATCCACCCACATACCTTGGGGTGGTATCCATGTGATAAATTGCATTTAACACACACCTGCACTCTGCCTACTAATCCATCCTCACCTTGGCTACTTCTAACATTACAAATCTCCCAGGCACTTCAAACAACCACCTTCTGTGAGGAAGAATTCTTCCTCAAGAGTGTCCTGGCTAGAAGCCAGAAAAGATTTAAGTTGAAATATATTGCAGTTCAACTTGCTTAGAAACAGGATCTTCAAATTCTTAGAAAACTAAATTTCTAAGGATCTTAAGGATTACTATTACTTCTAGGAGACAGAAAATCAGGATTTTTGACAGTAAAAATTGCACGTTAACTCACAGAGTGGTACACAACTCAGACACTCGTACACCTACATATAGCTGAGGATGGACAAAGCCCTACAGACGCAGATGAAGAGTCAACAGCTACTCATGGTTCATTACAGGTAAGACTACTGTTTCCTCAAGAAGAACTGACCCATCATATGATGGCCCCTGAAAGCCAAGGGGATACACAAGGCAGCTCGCCAACAGCCAGAGCTAGGTGGAAAATTGAGGCCTCAACGTGGGGAACAGACCCTTCAGTTGCTAAGTATCAAGGCAATTCAGAGTGATGAGTATCACTAGCTCCACAGCAAGGAGCATCATGCTGCCCATTCATTTTTAACTGTGCCTAGATATTTATAAAAAAATTTCATACTATTCTGTGTCTTGCCAAGGGTGAACTCCATTTTATTAAAAAGTCAAGCAAGGCCATATCTGACGTGTATTCCTATTCAAATTAAAGGTGTAATAAATTTACAGAGAAAATGCTGAAATTTTCCTAAAAATACCACACATACTCTGTTTTGTATCACGACAGCAAGAAGAAAAGAGAAGCCAGTGCTTAACCCCTGCCTCCGTGTCAGCTTGACAAGCTCCATGGGCAGGATCAGGCCTCTGCAGGGATGCCCATCAATGCTCCCAAAGCCTGAGACACAGCTCCCCTAGCAGGCAAGAAGATGTTTTGCTTCAAGAAGAGAGAGACGGTGAGATTTTGCGCAAGAGCCAGTTGATTATTTGAAATCCATCAGGGCACCAGGGCTGGACCCTGAATAAATTATGCCAGGATATATGCTCAAAGTTAGCTTCCGTAGCAGCTCTGCATAAACAGAAATCAGCAGGAGTCCAGCATGTAGTGCAGCTTCCGAATCGGGTCATTAATCTGTACAAGCAGAAAAACCTCCCCAACAAACACATTAGCAGTCATCACGCTCCAGGTTACAAGGCTGAACTATCACGTACATTGATATGCAGCTCAGGCCTCCTCCAGGCACAGAGGAAGGCACAAGCAATCTACAGGGGAGCGTACAGAGTGACGGCGGATGTGCACGCTTGGCAAGGAGCAACGGACCTTTTTAGTCATTATGACAGTGACTTGGTATTATATCTTCTGTGACTGCAAATGTCTTCAAAGATGATCAAAGCCTAAAATGACTTGGCTCTAAAAACGTGGTGGTTGTAACAAAACCTCTTCCAACTTGGAACAATCACTACAAAACTATAAGGGCAAAGAATTCTGAGGTTTGAAGTATACAGACACGCATTGATTAGCCACAAGCATCTTTTTTCCATACATTATTTTTGATGATTTATCAATAAACAAAGTGACCTCTACCTGCAGCCTATACAATAACTGATGAGTTCGATGATTCCCTCCATGCCTTTGGGAGGACAGAGCCTTGAGCACTTGATTTCAAGGACAGAGTAACAGCTTTTTCTGGAGACTTACCAGGTGCGTTTGCACTTTGGGATCAAACCATATACAGTCGGTTTGGTTCTTTTTAACTGCTGCACCAGCTGTTGTTCATCTTCCACAACTACAGTCACAATGGCAATTCCGCAGACATGAAAGGATTTCATCTTTGTAAGCCCTACATAAAAACTAACACCTTCTTTGAGGTCTCTCCAGTTTGTGGGAGACAGAAAGTCTAAGTGAGACAGAAAGTTGCATTTTACAGGCAATGTTTCTATCATGAAAACACATATTATTTATAGCAAAGTACAGCACAAAGAGAACCATACATGAAGTAAGCTATGAAAGCCAGAACAGCACTACAATAATCATCTAAATGCATGACCGTATAGCCTATAAGCATGATCTGAGTTAATACAGTCTGTCTGTTCTTCAGGACGATGCAAGGAATGATGGGGACCAAGATGAGCAAAGGGGAGAGAAGAAGGGCCGCCACAGCAATGCACCTGCTCACTTGCTTCCCTTTGCGAAGAGGGAATCAGAGGAACAACTCTAAGCGCACATTTAGGGTTACGCTCTTTTACAAGACTAAGTAGCTTCTAGGGGATGGAAAATAAAACGTGACCACTTAGAAGCATTTCTGCACTACCAGTGGGTGCAGAAGACCTTGTACATAGGGATCTGACTCTGAAACTCTGTCTTTACGGGTTAGTCAGCTGAGGGATTTGCTTTGCCTATGTATGATAAAAACACAATGAAGAACTTTGGTGGTGAGGCTAAGTAAAAACAAAGAAAACAAGAAAAACATGAATTGATATATAAATATATATCAAAATATACAAAGTGTATAAATATATACACAAAAACATTATATGTATGTGTGAGCATATACGTTCATATATATAATAAAACTACTTCAGAACACCAGTTGCCAAATGTGTGTACTTGTACAAGTCATATTCTCACCAGAATCCTGGAAACAATTCTTTAAATAATGGTAGTATTCACATTTTGCTTCCCACTGGAGAACAGCGAGTGAACAAAAGTTTGAACCGTTTCAAGTGAGCCTGAGAGATGCTTATTCACCAGAGTTTGCATCTGTTGCAAATGGCTCATTTAATTCAACCTCGGAGGCATTCGCTCTCCACTTTTCAACCTCAGAAAGCAGTAACCTAGCTAAGGAGGTTAGACACAGTATCATCAGTTCAGATCAAAAAGATGCCAATGAACAGCTGAGATTTAAATTCATGCCTCGCATGCTTACGCAGACATGAAAACAAATAATAGGTGCAATCAGTTTCAGCTATACTACATATTTTCACTTTTTTGAAAGGATTTATGCAAGACAAATATTAAAACAAAAGACTGAAGCTAAAATCAACTGGGAAAAATTAATCTAACTGCTAAGAAGAACAGATTCAGGTTCCATGACAAACATAGATTCAAAATTAACTTTAAAAATGCTTTTAAATTCAACCAACATGCTATAAAATGACAAGCGTACATATTATATGCACCAATTATAAAATACTGCAGAAAGGATTAACTATATGCACAGATCTTACGAGCACCCTGGGTGCAAGACTGTGAACTAAATAAAGTAAAGCAATTTTGAAATCCACAGACATTACATTTTCCCAGCATTAAGAGTGAGAGGGGGATGATTTTTGGGGCTTTTGGGGATTTTTTTCAGAATGAGGGAGGGAAAAAACCCAACAGTTTCTTGGATTATCAGTGCGTTTAGTCTAGATGCAGTATATTTGCTGGAAAATTAAACCTACCTAAATCCTGCAACATCTGTTTGTATCAGAGACTTACCTATTTGCAGAAAGACGATAATCGCTCAAAAATCCATTTGCACAAGAAAATGCAAAAATCCTTTGGATATGCAATGCCCGGTATTCAGTATTTGCCACCAACAGACACCATTCTTAAACAAAATGGGAAGCAGCCCTTGAAAGCATTGAGACAGAAAAGAGAATCTCAGCCTCCCTGTAAATCCTGCAAAAATACATCTCGTTCACTGTGTGGATCTCTTTATTGCAGTTGACATGGGCTTGCCCAGGGGACTAACTTGTTGTTCCATAAAGATCCTTAAATAGGCTCTACTGATGAAACATTTAATCCAAGCCCAGGTATCAAATGGCTGCTATTGCCAGTGACAGTGATAGAAAAATCTATCTGCCAATTAAATAACTGCATGCATGCAAAGCTATGATTGTTTATTATGCCTTTTAACATAGTTCAGCTGCTCTGGATCATATCCAGTAATCTTCATATTTTACAAAAACTGCATTCCATGTAATTTATAAGTAACATGCTTTAAGCCTTCGTTTTTTAAATACACCTTTTCACACAAGTTGTTATGAAGTGTTTGCTTGGGCAAGGGAATACATTTTACACACGAATGCCACTCTCATCATTCAGCTATACATATATATTGCTTTGGACCTCACTCTGTTGATAATGAAATTATGATTTATACGTGGAATATGAGACTGTGTTTTAGTTGTTGAAAAAACACTTTAAAAAACTTGCTCTGTTTACTTTAAATGTGAAGGACGTACAAAGGCTATTCATTTTTTGTAAAACTAAGGGAATACATTTTGATCCCATGAGTCTAATAAAACTCTGCATAAACATAACAATAATGAAAGCTAAGATGAATAGTTAAGATGAACACTTAAGCCTGCCTGGACTTCATTTTACTTGGACTTCCACCACGCCAGGAAACAAGAAAACAAGTGAAAGAGCAGTAATTAAAAGGGATTTAAGATTGGAGGCCGCATTATATCCACATGTGGAGCACCATTAAAAATAGCAGATAACATTCAGCTTGATGAGGCTGTAACTTAAGAAAGTACTCTGGGGTCTAAGTTACAGCTCAGAGAAACATCACTGCTGAGAGCAACTTAAGCATATGCTTAACTTGAAAAAACACCATCTTAATATGTGCTGTATGTCAAGTTGGAATATAAGTCTTTGGGACATATACCATACTTTGATTTCATTTTAGTATGTGAGGAAAATGAAGTCATACTTATATGTATAAGAGTTTTGAACAAACATGGGATAAAAATATTGGAAATTGCAGAACATACAGAAATTGCAGAAATTAATCCCTTTCCATAAATAGTGGAAACAAAAGACCAAGATTATTTCCCTTTTATTCACAGGATATTTTATTTTTTCTTTATCTTAAAAAAATACCCAAAGTAAGTTAGTTTCTTATCCTTTACACCCCATTTCCTTAAACTGAGTTGAAGTTAACAAAAAGTTGTACTTAACTTTTTGGGATGAACATTGGTTCTTCTGCCTCTGTTCTCGCATCTGTATTTTGCGTTAAGATCTTCGTTAATTCATGCAACACTACTTTTAACATCTTAACTACCTTGCCAGTACAAGTTGCAGTTTTTACTGTTCTGATTATTGGAGAAAATACTTCCATTCCTTCCTACATTATCAAATTCCCCAAACAGTACATTTTGATTTATGAAAGTACTATTTCTATTTAGGCATGGAAATTATGAATTTTTTGCAGCCCTTTAAAAGTACATAGACTGGACTCATTCAGTAGGAAGCACCACTTCAAGAACTTTTGTGAGGTAAAATAACTCATTTAAGTATGCTGCTGTATCCTGGGTTCATGAGAAAATAAAATGCAGCATTACCTTGGCCCACATTAAATTTAGTCATTAAAGTAAAAATAAAAATAGAAAACAACTAGTAAATAAAGTTAATGTTGTTATGTTGTACTACAATATCTCTTTTCCTATACTTTATGGTTATTTATATGGGAAAAGGTCCAGAATGTCAGTGCTTAAGAACTGCATATGAGCGCCTCTTTACTTCCTTTATTTCTCCCTGCTGGGCAGAAATTTCTAATCACAAAAATACCTCTTGAAAGTCCATCTGGAATCCAACTCAGTTGTACTTGAATCCTAACGCAATCACTTTGTTGTAAAAATATCTTCTGAGCAGTCACAACTGGAACCCATTAGATTTGCCGCTGAGAAGCAGTTTTACAAAGAACACAAGAAGGCAGCAGTACCTGCAGGAACACTGGGACCCCAAATCTGATGGCACATCTGTGGGGCTCCCACCCAGCACCCGAGTGCCCCCCTCAAGTGGCTGCACAGGCTGCAAGGTAAGCACGCGCTGCCTCCCCTCAGCCGGGTCGCAGCCAGAACGCTGAGTGCCATCAAGCTGCAGGGAAAAACTATTTGCTAACTCTTCTAAGGATTTTTTTCTTTTTTTGTGTGTTAAATATTCATCAAAATCTCACTGCAGAGCTTAGAATTTCAGAATGTTTCTTTCACCAGCTTGGCTTTGACGCGTGTTCAGTAAATGCTTTTTGGCATTTTTATCTGTTGCCTTAAAAGTTTGTCTCACAAAACAACCCAGTGATCAAGTCTTTTATTTCTTCCTCCTAGGAGTCTGATCTCCAACATTAACAATTACCCTGGTTTATGAGTGTATAAAATATCTTTTTAAAAGTGCCAGATGTATCTGAATAAATATGCTTCAGTGTAAATAGCGATGCCCAAACTATTTATTTTTTGATGTATCACAATGAATACATTGGCTTTAGCATCTATTCTCTTGATAAGTCATTTTGAGGTGGTCCACTTTTGTTTTCCTTACTTTCACAAACATGCTTGCAGCCAGTAAGAGACTCTTCACTATGATTAATGGCCTCCCATTGGGTATACAGAAAATTTCCCAGCCTGGTTCCCTTGAGAATGCTCCACTACATGGATTTCTACGCAAAGCTAGATTAAAAGAGGAGGAGCAATAGCTATAGTCCACCTACCCCACAGCCATCAATTATATACAGTTATAAATCAAAGTTTTCAGCCAGAACAAAGACTAGTGTGGCAAACAAACAAGGGCGTTCACAGCAAATTGTTTTGAGGCAGAATAAAACTCTTGATAGAAACAATGGGGTTAGCAAAGCCACTGTCAATATCACTATAAAGTTCTGTTGATTTATTAGGAATTAGACACAGTGTATCCAATTACTGCTGAATTAACTTAAACAGAAAGCGTCAAGTGGAAAAATAAGCAAGGAGATGGATTTCTCTTTTTAAAGCAAAAAATCACGCAATTCTATATCATATTTAATTGAATACAGTAACGTGAATCATAAAGTATCTGTACTTTAACTCTGTATTTGTGTTTCTTGGCTTTTAGTCTTAAGCTCTCTCTTTTATGAAATGCTGGTATGTCTGCCTCATCCATATTTCATCTCCGGTCTGTTTGCTTTCCTGGCTATTTCTGCCTCTATGCCATAGATGATTTTGATCGGTTTAGATATTTTTAAATACCCTTCACACACAATCTGCTTTCAAACAAGATAGAAAAAAAACAGTAGGAGACACAGAGACAAAAGAACGTTAGCATCTCTCTTCATGCATCTCTTCCCTTCTGGATAACATGAATCACCTGCAAGGGGTTGTGTTCCCCTTTTTTTCAGGCATTTAAAGACCCACTCTGGAATACAGACATTTTTGGAAAGCTAAAGAATATAATGTCAGTCAAAACGCAAGTAAGCACTATTAAAAAAAAAAATAAAAGAATCAGCTGACATTTGCTACTGCACCTAGTCCTTTCTAAAGTATACGTTTAACATAGAGCCTGTTTTTCACTGAAGGAAGAGATGTTTTAGTAATTTTCTGCAAGACTTTGAACTCCTCGGATGTCTGAGAAACACCAACTCCTGACAAATTTAACTAATGCTGCACAGCTGCAGACAAGCACCTTCAGGACTACCCCACCTTCCCGTGAGAGAAGCCTTAATCTTGTATTTTCATGGGTCTGTTCCTGTGCTACAGTGCCCCAGCTTGCAAAACATGAGTACAAAAACCCAGAGGATGGCACAGTTTCTCTGTCAGATACTGCACTTCATACCAAGGATGGTCTCACATGAAAATATACAGTTAGGCAAAACTTTTTGTTGTCTAGGCCTATGGGTATGCTACCTGGTTAAAAACAACCCTCTTAAAAGGAGTAAGAGCATGATGCTCAGACAGATAGCATCATATCACTACTACACACAGATTTACTATACCCCCAGCAGTGAAGTACTGAGAGGTATGCCTACAGAGGCTACTTTCCTACCTGGACAGGAGGGCTCCTTGAGGTCTTCTGGAACTGATCAGGAGAAGCACAGAATCACACCACACTGGAAGCAACGGCAGTGAGTTAGGGACACATTGCTGTATACTTGCTCTACTTTTGTATTCTTTCCCAGGAATTCATTTCTGGACACTGCTGGCAACAGGATATTGGGCTAGACAGACCTCTGGCCTGTTACAACATGGCTGTTCTTTCCACAGATAGCTTGAGGAAGAGACTTCATGTAAGAAATATGTCCTGACCTACATTAACATATACACAAGCTCCTGTTTTTTCTTCAAATACCTCTTGAAACCAGCCTGATGCATTCTGAGCTAAAATCACCACCAATTATGGTTTTAAAGCTTCTTAAGGGCTGTTGAGACAAAGACTCCAAGGATGATCGGCCCCACCTCCAAGAGAGAGTAAGCAATGCCAGAAGTCTGTCTGCCAAATCACTCCTTCTTTATTGGAAACAAGCTTTCCAAGGAATAATTCCTGAAAATCTGGAAAAGCACAGTGGTGGAATCCTTACTCTACATGCCCTCTTAAGAGATGGCCAAACCTGATGATTCATGTGAGGCAGCTGTTGTATGATACTGATGTAATACGCAGCATACCAGGGAACTTCATACACAACATGGTGCATGTGGATGAGACCAAACTGCCAGAGGTTATCTCATCCCAGGAGAGTGATATAGCAGCATCAGGCCTGATAGACATATGTTAAAATGTTTTTAAATACTACTAATGATGGGAAGCTCGTAATGTCCTTCAGAAGCCTTTATTTTCTGTATCATTATTACCTCTTGTTTTCCACTGCTAGGTTCAAGTTTTTTCTGTCTTTGCAGCATCACCACGCAGAATTTGTAATGTTGGTATTTCTCTCAGAAGCAACTGAAAGGCACAATGCACTGAACAGTAATAATGATACATCTATATACGTGGACCACCACACTCAAGAGGGACTGAGCAATTCCCAGAAAAATCTGAAACAGTTACACATGCCTTGCAGGTTTGTAACACAGAACAGAATCATAGAATATCCCAAGTTGGAAGGAACCCACAAGAATCGTTGAGTCCTGGCTCCATGCAGGACCACCCAACAGTCAAACAACCCTGTCTGAGAACACTGTCTAAACGCTCGTTGAACTCTGGCGGCTCAGGGCCGTGCCCACTGCCCTGGGCAGCCTGTTCCATGCTCACCACCTTCTGGTGCAGATCCTTTCCCTAACCCCCAGCTGCCCCTCCCCTGACACAGCTCCATGACCTTCCCTCAGGCCCTGTCCCTGTTTCAAAGAGCAGAGCTCAGCACTGCCCCTCCGCTCCCTGTGAGGAGCTGCAGCCGCCATGAGGCCTCCCCTCAGCTCCTCTGCTCTGTGCTGAACAAACAGGCTTTTTCCTCCTTTTCTTCTGTACAGAGCTAAATGACTAGCAAACAAAGAAGTAACAATGATGTCTTGATCTCTAATCTCAACTGTGCTGCTAGCTCTATACCACCCAGTTCAAAACATTAATACCGAAAGTCTATATACTCCTGCAGCCAAATAAAACTGCTGATGATCTGTTTCTCCAAATATGGCACAAATCAGTACACGCTTGTATTTTCTTCTGCATATCCTAGTTTTGTTTATTCTGATAAACCTCAATTTTCTTAACTGATCATAGTTTTTCCATTAGCTTCAAAGGGGCTTTGCAAGTATGCATTGATTAATATTTATAAATACTCCACCTTTTAGCACTAACTTTTTTCCAGATTTCTGAATCTGAAGAAAATGAAATAAAGATGCGTATGCAAGAAGTTTTTTAAAGGTACTCTCCTAGTTTTACACATTCTATCCTTACACGGAACCGACATGACTTTTCTTGAAAGGACTATCTTCAAATAACAACAAAATTTGGTGTCCACAAGTTCACGACACATGCTCATACTACTGGACCTCTATTGCTATGTATTTACACACTAATAAAGACATTCGCCAAAGTATATAAAAACACACAGGAAGGATGTATTATTCTTTCTTAGTTTCTGGTAATAAAATTAAATAATGTCTTTTCTCAGTTAAGTTTAAAAGAACCATTCACTTCTGAGTAATTTTAGTATTTATAATAAATAATACATTCTCACACCAAATTGCACTGCGATTTCAATTTCCTGTGGCACATACAAGACATTCAGTGTGTCAGTGTTTCCATTTTCCACTTGGTTCAGATCTTTAGGAATGACACATCTTACAGTGTTCTCAATGGACTTCACAAATCCACAGACCTCAGATATGCAGATCTAAAAGCCCCACCATGTTATCACACACAGAGGGGGAATCTACAGCTGCTGCCCTGTGAAATTTGACTGAAAAAAAAGTTCATTTCACAACATATGAAAATTTTGCTGGGTTATCAATTTTGGCAGGATTACACTGATAACATGGAGCCTGAAGTTTCACCTACAATATACTGGTAGACTTTCCTGTGTCACATTTGTAATCTTTCCCTCAAATATCCCATAATAACTCCTGCATAATTCCAAAATGCCTTTCCTCTGTACTCACTAAAGCATCCCATACCACTAGGCAGCCAAAGGTGCTCTAGCATTGACTCACCTTGATGATAGGTGTCACAACTTGACTATGGAGCTGAGGCCTTCCTGCTGGGACCACCCTGGCAAGGGCCTTGGCAGGGCATCCCACCCTCAAATTCCACAATTTGCACTCCCCACCACCCTTATGCCCCTGAGCTCCTCTGAGTTTGCGTAGATGGGCCTTTAATGGCTCCTAGGCTGGACTGGGTGGAGCAGGGTATTATTTGGACTCCCCTGTGCTCCCTTTGTGGATGGTATGCAGATCAGTTTTTACATCACCTAACATTTGGTATCCACACCTTAACCTCTTCAAGAACATATCCACCAACAGACACTGCACAATGTGACTCATTTTATTTTGCTGCCCCTCTGAGCTCATTCTGTAGCTCCTCAGACAGGAGGACATCCTTAAACCTCTCAGTGGATATAGTTAGAAGTTTAATGCAGAAGCTCCAGGAGGAAACCTGAGGTTTAGCTTTGTTTCAGTAGCGTTTTTTAAATAGACTTATGAGCAATACAAGAACTTACCTGGGAACTTCACTGGCCTTGTTTAGTCTGGAGAAGAGGCTCAGTTTAAACACTATATTTAAACACTACGGTATTCTTGTTTCTTGACTTCTTGTGTGAATGCTGGATCACACACAGTTCAACCTCAGAAATTTTGCTGCCGCCATTTAACTGCATGACAGCTCTGTACCTGGAAAACCAGGGAACTCGAGGTCACCTCCTGCACAGATACACCTGCTCTCCGGCAGATACAGGTGAAACAAATGGCTAATGTCAACGAACAATAAAACCCTTTACCAGATAGATACAACAACAGGATTTGACTTAAAACAGAATGTGGACAGGCACACATAACTTTTCATTGAAAATTATATTGATATTTTGCTTATTTTATTTATAAATTATTATGGAATAGAAACACACGCCTACTTTCTACAACAAGAAGCTCAAGGGCAGATTTAGAAAAGACCTTAGGAAGAAAGTCTTTGTGTGAGGGTGATGCTGAAACAGATTGCCCAGCGAGGTTGTGGTCACATTCAAGGCCAGGCTGGATGGGCCTCTGTCTAGAGGGAGGTGTCTGCCTATAGCAGGAGAGTTGGAACAGGTGATCTTAAAGGTCCCTTCTGATCCAAACCATTCTATGACTCTATGCAGAAGAATATAATCATTACAGAAATGAGGCAGTAGTAAATACATAGTTCTTTGTGTGAACTTACTGAATGAACGAGTTCATCTGAAAAGAGCAGATGGAAAGAAAGCTTCTTTTCACTCTCTACATGAAGTTATGCCTGAGTGATACAATTTTAAGATAAACATTTTTTGTAGTTACCAAATGACTTTTTGAAGGGGCCACAAATTCAAACACAGCACCTCATCAAGACAGCAACTGAAACAGACTAGCCTAAAAGCTTTCCAGGGTTGTTTTTTTTTTTTTTTTTGTTACTCATTTTTAATGTTTATTTCATACACATTTAGCACAGTTCATTTCAGCTGAACAGAACCCCTGTGTTTGTGATTTTTGCCTACAAGAATATTAAATTTCTGTGCATCTGTCTTCTCTCTAGGGGTTTCTCCAGGGAATGTAATAGTCTATTTGTTTTTCTATTGATCTCGTATCTAAATACTGTTTTCTCCCTTTCAAAAAAAAAAAAAAGAAAAGAAAAGAAAAGCTGCCAAAGAATCAGCAGTGTCACCGTGAAAATGTTTTTCTTAGCTGGATGAAACGATGGCAATGCAAGATTGGGAAAAATATTTCTCAAATCTGTTTTAATAAGCGTACTTCCAGATAGAGATATGCTTGATATTGGTCTAGGCATGCCCCAGGCCTACGATCCATCTTTCATCCTTTTTACCAATTTCAGACTGACAGCTAAATTAGCTCATGGAAAAGGCTCCCGTAGGCAGTAACCAATAACCTGCCATCCAAGGTAAGTTGCAACAGCAAGAGGCACAGGAAAAAGACAGAGAAAGAAATCTGCATTTACATCAGCTGGTAAGGAGAAATTTGGAAATATGAAAAGAAACAAATTCTTTCAAAAAAAACAAAAACAAAACAAAAACAAAAACAAAACCACCCCAACAAGTAAACCACTTTGTAAACAGAAATATAAAATTGTGATTCAGTGCTATGTGAAGCAATAGACATAAGCCGAACTCTTGGAGTTTCTGTAGTTAGTACATCCAGCACATTTATAAATATACAGCTGCCAGCTTTTTTTACCTGTAACATTTAGACTCAGTACCACCAATGTTCAGAGTTGTGTTCATGGCAGTATGACAATGGTTGGTCATAAAAGCCAGAGGTATCAGCACCCTTTGAATCGCAATGCTTGTTTTCTTCTCAGGAAAAATAAAATCCTCAGCATGGGAATGCTCACACTAGAGTGCTAAGACTGCACATGTACTGAGTTATTTTAAAAATAATAAAGATAGGAGGAAACATATATCCACTAGTTCACTGACAAAGCAGTTATTTTAGTATTTGCACAGTATCTATCTATGCAAGTAACTTGAGATTATTGAAGCTAGTATTTAACATACATTTCTCCATGAAAATAACTGCTTCAAACACTTACAATAAACTTTTTCTGGAATGTGTCTAGTTATAGCTGAACCTGCATTTTACTTGCATTTTTGTCATCTTTCCATGGCACTCTATAATAAGTAAACTGCAGTTTAAAACCAATGACTTTGAAACAACATTAGTGACTTTTTTCATGGTAACAATTTCCCCTAATGTTATTTATTGTACCACGTAACATTTGAAATGGTATTTACAATTACAGTTCAAAATATCACAGAGTATTCTGGGAAGCACCATTACCAATTTTTCTTCTTTTTTTTTTTTTTTTGATCTGTGTAATACTAGAATTTCAACAGGTATTACAAAAAGCCCGAAATGCTCACATGCAGATTCATTTAAAAGAAACATCACCAACAACAAAACACTCCATTTTTGCTTTGTAGGATGCCATAAAGCATGATAAACCCACCTACCCATGTGCTGGTGAGACGAGTATTATGCTGCGTACTGCAGCTGGGTATCTGCATTTGAAAAACATGCTTAAATTAAAGATGGAAAGAAATGCCTGGGGTTTCATTGCATTGCAAATGTAAAGGCTGATTTTCTTCAAAGGAGGTTGATAATAACCTACAAACAGCAGGTATTTTCTGCTACCAGCATGGAGCTGGCATGTCATGGCTAGTACATCTTTAATCATAATAATGAGTTCTGCGGTAATCATGATAAAATATGTTTTAACTGACAATGTTTATACCTGCCATTGCTACCCTCTACTGAGAATTAGCTGACGCTTTCTTTTGAGCTCCTCTAGCCTTAGCAGCACACCTCACTGAGGCAGCTGTATCACTAGCTGGTTCCCTACTTCAAAAGGTTTGGTTGTAATCAGTCTTTGAGTCTTAAATATTGGTTTAGCACCAGAAAATTCAGCTGACTTTGTCAAAAAGAGCACACTTACAAATAACTTAGAAAAGTAAAAGGAAATATCATCTACAATTTTGCTCTCTTTCTTCCTGTAACAGTTCTGTAACTAAGTTCTACCAACAACTTCATATTTTTCTTTTCTGACACAGTTATTTCTTACATAGGTTCCTGTTCTCTTTTATCTGCATTCTTCTTTAAAGTTTCCTATGTAAAACTAACATATTTCTTATCTGGCGGAAAAAAAAACTGCTTCTCTAGCAAGGCTCTCTCTTGTCCTTGAACACGAGCACTGTAATAGAACCATTTACCTGTTTCCCTCAGCTACCTGCGAGCAACCTCTTCCTCCCTGTCTAAAATGCTCAGCATCCCTGTCTAAATGGAGTGCTCAGCATTCTCCACTTAGAGCTATGTATAACAACACAGGACTTTACTATGAAATGAAACCAGCTTCTGACTTCCGCTAGCAAATCTGACTCTCCTTCCAGTGCCTGGCAGGTCACCCTCTTTGTCTTATCTCTTATCAAAAAAAATCAACACACTGAAGAAGCTTTTTTTTGTTCTAGTTAATTAATTAATTAATGGTCTGTTCATAGAATCATAGAATCGTAAAATCAGACAAACATCTTTGAAATTCAAAAAATGAAAAGAAATAAAAGAGACAAGACGGAAGGAAAGTTGGAGAGAATTAATTAAAGGATTTTCAAAATCAAGCACAAACTGCCCAGTGAATGGTCTTGAACTATGGCACCCAGGACATCAGAAGTTAAAAAGAAAAATAATCCTGATGCTTAACAAACTTCCCTCAGCTCCATGACAAGCGAACAAACAGACAGCTATGAATAAACACAAGAAATTGGTACAGTTCTTCTGTGGAAATGATAAATTAATTTGAGAGCTGGGGATAACCACAGTACAGACACTGAAGCTTGAGCACCACAAGTATCTGCTCCACAGTCAGCTTGAAAATCTCTGGCCAGACCTCATCAATGAAGAGTTCTTGCCATGTGATTTTATTTCCTCAGCAGCCTTCCTCACAACGTTGCTACTAAGACTATTTATGGAATTAAAGAATATCCCAACTGGAAGGGACCCACAAGCATCATCAAGTCCTGGCTCCATGCAGGACCATGCAACAGTCAAACACTATGTTTGAGAGCATTGTCCAAATGCTCCTTGAACTCCAGCAGCATGACCACAGCCCTGGGGAGCATGCCCAGCATGCCTGACCACCCTCCATGAAGAACCTTTTCCAAACACCCAACCTGACCCTCCCCTCACTCAGCTCCATGCCTTTCCCTTGGGTCCTGTCACTGTCACCAGAGAGCAGAGATCACTGCTGCCCCCACCATATTCCTGCCACTAGATCAAAAAACAGAGTTGCACCTTGGCCACTGCACTTCCATCAACATGGGCTTCCATCCCAGATCTTCCCACAGCTGGGAATCTCTCCGAGCAGCAAAGCTGAAGGATGAAGCTGGTGTGGGATAATCAGAGGCTTAGACCGGGGCTCAATCCCTCCGCCACCATCAGCACTCTAGCAAGCATTTGCATGCCTCTGCGTGCTGCAAAATGTTAATAGCTCTTTGCACCCCACAGTGGTGTTATGAACAGAACTAAAGATAACACTGCTCAGCAGCTCAGATTCTGCAGCAGCACAGCTTTATTAAATATTTCAGACATTTTGTAAAATGTGAGCAATACAAGTGAATGCTATCAGATACAGAACTCTATGGGAAGAGCGATTAAAGAATAAAATACAAAGAAAGAAGGATTCTAAACCTCTTTCTGAGCGTGTATTCCAAAAGCATTTTCTTTTGCTACTTATTAACATTTGCAGAAACACGCTGAAAGGATGTTTCTCTGTTACAACCTTTAACTTCAAGTTCTTAACCATGTCATAGATCATAATATTGTCGTTCTTCACTGTCACCACTGCGTCAGCAGCTGTTTTTGGTCTCACAAAAAAGGATTTGACCTTTGGGATGGACAGGAAGCTGAAGGAGCAACTTTCTGAAAAAATAGCCTCCTGTTTACATTCGCCTTGTTTAGCGAACAATTATCTTGGGAGACATAAGTAATAAGCATGTAAGTTTACAAAAGCCGAAGTGTCATTTTGATAGCACTAAATATGAGTGCGTGTCAAGCTGTTTCTGAGTAGCTTATACAGTAAAATGCTGATCTGTACTTTACAAGCAACGATAACAACAACAAAAAAGTTGATGACCAGACCATCAGCATAATCCATCCGAATCAGATTCCCATCCATCACAACAAAGCTCTTTCCCAGTAGCAAAGAAAACAGGGGCTGCCATTATTTTCTGCGGCACAATTTTTAGTGACATTCGTTTACAACAGCATCCATAATTTTGGTCGGTCTAGGCCATCCCTTTTGTTTTCTACTCAATATCCTCTGATCTCCAGCAAGATTAAGAGCAGGCGTGAAACTATCCCACGTAAGTGTTCTAAACCTTCTCAAATACTCTCATCCTTAGTCAGCACTAAGTTCTCTTTCTACATTAGTACGTTGAAAATAGATTATTTCACATTATTTCACATTGATCTGACTAAAAGAAGGGTGAGTTATATTCAAATATAGCGTCTTGTAAGGGCTAAATGTACTTACAGATAACTGATAATAGCAGAGACAGCAACTCAGTCTTCTGTTAAAATATTGTATCCTTCTAAGCTAAAATGGTCTTTAAACATATTGCAAGCATTTACACCTGATGTCTAGATAATCTGACTTCATTTTAATGAAGCATCGCCTCATTATCTGAGGATGGAAAATATGCAAAAATCAAATGTGAAGTGTAACCATTTTTCTAGCTTCATATTGTAAACTACCTTCACACTAAAATTTACCCTAAATATTTTTAAAGGAACAGCGCTGTTAAGGTGCAGTATACAGTGTCTCAGACAGACAATTACAAGAGCATCCTTGAGAATTTACTTCAACAGTACAATGGAATTTAATTCTATTTGCAAACACCAAAACACCAAACAATAGCGTTTGAGTCTGCATATTCAAAGCTTCCTACAAGACCTTGAGAAAAGTTACAAAAATTATGGAACAAAGGTACTCCTACATACACGCCTATCACTGCAAATGTTACATTTACACATACTTAATACTCAGTAGATTTAGTAGACCACCACTATGCTGATACTCTGTTCTCTACAGATTTAGTAAATGGTACTGACAACAAACTCTTCCCCTGAGTGTATCCAGGCAAATTCTTCTCGTACTTACAGTAACAGTCCACTGAAATACCATCTTGACTCAAAGGAAAATTTAGCTCTTTGCTTACTTAAAATTCCTAACAAACAACTGGAACAAAGTCCTCCACAGATGACTATTAGCCTGTTTGTGATTGTACCACTGACAGATTCTGGAGAAAACTAAAAGCAGAAGCACCACAAGACCACAATGCCAAATAAATAAAACTGTCAGCATACCTCTTCCTGGGCAGTAGGTTCTCAACTGCACTGCTAGCATTACTAAATGTAAATGGAAGAAAACATCCAAAAATCTCACTGCACAGTTTTCATGATGTTGAAATGCTGGAAACACCATTTTTGGCTTTCCATATAAGCTAGCTCAAAGTATCTACAGAACAACGTTATATTTGGTGTTCAGAACAAGTGATATGACAAGAAAAGAAGATGCATCTACACACTTTTTAGCAGCTACTGGAAGTCTACATGAATTATGGAAAGGTACGTCTGAAGAAAGTCATGCAAGCCATCTGCTCACAGATCAACAATCCTGGTAGCATGCTTTGTGGTCAGCATTTTATTTCTTTAAATCTATTTACAGAATGAGATGGATTACGAAATATTGCAGGCCCAATGGGATAACTGTGATAATGCTTCCTTTTTTATTGCTTAATACAGACTGTTGTGTTTTGGCCTCTGCTTGGGCTTCTTTTTGCAGTATAGATGCCAGGAATATTTCTATCAAACATTTGGCAAGCTATTTTCACTTAAGAAAATTAAAAGCCTCCACAGAGTTAACCAACATAAGCTTCTTTATGTAGAGGACTCAACTTCAATATTCCCATCTACCTCAAGTTCATCACCAACCTGTGTGCTGAGGCAGCAAAAGACTATGGATTAACCATCAGTCTGAAGAAGGCTGAGATAATGTGCCATCCTACACTTGGGAGAGGATAAAGATCTAGCATGACAATCAATGTAGATGTACTCTAATAATGGATTTCACTTACTGGGATTAGTTTTGTTTAAGCATTAGTTTTAGTGATCAGTAAATCATTATTTAAACGAAAAAAGCTGTACCTTGCATACAGCAAAGTACCCCCCTGAATATGAATCCAGCAAAGTATGAAATGAAACTCTTGATCTTCTTCTGTTCAAGACAAGTTCACCTCTGCTTTCCCTCCCCCTCCCTTTCCCCCTGCCCGCTGCCTTCCTAATCAATTTGCTCTCTCTCTCTTCTCCTGCTCTCCTCTGTCCTCTCCCAATTTCCCAACACACCGCCCCAGGACTTTCTCCGTGTGTCAAGACGTGATGCTTTCACAGTTGCTTCTCCAAATTTCACTTTTTTCTCTCTTTGTTGCAATATACCTGCAAACTCAAAAAACCCTCAAAACCCAAGTAAAAAATAACTCTGCCCCAGTAAGGTGCTTGTTGCCATCACGTATTTATTCCATGCGACTTCCTTCTTCCAAAGCGTGCCTTGTCTATTGACAATGGAATCTCTCTGAGCATAAAGGCTATTTGCTATTATATTTGTACACTGACTGGCACAAAAGGCCCTCCTGTAATAGAAGAATTTCTGTACTAAAAAGAGAATCAGTGTAGGGACACTGCTATTTTTAATGCAGATCATCCAAAGGAAACCAACATCCTCTCTTTTTTTAGGCTTTCTAAACAATCTAACAAGTTGCTGTAACTGCAGCCACAGCAGATGTGAGTAGTATTTAGCATACAAACAGAACAGTCAAGTACAGGCATATTGCACCATTCCCAACATCGTTCCAAAAGCGGGAATCCAGCTTGTGTTTTTAGCCTTAGCTAACAGACATCTAAGACATTTAGCTGTCAACCACAGGTTTATTTATTTGTCTGCTGGTATGAAGATTTAAGCCCACTCCATCCCCAGTGGGTGCATACCTGGGCATCCACATTTATAGATGCAAGTAGTCAGCTTCTACACTAACCAGCTCTACCTGCCCTGCAAGGCACAGGACAGACCCCAAATGGGTTTTGGCATCATTTCATTTTTGTGCCCCTCCCCACATACTGTTAAAAAGTGAAACCTAATTTTTACTCATGTACACTGTTCCAAAGAGTAGCTGCTGTTAAATGAAAATGCTAGACAAAAGGATCTCTCCTGTATTGTTTTCATTCATATTCATTTCATTGATATTCATCTTCTTCATCCACAGAAAACCACAAAGCAAGGCAGCCTTGTGTTGGACAAGAAGAGAGGTCATCTAGGAGAGGAGTTTGTCCTCTTATATAGGAAAATGTCTGCAGTGTTTTCACAGTATACAATATAAAAATAATAATACAGATTCACAAAGCAGTGTAAAAAAAGAATTTTGCAAGAGAGGTGGTCATTTTTCCCCTGCAGAAAATACCAAAAAGGAAGGGCTTAAAAATAAAACATAGAAGCTTGAATGGCAAAGAGAGACATGAAAAAAAGATAATATCCCCACTGCTGTGACACCAACCTCAACACCTGCAGTTGGTGTGGAACAGAATTTATGAAGGCAAAGTGAATCTTCAGGGTGAAAACAAGTTTGAAACATACTTCAGCCTGAAGAAAACAGGATTCTTCTCAAGCAAGGAAAGCAGTTTATACTTTAGTAAAGAAAAACAAGTGTCTTAGCCACCAGGTGCCATAAATCAAAACCTTTGAACTTTAATTATCAGTTAATAATATTTGTGGGAAAAATAGTTTCCTCTCTACTTCATTAATTGTCATTTATAGCCCTTCCTTCCCCTCCTGCATGAATCTGAAATAAGCACTAATACGCTCCTGCTTGCTTAATACCTCCAAGGAGAAATGTATACTCCAAAGGTAGATCTCATTTCTATATAATAATTCCCACTCAATATAAACCAATCTCTAAGGATTCTCATTCAGACTCACCCAAAAAGGATTCTTTTCTATGGCTGAACCCTTGGCTAAAAAGGCATTATATGTTGAACTGCATCTCTGTAAAATGTATTTACAATAGGAAAAAATAATCACGGTACAACTTCTAACACATACAGTTGAGGAGTGCATAATGACTACAGTGACAGATTTGGACTAAACAAAACAGTGCCAAGATTTGGGTTGGGAGAACACCTTCAGAAACACTGTGTAGTCACTTCATACACAGTTACAAAACAAGGAGGGATGACGCTGCTCCACAATGCCCAAGAAGCATCAAAACCAACTTTTTTTCCACGTGTGACATAATGCTCTCTTTCCCATACAAACTTCACTGCAGCTGTTCCTCACCACCCAGCACCAGACTTGCTGCAACACACCTGCACAGAGGAGCAGAGGGCTGCTGCTTACAGCATCCTTGTCTCAGGTGCAACCCCAGCTGCACTGAAGCTGCACCTGTGCTGGCAGCCAGGAAATTTTCAAACCAAATATCATGCTCTTGGCATACTGCTGAGCAGATGTAGCACTGTTGTTCCTCTTTCCTTCTCTTCTTCCTGCTTCTCACCCTCAGTCCCTTCCACGCGACCAGTCAGCAGTCCTAAGCCAGAAATCTCTCAGTGTGAAGTAGACAGAGCTGCTGACAGGGTGCTCTCCCTTCCAGTCTCAACGTGGGGATCCATCAATGCTTGGCTACCCAGCTCACCACTTATGAGTGCTTCAAGCGTGCTGCAAGGCCAGTCCCAATTTCTACATGTAAGACTGGAAATGCTTCATGCTAATCGCACTGCCATGAACAGTTGTTACAGCACGATGAGCGGTCCTTTATTTCTACTGCTATCTGTATTATGTATTAACTACAAGGAGAACATCCAGAACATGGTTTAAGTCTTTTTAATGGCTTTTAGAGATCTAAACACATGAAGATAACCACTGGGTTTTGTTCTGTGCACTGTAATCCTTACCAGCTGCGAGTGAGCTTTCTATAAACCGAGCTATTTGATTGACTTCCTTAATGAGAATTGCCTTGTAGCGTAAATCATCAAAAAGCAACTTCTACTTAGCCTTATTCTGTGGTGTCATCACTCAGAAGAGGAATCAACAGAGCAATTAATTATTTTTACACACACTCGCTCACTCCATCTGAATTACTGGCATGATACTGTACTGGACAGGTAACTGTTAAGAGTCTGGTAATTCACAGATGTGCAGCATATTTATGGAATTAGTCCAAAGACATTTGGCTCGTTCAGGGCAGATGGAGGAAGAATACCAAAACATTTTTTGTTTTCTCTCTGAAGATTTGCTATTTGCCAGCCAGATCACATGTCAATGCACAATATCTTCAACAAATACAGAATTTTCATTGTGGAAAATTACAAGATTTGATACAGAAAGGATCATCTACAGAAGCTGCAGCTGTGCACATTAACAGCATACCACAAATCAAGAAGCAAAACACACAGTAATTATCAGGAAAGCAGCCATTCATGGGAGATGTCCAAAGAGTAAATCTCAGTGATTTACCACATCTTGGTCAATCATCAGAATTAAACTTGGGATACCAAGCCCTGCACAGAGGTATCACACTGCAGTCATTAGGAAGTGATGATAACATCTGTATCACTTCCGTGTCACAGTTGAGAACACTGCTTCTCTACCGAGTGGGTGGAAAGAGGTGTGTGTGCTTTTAGAAAGCTGTCCTGAGCACTCCGGGACAGACATGGCAGCATGATGAGAGCACTCTGATAAAAGAAAGTGTTCATAACATGAATAGTGCCTGGGTAAGGTACAGCTCCACCAGTAAGTGGGGGCAGCTGGCCTCTCAGGCCATCTCAGGAGATGAGCGGCAGCTGCCTTTATGTAACCCTGCCTCCGTGGGGAAAAAAACACCACCACAAAAAACTTCTGTACACCTTCCAGGCAAAAAAGTCAGGTGAAAAAGAGCTGGTGAAAAGGTAGTAAAGTCAGTTTCTAGAAAATTCAAACATGTTCTAAAAAAGAAAGCCTCTGGTAATCCTGATTTCTGAAGAAGGGCAGAAACTTTGGAGGGCTACTTTTCTCTCTCATAGTAAAGAAGCTGGTGTTTTTAATGTTATATTTTACTTAAAGATATTTGAAATATGGATTTAAAATCCCAAAGCTAGAAGAACTGCTGTACATAGCAGTGGCACCATGCAACTCCCTCCTCCACTACGAATGCCAACGACAACACAGAGGGCAAAAATGGCCAAGCAGTGAAGAATAACTTCTTTTTGCAACCTCCCTCTGGCTTTTTTACATTTTCCCATAGCACAAAGACTTGAATACACAAGACTCATTCTCAAAATCCTTCTCAGCCACGCTACGGAGGAAAGGAAGTTTTCCAGTGGGTTATTTAATCCACGGTCCACCTATAATTACTTGGTCACAGGAAGAGAAACTTCTCATTTCAGGCTTCTAAAAGCAGATTAATGAAGGTGCTTTTGTTTATGGGGAAAGAAGGAGCAGGGTAACTTGCTTAAAACAATACATTTTTGACATACATAGGTAGAAAATAAACCCATCCATCAAGGCTATATTAATAATAGATGAAAACTGGCTCCAGACACAAGATTACTTGGTGAAAATGCTAGAATAATGGATACAGAATTTGTATCCGATCAACTCCAAAGGACAGAGGAGATTAGTTTATGCAAACTCTCTGGAACAAGGCTTTATTTCAGAAAGTAATCCTTTCATTTAGCCAAGGTTTTGCTTGCTCAGAGTCACCATGGCACAAAACCATGTATCTGGCATACAAAGAGGCAAGCCTATGTGCTGCACTTAAAAACAATTAAGTAAGCATTCTGCACCACAGTAAAGCTTTTAACTATTGGAATAAGCAGAGCCAAATCTCATATTTTGTGCATACAGTTTAAACTGCCAAACAGGGTTTATGTACCGATTAGTGGAGATTATGTAGAGTGGTACTGCCATTTTTAAAAAATACAATATTATTACAAAGAACCCCTAGAGGTTCATATGAAGATGGTCTCTATTTCATAGACAGTAAAATCACTGAGGCACATCATCACAGCAATGACTTACTGCTGAGGCAGGAGCCAGGGGAGTTGAGCTAAGGACTGCTAATGCAGGGAACAGCCTCTCCTGCAAGTGAGTACGTGAAAGCCAGCCTACAACTTGTACTGGGTTTTTCCTGGAATCTGGATGAAGCGTTAACACGTGCATCATTTGTCAGCTTCTCTAGCCTTTCTAAGAAACGGGGACAAATTAAAAACATCTAAAATATTTAGTATTTGAAAAGTTTCTACTTCCTGTCAACTTCAATAACAACAGCGGTGGCTACAAGTATTTGTCGAGCTTTTGGGAAAAGTGACTTTCATAACCCCACCACATGCATGGGAGAATACTAAGGACTGAATCGTGCCATTGAGAGGCTCGAGCTGCAATGTCTCAGCCCTTGCTAACACATACATTCAGTGTTTTAATCAGCACGGGGCTATTTATCTTCGTTACAAACACAAATTCTAGCATTACTTAGCAGCTCTAGAAATGCTCTTTTAGATAATTTTCTTATGTAAAACATATTTAACATGATTTATAGTTAGTAGCAGCACAAGAGCAGCATAATATAAATATCACATCACTTGATTTTAGCAGTGTTTAATTGCACACCAAAAGCAGCTTAAGTAACTTGCCTGAGGAAAAACTGATGTGATTTTCAGTAACAGCCCTTGACTACAGTGTGACTGAACCAGAAGAAATCGAGGTACTTGCAGATTTGCAAGCAAACCTGCTCACAGACATCATAAAGCAACTCAGCTCGGGCCCATGGTGTGGTATGTCCTTAGAGACAGAGATGAAGTCAAGGCTTTCAGGTGGCATAACTGTCCACCTAAAGCCCACCTACAGCAAACAGGTTAAGTTATGTTTAATTATGTCCAAAACCTACCTGTGCCTCTGTGCTCTATCTCAAAGTTCAGGAAAAAAGAAATTTACTATCAACTACATATGATTTATGTAGCTGATGGTATACTGCACACCAACATCTTAACACACAATTGCAATTTTACCACTTCTCTTTGTTACCACCAAGCAAGAGAGAAAGAAAAGATTTGGCTGGGAGGGTGCAACACACCCGCAACAGGAGTCTGGACCTCTGAGTCACCCTACTGGAGACTAGTGATGGATGGTAGATACTTCTGTAGTGGAACATGGAGTGATAAAAGTCTCCGTGTGCAGAACAGCCCTGGGAAAAAAGGCATCCCCAAGCAAAAAGGCAACAAGCAGAAATCAGACACGCAAAAAAACAACAGCGAAGCAGAAAAATGTTTGCTACTGGGAGACTTTCAAATAAGATCCTAACATAATTTCAGAGAAGAGACACCCAAATCTGAAGTAACTCTCCTCTAAAAGCACACCTCTTGTTTCCTATAATAATTATTTTGGAGAAAATTAAAGCACAAGCAACATAACACAAAGGACACTGGGAGCACTTCAGACAGTGGAAAATGAAGAAAAATAGACATCACACAATAGAAATCACTGGGCTCTGAGTTGTTCTATACCACAAGGCTGTCAAATTACAAGAGAAAACCATATCAGGCAGGTAATACTTCTATTTATAGAAAAAAATCCATTTATAGGGATGCTTGCACGAAGGGGAGAAAGTGCCTAAAACAAACAGTCCATTATTGGTCTGATGGAAAGCATACTCAAGTCAATGTCAGCCTCTGAATTGACTTTAGGAGACTTAGTGTCAGGCCCTATTTAAGACTCCACTGTATGAGGGACAAGGAGAGACAGAAGCATCCTGATTCAGCTCAAGTCAGCTGAAATTTTCTCTCTGGTTTCATCAGCACCAAGCTTTTCCCAGCCAGTGCATACTGTCCACAGACTGTGTTCCCAAATTTGAGTTAAATGAAAGACTGAAATAAGCAATATATAGCCCAAAAGACTTAGAGGAATGATACTTGGGTAATGCAACACATGAATTGCAAGTTTCCATATAAATGGCTAAAAGTACGAGCAACAGGAAAAGGGTCAGTTTCGAATTTCCAAGAGTGCCTCACATGTTTAAAAATGATCTAGAAAATAACATGAAAACATTACTGTGTGTATTATTAGAGAATTCTTAGAATATTTCATTTAAATCTCTCATAAGCAAAATTGAAACAATTTATTGTCATTAAAAGGAAAGTAAAATAGAAGGGGAAGTTGTGACAGGCATTACAACTGCTTAGCCTCTTAGCCTGCAAAATTTCTGAAATATTACTTACCACCAAGTCAATGACCTACAGAAATACCAGAAGGTAGAAAAGAAAAGCAATGTCTTACATTATAATTCAGAACTTAGATGATAAGTGAGATATCTTTTAAAAGTGAATTATATAGATTTATAACTATTCCACTAGCATCTCTGTGTGAACTTTAAAATAGTTTGTCTCCTACTTTTTCTCTTCTTAGATGCCACAACCAAACTTCTTTTCCTTCATAGTCTAATTTCCAGTTATGACATCTGCTTCTCACATCAAGGTCAGTGTTTCAGTGAAGAATCTTCCTGACAGACAAACCTGCTATTCTTAAAACAGTGGTAAGACAATTCCAGATTTCCCTCTGAGCAAAATAGTTTTCAGGCAATGCTCCTTTTAAACAATTACAAATGACAGTGCAAAGCCTATAGAGAAGTTTGTATGAACAGTCACATAAATATGACATGAGATCAGCATTGTTAAAGACACCACAATAAGTACCAGATGGATTGATGAATTCTGAGCAATTACTGCAGAGCACCTCAGCAAAGCCCTCTGCAGTTGCTAAAAAGACATCTACATAGCAGGACCTGGGTTCATGGCTGCAACTCAATACCTATTGGAGTGAAGAATGCTCACTGGTGAAAAGGATCATAAGTGATGGGCACAAAAACGGTTGGGGTACCAAGACAGACAGCAGAAGGGCCATGAATCCCAGCTCCCCAGAAAAAAAAACTCGAGGACAACCTCATACCAGACTTAGGGCTATAGCTCAAACCTTATACACATAACCCAAAGACAGGCTGATATGGGTATGGACAGCACACAGGTCTCTAAAAAATAATACCATCACCAGCATTTCCTTTCTGGAAGCCAGAAATACAACAGTGGATTTACATTCTGTCATGCCTATCCCAGAGGTGCACTCTGCTCTCCTCTACTGTTCACTACGGTGAAAATTGGTTTACAGAAGACTCCCCTTGCCACTTAGGTGGCTGCACAAATAAAGTTTTTTTTGAGGAGACAGTGATCTCTTCCAAACCCCTCTGCAGAGCAGCTCCGTGCCATGGCACAGCACAAGAGGCACGCACTGATCAGTTCACTCTGCTGACACCAATGCTGAAATAGAATAACTGGATACAAACAGACATGGAAAGCTACACAATATTTAAGCAACACTCAGCTGCAGCCAGTGCAAAAAAAAAAGAAAAAATCCAAAAAAACCCCAATAACAACTTGAAGCAAGCTGTTGGCTTGAAAAACATGATTTCAACCAGCCAGCAGCAGCTTACTTGGAAGTCACCTAGATCTCACTAAGGCTGAAGATTTGCTCCTTGCAGTGCTGTGACCCATCATCCCATAGTTCACTGAGGATCCAAGTAGCTGGGTCACGCAGCGGCAGATGCACACGGGATGGAAAACCTCTTGCTGAGATGCTGCTCCAGTTCCCAGACTCCCCTCTGTGACCAGTGAAGCAACCAACTCCTCTGCCCCCAGCTTCTCGGAGCAAGGGGAATGGGGTCAAACCTGGATTCATAACCTTGCTCTGATGGGCATCTGACACACTGAGAAAGTCAGGGTGGAAAAACTTCCTCTTTAAATAAAACCACTTAAAATATTAAACATCCAGGCATGTGACATAGAGTCAATGTAGAAAGAAAGAATCATGTTCCTTTTCACTTTGAACTAAGAGAGTCATCTAGCTTGTTTTCTTAAGACCGTGCACTAATTTGATGGATGTGGAAACAGACTTCCACTGTCCAATAAAAAATGGAAAAGACAAAGAAAAAAAAGAAAGTAATACTAATAATCCAGAGGATTAGGGATCAGAGGTTGGTGCACAACCTTTTAATGAGGGAGGTATTTAAAGACTGATGACACAGTATATTTTTATCCTTTGGTAATTTAGTACAGAAGTTCACATCGATTACTTAAAAGGCCAATCGATTTTATTTCCCATATTTAATTGTTCTTAGTGCCCAATAAATGCTTGACAAGAGAAAGTAAAAGATTATTTTATTCTTTTTGTGTCGTTTAAAATACCGTCAGCCCAAGTTGCTCATTCACACGCCATCTGCATGCCCTTCATGTTTTTACAAAACTAGGCAGATTATCTGTTTTTCATTACCACAAAACTTGAAACCCCCACAGCGCTCAGGCTGTCTATCCTGAGCTAAAACTCTCACAGGTGCATGAACAAAAAGGAGGTATTTTACTATTCCCGGGGAGATCTTTATAAATATGACAAAGAAAAACCATAGGCTTGCATTGTGAAATTTTGTTTTACCTTACAACTTAGGTCTTCTGTGGAAAAGGGTGGACTGGTAAGTCCTTATGCCTTCTTGTGGTTTGGTTCTCTTTAGTTCCTGCTCACTGACCACGGCTGCCGACTCTCAGATCAGACAAATATGCCATCAAATGCACAGCTTAGGTACAGGCTTAAAGTTTAGCACATACTTGAACTAGCTCATCATCTGTTCACCTTTCTTGTCAGCAGACAGAACAAACGTGAAAAATACACAGAAGGTGCTGTCACCTAGCAAGTATTTACTATGTCTCACTACATACTTAAATTATGTCAGTCAGTGAAGATCATGACAATTTCCTAGGCAGAAAGTTGCTTCTTTTTTTTTTTTTCTTCTTGTTTTCTAACAGCTACACAGTTATCCAGATGACACGTGTGATTTCTACAACATCTTGGTATTAAGACAGCAGGTATTTGTTGAATCCTACATACTTGCATGATTTTGAGCTCACATGATTCCCAAAAAAAGTTGTCAGCTTTTAATTTGTAACTTTTCTCCTATGGTGTAAGAAATTATTATGCCCATTTTACATCCAGAGAGCTGAAGAAATATGGTTTGGATTTACAAAGGGTTCTAAGGAAGTTTAATGCCCTGATTGCCTTATCTTAATTCCTAACACGTTACCCTTACTTTCAACAAAACTCCTAAGGTGAAACTGCTAATGCCATTGAACTCAACAGGATATTTTACAATGATTTCAACAGTATCAGGATTTCATCTTCTAATGTCATTAGGATTTATATCTAAATAAAATCTGAGACTCTTTCTTCATAGCAATTCACAATATTTTATCACATACCATTGAATTACCAAAAAGATAACTTGTTCCACTACTACATTTAAAGGGAATCTCATCCGGAGGAAAATAAAGGACCTTTAACAACAAATAAATACGTACTAGACAAGAAGTTTCATACATGTGTATGAAAAGAAATTTTTAACATTAATTTTCATGTAGCATTTAATATCGATGATCTCAGAGTTCATCACTGCAGAAAGGAACAGTGACACATTAACAAAAGGAAAGGGCATAAAATTTCTTTTTAAAGATAACAACACCGTTTTTGAAATGCAATCACAGAGTTGAACTGGGACATCTTAAATCTGTAATCCACTTAAGTATTTATTGATTGACACCCATGACAAAATAACTGTTGCCCTAATAAGATTCACATCTAGCATTTTCTTAAGTTTCACAAATAGTTCTCATGGCAGGCTTACATATAAATCAATTAATATTGACTGATCAATCAATATATGCACAATATGAAAAACAGTTTTGGTGGCTTTATGCTCTCCACAGTGCAGCTTTACCTACCAATGATTAATTTTAATTTACTTTAAAGGATTCTATTGCACTGAAACTTTAATTAAAAACAAAATGAGAAAGTCTATAAAGTCTGCATAGCATCAATTACCTAGACTTGATATCCTGCACTTCGCCTCCCCTCTGTACATATGGTTTCTGTTAAAATAATCGGAAAGCACTTCTGAACAATGTCACCCACACATCCATTCAAAGAGCAAGAGGATATATTACCATTAAACGTCACTAATATTAATAAAGAAACAATTAATTCTTCATTATCTATTTCTAAAATATACCATCAAACTCCTTCAGTTCAAGCACAAACAAAACATTACCCACGCCTGTCAGTGAAATGGGTAGTCATCATTGTCGCTGTAATTTATACTGCTTTCTGCTGTAAGTCTATTGCCTCCCACTTTTTGGCTGACGTTATAAACAATCTCTTGGAAATATTGAAAAAAAACACAACCTGTCTGTTATTAAGCAAATTTCCATACCTCTTGTCAACTATTTCCTTACAAAATGTTGCTTCTAATTTGCATTACACTTTTTAGTGGTGAACAGACAAAGTTTACATTTATAAATGTTGCTGTTCCAGTAATCCACGCAAAATAAAACTTCCTGTTGACTTAGGCATGTATAAAATAACATATATTGGGCACAGCAATTCCAACCCCGAAGAAAGTTACTATGAAGAAAACACGAGCAGGAAACGGTTCGGATGCTGCTGGTGCGCTGACACCAGGCCTCAGTTGGCTCTGCAGCCGTGAAGAGTCTGATTTAAAGACCAGTCAGTGACAAAACTCCTACTCACCACCAACCCTGGTTTGGATCAGGAACAAGGGCAGTTCAGTGTTTTAATTATTAAAAAAGCACTGAATTGTCACAGTCCTCATCTGCTCCGCGCAGCGTCAGGTTACAGCCTCCGAGGTGTCTCTGGCACACTGCCTGGGCTGTTTATTGCTATTTGTAAATTGGACACTTGTGGAAGAATGTCAATTTTAAATATCTTTGTTTAAATGAGCCTGATAAGAGATGACCAGATACACATTTTATGAGACTGCTAAATAATTACATTACACAATGACAGCTTGTGAATGTTCCAGGACAGCTAGTAATAACACAGTGGGCTCGCAAGGTAGCCTGTGAATTGAACATTAAAAGAAGAAAGCTATCGGGAAGAATCAAAAGTGTATGCTCTAAACCTTCAGAAACAAAAACACCAGGAAAGTCAACTACAGCCCATAATAAGAACAATCTCCAGGCTCTCCACATACGAGAGCAATAGAGCCGAAGGTGCCTCTATCAATCCTGCTAATACAGCTCCAGCAATTACTTTCTGTACTCTACATCACTAAGTTAAAATATGTTTCCAAGGCCTAACGCAGCAGTCATTAAAGTTTCCCTGCCTCAATCAGCATAACTAATGATGCCATATAATAACAGAATGCAATCTCTAATGAAAAGCCTAACAAAGTCTCACTGCAACAATACCGCTCGTGATTTAGTATTCTGAACTTGTCCATCCTCCATATTTTATTCTGTGGATATTATCACCACTCAGAAAATTACATTTCAATGAACTTGTCAGGAAATAAGTAATAAATTAATCAAGCAGCATAAACCAATTACAGTCATTTTCTGTGTGTTTTCTGTCGGAGCCTGGGCCCAAACACGGCTCTAGCCACATGGCTCATCCCTGCAGGCTGCGTGGAAGGACTGTGGGTGAAAGCAGCATGGCTGAGAAGAGGAGTAAAACATTTTTTTAAATGCTTCTGGCTCTCTACTAACTTGTCTCCCACCACAGTGATGGGATTTGTAGGATCTGTAGCGGTACAGACTTCCATGGGGGGCAGACCTTGTTTCACATCAAACCTTGAAGTCAGTAGAAGGACGTAGCCAGGTTTGCAGAGGCTTCAGTGTGCTGAAGCAGGTTAGATGCCAACATCTCTACATAAAACCCAAGGTTTGCAGGCATTTTGGGAGATACAGTGGTGAAAACTTCATGCAGCTGGACAGGTTTGCAAGTCAGCCCAGCCTCATCCCAGCTGTTGGGAGTGACTAAGCAAACTATCTACCAGACTATGTCGTTACTACCAGTAACTAGACATCAAATGTGGCAGTGTGAGAGGCACATCAGGCTGATTGCAACAGCTTACCTCAGGGAACCAGGACTGTTTGCAGGCACCCGCATTCTACTGAGCAGCACGTAGCTGCAATGCATCTGTCTTCTTCCTTTGACCAGCAACAGAAAGTAAGTTTTGTACACAGCTCCAGGAAATCATGGCTCCAGCCCAATCCTCAGCCCCACCATCAGCACACTGGGGCCATGAAGTATGCCAGGTTATATGCATGCCCTCAGACTAAAAATAATGTGTATTTCTCATGAATTAACATCTCCTTTTTTTCTATAAGAACTTTCTGCCCTTGTCCAAAAAGTGTCTATCTCCTCTCAAGGAAAGGGAGGGAGGGGAAAAAAAAAAGTATTTTTCTAATGCTACAACCATTAGCACCAACATAACAAGCTACAGCAAGGTGATGTGACTCTCCTCTGTATTTCTGTGGGTACACACCAGTATACTTTCCCACTGCAACACACCTCCAAGGGGAGCACCTGAAAAAACCCCATTTCATGTGCCTGAGAAAAGTCCGTAGTACTGATGATGTTTCCACTAACTACGTGCAACAAGCAGCAGAACGATCAGCATCACCAACCGTGAGCTTCCACGTGAACAGGGACAGAGCAGCTGAAGCCAGACGCTCCAGGCTGTGTGAAAAGCCAGGAACGCGGCTCGTTAGTTTAGCACCTCTGGCTTCAAGCATTGTGTTTGTCTTCGCAAGTAAGTGAGCCAGAAAGACATTTACTTTAACAAATAAAGTTCAGATTCTGAAGCGCAAGGCACACTGTCACAGCACAGAACTTCACAGCAAATTATTCAGATGCAAAATCTCAAGCAGTTTGGGCTTCTGCTCCTAAACACAAATGCAAGCCAAAGTAACGCTCAAAATGGCATAGATACTCTTTGCCTAACAACAAAACCAGAGCGGAAAGAAAGTCCACCTGCTTTGTGTCTTCAAAAGCAGATGGATTCTTAGAAGATGTATTTCAAAATACTTTTGCTTTTCCAAAGGCTGCTTTTCTCGGTACAAACCAAAAACACGAACTCATGCTCTTTACATATATGCAATATTTCAATGAACTTAGGCTCAGTCCTACCAAAACCACACACCTGCCAGACCGCCAACCCTCCTGCAGCAGGAGAATCCTTTCCTGCATTTTGTCTATGTCCTGTCTTGACTGGGAAATAATCCAAGTGGGTTAAGCTCCAGGAGCTCATTTTCATTGCCACGTCTTGAAGGCTGAGTATTGTTTAACCTCTCCCCTGTAGTCTGCATAAAATTCCTAGAGGGCAGTTCAAGATTCATATGGTCTAATTAGAAGTGGGATTTATTAAGACTAGAATGAAATAAAGTAAAATAAAATAAAATTTGTCATAATATATATAGCCCTGTATTTGCCATAAGGTAGGCCAGAAGTATAATAAAAAATTAAGTTACAGCATTTAAAAAAAAATTATCTACCAAGCACTTTTGTCACCGAGTTTGCTGCCAAAGTAATATCCCACCTCTGTGACTTGTACAATTCTTTTCTTTTCTTGATTTATCCTCATGCCAGACAGCTCCTACCAACACATCATGCACCTTCATGCTCTTCCTCTTTCCCTAGATTCATCTAAAACTATATTTAATCCAGCAGTGGCTTCAGAGCCAATTTTTTTGTTTCCCCTTTTTATCATCCTACATACTTCTTTCAAGCTGGTCTCAAAGTGGTTCCTACTTTCATAGCAGTGGTCAAAGATACAAGGGATTGATTCAGACAGTGTGTACTGCCTCCTTCACCTGCAAGAGCAAGGAGATGTGGTCAAAGGAGCTATTACTTATGGGATATCTGGAAAGCAACCAGAGGTGAGATCCAGATCCAGATCAGGTTTAGGTGAGCCAGCTCAGGTGCTGATAGCAATGACAGTGGAGCAGTACAGGCACTGGTTTGCCTGCAGGTAGGTGATCCCATGCTCAAGTCCGTGCCATTCCACTCTCACAGAATCACTCTCGCAGTATCTCAGGCTAAAACACGCAGGCTACACATGCTTTGTGTACATGTGCTGAAGCCACATCTCTGACTACAGTAGAGGTATAAATTCAGACAACACATCTGATACTAGTACAATTCTGCCAAAAAAATATTTAAAAAAAAAAAAACAACCAAAAAACAAAAACACAAAAAACATCAACTAAAGAAATGGAATAATTGATCCCAGTCTGTTAATAAAAATGAAGACAAATGAACAGCATCCACTCTTCCCTTACAGCATAGGGGAGAACTCCTAAAGTATAAAGACATGGGGAACCCACTTCACCAATATTCTGTGGGATCAATATTCTGTGGTGGCAGTCATCAGTAGCAGAGTTTTCAGCCTTTTGATGCTCCTCAATATGCTTTTCCCAACAATACATCCTAACAACGGCCAGCCCTACATCAGCAGCGGTTTGAGACGCCACACAACTCCAATATTTAACCCAATTCATCATGACTGCAACCAAGAAAGCTCTAGCGAGCAAGCAGGTCTACTGCTGAGACAGAGTTAGAAACGCAGCTAACACAGGTACACCTCGCAGCACAAGCTCACTTAGCACTGGGTTCACCTCTGTGCCACAGTGCAACAGCCTTTTTAGGTGAACTTTTCCCATCCAGCTTCACGTTCTGTATGTTCAATTTGCTCGAGTTATCCCAATTCTGTCTCAATGGGTCAATGCCAAATTAGTTTTCTCTCCTCCTTTTCTGGCATCTACATACGTCAAAAACAGCTAGCTGCTTCTTGTGTCCCATCACTTCAGTCACCATAAGCAAATATTTAAGCCTTTCACATTTGTTCTCCTAAGTCAGTATTTCCAGTGCCTTAATTCACTGACTTTCAGTGTGCAAGCTGCCTGGTGTCAAATGCCTCATCTTACTTTCCAAAGGAGAATACAATTCCAGTAACACTCACTTCAGTGTTTTTCTATTCTGGGAAACAAAGCAAAACAAACAAAAACAAACAAAAGTGCCATTTTCCCCAGTTGCCCTTAACTTGACTTCACCATGGTCCACATTAACAGAAACAGCAGCTAAATCGTCTTTGAAACTTTATTCACCATAGCCAGAAAAAAAAAAGGAAAAAAAGACTGGTGAAATGCCTTTAAAACATGCTTTAATCTAGCTGGAATGCCATAAATTGCTTCCAGATGTGCTCCATACAAAAGTCAATCATAGCTATTTATACTGACACTCTGCAGTCCAAACAATCTGAATCCAAATGCCATGTCTCTGCTACAATAAAGCTATAAATGTCAGTTTTGTTGAATTTGGAGAGGTGTTGAAGAGTTCAGGCTAGTTTGCTTTCTGGGCTATTTGTTAGCCAGCAATTATTTAAGAAAAAAAAAAAAGAAAGAAAAGAAGAAACTTTTAAAATAGATCCTTTCCTTGCTGAGCTATTCTTAAAGCACACCTGACACCTTCCAATCATGACCTTGAAAGTGCCACAGGTTACAAGTTGAAATTCATTTCATAAGTTAGAAAAATGTAGTGCTTAGGCTATGAGCCAAGAATAACTGAAGGGCTTGGCAAGGCTCCCATGCCCTCCCTTAGACTGAACACACACATAGTACACCTGGGACTAAATGAACTGAAGTACAGTAAAATGACACACTGACTGCAATAATACCTCTATTCAGTAATCTTCCAGGGCATTGGGAAAAAAAATACTCTCACTGCAGAAAAAAAAAATAAAATTAGAAACTATATCCTAATCAATTGTTTTGCATGCGACACATGGCCAGCAGAATCAAAGTGTTCTTCACTTGGGAAAACTGAATAACCATCGTTTTGATGAAAAGATGACCTGAGGAGTCATCCCACACTACTTCAGGAAAATATATCAGTTTTGTGTCGTCTCCACAGAATTTTCTGTTTGTTTTCTTTCCCCTTGCAAAAGTGCACCTGCAGTTCAATTTACGTAGAAATGTTCAGAGTTATAATTCTGGCTTTTTCTCAGTAGAAGACGAGAGGGAATTTTCTTATCACTATTTGCAGTTGTGGGAATTAAAAATGTTTCAGAAAATCATAATATGTAATGATTGTTTTCTTCAACTTTCTCGGTGTTATTTCCCTTGATGTTTGCTTTCTACTCCAAAGATTTCCCCTGCCTTCCTTCAGTTCTTTACCTTCTCCAAAGTTCAGAGGAACATCCCCACATGAAGCTGAGAAACACTCCTTCTTTTCAAGCTAAGCTGTAACACTGAATGTCAGCTGTCACCAAACAACTTGAGAAAAACAATGGCCTCAAACGCAGATTCTTTAAGATATTCTCCGTGTTTCCAGAGAAAGGATGCAAATTGAACAAAACATAGTGATCTAAAATTCAAATTGTATATATCATGTAGAACTGAGAGACTACAACAAGGTTTGTACTCTTACTTCAACTTACTGCAAACTTAGCTCTAATAAATCTCTTCAGTCAGAGATTCCATGAATGACTACAGAAGCAGCAAAAGTGATGACTGTATTTAAGAATGGGGGAGGAACCTACTAGTGAGCTACTAAACTGTCAGTCTGGCCCAAATATTATGCAAGGTTTTATAACCTATTTTGAAGGAATGTAATTTCTGTGTAATTGTAAGGGGATTGGAGAAGAAATAAGCAACGCAGAAGCAGAGAAGTCATTTGAGTTGAAAGACAATTTTGGCATAAGAACAGATGATTAAGAATTGGCCACAAATCCATTTAGACTGGAATTTACAGGCACATCTCTAACACTCCAAAGGGTGAAGTGCTGCAGCAGCCGTCCCATGGGACTGGAGTGAGGAAAATCGTTCTACAGTGGGTGCTGAGAAATTCATTAGATTTCAGTGCCCTGTAAGAGCAGGGATGCTCCGTGAAGCACAAGCTTCCAGCGCTGTGCTGACCTACCTTCATGCATCTCTAATCCAAACTCCTGTCAAAGAGGGAGACTTTTTTCACTGTTCGTGCATTTTCTTCCAACCAGGTGCTGACAGTAAACATTATAAGCCTTATTCCCCCACAAATTTGACTTCACTTCAATCTTTGTTATCACATATACTCAGACTACTAGAATGCATACAGGAGGTCTCTGCACATCCAACCTGCAGTACTGCACTTCCTCACACACCTGCCCTCAAACATCTTAAAATAAAACATTATTTTAAGACACACAAATACGTAAATAACTACATTTATTCTGCATACATACTCCTTATTACCTTGTCTCCATCAAAGCTCTTTCTCTGGCACCATGTTCTCCCCTCATCTGTGCATCAGGCTTGTCACTCACTACACACTTCCTAGTCTAGGTCTAGGATGTATGGTCTCCTAGTGAAGAAATGAGCTACACTGTAGGATGCAGCAAAAAAAAATAAATATTTTTGTCAATAATAATAGCTAACACCAATCACTATCACTGACCTCAAACACTAAAATCTGTTCTGCTTTTGCAGCTGCTCTGTGATTCTGCTGAAACACCAAAGGTGCTGCCAACAGCCTACATATTAGATTATTAATTTAACCCATCCTCTTTATCCAACAAAAAGCACCAGATCTCCAGATCTGCATAGCTTCTGCATTTGTGATGGCTGACCCCCCAAAAAAGATAGAAAAACAACAGTCAGTAAAGTTACCAAAATATACAAGTCCCTTACAGCTACTGTTTCAAACAAATGGGTCTGGAGCCAATATAATAATTTCTACTGATATCACAATGTTTTATTTGGTTTAGACTTGTCATCATTTATTGGATAATCCTTTCCCCACCCTCCAAAAAAAAAAAAAAAAAAACACAAAAAACAACAAAAGGACCAAAACAAAATACAATCCAACGAACTGATCTTGTGCGTTTAAAATTATTTACTACAGCTTTAAAAGTAACAAATGAAGCACTTGAGTCTCAGATGTGTAACCAGTAGGGAGTTGGCTAGATGCATCAGTTTTTACACCTCTAGCAGTTAAATCAGAGACCCAAATGCAAAATCTAGCACTCAGTGGTGAACTTATAACACTCCCCGGAGGAGTGTGTCCGTAAACCATTCAGTGGATTACACTCATCCATACAATACTTTATTTTATATATCCCGTCCCGTAAAAAAAAAGAAAAGCTTAACTAAGGTGAAATTAAGGTTGCATAAACTATACATCATTTTTGTCATCATATTTCTTAAGTTTTTGCTTTCCTTTTTGAGACTTCATTAAAGCAATTTTCCACCATCTTTATCTCAAATGGATTTGTTTTTCCAAATTTGATTCTCAGCCAGGAAAGGACTCCAAAAACACCCAATGACATATGTGGCATGGCTGTGCGTGGCTCAGGAGCACTCTCTGGGCTTCATGAGAATGCTTAGCATAGCCCATATGCTTTCAAAAACTGCTGCGCTGACTTTTTTTTTGTAGAATGTCCCTAATGGGAATCTTTTGGGAGTCTCATGTTACTCTTCATATATTTAAGAGTCTTCCAGACACCAGGTCTTTCTCAATATATTTCTACTTCCAAATACATGCGAGTGTGTTCGTACACACTATCTTGTGTCCATGTGCTACAAGCACATACACATGCATATACATACAGATGTGCAGACATGCACACAGCTCAAGTCAACTCTGCAAGGGATAAGTTTCACTGAATTCAATGGAAGCTACAACAGATAACAAAACCTAGGAACAGTAACTGTGGTTTATGGCCCAGCGACTCTTTCAGAGTCTCCAGAACATAATAAAGGTGAATATTTCCAAGGTCCTTCACAATTAAAAAAAGAAAAAGCACATGAAATAACAATAAGAACAGCATTTTTTGTTCCAGTGACTACTATGCTCCAATCCAGTAAAAAAGCACTCTTGTGATGCAAACCTACTGGAAAAATCAAGACACTGTACTGCCAGTGCCAAGTTCCTTGCAAGCCAACTCATCTCTGACCTCATCTGGATGCAGTCCTGCTCCTGAGTTTAGGAGCCAAACACCAGCATTTTCCTACATGCAAGGACGTTCCACATCATTCACAGCTAGGTGGAGGCACTTACCCAAGAGAGCCTACATTGGCAAAGCCTCCCTTGCTGATCTTACAGAATTGCCAGAGGAGGAGAAGCCATAATCCTCATTTTTGAGCTGCAGCTAGGCCTACCCTGAGTGCACCAGAGTTCATGCAAAAAGGAGTCAAAGGAAAGATAAAAGTCACACACCCAAGATGAGAGCTGGGCAAGGTCCTGAACACCAAGGAATAGAGGAAATACAATCTGCAGTAGGAAAAGCAGGATCTCAAAAACCAAAGAAGTCCAAAATTTCTGCACCTGACATTGTCTATCAATTATCACAGGCCCCTCTTTTACTACAAGCCTTCATCAGTGAACAAGCAAAAAGACAGAATTTAATCTCTCTCTTCCCTTGCCTTCTACCAAAATTTCTTTTTAAAAGTTCTTACCGAACAGAGTAGAAGAACGCAAAAATTCAGAATTGATTTAAGCTTCTTACCCGTTTGTGGTATTTTTTCACACAGGAATTTAGCTATCCAGCCAACCATTTGTTGGTCTTCTATTGTTTTTTTTTCCTTTTCTCCTTTAATGACTGTATTGAAAGCTTTGTCTTCAGAAAAGTGCCACTCAATGCCAACAGCATGAGAAAATGTAGCTCTAATGCAGAAAATTGAAGTCTGAAGAAAACTTCTATTTATCATATAGCAGTAATTACCAACCTTCCTGTGGGGACAAACTCTTTTTCTTCCCATCCTGCCTCCGAAACCCCAGCTAGCCAAGTTGAAATGCCTCTTGACCCATAGAGAGGAGCAACTGAAGTCACTGTGCAGCATATGACTCCTGCTATCTTGCATCCATATCTCTTGTTCATTAAAATTTGGGAGTAAAGGGCTCCCAAACAGTAGTGTTTGATTAGATAGTCTCCACCAACTGTAATTCACTTACCTGTTGGAATATACTAGTTATCCTTATTTCTGTAGAAATATCATCATTCCTCAGTTATGCCTGCATCAATTTCAGTTCCAGAAAAACTTCTGCTGATTCTCTAGTGGTTTTGTGAAAACAGTATATTCAAAATATTCAAAATATTCAGAAAAAAGCATCGTTCTAAGTTCTTAAGACATATGAACTAAGTCTTAAGAACACTGATTTATGAAATGATACTAATGAAAGAGCTTTTCCTATAGTTCCTATAGACCACTGTCCCCCTTCTTCCCCCCGAAAAAAACAAACTAAGCAACCAACCAACCAACCAAAAAAAAAAAGAACATCTTACTGAAAAATGTAGGTTTTCTGTCAGGGGATTAACTTCACAACAGCATTAAAAAAATTAAGAAAAAGAAAAAAAAAAGAAGAAAAAAGTCACATTCCACTGTGTGTTCATGAAACCTGGATCAACACCGAGGTCATCTGTCACACTATTACCTGTACACATGGTTTACCTTCAACCTCCCCTGTTTGCAACCATACGAATACATACGTTTAATGCACTGGTTTTGCCATTGAGAATTCCTAACTAGAGGAAATCTCCAGCCATCATAAATCAGGTTCCTGCTCCATGTGTTCTATCAGAAAGGAAACAGCAGCAATGGCAGCTCATCTGCAGCTTCTCCTTCTCAAACGACAACAAACTGCGAGCAGACTGGGTCAAGCTAACAGCAGTACCAGTGATACATCAATTCACTGTGTGACCCCACACTAAGGAAAAATGTGCTCTGAGAATATGCAAAAGTGGCTATCAACTCAATTAGTCAGTTGAAGTAATTATGCCCTCAAGTGTTAGAAAACTGAAAAGCCATTTTAGCTATAAAATATACAACGAACACTAATGTTATGGTCAGTAAGACAACGGCACACACATTACTCATGCCACAATTTATCTAGTCCTTGAAGGCAGCTCTCAGTGCTCCTGATGTAAGATTTTCATTAGGCATTATATGGCCAAATGTGAAAGCCAAGCCAGAGAACCAAATACATCCAAACACACAGCCAAATTAAGGAGTTGACAGCATGTGCTATAAAATATGACCATGGGCCTCTCCTATGAGTCACAAAATAATAACTACTGAAGCATGCTAGTCAATAAGGAATAACTGTCCCCTCCAAAATTAAGAGGAGTGAGCAATAATAGGTAATGGTTTGTTCATCTGTTTATCAGCCAAGCTCCAGAGACTAATCTCCCCCAATTACACAGCTCTCTCTCATCATGCCATACCTCAGTGACCACATCTCTACGTCAGTGTTTTTTAGTTCTTTTCTATCTCTGTTGTTCTGCTTTAAAAAGCTATCCTAAGTCTTCGCTTACATTGCTCTGCTGAATTTCAAGCATTCTGAAAAAATATTTGCTGCTGTTCATTTTGTTCAGTGTATTTTGCAGGTAGCTTTTTTTTTAGTCCACTAATAAAGTCATACCAGAACACTTCTTAGTGCAGCCCAGGCAAATGCTGCAGTATGAGTACAGGGAGATACAGGACAATGTGCAAGAGAACTTAAAGGCAGAAACAAGAATACCATTTCCCATGAGAGAGTTTCTGTGTTCGAGCCATTTAACTTTAAAGCTAGTTCAATATTTGAACAAGACACTATTTTATTCCCATTCAAAGTTTAAACACAGATCACTTCAAAATCAATCATAAATTCAAACCTCTTTGCTTTAGAAACTGTTTCAATATTTAAATACTTTTTTTCTTTAATGTAACAGCAGCTCCCAAGCTGCAGAGGCAGAATTGACTGTAAGATCCTTAAGAGCAATGCCATTTTTCTGCCAATACATACAAAGGGCAGTTCTAGGAAAAAGAAAAAAAAAAAAAAAAAAACCACAAAGGCGAGGCTGTGCTTTACTTCTGAGTTTAAGAACAAAGTTTGGACAAAGAACACACAGCCTAGTCTTCAACCCAAACTAAAGTAAATGTATCTGGTTTGGGTACTTTTCTGAGCACTAGACCGTAATTCCACATTATGCCACCGCTCTCGGGTGCGAGGAAAATCAGATGGCCAGTGGGAGCTTGATAGAAAAAGCAAGCCCCATTAAGGGATAGGGTTCCTAACTGAGTAACAGGCCCACAATTCAGAAGAACAGGAAGCCCATTCACCAACAGCTCCAAATGCAATCCTCTTCCTCACCCAGCGCTGCTCTAGCACCTTGGCAGCCTCACACCCTGGCCAGCATCGCAGAAGCTCACAGCATAGCACCGTTGCACAGAAAAAACAATTTCTTGTGGTGGTGAAGTAGGAATATATCACACCTGTGTTTCATTTTCATATAAAGATTTCAAAGCTGGGTGGGCGCACTTTCCGTTTGTTTGTTTGTTTGTTTTCAATCCCAAGCTGCTCCTGAAAGCCATTTTAGAGACTGGCAACGTACCACAGCGACAGAGAGGTGAATGCATGACTCTGCAACTGCACCACTGCCCTGCCCTTTGGCACATGCCACTCTAATGCAACTAATTCCAAATGCAATTTGTTTCTAAAAATCATCTTTTGCTCTTCTCAACTTTGTGTAATGTACCAAATGACAAAAATGAAAAGAGCAGGGCATACAGATCAATGCAAGCATTAGACTGCAAAAACACATGTTTTGAATAGGAAAGACAAAGGTATTAACTTCAGAGCTAGTCTCATTTCTGGTCAACTACTATCTTTAAGGGTCAAGTTAAAAGACCCTTAAAGTGGATCAAATGTGTGTATTATCAGGAGACTGCAATGTAACTGCAAAAATTAGGCTCCAACTCTGTGATAACAATGAATTTACCTAGCTACTAGGTAGCTTTGCGTGAATCCAGGAAATATTATCTGGGGGTGCACAGCAGGTTTTACAGACAAGGTGATAAACCCACCTCCATGGGTAGCAATTGTGCTGTTCTCAGAGTAGAAGCACTAAGCAGCAGGCATCTGATCCTGCCACCTCCTCAGGAAAGGGCAGCTGCCATTCATAACCATCTTCCCTTAATCAAACAACGTACTTTCAGCACTAGCATCATGCAATAAACGAGCTGTGTTCTCCCCCTCTTTTTACATACCTCCAAACAAAATATCCTGTTGTAATTGACACAATATTAACATGTCTTCTAATATTTCATATATAACATGTCATTGAAAACTCAGTATTGAGCAAGAAGGTATTTGATGAATCAAGTAGATGAAGCCAAGATGTAGTTATTAGATGCATTACATCTTTAGCACATCATCTGTAAAAACGTCCAGGGTAAACTAACGCTCCAGGGGAAACCTGACCTTTAAGAGGCTCCCTAATACTACATCTAAATTAATGTCAGTGGCAGGCACTTCAATCTGAAATAGCAGGGTTCTTTCATTCCATCTACACTATCTATTCATCCGTTTATTTGTGTATAAATGTGTGTGTGCATAAATGAATTTGTGTCACTCTAGTGCTGGGGGAGTGGGTGGGAAACAAAAGGAGCTCCCAGACTCTTGGATTCCTATTCCTCATCACTGTCATGCACGTTATTTTAGAATATTCATTCAGAATTTTTAGTGTGTAAAAAAAATAAACAAAACAGGAAAATTATTGTTTTTTAGTAAATAAACCTACTTTTCCTAAGTTTCGTTATTAAATTGCAAAATAAACATGATTGAATGAGAGAAGGACGGAACTCTTGCGGTAATCAATAGAGCAAGCTATGCTGAATTTGTTTTAAAGAGCTGGGCTGGGCTCTGACATGACTAGTGGCCAAGATAAAAATCATGAGATCAGTTTTACCATTTCAAAACAAAACGTTGCAAATAAATTCAGTAGAAGACATTTCTGCCTTGGGGAAAAAGAAACAAATAAACAAATTAGTGCAAAAGTCTGATAATGGAATCAAGTCATGGCAGTTAGTCAAATCAGTAGTAACTACGGTGTCCAAACCTTCACTTACTTCTCTTATTTTCCTCTCTGGTTTTATGATCAAGGGAGGGGAGCAACTGCAAAGCATCTGTGCTGCTGCCCTTCCTCCAGGCTCATCAGAGCACTCTTCTTCCCTCACCAGAGACAGGCACAGCTGAGCACAGGAAGATCCACACTCCTGTTGGAGGGCAATGCTTCGCTTCCCCACCCAAACAAGAAATGCCTTCATGCAACAGAAACTGAAGCCTGTACATCGATGTAAAGGATTTACGCCTGGCTTTGAAATGAGGACAGTTACATTAGCCAAATCCTAGTGAACTAAATTGCAAGTCCTTTCACATTTTGTTGATCAAGAATTTTTTTATTGGAATATTTGTCTTTTCAAATCTCTGGTGGGCAATAAACTATGTTCTAATTGGTCTCTATGCAGTAAAGAGCTACCTTGCATTTTAGCTATTTTATGCAGTTTTATTTTCTTGCAAAAGTACAAATGATCAAGAATGGTCATAATCCTATATCGAGCTGCAGTCCTAGAAACACTGAGCAAATAAAACATTAATGTCAGCAGTACTAACTTGATGAGCTTCAACTATCCTTTCAGCTCAACAATCCGCCTCTTTCATACTAGCACCATTGTTCAGCCCATGGGCTACATAAACATTGTCAAACCTGGTTTCAATATTAAGAGTACATTAATGTTCCCACTAACACGCATTTCCCAGTAAATACCCTATTAGATTGCTTAGTTTAAACTCTCTGACATATCCCATAACATACGAGATAGTTCAGAGTCACGAGCTCAGAAGACAGAGACATTGTCAGCTTCATATGTAAGTGTTTTAAAAAAAAACAATTTCATGTGTATACTCAATAGCCTTGCCAATGTAAAAACTCCCGTGAGGTTTCTAAGAAAATATACCCATTTAAAACAAAGCTCTTCTCCTTTTGTTCTAAGCAAGGGTCTTTAACTCACTTTTTCACACAGCCTAAGTTAATTGGTAGAAAAAATAAGAGATGCTGTACAGAGCGGATAATCCTTTCCATGACCTCAGACAGTATATCTGAGAGCAATGGACCCAATGATGACTCTCAGCTTCTCCCAAAAGCACACCAGTGAGTGGCTACCAAGTTTAACACACAAGATGCAGAAAATCCCTGACTTTGCCCATGACAGACCCTCTGCAATAAAGCGAGGCTGTACTCCAGACACATGAACTTTTACTTTTGCCTGGTACTTGGCCATACTGCAGCTGTGTAAGTCCTAAATGGATGCAGCTGCACGTGCTAAAACACAGCACCACAAGTTAATCTCATGTGAGACTCTTAAGCAAGTCTATGGTCCTACAAAGTACAGCACACATACTGTACAAGCAATGTGCTACAGGCATTACTATGTTCTCCCTTTGTCTGCCTGGATTATAAGGGTGGTTTACTATGGGTTAGGGACCTATATACTAGGAGCTCACACTTTCAATTTTCAAGTTCAGCAGCTGGAAAAGCAAATATCCTCAGACAAAGTTCATTAGCCTGGAGATTCTCCATGGCCAAGCTTCTGCAGTATTGCAGGAAGATGCAATTTTACACTTGGGTTATGATATTTTGAAGTACTCGATGTAGCTGGAAGCCAACAAATCTCAACCTACCTTACCACTGTGTCTGATAGTGTACTGTGCAAAATACAGCTGTTTTGAAATACAAAGATTTATAAATCGTTTAGGCTTAACACAGTGAAATTAAACACACAGAGCCAGACACGCTAACTTCTACTTTATTGAGTAACACTTAATACTTTAAAGAAGTGAGAAACAGGAAGGAGATTTAAGGATTTAGAGGTCAGCAGGGAATTACTATAAAGCCATCTGATTTCTTAGAAGAAAAAACTCAGAGTTGAAAGCAAAATTGAATTAATCCCAGAAATATGTAATGAATGCCCCCCACAAAATAGACTATGGGGAGCACTCAGAGTAAGGCCCGATCAACCTTTAAAAGAAACAACTCTCCTTTAAAGCCCTCTGACTCTTCCAGGTTCAGTAAATTTGACCCAGAATACGTAAGTCTGAAGAGCCACTGATCTCATAGGGAAGATCCTCAGAAGGTGTAAATCAGAGTAACTCCACTGACTTCAAGAAGTCTGCTTGGATTCACCTCATGCCAGCTGACCCTCTGGCTCCAGATGTCTGGGTGCAGCCATGAATTCCCAATTTCAGTGTATTTTGAGGCTGCTAGAAGAGTAGAAAAGGCTAAAGAAGCTGTTGCAGTTGTTGTTAAGTTAAAAAAAAAAACCAACATTTTAATTATAATTAATAGATTAAAATATCCTATATATCTCAACTGCTAATCAGAATATATTAGATATATTTAGACTCAAAATAGTTTTGCTTTGGGCTACAAAGCTCACTTTTAACTTCAGCCAGCTTTCACTATCAACTTTCCAGGATAAAGTTTAATGAAGTTTACTCACAAGACTTCCCTCATTCATGTACACTGCACACTTTCATGCACAGTGTGCCTACTGAAATGTAATGATCTGAATATTGTGCTAAGTCAGTCAAAAGAAGATCTGGCCCAAATATCCCAGTCAGAGCTATTTCAACCATTCAACAATCCAATTACTTATACTACGTTAGACCTTCCAACTCTATGAATGTAAACTGTTTACACTCAGGCAGCTAGGATTGTACTGATGGGGTTGAACATCGTGAATAATTTTGTCAAAATACTGTGTTTCAAACATAATTGCCAGAAGAAATGTAACATGTAGGCTCGCAGCCTCAATTGTCTGGCACATACAATGCACACAGGCCACGCTAGCATACAATGCTAGTAGTGTATGTCTGTTTAAAAACCACAGAAGAAAACAATACTGGGACTGAGTATTATCCCCTGCTACATAGTGCTCTCTAACATTTGAAGCCATTTGGAATAAATAAACGCAGTATGAGTAAATTTTCTTGTTTCATTTAGCATACAAGTGATTTGTGAAGATGCTATTATTAGCTAGTCTGTATAACTTATTTTGAAAGATGAAATCAAATACCTTCTATTTCTTCGTCAGATAAGATAAATGAACGGAAGAGGTGGCTCTAAAATGTCTTCTGTAACATCTGAAAAATATTTTTTCTAACAGATCCCCAGCAACAATATTCCAAGATTGCTATTATTGTGGCTCTACTATTTCTGTCTGGGAAGAGAAAAGCAACCTGAAAAAACAAGTATTAGAAAGTTGTTCTGCCTACAGATTCTTCCATCCCAACACAATCTTTCAAGCACTTTCTGCCTTTTAGATCCATCAATGAAGAATGATATATACAATTATCTTTCTCAAATCCTGTTTCCATTCAACTTGAATCATGCCCTTCTATTCTTCAAAGAACTACAGCAGTATCTTGTAACAAAGATTTGAGAAGAATTATACAAACACACTCCAACAACAGAACACCGCACCATAAGAATAGCTGATGAATCTAACTGACAAGTCTAGGTGAGTTTTCACATAATCACCTCTTAAGTTTTGGTTCTTCTACTGTGCACAATAAACTGGAGAAGCCCCACGTCATTATAAACTCTGCTGAAAAGAAGCAGAGTGCTTGACACAGTCATGACACCAGTCTTACATAGGAGTCAAAGACAATACTGTATCTTTACATCTTTCCAGGTGGGATACAGAGGTGAAAGTTGGGGAAATTGAGAGGTTTTGCCCTAAACATGTTGTCTTTCCCAGCAGGAATCTAATTCTTTCTAAATTCTTCAGGAATAGAAGCTGAAATATGTATGTGTAAGAAAATATAAGCCCCGGTACTGAATTGAGGTCCACTAATATCTGTTGCCTTACTTCTCATTACCTCATTGGACAAGACACAACTGAAAGGGTATGGGAACAACCTAGCAATTCATAAGCAATATAATAGCCAATTCTTAAAATACACTTGCTATCATCTTTTTTTCCTATATTTGGCCATTTAAATCTTGCACTGGGAGGTTTCCCTCCCACACTTTGTACCTGCATGCTGTTCCAAGAAGCATCATACAATCCTGTTCTGTTCTGCTACACAGCTTGCTGACTTGGAGGATCCACCAGCAGGAGTAATCTGGGTTACCTAATTCATAGCACAACTGCTTCCATTTGGGTGGCTGACAGAAAGCTCACTTTCCATTTAAATCATCATTTTCCCTCACACATTTCCCTTCTTGCCAAAATGCCACTCCGAGGTGCCACCAGCAGGGCCTGTTGTGTAAGGGGACCACCGTGCTCGGGGCAGGCAGGAACCCAACGCACAGACACGCCTGCTGGCATCCGTCTGGCTACTTGGAGAGGCAAAAGTAACTGTAAGCTGCTCAGCCGCTTCCCTCTGAATCATTTTTATTTCTGCAGTTTGACTCCTAAGTTCCCTTTCCCTCTCCTTTCAAATTAATGCTGTAATACGGCCACACTGCAGAAATCTGTATCTCTACGTACGATATTCTGCAGAGCCACTTCGCCCTCTGATATTTAGGAGATTGCTCCTGATTCATCAAGGCTTCCTCGATGACTTACAATGGCTCGGTCAGGTCACAGGGTGCAGGCTGCAATTTCCTTTGCCTTTTTCTTTGCATTAATCAGGAGCCGTGTGTCCGCTGTACGTCTGTCTCGCCGCAGCTCTGCCTTACAGCGGCACCTGGCGGGACGGCTCCGGGCTGAGCGAGTGGGGCTGTGGGGCTCTGCCTCCCTGAGAGCTCCCCACCGCTCCTAACAAAACAAAAACCAGCAGCGTTTTGTTCCTGTGTGTCTTCGCTAACATCTGGCGATGTGAAAAGTGCAGAATGAGCAGCACCAAACCCTACCCAAGTGTGTACTGAAAAATGCTGTGCGGAGGACAGACAGCTCCATGCCACATCTCACAGACGGGCTGTGAGCAGTGGGATCCAGGAGATGCACGCCAGAATGGAAAAAGAAATCCCTGATAAATATCTCATCTCCAAGGTCTCTGAACTTTTGATTCATTAGCTATCATTAAAAATTTATAAAAGTATATTAGAAGTAAAGCTCGGCTCCACCAGCCTCATGTATTCTAGCAACAGACTGGCACACAGAGCCCTTTTCTTTTGATTACTGACTTCAATCTCATCATTTTTATTTTATGGGACGCAAAGCATCAAATTCAGCTTCAGAAATACAATGTTCAAAATATAGTGGCCAATAAATGTTTCATCTTTTTCACAAACTAGACCTTAAAGAGTTTCAGTTATTTATTTTTATAGCAGCAGCATACATATGTGTATGACACAGTAAAGGATACTCATCTCCAAAGACCTCAGATTATCTTAAACTCCAGAAAATCAATATCAAATCCTGTGTTTATGGTTGTTTTCATTATTTATTTCAGAGTCTAAGAAAGTGGACAGTGGATGCTGCCACTTTTGTGGAGAAAGAACACAGCAAAGTTGCAGCCAGATTTACAGGTCAAACATTTCATTACAAAATAAACCATCTCCTGCCAACAAATGAATTCCTCATGGTTCATCATAAACCGAATACTTTTGTTAAAAGTCTGCATACTGTTACTTATGTGTTTGCTTTAGGCCTTACACTGCAATGCTGAGCACACGCAGTGAATTTAAAGCTGCCCACACCGGTGTAGCTGCATTCAAGGGCACTACAATCAATTACCAGATTGAAGCCGTACCATAAGGTGTTCCTGCTATCTCCAGACATTCTGAGGAATGGCATTTCAGTATACATGCAAATGAATACCAGACTACCAGTTCTTGATTAATTTTAGAAAATGCAGGCTCGTGAGACAAACGAAAGAGGGATTGAAAAAAAAAATCTACAGAGCACTACTTGCTGAATACATTTGGGTGGAGGAAACTTCATGAGACAAAAGCACAGACTCATAATCCTTACAAAAACATACCCGCTGAGCTTGCTGAAGAAGCAAACTACTGAGTCAGGTTTACAATAAGTATAGTTTTCAATCCTGTATGAACTTCACTGAGTTGATTAAGAGCAGGAAGAAAAAGTCTTAATTTAGGGAGTGCATAAATTAATCTACAGAAATCCTAACTTAAAAGGCAAAAATGCCATTAAAATGAAAGGGACTCTCTGTAATGCTGCGTAGGCTTGACATACGTTTAAGAACCAATCCCTCACTGCAGTAATGACTCTAGCTCCATTTTCAGGTATCTGAAATCAAATTAAATTAATTTTATCACATTAGAAGATAATTATGAGTGTAAGCACCTCTCTTTTCCCCTTAATTCCTCATATCAACATTGAAGTGTTATGTGAAGTTTGTGAAGTATTGCTTCCATACAAAATGATTGTACACACTATATATGAAATACTGTGATCTATTGTTGTGACAAAAGCAAGATATATAAATGAAAAGTTGTTGGACTTAATACAGGCACAGGAAGAGTCCTGCAGAGACTGGAGATGCTAATGGGAATCTTTTTAGTTTGAAGATGAGATGCCTCCTAGAAAGCATTTTGAGGTTTGCAAAACAAGACAAGATACATTCAACATTCCTATTTATAACATATAATTAATTTGTGGAATTCATTGCTAGCACACCACACTGACATGAAAAGAACAGCAGGATTCAGATAAGGTTTAGGCAGATAACTTGAAAATCAAGTGTTATATTAGAGGGGACTTAAAAGGGATTTAAGTCATCTTGCTTCATGGTTCAGATCGAAGTCTAATCAACGGGATTGAGAAGATACTGCAATGTGAAAGATGTTTCAAAGTTTATTGCAGGGCTCTCTACACTTCTGACTGAAATACCCAGCTTCCAGTCTATCTGGAGAGAAAGTATGACTTACACAGACCACTGGTTTGATCTGGCACGGCAACTTCTTTATTCTCATGTTTCTATCCAATAATCTGCAGTAACTAGAGTGACAATGGATGGGTACCCATTCTAGAAAAAAAATACATACATCATTCTACTTATCAGTGCACTGAACTGAATTATGTTAGGTTAAGTGTTGTCACACTGAATAATCTCCAGCTGTATCACATCTCCAAAGGCACAACTCAGTATAACGTGTAGGACACTACACTTAAGTTTGCTATAGATCTGAACTGAGGGTGAGAAAAAAAAAAAAAAGATAAACTTGAAGCTTAGTGACATCTACAATGCCTGCAATAATACTAAAGCCCATGTTAGAAAATGTTAATTTAAAATGCTGTTGTTCTCCAGAAATAGAAATTGCTCACAGATACAGAACACCTGCCTCTTCTCTTTCTCTCCTCACCCTATCCAACTTCATATAATCACAAACTGTGTTACATGTCAAAGAAATTCAAGACTAACTCCCAATAAAGCAGTTGTAAAGGTAAGAGAAAAGCAAAGACCTCTTACGTTCTTGGAAAAAGTAATTATAAATGGTAACTGCTAAAAATTCATTATGACATTGAATTAAAGCATAACAGGTTTTGTGTCTGCAAGACATGAGAACCAGCTAAAGGTTTGCCTTACATGGCTCTTTTTGCTAGAGAAAACACACAGTCTGCCTCAGCAGCTGAAAGAAACTTTAAAGGCTGTTTTGCAAAACACAAATAGTCACCTATGCAGAGCTTGCAGCTTAAGTATGATAGGAACTACGGCAAAAATAAGAAATCCCCAAACAGAAGACAAAAGTAACAGCAACAAGATTATTCTGCACCTCAAAACAGAGGTGAATGCATGTACTTCTGCAGCTAATTAAGAGAGTATTCTTTGCATTTTTATGCTTTTCACACTCTAAACCAAAGAAGTGGTACATAAATGAAAATGAGCAGAGAAGTCAGCCCAGAGAGGTTGTGGATGCCCCGTCCCTGGAGGTGTTCAAGGCCAGATTGGAAGGGGCCCTGTGCAGCCTGGTCGAGTATTAAATGGGGAGGTTGGTGGCCCTGCATGTGGCAGGGGGGTTGGAGATTCATGATCCTTGTGGTCCCTTCCAACACTGGCCATTCTGTGATTATTATAATTATCAGAGATGCAGTGACCTTGCACAAGAACAATGCTCTGCACTCAAAAGTGAAAGAATTCTCTCTTACCCATTGCTTCTCATCCCACTTGGCAGAAGAAGTATCCCAAAAAGTCATGACTTCCAGGTACTTTGTAAAATCAAATGTAATGTTTTTGCCAACCCACACAGCTCCGTAGCTAAGAAGACTCAGCAATCAGATTTGTAATTTGGCTTTCCATCCATTTACACAGAGATTCTCTAAAAGTAACTGGAGATTCAGTGTTTGACAGCTCCACATGCTTCAGAAATCCCCACATCATGCACAGTAGGGTTTGATTTTAAAATAATAGCTCCATATTATTGTACAACTCTGAACAATTTATTACCGAATTAATGATGTTTATATAGCTTTTCCATTACCTTCTAAGACAAGCAGGTTAACGCTAGTTCAAACAGTAAGCGCCAAGAATTGTTTTTAAGATGTAATGTCACAGTGACTGCTGTGAAGAAGCCACAGCTCTTTCCATTTTCTGCCACGGCGGCACTGCCATTTTGAACAGCCACACACTGCCTTTCCTCTGCAATGCTGCAAGTGGCTCACAAACAAACAACGAAATGTTGCTGGCACCATCTGCTACCTGGAAACCTGCCAGTCAGCCTCATAACCACAGAGAAGCCTGTGTTGGGATTTACTCTGTTCCCATCCTTTCTGGAGGTTTGGTTTTTACTGCTGTCCTCAGTAGCCCTACCAGCAGCTGTAGGCAGAGCTTTGATCCTTTTGTGGAAAAAAACAACTGCATTCTACCAACAATTTCCATCATACTCACAAAGATCACCTCGCCTCCACTGCTACTGCACATCTGCATCGCTGGGTCTGAAATGAACCTAAGCCATAGACAACCTAACCTACTTGTCCTCAGTAGTTACAGCTAATGTGAACCTTGTGAAAGCAAGTCCCACATTAAAAACAAAACAAACAAACAAAAATAATAAAAACAAAAAAACAAACAAACAAAAACAACAACAACAAAACTGGTACTGCACCAGTCACTGAAATATACATAGATTTGAGAAGAGCACAGCAGATGTGAAATACACAGCAACTTCTGTCTGCAGTTTGGGGAGGAACTGGGGGCTATGTACAGTCCATTAGGAACCTTCACAGACAGAAAGCCTCAAGGACCATATCTCCAACTTTGGTCCAGACACTAGAGATGATTAACAAGTTGCCTTATGAAAATAATAAAGGATCTTTTTGATCACATATTGAACGCCTCAATAGCAGATTAAAAAAAAAAAAAAAAAAAAAAAAAGGGAGACCAAGGGGAAAGGGAGCTTTACAGAGTTACAAGGAAAGAAAATCTTCCACAAATCCTGCACTGAGATTGCTGACATCTACCTGCAATGCTGTTTATTGATTTATCATAATCAGTAATAACTGCTTCATGGTATCATGAATGCACAATTCACATCTTTTGTATTTACTTGCAATTAATGTCCTCAAAGCATAATCTTTTGTCCTATTTTTTATACCGTAAGTTCTTTGTTTGTTTTTATTACAATTGGTATTACATTGCTGATCCTGCTGCGAAGCTCTATTTGCTGTAGCTCTTGGCTGCCTATGCACAATGGCAGCAGGCACTGGTTTCAGTGCTGTGACATATCTACTTAATTAACACAGCTGTTGTCTCTACAGTGTGAAGTACCTAGCAATGGTGCCATACTGAAAAGCAGGACTCGAAAAACAAAAAATTACAGTGTGAATTTGAAACACAAATGAAGTCTGCTTTAAAAAAAAAAAAAAATACATAGAAACACATTCCTGTATGCTTTGACAGGATTCCTCTATTCAGTTCAACACTGTAAAATATTATAGAAGACTTTAAAAAATATTTAAAATTCATCTCTGTCTTCAATGAATTTGGCACTTCATCTGTGTGTGCAAAACTAGATCATCTATCTGAAGCAAAAACAAAAAATGTAACAGCAGTTGTTCCCTCATGACAGTGTGCTTTCAACTCTATTTTTTTTTAACCTCTATTTCTACAGTATCCATGCTTAAAAATGATTCCCCTTATCTTGGCATAAGACACAATGCAGCAACATCCTCCAACAGAAGCAGTTACTGTCTTTTCCTGAAAGCCTTTAATACACCCCCCACAAAACAAATACTTTCCAAGCAGTCCTTTTGCAGCATTCTGAAGAAGAAAATTTTTTTTGTTTGTTTTAATGTTTACACACTCATTACACATGAACAGTACATTAAACATAATTTTAAAATGTCTCCTGTACATCATATTAGTCAGGCCACAAAATGAGTCAGCTGTACCACTGAAAAGAACACAACAAAAAGAATAGCTACACACTCAGTTTTCTTAAGATCTGCTGTCCATGTAGATGCTCTTGTTGGTATATCTGGGTGAAAATTAGTTAACTACTTTGAAAAAACTGTATCTATTGGGATATATCCATATTTGAGGAGCCTTCATGATCACTACAGGTGGGACAAGTGGGACACGGCACCTTCAACAGCGTGGTTCCTTCATCAGCGTGGTTCCTTCAGCAACATTCTGCTCATACACTAGATAGAAATTAAGTCAGTGACATAAAGTAAGAAATCACTCACTGTTCCTAAGTGGTTGTCAGGTTCCACTTGCATTTTCCATCGAGAACTGATGGGGCTTTCAGTGATTCTTGGACTGAAGGTATTTGAACTACTGGTGCCAAGGTACAGATCACCCAGGATTTTCTCCAGAGCATCGGTGATGGAGAGACCTGTTGTTAAGATGTGCCTACTGTATGAAGGTAATGTCAGGACCATATTTGAGACTTTATCTCACAGTCTTACAGAATCTGAGTGTTAGAAGAAAACTCTTCTTTTTTGGCTGTGAAGAAGAGCCATCTTTTCTCATCACATCATTATTCCAGGACTATCGGTGCATAGCTGAATCACTGAAGCCTGTGATTACCTCCTGAGCTATGGTTAACCACAGCTCACAGCAAGGAACTAGAAAAATATGGGAGACTGCCTCAACTGTCTGCACAGAATTGGCAAACATCAGCTGCAACACTCCTAAAGAAGGCACCTTTGATATAACTCACCTTGCAACTCAGATCACACAATGCAAAACATTTCCACATCAACTGCTCATGAATGCATTATTTTCCTGGGCATAACTACACCAAATGGGAACCACTGTGACACTGAATGAAACCTAGCAATTTCATTTCAAAACCGTAACAGTGCCTCCCCAAATGCTCTAGAATATAGCCAACAGAAACAGCTATATGTACAGTAATGTAGCCTGAATATAATTTATCTAACTTAAAAATATTGTATTTAATTCATTGATACAAAGATCTGAATATTGTAGATTTGCTGTTTTCATGGCAATGGCTAGTAAAAAGAGAAGCAAAACCTGGCTAACACCACCATCTAGCCTCTTACACTCTTGGCTACAATATTTACCACGACTTAGCTATAATCCCAGCATTAATAAAGACTACATAACATAGACATGTATTTTGTCTAGCTTTATATACACTCTCTCACATACCTCACAGACAGTTAGATGCAGGGTAATTTGCCTGCAAAGTTAGAGTGGAACCAGAATCGCAAATTTATGTCTACCATGCAATCATTTTTCATCTGTTACAGTCAAGATTGAGGTGAAGAAATCCTACACTATTATTTTATTTTCAGAAAACTGAACTTTCTTGCAATACTTCAACTGAGGTACACATCCAGAACTCTGTAAATCAAAGAGATGCTCCTAAATCTATTTCTGGCCTATGATGGAACACTAACCTGGAAGTCAATTAACTGCAAAGAAAAACATTTTGATTGAAGCCGATTCTGAAGGCACTCAAGAGACTGCATGCTCTGCAAGTAAGAGCAGAGGGAAGGATACAACCAGAAAAACTGTTACAAGACCATTCCTACAAATGCAGACCTAGAAATGCACTGATCTTTCCTGTGACCCTTTTAAAAGAGTGAAGTTTGTGAAGTCTTTGGTTTTGTAAGCATAAGATTTTAGTGCACTCCCCAAAAAACACAATACACTTTGTAACTGTTCACTGAAACAAACCAATCTAGACAAATATTTGAAGACTACTTTCTTCAGTCTCACAGTTCAATTTCACTGCAGTTAACCTTCAAAGATGCATACTCATCAGAAGATGCTGAAAGAAAAATTCTGATGCCTCACTCAACTTCTTCAGGGTTCCAGCTGCATAACAGAAAAGCCCATCAGAATCTCCAGCAGAGAATATTTACAACCCTCATATTAACCAAATTAATTGATTGGGGTTCTGTAAAGAAGGAGTAAACTCTCAGTTAGCCATTCAAATTGGCACATTTACCAAAACAGATCTCCCAACTGTTAATCGCCAAGCTATGCTCTCGATTACGTTCAGTGGTGAAAATCTTTCCCCATAGGGAAATGGCACTAAAAGGTCTCGTTATTCTTAGCAGTTTGTAAGAAGACACAATAACGACTGTAAAAAGAGAAACAGGGAAAGTATCAGCTCCTCCCAGACAGTTGCTTTTTGCATTCTTTGCCACTTGAGGACTTTCTCTTCTCAACGGCTAAAATACCTCCTCACCAAGAGCCCAATTTAGCTGCAAGTGATTAGCCAGCACCAAGAAATTCAAATATTTCATCTACCTCAGCACTCAAAATCTGATGGAATCTGCAGGTTTAATTAATCTCTGATTTGTGCCAGAAGAAGCAAAAAAAAAAAAAACCAACAAAACAACCAACAACCAAACCACAAAAGAAAAACCACCCAAAAAAAAGCAATCTAAAAGTAAGATGGTTATAGTTTTTCTAGAGAACTGTCAGACTTCGGTCACAAGAAGCAAAGATGAACACAAAAACTGAAACCAAGATAATGAAATATTCATAATTTTGATTGCTATTGCTAGAAGTTTTAATCACTACTTGCTTTTTCTTAACCAGTTCACCCATTCCAGTTCAAACCAGTAGAAAAGTAAAAAAAAAAAAAAAAAAACCTGCTGTAAATACCAGCAAAAATGGTTGAAGAGAATATTTAAAAAGAAACACATCAGAAATGGGGAATAACAAAGAGTCCTGCATACATTCAGAAATCTATAAGGAGGAAGACAAAAACACAAAACACTCATGTTAAACTCCTCTATCCTGAACTACGTATCCTTTGCAGCAACTGGTGATGAATTCAAATTAACAACACAGATGCTAATTTCACCTTAATTTTACACTTTCACCACACCTTTTTCTTGCCTTCAATACCGTCAGAATTTCTGCAGCATTGCAAAAAATGTTCATTCCCATTCTCGTTATTGGTGCATTTGTCCTATTTAGTTGCAAACTAAGCACTTCAGGCTCAATTCTAGAACAAACTCCTAGTCCATATTTCACCTCATTGGCAGAATCAGCACCAAATCTGGAAAATTACCAGAGGAATATCCTCCCGCATACTTTTTCCCAGTATTTCTTGAAATAGCACGCAGACAATCTAGCCTATCGATCACAGTAATTCCTAAGTAGGTCACCGCATTTTAGAAGCCAGCGTGTTTCTGCAAAACAAAACGCCTTTGCATTCACGTCTGGTAGGTAGGGAAATGGTACCGCCTGACTGGCCCATCCTGTTATTGCTGCATTGTCATTCAATAACCTCTCCCCATTTTATGAGGGCGTTATAAATCAGGTCCCACACTCACGGAGGCTGTAAAACTGTCAATTGTGGATAGCCTGCGTCAAGCTAAGATCTAGTGAGAATGATCTGAAAACTAACAGCAGGAAACTTTACCACTATCATCTGCAGCAGATGAGAAGAGAGCAACATTCTGAATATAAAAGGCTGACATCTACTGCACACATCCAAGGAAACACAGGTGTAACCTTTCCACTTCAAAGGCTTCTCAGCGCTCACTTTTATCAGCTCCTGTGCAATATTTTCAAAACCCCCTTTGGGTGATGTCCCTCAAGCCTTTTCTAGGTACCCAGTCACAAATTTGATTTTCCTCCTTTTATTCTCTTGATTCTTCCAAGATCATTCCAGAAACTTGATTTGATTAGAAGTCTCTTTTAACGTAAGCAATTCATCCTCACACACGCGGAGCTGTTGATTCACCTTTTCTTTAATTTCATTTAGCTGGCTTTCATTTGAGCTATCTCAATTTTAACCTCTGTAAAAGCTCCATCTACCTTGTTTACTGTTTCTCTGATCTGAAAGATCTCCTCCATTAAGTCCTTAAGCGACAACTTAGTGGCCATTTTTGGCTCCAGTTGTTTGTCAGGAGAGGTCAGCCACTGCCTCAGTCTTTTATTTGTCTGGAGCAACATTCAAATTGTTTTCAGAGCAATTGTTTTGTTCCTATTTCCTGCCACCGCCACTGGAAAATAATAACAAATCACCTCATTTCTAGGGAGGGCTTTACCTCTTTACTTCGTTATCAAGGCCAGGGAGCATGACAGCTTCAGAGGTCTGGAGGCAGGTACCCTGAACAAATTTCCTCAAGTCTTGCTTGAGGATTAATAGTGCAGTAACAGGTAAGAAATATTTTCCAGATGCATACAGCAACCTACATGAGAACACCTGTAGCCAGTCAAAAATTTAACCCATTAAAGATCTGCTAGAAAGGTTAGTATTGATTTTATGGACATGAACACTGGTAACCAAAGCACTGCATCTTATAAAAGGTACTTTTTTTTTTTTTTTTTTTAATTTACTGTTAAAAAAAAAAAAAACAACAACAACAAAAAAAGCCCTACAAAATCAAAACCTAACAACTCAGGTCAGGTCAGTGGGATCGGTTCCTCAGCTGTACAGGAAGTCCGTGACAGATCTGGAAATAGAATGAAGATTTCCTGCCCTGATATGCAAGTCTATCTTCTCTCCTCCAAATGCACACGACATGCTAAAGGAAACCCGCTAACATACAAAACTGATGAAAGAGCAGTTCTAGACCAGGAAAGGGCCATTCTCAAGTAAACCTTTATGGTAGGGTCTATTATTTCATGTATCAGAGGCTCGATAAGGAAAACAGAAGACCCAGCGGTACTAAACGCACGTGCAAATTGGCACAGTATGGAATATTTTACTTCTAAAACATAGATTTTCAAAATTATAAGCACACTGTTCTCTCTGCCTCACAAACATCACACAGAAAAGGAAAAAAAGCGGAACACTGGTATGGAGGCTTTTATTGTTCAGGATGGGATTCATTCAATTTGACTCTACCTAACTACAAGTTAATTAAAAATGCTGGCTCCCACTGCAGCCAGTCCAGCCAGGATGCCAATGGGAAATGCATCCCAGCTTTCCCAGACACTTTTCTTGAGATGCAATGATTCCTTCCCTGGACTCCTTTCCCTCAGTGATAGTGCTAAAGGCCGTGCAACCAGCTTGTGGGAGATGCCTAGCGCTTAGAAGCTAATGCAAAGTAAAACAAGCTCAACTCACACTCACTTTTTCAAGTGGACTTCCTTGTAGCTTTAACATTAAATTTCTTCCATGAGATGAATTCAGAGGTAAAGCTGTTTTTCCTTTCTTTCTTTTTCTTTCTTTCTTTTTTTTTTTTTTTTTTTTTTTTGTTAGGAGCCATTTTTCTAATGCTATAAAATCTTTACCATAAGGAAAAATGCTTTCAGTACTACTACACATTCCTTTCACTAACAATGCACTAATAAAATGAAACTGCGAACCTGTGATTCCAGAAAAACAGAAGTCCACAGTTAGATTTCTAACCAGCTAAAGGACTCCTAACCAAATAGTTTTAAAAACACTGAAGGGATACATAAAGCTCCACAGAAGTACCCAACACGTTTTAGATTTTTCACCTTTGACTTACTGGAGGCAAATACCCGCAGAGAGATGGGTTATCTGATTGTTTTGTACTTAAATTTGTGCCAGCTGATTGTAAGAATGCTAAAGAAAATCCGTCTTGTCTTTTTCCCATCCTGAATGAACACTTTAATAGTGAAATTTCTTACTAGAAAGATTATCTTGATGTAAAGTCTTAACATGTATCCTCAATCACATAATGTTAACTCTTCCAATAGCAATTACAAATCTTTAAATAGCAGAGGAAAGAAAATAAATAAATAAATAAATAAATAAACACATGTTAAAAGATTCACTTCTTTTTTAAGAAGAGATTGAATCTATAAATAGCTGAACAATCAAGCAAATTATAATGCATGTTTCTTACATTAAAAAAATTAATAATAATCCATCCTACATGCAATCTATTTGGTATGTCATAAAAAAATAAGACAAGACAGCTGAGTCTTTAGTCTCATTCTCACCGAGGCCCCATTTCATTGCCAGAACAGTGTAAGGCAGACTCTGTGTAGCAGAAACAAAGTCCAGACGAATGTGCAGCAGAGCACAGTGATGCTATACGCACAGCTATTAGGAGAAATCCAGAACAGGATGTAGGAAAATTGTACAAGCTGTATCTAAAAAGACAGAGGCCACATCTGGATTTAAGATTAAATGCTAGTGTGCTATGCATGGACCGGGCAGAAAAATAAAATTACTTAAGACTTAAACTGAGACATATCACAGCAGTGACACAAAGAATAAACAGTTAGCTGTGAGCTATGCCTGCTTACCTAGCAAGAAATGAAACTTCACAAAAAAGTTATTTAAAATGCTCATAATGCTAGGGCACAAAAACAGTACTTTTCGAGACTGATGTTTCTAATCGTTACTTACTGTCTGCAGTAGTGACTGTGTAAAACAAAACAGTAAAAATTCCTAGCCAAGCAAAATGCCTGAAAATTTAACGTCCTGGCTTGGCTTCCAAAGACTCATGCAAAGTTTAGTAGCTGCATTGCCAAATAAATCTTTTGAGTGTAGCTTTTTTTTTTTTTTTTTTTGAGAAAATTGTAAATAAGGTATTTTCTATGTTATATACCAGAACTACAATCACTACCCAAGAATGCAGATCTTTCACCCATTCATTACTGAAAATATTGCTTGAGGGAAACTGCTTTAAACTGATTTATGTGGTAGACACAGAAAGACAACCCAGTCAAATTGGACAATGTGGCAGATGGTAATGGATTTATGCATATTTATGTAGCATGTATTTACTTGTCGACTTTGTTATCCATCTTTTGCCCCTTCCAAAAGTAGATGGCAATTTATAACAACTGTGATGCTGTGGCTGGCTGACACTCCCTTCACAGCCTTTCCTTTGGACAGCTAAAAAGCAGCACGCTTTGTGCAGCTATTTTAATTGTTTTACAGTTTTATTACAAAACATCCTGTCTGTTACACTTGCTTCCTGAGGCTATCATAACAATGTTAGTTGCTCCTGCTTAAATCTGCCTCTGGGTGTCTGCTTTTACAGTTACAATTAAAGCCAGTAAGTAGTTCACCAACATGTTAACATTAATTTGTCCTTTAATTTATTTGACCTTTTAAACTAAGCAAGTTACTCACTGAAGTAAGGGATGCAAAATGAATTTCATTCATTATCATGCATTTTTACAAAAAACATGTTTTCAGGTTCTTTTCTACCAAAATGTTCTGCTGCAAGTGCTTTTGTTTACTGTACATTACTTCTGAAGAGGCACAGTCTATTCACATTGTATTTAATATGCAAATGCTTTACGTAATATTAATGCATATGCCACCAGTACAATCTTTAAAATCCATAGCAGACTAAGGGAGGAATCACAGAATGGTTTGGGTTGGAAGGGGTCCTAAAGCCCACCTAGTCCCACAACCCTTGCTGCAGGCAGGGCTGCCACCCATCAGGTGGGACCATCCAACCAACCTGGCCTTGAATACCAGGGCCTCATCATCCTCTGAGTGAAGAATTCCCTCCCAGTATCTAACCTAAATCTGAGGACAGTTTCTAAAAAGTTTAGGCACCAGAACTGCTACACATTTTCACATCCTTTGCACACTCAAAGGCCATTGGGTGCTGGCATCCCCAGCTCTCCTGTTTCTCCATAAATGAGCCCTTCGTCCATGGCTTCACAACAGTCACTACTGGCATGCGCCCATGGAGACAAGAGAGGAACCACTGCCCACAGGGCCCTCCTGGTGAATTAGAAAGGGGGTGGTGAGGAAAGGTTCATCAAATGGACATCGTCTGTGAGAGCCCCAAGTGAGAAGCAATGGAGAGGAAGGAGAGAAAGAGGGAAGTTTAAGGGGGAGAAAAAGCTAGAAAGTGAAAAGAATGAAATGAGAACAGGAAAACAACCACTACTGTCTAATAAAAAATAGATGCTCATAAAAAAAATGGAGGAGACAAGTATTCTTTTGCTCCCTCCTGAGTGATTAAAACGTTTGACTCTTTCTTGCAAACCCTCTCCTGTGATGACCAAAGCTTTAAACCATTACTGCTATCTTCCCTGCAAGTCCCCAGGCCTCCCTTGGCAGTAAAAGTCCACATTTGGCCGCGTGCTCCTGAGCCTCTGTAACCTCCAGCCTTAATCCTCCTGCAGTGCAGTCACCAGCAATTAACGCCAGTATCTGCACAAATTAAAAAGAAGAAAAAAAAACACCAAAATGAGATAATAAGAAAACATTTGGGATTCTCAACAAATTCCAAATCAGTGCTGGAAGCAAAAACAAATTTGCTTTTACTCTGTGCAACTTTACCATCTGACTGCACAGTCCGTCCTTCTGACACAGGGTGCAGGTAGAGTAGAAGAGCCACCAAATGGTTGCACGCCTGTTCTCCCTGCACCACCACAGGACTCGGAGCACTGAGCTGTGGAAATCAGAAGCGCGGCTGCGCCTCACCTCAGCACAGAGGCCACACAGTATGAAGAAAAATGCTGCGGCTGGACGTGGTCGTCAGTCAATTACTCACCCTTTAAAATCCTATTATCTTCCAATTCTGCCGAGGAAATGAAAGGCACTGCTGAACATGGAAACGCAGAACAAACACTATCTTTTTAACCAAACGCGTCCAAAAGGGGCTGTCCCTCCATATGCTGCCAGTCACCCCGCAGAAAGGCCTGGATCTGAGCTGGTGGCTTATGACACCCAGCTGGGATAACGGCGCTTGGAGGAGAGGGGTAGACGTGGCAATATTTGACTTAGGGCTGCTTGGCGCCTCGTGGCCAGAGTAGGCCACAGAGGAGAGTTCTAGATAAAACAGATAAAAAGAATGCAAAACATAGTTGAGAGAAAGACTAATGCCTGCCAGGTAAAACAGAAAACAATGTATCAGGAAGCATATTCTGTAATGAGGCAGCAAGATGGATTCAAAATACATTTCTACAGGCAAATAAGATCAGTTCTCTTGTCATGAAAGAAATGTGCCCAAGCGCAACCATGTTCACAAACCTCCCACAGGGCTGAAGACCCATATTATAACTAAGCCAGAATTTATCAGATGCTGCTCTGTGCCACAGCAGGAGGAACAGAATAAAACCAGAGAGATTTCTTTGTAACCAGCCCTCAATACTGCATTTTATCCCACAGCATAGGCTCCGAAGACCCTAGAAGCATCTCTCCCTCCTGCCTTGACCCCACATTTACACCTCTGCAGCACTACAGCTGGGCCCCTGCAGACAGACGGCATTTCCCAGCCCTACAAAGATCACCATGCAACATGTATACTGGAGGGTGCACAGAACCAGACAGTGTGCAGGAGCATGGGACAGAACCCAGCACAGAATGCGACCACTCAGAGCCCCGGCACTCGCGCTGCCGGTCTGGGATCGTTTCCCAGGGACAGAAGCCCTCTGCTGGTCAAGGCTCCCTAGAAGATGATTTACAGCAACCAAATACACATGGGTTTTAATTCATCAATGGTCATTCATCAAACCAGAGTCACAAATGAGATACGCAAGAACATAATTCACATTTCTTACAAGGAAAGGCAAGACACACAGACCTTGTTAAATTCACTTTATATTCTTATAAACTGGGCGGCCTCTGGTTTTGTTATTTCAAAAAATGTCATTCACCCCATAGTTAAATACATACCTGCTTTTAAAATGTCTACGGCTTAACCTGTCCTCACATACACACTCAACACTTCCTCCACTGTTCATTGATGAACAACAAGAACCATTCAAAATAGATCAATTTACTGCAGTAAGTACGCATCACTGCAAGTTTGTACGCCGGCTGAGGTATTTAATATTTAAACGTATTAAACTGCTTACATTTGTTTGATATTTAACATTGTTATTGAGCACTGTAATTGCATTTAGGTTTCAAAAATTATGCTTAGGTATAAAATATAAGAAACTGGAATATTTCATCATTAAAGGAAACCAAACTAAGTCTGTGGTACAGAGATTAGCTAATTGGTTTTCGGAATGCTCAAAAAACAACAGTTTTTTTGGTTCCTGTGCATAAGTAGGATCGTTTTACTTCAACATGTGTAACCACCTTTTAAACTCACACCTCAGGTTGAAAAGGAAACACTGGATTAATTTTGGATTTCTACAAGAAATCGAAGGCTTGTTCCAGACAAAAAAAAAAAAAAAAAAAAAGAGAGCCTCAACGGACAAGTCAATCTTTGAATACACAGATTTTATCATGCACATAAATACACAAACACACACATGATCCCCCGTCTCCACGCCACCCTACAGCTGTTATTATTTATTTATTGTTATTACCGAGATGCCGGGGGACTTCAGTCAAAAAGCAGACTTTACAGTCTGGTGCTTCACTCAGGCACTAACAACAGTAAAGGCTGATCCTGCAGCTGCGTAGCTTTCCTTGCAAATTCAGCATTTGGGTTGTAACAAACCTCTGAAAAAATTTACCTTCTTCACACACCTTAGTCCACACGAAACCTTACAGCTCAGTGTGCTTATGCCTGGCATCTGTAAATCTACCCAGAATAAAGAAAATCAATGAAAATATATGAATGATATCCAATTAGGTAGAGTTCTACATATGGGAATTCTGCTGCGTGATAGAAGCAGTGTATTTCTGAATCTATACCAACAACTGAACAGTAAATCAATGGAATACAGCAAGCCTACAAAAAATATCCCACCAATAAGATAACCCTAGAGTTATTTTAAAGCTCAGCATGGCGGATCCTTATAGATTAAGCTAACATTATTATAAATTAATTACAGAAGCACCCAAAAAAAAAAAAAAAAGCTGACAGGTATGGCAGAGTACAGCATTTCTCCCCACGCCGAACCCCAAGCAGCTGGTGGATCTGCAGAAGCCCCTGTGTGGCTGTCTGTGTGTTTTCTTTGTGCCCATCCAGGAGCATTTGTTAGTTACCAAAACACTCATCAATTCAGTTCCTAACTTCACACTTAGAGGTACCAAAACCTGCTAAGTACCCAAGTGCTGCCAGCAGCTGAAGCCTTTTCCACTGATGAAATACAGGAGTATAAGCAAGATGGGGTTCTGCTAGAGAAGCTGGAGTGACAAAAATACACTGAATATTCTGAACTACAGTGAAGCATCCAGTCCATTGGATATTTTAACAAGTTATTACTTGTTACAGCTGCAACCAGTAACACTGCTCACGTGTACTGAATTCAAGTTGCTGATATCTTAATCTGTTATTTTCTTATTTCTCAGCATTTAACTTTATAATCTCAGCTGACAGTGCCCTTCTGTTTTTTTATTTTCTGATAGATTTTCTTGATTTTTTAAAATGACAAACAGGATTTATATCAAATCTATTCTATCACCTTGGTCAGTAGCTATGCTGATTCTTTAGTTTCAATGCAGAATCTTCTGATAAGCGACTGCAGTCGATGACCATAATCCGATGGGAAGGAGATGCGTCCCAGGCAGACTGTGTACGTGGACCACCTCACAGAGCACACACAGCTACTACAGGCTCCAGTGGGCACCAACTCTGCCTGCCTATTCTGTCCTGGCTTCCCATACTCCTGTCCATTGATCCTCCTAAGTGCTCTTGTCTTCATTTTCTAGAGAAAGAAATGAGAGCAACAGGCACTGTACCCATGCAAGAGGGCTGGGCTCTATGCAGTTTTATAGGAAAGAGAAATCTCGACCAACTTGGAAGAAGATTTCATTTTAAAACACCTAATTTGAAGAAAAAAAAAGAATAGAGAAATCATATCCAATGGAAGACAACTTGAACTGTGGTACTTTCTCTCAAGAATACATAGCTAACAAAGGAGTTAAAGCTGTCATTGCAATTACTACATGTTAATACTCAAAAGTCTTACTTTTAACATAGCTCATTGCCTGAAAGTTCCAGTAAAGCACTTTCTGGATGCATTACAAATGTCTTGTACTGGTTTTTAAAAAAAAAGTACTAGCTCAAAGATTCAAGTTCTTTGAAAACCCACAGTTAAAATGAAGTATTAATCTCGAAGATTTCAGACAAGACCAATGGGTCAACAAGAAATTCACTGAAGACTACCATAATGAGAACAAATTTGTAGGTTTTGAAGCATGTAAAACACTAAATAGCAGTGAACCAAGTGCTTTGCCGGACAGGCACCAAGTTTATTTTTAATAAACTGCAACAACTCTCAGTTCTAAATGTACTGTGAAGCAAGTGGGCAGTATTTAGCACAGGGAAAGCAAGTTTACCGGGAAACTATCAGCGCTCTATTAGGACTGTACTGTTAGACCATTTTTGATGGTGAACAGCAATATAACAAGAGTCAACAAAGAGATCCTGGAACACAGAAAGCTCCGTACTAATACAAGGAAGAATTTCTTTAGTGTCAGAATGATGGAGCACTCAAACAGGCTGCACAGTGAGGTTGTGGAGTTTCCTTCTTTGAAGATATTCAAGACTCATCTGAACACCTCCCAGTGCAACCTGCTATAGGGAACCTGCTGTGGTTGGGGGTTGGGCTGGATGATCTCTAGAGGTTTCTTCCAACCCCTATGATTCCATGATTTTGTTCAAAGGACTGAAACATTGATTTGTTTCAAATCTGTGAGTTCTCCTTCCTTTTGTCTTCAGTCCATTGGAAGGCAAAATTCCATCTATTTGAACAAATTACTCTTCATAACATAGAGCATGTTCTACCTGATAGTGTAACAAAATATATGTATCTCTTAACAAAAAGGGAGCATTATTCAAAAAGGAAGTTACACCAAGCATCTTAAAGTGTAAGCACCAGGCTAAAGATGTTATCCCAAATCCAAAGAATTAAACCAATTATAACGGGCGCAATATATCGACGGATAGTCTGTGTCTCACAGCAGAGAGCCCCAGAGAGCTGAGGAGGAGCAGAGCTCACCCCATGGCAGCAGAGGGAAGCCCAGCAGATGGAGAGTAAAGAGGTGCCCAGGACAGGCCACTGCTTTTTTCAGGTTCCTGCATCTGATGACACATCTGATCCAACCAAACACAGCACCTCCTGAATCTGAACAAACATGATCCTTGTGCCCAACAAAAAGAAGCAGAAAGAAGAAAAGAATCTGGGCTGGAGCAACGCAGACCAGACCTCACTCAAGCTGCCCACAAAATGCTGCCCAACCCATATCTGCACAGCGGCTCTGATCCTACCCGAGGGCCTCTGTTATATGCTTTCAAGGTTCAAGTTACAATCGCACCTAGTTAAAGGCTCATTTATGCTGCCAAGAAGTATAAGGAATCTTTACATTAAACAGAAATCAAAGCCACAAATATTTATAAGGCCAGTGGGAGTTACAGTACCGAACAACACAGATTTCGTATCTTTCCAGCAGGCATTAAGGAGTGGAACATTTGATGACTTTAAGGCTCCCTTGTATCTGTTAGAGCACTATACAGGGTGAGACTGTCTTGAAATCTGTACTACAGCATCTAAAAGTAACTGGAAGGAAAGTCACACAGATAAAAAAAACATACTGCAATTTTATTATTAACAAATGAGGCCTTGGAGATCTTGTTTATTTCTCAAATGGAATACTGGGAAATTGTTTTTATTCGTAATAAAGCCAATGATAAAAAAAAACAAACACATACAATCATAGATTCTTTACAGTTGGAAAATAACTCTAAGACCATCTAGTCCAACCACCAACCCATTCCCACCACGTTCACTAACCATGTCTCTCAATGCCACATTCACACGGTTCTGAAACATTTCCAGGGATGGTGACTTCACCACCTCCCTGGGCAGCCTGTGCCACTGCCTCACCAGTTTGCCAGAGAAGAAATTCAAGCTGAACCTCCCCTGGATCAACACATGAATACTTAAGATTTTTCACTGTATCTTATTTTGAGCCATTATTTGGCAGTGTGCAGTGCTGTACTTATCCCTCTAGATTCTGGTTCTAGCACCTACAAAAGTTTGCCTAGCTCAGGTAGTAAAGGCTGATGCTCCCACATGCCAATGCTTCAAAATCTGACATCCACTCAGCATGTATAGCGAAAAGATACAGGAAAAAGTGAGGCAGGAATGGTGCATGGCAACCCAATGACAGGGCTATCAGACATCAGGTTACTCTCAGCACACCCCCTCTTCCCGCTTGAATATTACATGCACTGTTGAGGCTCTGATGATAGTTTTACTCAGTATAAAGTTGAAAGATAGTAATGAAATAACTAAGTGCATGTGAATATCTCCTTGGTAATCTAACTAAATGTACATAAGCAGATGACATAAAGATGTTAAGACACCTCTGAGATGCAATGTTCAGTTCTTTCGTGATCTCATTCTACTAAACTAGTTTTCTGGCATAAGTAATAGGAAAAAGAAAAGAGCAATTCATTTTGTTCTGTATTCTGACCTTTCCTTCTTTCCTTTCTTCTTTCCTCCTACTTTCTTTAAGATCATGTCAGTATGTTTTCCCTTTCTTTGCCTCTTTCACTGAATATGCACCAACATCTCCAGCTTCTCACCTTATTCTCCAATTCCCTCTCCTGTGAGTCTTTCTAATCAGTTGTTTTGCTTTCTTGCTTTTTTAATTGCTAGTCCAGGTTTACAAAATGCCTATTTTATGACTGCTCTCTCCCCCGAAAAGTAGAACACTTTAATAAACCTCCATACTAAAACCAGAATTTCCCTCTCACAAAAATAAGCTTTTCAGGCACTGGCAATTCTGCTAAAGAAAGGACAGCAGCATGAGCTCATGGTTAATGAAGTACCTTTTCCTTCAAATTCCATACTCCATGTTTTCATCATGCTTCTTAAGTCTCATCAACGCACATATCTTCTGGACTATGAACAATATCAAAGTATGGCACGTAATATGTATATAAAAGCAAGTTACGGGCGGGAACAGTAATTTTGCTGGCTACACAAATTATCTCTAAGTGCAGCTAAGAAATCATTTCATAGGCTCAATGTATATAATAAAATAAAGGTAATAAGCATGACTGAGACATATAGGGAACAGATTGTCTTCTGGCAATATACCCCACAACTGTGACTGGAAAAAAAACCCTTTGTTAATCTGCAGCTGAGCAGAAAATGTATAATCTGAAGGGATTTCTTCATGTAAAATGAAAACAATCTGGTATCCTTTGATAAAGCAATAAGAACTTATAGTGTTATACAAATTACCACAACCAGATACAAGTCCAGTAGAATAGTAAGGTTTTCCGGTATCTCTAGCATAAAATCATAGGATCACCAGGGTTGGAGAAGACCTGGAAGATCATCTACTCCAACTGTCAAAGCATCAAAATATTGCATTAGTTGAAAGGACAGTATAAACAGAACAGCAGGAATCATTCCATGTCTGCTTGCTCTTACCCTTATGCTGAAACAAAAACCCAAAAATCCAAATCCAAAATCGAGTGATTAACTACAAAACAATTTAATACATTAAGGAAATGCTCTTCTATGCTTGTTTAAGTAGATAAGCAATATAAAACTAATGTGTTGAAGACTATGTACCCGAGAGAAAAACAGTATAACCCCATTTCCAGCACAGAACAGAAATTACAATCACAGCCACTGAAACTATAAATTCCCCCATTTACAGTCCCACAGAGAACCCCTGCACAGGAACACCTCTCTAAAAGCAGAGGAGATTTTCTGGTTTCCTCCAAGTCAATCGTGCTGCTGTCCACGGCAGCAAAGCACAGGCACCAAACTGGGCCGCTGCAGAACTCAGGCACTGACTTCAGTGGAAGACAGCCACATCTTGCTGTGGGGAAAGCAGGCCAAGCAATTAAATATGCATCAGCATTAAAGCTAAATGTACAGAAATAGCTTACACCAGACATAATTTTGGCTTACCAGCCCAGCATGCATAGCCTGCATACATATTTCATTTTTAGCTAAGCCAAAACTTTTGAGCAATATACTTTCTGTGTTACTATTGTATGCATCACAGTTTTGGAGTGATAAAAAAGTAAAAAATGACAGCACTATCATATACTAGACTTCAATATTTTGAATAAATATAGAATTAACAAGAAAAATCAACTTCACAGATAATACCCAGCATACTGCCCCATTAATGTTAATGAAAAATACCTTACACAATCCCTTCCTCAGTGCACAAGCTTTCAGTTTCAGCTCTCACCTCCCAACTATTTGCTTCATATGATTTAACATATAATGAATCTCTGGCATATCCATAGCTGCAAAAAAGATATTTTTTTCCCTGCACTATGGCAGCTTAAATAACTGAAAAAACCTTCAACTTGTCAGCAGTTTCTTACAGACAGATCATAGAAACACAGAATGGTTTGAGTTGGAGGGGATCTTAAAGCCCACCCAGTTTAAAACCGGTGGGCAGGGCTGCCGCCCACCAGATCATGCTGCCCAGGACCCATCCTATCTGGTCTTGAATGCCTGCAGAGATGGGGCATCCACAGCTTCTCTGAGCAGCTGTGCCACTGCCTCACCACCCTAAGATAGATAAAGGCATTGCCTAGATAAAGGCAATGGACAGCCATGCCAAGCTACTGATACCTGCTCAAATCCTGCCAGTCTTCTTCCAGCGCTTACCCAAGCTAGCATTCATTTGTGTAGTTCTTTACAGCACTGAACATTTAAGCACGTCACAATTCTATGATGTCTCATTTATATAATTAGCACTAACATATGGCCTACAATCAGTGTGGGAAATCTAAAATATTCTTTGGAAAGCTGTCAAACCAAAAGGGATACGTTTTTCAATAAGGGAAAAGAATTAAGTATGCAAATCCCACCTACAAGGACAGCAAGGTGTGCTTGCTTAGCCCAGAAGATGGGGTTGCTTACTGCATGAAGAGCAGGGTTACTCTGTTCTGTATGTATCTGCCAGTGCCAGAACAGGTTTCACAGAGTTCTGTGGACACCACTTTATCTGGATTTCAGTAGCACAGTGGAAATCCATACAGTAAATAAAACCAAAACCCACCGCTACAATGCCAGTTATGGAAAACACACAGGTCTGAATACAGCTTCATGGTAGATCACATTAATTCATATCCTTCTAAAAACTTCAGCTGCCTCCTGGAAAGTGTTACCTCTGTGGCATCTCCAACAAGTAACACCCCACCCGCTATCAAGAAACACTTTCAAGCAGCCTACTCCAATTACTTTTCCAGAGCTGAAAGTCTTTCATCTCTAACCACCTCTGGGCTAAGTTTTCAGCCTTCTTCACCAGTTTCTGACTAGGAAATCTGTATCTAACTCAAGCATGTCACCACCCCAGTGGACTGGCTGACTCCAGTTGACGTAAGGAGTAAGCAAGGAGAAAATCAGAGTCCCTGGCTACTTATCAGCACCAAGTTATCTCGCCACCCAGAAGATAAGCCTTCAGGACCAACAGTTGTGCCCAATACTTTATCAATGAATTGTTATTTAATCAGTCGTACAAATCAAGATAAAACACCACATGAAACATACAGAAGATCTTCCAGTGATAACAAGGAGCTGAACACTAGCAGAGTGGGTGGCACTGCAAGTGTTCACAATTTCCCCATGAATCCTGACTGACTTTCACATGGTTCAAAGACACTTGAATAGACTGCCATGTGTGCAGAAGCAAAACTAATTTGCAATGTATAGAGCTTATATATTCACAGCCAGTAAGTCTGGAGTGCAGCACTATTTAGTGAGGGAAAAAAAAATATCTGAAACTAGCAATGGTCACACAGTAAGGAAATATACCACAAAGTGATTTGATAATCATTATATTTCAGAATACCCTCTGAAAAACAGTACTAGCTATACCTTTCTCAAAGCAGTTCTTGCTAAGTCTGTTCAGAAAAACCCTTTCTTACAAGCAAATTCAGCAATATCAAAGCTCACTCATTTATTTTAATAAACAAACTCTTGCACTCTGTGGTAAATAATCTATGTTAAATAAACTATACAAACAGTTGGCATTTGACACACCTCTTTTAAGAGAGCAATGATGAGTCACTAATGATTTCAGCCAAATCAGAGGCATGAAGGTCAGAAATCTGGCGACGTGGGTGGAACACTGAGCCAGGATAAACAGGTAAAACCATTTTCAATGAACAGCGCTGCTCAGACCAGCTCTAAACCTCCCCCCAACACGTTCTGCACCTTTTGTTGTTAGGTGTATTCTTAAAAACATTCTGTCCTAAACATGTGAACAGCAGTACGCTGATATAAATTATATTTTGAATCTTAGACCAAGCCCAAAATGTGCAACATTTGCCTACAGTAAGAGCTCCACAAAGCTGGAAAACTGGCAGTTGTGAAAAGAAATTAAATGTGTTAACAGGTATTGAGGAGAAACGTAGCCCTTGCGTTCTAAATAAGAAAAGAAAAGAAAAGAAAAGAAAAGAAAAGAAAAGAAAAGAAAAGAAAAGAAAAGAAAAGAAAAGAAAAGAAAAGAAAAGAAAAGAAAAGAAAAGAAAAGAAAAGAGCATGTCAAGGCCCAGAGCACACAGGAGGTCTGCAGAAGGAGGATCCGCTGGACTGAGCTGACAGTAGCAGAGGGCCTACAAGTTTGCAATGCCATCATCGGTGAGTTTCACATCAGAAAAGTGCATCACAGCAACTGGGAAAAACCAACAGAAAACAAACAAAAAACAGAGAAATAAGCCAGCGAGAGATGAGGGAAAAAAAATCCGTGTGATACACTTTTCCTCTCTTACCACAATGAAGTACATGGGACCTTCTTTTTTCTTTTTGCTGTACTCTAGTTATACCCTTTTTTAATTCAGATCCTCCTTGCAGAGTGTTGGCTGTTGAAAGTTCTGTCTGATTTGTCTCTCAAAGTTTTCACAAGTGGAAGACGGAATGTGTTAAGATGCCTTAACTTGTTCAGACAACTCAATTTTTTCTCAAACAACTACCACTATTCTATCAAAGGGCTGTACAACAGCTGAATGTTAAAGTTGGTCTGCAGTGACAAGAAATGAAACACACCCAAAATGTTCATACTCGTACTTAATTACTGAATAAATGAGAGTAATTGTGTGGTAAAGTGATACAATTTTCAACCTTATGTTTTCTTGGTATATGCATTTCAAAGGCTCATTCTTACTTTCTCCTCAGCTCTTCTCACCCTCCACTTCAGATCCTGACTTTCACCTTTTAAGTTGCATCACATTAATTGGCGTTATTAAAAGGAATGGGATAATAGGAAACAAATACATAAGTTACTGTAATTTTGAAACCTATCTTAATTCTATTAGATGCTCTTCCCAGTATCCATACAGCAAAGACTGCCTCGCCTTGAACATGGGAGTTAATGAACAATTGGCAAGGCATGTTAAACTGAGGTCAAAGAATTAGATATTACTTAAGAGCACAATATGCTGTGACACAAATGACATTTTTGCAGAGAAACAGCAACATTAGCCTCATAGTAAATGAGCGATGTGCATCCTTTCTGCAATCAAATTGTTCTTTAAAAGAGACAAAGCACGAAAAAAAGACGCAAAGACTTTTAAACACAAAAGCAATTACAACCTAAAACCTTAGCCCAGATCACAGCAGTAGAAGAAAGACATCATTAAGATCTTTACACTGCAAAGATGTCAAGAGTAGAACAAAAAGCCTTTAACACAAATGTGAGAACCAGACCTAGCAAGGTTTCTAAGTTAGGGGAAAATCATGTAATTATACATTATAAAATATTAAATATATATTAATTATTACTATATAATATTATACAATGTTATATATATTTCATTCATCCATATACATATGTTATATACTATATATAGATGAATAAAACACTCAGAGCAGGGCACTCAGGGTGCAGATAGGCAATGTCTGTCTTCATTCCTCTCCTAAAATACAAAGGGTAAGTAACAATTTTTCAGACTGCACTCTGAAATCCAAAAAGGACCAGAATTATCAGTACCTATGAATGTTGATTCTCTACGTCATTTAAAATAAACACATGAAATTGAATTCCCATGTTTTCAAATGTAGCATTATAAGCTAAAGGAGCTTGTGCAGCTCAGATTACATTTCTTCCAGTTTTAATAGCCTTTCAATTTTTCTGATTCATCGTCACTTCCCATAATTAAATAGCTTTCATACATTTGACATGCAAATAGCAGGGCATTTTGGCATAGCCCAGCCTACATGATGATCATTATTTAATCAGCTATGTTACTGCCTATTTCAAAATGCATGAAGTCAATCTTCTGATCATTTAAATCATTACACAAATTCATGCCATTTAGAGGAGCACATACCACCTCAAAATACCTTAAAATTTAACTTTAAAACACTGAATATTAAAAAAAAAAGTTTAATGGTTATAAGGAAATACTACAGGGAACTGCAGTCAGATTATGGTAATTCAAAGATATTGGTCAGTGTAACAGGAACATAATTTTCACATTCCTGACACCAACAACAAAAAGGAATTTTTGTATATTATATATTATGTAATAGAAATTCTCAGGAAATTCAGGGCATTCCTCATTACGAAAACAGTTTTGAATCTCCATTTACAGAAATGAACTCCAATTACCCTTGAGGTTACAAAGCCTTGCAAACCTGACCTTACTTTGTTGACTTCACGTACCCAGACAAGTACAGCCAACAGAACTCGTGCATGAAAATAACTGTACAGCTAGCAGGCCAAAATCATAAACCTTGTAATATTTTCCACTTGCATTGATGGAAGTGATTAATGAACAAGCAAGATAAAGCTACGTACATTTTCTGCAACACAAAGTTTCCAGAAAGCAGAAGCACATCTTACCAATAACGGCAGCAGAATTCTACATAAGTATTCAGTGGCAGCCTGAACGACACAGCCTCGTGCTTTCTCTTTTGCTTTCCTACACATCGCCTTTCCTACACATCGCCTTTGCTCAGGCGCAAGGCCTGAGCGGTGTCCTTGACCCAGAGCTGATGTTCTCACCTGGCACAACCTGTTCCATGCCCAGCTGAGCTCCCCCTCCTGCTCATCGCCCATGCTCTGGCTGTAGTCACCAACTCCCATGAAGGCTCTGGGCTTGCAGGGCTTCAGAGACAACCACTGTACTGTGGCCACAGCCAGGAGAGCGCATAGCTGCAGGCTTAGCTGGCTCTTTATTAGTTCTTTTAAAACCATGGAGGAATGCGTGAACTTAAAATTATTTCCATCTGTAAATGCTCTGCAACAGGATCTATATTCCTGCTGCAACATCAAACCCACAATTTCGTGTTTGTTTGGTTTTTTTTTCCCCATTCTTCAGGCAGTTCCCATTTCTGGCATTATATACCTGACTTTCCCCAGCAAAGAGCATCAGTGTTTGCAACAACTTTCACTGAAATTTCCTCAAAGGAATTCACAAAGTGCCCCCTCCAACAGTTCTATTGGTGAGAACAATTTATGCTGTTGGAGGGGAAATCCTTGGTACTGCTGAGTTTCTTTAAAATACCTTTGTGTATCAATAAAAAAAGTTTTCCAAAATGAATTGACTGATTCCTGAAGAGCAGTATTTTCAAAAAATGTTAACTAATGAAGGCTTTATTGGTGTCTTTTTTTCTTTTCTTTTTTTTACGGTGTTATACTAAAAAGCATCTTACAGTTCCAAGACAGAACAGAACCTCACAGATACGCTACAGCACCAACCATGACTGCAGAGTAAGCAAAAGAAGTGTTGTGCTTCAAGCACACAATAAGATGAGGCAGGAATGACTGCACTCCCCAGGAAGGTCTGTCAAGCAGCCTTCCTGCTGTACTCCCACCGCCCCTGAAGCACAACCCTCGCCACTCCTGCTCTCAGCTGCAGGGGCTGCCCAGCAGTGGCGTGTGCTGGGAAATTAGCCAACCACGCCAGCTGAGGCTCAGGTCTGCAGAGACCCAGCACAGCACACTGCCTTTTGCAACGCTCCCATCCCATCTCAAACAGCACTGAGTTTTCACAAGTCTCAGCAAATGTAATGGTACAAGCAATATACCCTGGTAATGCAGAAACTGAGAGGTAAGACTGTTTAGCACTGTGCCTTGCAGAGGAAATTTCTCTGGAATCAGCAGGAGGCTGCTTCTATCTATCTACATACAAAAAGTTTCTCCTTGATTGGCTCCTGGATATTGACAGAAAGCTATATTCTATCCAGCGTGAGCACAGCTTCCCTTAATACTAAAAGTTGCACGTGCATGCGGAAGAACAAGGCCCATAACCTCTCATGGTATCATCCTTCTGTTTTTACAGCTTTCCACCTTGGTCACTTCCGAGGACAAAAATACCCTATGTGTATAAAAGTTGAAGGAAGGCAGTGTACAGAAAGGCTGTAACCTCACAAAGAATGCTGCTAAGCTAATCAACCCCAGGGCTGGGTCTAGCCACATCAGCTCGCAGCAAGTCAAATTCTGTACTTATTTATGAACATGGGGACAGGAAACAACTGGAGTCAGACTTGGCTTTCATCCTCAAGTTGAAAACACCACTCTGGCACTGGATAAGCAGGAGAATTAGGCATCACCTTATTTCCAGATATTTTCATAATGGAAGTGGGAAGTCTGTTTAAGGCAGTTCCACCCCATATAAATGTAAGATCCCCCAACACACAAAAAGCTGCAGCGCCAGTACACTGATGAAAAGCTATGGAGAAATTTATGGGATCATTACCTTAAGGAAGGACATACACCTCAACTTCCATCCTCAACAAATTTCTGTATCATTTTACTGCAATCATTTGTCTGCAACTCTGCTTTTTTCTTATGAAAACTCAGATCCTTCAGTACAAGCATTGCATTTTCCAAATAAAGGGACTTGTAGCTGAAAAGCTGATTACCCAGAAGAAGCCATAACAAAAACAAATGTAATAAACTATAACTACACTGTACACAATATATGCTGTTTCACTGCAAATGCAGCCCTAGCCATGAGAACAGCAATGTCTTTTGAGTCCCATTACATATTGGAAGAACAAGGATATTTATGAATGGGCAGTAGCTACTTGTGCTCATTGCCCTAGGAGAAGCATATATATTCATAGCAGCTAGCGGACTTGAATAAGTTCCACACATTTACTTTGTTTCAGAAGAATATACGAGCTACAGCACAGTCTGGGATTTAAGGCTCCTCCAAATGAGTGTCAGTTTTTGTGGGAAAAAAAATTCCATACCCAGCTAATATGTGCATACAGTCAAGTACATGCTCAAATCTGCAATATACTTTTAACAACTGTGCAGTGAATTCTTGAGCATGCTACTTTGTATGACTCAAAATCTGCTTTTTCTTGAGCGCACTTCCATGAATACCCTCTCCATTAGACAAATGCACATCACTAGATATTTATCAGAGACCTTGTTCATTCAAAAATAACTCATCTCCTCTGAATGGGCACTCAAAAAAAGCACTGCCTTTATTTTTTACCATTTCTTCCCTTTTAAATTACAAGAGGCTTGAGACTTCAGTATTCACAGAAGAATTACACGCTTTCTTGCGCTGGAGATGCATAAAAATCTAAGAATCCTGGAAAAAAAGCGACAATCAAAGCAGACACAGAGTAAGGAGATCTGTGATCTGTCCAACCTAACCTCTGGCCCTAACCGGGAGTCATACCAACTGCAAAGGAGAAAGGTATACATTGTAATGCACAAGTTCACAGTGACCAGTCTGCAGTTTCTTTTTTCCCTATCACTATGCCTTGTTTTGGGGATAGGGACATAGAGGTTGTTAGCCCAATTTACATAAGCGTCTAAGTTCTATTTGCACATTTAAATGTCTGTTTTTCTGTTTTTGTTTGTTTTTTTTTTAACTTATGCATTTAGACTAAGGTACAAATTCCCAAAATGAATTATGTATTGAATACATTAACAAACACCAACTCTGTTTCAATTAGTTATCTCAGTTTATTGCCTTTCAGTGTAGTTCTTTGTTCTTGCTGTAAGTTAAAACATTAAAACATGATTTATTTAAACATACATACGGCCCACTGACTGCTCATCCTCTAACCTAAGTTAGTTCTAACACTTTCAGTACTTTGTTATAAAAAATTCCTTCCAATGCCACCACACACTTCTGTTCACCCTCTTGTTTTTCTCGTATTTTTACTGAATTTTCCTAAACAGTGTAGTGCAGCATTCCTGCTATAAACATCACAACATAAACCTGCGGCAACTACTTACTAGGAATCTTTTAATTTAAAAATGATTTGCTTTTTCTTGGACAAAAGCTAGACAAAAGGCAAGCTGGTAACAACAGACAAGGAGAAGGCTGAGGGTCTTAACTTTTTTGCTGCGGCCTTCCCTGATAACTACTCACCACGCAGCCCTCAACCATTTGGTTTGGTAGGTGAGGGTCAGGAAAGCAACATCCCTCCCACTGTAAGTGAAGATCAGGTTTTCGACCAACTGAGGAACGTTAACATCCACTCATCTATGGGTCCTGACGAGATGCATCCCAGAGTCCTAAGGGAACTGGCTGATGTAGCTGCCAAGCCACTGTCAATGGTATTTGAAAAGTCATGGCAGTCAGGTGAAGTTTGTGGGGACTGCAAAAAAGGCAACATCACACCCATTTTTAAAAAGGGTAAAAAGGATGACCCTGGGAACTACCAACATGTCAGTCTCACCTCTGTGCCTGGGAAGATCACGGAACAGATCCAACTAGAAGCTATGCTAAGACACATGAAAGGCAAGCAAGTGATGGGGGAGAACTACCATGGCTTCACCAAGGGCAAATCCTGCTTAACCAAACTAGTGGCCTTCTACAATGGTTTCTACGCATCAGTGGACAAGGGAAGAGCCTGTAATGTCATCTATCTCAACTTCAGTAAGGTCTCTGACACAGTACCCCACTCTATGATTCTACAAAAGAACTTGCTAGCTATGTTTTCTGCAGCAAACATAGTCAATTTAACATGCAACAACATGCAATTAGGTAAAATTATGTACTTGGAAGATTTTACCTGCGTTTGTCTGCTGCAAAATTTTATCTGCTGTCACAGTATCATTAACAGACGTTATCTACCTGGATTTGTGCAAAGTACCTGACACTTTCTCACATGACATCCTGGTTACCAAATTAGAGAAAGATGGATTTGATGGATGGACCACTCACTGAGTAAGGAATTGGCTGGATGGTCATACTCAGAGAGTTGCAGTCAATGGCTCACATTCAAGTGGAGACTGGTGATGAGTGGCACTCCTCAGGGATCCGTGTTAGGGTGTTATTTAAGAGTTATTTAACATCTTTGTAGGTAAGATGGACAGTAGGATCAAGTGCACACTCAGCAGACAACACCAAGAGGTGCAGTTAACACGCAAGAGGGAAGGAGTGCTATCCAAAGGGACCTGGACAGGCTTGAGAGGTGTGTCCACATCTACCTCATGTAGATCAATAAGGCCAAGCGCAATGTCCTGGTACCTAGGTCAGGCCAATTCCAAGCACAGATACAAGCTGGGCAGAGAATGGCTTGAGAGCAGCCCTGAGAAGGATTTGGAAGTGACAGTTGAGAGATTCAACACGAGCCAGCAATGTGCGCTTGCAGCTCAGAAGGCCAATCGTATCCTGGGATGCATCAAGAGAAGGAGGTTGAGGAAGAAGGTTCTGCTCCTCTGCTCTTGTGAGACCCCACCTGGAGTATTGTACACAGTTCTGGAGCCCCCAACACAAGAAGGACATGGAATTGTTGGAGCAGGTCCAGAGGAGAACCATGAAGATGATCAGAGGGCTGGAGCACCTCCCCTGTAAGGACAGGCTAAGAGCTGAGGCTCGTCAGCCTGGAGAAGAGAAGCTCCAAGGAGATCTTATAGCGGTCTTCTAGTACCTGAAGGAAGCCTACAGAAAAGCTGGGGAGGAACTTTTTATAACGGCAGATAGCAACAAGATGAGGGAAAATGGCTTTGAACTAGAAGAGGGTAGATTTAGACTAGATATTAGGAAGAAACTCTTCACTGTGAGGGTGGTGAGACACTGGAACACGTTGCCCAGCAAGGTTGTGGATGCCCCCTTTATGGAAACATTCAAAGCCATGCTGGATGAGACTTTGAGCAAGAGGGAAGTGTCCCTGCCTACTGAAGGAAAGTTAGAACCAGGTGATCTTAAAAGTGCCTTCCAACCCAAACCATTCTGATTCTATGATCTTGCACACCATTCTTTGCCTGTTCTTCCTAGGGAGGTTCTTCTCTGAACAGAGAACGTGAAATCCAACAAACACTTTATATTGCAAGAGATCTTATACAAAATAGAGTGTAATATTACAGTAGGCAGTAATACAACCCAGAAAAAAGAGATTATGCTCAGATGTGAATCATCAAATTCTCAAACACTTCACTAAACCTGTTTATCTGCTCCTACCACCAATAGATACATCATCTTCCTTCTCTTTCCATGGTGGGGCAATCCAAAACTAGGGCAACAATACGGCTTGAAATAGTACATACAAGTCAAACTCACTTCTCTTGTTCAAAAAATATTTGCCCAAAAGGCAATTGTATAACTTCTAAATTCTGCAAAAAAGCAATAGTTCTAAGAGCTCACATTTCTCCCCCTACAAAACTATATCATTTTTACAAATCTTAGGTGCTTTTTTGAGCTGATGTTTAAGAAAAAACGTCCATTTTGGGGATTTTAGAGTTCTTTGGTACACTAGGTTGTAGTCAGGCTTTAGGAAGAAATTGCTTCAATGGGTCAGACAATTTTACTGCAGAAAATATTACATTTAGATTCCTTTTTCAATGCTTTTTTTTTTTTCCAGTTGTTTTTTGCTGTTGTTGTTAACTTCTTCCACCTTTTCAAGAACATTTTGTCCTTGTTTATTTCAGCTACTGTATCTCCATATAAAATCGTCAGAATCAGTGATTCAGAAATACTCCTATGGGAATCTTTTCTTTCTAAAAGCACAGTATCAGATGGTCATTTCTACCTTTAGAAACAGCTTTTCAAAGCAAAAATAGCATTGATCTTTAAAGCTATAAAAGCAGCATCTGAATAAATCCAAAAGGGGAATACATTTCACCTTTCTAATACCTGTTATCAGCTTTAAAGTATCAGAATTTAAACAAGTATAAAAGAAATAAATAAACCACACGTTACTGAAAATAAGTAAGCAAAACAAACCAGTAACTTGAACATTTTATGAGTGGTCTACATCTCACAAAAAGAAATTGCAAATTGAGTATTTTAGAAAAGGAATGGAAAGTTACTTCTTGAGTGCTGAGAGCAAGAATATAGTTTCCTTTCATCATTGGACTACCACCTCACAACTTTTAAGTTTTTCCCTCAGACTTTAGGTAATAATTTACCAATTACATGCCATTTTCACTGTTTGCAGTTGCTGCTGGAATGCTACTACTTAACCATCTCAATTTGCAGTTAAACATTCAAGAAATTAACAATTTCTCTGTCCTGTAACTGAAAAAAATAAAAAAAACTTGAAAATGCATGAATCTCGAGAACTTGTAAAAACAAAATACTCTGCTTTCAGACATGAGAAGTTATCTTTTGGACATAATCAACAAGGCTGTTGCTTCTCTCTGAGCTCAGCCTTTATTTCATGGTCATTTCTATCCAATCACTGCTGGCGATGATACATCAAACACTTAGAATTTCAATGAAATTGTCATAGCAAAGGTTGTCAAACTTCTGCAAATTTTCTGAGTTCGGCACATTTTGCTTGTAGTTTAGTCTTGTTGTCTTCCCATAAGGTTTTCCTACTAGTCCTGTGTAGTTTCCATTGCAGCCCGATCTCATTAGGCAGTTCTGTGACTAGGACGAGCCTGGGGCAAGAAGGGATCTGCCCAACATTCCCTACTCTTAAGATTTCCTGGTTGTTAATAGAGTGAGTTCTATGCTTGTGTGCCAATCCTTGTTTTGCATTTGTGAATATGGCCCAACTGGAGGCTCTGTATTTTGCAGCAAGCTGAAAAGGTCAACAGGCAGTTAGCAGCTATGTGTTGATAACAAAACTAAATAAGTGTGCATATATAGCTTAAATATATATGTAAATAGTTTATATTCTGGTTACATGTAAACTGTTCACATAAAAATACATACAAAATAACTAACAGTTTTCACTTATTACATCCAATCACGTCAATAGCCAAAAAAGATGTTAATACTTGTAGAGAGGTAAGTCATATATTTGGTATTTATTTGATGCTTTCAAAATGGCATCTTCCAAGTTATGGTACCTCTGTTGATCCCTTATATAACATTATAATTTTTTTTTCTTCTTCTCGTAACATTACAGTGTATTCAATTTCTACACCTGGTAACTAAGCACTGACTTTGTAAGAGTACCTTCCTGATAGCTCATGTCTTGCACATACATACTCTTTTGTAAAGAAATAAAGCCAGATGATGTCAAACCAGTTTTCTGAAGCTATCACTTCAGAAAAACCACGAACAACTCAGAAAAATACAACTGCACAATTTTTAACAAAACAATATGGTACCTGATGTGATGCATTAACGGCCCATAATGTTATTGAACAAGACTACAAGAGAGACACTTTACTTGCACTTGCTTGTCAGACAATTACTCTTTGCTACTGTAATACTTCATGTGCATACTTCCAAGGAAGACTCATGAACGCACAGGTTCATTAAGGGAATGAGAGAATCGATTGTAAAATGGAAAAGGCCGAGTGAGGTCATATTTCAAAGAGATGAATATGGTACACTCCATTATGTTGTAATCAGCCTCTCTCTTTCATCCTAAGAACTGTAATAGTCTATCCTAATTTAAAAAAAAATTCACTGCCTGCATCCTACCTTCATCCCAAATACAGTGAGGAATTCAAATGTGCTGCAGGCATTTTCCATTTACCATGGTCTTTGGAGAAGACTGTATTGATGTTGCTGACCATTTTTCTCCTTAATAAGAAAAACATTCAAATGCTACTAATATTGCTGCCTTGGCAAACCACATTTAATAGATGGGACTTGCCCTGTACATGACACAGAGAACATCAATCAAGGCTGAATTTTATTTCAATTTATTATGGTTGCTGTCTAAATGAAAAAATGCTTATATCGTTAAAATGTCTTACAATATAAATGTGCAAATGATGCAATCACCCATTTTGTAAAAAATTTCTGATTTTGATTAAAAATATCTACAGATGAACCTCTAAATATTTAATAAATGTAAAAACAAAAACCAAGCACATTAAAAAACCACAGCAATTGGTATCTGGTGTAATATTATGGTTTTGTGCTTGACAGCTTTTATCTTTAGGAGGTTAGTTTATTAGGTATTCTTCTTTTGTAATGATAGAAACTGCCTTTTTGTTAAAGTCACTCAGAATAAATTACTTCAATCTTTACCATCTTTACTTCATTCAGCAATCACATATATGGTTTGTTGTTGATTTTCTTTTGGTTTTGTTTTGAAGTTATCATTTATCACAGTATCCAGCTGTCTCCAGACTCTGTACCAAGTGGCCTGCAAAAGTTCTCTAAGCCCTTCCAGCTAAGGGAATCTGGACACTACACTATTACCAAGGAGTAGAAACCAACACCTATTAGAAAGCAGACCACACTCAATTTTGTAATCTATTAGAAAGCCCAAACATGCCCTAGCAACACTCAGCAAGCAACAGCGTCAGGACTTCACTGCAACGACTGCCCTCCTAACTGCTCTGTCCCAAACTGCACAAATCTACACACGCCTTGCTGTAAGAGAGCACTACAGACTGCCATAAAAGCCAGCTAAACCCAATGGTATTTAAACCTCATTAAACTGTCATATACTGCCTCTATATATTTCCTTCCACATTACTGCTTATTAACATGCAACTGTTATATAAATACAAACCTCCCCCCCGGTAAACAGATGGCTCTTTCAGATGACTCATTTGGAAATGCTCAAATGTCCACAGCCTAAATGTACTGTTACACATCAAAGAAAGAAAAATGTTACAAAATGTCATAAGCATGTAGCAGGTCAGAAAAAAAAAAAAAAATAGATCAGTTTTTAATAGAAAATGAGAGTTTGGCATGGATACGCAGGCAACTTTCTAGTGCTTTCTTATGTGTTTAAAACTACTTGGAACAGAGTTTGGACACTACAGGCAAAAAGACTGAACTGCAAAAATGGTCTCTCAAAGTAAATAGCAAGCCATGGCAAGATGTGACATATTGGAACAGGGCTAGCATGGTGTTGCATCACAAGGTTCTGCAGCTTGCAGAGTAACCACCACTCATGCACAAGGTCCAAGCATCTTTAATGAGACAGAATAAGGCATGCAAGATTTTTGCCTTGCATTGCATTTTATCATAGCCAAGAACTGAAGAGCAATTTGAGCTTAGCCTTTTAAAAAACAATGGATAAATAACTGGAAATGAAGGAAGTGTGGGAAAGCTGCATGACAGATAAATGGGAATTTTATAACACTGCATATTGTAGAGGTTGCCAGAATGTGTTGAAAGAAGAAGCACCAGTTAAATCACATCCTGCTGCAGCTGTCCAACTTTATGGCTAAAAAGTTCATATTAATTTTGTTAAACAATTAAAGTAGGAAATCCAAAATATTATTACAAGTACGTTGGCTTGACATTTTCTCTTCTCCAGATTTAATAACAGATAGAGCAGTCTGAACTTCAAAGGGCAATGAATGTATACAAATTGTGGGAATTCACACCCTCAGGGCCGCAAAGTCGTTGTCATATGGAAACTCCACAAAATCTACATTATGCTGTCCATTTCTGGAAGACATTTTAGAAAAACAAGGAATTATGGGGTTGGTCTGACATTTAGGGGGTCTCAATTTCACTTCCTTCTCTGACAGAGAAGGTGCCACACAAAGCATGAGTAAATGATTTCCCTTACCACAGTTCTCCATTTTTAGAATGGAGACCATTTAGATACCTGTATCAAATCAATATTAAACAATGGAAATGAAAAAAAAAAAAAGAAAGAAAGAAAAAAGTTTCTTCTATGCATCTTTTTTCTTTTCAGATGGGAAGACACCTGAAAGCTCAATTTTCCAGCAGCTTTGTACGGTCTTAAACAGTTTGAAATCAACCTGAACACTACTCAGAAGTAACATGCTTTGCATTTTGCAGGTCTTAATGTCACTGGATAGCCTTCCATTTCAAAGTGCTGCTCTGTGATAGAAGAGATACAGAAGAATGAACACTAGTGAAGTTAATAAACAAAATGCATTCACGGCCCATTACTTCAAATAACTTTACTATATAAATAGTCCACTCATAAAATAATGGCCTCAATTAACATTTAATTCTCACACAATGCATTTGTAATGTATTGCAAGGATTAAAAGTTCTGCATGAATATCACTACTCTAGAAGTGCCACAACTTACAAGAAAGTACTGACGTTATTTTCCACTTGATTAAAATTAGGTGTCTCCTCCACTCCTCTCTCCCCCCCAATAAGGCCTCCTTGCCCTGGAATAATTACAATAAGAGATACTCTTCTATGTGAAGCTCCCAATCTTCTCGTTGATTCTCAACTTTTATCTGAAAACCCATAAGCCCTCCAGCACAGCATTACTGGAGAGGGAAAAGCAGAGAGGTCTCACCATCCTGCTAGTCCTGCAATTTCATTCACATTTACTGTGTATGCGTACTTCCATCCTTTGTACAACAAGGTGGGGTGCAGCAAATTTTCTGAGATCTCCATCAGCTGAAAATTTGCCAGCACTGCCACTGCTGAGAACAGACACTTGAAGACAAGACTGAGGCAAGACTGGAAGAGTATTTCTGACATTATCTGGACATTTTAATAGCAGCATGTGATAGAAGAGCAGCTTGTAACTTGATAGATTGAAATGTCGTGTGAAAGACCTTCCCTCACTCAGCAATCTTAGGGTTTTCCAAGCTAAACCGACTGCCTAATGCACTCTTTTAGAACAGAAAATTAAGACGTTAACTGGGAAAGAGAGTATCTTTGTAATATGCGGTTGCTTTTATCCTGCAACACAATGACTGAGCATTGATGAGATGATAACACAGTCAATTAATCAAACACCAACAAAACACATTCTAACAATGACTGCCACATTCATGGTGTCATTTTAGGAACTGACTCTAGTACACATGGATTTATTTTGTTCCGGGGTTTGACCTGAATCCTAATGAAATTAACTATTAGAAGAAACCAAGCCAGTGCAAGCCACTAGCTTTTGAGGGCATGCTGCAAAACCTGCTGAAATAGCCATAAGATGCTTCCCTGCAAATCTGGAATGAGGAAGACCAAAAAGCTTCTGGAAATTTAAAACGGACTTTATTCTGCCAACCTAATTCATCTGACAAGTGCCTTGATGGTCAAATGGTTGATTGAAAAAAATATTAGGAGTAGGACAGATCTAAATTTAAAACCCTGCCAACACCTATTAACCTCAAAACATGTTTAAGACTATGCTAGAGCTTCTGCCCATGAGTTGGCCTAAGTGACAAACGAAAAAAAACAACTGTTTCAAGGAAAATAAAATATATTAAAAATAAATAAATACAACTGCTTTCCATTTGGTATTTTCCTTCCAGGTATTGTCTTACTTTAAATTTATTGCTAATATAGTACATTATTAGTTATCCTTAATAAGCTCTGTATACATTCAAGAAAACTGCATACACCGACAAAGACTCTTCCAGTTTTGCACAACACATGGCTTTTTTATATGATATGTTCACTCTTGAAAACTACTCCTTCACAAAATGAAAATTCAGCAGAATCCTTAATAGCTTTCATATTTCAGTCTAATAGCTAGCATGGCACTGCACTGCCACCCACCTTTGCTACAATATTGCACAGCACATTTAACAGACATTTGCTTCTTTCACACAGTCCTCACGCGCAGCTTCTGCAGGACCTCTAGTATTAACATTTAACAGAGTCTATGAGCATAAAGCACATTTATGAACACCTGCTAGAACATTTTATTTGCCTTAAGAGTTTTATTACATCTGTTAATTTTTCTTGCTATGCTTTATGGACCAAATCCTGGTCCAGTTTTAGGCTAAACTCCCACTGACTTCTGCAGGAAGTGGATGTGATTGTATGTGGTGTTCCATACAAACTCAATACAGCTCTAACAAAACTGGATCATTGGTAAGCACAATCCTAGACAGAAAAAGACAGTTCCTACCAGCACCAAAAAAAAAAGTTGTACAGGTATCCCACGCACAAACACTACGGCCTCCTGTGCCTTGGCGGGATGTTCTACCATCATTACATCTCCCACTGATTTTGCAGAGGAAGTCATATCAAAAGCATTATTAATATGATATCTACAACTTAGAGAGAGATTACAACAGAGGATTCTATGCAGACTACTTCAAATCCCCCTAAAAAATTAGATTTAATTTGTTAATACAGAAACACTACTTTGACTATCAATATAGAAAGCCCTAAAGTAGTAAAAGTTGTAACAACAGACAGGGAGCAAAGAGTAGGGGACATGACAAAACCACTTCTGTTTCACAGTAGCTTGACAGTAAGTGCTTGATTCAATGCATACTATTAAGAAAAAAAAAAAAAAAAAGAAAAAACCAAAACAATTACAAAATAAAATTATAGACACAATGATGAATGGCGACAGATGAAATGCTAACAGATCTAGCACCATACACAAAAACCATTGATTTTCTCTGATTACTACTTAGGTGCTCAGAGTGTATTAGGTACTAGTTGCCTGCTTGCTCCAGATTTTTATTAATGCTCCAATATCAGGCACCCAATTTGGAAATCAATTCTTACCTCATCATTTTTCTCTGAAGGATTCTATTATTCACAATTGATTTAACAGAAATGAAAGGCTTACCATTAACAAGAGCCAGCTGCTGACACTTCTTAGATGAATTATTGAACTTCTAAAAGTGAATTAACTTAACCATCACCAAGACTTATTGTCTGATGCTTCTCATACAGAAGTCAGTGTATTTATAATTACAGACTCAAGCAGAAGCAAGTAGCTTCTCTGCCACCTCCTTAAACACCTACCACATACACCAAGTAAATTATTAAGGAGATATGTAAAGATACAGATAGGAGTTATGCACCAAATACAGTCAGTGGGAGCTTTGTGTCTACCTTTTTTATGCCCTTAATCTTTGTTGTCTTTCTAAAACTGTAAAGATAGGGTCATTTTAGGCTTCAGAAAGAAGAAATCCAATTTGTGGCATGTCCCATCTCTGCCTAGTGTCAAGTTTCTTACACCTGACCATGCCCTCCCATAGGCCTACAGAAGACTATTAATTCATTTTAAGTACAAGGTGAAGATCCATCTCAGGAATTGAAATAGCAGTAGAAGTAGACAACTGCAAGTGGAAGCAGTACTGCAACTCCAACCCCAAAAGCAGTGTAAAACTAAAAAGCTGGAGGCCCACCCATAAAGTTCACCATCTAAGCTAACAAGATACTTGCTCAGCATGTAAATTCATCATTCCCATTTTCCAGACTAAAAAGAACTAAGCTCTGCTAAAGATTAATTCACTTCCTCATGCAAGAGCTTTTGTTCTATATATTACAAAGCTGGTGAAAGGGTTTTAACCCCTGATCAACAGTTTGATACTGAAAACAGGTTTGGAAGGGCAGTACATCAGAACAGCATCTATGTTGCAACCCTATGAATTAGTAAATTGGGCCTTGAGTACTACACATTCCCTAGCAGAGGCATTGCTAATAATGCTATTCATGAACCATCACTGAGAAATGCTGATAAAAACCTGTTTGTCAGGAGTGTTAAGAGCACCTAGCTATACCAGTCTATAAAGCAATTTACTGTCAAATGCAAGAGGAACTGTGCTAGGCAATACACTATTCTTAAGCCACGGATTAGTAAACCACAGCTCTCTGGTGGGATATCACACTGCACCAACTAGTGAGCATTTTGCATTTCACTAGACTTTTTTCTAATCTATACTACCTGGCTGAATATGCTTCTAAAATGCTACAACAGCAACTGTCATCTCCTTTAGCATTTACATACTTGTAGAGCTCAATTCAGTTATATTTATCTCTGCAGCTGCTCTGAAGACTCCAACTCAAAATAAAGTTGAGACTCGAAGCAAGATCTACTCAGGAGATCCTCTAGATTAATAATGCAAATCTCTGCCTTCCATTTATGGTGGAATGATGATATTTGATTGATCCTTTCACAAAAACTGAAAGTCAGCTACTGCCTGAAGTTACTAGGGTCTCCTGTCAAAGTCCTTAATGGATATGCTTGTACATTGTTGGTGGCAAAGTATCTGGACCTTTTTTGTTTTTTTTTCAATTGAGTTAGCATCTGAAGAAGATACACTTAGCACTGTATTTCTCACCCTCATACTCCTCCATCTACTTTGCCTCCAATGTTACTACAACTAACTTTTTAAAATTCTGCTTACATTTAACAAAGAGTTTCAACGTCAAGAAAAATGAGAAGGGAAGAAGCCTGACAGACAGAACCTCCCAACTAAAAGCCTTACTGTTCTAGGAAAACAGGCCAAAGGTGGTTTGTTTCGTTGAGCTTTTTTTGTTTGTCCATTTGTTTTGTTTTTGTTTTTCAATATATTCATGACACAATCATACTTTTTTTTTTTTTTTTAAAGTATCCAAACTTTTCTATCTGCCTTTTCTCCACAGAGTAACACTTATTAACTGCAGACTGGCTGGCTCTAACAAGACTCATTAAATTTGATATCTAAATAAAATGCATCTCAGCAAGTACTTCATAAGAACTCATTTTAAAGGACATGGACATTGGCAAGTTTCTTTCTTTTCTTGTGCTCATTTTTTCCAGTGTTTCCCACATTGTGAACCTCTTAATGCTATAAGACAGAAGATTGCACAAGTGGTCCTACTGGTTCTTTCCAATGGGAATAGTGTGGTCAGAATCTGGCAGTCAACAAAGTTTCCATTTCTACATAGGTCTCATTTATTTTTCAGTTTAAAAATAAGACCATATTACTTTGGCATGTAACTAGAGCTGCTCCTATAATGCAGAAAAAATAACACTGCTGGCGAGCCCCCAAAGCTGTTCTGAAACAGAAATGCATTGGTAGAACTTCTATAAAACTTTTTTGACTAGAGGTAGAATTCAGCACTAGCCTAAGTGGGAAAAACTTCACTCAAATCAATCACATTACACCGCCACTTATTGCAGATCTGAATCTCTACTAAGTTTACATAATGCAAATGTGTAAGCCAAAGCAGAACTTAAATTCTATTGAACCAGTTCTGTTCATCTCCTACACAAATAATACCTGAACATTGACTTATATGATAAGTCTCCTAGGAAACTTGTTTTTCCTCAGACACGAAACTAATATGCTATTTACTACATATTGCAACCATGACACTTTTTTCCCCTCCCCCCGCAATATAATTATCATCTCACTCAGCTGCCCAGTTATAAGGATACGATGAAATTACAGTTGTAATACCTATCTTCCTAGTTACAAGCATTGAAGAAAATAACACAGACCTGACATTCTGTAATTTCTGAGGATTTGGCTTTGCAACCTACTTTTCAAAATACTTTTTTTTGCATGTCATACTCCAGGTTTTTTACAGCATGAATCAGCAGTGTGCAACAGTATTATTTCAACCCAATTCCCAGCAAGATTCAACTCTCAGAATTACTGTAGGACAAACAGTTGCCTGAACAGTGCCCATCTCCTTGAATATCCAAAAAATCATGAGCTGACGGGTACAGCATAGAAGCCAGAACTCAGAAGATCTCCTGTACCTTTCTGGAGCAGCTGTTGAAAGCAACTTCTTGCCAGAGAGGGAGAAAATGTGATGGTGGTATCAGGCCGCTTAGACACGCTCATTAGTTTGAGGTAGGGATCACAGTAAGGCCTTCCTTCTTATTTCTGACTGGGAAATGCAGACTGTTCTTATTCTGTCAGATGAGTAGGCAACAAGATCTAATCTATCACTGAAAGCAAGCTTCAACAGAAATGCAGGAGCACAGCACCCACAAAACCACATTTTTCTCAATAGATACTGCTCTTTTCCTTCTTCAGTGGCTGCATGATCCCAGTGTTGAGAAGGCTCATGATTTGGGCAACGTGTAAATTCCTTCCTAAGGATCTTCAAAGAAGAGTAACTGACTTTTAAACTTCCACGTCTGATCAGATCTCAACAGAAGTTCATTGTTTTAGTAAAAGAGAACGGTATTCCAATTGCCTGAGAACTACCATACCACCAAATATCAACATCCACTGCAAACAAAAGAGGTGTAAAATCATCTCAAAGAAAAAGCAATTTGGGATTTAGAAATACTTACGTATTTAAGTTCAATTTCTAAGCGCATTGCTTACCCTAGGGTTGACTTGACCTTAAATGCAGTTGATGGGGTACTAAATTGAAAAGCTTCATTGTTAAGTTTTTTGAGGGGAGGGTGGGTGGATGTTGTTTTTGTTTACTTGTTACACTGTTGCTGGAGATAAAAATGACAAAGGAATGTAGAATGGAATTCTTTACCTTCAGATTCTTAAGAACTCACACCCAACGTACCACAACTCACAAACTGCTTCAAATACTTCAACTAAGCATATTCACTATAACAGTAAAAGTCAGGCTGCTCACATGTACAATCAAGTATTTTTCAATAAAATGTAACATATTTGGGATATTTGCTGACTTAAAACAGTTCACAGAATGAGCAAATAGGAAGAAAGACATCAGATGATTGATTAAAATTTTAAGATCTGAACATAATATTTCATCCACATATTTGGTTAGACGAGGCATCAAATAATCTCAACACACAGCTATTTCAGGAGTAAAAGTCCATCCATTATATTGCTTTCTCCCTCTCCCTCCATGTAGCTTGTCTAAGAATTAGTGTCATAACAATCATCAAATCTTCAGGAATTTAAGGCCAATTTGCAACTGAGGATAGCAAGACACAATCATTACCTTATTATTTCCACAGTGGAAATAATGTACTACAGGTGTTTCAGAAAGACTTTGATTTTTGAAACCAGCCTCTTTCCATATGTTACTGACTCTAACAGAGGCACATTTTTATTTAGGCTAAATCACGCCTTACGGGACATACTTATGAGGAAGAAAGGAGGACATGCAACTGGCATTTGAGACATATTGCCAATGCAAAGCTGCCAAAAGCACACAGCGGGGACCATGTTTTGGCTATCACAAGCAGAATAAGCATGCACTTCTCAACCACTGCCAGCTGGCATTTGTTTCCAAACAGAATACTCACTAGGCTGTCTGGAGACTGGACATACTCCTAACCTTAAACTACGCTCCCATAAAACTGTGCTGCTGAGATACCTCATTAAGTGCCTGTCTCCTAGCTCACTGCCAAATAAGAAACACTGAACAACACAGAAAAATCATACATTTCCACGATTAAAAAAAAAAAAGTACTTCAAGTATCTTAATGTACTCTACTGCTTATAGCAATAGGAAGATTTTAAAAGGGCTGAAAGAAGCTTCTGCCCACATCTTGAGAAGCAGAAACACTGTTACTGTTCCACAATACATGGATAGAGAAAGTGAAATCCAGGGATTTAGAGCAAACAAACGCAACAATGAGCAGCAAGTGTGGCTGGCACTATGATTATAAACATGTTTAATGCAACCACTAGCAATCCTCACAACAGAGATGCTCCCTCCTTTATGTGCTGGGGCAGGTTTCTGGATAGAAGATTAATGTTCTTCTCCATCTGCTAATGACTATATAGGTCCCGTGGGCTTTGCACCAAGGGTACTCTGCCCTTAGGATGAAAAAAGAAATGGGAATTTGTGTTGGATTTCTACATGCACCTACCATTTCCAGCAACACTCCCAATTGAGAAGTACATATTAATTCCACTTTATCTACCAAAAACATATTTTATCACTGTAGTTCAACTGTGATTCCAATTGGATTTTTCAAAGAGAACAGTTAAAAGGAGAACAAACCAACAGGGGGGCACTTTTCACTTTTGAAGTGCTTACCTGATATAGTCTACATTGGTATTTCCCCTATAAGTGCTCCATTCATTACATTTTTACCATATTTTCAAAGTCACTCCCCTCCTTTAGATTTCTCCTCCTCTATTACAGATAGCCTGCTGTCATGGACCAAGCATTTCTGAAGAAAAAAGGAACTGGAGACTGCCGTGCAAAGGAGAAGGAACTAACTACAATCTTCAATCTATTTGGATTCTGTGAGCGGATTTTTAACTTACCCCCTTAACTCTACCTTCACTCCTGAGGACTGGAAGCAACTCAGAGGGAGCTTGACAGTGGGGTAGTTTTCAAAGACCTAAGTCAGTTCAACATCCTGGAAGAAAAGGGGAAAGAGCAGTCAAAAAGTAGTTTTGAAGGAATAATAGCACAAGCTCATCACTAGAACAATGACTGATACTCTGGGCAAAATTAGGAAACATCTAATACTATCTCCAGCATGGACAAACAATGAATCTTAAACCAGTCTTGCTTCACTGAAGTCTTTGGATTTGGATGTCTCAGGCTCCCGCTCCCACTGAATGCCCCTAGAGATTGCAGTGCAGACCCTCTTCTCAGTCCCAACACAAGGAAGAAGCAGATATCCATGCCAAAATTCTCAGCGTGCACTCAAGAATTTCAGGGCTGGTCAAAGGTGCACTAACACCCAGCACATACAATCAACTTCTCCCAGTTTACTCAACTTAAGTTTTGGGGAATTGAAAACAAATAAACAAAGAAAAACAACCAGCTGAAAAAACAGCTGAAACACTTAGCAATTGAACCATCAACATAACAAAACTCTAACCTCTTTTTAAAAATGGGTATGTGTTTTCAGTAATGTGGCTTCCACCAAGCCTTTAGATCTAAGAAGATCCACCACTCCTGTCAACCTGCTTCTACCCAGCAAGAAAAACTGGAGAAGAAAAATGTCAAAGGGAGAAGGAAAAAAGGAAAATATCTTCAGGAAAAAAAAAGAAAAATAGAAAAGTCTGCTCATGACCAAGCAAAAATGCAGAAAATAGCCAGAAAAGACAATACAGTACTTCTCTTACATAGCAGCGGCACTACAAAACAATGAGCGTTGAACTAATAAAGTGCTCTCTCCAGCCTTTACTACTCATAATATTACTTTGTAAACACTTCTCTAGTGGATTCTTTCATTGAGAAATACTCTAAATCAAAGATATATATTCAACAATATTGACCAATTACTTGGCCTGTAAAATCCAAACCAAAACACCCAAAAAGAACAGCTCTAGCAGCAAGGCAACTTCTGTACTGCAACTCTGTTAGAACTAACAATGCTGCTCCCATGTTTCTAATCTGGCCAGTGATTTTTGGCCTTTTTCTTAAGATTCCATTGACAACAGCTTAACATATTTCAGCCTTCAGTTTAAAAGAGAAGAAAATGCCTTCCTCTTTTAAATGTGTACAATGCTGGAAAACATATCCTGAGTATGATTCAAACACACATAGAAGCAAAAAGCGAATTAAAATTGCTTATATTACTCAATTACTAAGTCATCCTCCAATCCTTCTGGGAGTTTGCTTTAGGGTTGAAAAGCTCAAACCTCCATGCTAGAAAATACACATTGTTAAGGATTTTAAAGACAAGGGCCAGAACAGAAAGCTGCAGCTCCCTGCCCTGCTGAGAGTACAGGACAGCACTTCTCCGCAAATTCAATCCTCCACTGCAGCCTCTTGAGCAAAAGCTTGCCTTCTCCTCTGCAGGTGGGCAGTCCCCAAGGACTTGCCCGGTTCAAGCTGTTGAAGCCCATGCGCTTGCACAAGCCAACAGCAGTCCCACCAGCTTTACACAAGCCCACGGTACCTCAGCAGAAAGGCCACGCAGTCCAGCCCGCAGGGAACACGCAGCAGCTGAGACTGATGGTATCTACTTACACTACTGCACAATGCTTATTCCATCCCTTTCTGAAAAGCTGAAACATTCTTAACTTCTGAGTCTGAATCACAGCAACAATGTTTACCTCAAGTACTAGAAAAAGCATTAATTAAAAAAAAAAAACAAAAAAAAACATAAATTGTCTTTGGAGGTACCAGAGTCTAGCTGTGGATAAACTGCTCCTTCCTCCTTCCACTTATAAGCAAGTTTGCAGAGACACAGAGTGGCAAACTAACTTGCTCTTCCCTGGTAAATCTTCTCATTCCAAAGCACAGGCACCAATATACACAGCTCACGTTATTCCGTGTTCAGAGAGTGAGACACTGCTTGAAAGACTAACGCTGAATGAATTACAATTCACAGAAGATGTCATTTGGTCATCCTGAGTGTGGGAAACACTGCGCACTTAGGGCCAAAGCTGTGGGCAATTCCAGTGCTTCTCACTGGAATCATCATTACCTATGAGGAAATGCAGAGAACAGAGAGGACACTCTCCTTCCATCAGATCTAGAAGTGTCAGCAGTCACTTTGGAGATCTTCATTAGTCATTCAAAAAACAGCATTTTTATTCTGCCAAACCACAACAGGTTTCAAATTCAGTACACGTGTAATGCACCTTTCCACTTCTGAAGCACAGCTGAGCCCACCATCAGAAAAGCATTACGTTTATTTGTCCAGAGCCACCCCCAGCCCAGCAGCAGGATGGCGGTCACTAGCAGCAGTAGCTCCAAGCGCTTACCCCATTCCCTTTGCTTACACGTGGTCACCTATTTCCTTATTCATTTATTTCAATCTGAGAAGTCTACATCTCACTCATTCTCTGCACATCCCAGAAAAGGCTTTCTCTCTGCTCCATCAAAGCCCACTAGGATACAGAGGACTGCAGATGACCTCCACCTTTTCTTCTCTACACTAGGTAACCCAGGTGTAGCGGAAATGCTAAGTCAAAGATTGAACCAGTGACTGAGCACCTAGCAGGAAGGCAGGGGCAACCCAGGGGAGTTCAGGTGCATCCAATGCACCGGAGTGACCGGAAGAGGTGGAGCCAGGATCCATCCCTTCCCAGACTTCATTTAAGGGTTGGCAGTGGAAGCAAGCATATCTTTCTGGAGATCCCTAAGGATGTGGGGCCTTCTGAAGGTAAGCAGCTTCTTTCCTTTATTTCTGTGTCTATTGCTGTCACGTTTGAGTAAATTCTTACTTGTTGCAACCTGGAATCTTGCTGCCTTGTTGTTGTTGTTGTACTTTCCATTGTATTACAGCAGGTCCCACAGCTTTTTGTGTGTCATGGGCTCCAGAAACCAGCTATGTGGGCAGCTCTCCTTTGGGCTCTCTTCAGTTCACCCCTACCTTTTTGTTTTTTGCTTTCCCTCCCAAAAACTAAAAATGTGATTACTAAATATCCCTTGGGCACCACTACAAAGAAACAAGAAGCTACTACTCCAGCTAATGTTCTTTGTGGAAAAACTTAAAAGTGGGGTATGACTTTACAGCCACTGACATCAACTAAAATTTGGCCTGAGAAAGAATGATTAGGCCCAATCTTAAGATGCAGTAAACTTGTAAACTAGTATATCTGAAAATTGATCTGTTCCTTTTTCCAGTAAGTTTTTTTTTTTTTAAAGGAAAATATTTTAACTGAAATATTAACACTAATGACAGCTGAAACAAGGTGGCTGCTCCAAGTTAAGATTATTTAACTATTTGTGGAAATATGCCACATGGTCTCTCACATACTTCACCCTGATCAGACTGCATCACCCTACAAGTCACCTGCTACCATATCTTCTCATCTCAGAGTGTGTTCTTCTGGGATCTACCTCACAGGAACAACACAGAGCATTAGACAGGAGAAGGCACTGCTTCCAGAGCAGCATCTCCAATCCCTTAAGTACAGATCACTGTGGAGTAGTTTTTTTTTTTTTCTTGTTTGTTTTATGGTGATTAAACAAAGAAATATCTGCACTTCAAGAAAACTGAATGTGGTTTAGAATGTATACAACTTCCTGCACATGACCCCAGAAAAAAATAAAAAACATATGATCTGTAACTTCCTTTGACTTTTCTTTGAACTCTAGATGGAAAGCTTTGAAAAGCTGGATTTTCTTACTAGTTACTTCCAAGAAATAAAATTTCTAAATAGAATCTAATGCTAACGTATTTATGTATAGCAGTACCATAGGGGAATGCACTCCCACTTACAGAGAAACACTTCTTAAAGTTATTATCTTGAGATGGGACGATGACAAAAGCAGTATACGCCACTCATTTGGCAGCACTAAATCCAAAGGATCCACAGACAGGCTAGATATAAGTCAAAACAGACTTGAGAGGAAGGAGATGTGGGAAAAGGAAGACCATGTTACCTGTACTGGACTGTGCTTTGCCATGCCTGGCAGTACAAAGCATACTCTCACAAGGGATGCACCAGATTTCATTCAGACTTAAGGAAGGCAGCTTTCTGTACAGCCAGAAGATGCTCCCCATATGGAAGAATGGCTTTAATAAAGATTCAATTTATCATTTATTTAAAGCTTGTCTTCTATTACTACGGTACATATTGCTGCCGCAGGGAGCAACTTTTTCATATCTGCCCAGATAAGAGCTAAAACCTCCAGAATCCTGACTACCACCAAGCACTTGAGCCTTGGATCTTCAGACTGCACTGTGCAAGTACCTTAGCAGCTGCACAAGTTCCATCCAGCAGCATTAAGTATGTTTTAGTATAGAGAAATATACGTAGGTGTATATTTATGTACACGTCTTTATCCATTTCTGAATACAGGGCAGGAACTCTGCATGCTACAGACACATCCAAAGTAAGCAAGCTTTCAACAACTTATTATCAATAACACCCATGAGTGACTGTAATATTCTGAACCTCTGACAGAAAAGTGACAGCAAGGACAGCACAGCTGTTTGACGGTGGTAGCATGGTACTTCTTCCACCAACCTGCTGTAGCATGGGAAACACATGTGCTTCCAGCCCTGTGCTGTAGTTGATCTGTCCCCAGCCCGAGACACCAACCCAGAGACATCCACAGCACTGGAAGCAGGAGGAAACCCAGAGACTCTGGCAAGAGATGCCCCTGCAAACACACCATGCCCAGTGAAGGCTGGATGTTCTGCACAGCGCTCAGAAAGGTGTTGTCACTGATGGTCCAGTGAGACGGACAAAACCCACTCATGTTCAAAGCTTACAAGTTGGAACTTCCCCAGGTAATTCTTCTTTCCCCTCTACCCTACCCTCCCAATTTAGCTTACAGAGACCGCCTTCCAATTGCCATGCTAACCAGCAACAGTTTTGCACATTGTATTAAAAACAAAAATAGCCCTAAAAATATAGGGAAAAGGAATACTGAATGAGCTCACATGTATTTCATCAGTAAGTTCATTAATACTGGAATATGTTAATTACATCTAAATTATTTTAATTTTGATCTGAGAAGGTCATAACTGCAGAAAAAGTCATAAATTAGACATGTTTTATAAGAGTCTATTGCCTCACACATTTGTTATGAATACAATTTGGTTTTGCATACATTTTTCTGTATTTGCATACAAAATCATGTATGGCTAATCAAAGATAACGACGATCTTACTGCGTCAGGACATGAGAAGACATGAACAGTCTGGTTTATGTTTAGGCTGTGTAAAAGATATACCCGATATCTCCAAAGTATTACTTTAGCAAACTAAATAAATATTTAATAAAAATGAAGTTATTTTTGCCTTCACTAACATAAGCGGCTCCTAAAGAATGTACTCCTTATAGATAAAGGAATAAATTCTACACATGCTCTGTATTTTCTTTTTTTTCCATGACATTTTCACTTTTTTCCAGCATAGGCCTCTCTCACGTACTTCACATCCAGTATTTCCATGAATTTGAACTAAACTGTAGGTTAGAGAAGAAAAAGGTAAATGACTCCTGAACACTCCAGGTTTTCCCACTCTGGTAGCAAACAGTACACTGCACATTGCTTTGAAGGAAGGAAATACAATTTAACTGTCATTTCATCACTACCTTGGGACACATAAAAGCCATCTCCTATGGTACTGAATATTTAATTGGAACACAACCCACAAAGAAGCAAAACTTGACATTATTTTTTTTCTTACATTTTGCCTAAGCTTTAACATTAGTTTGTACTTAAAATACACATCATAATAAACCTCATTATTATTATTAAGATTAGCTAAGCTCTATCAGGGTATTTCAGTAACTGTTGTCACTAATATATAAGCAAGTAGAGTATCAGTGATATTAAGACACAACAGATTTAAAGCAGGTAACTTAGGGAATTCAGTGCTACAAGACACCAGTTAGCCAACAGGTTACTGAACAAGCACAAACATAATAATGTTCTATGCAAGTAGTTGCTGGCTGAGCAGCATTAGAAGAAGCTTCCACCATGACAAAAGTATCCCATAGCTGCTGGCAAATGAACGCCAGACTGACTTTGTTCTGCACCCTACCGAGAAGCAGCAGCCTTTTAAAGCATTGCCAATAATGCATGCTGGAGAGTCATGTCCTGGGGTGTAAAGAAGTGGAAAATTATATCTTTGTCTTGAAAACACTGGTATTTCAGGCAAGAAATACAAGTTTTAGCACAAAACCGAATGAGCCTCCTTGCCACTCTGGTTTTACATGTGTGAATGCACAAAAGTCAGCAGGGACCCCTCCCACCATATCCGTGCAGTCAGAAATGTGAAGATGTCTGACCTCTTTCAGGCACATCTGGCCCAGGCTCCTACCCTGCACATCCACAGGTACCTCGTAACAGGGAATTTGCCAGAATACTTTATTATTTCATTCCACTCACATGTGGAGATGTAAGAAAATATTGAACCTAATACACCTTGCTCACGTGAGAGCTCCACTGTCCCGGAACAGGACAGCATTCTTGTGACAGTAAATCTCTTCTACTACAGATACACAAAAAGCTACTGCAGCAGGACACCACCAAGGCATCACAGTGAAGCAGCTGTGGGTGGCATCATAGAATCTTCACCACTGGAAAAGACTTCTAAGATCATCTAGTACAACTGTCAATCCATCACCATCATGCCCACTAAGTGCTCATGTCTCTTTACGTGCCACATCCACGCAGTTCTTCAGCACTCCCAGGGAAGGTGACTCCACCACCTCTCTGGGCAGGCTGTGCCACTGCCTCACCACTCTTTCTAAGAATAAGTTTTTCCTAATATTCAGCCAATCTCCAAAGAACCAGGTTTTCAGATGGGATAGAGATGCCTTCTCATGCTGCTGTTAGGAAAACCAGCCTGATAGCGGGCCACAAGGCCTCGGCTCTGCAAGAAGACACAGGAGGGAACCAACAGGACACACAGTGCCCCAAAACACAGCATCTGCTCTGCATCTGGCAGCTGCACTCCTTACAAGCATGCTCAAGTACAGAATAACGACAGCCAAGACTGAGGCAGGCCCTATATTGGGCAATTGCTCTCACTGAATAACAGCCTAACAGAGACCTTTCCCACAGCCCTCCATCCAGCAAAACCTACTTCTCTGGTACCCTACCTACATAGGCAGAGCATCAACCTCCTCTGATCGTTAAAATCAGATGCAAACAGATGCTGACACATCAAGTTCTTACCCAGGGCTTGGTTCATATTGAACAGATTTAATCCATATTTTAAATCAAAACCAGCATTCTCGTTAAAAGAAAATGAGAAACGCCGCGCTCTTACAAGCAACTTTTTTCTTTCTTCTGGATTTCCCTCGGTTCGCCCCAAATGACACAACCAGAACCGTTAGCGATGCCCATGCAGCGGCTGTTGCCGCCAGGTCCCACGGCGCTGTCCCCGCCGTCCCTCAGCCCCGCCCGCCCCGCGCGCCCCTCCCGGCAGCACGGCGCCCGGAGCCCCGCGCGCCGTACGGGAACCCGCAGCGGGTTCTGTCTGCGGGCTGCTGCTGCGCTGCCCTGGCGGGCACCGCTCAAACAGCAAGATTTTGCGTCGCACCGCTAAATATTTTCTTCTCAGCATCTGAGCTATTATTTCTGCCTCTCTTCAAAGCGCGAAGGGAAAGTGCTTTCAGCATCACACGCGCTGCCCCTAAGTTGGCTCTGTATACTTCACATTCCGTGGGCACCTTGCTAAAACGCGCTGAAGCACACCTCAGCCAAAAGCCGAACCTCACCGCCGCGCAAACCAGCGCAACTCCGCCGCAGACCCCAAGCCCGCTCCGCGATGCAGCACATCGGCACCGCACACCGGCACCCGCCCCCTGGGCCCCGGGAGAGAGGTGGCAGCGGGCTGCGGGCGGCACGGCGCGCACCTCGGGATGCTCCCGTGGCGCTCCGGTCACTTTCGCAGTGAATGCCACCGAGACGGAACCGCTTTTTGAACAAACCAAACGTCTGCCCACCGAAATAACTCGCCGTGCACGCAGCGCCGGAGAGCGGCGGTACCGGAGGCGGACACGAGCAGCACAGGGGTGTTCCGCCCCACGCTCTGCCCCGTCGGAGTCCCGAGCGCAGTTCAGCGCTTCCCACTCCCGGCTCCACGCTACCGCACCGCTCCGAGGACGCCGCGGCCGCGCTTTTGTCTGCGGGCGGACGGGCGGAGCGGAGCACCGCGGCGCTCGCGCTGACTTACAGCCGCCAGCGGGGCACGCAGAGCCGTGCGCCCGCAGCCAACTTCCCACGGCGCGCAGGACGTACAGCGCCGCGCCGAGCCCCGCGCCCCGCTCCCCCCGCGGCAGGACGCGAGCCGCTCCGAGCCGCCGGCCCCCCGTTACCTCCGCGGCCGCCCGCTCCCGCCGCCGCCCCACCAGTGTAGCCGGCAGCGGCGGCGGCAGCCTCGGCCCCCCCGGCCCGCCCCGCCCCGCCCCGGCCCGCCCCCTGGCGGGGCCGCCGGGGGCTCGCGCGCCCCCTTGCCGCGCGCGAAGGGCGGGGGGCGCCGCGGGAAAAGGTGCTCGCCGCCATTTTGCCCCCTCGAGGGTCCTGTACGATGTGCGGTCCCACCGATGTACAGACCTCGTTGTACCCCCATGCGGCCCAACCCGGGGAAAGGCGCAACGCTGGCTTTGCCCCCTCCCAAAGTCCCCACGCAACAGCTGCCACAACCACCACGCTTTGTGTTCTTACTGCACTGCCTGCAGCGCCTGGAGAAAGTTTCGCTCCCATCCCAGTCTTGCAAGCAGTCGCAGCCACAGCACAGGCACCTTCAGGGCTGGCGTTCCTCCTCCTCCCACTTTGATGCCGCTCTGCTCAACTCTGCGCTTAGTCAGGGAGCCGGGCCTGCAACGAGGACAGTTCGGTTGTGGAAGGAATCCCCAGAGAGGGAGAAAAGGTGTAGGGCCGGGCTGTGCTGCTGGGACCTTCTGCCTCTGTGTGGCTGCAGTTCATCTCATGTAGGGACTGCAGAGTCCTGTGGAGACAAACACAGGCCAGTGTGCACCACTCAGAACTGTGACAGCTATAAGGAGCTGAAGAACGAATTGTGTGAACATTGAGTGTAGTAAACGCACATCAGCATTAGGCAGTCTTGTGTAGAAATGTTGGTAAAAGCTGCGCTGAACATTTCATTTCTGATGTTTTTTTAACTTTATGTAGTTGTGTAATAGGCCCTGTGCTTTGCTCCTGCCTCAATGGAAAATCATTACACAGTAATGGATGAGCCAGTCCGGAAGGAGCACGGCTGGGGTACCACTCGTGTTCATCTGGAGATGCAGCATACGAGAGGAAGTAGCGGGAGGCCTGCCAACTTTCCCAATTTAATTATTAAGCTGTCAGATCCTGACTTCGTTTCCACTTCCCGAGGCAACATCTGGCTGTAATAACAAAAATAAATAATTAACATAAAATTTGATCATTCACTCGGTAGCGTTCTGTTTCCAATGTCCTTTTTACTGCAGTCTTACGAAAAACTCAATACAGGGGACCTGAAGCTGGCATCTCTGAACTACTGCTAAGTGAAGACAAGAATAGAGTCAGCTGTGATCCGCGAGGGAGAGCTGTGCAGCAGGGTCTGTCATACTCGAGCCTTCTTCAGAAAGTCCAATGGTGTGCATTTTAATCTTCCTAATCCTTCTTTCATTCAGAAAAAAACATCAGCATTTTTTTTCACCGTGCAAAGCCATATTATGTGACTTTTGGAGATTAAAAAAAAAAATCTTTTTTTTTAGCCAAGAATTATTGCATTTTCATCAAACATTGCTTCAAAAGGGTAGCGGTGATTCCAGGGAAAAAAAAAAAAAACACAACAGCTTTAAAGAATATCATGTTTAAATGCTACCAAATGTGACCGAAATGCTGAAGAGAAGTTTTAAAATATCTATGACTGCGCCTTCACGTGTTCTCTGGGTCTGTTTCATATGATGTGACAGCTTCAGCTCACAAGTCCTTATTGCAGTGGCTTTTGGAACCGTATGCCTCTTTTTTGCATATCCTTGCTCAAACACACACACTTGCTCACAAAAATATATATCTATATATGTGCATATTCACAGGCAGAGACAAATACAGAGTGACTCAGCTCTGTGTTCTACTTGCTTAATCAGTTTTTAAAGCTCAGGCACTGTTCTCTTTTCTTATTTAAAATGCCGACAGCTATCTTTCCCACATTCCTTTTTTCACGGCAAGGGTACCATGCCTTGACAAAGCCAGGCAACCTAAACTGCCCACAGTGGGCTCCTCCTCCCTGCGTGCCACTCTCCTGAATGACTTTCTGAAGGTCAGGAGGTCAGTTCGTCCATTAATCACATGGGAGCTTTGCTTCGACACCGGCCCTTCACACTGATCTGGGGCAGTCCTAGAAAGCCATTCTTCTTCATCATCCAGAGGTAAGGAAGGAGGTGGAGCTCAGGAGGCAGAGGTCCTGCAAGGCGAAATACCAGGAGGTGGTGTGGGATGAACCCTGTTGCCCACAAGCAGCGTGTTGACCAGCACAGCTCCTTTCACTTTGGTCTCTGCAGGGCTACAACACAAATGGTAAGTATGACCTGGGCATGTACAGTGATAATGCTCTCTCATCGTGATTCTATCCCTTAGCATACTCAAGTAAAGCATACATTTTGGTTTTCTCATCCCATAATTCTCTTCTCCTTCCATTAAGAGGTTAGGTGTTGAGATTAGAGGAGTCTGACATCAATGCTGCTGTCATGTGGACTGACATAAGAGATTTCCTCTCGGAGCCTTATTTTTTTCCAGAAGTTTGCTTTCTTTCAAATCTTAGAAGAACCTCTGGAGCATTTTGTCAATTTCTTAGTGGCTTCCTAAGGATCACTGGGTACTTTTTTCTTCTTTCTCTCTGTCCTCCAGTTCAAGTAGCAGAAAGGCTAACTATCCTGTTAAGTAGGGCATACTTCCTTAAATCATCCAAAGAACTCTATAATCCTTTCATACTTGCTTCCCATCTTCAAGTGAAATGACTGTGCTTGTTAAGTCCTCACAGGAGAGGATTGAATACTTTATATAAATTCTATTCAAAATTCTCCTGTTTTCCCTATAGTTCATGAAAGATCAGTCAAACTCCTACTTTAAACTATAAAGAGGAAAGAAAATAGAGTGAGGTGAGTGTTGAAAGTGAATTTTCTGGTCAAATTCTATTTATCAGTTTCTCTACCATTAGCCAATTTCCAGGCATACAGCACAGATTTATTTTTAGAAAAGTCACCTGGGACTGAAAAAAAAAAGGTCAAAACAAAGCATTTCAAAATGCTCTGGACCAAAGAAATGTTTCTGACACAGCAAAGACTGTGCTGAGTCCTGTGATCAGATGCAGCTTTGAAAACATTTGTGCAGTCTCTTGATATAGAAAGGAAAGTTTGTACTTGTGTACATTAAGGAGGCGAACTTCACTTTCCTTACTTTCTGTTCAGGAGATTCCTTGATGACTTCTGCACCAGTATGAATTTGGCAGCAAAGAGGAAATTGTGCCAGCAATGAGCAAGCCTCTTATGAAAAGCCAGTTGTTGGGCAATTTAATACAGATAATTTTATAGTCTGCTGGTGAAGGTCAGTAACATGGTGGATTAGCCTACAATGCTTTTATCTGTATATTTACAAACTTGAAAGAAGAAATTAGGGTCTTTCAAAAGTAGCAGCTTTTAATTGCCAGCCTCACATACAGGCATACGCTTGGAGAGACTGCTGAACTGAATAAAAACTTAAAGGGGTCTCACGTCCAAGTTACTTGCTGTAGACCTAAGAGGTCAGAGAGATGCTGATTTCCAGGAGGAACTCAATCTGGATAACATTTCTTGGCTAGATGAAGGCAATAATTCCTGTCTGATACAAATTTGCCTATGCAAAAGGAAGTTTAAATAGGGAAAATAGGATGTGCTGATCCACCAGGGCCTGTATCAACAGCTATTAAAACAAACTGACACAAAGAGCCTCCTGGTTATCTATTATTGTATTGTTTGCAGACATCAGCTCATATAAAAATGTGAAATGCTTGAGACTCAGAATCAAAAATGACTTTCCTTAATGAAAAGCATCACGTGCTGAAAAAAAAAACAATAAATGTCCTGCAGGATTTGAAACATTAGACAACAGACAAGAGAAATCGAGAATCCTGCTGTGCTTGGGGGGATTTCTCCACACCTAAATGAACATTAGATGCAACAGCCAGCACTCTCCTAAGGACACGATATGAATCCCCAAGTATTAATAATAGAAACTCAATCCCTAACAATATTCATATTTTTCTACAAAGATTCCTTAAGAGGGAATATGGATTCTATGGCTAGAGTTTAGAACATGAATTTTGTCTCTGCTACGCTTGCTAGGTAGCAGAGATGACAGTACATCTTTGGAGATGAGAAATAAAGCAGTGGTGCAATCAGACCATCATGCAATAATAAATGGTGATGGCAGCCAAGATTATAAGATTGTCTGCAGATGGGACTCCTTCAGGTTTCTGCCTATCAACTGGTCTCCTATTATCTCACTGGGAATTGTACTAAGCAACGTATGGGTGCCATGACTTCTGAATGCACAATAAAACAATTAAAAGAAACTGGTGAAAAATCCAACCAATGTAGTTGATATTTTAAAACCACCTCTACTGCAACAGGTAATGACTTATCAAGAGCATGCATAAAAGATAAGGAAGGAGTTAGAACAACTAACCCATTTGTTACCTGAGAGTTTTCTTCAGTGATAATGAGAAGATTAGAAGAGATTATTAGGTGCATCATTTTTAAAGAAGCACTCCACAAGATAGTCCCCATGATGGATTGGTAGGGAGTATTAGGGTAGCAAGTGTAATGATAAAACAATATGAAGAACATAGGTGGACTGTTTGATGGGAGTATAAGAGGCTATAAAGGTCTTTAAAGAGTTAGGATGTAAAATCACAGAATCACAGAATCACAGAATCACAGAATTGTAGGGGTTGGAAGGGACCTCTAGAGATCATCGAGACCAACCCCCCTGCCAAAGCAGGTTCCCTACACCAGGTCGCACAGGTAGGCGTCCAGGCGAGACTTGAATATCTCCAGAGAAGGAGACTCCACAACCTCCCTGGGCAGCCTGTTCCAGTGCTCCGTCACCCTCACCGTGAAGAAGTTCTTACGCACATTCGTGCGAAACTTCCTGTGCTGCAGCTTATGTCCGTTTCCCCTCGTCCTGTCTCCACATACCACTGAAAAGAGACTGGCCTCACCGCTATGGCCGCCACACCTCAGATATTTATAAACCTGGATCAGGTCCCCTCTCAGTCTTCTTTTCTCAAGGCTAAACAGACCCAGTTTACTTAGCCTTTCTTCATAGGGGAGATGCTCCAGGCCCTTCACCAACTTTGTGGCCCTCCGCTGGACTCTTTCCAAGAGATCCCTGTCTTTTTTGTACTGGGGAGCCCAGAACTGGACACAGTACTCCAGATGAGGCCTTACCAGGGCAGAGTAGAGGGGGAGGATCACCTCCCTCGACCTGCTGGACACGCTCTTCTTAATGCACCCCAGAATGCCATTGGCCTTTTTGGCCACGAGGGCACACTGCTGGCTCATGGCCAACCTGTCGTCCACCAGGACGCCCAGGTCCCTCTCTGCAGAGCTCCTCTCCAGCAGCTCATCCCCCAGCCTGTATTGGTGCATGCAATTATTCCTCCCTAAGTGTAAGACCCTACACTTGCTTGTGTTGAACCTCATCCGGTTTCTTACTGCCCAGCTCTCCAGCCTGTCCAGGTCTCGCTGAATGGCAGCACAGCCTTCAGGCGTGTCAGCCAATCCTCCCAACTTCGTATCATCAGCAAACTTGCTGAGGGTGGCCACTATCCCCTCATCAAGGTCATTGATGAAGATGTTGAACAAGATTGGACCCAGCACAGACCCCTGGGGGACACCACTGGTTACAGGTCTCCAGCCAGACTCTGCACCACCAACGACGACCCTCTGCGCTCTGCCAGTCAGCCAGTTCTCAACCCACCTCACTGTCCACTCGTCTATCCCACACTTCCTCAGCTTTGTTATAAGGATGTCGTGGGAGACAGTATCAAACGCCTTTCTAAAATCAAGGTAGATTACATCTACCGCTCTTCCCCCATCCACCCAGCATGTGACAGCATCATAGAAGGCCACCAAGTTGGTCGAGCACGACCTCCCCTTGGTGAACCCATGCTGACTACTCCTGATAACCTCCTTTTCTCCCAGTTGTCTGGAGATGGTATCCAGCACAAGCTGTTCCATCACCTTTCCAGGGACGGAGGTGAGGCTGACAGGCCTATAATTACCCGGATCTTCCTTCTTGCCCTTTTTGAAGACCGGAGTGACATTGGCTATCCTCCAGTCTTCAGGGACCTCCCCTGTTGTCCAGGACCTCTCAAAAATGATGGAGAGCGGTTCGGCAATGACCTCCGCCAGCTCCCTCAGCACACGTGGATGCACCCCATCAGGTCCCATGGACTTGTGGACCTTAGTACTGCCTAGGCGCTCACGCACGTCCTCTTTCCTGACTAAAGGGAAGTCTCCCATTCCCCAGACCCTCTCACTAACCTCCAGGGTGTGGGATTCCTGCAGGGGAGCCTTTTCACTGAAGACAGAAGTAAAGAAGGCATTCAGTATCTCTGCCTTCTCAGCATCCCCCGTTACGAGGACCCCCCCCTCACTTAGTAAGGGGCCCACATTCTCCCTAGTTTTCCTTTTGCTATTAACATACTTGAAGAAGCCTTTTTTATTATCCTTTATCACTTTAGCTAGATTCAATTCCAGACGGGCTTTAGCCTTCCTCGTTGCATCCCTGCAGGCCCTGACTACATTCCTATATTCTTCCCAAGTGATCAGACCCTTTTTCCACATTTCATGGAAAATTGTAGAAGGCAGTGCTGATTTGTAAGGAATCACATCACCCTGACATATAATCTGTGATAATGAGCTGGGAACTTAATGTATAAAGCAGAAAACTTCTTATTAATGTGGAGGCAAATAAACAGGAAATCCAGCTAACACACTATGGACTTAGCTTATAAAGAGAAATTTGGTTTGCATAGGGAAAGAACAAAAATACAAGTTATATCTAAATCAAGCTGTGGTTGCATTTCTGGATTTGTCTTGTACATTTCTAATAACATAAATCCTCCAAGATTTCTGCTAGGTCTCTTCTTGGAGGCATTGATGCACCTAGTAGGCACAGACTAGTGCTGCTTGGGAGTCACAGATTAAGTGATGGAGAACCAGAGAATTGGACTATAAAAGTGGAGTATTTCATAGAGCCATATACCATAATATTTCATTCTTGAAGAGGTCCTTAAGGCTGATCACAGTGAGTATGGAATCTACAGAGCACATGCATTATAATGCCTACTGATTTTGAAAGGCTTACTAAAAAGATGCTACCAGAAATAATGAGTAAAATGTAAGTTCTGCTGATAGTATGGAACAGCACGCACATTGTTGAAACACTGCAGTTTGGCCTCACAAGTTGTGTGCTCTGGCAGAGGAACCTGAATGGGTGCTATAAGTCAAAGCTTTAGACATCTGCAGACGAGTATGAACTAGTGTCTGTCCTGCAAATAATGGGAGGAATGTATTGCATTCACACTGGTGATCTATGTTCAGAGTTCTGATCAGAGAAGCACAACAAGTCCGTGTTATAAAGATGTCTGTGTCGTCTGGTTATGCTATACCAGTCAGCCCTCAACAAACCAATACTGTTCTGACAAAGTTATTTTTGGGTTAATGCATCCTGAGAAACTTTCATAATTATCAAAAAAATTGTAAGAACCTCTATACCTGCACAGGTTCCAGATGCAGAAGGCTTTTATGTCAGTGAGCTGGGACAATATTTCAGAAGGTGGACTGATATACAGGTCAAATGAGAGCATCCCAAGCACAAGATATTAGGGGAAAAAAAAATAGAAGACTTTGTCCACCTAAGAGAAAAACAGGAAAGTGAAATTATGCTACAGTAAATAATGGAAAGTTGAATTTAAAGGAGGAGTACCAGCACATGTAGAAGTTCAAATTTGCAGTGTTTAGCATGATTTAGCCTCTAGGACAGGTATTTGGACAATCACTCATGAAATGGCATTTGTGTAGCCTAACTCCTTAAGTGGACAAGATGGAATACAATGTAGAAGGATATTTTTGGTGACTTGTTTTGACAAATACATTTTATAGTCTTTCTACAAGTTGATTGCTGCATAATTGCATATAGGGCACTTACCTTCCCTGGGACCTTACAGAGTAGCAGCAAATATTTTTTGTAATAGACAGTTAAGAGTGGCCTGTATTCTCCTGTCATCTAATAAATGCTTGGATAAACTGTATGTGGGTGGCATTAATTGGAGAAAAGATTAGGCAGATTCTTGACTGATAAACATGCCGTAGCTCTACTGCTGCTGCAAATTATTGTTTCATCAGGTCTGCTTCAGATTTGTAAGCAGTCCTGCAGACGGTGCTGAATGAAGGGCATGATTCATGGGCTGAACATATAGGATCCTAGTCTTCAGAGTGGTAGTTGATGTTTTGGCAGGATACCCTAGGGCATCTCATATGGCACTCAACACCTATGTCATGGCACTCGATTCAACCCTTTAATGTCTCTAACTTGGACCCAAATGTACATTGAGCAATTAAATGCATTCTGAACATCTTTTGAGAGGATCACACTGACTCAAGTATGTCATTCTTTTATGCTTGTTTGGAAATAATTATCTCCTTAGCAATATAAACAAGTAATCAAACAAACAAGACCACCAGGGCTTCTGTAATTGAGATCTTAGATGTAATTGTTTATATGTGAAGGATAAAACACAGCTATTTATCTCTGTTAACCTTTGACTGCTTTCTTAGTCACATGGAACAGCTTATTAAAATAAGAACGAGTGATGTATAGGGTTAACAGTTACTTCAAGGATGTTTGCAAAATCAGGTTGCCATTGTTTCTTGCCACGCAAAGAAGTCACTTAGAGTCTTCTAATTAAAATCAATGTTTTATGTCAAGCTTTCAGTCTGCATTCTTGATTGTCACAACTACAGTCAATACTTCTTATTTATGTTGTAAGACTTTTCCAAGAATGCTAGGTGTCTGTGCAAATACTGTAAGAAACAGACGTGTTGCATGAAACGTGTCCTCCTAACTCAAGAAGATCCCCCTCTGACAGCTAGAGCTGGCAAGCATTATGGAATTCCATCCATTGCTCTTGTCTGACTACAGTGTGCTTCAGAGTGCCCTGCTATGGTATTGAATCACCATGAGGAATTAGAGCGAAGGGGAAGGCATGTGCACCACTAAGAGCAACATCCCACCTTCCCCGCCCCTTGCCACCCTTGGCCATGGCCCCGGGGCTGTGCAGGGAGCTCCCTCTTCCGTTCTGGGTAGCTCTCATCGGTCATGCTCTCTTTTTAACCCAAACATCTGCTTCCCTGCTAGCTTTTGTCATTGCCCTATTTAACTCACATTTCCATTTTAAATGAACATTATTCAGCTGTTTTCTTTTAGCACTTATTATTGTTTTGTGCCATGGCTTGCCATTGATTAAGATAAAAATCGATACCTCATCCACAGAAAAAGAATCGAAATAAGGTGAATGCAAATAGTGCAGTCATTAGGGCAACATCTAAATTAAAATGAAAAAAAAATAAATAAAAAAGGAATATACAACATGCTAAAACCAGCCTTCTCTCTTTATGGCCATTTGTAGTGTGGTATAACTGGTATTTATGACCAAAGCTAAGTTTTGAATAAATCGTTTAAATAGCTTTTTGTAAACATGGAAAATACTTTTTGGAATAGTCTATACATATGAGATTATCTTTATTTATTTATTCTTTTGTTTCAGTATGCTCACAGAATGAGTCTGTTTCCCAAACAAGTTCCAAGTGCAAGCATGAACTTGCAGTACTTGGCAGTCAAGTACCCTAAGGAATAATTTTGTTATGAACTATTTGTGTTGGAAGTTGGTTATTATTTCTCATTAATCTGCCTCCTTCAGTGCATTATGTCCTTCTCTTTTTCTCTGGACTGACTGGTTCATTTACTTAAGTCCTACTCTTTGGGGAAGAACAGTCATCTGCTAAATGCTTTTACAGCCCATAGCACAGGAAGGTCCTGACCTGACTGGTCTTTGGCCTTGGAATATTTTCAAGGAATTTATTATTTATTATTCTTGTATGTAATAAATCATGGACAATTTTTATTGCTCTCATGTTTTATCAAAGGTTATTTTCTGTCCCATTTAAGTATGACTTACTTGCCCTCAGAGTGTCAAGTTTACAGTACAACAGCTTCTGCAATACAGTTGTGATAGAGATTGTGTAGCATAATGGTTGTGTTACTCTACTTCCTCACTCCTAATGTGAGGAAATACGGTAACATCTTGGAGGCTTGTGACAACAGCACAAATGACACACCATGATGACGTTTTCCACTCATATGGACTCTGCTGGGTAGCAAACATCTGAAAACAAAAGACCTTTGTTTATCCATAGGCAGTTTCAGTACTATCTGCAGTGCATGCTTCTCTGAGCCTGCTCCGTTCAACCCTGGCCAAGGATGAGCGAGCACCATTCTGAATAAGAAGGCACCTCAATTTTCACGCTTATTCAATCCTAGGCCTCTGCTGAGACTGTGCTAGTAAAAGTGCCATGTATAAAAATGGCTTTATCATATGCATTTGTCCTCAAAAAGTCCAGCTGCAACAGTAACTGATGTGTCTGCATAAAACATTTGTGTGTTTGACTGAGAAAGAGAGAATCCATTTGCAAGGAGATTCAAACACAATACTGTGTACAGACAAGTTATTTGAATATTTATCCCTCTATGTTTGAAAGTTCTGGACTGTGCAACTAGCAATTTATCTGCCTTCCCACAGTGTTTTAGTTCTAACAGCCACAAAATGCGCTGCATGCTCAGCCACCAAACCTTCAGGACTGTAAGAGCTCAAGGCAACTCTTGTATTTTTGTCTTGTATTTTTACATTTACAAAGTAATGGAAAGTACTGTCTTTGTCATTTAGTAGTAATTGTCTTCTCCATTTGGATTTATTCTACACCAGAGAAAATGTCTTTAGAATTCCTCAGCAATGTGCAGAGGAAAAAAAAAAAAAAAGAAAGAAAAAAAAAAAGGTGAGATTTCAGAAGTTTATATCCTAAATTTCCAGGCAGGAAGGCAGGCAGTAAAGCAGTCATGAATCTTCTGGGGAACAGATCTTGACCACATTGGATATTTAAGTTTTCATCACATCTTTAACAGCAAAAAAAAACCCTTCTCCTTCTCCTTTTGAAGCTTCACATCTTAATTCACAGTCATGAAAGTGACTTTTAGTCACTTTTAGCTGAGTTTTCTCCACGTACAAATCTGACACGGCTGCACTGCCTTTTTGCCAGCACTCCTTCTTTGTTAATTTTTGAATCTGTTGGCCAACTTAAATTTGTTAGATGTGCCAAAGACAGAGGTTGTTAGAAGTTTTACGAGCTTCATGCCTAGAGGCTGCTGCTGGGGTTTGGGAAGCCAGCCCACGTGAGAGCTGCTGTTTGGTGGCGCATGTGCCCAATGCCTAGCCAAGGCAACCAGCAAATGGCAGCCAGCCCTTCACAGGCAGCATAAAGAAAAGTGTACAAGTGAAGCACAGGAGGGAGCCGATGCTCTCGTAGATATATCAGGGAAGTTTTGTAGGGAATGAGCTAATCATATGAAAAGAATAAGAGAATGTTATGGTTGAAGGCAGCAAATTCAAGGAGAGGCAACTACTGGTACAGTGACAAAAGGGTTTGTGTAAGAGGACACCTAGCCAGAGAGGGTGATTTTTGAAAAGATGTAGGACACGAGCTTATAGGAAGCAAAGCTGCCTTAGTACAGTTGTTACAACCTGCTTACTGTAAATGTAATTGCTTGTAGACAATAGAAGACAATAATTGTAAATTACAAAACGCAGTGCATAAACTGTAGCTTATGAGACAATATCCTTGCTGTTAACAGGCTTGAAGTTTAATGTCTTACTAGATTATCATGCCAATAACGAAGTTTCGTTATTTAAAAGAGATACATTATGGGAAAAACAATCATAGCAGCAGTATTCAAGTAGTTATCCACTCCGCAGTTTTCCCATATTTCCAAGTTGTTTATTGTTCTAAAAGAAGCTCTAATTACATTAAATACTTCCCAATGTTCAAAAACTGGAATTGCTTGGCTTTCCACTAGTTTATTATTCTACAGTGAACATAAGTAAGGTGTTCAGTGCAATCACATATAAAAAAGAAAATGGTCTGGTCAACACTATCTCATTAAAATGACCACACAACAAAAAAGACTGGATGACATTTCACTTTTATATTAATTATTGAAGAATATTAATTTTCCCATAACTCTACACCAGTGGTGTAAATTTAGGCAGTGTACTTAGGCTGTCCTTTCTTTAGTTCAAGATAAACACTTAGTCTCATTAATAGTAGCTTTCTTTACCAATGAGAGTGAATTCTTCCACCAGTAAAATACTGGCAATAATAAGGAAGAAGGCATTCTACTGTTACCTATGAGACTCTGTATAGACACAGCATTATCACAGAAGAGCATCTGACTCATCTCTTCCACTCCATTTCGCTTGTTGGTTTGCTTGGCTAAGGTAGATTGTACTTACCAGAAGAAACTAAAATAAGCAAGAAACTTCAAAGGCAGAAAAACTACGGACAACAGCAATGAAATGTTAAAACTATGGGAAATCCAAAATGCACAGATCCAGGAAGGAAAAAAAAGAAAAAAAAAGAAAAAAAAAAGATGATTTCCATTCCTTTTGTAATTTCTATGAGAATGTGCTATGGTCAGTGCCATTAGCCAGAACTTCAGGAAGAAAAGTTAGATGCTGTTGTGAGTGAGCACCTGACAAAGAATCTAGGTATATGACAGAAGGTTTTCCACAACAACAAGGATCCAAGAAGTTAGGACAAAGCAATGAATGTCTTTCTTAGAAGATAATGCTGAATATTTCAGGGTATTCTCCCTGGATATCAGCCCACAGACTCCCTCTGGAAATTGGCTGCTGTGAGAAAATGAGGGTATTCATGAAAATAGCTGTGGAGAAAGCAAGAAGATCCAAGCAGACAATCTCAACAACAGAAGGAAAGAGAAAGAAATGTCATGGAAGAATAGAAAAGAGTGATGCTAGCTTGAGAAAAGTAGGTGCAGTAGGTGCACAATTAATATATTTATGATGGTGGTGAGGGTAAATGCTTATGGGAGAAAGAACACCACTATAATCTCTGTGCTCACTTTTTCTTCGATAGTCTTAATTTGAGCACAGTAAGGATTACATTGCACAGACAGTGCAGGCCATATTTTCTTAGAATATATTAGTGCAGAATTTGTATTTGTGGCTGCGTAACTGATGACAAAGCTTTGTTATGGCTGTGCAAAGAGAAGGCTGCTATGAATTAGGAAACTTGCTGAACCCTAAAGTAATACGCTTTCTGCTGAGAGAAAGTACCATTTTTTACAGAGAAATCTCAGCATGTATACAGCCTAGGTTCTCAGAATACAGCCGTAGCCTAGGCCTTCACACTAAGGAATAAATATAAAACTTTTTCTCATCAACCAGATAAAGGTTTGAGGTACAAATTCATGCATTGTAGTCTAAGTCTGTGGGGCCAAAATGAGGTAGGCTCACAGCAATACTCAGCAAAGCTTGTGTTAAAAAAGCCTTTTTATTGGTGACCTTTCCTTTGGAATTTCTGTGATAACACTTGGGGATTTTGCATTAAGTTTCTTACTACAAAATGGAGCGCTGAGAAGACTTTTAGAAAGATTATGATGCTAGAGGGATATTTAATGGTGAAATCACTTACCGTAGTACTCATTTCAGAGAGCAAAGGTCTGAAGTGAAATGAATTCGGTGATCTTAGATTAGTCCTTGGTGGGCAGAGGTCCGTGTCTGAAGTCACAGCTACATGTATAATTAGGTATAATTTCTACATCTGTTCAATAGAGGTTAATTGGACTATCATAATAATTGAATTCCTGGACTTCTGATTTTTCTATTCAACATACTCCTGTGAGATGTGAGCCAAATATTCATCATTTAACACATTTATAGGAAAATACTGTTGCAGAGTTCGGGTATTTTTCAAATGTCTGAGCATAAATACACATCCAGTCTTCCAAAATAAGTATGCAAAAGAAAGATGCACAGCTACACAAATTCTGTAGGAAGAATTCCTATCTTTGAAACAAATGATCAAAAGCACGTAGATTACACGCTGACAAAATAGAGAACTCCACAAATCCTACCCATGTGTGCTTCAAGGATTTCACTCTTTACGTGGCTATATTTTACATTAAAGTTATATTGCAAGCATTCAGGAAGTAAAAACTGTGCATTAACTTTGAGTATTTAGAATTTAATATGGTGGGCTTTTTTACAATACCAGGTGTGCAAACATATGACAAAAGCATATGCATGAACGCAGTGTATACTTACCATTCTCTGCATGCAAGCAGTTACACACATTTTACAAGGCTACTGCTTGCTCATTCAGAAAACTGACAGGTTTTCTTTTACTGCTTCCTTATGAGAAAAAAGGTAGACAGGCACCGTGATTAACTGCATCCATTTATGCATTCACCTGGGATCTAACATTATTGGATTATTCTTGGCTCACTACCCTTGTCAGACCCACTTTTTAATTTTTTAAGGAAACAACATTTACTTTTTATTTACTGAGTTTATCATTTAGAAAGAGTGCAGACTTTGATACTGAAGTCTTCTGTGCATTGAAACAGACAACTTACTGAATCAGTTTTTTTCACAGAATAGCTAGGGAAGACATTCTCCATTCCCATATAACCGTAGGCTTCCCAGCTAGGACTGCCAACAGCAATGTCAGGGGTAGTCAGGAAGTGGACTTTCGCCAGAGATCCTTCAGAAATGTAGACATCTTATTCAAAATAATCAAAATTAAAAGATTTTTGACAGAAAATAATTGATTGGAAAAGCTGCCACACTGTCTCAAGGGCTTTATGAGCATTAAGCTTGAATAACCCTGCTCTATCAGCTAGGTTGGACTGTTTCTCTCATGGTACGGCAGCTTGATATCAGCTGTGTCTTGCCTTGACGTAGTATGGCAGTTCTGGGATTTCCTGTCTCTCTGAGGAGTCCGACTTGTAGTGCAAAGTAGAGATAATGCACAAATATATCACAATTACTAAATTATTATATTTTTTCATTAATTTTCTCCAGCTATTAAAATTTTTGCTTATAAATGATTTGTTTTTAACTAAAAATGTGAGTTCCTGAAAAAAGTTTGGTTATTGTCAGTTATACTTTTAACTACAAAATAATTTTCTGAAGAAATTCTCACACAGAGCTGTCAGAAACAGGACTAGTGTTACTACCTGATTTAACACAAGTCTGTGACTGCCTATCTCATAAACTTCCAGGATTAGTCAGGCTCATGGGATTGAACCCAGTGGTGTTCCTTTTGAACACGTATCACCAAGAGTAGCGCAAAGTTTCAAGTGCAGAGAGCTCAGGACTGATCCCTAAGAACACACTTAACATTTTTTGCAACTCAATCCCATAAACCAATTTTAGTGATGCAAGGAAGTTCACTGTCTGCTAAGTCATTGTGAATCATAAAGTCTCCATTTGTGTGGTATAAATCAACATAACTATTCAACAATTAAATCTACAATGAATATATTTTTTAAATTACCAAGCATTATGTTTCATTTTACAAGCTTGCACATGCATTCTTTATAGCTCACTGTCATGTAATGCTTTATAAATGATACTTGATAAACAACAGCTGTATAATCTTAGAAATATTCATCAAGAGGCACACATGTATCTATGGTAAATCACTTTTGACTTGTACAGTGCTGGTGGCTGGCATATAATCTTATAACTACTTGCATGTGGAACGTAATAGGACATGGCACTGTGCTTCTGTGAGACCAAAATACATTCAGAAAACATACTTGGGTGTCAATTGCAAGCAAGAATGAAAAACGTTTGTCAAGTGCACAGTTCCGAAGTGTAAATCTCATAGTAGATGTTGTATTTATGGTACACCACTATGCATATTTTGCATACTGTTTATTTTTAAATTGAACTTCATTGCACTCATTTTCACAGTTTATTGGCACTGAAACCTAAAGCTTAGTGAAGATGCGGAATTAGGGATTGTTTTTGCTCTCCCATAAGCTAAAATGAGCTGCAGCTCCTGCACTTCTCTCAGCTGTTAGATTTTTACTGATTCCTCAGACTGTGGCATAGTTTATTTCCTATCAGCTAAACATGTTTCAGATTTTGGGAAAGTTCCTAAGAGGCAGAATTTAGAATAAGGGGCATCAGCTGTTTTTTCAGCTGCTCACGTACAACTTCTGCAGAGCCAGAACGTAGTCGTTATGTTACAGTAAGTTTTGAGGAGGAAGAGATAAGGAACACCATCATGCACATACAGTACGTAGTAGTGTTACCTTTACATAACTGTTGGACTAAAGAATTAAGATACTCTATGATTGCTACCTCTGGGCTCTTCACTGAATTGAATTGCTTTTTACAGTAGCCTTATTTCTGTTCTGTTGAGACCGTTCAGTTTGTGTTCAACATTTATTCTATACAGTTACATCTGCTCTTTACAAAGAACTGCTATTCATGTTTTACTTAGGATCATCTGAGAATGCCAGAGTCTAAGGTCCAAACCATATCAGCTCTACTCACAGCATTTTCCATGATACAGGCTATGTTGTTTTTTTAAATTGGAGATAGGATTTACCTCATCTAAAAAATAACACATCTAATGCAAAACCGTCATCTAGGTTTCTTCTTATACTCAACAGTGAGAAACAGACCAATTTATACAGAGTCCAATTAACCCCATCCTAAATTGTATCTAAGAAAAGTGGATTAATCTCCCTGTGGAGAGCTCGTCCTTCTCTGTAGATTCTAGAAGCAGTCTACAAGAATCACAGAATGCCCTGGGTCGAAAAAGACCACAACGATCATCTAGTTTCAACTCCTCTGCTATGTGCAGGGTTGCCAGCCACCAGACCAGGCTGCCCAGGGCCACAGCCAGCCTGGCCTTGAAGAGGCTTCCTTAGAGTGGAAGCACACCGTTTTACAGAGTAGTATGAAGTGAGATGAGTGCTGCCAGCCTGTGTTCCTCTTAGTTGCTGTGCAGTACCCACCACAACTGCCCTTAACTACAGAGCGCATCATTTTTGTGGACACATGGCAGAATTTATCCCAGCTTTGCAAAGCAGACGTAGTTCAGGAAGGCAGCTTAATTTTCTTGGTCTGTTGTGTCAGCCTATAATTAAGAAATTAATCCATGAGTAGGCAAATAGCTTTCATTTGAGGTACATGAAGTGATAGGAAATTTTCGTTTTCAGAACAACCCTACAAGATCTGAAGCTGTTTCAGGAAGATGCTGCGTGAAAGGGGCTTCAACTACTTGCTTGCATTCACAATATTCCCTTAATGGGATTTGTGGTCTCTGTACCTCTGCATTTGTGTCTATGTTATGCCAAAACTTCTACAGTTTTTGACAAATGTTAAGGATTCTCTTTATATCCTCTTATCTCCACCCTGAATAGAGGAAAAGCTGGAGCGTATCTTTTATTCTTTTACAGAGGCAGAACTTAAGTAGAGGATCCAAACAAAGGAGAAGCTGCAAATAAAACAGTCTGACAGCCAAATTAAGAGAGGAGCTTTGGGCTGAAGGAGAAACTGTGTACTTTTGAGACAAATTCTCAAAAACTAAGCAGTTCTCATTTATCAACCATGAATTTGGGATAAGAGTCAGATAAGAAAACAAATTTGCTAACCTTGTTTCTTGCTCATTAGAATTAACCATTACCAACTGTGAAAGATACAGTTTCTTAGCTATTTAAGTCCTGAGGAGTTGCAGCAAATTCATTGGTACCTTCTCTCCCTTGTGTTGGCAGCTCTGGTTGCATCATGTCTGTTGTGAACAGATACAGCTCCTGCCTGATTTACACCTGTAACCTGTTTCAGGCCATTCTAAGTCTCTAAGTTTCTAAGTGCTCTTCAGCTCTTTAACTTACTTTAAACATTTATATGGCTTGTAGACATACAAACTGTATGTGCTCAATCTAAGAGTTGCTGAACCCATTTGATCCTAAAAGAAATTCAGAAGGGCTCTTACCACTCAACACCTTTGAGGAAATGAGAGCAAGTAGTAAAAACGTAATGATGAAACCTGTCTTCGGTTGGGAGCATAATAAATTTAAATGTTGAAAGCAGCAGATAAAAAGGCGGGTACTCAGGATTCAAAGTTACACCTCAGTTCACTGTAGAAGTCACACTGCTAACAATACAGCACAAAAAAAAAAGTTTTAGTGCCAATACTGCCAATTAATTCCTAAGTATACAAGACCAAGATTATTGCTGTCTTTACCTGTTGTTCTTCTGAAAGGTTTTTGAAACAGGGTCGCCAGAGCTGTTTGCAGTGTTTAACCTGTTACATCTGAGTTTTATTAAGAAATTTTCTTCCTTCTTCTCAGTTTCTTTTCTAAGTCTTAACACTCCAGTTTACAGCTGTGAACCTCTGGTTGATGATCTTACAGAATGAACCCCAGTAGCCTCAACTCACCATCCAGAACATGTCTAGAGAGAATCCATATTTTTTACAATTGGGAATGATTTACTCTAAATGCGTTATTCTAACCTTACTGATACTGAATTTTCTTTGCATTTTATTCCACTGTCCTTTCCAGTGAGATCTAGAAGCTCTTGCTGTCTTATATCCCAGGGAGCTTCTCTCCCAAGCAGTACTGGTGAACAATGAAGAGCATAAATCCCACTACTGGTATTTAGGAAATCTGTTAGTTGAGAAAGCTGACCACTTACAACTATGCTTTGTCATCTGCCTTTAAGTCATTACTAACCTATGGCAACAGTTTTCCATTTCATGGTAATTTATTTTGTAGAAGCCTATAATGAGGAAATGTGTCAAAAGCCTTTTAAAAATCCAGATACCTTATAGCATTGGGATCACTATAATCCATGTTTATTGACAGTTTAAAAAAAATTCAATTACCTTTCTAAGGAACATCGTCCTCCAGCAGAAATTCTGTGTTATGCAATATTTTGTGTTTGTCCAGGCATCTATTAATCTCATCCTTTATCACAGTTTTGCCATTTTGCCTGTACAGAAGTCGGACTTACTGTCTATAGGCCCGAGATCTCTCTGGAGTCCTTCATAAAGACTGGTGTCACATTTCCCACCTTCTGTTCCTCTGGCAATAGGTTAGACACTACAGTTAGCAGTTTAGCAATTTTATATTTGTTATAAATCTTCAGTGAATACCATCTGTTCCTGGAGATTTCTTACTGTTCTGTATGTCAATTTGCTCTAAAGCCTTTTCTGTTGACACTTGAATTTGAGCCAGTTCTTCAGCCTTATCTCCCATAAGGAATGACTGATATCAAAACCTCATTCTCTTCTGTAATGAACACTGATGCAATAAATTAATTTAGCTTTCCTGCAATAGCCTCATCTTCCTTGAATGTTCCTTTCATACCTTAATTGTCTATTGGTCCCATCTGACTCTCTGTCAGGCTCTCTGGTAACTGTATGTTTGAGAAAAGTTTTATTAATAGGTTACTTGTCCTTACTGTTACTCCTTCAAATCCCTTCTGGCCTGTCATATGATGTCTTTACACTTAGGTTGCTACTGCTTTTACTCCTTTCAATTCTGTTTGCTTGAATATAACCCCCAATTTTTCCCTCCAGTAGCACAGATCAGGTGCTTTTCTTTCTAATTTCTGTTTTTAATGTTTGCGTATGTTTTTTTATGGACTGTTACTATCTAAAACTCCAATAGCTTCATGTGAAATTGACTATATAAGTATCGATATTGAAATTCTAAGCTTGGTTTTATTCTGCAATTTCTTTTTTTTTAACCTAACTTTGGTAAGTCAATTGATCTGCTTATCTGATTTATACTGTACTAGCAGTAATATGAGAATCAGGTCCTAAATCTACGGATACACTTAGGTAGTGTCTGTTGCTCCAGCTGCAGATATGTGCACTGTGTGGTCATTCTCAAACAGTCTTTTATTTTGTCTCCTTCCCCCCTTCATAGTTGTTTTAAATTTATGGCTTCTATAATTTACTTTTCAATGGAATTACCACTGAGAATCAAGAACTCTACAAATCTTCTGACTTGCTAACTTCCACCTTCCCTGCTAATTTGTGTGCTTATGAAGGAATTCAGCTATAAATCACCAATAACACAGCTATCTTAGCAAAATCAAATGTCATCCATTCGTTTGACTTCTGGTCTCGCACACAGTCAAAATGCCAAAGGGTGAACGGGAGATGAATTTAAGTCCTGCACAGAGGTGCATTTAATTTTTCCATTTGTCATATCATGTCAACTCAGACTCTTCAACCTTTTGCCTTTTAAGATGTAAGCAGGAATAGCTGTCAATATAATCTGCAAGACATCTACTAACAAATTTAATCAGCTGAACACAAGGGTGACTAACAAACTCCAAAGAGAATCAAGAGTCTGCTCTGAAAGCAGAAGAGATCTCAGTGCTTTGCTCAGGAGTTTACCCATGTCATTGCCCTACAGCCTTGTACTAAGTGCTTCCTGCTGATGTTTTGTGCCAATGGACATAAATCTTCACTGGCATATTTTACCAGGAATCCCATTCAGTCATCACAGGCATCACAGTACCATGTACTGCTGCACAGAAAAAGCTTTGAACCTGGCAGTTACCTGAGAAATTTCAAATTAAAGCTCTGTTTTAAGGACTGGTTATGATAAGCAGAGAGAAAGAGAAAGAAAGAGAAGTTGAGAATGCTAACAGATCATGGAGATTGCCTCCAAATGAAATGCATATTTAATTCTGGTACAGTCTCTGACATTTGGCCACTCATGTGATGTGAAAGTGATTCTCTGATACGTTTTTAGATATAAATCTAAAAACCTAGAAGGAGGTTGCTGTGGAACCCTTTTCTTGTACTAGATTCGATCTTTTTCACAGTCAGGAGGGAAGCTACTCTACTTCTATTCCAAGTCAGCTCCTCTATTTATGCCAATCTTAAATGTTGAAGTACTGGAAGGCAAAAAGATTCTGTTTTTACTGAATATTTTGTTGCAATAGAGAGAAATCTGAACTTTTATTTCTGATCTGTGACAGCTACTGGCACAAAGTTCTGGCAAGCCAAAGCTGATAAAAGCCCGCTCTGATTATGCCTGTTTCTTGCCATCAAGTTCTGTGTGCTTCTGTCATTTGAAGTAAATCCATCCAACTCATGAATCATAATCTATCCAAGGTTTCTTTTATCTTTCAAATTCCAGTGGTATCTATTCTGTTCCTCAGCTTCCTGATCCTACACCTACTATAAATCTTATGTTATTACTGAACTATTTAACTTCTCAGTTGTTCGGTTTTTTTTACATGTGTAATTAAATTTAAATGATGAGGAAATCCCTAAAAATTCATTTTATGTCTGTAGAGAAGTGTTTATTACTGTGCTATTTCTACCAAAAGTTTTGCCTAATGTCTGGACAAGCTATGGTTCATTTTGTTTCTTTGCTTAATGAGGTGTACAGTCCTTAAAGTGTATTGTAGTCCTGCTTCTTTTTTAATAATGAAAATAGGTTTGTGTTCGAGCTTAGATCAGTGTTAGTGTAACGTAGCTCTGACAGCTAGCAGAATTAGATTAAAGATTAAAATATCGTATCTTTTTAAATCATCCATACCCACTATTACTGCTGTTTCTCTTCTCAAGAGAAAGGATTTCAGGACTTTGGCTCCATTTAGTGCCTGCATGTTTGCTTAAGCTCCTTCCTATTGAGGAGAGCAGTGTTCTCCAACTGAGTGTGACATCCCTGCTTTACGGGTGCCATTTCTGTATGCTGTTGAGAAGGAATTCTTGAATTTCATACCTTCATTACACCTCTCCTTTCCTCAGCCCGCTATGAGTAACACGGTTACTCTGGTGCTGCATTTTTCTTTAGTTCTAAAATCTTGGCTTTGTGCACAGCAGTTTTAACAATATGTACAAACATTATGAGTATTGTATTTTATCAGTCAGAGGTAGGGGCATTTTGTGAGTAAGGGGCGGCTTGTAAAAGAAATTATAGTGCTTTCTGCTTTGGCTCTATATCCTGCAGGTAAACTGGCTGATATTTTAATTTCCTTGGACTCTTTTGAAAGCTCTCTAAATGAAGGTTCTGAAGAAAATATATAACTTTGGTTATCATACTTTATGGTTATTACTGTGTACACATTAAATGTGAATTAATGCAATAAAACAGTACATTTCACATAAAAAATACTGTGAATTTCACTGCTGTTGCTGACATGACACATGTATCAATGTAATTATGGGTTACAAATCCTTGGTAACAGAGGCACTGTTACAGTTTTTGAAATTCCCCCATTATGTGAATTCAGAAAGAATGCTGCAGAGTGTATTTAATTTGTCTTGTCCAGTAGGCCTTTCAAAAGAGCAATATTGATGCTGGATTTATCTTTGATATGATGACAGTCACTGTAAATGTGCATGTGGAATGCACTAGTGCCAATGAAAGTACTGGGGCTTGTTCCTCCCTGGGTTAGTTTGACGGTGTTCAACCATCACAGACTACTGAGCAGAAAAGCTCTGAGGCATTTTGCCTCTCTAAGGCAGTTAAAGGCCTAACACATCAGGGAGCTCTCTGTTTAGAACTCATTACATTTGATTCCACTCCACCTGTTCTTCTCTGGATGCCTAAAGTAGGTTTCTTTTTATATATCATTGATCAAAATGTCCCTTTTCAATGCTTATGCTAAAGAACAGCGAGGCTGCAAAGCCCCATGTTCTGAAGAGAGCAAGCAGCAGAACTGGGTGTGCCCATATCCTTGTGTGTTAGGATTTGGATAGACAGCGGATTTATGATGGCTTAAAGAACTGCTGATTATATGACCATAAGCATATCCTTACCCTGCTGAAAATCTGTATCAGAGGTCTTAAAAAGGGTTGAACATATTAGCTCATCCTACTTTATGCTTCCCGCGAGTGAAAAGTGTGCACATAGTCAGTTATCATGGCTCAGCTGAGATAAAGTATCTCAATCAGCTGGGGTAATTCAGCTGTGCATCTGAGCCTGTGAAAAAGCTATTTATTATATTAGCTTACCATTTGACCATTTTTTCTTGTCTGTCCTTCTTTCATTGCCTGTAGAAAATGAATATGGTCTTCGTACCTTTGCACTTCTCAGATATCCTAAATACAACTTTTGCAGTCTTTTCCAGTATCTCTAGTTATACTTCATTTTTCCTACTAATCCATTTAATGTGGAATTTCCTTCCAGTTGTGATCCTCTGATAATTCAGATTGCTTCTTCAAGTCTTCCAGAAACTTCACTTTGTTAATTCACTGAGATAAGAAAAACTGTCACAACCCCAGCGTTTAGAAAAATCCATGTAACGCTTTTAGATGAGGAGTAGATCAATAAATTGATTGGATATTCCACTGCTTCCCAGTACTTGAAGAACAGTTCACTAGACATCAGTTTTAGCATTGAATTACAGCACAGCAGCAACAGGAGTCCTGGGCAAGCAGGTAGGCAGCCTATTGAAAGGATTTGGGAAAGGATAAGATGAGAAGGGGAGGTTACAGTGCTGGGGAAGAAACAAGAATGAGTATATCTGACCTAAAAATGTGCTGAATCTGTTGGGACTGTGAGGAGTTGGGTTTAAACCTCGGGTCTCTAATTCTTTAAATAAATCACATATCAGTCTCCCATTTATTAATACAGCTACTACTGTTTTGCTTACTGTTTGTAAGAATGCATGATTATGAAGTATTCAGACTTTGTAACAATTAGATATTATAACAATATAAGTATTTCAAGGTATTAAGCATCTTCTATCATTGTATGAATAGCTTCCTTTTCAGCTTAGGTCCGTTGTCAACACTTTCACCAAAATGTTCACCAAAGACATGAGAGGCATATGGTCAACACCTGCTTTCCAACCTAGCATCCTTCAGGCATTTGGTGCAGCTATATGCAGTCCTAAGTGCACTGTCACTGCTTAACAAAAACATCATAAATAATTACTGTAATTAATAATGAAGCTGCTTCCTTGGGCTAACCGTACTTTCTTTGTCAGTTCTGCTGTATGTAATAATGGAAATCTTTTAGGCTAAGTAGCTATTACATTCTTTCAGTTTTATGAGTTGTTTCCAGCTGCCGAAGAAACGAAATACAATTAGAAATTTGCCTCATATTTCTGTTTATCCTCAGAGAATAGACATCAATTCTTGCTTGCCTGAACACATTAGGAATCAGTCAACAGGAGACTGTGCATAATCCCTAATCATAATTCCAGATCTTTCTAGTCAGTATCTAGCCCCAAAATACTGTCCTTTAGTCATGTTGCTGTGATTCCTTTGCTACCCTCTGGTCTTCCTGCTGCCTTTGTGGTGGTGATGTCAGACTCACAGATATTTACAAATACATTAGAACAACAGCCCAGTCTCTGTATTTCTGTTCAGACTGTCAGGAAAACTAAGTCTTTAGTTCCATGGATGTTATTCCCAGAAGCAATGCCAGCTTAAAAACATCCTCCCATTTTCTGCTCCTTTCCACTTGTTTCTGTGGCCTGCTTCAGTCTTGCCTATGATGCAGTTAGTCCACTCTGAACTGCCAGTGCAAATGTTTGTGGGATTACACAGTAACCTTGATCACTGACATGCTCGGAGCTAATCACCATTTACTTTTTACTACAAAAGCAAAAAGCACACCCTCAACCCTCATAGCGTGGTGCTTAACCAAGCCTTGTGTGCTACTCTGCGGTTTGGACACAGACTGATATTATTCCAAAATAAAGAAGAACGTGGCTGTTTCCTGATTTAGCCTGACTTGAAAGTAGCAATTATACCTACAGGTACCATAGGGTTTGCAATCACCAAAAGATCAAAGACATTCTCTGGGAACCAGCCAACCGCCAGCATAACAGTAAATCAGCATCTTCCTACACTTGTTGGATTATGCTTCAGTTTTCCTTTTCACTCCAAACCAGCCGCTGTCAATTAGCTCTATTGTGCTTCCTATTCGTTTCAATGAAAATATGATAACTGAGGCTCAAGAAATTGAAGGAGACAATTGTCTATGACGATTTGTTATATACTTTGTTACTTTCAAAAGTCTTAGCTGCCACACAGCCTTAGGGATGTTTTGTTATTATCACTGTTGTCAGTTTTGAACACTAGAATTTACTGGTTTTGATGTTAAAATCTCAACTCAAGGTTGTAATATCTATAAAGAAAATATTGCTGTAGAGATTAAACTCTAAAGGGGCTGCTCACATAAATGAGCAGATGGTAGAATAAATACTGAAAATCTTATCTTTTTCTATTTGTCCAAGTTGCAGGGAACAATATGAAAAACATTTATTTCTATCTGACAGAAAATGCTTTTAACAATACATAATCATTATCAGTCAATACTCTGAGAGGCTGCTGTTGATAGCAGGTGCCTGAAAGATGCTTTTCATGATGACCTTTAAATGCCACAGTCGTAAGTGAATATGTAGAAAGAATATTCCTTCATTTTAATATGTACTAGAAAAAAATCAAATTGCTTATGAATATAAAGAGTGTGTATGATAGCGGACATATCTATACAACGTCTCGCTTTGCACAGTGAGGAATGAACAGGATAACATTCTCAATTCTAAATCTTTACCTTTGGGCATGGTATATCCTACTAGAAACATCAATCGATTCATTACTTTTTAAATACTGTGTCAATTACTTTTCTTTATCATCCATCTTATTTTTTTTCTCTAGTACATCAGACATACAATACAAACTATGCTTCCAAATGCAGTTGTAGCATATTAGTGTTTAATTGTCAGCAGCAGGAATTTGCATGAATATTACCAGCTTTTCCAACTATGCAACTAATAGGATTATGCAGTCCCATTAATAACATATTTTCTCAAAATTTGAACTTAGAACTCTTGTGTTGTGTTACATTATTCAACAGAAGAAACTGAGAATAGGTACTCAGTAATTGCCATTTTAGAGCTTTTTTGTGTCTTCCTCGTAATAATTTCAAGTGAGGTGGACAAAATATCATATTAGGAGACAAAATAAACTGAAATTCTACATAGGGTCATTAGGCCATGTGTCCCTTTTGCCTTACTTCTGTCAAGCCTATCCTGTATGCAACGGGTAAATCTCAGAAAGAAAGAGGTTAATTTCTTCTTTCAGAGATGCAAATCTAGAAATTATTGCAGTGTCTGATAAAATTTGAAGTTAAGAGCAAATATGAACTTACACAAGTATGATCTGAATATTTAGTCTTACTGAACTATTTATATTTATTGAAATTGAGTATTTTATCAGCAGAAATTCTGCTTAGGAAGCAGATAATTGCTCTTATAAATCAGATTATTTTAAGAAGAAAATTATATATTCACAAATGGAAAAGAGAGTCCCCAAATTTTGGCTGCTTGCCAAACGAAAATGAGAATATCTGCAATATCTTATATTGAAGAATGCAGCACACAAGGAGAAGGAACATATAACTTTGTGAAAGTGTGTGGAACTGTCACTGCTATCTTTTTATTTCCTTTTACTAGAATATCTTTATTTAATTTACTCTTCCTTTTATGCTCCTTTACACTCAGTAATTTCCAAGCACTTTAAATCATTAATGAATGAACCAGGATGAACAAAGCTGAATCAGGCCTCCCATTGATTTTATAAAGCAGGAACATATAATTAGGGTAACTTAGAGAAGAAAGAGCTAATGTACTGGAAGGTTGAATGATAAATCCAAGATCCCAAAGGACATCCAATATGAAACTAGTTATAAAAGTCTATGTCTTTTATCAGGAAAACTATTTTTTTTTAACCCACTATTCTAACTTTCAAGTAGTCTTATAGGAATAGGTGCTAAATTAAGAAAGCATCTGCTGCTACAAAGGCAGTTCTGCTAAAGCATGAGTTAAACAGTCATCAAAGTAATCAGCTGATCATGTTATGCTTATATCCCAGGTTGCAATTTCAGATCTGTGGGATCCGGGCTTTAGGTCCAGATTCACAGAATCAGTGGAGGGATACACCCAAATACTACTGCAAATCTACACCTCTTGTCTAAAAGGACCAAAAATTATCTGCTGTAATGCCTAAAAAAAGGTTTTATTTGATGGGCATTGAGGAAGATGAAACAAAGTGGCCAAAGTACAACTTAAATTTTTCTTAAAGTCCACTGTGGAAAAAACGTTCAAGAAATAAAGTGGTCTCTGTGACTCAGTAGTAGGGTTTTGTATTCAGTCCTTCATTTAAAGCTCTGCTGACCTAACCACATAAAGGAAAATAATATTCAGCCTATTTTTGTGCCATGATTAAGTCTGCATGAGCTCCAAAAGCAGACACGACTGACAGTAGTGAAGAGGGTCCTGGGATATGTAGCTGTGTTACGCTTCCTCTGTGAAGGTCATCACTTCTTTCAATCAGAGTGAATGATTGACTCAACAAGAAGTTCATATTGCACGACGTACTTTCAGAAATGATTCATGTTAATGGTATATCTCAGGGGATTGATGCTGAGCAGAAACTACATCTAAAGCTTAAGAAATGATTTAGAAATATGAAAGCCTACAATCTGGAGCTCACGTAGATACATTTGATGGTAAATATCAGAGAATAAATACAACTGAAAGTCATAAAGTTGGATAGACAATAACTCTGACAGTTTAAGACCTTTTGGGGCTCAAATCATAAAAAATAAAATTACTTACGCAGCCATTCCTTGATTCAGCTGTGCATCTTTTTCTGAGATGTGAACAGAAGACATTTTCACACTGCTGACAGGTTGGAGCCTCTCAAGGAAGTAGCTATGTCAAAAAAACCCACAAAGTACAACATTGAGGAAATATTGCTTCTCCACCTAACGCTGTCATCTGTCCCCACTTTGGTTTACGTGAAACATATGTTCAGCAGAATGTCACTTGAAACTTTTTTTTAATATGAAAAAACAGCAACGCCAGCTGTGGCGGGGAAGGCTTCTGCCTCCTGCAGACCAACAACCTGCTGGTTATACTCACATAAAAGCACTTGGTTAATGTTGAACACCTCAATACCTCATTATATGAGAAGTCACACACTGCACCGGAGAATTAAGAGCTTTCCTGTCAGCCTTTCTCCCCAGCCCAGCTGTCAGCTTACTGGGGAGATGCTGACCCTGCTGGCCGGCTGCCCGCTCTCCATAGGTAGGCTGAGGGCCACATCCCACCTGGGGATTTCCCCCCAGGCTCATTTGCACAGGGAGGCTTTGCAGACATGTAGGAGACCTCCTCCCTGTCTGTCCTCTCACCCTACAGGTGCAGCCCTGTTAGCCTCCACCGTGCCAGGTGAGCACGATGAGACCACACGAGTGCAGATGTGCACGCATGTGCTCATGCGCAAGCACACCTGCATGGGTGCCTGCAAAAACGAACCTAGAAGTTGTAAATTCAGAAAAGAAAAAACTACAGGATTGGCTTGATTATTGACTGAATTTGTAGCTGGAGGTATTTCTACTGAAAGGAGGTGGCATTCTGTTTATTTATGATGACATGTCTGTGTTTAGCTAGGCATAAGCACAAAAGTTAGTTTTAAAGATGAAGTTGTGTTGCTTGGTACATTTTTGTTGCTACTGTTGCTATGTTTTGTCATGACTAAATGTGTTTTTTCTGTCTCAACCTCAGAGATGCCAGTGACTCTTCAACATCTGTTGTCCAAATGATATGCCTAGCACACTGAGTTTCAGGGGAAGCTATAAAACCCTCAGCTAGCAAGTGCTGTACAGTAGCTATTTATCTGTTTTTTTTTAATCAATAATTATGATAGGTCCATATATTCTTGATATCTATATGATTATTCAGTCCTTTTATTGTACTGAATTCTTAGTGTCAGTGATATTCTATGTTAGGGAATTTCACAGCTGAAATGGCTTAAAAATGTATTGAACTTTCTGTTTATTGATTATGCTGAATGCCTCTTTCACTTCACAAAAAAAGAAAAAGGTGAGGGTCACTAACTACCTGGTCTGGAACACACATTATTGCACAGATTTCTGTTTGTAAGGTAACAATTTCTATCCCTGTACTCTACCTCTCCAGGACAATTCTTTCCTTTCACACTCAGCATCCTTTTGGACATGTAGTACCCTATGCTGTAGTGCTGTTTCTACGCTTCCATTACAGTGATCTCCACTTTCTTGATTATCCCATCCCTTTGCACAGTCCATATCTGATTTGCTTTTTTGGACTGCATTTGCACATTGATCTGTATACAGTGATGTCCTAGGTCTCCTTTAGATGTTATAATCAGCTTAGAGCTTTCCAAGTGGAACAGGTTATTTATCTTTACAGCCTGATTTTGAATCTCTTTGTTATCATGCTGACTTTTCACCTATCTTATTTAAGTTTCTTTAATATTCTTTACAGTCATCTCAGGTTCTTGTACACTTCTACAGCCAAGTCTTTGTTGCCATGCTATCCTTTCCCCTTTCCAAATTATTAATGAACTCATTTAGCATCATGGCACATCATAAGAAACCCCTGGGGCAGTTAATCTACCACCATGATGGGATTTGGTCATTTAATCTTATTTGTTTTTTATCTCTAATCAGGTCTAGACTTAATCTTAAAATTTCAAATTTAAAATGTTCAAACTGTGTCCTGACCTATCTGTTAAATGTACGTTCATTTCATATTTATAATTAATGCCCCTAGGACTATGGATTAATTGAAAGCCAAAATTCAAAAATCTTTCTGAAATATTAAATCCCACTTAAAAAAAGCCCTGCCAAGCTGCTATATCATTACCTAGGAAAACCTTTCACTTGGCTTGGTAGGGAGCGTACAAAAAATACTTTCTGATGCTTATCGAGTTCTCTTAGCAGATGTATGGTCTTACATTGCCTTGTCCAACCACTGTTTTAATATGTGCAGATTTTTCAATCTATTGATGTTTCATTTATTCTAACTAACCATAGGGAATGCTTCAAATCTAAAGCAGAACAGAAAGGTTTGTAACACAAGAACACATAAATAATTTGTGGAGCAGAGGCATCAACCCAGGATTCCCCTATCTCTGGAGATCTACAACACCTGTATCTCTTGATTAATGATCAGGAGAACAAGAAATTTACCATAATTCCCCAGTGATCTCTGTCCTGATGTTTATCTCTCATTTTCTAATGACTTACTCCATGTGAATATATGCAGTTCTATGAGGGAGATATCGTATTTCTGAAACTCTTATCTATAGTCTTGTAGTGTAATTTTTCTTACACTTTTTCGGTCTAATTTTTTTTTATATGTATTATAGAACGTAAATAAAACAGAAGATTTTGCCCACTTTCTGACCAATGGTGTGTTCGATTTTCTATTTTTTCAAATGAAGGCGGATACACATTTTTCAAATACAAGCAGTCAAAAGGCAGAACTGCACTTCAACAAAGGTACATTATCTCAATAGTTATCTGTACAAAATGGGAACGGATTTTGGCATGCTAATAACAAGATATGAATCAATAATAAAGAAAAGAAAATGCCTATGGAAAAAATAATCTTAGCAGTTTTGAAATGACAATTTTTTTCAACAGTTCTTCGTTAAAATTCATTAAATATTTTAATGTATTGCCAACATGAAGTTTCATTTTTTCCTTACTTGGCAACAGAAAACCCTGCTTGAGCTCTCTGAAATCAGAGAGATATTCATTTAATAACATCTGGTTTTTAGCAAGGAATAGCACCACAGCATCAAAGCTTAAGCTGGAGAAACCTTATTTTATTCGTATTAATCACATTTGTTGAGCTTCAGTAGCTCCAGTGGGGTTAGCAAATGTGTAGATCTAGTAGGCCGATAAAAACATTCCCTGCTTATTTGAAACTTGGCAATTACTTTTCTTTGCCTGTTGAATTAACCAAGCAATGTTAATATTGGATAATTCTGACTTAAAAGTGAGGAACTGGTATTATCCGAGGCTGTCTAATGCTGAGAATGGCGGCAAGAGTTCTAAAAAGATTAAATAACTTTGAGAGAAAGACAACCTTTCTGATCTGAAAAAAAACAGGATTATCTATTTGTTTCCTCTTCTTCTAGAAGATATGTGAACAGCAGTTGAGATTTATTTATGCTGAGATTTATTTATGTTGAGCTACAATGGCCCAAAGGGGGCTACTTTGCTACTTGAATAGTTAAAGTAAAGCTTGCATCAGTCTTTTCCTTCTGCTGCCATTCCAGAATATCCCTGCTGTAATGCTGCCCAGTTTTCAGATTTCAAGGTAGAGCAGAGCAAATGAGTTTTAACCCATTGCATTGTGAATATTCCCTGAAGACCATTTCTGCTCCACTGTTCACCTAGGCAGAAAGATCAGATGAACACAGCCTATATAGACGGTCACATTTCTTTCGGGGAATGTTTTACAAGCGTAGTTATACCCACATCCCATTTCTGCTCATGGCAGGATGGCTAATCCAGTGGTAGTGTAACCCCGTATTTCAGACTCATTCACAGGCAGCTGATCGAACACACAGTAGGAATCCTCAAAAATGCAGATGGAGGGAAAGCTCCAATTCTTGGTGACTTTCAGTAGCACTGAGAAACCTTCCTGCTCCTTGTGCCTCAGAACATCTCCCATAACCAATAAAGTACCAAGCTGGAAACATTGCGCAGTAGCGAGGCTGACTTATGGTGAAGATAAGACAATGTCTCTGAGTTTATTGAAGCTATTGTTTTGGGTAGTTTTATAGCTTGAGCGCTATGAACAGCATATCCTTTAAGACTATAGGGAGAATAAATTTATCTAAAAGATAAAAAAATCTGATAAGTAATGAAAAGAAACATCGTTTCTCTATCAAGTTTAAGTTTTAATACGCACAAGTGTGAAATGAACAGCCTTCATGTGCTTATTGTAGTGACTGTTAGGACATGTTTATGGAGGAGAGGGTGCAAAGCAGAGGAAGTTTCCCCATGAGCACTGCCCCAGGAGGAACCTACCCTAGGCGCACAATGCGGGGACAGCTGTTGAATTCCCTCAGCTTCTAAGCACACTGAAGCTGCATCCAATTGTAGCTTACTTTCACACATCCTTAATCGCAGTATTTCAATTTATTGTACACTAATTAGATAGACCCGTTGGTTGAAGGAGAAGAATCAACACACAGTAATTACTTCATTGTAAAATGTAATGAGTTTTCCAACCTGACGTACTGTAAAAATTGCAGCATAATAAATAGAACACAGTTTTCCAACTATAAACTAGGAGTGAATTCTGCTAGTGTATTTCTTCATGAAACATGTTTATGTGATAGTCTTCCAATTTTATGGCTGAAGTTTATCACCATAAGGTGCATTTCATGACAGCCAAATAACTACATTCAGTTAGACTTGTCACCATGTGCCTTCAGTATCAAGACACATGCTGATTGTATCAAATACTGTTGACTGTCTTAGTGCTGCAAATAGAAAAGATGATTACACTGTTCTCTTTAGATGTGATGTAATATTATTCACCTCACTAAGAACTGAAGGTCAAGGTTGTCTAAGAACATGGGAAAGATCATCTATTGAAAGCCTTGTAATATGGTAATACACTAAGAAACCCAGCAGTAGTTTTACATTAATATTTCTGTGATTTCTTATGTAAGGAGCAGTACATATTCTACAAACTAAATGATCCACTGGTATGTTTTCCACAGAATACTTTCCCAAGAAATCCAGACTATCATAATTTGCTTTCATTTATTTGTGTTGCAAAGGTCAGTAAGTAGTTTACACTCTTGAGTGACATGACAGCAAAACATTAATATATTACCAATACATTTATGCCAGAATACTATCATCATCTTCTTGAGCCCGTGAGAAAGCTCATGTAAAGAACTGATAGTCATAGAACCTACTGAAATAATTTTAAATAAAATGCTTGCTTAAAATCATATCCAAAACTTGTATAACCACTGACAACGTGATTTATGTTGCATGCAGGTAGTAGAAATGCTTGAACTTTGTTCCAGAAGAAAATAAAAAATACTTGTGTTTCATGGCAAACTGCTTGTGTAATTTGAATGGAAACGTAAGAGCCACAGTACTTTTTTCTAAGGCTATTTGTCACCGCTTTGAATTTTGCCGTGCTATGTGAGCTGCAGACAGGTGTGAGAATTTGGGCAATCACGGATGTCTAGATCTGTGTGAATCCTAATGGGGGGCTCTAGATGTCACCATGATAGGTGACAGAACACAATAAAATGATTCGTGCAGGAAACTTAGGATGTGGGGGAGATGCCTCTAGCAGCTGCATCCTAAGCAAGCGACACTCTGTTGAAGGAGCGCCAGGCAAAGGTGTGAAGTGCCGGCTCAGCAGGAGATGCTCCCCTTACCAGAGCCGGGTGCGCAGACTGCTCCGCTTGTCTGATTGCCATGGAAACCACCAGAGGAGATCTCCCTCTTTGCCCTCTGCTCGACATACTTGGTTCCCTGCTGCCTTGTTGCCTCCAGCCTTCTGGCAGTGAGAACCTCCACCCAACATATCTTATAAGAACTGAGATCATTGAAAGACACCAAGCTGTGATGGTTTTTAGGCTACTCCCTCTAGCGTATCCCAGTTCAATCTAATTTAGACCACATACAATAAATACTTTGATGGCAGACTGAATATCCATAAAAGGATGATAGAAGTAAAGTGGTTTAAATGCAGGGTTTAGACATATTCACCTTTAAAATATATAGGGTATAACCCTTACCCATAATTTCTTTCACTTAGAACATTCAGCTCAGGAATAACTTCATCTACCTAAATCATCTTAAACTAAGATGCTGATGTGTATTCTTAAATTCAACTGCATCTTAGTGAAGTTTAGTATTGCAAACATGTGGAGCGTAGAATAATGATGAATGTTGAAATGATCTTATATCAGAAAATATTGTATTCAGGGATTAATTTTAATGAGGTTTTCATATTTATTTTATTGTTTTAATTTCAATTTTTGCACTTTGGTTAATGAGAGTTGTCCCCTTAAGAAAACATTTACAAATAAAACCAAATCAGCTTATAAATAATTTTAATAAAACGTCGCCCATGACACTGCTGAAGCTTTGGTGTATGTTTAAAAATAGTACATAAAACCCAGCTTGATCACCCCAGATTTTTCTTCCAAGAAGCAAAGGGTGGTGTAAGAAGGCATTTAGAAATTTGGAAAAAAAGGCAGAAAGCAAAGTGAAATTGGAGTCATTGAGAGGAGTAAGCAGCGGAGAGGCTGCCAAGGGAGCCATGAGCAAAAGTTACAAAGGGTGCCTCACAGCTAGCAATGCTGCTCGCTGCACCTCTTACTCCATCCCTTGCCAAGAGATCTCTGCCATGGTTCTGGTGTGCCTCTCCTTAAATTCCCAGCAAGAATGTATGCAGACAGACATCCCTTCTTCAGATCAGCCGCCAATGAGATCTGTGCTGTGGCATCGGTTTTCCTGGCACCACAGCGTTAGAAATGTGAGCTCATGCAACTGCAGCTGAAGTCAGTGAGTGCTGTAGGTGCTCAGCTGTCCTGTCCCCTATCCTCTTCCACACACCTGTCCCTGCGAGGGGCTCTCAGAGTTCAGTGAAAGGGAAGGGAAGAGAGATCTTGGGAGCATCAAACACATTGTGTCTCTTCCATCTCCTGCTTGCTGCATCCTTGCACCTGCAGCAGGCTTTGCCAGATGTATACCTTCTGTCTGAGCACTGAGGTGTTGTCAGGTTCTTACTGCATCCTCAGCATCCTTTTAAAGATATGAAGAAATGAGGTATGTTACTTGTGTGGACAGAGGGGCAACGCCAGTTTTTTAAAGAGCTACACGGAAGAGTTGGATTTTATCATATATATAAACCATTATATTTAGAAATTGTAAATCACCTTTTTTCCCAACAGCAAAAAATGGTTACACTCAGGCTGTGTTTTTTCCCACGATGCGGCAGGATTCAGATTCGTATAGAATATCTGGTGATCAAAATGTGTTTGTTTTGTCTTCTTTAATTGAAAGGATGGGATTGCAGGGAGAAAATTAAAGTAAAAACTATTATTAACCTCTAATGCCAATAACCCTATGCATAGTAATCAGTATTTTTTCTTGATTGTCTTGTTCTATCATTCTGTTTTCAAAGGGCATAGGTCAGACCATGCTGTCCTCATTACTGAACATACATAACATCATCTTCTAAATTCCCTGTAACTATTCAAGTAAAGGCTCAGAAAGACAAATTGCCTATCACTCCAAAGTCTTAAAACAAAACAAAAGGCACCATATTGCCACTTTAGGGACACATTTGTTGCCTGCTGTTGCTATTATATATGTCATTTCAGTCCTGCAGTTAGCTATAAACTACATCTTTTCTTTTTCCGGAGAGAAATAAGAGATGCCTGAAGGGAAGCAAGAATGGAAAGCATCCTTAAAATGACTGATTTACAATTGGTAAGGAGATACAATATGAAAATTATAGCTTCTTAGTATGTCACATCACAAGGTTGTGCAACACTCTCACATTAAAAGCTACCCCACAGGCCAGTGTGATGGCTCCAAGAACAGTGTGGCATTGGAGCAGCTGTGTTACAGGCTGAGGTTCCAGCTCATGCTCCCAAGGCAGGCAAGAAGCCCCTCTCAGGGGTCGGACTCACCTCTGTTGGAGACTCCTCCATCTAGCCCTCTCCACAGCAAATTGTATGCCACAACCTACCCTCCTGCATCTGAAAATAAAAACTGTAGGAGAGGCCCCAAGAAGGTGAGTTGAGAGAAAGAAAAAGGTCTCAGTGAATCAGACCAGACAGAGACCATTTCAGGAAAGAAACCTCTTAGCATAAAATCCTACCTAAGTGCTAGTGAATAATGAAAGCCAATGTGTATTTTATGTGGCTGTGAAAAGTAAACAGCCAGAATGTTATTTTTAGGGTCCTAGGTTTTAGGAGCCTGATGTGAGTCAATCTGCCACGGCTCCTACAGAGCCAGGTCTTTAACCCAGAGGTGTTAAATACAGTGAGTTGCTGTAACCTCGAGATTGCAGTGTTATATTCCAGAGTGTCCACCTCCACTTGATCTTCAAGGTATGAGGGGAATATGAGCATTTTGTGGTATAGAGGACACGGTTACCTTTTTATAGTCTAAGCTGGTAATGGGTAGGAACACTACTGATTCATTCATATTTTAAGCAAAAGCAACACCCGTAATGGTATTCTGTGGAGTTTGGGACATAACATTGTCAGTGTGGTCCATAACTCAAACACCTTCAGTGATATGGAAGCAGTCATCATGATTCTGGATCTCAGAGTGATTCATTCTATTTCACAATGCACTGTTTGCCTAGCAGCCTGTGCACCACTATCCTCCATGAATTTAACATATCCCTCTTTGATGCCTTTTGTATTTTTGCTGTCTATATTTTACTGTAGGAGTGCATTCCATATTTTACTCAAATGCTTTGTGAAAAAGTATTTCACTTGTTTTGTTTGTCACCTGGTAATTTCATTCCATGCCTGCTAGTTCTCATATTGTCAGAAACTATGATTCATCTGCAATTTTGTTATCTGGTTACTCAGGACTGCAAAATCTTTCTATAACTTTCTATAAATTTCACATTCAGCTTTATGTTTAACCATTTCAGATAACATAGTATCACCTGCAATTTTATTCATTCCATATTTCTACTGCTTTCCAAAAAAATCATGAAAAGTACAGATCCTTAGGAAGCTCCCACATGTAGACTTCTTCCACTGTAAATCTGCAATTTCTGCTTGGTCTTGTTAGGTATTTATCTAGACATTCATCTGTGAGAGGACTTTCCCTCTTGTCAATAAGTAAAGAGTAATGCAGAGATTTATTACATTTAAAATATGACATTCCTATAGGGAACTCCTGAACTGTTACAAAACTGGGAGGTAGTTACACCACTGTCTCGAAGAAAACGTGGCTAGTTAGAAGTGAGCTACTCTACAGAGCAATACTTGTAAGTGACACAGTTGATTATCACTCTGGTGTTCACATTTCCCCATCACATGCTGGGGCTGTTGTTTAAAAGTCTTTCTTGTAGACTTGTTTTGAAAAATAGTCCTTGATGAAGTAACCCAAGAACACGAACCAGGCTGAATTTTTAGTTGTTGCTTCCCAGCTTTAATTTGCATCTAATAAGCTAGTTTTTGTTGTGTTTATTAAACTTGGTTGACTTTTAGAAGAGCACCCACTGAGTTTTATGAATATGCAAATTGTATATGTCTGTTTGGTATAGAAAGAAATCGTCAGTTACAATGACAATAAAGACGTAGTTATGGTTTTAATAATCAATTATCACATAAGTATTCTGATCAGCACTTGAAGTGACTAGTTAAATATCTTTTTACATCAAGGGCACTGACGCTGCTTTTTTAAGGAGACTGACCCTTACGCCCAAAGAAAGTACATGAATGCATATCTACACATGAAATATAAATGTAAAGGAATCTGCTCTAATATTTGTTCATTCTGCCCTAAGAAAAGATTGCAGGCCTATTCGGATTCCTATCTGTGTCAATGATCATTTAATCACAACAATTACTGGACTGAAAATTGGGATTCAATGTTACTTCTTAAACTGCTCACAAGTAGTTACATTGCTTGAGACAAATCTCAATTTCCCCAGGGTCAAAGCAGAAATAATAGACAGGTGCTCATGCTTGAAGGCTTGTAAATGGAAGATATAAAAGCAAAATGCCATTAGCCTGAGAAGTAACAGTGACTTGGGGGACAGGAAATCAAAATATTTGTACTATTTTTTTGGCCTTATTGCTAATTGGCTGTGTTATCTTGAGCAATGTCAGGTAGGAATTACGCGTGAGACCTCCCTAATAGAGTGTTAAGCTGCACCACTTCACATTCTATACTCTTCTGATGTGATATCTAAGCCTACAGTGCTACTGAAGAGCTCATAAATGACTCCGTATTTTCAGATATTCAACATTTGACATTTTGAGCTTGTTTATTTTCAGTATATTGTTAAAGCCAAATGTCCAATGTTTCCCCATGTTTGTGTGCTCCTCATAGCATGAACGTTTGTGTTGTTTCCCCACTAGGAAGATTGCCTTGTCTACTAATTTGAATGTTTTAGCCTCTTAATATACATGGATTCTAATGAAAACTCTTTTGACTGTTAGTTCACAGATTTTCCTTGCATTAAAAAAGAGCCCGAGGTCTTTTCCATTGAAGTAGTTGTCCTAATGTAGTGAGAAAATGCTAGCATCTAGAAGTAGTGACTTAAAAGGAATAAATTACTCTTTTAATGAAAGTAATACAAAATACTAATTCTGACTGTACAAAAACTTTTGAAATAATACTGCAAAAACCCAGCAAATCTAAGAGGTCACATGAAACCTTAGAACATAAGCAGAAATTAAGAATCAAGAATATATATATATATGGTGATTCCAGAGCCCTGGAGGCAGTGGTAGTTTAGAGGACAAAACATCGTGTCTGGATCTAGGAGAACAACAGTTTGGAAGTTTGGACTATTTGATGGTTGGAATAGATGATCTTAGTGGTCTTTTAAACCTTTATGATTCTATGATTCTGTGAACTGGGGAGATTGAGTTACTGGTTCTGGACAGCAACAGCAGTGGATAGTGAAGAACCAGTTCTTGTAACTTCCTCTTATTTTTTAAAATTTGCAGCTGGCAAAGAGGGTTTGGCTTTCCATTATTCCTGAGCCTTCTGTGTGACACAAGTCCTCCTAGACCTAATGCCTGTTGAAATGCCATTTAAATTGTACAATCCAACCAAGTCCCAAAAATTTCTTTCTTGCTCTCCAACACTATTTGATATTTTTCCTCTGAATGTAACAGTGTAGAAAATACTTAGATTTAGGGAAAAAATAGGTTAGAAAATATTGCTAATGGATTTCTGCTTTCCTGAAAGTGAGTAACAGACTGAGTCATTCAAGCATTTGCATCTCTGCAAGAAAAACCTCACAGATCTCAAGGTATCCCCAAAAGATTGATTTACAGCTCTTCTTCCCTCCCAATAGCACTTAGTAAGAACTGTATTTCCCAAAGCCTCCTGACCTGCCCATGGCCCTCTCTTTTACTGAAAGCTCTTACCAGTATGCAGGACACACACAAGCAAACAGGGAAGTCATTAATTCTTGTAGCTTCACCTCAGATCTCATAGATGCTGACATCCTGAAACCTCTCTGTCTCCCTACTAACTCAAAGTTTTCCAGAAACAATGAATCCTCTTTGCAATAAAAGCTTCACTCTCAAAGTTTAAGTATCCCCTAGATGTTAAAAAATCGGTGTCAAAATGAAAATATTTGTACAAATTTCAATGGTCACAGCCCACCTGCAGCAATAATTGAATGTGATCCATGGATGTTTGTTACCAATGTAAAGATCCATTCTAAAGAATCCTCCACTTCTTCCATTTGTGTGACTGAGTGAAGTAAAAATGATCATGTTTCTGACACTTTTAATCTTTTCATATTTCTTCTTCCCTTTGTCACTCTAACTGCTCTGAAGAGGAAAAAAAAAATAGTTCAAAACATGTACATCTTTGTAAATAGGGAGAAGTCAGCAGATAATTGCAAGTGGGGCCATAGAAATTCCAAATAACTGTGGATTAAAGGAAATGATCGTTCTGTAATACCTGACAATCGTGCACCAGACTTTGATTTTTATTGTGGTTGTATTTAAGACTGTGTCTAAATTCTGCTTTTATAAAAGTCACTGAGTGTCATTGTGTCATGAGTATCTCCTCCACTCTCTAAACCCTGAAATACAAAGTGGACAAAATCATTGATGTGTCCTCTCTGTTCTATAGCAGACTACACATTTTTGTTGTTTCAGCAGCATCAAATATGTATAGCAGGTGCCATCTTCTGGCAATGTCATTTTTGGAAATTAGCACCAATCTCACACAATGTAGGTGCAATAAAATACAGTGAGCTGATTGTTAAATATTTGCAATGATTGTTAACATGAAAGAAAAAGATATGTCCTTGATGTTGAATAGAAAGCATCAACAGTTCAGAAACATAGCTGAACGGCCTGCTTTTTGCTTGACAGTTCCTAATAGCCTTGTAGTAAAGAACAATATTTAAAACACTTGAAGACATAAATCCATATGGAAAATATTTTTGAATGATTGAAATGACAGAGTTTGCAGGTAGGGAGTTAAATTCTCTTGGATCAACCAGTTCAGTTGGAAAAAGAGACCTAGCCTTGAGTCCCTAAAGGGGGGTTGTAAACTTAACTTCGAATTCTTGTGTAATTACACACAGAAGAAGCAGGAGTCACAAAGTGCAGTGATTTTCATGAGAGGCATGTCTTGACTAGCACAGAAACTGAGTACAGAAACATAAATACATAGTAAAGAAAGAAAGTGGGTTAATTGTAAACCAGTTTTATTTGATTTGGTTATATTTAGAATATGCAATTGCCTTTCAGAAACAATTATTGAATTCCAGTAGCATCTTTTAAGTGGCAAACAATTTTGTCTAGTCTACAGGCATGGGGTCTCCTACTTCTGACACGCAGCAATCTTTTTTGACCCACAGATTGCCTGATGCTCAGCAGAGCACCTTCCTGAGGCACGTGACACTGATTCTGTCACAAAGATGAAGCAAGCACAATAGTGATGGTTGTTCCAGCTAACTGCAGTCTGTGTTCATTCAGGATTTCCCAGTCCTTTTGGACTCAGCGATGTTAAAACATGGAACAAAGAGCAGGCGTCTCTGCACAGCTGTTTGTGTCTTCCTGTATCGTGTGATCTCTGACACAGTCAAATTCACACAAGACGCCAAGCCATAAGTGTAAGGAGGTCAGCCACAAGCTGCAGGCTGATCTGAAGATGTTAGAGCAGCTGGGGCTTCAGAAACAGAAGGAGTTGATAGTAAAAGGATGACACTGTACACCACAGGAACAATCAATTTTATTACAGCATGTGAGGTGTAAACAGCTACGTGCATTTCAGGACAATTAATTTAATACTGTCTGAAGCTTTGCAAGTGTACTTAGTGTAGCTCATCCCTTCTGTAAAAAGATCCTACAATAAGAGAGCAGGTGATCCAAAGAAGGTGGCCCTAGAAAAGGGTTACAGGTCATTTGCAGCCCATGAAGTCCATGACCTAGAAAAGAGTCTTTTTACTGCAATCAGCCGTGACAGAAGTATCGAAGCAGAAATGGTTGTAGGGTTTCCTTTAGCTGAACATGAGAGCATGATGTGTTTCTTGCGTAGGAGAGCTGTAAGCTTGGACAGCTCAGTGCTCCTACCCCACATGTGCTCCAACACAGGACCTATGTGAACCTGTGTGTCCTGGGACCAGGGTGAGCCTTTCCCTTGGAGTGTGGTGGGACCAAGCCCAGCTGGCCAAAAGCATGAAAACCCTGTGGGGCTACAGAGAGACCCAGGCACCGGCAGTGACCCCAGGATATGGGAAGGGTTCTAGCAGCTATACCACGGTAACACCTTCGTGGCTACAGCCCTATTAGATGATAGCCCTCCATAAAACAAAGCCCAGAGGACGTTGTGCTGAGGAGAATTTTGTTCTTAAAAAAGCTCTGGCACAGAAGGGTCTGAGGAGCAGTGCAGTGGGTCTGTATTTACACAGAGTAAATGTATCTGTGAGGGGATCAACATGATATGCATACTTCTAGATCCACGTAATGCCCCGTGCATCCACTTTTACTACAAGCACAAACCTGCGTCTCAGCTGCTGCAGCTGGGATAGTTTATATTACGGTTTTGTCATAAGGCCAACAAAGTGCTGTTTACTGAAATTATACCTTCTGCAACAGCTTTAGAAACTCTCTGATGTTCAGCGCTACTTTTTGTGGCGCTTTCTTTCGCATGACTTTTATGTAATTCTGCTCAGACCTTTGGAGCACATTTTGCTGATGCAGCTGGATGGGAGCCGCGGCCGCAGTCAGGGCCGCTCTTGCCATTGTTGCCTGTCTGGGAGCTGGGAGCCATCCCTTGCGCGTCCCGGCTTGGCCGAGCGCTCGCTGCCTCTCACCGAGCTTGTGAGCTTCCTAGGGCAGCGGCTGCTTCCACAGCCCTAATTGCTCGGTCTGCAAGGCTCCTTGTTACAAGTGTTTTTGCGCTTACTGAGGCATGTGAATGAAACTTGTCGGTGTTTGCTTCAGCCCCATAAACAGTGCTTGTTACAATGCGGGCTGTTTGCCTGATTATTCAGAAGTCTAATCATCGCGGCTTCGTTCTAGTGCTGCACACACTGAGCTTGTTTTGCAAAGCCCTGTCACGGCTTCCATTATCGGGTCTTTGTCTGGGAGTTTTTGTACTTGGAAATTCTTTCACATCGTGTTGTTTTTAGAAAATGAGGATTTTTTTTTTTTTTTTAATAAAGCCAATACCACCAAAACGGCTTCTTTGCACAGTGCAATATTGTTTTCCAGGGCATGCCCAGAAAACAGACCTACTCATGTTTTGCTCAGTGGGAACAAGAACTGTTTTCCATCTGCCTGAGTCTGAGCCTCATTATAATCTCTTTTTTCCCTATTTAAATAATTACTGCCTGGTTCCTAATTCCAAAAGTAGAATAAATTAATAAAACTTCGAAATTGCTATTGTTGATATAGTGAGGGTATAAAGAGGCCATGTTTTCCTCCTGGAGGTTCTAGCTTCAGAAATGGCAGTATTGTGATTGTGTATAAACTTCTGTAGCTGCTGGTAATTTACATTAATTAAGCATGCAAATATATGACATAAACAATAAATTGGCCTCAGCATTAACAATTTTCCTCCCACGTTCTCCTACAGGCAGAAGTGGTACAATGGTATGGAAGAGATCTAATTCATCCTAATTTTAGTCTTCCTCTGGGAACAGAGGAAATCCAGCTGGGCTGCTGTTGATATTAGTAATTTTGATAAATGAAAGATCGTGCATTTAATATCCTTTCAGATAAAAATTACTCGATTTCTTCTTTCTTTAGCAACATTTACAGTAAAACAAAATGAGATGAGAACAAGGGTATTTCTGGACAATCATATTACCACTGACAGGAAGAGTTCTTTTTTTTTGTAGGTGGAAACAGAGCTTATTGTTTATAGGAGTCACCAAATTATTGTGCAGGTATTGTGCAAGGATCCTGGTTACATTCTTTACTGAAAGAACCATGTTGCTGGAGCTCAGAATATTATTACTTAAGGCTACTGATCTGTTTTCTCTCCAGCCATGACAGAGAATGTTTTAGTTAGAAAGTTTTGTAAGAACAATATGCATTTATCTCTATAGATACTCTTATTTTACAACTGAACAAAATGAATGAAGAATGCATTAGTATTTAAATCTCTATCTGTAGTCATTCAGAGAGCTCTATAAACCTTGAAACCACCCTAGATCAGACCTACCCTTACATTTAATTCATTTTCCCTGCCAGATCGTGCAGTTTACCTCAGCCCCAGAGACCCTGGCTCACTTGCCCACAGCTGCCCCATGCTGTCCCACAGACTGCTAGTTCTACTCTCACCCGTTTGTCTTTCATCTGTATCACACATGCTGGTTGCTAACTGAGTAGTGGTTACGCTAATCCGGATCTCTCCCCAGTTTAGCTGAGGGACTATTTCTGGACTGCTCATGGGCCTCTGCAACATTGCTTGCAATACAAATCTGGGTAAATAACTGAGCTGGGTTTCATCAGCATTTTGACTAATGCATTTTCTCCGCTGATCTTTTTCTACAACTGTGCAGTGCTGAACTTTGCTCTTGTCTCCATCTCTATGCTCATTTACTGCGTGCAGGTAGACCAGAAGAACTGTGGATTGTTAGACTCATCATTTCCTCACCTGCAGATCAAATTTTACATAGTTGGAGTCAGTTTTGCTTACTTTGATTACCTGCTTCATTCATGTGGTTCTGTATTGTCTCTTCTAAGTAAAAATTTTTGGACCCAGGCAGAAATGCAAATTCTACCTTATTTTGAGGTCAAAATGTTCCCCTGAGATCTTCTAGTACATCTGTTTAGTAAAGCACTGGCAGAAGCCAATGGAAAGCAAACCCAGATCAAGTTATTTGCTAACTGAAGGAAATCATCTCAGATATTAGTTTGGCTTCACTCACAGCTTTTAACTTCAGATCTAAGAAAAGTTTCATGTTTAACATAGAGTGAAAATAAAAACAACCACAGCTGTATTCCACCACCTTTATTTGCCTAAGTAATTTACAGTTGCAAAATCTCCTAAAACCTTGATTATGTAACTTTACTATTTTTGAGATGGATTGTTTTTCTTACATAGTTTTCTTTCTCAGCTTCAAGCTGTGCCAGGGGAGATTTAGCTGGACATTAGGAAATACTACTTTTCTGAAAGAGTGGTCAGGCACTGGAATGAGCTGCCCAGGGAGGTGGTGGAGTCACCGACCCTGGAGGTGTTCCAGGAACATTTGGATTTTGTGTTGAGGGATGTGGTTTATGAGAACTGTCGGTGATAGGTGGATGATCTTATAGGTCTTCTCCGACCTTGGTGTTTCTGTGATTCTGCGATTCTGTGAAAAATGCAATGAAGTGATTTGATCTTACATGCTATAAGCTCAAAGAACTTCACCCATTATAATTCAAGATGTTTTTCAGAGTTTTCGTATTTCAATTTGTGAAGATAAATACAAGTAGGTTGCTTTTTTCTTAAATACTGCTTTGTTCTAGTATATTTTGTATGCTTTATATATGACCTGTACAAACATCAGCCATTCTGACGGAGACCGGAGATATTTAAAGAGATATTTAAAGATATTTAAAGAGCAGTCCTAGGGAATTTCTGTGTGACCATCACACATGAAAATGTGTGCTTAGTAATCAGCTGTGTTATAATTTACTGTCAAAACTGCAGACACTGAATTTGCTGTAATTGCACTGCTGCAAGAACCAATGGAAGAGTTAGGAATGAACCTGGAATTTAAGGATTTAAACAGTCATACTTGCATTTGCTTGCTCTAATCTAGGACTGTTTGTTTTGATGCTATGTGGAGAGACAGACCTCGACTTCTACTTGCACCAATGAAAAATCAGTCTCTTTTGTGTGCAGTAGTAGTGCAGGCAGGAGTTTCTTCAGAGACAAGGAGGTGATGAGTTTCTGCAGCTTAGGACATCTCCTGAGGCTGCTCTGCTCACTGCAGTCTATTGTTGCCTGTTGCTCTAGGAAAGAAGAAAGGAACATGGCCATGGACGTATTTTTCCTCTGGTTAGATTAAGAAAACAGCTATGCTTAAATCTGAATGGCAGTATATGGAGATTTATTTCTGTTTAACCCCATCTCCCACTGTTTGGACTGTACTCAATTGCACCACAGTCTGTTCGAAGCATCTCTCTAGGCAGCGTCCATAGGCAGCTTTGCTGGAATGTAGTTTATTACTTATGCAGAAAGTACCAAACTACAAGTTGTGATCTGAAACCATGTGGTCCAAATTCCTCTTCCAAGTACTGTGCTGTGATGACCCCAAAGCCTTTGAGTCATCTGGTGTTCTAAAAGGGAGCCTGACTCTGTGCCAGCGAACCACAGAGACCTCTTTAATAAAACATGCGGTTGAGAACTTCATGTTGAACTTCACTGCATATAGTGGCCTTGCAGACTTTGTACCGTACCAGACTATGTTCCTAAGACTAATAATCTGTATTTTTCTAAAAACATGTATGTATGTGCATTGACAGTCATCTCCACAGGAAACCTTAACAAAAAGGAGGTCACCATGTCTATGGATTTTATTTTATTTTTTTAAAGAGAATGTTCTCTGAAGAGATCCTGAGCTTTAATCCATCTAGGCCTGGTGGAATCTTTGAGATGGCAATGGAGTACCTTTGTTGAGATGTAATGAAATCTTCATGCTGAGGTAACTTTCTTGCTTAATAGCTTGGTGAGAGAGAATCCATTATATATTAAATCCATCTTTGTCTCTGTGGAGACATTCATTTTGAAGTAACATTTTAATCATGGCTGCAGCCCGCAGGGGAAAAAGAAGATACCCAGAGCTGAATAATACATGCCAAACTACCAAAGGGAACGCTCTATTAACTGATTTACATATGACTGCCTGTTTAAATTTGTAATATCACCATTCAGATGTCATTTTAAGGTGAAGACATGGATTAAAACCCATTATAATTCAAGGAGTAAATGAAGAATGTTTAATAAATGTTATCCAAAAACACACGTTGCCAAAATTAGGCCAAACCCAGGCATAACCACTGTGTTTCTCTGTTATATCGTCTTCCAAGATCCTTTGCTACCTATCCAGCTTAGAAACGATTTGCCTGGGTGTTCTTCACAGTGACTATTTTGATGAGCCCTTGGCTATTATAGAGTCGGATGCAATGAATGTCAGCAGAGAATCCTCTATCTGTTGTTACTCAATTAGTGGGACAGCAGCCAGTGAGTGATCAAAATAGTGTAGCCTGGCTGGGCTGAAAACTGCCTCTTTGCACAACTAATTGTGTAGGCAGAGAGAAGCTCAGGGCTTCTGGCTGTGCCTCCTGGCTGGATTCTGCAGTGTCCATGACAAGGTGAAGGTTTTGTGCAGTCAGACTTCCATGCAATTTCACTGATGTGTAATAAAGAAGAAACTTGTGCTCCATGTATTCTCTCTTAGGGCTCTGGTGGGATACTCCTATGTGTGGCCACCTATTTTCTACCTGCAAGAACACAACGACTTTACAGCCTCTGGTATCTCTATCAGATATGTCTGAAGTCCATCGCTGGTGAATAAAAGTTACTGTCAGGAGACTCGAGAGAGTGCTTGACTTCAAATGGGAAGTCAATAAAAATTGGTATTAAAAACTCAGGGACACAATCCCAATGTGATAGCTGTGTCCATCTCACCTCCCTGTGGGCTGTATCACAGGGCACAACCACTGCGTGGAGTCAGGTGTGTGAAGGGTCTGCATCTGGAGATGAGCTTTCATCCCCATTAGCAAATGGCTCCTACCCCCTTGCTGTGTGCCCCACGTTCATCATTTCCATCGCTGTGCTGCTACTTTCCTAATTGGCGCATGGAGCTGAGCTGAATTTAGGTTTTGGAAATGAGACCGACTGACCAAGTGATATAAAAGGAAGTCTGTGCTTGAAGTCTTGGGAAAATAAGAAATCAAGGCAACAATTGCTGTTAAAACCAAGAAAATGGAGAAGATACTTTGTTGCCACCTACTGTTACTTGCTGTTGCTCTGCTTGTGGTAATTTTTTCAGCTCTGCTACTTCTCTTTTCTCTGTGCCCTTGTTCTGTCACTTTCCTTGAGATGCAAGATCCATAGAAAATGCATCACCAGCATTCGCCACCCTACACACTTTGCTCTGTAATCAGGATGTAACTGTGCCTCATTTGCTCCAGAAAGTTGACACGTGTAGATTCCACAGACACCAGCAGCATTCAGTAGTCAAATGTTCCCTATCTTCTTCAAGAGAGCCCAGCTTTCAAAATCTGTATGGCCAGGAGCTGCAATTCGGCACACCTCCTTTTACATTTTTGTATTCTGGCAGCATAGTGCTCCACTGTTGGCGTGTGCTGTTGCTTGGGAATGCCTGCTTTGAGACTTTCCACTTGGTGGCCTGGCAGTGCCATTGCTGCGAGCTCTGGGCACCGTGCTGCCCACTCCTACTCTGTGAGTGACCACCAGCTCAGCACCATGCACAAACAAAACCTAGTAGCTCATTCAGAATACTTCCAAAGTAATCTCAGTGAGAATAGTTTCAGAATTTGCTTTATGAGCTGGAAGCATTGAACACTATCATAAACGCTAACATATAACACCGTGAGAGGAATAATCGTAGCACATAGTTACTTATGTTAATACTATCACATTATCTTGTGATAGCTGTGCAATTAAATGAGTCACCACTACACCAAATCTCATTTGTCTCCAAGCACCCCACAAATACGCTGCATTCACGTCTGTGCTTCAGTCTGATAGCTTTTTGGGCGTTGCTTTCTCTTTGTGTTTGGAGAGCAACAGAGCTCTGGCACCTTTGAAAACATGGAGCATATTGTTTGGAATTTAATAGTAGAAAGATATTAAATTCAGGAATGTTTTTGCCAAGATTAATTTCTAGAAGATATTTTTCTGAGTGATACTGACATAGCAAATTCCAAACCTTGATTTTATTTCAAGAACAAACTTTTTGTTGTGAGACAAAAGTCTATAATCTGTTTATCTTTTATTCTGACTATAGTCCTGTATACTCCAAATGCCATTGAGATGAATCAGAACCATTGATATGTTTTCAGATATTCCTGAAGTACCATTTGCAGAACTTTTGCACTGAGCAATCTTGGAACACCCAGGAAGTGAGAGAATATCCCACCTGCAGAATGATCAGCTCTTGGTTTTCAGCAGCAAAAAGGGAGCTTAGCATACCACACACAGTTGGGCTCATTGAAGTTGAAGGAAGCAAGTTGAAGATACAAAATGCAATTTGTGTCCCTTTTGTGTTAAAATGAATGTTGTGACTCTTTGCTGGAGAAATTGTATCATGAATGTGATAGGAAAAAACAAGGAATTGCCTTTCCTTGCACTGTGTATCCTCTATTTCTCTTCCTTACTGGAATCTGCATTTTAGCTTTTTTACTTAAAAATACTTCTCTGACCTAGAAACACAGCTGGGTCTAAATGTGGGTTGGTTGCAATTATAGAACTTTCATCTAAATCATTCTGGAACTAGCTGCTGGTGTAAATGTGAGTAGGTGAGCACCAGGTATAAGCACACAGCTCCTCTCCTCATTGCTGTAGTAGCTCAAAAAAGCAACTGAAGGAAAACAAAGAAAAACAGAGTTAAACAGTGCTTGAGAAAATGTTCCTTGTGGCCTCAGGACAGTGTTCTGTTTCAGTCAGATGCTGTTAAGGCTTAATAAAACAGAGGAATTGGGAGTGGTACATTTATACTGGAGACTTTAATTGTGACCTTTTGTATTTAGGCAATATTTTTTTCCCAGCCCAGGAATTAAATGTAGTAGAGAGACACTCCTCAATGTGACATCAAGTATCCTTCTTCCCCTGAAGATATAAATGTGAATGATGAAAGCAGGAAAGTGGAAATAAAAGTGTTACTTCCACACTTATAATGCCAGCTAGCACTTGTTACCAAACTTGTGAAAATAACACGATTTACTGTAATAGTTTACAGTTGACTAGTGAGGTATAAAATATCTTTATCTTATAGCCATATAAACTACGGTTAAATTAGGCAGAAGAGACACACCGAGCAGCTCCCATAGAAAGATTTTGAACTCAAAAGCATTAGGGATACAAATGACAGAAGCAGAATATCCTGTTCAGAATGTAAGCTGGATGAAATGGAAGTGTAAGGAATTGAGCAAGATGAGGCTGAAACATCTTATTTCTATATAATTCTTAATCTGACACAGAAGCCAATTTAGGCTGAGACTGTACTAACCCTGTATTACCCTACAGCATTTTCACTGATAATAACATAAGGACCCTAAATGTGGCAGTGATAAAACAATGTGCTTAGTTGAACTACTTGGATTTTCACTGCAACAACAAAAGCTTTGATTTGTTCAGTATCATTTTGTTAAAATACTCTCACCTACCTAAATATTTACATTAAAACTTCAAGGCTTGTTTTGCTTTGTTGTCATGGAGGACGTGTGGATTACCCAGAGATCTGAGGTGAGAGTGTTCTCTATTCTCCTCTCTGAGATAAACGGGGATATTGAACTTTCCTTTCCAGATACACGAATTAGTTGTACAAAAATAAAGGAACAATCTGAAGAGCTGAAAACAGCCTGAGCTGAAAAACATCTCAACTGAATTACACTTCTCCCAGTTCCCTGATGCGATAAACCTTACACTCTTGCAGTATCTATCTTTTAAATGGAAAATCAAATGGAAAACCTCAGTGCTTTGTTATTTTCTTTATACGTCATGAAATATTGAACAAAAAAGAGGTCATAAGCCATTCTGTTGACTTTATAGGTCTCCTGAGACTTCCTCAAGCTCTCTTCTTGATTGCTGCTGTACATCTGGAGTGAGAGTCAGCCAGTGACAAGATGGCAGGTGTAAGTTGCTCTCGGAGATATAATGCATTTTCTTCTACAGCAGGCAAGACAAATGTTTCCTTTCCTGTTTCCACCAGAAGGGAAGAAAACTTTCTGAGCTATGGTCTTACATCCAAAAATGCATTTTTTCCCAAACGTTTCATCATGAGAAGGATGATTTTCTAGAAATTGAAATGTGCATTTTTTTTTTCCTTTTTATAGAGTTTTTTTGTTGGATGGAAAAAAGAAAAATTAGTAACTAACAATGAAAAAAAGATTTTACATATTTTCCTAAAAGAACATAACTTTATTATTTAATTTGGTGATTGCGTGCATGTAAAGACTAGGCCTCAGGAAGCAAGGCTTTTAAAAATAAACTTAGGTGTAACTAAAATATAATGTGCAATAAAATTAAAAACACCTATGGCTAGAAAAACAGCAATCAAGCCATTCCAAAAACTTAAACACGGTAAGCTGTGAGAAACAGAATGGGAGGTTAGAAGCCTTCCTAACACAAACGCTGCTAAAATCAGTTGGATGAGAACCAGCTTTTTGTACAGCATACCACCGGGTGGCAGTGCAGGAGAGAAAATGTTTGACATGCCCGCGATGAGTATATTGAATGCTCCTGTTGCTGAATTTTCGTTTGCATTTCCATTTTCTTCCATCCCTTTCTTACTAGTATGCATGCAGCTCTCTTGTATCAAATTTTTATCTGTCTGTATGATCAGTTATTAATTTTACTGGTCTTGAAATGTATTTGGGAGAGAAAATAATGTAATGAAATCTGGATTTGACTAACATTCAGCAGAAGTGCTTTGTAAGACTTCATAAACTGAAGTTATTTCACTTTGCTTAGCAAATCCATAAGAATTCACTATGTGATAGTTAATTTTGTGATCCCACCTTCTTTTTATTTATTTGCTTCAGCTGATGCTACTTTTCTTGAAATGAACATCTCTGAACTGTTGGTAATGCCAGGGGTCCAGCACTATTCAGTTGTCTAACATTTTTAATTTTCTTCCTGTACACCAAAAAAACCCCACTGTGCAGCTAACTGTAAACGTGCATTTGTACAAAGCTGCACCCAGTGCCAGAGGGTGAGGGCTCAGGAACTCCTGCCTTGCTTTCCAGACCTGTGTGTGCCCCACAAGGCATTCACAGTGCTCTCTGCGAGCCCTATGAGCAAGCCTACATCAGGCCTGGCTCTGCCAACCTACTCTGTAGGGCTTAGAGCAGCGGGAGGATGGTTTGCTCTGTGCTGTATTATCTGAGATCTGACTGATATTGTTTTATTGACAAGTTGTTGAATTCCTCTGAGAAACAAAGCAGGGAGCTGAGGGAGACTAACAACACGCAGATGTTATTAGGGATCATAATATAAAAGAAATTCCTACCTTATGAGGATTTGCCTAGAAACCAAAAGACAATATCAAAGCATATGTGTCTCCTGTATACTATCAGGCTATCAAGTGTATTATTGAAATATGCAAATCATGGCTATTATAGAGGAATTAAAAGGGAAAGCCAAAAGGGTAAAAAGTTTGCAGGTGGCGTACTGATTGTTTAAAGATACTGGTCTCAAGACTGAGAGCAAACCTTTACTCCTTATCAGAAGAGACTTTAAAAGGACCACACACACACAGAAAGCTGGCATGATTAAACAGAAATGTGAAAGGGGCTGTTAGAAATAAAAGACAGTCTTCAAAAAGTGGAAATTACGTTGAAATGAGAAAAACAGAAAAGAACAGAAACTCTTCCACATTTAATATAAACTCCCTACGAAGTGGGCCAAAAATATTTTCAGGAATAACTTGTGATAAGCATAAGAATGAATATGAAAACTTTCTCTAAACACATCAGAAGTGTGAGTTGTGCCAGACACTTAATAGGCATTCTCTAATGTTTGGAATATAAAAGGAGCGTTTAAAGAAGATAAGCCTAGAGCAAAAATGCAAAATAAATTTTTCACATTAAAGATCACCATGGGCAAGCTTAGGCAGGTCTCCACAGCAAAACCTTTTTTATGGGGCCAAGTCAAAGAAATTATCTCAAATTGAAGTGTCAGAGAAGCAATTTCAGATTAGATAGAACCAAATGGTAACAAATCACCTAGATTAGATCAGGTTCTCAAAACACTTCTAAAGGAAGCCTGATATATGTGACAAATTATTAACTGTGATGTAACTCAACACTTGGTTTGGCCTCTGTTCCAAAGGAATGGAATGTGACAAATATGACATTGCTTTTGTTTTTAAATTCAGGGGGATCTCAGGAATTATATACCAATAAACCTGAGCCTTGCACAGCGTAAGCTGATACCAACTGTGATGAAAAATGAGCAGATTTAGAGCCAACCATGGTATGAAAAGAGAAAGTTTATAAGGCTTTGCAAAGGTGTGATATGACGTACAAATAAGCAGAGTTCTTTGAAAGAATCAGAATGCAAACTATAATTATTTGGTTATTTCAATGTTGATGCATTTCCAAAAACCTTCAGCAAGATCCTTCACCAAGTGCTATAGAAAGCAAGCATCAGATACATTTTCTTAGGCATTAATATATAGTTGAGAGATAAATTTTAGAAATTAGTGTAGAGAATGAAATGGTTGTGTTCCATTTTCACAGGGGAGTTATTTGACTTTGAGGTGCTCTTCAAGGTTTTATGCTCAGACCTATGTTATTTTACACTTTGAGTTTTAAAAGTAGTAAATTAATGAAAAGAAGTAAATGGTGAGGAGTTAAGATCAGCAGATGATGCGAATCAAGAGCCAGTTACAATGGGGTGCAGAAAGTTCTCACAATACAGAGCAATTTGGCAATAAATGGTAGAAGAAATTCAGTGTTAAATACAAGGTAATGCCCAAGGGGGAAAAAAATCCTCATTCTAATTATACAAGTGCAGCTCTGAATAAGTCATAACAACTACAGAAGGAGGTGCCTGAATTCCTGGAGTGATATTGTATGCAAATGTCAGATTACTGCTCAGCAATGGCAAACCAAATATTAGAAGAAGAAAATGGAGAATAACAAAAAAATATTAGGAGAAGGAAATAGAGAATAACACAGAAATCATGATGCAATTATAGCTATGATGCAGTTTCTAGATCCAGATTTATAAATCTGATTCGTATTTTGAAAACTGCATTATTCCGGTTATGCTCTTAAAAAAACACCTGTGGAAGTGGGAAGTATTGTGATGATGAAAATACATGAGAACAAAAATAAGAAGTGGTTCCACAGAAGAAGAAAATGGATAAGCTCAGGGTACTTTAAATTAGTTACAAAAGAAAACTATTGGCAATATAATATGAAGCCAGTAATGGCATGGAAAGAAGGAATATGGAGTGATTCTTTCCTGTCTTTCACTGTTTAAAAGCTGGGTTGCCCAAAATGTCATTTACAGGTGATAGGATCAAAATCAAGAGAAGGAAGTAGGTTTTCATACAGTGGTAACAAAACTGTGGAACTTATTGCCGTGGGATAATCTGGATCTGCAAAGGTCAAATAGATTATAAAAATCAATCAATCAAACAAACAAACAAACAAAACAAAACAAAACAAAAAAAAACACAGGAGTAATCCTAGGAGAATATTTAATGGAGAGAAAACCACTTCATGTGTTCATGACATAAGGACATATCTCTTGATAAGGGTTGCCGTGGCACAGCAGTCACTGTTTCAGCAGCAACTCCCACTTCATGGAGATTTGAAAAAGGCAATAAAGACAAAAGGACATTAGATACACAGCTGAACTATATGTCAGTCAAGTATAAACAAACATGGGCATCTGCTGTTCATGACAGACAGACAGTAGCTTCTCACTGCTGTGAGAGAGGAATGGAATCCATAGGGATTCCTAGGGAAATGGTGAGTTGTGTGCCCCCAGGGAAGGAGTCTCTCTCTGTTAGTTGCACTTTTCAGTTTTACCACTCCTTTTTGCAGTAATCATATCTGAGTCAAAAGTTGTAACTGTCCCAGGTAAACACAAATAATTTTTTCACTAAAATGTGAATTGTTATTACTGGATGGGATGCATCCCAGCTGAGATTTGTGATCTGTAAGCTGGTATCTGGTATAAGGCAGCTGCTTGTATTCCTTCTATCCAGAACAGAATTAGGTCCTGCAACAGGATTTTTCCCATTGCTAAGTACAATCCAGATCTACAGTGTGCCAGTACCCAATTATACTCGTCAATTGGTGTGGAAGTCCCACTAGAGACAGGAAGCATTTAAATTTGTTCAGCTCCGGAGTCCACTGTGCTACAGCACTGAGTTTAACTGGTATTTCTGTGTTTTTTATGCAAAGGATTTTGTTCAAGAGAGTGCAAGAGTCAATTATGCAGTGTGGATTGGAATTTAGCTCTGCAGTGGAAACAACTACAACTTCAGCATCAGTCTTTTCCCACAGTATATCTCTGCATAGAATCATAGAATTGTTTGAGTTGGAAGGGAGCTTTAAAGGTCATCTAGTCCAACCCCTCTGCAATGAACAGGGACACATACAGCTAGATCAGGTTGCTCAGAGCTCCATCCAGCCTGACTTTGAATGCCTCTTTATCATAAAAACTTTTTTCCTTGTATCCAGGCTAAATCTCCCCTCTTTTAGATTGAAACCATTTCTCCTTGTCCTGTCACTACAGACCCTGCCAAAGAATCTGTCCCCTTCCTTCTTAAAGCCCCCCTTTACACACTGAAAGGCCGCTCTCAGGTCTCTCTGGAGCCGTTCTCTTCTTCATTCTGAAGAGCCCCAGCTCTCCCAGCCTATCCTCATAGGAGAGGGGCTCCATCCCTTGGATCATTTTTGTGGCCGTCCTCTGGACGCGCTCCAACCAGTCCATGTCTCTCTTCAACCAAGGGCTCCGTATCTGGATGCATTTACTTTTTAAGGTACTAAACAAAGTAGTAGACAAAGTAATAGACTCTGTGAGATGCAGCCTGCAAGATGTTTCAATCAGGATATATACGTGCACATGTATGTGTCTAGGAGGTCATGAAGTTCTGCATAGCCCAGAAACCATTTTAGACACTAGTTCAAGACTGTAATATTTAACTTAAAAAATGATAAACTCCAAGTGTATTGTAAAATACATTGCTACCATAATGCATGTAGAAGATAGTTACAAGGGAGAATAGTTAGAAGTTCTCTATGCTTTTGCTTGGTTCTACGAAGTAAAAGACATTGAGAGTATGAAAGAGAAACATTTAGGAGATTTAGCATCTTAATTTCAGTTTAACATCTGCCATGCCATGCGAGCAAAATATACCCTATATTAGTTGACAAATTTCCTGGAATCTTCAGAATGGTGAACAAGAAAAAGGAGAAGAAGGTCTGGCTTTCTGAGCAGACTTTGTTGAGCAATCAACATTCATAGTGAAGGCTGAACTGTGTTATTTCAAGCTGTAGCATATATACCTCACCAAATAAGGGACCAGCCAACTCATGTAAAAGAATAACCTGCCTCTGAGCAGAACTTATTAGCTTGGGCACAGTTCCACGTTAGCATGTCCAAACAGTCTTTGGACTGAATGTATCTTCCATTTTGCAGCTTAGAAAATGAGCTAAGCTGTTCCACAACTGTCTCCACCTGACTACATAGACATGCCTTCATCGTATAGCTTGGACCAAGGCCCTTCCCCAGCTTGCTGACACAAGCTGGCTGTCAGCTGCACTTATTCCCAGCTGCTGTGAAGCAGCCACAGCAAGTTGAATACTCATTTACATGAAAGTCACTAGGTGGGCATTGGTAGAACTCAAAAAAAGATAGGTTAGTTTCTAAATTTTCTGGATTCCTTAAAAAGTATTGTGTGAAAGTAAAACAACTTTCTCTGCTTGATTAATTTTTGAAATAGGAGCTGTCTGCAAAAACATTGCAGCTTAAACTTTATACAGGAAAACGTAGAAAATTCTATCATTAGCCCTATAGAACAGTCAGTCTCCAGTGAAATGCAGTCTCTGCTGGATGAAGCTTAGGAGATCTTTTCTGAAAAATACATTTTCATCTCAAAAGCACCTATAGTGCAGAAGAGAAGGAAGTCTGCAGGGACCCTGCAGGGCTCTGGTGAGTAGCTGTGTAGAACAGAGTAATGGTTGTAGTTCTCAAAGATTTTATAGGGAATGTACACCTTCCAAGATCTTGAATGCATATGCTTCAAAGTGTACTTCTCTTCCCTTCCCTTTTCTGTTTTTCTTAAAAAACAAAGCACTTTGGATTTCACACATGGAAAGTATGTGATAATTTCAGCTTTATGGAGACATTTGTGTAACTACATGATTCACGCTGCAGAGGAACTTGATGTAAGCCCAAGGCTAAGAAGGCCACATAAATAAACAGGGGAAATATTAGAAAGAAAAGTGAAGATAGAGCCCAGCAATAAACACACAAACAAACAAGCAAGCAAACAAACAAACAAAAAAGAGTCCCCCACAAAGAGATGGAGAAAAGTAAGGGGTAGAAGGTAGAAACAAGAAGTTCTAAATAGATATTGATTACAAACTTACTTTGTCATTCATGTTTGGGACTGTAAGGGGAAAACAGCTTTTCTTAATGCTGCATTACATTAATATTGATGGCTTCATAAAAGTAAATCTAGGTTTCTCAAGGGAGAGCAGCACAAACACTTATTTGCCATTTAAAGCTGAAGTTCATATGGAGGAGAGTCACAAAAGTCTTCAGGCTGTATACCAGGGGTGTTCAATAGACCAAATATTTTTGGCGACGTTCCTGCTCAGATGAGTATGTCAGTGCTGTTTGCTGGGTTATGTAACCGAGTATACTGGAGCAGAGGCAATGAAGCAGGAAGCCTGAAATGTTCCAAAAACCAACTGGGATTTCCCCTGCTTCTCTTGTCACAGCATAACCACTATTTTTAATTTAACTAGTATAAATGAGTTTACTTATCCTTTTCTAAACTTAGACTGCTACTAAAGAATTCAGGCAATGCTGATGGGATTTTAAACGTGCTAGGTTTTAAGGATGTTAATTGCATGTCCAGTGGGGAGAAAGCTGGGAGAGCACAGTCTTGCGTGTGTTATGCACTACTGTGATGCTTGGTGGTGGAGGGAGATACTTGGCTGTGGTGTGAAGGTGGTGGAAAGCCAGCTAAAGCTGGGAACTGTGCTTGCATAAACCAAAAATTAGTTTAGCAAAGGGACTGCACTGTAAAATGATGGAACAGGCAGTGTGATGTAGTTTATTGTTACTGCAGAGGGATGGGATCCAGGATGCATTGATTTCCAGTGTCGTTCAAGCTACACACAGAGGACTTAATCTTGTCAAGTACTAAATGTCTTCTTTCTTAGGTTCAGGCCTATTCAGAATCTTTCACCTGCTTTTAACCAGCCATTTGAACTTATAGGTATTGTTCAAAATGTTGCTGGCTTGCAAACTAGAGGTTTTGTTGGATCAGTGTTTCTGAGTTAAAAGAGTTACGTACACACACAGAACGTCTTTAAAGTTGGGGTTTTTTTTGAGAACTGGCATCCAAGAAATTATGTTTTTTTTGTGTGTTGTAATTACATTCTGCATCAGTATAAATCTTGTTACATATCTCTGCAAGGTATTTCTTTACAAAATAAAAATACAAAGCAATGTTAGTTGTAATGTGGCTAGCTTGCTGAGGAAAAGAACCAGTAACAACATCAGTAATAATACATTACTTACATATGAAACTAGAACTTACAGTTCCCAGATCTTGATTCAGTGTACTTTCCTTGGGCCAAGGGGTAAATTCAGGGGTAAAACAGAAAGAAAAATCTTGACCATGTCCATGGTTACTTGAATTCTAGTGTTGAGTACATGACCTAACATGTGACTCAAGAATTTGGGAGAATGTGATGAGTACTAATACAGTCTGTAAAGTTTTGAAATGACTAACAAGTACTGCTATGTACTCGCAAATAATGGTTTTCCAGAATTTATAATTTGTTCCATTGTTTCTGCAGCATATCCCATGCAGAATTCTGGCTCTAGTCCCAATGTCTCCACTAAGTTCCTTGTTTTATTGTTCGTTCTTCCCTCTCTCATCCCTGACCCTCACTTCTACTGTTTTCCCATCATAAATTCTTGAGCCAGTTTTTCTTTCTTTCCATAAACTTCCAGTTCTTGTTTCTACTGTGTTTTCCCAGTACTATCCTCATGTATTTCATTCATACCCATTTGTAACCTGCAGCTTCATCCTCTACCTGTAACAGAAAGGAGAAAAGGGAAGGGAAGGGAAGGGAAGGGAAGGGAAGGGAAGGGAAGGGAAGGGAAGGGAAGGGAAGGGAAGGGAAGGGAAGGGAAGGGAAGGGAAGGGAAGGGAAGGGAAGGGAAGGGAAGGGAAGGGAAGGGAAGGGAAGGGAAGGGAAGGGAAGGAATAAAAGTTCAGATAAAATAAGTTCTCGGTCTTAATCTGTAACATTGCAGAAATGCAGCTATTGGTAGGAAAAGCTCTGTCACTCCTGGCTGAGAGTGTCATTGCACCTTTTGGAGTTCCAGCCACAAAGTGCTAGCAAGTCAGTCCCTCCTGAGCACTGATGTAGAGATCTTTTGAAGTCTTGGACCCTGGTTAAGCTTGCTAAGCTTCTCACTGAATGCAGGAAAGGGCACATTCACAACACAAAACCTATCCCCTTACAAGTCTCAGTTCACTTCTCTGAGGTGTAAAATAGAGAAAGAGAAAAATTGGTGAATAGACAACAGTCAATGTAATCTGGCCCTGACTTTGGAGAATATGAGGAGAGACAGAGGGAATGAGTGAGTGAAGAAGGAAGGGAAGGAGAAAGAGAGGAAAGGTGGTTTCCAACAGGTGTGACTGCACAGAATAAAACAGATATGAAATTTCAACATTAAAATAGCAAACAGTCAACTTTCTGCTAAGTTATAGCAACAGAATACGGGGTGCTTGACACAGAAAGTCAAGCAAACTTATTCACAACTGATGCTATCAGTATCACCTCTTTTTAAATATGAGTTTACCATTTTAAAATTAGTGCAGTGTAAACAGCAGTAGAATTAATACAGCACTATGAAAAATTCTGACCCATTCATCTAGCAAGGTTTTGTTAGACTGCCAAATGCATGAGTTTCATCTACAGTTTAAAAATCACGGATAATTCTTTCTCTGTGGACTTGATCCTGCAAAGTGTCAATTGCCCTCTATGGGAAGCCCCTGCCTAGTGTGTCAAACTATGTGAATTGGTTTCTCAGCCCCTTGAGAGCAGATTCTCAATATATCAATTTTATTTGGATTCTGTGTTCGGCATCTTAAATTTCCAATCTTTTGTCACTATAATTTATGTTCTCATATATTCAGTTTGCAGACACTGTTTCTGTTGATCACTTTAAATTTTGGCATGACTCTGAGTAAAGCATTCAGCATTATATATTGCATACCAGATGTGGATTAACTAAATGGTGCTTGTGTTTCTAGAAACCAGGATCCAAAAACGTACTTCAAGCATAACCATTCAAAAAGCATATTTAAAAATGTGACCTGTTGCTCGACCATTTGCCTGAAACTATTTTACACAGTAAATTATTCAGTAGGAGATGATCGATATTTTGTAGATTTTCCCAAGTCCTTACTATAAAAGGCATACATTATTTCAATTTTTCTTTCATCTGAATGATCACAGAGTGCTAGACAAACTACTGTGGTGAGCAGTGGAACATTTCTATGGTGAAATGTGGCAAATGTTCAGTGACAAGCAGGAAATACATATGCAATTTAAAGACAGATTAAAACAAAACAACAACAACAAAAAACAGACCAGGATCAGGCTGAAACTTCTGGGATGATTAACTCACTGGATTTGAACTTCTGGCTCACCTTATGCAGCTCCAATCTTATAACTAAAGATCTTAGTTTGCTTACAAAAAGGAGAGGGCAGCACTGTGGAAGCCAGGCAATGGCCTGAGAAGTTGCAGACTGTGCAAATATCACTGCAGAGCTCTGCCACTGCCTCTCAGTTCTGGTACTATTTTTGGCAGACAAACAGTTCTGGATAGTTTAGCAATGTAAATAAACACTCCATTGAAAACAGCATTATTATTGATTGTAATTAAAAATATTCTAGGTTTAATGATGCTTCATCAAGTAGACATTGAAGTACATTCATTGCTAAGTGGGCTCTCAAAATCTGATTGTTCTAGCAGTAATGAAGGTAGACATTTCCCGCTGTCTGGGGCAGTCTGTAACAACCAATGCAGTTCGAAAAAATGCTTTCAGGCAAATACTTTCAGTGAGCGTTGTGCTGTGGATAAGGCATGGGAACAGCTCCAAATGTAGGACAGTACAGCAGGACTGCCACATTTCTGGTAGAACCCGGCAGTTTGGCAGAAGGTGCCCTTGTGCAGGTCTCTGCTTCTGAACTGACCCGGAGCAGATGAGCTCTGGGGTGCAATTCCATTTCTATCCTCTTCTCTCCCAGACCAAAACTTCTGAGCTTCCCATCCTTCCAGTCGCCAAAGCCTGTAAGTACTACAAAGCCCTTTGTTTTCCTCCTTCTACCTTTCATCCAAACCCTTCTAACCCCAAATCTCTTTTTCACTGAGATCCAGCTTCTTGGTTTTCATTCTGCAACAGCTACAGTGACACCAGCTTAGATCTTCTTGCTCTATGCAGCCTTTACCCTGTAATCTTCTTTGAGAGTAGGAATGGAGTATATATGCTGAAAAAAATAAGAAGGTGTATGAGCAATCTCACTGCAGCATGATAGGAAGCAATAATGAAAAATGATAGCAAGAAAAGACAACACCACAAAGAATATGTATGGAGTGAGCATGGGAGAGGTGGAGTTTGAGGACCTGAGGGAAGACATGAATGTTGGTGTAGGGTTCCAAGAGTTCAGATGATTTTGCTAAGATCAGAGATGAAGTGGTAGAAGGAAACAGATGTGCTGAGGCACCTTGGGAAGCCTGTTTGTCACCTGTTACTGTGGGAGACCAAGGGAAAAGTAGGGCTTGGGTTTAATTTACTTTCACATTTTACTTTTTTCTTCTCACTTCCATTGTCGTGACACTAGAGGGTGACAAAGTTCCAAATGAGAATCACAGTGGAGCCATTTAGAACTGGAAACTAAAAATTAAGTGGGGTTCTTAACACCTAGGCAAGACTTTCAGTAGAACAGGCAAGAAGATTCAGCGTTGCTATTGGCAGTTTAAGAGAAGTTAGTAATTCTTAATTACAATTCTGAATCAGATTGTTTAGAATGAATAAAAATCTGTAACCAGATTTCTTGGGACTTTTCTAGGGCAGAGTTAAAAAGAATGGAGTGCTATTGCAAATTCAGAGAAGTAGGTCTGCATTTTTAGAAGATGTGAAATGGAGAGAAGAGAAAAACATAATCAAACTGAGACACTAAAAGTACTGTTTCTAATATGAACAACAGTTTTCAGTTCTGGAATTTGTTACTTAAAGAAAAATAAAACTTGTGAATGTCATACTGTTTACAAATGTGAATGCATTGGTTAGGAAATGCAAAAGTTCTAGTTCTTGCTCTAAGTATTGTATTCACAATAGTGAGGAAACCAACCTCCTTTTCTGGAAAGACCTCTTGCTCTGCTGCTGCCTTTTATGGGCATACATTTTATTTTGTATGTGAAAACAAGGTTTTGGATACCTATTTGGTCTCTTATAAACACATCTACGGTGAGAAATTCAGGATTAAATAGCCCATGTTTTTGCTTCCCACTGCTATGGCAGGATATAGAAATATGAAACTCCACATTAAGTCTTCTGTTGCTGAATATATGGTTTATTATGTATGGTAAACATTTTCATTATTTAAAAATGCTAAGAAATGACGCTATTCTATTTATTTCCCAGTTTTTGTTTGTAAGCTTAAAGTAACTATTTAAAATGTAATTTGCATTACATTGTCAGCTTTCAAGGCTTTATCATGAAACTGAATAGAAGCTGCAATGTACCAGCAGTCAGAAGTGTGTAAATCTCAGCTTTCGTTTCTGCAAAATGTTTCCAGGCTGCAAGACGGTGGAAAAGGAGTGGTAAAAAATGAACCCAAATTTCCAACAGCTGAAGTGTAATGAGAAGAACATCACTTTGCAATTTTAAAATGTTATTTTAAATTTTATTATTACTTTAAACTTTTTAGGCAGGCTTGTGATGTTTGGGCTCTTATTCATGACTTTCAGTGCTTGCTGTTGGCAATAAGGCATGCAAATAGTATCAGTCTCCTCTAGCAGTCGTCAGTGGCTACGTTGAGGGATTTTCCCCACCCATAAAAATGAGCAAAAGATGTGTAAACCAGTCCAATGGAAACTTTAGGAAGAAATAAGAGTTTTGGTTAAAGATTCTGGCTCTTTTAATCACTTGGCCAAAAGCAGTGATGTCTAGTGGTTAGAATAAGAGGCAGACATTTGCTGTCACCAGAACTGAGTCAGCACTTCACCTAACAGAGCCAAGCCTCCTTTTCTCCCCTCTCTGTCTGCACCAGCCATCTTGTGGTCTCCTGGAATCTGTAGTAGCTTTAGGCAAGTAAGCCGGGATGCCATTTGCAGGGCATCTGTGTGCAAGAGAAAGCAAAGGCTGGAGATAATGTGCACTTCCCCTTCTGCAGGAGGGAAGCCCCACACTGATCACAGCACAGCCATTCCCTGCTCTGGATGACCCCAGTAGGAGAGCAGCCAGTCACCTTCTTCGGGGTCTTCTCTGCAAAGAGGCAGCAAAAAACACCTTGGTATAGGACAAGGGAGTGGAAGAGGGGCCCCTTGCATGCTTTCACATTCTACCTTTCACTTCAGTTTTCTGTCTAAAATAGTATTCCTGCCATAAAACAAACTTTACTAACTTGTTTTGAGATCCTTACAGTCCAACAGAAACAGTGGTAAAAGCAGGAGAGGAGAAGTTGCTGTTGCAGCCTAAGTGACAAGGCCTGCAGCCATCCTGTCTCACTGCAGGTGCCCAGCCAACATGCGTGCATTGAGCTTGTAGCTGCCTTTGGCCTCGGGGTAAGCAGTGACCAGAAAGTGACTGAAGTCTTCATGCTTGAACTGGCCCCTGTGACCAAGTCTGACATTCACCATAAAGCCATGCCTTGTGTTTTCCACACAAAGCTGCATGATGAAGTGTTCTTGTGAAAATATAGCTGTAACATTTGTTTTGTGTAATCTTTTGGGTGTACTAGCAGCTCTGTCTGAATCTCAGTTGTGAAAGAGGAGAGGGGAACCAGCCAGCAGTGGGCCTGATAGGAGGAGAGCAGATTGGCTGCCTTTAGGCGGCTCAAAGACTCTGCCCTAGGAAAAGCAGCAATAGCACTAAGGTAATCATCAACAGATGGGTTGTGTGCCCACTGGTGGTTTTGGTGAACTGAGGAGAAATAACAGTAATGCGCTCAACATGCTGTCCAGAGAGAATAAGCTGCATTTGTATCTCAAAGCCTATATCCAAGGAAATGGAAATGGAAATCAATGAAAAGTGAAGTAACTAAAGTTCAGGGCAGATGGGCACATGATTTTGCTACAAAATCTGGGACATATCATACCCAGGACATTTGAAAAGAAACTATAGGCGAGACACCAAAAATCATGGTTAAAATAATGCTGTTGAGTAGGACAGAAAGCCTTTTATTTGCTTGCAACTTTGTGTTACAATATATAACCTTTTAAGCCTCATTGTCATTAAATCTCCATGACTAGAAGAGAGTGTGGGACCTGAGGTATCCATTCCCCAGGCCAGGAAAGGCCACCTGTGTGGCTGCACACCCACTGCCACAGGGCTCCCAGCTGGAGCGCAGAGCCATGTCCCCATCGTGGGGAGCAGACAGAGGAGAAGCACCCCAGGAGCCAGCTGTTATCCAGATTGCCATCTGCACATAGAAGCTACAGGGCCAACTCTGCTGCTGCTGCTGCTGTCAATGTTATAAAGCAGTAGGCCACCAGATTTTTCAATGTGTGCTGTGCAAGTCTGGTTTTGCTCACACAAATGGTCTCTGGGAAAGATCTTCGGTATGTTTGACAGAAGCCTCCAGTGGAAGGCATGAATGCAGCATTTTGCCAGTTTATTTTATTCAACAAGCTAATTTTCTTTTGCTGTTTAAAGGAAAATGCCTACTTCCTCCCAGACAGTTCCTGTCTGTGGCTATTCTATTTTTCATGATGAAGATGGGAAGCTTTTTTTTACCCCAGTCTCTGGACAGTTGCTTTTTGCTTACTTTCTCCTAATTTTTCAGTACTTACCCTCCAAACCCTCCCTCCCACCCAAATTAAAAAAACAACCACAAAAAACCTGACAGTACATTGGTCTTCTCTCACCATTGTTTAGGGAAAAAAATAATAACAATAATTATCTGTATCTTGGCATCTAGATCATTCTCCACCCTCCTCTAAGTGACATTTTGCCTCAGAATGGGTTGGAAATTGTTCATAGCATTATTAATGTCAGTGTTTTAAAAAATTGTCTAATGCTGTGCTTTGCATAGAAACTATGAAGACATGGTATATTTTCCTAGAACTTTATTACATACAGTTCTAAGTATACTTAATAAACACATAGAGAATATACAATACAGAAAATCAGTAAGGACCTTGTAAACTGAGTGCATCTGTGTTTTTAGAATCTGACAGTAGGAAGATGATACAGTTACTGGTTTTGATTTCTATGGCTAGTAGAAGACTTCATCTTTTCTTGAAATGATCTGAATAAGCATTGTGACAAACCAGCATTTAATCTTGTGATGATAAAATTCTTAAACACATTGTTGTCATCCAGAAAGAAAATTTTGATCTTGAGCTCGTAAATAAAAAAGTCAGTAAGAAGTTGTTTCATAACTGTCAAGTGGTTTGATGGTTAGTGACATAATTTTTGCTGACATTTGCCATTTGCTGTCATTGCCACCTAAGCGAACTGGATTTTCTGTGATCCGTAGTCTTCATCTTGCTTCAGAAGCATGATTCACCTAAGTCTGATAACTGGGGCTTTGCCTGCTCTCAGACTGGTCCATGAAGCCTTAGTTGCTGGCATCTCCTCTGTCCCCTGGCTTGGTAGCACAAAGCACATAGATGAGGCTGGGCACTATTGTGCTTCACATAGCCTTATAGCAGCTTTGGCTTTGATAAGGGAGCCTTCAGATTACAAGAGGCATAAGGGTGATGCATATCGATTTCTTCTTTCCTACTGCGTGGTCATTATGTTTAGGTTGGTAAGAGTAGAGAATCCCATTGTATAGACAAAGAAGTCCAATAATACTTTTCAGGATTCTTTAGCTTATTTTACTGCTCAAACTAAGGCTAATCTTCCTAGCATATTACAGAGCCTTCTTTTATGCAAAGCCAAAGGAGTACACAAATTCAAGTATGATAGAAGAAGCCACTGTGAATCAACAGAAATGTTTGGGAAAGTTTCAAATAATGGATGACAAGTTAATGTACGAAAGTGCATGAGCCAAATCCTCGTCTGGTTAATATCACTTTATTTCTCTGAAACTGAAACCTCAAGATTCATTAACACCAGATGAAGATCTGGTCCTTGCCTGAATTTTTCCAGGCGGGAAACTAATACTTTTGCCCTAGTATTTGCTAGCCCAGTTCCTTAAACAAAATAAGGCAGCCAAAAATTCAGAAATAAGGGAGAAGGATATGAATGGATTTCAAATTCAAACCAACAGTGGAAAGTTACTTCAGTCTAATCTGGAGGGATACCTATTACTTTTTCATAATGGTCAGATTAAGAAGGTAAATTAATTTTTTCTAAATATAACTGATGGCAACATAAGACGGTGTCAACAGGAGTTATGTGTAGGCTTTGTTTAATTTCTCATGTCTTCGTAAGACTGTAAAGTCTTTGTTGTTATAAATACAGAGTAGTTGATATTAGTAAGAAAATACAATTTGTTGTTTGCAAATTCTCTGAAAGCAATGGAAAAGTCCTATGGGGTTTCAGAAAAAAAAAAAAAAAAGAATCCCTGAATTTTGACACATCTAGATAGGGTCTGAAAAATCTCTTATTCATGAAAAAGAAACCAAGGTGTGAAAAAGTCAATTTTGTTTTTTCCCTGTAAAGACTGCTGAAACTCTCTGAGAAAAATTTACTTGTAATTTTACAAGCATCAGGATGCAGCTCCTAGAAAAGAGACCTCCCTAGCATTGAAGAGATAATTCTAAGGTCTGTATAACGATCTCTTCCTTTTTATAGTTTTTTGGATTGGATTCTCTGTGAATTTTCTTAATTTAATTTTCTTAATGCAAATCTAAACCCGGATATTTCCTTAAGTTCATGTAAGTTTGGCAAAGTTACACAGACTCTTTCCTGGTGGTGTGTGTGAGTAATATTAACTATATTATCCTATCACTAAGAGACACCCACTATATTTTCTGTGTTACGCGTTGGCACATATTAATCAGAGCATACATTTGCTTAGATTTATGTATATTCTTATTAATGGATAATAAGCATCTTTAAAATAATGGATTCCTTCTGGAAAACCCAGTATTTTTAAGGATCTGGACTGATTAGGCAAAACCCAATAATGGAGATTCTGCATAGAAATCTTGAGCCCTAAGTCATCCAAATGCATTGAAATCAAAACATTGCTTGTGTCCTTGTTGTAACATATAGGACCAAGTAAGGTCAGTGGAAGTTTTGACTTCAGTGACACCAAGTAAAAGAGATGACAGATAGAATGAAGGTGCATTTTATAGCTTTGGGATTACTCAAGGGATTCACTTCTCGCTGCAAGTTTTGCTGGTGAACATCATCAGAAACATCTAGTTTCTCATATCATCTAGTTTTCTCTTATCCAACTTGCACTGTACCCATCCTTGTCAGACACTGGAATTTCATAAGTATCTTTCAATAATTTAATAAAAGAAACTTGCCTGAGATTTTGGGTCTGGTACCAGAAGGCCTCAGAATAGAACAGCTGCTTGGAGGGGTTTCCTGAAAGGCTTTGTTCAAAGTGAATCACAGCCAAACAAAACATTACTAAGGCTGAATTAGTACTCGCTGCAAAATAGGATGTTTAAAAAGCCACACATACATAACAGTCACTTAGTAGCTGATCGTGGACAAGATAAAAGAAATGCAAAAACAGCCAACTTGTGTGAAATACTCCTACCCTTCCTGCCTGCCTGGTTTCCCAGGCAGACATCACAGGCTGCCCTCATCACAGAGCAATCTGAGTCACAGCAGTAACCCTTCCAGGCAGAGCCACTGCTTTGGTCACCTCTCATCCAAGCATCCTCATTAAAACAAGAGCAGTAATGGCTCCATGGACTCTCTGACCCTTTTTTTTCTTTTTATTATTTCTTGGCATGTTTCAAGAAAAAAAAAGGCTCTATACAACTTTATTTTTATTTTTATATTTTAATACTTTGCTCTGATTTCTATGTGGTAGAGACTTTCTGAGGATAGTTTCAGGATTGTCCCCCTCGAAGTTTTGCAGTTCTTAGGGCAGTAAAGAGGAAATTACATCCAACAACCCAACCTATTTATTTCACCATGGGAGAAATAAATGTGACATCAGTCCTTATTCAAATAAAACTCCAATAAATTGCCGTAATTCTGTATAAAGAACTTCGGGGTTATTTCATAACTAATAAGATCAAAAAGTCTTTTGAAAATACTTAGAAACTTTTTGCCAGTCAGTGGTAAGATAGCAATAGTATCTATCTGGTAAATTATCAATAATTCCTCAAAGACAACTTTGGCCAGGCGAGTATCTGGCAAAGTTTGATAATTCAACTTGAAATACAGGGGCTCTCCAAAGCCTAAAATTGTTAAAATTAAAAAGTAAAAATAATATTTAATGAGCTAAGTCTTTGAATCTACAAGATCTACTCAAGTGACACGAGACCAAATTCTGTAAACTGTCACATCCCTTTTGTCTTCTTCTGTTGGATTTATTGCCATTACTGTGCTCAAGAAAGATATTTTTCTTAAAATCCAGCCCTGTTTCTAAACTGATAATAATTATCAGTATAAATACGCTGCTGGCATAATGACAACCAGAGTGTAGCCATTCCCAAACAGGCAGAGAATTTTGCTTTGCTTCATTCAGTGAGCTGCTATTTTCAGAGTGTTTTCCATAAAAATGGAGGCGTACACATCAAGTCCTTTTGGAGTATTGCATAAAAAAATTGGATAAGCTAACAGGTTCCTAACAAAGAATGTATGATTAATATAGTTCCTTGCTGTTGTCACAGATCTCTATAGCCCATGCAAAAATGCCTGCAGCCAAAGTACATAATTAATGTCACCATAAATGCTTATTTGGTAATATAAAAAGAGTGATTTATTGCAGCAGATAAATGCATTCATCCAGAAAACAATAAATTCTTGTGTTGGAAACACACTGTTAAAGTAGATTAAGTAATGTCTATCTATCCTTGATATTGCTTAGGCATTTTTCTGAGAACTTTAATGAAAGTTAAATAAAATCACCTCTTGGTAATTGGTTGGTTTACTTATGTATTTATCTACCTACACTAAATAAAAAGAAAATAAGGATAAGCTTCTCCAAATTCTTGTCCATTTAGAAGAAAAATAGATCGTGTCTTTGAAAGACATGTATTGATAATCAAATACATAGGGCAGTCACATTTCTGAATTTGTCACTCTGAAAAAATACAGTAATTTGCCCATTGTATTCTGTGTGGTTTTGCTCTTTTTTTTTTTTTTTTTTTTTTGTTTGTTTTTCACAAAATACTTAGTAATTAATCATTACCCAGTTTCAGTGTGGATACAGGTATATTCCTTCATGTCACCACACTATCTTTCAAGTTCCCCGAAGAAAGGCACTACCATAAGATAAACAGTTCTATAAAACAGTGCCACAAAACCACAAAAACTCAATTTATTTACTTTTTTTTCTCAGTAAATATATCTGAAAAAAAATCTTTGTTTATGATCTGCTTTGGGCATTGTTTCCATCCAGAGAGGAAACTTGGTATCTGAATATCATGTGCAATAATCTATGCTGGAGTCCAGAATAGCTCTGACACAAAGATGTGATGTGCTTGCTGTCCAAATACGTGCCAGAGCAGTTTTCTACTTTTTAGTATTTCCTTCTCTAAAATTCACTGAAGTAAATGGAAGTGTTTCCTCTGATTACATGAGTTCTGGAACAGATTGTACATGTCTTCAAGTTAAGGTTCTGCCTAAGGAAAGATTACAGGAAAATGATTCTATTTTAAGAAATTAAGAAAATGACTATTTTAAGAAATTTCCATTTAACATTTTTTGTTGAATATCCCAGTACTTAAAAGGAACAAAAAAACCCGCTCAGATAAAGTCATCTGCTTTCCAGACTGCACACTTTTCAGCTATATCTTCTTACTATTTGAATCTCCCAAATGAAACTCTTCGTTATAAATATTTATCTTCTAAACTATTCAAATGTCAAGTAAGAATTATTTGACTAATATTTCAATATTTCTAATATTTTGAAAATAAATAATTAAAATTATATGGTAAGGTTTAATTAAATATAGGTAAATTCTAGCATTTGCATTGCGAGATTTAATTGGCTTCTTTGATTTACTAATAAATACTTTCCTCTTCCCACATACAGTAGACTAGAAAACTGCTGGAGGCAAATTTCTGAACTATACTGAATTTTCTGAACTTCGTGACATCAATTGGAGGCATCAGTTATTCTGTCCTGTTTAACTTCTACTGGTTCCAACCAGTACTGCAGTATCTATGTTTCACTACGATATAAATAAGTACACTAAAGCTAAAGCAGCAAATATAACACTATACATTTTTGTCAGATCATTCCTAATGAAATAAATATAAGCAAAATAACCTTTTTTTCACGTCTTTATGACTTAGAAGATATTATGTAAAATGAAGCTTGTCATTAGAAAACGATGGATTTATCATGTGTCATGTAAATAGCAAGATTACCAGAAAGAATTTCCCCATATGGACTACAATCTGTCATGATGATCTTTTTCACTAATGAGTACATATGTTTTTTTTTGTCATGTTTTCTCTGAGCACTTGTACCTAACCCACAGCATTCCAGAGTAATCAGATATTATGGAAATGAAACCACATGCAAAAAAGTAGAGCTTTGCTATCATGGATGTATATATGTCCTTCCAAAAGTAATGCCTCCTATTTATTTCCATGGAAACTGCAACAGGTGCAAAGAGCACAATGACTCTGTCAAATAACACTATTTGATAAACAGACTTCTCAGCTACAGAACACTATTTTTCAACATAGTCACCACCATTAGCCGCGTATTTTTGCCACCAGCGAAAATCTGTACCAGCAGAAGTGTCCCAGTGTTGCTGTTGAAATGCACCACCCACTACCTCACTGTGCTCGCATCCACTGTTTGGTCTCCATAAATGCTCAGCAAGTGTATGAATGTCAATGGATGCAATTGTTCCTGCATGCAGGAATTCAGCTTTCTTTGCTTCATCCGCTCTTCCACGTTAGATGCCATTCTGTCAGACTGCCCCTCTGCTGCCATCTGCTACGTGGCAACAGCATGTAACAGAACATCAGCAGGATGGTTCAGCGTCTACAGCCATACCAACAACATCCACCTCTGATGTTTTGGGCCAACATAATAGGAGGCATTACTCTCAGAGCAGGCTTCTAGGGGGAGAGGGACCAAAAACTTCAAATGATTCAAGAGCAAATGTTAATCAGCTGTAGTTAGCTGTGATAGCAGAGGATTATGATTGATTAATCAGTCCTGTACTGTTACTGTTTGGGACAAGTCTGATTTAGTCTATAGAAAATAACTTAGGGACCCTCTAAGGATCATCTGGAAAGGAAGTAAGTAATGCTAAATATAGTTTCACTCTTTATCTATATGAAGAGAGGAGCTGATGTTTGGAATATGTTAAGACTTGTATTTCATTTCCTTTCATGAATTATAATAAAGTATAGCTTCATAGTTATTTGTGCATAAGCTAGCAAGCCATGAAACTCCTAACGGGGAAGTCATTCTTTTCTGTTTTATTGAATGGTAATGTTAAGTGCATGATGTGAATGGAGACCAGGCTTTACCATTACTGCATTAGCTGTTGCTACAGTTCGTAAAATGATTGGAATGGGATGGAATGGAATGGAAAACAGGATAGGATAGGATAGGATAGGATAGGATAGGATAGGATAGGATAGGATAGGATAGAACAGAACAGAACAGCTTGGTTTGGAAGGAACATAGTAACTCATCCAGTTCTACTCCTGTGCTATGTTCAGAGTTGCTACGTTAGTTCAGGCTGTCTAAGGCCCCATCCAACCTGGCCTTAAACACCTGTGCTTCTCTGAGTGACCTGTTCCAGCACCTCACCACTCCTATAGTGAGAAAGTTCTTCCCTGTCTCTAAACTACCTCTACCCTCTCCTAGCTTAAAACCACCACTTCTTGTTTATCACTATATGCCTCTATGAAAAGTCTCTCTCCATCTTTCTTACGAGTACTGGAAGACTGCAGTAAGGTCTCCTTGGAGCTTTGTCTTCTAGCTGAACAACTGTCTCAGCATGTCTTTGGAGGAAAGGTGCTCCAACCCTCTGATCATGGCTCAATTGTGGTATTACATTAATATCTGGTGATGCTGCAGTCACATAGGGTACCAGTGCCCACCCCAGAATATTCTCTCAATCTATGTGTGCAGCTCTGCAGAGGAACCCCAGGAAAAAGGATAATTTAAAAGATCTTCCATGTGGAGCTAATATTGAACTGGGGAACTTTTCATCTACCTGTGATGGATATAGTAGTGATCAATTCTGTGATACAGAGGGTACAGGTGAGGACAGATAGGCAAGAAGAACATATCTGTGGGCTTACCTGTGCCTGCTACTTAGCAATCTATAACACAGTCAAAATCAAACACGAGTCAAAAATAATCATTTTTAAAAGCACTGTAAATTTTATCTGCTTCACGAACAGCAAAAGCATGCACAGAAGTTCAGATGTGCACAGGACTCTACCTGTGCTCTTTCCCCTGAATTTTTTTGTATGAAAGTTCAGGCAGTAGGTTGTAGCTCATATTGCAATTGCCTTAAGTGAATGACACTGAAGCTGGGAAGGAGCTCCTCTTTTGCTGTGTCCAGTCATCTGCACTTGTTTTCTGGTGCGGTTTGAGGAACTGTGTAACCATGTTGCCTTTCTCCTCTCTCTCTGGGCTTTCTTCCTCTTTCTGTCTATGCCCTGCTCCTCCTCTCCTGTCTCCCTGTGCTGCTTGCTTGTGCCCAGTCACAAGCAGTGGCTCAATAAATCTTTTCCTGTCATAGTTCAGGCTTCTTTCCTTCTGAACACTGTATATGCCCAATACCTCAGGAGGAGATTTTGCCTGCCAGCTGAAGAACAAATGGGAAAATTGAGAAGGCTGCTGTCACCAGGATGTGGCAGGGGCTGACTGTGTCTGGGGTGGCAATGAGGAAGGCAGTGCATGGACCTCGCTGACAAGGGTCCATTCCACTGCCACAGGGAATCAGCCTCTGCTGACTAGTTTTGTGTTACCATAGGCTACATCTGACATCTGATATAGTTTGTGTAATGCTAGCTCTCAACTGAGCCCTGCAACCTGCTAATGGAACTACTGGAGAGACTCCAGCAGAGGGCCTCAATGATGATCTGGGTCCTGGAGCATCTCTCTTAAGAGGAAAGGCTGAGGAGAGACCTGTGACTATTCAGGCTGGAGATGACTGAGAGGGCTTTTTATCCACACTTACAAGTATGTAAAGAATGGATGTCAAGAGAATGGGGCCAGACTCTTTACGGTAGCGCCCGGCAACAGAACAAGGGGCAGTGGGCACAAACTGAAACACAGAAATTCTGTACAAACATGAGGAAAAACCTCTTTACTGTGAATGTGACAGAGCACTGGAACAGGCTGCCCAGTGAGTCCATGGAGTCTTCTTCTCTGGAAATACTCAAAACCCACCTGCATGCTTTCCTGTGCAACTTACTGTTGGGAAGCTGCTCTAGCAGGGATCTCCAGAAGTTCTTCCAATGCCTACAGTTCTGTGATTCTGTGCCTTTCCAGCCAGTTCCTTGAAGTGCCCAAGGTTGCTAGAAGGAGAGCATCAGAGGGCTGCTTATTAAATTAGTTCTTTCTAAGTATTTTTTTAATCCGGAAAAAATGAAAGTCAACAAATCAATGACTGTGGAGAAGGACAGACTGCATTTTTGTCTTGTTCCAGTTTTTTAGGTGATAATACACATAACTGACCAAGGATGCCTTTGTCTAACATCTGAGTTCTTCATTTGTTTTTTATCCCATTAGAATGGAGAAGGAGTTTAGGTTCCTCATCTGTGCCACAAGTAAATAGGTTAGAGTTAAAGTGCAAGAAAATAGGCTGTTCCTCATGGATAATTATAGTACATTTTTCTAAGCTGGGCCAGCACTGTTCTGAAATTGCAGCAGGGCAAAGTACTTCACCACTAATTTAGGCAAATTTGACGGTAGCAACAGTCAGTACATTTTAACAGAATAAACGAATACTGTTAATAGGAGACACAGTTGTTATATCTAATTTGAAGATGTGTCTAGAGTCAAATTGAGTGTGTCGTTAGATTAAGAAGGCATCAGACTACTGAAGGTTTTTTTACTTTCCACACCAACTTCTATCTGAGTATTTGTTACCAGCAACCCAGGCTTTGGAGCTTGTGTGATAGAAGTTTTTATCAGCTCTGGAGGAAAAGTGAAAGTGGAAAAAATTACAAGGCTTGTGTCTGTAGCATTTTATGGATTGACATAACTCTATTATTGTTCAGTAATATTAAAAGTTGACATCAAGAGAAAGACTGATTGAAACCATTTTAATATCAAATGCATCTGCAAATGCAAAAATAGATTTAAGACCTGAAGGGTGTCCAGGATCATTTCAATGTCACATACAAGTTTGGCAGTCCTCTTTCCTTTGATTTATCTGCTCTCTTGCTGAGTTCATAGCCTCCAGGACTGGCTCCTTGCTGTAACACTTTCATAAAACACAATGGTATTATTAAATCATTATGCATATAATACAAATGATAATAATAGTTTTGAATTACTATTTCCTTTAAAGTACATCAAATCTTGCATTTCTTTATTTAAATTACTCCTTTTAAGGATTTTTTAAGTGCACTGAGTAAACTGCAAAAATACTAAACGAAGTAATGGGAATATAAATACTTCTCAGCTGACAAAACAATATATAACTTAAGCAATTATTTTCTCTTCCTTTAAATATAATACAGATTTCACATACCTTTCCTGTGTTTATATATATTTTTTTTTCCGCAGAAGTTATGACTACAAGGGCTCAAAGACCTCATGCAAGAATTATTTTTGATAAAAAATTTCACAAGTAGACAGTGATTATTTTGTTAGCTATGTGGAGACCTGTGAAATCAATAGACATTTCTGAAAACTGTTGCTTTTTTGGAAGTAGTGTCTATCTACTGTAGTTCTGGTATTTTCTGACTTTAACTGCTTTCATTTGCACCTAAAACATTTTTAATATCTACTCATGATGCACTGTCTCCTATATAATTGTACAGGAAAAGATTTTTTTTTCCAGTGGTCTGTGCTGAGCATTTGCCAGCAACTTGACTTCAGTTTTACTGTTTCATTAAATGGCCCAAGTTTTCTTCCCTTGCATAGAGCAAGTTTTAAAGGCCAAAATAATATGTCTGGAATTGCAAGAATGAATGGGGAATCAGATAGTGAAAACACACAGCTCTGACCTATTGACCGGCGATCCAGCATTCACAAACAATTACTTGTTTCTTGTCTAACTGAATTTACTGTCCTTAAATCCTTCCTTAAAACTCACTTTCACATTAGGTGACATTTGCAAAGCAGTTTGGCTGAGTTCTATCACCTAATTTGGCCATCTAAGAGACATTTAAGTGGTAAATGTAGACTAGTTATCTAGGTGCCTCTCACAGTCAACGGACACTACCACATCCAGAAAGTGACTCATCACATCTTAAAATATGTCAAATGAATGGACCATTTCTTAAATTGTCTCTCTCCTTGGACTATAGCAACAACCTAAATGACAGAAACTGAATACTTAACTTTTACACATTTAAAGTTAGGCAAGATAAATCCCACTACTAGTGCTTGTGTTGGATATACTGTCTCAATTAACTTTGTCTTATTGTATCTCTGTCTCGTTTGTAGTAACTATATATAATCCTGTTTATTCTAGACATATGTTCTTTTTTTTTTTTTTCTTCTACACATAAATTGCAAGCTCTTTAGGGTAGGAAGACAAAGTAGTCCATAAGCTTTGTCACAGGGAAAGAAAAAAACAATAAGGAATAATTCTGGTGCCGATGAACAATCTTTTAATACATATCCTTTAAGCAATCTACAGCTGCTTATTTACACAGTCAAATTTATGACATCTGGACTGATTCTGGAAACTCCACTCTCACAGTTAGTACTACAGAGGGCAATAGAAACATTCAAGTTAATAGGGAGTTTGAAATCTGTGAGAAGACATGCAAAAATCAGAATTACTTCCATCAGTAAGATTTGCTGAATTAAGCCTTCAATTTGCCATCTGCAAATGTGGCCCTATAAAGATGTATGAAGATTTGCCACCCAGTATTTAACAGCTCCAGATTGTGTTATGTGATGGCTCATATTGCATAAATACATGGTATTTCTGAATTACTTTGGAAGGATATAAAAACATTGCTTTCTTTGCTGATTGTCTAGTGAAATTTCATACTCTTGAATTGTATATAGCTGCAAGCCACGTTTCTTCCTTTTCTTATTTTTAATTAAAATTTATGAAAACAGGAGCTAGAAACAATAACTCTGGTACATTAAATAAGAAATTCTTGGCTATCTTCTGATAGGATTAAACCCTCAACAGTGAAAAATAACTATCCTCTTCAGAATGAGTAAGGCTATGACAGTTTCTGAAGTTGTTGTCTTAAACAATCTGTAATGTCACTGTCCTCCTACACTAAGCCTGCTGGATTCTAACAGTCCCCATCCAGCCTGTAAAATACATTCACTTTGCACAGATTCTTGAGAAGTTCATTCTGATACTATCGCACCTAACTTAGTCTTCTCTACAAGTTCTTTCATTATAATTAAGAAATTCATAATTTTGGCTGGTTGCAATGAATCCTTCTGCCAGCTGGAATAAAAAGAAAAATTATTTCATACACTTTAGAGAATTATGATGGAATGAATATGAACTAGACTCAGAAATGGCAGTTCCCTGTGTCACTTATCATGTGAAGTCAGACAGAAAGAGCTCCTTACCTTGCCGACCATGCATTTAGATTTTGTAGAGCACTTAATCACTACCAGCTATCAAAATGTCTCATTAGCTACTGTTCATCGTTGGCATTAAACACATAGCTGCATATTCTGTAGCACAGTGTTAAAGTAATTTCACAGAATATCTTCTTCCAACTCCAATGGAGACAGGGTATTACCCATAATTAAAAAAAAACAAAAACAACAGTAACTGCCCTGATTACCCATGTAATAAGAATTTTAAGTATCATATTACTCAGCTTGGCAAGAGTTTGTAAATATTCAAATGATAGGTTACTATCTATGAGATTGAAACATCTAGTAATAAATGTGTCTGCATATTTCAAATCCCTGGATCAAACTGGTGTCATCCAAGAGTTCAGCAATCGTGCTTACCTCCTTAGCAACATTTTAAATCAAACATTTCACAAACCTTATAGCAATGCTGGCTTTCACAAATCAGTCTCAGACTAAGCTATTAAGAAATTCACTTTTCTATTTCTATTGCTAGAGTGGCAATTAAGTTTTTACATTGTGTGGTGAGCTGGATCAGTCATTGGCATCCATGGACAACTGTTCACAGTGTAGGCAGTCAGGCTACATTTTTTCCCTCAAAGAATTTAAGGATCTCTTACTCCTTGCCTGCGTCCATACTGATTAAAGCTTCCAGTTTCCAGAATCTACATATAGGTCATGGATATCCCATGAGCAATCTTGAGAAGAAAAAGTGGCTGATATACAGGCACATGGTCATTGGACCCAGTGCTGAGGTTGCTGTGAAAACAAGATGGGAGGTCATCAAACGGAGATGTACTGCTTTGCTCCTGAGTCCTACCTCTGATCTGAGTGACTGGAGAACCTGAATTCTGGGGTTCAGACATGCTTCCACTGAAAAGATGCATCTCTCTCCTTTGTGCAGTTTCTTTAAATTCTCATGCTGTTGCCAAGTCAAGTTGTTTGAAATATGTTCTGTGGTGCTTAAGTATTTCCTGCTGGATTTTCTTATGCAATAATTGGATTGCCTTATACCTCCTTTTGCACTTATAAATGATCCACCTATTTTTAAATTATGTAACTAAATTCCTTGTATATTTTTCTGTATGCATCGGTACAAATACTAACAGAAATATTAGAATTAATAATAGCATCTCTGGTTGTTTTCTAGGCTCTGAATCAATCCCTGATACAAAGGACCTGACCCTGTTTCTATTTAAGTCAGCTTAATTTTTCAATTTTCCTTGGGCAGAGATGATCTCATTATGATACTTGAGAAAAACTTGTTTTACTTTTTCCCTACAGTTTTTGCTGTCCTTCTGTAAAACTGAAGTATTACCAATATGTAATTATATGTAATAAATATAAATAATAAACCTTATTTAGTCAAAACGTTCATGAGTAGGGATGTTTTTAATGATAGGAGGGAAAAGAAAGAAAATCAATAAGCTATATTCCTCATCAAATCCTGTGAATACCAAAGACACATAGATTGTCCCTTAGGACAGTGGCACAGGCATGAAAAATCCCAGGCTGCTGCTTGTAAGAATATGATTGAGGCTGTATGCAATCCAGCAGACAGGGGGGCCATGAAGGTCGCTCCCTCTGTGAGCAGTCCAAGAGTGATTACTGCACGGGGCATTGTGAAGAAGGCTATAACCCCCTTGGTCTCCTTGACAAACCCACCATGGTCTTCCTTGGTCAATGACTCCATTTGCACTTTTCTCTCACAGCTTTTTATTTCCCTTCTGTCATACTTAAACACTGAAGTGGAATAAGTGATACATTCCAAATTCAGTGCATGAAAACTCCCTGCTAAGTCCCACGAACAAAATTACAAGGTATGATGAAATCTTACACTTACCAGTTATTAGATCTGTCAAATGAATCATGCTTCTGGGGAATCAGATGGTTGGATTTCTACATACATAGTTCTAAGTGAAGAAAATGAATGTATTAGAATAAAAGTTTACTGTTTGATGAATTTGGGCAGATAATTTCTTCAACCTTTCCTGTAAACAGAATGTAGGAATCAAACAAATGTAGCATGACGCAGATAATAAATATTATAGCCCATGCTAAGTTATTATAATTGCAATTTATAATTATTACTGACCCAGATCTTGAGGAAGGAGGTGCTTTTCTGGATGATTTCCAAATCATTCTTTTTGGCCCTAGACACAGACTCATTGTGGAGTATCACAAAGATTTTTTGCTTCAGAAGCAGGAAGGATAAAACAAATAAAACAACATTAAGAAAAAATAAAAATCATTTGATACGGTGAAGCTTAGGACAGATTTATTTTGCAAATGTTTACAAAGGGAAAAAGCATGCATTGAAATATTTTTTCTGTAGTTCCTTTGATTGTTGAGTTCATTTGTGGCTTTCCTCTTATGTTCTGATGGGTAAAATGCAATTAAATATGTCATTGGGCAAATACAAAAATGTAAACTTTTTTGTTGTTGTTGTTAATGGCAGTAATTACCACTGGATTTCTCTTCAATTGCAAATTCAGTACTAGCTCTGAAGTAGCCAGAGCCAAATCCTATTTGTTCTGTTTTTCGAGATACAGCACATTCCAAGAATCCCTTTATAGCAGAGCTTCAGATGGAAATGAGGAACACAGCCTAACTCTAATCCAATTCAGTGCCTTGCTCCTGTGAATACTTATGTAGTACTGGAAATGATCAAACCTTTAGTGATACCTAGTGACTACTTCAATGGCTAAATTGTAATTTAAGCATGAGAGAAATTTCTTGTAGTGTATGCCATACAGAGTAGGCTGGCCAAAACTGGCCTGAATTATTGAGGAAAGCAGCAAACCATACAATCGTAGAACCATTAAAGTTGGAAAAGACCTCTAAGATCATTTCATCCACCCATCAGCCCATCCCCATCACGCCCACTGAACCATGGCCCTCAGTGCCACATCTACATGCTACTTGAACACCTCCAGGTATATTGCTTATCAGGGAAACTTTCATCTTTTTCCTATGTATGTCATCTGCTACAGCTATGGAGAACATTCAGTGGCCCTGGCTTCCAGCACCTCATGGGAAGCAAGCTGAGGTGTGGAGCTGGCTGGAGAGGAGTGCCCACTTCAGCTGCCCACTGCTGAAATCGCCGTAGGCATGGTCACTAGGCACAGGTACTGCTCAGTCCCTGCAGAAAAAAATCCCAACCAACTCAAGCTTAAAATTACCATATATTTTAAAGTGAAAGAAACTCCACACACACACACACACACACACAAAAAGCAAAACATTAAAAAACACCCTTAATACATTTAACGTGGAACTAAAGTATTTTTTGTGAGATGCTTGGCTTTGGCAGTGCAACAGCTTCAAAGGAAGATAATGCACATCTGTGGGATTTCATCTCTTTAATTATATTCCCGTTATACAACAAAGAGTGACTTGGATATTGGCTTTATGGATGTTCTATTGAACTTAACTCTGACTTGTAAATTTCCTTCTGGTACAAAGTGTTCTCTGATGTTTGCTGTTGTAATAGCTATTTTAGATTGTCTGCTTCTAAGAGGGTTACGTTTTAAAATCCATTGCCAAGGATAACTCTCATTCTTTACTGTATAATTCTTTAAATCTGAGAAACACAATAAGTAAAAGAGATGTTCTTTCCAAAGAAAGTTGAAGTTTTGAAGTTTTATTTTGCATTTCGTTTGTTTGATATAATTCTGCTATCTTCTTGTTGGAAAAATAGTGTCCGGAAACACTGATGATGTGACTTGTACTTCCATTAATAAACTCTTGCCAGATAAATTATTGCCAGATCTCCTCAGCCACTGTCTTTGTTAACACGGTTATGTTTCTCCTTTGGGTCAGTAGTCTGTTCAGTCATCTGTCCAACACAGTGTGCTGCTGGCAGGCTGAGGGGCTCAGTGTCCCAAAGAGTAAAGTACTCTTGTGGCAGAAGTTACAAAATCGTAACATCTATCAGCTCACATGTTTTTTTTTAATTGAGAAACGGGTTTATAAAAAACAGCCATGGCAGATGCATTTCCCTCAGAATACAAAGGACAAAACACCTCAGTTTACTAAAATAATTTGTTTGGGTCTGACTAGTTGCCAGTTTTCCTTCTGGTACAAGGCTTCTATTCAGTGAAGCAACCGCAAGCTGCTGTGTTCGTGAGGAGCAGTGCAGTGTCCCTCCCACTCAGCAGGACCCATTTAGAGGCTTAGGTTTATCTTCTTATTTGTATTTATTGCACAGCTAAACGCTTCTTCCCCATCTAACTCTTTCTTCCACCGTGTTCCCACAAATCTGTGTAAGGAGATTAATAAATAAAGCTTCAACTGATAACCAGATCAATAAGACTTTGTACTCCTGAGATTTTGTGGTTGGCAGAGAAGTGGATTTTCAGCATTCTGAACTAATTTCCATAAAAATCAGGAGAAGCTCCTGTTGATTTGGATGGAGCTTGTCCCAGGAACTACATAGAGCCTTAAATTACAAATCTATTTTCTAAAAAGTGGTGCTAGAAAAATGACACAACCATGTTACATTTTTATATTGCTCTGATTTGTTCCAGACAAAATGTATCTGATTTTACAAGTGGAAAAGAAAGCCATCTCCTTTCCCCTAATGTATTAAGTTGCCAAAACTTGGCTCTGTCAGCTTGCTTAGATGCTGCATGTCAGCTTGGATTCTTTCTCTTGTTTTTCCAGTGTGTTGTCACCAGCAGGCTGGTTCTGCCATCAGCAACACTTGGTGATCAGATAGAGTTCAGTAGCTCAGCACACACACAGCATGTGTACATCTGATGTTGTACAGAATAAATAACAGAATCTATTCTACTTCCTCTGGTTGGCTTAGCTATGCAGAGCTAATAGGAATAAAAAATAACTCCCAAACCTTCACAAATCAGTATCTGAGAAGACACTTGACCCAAGGCTGCAAAAATAATGTCCAAACTTCTGCAGGCTCCGATGGGAAGGTGCGCTGCCTTGAAAGATCAGAGTCCACCCTTCCCTCCCTCCCCCCTCACTGCTCCTCAAACTCTGTAGTTAGATGTCCACTCAGCAAGGTTGGATCTGAATTTTCCTGCAGTACTGGCTCACATTATGCATACATGTTGGCACACATTCAGCCTGCAGTGTTTCTCTGCTGATTGCCAAAATGCAGGCTAGTAACTCAGATATGCTTGTGGGGCTGGGATAGGAATATCTGGCCACTGGGAACAGTACAAGAACTTTATTGTCTTCCATAGTCCATCATAAACCAAGAATGATTAGCCACATGTAAGTGAGCTGGCTTTGGATTTTAAATCCTAAGACATAAAGCATTCCAATCTACTTCAATTATGTATTTTTTTTTCCATTGCTCTGTGGAAAAAAAAAAAAAGCTTCATTCCAGCACAACAAAATCATTAGAGGATATCAAGAGGCAGCTGAGGATTGCTTGTGTCCTGTCATGCAAACTTATGTATGTAAGTATAGACATATAATAGTATATATAACATATAATAGAACTTTGGTTTATATAAGGTGCACCACTGAAAGTGGGTCATTTCTGCATGTCTGTTGAGACTAGGAATTTAGCAGGTTAGTCAGATGCAGAGTTATACAAGCATGGTTCAAAAAGCAGTGCTTCTGTAGACTGTTTCAAAAATCTGATTCAAAATCTGCAATTCATTCAAAAGCTGACCAGAGAGATAGGGAAGGAACACAACTAAAAATTAAAACATTGGTAAGAGAGATGGGATTTTCTCCAGAATCGTACTGAGGAACTGACAGTGAGAGCTGACTTCATGGATTCTGCAGTATTATGCTCTCATATCCATTAAAAGAACTGCTGAAAAATTAAGCACCATGCAGGAGTTCAAGAAATCTCTCAGTCATGTGTTTCTTTTTCAGTCGTGACACAGTTCTATGTCTGTAACAGAAAGAAGCAACCTACCATTTGTTTTAAACTTAGACTCCCAGCAGCCTTCTCTCATATAACCTAAAAATAGTGGTATTAAAATATATCCATCCAGTTCTCCGACTGGACTTCTTCCAGCATGTTTATGTGCAAGACGTGTCTTACAAGCCTGCTGAGATAAAGAGGCCACTCTTCCTCTCCTCCTCATCTCTGCACGGTCCTCCACAACCAACAGTACGTGCTTTGGTACCCTTCAGCTGTTCAGCTCCCTCCTCATCTGTATTCCCACAGCTGGCACCACCAGCTCTACGAGGTGGGAATCCTGGTTCTGGTGAAGAAAGGAGCAGTTCCTTTCTGGTGGAGAAAGGACCACAGTGGCATTAGAGCAGAGAATAGCATGGGCAAGTTGGGCACTGCTCATCCACCCTGATTCCAGATAGAGAGAGAGAATTTCCTTATCTTCCTCTGTTTCTAACTCAGCCATACGTTTGTGTTCTGTACATGTAAATTAGCAGAAGGTTTGTTGCTAACTCTAATGGGATTGAAATTTATCCCACTCTTCACACTTCTGCTTACAATAGTAAGTGGAAGAAATGGAATATCAGTATGCTCTTACAAAGAGATGCACACAGTTAAGTACATTTGGGTGAAATTCAACCCTGTTGATGTCAATATGAAGTCAGTCTATTTTTTCACTACGCCTCTGTTTAGCCCACACTTGAGAAGAAAACATACACAGACACTGAAGTGTTATATATTTAAAATAAACATCACAGGAATTGAATGGCAAAAACTACCTAATTGTTTTTATCTTTGGTCACTACTAAGAAGGCTGCCTCCACAGCAGCTTAGTACAGAAGCAGTAATATTCCTCCATCTTTTTCTCATTCCTCTGTAGCAGCTTTCTTGGTAATACCCTCAGTAATTTGGAAATGCAGCAGCAGCATATTGCAATATTATATTGAATACTGAGGAATAGCATCTGGTGTCAGTACCAACCTTTGTTTATTACTGTGAAAAAATAACAGCAGTGTATCACGCAGATCTAATCTGAGAATTGTATATTGAAGTTATTATGTAATTTCGTTTGTTTCCACCCTGTAAGATGCTCTGTTTGTACTTGTGTATTTTGTTTTAAGGTGTTCATGACTGTTTACAATGATTTATTTTATTACTGTGCAGTGAGATACCAGGTACCAGAACTGACTTTGCTTCTCTTTCTTATCACTCTGAGTTTGTTGGAAGTAGGTTTGACTTCAGAAAATTCAAATTGTTCCAGCAGTCTTTGTTATGTACCTAATGCAGTACATTAAGTTGCTTTCTCAATCCTCTGCTTTGTCTATTAGGCTTTAGGAGTGTAGTGAAGTTGTACTTAAATTTACTGAATTAGCTTTGTTTACTGTTTACCTGTTACACTCAAATGGTTCTGCTGAAGTGAGTAAACAGTCTCAGCTGTTTATTGTCAGAGAAAAGAAACAAGGAGGATTAAAATCCACTGTGAGAACAAAGCAGAAGATGGTGGCAGTCCCAGTAATACAACTTAAGTCTCTTGATGCTTATGCCTTTTGGCATCACCCAAACAGAACCAGAGATACCCTGTCCGGTATCCCCACATAAGCTGGGCTAGTGGGGATTCAATTCTGCAGACCAAGCTTTCAAGGTAGATGTCTCTGTACATTCATAGGTGGATGCTGAGCAGTACATAAGATGCTTTAATTTAATATACTCTTGGAAGTCTAATATTCTGCCAAACAGTAATTTTCCTACAATAACCATTAATTTCCATTTCTAGAAGGTAAACTATTTACATCTTTTCAGTACGGTGGTCTACCTGTAAACTATGCAAAACTGTTCTGGGAAGAAGATGTAACATATACGATCTTTAAAAAAAATACATATATGCATGTCTGTGTATGTTTCATAGGTAAGCTTAAGAAATGTGAGAAAGATGAGTGGAAGGTGAGGTGGGCTGAGAACTGTTTGACCAGCAGAGCTCAGAGGGTTGTGAGCAGTGGCACAGAGTCTGGCTGGAAGCTACAACTAGCAATATTCCCCAGGAGTAAGTATGGGGTCTGGTCTTGTTCAACATCTTCATCAGTGACCAGAACAAAGGGATAGAATGCACTGTCAGCAAGTTTGTTGGTGGTACAAAGCTGGGAGGAGTGGCTGACACACCAGAAGGCTGTGCTGCCATTCAGTGAGACGTGGACAGACTGGAAAGTTGGGCAGAGAGGAACCTGATGAAGTTTCACAGGGGCAAATGTAGAGTCAAACAGATGTTCTGAGAAGACAAACTGTGCTGTGCTGTGCAAATAAGTCGAAGATTCCAGGTTTTTGTTGTAAGACTTCAGGTTACACAAATGTCTGCATTGCAGCAGTTCCTACAAGAAGTGGCATCACCAGTTTTGCAACTTTAGCAAAGTTATTCTTTCACAGAGATTAAAAAGATTCTATTTTTTTAAAATGTGGAATCGTTCACATCTGTTTTAGTTACTTCTAAGGCTCAACAACATTAGGTTTTTCTTGGGAACACCAGGATCTGTCACCTGATAGCCTTCTGCTGAGCTCCAGCTTCCCTGAACAGTGAGCGCTGGTGCCTATGGAGCCAGCATGAACTGATCTTAAGTGGAAGTGTAGCACACCCACAACCTAGGAGAGGAATAACTCTTCTGGATGTTTTCAGAGTCTGCTGAATTGTAAAAAAAAAAATGCAGTGGTTCTGGAAAACACATCATACTATGAGATCAGAAAGAACTGATATTTGTTTTCAGATTATATGATGAATATTTCCAGGATGATCAAGGAGGACTTGTTTATAATATACAGTGTTTGCAAAATATTGTATCTTATTTATAAGAAAGAAAAAAGAAAGCTTAGGTAATATAATGGTTAGAAAGGTAATGTGGTAAACTAGCTTTGTACATTTAGATATTAATATTCAAATGGTTTATGAACAGAATTGAAACTTTGGTTAAAATGTCAAGCTGGGGATGGCATTTTATGCCTGCCCCCTGCTATTTCCTCCCTTCATTGAGTTTGCTCACAGAGAAAATTATTAATGGGTCATAATCATAGGTTAGACTGCCAGAATTTCACTTCGCAGTAAGTATCAGCAGTTCTTCCCTTTCTCCTTTCACAAAGGGATGTCCATTTCACTGGAAGAGGAATAAGCAGGCTCTTTCCTTCTGACCCCTGTTAAATTGCTTGGCATGTGTTTCCTTTGTTTGTTTCTTTGTTTTTGCAGTTCTCATTTCCAAGACTTTTCCTGTAGACTGTCCAAGTTCACTTCAAAAGTGAAAACTAAGTATATCTGCACAGCAGCTCGCTGTATGTTGGCTGTCTGAAATGAAAGGCGTGAAATGACCAATCTATAGCTCTTCAGTTATTTGAGTCCACCCCAGCTGTGCCACAATTCATATTGTTAATCCTTTTTGAAGCTCCAAAATTTAACCCTATTTTGAAGGTTTGTGGATTTTTTTTGTATCATAGACCTCTCTCACAGTAGAACTCTGATCCTGCCATATGTAAGATTTCACCTATGATATGATTAGAACACCCGAGCTTCTGATTTTCTTGTTAGTCCAGCGTCAGCCTTCCTCTCTCAATATAAACAGATAATGGTTTTTGGGAACAATTGAACCAATTACATTTATATTTTCACTTAGGGTCTCCCTGACCCTAAGACAATTTACTGGAGCAGTTTTGCACCATTATGTGGTACTTTACAACAGGCTTTATTTGGTCCAAGAGGCATCAGAGCATCATGAGGATGGGCACCTCCATGAAGTCAGAGTAGCTGGGAGGCAAGAGTGACAGCAAGGCTGGCTGAGGGGGCTTGACCAGCAAGGGAATTGATCCCACAGTCCCTGAGCAAGGTGATAGTCCCCACTTTGCCAGGTAGGCTCTCGGTGATTAGGTAGGTCTGAAGCCAAGCACAGATGTCAAGTCAGCAGGCCAGGATTGAGATCAGGATCAGAATGAAGAAGTCAGAAAGCCAAGTGCAGACACAGCTGTGGCATAGCTCAAGCAGGAGCCAAGAATTGGGGCATGAGATTAAATGCAGTCTGTTTCCTGGTTGGGCAGCTGCACTACACCAGAGTCAACCTTGAAACAAACATCCGGGAGGGGTGAAGAGGTTGACACTAGGATTGACCAGTGGCAGTAAGTCTTGATATCCTTCCTCAGCTTTATTCTGATTGTGGCTACAGCTGAGAAAAGAAGAACATAATCTATTTCTCCGTCTACATCAGAAAAAAAACTGATTTATGGATGCCCCAGACTCATCTGAATGTGTTTTTAACATGTATGTTTAAGATATTAATAGAATACTTTTAACTTGGAAATCCCTACATATTCTCATAGTGATATTGTTACTGTAGCAGAACATACTCCTACATGATCCTACTTGATTAGCCTTAAAAATACTTTAAAAACAGAAAGGAAGAACAGAGTCTTTGTCTATGATGCTAAAATCTATCTTGGAGAAACTGTCTATGAATTGCCATGGAAACATTTACTAATTGTCCATGTAGCCCATAAAAATAGTAATGCAAAAGGTAGATTTGTCAAGAAATGACACTTTGTGAGAGCTGACCTAAACCAGAAGAAGGGTTCTGAACAGTGTGTTATAGAAAAACCTTTTCGTCTCCAGAGTATCTCTTTGCACACTACAGTGAGATTATCTTGGCATTTGCCCAAATGGGACCATATTCCTACTGTAGAAGTGCAGTGTCACCATGACTCTTGATGCCCGTTCATAGTCCATTCTTCAAAACACAGGGATTACTGGACCAGGACACCCACCCATTCTCTGTCCCAGGTTTAAAGATGTGATTAGTCAAGTTCCTCTCTCTCTCTCTTTCTTTTTTTTTTTTTTCCATTTCTTTTTCATTATCCATAAAAAATGCTGCTTTCCAATCCTAGGTTAACTCTTCTGGGGTGGGTGTGATGCAAACCCAGTCATAGCTCATGCTCTTTGGAATTTGCAAAGTAATTTAAAAGCTCACAGCAAATCAGGGCAGCAAATAGGAGAGGCAGGACAGAAAAAAATACCCTCAGGTAAAACTACATTAGCCAGAAGTACATTTTGAAAGCTCTCAAAAGTTATTTTTTGTTTGTTTGTTTGTAAGTTATCTTCAACTAGTATTCACAGAATCTTGTATTAGCCATTCATGCTTCATTGACCAACCCTGGAAGCATCTGGGCTCTTAAAAAACACATAAACCAGAGCATTTTTAAACTCTTGGTGTTAATTGCTGTGTAGCAAAGGAATCTGTCTGTTCTAGGAAATATTTCCATAGCTAAGTCTAAAAAATGTTCTGAAATGACAGCACATTTTTGCTCATGGCCAGTTCACACTGTCAGCCAGCAGCGAGCAGTTACTGACCTAACATGGTTGTGTACTACTGGATGTAAATCATTCTCTACTCATTACTTGGGTCATTTAATGTAGGTGGAGAATAGAACCAAACAAAAGGATGTCTCTTTGTTTTGTCATTGTTTTTCTTTTTTCTTTCTCTTCCTTCCTATTACTGAGGAATCTATTCCCTACCTGCCCCCTATGTGAGCAAGAAAATAATGTCTTCTCTGAAGTGAATTCCTCACCTATATATGAAATTAGTTTCTTCTGCCTTATTGTTTCTGCAGAAATAGAAGGAGAAATATATCTATGCTTTGGTTAAAATGAGACAGCATATGGAAGTGTGCCATATGGGCACTCTGAACACGTATGCTGGCATATTACTATGGAAGAAATCTTGAACAAAATTGCCATTTCAACCACTACATGTCTAGCACTGATTTTAAGCCAGTAATGCCCCCTGACAGAAATGATAACCAAAGAATTTTTCAGTTCATTTTGGATCAGAAAGAAGTAATTAAATTGCTTATGCTTGAAATGTTCCTATTAGAAACATCACATTTCTTTATTCTCTGAAACCCATGTTTCAATACATGAGCAGCCATGTGCATGAACAGGAGATCACTTAGAGCTTAGCCTTATACAGCTCTTCTTGCAGATCTCACTCAGGGATCACACAAAGAATTAAGTAGGAAGGCAAGAGGTACCGGGTTGGGGCCAGAAGGAATGGCTACGGCAGAGCTATGTTGCTGGCAGAGAGTGAGGGTCACACACCAGGGAGCAGTGCCACCAGCCGTATGGAGACAGGAGCTGTCCATGCAGACCACTGTCTCTTCACTAGATGAGAATGACTGCAGTGTTGAGAACTTTCCTCTTTCTGAAATGTTCAGCTCTTAAAATCTTTTTTTTTTTTTTTTTTTTCTCAGAGTATCAATGCCAGGATAATCCATTAAGTGATCCGTTTGTCTGTCCTTTTATTTCTTTGTGGATAGACCTTGTTGTATAGTGAGTTAGCTGAAGCAAAGCTCATGGAGGAAGCTTTGATCTGGATGAAGTTGTACCAGACTGTAAACTCAATTTACTCAAAGGATTGTTGCATGACAGTCACTGCTGGTTTAAAGCTAATGTGTTTAAAGCTAGTTCCGGTAGCCACTGTACACCACCATCTGCAGCAACCAGTCAGTGAAGGCCCTAGCAAGCTACAGTGCATCCTTCTCCATATGAGCTTTGCAAGTGCCAAGGGGGCATTACTCTTGCTCAGTTTCTGGCACATAACATTTCTCTATAATCTATAGATTACTCTAATTTCTCACAGTGCGTAGCAGTGATGAGAGAAAGGCTGAATAGCAAAAAACTCACTAAAATGAACCATACAAATCTCTGTAGCACTTGACAGTCTCTGCCATTATTTGTTTTGCTGAATCTTGAAGCGATGTGTTTTGTCAAGGAAAGTAATTACTATCAACACAGCTTTATACCCAGGTGCAGCATGCACAGATTAAGCATGAGTGAAAAGAGACAAAATATTCTGCTTGGTGATTAACACTGAACATGGTTTCAGTGAACAAGGAGATGCCAAAGTTCTTGCATATGAAGGCTGATCAACAAAAATTGACAGCGCCAAACCATTACATGCTTTGGCTTTTCCACCTATTTGCTATCAGAAGGTGTGGATAACTGTGCTGTTAGACATCATATGGCTCAACAGCAGAACGCTGCAATTTTATTTTGCCAGTGACATAGGTCTTCAATGTCCGCTCAGACAAAACTGCCTGAAGAGGTGAACTAAAAGACTACTGAACATGTAAACGTAGGGTTAACACTCACATGCAAAGAGTCATTCCAGTGAGAAGTCTAAAATTCCAGCACTGCTTTACAAGGTAAAGGAGTGTAAGAGATGAGTCAACCCGAATACCTTGCCAGTACTGTGCAGTACAGTGGGGACATCTCAAAGGAAATAATGTTACAAATTGGCCAGGCAGCAACCGCATTTAACTGCTTAAATAAGATTCAGTCCCTGAAGGTCTTCACTTTCAAGAACAGACTGAATATTCAATTTATGTTATTTTCAACTTGACAGATGGATGTGAAAGCTGGAAATCTACCAAAAGTATAGGCAGTTGTGCAGGAAACCTGATGAAACACCCTAAAAAAAAAAAAAAAAAAAAAAAAAAAAAAAAAAAAAAAGAGGGGTTATTACAGCGGTCAAAGCGTACTCAGAAGAAGGGAGCGTTGGAAGGGACCCTCCCACGGGCCGGGTCGCCCCTCGGCGCAGCTGGCGGCCGTGACCACGGACAGCTCCGCCGCCGGCTGCAGCCCGCTGCTGGGAGGAGCCGGGTCTTACTTAAACGTCTGTGAAATTAATGAATAAGAAACCATATATGTATATGTATATGTATATGTATATGTATATGTATATGTATATGTATATGTATATGTATACGTATATATTAATTCCACACACACCCTCCCACGAAAATACAGAGATGGACTTTTGGTCATTTATATTTCTATGCTTTAAAATAATCATCGTGGCACTACAGAATATATTGCAACAGTCTCTAAGGAAGCATGAGCAGCACAGCTTCAGACTCTCCTTCAGATACTGTTTTTCAATACCGTATGGGAATTGCTAAGTCACGATCTGAACCGATGATTGAGCACCTGGTGAGGGGACACAGCCAGCTCTGGGAGCGCAGGTGAAAGCAATTCACCTAACATCATTTAAGGGCTGACCGCCATAATGGAAGGTTCTCTACCTGCAGTTCCCTCCTGTTGGAGTATTTGGCAAGCCCTGATCCTTGCAATGAGTAGGCAGATCTTTCTTCAACGGGATTATGACCGTCACCCTTTTTTGGGTACTTTAGAACTGATTATATGCTATTGCCTTTCCCTACAAATACAGTTGGCCTCATCTACTCCCAAGTACTTCCCAGTTCCAGCCAGTTGTATTCCTGCCTCTGAATAAACCTCTGGTACAGAAACACAAAACTGCCCCACTGGTGAAACCATACAGAGGTTAGATGGGTTTACTTGCTGCTGGGTAGAAGCAAGAGATGCCACAAAGTCCAAAACCCTTAAGATATATCTCCAGAGAGGCTTTGAAAACAATGTCATCTGTTCCCGTGATGGTCACCAGTCTTGCTCCTGGCTCATTCACCTCATCTCAGCAGCTAGCTGTTTCCCCTCCCCTCCTACATCAAGATGCACTTTATGTCCTTACTACCCATCACTTTGCTCCTTCATCACTGATTTATTATTATTTTTTTTTAATCTTAGCATCACCCCTCCCCTCATCTTTTGCCATTGGTTCTTTTGCTGACTTGTTTCAATCCAACAGAGCTTCTCCTGCATGGAGCGACCAGCCCCACTGGATATGGGAAGTGATGGTTTAAGAGATATAGGCAGTTCAGTCACACTTTACATATTTATACTAGGTGAAAAACTGAAAAATTGTTTAAATAATAATGGATTTAATCCAGCTCATTATCTTCAGCTATTGAAAAGTGTGCAATTTTTGATTTTGCTAGAGCAAGAATAGTCCTTCCTTGTGGCTTTAGAAGACACTGAAACTTTTCCAGGCAACTGCTGAGTACGGTGATTTTCAAATCCTATAGAGCCAACAGCATAGTTAGGGGAGGCCCTCTGCAGTGTGCCTCCTGGAGTCAGGGCCAAAGTACCAGATAGTTGGATATCAAGGGGCAATTTTTCACTCAGAGGGTGGTGAGGCCCTGGCACAGCTGCCCAGAGGAGTTGTGGTGCCCCATCTCTGGAGGTGCTCAGGACCGGGTTGGATGGGGCCCTGGGCAGTCTGAGCTGGTGGGTGCCAGCCCTGCCCGTGGCAGGGGGTGGAACTGAATGAGCTTTAAGGTCCATTCTGACCCAAATCGTGCTGTGATTCTAAGGTTCTTTGATCTTAACAGAGACTCTTGGCTGCCTGCTTGTTCTCTTTCCTGCTGAGATCTGATATTTGTTGAGTTTTGCTGTCATTCATTCCATTACATAATTGAATTAATTCTAGTTTAGAATGAATATTAAGTTTTAGCTGGATTGTGAAGGTGTTGTATGCTTTTTGTGTATTAGTAATTAAATGGGGCTATGAGAAGCCAGAGTTCAGTGTATTCCAGCACACTGTACTTAGGTAACTGTTATGACAGTTGAGCAGCATGCATATTTTTGCAGGATGGTAACTGAGTGCCAACATCTTTACGTGTCAGCTGAGCCTGGGATGCTGCAAACACAGCAAGCACATGGATTGTACTTTCAGAGCAGGATGGTGCTATTAGGGAGCAGTGCTCGACAGGTTCAGATACTAACTGGAATGGCATTTTAATCGTTTTATCACCTTGGAACTGCGCTCCGCTCTCAGCTGTGCCGTTACTGCACCGCCCGGTCATGCTGATGGCATCCCTTTGCCGCAGGCAGGTGGGCGCTCCGTGTGCGCTCCCAGCGCAGGCAGCACGGAGACAGCTCAGCCCCGCTTTGCCCTTCTTTCTTTTTCTTTCGTTTCTTGTTAAATGCCAAGCATACTGCTAAGGAAGTGGTGAACAGAAAGAAGCCGAATTAGAACAGAAAGAAGGCCGGTTAGAAGCCGTGAGCCCGACGTGCGCGTATTTCGGCTGCGGCAGGGCTCGGCCGGTGCGCAGCGGTGCGAAGCGAGCCGGCCAGAGCGGTCGGGCCGCGCGCGCCGTGTCGGCGAGCTCCCTGCCGAGCCGAAGGACCGGGCTCCGCTCTTACGCAACCGCCCTGCCCTGCGGTGCAGCAGAGCCGGCAGCGGCCCGCAGTGCCGCTCTGGCGCATCTCTCACAGCCGCAGCCCTGCCGCCGCCGCTCGCGCGGTCCCCGGTCGCGAGGCGTTCTCGCCCCGCGGTGCCGCCCTCGCTCCTTCCGCGGCGCCCTCGCTCCTCCGGCAGAGATCCCCCCGGTGCCCCTTCTCCTCGCGGGGCGCCGTGCCGGGCCGCGCTGCCATGACAGCCACCGGGCGCCCGGCCCCGCCCGCCTCCCGCTCCGCTCCCCCCGCGCCGCCTCCCGCGGGGTCAGCCGGGGACAGCGCCCGCCTCCCGCCGCAGGAAGCGCCGCAGCCGCCCCGGCGCCTCCCGCTCGGCGCTCGCCGGTGGCAGGTGAGACTGCCCGCGTCCTCCCGCTCGCGGCGGCGGCGGAGGGGCCGGGGGATCCCCGGGGCGGAGGGTCCGGGCGGGGGCCGCGATCGAGCGCGTCCTGGCGACGGAGGGGGCCGGGGCGGGGGGACCGCGGGGCCGCGCGGGGCCGCGGTGTCATCCTTCTGCTGTCGGGTCGCGTTCTCCTCTGCGGGCTCCCCGAGGTTTCGGGTCCTCCGTCCGCCTTCCCGATGGCTGTCCCCGGACAGCGGACGGCCCGAGGACGCGCCCGGGGCTTCTGCCGCGTCCGTCCCGGCGCCGTGCGGGAGCGCTCCGGGCCAATGTCCCAGCCCTGGCGCCCATGGGGATGCTGCCTGACGGGCCGGGGGTCGGGTTGCAGAGTTTGTGTGCGCTGTCAAGCTGTCAGCAAACGCACGTGGGGACACAAGTTGTGAGTGGCTCGTTGTGCGTGCCCTAACTCTGCCTGTTCACGGTGTGTGTGACTGAAAAGGCAGATTGACCAATGTTTTAAAACCAGTGGCCACTACTGACCTCTCGGTCAAGGCAACTGAGTGCTTTGTAGCAGTGACATGCAGTTGTCAGCCTGTGCTGGGACAAGACTCGAGGCAGAGAGGGATGGGGGAATGCAACAGCATGGAGGAGCCCAACCCGAAGCCCAGAGCGACAGGTGGCTGCTGGCCTTGTGCCTTCCTCCCGCGGGGCAGGGTCTCTTCTCAGTGAAACCTCAGCAGAATGCTGCTGCCTGCAGGAAGGGCAGGGCTGGCCCTGCTTAAAGGATGCGGTAGGCAACCCAGAGATCCATTTAATCTTATCAGACTTTTGAGCCAGCAATGTGTTCAGGTGGCCAAGAAGGCCAATGGCAGCCTAGCTTGTATCAGAATTAATGCAATCAACAGGAGCAGGGAGGTGATCATCCCTCCGTGCTTGGCAGTGGTGAGGCTGCACTTCAAATACTGCATTGAGTTTTGATCCCTTCATTACATGAAAGACACTGAGGCTCTGGAGTCTGTCCAGAGAAGGGCAACAAAGCTGTGAGGGATCTGGAGAACAAGTCTTACAGGGAGTGGCTGAGGGAACTGGGATTGTTCAGTCTGGAGAAGAGGAGGCTCAGGGGAGACTTTTCCTCTTCTCCCAGGTAACTAGAAATAGGATGAGAGGGAATGGCCTTACATTGCACCAGAGGAGGTTCAAGCTGGATATTAAGAAACATTTCTTTTGAGTGTTCCAAAGACATTAGAACAGGTGGTGGAGTCACCATTCCCTGGAGGTGTTCAAGAAATGTGTAGATGTGGCACTGAGGGACATGGTCAGTGGGCATGGTGGGGATGGGTTGACAGTTGGAATAGATGTTCTTAGTGACCTTTTCCCAACCTTAATGATTCTGATACTATGAAAGCACCTCTGGGAAAAAATGTAGCTTGCACCTCAGCCCTACAACCTGGAGAGTGGTGCTTTCGTGAGAAAGTTGTGCCGTTTTGGGGTGTGAATGCTACCCTGTGTGCTTGGCTGACTGCTGCCATTGCAGGAGGAAGGTGTGCTCAGCTGGTGGCATGTGGGGCAGGAAGAGGTGGGAAGGTTCCGATGGGAAGGGAGCAGTTCCACCCAGCAGAGATCTCATTTCCCTAGAAACAAAATGTGCCTGAAAGAAAAGACTGTGTGGGGTCAGAGACTCAGAGACTGAATGAGTAGCAGAAGAAAACAAAAAGATGTCACTAAATAAAAGTTAGTAGGGTATGGAGAGGCAAGGTTTCCAAAAAAAGCAAGACTTGGTTAGGAATTCAAAGCAGAATAGAATGTGCATAAGTGTAAGCTCTTGGTTTCTTTCATTGTACCAGTATAGATAAGACCATAGAATCATAGAATCATAGAATCACAAGGTTGGAAATGACCTGTAAGATCATCTAGTCCAATTGTCTTCTCATTACCACTGCTACCAGAAACTAAACCATATCTTGTAGCTCCTCATCCAGGCGCCTCTTGAACACTGCCAGGGACGGCGACTCCACGACCTCTCTGGGCAGGCCATTCCAGTGCCTGACCACTCGCTGAGAGAAAAAGTTTTTCCTCATGTCCAACCTAAACCTCCTCTGGTACAACTTGCAGCCATTTCCTCGGGTCCTGTTTGTTTCCTGGAAGAAGAGGTCAAACCCCTCCTCATCACAGCCTCCCTTCAGGAAGTTGTAGAGTGCAATGAGGTCTGCCCTGAGCCTCCTCTTGTCCAGACTAAACAATCCCAGCTCCCTCAGCCGCTCCTCATAAGACTTGTGCTCCAGACCCCTCATCAGTTTCGTTGCCCTTCTCTGAACACGCTCCAGGGCCTCAATGTCTTTCTTGTAGTGAGGGGCAAATATGAAGATGAAAATATACAGCTTCTCATGTGAACTTAAACTGAGCAGTTGTCCTGCTTGAGCAGGACAAAGGAGAAGTCACTGTTATATAAAAAAAAAAAGGCTGGGGAAATGTATCAGGAGTTACTGGGGAAATGAAAAAAAACCACTGTCTCAGATATAAAAAGGAAATCTCTTAAAGATGAGGCCTACTGGAAAGAAAGAAGGAATGGGAACCTGCAACATTGCTTTGAGTTTGTGGAGGAAACTGAAATGTAGAACTTCAGAGAAAAAGGGTTGGTTAAAAAAGTGAAATCTGAAGAAGTGTCTTTGACAATAATGGAAACATTTTGTTAAAAAAAAGTTTAAGCGCTCCGGGTAAGATGAAAGTATTCATAAGGTTGTATTTGAGTTGGTTGATTGGCAATAGAAGAGTCAAACAAAGCAGAGGTAGGTTCGTATTACTCAGCAAGCCGCAGGGACTAAGGAGAAGAGAGATGTTTGCTTCCATCACAGCAATTGTCTAGAGCTGAGATCAGCCCCAGTAATGCCCCAGAAGAGGGGCTGCTCATAGAAAAGTTGTAGAAAAGACTGGTAGAATGGGAGTGGGGAGCAGAATGTCAGCAGGTGGCTGTGCTGCTGCAGGCGGCCTTGAGACTTCTGCTGGGAGGGAGGGCCGCAGAGCTCCTGTCCTGGGAGCTGTGGACCTCGTGTGTGGACGCTGGGGAAGGCCCTGAGATCTTCCTATTTCATTTTCTGGGCAAGTGAAGATGCACTGGAGAAACCTAAGAAATTCTCAAATGCACTGAAGGCTGCTTTTCCAGGAAGCTGAAAATGATGAGGCCAAAAAAACCCGCTGATACTGAATGGTGTGTCAAAAGAAAAGGAAAACATGAGGAAAACTTACGGAGAGAACCAAGTGCTGAAGCATGGAAGTCATGAATATAAATGGTTAAAGAAATGGCAGAAATAAATAAAATGAAAAAAACAAGATCTCTGTAGTAAACTTTCTACACTTTCCAGGTCTACAAAGCAATTTAGCTGTGTTTGCAATCAGTCCAGAAAATAACAGCCATTTATAACAAAAGGTGTTCTTCCATTGGGGTGCATCCTAAAGTGACCTTACATTTAGGTCTGGGCTTGGCTCCCTGAATACACAGCAGTCAGCTTTTCTGAAGTTCCTAATACTTCCATTACAATCCTTCAACTTGAATTTCAAAAAAAGTGCATTACAACTGAAAACATTAATTACATAATTTCTAATCAGTTAATCTTCTGTACCTAGCAGTTAGCATGTCAGGGAAAAACCTATGAAACTTGAGAAACCTATGAAACCTGAGCTGGAAGAGGGCTGGAAATACATCATATCTTCCAAACACGTTGTGAGTTTTATATTAACAGATTAGTAAACAAATTACAGGAGGGAGAAAAAGGATCCACACAAAGCTTTCAGCATACTAGCTAGCATATGCAATTGTCTGCCATGCGTTGGCTATAATTTTGAAGAGATATTGGAGGCTGTAGAATTGAATGCCTTATGTAAATGGAATTATGAAAGTGATTTTCTTGCTTTTGTGAATTAACATGTTGGCTGTGCTGAATAAACGTTAAGAGGTTTGGTCTCACCATTCCTGGGAAATAACAGAATACAAAGCTGTGTGGTTATTTCAGAGATGTTTTTCTTTAGGTTACTGGAGGTCCTCTGATTACCTTTGGTCAAGCTCATGGTAAAGTAAAACTTCAGGAAGTTTACCTGTCCTCCTGATAAAGGTAAGGAGATTTTTGTTAAGAAGTTTGACTTCTGAATGACAAATGACTGCTTCCAACATGAGTGCAGGAAATGCAGTACTTGATGTGGAGACAAATTGATGAGGTCGTCTGTAACCTAGCCAGCTGAAGACTGGATGACAGAGAAAAGTGAAATTGATAAGAAGTTCAGAGTCGAAACTGTAATTTCATGGTGTTTGGAGTCAGAAGTAATGTGAGAACTAACCTTAATTTTGTTAATATAATGGCAAGTTAATTTAAAAAGATTAGTAAAAAAATGAAAGGGAACTGCAAATAAATAAATGAATAATAAACTTTCTAACTCAATAAATAATAAGCATATTAAAGTGGGGCCACTGTGGTGTGAAATTGCAGAACAAGAGCACATCTGGTTGGAAAATTCAGAAGTTTTTACTGTGTAGGTGCATGTTTTGTTCTCCTTCAGTCTGGCCAGGGTAGGTGGATTTTGGTTCCTTTACCATGCCAGTTTTTGAATTTTTAATTATTAGTTTTTGCAGTAAGGATGCATGACTTGCTTACTATTTTGAGTTATGATAGGAGATGTACTTAGGATCTGAGATCTGCCCAGTCTTCTGAGATTGAGCTGTATGTTTTCATTAGATGTAGACTTACTGCAATAATCTAGAAATGTGCAGATGCTAAACATAATGCAGAATTTTAATTATTGTTTACAGTCAATTACAATGCTATTTTTGTTTTGTTTGCCTCCCTCTGGCATCTTCAAGTCCTAATTAATTCACAACTGTGGGTGGTGGGATTAGGGCTGGCAGCAACGCACACCTCAAGCAGCCCACCAGAACCTATGGCTGTACCTGCAGTAATCCTGCAGAAGCAAAGATCAAATTCTTGAGAAGATAGATAAAGATGGCTTTTGTTGTTGCTGCCAGGATTATTTTTATCATGTCGTCAACATATGTGTTAATGTACAAACATGTTGTGGAGTATACAGAACTCATGAAACTCATGAAAAGGTGAAGACTTCATATACCTGTGAAATTACAGCACTGAAGATGAGATGTGTAGAAAAATGTTGAAGGCGAACCAGTGTTTGCTTGATTTTTAAGGACCTGGCTGGCAGCGTTCCTTATGGTGAACTGCTCAGCGGCATCTATGACACTAATAAAGAAAACCTGTGAGCAAATATGATTGACTGAGGTGGTTCAAGGAGTGGCTATTTCTCACATTGCTATGGAGCTGGTACCTCAGGTGCATACACAGTTTATGAGTGAGGTGGTGGGTTGTTGTTTTTTCATTCCTATAATGCTGCAGTTGTATCAGAATACAATAAGGTTTTTTTGTTGGTGGGTTGGTTTTTTTGTTTTTTGTTTGTTGGTTGTTGTTTTTTTTTTTGCTTTGAAGTGCTTCTGTAATTGGTTTCTAGAGCTTTCTTGATTTGACCTAATTGGACATTTTGAAAGGTCGCCAAAGTACAGACCAGAATTTTGCCAGTTTTCCATCAATGATTAATAAAGCTCATTTGGAGGATCAATTAGAGTTCCAAAAAGAAATTTCTGAACTGGAATTGTTATAATGAGTGCTATTTTATTAATGGGCATTTTCAGCGTTGAATGATGAAATGTGGCACTGCAATGAACAATAAATGTGTATTTCTTTTAGAGAATCTCCTCCCTTCTGATGATTATTACATTGTAGTGGGAATTCTACAGCCGGAATTGAGAAACACTTTCTCCATTCTGCTCTGTAATGACATTGTTGGCAAAATTCAAGATGTTGTTTTTAAAAGATTGTTAGACCATTAAAAAGTGGTTTTAGCAGGTAAGATTACTTCAAAGAATTTTTTTTGCTCTTCATGGTGCTAAAAGTGTAAGCACCAGCTTTCTAGAAGTCTTCAGAAAGAAAAGTAACCATTGCTGTGTATTCTGAAAGGCTAGTGAATGGGAAGAAATGAAGTGATGTGTTGGGAGGGAGGAAAAGCAGACAGCGCATGCCATCATCAGTTTCTAATCATCTTCAACTCCTCCCTGAGTTCTCATTTTTATAAAGATAATTAAAAAACCAAGTGCAAGTTGTTCAGCCTGTTTAGGTGCATTTCTAATTTGTTTGTAGCCTTGGTACACAAGTATAGATTTGACAGAGTTTCTTCTGAAGAAATAGGGCTGGATATTCTACTGGATACATTAACAAGCAGGAGGTTCCTACATGTTGGAATTAGCTACCTATCTCATCCACTGCTTGTTTGTTCACGTTCTGCTCATTCAAATGTATCCCAAAGAAATGAGATTTCCAGCTGTTACGGTTGCTCCAGTTTCTAATTTGTTCCAAGAGTCTGTAGCCGTGAGTCTGAGCGCACCAGGTAGGATCTGTAGGTGGTTATATACTACCACTCTTTGCATTTGGGTCATACATAACTTTTTAATGTTAATGATTTTGTGTTCTGGCTAACCAGGGAACTATAAAAAGTATGTCCTCAAATTACATTTATTACATTTATGCTCTTTTCTGCATAGTGAATTCAGAGTGCAAATGATTACATCTGTCATTTTTTCATGCCTCCTTAATGCCACTGTTCTGGCAGTGTTTTCTACCAATAGACAAGTACACAAACTGCTGTGTGATGACTTGCTGTACTTATTCTGTAGAAGTAAAACAAGTGCCTTTACTGAAGTACTTCCCTCTTCAAAGACTGATGCACTCTTGATAATGTTGCAAATGCTCTAATCAAGCTTGTATTGCTTAAGGTCACTAGAAAAAAACAAGAGTTCTGACTGAAATGGGACTCCTGACTGAAATGGTACTCCTCCTTGGCAGGTTCTACAGCAAGAGTTTTCAAACTGGCCTCCAAAGCACCTCTTGGGGATTCCTGACAGATCAGGTGCTCTAGGGGAAGGAACTGCTGCTTTTTTCAAGCACTATTAGCATAAGTATCACTACATTAAGTCCATAATCACACTCAGAAGACACTTTCCTCTTGTAAATCAGGAGAAAATCTTGCTTCAATTGTTTTTTACTGAAATAAGACTGCTGGAACTGTACCAGTGCTGCATACCACAAAGATCAGGTATATATATATACTCATACTATGCTATGTGCTATGCCTGCAGTAAAAAATGGCAACAAGTACTCTAAAGTAAGAGAATTACTTTAGAGTAATAGAATTACAGTACTATACCACTGTAGCATTTCTGCTAGCAGCATGGTAATATTTATCTTCCATACCTTTGAAGAGAATTTGGGAATGAAGATGCTTTGATGAAAACTATACATGTCTAAATTATTCCAAATATCCAACTAAGAGTGGTTTCAGGATGAGAAACATGAAGTGAGCTCATTCATTCCATGTTCAGGCCTGCTAAGATAAAGCTTAATAAAATATGGCTAAAGCAAAAGACAGCAAAACAGAAAGATGATAGTGTGATACTTTATGTTTTCAGTTACTGAAATGAGCAGATGTCCTGATTTTCTTCAAGGAAGAGATACTAGGCTTCTAAGTTTTGTTTGAGTTTAATAGAAGGGCAGAATCTACATTCCTAATTTCTATCACTTCTACACTATGTTTTGTGGCATCAGTATGTTTTCCACTGTAGTGCTTAATTACTAACAAATTGATCTAGAATACGATGAGCTGCACATTCCCTCAGTTAATCCTCCTACCCACTCACCTGCTACTTGAGGTCTGTAGAGCCCTCCATTAGGAGCAAGAGAACTTGCTAAGCTTTTGCTTCTGTCAGGCATCCAAAATCAAATCTCTACCCAGTGGGTTTTAGCATTCCCTCAGAGTAACCCAGCTATCATTACAACTGCCAGAGCCTTTCCAAGCCCTAATCTTTTAACTGGAACCACAGTGGTTTGGGACACAGGATCTGGTCTCAGTAGGACTACAGGCTGTCTTATTACTCTGCCTCCTACAGATCTGCATTCATGCTCGCTCTGATTCTTCCTGAAAGAGATGTCCCTTATCCATCAGCAAAACAGAGCTGTGGGGAAAGCTGTGGTAATGTCACACCTGTTCCAAACTGGAGACATTTCTGCAGGTCTCTTAAATGGAGTTTTCTTTTGCCTGGCAGGATGTCCTCACTACTGTCCCACTCTCATTCTCTGTTCTCTTCAGTATGAAAGGAAAGCTACACATCTGAACTAACTGAGCCTGTCACTCATCATCTATTTTTTCCATTAATGTTATTACAGCCTCTGTTGTGTATTTTTATGAAATCCAAACTAGGCCCACTGCCATTTTCATGAGATTTGGAGCCACTGATCATAAAAATTTTCATCACAGGCGGCAGCAGAAAATGACAAGAATGACCTTGATTATCTCGTCAGAAGATAAGAAGTATGAATCACCATTTTTATTTATTCCAGCAGCCCATCTAGCCCAGATGCCTTGGACTGATGCTGACAAATAGAGGATGCTTACCAAAAGACTGGAAGCAATAGGATAAGTGTAGAATTTCCTAACTTCTGGCAGTCAGAGGTTATGGGAATTTCCTGAGCCAGAGATTTCACAGGATTGCATCATCATGTTTACTCGCCATTGATAGACTTATCGACCATAAATTGTCTGATCTGTTCTGAACTTTCTTGAACCTCCACATCATCCTTTGATGACAGTCCAGACAGTCTTTTATAGTAAAACAGCTTTTGCAATAAAAAGGAGAATATCCACAAATCCCTATTTAGTCTGGAAGCCTGCTTCAGTGTAGGAGGGCTCAGACTGTCTTCTCAAAGACTTTGTTATTGCAGTTCAGAAATGCAGATCTTAATTTTTTGTTGTTGTTGTTGATAACTTAATCTTGCTGTTTTTCTTTCCGTTCACTTTTTTTTTTTTTTTTCCCTTCGTTCATTTGGTTTTGTGGACCAAGTATTAATGTCCTGTGGTGCCATGTGCATCCCTGCGTAACTTGGAAAAAATTCTGAGCTGTATTTTTCATGCAAGATCAAAAATGGATATTTGTTGAAATATGCAGTGATATGAACTGTGCGTTGGAGGTTAGATTGTGCCTCTAGGTTTGTTTCTCTCTCTTGCTTTCCTTTTCATTATTTATTTTTCTTTCCTGTTTGCCTGGATTTTCATACATGCCTCTTCTGTTCTCACACATCCACTGTGATTCCCCCTCAATTCTGATAATAGAATGGAATTAGATGTCTGTGGGGGGGAAAAAAAAGTATTACATTAGGGTATTTTTAGGTTCCCCAGAAGTCTTGAAACAGACATAGATTATTACGTTGCATGATAAGAAGGAAAATATTAAATAATGTATTGTATTAGTGGTTTATTATCATATTTTTATAGTAAATGGATATTTGCCTCAGACAAAGTCTATAGGTTGTTGGCCAAATGCCTTCAATTGCCACTAAAAAACTTTGAAGCCTTTCATGGTGTTTAGCACAGACTGGCCTCAGCTATCATTAATAATAAATTGAAGTTACTCTGCAGTTACTGTATTTGCATCTTGCCTAGTAGTTCTGAGGTATGGAAAAACACTGGTCATTTATGGTGTAAAGAGGGACACACACAGAATGCTTTCTGCTGTGCTGAGTCACAGCTGCTAGTCCAAAGCACGAAAAAGGATGTGTATTCTTCTCTGATTTCCACATTTACCATAAGGTTTTTTAAGTGAAACATTTTGGATTATTATTTTTACTTTTATTTTTATTTTTATTTTTTTTGCCAGAAGGTGTGGGTCTCATTTAATCATGAGACTCCACAGCAATCTTAAATTACTGACCTTTGGGCTGTTTTACTATAACTCTTCTCATTCTCAATCCCCATGTTCTTGTGCACTGTGATATATGCTATTTCAGAGGCTTGGGGAAATAGGAGCTTGGGAGCTAATTGCAAACAGTAGGAAAAACTGCACATTTGTAAGATCCTCCCTGAGCAAGTGGTTTGGGGCTCCTCTGCCCAACAGACAATGCGTGCTAGGCAGCCATGTGATTCAGCTGCTTCCTTAGCTCATGCTTTATTGGTCTGTGCGATCTGCCTGCCTCCTGTGTATAAACAAATGAGTGGCTCCTCTCCCAAAAAACATCAAAACAAAACACGTGAAGTTTGTAATATTTCTGAGATCGACAAACTCATTTGTGTATGAACAGATTTGCTAAGCGGGCAATGTAAATTCAAAGACCCATAGGGAAAAATAAGGAAAATAACCAACAAGGAGGAAATCTGTAAGTTGATGGTAGGTGTAAGACATCCATTACCATTGGGTAGATCAGCCGGACTGTTGTTCTCCCCTGACCACCCACCCCAGTGTGTTGGTATGTTGTTGGCTGGAAGCCAGGCAGAAAGTACTAATGAGGAAAAATAAATTGAGAACAACAACAAAAAAAGCTGAAATCCACCAACGTGTCAAGTTCTTTTTGTTAAAATTAAAATGAAAAAAATACTGAGCTTTATGGCTTGAAAGATTTATGGATTCTCTTTTAGTTCACCTCTGAGCTGGATTATGTTAGATGCTCTCTGGCTCCTGGTCATGTAAAGAGGTTGGCTTTAGCTTGCTTTTAAATTGGAGGAAATTCATGACTCGTGTTCGTGAACAAACCACGATCCATAGGCAGCTGATGTGGTGGGAGTGCCTGCAGATGACCTCAAATCAGTTCCAAGGGAGGAGGATAGTGTTGTCACTGCTTTCTTGGCCACACGAGCTGCGTGGTTCTGCCTCCTCCCTCTATACTGCTTGCTGCAGGCCCTTGATGTGTGCTGCAGCTATGTTAAATGCCCATCAAACGTTCTCTGCCTAAGAAAAGCATCTGTGTGGATATTTAGTCTGTGTGAATCCATGGCTGGTGCAGCTTGCCCATCCAAAGAGACCCCCTGCTAGCAAGAAGGCAATCTGAGGTTCCTAAAGGGTACTTGTAGTCAGGTGCTGGGACATCAGGAAGGGACAGTGGAGCAAATGGTGTTGGGTACAGCATCAGAGTTCAGTATCATAGACTCACAGAATCATTATGGTTGGAAAAGACCACTAAGATCCTCTAGTCCAACTGCCAACCCATCACCACCATGCCCACCGAACCATATCCCTTAGTGCCATATCTACATGTTTCTTAACACCTCCAGGGACAGTGACTCCACTTCAGTGGTGGGCACATTCCTCGTGTTGAACGTGAAATTGGTGGCTGGATGGCACTTTGGGATACTGATGTGTCCCTTCCTGATGGTGTCTCATCTTTGGTGGAGAGTGGCACAAGGACCTGTGGCAGCATTGAGCTATCAGGTGTCTGGACGTACCCGTGCTTCTGTTGGTGGATGGCGGTGCGGGGGTGGTTCCGTGTGCCAGGTTTGATGACACATTTGAAGCTGATACTCTCACCATCACATGACCCCATGTCCCCACATTTTAGTCATTTCAGAGCCTTGCATCACCACCCTGCTGGCTTGTTGGATGCCTTGTGTTTAGCAGCAGATATTTATGACATGCTGAGGGAAGAATGAAGTTTAACTCATGTCCTTAACTAACCCTCAAGTGAGGGATTAACTGCCTACTGCATTCTTCTACTAAGTATTAATCACTTAACATTATTTCCATTTTTTAGAAGTCTTTTGATTGCGCAGTACGGCAGTGCACAGTTTGGTTTGAGGTTGGGGAATCTGGGGGCCTCTGAGGCCATGGTTGCTGCCGGCCAGCATGGGCCCACTGTGCCGCTCGGGGCGATGGGAAGCCAAGTGCCGAGGGGCCGCAGCTCAGTGTCCTCTCACCCTTCCCTCACAGACCTGTCCTCCTGGCTGCAGCAGAGTTAAAAAATAATTACCAGTTTTTCAAAGGATCACCCACATACACATGGTATGAGAGTTCTTTTCTTTGTTGGTTTCATTTTATTTGTACATGACTCACTCTTGGCAAAGTGAGTGAGCCTCATGAGCCTGTAAAAATTCTGTTTGGATTAAATGATTTGCATTAAATGACTTATAACTGCAAGGATGGTTCCTGTAATTCCTGGAGGAAAAACAATCCGATCGTACTTTCAGGTAGCTGTTGCCTTTGCGTCTGTGCCTCCAGACGCCATCTTCCTTGCCAACAGCTGTCTGTGAGGCTCGAGGTGATCCTCCTTCCCTTCCCGCCTTGTGCGTTAGAGCATTAGAGCGGTGCTGGGATGCGCTGCCATCCATCCCAGCGTGACTGAAACCCAACCAGCACGTGCCCCAGGACCAGCGAAGAGAGCCCTCAGCGGTGCACCTCTAAGTTCCAGCCGTGCAGGTCAGGGCCCGTCGCTCGCTGATCGCCCAGCGCTGCGCCCGGGGACGGCTCCCCAGAACAAGTGCCGGGGGACACGGGGATCCCGCTCTGCTCACGCTGCTCCCCTGGTCGAGGCCTGCGGGCGAGGGCCGGCTGCAGTGCTGGGATCCGGGAGCGCTGCACCGGCCCTGGTGTTTGCGGCGGGGCTGAGGCACAGCGTCGGTGCCCGCGGGAAAGCCGCCGACAGCGGCCGCCGCCTTCAGCCTCTGGTCGCGGCGATCTTCCTCCCCCCGTGCCGCGCAGTGAGGACGGCTCCCTGCCGAGCTCCGGGCGCGGGATTCCCGCTCCCTCGGCACCGAAACCCCCGCAGCCCGCGAGCCGCCGAGCCCGGCGGTGCGTCCGGAGGGGCGGTGACCCGGGCAGCCCCGGCCCGGCGCTGCAAGCGGCGGCGAGGCCGGGGCCGCTATCTGCCGGGCCGCGCTTCCCCCCGCCCCGCGCCCGCCTCCCGGCGGACCCTCTCCGCGGCGCGGAGGGGCCGCGTTGCGTAACGCGCTCCGCACGGCGCCGTGGCCGGCGGCGGGCGAGGCGCGGCAGTGGCCGCGGCCGGAGGTGAGCGGCGACGGCGGGTGGGGCCGGGGGGCGCAGCGCGGCGGTGCGCGGCCCCGCGGGAGGCGGCGCGGGCGGGGGGGAATCCGGGTCACGTCCGCAGGCAGACGGCGGCTGGCGGCGGGGAGCGGCGGGAGGCTCCGCGACCGGTAAGTCGCCGCCCGGCCGCGCTTCCCCACGCCGTGCGGGCGCCGTGTCGGGCGGCCCCCGGTGCCCGTCCGGCAGCGCCCGTCGGGGCGGCGGGGGCGGCGGGCGGGGTCGGGGCCGGCGCGGTGCGCTGCTCCTGAGCGGGGGTTGGCGGCGACGGCGCGCTTCGCTTCCGAAGTTCATCTGCCGAAGTTGCGTTTGACTTTCTAACGCAACAACAAACGGGCGCCCGCGCAGCGCAGAGCCCGACGCGTTAATTGTTAACCACGGGCGGGAGGGGAGGGCGCGGGCTGCGGTGGGCGCGCGGAGCGGGCAGAGGAGAGCCGCGGTGCGGGGAGGGCGGCGGCGGCGGAGCAGCACCTGCGCTGCGAGCGCTGCCGGCAGCGGGGCGGCTCGGCTCGGGGAGAGCCGCAATGTCCGCGCTCTGCTCCGGCCGCGGAGCTCAGAGCTCGTACATCCGAGCGGAGCCATCTGCCTGCCCAGGCAGCGCGCTGGGCTCGTGGCTACAGCGCTGGATTGTCAGAAAGACGTGTCTGCATAATCGATAGGCTGCATCTTTTCATAAGGGGATTTGTTTTCCTTTTTTGTATCGGTGCTACTTGTCTGTTGAGGCAATTTACTCGATTCTCTAGTTACTGCTTTCCCAAACCAGCTTCTGAATAGACAAACATTTGAGGGGAAAAAACAGAGCAGCGGCTTGTTCTCCATAAGATATTTCTGTGACAAAGAGGTAATTTTCAGGAGACTTTGCTATGATCGATGCGATCCTATTAGTTAGTACTGCCATACCACGGGTGGTGTGAGCTCTGTCCCTTACTGTGCAGAATGGATACATAAATGTATAGCTTCTTAAAAAGTGACCTGATGGTGAGAAGGAGTTGCACTAAGTCACTGTAGAGTACAGCCCTTCGTTTTCTCACAAAACAGCTGTTGAGGGACAACAACAAACGTTCTGTGAAACTGGATATGCCTACTTCCTTCCTCCCCGGGCTTTTTTTTTTCCTGCTAACCGGCTCACATCACCCTTTCTATGTGTGCCTTCAGTCAGGCGCAGCTTTCTGTCGGTCGATGACCTCTGGGTGAGGTAGTGCTCTTGGTTGTTATGTGCTATTAGTGATGGAACAACCTGGTCCTGACAGACCCATTGTGAAACTGAAGTCTCCACCACACAATGGTCCCAGCGGAATTTAAGTGTTTGATGACTCTCTGCTGGAAGAGGGAGGATTTGACTGTGTCCGCATCAGCTTCTAATGCGGAGCTGAGACAGCTCGATCCAACGTCTGCTAGAGCCGATGGAAAACCCCTGGAGATTTCAGTGGGTTTGGATCCAGCCAGTATGAGCAAGCACAGCATGGCTACTCTCAACTTTCCGTGCTTTTGGAATTCTTTGCTTATCAAAGTCATTATGTAATGAGAAAATTACCATGCTTTCCCCTTTTCCTGTGTGGTAATGGTCTTTCTGTTTGTTATATATAGTGCTGATGCTGGTGATTTGGTTCGCTTTTTCAAATGATACAGCATCATTTTATTATACGATCATCTCTATACACACGAGGACAGTGCATTCCTTCTCTAAATTCTTCACCAAACAGGGGACTTCTAAGCAGATCTGTTTGTACTGATGGCTGCCTGCCCTGAGGACAGTTTTTCCAGGGATGTTTCAAAGAGTCTGTGGCAATAGGGCACCTGAAGACCTGAGATGTCCTTTTGCTGATATGCATGCTGTACTGCCCCTGTTGAGTATGTTGTTGTTTGCTATTTTCTTTCTTTCATTTCTTTAAGGTGAAAGGGAGAGTGTTATTGGTGGTTACAGATAGGGTGCTCTTTACAGAAGCTTGCAAAATAACACATACCTGTGGTAGGCATGCATCCTTCTTGCTTCCCTGTTGTTGATGATGAGCAGGATTTTTCCTCTTGGCTATATGTAAAAACCAAGCCACGAGAAAAGCAGGGAGGAGGATTATTGAACATAAATCATGGAAGTTGGCAGTTCATTGTTTAGTGTAGCCTGTCTTGAAATTTGACTCTATTTGGAAGGGAGTTGAGATGAAACCTCAACAAAGCCACCTGATTTTGAGGCAGGACATCCTCCAGCAAGAATCTCATTTGCTACAGGAAGGGCGAGACCAGGAATTTTGGCTTGCTGGAAATGGAAATTCTGGAGCTCGTTATCTCTCCTCCATGATATTCTGGTTTACTGATCTGAGATTTGCTCATTACTAAAAGTTGAGGAAGGCAAAAGAGGCATGAATATGAAAGAAACTCAGATAAACAGTGTGGGATGAGGGGAGGTATTAGAAGGAAGGTAGCACAATTTTTATGCATGCCTCTGTCTTGCATTTCCTTGTCAGACTTGGGAAGCACTAATTCTTTCAGTGAAACAAATTTGCTATTTAATAGGAGATCTCTGTCACAGCACAGGGCAGAGCTGTACAGCAGGGCACAGAGTAGCAATGCAGAGATGCACATTTCATAGAATCACAGAATCATTAGGGTTGGAAAAACAGTTAAGATCATCAAGTCCAGCCACTAGCCCACTGCAGCATGCCCACTGAACTGTGTCCCTCAGTGCCCATCTACACGTTTCTTGAACACCTTCAGTGGCAGTGACTGCACTGCTTCACTGGTCTTTCTGAGAAGAAATTTTTCCTAATATCCAACCCGATTTCTTCTGTCTCGTCCTTTAGTGTGCTGGATTTCCAAAATGGGTGAGGGTCTGACAGGTGGAGGAAGGGAGGAGGTACTGCTGAGGGCTGTCTGCCCCTCTGCCCTTGTGAGGCAAGGCGGAAAACACATGTGTTGGCCACACGTGTGCTGGCTTCTGCAGGGTAGTACTGCTTTTGATGCTTTTTGAACTTGTCATTGTGTTGAGTAGAAGTACTCCATCTTTTCTGGGATGAGTTGGGATTTTACATATTTTACAAGGACAGCTAAACAAGTAACACATGTATTACAAGAAGCTTTGTTATGAAAATGAAATGCAGGCTGTAAATAAACTTACTTTCTGTGCAAAGATTAAAGAATAGTATTTTTTTCTCTGTTATTTCATCAGCTGTTTGTGGTCTGAGAGGACATTTTGAATGAAGAAAATGAATCTTGCATAAGTTGTTTCTCTCGTGTAATTCACAACATGTGAACAACATCGTTTCTATTACTCATCACAACTAACTTCACTTTAATCGTTTTTGTGGTAGGGGTACAATGCAAGTTAAAGGATTGATTGAAAAAGCTCTGTGGTGCTGCTGTTAACCTTTTCAGGTTATGGTCACATCACCGAGATGCATGTAATAATAGCATGCAACTATGCAGGATGAAATTGAAAAAGCATATGAAATGCTTTTTTTAAACTTAAGTATTAAATTTTGTATCCAATTCTGAATGCTTTTAATCATTCAAGTCTCATTTTCTTCTGATCTGTTGTAGTTTATGAGAAACTAAGGATCCTATGAAATATATACCAATAAAATAGTCAAAGAATAAGGGAATAAACTGCAATTTAAAAAATTACTATACAACCTCAAGTGTCTTATATATACAGAATTGCAATAATTTTTACTGATGAACCAAAATGGCAAATACTCTTATGCTATAATTAGATTATATGCATGAAAGCAGTGTAATCGTTCTAGATTAAGGAGTCATTCTGTGTCCTCTGGTGAACCTAACCCAATAAATTAGAGTTCTGTTTTCCATTGGAAGAAATAAAAGGACTGATTGTCAAGCTGCGTAGTAGGAAGGTAGAAAACAGGGCAAGGAGTTCAATGTCTTCTCAAGTGAATTTAAAGTCAAAGTGCAAGTCTTTCTTGTGCTGAATGAGGCGAGGGTGAATTTAGCACACATAGAACCAGATTACTTACATGCATGCATTCACAACGCATACTTTTTCATCTTGGAGAGAACATCATTAATCCTCCTCACCTACTAAATATTTTTGCCTATTTTAACAGTGATGTTTGAATGCCTTCTGGATTACTTCATGGGAGTTGGTAGGAGTGAGCTGTAACACGCAGGCACGGCACCATTACCCAACTGTAGGATGTGCTTTGGAACAGCTTTGGTGTGGAAAAATGAAGGCACTCGTTGAGGAAAGTTGGAAGTGCTTTCCAATTAAAAAAGTACCTGGATTACTGACAATCACTCGATAATTCACATCGTAGTGGCATGCATATGGGTGAGCCATATTGAAAATACTAACAACAAAAGAATTTCTGTGGGTAAGAAAAGCTGCTTTCATCACTACTGCAAGGTGCTTCCTTGTGTGGCACGTCATGTTTCCTTGCAGTCCCTACAGCTATACGGGTTCTTGAACTCTGAGCCTTTTCGTTTCTCATGCAGATCTTAACATCTTTCTTCCATCTCCTTGGTCTTGCACCTTGTTCTCCCTTAGTGTAATTGTTAACTCTGCAGCTCCCATCCATGACTTTGCATCATTTCCCTTAACTCATTTGTGCCAGCTACATGCCATGTGTTCTAGCCAAGCTATACATCAGCAGGTGTGGAGTACCGCTGCTTGGTTTCCTACCTGAAGAAGAATAAGCACTAATAAATTGAAGATACACCTTTAGTGATGTTCTTTCTTCTGGCCTTAAGTACAGACTCGTCATGTCTTGTCTATCTCCCTTACTATGTCTGGTAGGGGAGACTGACTATGAGTGACATCATACTGCCTGTTTTCTAGCTTTATATTGAAATAATTTCATTTCCATGATTTATTGATTTACTTTGGGTTCTTTTTATTTTTATATTTGTTTATATATGTCAAGCATCTTTTAAAAAATGGAATGAGTCTGTGCATAAGGTGCTTCAGGTATAGTTAGGAGCTGCAGTATTTCGGTATAAGAATTGGAGTAACTTTGTTCATGGCTTCAGGAGATGGAATAGTTTATCTTGAGCCTTCTTTAAGTCGGATGTCTTACTTTCCATACTGTGTTTGTTCTCTGAAGATGAGGTGATACACATCATCTGGCTAGATGAAAAAGGAGAGATTGTATACAGTCATATTTGTGTAAATGCAGAAGTATACATACACATGTACATTAGAAGAGTATTAGTCTGTATGACATTTGTGACAAATTTCATTTTGAAGCAAAATAACTGCTTTCATTAAATATTAGTGTATGGTTTTATTTCTACAAATATAGAATAAATTGTAACTGGAACATGAAGTACTTCACATGGAGTGGTGAACTGCACATAATTTATGTTGTACCGTTTGGCTGATGTGACTTGCTGAAGTGATTTGAGTTATTGAAGTGCTGTATGTGACTAGAATAAAACAGCTTGTCTGAGCCAGATGACTTGGATCATCTGTTTAACTGCATAAGTTGCTGATTATTAAGGTTATAATGTCAAGCACTGAGGAAAAGAAATACTAGAATTAAGATTAATTATAGCGCCTTCATTCTGGTATCTTCGAGTACACGCAGGTAAATTAAGATTTATAGTTCACGGACAGTACAGCTTCATTATTCAGGTTGCTTATCAGTATGTAGAAATAGTTGTGTTTGAAAACTATAGATCCTATTAACTTTGTTTAAAACTATCAAAGTTCTCAACATTAAATGCCAGGGAATGTAGTTGACTGAGTAGAATATGATGAGAATATGATGAGCATGGGATCTGTGACTGCAAATTGTAACATATAACTGTAATTTGTCACTGATTAAATTTTGTGTTGAAAGTCACTTGGGAAATGTGCACCATGAAAGTATCAGACCTTATTCTCCAATTTAGCATTCAGGTATAAACTGTCCACTTCTCTTTTTTTCACCACAAAGCCCCCTTCCACAGATACTCCTCATTATCTTCCTTTGCCAGAAATTCAACAGAGTCTGTAGAGACATTCCCTTTCCTTCCAGAGTCCCATCCATGGACGTGCCACCCTCAACCTCATTTCCCCATAGGATGTGCTGTCAGTTGCTGTGGCTGCTGGATCTGCCGGGTGCTGGGGGCAGCTGCCATGCTCCTGGTATTGGCAGAGTGGTGTTACTGTTCCAGGAGTCATCTGCTGCCTGGCTCTCTCTGACAGGGCCTTCTTTCCATCAACAGGCATGAAGTTGCCAGGACTTCTGCTTGTGCTGGCCAGATCCTAAGCTTTTGTTTTCTCATCTTTTTGCATTACCGAGTATTAGGTTTCTGTTGGTGGTTATTTTTTGTCCCCAGGCCTTCACTTTTTGTCACCAGACCTCACACTTTGCAGTTACGCTGTATGTGTATGTGACCATTGGGACATGAAATGAGACTTTGGTGAAAATGGTGATTCTCTCAGAAGTAAATGAATCCTCTTTTTCAAATTGAGATGCAGCCTCAGTGGCAGCTGTCTTCCCTTCCACTGAGCTCTGAGAGAACCTGGAGATGACTCTGTCAGCACAGTGCTGGCTCTTGCTTCCTGGAACGAACTTTTGCTTTCATCCTCTGCTTGGGGAAGATGGATGCTTCCTGCTGCCACTCTCTTGGTAGGGTGCATGGAATGTCCTTGCAGCTGCTCCGACCATACCTTTCAGTCAGTGGATGGTGGGACTGTGCTTTGAGAGACAGAGAGATCTGCTGCTGTGATGCTTTCAAGAGGCTTTGCATCAAAAAGCTCCTGGATTTTGCAGCAGTGCTTCCTGTGTTAGGCAGTTAGGTGTGGGTGAGATCTTGTGGGCTGGGGCTGCCAGTGTTTTCCATTTATGGTCAAACTCGGGTGTGATCAATCCTGTCCTCCATTATTAAGTCCTTTTACCTTTTTCAAGGGATACAGACAGGCTCGGTGCCTCATGTCCAGGCCTTGGCAGTACTTCTGTGGGTGAGGGGCTTTCATAACTCCAAACCAGACAGCGTGAATTGGATGAAGCATTGTGCCTGGGCCACAATTCTGGCCTGAAAAGAGAGGGGAGACAAGCAGGCTTTGTTCAGTCTGCCCCAGGCTATACCTCTCTTTCCTGCTGTCCATTTACGTCTGCATGAAGGGCTTCATAGGGCGAGCATGTGGCTGGCTAGCTGTCAAGGCATTGGCCTTCCACAGGTGGCACCAGCCTCTCCTGAGGCAGGCCCAGCTGAGGCCATGCCTTGGGCTGTCCTTGCAGCGCCTGTTACATTACATGATGCTATGTATGTGGAGAAACACATGTATAAGAAATAGCATACTTTATTCTGTTTACAGATGCCTTCAGATCTTCTGAAATGCCAGGTAGCTGCTAAATTCAAGAATGAGATGGGTGTTTGTTTTTCAAATACTGGAAGAGTTTCTGTGGAATACAAACTTTGGTAAGCCTGCCTCCATCATTTTCCCATTCTGACCAGATCTTCTCAGGGTCAAGAGGCGGTTCATTCTTGACATAAAGGCTTTGTTTGCCAAATTACAAGTTCTGCTTCAAGGAATAGGAGAACTAAAGTGGCTGTAAGAGTCTAAAGTTCTTTACATAAGTAAAAAATAAAACCAAAACAAAACAGAATCTCATCTGTTTCATTTGGCTACTTCTGCAGAAATACCAAAAATCACTTTGACTGGCATGGGTAGTTCCTACAGGTTGTGCTATCACCATCCTTGAAGTTATTAAAAAGTCCAACTGGAAGTAGTTCTGAACAGAGGGAAATGAGAAGGGGCTTAACTAGATGGTCTCCAGAGATGCCTTCCAATTAATGCCGTTCTGTGACTGAAACTTTCTGAGAATTTTGTCCAGAGAGGGACAGTTTGATATGACGAAGCTCAGTTCACATGGTTGGAGATGAGTGAAGTAATAAATAATTTTAAATAGATTAGTGTTACTGGTCAGGGAGTCAACAAAAATCTTACGAATTCACAACAAAATAACAGCACATCTTAACACTTCTGTTGAAGCAAACAACTCGAGCTGCTGTATAATTGTAAAAAGTGTCCTACACACATTTTCCACACACATGCAGAAGTTGCCAGCTTATTCAAAACTTAGAGCCAGAATATTCTGGCCTTTGCACATATGGGGCCAATGCTCAAGATTAATGCTTTTGATCCCATATAAAGAGTCATATTGGCATAAAAAGTAGCCAGAACTTGACTGAGCTTGGGAATAGTTTTCTGATCATGTTTTACTCACAGGAACGTAAGTAAGTGTAAAAAGCCAAATTTACATAAGCAAACTACTCTGTGAACTCTTACCCTCCCCTCTCCCTTGACCTTTGCTGTCCAGATTGGCTTCCAGAACTTTTCCAGAGGTTTTTTTTCTAGGATTAGATGTCTCCCTCCAGTGAGAAATCCAAATTCTGAAAGCAAAAAAGTGGTGGAATTGCCCCTGTAGAACTTGAAATCAAGTAGACAATTTTCCCTCTGTTATTACCACACCTTTTAGTGAGGCACACCTGTGGGGACCATGTGGATGCTGGCAGGCAGCCAGGGCATTTACTAGACATCTCCTTACCTTTGTGTATAGCCTGAGATCATCCACAAGCAGCAGCTGAAAGTTCATGCTGGTAATGTAAATTCTTATTAGTTTAACCTGCATTTTGTAGCAATACTGCTGGCAGATTTATTTTTTTTCTAGAAGCTTTCTATTTCTCAATATTTTTTACGTATTTTATTTTCTCAGCCCACAGAGACTAAAAGGAGGGCTTGTCAGTAGTTTACCTTGGAGATGGAAGGCAAAGGGGAAATGGATTGTTGACAGGATGTTGCTTGCTGTCTGGGCAAGTGTAACATGCAGTAAGATGTAAGGCTCCCCTTCATGGTGTTCAGCTCCATGCCAAGTTATAACCTGAATTCAATCTCTTCAGAACATATCTGTGTAGACAGAGGTGTAGTCCGTGTTGATCATCGTAGCTCTGCAGCTGAATTGATGGTACGAGAAAGGTATGTAAAGAAAGACCTTTACCACTCATGTAAGTGCAGACTTACAAGATCAAATCTACAGTCTGATTTTTGTTTATGTAAATGTTTTGTTGCTAAAGATTTCCTGATATGTCGTGCCTAATCTTGCCAATAATTCTTTAGGTCTTGCTCCTTTAAATACCTTTGAGTGAGTGGAGCATCCCATAATTTTGCAAAGATCTCTTGAAATCAATGCCCTTTGTGAACACAGGTGGTTGGAAAATAGCAAATGCACCGTAAACCCTATGAAGTTCCAAGCCAAACCATTTTTAGGGGGTGATAGTGATAACAGTGTTACTGTTTGCTTTGTAATGTAATCTAATCTAAAAGAGCGTAAAACAGTTTGCAAATTAGGCTTATGAAAACCTCAATATCATTTTTCCTTCTTTCTGAGAAAAAGTATTTAAATTCAGAGCAGTATGCAAGAGGAATTTGAGATATTCAGTTCATCAGATGTTGCAAGGCTTCAGATAGAATAGGTCTGAAATTTTCCTATTGCCGTGTGAGGTTAAAAAGCTGCAATCTCTGCTAGGAGATCCAAGTTTCACAACACTTGGGTGATGGTGCAAGAGAAAGAAGGGTGTGGGCAAAACTATAGAGCAATGTATGAGTAATTGAAGACCTCACCTGTTTTCCCGACTGGAGAGAAGGGCTAAGTGGGAAAAGCATATGGGCAGATCATAAGTTATAGTTTAAACACTTGCTTTTAATGAGCTGAGTTTTTAAGAAAGCTTATCACTTACTGAGGATCATCTTTGGAGCTTCGTGTTTGTTGTGTGCTTTTTAAAATTTTGGATAGATGCTTTTTGTTTAGGTCAGAAAAAAATGATGGCTGGTGCTACCCCTGTTGTATACAACTTCAGGATGACAAATCTAAGTTATGAGGATGTATCCAGCAGATTCTAGTAAACTATGAGATATTTTAGTGTTAATTCTCCTAAGATACATTCTTCAATAATATTCCTAATAGTGAGTGGTTTAACTGTTAATATGGCAATAGGATGAAATTTGTATCTAATTTCAAAGTGAAAAAATCTCAGTGAGCACTGAAGGCAGATCATCACTTCAAATAGTGCCCCAAGGTGTTAAGTCAGGAAAAATAACAATGATTTTTGAATCTACTTTATGTATTATCTTTAAATAAATACACAAATTCCTGCAATGTTTGAAATTGGATCGGGACCCAAAACCAAAGGTCAGTCTAAGAGTTAGGGGTGAGATTGGCTTCAGTGGTTCCTACAGCCTGCAAACTGAGAAAGGTGAAAATAAAAGTAGATGATAAGGCTGAGTGGAAGCTTAACGTTTTCCAAAGTTCAACAGTTTTGTGAGAGAAATGATATGCTACAGTGTGATTTAAGATGGAAATCATTTTATCTACAGTACTAAATTTGGAATCATTATACCCCACCATCTGCATCTGTATATATGTTGAGCCTAATATCTTGATTTGGGGATTAAATTTATATTGAGCTCTTGTTTGTTGTTGTTTTTGGTTTTTTTTGTCAGACTTTTGCTATATCATTTGTGGGTTTTTCTGATGATGTAATGTGGAATCTCATTAGTGAATTTTGTTGTGTTTCCTGTTTGTCGCTATCTTTATGAAAAACTTGGTGAAAGTTTGTGAAAACTCAGTGTTAAAGAGTCCTTTTTTGTACTTTTACATGTCAGTTAGCCACTCACTGAGAGCAACTTTGCTCCTCCCTTTTTAATCCAAGCTGGTATCTTCTAATAAACATTAAGAAATGCAACGAACATAATAAAAACTAGCAAATCAACATATTGTACTATTTTACTCTTTTTAAAAAATCTTTTGAATATTTTATAGATCAGTAGCCGAATTTCTTAGTAAGTGCCTTATATTTTTGAATCAATAAATTTCATTTTCTGCCCAAAGTTATTTTGAAATTCATATATTTGCTGAATTACCTCTTGTTAATGAGGAATAATATTATCACTTTGGTTAGCATAGGAAATTGGAAGATTATGAGTACGCCCTGGCTTTGATGTTTCCATAACAGGTTAGCTACTTTGAATTGGTTGTGTAGACAGTAAAAGCTGGTCCTCTGCTTGGGAAGATAGGATAAATCCATCCAAGTATCAAGTGGAGGAAATAACTAGAAACAGTAAAGCAAAGTCTGGCATAGTAAAAATACAGAAAGGAAAAAAAAGGAAAGGAGAGGAAAGGAAAGGAAAATGAAGCAATGCACTGTCATGCGTAACACTGTCTCTGTGCTAAGATTTATGGCTGTAAATAGAGGTCATGATGTCACTCAGCGCATATCATAGCTTTTCTCAGCTCTGTACCATTTCCCTGTGTCTTACAGGATCAGTTTTAGAACACCATGTTCCTTGTTCCGTGCTCCTCACAATTTATTATTTTTTCTGACCAGAACAGATTACATATAAAGTTCAAAGAAGAGCTGGAAAAGTAGAGGGAGTGAAAGGAAAATGGCACTGGTAAAGATGAAAAGATACCTGTGCAATTATATTGGCAACACGTCTTAATTGTCTGCAAATATTTGTAAAGAGTAACTGTAAAAAGCGAAAGTGCTTTTTAGTTTTCGTACCATGATCTCTTATTGGAAATAAAGCTTTGGTCTGCGATGGTGCTGTTACCTTGGAAGGGATTGATGAAGCCTTTAAATCTCAGCTGTGTAAAGCAGCAGCAGCTGTACAGTATGAACTGCTTTGATAGGACCAGGGATAGGCAGCTACTGAAGTTCCCTCTGGTGTGATTATTTTGATAGTTGTGATGTGTTTCAGTGTTATGTCTGTTGAGTGCAAGACAATGCCTGTGACCTAATTTAAGTGCAGTATAGCAACACTGAGAAAACATTATGAAAAGAAATAAAGGAAAATATGGTGAAGTATTTCCTATTTTTAGTTTTGTATTTTTCTTAACAAAAAACATTTGCAACAGTGCAAACAAAAATTCTCCTTCTGTTGTATTTGCCTAATGTAGATACGTGTAATCTTGTAAGAGCTATTCAGCATTTTAGATATTATTTCATTTTCCCTTTGAGCTTTAGATTGTGATAGTTAAAGTGCCCTAAAGGAGTCTTTTTTTTAGTTGAACTGCTCAGCCTGCATTCATCTCTTCCTCCTTTTCCTTCTCTTTATGGCAGTGTTTTCAGTTTTGAGGACTGTTGGGGAAGAAGTGTCATCTTTTCTGCTAAAATTGTTGGCAATGAAAGCTACTTGGTGCCTATTCAGTGGTCTTAGCAACCATCAGTCAGCCACTAAATGAGCTGTACCTCTTAGAACTACATATTACATGCATAAGTGACCCTGATTCAGAAGTGCAAGTGTGGGTAATTTAAGAAACTTGTAGGACAGGTTGTGTTGGGCAACCACCTGTGATTGTCCATCACACTAGTTGTATGGTTCTCTTCTTAAAAAAAATGTCATTTAAGATGTTAAGGCAGTGTTAAAAAAAACTTGTGATGTAAAATCACATCATTTTGAAAACTTGGACTGTGGATAACAATATGTAGGTTGTAGATTGGTCAAAGCATGGGAGAGTGCTTTTCAGGACTAGTATGCGAGGAGAAATACACAGTGGAGAAAGGGGGGAAGCACCACTGCCTCTGTGTCAGAACTGTCAGATTTGGTATATATTCTTCAGATTTGTCAGAGGCATCAGAAAAAAGCCTCATGTGCAAAGTAGCAATAATGGAGGGGAGAGTATTTTACCACAGACAGTGATTATCTGGAGATTAATTCCCCGGCAGTGGATTCTCAAAGTATAAAAAAGGAAATATTCTAGCAAGTGTATATACATATGTATATTACATATCTGATGACATGTAGTTAAAATGAGAAGTTTAACTGCATGTGGTAATTACGGTGTTAGATTTACTCTACTGCTTTCCATTGATATATGTGGCGTTTCAATGGTAGTTGTTGTGAATAAGTATGGTAACCCACTGAGAATGATGAAATGGTCATGGTGTGTTTCTGTTGGGTCAACCAAATAAAAGCCTTTCTTCCATTGCTTCCTGCATATATTTATGCTTGTATTTATCTTTTCATTTGTCCATAAATGATGCTTTACAGACATATGAAAAGATTCTTTCCAAGATGTTCCATCTTATTTTCATCTAATTTGGTTATTTTCTAAAACTTTTGTAATTTTTAACACTTTATTGTGAAAAAATGCATGGTAGTGATTCAGTTTGCGGCTCTGTCTGTTTACCCACATTGGAAATTATTCTTTAACTCTGTGTGTTTGCTTTTTTTAAGAGTATCATGACTCATTATTTACTTACGGGTAATCATCTCTAGTAAATAGTGCATCTTGTGAGAGCTTACACAGAGCTGTGTGTGTATCAGTTAGGGACCCTTCTATTCAGAAGTCCCTGCCAGCTGTCACCACTACAGCTCACATCACCTCATCGTACAAAGCTAGTTGCAAGATACCAAAATACTAGCTGTATTTAGAGAAAACTGAAAGCTTGCAAATAAAACAAGTCGATAACGTGTGAGATTTCAGGTCTGCAGCCAGTAGATGCAGACATGTAATAGTACAGAAAATAGTACAGTTTATATTTTGTGTCTGAAATGTCAGTACTGTGGTTGGTTGGTATTCTAAAGTTTTTTCAGTTAATGAGGACACACACACAAACACCAAAACAGAAAATAAAAAAAAAATGATGTAATAATTTGTGTCTATTACCACTTACTTTCCTTAAAATAATGCTCTAGGTTTAGGTTTTGAATCATTCCCTGCAATGTTCTCTCATTTTGTCTCCTGTTTTAAGAGAAGTGAAAAGATTTAACTCATGAATTTTTCCTACGGAGCACAAAGTTGCTGTTCAGGGACAAATCCCATCCTTGGGTGGCAGAGTCAATGGGACTCTCAAATGTGTTTCATCATAGTACTGAGAGTGCTTTGCTTCTATCATACATAAGGGAGTAAGAATCAAGGAGATGATGGATAAACTGTTGTAAAAATAGATAGGAAGTAGAGGTTCGTTTTCCAGTCCAACATGCTGCTGCCAGTGCTGGAGCAAGAGTAAAACCATTACTCACTGCTTTGCGGGAACTGCACCCTCCAATGGGTGAGTACTGTATTTTCAAATATCTAGCAACATCAAGAAAAACTGGAATCAGAACAGGAGCTCAGATCTTAATTAATGAAACTACCTTTCCTTCTTCTGTGCCATGAGCGAGAAAAATGTGGTTATGTTTTAAATTCTTGAGACTTTTTCTTTTCACTTCTTGGTGAAACAAAGAGCTGGGCAAGTGCAGGGAGCAGCTTCATGGACATATGTGGGCCAGGCTCAGGTTTGCAACGTGCCCCCAGAGCTTTGTGTTTAGGGCAGCTCTTGCCCCTGTATTCTTTCAGCCTCCACTATTTTCTGCACTTTGAAGTTACAAACGAAGTTAACCTTTGACCTCAAATTTCAAAATCACCTCATGGAAGCCCTTCCCTGTGCGCAGCCTGATAAATGGAAAGCTCTTTTCTGTTTATAGCACTCTGAAAGCTTCTGTAGAAAGAACTGGAGGCTTTGTTAATTCTGAAGTTTTTCTGTATAATTCTTTTTAGAAGGAGACATCCCAGTTAAGCGTATGAACTTCTTCCTTGCTGTTTGACATCTGGGATATAAAAGTGGGCGAAAGTAATTAGAGGGGGAGATGTCAGCGGCACTCCGTGATGGGAGCACCTTGTCGCTTTGCCTGCAGAGCACATGGCAGCGTTAGCAGTGGGGTTCAGAAAACGCCTGGTGTTTGCTCAAGAGAAGAGTTTGAGGCTGAATGGCGGCCTGGTGCCTGTTCCGTGGGCTCAGGTCTCGTGGCAAGCCGTGCAGTGCCATCTATGCACGTGCGATGTGGGCAGGCCTCGGCTGAGCAGGCTGGAGGCCGGCGGCCTGGCGTGGGGCACCTCCATGGAGCTGTCTGCTAACAGCAGGCTTATTTATGATGGAATACACTGTGTGGGAAGGCAGACGTGACACGAGCTGTCTGCTACTAGCAGGGCAATGCAGAATCATTCTTTTTAAGAGAAATCTCAAACATGCTGAGCACATCTACACCGTAAAACATCTCCTCTATAACTCATTCATCCAGTGTTGCCTAATCAATTTGTCCAGAACTCACTGTTTCTGAAGGTTTCATATCTTTTACGCCTCATGTCTTTTTCTGGTGGTCAGGTGTCTCTGATTGATGAGATCTTTTGATGCTGTGTTCTCTGTGTGTAGCCCTAATGAACTTGCCTTGCAAAATCTCTACATTTTAATCATGTGCTTCTTTGAGTGCTAACTCTGAAATGTGCAGACTTGTTGGCACTTAGAAAGCTTGTTGTCTATCAAAAACAAGTGAGTCTGTCAGAGCTGGCTATCTTGAAAGGGTTAGGATTAAGTTATCAGATTTAGCCTGGGGCAGCACTGAGGTGGATGATGGTGGGTAGATGAACAGAAAGATCAGGAAGGAATTAACTATTGATATACGTATCTTAGGGTTATAAGCTGAATTTCCAACAAAGCAGGTCTGTCTTTACCTGTTTTGCTATTTCTGACCTGTCTGTACCCATTGCTGAATGCCTTTTTGAGTCTTTCATGCAGCTGGGGCAGTGAAGGTTCCACACTCATGAATGGGGCATCCTTGGGGTTCTTTGAAGGCTCTGAATCAAGGCTCAGTCCCTTCACAGGTGAGAAGTTATCTTTGCAGCCGTAGTGTTGAAAATTATCATGGTTAGGATTCTAATTGTGCCCCAAAGAGTTAGGCATTGCACCCCACTGAAATCTAGGGCAAGGTGGGCACCTTGCTTCTTCAGATGTATACGTTGGCATTCTCTGGATGCTGTTACATTCTGCACTGGAATAGGCTCCCCGAGGAGGTGGTTAAGTCACCATCCCTGGATGTGTGTAAAAATCTTTTGGATGTGGTGCTCAGGGACGTGATTTAGTGGAGAGTTGTTAAGAGTTAGGGTAGAATGGTTAGGTCATGGTTGGACTCAGTAATCTTTAAAGTCTTTTCCAACCTGAGCAATTCTGTGATTCTATGATACATGGTTTGTTACAAGAACTGTCGCGTCCTACTAATTTCCTTGGTTTTTGTCCCTTTTTCTTATATTTAGAAAAAGAGGTATTGTAGGATTACACAAGCAAAATGTATTGACCTTGCCTGGTTTTGAAATCCCAACTCTAGTATTTCTTGTATTTTTCTTTACTTTTTAAACTATTCTATGTGGAGGATTAAACTGCTCAAAGACGTTCTTAGACTTAAAGTATGAGCCCTGCTAAATAAATGAATAACGGTCCTTGCTGAAACCCATTGAGTTAATGACTGCATAGCAGCACAAACATAGAACAGCAGAAGACAGTAGTTCTGGAAAGGACATGAGGAATCTGATAATTCTTGCCTCTTTTGCTGCTAAAATAGCTTAAAAATGAAGTGTAAGCTGATAAAGCACACTGCCCACTTTGTCAGAGACACACAGTATACTGTATAAAAGTGAAATTTTAACTGTTGGCCTACAGAATACAAAGTAGGAGATATCAGTGCAGATTATAAAAATTGCACTAAACACTTGTCTATTAAAAGCAATTTATTTTTTTTTGCTGTGCAGACATTTAGAGCTGCTGTCTTCTGTGCTCTAGCATTAAACCAACCCAATTTCAGCTATCTGGATATCTTTTTTTGTTTTCAGAAAGCCTGTGCCTGTCAGCCACTTATGATACTCACTGGAAATTACTAATATAGTAATAAATGTGTACTGCTTTCCTCTTGGTCTCTGCTTTTCCTTTTTACTTTGAACATCAGTGCAGAATTTGGTGCTGTGCAACAGAAGCAAACTCAAGCACTGCAGAAAGTGTGTTTTGAAATGTCAGTCCTTGAAGCCTCACGTGGCACACTGCTGCTTATGATACTACTGCTGGGTACTCTTTGGAGATTTTGACCCTCAGCATTGATATGCAGTGGTGAAAATATGATGTATTTGGTTTGAAGTCCCGGAGGCACAGTGCTTGATGAGGTGTGTGTACCACCTTGTTGAAAAGTAGATGAGCTTTTATTATTGCTGTTTTGCTTTTTTTTTTTTCTTCTAAAATACAGGCAGAAAATGTTTAATTGTGAGAAATCTGTAATGTTTCCCTAAGTAAGGCAGAGGCTTGGTTTTTTATGTTGCTGCTTGTGTCTTCGCTTCTTCCCTACCTTGTCAGGGGAAAATCTTTTCTGTCATTTTGCTTTGTTTTAGGGAAAACAAACAAACAAGTAAATAAAGGCTTTTCTTTTTCCCTGAATTATGATGCCACTCTGATAACAGTTACAGGATTATTTTATTTTGCTGTTTTTCAGCACCAAATACAGGATCTCACATTTTTGAAAGTGAGTCATGACTTGGCCTGAGTCCATCTTAGAGTGCATAACCTAAAACATCTGAAAGATGGTATTTAGCTCTTACTGGAAACAGGGTTCCTCTACAGATATTTTGGTTTGTCAGTGAAATACCCAGACATCCAAAATCACTACTGTTATACTGTGATATGTGCAAATATAGCTTATTGGGTTTAATTTCAGACTGTGATTGAATGCTTTTCATTATTTGAAAAAGATTAAAAACAAACAAATGTGTACATACACTTGTAATTACATAACACAATGTGATGTGATTGTATTATAGCTTATTATGTAATGTATTTTATTATAAAACAACTACATTATTGTCTGTATTGTTATACAGGGAAGGCCAAAAGGAATAACTGATGGCTAGACAGTGTATTAGATGTGGCTCATTTTTATGATACAATCTGACAGATGGTGTAGTTGCACTGCCATAAGCTATTGTGGTCTTGGTTTCCCAAACTCCAGACAATTCTGGCTGCAGGCCTGGCAGCACTGAGTGATGCAGTGACTCTTCCTCCTTTGGCTGTCAGTGGTGGCACTGCTACACGTGATCAGGAAGCAGAAGATTCAGCAGGGGAGGATGCAAGAAGAAGGATGCTGAATAGAGCGGCGTGTGAGGAATGGATACATCTCAGGGAGCAACGTGTAGGGCTGTATGGAAAGCAGTACCTCCCGTTTTATTATGTTGGCCCACGCATCAGAGGAGGATGTTGGAGGTACGGTAGTAGAGGCTGAACTTTCCCAACAGTATTCCATTCCATTCTGTTGCTGTGTGACTGATGGCAGCAGAAGGGCAGTGTGATACAATGGTGTCTGACATGGAAGTACAGATGAAGCAAAGGTGTGGCATTGAGTTCCTCGGTGCAGAAAAGATGGCACCCATTGCATTCACCAGCACTGGACTTCACCAGCACTGGACCTTTCTGAAGACCAGACAGTGGATGTGAGCACAGTGAGGTGGTGGGTGGTGCGTTTCAGCAGCTGCAACAGCGACAGTGGATCTCCTCCACTGCTGCAGATTTTTATGAGTGCAGCATGCAGGCTCTTGTTCATGGCTGGCCAAAATGGCGTAGCTACCGGTGGTGACAGTACTGAAAAACAGTGTTTTGTAACTGGGAACTTGTTCTATCAAATAATGTTATTGTGTTCTTCGTATCTGTTGTAGTTTCCATGAAAATAAGTGGAAGGTGTTACTTTCAGAGTGACATTCATAGAACCTCAGGAAGGTTCTCAGAACAGCAGCACGGCAGCCATGATTGTCATTGAACAACAATTTATGTATAAATAGGGAAAAGCAGAGCAGTGTTTATTCCTACCAAGGAGACATTTCTCTTGTCATGTCATCAGTAAATATGTCTGAAGATAACCTGGATCCATACACTGTCACCAAAGAGCAGCTATGAGGGTAGTCCTTAAGCATTGTCTTGTTGGCATGTTTCATTCAGAAACATGTTTCTCTGCAATCCTAAAATAATGATTAAAAATCTTTTGAAAATCATAAAGGAAAAGATGTGGTTTCAAGTAGGTGGGGCCAGTACAGTCATCTTCTGGGTTTACAGTATATCTTTCAAGATAGCATAAAATGAATAATTCAAAAATGATTTAGGAGTTCACCATGGATACATCCTATGTGACAGGCTTACAGTTCATTATTGTTTTGAAGGAGGAAATTATGTAAAAAATACAAGGAAATCTAAAATAATTCCATGTAATATATAGAAGTTCATCAGAATAACCTGATTATAGCTGTCAGCATTCAGTGACATGTTCATGGTTAATTGTTTTGATTCTTCATCGGTGAGGAAACCACCAAATATTCTGTCCAAGTTGCTAAAGATGCCATCCAAAATGCAGTCCAAGATTTTGATTAAAACAGAGTATATGTCTTCTGCACAATGAGATGTTGTTCCTGGATCTAATTAATGATGAACTGTTGGAACCACAGTAGGACAAAATAAAATAATGATTCAGATAAGTTATGGGGTTTTTCCATTACATAGTCCTTATGAACCATCCCAAATACCAATGTTGTAAATTAAGCCTGAAAATAAATAAATAATAAAAAAAAAAGTTGAAATGTTATATGAAAGAAAAAAGCTCTTCTGGTTTGTAAATTAAAAATGTGGATCTCTGCGCCATTGTAATTTAACTATAATGTTCAGCTGCTTTGTCATATTGTTCTTCTGATGCATTTGCTAAAGAAAATTCCTTCCTTATAGAAGAAGCAAAACACAGAATGAGAACCTTTTCTGAACAAATTAGAGAAATAAAAAAATATGTTATTTTGTGCCTAACATTCTCTTGTGGACTCCTCCCCTGTATTTTCTCCAAGTCACTTCTCTGCCCCTCTTCTGTACCAGTGTGTTATGAGAATCTCCTTTTCCCATCAGCTTCATGTTGACCTGGAAGGAGGATGGAGGTGATGCTGCCTGTTTCTCCTGCCTGCAAATGCAGATCGCTTGCCCCTGTGTGCTGTGGTTTGTTGCACTTGCTCATGCCTTCTCACTTCTTCCTGCAGGTTCCTATTGCACTGCCTTCATGCATGTCTGTCCAGCTCAGGGATCTGTGCCAGAAGTAAAAAATTATTTAAAAAAACCATTCTAGTGGGACACATTACTCAGAGTATTGGCATCTGTTGCATTGGAACTGAATTTCTGCTTACCTTCTAACTGTTGGTTGTGACTCTCTGCATCAAAGCAATTAATCATCAGCTGATGGACTTTTTATCACATACATTAGTAATTGTTTTGAGTGTTGAAGGGTAAAAATTTAGTGCCTAAGTCTTCATGATATTGCCTACCAGTAATTACTTATTTACAAAAGTTGAACTATGGCAACGAATCACTGATCTTAGAGGTTTGGGGAAGTGACTTCAGGCTAGTATATTGTTTCTGGAATGACAGTCAGATTCTCCTGTTTTAATAATTTTAGGAGTAAGCCAGTGAGATCAACAGGATTTCAGTATAACTTTATTAAAATTTAATAAGAATTCTGGAGAGGAGGAAACTCAGGAGAGACCTTATCACTCTCTACGATGATGATGACGTGGAGAGGAGGAAACTCAGGAGAGACCTTATCACTCTCTACGATGATGATGACGTGAAAAGGAGATTGTGGCAAGGTGGAGGCCAGGTTCTCCCAGGTCACTGAGATGGAACGAGAAATAATGGCTTTTTGTTGTGCCAGGGGAGGTTCAAGTTGGATATTTGGAAAAATTTCATCTCAGAAAGTATGGTGAGAGACTGGCACCGGCTGCCCAGGGAGGTGGTGGAGTCATCTTCCCTGGAGGCGTTCAAGAAACATGGAGATGTGGCACTGAGAGACTTGGTTAGTGGGCATGGTGGGGATGCGTCACAGGCTAGATGGTCTTAGTGGTCTTTTCCAACCTTAATGATTCTACATTCTAAGGCTGTCTTGACTTTGTGATTTCAAGGCTTGCTCTGCTCTGCTATCACTGAGTGCTAACTGAAACAGGTACACGGTACCAAATCCAGCCTGCTTAAGAGACCTTGGAAGAGCCTGCAGGCATCCTTTAAAGGATGACACGCACTTAAAACCCCTTTTATGGCAATGTCATAGAAGGGTCTGTAGCATATATGATGATAATTCTCAGAGGATTTCTTTAAGATATGATTTTGCTTATAAGATTTCCTTTAATACACCCTTGCGCATAAACCCTGTCAGTGTAATTACAGCTTTGTAAATCCCCACTGTTTATTCTTTATTAGTAACAAAGGATTTGTCTGTTGAGTTACAGCTGCAAATACCTCATAAACCTGGCAGCTGGTATTACTGTGATACGCTGGAGGAAAGAAAAATCAACATTCCAATTCCATTGTCTTTCTAAAAATACAGAAATGTAAATTAATTTTTTTTGCAGAGCATCCATGATGTGAAAAATGCCACTTTCCCTCTTTCTGCTATTCATGTGAATGATTGTAGTTTTCAGTGTGAGTGCTTGGATGGAATTTTTCCTCATCTCCTTGGGTAGAAATAAACGTAAAAGACTATTGCAACAGAATGGTTTTGATACATGCCTATGTACTTAGTAAACAAATGTTTAAATCTGTCAGTTTGTCTCTTAATCAGGGTTTAGTTTAGTTCCACCCTTTAAGAAAAACATGGAGCTTCACTGTGATTGAGCTTAACTCCAGAAAATAAAGCAAATATCATTTCTTAAGGCTTTTATCCTGTTAGCTTAGCCAGAAAGTCTTAACTAAACGATATTTTGAATTTACTCATAGTTGGTTATCTCTAGCAAATGATTTTATTCTCCATAGCTGTGCTTACCACCAGCTATCCAAAAATGAAGTTAGGCAGCTGACTAATTAAGTGTAGTTGCCATTCAGTGTGTGCTGTGTATGTTGTGCACAGGGAGACATTTTCCAAAATACTTTTGAGAAATGGCTGTTTCATTATCTATTTCTTATAAAGGCAGCCAAATGTACCTTTTGAGAAACACATCCCAGCAGAATTGCTGGCCTTCTTAAAATTGTTAGTGTGCCATAAACAAGAAGAAACAGCTCTCCACTTTAAACTTGCTTTGAGCTTTCACGTGACAGATTAGCATTTTATTTATTTGGTCTTAGGGGTTTTTTTGTAGCCTCCAAACTATGAGCAAAGCTGAAGGGACATGTTACCTGCTCAAGTCACGCAGCCTGTGGCCGTGGCTCTGAGTTGCACTGGGACGTGTGCTATACAGGGGAATTAATTGGGGCATGTGCCATACCAGCAGAGAAAGTTGAAGGAAAGAATTTATCAACCAAAATTTAATTGGGATCTTAAAGCAGTTAATGTGCTATGGGCTAATTCATCATACTTTTTTTTTTCTCCTTTTTATTAAAAACACATATTAAACCTCTACTTTCATAATACTTTTTTTGCTCTGATTTTGGATGGGAATTACTGTAAGAGCTGCATTCCAGTGTACTGGTGTCAGGGATATCATCTGCCATTCCAAGGAGTGCATGTCACCAGTGACTTAGTTTTTAGAAAAACGTTGTGGGAAATATGATATATCCTGAATGCACACTGAGTAGGTGGAGGCTGCCAAGCTTCAGGCTTTGTAACGTAGTGGATTGGGACTGGCATCCTGGAGAAGATGTTGTGGTGAGGCATGTCATGTTTCATTCCGGGACTCTGTAGTGACCTGCACAGGTTGCGGATGTTGGGCAGCAGAATTTACTGTATGTTCTTTCTTGAAGGTTCTGGCCATCTCCATTCTGCTATTTCATAGGAGACAAACAAAGGACAAATAAGCCAACCTTAATTGTTCTCATTACAGTGGGGTGGTTATAAGCAGAAACGTGTGCTTTCCGATCAAGGGTTTGAAGGTCCCAGTCTTAGTTCTACTGTAGTTTATTTTTACCCAAACTCACAGTGATTAAAATCAGGCAACTAGTTTGAACCTAAGGATGAAATTCATCTCACCATTTATTTGGCTGTCTCAGCCTGTCTGCTCTCTGGGTTCCTCTACAGTAAGCTGCTGATGGAATCTCAGGCTGCTGTGTGCACCTCCTGTCTCAGAAGTGGCCACTTTCACCAGTAGCTGCAGTGCATGGTTAAACTCATGTGGGACCCATACAGTCTCCCAGACTTTAGATTTCACCACTGTCATGCACTGCATTGAAAGCCTGAAGTCAGATCTGTGACATTTGGGGCAATACTCAGAAAAGCAATGAACACTGATAGTTCAAAAATATGCACAAAGGATTGTTTTCAGCACCTTGATGCATTTCTTAATGGGATTCTTGAGCTTAGGCCATGTTTTCAAGCCTGGGCTGAATGGAAGGTTTCTGAGTGAGTGCAGTGTGAATCATGGCCCTAACTTTGGTAGCCCTGGGTTGGGCCCTACAGGGATGACATGCTTAGAAAAGTATCTTTCAGAGGAGAAGAGAGTTGGTTTTATGGCATATGACTAGGTTATGCAAAGAGAGAACAACTGCCTTTTTCTGAGATCTGCTTAGCTGTGTTGAATTTTATGAAAGCCCTACCTAAAAGTGACATGTTAGCCTTTCTTTTAAGTGACACAAATAACAGAATTTGTAAAAAGAGTAGAAAAATGTGTGGATTTGAAAGAATTATTTTTAAATACAATTTTTATTCTAAAAATAAATCAATTTATCTTTGTCCTTTTGAAGTCTAGGAACATTGTGATGTTTATAGTATAAATACAATTTACTGTAACTGAACTCGAAGGCTTATTAGCCAGAATATCTTTTGATCTTGTTAATTCTTCATTAAAACAGAGATTTGTAATTGAAATGCTGTGAAAGCAGGGCTATGGACTTTACAGTCTGTGGATTCACCACGTACTGGAGATGACAATAAGTTCTGGACAGCTCATTCATTGCACTTCCATATCTTCATCAGTAAACCAGTTTAGGATGGTTTCGGGCAATAACAGTAACAGTGATAACAGCAGTGGTCATTTTCGGTTCCTTGTTATTCTACCTCTGAACTACTAGGACAAGCTATCTGGCTTAAGTTGTCTTCTTCAGGCTTTCAAATCACTGACTTCTATCATTTTGGTGACAGCCAGTCATCAAAAGCAGTAATAAATGATGACTGAAGAAAGAGGCTTGTGCTTGGTGTTCAGCTCTTTCTTGGGGAGAATGACGAGCTTGAGGTGGTTGCTTCATACCTGTCTGTGCTGGTAGGGAGCCAGAACAGGGACTGTGTGTTTCTCTTGCAGTTGGTGATTATGTGTAAGCATCTATAGCTACGGGTGGGGTAGCGTTCAGTTTTTTTGGCAACGGTGGTTAATTTTTAATCTGTACATATGCCTTACATGGAGCTGTTTTATGTGTTGTCTGCCTTCCAGCTATGATCTTGTCTCTGCTGTCCAATCTAAACATGGGCTTTCTTCTAGCCTTTTATCCTGCAGATAACATATACCAGCATGGTAATTATGATTAGCATTGTACTACGAGTAAACATTCTCAGGATGCATCTGTATGTTGCAGGCTGTGCAAACAGGCACATCTACTGCCTTCCCATACCCGCAGAGGCTGACTCACACTAAGGAAACACCAAGCAATTCAAACTGTTGTGTAGAATTTCAGAAATGAAAGTGCCTGTCACAGTTCAGACTTTGGCATGCTGCAGTCATGGCTTTTCTCTCTACAAAGTGAACGCACAACTTGCTCACTACTGTGACTGTTAGAACTGTGAAATCAAATGGCCTTGAGTCAAGAGCAGTGGGCAGTAAGGATTACATTACTTTTCTGTGCCTTTAGAGGAAGAACTTTTCTGAGGGGGGTCTATGAGATTATCCATGTGTTTTTTTTTTTGTTGTTGTCATTTGTTTTTCAACTCGTAGGTGTTTTAATTCGTAGTGGGAGCTGCTGAAGTATAAAACTGAAAGCTAAACTTAATGGAGTGGCTTTGGGAAGTAATTTATCTCCTGCTCAGGATTCTTCATCCCCCACCACTTTCTTTTTTCTTCCTCAACTCTTGTTGTGGAGTGAGAAATCAGTGGCCTTTCCAGGCTCAGTTGGCTTCCTTGGGTATTTCATGAGAAAGGAAATGATAGATGCTTGCGGAGCTCTAAGCATCAAAGCATCCTGCAGGGACCATAGAAGTAAACTAAATCAAAGTCTGGGGTGGTGGTGAGTTTGTATTTGGATCTTTTGGTAACTAAAGAATTTTTTGCCTAGGTGTTTCTCTGTAATTGAAAAGATCTGTGAACGATTTCAGGAGCCTAAAAGTAATTTGTACTAAGATTAATGGGATTTTGTTGGATAAGGATAAATGTGTAAGAGAAAAAAGAGTGCTCTCAATCCCTATAAATGAATACCTATTCAAAGACTTAGGCAGAATATATCATTTATATCTAAATTTTGTGAAGTGCACCTGGATGCCTTTTGTCCTACTGTGTGCTGGATAAGTGCTGACTCATTTGGAAAGAATTTGTTTTAGGTGTTTGGGTGTATTCATTATAGGGATCAAAACTATGCTTTGCTTAATGGTAAAATGTTTCCATAACTTCAGCTTTGCAATATCTACTCAACGATATGCAACAGAAAAGGTGAAATAAAAATGATTGAAACAAGAAGGAATCCTTTTAGGCATACTGCTCCATTCTGTTAAAAGTTTTCACAGAATCATAAAATCATAGAATTATCAAGGTTGGAAAAGACCTACAAGATCATCCAGTTCAACTGTCTGCCCATCACCAATAATTCCCACTAAACCATGTCCCTCAGTACAGCGTCTGAACATGTCCTGAACACCTCCAGGGATGGTGACTCCACCTGCCTGGGCAGCCCATTCCAGTGCCTGACCACTCTCTCTTGGAGAAGTATTTCCTCACGTCCGACCTGAGCATCTAAGTATAGTAAAGAAGGAAATTTTCCTCTACATTAATTCCACTGTTCAGTCAGTTTGGCAGTATTAATTTTCTGAATTGTGACTGGAGTCGATCTTTTGAGAGAATACTTATGCGCAGTATCAGTAGCAAAGTTCATTATTAAAGCAGTTTCTGTCAGTAAGGTTTTTCAGTGTTAGTTTTAGTGTTTATAAAACTGATTAATAAGGAGTAGTTCTGAGAATGATGAAGCTTGCAAGAATTGTTGAAATTATAGAGCCTTTTGTCACTGAGCGAGCATGGATTGCTGTCTACTTTATTTAACTTAACATTATTGATTTTCTTTTGAGACAGTGTATTAGAAACTCTTTGGAGTGCATCCGAAGTCAATACAGTTGGTAACAGGCAACAAGTACAGTTTTTACTGTAAATTGGCACTCTTAGAAAAAAGGAGACATATGAATATTGCAATGAAAGTCTTTTTTTGGTAGAGATCTTCCCCTTCATCTAAGCAAGTAAGTCATTAAGCATAAAGCAGCGTAGGCATTTGACAGGATATGCTGTATTTTTAACATGGATGCTGAGAGCCCACAAGGACTTCTGAGACATTATCAAAGGCAGGTAAGGCAGGAAGCCCTACACATCTTCTGCAGGGAACACCAGGGTGGTTTGGGGCACATTAAGTAGAAGGTTCTATCTGCTTGGATAGAGAAAGATCTTATGAAGATGGAAGGAAGCTCCTTTCTACCTGAGGAAGAACAGTATCATGCCTTTATTTCTCTAGGGCATGGTCCTTTTGGTCAAATGTCTACTAACATCATCAAGTTAGGAAGCCAGTGGGTCACAGAATAATTCAATCTTAGAATCATTAAGGTTGGAAAAGACCACAAAGATCATTTAGTTCAAGCATCGACCCATCACCATTATGCCCACAGAACCATGCCCTCAGCACCACATCTACCCTTTTCTTGACAGCTTCCAGGGACCCGTGAGAACATATGATGGGAGGTGCTCACGGCATCATTATGGGTTGCCTTGTTATCAGCAGCTAGATCAGATAAGATAATCTTATGCAAAATCTTTCATTAAGCATGTTAGAATGTATTTTTTTTTCCTGGGTGTCATAAAACTCACCAAAGTCAGATTTCATTCTTCTTTTAAAAATACATAGGATAACTTGAATATGTTTCAAAGCAGTCCACACTGCAAGTGTTTCTAGCATAAAAATATTTTGCTTCTGAAGTTGTGGATCTTGTCACAGGTCCAAAATGACTTCTGGTCTACTTCAAACTTGCCTCTGGACTTGGCTTTGTGACATCTGGACCATTCTTTAAGATATTCCTTTCCCTACCCACAAAATCACATGCTGATCCCGTAGACTTTGTGCTCTGGACCACTGTAGTTTAGGGACAGGTGAGTAATGAACCAGATGTAAGATGTCCTCAGTTGCACTCTGTCTAGCTTCAATGGATGTTCTGCGTGAGAAAAGGTAAGAAGGATTTGGCTCGTGCTGTAATAAATCCCATTCAATCCTATTGAAACCCCGCGTATTATCCAGTGATACAGTACCTACTGGTCCTGTTCCTTTATTCCTGTAATGTATGTAAAACCTTTCTTAAGTTATCTCTAATGGTGACCTGAAGCCAGATTGATAAGGGTGAAGTAATCTGCATGTTTTACTAGCTGATTATGAGAAAGAGATGTAGAAAATTAAACCTATGAGATTTTATATATTTCACTAAGTGATAAAATGAATTTGCAGTTATTCCTCTTCCTTTAAGGGTATACATGTGCAGATGCTCAGCTGTGGTAAATCAGACTTTGTAAACGTCAGCTCTGATGAGTTGATTCCTAGAAGTCAGATTTCATGCCTTTTTCACAAAATGGATGTTTAATGTAACGAATTTGTGCACTTCAGAAATGTCTCTTTTTATCTCTGCTGTTTCTGAAATAGGCTCATATTTGGTCTCTCTTAAAGTACTGGCTGAACATACTCTAAGTTAGTGAAAGGGGATTCTACAATTCACCTAAGATTTACTTGCCTTAGATTAACAGATTCGCAGCCATTCTTAGAAGACATCATTATTGACATTTCTTTCTCCCTCCAGAGTAGCATTTTAATTGTAGAGCTGAGAATTTTATCTTCAACCATTGCACAGATCCCATGGTTAGAGGCCAAGCTTTGAATTAGTCACTGACAAAGATTATTGAGTTCTCTTCATATTTTCCCTTCATCTGTGAAATTCCAGATGTATTGTTTGATGGATGGGGAACTGTATAGAAAGTGCCAGAGGCTGAGACCCTTTGACTACGTGATTTTCTCTGTTTTCTACAAATACCATTTACTGGCCATTTTACTAGACTCGACTTTTTGTTCTCTCCTTTATGCTACACACTGTTCTAATTTAGAAAATGAAATCAGATGATGTGATTCAGTTCTTGCATATACATATTTGTGGCAGAAATTCCTATTTACTTCAGAGTTATCAGAATGCATTTCCCACCTATATTGTTGATACCTGTAGGTAGTTCTCATTGGTTGTAAAGGATGGAACAAGTCACAAATAAATGAAGTATTATTTTTGCAGGCCTCAAAATTCATCATTTGTTCTGAGTCATGCTGAAACTTTTTCAGCATAGTGTCACAGATTACTTTTATGGGATTTCATGATGACATTGGAAAGCTGTTAGCACGTGTCATTTAGAGTGGATTAGCTGAAGCAGATGTTAATGAAATGGATTGATGTTTTCGTTCTTTTACAACTGGTGCCTGTTTTGGGATGGAACACAACCTAATTTATTTTAAAAAACAAATAATTAAACAGTTTCCAGGCTTTGAATGTTTGTCTTACAAGAAACAATATTCACTGTTAAATGAAGGTAGCAGCGATACAAATACTGATCATAAAGTTCTGCTTGCAGTGAAAATAAACCTACAAAACATGCCTAACCTGCAGTTCAGGCAGTGAATTGACTAGATCAGTTGTTTGAATATTTGTTTCCCAAATATTTGAAATGCTTGTTGAGAAACAATGGCTAGCGAAGACTGCAAACAAATAAACAAACAAATGCCTCCCTTCCAAAGTGTTGAGAATGATTAACATTCCAAAAAAATGGAAATTCATTTCTGTTATATTAAAAGACACCCACAGCTTTTGTGTTAATTGAAACTGAAATAGAGTACCTTTTTACCACGTAGATCTTTAATACAGATTTCTTTACTCTTTTCAGTGAGAGAAAAGAAAATGAAGCTCTAGTAAGGTAAGATTTCTTTATTCCACTTCAGTAAAATATTCAAGTCAAACACAGGTAATTTTACATTTGCTCAGTGTTTCCGAGTAGATTCTAGATATGGCACGGGTCAGCATACTAAAACAAACTAAAAAGGAAAGAAAACATTGCAGCACGAATCAAACACTATTTCATGGAATCATAGAATGATTAAGGCTGGAAAAGACAGATGATCTTAACCATATTGCCCAACCGTCCACCTAACATCAATATTGCCCACTATAAACCATGTCTCTAAGCACTACATCTACCCTTTCCTAAAACTCTTCCAGGGATGGTGACTCCGCCACCTCCCTGCGCAGCCCATTCCATTGCCTCACCACTCTTACTGAGCCAATGTTTCATCTTTTAAGCACAATAAAATACCTGCATAGATTTGGAAATGTCTTTCTGCCTATGGAAAATGTACAGGCACTTATTTTTCATCAGACTATTGATTTCACTACTCAGTCAATTACAATGCTGCAGGGGAAACTTTCTTGCAGTTTGAAAATGAAACAATAAGTAACTTTGTACCAAATTTTTAGTTTATGAGTTGTAGTGTTGAGAGTTTATGAATTACAGTCAAATAAATGGGTCTGTAAAGAAGGAGCAAACTCTTCTGGGAGTATTTTATCATCTTCTATGCTGCATTCTGAAAGAAGATACTGTATGCACCTGCTGATAAGCAAAAGCTGAAAGTGCTCTTTCTGTACATTACCAACTAGAAGAGGTGTTAAAAAAAGCGGAGTTTTAATCTTCATTTCTTTCATCAGTAATAAGGATACTGACAGTCATCTGCTGCATTATCCAGAACACTGTACGCTTATACCATGAAACAGCAATGTCAAATAACATAATCAGGTGTGTGACAGCAGGCTGTTCTGACAGGCAAACTGCAGCATGAACTCCTTTGGAGAATAACAGAAATATACAGTTACTTTTCCAGTCACTGTTTTTCAGGTGATTTCTTAGTTTCTGTAGCCATTCATGGGATACTGAGGAAGGAAAGTGTTGTATCTGTAATTGTTTTCCTTTCTGCCCGTATCTGCCAGATTTGGTTTTTATCAGTTGTTGAAGTAAAAGCTTTTGGAGTTCTTATCTGGGTTCTGTGCACCTATTTCAAGTCAAATTCCTTACTAACAGAAGTGCAATGAAAAAGAAGAATTTTTAAATCACTGAAGTCTTAAACCAGTAAAACTTGATACATCTGTATAAACTGTGTTCCTGATTTCTAGAGGGGTATCCTTGGACTAGAGAAGAAGGAGACTAAAAAACAGTTAGGCTATGTGGAATGGAAACTGTTTCAAACCACAAGTGAGTAGAGATGTGAAATATTAATGGGAAAAAACAGAAGTGTTGTGAAAAAATAATGAGGTGTCATACCACATTTTTTGTTGTGGAAAATTTTTAAGTGGTGTTTTAAATAGCAGACAACCTAGGTTTAGATATTCCTGCTCTGTATTAATGCATAGAGTATATGTCTGTGTGCATGTGTTTGCAGTTACGGAAGTGTATGCATATATAATACATCTGAGAGACAGAAAGATGCATCTGTTCTACACCAAATCAGTGCAAAGGACTAAAAGCCCTTCTGGCATACAGTCAGTTACAGAACTTCATAATATGTTAAGAATCACACGGGTAGTACAGGGATTTAATAAATTCCAGAAGCAATTCTTGTTCTGAGCAGTCTCTGTACACTGATCTCATCAATTTCTATGTTCTAGAGAGGACACAAGTCCTCCTGTTTCCTTACCTAGATTCAGCCATATGAGAGGTGAGCAAATGTTGCAAAAATGAATTAAGCTCGCCCTTTTTTCAGTTGATCACCTAACACCAGAGAGCCTTATGAGGAGCCTCTGTATGCTACAGTAATGTAAACTTCCAAGTAATATGCCTAGGTAATACAGCGTGACAGCAGTAGTTGAATCTTACGCATTTTCTTTCCTGGAGTCACAACTGGAAGTAGTTCAGGGTACATATTGCTCACTGCTAGACTTCTGCCTTGGCAGTGCCTGCAGAAGTACTGGTTCATTCCATTAACAGGATTTTTATGTGATTTTGACATCTGAGTAGGAGAAAACCACCTGCCACAAGCCATCAATTACTTTATGAATTAGCTGCAGTAACTAGCAATCTGGTTAGAGCTTGCAATTATCGATTGAGTATAAAGGAAACTCTCCAGACTGCTATTTGTCCCAAATTTCCAGGTTTCACGAACTTCTTACTGTGAAAAGCCGGGAAAGCTTTTAAAGATCTTCAATGCCTTCTCCTTGTACTTGAATTGACTTCTCAAATCTATATAGTCAAAAGCTCTCTGTAATACCACCAGGAACACTAACCCCCAGCAGCTGTGTGCGTTGGATTCAGGAATCTCTGTTTTGATTTGCCAAGCAGTAGGGAAACTATTTATCTCAAGTCAGAGAATTTTGAGGTGTGATGTGGTTAGCATCTAAAAATATCTATGTAGGGCTCCAACAGACACAAACACACAGCAAGATAAGCAAGTTCACATTGGAAATACGATACCGTAGGTGTAATTAACCATTGGAAATGCTTAGAAAGGAATGTGGTGGATCACTTAGAATAATTAAATCAAGATTAGATCTCCTTCTGAGATATCTTCTAGAAGAGTTACAAGTTCTTGTGCTTTGTAAAGAAATTGCTGCGTGAGGTATTATGGCCTGTGCCAAGCAGGAAGTCAGACCAGATTACCATAATAGTTCCTTCAGGCCTTCTAAATCCACATATCCATGAACAAAGGCTCTTATGTGGTACAGGCAGCCACAGAATTTCCAAAATCACCTCTGGAGCAGCTCTCTCTTGTTTCAGTGGTGACTTACCAAGAACCATGAAAAGGCTGAAAAGTCATTGAGCAGATTGGTGAAGAACTCAGTAGAGGGTACAACACCACTGAATTGGCAGTTTTTTTGTCTGCACTGATACATGGTGGTGATGAACCAGTTTCTGTTACTTCTTGATCCACAAGCATGTTTTTCTACATACATCTTCTAAACTTCACCAGACTTCTTTAATAGATTGCATTTGTATTAAGATCACTAAAGAGCTGTAATTTATATGTGGTGATTATTGAATCCCTTCTGTCATATAACTAAAATCCTGCTTAAATTCAGAATTTTCATAGAATCATAGAACAGCCTGGGTTGAAAAGTACCTCAAAGATCATATAGTTTCAACCCCCCTGCTACGTTCAGGGTTGCCAGCTGCTGGACCAGGCTGCCCAGAGCCACATCCAGCCTTGTCTTGAATACATCCAGGGATGGGGCATCCACAACATCCCTTGGGCAACTTGTTCCAATGTATCACCGCTCTCTGCGTGAAAAACTTCCACCTAATATCTAACCTAAACCTTCCCTGTCTTAGTTTAAAACCATTCCCCCTTGTCCTATCACTACCACATACACAGTTGTTCCCATTCCTATTTATAAGCTCCCTTCAAGTACTAGAAGACCAGTTATCTTCAGTTATGTGTGAGCATGTCATCTTTACCATGGGATTTTCTGTAGTCAGGGGCTGTGTTTGAAAATCATATCCGTATGAGTAGAAAGAGCAGGATAAGAAGTAGCTTGTGTGTTTGCTGTTTGACCTGCATGGGATATTGAGAGTGTGGAGGATACTTGTCTTTCAGTTCCCACCTGCTGCAGGGAAGTGCATTCTTGTATTACTGGGAAGGAGACAACAGATCTTTTTCAGAGAAAATACTTGAAAATGGTTGATCAAAAATTAGTTTTATATTAGAAGAATATATGTGCTGAAAAAGGATAGCCCTGACTGCTTTTTGTTACTTTGCTTAACCTTTAAACTTTGTTTTTAACTTTGCTTTACATTCTGTCATCCAAAATTAATTGGGAATTAATACGCAAAATGCTACAAATGGATAAAAATTGTTGAGATCAGAATGGCATCATCCAATTGCACCTGTGTAGCATAGCATCTGTTACAGGAATGTAGAATCTAATAGGACAGGATAACTAAATATTGTGTTGGCCATATGAGGTTGTGAAAAATTGCTCGTTTTCATGTATTTCTGTCTCTGTTTAAAAACTAGCAAAAAAGCTGTTCTGTAAAACCTTCAGAAACTAGAGTTTACCAGGCTGATTCTAGGGTGAAGCCAGGTATATGCCAGGTATATGGAATATGCGTTCCAACACAGGTGATAGCTGGCTTGCAGACAGGTAGTTGGCACCACATACTTCATTTGTTCCTGCACTCTGAATATCCCTGCTGCTCTCCCTTCCTGGAATAGCATCTATGTACGTTCTGTATGTGGCTGTGGAACAGTCAGAGTGATGGCAACCATCCCCCATTAGTTTTAATGGAAGCAGATAGAGCAGTCTGCTGCAGTGCTGGCACGTGGGTGCCGGGGGTAACGTTGTTGGATTACAGTTACACTGAGGAGAAAAGCACAAAGACCTGAAGTGTCTCCTCCCTGATACTTCAGGTCTCTGTTTGGTGGAGGCTGACTTCAACACCTGCAGTTTAAAATAGAGTTGGGAATATTATTAGATTAAAACCATAAAGGAGCAAAGCCAGAAATATTGTTTGATAAACCAAAATAGGGTGGCTGGGATGAGTAAGTCTGTGTGTCTGCACATGGAGGCTACACTTGCTTATGTGGGCTTTCAAGAATTATTCTTGCTGGTAGGTAAAGGATTTGCAGCAATGTTGAAGAAGGGAGAAAACTCAAGAGTCAAGACTCTATGATGTTTGGCTCCTTGCTGCCAAACGAGTTAAATTTTTTTAGTGTGCACAGTCTGTCTTGAAAATCTATTACATACCTATGGTTTTCACAAATTCCTGATAGCCATAATACTGGCTATGGCTAGCATTTCAAAGCAAGCTTCAGGATATCTTTACTCACATTTTTTTGCTACCACAGAGTCACTCTTACTGGATAATACCGCAGTTCTGAAAAAGAGGGGAGGAAGTTGTGCCATGGAACAAAATTGCTGTCTCCATTAACAAACGGATTTAAGCCATCAAATTGCTGCTGTTTTCTTCTGTGTGAAAGCTCATGGCTAAGTCATTTAGTCTAAAAGAAAACAGTCTTCTATACCACAGAAGAAATTCCTCAACTGGACAGTGATACATGAGGCTGTAGAATTAATTCTGGATATCATTGAGAGCTTCTGTGGCATTTCTTTTGGTTCAGGCAATGCTATGGAAGCACTCCAGATGACTGAAGAGGAGTTGTGTTGAGGCCTGGGGAGTTCCTCTGGCTCCTTTCCAATTCAATGCTAGCCCAGAATTTTTTATTTATTTTGAATAACTGTGCTTGCATTAAAAGCTCGGTTTTATTGCATTTAAAAAGTGTTGAATGTTGTGTTCTGTACCTTGTTTACTTAATAATCCCTGTACAAGAATCTCCGATTTTGTCTGAGCAGCTTGATGTTCTGTTCCAAGAAGTAAATGTACCCCTTTTATTTGTAATTCACATGCCGGGTTAGAGCACAGTTCAGTGTAAAGAAGTACCCTAGTGCTCAGACTGTGCTCGCAGTGTCTGCTTGGATCAGAGTTAAGCGTGCTGTTACGTAACTCTGCCAAAAGTGTCGATTCAGGGAAATTCGGATGCCGTGAGAGAGCGAGAGCATCGGGAACGTTCTCTCCTGCTTAATGGAAACGTGGCTTTTGGTGAATAGTGCATTTAAAAGTAGCAGATTGTGTGACTGTGTCAGTGATGGAGTCCAGTGTGAACACAGCGATGATGTTAAAATCCCAAGGCACTGCGTCCTGCTGCTGGTTGCTGCAGCAGGACAGATGTGGCTCCTGTGATGACAGGCTGGTACAGCATACATGTAGCTGCTAGCAGAAGGGATCCACATCTGGAAGGTGCTTTATTTTGAGCACCCTTTAGAAGGCTGCTTCTGAAAAGCTGGCCAGGCAGATAAACTCCCCTAGCAGGAGAAACATCCTGCAGCACACTTGGATCCAGCTGCTCCTTTTGGTCCTGTGGATCATCCTGCTGACTGGGAATGATCTCCTAAAACCGACCCGTGGATAAGAGGGACAGGTAGGGCAATTGACACTTGTCAGAAATACTTTTTGTCTTGTGACTTTATGGAAATGATCTTCTTTCCCAGAGATTACTCATTTAATATTTCTACCTTTGCGATTTCATATGGTAGCAGCCCCTCTACTTGTTGTATCCCGAGGTGCATCAAGTATGGCCCGCTAGCAGGTCAAGTGAAGTGACTATCCCACTATGCACATACTGTGCTAAAAGGACATAAAACCTCCAGAGGACAAAGATCATAAAGAGCATCCAGAGGAGGGCTGTCAAGATGGAAAAGGGTCTGGAGGGCAAGGTGTATGAGGAGCAGCTGAGAATCCTAGGTTGGTTCGGTCCGTAGCAGAGGAGCTGAGGGGAGGCCTGATGGCAGCTGCAGCTCCTCACAGGGAGCAGAGGGTAACGCTGAGCTCTGCTCTGTGTGACAGCGATAGGGCCCCAGGGAATGGCATGGAGCTGTAAGGGGAGGGGCAGCTGGGGATTAGGGAAAGGTTCTGCACCAGAGGGTGGTGAGCATGGAACAGGCTGCCCAGGGCAGTGGGCATAGCACTGAGCTTTGCAAAGTTCAGGGTGCTCTCAGTATGGTCTGATTTTTGTGTGATCCTGTGTAGAGCCAGGAGTTGTACTAAATGATTCTTATGGATCCCTTCTGACTTGGGGTTTTCTTTGATTCTATGATTCTACTTCAACCCAGAGGGATTCTTTTTATTACAGGATATTTCAGATTACTGTATTCTGCTTAGTAGCACTAGGCAAAGTACAGAAGAAATATATTACTGTGAAAGCATATGAGAATGTGATCTGCTCTCTGTGGTAGCCATTCAAATGTGCAACTCATTACAGAATGATGATTAAGAAGGTAAATCAGAGATAGAGAAAGTTAGTGTTGTCTGAAAATCATTAGTCCTGTTCTCTCTGCACAGCATGTACCTATTCCCTGCCTTTCTGCCCACTTTTAGGATCTGAGACGACACAGAAAACCTGATGGAAGCTACTGCAAACATAAATGGTGTTGGCTAGATCTTCTTTTAGGTCATTCTTGTTCAGCAGCATCCTTGGAGCAAGCTTTGTCTCTGTTGTTTCAATTTCCTCATCTGCAGCTTTAATCCAGTGCTCTTTCTTTAATCACATCCTATATACACTTTTTTCTCTGAGTCCCACAGCTCTCCCCCTCTCCAGTTTTAGAGTCTCAGTTGTTTATAGTGTTGTGTTGGAGATTCAATGTGAATTATTCAATTATGACAGTCGAGGTAAACAGACAGAAAAAAACGACGCTGCAGCACAAAATGTTCTCTAATCACTTATTTGACAAGTGCATTTTAATTATTTAACAAATCTTGTAAAAGTAATGAAGTCCTAGTAACATGAGACTTAACGCTCCTATTAAATTTTCCCTCAGAGGTGAGAAAAGACTGCTATGTTTTTGGTGCAAATTGAGAGCTTGCAAACTAATGAGATTCAACTAAAGATACGTAAAAGGGACTGGAACTTCTCAGTGCTTCTTAATAGTTTCACTAATAGTAAACCAAGAGCATCCCACAGCTAGACAAGATTCTGCCTGTGTTGGCAAACCAGAAGATACTGTCTGATGCTTTGCCAAAACAAAACAGAGTTTTCTTGGCCCAGCTGTATTTTTACTGAACATGTAACATAGTAAGAGAAAAAGCCATAAGTCCCAGCCTTGCTCAAGGAAGTATCATTCAAAATAGTTTTCTGCAGCACGATAGATTTCATGTTTCTGCAAAATAAATATTTAATCAGCACTAATATTTTTGGTTCCCTCAGGCAGTGAGAGATGTGGAAGTTCTGACTTTTCACTCAAGTAAGTGCAAATGCAGTCTAGCAAGAAGTTCAAAGTAAAATGCGTGCATATCCTAGAGTTTCTCAAAATGAAATTTAGGTGCAGCCAGCCAGAAGAAAAGATAAATGTAAACCAAGTTGCAAGCCAGCATGCCTGTTTGATTGATTTGGGTTGTGTGATGAACTGGATCAGTTAAAATTGCTTTGCAAAAATCCCAAACATAAATACAGCCTCCAGTGCTTTTCGTTTCAGTTGCAAACCTACCTCCGCGTGCCTGAAGTGGAGGGGCCAGGGACTCTTGGGGGCTGCATTTATCGATTCCTTCCTGCTTCCTTGATCTCATATGATATAGTGGGCTCTGTATTCAAATGCCCCACATGCAGGTTATTGTGTGCAGGGAGTGTGTCTGATCCCAGCTGTTCCACAAAGAGTAAAGTTTGGCCTCCAGAGGGGCTCACGTGGGCTCTGGGTGCTGGTAAAGGCATTGGAAGTGGATTCCTATGAAAGCTTCAGCTCCCATGGTTTTAATTGGGCAGAACAGAAGACAAAGATTTGAAGTTCTTTCTCCATTTGTTTTTGTTTGTTGGGATTTTTTTGTTTTGTTTTGTTTTTTTTAACTGGGGATGGTTTTGTTGCCGAGGGAGCAAAAACCGAATAGAATGTTCTATATTTTTCCTATGAACATGAACTGCTGCCATTTTCCCTTCATCTGCAGAGCAGTAGTTTGCAGTACACTCAACAAAGCCTAACAGCTCTTCCACCGGAACATGACAGGCAGACCTGTATTTGTAATGAATCAGGCTTGAGGCAGTTGTCATGCTTGCATTTAAGAAAACCAGACCCATCTGTCCATTAGTGCTCACTTCTGATCTGTTGGCAGCTCACCCCCATCTTTCTAGTCAGCATCTTTCACTGATTGTCCTTTAGCAAATTAATTTAAAAACTAAACATCCCTTCTTTGATTTAATAAGCACAGGAAAAAAAAAAAAGTTTCAAGGAGGGAGGTTGTACATTCTGAACTTGCATTTCAGATGTATGTGCATATCATGGAAGGGCAGCACATGTTCATAAATGTCATCCAGAAACCAAAGAGAACAAACACTCTTTGCCACATCTGACTGTTACCACAGAAAAGAAGAACTGAATTCTTGCTGACTGTGAGGAAGCTGGATAGTCCTTTAATGGTAGTAGATGTGTGGTACTAAGATAGAGAATCCTACTGAGCAGTTGTGACAAGTTTTGACACTTCTGGCTTCCTTTGTATTTACACACTAACCACACACCATACATCCCACTCCTAATGGTGGCTGATTCAGAGCACCTTGTTTCTGACAATTGCAGAGTGGGTTTAGCAGTTGGAGAGGCACATGTATGGTAATAAAATATTCATTGTAAAGCCACATTAAAATACAATGACACTACTAGCACATTGAGATTTCCTAATAAGTAGCCACAATGCAAGTGTGCTTTAGCATGTAACTTCTTGAGATATGGGAAATTGTGTTTTTATGGCAAAATTGTAATTTCTGAAAATTAAGGAATGGGAAATTACTGGGATTTATGGGAAGAGCTCCTGCTTGACTGGCAGAATAAGAAAGAAGTGAAAATGGCAGGGAGTGCTCAGTTCACTCAGTAGTCTGTCCTTGGTGGGAAAGTGGCAAGCAGGCTGACCCTGATGGTTCCCATCGTGCATGGGTGTATTTGGTACATTTCTGATGAGGTAAAGCTTTCACATATAGAAAGATGCGAAAGTTAAACATTAGACTGCTGTGAAGGGTGCTAACATTCATAGTTCTCTTTGAATGTTATTATTCCATGCTTTTTAAAAGTTAAACTACAGCAGAACCTGAACTGATTTATCCTTATGAATTCTTTGTATTTGGTTGATTAACAGAGCATTCACTCATTGTATTGAAACCTTTGAGGTCCTTGTAACTCTCTCTCTTCCTTAGAATGCCAGTACATTTTGCTCAAGCTAATTCTTAAATTAGGTGGAAATTAAACAAATCAGAGTTATTTGAAGTTGAAGAATAATTTTACACACATGCTTATGTAATGAGATAGAGCTGCACAGCTGACCAGAAAACAGTCTGTAGCTTCTGTTCTCAATTTGAGCAAGTTTTTCACTTCAGTGGCTTTTTAAACTTCCCCCTGCTCTTTGCATCATTTTATATGGTTTAACTGAAATTCCGAGGAAATGAACCATGGATATGAAGGACAGTACAAGGACAGATTGAGAGAGATTTCATGTAGGATAACGATGCAAAGAAAGCAACGCTGCAGGAGTGGTTTGATCAAAATACACCAGTTAGAGCTGCTTGAGATGGTAAACTGGAATATAGGAAAAATTAGATTAACTGAGAAAGAATGCATGTCAGGAGAGAGTAGATTCATTGGACTGGAAAAGCCATCCCCAGGGACAGTAAGTGCTATGATTTTCCAAATAAAGCATCCCATGTGTTTTGGAATTGGAAACTCAATTGAATAAACCTTGGAAAATACCACTCTGAGATCTGCACTGCTGGAGGTGAGCACAGTCTGAGCAGAAGGCTCCTCACCTCTGTCTTCTGACTTGGTCGAGGCAGCTCTGTGAGCTTCCTTCGGACAAAATCGTAAGGTATGTTTTCTCCCTTCGTCTCTCTCTCATTTCCCCTAAATGTTATTATACTGCAGCTTGGCTCTGTCCACAGAGGTTGGAGCCGACTGAGTTGATGCTTGCTTTAGCCACCAGTGAATTTAACAGCTTTTGGCTTTGTAAAGCAGTGCCTTAGGAGAACTCTTGCTCATCTGTTCCCTGAGCCAATGGAAGACTCCTCCAGTAGCTTTTCTGGTGTTTTCTCTGACTGGAACACATACATACCAATTGCTAGGTGAAGATACACTATCTTTAATCATCTTTTGTATTTTCTCTTTGTCCAGCTGACGTATTGTGAGACAATCACTTCGACTGAGATGGTGAGAGAGCCCTTTCACAATGGATTTTTCCTTTCCCTGCACCCTATGCACTTGAGTTCTTCCACTGGTGGGAAAAATGCTTTTCCTTGATGTAAATATGTTACAAGTAGTTGAGTACTGAAATAGGCAATCAGATTGCCCTGTGAAATATACTTCTTCAAATATTTTTCATAACAAAAGGTTTTATCTTTGGAATCTTGTTCAGAAACTTCTTTACACAGTTTATCAGCGCTTCCCTTGTGGTTCATAGGAAATAAAATCCTATTGGCATTTAATCTGTAGCTTGAAATATATCTCTGGGAACTTCTTAAATAGGACAGCAATAAATATTTGTATTATAATTTGCAAGTACAAATCACTAGCAGATATTTGCATATTTACTTATTTAGTTTCTGTTTCCGCCTCAGGTTAGATGAGCCATAAACAATTATATAGCACCTCTGGCAAAGAACTAGTGTAGAGAGCAAGTCAAAGCCACACTGGGAATTCAGAGGAAGGTTTCTGAATTTTTAGAAGGAGCTGTAAAAGGCTTACACATTAATTCATCTCCATAAATTTTATATTGATTATAGAATTAGTGATGTAGACTTTCACTCTGATATACCTTTTCTTTTTTCAGAAATACGCTTTAGAAATATGTTTAGAAATAATATCCTTCAAAAAATATTCATTGTAGCAGTGGTCAGAGCCAAAGACTGCACCTCAGTCTGCATTGTTAACGGAAATAATGGCTCCAATTTAAAGCCAACTAAAAGATTCTTTTTTAAATTTTTGGCCAGGATCCACGAGTCAGTCTCCACATTGTACTCTGTGGTAGGGGTCACCAGCGAATGTGATCTGCTGGAAAGGTGTTAATGGGCTTTCTCCAGCCTCTGGGGCAAAGCCAGTGCAGTCAGGGGAAGTGTAAGACTGGCTGCACCTCCAGCCTGACTGGTCATGCACTGCTCAATTCTCAGGGATGTTTCCTGACAAGAAATGTCTAGGAGCTTCGGCTTGCGTGATAGTTTTATGATGAATCCAAAGAAAATTAAAAAAACCCCTTCACTCTCATTTTCACTGTCCTACATGGGTTCCATGCAGTGGCCTGCTGAGGCCAGTAAGCCAGAACACAGCACTGTGTTTGGTGACCTTGTGGAGGAGGTATGTGTTTGGATGTGTTCTTGACCTGCTACATTTTAGGAAAATTGCAGCATAAGCCATGAGAGGAAATGGATGTAATTAATTATAATTAGTATAGTATTTATAGTGAATACGTGTTCCAAAATCTATAACAACACTGAAGGAGATTTTGTAATTTTCAGGAGTTATAGATTTACAGAAACAAATAGGTGATTTAGGCCAGCCTTGAAAATCTTTTGAACTTGTCCATTTGTGTCTTTGAAAATCTTCCCAGTTACTAACAATTAAATTTGATGCCTGGATGCTTGTTTACATGAAAGCAACTGGCCCTCTCTTTCCGTTTGTGTCTCACTGTGTCTTATTTATTTATCAGCATTGCTGGATTTTAAGTTCTGGAGATGAACCTAAGTGCTATGGGCAGGAGGCTTTCCTTCATTTCACTGTCTCCTCATATACGTGTGGATGTGCAGGAAAGCCTTGTGCTGAAAGTGAAGCTGGTAGACTCTCAATTTTCAAACAGAAATGCTGTTTTTATTATACAGTCATAAGGTTCATAAGAGGTCACAGAATCACAGAATTGTAGGGGCTGGAAAGGACCTCCAGAGATCATGAGGTCCAACTCCCCCGCCAAAGCAGGCACCCGTGCCAGATTGCACAGGCAGGCATCCAGACAGATCTTGAATATCTCCAGAGAAGGAGAATCCACCACCTCTCTGGGTAGCCCATTTAAATGTTCTATCACCCTCACTGTGAAGAATATGTGAAGTCCCTTCGCATATTAGTGCAGAACTTTCTATGCTCCAGTTTATGGCTGTTTCCCCTTGTCCTGTCCCCACAGACCACTGAAAAGAGGTTTGCCATCTTCCTTTGCCTCCCACACTTAAGATATTTATAAACATTAATAAGATTCCCTCTCAGTCTTCTTTTCTCAAGGCTGAACAGACCCAGGTTACTCAGCCTTTCCTCATAGGGGAAGCACTCCAGGACCTTTATCATCTTTGTGGCCCTCCAATGAACACTTAAAATGATACCCCGCTTTGTAGTTCTTTCTTCCACGTTTGCATGTCCTTTAAAAAATCTACCCTTACAAGTTTTTCTGTAAACTCTGTATTGTTTCAAGGGAAAAGGCCAGTAAATGGCAGTTTAGATTATATGGTGCATTTCTTAGTATGATTTCACACTGATAGGAGTGATAAGGGATTGTAGTCAGTACTCCAATTTACATAAAGATGTTAAGTTCTTAAATTGCATTTTATTTTTAGCTGTGTGCTTCTGCAATTACTTCCAGTTTTGCAGAAAATTCAAGTAATGAATCTGTATCTGAAGTTCATATAAACTTTTATTTTTTGTTTCACAAGCATGATGGGGTAACAATTAGTAACTAGCCCCTTAGTAGAAAATGAAGACTACTCAGACATTTTTAGTCTTCTCCTATTACTACTTCTTTCATTTTCTTCTGATTAGGATAGATCATAGAATCACAGAATGGCTTAAGTTGGAGGGGACCTTAAAGCCCACCCAGCCCCAACATCTGCCATGGGCAGGACTGCCACCCACAAGCTCAGGCTGCCCAGGACTCCATCCAACCTAGCCTTGAAATCCTTCAGGGCCGGGGCATCCACAGCTTCTTTGGACAGCCTGTACCAGGGCCTTACAACCTCCGAGTAAATAATTTCTTCCTAACATCTAACCTAAATTTCCCCTCATTTAGTTTAAAGCCACTGTCCCTTGTCTTATCACTGTCAGACCGTGTAATGAATAGGTTGCCCTCCTGCTTATGAGCTCCTCCCAAGTACTGAATGACTGCAACTGAGGTTTCTTCTTCTCCAGTATGTAAAAGCTCAGCTCCCTCAACCTTTCTTCATAGGAGAGGAGCCCCAGCCCTCTGCTCATCTTCATGGCCTTCCTCTGGACCTGCCCTGAGGGCTCCACATCTTTCCTGTTCTGGAGGTCCCAGGCCTGGGCATAGATTCCAGATGGAGATCAGTTTTTCCTTAAGTAGTAGTAAAGTTCTACATTCAGAAATTCTTTCCCTACGTATCAATTACTTTACCTGCTTTTCCTTTTGCTTGTATTTACATATTTGGTCTTGAAGGTCTTTGTGGGACCTATTTGCAGTTGTCAGTGGATTAAACTTATTTTAGCTGAAGGACATGAAAGATATATTCTGCCTTTGGTCACAACCAAAACCTTTCACTTAAGCGAGCTTAGTTCAGGCTGGGCACCTAATTGCCTTTCAGATGTAGCCAAAAGTTTAGAAAGTCAGTGAACAGAGAAAGCATCTAGCATTTAATGACAATTCAGTGTTTGTATCATTTTTTTCTGGGCTGTTTCTTTTTCCTTGAAGGCAGAGACAAGGAAGGATGTGCAGTGATGCAGCACTGAGTGAAGGATAGCAGAGAAGACAGTGAGACTGGATGCGGGAACAGAAGGATATGAACTCTCCTCAGTGCTACCTTATAGGATCTATTTTTACATAGAAATGTCCGCTGACAGAACTCAGACAAGGGAATATCCATATAGTCTAGATGCAGCTAAAGACAGGGAGCTGAAGAAATGAGGGAAGAGGAAAAGCAGTCAAGATGGTCTGAATGCACAGCTGTATATAAAAAACAGCAGTTGGAAGTGAGAGGTCTGTGTGGAAGATGACCTTGCAGTGACAAGGCAGACACTATTTGGTGATGGAGAAATATGTTTTTTATGATGGAGAACTCAGGAGAAAAAGTCAGAAACTGGTGAATACCAAGCAGAAGACTGGCACTGTGAAAAAAAGGAAGGCAAGATGGAGATGAGACTTGAGGCTGAGCAGGAACAGGTATGCTATTAAAGAACTGTAGGGAGGGAATAATTAGAAAAATAGTTGCAATAGGGAAAAAGTAGGAAAAAAATTAAACAGAAACATGATTATCTGTAATTTGTAACAGTATGAGGAAGGCACAGATGTGTATGTATGAAGACTCTCTTTCTTTAGGTGGAAAGAAAGATCTGTCAACAGAACTCAGCTAGAGGAAAGAGAGATGTTTTGTTTTCTGGGAGCAAAGAAACACTGTATGAACCTAAAGCTGAGAAAGTCCTAAAGAAGAATGTTGAAACAAAGATCTCAGCAGAACAGAATGAAGATTAATGTGCCAAGCCAGAGAAAAACTCTCTTAAAAGGTGTGGCTGGTGTATTATCACCTAAATTATTTTGATCCCTAAGAAGAAAGGTGAGAAAATAACAATCTAATGAAGATCTACAAACAACTGTGAAAAACTTAGGGTCATGGATAATAACCCCTTAATATCTACATTTATCATATATCATATCATATTAATATCATACAACAGCTACAACAGCCATGTCTGTACTGGTAAATTAAACAGCACTAGGAACCATTCCCAGGCTCTGAAAATCAATTGTATCTACCGTTAACTGTTCCTGGCACAGTTTTGGTTTCTATCTACAGGAACTCACCTGAATTATTCCCAGGAAAAGTTTGAAAGTTACCTTGGGATTATTCCAAACAGGAAGTTTGGAAGCAATCACCTTGTTTTGAGGGATGAGCGAATTTAATAGTATGGCACCTTTCTGTGCCAGTTGGCCTCTGCCACCTTGGGCATGTTTGTTTTGCTTGCAGAAATAGAGATGTAAATGGCTCCCTTCAGTAGATGCAGTTTTTGGAAACTTCGGACAGACTGCCTTAGGAGCAAATTGTGACAGTTAATAAATAGGATACCTTTAGAAGTTACTGAACTGAGATGTGGAAATGCTCTCTTAGATTTCATTTTGATATGCCAGAGGATGGTATAGAAAATAAGCTTGGATGGAGTGTGAATTTGTTTCCATATAAATTAATACTAGTAAAAGCAAAAGCAAGTCCCTGAATAAATCTCTTTCTTACAGAAGAGCAAGGCATGAAATTAATTAAGCAAGTTAATGAGATTCGTAGATAGTTAAATTGATTGGAGAAAAAAGCCTTGATCTTTAAAAGTGGAGAAAAAAATCTATTAAAAAATATTTAAAACTTGTATAAAAACAAGTGGAATCTCCAGACTGAAGTAGGAAATTTCAGGTGTTTCACTGTATGTAACTCTGGAGTCTGAAGTTAAGACAACCTTAAAACTAGAACAGGTGCAGAAAGAAGAGCATTTCTGAAGGCTGCTATTGTAGCAAAACGGACTAGCAAAGTGAAAGCTGAGACATGCTGAGGTAGTCTTAATAAATACGTGAGGGAAGGGACTGCTAGGGAGGAAGGCTAATATACCTGAATGGTGCTGACACATGAACAAATGTAACAAGTTTCTAGCAGAAAGCAGCCAGTTGACTCTGAAACTAAGTTCCTGCTGCTGAGGAACCTCTGAGATAAAACCATCTCAATAGTTTTAGTACTAGCTCTGGCAGGGTAAGATGAAGTAGTTATATGGCAGCTTCACACATTCAGTCATCTGAATCACTGGAGGAGCAGCATGGGTCTCTGTTGGCACTTTCAAAAAGGGGTATGTTCTTAAGTAGAAGCACAGACTCTGTTTTCTGATGACCTTCAGAGATACACAAGAGGAGCTGCACTTTCTTCAAATATCTTAGTTTCTAAGGAGCCAAATGCAACTTCTTTGGAAATGGATGGTGAGGGATATTTCAGTGGTTCTTCATCATCATGATCCTCTCACCAGGCATCCTACTCCCACAGATCCTTTCTGCTTCAGCTCTGCTGTTCCTATTTGTGCTGCAGTGAGCTGGTTTTGTATAGGCGCATCATGGTCTTACCATCACAGATATCCTGAATGAGGTGTTCAGGTCTTTGAGAAATCAAGCCCAAACAGCAAGTCTATCTGCGAGAGCTTACCTTCAGGCAATGTAAGACTGAGTGAAACTGAAATGATAGGTTTTTTTTTTTTCGTGGTGTAGTATTTGCTGGAGCAAAATTTCATATAGAGCATTCAAAACATGCAGCAGTGTAACGTTGTGTAATGTTTTGTTTGTATGTGGCTGAACTTCTAAGTGAGGTGATAATAACAATGCCAAATTGTGACAGAAAGTAATTTGAATGTCTTTTCTGTTTCTGTTGGCCTTCACATGTTTCTATAAATACTATTCAGTTGAATGAGTACCAGACTGATGAGTGTGGAAGCCTGCCTATTAGTATTTTAAAGGGAAAGCTTTCAAATATAAATAGCCTTAAAAATATAAATGGTGAAATCTTCATACTGTATTTATCACTGACCACTTTCTTTTTCCCTTCATTGCGTCTCCCATTTTATTTTTAGTGATGCTTTCTTAAAATAGTTTCTCAGTTTTCCTGTTGGTGATTAGAAGGCCACTCTGGAGTCCAAGTAATTTTTGAGCCAGCTGGTAAGGAAAGTGTTCTTTGCTTGAGCAATGTGAGATTGAAATCTTGTCTGTCCTTTATTGAAGCATCAGTGTAAAATGAAACTCATTTTATCCCAGCTTTTTCTGGTTGGTTGATTTCACATACATATTCTTGAGTTGGTTTCAAAATGTGATTCCAGTGTTGTTCAGAACTTCTTGTTCTTTTTATGCTAATACTATTCCATGTCCTTCTTGCAAGTTTATAGCTCTGGTTTTCTCTAACTTACTGAAGTCAGTACTCTTCACAAATTTCCCTATGTCAGGCTTTTTTTTTTTTTTTTTTGTTGGAACTCCACAAATTCTACATTCTGATGATCTGCTCAGCTGCTCATGAAATAATCTGAACCTGTTGAAGTTCTAATGGCTCTTGGGCCTGACATCGTTTTTTTATTGTGTGTGTGTGAGTGTGTGTTAACATATACATGATTTTAAGGCAGATTTTAATCTATCATGAACTACACTGCTGTTTGGTAATGTTGCAAGCTAGGACCAATCTTCCAACATTATTTAAAGGGATGGCTGATGAGAAACTTTGTTCTTTCATACTGAACTATTTGTTCTGAATAGTGAAAGGTAAGTGAGTCTGATCAAGGACCATCTGGTTGTCTATGCACTACTTTAAGCCCTGCTGCATTTGCACTGAGGTTGCCTTCTTCCAAAACTGTGCATCCCTCCTCATTTTTCAAGAGCTTCCCATAGGGCTGAGAATGTGGTTGCAATAGAAGATGGATCTTTGAGACAAGCAAGAAACTGGGAGGAGACAATTAAGAGGGAATAAGTTTTAAGACTGGAAAAAAATAATTTGGAAAGTTACTAATTGCTCTCTATTGTGTGTATAGTCTTTGAAAACACCAGCTGCCCACCCAGTTTCTTAAGAAGTGCTAGGGATTTGCATAAACTCCAGGCAATAGACTGATCAACACATCTGCTGCTGAGGAACCTCTGAGATAAAACCGTCCCACTAATTTTACTACTAGCTCTAGCAGGGTAAGATGAAGTAGTTATATGGCAGCTTCACACAGAATTCATGTTTACCAGACAGCAGCGTGTGCAGCATGGGAGCTAGGAGTGAGGATCTACCCTGGAGTGATCACACAGAGGGTCATATAGAGGGGCCTGGGGGCTCTGGGGATGCAGATAGGGGTAATCTTCCACAGCTCCTGGTGGGTATGAGATTGAGTGCAGAGTCACTTATGCTCGTTAATGGGAAGTTTTGGAGGTGGCTTCTGGAATTGATGAAGTCTGAAGTTCCCACAGGAGCTTCCTGTGGCTGTGAGGGTGCCATAGGTGAACAGTGTAGAAATGCAGTTAATAAAGGCAAATAAGGTCACAGTTAGTTCTTTGTATCTCCAGCTATGTGCTTTGATCTCAGCCTAAGTGTAACTGTGGGGTGGAAGGAAGCAAGATGGGAAGTCTGTAGGGGAATTGTTGATCACCACCAGAACCACTGATTGATCACCTGAGGCAAGCAGAGTCAGCCATGGAGCACAGGTGAAGGCGATTCAGCTGTGTGACCAGAAGGGGTGGAGCCTGGCTGCACCTCTCCTAGACGCCACTGAAGGGTTGACTGTCACTGGGGAAGGATCTCTTTCTGGAGATTGCTCCTTGTGGAGTTTTACTGTGAGCCTATGACACTGGTGAGCATTTTCATTTATTCTGATAATCCTTTCCACTGTGATAATCTTACTAAGCCTAACCTCTGTACTTATTGATTGTATGCCTATTGATTTACAGAAGTCTTACGGTAGAATGTAAGTGGGCTGCTTTTGTGTCCATGTCAGTAGTGGTAGCAGCAGTGATTCTCTTTTACCAAGAGAAATGCCTTGTTCCATGCTACCTCATCCTAGCCACCAGGAATGTGCCTGTATAAATGGATAAGCTCAGGCTACTGACAGGCATTCTGAGGCCTTTTCTTGTGATGTTTGCGAAATCCCAAGAGCAGGCATCTGGGGCCTATGCATCATTATGATGAGGGATAATATTGCTTTTCCTTTGCTACTGTAGTTCCCTTCATGAGACCGCTCAAGTCCTTGCAGCTGTAGTGAGGCAGAGAATGGGAAAGCATTCTGCAGCTGTGTCTGAGAGGTGCAGAGTGCACTGCCTTCAGTCAATCAGGAAATCCTTGGAACAGCCAGCTGCTGCTCGTACACCAAAGCTCTCTCCTTGTCAGGGGGGTGTTTTCCTGCCAGCGAGCTGTCATAAAGATGCCTTGACTTCACATCTGATCTGGTTGCTAACGTGTCCTAGTAATGACAGGTAAAATGGTCTGTGTTCATGTGGCTCTGAGACTTTAGGGAATCACTGAAACATTTAATCATTGATCTTTATATTTATGCTTCAAGGCACGACAGCATCTGTGAGCTTTTTGTTAGTTTTAAATGTGATTTGTGTAGTTTTATTTTTATACTGTGCCTTGGGATGCTAACTGGAGAAGGCTCTTAAAATAGGTATAGCTTAATGTGCTGCTCAGACTTCTCATTAATCTGCTTGTCTTCACTCTTACCCAGAGGTAAAATGCAAAACCTACAGAACGAGGAGTGTGGAATAAAATGATAGAAAATAGGGCTCTGAAATAAAGACATTTAACGCAGAGGACTCAGACCAGTAGTGGAGGAAACAGAACAGGATGTTCAGAAAGTCCAAGCCCTTTGGCATGAATTAAGGAGCTTGGAACATAAGCAGGGCTACAGTGAATTTGTGAAACAATGTTTGTCTTCCTAAACTGAATGCTGGAAAGCATCCACTTCACACTTTTCCTTTGCCAGTGCGGTGCTATCTATTGTAGCACTCATCTTCTGGCTCCTTTACTTTCTGAAAAACATTTGACTTCGTTTTCGGAAGTTATTTATTTACTTGTGCTTCCTGCTTTCTTCTGCTGGTGATAGGATCAATCTTGCGGCTATGGGTCTTTGTTTCTGTTGTACGGCACTGTTCCTGATGTTTGTATTTTAACTGCAGCAATGGGGTTGAAAAGATCCACTTCACTGGGGCTTTGTCTGCACTGGTAAATGAAAAGGGACAGGAATGGTATTTGAGTATTGTATTGTGATCATCCATATTGTTTAATTTCAAGCATGTGCCTTGGCAAGGTTTTGGCCCGTACCAACTAGCACATTCATAGAGGATGCCTCTGGGTGTGGGAGGGGGACTGTTCTCTGCGGGCTTTATGAAGACAGTGACTATGTTGTGACAGGCACCAGAGCTCAGACTTAGGCATAGAGCTGGTTGAGTCCCCTGAACTACTGGATCTTGGTGCGTTTTATATAGGAGGCTGCTGTCTCCTCGGGGTTATAACTGGAGAAGGATGGCAAAATGCAAGCTTCTACTTCCTAGCTGCATTGCTAGTGCTGCCATCAGCGTAAGCATTGGCCCACGCCGCCTCCTCCCATGGGCCATCTGCTGAGGCCTACTTTCACAGCACTAAAATCTTACTACTTTGAAGAGAAGTTAGACGAGGGGCATAACTCAAGCTTTCTGTCAAAGCAGCAAGACAGCAAAAGCCCTGTGAGTTTCCAAGAGCGTGGTCTTCCATAATGCAGCTAACTTGCCAGGGGAGGTACAAGTGCAGCTCACAAAGCCAGTGTTGTCAAAGGCCCACTGTGGCAAGTGTGGTAAATAATTCCTGTTCTGGTATGTTTGTATTTACTTGTCCTACAGGGCCATAGTTAATTGCATGTGCAGATCATATGTTTGTTTGGATACATGGACTTTCTTGAACTTAGTACTCATAAACTTAGATGGGGGCAATGTACATGAAAATAGGAATTGTTAGTTTGTCTCTGAGATTTCTGGTTTGTGAAGACTTCTGCAATTCTCTTTTGGAAGGTATCATTTAATTTCTGAGCACTGTAGGTAAATATGTTCTTCAAAAAACTGCTTTTGTAGGCTCTACCTATACATACAGTGGTCTGTACAGTCATCTGTTGCTCTCTTTCTGATTTATTCTGTTGTCTGACATTTTAATTGCAATTACTAAAACCAGATTCTCCCTCAGTCAGTGTTGAAAATGATTTTTCATTTAGGTAGTATGTGTTAACTGATAGGCTTTGCATCACTGGTAGCTGTAGTCTGTTGTATGGAAAACAGTAGGACTGGCTGCACAGTGAGCATGTATTTAGCATCAAGATTGAAGTTCCTGAGCTAGTTTCTGGTGCCTCCGGAACAGCCATTCAAGAACTCACTGCTGAGTCAGTGGACAAACCAGCAGAGCTCTTCTTTATTGTGATGCTTTGTGTACAGCACTGTTACAGTGGGGAGGATTTTGCTGTGTCAGTACTAGGTGAAATGGGGTTTTTGCAAGCTAGTCTGGTGAACAGTTTTCTTCAGAGGTTGGTGAGGACATTACAGCAACAGTCATGCAGAAATTTTTAAAAAAGAAGAGCTTTAAAGAGGCGCAGAGCCAGGTATGTGTAAACTATTCACAGCTGGTACCAGTGTATGTACTGCTGTTGGAATTTATTAGCTGAAGAGACTGGAGGAGACTGTGCTAGCTACATGTTCTTGTAGTCTTTGGTGCCAGCTGCAAAACCAGATGAGCCTGTCTGCAGTGGTGAGGCTGATGGGGCAGCTGCAGTGCTGTGAAAACTGGCTGGGAGCTGTGATGTGCAGCCCCTGGAAGGCCAGCTCTGCAACAACCCTGCCCTGCGGGCTTCTCTGCTGGTAGGCTGATGCTGGAGCACCTAAACAGGATTGTCATAAAGCTGCAGTGATTTCTCCCCTCTTTGAGATTGGGTTGAAGGCTTTGCATTGTTCTCAAGGATCTCCTATGGGACGCTTCAGAGGGTCTTGATAGAGCAGCCACTGGTTAATAGTGGCAGTGTACCTGGCTGAAGCCAGCTCAAGACACGTTTTTCTTAATTTTTCTCCCCAACGACTTAAGTGATTGTTGGTTGGATCAGGTGCTCAGCTGTAGGAAATGGAGCTCCTATTTTTCTTAAAGGCAGAAGAATGGAGAGGTCTCCTGCATGTCAACTCAAAACTCTACCTTTGAAATAGAATCTGTACGTTTGCATATATGAAGAGATCAGCATTAGGGATAACTTAGAGGTAATAATACTTGAGTCTTTATGAATGCTTTGGAACGCTTTTCCCATGAAACTATGGCCTTTGCTGGCTTGGCCACCTTTGTGTAGGAAATGTCTTTGTGAGAAGAAGTTAATGCACCTGCTAAGGAGCCTGCTGTGCTGATGATGGCAAGCTTTTTGCTCTAAACTAAGAGTTAAAAAATGAAAATTATTTTGTGTCATCCTTGTACCCTTTAATTAATCATTATGAATGATGAGATCAATCTTTATTGTTAACTGAAAGGGGGAGCAGAGGGGCAGGCGCTGATCTCCTGTCTCTGGTGACCAGTGATAGGATCTGATGGAATGGCCTGAAGCTGAGACGGGAGGTTCAGGTTGGATATCGGAAAAAGACTCTTCAGGAAGGTTTCAGGATTGGGGATGTGATTGTCTTGGCTCTGATAAGGCCATGCCTTGAGTACTGTGTTCAGTTTTGGGCCCCTCGCTTCAAGAAGGTCATTGAGGCCTTGGAGAAAGGCAGTGAAGTGGTGAAGGGTCTGGAGCTCAAGTCTTATAGGGAGCAGCTGAAGGAGCTGGGATCCTTTGGTCTGGAGAAGGGGAGGCCCAGGGGAAACCTGATCACTCTCTATCTACCAAAAAGGAGGTGTAGCAAGGTGGGATTTGATTACTTCTCCTGTGTAACTAGTGATAGGATGAGAGGTAATGACTTTAAGTTGTGTTGGAGAAAGTTCAGGTTGGATATTAGGAAAAACTTCTTCTCAGAAGGAGTGATAAGGCACTGGAAACAGCCTGCCCAGACTGGTGATGGAGCTGCCGTAGCTGAAAGTGTTCAAGAAATGTGTAGATGTGGCACTGAGGGGCATGGTTAGTGAGCATGGTGGAGATAGCTTGATGGTGGGACTAGATGGCCTTAGAGGTCTTTTCCAACATTTGTGATTCTGTGGTGATCAAGCCTTGGAACTGGCTCCCTAGGGCAGTGGTCACATCCACAAGCCTGCCAAAATTCAAGAAGCATCTGTACAGTGCAATCAGACGTGATCTGATTTTGGGGTGATCCGGTATGGAACTAGGAGTTGGACTCAGTGATCCATATGGGTCCCGTCCAACTTGGGATATTGTATGATTGTATGATTCTGTGATTGTATTTACTAACTTTACATGGGAGGGACAAATACTGGGATCACTCGGGGAGTAAGAAGTCTCAATACGAGCCAATCTCTTCTACAGACAGAAATTGGACCACGGTGAAAGTACATAGACCTCCACTAGTTCAGATGAACTGTAGTGGCACTTAAACTGTCACTGAAATAAAGGTCCAGTTAGTGGGAAGGTTTACAAAACCAAATATATGATGCTGTATGACCTCCCTTTGTAGGACCTGCGTTAACAAGCATCAAGTTAGCTCTACTTTGGCTACCTATCTCCTTTCTGAAATCAGGGAAAATATACTCGTGAAATGCTGAGCACACAGAAAACAAAGAGATTCATACTCATCTTGTTGAAATGGTTGTTGGGCTTTTCTACACTTTACAAATTACTGTGTTCCTTCAGTTTCATTACTGTTATTTAAACATGAGGTTTTCAGTCCCTACCCTTGCACAAATGCCAAAAGTCACAGATGTGGAAATCTTGGACACTGTGATTTTTTTTTTTTTTTTTCAGAGTGTTCATGACAAAAATGAAGTTAGCCTCAGAGATCAGAGGCATTCTTTAATAAGAAAAAGCTCTTTAAGTGTATGCTTTTTTTGTAAAGGCAGTTCTTCATTCAGAAGACCACAGTCAAGTGCAAGTACCGCCAGCTGGAGCCCTCATTCCTCTGCTGCAGTGTGGTCCTGCCCGTGTAGAGCTTGTGGGACTGTTTGAGCTACTTCCGCTCATTGCCTGGTGTGTTCATCAGCTGCTGAATTTTATTTGCTTTTTAGAGCTTGTTCTTTTAAAAATATGGTAGACAACAGTAGAAAAACAATTGAAAGAAGAATGGTTGGGCTTGCTTTTCTTTTTAGTTCCTATACAGCCCTGTAAAAAATAAAGGGACTATCTTACTATCTTATATTCAGGAAAAAATAATCTGCAGTGGCTAGAAGGGAAAGTGAACAGGCATGAGCAGAAAACAAAATTTGCAATACAATTCTGTGTACGTTGTCAGGGAATCATTCCCACGCAGCCCAGCAATGGCATGGAGATTTCAGGGATTACGTTCAGATTAAATGTCAGCAAGAGCGGAGCTTTGGTGGTGTGCCAGGGAGGTCACATGAGGCAAGTCCCAAACTTTTACATGTAAATAGAACTGTTTCCTACTTAATACTCAAAATATGCTACAAATCTTAACACAGCTAATGACTGGAGTTACGAAATCTCATCATAACTCAGTATATTTATTTTTGTTTAATTTAGTTTGGGGACATTTTGCTGCATTTTGGTACTTAAGACTTTGTCAGCAATTTTATTTGGATGTTATGCATCCACTGTAAAATTTATTTTTCTTAGGAGTACAACACAAAGAAACGTTAGTCTAAAGCTTCCACAATTATTTAAAATTTTCATTGTTAAACTTGGAAATATGTGGAACAATCTACTAATTCTTTCATGGGGAAGTATTATTTCACAGAATTATACAGAAACATCCTTGTTATTTGCAAGATGAAGTGAAAGATGCTACAGTCCCATAGGATTCGTGGGAGAATATTATTGGGAGGGAATGAGAAAAAGATATATCAGTTACATAGTCTGGAATTGTTTCTTCTTTGTATTTATCTGTGGTTGGTCTGTACTGCTCCAAAATACCTGTGAAAGGAATATGCTGACAGTACTGCACTGCATTAAGAATGGCTTCTTTTGGTTTAATTTGGTTTTCTGACTACACCAGGTCACTCACAGTGGTAGATACCCTCCCATGAATTCACCGTACCTTACCTACTCCACCTGAAACAAAATGGATATTCTTCTTACCTACTTGTCATCTCCAAAGAAAATCTTAAACTACTTTAAAGTTGATTTCTTGAAGCCTTTTAATACTCTGTGATCCTAGCAGTGTGTACAAATACAAGCATATGATGCTTTTTTGTGCATCTTTTTACTTGCTCCATAGCACCAAATTCTGCAGCAGAGCATCTTCCCTTTCCTTCTTGACCATCAGGTGTTGGTGACAGTGATTTAAAGGGGCATCCTTGGATTCACCCAGCATACTGGGTCAAGTCAGCCATTGAGCTTCAATATATGCTGCATTTCTCCAGGATTACCTCATGTGAATAGGAGCAAAATTTGAAGCCATTAGGCAAAACAGCTTAGTCTGTGGATTTGCAATTCCACCTTTCATTTCTAATTATATAGGCACGTCATATTTGTAAACCTAATGTTAGGTATACTGTATACCCATAAGTAGATGCTAATATACTCATGTATGTGTGTGTTCATGCTGAAGTTAATTTGCCCCTTCCTCTTCCTGCCTTTCCCCACCTTCCCTGATGCAGTGAGGCACGAGGGAAGGAGAAAAGTCACCACTTGTTTTGGCTGACTAAGGCCAGCATAGGCATGGGAGGATGTGCAGACTGATCTGCTGTGTGTTGAGGCTGGAAACTGGGAGACAGCAGTTACAGCTGTTAGATTGTGTGGGGTCAGGCATCAGACTGGAATTGCTCTGGGATGTGGCTGGTGGGCAGGAACAGGGGTGACTTGGGGACAGGAGACAGAGGTGCTGCTGCGTTGTGCAGCTGCAGGTCTGGTTGTTTTGTTCTTTGTGAGGCAACCCTGACCATTTCAGCACTTCTTTTAAGTGTTAAGGTTTAAAAACTTGGAGTTTACAAGTAAGTCATTTCACTAGAACAATAAATAAGGTAAATTAATCAGTGATTTTTCAGAAGCACCCTGTGTCCTGCCACTTATTTATCCTGAATTGAGAAATGTGTAGTGCTTTTTCCGTTGTTTTTACGAGACCTTAATTTAAAGTTTTACCATCCTACAGCCTGAGACAGAGACTAATGAACCTAACCCTGGTTACTTGCTTGAAGGTAATGTGACAACAGACTGTTAGTATAAATTATATTTTACTGTAAAATATGCAAATATCTCAGTGACTGTACTTCTGTCTCAGTAGTACTTAAGAAACATGATACTGCATGCTTCTCTTGTAAATGGAGTTTCATAGAAGCAGCTTCACATCTACACAATGGTTTTACAAACCCCTCTCTGTTTCGAGATGAAATGCGTGCTTGGCTGGGAACGTATTCACAGCAAATCTTCTCTTACTAAGGAATATTTGTGTATTCTGTTAGGTTCAGATTTTTATTTTTTTTTAAAGTGGTAACCTTTTTGAATAGTCATTTAATGACTTGCTGGGCTCAGTGGCTTGGCCATACCCATCTTTCCCTTTCCATGGAACATGGAAACTGGCATTGCTCCCAGTGGCCTGGCACTGGGTTAATTCCAGGGGCTGTGAGGGTTTGGGCACAGCAGTCAAGCCAGCACCTGTCTGCAGGGTTTCTCTTTACAGAACTGTATGGCATTGCTGAGCATGCATTTGGTGGGTAAAATAGCCAGGTGTACAATAGATGTAAGCAAGTGATTGCAGCCTTTGGGCATGTGGTGAGTCAGGCTGCTCCTGACTGCAGTAACAGGTGACTGCGGTGACAGTGTCCCTTTCTTTTAAGTCTGCACTGAATGTGTGTTACACTTTGATTTGCAGATTGCTACTCTGCTAGAAGACAGTATTGCAGCTGGGAACAGAAAGTGAAGCTGTTACATTACGGATGTTACTCAGTGCTGGAAATAATTGGGAAGGTTTATAATTTAAGTAAAAAGCTTAGATTGTGACTTCCACTGGGAAGGTACTGCTTCCTCTTGTTCCTGAGATGGTTTTTTTTGTTTGTTTGTTTGGTCGTGGTTTTTTTGTTTGTTTGCTTTGGTGGTTTTTTTTTGCTGTTTTTGTTTTTTATTCTCTCTGCTGATTAGGGCTGGGGAGACCTGGGTGAATCCTGCTAAGAACATTTCATTATTCATGACCATCTGAGAGGTATTCTCTCTTGATAGTGGTGGTTCTTTGTGTACATAGTTTTGCTTAAGGAGAAGAAGAAGAAGAAAAAAAAAAAAAACCACTTATTTTGTTTTGATTCAACTCTGACATCTACTTAAATTTTTAACTTACATTTTTTTAATAACCTGATGCTTGTTCCCATAAAGTTGCTGCTATTGAGTCCCTGAGTCACAAGGTGACCACATTCCACTGAAGGGTGGTGACTCTTCATGGCCTGACCATGACTGGGATGCTTCAAGCTTTTGCACTGCTCTCCCAGACCTGGAATAACCAACTGTGTTTCTCTCAGAGGGCGTCAACAGCCCACAGTGAAAATGCAGATCCAGTTCCTTTCCTGAAAAGCATGTCTGCAGCTGAAACCATCCTTTTGGTTTAAAGTCTTTCTTGCCAGATTTTATCCTTGGAAGTCATAGATTTCCATATGGTTTTATTTGAAACCATGCTGCTTCATGCAAGGTGAACAAGGCTCAAAATAAACTCAGCTCAAGCACTGCAGGAGCTCTGTACTATGGTTGTGGGTTTTTTTTTCACAATTAAATATTCTAAAGGAAGACACTGTTTAGGATATCTATTTTAGGTATGGAGTTTCAGCCCAAATATAAATCTGAATTTCAGGTAATTTTGTTCCAAGTTAGCATAATATTTATGCACTCACTTCTGATGAAAGAAAAAGAGGCAGTTAATTATTTGTCAGAAGGAATAAAGTGTTTGACTCTTCTGGGTGGTATGAGGCGTTCTGACAGATCTCTTTTGAATGCACAATGTTCAAATTATACATCAGTGAGGTGATGTTACATTATGCTATCTGTCTGCACTTCTACAAGCCATTTCACAATTTTCATTAAAAATTACAGTGGTCTGCAGCCCGCTGCCTTGTGCAAGCTGTAATTTTGTGTAGTGTTTTGTTTCCTATAGCGAATGATAAACAACTGTTAGTCTTGAAGCACTTGGGAGGTAATCAAATATAACTTTTTTTTTTTTTTTGCTATGAGATTGATCTCCAGAAGTGTTTGGATTTTAGCCATTTCAGTTGCAGCTGGCAAAAGTGCTTTCACTATCATCTTAGCAAATCAAATCTAATATATAGAAACAGGAATAAATCTTGAGAGTTGTGCACTTGGAAATGAGATTAAATGGGAAAGAACTTTCTAGTATTGTTTGCCCTAAACAGTGAAAAAAGATGGGTGCTTACAGATTACTTTCTTCTCAGATCTAGATCAGGGCTGTTTAAATCATAGACTTTTCATCTAGATTCGGACCATGAGTGTGTGTGAGCTGGCTAAGGCCATGTGAAATTTCTCAGATGTCACTGGAAATGTGGTACTTCTTGCCGATTTTCCAATATCTTGGAGAGACAGTTCACCATTCTTGTTTGTCAGAATTGTGTGCCTCTCCTGGATGGCTAAGAAGAGGCAGATCCACTGTACTACACATAGCTCAGCAGGCTTTGGTAAATGAAGTGAGTGTAGGTTAATATAGTGCTATCTAGTTGTTTAGTGCAAAAGACTGATTTCTGATGGAAAGGAAAAAAACAAGCTTTGAGGTCATGTTCTCAGTGAACTCCCTCTTATGGCAGTCTTTTCTAAAAAAGAAAAATTCCCACTGTTTTCTGGAGAAATAATTTCTGCGAAAGCATTTTAAACTTTTCTTGTGATCAGCACTTACCTACCTAGTTAGTTTTTTTCCTGTGCTGTGCTTGAGGAAGCCCAAAGAGTTTGATGTTGGTTATGACCATTACCAATGCCACAAAATGTATCGAGCACTGACTTTTGACACACTGTTCTGTTTGTAAAAGTGCAAAATGAGTCACGCTTATATTGCAACTCCAGTGATATGTGAAAACTGTAAGCATAGAGCTAGGAAAAAATCACTCTGGAGTTGCTACATATTAAATTTCAGTTTTCTTATTTTTTTTGTTCTGTAACGTCCAGATAGCTCTCTTGTGTTTACAGTTTTACAGCAAGTACCAGGTGTTAAATTCTTTTCAGCAGAGCCACTAAACAATTACTACATGTTTACAACAAGAGCAGAAATGCTGAAAATAAAATCCTTTCATTTCCAGTTTCCATGAAACTCTTAAAAATGAATAGTCCCATAAAAATGTTTTCTCAAAATTGTTTGACAGTGTCATTCAAAAATGAAATGGATTGTTACCCTACTTATTAGCTCAAGCTGACCTGACATTGATAATCCTTAAACTTGTAGCTATAAATTGTTAAATTTATTAATAATGCTGCTGTCTTATTCTGTCATTGTAGTGTTCCAAAATCTGTTTAGTTGCAGTATCAAAACATTGTTATTGTTTAAGTCTCATACAAAAAAAGATGTGAGACCTAAACACACAGTCTTATCAGGGAAGAATAAGGAGAAAAATAAGATAAATTAGCCCTTCGGGTAAAAGAAAACTTTAAGACCAAAATCTAAGTAAAGCTCTTGACTGAACTTTGGAATATTTCTCTCAAAGTGTGATAAATAACTCTTTCCTCTGTGAGCGCTATAAAGCAGAAAATCTCAGTTTGCCGAAGGCTGAAGCATTTCATTACTAAAGGTAAGTCATTGCTGGCTGTGGAGCATTCAGTAGTCAATATATACCAGTCATCATCTCATGCTGTATGGTAGGTAGCTTATCAAAATTTGCTTCTAAGGTCTTCCTGACTGTTGAGGGAAGAGGGATTATGTCTTTCGTGTGGTGTTACTTAAAAATAGTAATAATAAAATAGAAGGCACAAAACCACCCCTAAACTTTTCTCATTAACTTCTAAGAACTTCCTTGGTTCACAACTACAAGTATACTTTAAGCAATACTTTACTCAAAGGTATCTTCCTCTCATTTTTTGTAATTATTTATTATTTTTTTTATGTCAATGTCCTGCAATAACAGTATCTCCAGAGTGTCTTCACTTCCTTCCTACCTTTGCCTGTATATTATGTCTCCTGTACACAGAGATATCAAAATACTTGTCTACCGATGTGTTTATTCTCTGGAAATGACTCTTTCTCTGAGAAAGAATTTGTCTATTATTCTACTTAGCACTAAGTTTTAAAAATAGTAAACCTTGCTTAACCAGAATGGAAATGAACTACAGAGGAATACAATTGCTCAGTACTCAGTATTGTTGTCGCTGTCTGAATAACTGGCATCGTTTGCCATTATCATACAAAGTAAAATCCATTACACCACAGTATGCCAATGCTCTTCCCTGTATGCCCCTTTCTGGACCACTGACTTTGAACAAGTAATAGTACTGTATCACATTTATGAAATCTTAAAGCTGTGGATATAAAGAAAGGCTTTTCCAACTAATTTGGCCAGGAAACAACATTAGTACTTATTCTGTGCATATATGTGCTTCTTAATCACTGGAAATTTCATAATGAATCTTTGGTTTAGTTCGAGAGATCGGCTGTAGAGCAGGAATAACTAACCTTCAGAGCTGAAAAAGAGCTTGAAAATCTGTCAGGTGGAAATCTGTACATGGTAGAGATGGCCTGAATCAAAGTTTTACCTGTTAGAAGTTTTCACAGCAGTGAGTAAAAGCAAACTTAATACAGATTTTTGAACTTACAGCCTTCATTTGTTTCACTGTACTTGGATTGATACTGGCCGCTCCATTTACTGCAGTACCAAGGTGTGCCTCAGGCAAAGCAGATATCTTGGTAGGCACAGCAACAAAAACCTTTTGGAAGCATCCGTTCATCAAGTGGTGCAGTGTGTGGAATTCTTCAGAGGTTTTCTGTCACTTTTTTTTTTTTTTTTTCCCCCCATTAGACTTCTAATATAGGCGGCTTATGAGCAACAAATCTTAATCATGAAGAGTGCCTTTGAGTGACAGCAGTCTCATGTTTTGGGATATAACTAATGTTTCAGTTTAGTTGCCAGTACACTGATGGACAGCGATGCTTTAAAATGTCACAGAAGATCCCGTTTGGTCTCTGACAGTGGCTGCAAAAGATTGTCTCATATGGAAGATAGCCACTAGAGAGTGTTGAGAAACTGAATGAAAATGGGGAGCTGAGTGAGGTCATTATATGATTTAAATTATCTTAGTATCTTGGTGTCGTTTTCTTATTTGTTGTTTGTGTGTGTGTGTGTGTGTGGTTGTTTTTTTCACCTTTGAGTGTTGGACTTTTCCCAGCATTATACCTCATATGTATCTATTCTAGAGGGAACCATATGGACAGCACTCTTATTTTTATATATATATATTATATATATATAATTTTCAGTAGAGGTGAAGACTTGGCATTCGTTTTGTCTTTCAGATGACCAAAACTTATTTTTTGCCTATCCTACTTACCATGAAAATTAGCAAATGCTGAAATGTCCTTTAGTTTGACTGATGATCTCTTCGTTATAAAATTGAAGATTCTCTGGGAGTTTCAGAGAAGTTTGTAATGCACCTCCTCTTGGATGAAAGCCAGAGGATTCCAACATGGTCGTTCCAGCACAGTGTGTCTGGTTTATAGAGCAGGTGTCTACATGTGCGTAATAAATCTAGCTCTGCTGATAAATTTGAACAGATTATTTAAAAGTATGTGTTACAGTGAGCAAGACTGACAATTTACCATGCCAACAAAACAAAATATAAGTAACATTTATGTAATGTATCTAATGTACAGTAACTTCATAAAGTAATGGCTCCACTGTGTGAGGCACTTTAAATTTTCTGTTTGAGGTGTTCTTGATCACTCTTTTTCAGCTGAAATCTGCAAATCTTACTCTTCTTATTCACTGCTTATGATATCAAGCTTATTCACTGCTTGTGATATCAAGCAGTTAGGTTAACCACCTATTGTCCATAACCTCAATGAGGAAACAGAGTGAATCACACACATTAAAAACAAATGTAGCAAACAGAAATAATCAGCAGGGTTATATTACTAAAGAGTCACTTTTCCAGGTGATGTTTCAGTCTGCTCTTCAAGATCAAGAAAGCTTTTTAAACCCACACATCACTTACATGAGACTATTGCTAGTTAAATTTCTAAGGTTCATTGGTGTCTCAGGTACTCTGGAAATCTTGGAGAAATGGACTGGCCATTTTACTGCAATGTGTTTCATCATTAGTATTATGACTTTTTTTTATATTTTTACAAATTTTTGAAGTCTCCATCCTTATTTTAGATTGAGTTGATCCAATTATTCATTTGGAATCCCAGGACATCCTGAGAAAGGTAGAGGATTTTTAATGGATATTTTCTGAAGCTTACAAACAGCTGAAAAATGTTGGGCAAGTGCTACAGCTTCCATGATTGTTGCTGCTCGATTAAAAAAATTAGGTGTTACTTGATAGCATTCATGCTGCGTTTGCTAGTTAGCAAAAGTTCTAAGACTTAAGTGGTATTTGATAGTTTGCACTCTGCTTGCCAAGCAGCTGAGGTGCTCCAGGGATTGCCTCCAGTGTTGGGAAGAGCTAGCAGCTGTGACTAAAAATTTTGGAGATGCATAGGGAACAACCACAAAGCCCTGGACTCTCCATCCCTGCCATTAAGGAAAATGTGCTGGAGTTGAAGATGAGTTAATTAGTATGTGTATACAAGTATTTACTATAGCTGTACATCAATATACATAGTATTGTTTTATCTGGTTATATTTATGTTATATCTGTACGTTCATGACGTGTGTGTAAGTGGATTATTTAAGGCATGTGGCTTGTGCAATATGTTAAATGGCAAGTCTGTCCCTCCTTCCTTTAAATGCTGAATCTTGAAGTCCAGCACTCATGAGAGGCCACCGGGGTTTGAGGTGAAAAGTGGGCTCATACCAGTCCTTCCTCCTCTCTATAAGATATTTTACTTTGCACATGCGCCTTGAAAGTACACGTTTGCGCTCGAGCACTCTTTACCACAGAATCACAGGACTCAGAAGAGACCTCTGACCATCGTCTAACTCAGCCCCCTGTTAAAGCAGGCTCCCTACAGTAGGCACACAGGAAAGCACCCAGGCAGGTTTTGAGTATCCCCAGAGAAGGAGACTCCACAACCTCTGTGGGCACCTGTTTTCTAGTGCCATGTCACTCTCCAAGACGTTTTCCTGCATATCTTTGGTACACTGTGGCTACTGTGACCTGCCTTCCTCCTAATGGAGATAACCGGCCAGATTCTCATTAAATTAACAGCCTTTTCACTTTATTTTCAGACTCCTTTGATCATGCTTAGTTTAGAAGTGTAAATTTCATGGAGTGTGTTTGAGATGACAGGTGGGAGTGCGGGGTTGTTCATTGCATTGTCTGAAATAGATGTGAATCCTCTTCAAGCTAGGAAATCCATTTCAAGTAAAGCACCTCTTTTATGTGTCCTAGTGCAATGATGGTCTTTTTTTTTTTTTTTTTTAGTTCTCTTAGCTGTGTGTTGTGGGGAGTCTGCAGATGTACATTCGAACTTAGAAGGAGCATTAGAATCAAAATATTGTGAGAAAAACTTATGCATTGGGCAATTACATCTTGTGACCAAGAAGTGGAAATAAACATGATTTATGGTGCTTTTTCATGTGTTTTGCCTTTGCAGCAGCATTGAAGCTCTTATTGTGTATTGCAAATCTTTACTAGGTGAAAGGATGGCAGCAAGAAAATCATGATACTGATGACTATGATGGTAGAGTTGCGTGATAGGCCATTCTAAATCAAATGATGATGTACAATAAGCAAACACCTACTACAAAGAGAAAATCTGGGGACATCTGTGCTACCTACTCAGTCATGCTGATTTTCCTCAATTGCTGTGTGTGTAAATTTAAAATAATTGCACCTAAGTTGATGGAACTATATTGCAACTCTACAGAAAGTGGGAGTTAACTCATTCTAGCTGGTGACTGGAGACCTGAACGCTTCCAGTTCACATATTGAAGGCACAGTATGTGATCTCACTGTTATCAGACATTAATATGAATGGTTAAGAAACCAAAATGAACAGAAGTAATGAGTTATAAAACTGATCAGGAGGAGAAGTGTGAGTCAAGTTCTTGCGTTATGAGCTGTGGGGATACCAGTTTTGGGACATGACTGGGGTAGAGTGCTGAGAACAGGTTTTAGTTTGAAATAAAGGCTGGCATAGGGGTAAATGTCTCATGGCTCCATCCTTTGCAACTGGTGACAAACGTAGTATGTTCAGACAGGCAGTTGTCGTAGTTTTTTTACATGTGTTCCATGGGTGGGATGGTTTAGGCTGTATGTAAAATAATATGGGAAATGATGTACAGCTTTGTTTGTTCTTATTTCATATGAAATATAAAACTGAGAATTATCAAGGTCTGACTCTTTCAATGGTTTTTGATGTTTTTTTTTTCTTGCTGAATTAATGTTAAACACTATGTATAGTACCAAGTCAATGTGTAGAATAAAAGAAGCATTTCCCAAAGTATTGCTTACCATTTCCATGCTCGGAAAACTGTTTAATTGTCTCTTAGCCAATATATACATTTGCTGCTAAAGATGACTTGCTTGTAGTGCAGTCCACAATACTAATCATGCTACCTGAGCTGTTCTGCTGAGTCTCTGCACAGTTAGTCGATGTGCTGACGTGGAGAAGGTGACGCAGAGTCTAGGTGTGTTGAATTCATTGCAGTAAAGCCCTGAGTTTGTTGCAGTAAATCTGAGCGCCGTGCACAGAGGGCCCATAGGAACACATCTGCAGAAAGCACTGGATGATGTGCTTGTAGTATCTTGGACCTTATTTGAAGAAAAATGTGGAGGATTTAAGCCTTGCAGATCAGAAATGAGTGGAATGAATGAACAATTAGAACAGAGTTGAACTAATTGTTCCAATACTAGCTTTCAAATGAAGAAGGACTTGAATCACCCTGCTTTTGATTTAGAATTGGAGAGGTTTTAGGCACCAAAACTAAACAGAAACAGAGGATTGAAAGTTACCATCTGGTTCACAAAGAGCAATCCTGTAGTTCTGGCAACATCCTGGGTCTATCTTCTCTGTAGTAATCTTATTAATGCAAAAAGTAGTTTGTCACCATTTATTAATATGTTAATGCTTGCACGCGCACAACCTCTGGGCTGCAGGTACAGGCCATCCTTTAAAGAGCAGCACAGGCAGCAAATACGACAGACTGAAGTCAGGGAGGAGCAACACAAGTGGTTTTTTTTTTTTTTTTGAAGACAAATGAAGTTTTCAGAAAAAGATGTACTGGTTTTTGTCACTGTAAAATAAATGCAGTATTAGCAAGACCCTTCACGGTGGCCTTGCCTTTGGTTTTATTTCCTTATTTATTTATTTTATTGCTGACATATGGTGGTTGTTGTACCAGAAGGGAAAGAAGCTAATTAAGTCCTTTAGAAATACACATGCAATATACTGTAAATAAAACCTTGCAAGAATGCTACTTAAGGCTGTAGCATCTATCTGTCTACTTATGCAGTTTTGTTTTGCAGCTGTCTAATGACATAGCTTAGTTTTAGTTCTCCATGTTCTTTAGGCAGAAGTGGTTTGGGTGCTTTCTGTGCCTTGTCACAGTCTGGTGCTATGTTTAAATGCATTTTACCTTGTGGACTTACCATCCTTCTGAGTTGTCTCAGTAGCTTGCTATCCCAAGTCACTCAGTCTGTATTACTGCCCCGCAGACACCAAGTCCTGACAGCTACCCGTCCTGTGTGATCATCTGTGCTTTTATTCCCTTACAGAAAATGTAGCAGTGATTTAGCTCTTAGATTGACGTAATCTTGAAACTTAATGTAATATTATTCTCTTCTAATCTGCTGCTGTCATATTATACATATTATACGTACCTCTTCTTTCTCTCCAGTTCACCTGCCAGCTTTCTCTGTGGCAGAATATCTCCATTAGCCATATAAAAACTTTGTCTCAGAGGAGAAGAGTTATTTCCCTTCCTCAACCTATTGTGGGAATTTGAAGAAGCAGAATGTAATTAATTATTGAGCTTGAATTTCGGCCGAAGCAGTGTTAGACTCGGAGTTACCGTTTATGAATTTCTTTCATCCCTGTAATGATAGAGGAGGAGCAGAGGGGAGACAGGAGGGAAGCTTAGGCTCGCTCTGTGGCAGCATGTTTTGGTTGTTAGCATGTACTGCTTGAAGGAGCAAGAAAGAGCTTCAGTGCTCTGCCCTCTGCCTTTCAATTCACTGTTTCCAATTCACTTGGTGCTTTGTGTTGCTTTTTGAAGGCAATTCCTTTCACTTCATGTATATCAACACATTTTGTCATAATTTGTTGATGGTAACTTCTGGGCCAGATCTAGCAAATCTCTAGTAGAGTGTTTAGCAACTAGATCAGCTATGATTCGAATAGTAGTGGTACAGTTGATTTTTATGGTTTTGGTTTTTTTTTTTTTTTCACTCGATTCCCCTGCTAGCTCTAGAGCTAGTTTTCATAGAGAAGAAGCAGGTGTCGGTGACAAGTATTAGGACTGAATGCAGCGGAATTGAGGGTGAGAAAAAGCTCTGTGCCACTGGCTGCCCCTTTATGGGAAGCTTGTGCCATGTTGGGCAGTACTCCCTGGAGCAAATTTCTGTACAGCAGGAGCAAGGCTGGGGAACGGGGTGTCTGTCTTAGGCGAATACATCACTCTGGGTATTACACAAATTAAGTTATTGGTGTGTTCCTTTTCACCACCAAAATACTTAAAATCTCATTTATTTATATGAAAGTAATGTAGGAAAACAACACAGGAAGATTATTCAGGGGCCTTGCTTTTCTGAATCTCTTGTTTTTATGTATTTGTCTTCTGAGATGTGTAGTATTTAGAATCTCAATATGTTTCTTCAGTACTTAAAATAATAATTCAGAGACCTACATTTGCTTTTCTTCTGTCTCTATGGAAATATTTGTATTCTGCAAAGTCTGTAGCACTGTGCTGTGTAATGATTCTGCCATCCTTGTGAAACAAGATGTACTTTGTCCTTTTAAAATTGGATCTACTTAAGAGACACTGCAATTATTCTGAAATTGCAAATCGTCTTTCTCCTGAGAGGAGGAGATTTCCTTTGTTGCAGGAAAGTTGACATTAATAAGCATGTAATCAATGACAACAGTATTGTAATGGGCATGGAAGTTTATATCTGCCAGAATAAATGATAACAGACAGGGTAGAAACAAAAGAGGGGTGCAGCTTCTCAGCCAGCATTCTCTTTCTTCAATCTTCAGACTCAGTTGTTGTATAACCAGATAGTTGTGCAATGTGGTTTCCATTGCTTAAAGAGAAGAAATAAGCAATGTAGAACATGACCTGAAGATAAAAGGGGGTGGGGGAAAGAAACCTTACTGTCAATTTCAATTTTTGAAAATTAATTCATTCTTATGCATACTTCTAAGTATAATGGTACCATTCTGAGTCTACGGTCATAGATGTTCATCTGCCCTATTTTGTCCTATTTTACTTCAGGACCACAGTGTAGGTACGTGAGCACTGAGCAAACAATGCCAGAGAGATAAAGTCAACCAACCCTTGCTGTTGCTGTCTGGCTGCAATACAAAAATCACTGCAGGAACTGATGAAAAGTTTCGGAAGCCCTTCGTTGCCGAGGCTGAGGACTCACCCTGCTCCTCTGCCAGAGGTCAGAGCTGCAGCTCACTGTATCGTGGCAGTGCCTGCAGTGGGCTGCAGCTCTGCAAGTCACTTCAGTCAGCTAATCAAAACCTTTTCATTCTACCCACCTCTTCAGTGGATCCTTATCTTGGTTTTCTCTGTAAGTAGACTCAGCACCTCTCACCAGCTGGTGTTACTCCAAAGCTCCACAAAGGTCTTAGCTGGCTTTAACTGATCTGGCAAAAGATATTTCCCAGCCCAAAAAGTATATTTTCCCTGTTGAAAACAAGGAGGGTATTGGGATTTTTGAAGGAGGGGCTACCAGATATTGTTTTCTCATTATAAAGCAATGTTTTTTTTCCTGGCTTTTATCTTGGAAATCATTGAACAATTTTGGCTGATGTCAGGAAAAAAAAAAAAAATCCTGAGGTACGGATCCAATGTGGAGTGTTTCAGTTCAAACAATTAGGTGAAATTATAAGCAAGTGAAAATTGGATCTTATGGGAAGTATTGGATAATCCTTGGTAATGGGCTGTACTACAGTTCCCATCTATGTGTACTGAATTTGAAAGAAAACCTTTTAAGCTTACATGCAAATGGCACACACCCGTATCCATTGGCTTCTGCTGAAATTCATATCACTTAATTCAATAGTCCTCTTTTGCTCAAGAATCCCTCTGTTATAGTATGACTGTAGCTAATTGTACATTGTTAAATCTGTTAACTGGCTGTCAACTGTTGGCCTAGTTGAAGTTTTATACTGGAAAGATGAGGACCAAATGCTCAGTGTCCTTTATAGATGTTACTTCTACACAGAATAATTATAAAATGCTTGTCCATCCCTAAAAATGTACAGTGAATTTGTCATGTAAAAGGTTATTGTGACATAGAAAGCTGTATTGCATTTCATGATTCATGAAAACAATAACTTATCAGGAAGCCTTATGTCTTCATTCTACTAATGCCATAATTTGGTTATTTCCATATTGTGCTGTTCTCAGCAGGAGGCAGAGGAAGGCTTTGGCTAAATATTATCTACCCTAGCTAAGAGACTCAGCTGTATTTTCATTATGTTTGCCTCACATAATCATTCACTGTTAATTTCAAAAAGCCCTTGGTACTTTTTTTTTTCTGCTTGTGTGTCTTAAACAATAAGGGATTTTTTTTCTTAAATGAAAAGCAATTTGTTGCCTTATGACAACTTTTCCTTTTGGAAAGTAGCATATGAACCTGGGTGTTAGCTCTATCTTGAGTACAGATAAATTTCCTAAGTGCCTTGCTCTGGCTGCAGCTGGGATGTACACCCCTTCATGGGGACTTTTCTCACAGTGTTGTCAGTAGAGCTGGGTAACTTGGGTGATCTGATCAAACCCAGTAAATCATTGCCCGGCATTAAACAAATGGATCTGGGACTTGATTCCAGAAACCTCTGCTACTTGGTTCTCAGGTGGATATTTGCTGCTTAGGGCATGTGGGGGAAAGAAGTAAAAGAAAGTTAGCTGAAATTTGGAAATTCATTATCATTGCACAGCATGTATGATCAAACCCTTTGTAAGGATGCACAGCTAAAATGGTAGTTTGGCTGCAGAACTTCTGTATGGAAAGGAAAGGTGTGTCACTGGATTTTCAGGTGGCTGTAATGAAAATGGTGGGTACTTTCCTCATTTTACTTGCTGTCCTAGCACAGAGTAGTGGCTTTGTCAAGCTTTTCCTTCCCCAGTAGGCTTTCCAGGTGGGCAGAGCTCAGGATCATTCTGCCCCAGAGGATGACACTGTGTCTTGCAGTCAGCCCTAGTGTGATGGGAAGTGATAGAAGGAAGAACAAGAAGGTGGTGAGGCACAGAGAGAAGAAGAGAAAACAGGAGTACTGCAGTGTTCTTTGGAAACAAAAGATCATGCAGTGGGGAAAAGCTGAGATACGAATTGAGATCTGCACAACATGTGCAAGTTGTGGTCAGTGACCTCATCTGTGTGCAGGTCAGGAGAGCACAAATGGCTGAGGTTTGCCAGCAAAGAGTTGACTCTGGAGGAAAATGAAGTCTGGGGCTGCTTTTGGCAGAGAATTTTGCTCCTCATGGAATCACTTAGAGACTTACAAAGACTGTGAATCTTGCAGTCTTTTTATTTGCAGGGCTTTAAAGGTAGATGGCAGATGGATGAAGTTCACTCTCTGGTTATTTCATTCCACGGCTAAACCTGCTTTCTATTTGTGCCTGTGTGAGATCATTCATTTGTGTTCCAATACTGTGCTTTTTGTTTTTTTTCCATGACTCTCTTATTGCAGAGCCCCCAAAATCCATTATCAGACTTCTAATTCCACTTATGCACAGCGGGGTGGTGATACCTGTTTCCACTTGCAGCCAGATGGAGATGTCAATATTCCCATGGAAGGGTCATGATGCTCTGGACCCACGAGGCCACTCGAGGATAGGTCTGTGTCTCAGAAGATGCTGTCAGTAAGGTGTGGGGCTGTGTGGACACCCTGTCCTAATGAGAACTTCATACCTAGCTCAGTCCTTCCATGAAGGGAAAGGCATGCTGGCAATGGACCAGCACTTCCCATCAGTATTACCCAGCCCCGTACTGGATGTGCCAAGGCCTTGTAAATCTTACGTCTGTTCTCAGCATAGTTTTGGGATGGCAGTAGTTGGTATTTTCAATTAGAGTGGCTAGTTTTTAGGTTTCTTCAGTAGTTTTGTTTCTGTCATGCCTTGTTAGAGGTTATTACATTATATTACTTACAGTAAACTTCCTTGTGGTCCCTACTGTTCTGCTGCAAGCTGTAGATCCCAATAGATGGAGCATTTTTCCATAATTTCTGTGCCCCATCTGTTTTCAGATTAATTGATGGAGGATGAAGGAAGATAGTGCAGGGAAAGAATAGCATAGTAAAACCCTTTGGTTGCATCACTCATAATTCTCAAAGGGAGTTTTTAAAAATTGATTTTGCTTCTCTTCAAGCTGCTGGGGGGCACAGATCTTTAGCCAACTAAATCCTTATTTGGGGAGAATTTTTTTTTTCCCCAGCAACACTTAATAAATGCCTTTGTGCTGTTACATGTGTCTGGTGTCATTTTACTTGCTAAAATAATTAGACAGGTTTTGTGTATTTTTAGATGTATAGCAGATAAGTAAAAACGAAAACCTTGAAAGTATTGTTCAGATTAAGAATTGAAAGTTGGTGTAATCTGAATGTGGGCCACCTGAGTTTGAATTGTCTGACTGGTTTACATCATGCTCTCTCATCGTTTTTTCATTGCAACACAAATGTATTTGAAATACCTCTCAGATACCACATCTAGCTGTTCTGGGTAAAGCTGAGTGTCATCTAAAATTCTGTATTGCTTTTCTTATCATCCCTTCCATTATTATAAGGACAGTAAAGGTAAAACAAGATCTGTGAGCGTCCATTTTCTCTGCTTGCTATAAAATGCTATTCTGGTTATTTGTTCTGGAGCAGGTAAATGTGGCTGTTCTTATTGTAGTCCTATTTTTCGTTATGAATAGAGATACTAATCTCACAAGCTGTATTTGATTTGTGTTAAAAAAAAAAAACTGACAAAGCAGACTTGGAAGATATCTACAGGCTAAATAGGAATAAATGTAAGGATCCTGGCTTCTTCGGTAATAAGTCTTCCCTTTTTCTCAGTGCCATGGCTTTCTTCAGCTCCCTCCTTTTCATCTCTGAAGGCTGGTATCCTGAGAAGACCTCCATTCCTTGCCCTGTGTGTCTGACCTCCCAGCCACAGCACTTGTTTACTTAGAGATAATTGTTTTCTGGAGAGGATCCAGCTGATAACTTACTCTTCATTAGACCCCTTTTCCTATTAGTTATCTCCTGTTAGTTGATCTGTGTCATTTGATAAAAGTAATTAGGTAATAAAAGACTGTTTCTGAACTCCTCCCTCTAATTTTGGCATGGGGAAATGTACTTCTTGGCACTTTGCTCTTTCCTCATAAAGACAGCCTTCAGTTGACAAACAACACTAATCCAAAAGAAAACAAGCCAGTTCACGCATCCTCTCTTGATATATCCATTTGCCAGAACAAAGTAGTTCCTCACAAATTATTTGTACCAAAGATAGTGACATAACTCTGGCTCTGTTTTATAGTTTTGCAAATGTTTGCAAAGCATCTCAAGAGGCCAGACTAAAAATACTCAATGAAACTATTCAGCATTCTACTAAGAGCGTTTTGTTTCCTAGGACTTTCCTCCCTTCAGAAAACACCCTCCCACTGCTGCATTACGTTTGTTAGAAGGTAATGCAGCTGTAATGTGGTTGTATCACATTTTACAGTTCATGAAGAAATTTAGCCTGAAATTCATTTTTCCTTTTTAGTAAAAGGAAATGTTTTTTGTTTAAAAAAAAAAATTCTCAGTGGAAAAAAAGTTTATTTTTAGCTTCAAGTTGAAATACACCCTTCCAATGAGAAAGAGCTTCATCAGGTTATCCTTAATAAAAGTTCTGAGTTTAAAGGCCTGAGATGTCATGATATATGCAGCATTTCAAGGAAAGATAGCAAAGAATTGCCTATGACTTCTGCTAGATTCTAGCATGGTAGAAACTACCTGAAGGAGTTTTTAACTTGATTGCTGCAAGTGTGTACCCCAGGAAGAGCAGGAAGAGGATATACTCAAAAGTTTGTGTAATATGAAAGTATCTTTGTTAGTCTCATGATTTTTCATATCGTAGATACCTGAGGCCCTGGGTGGACAGCTGAATTGAACTCTTAATTCTGTCACAGCATGATTTCATCCTGGAAAAAAAAAAAATATCCAAGACAGTGAGTATGCTAACAGAAGGATCTTGTCAGATTCTGGCCTATGTTCTACAGTCCTCTCTCTTAAACAGATAGAAGTCATTCTTCTGTTATTCATTGTTAAATGCAGTCGGCATTTTGGTCAGATCTGACAAAAAGTTTTGATATTGACTTGATGTCAGAAACTCATATCGTGGGGTTGTTCAGAACCCATGGTGCTCGCTGAGATTTGGAGTACTACATTTCTGGGGAAGAGTCCTAAAATAGCAGCACATCAAAATTTAAAGTCAGTAATATGATAAACTCAGTTAGTACCAAGGTATGTGTATAAGTGAATCATATAATAAATAAATGATGAGAGGGATAGTGAGATGCAGTTGTAACTATAATAAGAAGGGACTATTTTCAAATTTAAGAAAAAATGAAGTATGTGCTTCTGTTTGTCCTAATTGGATGTGGAAAAAGTTTTGACTTGCTTTCTGTTTCTGAATGTTATTTCTGTCCTCTCTAGATGCATTTGCATTCAGCTCTGACTCAGGGGCATTCAGCTAACATGCCTGAAATGGTGCTCATGCTCTGGGCTCCTGCTTTTCCTATCAGGAGCACACCTGAGCTGGTGCAGTTTGTAGCCTCCTGTAATAAATAAGGTAAAACTGATGGCTGTTCTGATGAATATGCTTTGTGTATTCAAGCAGATTTGATTTTCCAGCATTAAACACAGAAACTTCCTAAGCAAGTACCTGTTACCACTGCTAGTTACAGATGTGGACTGGCCTACTCTTGTGTCAAATTGGATCATTACCTTCTACTCAGAAGCAGCTCTGGAAACCTAGATGACCAAGTGTGTTTGCCCTGTGTGCCTGCATTTAAAATACTGTTTATTTTCACTTCAGGTAGCTTCTCAACCCTCCAAGCTGAACCTGAGGGCCATAAGAAGGCCCTAGGAAAGCCCTGCACGGATTGTTGCAGTGCTGAGTGGTGCATCATGAGTTACACTGAGCGTAGTGTGGCTGGCCTCCTCCTGTAGACAAGTTCTCCTGGATTATAACTCTGCTCAGAAGTTGTGCTGAGTGTCTCTTTCTTCTAAGTCTCGTATATCATGTAAGGACCACAGGCACTACCCCTACGCAGGAGGAAGAGTGCAGAGCTGTGGGTGTTAGCAGTGAACATGGACAGCTGTGTCCTGATTAGTGAGCAGCCTTTAGCCTTGTGATGAATTCATAAGAAATCCTTATGTTCTGCGTAGGTAGTTGTGGAGACTTCCGTAGGATTTTTTTTCTACAGTAAGGATTGCTGTTGTGCCATTAGATTCTTGTAAAACTTTACTGCATTGTGTCTCGTTAACACAATTACTGCAGTTTTATTTTCTGAATGAAGATAGCAGGGAAATGCCTAACCCTATCGCAACACTTTATGGGGAGAACCTTATTTCACTGTTGCCCTAGTGTGAGCTTTCCTGACTGTCAGTGTTTTTGTCTAATGCTGAAATGATGTATGCCATGCCAGAGTTACATGGAATACAAATAAGAGCATACTTCTTGCAAGAAAAGATGAGAATTGGCAGGAAAATATACTAAATCAAGGTGAGAGCGAGATGTAGCAGTGACCTTTGCAAAATTTAAGATAAACAGGGAGAAAAAGATAAAAGGTGAATAATAGCTGCTACTTGTAAGCAGTATTTGTCTTCAAAGGACCATGAAGAATTGCGTCCATCTGAAGGAGACATGGCTGGGCTTGGTTCATGGATGCTGCAACTGAAGGCAAAACAGTAACTGTCCATAGCAGAGCCAAAATGAGATCTGACTGTGGTGTTCCTGCTCTCCAGTTCTCAGAATGTCATAGCAGTCTGACACCAAAATGTCAGAAGGTCTACAAGTTCTTCTTGATTTCTAACTCATTTAGCAACTTTGGTGCTCTGAAACAGGCATCATTTGTACCACAGATGCATAAAAGTAGTTGTGTGTTTGCTTCCAAATATGTTATATTTTTAGAAACTGCAGAATTTTCCCCTGTTCTTAACCATTTCCTGTGGTTTTATTCTGAAGTTGTTGCATGAAGAAGGCTATTTGTGTAATTTAGGTATGAGAATAGAAATTGTACATCTTGAGGTTACGGATGCAAGCCTGGATGATGATCAGCCCTTTACATATACTATGAAGAAATGAGTATCCTCACATTTGAAAACAATTTGTTTCATTAGAAATGTGGGAGATGCAGGGCTGTGCTGAAGTTTGAAAATCACAGTGGGATCTGTTAAGCAAAGGATCTGTAATAGGGATTTCAAATCAGCGAGAACAGAGGAACAGCATTCACCTGTGGTAGACCGTGAGTGAATCAAGCTAAATGGGATCAAGACAGGCTGGAAGGACTGTTATGAAGGCAAGTTAATTGAGAGCAATTAAGTCTGTGTAGACAAGATCTACGTAGGCCATTTGGGCTGAAGGGTATTATCTCAGTAAAGGGTGCAGGATTAGGCCCATTGTTTGCAGATTTACCTAGTGCTTTAAACTATGTGGATGAATGGTGTTACACAAATGTTAGTCATAATTATTATTTAATTATGACCACGTGTTTACTTTGAATGTAGTCCTATGCTTAATGTGTAGGGAAGCCAGGATAATACTGCAGATCCAGCGTGTGAGCTCCTGTTTGCCAAGCAGCGTTCTGCTCGGGGCTGCTCCTTTTGTAGGATGAACGGGGCTCCCCAGCTATGAAACTGTGCTGGTTGTGGTATGTAAAGGGCAAGCAGCTGTAATGCAAGTACCTTCAGCTAGAACATTTTGAAACAGATGTATCTGAGATAGTATTAATTTTAATAACTTAGCATTTTATTAAATGTGCCATTTGTGTATTGCTGCAAGATGTCTGAGATGCCAATATTTCACTCTGGCTGCACTAAGAGTGCAGAAAGCAGATTTCATAGTATGATTCATGAGATCAGCAGTGCTACAGTATTTCTATAATTCATATGTTGCTACTTACATTTGCTTTTGAATCTTTAAAATGTTATAAAATTTTAGGTTCTTTAAACTTTAATTGATTTTTTTTCTACTTCTAACCAGAATGAAGCTATTCCTCCTCCAACTCTGCTTTGAGGTTTTCTTTTGCTCAGATCTTCCATTTCAGATGCTGTGGAAAGTTTGAGATAAGTTTGTGGGTGGCTGAAGATATAAGTAGGGAAAAGAGCTTAGTGGCTTTATTTTTTTTTTTCATTTCATTCTTCTTAAGGAACCTGATAAGAAGTTGAATTCTGAGGGATGTGTGCTGTGTCTGAGTTCGCAAGAGATGGGATTCTCTTCTATCCTTTTTTACTAAGTTAATGCTTCTTTAAGCAACTAAACATAATGGAGAATTTTAGATTCTCCTTCAGAATGTTTTTAGTGCTTTGAGATATCTTGTTCTTTCTGTGCATGACATTTTAAAATGTTCACTGGCGCTACTGGGAGGGAAGAAGACCTCCTTTGAGTAGAGGCTTGGACAAAGGGCAGCCTGGTTGAGTCAAGAATTACTGGGCTTTCCTTTAACCGTTCCTGAGTCTCTCAGTTACTCACCTTCTGCAGCGACTGCAGCCCCCATTTTTCTCTTGGGTCAAGGCATTTGCTTTATGCTTTGTGCCATGTAATCTCCCCTGACATGTTTACCCCTCAATATACCAACTTGTAGAAGACAACTTATGGGTCCTCTGGCCTTGCCAGGCTTGAGTTGACTGAACACTTACCATGTTCAGCAAAAGCATGCACATGTCTTCTGTATTTCAGGCCTCCTGTACAGTGGCAGGAAGCATGGATTCAGAATTGTCCTGAATGCCTGCTTACTTTCTATGGAGATGTCTTGCCTATTCCATTACAAGCATTGAAATACTCTAAATGATTAAGTGTGTCTTTACTAACGGAGAAGACGCAATGGCTCCTGTCGGAGAGAAAAAACTTCTTAAAATGAAAAGAAGTCCAAGGTGTTCAAAGTCTGCTTGAACTTTCTTTCACACAAAAAGACATTCTGTTCTAGGTGACTGTTCCTTCTTGAAAACAAAGTATTTTGTCAGAAGTAACTTATACTTCATTTGAAAAGATTTCTGAAAGGAAGTTTAGCTTTGAGAAACCATCTCACTTCTTCAGTTTATTATTTTGGTGCAGAAATGAAGGTAAAAATAATTTGTGAATGCAGTTTCCTTGTGAGGACTTGAACTTTTGCCCAAGGCTGAAGTGTTCTTTTGCCATCCCCTGTGTTTTTCCAGCTCTACCAAACGACTGCCTGTTTGAATATTAGAGTGTCAACAGCTCTGTGTGTTTTCACTTCATACAGCTGAGCAAAAGTTTTGACATTCAGCTGAAATGTTTGAGGAGCCATTAGCAGCAAAATTCTGCTTCTTAAGTAAATCTCATCTTGGTGCTTGAAATCTAAATGGATTAATATTTTTAATGTCTTGTTTACAATGTTGCCTATGAAAGCCTGTATTTGTCTACTTGCCAACCTTCCTTCTTGGCTGGGAACTGCTCTGGCTTGAATCTCCACGCTGGGCTCCCATCCATTTTCCTTGAGTCTCTCTGGTTCCCTCCCTTTTCCTCAGGGGTTCGTTGGAAGATTGTCAGAAGGGCTTTAATTTCTTGAGCAAGTCAGCTTTTTTTGACTCCTGAATATTTCTGCCCCAGCCCTGAATTTGAGTTTGCCAACCAACCACAGGCAGCTTGCTGCTGTGTCACTACAAAAAACACCTCTTTTCTCAGGTTTTGATGAAAACAAACTTAAAACAAGCCAGTGTTACCTTATCCAGTGGACAGGAAAAAATGAATGAGGAAAAAGAGGCTTGCAGTACATACGCGTGTTGATAAGGCACTTAGCAGGAGAAAACGTGAGCTAGTAGGTAGCTTGTACTGTTGATTGTATATATAAAGCATGTTACAGTATTTTGCAAGAAGAGCCATGCTAGCTGGCAATACAAAAAGTAACAACACAACAGTGACCACTAGATATTGTTGCTGTATCAGCAGATTCTCCGGTGGATAGAGCAGTGCCATCAGAAGAGTGGTTCCCTTGTGCTGAGAGGAAAGATAACATAGGTGTAATTGCTTACAGTCTTCAGTGGTCCTAAGGGAACATCAGGAGGCTCCTGAGCCCCAATACAAGATGAAGTGCTAAAGCAGCAAGTTAGTAGAAATTAGGAAGTAGGAGGTGCAGACTACACTGCAGTGAAATTATGCAGCTGTAGGTATGGTGAACCCTCATTTGTGAGAAGGCCAGCAAATCCTCACTAGTGGTTATTTTGATATGCGATACTCTGATGCTAATCTAAGAAGTTGAATGCAAAACCAGAGAAACCTCAGAAACAGCAACAACCTCCACTGAGTGAGGAGCGCCTGGCAGTGCCGGCTGCCTTCTTCGGAGCGCAAACTCACGTGGCGGCGGGACGCAAGATTTGTGTGACGGGATGGCTGGGCCTTCACTCAGTGCCTGCCACTGAGTGTGATGAAAGGAAGATAAGCTGTGTTGCCACTGCAGTGCTGGGACCTGTAATCACCATCTACCCCTGCAGCGAGAAACTTCTGCTTTGGACAAGGGACAGCCTCGCCCCAGCAGCGAGTGAGTGTGTGCTCTGTCCCCAGAGGTGCTCAAGGCCGGGTTGAATGGGGCCCTGAGTGGCATGGTCTGGTGGGTGGCAGCCCTGCCCACAGCAGGGGGTTGGAACTGGGTGGGCTTTAAGTTTCCTTCCAACTTAAACCATTCTGTGACTCTCTACAGAAGTCTAAATAGCAGGGGTTAGGGAAAAGGAAAATTGGATGTAATATTTGAAACAGGCAACTGTCTATAAATTATTGATCATTTCTTCAGCTCTGCAGAAATTATTTGGAGTCGGGGTTCTCCAGTATTTGTAGGAAAAAAGCCTCTTTTTTTCAGACTTAAGAATTGCGAGATCAATGCACGAATGCAAGCGTGTGAGTCAGGAAACATGCCAGCTGAGATGGCTGCCTGAGCACGCCTGTAGGTAAACAGAAATAAAGTTAATTGGCAGTTTTCTTCTACAGCACGGGTAGCTGTGGTCCTCTGCAGAGGAAGAAATTTTCCCATTTTCCTTCAACGTTCTCTTGGTGGGATTGTCTCAAGGGAAGTGAGTGAGTCAGAAAATATGCCAAGTTCATGTCACGGCTGTTTCGGCATTTCTTTCTCTCGCTGGCCTCCAGGAGCTTTATTGGCAAGTGTTTTTAAAGGAAATGTTGGCACAGGAAGGCCTTATTGTTTATGTCATGAAAGTCTCTTGGCATCTTCTGCCTTGTTATTTTCTGCCTTAAATGGGGAAATTAGGAGTGGGGGGGACTGAGAAAGTCAAAGACCAGAGAAAAAGCATATTGGCTTCAGACTGTTGAGGGGTGCTACAAAAGCCGTGCTCCCTACGCGAAGATGCGCCTTGGTGAGTCCTCTCTGTTTTTTTCTCCCTCACTCCTCTTCAGGCTCAGCAGCAGCCAATGGATTGGTTCCTAAACGTGCTCTTTGTGCTTTTCAAGATGCAGCATTCAGAAAGCTTGTTGGAAGGCAGCAGTTCTCTTGTGGGCTCCCTTCTGCCAGAGCAAGAGCCGGCCAGGCAGGGAAAGGCAAAGCCCATGCCGAGCTGGATTCACACTGCTGCCTCCTTCCTGCACGGGGCAGAGCTCTGCCATGGGATGAGTAGAGCAGGCCCTTAAACCTCCTTAGTTCCTTGGGATGTTTGCATGTAACACCCAACGTGATGTAGAGAGGGAGAAATGTGACTTCTGTGGAACAGATGCGGTGGGTGCGGACAGGAACAATAGTGTGATGCTGACATGCTCAGAAATGCTGCTTGTTGAGCATCCAAGCAGAAAGCAAAATTGTTCATTTGAATGTACACACATTCTTAAAAAATAACAACAAAAAAACCCCACCCACCATACTTATTCATATGCACTTTAGGCAATTTTGGCATAACATAAAAGCCCATATTTAAAAAGGAAAAACGTCCACTGCAGCAATAAAAGTTACTGTAACCTATTGCCCTCAAATTAGGTGAGAGTGATAAAGGATGCAACTAGGGAATTAAAAATCAATGCGTCAAAGATTATAACAAAACTTAATATGTTGTGATTTGGAAAGGGGAAAGTTAACTCCCTATCTGTGTTGTGCCCTGGCAGGACTAAACCAGGTTCATTTTTATCTGTATTGCCTCTCTGATATTTCTGTGTGAAAACTCAGATTTAGAATGAAAAGTTCTTTCAAGTTAACACAGCAAAGATATGCCTTGATGTACAGAAAGAGGAAAACTCTATTTCTTCTGTATTGTTTGGTTGTTTTTTAGCAGCAGCAGCAAAAAATAAAATAAAAGCAAATGCTTGTTTTTCTGAGCTGAATATAGACAAACTGACATCTAAGCCACCCTTCTTTGTACCCAGTTAAACCAAGGATTGTCTGCTGTGGGATTAAATATCTATTTCAAGATTGCAGTGCAGTTTTTGTGATGCCTCTTCAAACACTTAGTATTTGTTGGTACATAATATGTCTTTCTGTTGTGGCGTCTTACTTACATTTTAGTGATGCTTTTTTGGAATGCTCTTTTTCAAAAGAAAGAGTGATGATTAATTTTGGGCTCTTAAGAACTACATTGTTCAATTTTCAACTCTTTCATGTGTTTTTTGTTCACTGTCTTACCTATTTATGGGTTTTTGCAAAATTCTGGAGTGTTTAATTTGTGGTAGTTTTTCCCTCTGTTCCTACCCTTCCAGGTTTATGCTTTGATTTGTTGGAATATTGCCTTTGCTTTCTTTGAAAACATATATAATATATATAATATTAAGGAAGGCTCTCTCACAGTAAAATTTTGTGTAGCCTGTGTTTCTAGACCTGAATATTCTTAGAGCTTGTTATTTTTATCAGATCTGGGATGTTAGAGGAAAAGTAACAGACTGCCAGCATTAGAATATGAATAAGAATAAGAAACTGGCTTTTCCTTGGAAAACAGCTCTGGAAACAGTAGCTTTGGCTCCTATTTCCTTACTTTCAAGTATTTCTTGCAAGATCGATGTATAAGAAATATTTTGCAAACCTCTAATGATAAACAGAGAAAAAATTACCCTTTTAAGTAAGCACTAGCTGATTTGCATATAATTTGGATGAACATTGAACTGTAACAATGTAAGCACTTTTAAAAAGACATTCTAGTTGTACGTGGTATGTTAAAACTGAACTACTTTCAGTATGTTGCAATTATTGTCTAGACTAACATAAGCTTTTTTCTGTTTTTCCTCTCTGTAGGCATTTGTCTATGAATATATTTGAATACTTACAAGCATCTCAAAGATATATACAGTAATATTTGTTGGGATATCACTATAGACTTTGTTTTTGTAATGGATCATGCATTTATCTGTTCTAGCTGATAGAAACCTCTGTGCTATGTTTCTTGCACCTCATGTCATAACATGAGGAAAACCAAGCCATAAAACAGGGTGTGAGTAACTGTACTTTGGCCTTTGTCTACTATCCTCTTTACCAGCCAGCCAAAATTCTTTAGACATTACAGTTAAAATGCAATATTAAATCATCAGCCTATACCTGCATCCCCAGTATCATGCAACGTGGCAAAACAGCTTTAATACTGTGCAGGAGCACAAAGTGCAGCACCTTAGCTCTGGTGTCTGAACTAGCTAGGAGTCCCGGGTTGAGATTTTGAATGGAAAACTACTATTTACTGAATGAAAGGTTCAATTCAAAGCTTCTCTAGTGAGATAAGTCTGTTCCCTAATGCCTTGTTTTCTGAAGACATCCAGTTTTCCTTCTCAGTCCCTCAAAGGTTTGAAGTAATTCATCAGTTTGAAAGCCTTCATTTTGGGCACCTCTGCTCGTGGCTGATAGGCTTTCTTCCCCACAAACTCCAAGAAAGCTCTTTTCACCACATTGAAGATTTTCTCCTCTTTCTCTTCCCTCTTAATTTCTACTTCATTGGAGAAAGAAGCATGTAAAAAGTGGATAGGGGAAATAATGAAATAAATAAATTAAAAAAATAAAAATTCCATAATCCTTAACCATTTCTTCTCTGACAGCCAATTAAGTCTTGGTTCTCCAAGAGAGAAAAAGATTTGAGGGGAAATCATGTGATCCGCTTATCTATTTTGGTTTCCAAAAGCTTTCAGTAAGTTTCTTTAAGGCTCATACAGAAGTAAAGCTGCCGTGCAATGAAAGGGAAACTCCTGTCCCGAATTTACAACAGGTTATACATGAGGAAGCAAAGGGGAGTAAGTGGTTGAGGTTTACAATTGGGGGAAGTCACCAATGAAGTCCTGACGGCATCTGTCCAAGAGTCTGTGTTGTTTGGCATATGGAAAGGGGTCAGATAGAGGAGTAGCACCTTCCGACAGCCCTACAGTCAACCAGGAAGAGTTGCAAAGGGCTCTGGCAGTGTGACTGCATACTGAGATGGCAAAGGAAACTCAGTAAAAGTAAATAAGATTTTTACACAGAGGAGAGTTAGGGTCGTGGCTGATGAGCTAGCAGTCAGGGAAAGGTGCTAGTGTTTAACAAATGATTTTATAAAAGTTATAGCCGAGTGCCTATCAAAGGTCATAAACAAGCAGTGGAAATTTTGAGGAAGGGAGTAAAGGAAAGTGCCAGATTCTCCATATTTCTGTCCACATATGACTGCATTCAATTGATGGGATCTTTGTCCCTTTTGACCTATGGGAATTTTGTCAGTAACATCAGGCCACGTGCAGTGCCTTTCAGTAAAGCACCCTCTGTAAAGGAGTGTTGGAGAACACAGTACTTTATTTTCAAACCATAGATGAACCTTGCTATAGCATAATCTAGAACTCCTGTAATACTGAAGAGTGGATTTGGGTAGACTCTGCATCTTATTCTTTCCTACTTTTTCCAGTATGAATGCTTGTCAGTATTGCTACATTTTGAAGGAAGATCTGGCAGTTAATCTTACTGGTGAATAACAAAGAAAAATATGAAAAAGTTATCTGAAAAAAAAAAAAAATAAAGCCTTATCTGTATGAAGTCTCATACAGATGGAATTACAGGAATTATGGATACAAATAACTTCATGCAGAGCAGAAACCATCCTTAGTAAATAAGGATAGTTTAGCTGGCTACAGTTGTATGTACTTTGCTGTAGCATGTCTTCCATTAAGTTTTATTCCAGGATGTGGTAGTCTCAAAGGACTTCTTGAACGGGAGTATTCAGATATATGTACATACAGCTATTACACTGATCAAATCCTGTATTTATTCCTTTAACTGAGGAGTAGTATAACCCAACGGAACTTGTGCTTGTAGGTGTTGAGCACAGAGATGTAACAAGTACTTCGGTTGTTAGATGTCCTGTGTATATCTCAGTTGTTCTAGTTTCAAACCTGCACATTAAGTTGGGTATTCATACTGTGCTTAATTATTTCCCTTCTTCCCTCCCCACTCACCTGAAGAGTTTAAGTGTTTAATAGAAAAAAATACACTTTAATGATGTGTTCATGGACTCTCTGGTGTTTGGATTATTTCATTTATGGCTTTATATTTTATTCCATGTTTGACGTGCCCCGTTTCTACCAAAAATAAAATTGCAAAATTATGTCTGTCACCCACAAAGCTCTGGAGGTTATGCTGATGAGACTACTCTACAAAGTCCTGTTGCTTTGGGGTGGCTTAATGGCTTATTTTTTGCCTAGCAGAAAGGAGGGTATATCATGATAACATTGTTTTAACGTTCATTTAATGGGTTGCATACATACTCAGATTGAATAGAACAAGACTGAAGTTGGGGGGGAAAAAAAAGCAGAGTAAACTTTGCTCATAATTTTGATGCTTTTCCTGGAAAAAGTAGTGCAGAGATAGCTACTGTATAAATAGATTGTGCATAATGAAATAAAATGTTATTTTTGCATTACTTAATTTCTCTTCTTTTTTCCTCTGACATTTTAATCAAGCCTTAGTCTGTAGAACAAATTCAAAATATCAGGGGTAAAACAAAAAGATTAACTTTGTCTTCAGGATTTAGTTTCATTAACTTTATTGGGTATTACTCAGAGCAGATCCATTTTTAGCATACTGCATTTGCATGCTGACCTTTTACAGTGCTGTGAATGAAAACTGGGGCTATGATGTGTTGGTTATTCCTGTAAAATAACACTTAAAACTTCACTTAAATATAATCTTTCTTGAACAATAATGATATCTAATCCATTATTAGAATAAAAATGTGTCATTTGCTTTCTAGGTAGCCAGAAAAAAATGATCCAAAGCGAGGTTTTACTTTCAGAAATTCTCACTGACATTCTCCTTCTGCCTTCAGTAGCTGTCACTAAATGCAGAACTGCTAGATGTCTAACCATCTACTACAGTATGGATCTAGGCACCAAGTCTAAAAGGGAGGAATGTGTAAGGTGATGTATGTGCACATATTGACTAAGGAGTGCAACCAGAAATTAATTTGGAAGTGTCAATAAATACATGAGGCAGAGTAGCCACTCCAGAGATAATATATAAAGGGCCACTTTTATTCTTTTTTCAGGGTAATCTCAGCATAGATTGATTTGAACTGAGGGAAGCAGACTTACTCCAGAGGAATGATTAATGTGTAGATTCCTTTCAGTAATGGCTCGAAGACATGCACATCATGATGCTTCCCTGCTGATCTCCTGTCTGGAGAACCAGGGAGAAGAAGGAGTGGCTAGATAATAGCAGCCAGAAATATTGGAGGCTTAGGAAAGTGGAATTCTGAGTAAAGAGTTAGAGAAGCACAGCTGCTAGTTACTCAGAAAGACTGTTTGAAAGACCATGATATTTCTCTAGAAATGCATAAAAATTAGTTGTAAAGGAGAGAGAAGGCCAGCACTGTTCATAAATATAGCAGAATACCTATAGTTGAATTTGCAGCAGGAGAACTCCATATCAGGGAGGAAGGGCTGTAACTGAAGAAAGAGGTGAGCAATAGAAGAGATTTCTTAGAGTAAGTTGCAGTTTGATGCTAACATAAGTGGCCCCAGACTTACAAGAGTTATCCACCAAGAAGTGAATCTCCTTAGTCCCATGCGGTGAGGTGTGTGATTTATCTCATGTAAGACATTTACTGTAGTCCTGATAGGTAACCTGCACTATACCAGAATTTATATAAAGCCTTGTCAAGTGAAAACCTTTTTTTAAAATATTTCTGTCCTCCACTACTTCGCCTGGCCCCAAAACCACTTACTGGAAACCCTGCTTATGAATTAGTTGCAGTGGTACCCAGCCCACTACTGTGTCCATATGGCCAGGAGATCTGCTGCTGGATTTTAGCTGTTATCTACATGGGGAACTTCAGGTTTGTTGGAATAGTGAGAGCCTGTTGCAAATAAGTTTCTAATAAGTTTCACACTTACAGGTGTTTCATTGCTATGCGTGAATTGGGAAAAATGCATGCAGATTGTACTATTTCAAAGAGGGTATCTAGCATTCAACTTTCTGCAGTGTTTCTTGGAAAGAGAAAGCAAACTTTCTGTCCTTCACACTCGACTGTTCATTCTGAATGGCATTTGCTGTACTGCCTACCATGGCACCTTACGTAATTAGTGCTTTCTGCTTTGCTTCTCCTGAGGAGAACTGTGGTAGTGACAGACTTGGCATCTTTGCCACTGGAGAGATGGGGAAGACTTCTGCAGCTCCTGCAGCTGACTAGCTGGGACTGTCTGATTGCCCACAGTTCCTAATAAGCAGCACGTGACACAGCACAGAATATTGGCAAGATTAACTCAAATTTCCTTAACAGCAGGCTGACTTGTAATGCAATATAGAGAAGGATGAAGCGTGTTAGCACATTCTCAGTAGTGTGGCATTGTGCTAAAATGCTTTGCAACCAGCTATAGAAATATGCGAAAATCTAAGGTTTCTATTTGCAAGCCAGAGTTCATGCAAGTGATGATGGACTGACCGCTGCTGAAAGACTGAAGCCACAAAGGGGGAATCTGCTATTGCCTTTATTTTGGGCAAGTATTCACATTTGGGAAAGCAGACCAGAATGTTTCCCTCTAAAAATATTCCCAGTTCTCTTGGCAACATCCAAGAATACTACTTCTTAGCTGGACTCCTTGATGGTACTTTTGTGACATTTTGTCATTCTGTTTCAAGGATATTTTTGTGGGGGATTTTTTCCTGCTGATGTCAAACAAAAATATATTATTGCGTGGAGTACTGAATGTGATACGAATGCTTTCTGGTCAATGGATTCCTCTTAAAGTTTCCCTCTTACTGGTGAACTTTGCTTTCTGTATGCCATTCTTTGGAAAGCTGATGACACTTGCTGTGGTTTCTGACTAAGAATTTGCTTATGCCAGATATTCATTTGATTTATTTTTTTTTATTTGGTGATACAGACAGCTGTCTTTTGGGTAATCATTAAATGTCGAGGACATAGAAAAACTCGTTTGAGGTGAATTACAGATTGTAACCATTCAAGTCATACTTTGGCAACTAAAATGTTTAAAAACACTTTCTTGTTTTATTATTATTTTCTGACTCTTACGAAGACCAGAAAGATAAAATTTTAGGAGTTTGTACATGGGAGGAACGAAGCAACTCTTATCAAACAAATAGGCTTCATTCTACATCCTTTCAAGGAGGGGGCAGTAAGTTTGGAGCTCAGAATGCTGAGTACAGTACGAGAGTCTTTGAAGGTAAAGACATGGAAGCTCTGCTTTGTGGCACCATTTCCTCAGAGTCTGAAGGTCAGTTTATGGCACTTAGACATAGATCCGGTCCAACTGCTCATAGGAGAAATACACTGGCAAGAATTGAAGCCAAATCCTGCTCCACGGCTAAGGAATTTGAGTGGACTGCTCCTTCCATGTATCAGGATTCGCATCCACAGCATTACTTCCGGGGCCAGCTAAGTCAGGTCAGACCCTGTCTCCCAAAACCAGAAGGAAATGCCCTGTGCACTGCAGGATGGAGGTAGCACTGACGCTTCCTGCCTGTAGCCCCTCATCTCCTCCCTGATGTGAGCTCTGGCTTTGCACCTCCTTAACAGATAGATAGCATTGTCCAGGGCAAGGTCTCTCAGGATCCCAGCTGAAGCTGCTATTTCTCCCAGACAAGACTGACATTTTTCTCTTTGCAGTTGTATGGAATATTTAATATAAATATATATATAAATATATATTATATATTTATATATATAATATTATATTTATATTAAATATATATTTTATATATTTAATATAAATATTATATTTATATTAAATATATATTTTTATATGTATATATTTAATATAAATATTCCGTACAAGTGCAAAGAGAAGAATGTCAGTCTTGTCTAGGAGAAATCTCTGCAGGATAGAACAGAAATCAGCCTAGAGCCTTACATGAATTTTAAAAAAAACAGCACGGAAAGCATACTGAGAGAAACAAATATTCCTCTGCCTGAAGTAAGAGTTCATTCAATCACTTTGTGAAAGCATAGATTTATTCAGGCAGTGAATTACACAGTAATACAGATTTGTAAGAATATTTCAGAAATCAGCTATGAATTCCAGAACAGTTTAGACTTGTAATTGATGCCTGTTCTTATCCATGTCACGTTTCAGATGAAGGCCTTTGTCTCAGCCAGTGCATTTGAGACATGCTAGGAAGGGCCATGGAATTGCAAATAAGTGCCTTGCTCCATCTTCTCCTAGGTGTAGGCAGCTTTCGGCTCCAGGCCGCTGCCTACCTTGCCTGCTGCCTTGAGCTTTCTGCTTTTCTGTGAAAGAATGTAAACAGTGAGTAGAAGTTCTCCCAAGATAAATGGGAACAGGATCAGACTGCTTGTCAGTTTGTACTTTTGGCAGAGTCAGAATATTCCAGTTGTGAATCTCATCTTCTGGTGGGCAGTTACACCAGCCATCGTGTTGGTTTTTAAACTGGAGTCAGTGCAACTTCTTCCCATCTAATTTCTTTAATTTTTAAAATCTGTTTGGAATTCAATGGTTTCTAATGAGAAACAAAGATTTTTCCACCTGTGTGTCAGAAAGTTTCCTCACAGTGCAGCAATGAAAAACTGCATATAGATCTTACTTTCATTAGCTTGTAAATGAGATTTTTCACATTGTGTGTGCACTGATCAGTTTCCAAACTATTGACTGTTTCAGTGAGGCACAAATCCCAGCAAATGGAGTTTTTTCTTTTGCAATTCAAAATCTTTTTCTTATTACAAGTGAACTATGTATAAAATACTGCTCCTCATGACAGTGTGTTTAAAAAAGAAATGTATTGTATTGTTAAATATTCTAGTGGGCTGCTAAACCAAACAAAAATGCTGGCAACTGTGAACATCTCTTATCCCAGATTCTTCTTAGGAGTGGCTGGATTCTTCAGAGCTGCACAGCTTCGTGCAGCTCTTTGCATCATTGCTTTGCTCTGTTGGAAATGTAAATGTGATATGAATGCAGGAGGTGCTGTGCTGCTCAGTCATGGTCTCTGGGAAAATGGAATTGCTTTTCGTGAGCACCCCATAGTGAGTAAGAGACCATCTATTTAGTGAAGTTCCTGGGTTTATATCCAGTGTTAATGACTTGGTTTGGAGCCAGTCAGATGTTATTCGGCAGGCTGGTCTCTGGATTTTATTAAGGCTTCTCCTTACTCAGCCCCTTTTTCTTCCACTTACCTATCTTCGTTTGAGAGTTGTAGCACTCTCCTTTTATTTTGGAGGTTGTTGACTCTTGTAGACAAATGCATTTTCTTCTCAGTTATCTCACTTTGTCTTTGAAGTAAAAAAACAAAAAAAAACAAAAAAAAACTCAGAAGCCTAGCTGGCACTCAGCTGTATATTAAGCCGTGATTGTTTTCACTGATCAACATCAGTGGCCAACATTCAGATTTGGTGGTGGGTTTTGTCTATCTCTGAGGATAATGCACTGTGTACTCTTCTAATTTGTGCACTAAGACTAATGCTTGCAAGGCAAACTGTATCTGCATGGAACCAGCTTGAAAAAGATCTAATTTTAAAAGTGCCAGTGGAAAAAATAGCATTTGAAAGGAAGAGGCTTCTCTTTTTCACTCCCTATTGCCACAAAAATATAATGCTTGAAATACAAGAATGCAGTTGTTTCATGCAGCGTTCCTGTGGAGAAATATGTGCAATTCAGTTTCATTCCTCACTCTGCCACTTACTTGTAATTTGTAGGTACTAACTCCTTTGTGACTGGGGAAGCAGTGAAGTGGCTTTTGATGATTTTGCCATATATGGTGATTTTGTATTATGTTGTGTAGGGGCATAGAAAAATAATCTTCCCTATCTAGCCAGTGAAATTATTTCGGCAGTGACTAATATGTATGAAGTTATGCTGGTGTCAAAGTACTACTGTCTCTGTTGGTTTAGCTGCAGCTATATGGGAAGATGATGCAGGGTTGGTAGGAGAGGGCTTCTGCTGCTGTTGTGCCCACCTGAAGAGGTCAGGAAGGGGTTGGTGCTGTCAGCACTGGCATGGGCACTATGGCAGCTCTCAGTTTATATTTCAGACACCTTTACTTCGGTAACTGTGGCCTTATATCATAAAATCACAGTATGGCATGGGTTAGAAGGGACCTTAAAGATCATGAAGTTCCAACCCCACTGCCATGGGTAGGGCTGCCACCCACTAGATCTAGCTGCTCAGGACTCCATTCAGACTAGCTTTGAACATCTCCAGTATGGGTCATAGAACAGTAGTTTTTCTGGACAGTCCTTGGACGTGGCAATGGGATTGGGAGAGCAGAGGAATATTGCTGGCTGCCTTGTGACCTGTGGCTGAGGCAGCAGTCTGCCTGAAAGCAGGCATGAGCCCAGCTGGCAGGGTGTCAGAGGGGAGCTGGGCTGTGGTGCTCAGCAGGCAGGCTGCTTTGTCTGCAGAGATAATGTCCCTAATGATGTATTCCTGTGGACAAATATTTTGGGCCCGATTTTGACAAAGATACATTGCTGCCAGTTTTATTGTTTCCAAAGGGGAAAATATCTGAAAAAGAACCAACCTCTTTGAACCTGGTAAACGAAGTACAGTAAACAGGAATGAAGCAAAGGAATGAACTCAGACTGGCAGAGGAAAAGGCTTTGTAAAATATGAAGGCCTGGCTACTTGCCCAGAGAGAATGCGTGAAGTAAGGTAAAAGTTGCACAAAGGTTGCAGGAATGGTGGTCCTGGTAAACTTTATTGAGTCTGCTCGATAAAACTGAGTGCACGTGAAGAATTAAGTATGGAATTTGGCATGAGGAGCTACTCTTTGTGCCCTAATCCAGGCTAGAAGAACATGGTACAAAATAGCTGACATCAATAGACTCTCTCTGCTTCTGTGGGCCGTATCATTTTTCTTATTATCTTAAAGCTGGCAGGATGGCAATACTGACAGATATCCTAGTGCTGACAGTGAAGCTTAAATCTGTCCTGGAGCATGAAAGAGTATTTGTTTGTACAGCTCTGTACGGTTGTAGTTCATGACTCTACAAAAAGCACAGGGATGAATAAAACTGAAATGAATAAGCAGGTAAAATGTAGCAAAGGATATCAGTGAAATAAGAGAGCTGGGTGGAAACATGTATTTTGGCTATAGCTTTTTAACACACTAGCTCAGAAATGAAGTTCCATGTGGTTGTGAATTCCAACAAGTTAATGGATGATGTTGATATCAGTTTGTGCAGGGGGCGACAGATTTCTGTATCATTAAAACATTTCCAGTGATCCAGTGCTGCCAACTTCTAGCACACAGGAACTGTGAACCAGGTCATTACTGGCAACTCTGCTTTTTCATTCTGAATTTTTAGGAGTTCTGTTGTTTCTTTTTATTGTCTGTATATGAGCAAGGGCAGCACTGCACTACCTACCTCTGTACTTGTTGTGCTGCTTATGCCAGTTCAGAAAATCCTAATGGTATAAAAATCTCACATCTGAGAGTTGTGCAGTTATTTTTAAGGAGAAATAAAAAACGACAACAACCAACCTCTCTTAAGAGGTTTAAAAAAAAAAAAAAAAAAAAAAAAGAGGCTTGTGAAACATAGTAGGTTATAATTTGGCTAGGATACCTTAAAGAAAATCGTAATTTTGTGTTATTATAAAGAACTTCATGAAGTTGTTGAAGAAGAAAAATACTCATCTTTTAGAAGGTGATAGATTTAGTCTTACCTTATAATCAGGTTGCCTTATTGTTCATACCAAAGTCTTACAGCTAGCAGATGGCAGAACAGGAAAATATGAATCCTTTTCTGATAAAGTTTTATCATAAAAAGTAGAGTTGATTGCAAATACTTTCCATAGATTAAAAGGGCAACAAGAAGTTTTCTCTCATTCTGCTAGAAACTTTGGAAGCTTTCTAATTTATCTGTTTCTCATACTAAAGATAGTTGGGTTTTTTGTGTTGTTTTTTTTTTTTTATACCCGTGGAAGAACAACTCAGAAACTCCATGCTATATGTTTTTTTTCCTCAACTAAATTTCTCTGTAAGCTTTTGCAATCACCACATATTGTATCTTGGCACAAAACAGTACCTCTGCTTATGGTTTGTATCATTAAATATCAGATTGGCTGCTCTCTGTGTTTACAGGATACAACAAGAAATAGCCTGTTAAATCTGGCAGGTTGGTAAAAACTGGTGTTCATTGAATCACTGTGCTACTGTTTCCACATCATAAAGAGAACAAAGTCCTGTAAAACTAATAAGCTGTAAAATAGAATTGAAGTCAATAGCAAAAGATATGCTCAAATGTAGTAAATAAATTAAGAATAACTTTTCCCTTTTCTGAAACCTATAGAGGCAGTCTCCAAAAGAGAGTACATCAGAAATGCAGTCTGTGAAACTGCTTTGAAGTTGGGTTTTTAATTTGTTTGTTTGTTTTTAATTTGCATGTCGGCTATATATAGTATTAATAGTAGCAATTCTGATGGCTTATCTGTAGATCTTTGTGGCATACTCTTGGAACTTAGATGAGAATTATCATCTCCACCTATGGATGAGGAAGCTGGGTTACTGTAAGAATAAATTTTCAACACGGAACATGAAGACATGCTGATTCCAATTCCCGTTCCAACTCCCAGCTTTAATTATTTTTCTCTGAGCTTCATTTGTTTCTCTTCATTACATAGGACTTATTCTTTCAGCAGAAGGTAATTTGGACAGAATTGAATGTAGATTAGATCCATATATTAATAATTATGAAACTGATTCACTCTAAAACTGTTCTGATAGATTAGCTTCTTCCCGTCACAGGATGGGAGGATGTCTACATCCTTAATTTATGTTCCTGCATCATATTTGACACTTCCAGCATTTTACTGCTTATGATACACTGGAAAGTGAAAGGAAAAAGATGTCTCTCCTACTTTTTTAGCATGGGTCCAGGTAATTCACATGCTTTCCATCAGTCATATCTCTTGTGGGATCATGCATTTCTGCTGTCCTTTTCAGTATCCATGTGATGCTGCTGAGATAAACTGGGAGAAGCCTGACTATCAGCGATGGAGGAATGACATCCCATTCTGCATCTCCATCTCAGAAAAGCGGTGTAAAAGCTATCTCTGAGTGCCTGGTTAAAATCAAACTGCATGTTAAACAGAGGTGACCCTAAATGGGGGAATGAAATCTACTGAAAAAGCAGCATTTTTCAACTTGTCTTGTGCAGTACATTTTCATAAAGCTTTATAACAGAAAATTCTGAAATAGTTTTTTGTTTTTTAATCTGTTCAGTACTCTGCTGGGTTTTCAGTCTACCCGGTATGCTTCACATACCCTGTTTTATCGCTGCCTAGCTCTCAAGGCTCCAGACTGGGTCAGATTCAGTGTCTTCCTTCTAACCTTTGAAAGTCAGCTATGTTTAGTATTATAAAGTTGAGTTTTCTCTGACTGATTGCCCCTTACGGCAGCTGTGTTCATTGAGGTTTTGTTCTTCACATGGTGGATACACAAAAGCAGTAGACAAAGATTGAGTAATTGGGGCTGTAGCTTTGGTATTTGGTATTTTAATGGGCCAGAAAGTATATAGGTCTGATTTCCTTCAGAATCAAATGCAGCATGCAGTTTTCCTATCTACACATTCATGCAAACACAGCTAGAAACTAGAACAGGAAGAGACGAGGGCAGAATGGAAAGCAGGAGAAAACAGCAGGGAGGGGGGAGAGGAAGAAACTGTGCTTTATAAGAAAATGTAGTCCATCTGAATAAGTGGGAGAATGCTATTTCCGTATGTATCTCTTCCTGTCCTTTGAGGAACTCTAATATTAGTGCTTTGAACAAGTTTCTGAGGTCCCAGTGCATTACCTCTTGAGGGGGCTGAATGCAGGTGACAGTCAAACTGGGAGGATTTGAGGGTACCAAGCCAACAGGTGGCAAACCAAAAAATCAAAAGAGGTACAAATGTCCCCCTCAAACCTCAAGCAAAGTAAATGGTGCAGAATACAGCTTTGCAGCTGCATTTCTCCTTCCTCATTCTTTCCTTGCTGTTCTCCTGTAGACTTAGGCCTGTTTTTAGTGCGACTCTATCTCTGCACCTACACACAGGCCTCCCTAGAGCTGTGTGCTTCTCAAGTTGTTGTTTTCTATAATTTGGGTTTTCTGTATTGGTCTGAACTTCTAGAATGCCTGCTGAGGTCCTTACTTCAGTCTTAAGATGAGTCATACAATGTACTAAGCATATTCAGAATAAAACTGTCAGGTGTATCTCGTTTGTAATTTAATTCTATGGATGCATCTTTGCCCCTATTCCCCTTTTCTAATCAATTATAAGCTTTCTAATGTCATCATTTGGCTCTGTACAACAAGCTTATCCGTTTATTGAGCTTTTGATGGTGTCCCTCTGACAGGCTGTGATGACTTGAAGCTTCTCCAAAGGCTCCTCTTTCCAAGTCTGAAAGTCACCACTTGGCTTCTTGTTCCTCTGCATCATTCTGCTGTACCTAACCTTCTTCCCCTGCACCTATAAGTCTGGTCTTGCAGTGCTAGCAGTTGGGAATGCCGAGATGGGTTGCTCTGCTGAAGTATGGCACAATGATGAGAAAAGGTTGTGACAAGGCAAGCCCTGTGTGCTGCCCACTGAGCTGAGAAGTTGCTCATCAGAATGGATGCAGCAGTACACATTTGGGAGCAACAAAGTATTGCATATGTACTAGAATCTCCCTGCTATGCGCCATGTTTTGGGAGAGTCAGTGGTAAAAATGCAGAGAGAACCTAGCAAGCTGAGAAGTTGAATTGGTCAGAGATTGCCTTTTGGAAGGATTATGTAGGTTATACTCCTTTTCATGCACTTACTTTATTCTGGTAGGAGCCAGCAAATGTTTAACATCTTAGCTAATCATAGATTCTGAAATTGTTAATGAATTCTCAAAGTCTACATGGGTTGTGGAGCTTACAAAATCAGCCAGCTTTCATTTATGTGGACTTAATTGACCTAAATGTAACTAAAAGTCAAACAAATGCTTACTTGGCAAAGGTGTGGACTTGAATTCTTGCCGGAAATATACTCTCATATCCAAGGCATTGGTACTAGATTCTTGACTTTGGTTAGTATTAAAGGGAAGACTGATCTTACTCACTGATATCGCCATTCTGTAGGGCATACCACGTGCATTCTGTAGTGTCTTTCTTGGGCATTTGAGAATCTAAATACTGAAAGAAGTTATGAATTTCATTTTACTTACTTTATTTTTGTTTTGAAGAAAAAGAGAAGTGCTCAGTGTGACACATATATGAGGAATAAAAGCAGTATTCGCAGTAAACTTTTCTCCTTTAGAAATATGCCATTAGACATTAAAATCAAATCACCTAAGGAAAGCAGCTTAACTCGTCTATATCTTAAGCAACTTCAGCAGTTTTGCGGAGAGCCACCTGTAACTCAGTGTTTCAACAGCTCCCCATTCATGACCCCGTGCAACCATACCAAGAACTAAATAGACCCTACTTACTAGCAATTAAAGTGATTTAATTTAAAATACAATGACAGATGCATAATGGGTTAATTACAAAACAAGTTATTAGCAAATAGGATGGAAAAGGTTAAAAGGTTGTGGACTTTTGTTGTTTGCTTGGGACAGATAGCAAAATCATCAGCAATTAAACTTTTTCTTTTAATTTCTGGGTCTGATTCTACTATTGTTAGCTGTAAATGAGGCAGCAAACAAGAATATAGGCTTAAAAAAAATATCGGTTTTATCAGACGTACTGAAAGGCCATTGTTAGCACTGAGGTTGTGTGGTTTGTTTCCAGTCTGTACCCAAAAAGTAGGTTTGCATCCATTATGCTTCTGTGCCATGCTAAGACATACGCTTTTCAAAGGTGAAGTGGCATTGGTAGCCCTACTGTCCACATCGAGGCACCAGTGAAGACAGTAAAAATGGTATGAAGAGCAGTAGAGATTAGAGCATACCTCATAGGGAACTACCTCATTTAAATGAGTGAATTATTTAGTTGGGACGGTGCCATAATGTGTGTGCTCTCAAAAAGTGAGGATGAAAAGGGACAGAACTTTGAACAGGGTAACTTCTGACCTGTGAAAATTCTCAGCTGAAATCAGTTAACTTCATGCAGTCGCACCTAGTACAGAGGATGCAAGCAGTATTCTGTTAAAATCAGCAAAATAAGAGCTTTTGCTTTGTTTTCACAAGTATTATTCTTTCTCTCCATGACTCTCCTCTGCCCAAAACAATAAGTAAATGGGTATTGATATAGTTTTAATACAGTCGTATTTTATGACCACCAGCTTATTGCCAGATAACTCGAAACTCTTTATCTATAATAATTACAAATATATTTATGTTTATATAAAACATATGTTTTGTATTTTGAAATTTCAGAGGGAATGTTGCAGAAAAGTTTCTTCAACTAGAGTCTAATTGTTACTGAAGTCATGGAATTTTTCTTTTGAAAATAAGCTTTGGGTAAACCTCAGGAATAGCAATATGGGCTTCTCCATTTCAAAATATCAATTAAAACCAGGCAGGAATACTTTTTAAATATAGCTGCCCCCTAACCTTGTTACATGTCCACCAGTAACCATTAGTATAAGTTTACTGAGTTTCCCGTAAGTCTCATTGTTCCATCAGTCCTTGCTCTGTTTTGAACAGGGTTATCGTTTGCTTGCTTTCCTGCCAAGTTGTAGTTAGCTCTGAACTGATATGTCTGTAGGCTCCTCAGTCTTTTAACTTTGTCTGTCCCTCCTTTTCTGTAATTGATACTTTTTGTGCCTCTGCCATGCTGTGCTGCTTGACATGGGGCCTTAGTGCATGGATCCAGAGATGCGTGGTCCTTGTCAGGTGCAGAGTGTACTTTGAGCTTATGTCTAATGCCTGCTTCTTTTGAGCTCCTACTGCAGTGGCTGATGAACACTCCAGGACCACTGAGTTGGCTCTAGAGACTGAGAAACGATCTGGGTAGATTTTTAGCTTGTCCTTTTCTCGCTAGCATTAGCTTTGCTGGTTAGGGTTATGTATTTAAGAAAACAGCTATCTTGTTCTCATCTGTTACCTTGATTTTGTTGGAAATAAGATTCTTTATGGTGGTTTCCACTTATAATTGAATTTAAGCCATACACTTCATGTCTGGAATCTGTGTTGAACGTTTCAGAACTCAATGATTTTACAGTTATCAGCTTTTTAGGGCAAATGGATTCTGGTTTGGAAACTCAAGTAGTGCAATATGCAAATCCCAGTGGAGCTAAGCCTATATCTGTGACCACATCTCTGATCAATTTTTCCAAAGGTTTCTGCAGAGTTCTATATATATGCACTTTAACTGGGGGACTGCAATACAGGCAATAATTTTTGCTGTATTCAGAATTTCTTTTTGAAACTAAGAACCCTCTGAAGCTGTGGTTAAGAAAAACAGAGAGCCTAAAGCTGCATTAATTCTGCTGTTCATATCTGAACCCCTGAAATAGCGCAGGCAAATGCCATTACTAATCTTGAGGATAATGCTTATCCCCATTCAGGAGAGTGACATTTGTGTTTGCAATGTACTCATTTCTGCTTCATTGATTTTATTTTTTTTATTTTTTAGGCACAGTACATATAAGATGCATTGGCAAAATTTGTTATTGTTAACAAAATTCATTTAGGTATACTTTCCCTCCTGATGTTCAGAAAACATTTTTCTTAACTACCATCATGTTGATGGTGGAAAATCACCAGTTTCAACAAAAGTCTTCAAAATTCAGTATCTTTGTGCTTATCTTCAGTTAATTGGTTGTGGAGGTTTGCTGGGTAACTCAAGACAACTGTGTAATACACGCTTCAAAATGAGTAATAAGAGAAATTAGTAACGAAGATAAATTGTCCTTTATTGAAATTTCAGTAAGAGCTAGAATTTCTGAATTGACAGAACAAAACAGAAAAGGAAGAAAAGCTTTATGTCAGAGCTGTTGTCTGAATGATACTCCCATGCACAGGAGAACGAACACATAAGCCATGAAATATCTGTAAGGCTCTTCAAAAAACACAGGAATAATCACTTGAACATGAGACGTTTTATGCAATCTCTTTTTGCTTTTCTGTCATCAATAGCCCTCCAGGATCCTTGCTCACTTGGATGTTTAGGCAAGTTTGCAGAGGTCTTTCTGAGTTAAGGCTAAATCTCTCCTGATAAATGTCTCCTTACAAGGATCAGCTTTTACGACTGTGTTACAGCTTTCACTGTACCACTTCATATTAAGAAGCCCCACAAGGAATATTTGGCACTAATGCTCCAGATTCTTTCTTCCCTTGAAGTTTCACATTTCACTGCCTATCATACTAGGTCTTCTTCACCCCCACTGCAAACAACAGCAGAAGTGAGCACAGGGTGTTTGTGCTGTATGTAGTTGCTGTATGCCATATAAAGACAGTCGTGCAACTTCATTGCTGATAACCTCATCAGGGACGGAGCTCCTGCTAAGAGAGGTGGTTTGTGAGAGCACAGCACTGGTTATCCAGTGACTAGAGAGCTGCTGCCAGTTCTGTACTCCTCGCATGCCCTCCTGTGTACGCATGCAGTAGGCCAGAGTGGCGTGAAGTAGTGAGATTGCTGACATCTCTGCCAGGCTTGACGTAAAACAAAGAGGAGGCGGCACTCACTGCTCTGACACAGTCCTAAGCAGATTACACGCAGATTTCTTTGAGTGTATGCATCTCAGGGAAGGCAATGGATGGAGAAACAGTGAGTGAGATGATGTTTCATTTCTATAAATACAGAGTGAGAGAAGCATTGCATATGCAGTTTTCTGCTCGATGCCTAAGTGGGTTAAAGGTAACGTTGCACTATTCTCCTATGTTGTTTTGATGACTGTCTTACGAGACTGCTTTTCTGCTGTGATGTGACTGCTGGGGAGCTCCTTGCGTTACTAACACCATTCTGCAGCTTCCTTTTTTGCCAAGGCAAAAATAATTCCTATATTTTATGTTGTTTTATAAAAAAATACATTTACCTAAATACAATAAGACTTGAAGTTATGTTGAAGCCATAAAAATGATATTCACCTGCATACCTGCAGGATTGTAGATTGGCTTGGGTTGGAGGGGACCTCAAAGATGATCTACCTCTGTCATGGCCAGGATTGTCAGCCTCTAGATCAGATGCTAGATCATGTTACCCATGGCCCCACCAGCTTGGCCTGGGACACCTCCATTTCCTGCAGGTTTCCTGTTCAGCGCAATGGCTTTATCGTTCAGCCTATCCTGCAAAGGGCGTGCCACACCTGGGGTCCAACCAGTGCTGGACTACAGGAGGAATGATTTTATCAATTGAATTAACATGTTCTGCTCACTGAAGCCCAAGTGGTTTCAAAAACCTGTAAAACACAGAGGTTGTAATTATAACATATCAGGCTCATTGCCTGCATATAGTAATTTTCTGGCTTTTATGCTGTAAAATAGCTGCTGAAGTCTGCCCAGCACAGAGCACATACCATATTATGGTCTGATCCTGACTGTTGCAGAGCTATTATAATCTTGACTTGTTAGCGCTCTGCAATTTTTGGAGTGTTCAAGAAGCAAGTTAAAACAGGAAATTCTGGGCCTGAACGGTAATAAATCTGAGCCACTGTGAGGTCTGTGTGAAGAGAAAAGGATCATACAGAACTACTGAATGTTCATATCAGAAAAGTCAGTAGTTCTTTGCCTTTTGATTAAGCATTTCAAGGTAAACTGCGAATGTTTATATGGATAATGTACTTCACTTTTGATTTTGTTCCTTGTAGCACTTTATGTTTTTGTGGATTGAACTAAGCTAGCAATAAAAAACATGAGTCAGCCTGCTGCTGGGATTGTGCCTACAAGCCAGTTCTGATGGAGGCTTTTCATTAAACATATCTCGTACTACATACATTTTTATTTTTCATGTGATGTGCAGTTGTTCAGTGTATTTTATACAGCTTGCTCATTATATATGTATCATGTTCTATAAGTCATGGCATAGTACAATCTCCATGGAATATGTATTAGTAAAAATTCTCTGTATTAATGTGCTCCAAAATAGGGATTTTGCTTTCCTGCTAAATATTGAAAACATTTGAAAGTTCAGTTTGGTACTAACACAGCCTAGAGATTACCTGGTCATTTCTCTGTTGTGATATTGCTAGTTTTTTCACTTTGTGGGCACGTCCCTGTGAAAGCTCTGATATCCTTTTAACATCCTGACCTGTATGAGGATATGACAACCTACTACTGCCTTTGGCCATTGCTCACGTTGTTACTTAGATATTTGAAGTTTAGCAAGGGCTTCATTCTCCGTTTTCAGGCTGGTTTTCTCACTGTTTTTCCCAGAAGTAAGGCCTGGTGTTGTGTCTGTGTGATCAGCCCAGTGCCCTCAGGTACTGTACTGGTGCTGCCTGCAAAAAATACCAAAGCTGGCTTCCAAAAAATTAGATGAACGTGACAGAAATTAGAAAGTTGCTTTTCTTTCTCTTTCTCTCCTTTTTTTTTTTTTTTTTTTTTTAACCTTTGGAGGAAATACACCTGCCTATAATTTTCTTATTTTCTTCAATTTGAACTTCTAGATTCAAGAATCAGTTGAAGATGTTTTCAAACAATGGATCTCCAGAAGGGAGTAGTGCTCACTTTCTCTGCACTGTTTTCTCTCCCAGCAGTTGGCACTGTTTATCATCGTTTGCCATATTCACATGCCCTGCTTCTCCCAATGTCTCCCATTTCCTCATTGTCTTCTAGCCATCATGTGCAGATACACACCGTGTTCTCCTGCATAACATCAGTACCCCCTTATACCTTCAAGGATTTTCTGCCCCTTTCATTTTTTCCTGTCATCTTTCATTACTGTGGGGCTCATGCCCTCTATTGTCCCACTCTGTACCCTTATTCCTCACTTTTTGGGAAGAGCCATGCCAGAGTGATATGAATACAGTAAAAGGAGGCACCTGTGTGGATATGCCATGTCAGACCATGGCCTTCCCTTTGCCTTTTAAAAGGTACACTGAGGGATGGTCCAGTTAAGGGTTAGGAGTTGGGTGGCTTGTCAGTGCTTCTGAGAGATGCAGAACCGCCTTTTTCCAGCTTTTGGTCTCACCTCTCTTGAAAAGAGATGAGTAGAAACAGTGCTGGTCTCCCTTTATAGCCTTGGCCAAATAGAAAGACCACATGGAAAGGAGGTCTGAGACCTGCCAAGCGGCACATGGTTTGCAATGTGCATAGAGATCAAGATTCAAACCACAGTGTTACTGTGCCTATGGCCTAACAGAGGCAGCCACAATTTGCATCTGAAGTGATGGAGTAAGGATGCGGTCCTTTTATGCGCTCACTGGTTAATGCGGTGTGTTTGTATGGAGGAGGTGGTGCTTGGTGAGAGTGGGAGAATGCTTAACCGCAGTGATTAGTGTTAGTTGGTTAATCACCTTTCATTATAGGAGAAGAAAGTAAGTGCAGTAATTTGCAATATGGCTTGACACTGTTGCTGGATTGGAGACCGAAGCCTGAGAATTAATTCTAAGTATGACCTTTTCAGGGCAGAGAAGATCCCAAAGATGGGTATTCTTTGATTTGGAGTTTGAGCAGGAGCACACTGCCTGGCCTGTGGCCCTGCTGATTGGCCTCCGGGGCTCATGGGGTGCTGAGGCAGCCTCTGGAGCTCCTCCTGCTTGCTCGGGGCCCGTGACTCAGAGCCATGAGACCTTGGCTAGCTCCTTGTGAGCAGGCAAGTGCTCTACACATAAAGGATAATCTAATGAATGCTGCTCTGATGGTAACAAAGCTCCCACACAGAAGTTGTGTCACTTCTGGCAAGAGAAAAACTTAATCTGCAAAGTTTGCAAAGACTCCCAGATATTACTGGCCTGATGTGGTGACTCATTTGCCTCCTTCCCACTCGTGTCCTATCACAGACACCTGAGTTGCAGACTGAAAAAGAATATGATTTCTAACACTGCCTTCCACATTGATGCCTATAAGGGGCGACTGCTGTAATTAACGTAGAGGCGGCCTACTCCTGCTGACATAGTGCCCTCAGAGGGTAGCCCAGGTTTTGGGTACCAGAATGGAGGATTATTTTAATTATAAACAGTCGACAAAAAAAGGATCTGCGCTCTCCATTTCGAACTGTGGGATGTGGGAAGACTGTGCCAAAACCAGATGTGTTGGTATAGTGCTTTAAACAAAGGGCTGTATTTTCCTACAGTAGTTTCTTAATTAGACTTTTTACCCAAGTGGCAGCTGCCTCCATGCCAAATCCTTGGTCCCGTGAGGGAAATGGCAGAGCTCCCAGCAGGGCTCAAATTCTTCTCTTTATACAGAATTCACTGAGGAATTTTATATTTCTCCTTTTTTTTCTCTCTTTTTTTTTTTTTTTAATAGATTGGTGCAAAACTAATAATTTTAGGATTAGTAGCTAATTATTTACAGGAGAGGCAGAATAAAACACTGAATTGTTTACTTCAAGAGTGCTTATGTGTCAGTGAGTCACCAAACCACAATTAAATTCTGGGAACTGGTTTATTGTTGAGGTTCCTGGGTTCCCATGACGTGGGATGGGGAAAAGGCTGATTATAATTGGAGGGCTGAGCTAAATTTGTATCCCCTTACTCTTTTGATCGACAGCCTGTAGAGGATTGTGAAGTTCCACGAGGTGTCAGCAGCAAAGAAAACTCTTGTTTTATTGCCTCTGGTGGTGGTGTTTGTACATGGCAAATACCAAGGAGAATATTTGCTTCTTCTCTAAGAGCTGAATGCTGTCTTTCTGAGAAGAGCTCTGATGGAGTCTTGAGTAGTTTCCGTGGAAGAAAAGACAAGGAGATAAAAACACATTACAGCATGTATGCTGGAGGACACTTTAGCATTTTCTGCTGTAAAACTTTCCGTACGTTTAACTTTGCATTTGCTTTACAAACACAGTGAATGTGAAGGCTTGTGGATTTTTTGTTGTTGTTGTTGGTTGGGTTGGTTTTTTTTTGTTTGCTTGTTTTTTGGGTTTTTGTTTTTTGTTTTTTGTTTTTTTTTAATCTTGGAGCAGCAATTAATTTAGCTTGAAGATTTACGAGATCTGCCCAATTAACGTAACGAGGCATGAAGTAATGGAAGAGATAGGGAAAACGTTACAGAGAAGATAACTGTAAATTCAGAGGGCTGGATTGAATGGGATGGAGCGGGGGGGGTGGGAAGGGAGGGGAAGGAGGGAATAAAAACAAAAATAAAACAAAAATAATAAAGAAAAGCTGGCGAGGTTGCGCAGAGTGGGGTTGAGGGGCGCGGGTCGATGTCTGAACCCGCCGGCACGGAGGGGTTGCGGGCTGCTCCCGCGCGGCCGCCTGGGGGCACCACAGTACTGCGCCGCGGGGCCGGGCCGCTCCGGGGCGGCAGAGGGTACGTGAGGAAGCCCGCTGTCGGGAGGCTTGGCGCCTGGCCCCCGGCCTCTCCGGAACGCGGCGTTCTCCCGCGTCGAGGACCGGGGCGGGAAGTATGGTGTGCAATGGCGTCCCTCTGCCGTTTCGTGGGGTGTGTGACGAACGGCTGTAATGCCGCAGGTGTCCGGGGCGCGGCGGAGCTGGTCGGAGGGTTTTCGGGCTGCATAGGAGGGGCTGATGAGCTGAGGTGAAACCGGCAGGCTGCGTCCCAGATACATTAATTATGTGGTACATGCGATCACCGTCGTTCACCTGCTTTCTAATTCTGGTTTCGTAGTCCATGCCTAAGTAGAGCAGATGCACTCGATGTCCTTTCAACCAGCTGTTGGTGGAACACTATTTCAGGGGCAAGGAAGGGAAACTCCCCTGATGTGAAGGGCCAGTGGCCGGGAGGAAATATGGTGGTGCTGAATGTGTAGAGAGGAATTAAGCCCAAAGGGCAGATTGTTGAAGTATCGATTAGGACAAGCAAAGAAGGATTCTATTTCCTGTCTAAAATGTCAATTCTATGCCAACGTGATATGCATTCTCTGCTGATAAAAGAAGCTGGCTGCCATACCTTGCTAGTTTTAAATTGGTGTTAGTGGGGTCAGTTTTGCAAGCTGGGGCCCAGGATTTCATACTAAAAAAAATCTAAGGAGATCTTGCCTTTGTTCTGGAATAATGCCTGGAGTATTGTCTCTGCGGAGGCTGGATCATCTGTCCTAAAGCTACACAGTTATCAGGAATTATAGAATCATAAAATAGTTAAGGTTGGAAATAACTGCTAAGATCATGTAATTCAACTGTTGACCCATTCCTACCGTGCCCACTGAACCATGTCTCTCAATGCCACATCTGCACCTCTCCTGAACAATCAAATGAGGCTGTTTGTTTGGAGCTGAGATGTCTGAATGAGGATGTGCTGCCTGAGAAACCTCTGAAAAGTGGTGTGGCTGGTGTAAATGCAGGTGCTGCAAATAAAGGTGCTGTGGCTGCTATCTGTGATTTTCTCTCCTGTTAGAAAACCAGCTCACAGGCCTTTGGTCTTTGATAGCAAGCAGAAAGGAAGCATAGTTAATATTACTATCAGTATGTTCATATGCAGATAAGAAAGGAAAAGACTATCTAAATTGGAGATCTCAGATGGATATCAGCAGTGAGTGGTGTCCATGAGGAGTCAGTACTGGGGCTGATGCTCTTCAATATCTTCCTCAATTACATCAACAGTGGGATTGAATGCACCCTTCCAAAGTTTGCGAATGACACCAAGCTCTGTGGTGTGGTCTACATGCCCAAGAGACGGGATGCAATTCAGAGGGACCTAGAAAGGCTTGAGAAGTGGGCCCAGGAGAACATAATGAGATTCAGCAGATTCAAGTGCAAGCTCTCGCACCTGGGTCACAGCAACTCCCCACTGTCAATACAAGCTGAGGAGTGAAAGGCTTGAGAACAGCCCTACTAAAAAGACTTTGATATACTGATGGATGGCAAGCTAGACATAAGCCAGCAATGCATCCTTGCAGTCCATAAAGCCAGCTGTATCCTGGGCTGTATCAAAAGAAGCATGATCAATAGGCCGAGGGAGGTTATCCAGCCCTTCTTTTCTGCACTGGTGAGGCCTCATGTAGAGTACTGCATCTAGATGTGGAGTCCTCAGTACAGGAGGGATGTGGACCTGTTGGAGTGTGTACAGAGGTCGGCTCTGTACACACATCTCTGAAATGATCCTCCCCTACAGGGAAGACAGGCTTAGAGAGCTGGAGCTGTTCAGCCTGGAGAAGAGAAGGCTCTGGGGAGACCTGAGAGTGATATCCATATCAAAGGGGGGCTGTAAGAAAGAAGGGAACAGACTATTTTTCACGGTCTGTTGTGGTAGTACAAAGGGAAATGGTTTCAAACTAGAATAGGGAAATTTAGATTGGACATAAGGAAGAAGTTTTTTATGCTAAGGATAGTGAAGCACTGGAACAGATTGCCCAGAGAGGTGGTGGATGCCTCGTCCCTGGAGACATTCAAGGTCAGGATGGACAGGGCTCTGAGCAACCTGATGTAGCTGCACGTGTCCCTGTTCATGGCAGGGGAGTTGTGCTAGATGATGACGTTTAAAGGTCCCTTCCAATTCAAACAATTTTACAATTCTAAATATTAAAACCATTACTTTCAGGAACAAATCCAGTTTCTTACTGCTTCAGTTCTCTGAGGGCTGCCCCAAAAGTAATGCTATTGTGTTATATTGGCCCATGATGTCAGGGTCATACGGTGGTGACTATGGCAATAGTGGCTTAATCCTCCCACCAGAATTCTGTGACATGTTGTTGCTGTATGACAGATGACAGCAGAGGGGCAGTCTGGCATGGGAGTGCAGATGAAGCAGAGGTGTGGAACTGAATTCCTCCATGTGAAAAAAAAATGGTACCAATTGACATTCATCGACACTTGCTGAGACCAAACAAGGGATGTGAACACAATGAGATGGTGGGTGGTGTGTTTCAGCTGCTATATACAAGCCACCTTACCCGTGTTGTTCGCACAGCTGACACACCATGAGATGAAGAGCATCGCAATCAGCTGATCCCTTTGAGTTGGCTGATGGTGGTGACTGTATTGAAAAACAGTGGTTTGTAGCTGAGAATCTGTTCTTTCAAATAGTGTTATTGTGCTCTTTGTTGTAGTTTCCATGGAAATAAATGGAAAGCAATACTTTCGGATTGACCTACATAAAACCTCAAGAGGGATCTCAGAACAGCAGCGCTGTATTGAATGATGATGGTTTATGTATCAATAGGGAAAAGCAGAGCAGTGTTTATTCCTACCAAGGAGACATTTCTCATCTCTGATCATCAGTAAATACCTGTGAGGATAACCTGGATCTGTACATTGTCACCAAAGAGCAGCTATGAGGGCAGTGCTTAAGCATTGTCTTATCAGCTTGTTTCATTCAGAAACAGTTTCTCTGCAGTGCTAACATAGTTAAAAATCATTTGAAAATTATTGTTAGAACATTAGGAGTACAAGTAAGCTACCGTTCTGCCGACTGAGTACAATGACTGATGCGTATCTCAAGACTTTGTAAAAGTTAATGGTTTCTGTGTTTCAAGTGACTTGAGGAAGAATCAGTGTAACTGTAGGCAGAGAATTTGTAATTCCTTTGAATCCTCCATTGTTACTAAACATGAAAATCTGCATGTATCGTCAGGAACACAATATTTTCTCTTACAGTTTCTAAAGTTACATATTAATCCTGAATAACTTCTACAAAAAATCAGGGGAAAGTGTTCCACAAAGGAGCAGAAGCATTTTTTTTCTGCCGCTGTCAGCATTCTGACCTTGCTTCTGAAGCACAGTTGCCCACAGCTCCTCCAGTCTGCTGGGCTTTGGCATGGTATTCAAGATCCAAAATATTCCATTCTGTTTAAATACTGACTGTATTCTTCAGATTTGCTTTTATGGATGTATTACATGTGGAATTTTTTTTTCTTTTTCTTGTCAGGTGGCATTGGTGACAGAAGAAGGACAAGAATGATTACATATCTGTAACTCTCAGCAGTATGTCAGGTAACTATATTCCATAAGAGCATATATACAATATTTCCCTCTTTGTTGGAGTTGTTATTATTCTGTATTTACTGGGAAATAGTGCTTCACGGGTTCTGAATGCATTGCTGGGAATGCTGAGAATTCAAGGTTTATCCTCCATTCAGAGCACAGAGTTGTGGGACACATAGTAATCATCCCCAACAACTCTTACCCTCTTCTGTTTTCCTTCAGCCACCACCGCTCCTACAGTAGCCGTGTCTGCTGAGTGTGTTGGCTTAAGTTATTTTGTAACAGGAATGTATCTTCTGACGTTCAAAGTGAGACAATGCAATTCGTTTTACACGCATAGCCAAGTACTCTTTGGGTAATGATTGACCAGGGGTGCAGGTGGGCAGAAGATCCAAAGTGAAATGACCATTAACCGTTTTAAGTCCTCTTCACCTTCTTACCCCTGTCAGTTGTAAAGCATTTGAAGGCTATGCGTGAATCGTGTTTAAAAAAAAATGATGTATTCTAATTCAGGAGCAGCGTGTCTGCAAAGATGCGGTTTTACATGGAGGTCATACAGAGAAGTTAAAACTTCCAGACTGTGTTTTATTATTTGCATGAAAAGAAAATGTTCTGCTGATACTGTTTGCCAATGGCATTCATCTTTTGAAATATGTTTAACTGGGACCTATAAAGCCTCTTTGTAAAATGCAGTACGTGCTACATAGAGAAACTCATCACAAACAAGGCTGAATTCCTATTCAAGGAATAGCTTATTTTTACTGGCTGAGCAGATGGAATATCCTTTCCATTCCTATCCTTTTGTGCTGACCATAAAATGGTAACAGCTTTTATTCATCAACTGAGTTGGTCTTTTGAGTTTTGGGTCATAGATATGAGAAGCAGAGTAAAATCTATGGCGAAAACAAAATATTATTTAAATGGATGTTTTCGTAGTAAAATGAATTATTTGAAAACATGCAAAGATGTTATTTGACTTCTGTTTTTATGGCTTCTTTGCTGTTGTCTGAACCAGAATTTAGGCATGGATGAATATAAGTTGGAAGCAGATGGTGCTGAGGCTTTTGGTGGAGTAAAGTTACCAGAGCTGTGATAGGTGTGTCAGGCTCTGGGTTAGCATCGCACCGCGTGAGGGTTGGAGGGAATTGGTATCCTTACTGTCAGAGCAATTTCATTTAGCAAATACCTATTTCGGGAACAATGTGCAGCACTGACATGTAACTCAGTCTCATCAGTTCTGTCACGTACTCTCTTCTGTCCCATGTTATGGTTTTTTGACCTTTTTCTACAAGGCTTAATTTTGCTGTGGCTTTAGAGGGAGTGATTAGCATCTAATGCTTTGTGATGGCAAAAGACACAGATGGAAATGCAGTGTACCTTCTTTATCTTCACCTTAGCAGTTTTGGATGTGTTCTTTTGGGGTGGGGCTTTGCAGAAAATTCCCACTGGCTGATCTGATCTGTCCTCTGGACTTCACCATTCAAGGGCAGGTCTGTTATGCTCATGGAAGAAACTAGAGAGTAATTGGAAGGGCCTTCATTTCATAAGAAGGAAGTGAGTAGAATCAATATGTGCAAAGAAAATAATAATGGTTTGGGGGGGGGGGGAAGATTAATTGTAGAAGATGGCTGTTGGTACAGCTGTAGATGTCTGGCACTTTTCGTTATGAGCAGTTTATATTTTCTGTTTTTCATTATACAAATGAAATTTCCTACATGAAAGTGAATGTGAAAAGAAGCATAGTTGAAATAAAAAAAGTTTTCAAACTATAAAAACTGCATAAATACCACCCTCCAAAGCCACATGGGACTCCTTCCCTAACGGATGAAAAGGAAAACTTAGATTTTGTTGCTGCAATATGAGAGAAAAATCACATTGAAAGTGAAACTAGTTGCATAAAATAATGGGCTGTATTATTCTGATTTTTGACGGACAGTTGCTCTGCCCATGTAATATTTTTTATTGAAGGAAGGATTTTTCTCTTGTAGGCACTGCCCCAAAGCCTCCAGTTTCTTGTGCAATCTAGTGAACTTTTTCTGATACAAGATTGTGTAATTTGGCCCTGGGTAATAAATCTGAGCTTTACTCCTTTTTGCAGTTGCCACAGGAAAAATATTTTGCATTTTTGACTTCTCAACTTTAAAAGTATTTATTGGTCTGATTATTTTCTGGCACACATCTGTATTTGTATGTGCTGAGGGCGTTAAGGAAAGAGACAGTTCAAGTTTTCAAAATCGTTTTGGGAACTTAAGTTACAGATAACGTGGAAGGATTTCAGAAGAGAGGAGCAATTGCTTAAAAATGAATGAAGTGGGAAAAAGTAGCAAAAAATGTAGCAGGTGCCTTTTTTCATGCAAAAATAAACTGAAAAATAAATACTCAGTTAATGAAGTCTGAACTACATTTGCTTTTTCTTAGAATGCAGTCAAATTAGAGTTCGCACAAACGCAATTGGAGTTAATGAGCACTTAATGTTGTGTACTTGATGACATCAGAAGTGACAAGCAGGACCTGCAGGTTTTGTAAAAACTGCTTCTCAGTGTATTTCTGCAGCTATGCCAGTTCTGAGGGCCAGAAGTTGCCTAAGCAGTTTTATGTACACGTATCTCCGATGATGGCCAAACGCTGACATAAAACGATTATTCTGGGGAGAGGGAAGAGCTGGACATAATGTACATCTTGTAGTTGAGTACTAAATGAGAGTCAGAGACATTCTGTTCTCATAAACTGAAGCTTGGTAATCCCTAAAATAAGCAGTTTTCCAACATACATGGATGTAACAAAGCAAATTCTGCAAGTTTAGTTTCCCTATTTTGAAACAATTATTTTTTTAATATCCCTAGTCCGTTCTGATGAATGCAGTAGTGAAGTTGATGCTTTTAATGACCGTCAGTAATGTATGTTGAGAATTAAAAGATTTAAGTATTTTTAAAAAAAATGGAAGTAACTGGGAAACGTCTGTGTGGTAGAAGCTCTCCCAGAGTTCATCAGCAGCTTTACAGGTGACACGAGCAATTACTGTCCATGGAGTAATACCTGAAGAAAAAAAAAAGCCGTAAGTATTTAAATACCAGTCTTAATTCAGCAGTAACTACCGTTCTTTCTTCCATTTGTTTGCACAACGGAATAGGAAATTTTTAAAGCTGGAAAATAATATTTTCCCCTTGGTGTGATACAGTAGTTTCAAAGAAATATGCAGCAGGATTCATAGCAAGGTTGTTACTATCCAAACACTCCTGTGAAGCTTTTGCCTGTAGTATTATTATTATTTACTCATAGTCTGTCCTGAAGGCAGCTTTTTGTCCATTTTCTCCCAGGATTCAGGATGGACCCTGAGTCAGATCTGCCTCTTATTAGAGTGAGAACTGAAGAAGGAATTCAAGAGCAGGGTCTAAAAATCAGAAAGCAGTATTTGTAGAATACTGTAAATCTTTTTCATTTCCCCTTCGTTGTAGATAAAAATTATAATGAACATGGTTGTGGTCTTCATGAAGTCTGCAGTACCAGCTTCACCAAGGCCAGGATTTTCCTCTGATTTTAACTTGGAGTGAGATTTGTTTTCTTCAATAGACCCAAACATTGTGCTTCTACTCTCAAATATGCACGGTGTTCTATTTGGTAATGGCTGTAAAGTTAGATCAAGATAGGAGTTATAATAAAATTAATGCTTACATTAGGGAATATAATTTAAATGTCAAAAATTAATGTTTTCAATAAGCAGAATGTAATATGCAACGTTTCTTCTAACAGCTTGCTCATTTAAAGAGGAAAATTAGCCAGTCCTTATGCAAACAAATCTATTTGAAAAGCAGTACCTCCGAGAGTGTTGTCTGTAGTTTCCAAGAACTGGGAAAAATAATAGAGTAGGAAATGTAGCATGTTTTCTTCATGAATCTTTTCACAGCAATGCTAATTATCCTTTAAACTTGCTGTTAATTTGGAAGGACAATAGTTTATTGAGTAACCTCAGCTGTGAAATGATTTCTTCTGAACTTCCATAATGATTTTCCTAGAATAAATTAATTTAAGATAAAAGACTCTGACACTTTTTTTCCACTAGGCCACGATAAAATCCTGCTAACTCAAGTGTACTGTTTCTTTTAAGTAATGGACTTTTTAGAAGGACAGTAAATACTTTAATATAAGGTTTGGTAAACTGGGATTCAGCAGCTTTGTAATGAGCATTTGGGGATTTGCAAAAGGTTAACAAGATTTATATTGTGGGATGTTTTTGCATGAAGCTATGAATCATTCCATGATGGCTCTTATTACTTAGAAACGTAGTTCTGAATACGCAGTTAAAAATATCACACTTAGAAAGTTCTGGGTTACAGACATTCTGGCTTAATTTTAACTTTTACATTTTAAACTTTAATGTTTTATATGCTTTAAAAAGTTTCAAAAGGCAAGCAGTCTGTCTGTGTGACGTTTTGTAGTGTTTGGATGTTCATTCAAACTTTAGTATTAGGGATGTTCATCCCTAATAACATGTTAGGGTTTTCATAAAGATGGCTCTCTTAAGGAGTGTTTTCTCTTCATGTAAAGGTGAAAATCTTACTTCTGTGTGTTTCTAAAGGTATTTAAGTTTGCTACTTACAACTCACGGATACCTGCTATATTTTCTGGAAAAGATGCATGTATTTTTCAAAGCATTCAGGTCTGGTTAAATTTCACAATAAACAGAGAGAGCAAACATGCATTTATTTCAGCTTTGCAACATCTGCTAGCCATTTTCTTAAGTATGTTTCATTGTGTTAGCCCTGGTTTTCCCTTTTCTATTTTTTAAATAATCCACAAGTATACTCAGCCCATTTCTATAGTAGTTGTATTTTAACCATAGATGGTTCTTTTTGTTAACTCATCTCTCTGAATGCATTTCTGATGGCAGCAGACTGTTAAGTGTTTGAAATTTTGAATATCATTCTTAGACTGTGTAACACTGTGTATTGCTGCCATCAGTTAGAGGGGCTGAATAATGTTGTCAATATATAACATACTTGTTAATTTTGCAGAAAAGAGCCTACTAAAGTAGTTATTAAAAAAAAAAAAAAAGTTTTTTTTTTCCTGACTCTTCTCCTCTAACCTATAAAATAAAATACTTGTTTGCTGTACTTCCTGCCAGAGCAGCAGCCTGCCATTTTATGTTCTTCATTAGCCTGACCACAGACTGCTGTTCGTTTCTTCTGACTGTGTCAGAACAGTGAGCTCACACTACGTGCCCTCTATACGTAGTCTGATATGTAGAGAGAAGCATATGTATTTTTATGCCAAGTCTAAAGCTGTTCGTGGGCTATGGGGGAGCTACAATCCTATCAGGTATTTACCAGTTATTTCCACATTAAAAACAAACAAACAAAAAAGCAAAAAAACAACAAACAAAAAACCAGCAACCTTTTACATTCCCTAAATGCATTTCTGATGTAAAACAGATTTGCTACAGCATTCTGCAAAATTTAAGATTAATGTTTAAAGAAGTCAGGTTTCAAAACAGGAGGGCCAAACTTTCAGATCTGTTTTATTGTGTATGTGATCACTTGTCTGAAAATCATTTATTTTAGGCTTCCGCAAAACTTGAGTTTGTTTTAGGTTTTAAAGAATTCTCTCCTCACATCCCTGTTTGTCTTTCTTTCTTTGCATTATTTGGGCAAACTTTTATTAGTTTGTATGGTTTTGGTTTTACGTTTGTTAATTTTGTCTTTCTAAAACATATGTTTGTCATGACTGCTAGTTTTAGTACCCCTCTTTTTAACTGAACATTTCTCATAGGATGGTCCTTAAACAGGGGGTCCTATTTGAGGATACAAAGTTTCTTTAAATATTCTAGCAGTGAAATAACTTCAACTATTTCTTCATAGTGAAAAAAAAAAAAAAACACCAAAGAACTTCAGTCATGTGCACATATCCCCAGGACTTGCTGTTAGTGAACAGTCTCCATTCATCAGTGGACAGGGATGGAAGGTCTAGGGTGGGACTGAGGAAAGACCATGTGAATGGATTTGAAGGTTTGTGGCCAAAGCAGTACTGAGTATATCAAGATTTTCCAAAAGTGTGGGGGGTAAGCTATAGGGCAACTTGGTTTCCCACATGGTTCCTTTGTGATTATACATTTAAAAAGAAATATTTTATGCTATTTTATCCCTAATCTGAAAATGGTATTTTCCTTTCTCAGGCAATAAGAGAATTAGTAGATTTCCAGGCAATTACAAGAATTACCAAAAACGATTACCCAACGTAATATGAAGAAGGTAATAATCATCAACATTCCCATATTCACACAATCAGTGGTGAGTTCTGGACAGTTGGATCACTGTTTTGACAACAAATTAATCCTGGTTGAAAACAAGCAGAGGGATGCTCTGCTGCGGGTACCCATCTGCCTGTGGCTGCTGTTGGAGAGCAGTACCACCACAAGCCCTGTGGTTCAAGCACTGGCTGGCATGTTGTGCTATGCCTCGTTGCCTGAAAGACTACCTTCCCTGTGTTCTACAGAACTAGGAGAGGGTCACATGCATTTAACATCTACATGACTGCGTTGCTTAATGCCAGTTTTCCAGTTCCATTGTGTATCCAAGCTTAACTTCAGGCCCAGGTTCTTGATGAGACAAGTATATGCCTAGTTTTACTTTGATAGTTAATAGAAATTCAGTGCTTATTTAAAATGTGATTCACACTGCGGAGCTCACTGTGATAGCTGTCAGCAAGAACCAGGATAAAGCTATTACACTTCTCAGGGCAAGTTCCTCAATGCTGTCTGTCCTTACACACTAACAGCATGTTGCAACAGTGATGTTAGTATCTCTACGTTGTTCTTTCACAGTGATTTAATATTTGTCCAAAAGGTTGTTGGAAAATATTTGAAATATACTTTATAATCAAAACTGTATTCCAAAATGTTTCAGTATTTACTGTGTAGTATCAGTATTTCATATTATCTTGTAGCATTTAAACACTTTATAATGTTGTCACTACTAAAGGGAGTGACAGCGTAACAGTGTGGGATTAAATTGTCCTTGCACTGTTTCCTTGGTCAAGTAGACATGCAAACATATCTGAAATAGGTGAAACCACCTGCTGGTTTCAGTGGACATCACTAATTCCACCTTCTGGTTAGAGCCCTTTGTCGCTCGTGGTACACTTTTCTCTTATAGTTTTATTCTTACACGTTAAAATAAATATAAAATCACTTGTTCTCAGGTAGTTATTGAGCATATTGTATGGTAGCGTGGATTGCAATTTATGAGTAAAAATCTGGCCCCATCCTTCCTCTTACTCAGGAGTTGCACGGACCTGGTTTAAAAGATGAGAAACTCCATTGTGAATTGTTCAGGTGTTTGTAAGGGCGAATAAGATGTTATGGTGTTATTTAGGAGAAAAGAGAAGGAAAGGGAATGAATGGGAACAAAGGAAAGAAAATGCTGTGAACTGATGCAACAGTAGCGTGAGGAAACGGAATTTTCGCCCTGTCTGGCACAGACAGTTTTATCATTCCCAGCACAAACATATGACAAGTTTGTATACTTTTAGGTTTTGTTACTCTATGTGCTTTGAAATGCTTGTACAGAGTAAGAATGTCATTTTAATTTTGCCTGGAGGGATGGTGTCCTTTAATTGTAGCTTTTTTTGTTTTTATATTAAGTCATTAGTTAAAAATATCATTTAGTGCTATTGGACTGGGTCCACACAAAGCTAGGCTGCTTGATCAACCTATTGTGCACCCCTTAGTCCTAATCCTGATTACATTTGCCTTAGTTGATCTCCCTGAAACCAGCCCACTTCCATGTCCTTAAATGCTTGTATACTTCTACGTTTTAAAAAAACAGGCAAGCATGCTGTTGCAATTGTTGCTCAGTTTTCATTAGACTTCAGATATGAGAATAGGTAAACCTTTGTCAGTCTTTTGTTTTCCAGTCAGGTAAGGTAGTGACGATTCAGAGACTACTTGTATATTCACCTATTGCTGTAATTCTGATGATCTACAAGTTGAAATGCTTACAAGCTGAGGCACTTTTTGAATAGAAAGTAACTCTTGGCGGATAATAGCAGAGAAATAGATGAAAAGAAATGAATTGTTTCTCTGTTTTCATAGTGCATTATGTACTGTCATTCAGACAACGTTGCCTACCTGTGAACTGGCCAACCTTTGCTTTCATCTATTAGGTGTCTTTATCTTGGCCTGTAGTAAATAATTTCTAAGGAATTCTTCTAGTTTGTACTTGTTCAGCTCTGCAGGCCCTTCATCTGTTAAAATTTTGTTTCTTCTGTAAAACAGACTTACCTTTAAAAATGCTGATGGGATCTTGAGAAATTTTTTTGAACTGTTGACTATTTGTATGCCAGTTATCCCTACAATGTGCTGCTTTTCTACCTCTGAAATTACTTGATGATTCCTGTACTATCATAGATAAGAAGAATTCTAGGCCCTTCTTATTTGTCTTTCTTCATTTTGAAATAGGGCCTGTGGTTTCAGTCATGATTCATCCCAGTAGGCTGTGCTGCTTCCTACCTTGATTAGAGCCATTTTAACAGTGGCTAGGGACGGGGAGAGAGATGATTCTCATGCAGTTAGGCAGCTCTTACAAATTACGTGATCATCCTTTACAAAGAGTTTTGGTTTGAAAAAATCAAGATCAGATGTAGAAGATTTAAACTGCCCTCTGTTGCAAAACAACAAACAAGCAAACAAACGAAAAAAAACAACAAAACACAGCTTTAGACAAAACCAAGCAAGATACGTGGAAGGAAAAGTAGTAGAATAAATAATATAGTCCTGTAGTGAAATTGTAATTTAACAATGTAATAAGCTAAATGGTAAACTAGGATATGCATATCTTCTGCACCACAGAAGTATAGGAAAAAAGGATAAAATGTGAGATCCCTCAGTGCTAGTTCCTTACTGCTTACTCTTCATCTAGTGAAATTTGAATGTAGAACATTCCTGATGACTGGGGAGAATCTGACAAATATGATAGAGGCTTGTAAAATTAAATAAACTATAGCTAACATAGGAGTCAAAATAGTGAGACAAATTTCAGAGGGAGCTAAAAGAATAGACAAAGCAGCTTGAAACGGGTTAGCCTTTGAGAAACTGCCTGGGCAAATTCTGAATGATGGGAGCTGTAACATAATCTGTTTATTCTCATAGTTGAAATGTGTCAATTTGAAAAATCCCAGAGATGCTTGCAGATACAGTAATTGGCAAATTTGCTTTAATGTTCTTTTTTAAGCTGAGGAGGGCTTTAGAGTTTCTTGATGTATTTAAAAATCTGTAAGTCTCGTATGACATCCTCTTTGAATCCTTAGGAAAGATGTACCATTGTGATGTGTGTGTGTGTCTGTCTTTTAATTAAAATCAAAGGTAAAGCAAAGACTCGTAACAGGCTAAAAAACAGCAAAGATAGCCTTTTATAACAAAGATAAAGTAGAGAAGAAGATGTAGGAAGTTTTGCTTAACAAGGTTGAACAGCGTGGGTTACGAACCATTGATCTCATTTCCAGTAATAATAGCAACAACCAAGTAGCAGAGGATATAACTAATTATTTTTTTTAACAAGGCATAGGGTTATGTGGGGTCAGTGGTCTTCTTGAAAATCTCACAAAACACAGAAATATCTGTTTATGAGTGAATTATAGAACTGTCTACATCTATTACATACATAGTGCACTTGCTTGTCTCCTAGATTTGAGATATATAAAGATACAGCGTTAATTCTGCAGGGAGATAATAAGAATATGATGGAAAATGAGGAAACTAGGGTTGTGTAGAAAGATCCCTTATCTGAGGTTACCATTGGCTGTGGAAGGGTGGGTTACAGTGCATGGTTTTTCTTTGTGCCAAGAAGGATGAATGGCCAAGTTAGATTCAGATCTTACAGGGAAATTCCATGGAGCTCCTGGAGGGTTTTACCCGAATAATCCAATCTCTCTGTCTGAGTCTGAGCTTATTATGGAGTCTAGAGGACAGAAAAGTGTTAAAACTATGGGGAAAAAAAAAAAAAGTATGTTAATTTGTTTTCAATTTTCTGGGTTGTATTCACTATTCTATTTTAAATTTAGTTCTCCTCCTACAAGTGATGTACTCTTAACATATTGCCTGCATTTAAAGTCAGTCTTTAATTTTGCTAAGAAAAACAAGTCTGAAGAAAGTGGGTATGGTCAAATCCAGTCATTGTCTGGGCATGTCTGATGCACTGAGATCTGTGATGCCAGATAGTGTCTCAGACAAATTCATGCTGTTAAAGTCCAACTGAGATAAAGTGGGTGGAAGAAGCAGACCTTAAACTTAAAATATCAGGTGAGCTTACGCTCCCAGAAGGAAAAAAAAAGTATGAATATACACTTAAACTAACCAACACACTGAGCAAATCTGTAAGTGTGAGCAGGGATTAATATAGAATACCAGAAATTAATATTAATCTAACTAAATATGCCCTGTATTAGTAATGTTCGACTAAACTCTTAGGACAAATCTTTCAAAAATAGTAATGGTATGATAGATCTGGTAACTGAAATCCAAAGTTATTTGTAAACATTGTTATCAGGATGCAAGTTAGAAAGCTATCTTAAATTTGAGTTCTGATGCATGTGGTATAAAATAATTTCTTTAAATGTATAATTCTTATAGGATATAATTTTGCTTCCCCAAAATAAAAGATGGGTTATATTTATCTGTACAGATTCATCAGTTAGTGCTATCTCGGTTTCTTCTATATGAAGGGATAAATAAATTCACTTAAGTATTTTGACCAACTAGGTCAAGTCATGCTGCCTTAGTCTCTTTTCTAACTGACACTGGACCCACATGTCTGAACTCCTGTGATAAAATTAGTATCTGGTACTCCAGTGTGACCACAACTAGAGAAAGGCAGTAGGTAGCAAAAGCGGAACTGCTAAGCATGCCCACATAAGAATGTCACACTTAGGTAACAGAGTGTCCCTCAGGTCAGCCTACGATAAGAGCAAAGTCAAACAAGGCTGAATCCGTGATGTTTTGTGTTTTAAGTATCTGAAAATTGTTCACGACCAGCCTCGACCTACAAGACCTCAAATGATCATATGGGCAGGGCAATAAATTGGTGGAGGCCCATGTCATGGTTGTGGAGTTGTAAAAGTTACATCTAGTGTTAGTCCACATAGATCTGCCTGCTTGTTTAGGCTTCACAGATGGGATTGTTTTATATTTAATTGTACCGGAGGGGAACTATGGTGGCTGAATGGGCATGGCTGAGGGGCTCTGCATCGTACCGGTGCAGCCAAGTGGATGGGAGTACCGCGACAGCAGGAGAGCTGGGGAAGCACTTGCTTTCCAAAACTCCACACCTGAGCAAGATTCTGGCAATGCCAACAGTTTGTAGCCCGACAGTATTTGCCTGCCATCCAGAAAGTGGCCTCTTGTCATGGCACAGGCTGATTCACCCTCCTGAAAGAAATCAGAAGTGGAATGTAGTGGGCATAGCAGAAAGTGATTTGTTTAGGAAAAGGCTCTCCAAAAGTGATGGTATCCAGAGGAATGGACAGCAACTCTCACAGTGTCGGCATGCTTCAACTTGGACTAGCACAATTTTCCAGCCAGGCCATTCAAAAGCAAACTTTCAAGTCTTGTCAAGTTCCCAGGAATATCAAAAAGAAGAAAAAAAATATAAAGGTAACTGACTTTACTATGCAAAGCATAGCAAACAGTGTATTAAAAGGAAAAAGGCTGTTATATCTATGTTTACATTCGTGGGATTTGCCATTGGTAATAGCATTATTATGTGGGGAGAGTTTTCTTGTTACTATTTTGCTGTGTTTTGCATCACAGATAATTGTGATTTTTAGTACTCCTTTTTACATAAGTTGTTAGCTTTGTGGGGAGCCCTAATGACAATGTGATAAATACTTACTGGGGTTTTATCTAACTTAATATCTAATTTAAAATCATTCATATCCCTTTAGCCCTTCAATTTTTTTTTTTCTCTTTGTGGTCATGATAAGCAGATTAAAAATCTTTTTTGAATGTGGACTTTTTGATTAAAGCATTCCCTTAATGCCTTAAAAAGCGTAGACAAAGTAAAGTGCTTGTTTACTACTTTGAGGATGTTCATCTCTCACCTGTGGCTGTGCTGTTTGCCTTTTCCTCTTTCCCATTATTAACCATCCCTCAAAGCTTCAGTAACTGCACATTAAGAACTCAGATAAATGCAGCTTTATGCTCTGAATACTCTTGATTTGGTAATCAGAAAAATTCACCATCCTCTTTCAGATAGCTTTTTTTGTTGATTAGAGCAGCATCAAAGAAATTTCTTTTGGGAATCACAGTTTAGATATTAGCACAAATTTAGTGCTTACGTTAATTTTATTCCTTTTTAAACTGGGATAAATCGTTCTTTGTTCTTCTTTGCCTAAGAGATAAATGCTGCGTACTGGGAGGAAGGGAGGGACTGTAAGTTGTTTTGTTTTAAGTCTTGCGTCACTCCAGGAAGAAAGATTAAAGTGTCAGGAAGGATATCACCTCATGAAAAAGTTAAACTGGTCTAAGTACCTGATTTCTTTAGATTTAGTTGCTCTTCACCTCAGAATCCCTCCTTGCTAACAGATGTCAGGTGTTGATCGCTTTAACGTCTTACTTGGGGCTGTCAGGAGGCTGCCAAACCCAGACAGTCCCAACCCGAGAGTCTCTTAATCATGTTGTGTCGAGCTGCATTAGCTGCTTTTCGGTTCTGTTTTGTTTTTGAACAAACCGAGCTTTTTTACTTTAAAGTTTTCATGTGGGGCTGGGAAAGGGAATGACTCAGATAAGGTTTGCATTTTAAGTGTTTGCAGTTACTTTCTCGCGAGATAAGCTCTGTAATTAAGTGATGTCTGCTAACAGGGTCTTCCAATTACGAGATATGGGGAGACTTAACAAATTGGGTTGTCTGGGTCACAGGCCTATGATTACTTTTAGCGGTATTCATTCAGACACTATCTTAAAAGTTGTCAAACACTATTTAAGGACTTTTGTTAGACAGTTTTTTGGCAAACGTCTTGAGGAACAAATTCTTTCTGAAAAGACAGCATACTGTTTTCACATGTCATGAAGAGTGCAAGGAAATTCTGTCCCATTCTACTCTACTCTACTTTATTCATAGCGTAATAAAAAGGAAGAACAAAACCTGGAAGATTGGTCATGAAAAAGCAGGCTCTGTTCTCTTCATTTGATGTCAAATTCAAGATGTCAAATATTTTAAGGGAGAGCTGGATTTGTTGTGAATCTGGAATTTAAATACAAACTATTACATTCTTTGTTATCCATACAGACTAATGAATCTGAAGTGTTTCAATGAAAGGCATATCACACTGGCGTTTTGTGAGTCACCTACAAATCTAATGGTGTGTCATATGCAAAGTATAGCAGCTTTTGTGAGAGAAGCAGTTTCTGAGAAGGAGCAAACTGACACATGTTGAGAAAAAGAGACGTATGTTGTGTAAGTAAGCACTTCATCAGGTTTAAACCAGAGGCAGCTAGCTTGAAGCTTGCTGTATCTGTTCCAAACACAAAGAAATGATTTTATGCCAGAAAGCTTCAGTTCTTTTTCCTTGTACTCCATTGCTTGATATTACAAATGCAGGGTAGACAAAGTGACAATTTTAGTGTCTTTGATTCCATTGAGACACTCTCTCTGAACCATCAAATTGTAATTTTACAGCAATAAAATTGCATAGCTTTACATACTTTCCAATTCAGTCAGAAGTAGAATTTTCAAAATAAGATAAATATTGTATAGAGATCCTCTTCTATTCTTGTAAGTGCTTGGTATCATTTTGGATTCTGAAGTTTGAGTTTTTCTTTCTTAGTTTGTAACGCTATCTGTGAGGGTCAGAGCTGGTGAGATAAGCAGATACCCAGCTTCCACTAACAAGAAGTTTGCACATCATATTTTTGAAGCATCGTTTTGAGTCTTCTCTGGTCACAGAGCATAAAGTGCATGAATTATAAGGTAGTGCAAAGCTGTGCATTGACTCATGGCTGTGGGCAAGGAGATAGCTGAATTTTGACAGTTGATGTGTTGCAAAAGCCGTATTAGCACTGCTTAAAAGTTTTTTTTCAGTATATTCTCTTCCTGATATGCAGAGATACAGACTGGGATGTGTTCCACATTAAACGCTAGGAGTCCTGAGTCGTTTTGAAAAGCAGCGATGTGATTTATTTTTCCCACATAACCTTCATTAGAAGTAACTGAGAGAATGCAGGCAAGGCGAAGAACTACAAATAGGAAATGCAATTTATTTTGTAACACGTAAAGATGTATATTAAAAACCTAGGTGCTGGTAATATGAACATGGATAACAGAATTTAGAAAGGTACAGTTAATCCTTGCAACAACATACTCCAACGTGCAAAGCTCTTCGTGACTAAATAGTTCAGTTTTTTCCATCTGTATGCATAAACTGTAAACAGAGCCTCAGTAAGATCCTTGGGTCCTACAGAACTCTGAACAATCTGAATGCCGTGCAATACTTTCCACATATGCAGAATATTTGGAAGTGGAGCGTAGCAGTCCTGCCTTGAGATAGTCCTGCGATAGAGCAGGGAGTGCAGTTTAGGAGCAGTGAGGTGAAGGTGACTCCTGTGGGTAGCATGCTGCAGTCCCACAGGTAGCAGTAGTACAAGTGGGGTGGATTACGTTGAGCAGTGGTGTTTTTTCTGTGTTCAGGATCTCAGCTGTTTGGAGTATTCCATTGTGAGTGTCATCCACAGGAACACTGTTTTTCCTTAAAACAAAGAGTTAATTTTGATATTTTGATAACTGAGTCAAGTCACAAGAAAAGTGCAGCTTGTTGGGGCATTTATTCGTTCATAATTAAAGGTTTTAGGCTGTGACTGTAACACATGAGTCTGTGGAGAGCAGCATGATGTACTGTAAGGCAGTCTGCCTGCAGAAGCCTCCCTCAGGCATACGCAGCGAGGCTGTGTAGTTCTGCTCAGCCACAGTAACATCGCCGACTGCACTGCACTTCTGATTTATATCAGGTGAGTATCTCAGTATGTTTGGGGCATTCAGGGTTCGAGTTTAGCATTAATTTTTTTCTTTTTTGATACAATGTACTGATACCTCCCACTTCTTCCTAGGATTCATGCTTTGAACCCTCTCCTGCCACGATGTCAAAGGTTCTACCATTGGCCTCTGCCTGCAGCTGAGGTTTTGTTCCACTAGCAGTCTGTTTCCATGTGTTACCAAAAGCAGACACTTGTGAACCAAGAAAATTCTAAATGTGATACTCCATTGCTGAAAGCAGAGAAAGCTCAACTTGACATGTTTTAAGACTCTAATGTTCAAATCAGAATACAAGATGAAGAACAGTTGTAAATATTGTTTTCTACTCTACTTTCAGACTTTTGATAAAGACCTGTCTGACTGCCTTTTATCAGATGATTTAATTCAAAGTAATGCATGAAAGGGACCTGCAGGATTGGACCCTGAAAGAGTCACATGAAAATATTATAGGAATATTTCAGTTTTAATAATGATGTTAAATCTCTGCAGTGTTTTTTGAAATGATTTGTTTCCAAGGGAACAGCAATCCACAGTGCTATCAACCTTTTCAGTGCTAGCACATTACAGGTAGAAACCTCATTCCCTGGCTATAGTGGTTTTTTTGGTTTTTGGTTTTTGTTTTTTTTTTTTGTTTAAGGAAAGACTCATCCATCCCCTTTGCTTTTTCTCTTCATTCTTTGCAGTATCTTGTAAATTTTGTTCTGATATCACATTCATTCTGTGTAAAGTAGTACATATGACACACTTCAAAATATTATTGACGGAGCAACAGAAAACAAAAAGTGTTTTGAGGAATTGATCCTGGAATAGAAAGAAACTCACAGACTGTGCCACATCATGATACCATATCCTCAGGTTTAATCCTGGCTGGGATGGCTCTGTCTGCATATGGTCTCAATTCTGTTTAGTTTTTCAGTAACAAACCTATATCAATGAAAGGGAAGAACAAGCGAGAAGAAAATTTTGCTTCATCTGGCAGAACAAATCCACAAGGGAAGAAATACCCACTGAGAACTTGAAGTTCAGCCCTCAAAATGTTTTTCTGGATGGTGCAAAAATATCTTAAGCGTTCTGCTCTGCTGTCCTGTAAAATACAGCCTCACCTTTGTGCAATCTCACTTGTGGAATGTTTTCTTTCTGGGAAACGTGGAGAAGTAAGCTTGGCAGGTTGTATGCATCACATTTGTATGTAGTACAGCATTACCTGCTGATCACATAAATGGGCATAGTTCGAGGATTTCAGTATAAACAGCTATTACAAATTTTCTTAGGAAAGACAGGCATGTTTTTAGAGGAAGTGCTGAACATCCATTCTAGAAAAATCATGTCCTGCCAGATACATACTTTTTATCATAGACAAATTTACTGTTTGTAAAATCTAGATCATGAACTGGAGCTCAAATGAAATTTTCTATGTGAGCTTCATCAGAGTTTCACAACGCTGTTTGTTGAGTTAGACCTTTGTTAAAAAGACTACAGAGAATGCAGGCTCACTGATGTTTTACTTCTGGGATTTTGCTACCTACTAGTGCTTTTAGTGAAGCAAATTGTTACTTTACATTATCAGTTTTATCAGAGTAAGTTCATTTTGGAAGTAGCTTCATTAGAAGTTAGACGTCAGTAGAACTAATCTTGATAGAGTACATTTCAAGCTATTTAATGTAGAACTCTGTGGATGTGTTAATGAGAAATGCTTCTTTTATAGTTAAAAGTATTCTGAGCATAAACCTTAACTTCTCTCATCTTCAGAAGCTTGAGTTCTGTTCAACCTACATATTAAATACTGACTGGCAACGCTTCTTTCTTAACTGAGTTAGTTTGCTTCTGTGTTGGAAGGGAGACCATTTCTCTGTGGGCTCTTCACAGTAGTCTGAGACATTTAACAGTGTTGGGGGGGAGAAATGTGTACAAGTCATGCCCGATTCTTCTGTATTTTTAAGAGAACTTGTGAGGACCATTTAAGGTGTACGTTGATTTAGGTTGTTAGATGTGTTCTTAAAGTTGCATATGAAAAGGGCCAACCTACAGGATTGTTTTGGCAATTTTGTGCGTTGTTTAAAATGAGTGAAATAGCAAAGCCGAGACCTGATTGTCAAATCAGTAATTCTGCTTCTTAATAATAAGTACAGGCATTAAAAAGAGATGCCATCTTAATTCGGACTTCACAAGTTTTTACCAAATTTCAGCTGTACTGTAAAGAAAATGCGTTTTGCCTAGTGAATAAAAAAAAAAAGGCAGCTACTTCAAGCTAAAAATGAAGTTTCTTCTAGATGAAAAAAGAAATACTGTTTAAAGAAGATACAGTAATTGCAATGATGTTTGGGTTATGTTTAGCAATTATAAGAACACATAGTATTTGTTGTAGTATCATTAAAAGGTTCATAGCTCGTACGTGAGCCAAAACAAGCTTAAATCTCTCCTTACTCTCTTCTGTATGTTGTCACAAAGATGGGTTTCTAAAAGCGCTTCCTTGCTGAAACATAAACGTTAACAAAGCAAAATAGCCAAACAATTAGCTTATTGATGATGTTTAAGCAGTGTTCCTTTTGCTGATTAACTGACATTATTTTGAAGTTTCCCACCTGTTGAACTCAATAGAAATTACCTCCCCAAATCACTGAAGTTTAAAAAAGCTGCTTTCCCGTAAATGCATTACCAGGCAATAGGGAGGATTGTGCGTGTGTGGAAGGCTGGGGAGATTCATGCATGTAATTCTGTAAAACAAAATCAATAAAGCTGATAACAGATTAAGTTGCTAAATTTTGTAAAACTAGACTTCTGTTTGGGTCATCAGCACAGCACTATTGGATTTTCTGTGGTTTAATGCTGAAAAAAAGGATTATTGATTTTAGGATTTTCAGCGTGTCCCCTCTGGGAGTTCTTAAGCAGTCTTTATAATGCTTCACACTTAAGTTGACAACTACAGTGACATAACTGTGTCCTTGCCTTAGTAATCATTTTCTAATCATATTGGGAAGGGCTGAAAACGGTTTATAAAATGATTATTACAGACAAACAGTGGAACAGGAGGGTTGTCGGGACGTCGCTTCTTTGTCTGGTGCTCATTGCTACCTGTCTGCCATCTTCCCTTGGAATTAACTTACAGTCACAGATTAAGACCTTTGACTGTCATAAATCTGCTTCCCAATATGTTTGACTGGCAGGGGAGTTCAGAAGCCATCCCAGTATAAATAGGATTTTAGCACATCGGGTGCCGCTCCAAAGTAAAAAGGGCTGTTTTGCTGTCGACTTTGTCGGTGTTGTATATTCAGTGCTCCTTTCCCGTCCCATGTGTATGCATGCCTGTGTGTGTGTGTGTGTGCTTGCGTAAAGTAGGAGCTGAGATAGGCTAACAAAATGAACTACTGTATGCAAGAAATATATGAAGTGCACCCAGCTGCTGGTAGCAATTGCTACATGCAGTCCACTGATTATTGCACATATATCGAAGATAATCAGGGTTACAGCAGTTGCGATGCTCAGGTCCTGCACAGTAACAACATATATATGGAACAGGCCTGGGCGGTGAATCAGCCTTATACCTGTAGTTACCCTGGAAACGTGTTTAAAAGCGAGTACTCTGACATGGACATGGCCCTGAATCAGTACAACCAACCTGAATATTTCACCGAAGAAAAACCTACTTTTTCTCAAGTGCAGTCGCCATCGTACTCTCAGAAGAAAGGTAGGGGCAATTTATTTAAATAACAAAAAAAAAATCTCTGTTTATGTTTTTGTTTTGCTTTAAACTTACAGTTGCATCAGTTGGCTCAGATACATCTTTGAATGTGAAGGCTGCCTGTTCAAAATTGAAAGCAGCAGTAACAGAGGTTGCTAGGTGATTGTAAGGTTTTCTGTGAGCGATGAGGATTTCCAAACACTTTTTCTTAATCTGTAAAAGACATTTTCAATTCTGTTGCTTGCTTTCTGCTTTTTGTGGCAATTAAGTTCATGTACTATTCAGCAGTGAGCTAGATAAGAAAGTTTCTCATCTGAAATGTCATCGCTATATATTCTTCATCTAAAGCTGTGTTTTCTAATTGGATACGGTTTGTGCGAGTCCTTGTTGCCAGTAAATGTGAACTCTGTTTACTCAGCAACTCAAGCAAAGTATTTTGAAAATAGAACTGTAAATACGTGTGGGAAAAATGAATGCATTTGGTAGAGTGACTCTTTTAAATGAAAACCATATACTTTCTGATTGTGCAAAGCAAGAAAGACTTAAAATTCAAGCATATCTCTGTGCAACAAAGACTATTCTGCATCCAAAAAGTTGATACAGTCAGTATGTTTCTGATAGAGAATCAGTGCAGCATCAGCTCCCTTAGGATTAAATCATTGATTGTTTTTAGATTTCCTTCTTCTTCTTCCATGCAATCAGAGCAGGTATCCCTTCTCAGGAAGATCCCCAAATACCAACAAACGCTTGAAAATCTTTTCAGTGTTGTTTGTTTTGAAGTCAGACAAGCAAACTGATGCATAGAGAATATACATCGTTTTGTTTCTTTACAGCCTCATAATTAAAGAATAAACATACACACTCTGTTGTAGCAACGTAATGTCCTTTTTCTATTAAGACCAGATTTCCTGTATGCAGTTATCCAAAACCCAAATGAATGCAGTATAACTAGCTGGGTAGATAAAATACTATTTACTATTTTTAAAGTGGCTTTGTACTCAAAAGTAGACTGGTTGATATTATTAATAATACAGAAATCTGAAGTATTTTCCTTTGTGCAAGTAATATTCATTAGTGCTTACTGCAGTAAATCTGTATATTTGGTAGAAAAATGTCTTAGTTTTATTCTTTGAACACCATTGTAGGTCATAATGCAGGAAATACTTTTTTTAAAAATCTTATGTCTGGAAGCTGTAAGAAGATGAGCGAATTATAGATTGAATAACTGTGGATGATGCATGTTTTTCTATTGTTCAGCATTTTAAATGCTTTTAAGGCTGTTTACTATTGGGATTTAACTAATGAACTTACAACTCTTTATGGACTTTTTCGTGCCTTGGATTTGGTTCAAAAAGAAAATGGTCTTACTATTACAAAGTTATTTAAGTAACATATTTTTCGTAGTGCTAGAGGTTCTTAAATTTACCTATATCAGAGCATTAATTAAGTTATTTCAGTACTCAGATATCTCATACAATTTGTGCTCTGCTTAAAGTTTTTTACTTGTTTGGTTAAAGGAACAGAGTTCTTTTCTAAAACTGCTGGTCTGCCCATGTTTGCTGCTAGCTCAGTTTACGTTACCTAAAAATGCAGTGAGTTTTGATGGAAGGCATCTCTCAAGCAGGCTTTTAATTGATATCCACAGAGATTGAGCACCGTTCTTTGGGACTCCTTAGTGTGACAATACAAAGTTGCATACCTTCTGTCAGACCTTTGCAAGCGCTGAGTTTGTTAAGCAGAACAGATATAAACCCTGTGGGACATGTGCATCTTCTCTATCTCTTCTTTGTTTTGGTTTGGTTTTTTGTTGTTGTTGTTACAATTTCCATCTTTCCATCAAGCTATCATAAAACTAACGAATCTTTTAATCCTGTCCTAAGAACAGAAGGCTCCATGCAGGGCATGTGTGTCTGTATTGATCCAGAATCGATTTTGAGGGGGGAAGAGGGAGTTTGTTAAGGGAAGCCTTGGTAATAGCCCATTAAAGCAAAATTAAGTCCCTAAGCAGGTGTCCGTGAAGGGTCCTGATTGTTGCAGTTGGTATTTCTGTTAGTCCCCTGAAATTTGTAGTAATCTCAGTAAGATATCCAGCTGTTCAAATCAGATTGTACTTTACAGTAGCACATGGAAGCTTTTCAAATCAAAACTTTTGTTAGTTTTTTAGATGTTTAAAGTCTTCCTTTCCATCTGAGAAGCAGAAAGAAACACCAGCATTTCATGCTGAGAAAGTTAACGTTTGTAAAGGGGAGTCTCACTATTTCTCTGTGTTAATGCCACTTTGAAAGAAAGTCAAAAAAGTCACAAAGTAACTTCAGAAAAAAAGACCCCAATAAGGTGTCACAAGAGGGGAAAAGTAAGTAGTTTGAAAGTATATCTAGCTATTCCAGAATAAAAGAAAACATTCAAGCTGCTCCACTTATTGCAGTGCATTGAAAACTATATTTTCCTGATGGCTTTGATGAAAGACGCAACTTCTAAGGAAGAAAGGCTGTGATATTCAGTGAGCAGAACAGAGCTGACAGTGGGCAGACGGTGCTCCTTTGGGGAGCTGTGCTGTGTTACAGCCCCTGCCGTGAGGCTGAGGGGCTGCACAGAACACCCCTACGCCTCCTCCCCCTGTCTGTACAGCAAGGAGGAACTCCTTGGGACAGCACAGAGGTAGCGCAGTCCAGAAAGTGCAAAAGAACTGTTTACAGAGTCCCGGGATCCTCTGTATCCCCATATTTGCTTCACGAGCAATATTTTGGCAAGATGGAAAATAGGTCTGCAAAGTTGAATGTGGGCTGAGGATTGGATTTCGCTTCCCTTTGCACACAGTCATTTCACAGGCAAAGTTAACAAAAGATGCTGGCTGCTGTCTGTGAATTTAGGCTTTAACCTCAGGCGATGTGGAGGAGGCCCGCAGTAATTGGAATCTGCCCTGAAAAATACTGATCTGCAGGCTCAGATTCTTGAGTCGTGCGATAGCAATTTCAGTACTTAGCCCTGTTGGTCACCTTTTTTTTCCCCGGTTGAGGTTAATGACATATTTTTAAGGGCCCTTGGGTTAGCGGCGGATAGGGTTTGAAAGTTATTGTTGTTACTGTAATTGTCATTGTTATTTCCCTTTGTATTTTCTCAGGCAGTTTGTATGCAGCTGACGAAACGACTGCTAGCTTACACTACTGAATTAGTCCAAACTGAGTTATTAGCAGTGTGAAAACACGGAGCTACTCTTTGAATACCTCAGAAAATGCAACATGGAGGTTATGTAAAAATGTCTTCTTATCAGCACAGGGTGCATGTGTGCATATAATGAAGTTACAAAAAGACTGAGTACTTTTCATCTTTGGCTCCTAAAGGAGAGTAGCTGAGTAGCTCCAACTAAGCCAACAATTATTTTGAGCTTAAGAATGGTTTATTTCACTTTTGACCCCCAAATAAAGAAGCAGCTATGATCAGAGAATTGGCATCCATTTTACCACATTATTATGCAGTTGGAATTATATCTCTTTTTTAAGAAAAATTTCAGTGGAAAACGTGTTTTCACCTATTTACTCTAACCCTTGCACAACAAAATGAAGGATGGGAGAGTAAACTGTCGTGCTTTGCTTTTGCATCTGTAGTAAAACTGATTTCACTGAGATTTCTAGATAAGTAAATTATTTATCATACTATGGCATGTTCTCTAAAACCATTTTAATAATTTGGGGGAAAAAAAGTTGAATGGCCCGACACTCAAGTATTGTGTACAGTAGTGCATTTTGTCCCTATACCTGGTAATGAGTGCAACTGCAGTACTGATCGCAGCAGTTCAAGCGATAGCAGGATTTGAGCTTCATTGACAAGGATTCTGACTCAACCCAAAGATAAGGGCTAATATTTAGGAAAGTCACTCAGAGAAAAGAGACTGTAGGAAATGTTGTTCGTACTGTCTTTGCAGATCTCTTGCCAAATTTTACTAATTCCATAAATCAAAGAGTGATAATAAAATTGTGGACAAGAGAGTCAGCTAGCTGACAAGTCAGAAAGAAAAGAGATGCTCTGTGGAGAGTTAAGCAATTTTTCTCAGGAGGAATGAATTAAAGAAGGAGGCAAATAGAGATCAGTGTATCAGCACAGCTTTTCAGATGAATAACAATGATTGTACAAACAAAGAGGAATGGAGTATGATTTTTCTGACTCAGCTCTGTGCTTTGTCCAATAGACGTTCAATAGACTTCTACACAAGTAGAAGGATGATAACTGGATGGTTCTTGTAATTTTCTTATGCTTTGCAAGGAGTTGCAATGTGACTATAAAATCAGCATTATAGCGGCATAAATTTTATTTTCAGTTCTGATACAGTTTGGGACTCCCAAGATAGTAATTTCTTATTCATTTTCATACTGCAGTGTCTAGTAATTGAATACGAGCTTAGGAGTAAGTCTGAACTCCTCATTTTCTTGAATGATCTCTAATCACACGGCTTACTTGAAGAAAGAAAGATTTGAGGGAGTGCATTTATTACATGACTGTGCCAATGCACAGTGAAAACAAAATACTGCATAATGGTCTGAAAATGTTCTCCAATAGCAAAAATGGCTTTCCCTGCTTGCAAGGAATAAGCCTATGAAGGATCGGGAGCAAGCCAGGGAGCATCTGGTTTATAAACACTGTTGGTGTCAGTCTCACGTATCCCTGTCGGACAGTTAAACACAGTTTGATCCTAGGAATTTTTTAAGGTGTGGTTTAATTCCTAAGTTAATATTATATTGTGCATACATACAGAGAGCTGGAAGTGGGAAGTCCGTGCAGCAGCTCTTTAACAAAACTGACATTTGCTTTTCTCAAAATGTGGTTGTCTGAATATGTGCAAGGTACAAAGAAAAAATGCTTTACTGTTTTTCAGGGGTTGTTTCCATTTAAATAGCTTTTCTTTGCCTTACTGCAAGGGGCAAGAATAGCACCGTATTGTCTCTTCTGAGTCTTACCAATCTGTTACACTGTGCATTGAGGTGTCACTCCTACAAATGAGACCATAGGCATACGGTGTTAAAAGTACAAACTACATCATATAACTGGTTAGGTTAGCAGATCTTCATCTGCCCTTGCATTTGTAGAACATTTTCCTGCAGAAGAAAATTGTTTTTTGCCACACCAGTACCAGGAATGTTACATGCTGCGACTGCAATTTAAAAGTTACCATAGATCACCATCAAGACTCAGTGGATTATACAACATACTCAACATGCTCTTCCAGGATAGAGGCAACTGGTCCTGCTGGGCATTTAGCCTTGCCAAGAAGGTAAGATTAGGCAGGCTGGTAGGTAGAAGTCTGGAGAGCCTAAGGAGCTGCCTTAGGCTGTAGAAGAAACAGCAGGCAAGACAGATCAAGGTTGTTCATCGGTGATCTCCATTCAAATCAAAGGTCAGCAGTGAACAGTGATGTCAAGTCAATCTCAGTGCTTAACTTTGAGGATCGTATTGGATGTACCAAATGAAAATCTGAACACAGCGTAGTATTATAAAACCACAGAATGGCTCGGATTGGAAGGGAAATTAAAGCCCAACCAGTTTCAACCCCTGCTGTGGACAGGGCTACCGCTCACCATCAGGCTGCCAAGGGCCCCAGGGCCCCATCCAACCTGACCTTGAGCACCTCCAGGAGTGGAGCATCCACAGCTTCTCTGAGCAGCCTGTGCCAGGGCCTTACTACTCTCACAGTAAATAATTTATTCCTAATATCTAACTCAAGTCTACCCTATTTCAGTTTACAGCCATTACCCTTCGACCTATCTCTACAGACTGTTGTCTGTAAAAAAAAAAAAAAAAAAAAAAAAAAAAACTCCTTCCCCAGTTTTCATGTGGCCCCCCGTTATGTGTCCCCCCCGAAGGACACAATGAAGTCTCCCCAGCACCTTCTCTTCTCCAAGCTGAACAAACTCAGCTGCCACAGCGTTTTTCCTAGAATTGCTCCAGCCCTCTGAACATCCTCACATCCCTCCTCTAGACTCGCTCCAAGTCCATTTCCTTCTTATGGCTTGAAAGACAAGGTAACAAAATTGGCTATTACTGTACTGTTCAGTGATACCTATGTTGTTTTTGAATGATTATGTTAGCTAATTGCTAACTACTCAGGAATTGCAACTCGTAGGAATTACTTACAGTGGATGTTACAGTTTGCAAGAACTGATTTTCCCTTATCCCTTCAGGTGCAGTCTGCTGGTCTGAAGCATCAATCTTTTTTAAAAACTGCTGAAGCTCCAGTTTTCTTACTTTCCTGTCACTTCTGACCCCATTAGCTGTTGGAAGGAGCACTAAAAAAAAAAGTATGGCTATTGGTCTAAGATTTTTAACAGAAAAAAAGGTGCTTATTGAGTACTTTTATTGCCAGTGATTTCTTGGGATTGAAGCTTTTCTATCCACATTCTCCACTGAGTCAGTGAAGGAGGGCAGGGTATGTGTTTTTCTTGTGTCATAGGGACAATTCTGTAAAAATGATGAACATGATACCTTAGATTTAAGTAATTTAAGTAGAAGGCAGTTAACACTTCTGATAAAAGAACAGTTAGGAATGTGCTTACATGTAGTGATTCCATTTTTAATTCCTCACTTGGAGTGCCTGTAGAGGATTGCTTTCCATCCAGAATGAGAACTGTTTCCTGAGTAGGATGAAGTCCTGAAACTCCAAGAAGAGGATGCACATCATGGGTCACATGTGCAGGCTGCTGTATATATTTAAGGAAGCAGTTTAAACAAGTCATCTCCTGCTGCTCCAATGGAACAAAGTTGCCATTACATGAGCAGTGCTAACCAGATTATATGCTTAATGAAATATCAAGGCATTTAATTTAGAAGTATTTCTTGAGGAAGCAAAAGCTGTCAATACTGAATTTTAGAGGGCATAGTCAATGCTAAACTGAGTCTGCCTTTTGTGAATAGCAGTAACTAAAAGTCACTGATTGTTACAAAGAATTTAGTAGAAAATCCTGCATCCCTTTGCTGACCCTGCTTCCTCCTGTGTCAGCTGCACACAGTGTGTGTGTTGTGTGAGCAAAAGGGGGGGCAGGATGGGGATAATAGCCTCTGCTAATCCTCCACTGGCATAATGTCCGTTAGCAGTCATGATGTAAATTAGAACCGAAACCCTGCTGTCTCTCTTTCCTCAAGGTCAGAAACCAGATCCATGTGTCCACCAGTCTTTACCCAGGTTTTTAATATAGAAATATAACTTAAATGTGAATCTAATATTTTGCCATACTTAGACTGACATGGTAGGAGTATTAGTAAATCGATGATGCAGGCAACTGGGTTCTATTTCCCAGTGTTACCTAAGAGGTGTATCTGTTTCCTGTAATTTTAGGTTCTCAGAATTATGCTCAAAAATATAAAGTAGATATTACAACTACTTTCTGCCTTGTTTCTTCCTCCTTTCCCCAAATCAGCCCTGGAAAGTTCATTTAATTTAAGCTGAAGTAATTTCAAGTATTTGTTGTCTGTTAAGGGCTTTTCTTTCTGGAGAACCTGTGGCATTTACAAAAGCACTCTCCTTTAAGCCACCTGTTACTGAGCTTACTCTGGGTTTTAGTCACAGGAGGATGATGGCCATCCCCCTGGCAGCATCCTCTACAACCTGCTGGTGCCCAAGTCCTAGTGCTGGTTGGTCTCCATGCAACTCCCCAGCTGCACCGAGCTGTGCCAATGGCAGGACAGCAAACTTTGAGTCTGGTTTAACATTTCATGCTGCTGATGGGTGCAGCAAGGCAATGGAAGGAATAGTATCCCAGACAGCTGTGTCCAAAGGACTGTCCCAAATTACACTCATAAATTGCACTCAGCTAGTTTGTAGATGATGCAATCCTGGGAAGGATGGCTTATGTCCTAGATCGGTGTGCTGCCATTCAGAGGGACCCGAACAGTTTGTAGAAATGACAGAGAAATCTGTTGAGGTCCATCAAAGGGACATAGCAGTTCCTCTGCCTGGGGTGGAATAAATGCAGCAATAAAGGCTGGATGCCTGCTGGATGGGAGGGGATTTGCAGAGAAGTACTTGGGAATTCCTGGTGGGCAACAAGTTGAATCTGAGCCAACAGAGTGCCCTTGAGGTGAGGAAGGCCAGCAACATCTTGGTCTCAGTTAGGAGGATCATCACCAGCAGGATGAGGGAGGTGAGCCTTCCCTCTGCTCTACACTGCTGAGATGTACCTGCATTGCTGGGACCGAGTCTGGACTCTGAGGTACGAAATAGATGTGGTGACAGTGGAACAAGTCCAGTAAAAGGACACAAAGGTGGAGAAGAGGCTGGAGAGTGTGACATAGGAGGAGAGATTGGGAGTGCTGGGACTGGTTGGCCTGGAACAGAGAACATTAACTGGGATACTATCCGTGTGTAAAAAAAGCTTAACAGGACTGAGTGCTAAAGACGGAGCAAACATCTCAGTGTTGTCTAACGACAGGACAAGAGGTAAAGAGCACAAATAAACGCACAGGGAATTCCGTACAAGCATAATAAAATAATCTTCTTTTACTGTGAGGGCACAGATTGCTCACAGGAGTTAGAGAGTCTCCATCATTATGGACAGTCAGAACTCAACCAAACACGACCCTGACCTGTGATGTCCCTGCTGGAGCAGGGAGGTTGTACCAGGAGATCTCTAGAGGTGCCTTTCAGCCTCAGCCTCTCAATCATTCTCTGAAGAATTTACTGTACCTCAATAATTTTAAAATGTTAAATGAATAGCTGCACTTCCTCTCTCCTCTCAAAATGAATCTTAGACCTTTGTGTACAGAGAGGATTTTCATTAAGAAAAAATATGTACCATAACTCCATTGAATTATGAATTATGGAAACACTTTGAAAGCTTTGTATTTTACTACATTTGAAAGTTCTCCTTGGCTCAGAATTACATTGGTTGCCATCAGAATTGTTCTGGTTTTTTGTTTTTTGTTTTTTTAACATAAGAGCAAAAATATGTTTATGTTATCAAAACTAATGATATTTTGGGAAAAGAACCAAGCATTCCCAACAGTTTTTCATGGTAGTAATATTTTATTTCACTTGTTAGGTGTCTGATGAACCACTTCAGAAGAGAAAATGTCATTCCCACACATACATGTACACACACACATATTTGAATGCCCACGTATTTTGCCCTAAATTCAAGCTATATTAAATGCAACAGAGGAACACACCCAGGTAAGGTATAATCTATGCAGCTTTTGCGATCTGTTGCTGGTACTTCTCAACCACACCTGCAGAACTGTTTTGAAACAAATGCACTGTCAGTAAATGTTTCTTACTAGCGTGTCCATGAGTCACTTTGCAACCTGGCATGGTATCTCAGAATACAAGCACATCGGTTGTTTTTCAGAAACAGAAAAGAGAAGTGGACTGTATGTTTTGCTGTTATTTAATTTTTCACATCAAAGCCCTTGATATAAAAATAAATATATTTGTTTTTCTGAGCTATTGTTTATTTCAAGAGCAAGCAGTTAAGTTATGCCTTTTCCCTCTTGACCAGCAGGTGCTGAAACAATCTGAGAAGTAGAAGATACTGCATACAACATTTAAATACTTCTGTGTTACTGTTAGCATGAGCTTTTTATTCAGGAAATCCAGTGAGTTGAGAAGTGTGGGGCCAGTAGACAATATCTGCAGTGAATGTTAATGCAATATTTTTATATCAAATGTATCATATCATTTTATATAGAGTTTACATGCCATATCCTCTTTTTCTTTGCAGGATATATACCCAGTTACTTAGACAAGGATGAGCTATGTGTAGTTTGTGGGGACAAAGCCACCGGATATCATTATCGCTGCATCACCTGTGAAGGTTGCAAGGTAAATGGCATAGTGGGAAAGTGGGAATCAGAAATAGCTCTCCAGCTTCTCCATTTATACAGATTTCCTGAACTGTACTACCAAATAAAACAAAGACAGATTAGAAGCGAATAAGAACATCCAGTACTGATGATAAGCCATATCTGGCTGTGCTGCTGATCTGCATATACATAAGGAATGTAGTTGATTTTAGCAGTGTTTACTTTTGAAGAGAAGACAGAGAATTTAGGTCTTTTGTAGTTATCTGCTAGCTTTTTCTTTTTCATTTTTAGTGTTTTTTTTCTGACCATGTTGTCGGCCAGCGTACATCAGCATCCTCACAAGAACTTCAATGAAACTCTTTGTGCAATAGTTGAGATTCTGCCTATGGCCATGATGAGTCTGTGGTGATTAACAGTGTTCCAGTGTATCTCATTATCACTGCAAAGAACAAAAACCAAAAATCTCTTCCACATGCTCATGTGACAGTAACATCCATCACTTTAGGACGCGTCAACACAAAGTTAAAACAGATTTAATTTTTTTTTTACTTCTTCAGCTTAACCATATTAAAATATGCTTTCAGTCTTTTTCATCTCTAAAGCTACATGAAAAATGAAAAAAAAAAAAGATTGCTTTGAGCAAGTAAATGAAAAAAAGTAAATCAGTAACATGATCAGCCACATTTGCGTGATTTCACTGCCATAAATTTGCCTGGTGGCTTGAGATCCTGTAAGAAAGCTATTCTTTCCTACAGAAAAATAATTTTTTTCTAAACAAATGGAACAACACGTCATGCACTAGTGTCATGGGATTGAACCACAAAAGTCATGTTTTGTTAGTCTCCAAAGTTAAGAATATTTGAATATGAAATGTTGGGTTTGGATTGGCATTAGATCCCCACATCACAGTAACAGTATTGAAGTAGTTTCTTCTGTTGTACAGCATTGCACTTTGATACATTTATGAGATGCGCAAAGACTTAAATATCCTGTGTGTAGGAGGTTTGTAGTAATATTCATCAGAGTTTTATACACATACATATTTACTAAAAAAATTTTATATGTGAGAAAAATTGTGGAACCAAACAAGTGATTTTTACACATTTACATCACATATACCAGACAATAACAACACATAAAACTCAGGAATATGGCTTAATTCAGATACTACAAGTAAGCAATAGTGTGGCATTGTGAAATAGCTTCTGCTCCCAGCTGAACAGCAGTATTTCTTGCCATATTTCCTGCTCGGGTCTTTTTGTTATTTGAACTAAAGTATTTATTTTTATGCCCACCAGCTATTGTAAAATATAGCATAACAAATCTACTTATATCTTCTGATGTATAATTTAAAATAATGCTTTCATGCACAAAGAGCCAAGTTGACAATTTGCAACAAGTAAATAATTAATTTTTTTCTCCAACTTACAGTTAGCTTCCAGACTGTGTTGTTTTGTTATTTTGGCAAATGTATTAACTGTACAAGATGGCTTGACAGCTCTTTTGTGTGAACAATTTTAACTCACATTTTGGAGGATCTGCATACACATTTTGAGATGTATGAATTATTAGCAAAGTTGCGTGTAATCAGTCCTCAAAAATTTGACATTTACTAGTTGCTTCCACTGAAAACTAATTTTGTAGCAAAATTTATTTTGGCTGATAGCCAAAAATTTACTTTGGTAAGTGCTTGCATGTGATTTCCAGAGAATAAAATGAAAGGAAAATATGGATCTGACTATGATCCACATCTCCTGAATTTCAGGAAAGCTAACTTTTTGCTGTTTAAGGAACTGTTAGATGAGATCCCCTGGGAAACTGTCTCTAGGGACAAAGGAATGGAACAGATCTGTCAGCTCTTTCAAGACTCCTGTCTAAGAGCACAAGAGCTCTCCATCCTCCAGCATAAGAAATCAAGCAGAGGAGACAGGAAACTGATATGGCTGAGCATGGACCTGCTGGTCAAACTGAGGAATAAGAAGGAAATGCACAGTCAGTGGAAGCAGGAGTATGTGGCCTGAGAAGAATGTGAGCATGTAATCTGGTCATACAGAGATTGAATCAGGAAAACAAAGGCACAGGTGGCACTGAACCTGACTAGGGATGTGAAAAATAACAAAAGGTACGTTGGTCAACAGAAACAGTCCAAGGACAGGCCAGGACCCCATCTGCTAAATGAGAAGGGAAACTGCTAACAACAGACATGGAGAAGGCAGAGATACTGAACAAGTTCTTTGACTCAGGCTTCATTGGCAGTCAGACTTCCCACTTCTCTCAAGAGGTCCCTGAACCCCTAGGCAAGGGTTAGGGTAGAAAAATCCATCACTCTGTAAACAGAGAGCAAGATCAAGACCACCTGATGAGACCGACTGTCTGTGGGGCCTTCTGATATGCATCCCAGGTGTCTGAAGTGGAAAACAGAGGTATCACTCCAATTTTTAAGAAAGGGATAAAGGAAGACCCAGGGAAATGCAAACCAGTGAGCCTCACATCTGTTCCTGAGAACATTGTGGAACAGATTCTCCTGGAAGAGATGTTAAGACACATGCAAGAAGCAGAGATGATCCAAGACGGCCAGCACAGCTTCACCAAGGCCAGATCATGCCTGACCAATCTGGTGGCCTTCCACAATGGAATGACAGCATCACTAGATAAAGGAAAAGAGATTGATGTCATCCACCTAGAATTCTGCAAGGCCTTTGATACAGTCCCACATGACATTCATATCTCTAAATTGGAAAGGTATGGATTTAAAGGGTGGGTTATTTGGTCGAGAAGGAATTGGTTGTACGGTTGTAACCAGAGGGTTGTGTCAACAAATCTGTATCTAGCTGGAGTCCAACGACAATTGGTGTCCTCCGTGGATCTGTCTCGGGAACGGTGATCTTCAACTTCAGAAAGACTTGGAGCAGTTGCAGAGGAGAGCCATGAAGATGACTGAAGAACTAGAGCACCAGTCCTGTGGAGCTGGGGAAGTTCAGGAAGCTGATCTTATTCAGTCTGGAAAGATGTCTTTGGGGGGACTCATTGCTGCCTTCCTACTTGAAGGGAGCTTATAAACAGAAAGGAACCAACTGTCTGATATTGATAGGACAATGGGGAATGGCTTTAAACTAAAAGAGGGGAGACATAGATATCAGTAGAAATTTTTTTTACTCAGAGCCTGAAGCAGCGCTGGAAGTGGTTGCCCAGAAAAGTTGTGGATACCCCATGAGTTCAAGGCCAAGTTGGATGGGGCCCTGGCCACTGATCCAATGGGTGACAACTCTGCCTATGGCAGTGGGACAGATACTAGACAGGCTTTAAGGTCTTCTCCAACCCAAGCCAATCTATGATTCTATGATTTAAACATAAGTAAAACAAATTCTAATGTCACTGTAGTATTTTTCTAAGCTGGATCCACTGATCTATTGCTAAAAAGTAAAGGAATTTAGGAAAGTAGATAAAATGTACAATAACATATATTTTCTTTTACTGGTAATGCTTAGATTTAATACTTTTTTTTTTCTAATTCCACTTGCTCTCTTTATTGTTTAGAAATGCCTTTTCTACATTTCACTGTGGGCATGTGTACAGAAATCTGAATCATTGATCTGAAGAATCAAATGTGGCGATATGCATGACTGTATAGGTGCATGCCTATTTATGCATGTGCTTATGTGAGCAATGTGCAAGAAACAAAAGTGATGTAAATTTGTGTAAAGTCACTGAGACTAAGGCTGGAAGTGATTCAAGGCAGAGAAATGGTAATCTGCTGTGTTTGGACAAATATGAAGAGCAAGTTCCTTATCACATTGTATCTAGTGATGGTCAAAAACGTTTTTTAACAACAAAAAAAGTGTAAGGAATGCAAAGCTATGGGAGAATAAAAAGCTGGACTCCACACAGCATATGCATGATGAAAAGCGTTAACAATTATTAAACTTGAGCTACAGTAAGTTTCATGGAAAGTTTGGAAAACAGAAGTTCAGTACCACTTTCAGAGATTCATTGGAGGTTTCTCCATTTCTTGCCGTAACTAGAAGTCAGCCAGTGCACCTGAGTGTTCAGAGCCATCTTCATGAAGGAGAGGAACAGGCCCCATCTCTAAGAATTTGACACAGGGTAGAGAGTGGATCCAAGCCCAGTTGGGAGGATGAGAATTTAAGATCCAGACTCCACGTAAGAACATCTTACCATTGACTTCCTGGATTTTGACTCAACCCTACAGATCTCAGTCTTAAAAAGACTCATATCTATGCTTTATGCAGCTCAATTTAATTGAGATTTTGGTCTTTCTCTTATGAAGGAAAAAGAATTTTACCCTTAGCTCAAGATGGTTGTCATAAGATAAAATTCTAATGAGAGTGTGCTTCACTGTATTTGAAGGAGTCGGGAGCTCAAGCTGAAATGCAGATTTATCTGTATGTCTTAATTAAATGTTCTGTGTTAAAAGATATTACTGATTTTACCTTGTGTTATTTAATATGATTAAAAAGAGACTTTTTGCTTAGTGAAGTGGAAAGATGTTCAGTAACTAAAATCTGAGCTGCAGAGACTATACATTAGATAAAATCCCATCTCACTTGGATTTCACCGTTGTTTGCAATGAAACTGAAGCTATTCATAGGGCTCCATTCAAACAGGACCAGTATCTCAGTGTGTTCTTTATGTCAGGGTAGTTCCAAACTGTGTTGCTAAGTGTATACAGTCTTCAAACACTGGTGGAAAGTGAAGGAAATTTCTGCCCTTAGCAGTCTGTCTGGTCCATACTACTGTGCTCTTGGGTACTTCATCCAGCTCTTGCCAAAGTCTGTGAGAAAATTCATGTTGAAATTTGTACCAGGATTAGGTCTACAATGTTTTGAGAGAAGTTGTATCTGATTTCTTTACCGAAGGCCAGGGTGTGTGGTATATTCAAATCAGAGACTTCAGTGGAGGTACATTACTTCATGTGAGCTGAGGATCTGACCTCATATCAACTGCAATTGGCTGTACATATATTATTATAGATAGATAGAATATGCATAGAGAGGTCTTTGTTGGTGATGTTTGTTTTGAATACAGACATCTGTGGGAAATATGAATGAATTCCTTTTCTCAGAAATGCATATCATTTCAGAATTATGGATCCATTATTTAGGACTCAACTCAAAGGTTGAGTGAATTGTGTTTGACTGCAAAATTCATAGTCTTGCCCAAATTTGGTTGGTTGGTTGGTTATTTGACTTCAGTGGAAGGACATGAGTAAAACTGTTCATTCTTAGTCCTCTACTTACACTTAATTATATATCACCATTTTTGCTATTTGCAAATGCTGTCCTTAAATTACATATATGTCTCCTAATATCCTTTGAAATCATTGTGTAATTTTGAAGGGGGCTCAAAATAAAAACTAATTCAAATCAACAATAAAATTTACACATGGAAATGCAGGACTTGAAAACACGTAATCAGTATCTTCTTCCTCAAGACAACTTTCCTTATGCTTTTGCAAATCTCAGGTGCCTATATGTTTTAATTTTTAGGGAGGAAATGTTTCTTGAAACTCAGAAAAGAAATACCATAATCTATAATAATGTTTTATTCTCTTCCTCCTTGAGAGTTTAATGGAGCATTTTGTACTGCATACATAGGTACATTTCTACGAAACCAAATTGGCTACCAATTTGAAAAAATTACACAGTAGTTATGTTTTCCAATGTGTTTATTTATTGCACTTAGGGATTTTTCAGAAGAACCATTCAGAAAAACCTCCATCCAACCTATTCCTGTAAATATGAAGGAAAATGTGTGATAGACAAAGTAACAAGAAATCAGTGCCAGGAATGTCGCTTCAAAAAATGTATCTTTGTTGGCATGGCAACAGATTGTAAGTATATTTTTCTTTTTTTCTTCATTTTCTCTCTTTTTTTTTATGTTTTTATTTGCTTAAAGTATGTTGATTGGTGAAGATTGTTAAAATAGAGTGGAACTGCTAACATTTTTTGTTTTTAATCATTTGTTCTGGAGAATTATGCTCATTGCAGCAATCCACTTCTGAATGCTCTAATTTTTTGTTTACGCTTTACCAGACTGCACCTTAACGTGGCCTTACAGGACTGAGTAACAATAGGAACGTTAACTCTTAGGAGGAAAAGAGGGAGAAATGCATCTGGATGGACACTTTGCTTGAAAAAAACATCTTGTTTAGAAAATTCTGGAGGATGTGAAATTGAATGTCGTTGTATGAGTCATCCTGCAGTTGTTTGTTTTATTTTTAGCCCTGAAGAAGTTATCTGCAAATAATTTGACTCTCATTCTAAAGAACTGGAACATATGGCTGTAAGATTAACCCTTAGGAATCTTCTTTTCCTGCCACTACACTGAGATTTACACCAATAACTTCAGTTAGTGCAATGTGAGGAACTCATGTAAATCCCCCTATGCGTTATTGTTAATGGTTGCTGCCATTTGCAAAAACAAAAACAAAAACCAACAACCTGCCCCCCCCAAAAAAAAACAGACCCAATAAGGAAAATAAAAATATTCCAACTTAGCATTTTTCAGTTATAATGTAATGTGTGGCATTTTCTGTATAAAATGAAACAGAAGAAGTGAAGCAATTTCATCAAAGGCAGATGGTACTTAAGGAGAGAGAACTGTATGACTCTGGATCATCATTTCAAATCCAGCTCATTTTGACACATCAGTCAGTACTGAGCATCAGCCATTTAGGAGCTGTGCAGAAGGAGAAGTTTGTCTCTCTAATTCTGACCAGCAGTTATCAATACCATAAAGAGGTGTCTGTAGAAAGCACATACAGGTGTGTCAGAGGAGCAGTGGCAGACAAGCCAGCTAGCTCCAAACTTCAGTACAGACTGAAGAATGAATAGAGTCAGGGCAACACTGCAAGAAAGACTTAGGGATTCTAGTGGATGAAAAATTGGATGTGAGCTGGTAGTGTGTGCGTGCAGCCCAGAAAGCCAACTGTATCCTGAGTTCCATCAGAAGAGAGATGGCCCGCAGAGGGGGAGGTGATTGTCCCTCTCTGCTCTGCCCTCGTGAGGCCCTATCTGGAGGCTTGGGGACCCAGCACAGGGAAGATGTTGAGCTTTTGAAGCACATCTAGAGGAGGGTTGCTAAGATGATCAGAGGGCTGGAGCACCTCTTATGAAGAAATGTTGAGGGAGCTGGTCTTGTTCAGTCTGGAGAAAATAAAGTTTCCAGGAGACCTCATTGCAGCCTTCTAGTACTTAAAAGGAGCTTATAAACAGAAGGAAGACCAACTTTTTACAAGGAATATTGACTTTAAACTGAAAGAGATTTAGAACGAATATAAGGAATAAATTCTTCAGTGTGAGAGTGGCGAGGCCCTGGCACAGACTGCACAGAGAAACTGGGATGCCTCATCCCTGGAGGCTTTCAAGGCCAGGTTGGATGGGCCCTGGGCAGCCTGAGGTGATGGGTGGCAGCCCTGTCTATGGTAGAGTGGTACACTAGATGATCTTTAAAACCCCTTCCAACTCAAAGCATTCTATCATTAGTTTAGGTGTTGATAGTCAATTAGTACATCAGCTATAGGTAGAAAAGACTGAAGTTCAAACAACCTTAATAACTTCCTGCCATTTTTGTATGCTTTTATCCCTGCTAGTGGTGTTGGATGACAGCAAGCGTCTGGCAAAAAGGAAGCTGATAGAAGAAAATCGAGAGAAGAGGCGTCGGGAAGAGCTGCAGAAAACAATTGGTCACAAACCAGAACCAACAGATGAGGAATGGGAGCTGATCAAAATTGTCACTGAAGCACATGTGGCCACCAATGCACAAGGAAGCCACTGGAAGCAGAAAAGGAAATTTCTGGTAGGGACTGCAGACATTTATGCTGCTCTTGCAGTCAAGTTCCTTTATTTCTTCTGAAATCCCTACCCAGCATTGCAACCACTGTTGTATGTGCCAGTGTTTTGACTTATATGAAAAATTGATGATTGTTTATTCTTGGCTGAGTCTCAATATTTGATCAGACCGTGTATTTAATAGATAAATAGCTTTCTGATGAGTTAAGGCTTACCCAGATGGATATTTTTAACATTCTTTGATAAGAAAAAGTGGAAAAAATGATTCTCTTCTGATTAACAGCAATATCCATGTATAATGTATAATGCATCTTTTATTTATTTATTATATATAGTATTCATTGTCTTGGGACTAGCAAACAAAATATTTTAAATGTTGAAAACAATGGCAAATTTTAAATGGAAGCTGACATTTTTAATTAATAACTTGTACTTTTTGTTTCCTTGTTCCAAAGGGAATACATTAATTAAATTTGACAAAGAAAAATAAATTTCAATGATAGCAGGAAGATACTTGAACTATAGTATTGCAGGTTTGCAAATTATGAATCTTCAGAATATTGCTGAGGAAAATCTGTGGTGATTTGTGATGCTTAAGCTTAGGAAAAAGAATGTGTGGGGTGTTTTTTTTTTTCTAACTCAGATTTTAAGGAAAAACTGTGCAGAATACGGAATGTTTAGGCAGCACAAAAGAGGGATTATAGACTAAATGTCATGAATTCACAGGCATGTTTAAAGTGTGTGTATACCAAATCAGGTAGAAAATATTCTTTTTTTTGCAAGCAGAGTCTCCTACTGCCTAATCCACAATGGGAATCATGACCCACTGTTAAATTGCTAAGATAAATTTTAGATTCAAAGCAGCTTATCCCTTTTACAGAGTTATGTTAATTCTAGTAGCAATTTCTATATGAATGGCCACATGTTCACAGTAGTGTGCAGTCAAGAACATGCAGCCAGTGATTGCTGGCAAGGAGCAACAAAGAGATTTCCAGTTTTCCTGCATTGTTTTTAACAGGCCAAGAAGCTGAAATTGTAACATCAGCTGTGGTAGCACATTTGATTACTCAGACAGTAGTGTTTTTTTGGTGTCACTTGCTTTAGAGTAAAAAGGGGAGGATGAGGTGATGTGAGGACAGGACTATTGGGAAGGAGGTCAGATGGGGCAAAGGCAGGGGTGACAGCTGTAACAGGCAGCTCAGAAACCAGCTGTAATTTCCACAGCTGGTTCCTAGGCCAGATCAAACTGCTCTCAGTGCTCCAGGGCCTCCTTGTTTTTTTCAGGGCTCACATGCTGAAGCCCTACAGTTTCAAGGTAAGTGTAGGGAGCTCACTGACACCTTGTAGTGAGCACAGAAGGGAAAGTCCAGGGTGGCCTGACAACTCCAGGCAGAGGGCTTTGAAAACTCCCTGCCAGAAGCTGTTGGGGAGCAAGAGCAGCTGACTGCACGTCCCAGCAGCAGCGGGTCAGCCCTTTAGCAGCTGAGGCTGGTTCTTCAACAGTGGGAGCTCCCTGGAGGTCTGGACATTTTTTCCTATTGAGGTGAGGTAGGTGGCAAGGGCTCTCCAGCAGCTTGCCTTTCTGGAGTGTGTTGGTTTTAGCTAGTCATCCTGAATTCTTCTGGCTTTCCCGTGGCAATGCTATGTTCTCTCTTTTTCTTGCTAACACTGTTATGTGTGGCTTTTGCTTTGGGTCATCATGCTTGAAAGTGATGAAGATTGTTTATCATGAGCACACAGACAATGTGGTTTAGTTTCCCAAGATTCAGGGATGGGGAGAGTCAGCCTAAAACTGGGATTATTTCAGCTTTTTAGCAGGAGGAACTCCTAGATAATTGAACCCAGTCCTCTTCATTGTTCTTCTACAATTGATGCTTATTTTATTAGCTCACTGCTGAGTTTTTTCATGAAAGAAGTTAGGTTTGGATTCGGATTGATGACAAGGATCAGGAAGGCTCTTCTATGATTTGTTGCTTTAAAAAAGTATTGAGCACAAGTTTTCATTATTAACAGCAGTTTCAGCACCTCTCCTGTTTAAGTGCACTTATATAAATGTCATGAAATCCATCAGTTTTGAAGGCATTCTTCTCCAACTCTTACCCAGTTTTTAACTATCCAACATGAACAAAATGGAATTTCTGCATACTCTTTGGCAGGTATTTTATAGCTGCAAAGCTGCACTTAGCAAACAGAGGAACAACTTTCATGTGTGTTTTAAAAACACAGTAACATTGACAAACGGTCATAGAATCAGGTGAGCAAGTGGAAATGCAATTGGAATGAAAAGTACTCATTGTGGATATTGATCATACATACTGCATTCTGTGTTCCTGTAGTTAGCTTGAAAATTATTTTTTTTTTTGGAGAAGCCTTGATTTGAAGTCATGCAGAAGATGATTTTCAACAAGAATTTTACCCAGACAAACTCAAATTCTAGTCATTTTATCCAGACAAGCTTTGTATTGCCTGTTCTTAGTCATCTGTTGTTTTAGCTTAGTTTTGGAAACAGGCCTTGGCAATTGTCTGGAGCTCAGTGATACCAGGCAATCTGTTCTGGGGAAGATTTCAGAACTTGGAACAGGTTAAATTACCTCGTACTGCAAAGCTCTGAGAATATTCTAAGGGTCACAAGTCATCTCAGCTCCCTTTGCTTTTAGACCAGCTTGGGAGTTCTCATCATTGTGAGAAACAAGATCATGCCTATATTTTTAATCAGAAAGCACATAAGCTACACCCACAAAATATTTGGATGGAGGCACAAGGAAGAAACTACTTGCGCCTCTAACGCAGCTGTCCACACAGCATAGTGGTATGCCAGACCCCCATTTCTGTGTGCAGTCTTTCACAGAATTCCCATTTTGTGGCACAATGGGACATCACTTAAAAAGAGGCTAGTATCGTTTAGAATTGTAACGTTTGCCAAACAGAATTTTTTAGAATATCAAACGCTCACTGTAAGATAGATTGTTCCTTTAAATATCTTTGTTTATATCCTTAGCCAGAAGACATTGGGCAAGCACCAATAGTTAATGCCCCAGAAGGGGGGAAAGTGGATTTAGAAGCCTTCAGCCAGTTTACAAAAATAATCACACCAGCGATTACAAGAGTGGTGGATTTTGCCAAAAAGTTGCCTATGTTTTGTGAGGTAAGACAAACTCCTTGCATCCCTCATTTACAAAGCTATGGTTATGCTGTATGCAAAATACTGGCACAGAACTGTAATAGGAAGGATTATACTTTAAAAAAAATACTATGTTTTAAATCAGAAAAAATAAGAGAATCAAAACTGGATTAGAATCATCAGTATTTTTATGACTTTTTTTTTTTCCATGACTACTGAACTCCTGATTTTGTTCATCTAGAATTCATCACAATTCACTGGAGACCTGAATGTGGCTTCACAAGCAGCCTTGAGCAAAGCAAAAAACAGACCATCTAGAGTTATATTTTATATGTTTAATCAGATATTTTAGCACAGGCTTCCTTCTGTACTTTCCAGCTCTTTGACAGGTGTACTGTTGTGGAGTTGGGTGTGTGCAGTAATAAATTCTCCAAATTCAGGAATGCATCCCTATCCAGGAGTGACGCTTGCTTCATTGTTTTCCCTAGGCATTTTTTTCCTTAATAGGGAGGGAGTGCATAAAAGAGTAAAGTAATAGGGTGTCATTCCAGGTAGATACTCACATGTAAAATATACTCTAAATAGACTGAAACAGGCTTGGCTGCACATTAGGAGTAGAGAGGCCCTAGGCTGATTTCATTTACAACAAAGTAGCATTTTTATTGGAGGAGCAGATGCAATGGCTGATGATTTTTTTTTTTCATAGATTAAAAAACATTATCATAACTGCAGCCTGAATGTAACTGAAATAGTAATTCAGATTTAATAATTTTAATAATGTTAAGTCTTGTGGGTCCCTTAGGATCCACAACCGTTGGAGTTTTACTGCAGAAATATCCTCAACCCAGCTGTGGAAGTAACCTGCTTTCCCTTCCCACTGCAGAGAAGCACCTGCCTCTGCTGAAGTGTGACCACGTTTGGGGAGTTCAGTGTGTTCCCTAGGATGAGAACTGCTTTTCCCTCTTACACACAATCAGCCAGGAAAGAAGTCTAAGTAGTATTTTCCTCTTCTGTGGTTGACAGCTTTTCTTTAAGGTCACTCAAGGAGAGTTATTTATGTCAGCTAATGGTCTTTACATCCCTTAGCATCTACAGAGTTAGAAGTGTTAAATATCAATAGTTGCCGTAGTGTAAATAGCTTTCACTGGCTAACCTTAACACTGGCTCCATCAGAGCATGAAATAGTGACCAAGCATGAAGACTTTGAAGGCAAGGAATGTATCCATAGATCAGGAAGCCCCTGCAGCATCCAGTGTCTGAGGGAAGCTGTCTCCTCTGATTTGGTGTTTGTTGGTGGGAATTTGCACTGACGTAACAAGGTAGTCTTTTCAATTTAGAAGGCTTTGCCAGTCACACGCAGACTACAGTGCCCGTCTGACATCTTCTACCCCTCCTGGCTACCATGGGCCCACTTGTGTCAGAGCTGAACAGGAAGCATGGCTGAAGAAGTCAAGGAGTTGTTTGGCATCACCTCTGTAGGCTGCACAGTTCAGCTAGGATGGGCTTTGTTTACAGCTGAACCACTGTGTAAACCTGACACTCGTATGCAGCACGGTTTGACAGCAGAGAAAGACAACTCATAGTGAATGGAAAGGGATAGGACAGCTGTCCTGACTTGTCATACAGTTCCTGCTGAAGCATAAAGAAAATGACAAATGTTTGCTCCTTTTCTGAGGGGGCACTGTCTTGTTAACTTTGTTTTTTAATCCATATCTTTTTCGTAGAAGGAATACTGCATGGGCTGAGTTCATAAGGAAAAGAAAAAAAACCAAACTCCTTTCTCCCATGGGACCTATACAGCATTCAAACATTATCTCAATTCTTAATTTCCACAGAGGCTCAGTCTGAGAGTGCTGTATATCTCTATGAAGGAGATTGACTAAGCAGCACTTAATGAATTTGATGTGAGTTTATAAGAGGTGCTCCAGCCCTCTAGTCATCTTCCTGGCCCTCCGCTGGAACCTCTCCAACAGCTCCATGTCTTTCTTGTGTTGGGGGCCCCAGGCAGTATTCCAGATGGGGCTTCATGAGGGTAGAATACAAGCGGACAATCATCTCCCTGTCCCTTCTGGCCACCCCTCTTTTAATGCAGCCTGGAAAACAGTTAGCTTTCCAGACTGCAGGTGCACACTGCTAGCTTATGTCCAGCTTTCATCCACCAGGACCCCCAAATCCTTCTCCACAGGGCTGTTCTTAGTGAGTTCTTCTCCCAGTCTATACATATATCTGGGATTGACTTGACCCATATGCAGCACCTTTTACTTGGCCTTATTGAGCCTCATTAGGTTCACATGGGCCCTCTTTTTGAGCCTGTCCAGGTCCCTTTGGGTGGCGTTGCTTCCTTTTCATTGTGTGAACTGCACCACTCCGCTTTTTCTCATCAGCACTTTCGCTGAGGGTACACGCAATCTCACTATCTTCAACATTGATTAAGATGTTGAATAGCACACGTCCCACGATGGACCCCTCATCATGGACTTATCATCAGCCTCATGATCACCGCAGATCTGTTGATCACAACTCTCTTGCTGCAGTCCTACTACCAATTCTTTATCCACCAAATAGCCCAGCGTCAAATCTGTCTCTCTCTCCAATTTAGAGATAAGGATGTGGTGGGGACCATGTCAGAGGCCTTGCAGAAGTCCAGTCAGTTGACATGAGTTGCTTTTCCCTTGTCCAGTGATGCTGTTGCTATGCTGTAGAAGGCCACCGGATTGCTCAAGCATGATCTGCCCTTGCTGAAGTTGTGCTGGCTGCCTTGGATCACCTCTTCTTGCGTGTGTTTTAACATCCCTTCCATCTGTTCCATTATCTTCCAAAGAACAGAAATGAGGCTTATCGACCTGTAGTTCCCCAGGTCTTCCTTTCTCCCTTTCTTGTAAATTGGAATGATGCCTCCTTTTTCCCGGTCACAGGGGACTTCGCCTGAGAGCCATGCCTTTACAAATATGAAAGAGAGTGGCTTGGTAATCACATCAACTAGTTCTTCCAGGACCTTTTCTTTCTTCTCCCTTTTTTCATTTCTTAATGATTCTACGATTCTTTCTCTTATGTTCACTTTTTCTCTGTCATTACCTTTTCTTTATTTCTCATGGCTGCCCTTAGACATCTTTTTTCTTACTGTATTCCTTTCCTACTTCAGTCCCACAGTCACAGTGGCTTTGTCATTGGTAGCAAGACTGCCACTCTGTTTGTGCAGCCTTCCATACAGTACTGCTGAACTGAATATGAATTTCAAACAGTGATTGCCCTGAACAGGATGAGTCATTTTTCTTATGTATCAAACACTTTACACCTGAAGTTGAAGTTGTCATTGCTGGAAAAATAGTGGCATGATTCAACTGCTTTGCTGACTGTGGCTGGCTTTGTACTTACAACTCTTCTCTAACAGACTTTCCACTCATGTCAGGTAATTTTATGGTATCCACTCTACGTGGTTTTACACCAAGTAAGTGTAATTGCTTTGTGAATGCACAGTTGCCACATAAACCTGTAGTGTTTCTTTTTATTGTTGTGGTGTTTTGTTGTTTTTTTTTTTTTTCCATTTCTAATTGCAATTCAGATAGATATAATAATAATCCATAGAAATTAGAATTACTTTTCCATGTATGTGATGTTTTGCTGTTCATTTAATGACAATCTCAAAATAGCATTGGTGGGGTTTTTTTGTCCCTTTTGCTATCATTGGATTATCTATGTAAATGAAAAGACATGCTTTACAGAAAACAGAACCTACATCTGCCAATTTGGACAGCTTACCACTTTTTTTGAAGTATGAAGGAGATGAGTCTTGCTATATGCCCTGAAGATCACAGTTATGCACCAGCATAACAGCTGGGCCTATACTATAGGTTTTTTGTCCATCCAACAGTAATACAGAGAGTCTAGGGAGATCAGTTGTAATAGACTAAACATACCCTAGTAAGTTGTCTGTTGTTTAAAATAGACAGAGAATTCACAACATCCACTGATTGGCATATGTCTTTTAAATAAATACACATATATATTTCATTCTGTTTATTTAAAAAACAGTCTATTCTGATGGACTCTCTCAAATGTCTTTCTTCATCTTGGTCAGGTGAAAATGAAGCATGGCTCACAGTGCATCAAACTGGGATGGCTGATACCTTTACTAGCCCCAGTTGCAGGTTATGCTCAGCTGTAAGCTGAGAGAGCTCAGGAGTGGAAGAGAGAAGGGTAAAAAGCTGAGAACAATGATCATTTCAACCATCTCAGTTTGATCCACCCTTATCCAAGACAAAGCTGACAATGTATGTTACCACTGACCTGGCAACTGACAGGTCTGCCTCATCCTCCACACCTTGTGAAATGATTGCAAACAGGAAGCTATGTCCTTTAGGTTTACTGGACTTAATTCTATAATGTTGCCATGAACTAAGAGATCTCCTGAATTGAGAGCTTCAGAAAGCTGAGCCAATTCTCCTTAAGCACCTGCACTTCGGTTTGCTGTGAATATCTTGCCCAGGGCCACTTCCCTACAACTGTGTCATCACTAGATTTCCTAAGAATATGTGGGGATGTTAGCCTGCCAGGACTTTTTGAAAGCAGGAATATGAGTCTTGGTATTTTGTGCTGTGCACAAGAACTAGCTGGTAAGCTGGTTGGTAAGCAACGTGTTTCCAGGATGACTGTACTTTGCTCGGTAGTGTCCTGGGTTGTTCACTGTGAATTCATGATCATGGATTTACTGTAGTTGTAAATCATCTCAGTTTGAAAAACACATCTTTTACCATTTATAATTTCTGCAGCTGCCATGTGAAGACCAGATCATCCTTCTGAAAGGCTGCTGTATGGAGATAATGTCCCTCCGAGCAGCAGTTCGCTATGACCCCGAGAGTGAGACTTTAACACTAAATGGGGAGATGGCGGTGACAAGGGGCCAGCTGAAAAATGGGGGTCTTGGCGTAGTGTCTGATGCCATTTTTGACCTGGGCATGTCTCTTTCTTCATTTAACCTGGATGACACCGAGGTTGCCCTTCTCCAGGCTGTTCTGCTCATGTCATCAGGTGAGAACAGAAATATATTGGGATCCCAACCATTTTGAAACACTTCATTCTTTGTCAGAAATCTCTCTTAAAAGAAATAGGGCATACTAGATCTTGTATTGCTAAACAAGAGTAATGCAAATGAAATTCTCTTTCAAAATCCTGATGCATCATAAAATCAGTTTGGTGAGTACTAGGAAAAAAAATCAGAGAGGCAAACATAGAAGTGGCATTGGTAACACATCTTGCTCAGTTTAGTGACTTAACAGCAGGGAGGGGTGATCATCAGACAGAAATCAGAAAGATCTGGTTTAGAGCCAGTTTGCCTTGACTGAAAAACTAGTAATTTAGATACAGTTTTCCTTACAACTAAGCTCCTCTAAATCTGTCATGCACTGGGTAAAAAGTACAGTTCATACACATCTCCAGCAGTCTCACATGCTTAGTTCAACCTTTGTTGTTTTCCTACTGAAATAACCACTGCTTGCTACGTGGCATTTGAGAGTTGCCTTACACTGGGACTATTTTAACTGGTCTCTCAGTGATGTCATACAGGAGCAGCACAGACTATTTCATATCATTTCCAAACAGTTTCTTTCCTTCTCAGATGAAATATGTTTTCAAATATGCTTCATTTGTCACATCCTGCCCATAAGAGGAGGGAAGGGGTGACCACATTCGCCCCTTGATCCTTTGCACTACTGATTGTGCCAGCCCAAAGAGGAAATTCCATTCTTGGGCAGTGGCAGATTCAGAAGGATTTTGTTTTAAGACCATTTTGAAGATTGAGCACTGGATAACAGTACATAGACAGTGATTAACAAGGATTAACTGTGTCTGTGACAGAAAGGTTTCCACATTCATCACAACACTGCGCTTGGCTTTCTCAGTCAAAACATTCTGATTTTTTTGGTTCCACACACAGTGATACATAACTAGGAGCCTCAGAAGGTATTTCAGATGATTGGCTGTCCTGAAATGTCTCCTGAAGAGTGACCCATGAAAGGAGCTTTTCCAGCACTCACATGGGACCCAATTCAGACAGTCTGCCTAACTTGTGGCATTTGTTGTTCCATGGTGCTCCGTAACAAATTCCTTCAATGCTTATTTTAGGATCAAAATCTGATCAAAGCCTTGCTCAGATTGTGGTGAAACAGATAGGAAAGAACTGCAATATAACTGACAAGGACATTTTCTAATTATTAGTTTTTTACAGTAAGGTATAGATAGAAGCCTTAACTGAGATTGAGAATATGCTGCTCCAGTCACTGCAAGGAAACAGTTCCCAAACAGCTATCTTCTAAATCAGCAAAAGAAACAAAGGATGAAGAAGGAAGGGATTACCTCCTTGTTTTATCAGGGATAATACTGAGGCACAAATAAACAATATGCTCAGCGTCAAAGAAATTGTTTGTGCCAGAGCCAGATTCCTTGGCTCCTTTTCTTACAAGGAAAGTTACAATAATTCTATTTTTCCTAATTTATGATCAGATATTCTGTAAAGTAAATGAATTTTAAAGATAATTCTGTTTCTTTCTATCTGCAGATCGCCCAGGCCTTGTTTGCGTCGAGAGGATAGAAAAGTGTCAAGAGGGTTTCCTCCTGGCATTTGAACACTACATTAATTACAGAAAACACCATGTTGCACATTTTTGGCCAAAACTGCTGATGAAAGTGACAGATCTGCGAATGATTGGAGCCTGCCATGCCAGCCGCTTCCTGCACATGAAGGTGGAGTGCCCCACAGAACTCTTCCCTCCGTTGTTCCTGGAGGTGTTTGAGGATTAGAGAGACTGGAGCGGTCCTCTGCACCCCTGTCGCACTACTGGCTGTCATTTCATTCCATTGCCCAGCTCTTCTCACACCTGTTTGTTCTTCTTTTGTTCTCTTCTGATTCTTGAGATGGGGTTGGGCTTTTGTTTGAGTTTTTCTTTGGGGTTGCTGGGGGCAGTTGTATACACATGGATGAAAACATCCCTTTCTGCTGGTACTTGTGATTATTGCAATTTGTTCTTCAGTCCTTTGATGTGAATGCTTTGACAGCTTAACAGTGAAAATAGAAACAGACCAGTTTCATTCACCAGCACTTGCGTGGTCACCAGCTCACATGCATCATTGCTTGGAAAACATGGGAGATAAATTGAAGTGGCAGAAAATAAATTAGCCTCCAAGTTAAAACAGCTATTTATAATTTGATCCTGGCAATTCTGTCTGCTGTTACCTCACTTTGCAGGGTACTAGTGACCATTTCATGAGATGAAATTTCTAGACTTCATGGTTGTTTCTATTGTAATGATCACCCTTATGATCTAGGACCTTCATCATTGTCATGATCCCATCATTATCTTAGGATTGTTCCAATGGATATGGTTTAACAGTGCCCCATAAATCAAGTATTTAGTGTATGCAAAAGTGAGGGAAGGGACTGAATCATTTTTTTCCATGTGTACAGAAAGTAAGATTGTTTGGTTCTTACTACTCCAGGTAACTTCACCGGAAGCTCTGTTGGGGGAAGGAGGGAGATTTGATTCTCTGAGATGCTTTTTCCTGAGTAGGGAAGTCTGCTTTTTCTGAGTTTGTGGTAAATTCAGCACTCTGAAGGAGTAGGTTGTTTGTCAGAATAGCATATTTCCTATGAGTTATTCAGGGATGTGAATGAATGAAACGTATGGGATGACCATCAGAGGGAACAGAAACCAACTGTGTTATTGATGACACTCAAGACTCTACAGCTTTGTCCCAGTAGTACAGATAGTATTGCTTGGCAGTAATCTTTTGTTTTATATATATATAAAGTTTATATGCACGTATATATAATATTTTATATATATATAATTATGAATCTTCAGCAGATGTCTTAAACATATTTCTGTGTTTTTATCATCTCTCTCTCATTCCTTCTCTTGCCCTCTCCTGTGTGTGTATGTGCGTTGATCAGCTAGGTTCTAGGTTCTCCCCTCCTTTGTGTGTGTATGTGTTCTGTTTGGCTAGTTCCTCACTTGATTCCTTCACATAATTTATTTCCACTAACTGCACTAGCAGAAACTTAACTGAAAGATAGGAAGTCCAGCTGCCAAAATCTGCAAGTCAGTACTCAGTGATGCTGGACTGTTTGAAGCTGGTAATGAGGGCTTTATTGGTAGAGAGTGATTCCTTTCTGTTATCCATCACCATTCAGGGATGTGGTCCCTGGATTTTATAAACTTGATATTAAACCATTCTCTGAATTTGTATGATACATCAAAAGCATTCTTCTGTTCTTCCTGGAAACTCAAGAGACCTGTTTTGCACTTCCTTATATCCCACATTCTTTTGAGTTGTGCATTCATTTGTACCAGTTTCTGTCTCTGCTGTTCATTGATACATTTGCCTGGAAACTCAGTGGGCACTGTTAGAACTGATGTGTTGATTTTCAAAGCTCACGCCCCATGTCCAAACCCATATGTTATATATTTGTCCCCTCATAAGATCACAGTACTCAGGAAAATACTTAGGTGGAGCACAGTATCTTTGTGCCAGGGATTGCATTCTTTTCACCTCCATTTCCCTTTAACATTGATGAAGTGTTTGGAGTGCTATTGGCTCTATTGTCAGGGTTATGGAATCTTGTTGTGCCTGTTCTTTGATATCATATGTACCCATGGTGAGTGTTGAGTGTTGATGTTATTCCTTAGGAGTTAAGCCCATAATTCCATTAGAATATAAAACACAATGGGATGTTCAGGGCTTTTTGCAGGTACCAAGTAGGCAGGTCTTCAGAAATAAGTCTTTAAATGCTTGCTGAAATTGAAGAACCTCTGTTGTGGGCTGGCTCCATTTGCTCAATCTCAAAAGGTGTGCTAGCAACACAGATTCCGTGTAGAGCACTACATCTTGGGGACAACAATCAGGAAACTTCTAGCCTTTGGAACAAGAGATCACACAACAAGAAAAGCTTACGTCTTCAGTTCTGCACAGTCTCAGATGAGCAGCATCTGCAGTAAGTGAAGAGTATTAGATATGTGATTTGAGGGTGGCTTGGTAGGGCACTGATAGTATATAGGGAAAGCAAAAAAAAAAAATAGCATCTATACCCAAATGGCTCTCAAGAAGTTATCTTTTGGAGGTTTGTACTCCCAGAATCATGGAGTTCCTTCTGAAACCAGCCTGAGTATCTCATCTACTTGCTAAATGTGAGCTTGAGTTAGTGTAAAAACTTGTAACTGTGCTGCAGATGAGACCAAGGAGAAGGAAAGACACTTTCTCCTGGTAGTATTCACAGTGACCTCACTGCAGGCTCCATGATATTTTATGTGTTTCTCAGAACCTCAGTTTCTTAGAGTCACGCTGCTGCCTGAGAGGTTCAGTCTGTCATTAAGATCAACATTTCTCATCCTCTGGGTTATAAAGAAAAACAGCAGCCTAAATGTTGAGGTTCAAAGTCAATACTCAGTGAATACTCAGACTTCTTACTGTCTTTTAACTACTGGGGCCCAGACTACTGGCTTTTGAACGCTTGGGAGTGTTGGGACTGCGTTAATCAAAAAATAAAGGTCAGAAGTTAGAAAAAATGTGAGAGTTACTGAATTGGCATGGGGAAGCAGCAAGAGATGAAGGAACTTGCAACACCTTGGACAGGACTGCAGCTTGAGGTAGTGCTGAGAACAAACGTTTTGCACAGGCTGATGTAAAAATCATTGCTCATACAGGAATTTGTCTGCTACGAAGTTTTAAAAGACAGCCAAAACAGGTGGATGTCTGAATTCAAGCATGTCAAGCTGCATTTAGACATCCAAGCTCGTGGCCTGATTTCCTGATACTGAAGCAGTTTGGTGTTGCAGCTAATCAGGATTCAGCAAACTGAGAATCCTCTGTTAGATGATTGCAGATGGGCAATTAGGCAACCAACTTGAAAAAGTTTAGTAGTCCTTTAAGCAGTAAGGATATTATCAGTGTGCTTTTCTAGCTTTTTAGATTACATTGGAATCTGGTTTTGATTAACCAAGGGGGATTAGTAGCATTCCTTAACAGAAGACTAAAATACCAAGCTCTTAGTCTGATATCTAATCACCTCTGATCTCGTACCAGTCTTACTGTGTGTGTTCATTGACTTCCTCAGTCTGACTCCTGATTTACATGATCACAAGAGCAAAACTAGAATCTGCGAGGATGCTTTTGCGGTCTCTTACTGGTGAATGCTGAACTTGATCCTGCAATGACTCAGGTCACTGTAGGACCGAGCCGCTGGATTTACCATCTGAGTGGCAGACCTCAGTCAGCAGGGTCTGTAGGACCTGTCCTTCTGAGGGAAACAACAGACGGCACTTTTCACTGCAGTTCAGGGTCTTGTTTCTGATGGTGCCACATACCCTTTGTTTTTGCTTTGTGATCTACGCGTAGGTCTTGCGTAAGACATGCTTCCTATCAACCTGATGGTCATCGTTCATGGTTTTGCCCCGAGTAACACACACATTTAGGTACTCATTTCATGTGACATCTCAGTTAAGTTATGATATTTATAATGACATATAACATGCATAATAATGATTTTTGTTTACATTCTGCCAAAATGTAGGCATTAGAGTTAGACCTCTGAGATCCAAAACCATCCTTGAGCAAAATGCTTGCTTCTTCAGAGGCAGGCATCAGAAAGTGAAAAAAAAAACTGTCCAGAATGATCAGCTGTATCCGAAATCTGCCAAAACAGGGCTGTTGATCACAAGCAGAGCATGTCATTGCTAGCAATGCATTTTTATGCTATGGAACTCTAACCTGTATGTGTCATATTGACTTTTTGCTGCATGAATCATAAATTATAAAAATCAGTCCTATGGTTTTGAGATGTAGCCAGCATTCCTAAGGCTAAACCTTTTTCATTGACTGAATCAGAATCCACAACCAAGGAACGTACTCCTCTCACTGTGAGAGCAGTTGAAAGAGTTGAACGTTTATCTTTTCTCAAAGGAAGAGGCAGTAGGACCTCTTGATGTGTCTTGTTATTGTGATCATCTGGAAATGATTGCCAGACGTTTCCTTTTGATATAGCGATGAAGTGATCCGTATTTAAATTTTATAGAGAGAAATTTTATTCTAGTGTGATAGAGATTTATTTTCCACTTAAAGACTCAAAACAATGTGAGCACATTTTTTTACTACGGTATATTTTTGCTTTAAAATTAAAAACAAAACAAAAAAAAAAAAAAAAGAAAAAAAAGGTTTGGCCTTACCACAAAGTTTTAGTGTGTCGTATAGATGTTAGCAAATGCAAAGAGTATGCATTATTTGTGTGTATCCACATTGACTGATGTCGCCTTCAAAAAGCAATATTGTGCAGGTAATAAGTTGTTTGTGACTGTCCATTGCACAGTTTACCTTCTTTAAAAGCTAACCTTGTTTATGCACAAGACAATCAAATGTAAATCTACATCAACACCGGGGTGTAGATTAAATTCATGTAAATTACTGAGCACAATGTAAAACATTAAAAGACACTTTATTTAATTACACACTTAATGTTGGTGAAGATAGTATCAGGGCATGAACTAGCTGACATGCTGTAATTTCTTTTTCCCTTTTCCTACTTCCTTAGCACTCTTCAATTTTAGTTTGCTCACGAATACATCAGATTAGTTATTCTTTTTTCTTTTTCTTTTTTCTTTTTTTTTTTTTTGGAAGAGAAGGGTGGTTTGGGTTGTTTGTTTGTTTTTATGAAGTTAGGTGGGAGGACTCCTTACTTTGTCTATGAGGCTTGTGGGTTTTGCTTGTTTGGTTTATTTTTTTATACCGGTTTCGTGCCCTGAGGGTAAGGCAAACGTTACGCAGTACAGTAAAAAAAAATTACCTTGGATGATGTATTTTTTTGCAAGCAGTGTTAAGAGTTATGCTAGATTGGTAATATTTTTTCAGCCTAAAATATATTAAAAATCTGTGATCACAAATGTTTTAAACTATCTAAAGAGAAAATTTGTATATTTGGGGGAAGAAAATAATTTTTACATAGCTTTTGTATGCAGATATTAAAATGTAATTATGAATATAGTGGGCATAGATAACTGTGTAAGCTTGAATTCTAAAAAAGAAAAAGCTTATAACTGAATGGTGGTCCTGGTCTCTCCTTCTCTTTGTTCCAGGCTGTGTAGTCAGTTCTGCCACTCAGCTCACACTGCTGCCATGGCAGAAGTAGGGCCCAGAGCGAGGTGTTGTGCTGGCACTGACCTGCTCACATTCTATCCGTCTGCACCCCTTCACTGCCTATCTCGTGCCCGATCTCCTCCCCTCCCTTGGGCGCCCAGCCAGTGATTTTCACTTCCCAGCTCTGTACATCGGCCAAACCTAACCCACTTTGGTGAGCTGTGATTTATGTCTCATTCAATTACAGTTTTTAAGGGAACGCCCTTTCTTTCTGTGTTTGTTCCCAGTCTAGATGGGGCTGTTGTGACAAGAGAAATACTCTTCTTGTCTCTTCACATTTTCCGTACCTCAGTCAGCTATCTGTCAGAGATCTCCTCGTTCAAATCTTCCCTCTACTCTCATGTTCCTTTGTGGTGTGGTCTCAAGGGGTCTTTCACTCCCTCAGCAGGTAAAGCAAAGCCTGGAGCCCAGATCCACAGTGATTACTTGGCCCGTCCCGAAGGGAAGGCGCTGAGCACTGCTGCCTGTGGGAATGGGGCCTGCCTTCCAGGGCCGAGGCTCTTGAAGAGCGTGGGGGAAAGCAATGAATCCATGTTCTCCCTAAATTAAATCCCTTAAAGCACCTGGTTTCGGGCCCCCGAGTGTGGAGGTGCTGCCAAAGCCGAGGGCAGGTTGCTGTGCAGTGGATGTGGAAGTTGTGGGCTGTTCGGTCCCACCATGGAGCGAGGCACTGATCTGCTTCAGCACAGTTGCCGGCTGGAGGGAAGAAGGAATTCTGCTGCCGCAGACCTGACGGTGTTGGCTGTGACGTCTTCAGGCCTCATTGTTGGCAGTGGTGCTGGAGGCCGTGCTCACCCAGAAGTGGTTTGAGGTCTGTGGAGAGGAGCAGAAGTCTGTCATCTGCATCTGCTCCAGTACGTGTACATCATTGCAAAGGGCGAAATAGAAGGTGGTTCTTGACGGTGAGCATTGGGCACTGCCAGAATGAGTGTGACCAGAGCAGGCTGGTGCGAGTCACCCTGTGCACCCTGAGCCATTCTGTGCACAGCTGCACCAGGTTCTGCCTCGTGGGAGCAGCAGGTGAGACTGCTCTCCCCTTGAAAAATGGGCCATGTCTCGAATGCTTTCCTAGCATGGATTTACGAGTCTAACATTAAATACCTGAATCTTACCCTCATGGTCATGTGTGCAGTGTGGTGTGCCCAATAGCATCAGTGATGGAGAATTAACAGTGTTCATACAGAGTGCCTGCAGATTCACCGACTTTGAACAAGCAATAGTGAAATATTGGTGAGGTCCTCAAAGAAGACGGAAGTCTACTGCAACACCCTGATCTTTGGGTGCTTTGGGAAACCACAGGCCTGGAAAGGTGATGCAAGTTCAGCGCTACTGTACAGAGCCAGGGTGGATTTTACAGGGAAAGCGGTCAGTCTGTAAGTGAGTTTTGCTTGGAAAACACAGGTTAAAAAAAAAACACATCAGACAAGGACTCCAGCAAAAGCCATGAATGAGTGCTACCCCAGATGCCAGTGGAATCTGAACTTGCAAGAGACGGTGTGAGTGGATGATGGGGAATAAAAGTAGCTCAGAGCAGTATCCACCTGAATGAAGTAAAAAATAGCGTTGCAAACTCCACAGAAAAACAATGTATAAAGGGAAAAAGAAGTGTAGGTGCTCTGTAGCTGCAGGGTCTTTGATATGTACCTGCTCAGAGGTAGCAGCAAAAGGGGAAGAAGTTTTCTTTGCCGGACTAAGTATGAGGGCAGCAAGCTTTGTTGGCGGCTGCAATGGTAATATGGAAATGAGAGCCTGTGCATACTGTGCATACCTGAATGTATGTCTAAAGGTTACCAAAGGATTTGTCTAATGCTGAAAACATGTCCAAGTGAAACCTCAGAGACAGACTCCACTTTAAGGTGGAGGAAAACAGGAAAATAAGGAACCAAAGACCCGAAGGAAAAAAAAGAAAATACACCAATACAAAATATCTAAGGCTGCAGCAAGTCCTGGCAAGTAAGTGAAGATCTAGAGACAGTGGAGACAATGAAGGAAAGGAAGAGGAAGAGTATTGTTAGGAGAGCACAAGGATCAGACAAAATGTGCATATCCTGGGAGAGCAATTCAGCGCACACAATGACTTGATGTGATCCTGGCAATCCTAGGTTTGCTTTCTCTGGATGAAGGTATGCATAGTGGCTTTAGGCTGTCATTTTCTCCCTCCGGAACCTGGAACAAGCTAACATCACACCGTGGCTCAGTGCTCAGCACGCTGCAAAGGACTATCTGTGACAAGTCCTTTGCAGCTTGGGCAGTGGCTTTGATCACAGCCTGCAGCGGGGCCTCGTTAGCCAGGGGCTGTGATGAGGCAGAGCTGTGAGGCAGGGAGAAGTTGAAGGGTCAGCCCTCACCTCCTGACTTTGCACCACCCAGTTACAGGTGAGCACTTCAGGCTGGGACCCACTTGAGGAGGGTGAATTGTGCTGAGTCGCTGCATGGCCTCATTCAATCACAAAGTGGAGAGTGATAGATGAGTGTCTGTGTGGAAAAAATACAGATTACAGCCTGAACAGATGACTAGCCTGTGAAAAAGAGCTCATGTTAACTTGGAAGAACAAGTAAACTGCCTTTAGCTTCTGCATGCAGAAGTAACTTGTTTGCGAGTTGTAATTAAGTCTCCTTGCTTTCTGTGAATGACTCTGGTTATTCTGATATGTGATGCTTTATAGACTCCCGCTGTGATATATATGGCCACAGTGTTAAGGGGGTGAAATGGACATCTTGCCAGCCTGCTGCTGCTGGTATCTGCTGGGGGTAATCCCAGGGCAAACACTGTATCAGTCAGATGCCACCAGTACCGAGAACTTGGCAGACTGACCAGCCAGTAGCGTGAGTATACCTCTCTATTAAACTGAATGCTAACTTGCCTCTGCCTATTTTCTTTGGGGTTGGTAAACCTTTTGCAGAAGTGCTTTGGCATTGCAGTGTCAGAGAACAAATCTTGTGCAGCCTGAGGCCATTTGAGGCCAGGTTCTGGGCAGGGTAAGGTTGTTCCTTGCTCCTGGAATGTACGGGAGCTCGCAGGTCCCATCAGTTGCTTTCACAAAACACAGAAGAAAGTGTTCTGCTGCTCTCCTACAGAAATATATTCCACGCCTAGAATGGTGAGCATGAGCAACAGACCCTACAAGGCTGAAGCCTGGTGATTGTTTTTTACCACACGTCTGGGCATTTCCTCCATGTGAATCACATCCCCCTCCCCAGACACACTTTGGCTGTGAAGCTATACATATCAAACGCATGGCTGAGCTCCTCAAGGCACCAAATTTACCTTAGATCTTCTGCTCATGTCCACACAGATGCAGCCTGACTTAAGAGCAGAGCACAGCTGGTATCCAGCTTAGCAAGTCATAGTTGCTCCACCAAAGTCAATGTGGGACTGCCTGTAGCAAGGGAGGACCAATACACGAGTGACTGAGGGGCTGCTCTTGGCCTGCACTGTGCTGATGGATGGGGACAGGGCCCTGTGCTCCACATGTGCCTTGAGATACTGAGGATGTTAGGTACACTGCAGACATGGAGGAGTGCTGGATGCCTGTGAAGCTGCCATGATGCCCAGAAGCTCCAAGAGTGTCCAAGGATGGTAGAAAGTGTATCAGCACCCTCTTGCTAGATATCTGAGTCAGAGAAATTACCAGCATCTCTGCATAGATGCAGAATAAACATAGCCCAGAGGTATGGGCCATCCCTGGAAGTCATGCTGACACCAGAGATGAGATGAGAGGCAACAGAGCAGACTTCTCCTCACCAGGCTTACAGGTACAGTGCTGGAGACACCATCACTAACATGAGTCTGGAGGAAACGAATGGTGACAACAAGAACAAGCTGCTGCCTCTGAACCCTGTGCGCAAAGCTCAGGTACAAAGTACTGTTTATCAGGACTCTAGGGTTAAAATGAGTCAATGGTGGTTATAAAACTCCACATCATCCACTTGTCTGTGCTCCTCAGAGATATCCCGTCACCAGGGTTTCCAAGATGTGAGTAGTGCTGCCAACCCCCCATAGGGAGTATCAGTTCACAGGAAGAAGCCATTCCAACAGAGGCTGAGGGCTCTGAGCTCACTGCAGACACTGTGTTTGCATGGTAACTTCAGATGGAGCACAGGGCTAAAAACCCAAACTGGCTGATCCATCATCCCAACAGCCAACACTGATAAAACAGATGAAGACTCTCCTGATTGCCCTTTGAGCAAACATTCTTCTGGGACTGGCTTCTCATTTTAGGTGCCCAGGATAGGGGTAGGACCCCTCTCAATTTCACTTTTATTTAAAGTGCACAAAAATGAAATTAAGCCATCATTCAACATTAATCACATCTTGACACATTTCTAGCTTTGCTGATCTGATTTGCCTCCAGCATTGGCTTCAGGCAATTGAGTGCACCTACACACTTTATTTTCCCACACATTTTCTCCTGAACTAAGGATGATGACAGTGTTTCAACTCCAAAACAAAGCTAACAATTCTATTTATTTATGGTGAGAAAGGACACAGTATTGGGGATTTTAACTGGGAGTTGCCTGGGATGGGACAAGTGGCTGGACAACTAAGCCAGGTTTTTCAGTTACTTTCTGCATGTTTACGCCTCCCAATTAATATTTTATATTATATTAATATATAATTTAATATATTTATAATATTAATATACTAATAATATTTTTGTTATTGACATAAAGAAAAAAAGATTTTCTTCCTTTCTCTGGGCTTCAGAAAAGACTCAGGAGATGTTTGACTTCCACTGGTGAGTCCTTCTCAGCTGCTGTTATTTTGTGGTGTGTCTATTGAAGAGAAAGTTCTCCCCTCCCAGTTGAGGCAGTTTTCAAGCAGACAGGTTGTTCAATTATTAAAGGAAACACTTCCCTGCACTGACCAGTTGGCCATCGCTCCTGCAACTTTTACATTTTCTTTTTTTCTGCAGGTAGCAGTAATCTTGCCCTTACCGGAGGCCAGGGACCAAGGTCTTATAGACTCACAGAATCATGGAATCATTCAGGTTGGAAAAGACCTCTAAGATCACCTAGTTCAACTATCAGCCCATCCCCACCATGCCCACTGACTGTGTCCCTCAGTGCCACATCTACACAGTTCATGAACACCTCCAAAGACTGTGACTGCACCACCTCCCTGGAGTGAGGGCTCTTCTGAGAGTATGCTGGAGCTCTCTACAGTACATCTGCCCTCTATGAGTGTTACACCACAAAAAGTTACATTCTTGGTGAAGAGGAGCGTGGTGAGATTTTTGCTATTGCAAAAGCTCGCAACCAATTAGGAAAACCTCTGTTGTTGCAAGCTGTGGGATGGCTCAGGACTGCATTATTCTTGGACCAAATATCAAGTAGTTGAGCACTGAACACAAGAGCATATTCAGTGCTTTAATTTGCTTGATCCTAATTTTAGAAGTTGATGTAATATTATTGTATTGAGAAATCTGCTTGTTGCCTTCCTTCTGAGCTTCCATGGCATCCCCAAAATGGATACTGAGTGGTTTGTACTGAATTCTTCAATTTTTTTCCTGTCCCTTCAGGCCTGCTGGAGGTAGGGCATCAGGCATAAGTTTTGTATGAAGCAAGTGATCACCGACAGTAAGATCTAAGCCTTGGATCTGTTTTAGTAACAGTTCTCCTGTGCAGGAGAACAGGGACAGAGCACTCACTCCACATGCTGTAGACCACTACCTGACATTTCTGAGAGAAACTGTAGAAGAGACGGGAATTGAAAGATTTTTCTTCAGCCACTTTTTTGCCCAAAATCTTGCCAAAACTACAAAAGTCACAGAATGAGGAAAAATCCAGCTAATCGAAACTACAGCAGATCCCAGGACAAGGAGCTTGCCAAAATATATGTTGACCAAGATTTAGAAATTAACTACTCAAACTTACCCTTCTGCCTCCTGTGCAAAGTCTTTGGTTTTTCACAAGTTTTGCAAGGAATGCTGTCATTTTTACAGATGAGTTTTGCCCAAACCAATAGCAAAAATGACTGGAGAGCTGAAAACTCCTGAAGTGAAAAACAGGAAACTCTTACACCACAGGAATCCTGAATGCTCAGTTTAAAAAGGATTCACTGATTGGAAAATGATAAATATTGACTTGAGGGTTATAAAAATAATAGAAGTTCAGAAAAGAAGATGCGAGATCAATTTTTTCAAACAAAGAGTGAAGCAATCCAGCTAAATGTGTGTTTTGCCATTCATTGGAGGAAATCTGAAATCCTGTGACTATGCAAAAAGCTTGATATATGACAAGAGCTCTAAACTGAGGAACTCAAATACTGAGTTTCATATGGCCTCTGAAGCTTGAAAAATAGCAAAGCAGGCCATAAAAGCAAAAAAATGTCCTATTACACTCTTCAAGTGCCAGACAGGCTCTCCAGAAATAGGAACAGATCTCAAATGTCTGCCACAGCTCCAGTCATTGCTGTGTTCTCTCTGGACATAGAATAGAACTGAGTAGAATCATAGAACAGAATCACCAAGGTTGGAGAGTACCTCCAAGATCATCCAGTCCAACTGTCCACCCATCACCAATGTTTCCCACTAAACCATGTCCTTCAGTACAACATCTACACGTTCCTTGAACACCTCCAGGGTTGGTGACTCCACCACCTCCCCTAGCAGCCCATTCCAGTGCCTGACCACTCTCTCAGATAAGAACTATTTCCTAACGTACAACCTGAACCTTCCCTGGCACAACTTGAGGCCATTCCCTCTAGTCCTATTACTAGTTACCTGGGAGAAGAGGCCAACTCTCACCTCACCACAACCTCCCTTCACGTAGTTGAGAGAGCCATGAGGTCATTCTTGAGCCTCCTCTTCTCCAGACTACATCCCTGAAGCTAAGCAGAGGACTGGTGTTCAGGGATCCTTTGTTCCTGCCTGGATGCTAGAAGATCCCCAAAGTCAGTAGGAAAGCTGAGGTAATACAGCCATGCTTGAACTCTACTGTCCATTGACAAGCCTACCTGAGCTCAGAAGTCAATATCCTTCACAGCCTGGCACCACTGACCTCATCTATTACTGCACCTAGGAAAAAGAGACAGAGACAGTCTGAGGCTCCTGTACTACATCCTGCTGTGTTCACTTCATGGGATCATACAGCAACATAGCTCAGCACACTTCAACAGATTTACAACTGAGATTGACACCAAGACACAACCACCTCCCTCAGAAATGTGGGAGCCTAAACAGGCCCAGGTCAAATAAGAGACATCTCTAGCTTGAGCTCTAGCTCCATGGGCTTCCCTGCTCTCACAGCTAGCTGAGGGACTGCTCTTCTCACTCAAGGCCCAGGTCCCAGCCCGTCCTCAGCCCAAGCCACACATCAAGAGGGAGCAAACTACAAACATGCTAGCTGAGAATATTAATTCCCAGCTTGACTTTGCCATCGTAGAGGCCAATGTTCAATTTTCATCCTGTCCCTACTCTATCTCACAGCATTTAGAGGGCCCATGCTGCCCTTCTCAACATGGCAAAATCACATCTTTATTTCCCTTAGTCAATTTATTCTCTGTTATTCTGCTTTTCTACATGTGATGTATTCCTTACATGTAGGTATAACTTCCATGATATGTACGTGCTTTCCTGGACAGGCATAATGCTAAAGCCATTAAATCCACATTAAAAGTCCTGTTTTTTTGCCTGTAGTAATACACTAAATTGTTCATCACATATGGTTTATGATTATGTTTTATTCACCTAGGAAGAGGGGGATTTATGTAGAAATAATTGATAAAATTAACTATCTGGGAAATCTTAGGTAGAATTTAATAATATCCTTAATATACTTTCATTCTTTAAATCTGTAAATAGTTCCTATTATTTCTTACCCTTTTGTATAATAGGATAGGACCTGTTACAACCAGACTCAGTGCCAGGCTTGCCAGTATTTCGAGAACATGAAAATCTCAGCTTGAATCTGATCCAGCATGTCATGGAAGGAAATCCACTTCCAGGTATGCAAGAGAGCTGAGTCCAGCCAGTGTGGGGCTGGGATGCTGGGCATTTTGTTGCTGGCATCAGGCTAAGCCAATCTGCCTCTTCTGGCTTGTGGGGTCACTGACCAAAAAAGAGCTCTTCTCCCTTTGTTTTCAATATATTTTGAAAAAAGTACTTTGGGAGCAAACTAACAGTCTTTTCCCAACATGTGACACCTGATGGATCTAAAAAATATATGGAAAGAACAAGTAAGACTTTGTGTAAGTGCCAGTCAGCACATGTCCTCAAAAGCAGACCCTCCTTCAAGCATTATCTGTCTGGTTTGAAGCAATTCAATACAAGGAAAAGCTGTGTAATGAGAAGATACAAAAATGGCAGAGAGAATGTATATCCTCCTGCCCGTTGAAGATAAAGAGATGCAAATAGCCTGAGCTCTGTTACAGCAGTTACAGTAAATAAAGCACAGAATCAGAAACCAGAGAAGCTTCTAATAATAACAACTCATTAATTAAAATACCCAAAACATATGGACAGCAAAGAAAAGGAACATACTGTGAGGAAAGGTTCATATCAGAAGAGTATAAAGAAGTTATTTCTTTATTTGGAACCCTCTCATTTTTTCCTTTTACGATGCTGTTTAATACCATAAATAAATTAGGTTATTCCTTTCTCATTAAGAAAAGGTAAGAGAGAGACGAGAAAAAGAGTCAAATGTTTTTAAAGACACATAATTGATAAAAAGGTGGCACAGTTTAGCATCAGTCATCCGAACTCCTTTAAAGAGTACACAACTGAGAAGTGACAGCTTTGGTTGCATCTCACACATTTGCACATAGATTACCAAACGCATCCATACTGCACTTCTACCCTTTTCCAACCAAACAACATTCCCTCAGCTGGTAAGACCTTCACTTCTCCTATGCCACACTAACAAAAAGGAAAATTGCAAAATATTGTTATTTCTCCAAAGATTTAAGTCTCCTAATATCCAGCTTTCTTTCTCCACACCATTCTTTGCAAATCCTGACTTCGAGACCTTTTTGCAAGACATTTTTAAGGCACATTCCAGTTGCGGAGTGATCTGGCTCCACCAAGTGACAATTGCTGTTATTGCTTGTCTACACCCGGAGTGAAGACGGCACAGATCTGACCCTAGACACAGTAATAAGGCAGTAACTAATGATGGTATTTCGTTGAAGAGCTTTCATCTCCATTAGTTGATGCCCTCCAGATTATTTTGCTGTGGTTGAGGTTATAAATGAAGGCGCTATGGGGCTGAGAACTATTTATTTTTCTCCATTTATGTTGGACAATACTGAAAACTGTTCTACAAAAGTGACCAAGTTGTTTGGTATTGCGACAGTTAATATCTCTGGAACAAATCACAGCGGGATAGAAGGGTTTCAGAGAAGCAAACTGTTTTCCAGAAAGTTCTGAGCCCTCCAGATGATGGGCAAGATCCATCATACCTCTAGAAATGTGATGAGAACATGAGGAGAGTGTAGAAATGACCACACTACGTGGTCATCATGCAGAAACCTGAAAGAACGTGCATTTGGAGACTCAAACAAAGTGGAGAAGCTTCCTAACATGCAGCCAGGAGTATGGATGATCTCACATCTATTTTGTATACAACCCTTTTTGAGAGAAAAGGTGGTCTGAAAGAAAGGAGTGAGGAGGCTGAAGGCCAGGGACACATTCTTTATGAGGCAGTGAAACAGATTGCTTTAGAAGCCCACTTCACAAACCCACTCACAGACCTCACACAACATTTCTTACAAGTATGAAAATGAAGAAAAAAAATAGATGTGCTGAGACTTGGAACCACTGTGATCAGATGCTGGCATTTGGTGCTTTTGTGACATTGCTTATTCTCTATTTAATGGGAAATCTTACTACAGATAGTAGAATTTCCTCTGACATCATTATCAGTTGCATTTTCATCATTTTGGGTGAGGGCAGCTACAAAAGAGAGGGAGCAAAACCCTTTTCTTTAGTTTGGAGGTGTTCTTCAGTGAGTTACTAGCAGAGACAACCATTGCAAACCCACTCATAAGACACGCACTGGCACAAACACAAACACACAAAAATAGGATGAAAAGATGTAAAAGCCATTACAGGTGCATTTAATACCTTAGGTACTATCGTTCCTTCTGTTATGGTCCCTAGCTTACAGTGGAGAATATGAGCATGGATGCGTGCTAACAGACAGCACAGTTTCTGCACTCTCAGTTACACAGTTACAAAGTGTGTGAGGTGAAAGGAGAGGCAAAAATGACTCAGAAAGCAGTGCATGTGTACGTGTGTGTGTGTGGTGGGGTATATGTGGGTGTGATGGTGTCTGTGGCATGCTTTGAGTTGAAGATATTGGGAAACTTTTGTTTATTTGCTTCTAGCTTTATGCTTATTGCTGCCATGTGATGGCGAAAGCCAGGCCTCTGGTCAACTGATGGATGATTTAATGATATATACTCAGTGAAAGAATTCAGAAGAAACACTAACGTGCATTTCACTGACTTCAGTTCCTCCCTTTGCTCACCCTTGTAGTAATATACACCCTACTATTCCATTACGTACAACATCAGTGTTATTAATTTGTATATGTGTTTTTGCAACAGTGCTGTGGGATTACTGATTTTTATCTGAACTTAAAATGGCAGTTTCTGTGGCTACTTAAGCCAGTTAAAGTATTAATAATAAATTATGTCTGTAGCAGAAGAGACAACTGTATCCAACCTATGTAATAGCTCCTGTATATATATTCTCTGGAATTTCAACCATAAATCTATCAAAGTATTTATTAATAGTTTTACCTGCTTATTTACTCCAATGAAAAATTGCAAATGTTTCAAAACAAATCTCCACATCAAGATGGTATTATATTTAATGCAGCTGTGATGATTTAAAGCACGTGAATTTTACCTTAACAAGACATATGTTGGCTCATCTTCAGTTAACTCACACTTGTTTGCTTCTCTGGTGTATGTGCGGATTCATTGCTGAATATTCCGAAGTATTTCACTGAAAGTGAAAAACATAAGATGCCTATTTCCAAAAATTTTAGCAGTAGGAGCTAAAATGATATTCTGTAACTCCAAAGGTGGCTGAAAGCACAACAGCCCAGTGAGCCATTCACTAAGCAGTCTCTGCTTCTATCCAAAGGACAAGAACAAAGAGGATACTTTGCAGTATTATATTTGCTACTCTGCATAACAGACCTTATGTTCGCATTTTTTCTCCATTTTCACACTATACACCTTCTTGTACCATCATAGTTTTCAACCCACCCCTTGCTTTGATAGAAGTAGTGAAATACAGGTTACATCTACTCTTCTGACTAAGCTGAGCTACCTTCATGCTTTTACGTCATCACCACACAGTTGCCTATGCAGGGGCTGACTATGAGGCAGCTGAAGCCATGGCTGGATATCCTAGCTGGGATTCTGAAGGCCTCCCAGCTGCCTACAACAAGAACTTACTGTGGGACACCAGAGCATGGCTGCCCTTCTGCCCTGGCAGTTCCTTGCATGATCAACGTGTATGACCAAAAATGACTTCACAAAACCAAACACAGTGGGTGTAATTGTCTGACAAGGCAAAGCGATTTAAGTTTTCCTTTGATGAAGTCAGTCAGAATTTTAAATTTATTTTCTACCAAGGACTGGTTTATCAATTTGTTTTACAAAGGTCAAATAAATATATTATAGTTCCTCTTATTTTAAGACTTTGATCATGGAATCAACCAAAGCAAGCAACTAATATCACATAGGGTATTCCAGATCCAACTGCTAGTTTAGATGGGAAAAACAACCTCCTGCCTTAAAAGCCCATTAGTTAGCCCTCTAACACAATGTGTTGGATAAGAACATGTAGCACCACACCCAGAAACAAGATCCAACAAGAAGTGCCTAGAATGCTCCCAGAACCACAGCTCTGACTCTTCTAACGTCACGTATACACGTGATGCAACTCTGTCCACATGCCTCATTGACATGAGGTCAAACCTGAGCTGAGATTGCATTTTTTAATCCTCCAACTCCAGTCACTGTAACAACTTTTTTCCACAGGAATACACCTACTTGTGATAAACAAACCCAGACAAAATATTGCATCAATCTTCATAGACAAAAACATGAATTTGCTTACAGTAAAGGATACGTGAGCAGGAAAGATTCACTTACCAGTGACTAGATGATCTTGGAGGTCTTTTCACCAACTTTGGTGATTCTATGACTCTAGGAGACATAAACAGTACCAGATAATAAAGAGGAGGTAGATTGTATGTAAGTTATCATGGTAAGAAAGAAATACAAATGTTTTAAGATATAAGTAATGTAGAAGTAAGTGCAATTTGTTAATAGCTTAAACAAAAAAGAGATTATTAGAAAATAGAACATAGGTGTTTAGAAATAAAACTCAGAGTGTTTGAGAGCTGTAATAATATTTGTCACTGCCACTAAAAGCAGTAGTAAAAATAAAGTGATAGAAAGTTATTTTATCTTGATAAGCAAACTTAGGAAAAGGAGCTAGTTACAAGGAATGACTTCTGGATGGCAAAAAATAAAGAAACCAAGCACAGTTCATTTAACCATAGTCAGTATATTCATGTCAAGCACACGGTTGAGTAATGGCTAAAAGACCTTATCAGCACTGCTAGAAACCACTAATGGCTAGCTGGCCAAATGCAAAACATGTTAGCTGTAAGTGAGGCAAAGTTTATTGGGAAAATTATTATTTTGGTTAGACCAAGCACTGTTTGGCTAGCAAAACTAGTCCAATGTAATTATTAATCAACTAGATGATTTTAGAGACCTGCATTTACATTTGAGAAGATCTGTAAAGTACACTTATTTTTCTGACTGGAAAAGTAAAAGAATTCCATGCTGTTGAAATTGATTACTGTCATTCATTAAATTCTCCCTTTTTTCCTTCAAGGAATTCTCAAATATGCTGCTGGACAAATACTTCAAAGTGAAATGGAGGTTGATAGTAATAGAAATGAGCCTTCTCACTTTATTTCAGAGATCTGCCAGTAGTCTGACAATATCATTTCCTTACTGAGAATGGGTCCAGACAAAAGTAAACAAATCTAAGTAGAAGTTAGGTATCATTTCTAAAACATAATTACTGCTTTTGAAGTAATTGTGAAGTAATTTTCACCCATTATCAAAAGTATACATTAATGTCAGTAAAGGATAAACCTTTCAAATTGAGTTACGAGCAGAACAGAAAATTTGAAGATTGTTTTCTTATCTCTGCAGTCTATTTTCATTATGTACCAAACAGTTAAGAGAGGACTGTTGTTCAGTGGTGCAATTAGCATTTATATAGTCAACAGCTGTTAGAAAGTAAAAGATTTAGAAAACCTACTCAGGAAAATAGATGTGGCCTGCAGCTAGAATTTCCAAACTGCAGTTGTTTAGAGGAATTCTCAGTCAGGTCTATTTACAAGTTGCTTTCTGAAGGACAAAGACTATATTGGTTGCTTCCAATTGCTTTTTTTCCCTTTCCTTTTCATCTGGACAATGCAGAGACAGAGCTGGAAAATGCTTTTTTCAAGCTAAGAGCAGAGATTGGTTAATACCTTATTAAAAAGCACATCTGCTGGGTGTTACTGTTCAAAGACAAAAACTTAGAATATGCTTGATAGATGTGACTTGGACTTTTCAAAGACACCTGATACAACAACATAATTTTCTAAGCAGAAGAAAATTGAATGTGGAAGTCTAGAGTTGAGTTGGAAGGGACCTTTAAAGGTCATCTAGTCTAACTCCCTTGCAACAGACAGAGACATCTACAGCTATATCAGGTTGCTCAGAGCCCCATCCAGTCTGACCTTGAATATCTATCTCTACGGACTACTCCTCCATCACACCTTGGGGCAACCTGTTTCAGTGCTTCACTGACCCTATCATAAGAAATGTTTCTTTCTTATATACAATCTAAATCTCTTAGTCTGAAATAATTTCTGCCTATCCTATTTCAAAAGCTAAAAACCCTGCTAAAGAATTTGTCCCCTTCCTTTTTACAGCCCCCCTTTAGATATTGAAAGGTAGCGACCTTTCAAATCTGCCTGGAGCAGCCCCAGCTCTTTCAGTCTGCCCTTGTAGGAGAGATCTCACATCCCTGTATCATTTTAGTGGCCCTCCTCTGGATGCACTCCAACAAGGTCCGTGTCTCTGTAGTGGGGACACAGTTCTCCAGGTGAGGTCTCACCAGCACAGAGCAGAGGGCAGGATCACCTCCCTTGATCTGATGCCATGAAAAGTGTACTGTAGAAAATATAATTCCTGTATTTTTCCACAATATATAAGAGCTGAAACAACTGAAGGTGAAGCTGGAGACACCTGAAGAAGATTAGAGTAGATATCAATTTAATTTTACTTGAATGGAGTCTCTAACACATAGAGCTAGGATTTCATGTCTGGCATTTTAATAGAGATTGTCTTTCAAGATCCACATTTGCCTGATTTGTACAAAGTGCATAAAAATAAAGCTGGAGGAGAAAATATTTTAATATGGAAAGTATCTTCTTAATTAAGCATTCGCAAGAAGATTAAGCAATATCAATTTAAAAGAATTCAAGTATAAAGAGACTTCCTGTACTGCCAAACATCATGTTTCATGTTCAGCTACTTGTTTAATATCTCCTTGTTAAAATGTTCACTCTGCTCTCATGCTCCCTTGCAGAAATCTTGAGAGAAGAAATAATTCTGCTGCTACAAACCTCAGTGTGTTGGTTGTAACATCCTCAGGCCTTGTTGTTCGCAGTGGTGATGGAGGCTGAGCTTCGGGCACAGCCAGAATGACTATGCTTTCAGTTTGCTGTAAGCTTCCCTTTGTAGAACTCAGCAACCAGCTGGTTTCTATTAGCTCAGCAGATGGCACCTGAGGGGAGAGAAAATAATCAGTTTAATACCACCAACCTGGTGGTACAGGTTGGGAAGTGACTTGTGCCTCTGGCCACTTCTACTGGTAAACTAGGCTGTCCAAGGGCTTGAGAGAATATGCACAGTCACCGCTTTTCTCCACTTGCCCACTTTACACTGGCTGCATCTCAGGTCAACAGGTCACTGGCAAAGTCATGCCAGAGTAGCTCGGCAATGCCTCGTATATTAAAATATTCTTGTAAAGAGCAACATCTATTGTGGTGCATGCTACTAAGACAAATGTCCAACCCTACTTGCCAGACCATGCAAGTCTCACAAGGGACCATGCAAGGGAGAAAAAAGACTCCTGGATCACCCTAAGCCTCTAGTGTCCTCATCACCTTGGAAAAATCATCAAATTAGAAAAATGATACCGGTTTGGTACTACCTGTGCAGGACCAAAGTGGCCTTTAACAAGGAAAAATCTGTAGTAGATTGTGTTTGGAAAGCATGGTTTAAAAGAAAATGTAAAAAAGCCTATGAAATTCAAAAGCAAAACCATGAACAAATCACTTACCAAATGCCAGTGGAATCTGAACTTACAAGAGGCTATCTGAGTGGATGTGGAAGAAAGCATTGCTTTGAACACTTCTGTTCAGAGGGATGCTGCACAATGGCCAATAAGATCAGTTTTTGGTATCTCTCTTCTCACCTTTTAGAGGAAGCAATGTTTACTGCCTGATGTGATATTTCAAATGGAAATGAAAATGCATACCTGACTGTGTGTGTGAAGATACTGTACAAGTTTGGAGAAAAGAGACAACATTGAGCATAGAGGAAAAAAAAATTAATCTTATTGGAGTTGTAAGAGCCCTGGATATGCACATTAAAAAGGGAAGGAAGGAACCATAGAATCACAGAATCACCAAGGTTGGAGAACACCTCCAAGATCATCCAGTCCAACCATCCACCTACCAGCAACGTTTCCCATTAAACCACATCCCTCACTACAACATCTAAATGTATCCTGAACACCTCCTGGACCAGCGACTCCTGCACCTTCCTGGGCAGCCCATTCCAGTGCCTGACCAAATGAACATGGTCTAAGTCTGAAAACCAAAGTGAAACCTCAGAGACAGACTTTCCACTCTAAGGTACAGAACAGGAAAATGGCTAAAAAAATGAGCTAAAGACCTGAAAAGAACAACCACACCAAAACCACATATCTGAGGCTGTGGCAAGTCCTGGCAAGTAGATGAAGATATGAAAACAGTAAAGACTGATGAAGGAGGGGAAGAGGAAAGATCCTTGTGTCAGGAGAACACAAGGATCAGACAAAGCACGTGCCCAGAGGAGAGCAATTTAACATGAGCAAGGACTTCAAGTGGTCCAAGCAATCCTTAAGATGAAAACACGCATAATGGCTTTAAGTTATCCTTCTCTCTCTCCAGAATTGGGAAATACAAATGGCAATACAAGCCAGCCCTGGGCAGCAGCTACAGAGCCAAGACATCTGTTGGTGCCCTGCAGCTGTGGCTGGGATCTGACTGCTGAGCAGGCTCAGAGGGCACATGGAGACCATGTGGGTACTGGCATGGAATCCCTCTCAATTTCATTTGAATTCTGAAGTTCTATTCAAACAATCAGTAGTGACATTATGGCATCGTTCAGTGTTAATTACACTTTGTCACATTTCTCTCTATGCTGACCTATGATCTGCTTCTGGCCTTGGCTTCAGATAGCTGAATGAACCTACACGTTCCATTATTCTCATCCATGTTTGTTCTCAAATGGGATGATGGCAGTGTTTTCGATTTCAGAACAAAGCCATCTACCTACCTCATTTTTCCTTTTCTTGTTTTTTTTTTTTTCCCTTTAGTATGAAAAGAAGTGCTAATAAGAGTTTTAATTGGGTGATATCATGACAAGATAGGTGTCCAGGACAGGACAAGAGGCCAGACAAACAAGTCAGGTTTCAGCATCCCTTTAATGAGCCAGCAACTGCAGTGCTGCATGTCTACTCGACTGGCATAGCAAGCCAAACTCAGGAACGCCTTCAGGACTACTTTTGCATTCCCCTGCTTTTACTAAGGAAGTAAAGAAAACGTATCTTTTTTTTTTTTTTTTCCCCTCTTTCTGACCTTCAGGAAAAGACATAGAAGATGTTTGACTTCCATTGGTGAGTTCCTGTAGGTTGATGAGGTTTGTAACAGTCAGCTCTGAGATGGGAGGAATCACGTGGTGTGGCTGTTGCAGATGAAACATTTTCCTACTGCTCACGGTGAACATTTGGCACATTTATTTGTAAGGGAGATACTTTTCTGTGCTGGCCAATTAGCCTTCTTCCTACATCTTACCCACCTGCACACTCTGACTCCTAGACATTTTGTTTAGCAAAGGGATGCTCCTGCATCTGGGTCAGAGGCCAAGTGCCAAAGTTTTGTAAAAAAAAGGATGTTCCTGGTACACACCAGTCCTCTCTGAAGAATGAAGACCATTTGCACTAGCAAAAATTTACATTGTCACAAACTAGAATTTCTCTTCTGCTTTTGTAGAAAGCCAAAGGAAATAAAAGTACAGATGTTACTGAACCCTGAACTTTGCCCTTTACCTGAACCTGTGATTCATGACGAGGTGCTTGATCAGACCATGGCAGCTATGGGACAGAGCATTTGCACTGCAGTTGTTCAGAATGATTTCCTCATGTGTAGTGGTTGGTTCATTATGGTGTTAGTGTTGGTTGTGCACCTATGCAGCATGAATCATAGCTTTTGTGACAGATGTGCTGATAAACAAATGCAGGGAATGATTTGCCTGCTGAGAAATGCAACCTGGCTATGATTCTCAGTGTGTCTGGGTTCATGTCAGAGCTTCTGAAAGGTTCAGACATTTTTTGGATCATTCCATAGTTACCTCAGCAAATAGCTGGGGTGGATATCACAGGCTGCCTGAAAATCATGTTGTATTTTATTAGGGATGCAGACAGATCACTACATCCCAATCTGCCTATGAGCTAACTGAACAGGACATAAGAAACCACTGGACATAACACAAGCAATTGCCAAGTATGATAGGTACCAGTGTGCAACAACAAATATACAACAAGTATACTGCCATGAGGAATGGCTGGATTCCACAGATGGCTATAAAGTGAGTTACGTGAGGGATAACCAGACTTCAAAGATAATTGGAAGGGGGTGTTACGGACCTTTTTGGGAGTGGAATCATGTAAGGCCCGTAGTGCCTGTATAACCATATCAGCTATGTCACATCAAGTCAAGATTACCTATATTTCGTTATTAAATACAGAATTTGGGTATGGGTGTAACCAAACTTGGATTGAGGGGGATAAAGCAATTTGGGACAACTTGTTTATTTGGGAGGAGACTGGGGAGGAGAAAGGGAGGACCAGGACTTGGGAAAAGAGGTAACAGATGTAAATGATATAATCCCAGCTGTCTGTGGTACCTGCCCTTTATCCCTTACAGCCTGGAGCAGGACAATGAGCCAAACCTGTTGTTCTGATGATACCACACATTTCCAGAGCCAGGAGGCCTGGGGTGCATTCCCTGGCCAGCAAGAGAACGCCCATGATGGACAAATCAAGCACCCCAGCATCACCGTGTTTGTATCTGTTCCAAACCTGACAGCATCAGCATCTCCATATCAGCCTAACATCATCCTACCAGCATTCATGATTCAAGTGTTAGTTACCTACTTCATAACAGGTGATTGCCCTGTTTCAAAATGCTATGTGTATTTTCCTGACTCACCTTGGAATGTTTCTTGGTTTTCAGCCAAGGCATAATGGAGAGAGCAATCAGCCTTTAGAGAGGGCCACTGGGATGCAAGTATTCCTCTGTGGATTCTAGATATAGAAGTGCACTGAGAAGCTCAGATAGTTTTTATTTCTTTCTCTTTAGATCAATATTAGCAACCCAAGATGATCTAAACTACAGCAAACCCTGAGATAAGGAGCTTGCCAGACTATACGAAGAAAAGCAATATACACTGATTACTGCACCCTGGATCACGCCCACCCCTCAAAGCACTCCATGTTCGGAGAACTGATGTTCATTGTCTCATATTCCAAATAAGCATTAGATGGCAGGGCAGGACTGTCCTGCCTCACATATATTGTTTGTAAATGAGAGCCCAGGATTGTGGTTCAGTGGGAAATCCCTTGCATAGGGGTTTCTTCCTGTATTCTTCATGTTGCCCATGTGTCTTAACAAACCCAACAGAACTTGCTCTCAGGGAGCTCTGGGCAGCTTCTCTGCTCATCTGAGGCACAACAGGAGGTGAAGCCTACACCACCTCTTCCCCACCTGTCCTTAGTCTCCCCTTGACCTCTGTGACATGCAATGGTGGCCATGGGAGTATCGACTCTGTTCAGCATTATTTCATATCGAGATAGGAAAGGGATGATGGCGGGAACTGGAATTCAGGAGATGCAAAGTAAATTCTCACCTCAGCCAGGGTTTCTTTGCTGGATCTTGGGCATGTCTTAAGATATACTGCCTGCAAAAAGGAAGTAACGTATCCCTGCCTTCCTGGAGCAGTGATAATGTAGAAATAGCACAATATTGAGAGCCCTATTTACACCTTTAAGAGCAATGTAGGACAGACCAATCTCTTCTATATGTGTGAAATTGAATATCACTCCTTGGATATAACACTGTTAGCAGAGCTCCCTGTAGTCCTCTGAATCAGATTTTCTACTTTGAAAGAATTCCTCTAGATAGTGGCTTAAAACCAGTTCTTTTTATCAGGCTTTTCTAGGTGTCCTGACAGGGCAATTAACAGCAGCACGCACAGCATTAAGAGGTTTTGCGTGGCTCCTGTTAAGAAAGGATCATCATGATGGAACATAGTCATCAAAGTGTTAACAGAATTAATTGAGCAGAATTCAATTAAGAATTAAGAGTCTCTGGGAGGTCAGGATTTCTCCTTCTGGCAAGCACAGGCGTTGTGCCAGTGAGGACTGCTCTTCTGACACAGAAACAGAAGCAGTGAAATGGAAAAGGCCGCTGTTGTCTGGGCAGAGTTATCTGGTCTGTGTGCTCCAGCCACTTTGCCATGTCTGCAGCAGACAAGCACATCCTGACCTCTGCAGTTCACCAATCTCAGTGTGCCCCAGTGTTGATGGCACATCTTGTACTCAGGAGCAAGCCACATGGAACAGAAGGTTTTCTCCTGTCTCTGCTACATTTGGTGCTTTGCTTTCACAGATCAAGTTACAGAAAGGCTCCTTGAGATGCCTGCAGTCATGCTGTGTGTGTGTTTACCTCTCTGCTTTTGCAGATATTGATATTTATCCTCCCCTCCCATCAACAACTTCTGAATCTGGGTGTTTTCTAGAGAATGAGAGATCTCCTGAGTGCTCATCAAAAGGCCTCAAGACAGCAGAGAGGCCTTGCCCCCGTCTGTTGTGTGAGCAGAGCTTAGTGCTTCTCCAACAGAAAGGCCTCATGTGGGAGGGAGATAAGCGAGACAGTGAGCGAATGCCCACATTGCAAAAATGTGAAGAGTGCACGAAATCATAGCTAACTACTGTCAACACTTTTGCAGTCCTTGATTACCAGTGGGTGATCTGAGACAGCCAGCATGGCTTCACCAAGGGAGGGTTGTGTCTGACCAATAGGAGTGCTGGCATTGGTGAACAAAGGGAAGACAACTGATGCCATCTACTTGGACTTCTGCAAGGCCTTTGACATGGTCCCACATCACATCTTTATCTCTGAATTGGAGAAATATGGATTTGAAGCATGGACTATTCACTGGAAAAGGACTTGATTGTATGGTTGCAGCCAGAAGGTTGTGGTCAGCGGCTCTATATCCAGGTGAAGTCAGTAACAAGCAGTGTCCCTCAGGGGTCTGCCTTGGGACCAGTACACTTTAACATCTTAATCAGTGACACGGATGATGGGATTGAGTGCACCCTCAGCATGTTTCCTGATGACCTAACGGGATTCAATAAAGCACAGTGCATGTTTTGGCACCTGGGTCAAGGTAATTCCAGATATATATACAAATGGGGAGAACTTGAAAACAGGTCTCCTGAGAAGGACTTAGGGGTCCTGGCTGATGAAAAACTTAACGAGTCAGCAGCATGCATTTGCAGATCCTTACAACCCAAATCATCCTATGATTCTATGACTCTTTTTATCAAAAAGGAAATATATTCTTTAGCAGAAAGGAAGAGGAAGTTAATGAGTTAAAATTTTAAGTCTGTAGGCCCCACATTAAATGTTATTTACCTTCTCTCTTGATAAGGATGATGTGAGTTGTTTGCATGACTTCAGAGTGCCACACTCCATTGCTACAGGGAACATTTTGAAGAAGAGGGCTTTCTGGAGGAGCTCCACCTCCGAAGTTCCAGCTACTGCCATGGAGAGATGCTAAGGGGCAGGTGCCTCATGGGCCCATGCAGCTGTGTCATGGGTTTGAGTGATGTATGGCATTCCAGTGGAATCCTTTGGAGTCTGAAGAGAGATTTGGATGCTTTTGAACTGTACATAAATAGTATTTCTGTGCAGTTTTGTGGTTTCAGAAGGTTCAGAGAGAACAGTTTACCTTTGAAGAGCTTTAAAACCGAGCTATCAGGTGTGTATTTTTTGTTCCTTTGCCCCAGCTCTTCAGATATGCTGCTGATAGGCGAGGAAACCAAGGGCATCATTCAGCAAACTTTGTTGACATTAACAGCCTCAACAGTAAAGTTTTCTCTTCTCTGGGGATTTATGATCTCTGTAGGCAAGGGCTGGATAAAAAAGGGAATACAACAAAGTGATGGTGTGGGAAAGCTTAGCTGTTTCCGCCATCCACCATTTTCTGGCTTCATCTCACTTCACGGTTAACTTTTATGTTTATGTTTGGCATCTTTCTGAAGTGTTTCTCATCACAATGGAAGCACAAGTCATGTTAATTAATGAGAGTAGCAGCCAAAAAATGGAGCTAGCACTTCTTTACTATTGTCATAGGCTCTTGAAAAACTAGTCTTCGATGTTGTTTTGGCTGAACATAAATTATGATCATAATCACTACTAGATTTGATTGACTAGATATTTCTATTACACTGATGAAAACAGCATGACAGAAATTCTTAACCTTATACAACCCTATTGCCACATCCACAGATTGCTAAATAGCTGAGCATCTTCTCCCTGACTAGGCTATCCACCTCTAAGGGCGCTGAAATGTCTGAAGAAGTCCATAGTGGCTTTAGGGTGATGGAGAAAAACCTTTCCTGTTGACGTAAAATCTCTGTCAGGCACAGAATGAGGATATGAGGCCGTGAATCACTGCAGCACAGCTGGAGAACCCATACTTGATGAACCTCTGGTGATTTCATTCGATGACTATGAATTTAAATGATCCCCTTGCTAACCTCAGATAACAGCTCCTGCTGCTCAGTTTGGGATGCTGTTCCCCAGCCACACGCCAGCAGCAGAGACAACAAGTCTTCTTCAGCCCTGAGCAGACATCACTGCAGCAGGAGATGCTGCAGCAGAGATGGGGGCTGGCAGTGCTCCCACTGAGGTTGCCTGCTGTACCATTATATTCTTTAGCCCAACAATGCATTGCTGACAGCCCCTTTAAATCTTAGCTAGTTCTTTCCCAGCCTAATTATTTTTTTTTTCTGTAGATGCAACCTTGCTCACACTTGCATATGCTATATTGCCACTAAAACCATTACTGAATGTCAGACCCTGGAGACACACTGGAGTAGCAGAGTGTCTGAATCATAGAGTAGAATCATAGAATATCCCAAGTTGGAAGGGACCCTCAGGGATCATCGAGTGCAACTCCTGCTCCACATGGGACCACACAAAAATCCAACCACATGACTGAGAGCATTGTCCAAACACTCTTTGAACTCTGCAAAGCTCAGTGCTATGCCCACTGCCCCAGGCAGCCTGTTCCATGCTCACCACCCTTTGGTGCAGACCCTTTCCCTGATCCCCAGCTGCCCCTCCCCTGACACAGCTTCATGCTGTTCCCTCGGGCCCTGTCACTGTTACAGAGAGCAGAGCTCAGCACTGCCCCTCTGCTCCCTGTGAGGAAGGCCTTCCTGGCTGACTGGAAGGATATTCCTACCTGCTGCTACTGCTCAACTCAGCACTTAATCAGGTTTATAAGTAAACAAGGAAGAAAGTAAACTGGGTTTCCCAAGCAGCAGAAGATCAAGCCTGAAGGTTTTAAATGCAAAACTATTCCTTCAGAACCACTCAGAAATATTCTTTAGAAGTTGGCCATCACTCAGAGTGCTGTCTTGGCAGGAGCTCCCTGCAGCAGTTCTCGCCACCCACCTGAACAGATAACCCTGGAGTTGCCTACTACAGCAGTCTGGTGTGAACAGGAGAAACCTAAATGTTTGATTTAACTGAACCAGACTAAAGCTGTAGCTGAAGCAACCAGCCTGATGGCAGCACAGAGCTGTCAGCCATGGGCTGTCCTTCTCCTAGGACACATATTCTAGGCCTTGTGCTAATTCATCCCTTGACCCTTCTCCTCTCCTCAATCACTTTGTCTTTAACAAAACACTGCTGGCTGCTTACTGGGCTTCCCAGACACACTAAGTACAAATGAGAGCTGCCTACTCCAGTGGCCTGCGGCTATTCTACACAGTGGTGTACAGGTAGTGGGCTTCATTAAGGACAGAAATGTACTCCACAGGCCCATCCCGCGTGCCCCAGCGACAGCTGTGCCCAGCAGTGGCTCAGAGCTCCCTCCTCCCCATGCCTCCACCAGGCAAGGGGTGGCTGGGCATTGCCACACAGCCGGAGGCCATTCCCAGCCGAGCCTGGCATCAGGCTGAGACATTAGTGCAGCTGGGTGCCTTGGATTGGCCTTAATTATATTTTTGTTTTATTGTTTTTGAGCTGCGCTCTGCCAGTGCTGTTGGTATATCTATCTCCATACTGCACATCTGCTTTTCTTCCAGCCCGGGCTAATTGCTCCACATCGCACTGTGTTTGCCATTTTCTTTTTTTTTTTTATCGGCCCTTTTTTCTTTTCCCCTTTCGATGCCTCGGTGGGCATCGCATCCATTTGCCTGGACGTTCTCATAAATCCGCTGCTCCGCTCCCCGTCCCTCGGCCTAGCCCAGTCCTTCCTGCTGCCGTCTCCGCACCGCGGCTGCTGCCGGCCGTGCCCTCAGCCGGCTGCGATCCCGGTGCCCGAGTGCCCCCTGCCCGCCGCGCTGGCAATGACACGGCCCTCGTTGGAGCCCCGCTGCTGACAGATAGAGAGAGCCTCTGCAGCCGTGATCCTGGGCTGAGCCGACACAGGAGCTTGTGGAAACAAAGCACGACTACGCAGCTTATTTTATCCGCCTCCAGGGACCCCAGTGCATACGTGCCACTTGTCCAGGAGGTTCTCTTTCCCAGAGTGTTGTGCAGATAAGCAGTCACCTCCTGGATGTCAGTGCTTGGACTTGGACTGCTTCCCAGGGCTTCTGCACCGCAGACCACAAGTGGGAGGGAGAAGAGGGTCGAGGGGATCCTGAGTTTGTGCTCCAGTCCTCCTTGTTGTGGGACTGCACGAGGAAGGAGCCAGCTCCCAGTCTGCCAGGCTGCCCTCAGGGTGTCAGCAGCTGAGACTGTGCCTGGCATAAAGGGGTGCGATCATTGCAGTCTCCGCTTATAAACCATCAGTGTGAATACCTCCATTGAAGTAAACAAAAAACAAAGCAGCATTTGTTTTAGCAAAAGCCACCCGAGGTTCATCCTCCAGCCAAAAGTAAAAGCTATCCTGTTTGTGCCATCTGGGCACAGCCACGCAGCCTGCTCCAGGCACCCAGGACAGGCAGACACAGTTCATTGCCATTGCTGTAGGCAAATGCAGAGCTGCAGAGGCTGAGCCCTCCGCCATTAAACCAGAAGTGCTCGGACATGTGCATGCCAGCAGCAGATCTCCACTGCCCTATGAAGGCCCCAATATGGCAGAGCAGCAGCTGCACAAGCAGTGCTTTGTTGGATTGGACAGACCCATTTGTTCCTGATAACCATGCAGGCCTCACCAATGCCAGCTCTGCGCCTGCAGCACTGCCCCTCTGCTCCCTGTGAGCTGCAGCCGCCATGAGGCCTCCCCTCAGCTCCTCTGCTCTTGGCCGAGCAAATCCAAGTAGCTCAGGTGCTCCTTATACACCTTGCCCTCCAGACCCTCCTCTGGGCACTCTGTCTTTGATTAACATTTCTGCCCCTTGAGGGCAGCTCCCCTCGGGCTACTTCCAAGCTGTCCACTGCCAGCAGTGGGAGCCCCAGGCTGAGCAGTGCTCTCCTCTTTCCTCCCCACTCCACGCCTCAACTGTAAAATAAAAAAAAAAGGCTCGTACTGATTAAAGCTCCGGCAGCTGCCTGCTGCTCTCATCAAGGAAAAGGAAGCACCGATTATTTCCTGGTACAAACTGTTTCTGGAATCAAAGTGCTCTGCGGTTCAGTTAATGATCATTCCCTCCTGCCTGCATACAGCCAGTCCTTCACAGGCCGCAGGATGAGGCAATGACTTGTCGCACCCTCCTCCCTCTACTTTCACATCACCACACTAATTCCTTTGTTTCTTTGCAAATTTCACCATTTCCTTATAGTGTGCACAGTGCCCAGGCAGCACGGTGAGGGCAGGTTCATGGCAGCATTGCCTCCTCCAAGCTCCACACAAACAAGGACCAGCACCGCAAGTCCCTGGGCCAGAGTGACCAACCCGAAAAGGTGGTGTGTCGTCCCCCTCCCCCCTACTATTTGATGAGTTAAAACTCCCTTCATGAGCTATGGACAGTAAGGAGCCCTGCCATGAGGCCTGATCTCACAGCTTCCAGCCCTGCTCACGGCAGCTACTTAGGGAATCACAAAAGCCTCCACCAAAAGCACACAAAGAAAAAAAAGTTGTGAGTTGTTGTTTGGTGGTGGTTTTTTTTGCTGTCATTTTTTTCCAGTGTTATTAGTTGGAAGTCTTAGCTTTGGGATGTTGTTTTCTTTAAAATACTGATAAATACATTTCCTAGAAAAGCTTCATACCTCCTAACATAGCAAACACTTCCAACAAGAAAATTAAGTTGAGAAAAAAAAAAAAAAAAAAAGACTTTCACCTTTGTATGTTATTTCCCACCCAGCTCTTACAATCTTGCTTAGAAGACCTCTTTCCCAAAAACTAAGCTATGCCTCTTTTAGAGTTACGAAGACATATACTTGAAATGCAGTGAGGGTGTTTACTTTGCTGCCTATTTTAATGAAGTAGCTCAGACAAGGCCGTTAGTAGTAAAGGCAGCAAACCCCATCCAGCACCCAGCTGCACTGACAGGGTACAGACAGGCTGCATCACAGGAAAAATGCCCAGCCTCTGTACCCTGCAGCAGCTGAGGGCCAAAACCGCTTTGCTCATCCCCACGTGTTAGCCTTCCCTCCTGACTCCATACAAAGAACACAAACACAGCTTAGCTTGCTGACATAATGCCCATATTTAATCTTTTAAAACGAGAACAAAAATCAAGAATAAAATCAAGAATAAAAATTTCATTTAAGTCATACAGTACATTAATCTTTCAGCAATGACCCAATCTACAGTACTCAAATACCTGCCATGAAGTCTATTATCTCAGCGTTTAACAAGTGTATAACCAGTGACACAGGAAAAGAAGAGCTCACAATACATGGCTAATACAAGGAGTTCCGATTGCTTCTAAGAGTCCAGCTAGGGTTTGCAGTACGCAGGTCACTTTTGGACAGTACTTCAATCAGCTTTTGCATTCAGTCAATCTGTTTGGGACTTCTTTCTGTTATGAGTTTTTCCATTATGTACAGGAAGATTTATTTCAAATGAAGTTGTACAAGTTCAATTATCTATCTATAGGCATACATGGTCATTCTAACTAAGAATTTAATAAGCAGTAATTACTCAGTCCTGGTTATACATTCCTAAAGGCTTAATAACACAGTTTTAAGAAAACAAAACAAAACAGAATGCAGTTGTAGGATGGCAGCCTCTGTGAGAATCCTCCTTCCCTCCCCAAACAACCAAGGGTTAACTTTACTTTCTGCATTTGAAATGGGGCTACAAAGTCATTCCAGCTCCTAGATGATACAAGACCTGACTGTGTCCTTTCTAAAGTCTGAATGGTTCGATGTGTAACTCAGTGAAGCTCTCATACAAGTAATACTGGTAGGATGCAGACTGTTAACAAATTAGGACAATATGCCCTGATAGTGTATTTGGATAGCAATCTACAGGTATTAGGAGGCTATTATCCAGTGGTCCAGGCAGCATGAAGCAGGGCAACGCTCCCTGCAGCAGCTGAGGAGAGGGCATGCTCCTCTGATTTAGCCAAGGCTGAAGCTGGCTGCCCTCAGTTCCTTCCCGCTTAGCATCTGTCCCCATCTGCTCCCCACCCTCTGAGAAGAATGCTTACCGACTTCTGAGCGGAAGTCCAAAGATGACCAACCGAGAGCAGAGGGCTGAGCTGCTCCTGATGCTCCTGGGGAGATGGAGGGAGGTCTGCAGCTCCTCCAGCCCTGCTGCAGGAGCAAGGGTTCCTTTTGCTCACTGCTGCTGCTCACTGCTGCTCAAGAGCTGCTCCTGCATGGCCAGCAGGATTCCTGCAGTCAGAGGGCTTCCTGGCTTACGGCCTGAGCTACTGCACACATCTAAACATCACCAGACATTTAGTATGGTTTAGTTTAGCCCCAAGAGGGTTTATCTCTCAGGTAAGCTAACTAAACACAAGCCAGAGCATCTTCTTTCCATGTTAGCAAAACAAACAACTACTTAACACAAATGCTTTGACTTTTTAAATCTCTTTTCTGGCATCAGGTCCTGCTACAAATGACAAGAACCCACAGACAACTGCTTTCCTAGATGGGAAAAAAAAAAAAAAAAAAAAAAAACAGCAGAATCTCAAGGATCTGCTCTGCAATTTGCTACTGGCATGAACAAAAAGTCTCGTTTGTGGGTTTGGGTTTTTTTGTTTGTTTTTGTGTTTTGTTTTTGTTTTTTTTAAGAAAAATATCCAGACCATCCAGTGCACCTTCCTTGCACATACACGCATACGTACACACAGAAGTGTAGAGCTCCCGAAGAACAGGCATGGGAACCACAAAGTCTGGACTGTGAAGAGACACAGGGAATCTCCCATTCCTATATTAAATTCTCATTTAGCGATGAAGCAGCAAAATGACACATGGTAAGAAATAAACGGTCACAGAACACACACACACCCCAAATGCAATTATGGATAAGCATTAGAACATATTTTTTTTTTCCTCAAATGCTATTATTCATCTGATATTTTCTTTCTGGCTGTGCTGAAGTTTTTTTAAAGAGCACCTGGTGCTTCTTTAAACATTAAGAGAGTGTACAAACCTCAGTGGCCATGGACAACCAACTTCAGTAGTACCATGAACCACCGTCTCCACTGAATATTCTCGAGAAGCCATTCCAGAAATGGAATCTGACTCTGCCCCTCTGGTGCCACTCTATGTATGTATTTTTTTTTTTTTAAATTAACAAACACAGCTTATTAATGCAAACTTGATGTTTTCTAAAAAGTAGAAATGTTCAGATTATTAGTTCAGCAAAATGCAAAGTGCATCTATTTGGTTCTTTCCATAGATCACCTTCTTTTGTAAGTTTAAATTCCTTCACAGTTTAAAATATTGTGAAGAAATTATATGTATACTTTATGTATAGAACTATTTATATACATACACATATATACACACAACTCTGTACTTTATAGTCATAAACACCCATTACTTAGCTATTTATATTATATACACATGGCATGAACACGCTCAGTGAAGAGTTGGTGCAGGCTGAAATCATTCCATCAGGTTTAATGGAATAACAACAGTGAAACCATGAGTGAATTATCAAGAGACACAGACATACATATATTAGATAAGGGAAAGACCAATTAAATCAGCTCTCTGATTTTCCTATTAACACAGGATTGTTCCCCCCATTCCACATTCCATATGTACACGTAGCTATTCTGCATTCAGTTTACATGAGAGGGCAGTGGTGGTTCTTTTTCTAAGTGAAAGAATAGTCCATATTTACTCAGGCTCATTGCAACCTCTGCTACAAAAGTGCAGCACAGCTGGGTCTGGATGTCTTGGAGGACTCTGAATGCTGCACTGATGTTAGCTGAAAGCACCTGCTGAAGCATTATTGCATGGTTATGGAACAGCTATCAATTGCTCACAGTCTGTGAACTCTCTCCAGCAAGTGGTACAACTGTATAAATACATATTTTAGCACGAAACAGTTTAACACGAGGCAAGTCCAGGTACAAATGAAACCTAAAGGCCTATGGGTGAACTTTGAAGGCCAAGAGTTCTTCAGAGTGCATGTTGTTTAAGGAACGCAAGTCAGGTAACTTCAAAAGAAGTTTTGTGAAAATAGAGGCTTCGTTTGGGTGATTTTTCATGATTAAGGTCCTTAATGCACGGATTAGCGTTTCCTGAAGTGCCTCCACAGAATTGACATTTTCTATTCCAGAGCGATCTAAAGAAGAGAGGGTGGACAAAAGAGAAAGAAGAAAAAAAAGAGACAAAACTGAACAGATGTACTTAGCAATATAAACCCATTTTAAGAATTAATCCATTAGGAACAGAAAAAATTACATATTTATGCCAGAAGTTTCAAAAAGTCTTTTTAAATATTATTTAGTATCAGCTTTACAAAGTATTAAGCTCACGCTGAACTGGCATATTCAGTCACCTTTTCTCTTCACTTACCCATATTTCCAGACAAGGACAAACGGAAGCACATACTTTAACGTTTTGCTGAATCACAACTTTCAGCACAAAGAAGGGACATGGGGCACTTGGAAGTAGGCATTTCAAGTGCTTCTCAAGGCTGGACACAGAACTCTAAGCTTGAGATTCTTGTTTGGATATGGAAATCCCACTCAGGACAAGTCACACTTGTTTTTTGGGACTCCAAGGGGCAGTGAAGGTATATATGCCTTGATGTGACTGAGCACCATCTCTGACAGCGTTCCACAAGCAATTACAATGAAACATAATGCGCCCAAAAAATTCTAATTAAAAGAGGAGGAATTTCAACATCAAGAAAAATATTGTGTTTTTACATACTGCACTCACCTTGTACATAAAGCATCTCTTTCCAGAAAGCAATACTTTAGTATATGCTTGTTTTCCTTAGGTACCAGAAATGTGCTTTGATGCATAGATGTAGTTAAACACTGGGACACAGAACTAGGATGTAGTATTACAACAGCTTTCTGGAATAGTACCACCAAGTCAGATCATACAGTCAGAGTGGGAAATGCCATCCTTACGCTGTCAGTGTCAATCTGACTGGACTTCTCAGATGAAGAGTCTACAAAAGTCCTCCTTGACTATTCAGTGCTGTTCCCTAACCTTACGGGAAGAAGTATTATACAACCATCTTAAAGCAGTTAACTTGTCTTTTTTTTTTTCTTCCCTTATAGAAAGATTGTTTCAGAACCTTTTGTTCAAGGAGTTATGAACCCTGATTAATATCAAAACATGATTATAAACAACCATTCCATTCTTACCTAAGAACTCTCCATTAGGTTTGATGGCTGCTCTTCAAGAGAGGATGTATGAGAGTACCGAGCCAAAAGAAGCCTCTATGCCTTTGTTAAGCAAACTACTCCACTTGACCACCTCTGCAACACCTCAGGCTTTGCTCTATCCTGAGCAGGGATGACAACATCTGAACAAAGATCACCAGGTGACCCTTCTCAAGAATTCTGTGCAACAACAGCTTCCTCACCTCAGCAGAGAGAAAAAGGCACTCCGGCCTCTCCTGGCTACCTTAGGTCACTTGCTTAGTTCCCTCTGCTCAATTAACTCAAGTCTTTCTTCCCCCTCTTCAGTCTACTTTGGTTGTGGTCAGCTGAAGTTTTTCCTCAGTACTATCCAAATAAAAGAGTAATAGAGGGTGTGTATTTCCTTTTCATCAGCCTCAGTTGAGAGATTATCTGGTCACTAGATCCACACAAACCACATTCTTTCAGCTTTGCTTCCTCTTTCTTCAGTGCCAGTGATCCATCATGCTATTTCCCCTCCATCTTCAACAATTCCAGCTAACTGAAGCCAGAGGCAAAGTATTCATTCATCCAATGCCATGTAGAGATACTTCTGACAAACGTTCTCCCTGCTAGCACTGTTTATAGGCTTATGAGTATTTTTTTTTCCCCCCACTGATATTTTTATAAGCAAAAGTCTTTTTCAAAGATACTTTAAGTCGTGCAGTACAATATTTTAGATTGGACCACTTAAACAACATTCAACAACCATAGACTCCTGTCTGCTTCTGGAAATGATGTGCATCTTGATTACTATCCTCCTTTTCATCTTCTTTGCAACTTTCATTCTTAGATGAAAGTTAGAAATCTCTATAGCCTTACTCTTCTATTTTCTGTTCTTCCAGCTACAGTTCTTTTCACCTTTGACTACATCTCCACAATATTCTCTCTAGTGTTATACTTCATCTGCCTTTCCTTCTGTAATTGAGCTCCTCCTCCACATTATGGCGAATGACTCCATGCTTCTGCTTAATGGATAGGGTGCAGAGGATCTGTTTTTAAGTGTTCTCTTAATCAGAAGGTGCTCACAATCTTTCAGTCCCTTCTGCTGATATACCATATACTATTTACTGCTGCCAGGTATCTTCCCCAGGAATGCCACAAGGTCCTTCCTTTTCTATGAGCTCTGTCAGGAGGCATTTCTTAAGTATCTGCTCAACTATGAAGCTCGCTCACTTATTTGTCCAAGTCATAACTACAACCATTTTTGTCTTATTGCAAGCTACATTGTAATGTCAGAAAAATCACCGTATTCCTTGCATGTTCTGAACTGGCAGTGACAGTCAAGGTTACCATTGAGCCTGAAACATGCCAGGTTTGGGTCCAAATATTAAAGATCATAAAAGCTGTACTTTATAAAAACTCCATAATTATTTTGTGAAGAAGTCCAGAGAGGTGCTGATCAGACTCCAGATCAGGTCCAAAAGAAGCTATATAGGTAGCACAAATGTCCAAAGCCAGAGTCTGAAAAATCCTCAGCAGCTATGAGGAGCTGAAACACCTCATCTTTATGTCTTGTTCCACAGCTCTATCACTGTGTTGGACCTGCCTAGAATTGTTCCAGCTGTATCTAAGCTAAGCTCTACTGGGAGCCAGCAAGAGCACGAAGCAGGGTTTAAAAGGCTAAAGAAAGGCAGAGAAGTGTGCTTTTAGTACAGTCTAACAGAGCAGATAGACCCAATCATTCAAAACAGACAGTCCAGAGCTTATGATATTCTAGAGCCCTCCAGCTGAACAACAGGAAGAACAGCTGTGGCCTAGTTATGACATTGCACAAGGAGGGAGGAGGCCTAGTTCTCACTCCTTGTTTTGAAGCCCATCTTCAGTTCTTGTCAATTTATTTTTGGAAAGATTAAAAAAAAAAAGTAAAGCAGAGTCTGGAAAAGCAACTGAAATCCCAGTTTCTCTCTGCTACCCTGAACATTTTTACTAACAGACTAGAGTGCCGCACTTCCTTCACACTGCCCTTCTTTCTGGCTTTGAAGCTTACAGATTCCCTATCACCTACTGCTCATCACCACTGCATACAAACTGAAGAGGCCACAGCTGCATTCCATCCTTTGCTATCAAATGTCAGTATACAGAGATCTCGTGCCTACAGACCATGCTTGAGCCTCTAGTATCCCTCCCTGATAACAGAGAGGCAGGTCAAAAGCACTCATGTTGAAGACCACTTGCTCAGGAGATGAACAGGTCCCAAACATTGGCTTTTTGTGTAAGAAATGAGCACTGCCAGCATTCCTGCTAACTACCTTTAGAGAGCTCCTTATCCAGCAAGCACAGATTCTGCATCTTGTACTCCAGGCATCATATGCAGAGCTAATGTGCCTAATGTGAGGCTTTAGATAATACTGCAGAAGTAGGTGCTTAATCCTTTGAATCTGGACCAGGGTGTTCCATCTATCCAGGGACGGAAAGAAGACATGAGGCTGGTGGAGATGTTAGTGGATTGGCAGACCTTTAGCTCTAAGAAGTCACGATGCACATTAATAGGGCTTTATGCTGACATAGGCAGAGATCAAACTGTTGGATTTAGACTTAAGTAAGATATGTAGTAGACTTCAGTGACCGTACTTGGAAGTAAAAATACCGCTTTATCTCAAGACTTACGCTGTCCAAGTCAGGACTAATTTCAATGATGGTGTCCTGTGAAACTTAGATGAGTAAGACAAATAGCTTCTAAATAAGTCACTGGGCAGCTATAAAATGTATTTTGGAATTCTACAGAAAGAAGCAGGAAAGCATAAGCCTTTCGCCACATTTTTCCAAAAGACAGTATTAGACGTAACAGATGTATAGAAAAGTAAATTATAGGCTGTTAGTCTAGTAGTGTGAAGCCTACTAAATTGGACTTATACTTGACACAATAAGATATGCCATTTACAGATATACCATTTGCAGAAATCTTTTAGCAGAGAATCATATTCAAAATTTAGCAAAGATGTAAATTAATTTTCTCTCCTTACCAGCAGATACCAGGACAACCGCTGTAAATAAACTCATCTCCTCATCACTAAGTTGCAGGGCATTTAGTTTCTCACTAAATTCAAACATGGAATTGAGCAGATCACCGGCTCCCATTGAATGCAAGTCATCCACACTGTACTTTTTTCCACTAAGGAAGGTGACAGTACGTTCCCTTGCATCAAACAAAGATGCAAACCGTACCATTAAAACCTGGTGGAAGAAAAAATAAAAAGCAGAGAAATGTAAGTGGATTTTTAGAGAAAGAAAAAAAAATTAAGCAATTTAACATAATTCTAACTCTCGTTCTTATTGATCTCTGTACAAGCATTCTGTAGAGAAACTCTCAGCAAGCCATCAAGCTGCAGAAAACAGTGCAAGCTCTGCCCCAGTTGTATTAGAGAAATAAGCAAAAAAAATTTAGAGAGCAAAGACAGGGAAGGGGCTACAGAACATGAAAGGGACGGACATTAAAATTTAAGCATTAGACAGCTTCAGCCACGAAGACAATGCCATTCATAAATATGCCACTAGGACAATTTGCTTAAGCAACTGAACAGCCAAAGGCATACAGAGCATTAGAAGAACTGTTTTCTTGGCCACACTTAATGAGCAGCAAAGTAAAGGTACTGAACCAGATTCTTGCTTGGTGTAAACTGAAGCAGCTTCATTGAAACAATGCTGATTTACACCACCTGGTGATCTGGCCCACTAGGCATTCTTTAGGAAAGTACCATGCTGCATCACTGTTTCCACAGGAATGTTAATGAGCTCTGGTAGAAAGGAGCCGCATGTACAGCCTTCAAAAGGCTAAGAAAGCAGGGCTTGAAACAGCACCTGGTCTGTAGCTGCAGCTCGAAATACTCCTTGGTACAAGCACCTGGGCTGGAGCAGTTGATATACGCTGAACTTACCCCTCTGGGCTGAAATTTCTCTTGTGGTTTTCTCAGCCGTATTGTGAAATGTTTCCCTGTGGAATGGCTTGTAAAGTTTCATTTGCTCATGTTCAACAACCTCATTTACATTTTCAAGGTTTAAGTTGCACACAACAGCCTTTTTATTTAGAGAAATTGAACCAACTCACACTGGTTGAAACTTCATATATGCTGTACCCTCTCGGCATGCCATCTTTTCTCACACTATATAACTGCATTAATTGAAATGATGTTTACTATAAATGAGAAGAACTGGGTTTTCAGCAAACACAAGTGCCTCTGACAAGCTTAAAAAACAGGAGGGTTCAGAAAAAAAGAAGAAATTTGAGAATTCACACATCATTCATGCACATTACAAGACCTGCTGCTTAATTTAAACAGCCAAATGACATGCAGCAATCTTGATGGACATGTAAGCACCATATATTATTCACCTTAGTCACCTAAACTGTATTTCTTTTGATGGCATTTACTACAGGGAGCAGAAACCTAGGCTCTACAGAAGTCCTCAAAATACAACAAAAGGAGACTGGAAGTGCAGACAGACAAAGTTGAACTCATGCATTAGCAGGAACCCATGTATATTCAGCTTTCCAGTTCAAAATGCTATTGCTCTTGAAGAACAGGGCTTTAGAAACATGAATCACTAACTTCAAATAATGAGCAACTGGTACTAACGCTAGTCTTCAAAACTGAAGCCCATAAAGCTGAGTAGATTTATAATAAGGCAAAGCCCTCACAAAGAAATTTCAATGATGCAATTTTATCTCAAGGAAGAACAGTTTAGACTACAGTATAGCACATGATTAATTCTTCCTGTTCCATCTCAAGCCAGGCTCCAATTTGTACACGCCGAGGACATACCTGATCAATCCTATCACCTAATTGTAGCTATATGAGCACATAAAAACTCCACACAGTCAAGCGCTTGCTCACTTCCCTACCACCTGCAGCCAAACTGCCAAGTTAGCAAGTCTATAGATGAACTGAGCTACAAGCCCAATGGATCCAGGGGGCTCATTACCTCTAGCATTAATTACAATTGGGGCAGGGAAGCACCAGTTCAAGTTCAGCTGAGGTTCTCACTTTAGGCTCACTGCTACTCTCCTGAACTCCCACACAAAGCCAGGCAAATGTCACTATGATTCACTAAGCTCCACAGTACTCCCCAGTTCTAAGACGGAATTTTAGTTACATGTGTGTGAATATATATATATATAGCTATGTTGCTTCTGCACCCACATTATTTCCATGCACCTTCTCATCTTCAAATGATGAAGCATTCCTCGAATACGAGCTGCTGTTAAGCACAGTGCCAAGACAGCCACACACTAGTGCCCAGGGAAGCCAAAATAGGCTTGGTGGCAGTAGTTTTACTCAGGCTTTTCTATTAACATGCAGATACAAGGGTATCCTAGTTTAGTTACCCAGAAGACAGAAATGACACTAGGCTTTGAAGATGCTTTTGCCTCTACTGAAATGGCTTCATTAATCCTGTTTTTTTCATTGCTCTGCAATGTTTTCGATTTTTCTCTCTTGCTAAAGTGCTACATAGGCTTTTAGCTCCAGGTACCAGTTCATTAACAGAAATAATTATTAATGTTTCTTTTAAATGAGTGAATTAATTCCCCTGGATATAAAAACCTTTTTATGAGCAGTTCTTAAAACTGGCAAAAAGGCATATGAATGAAGGTTTAGAAGAGCCTGAGATGAAGAAGTGCCAAGACAAAACATTTTACTTGCAAAATATTAGAGTTTGGCTTTAAGTTATATGACCAGTTCCAGCCTGATTTTCCACCCTCCTTTGAAGGCACTGGACAGTATCCCACTTTGCGGAGGAAGGAACCAACATTTCTGTGTTATGTTAACAGCACAGCTGAGGCAGAAGTAGTAAAATACTGCTCCTAGCTACAGAAGAGTTTTAGATTAATATTAAGAAGTTAATGATGAGTACAACAGCCAAAAAAAAAAAAAAAACCCACAAACGTTACAGCTAAATGGAATAAACAAAGAAACTGACACACTTCAGGCACCGAATTTTCCAGTATATCTTGTACCTTACAACCCTACAATCATCATTTTCAGAACTAGGCTATGTAAGAGACCCAACCCATTAAAAGAGAAATGTCTCCGGTTCAGGTAAATGCAAAATCTTTGAAAGAATAAATCAAATAAATGAGAGCAAAAGCATCACCAAACCTGACTCATTCAAAAAAGCACAGTAACATCAAATACTTGAGACTTATCTCTTCTGACTCCCTGTGACTAAACTTCACATTTATGTACTTATAAAACATGAACTTTGTCAAATAGACAATAGAGTCTAGAACAGTAACTAGAACCCTGAGTAACAGTTCCCTTCATGAAGGTCACTAATTATAAAGCAGCACCAAACCCTCTGGCATCATTTCCAGTTTAACACCACTAATTCATATATATATATAATGACTGCAAGTGGGTGAAATTAAGCATGAGGACCTGGTAGAATTGAAGCCTACAGTAAGTCAAACTCCAGCTAGTAGATGGTGTCTACAGAACTGTGGCAATTATCAGCTGCAGATATTTGTCAGTGCCTTGGAGAATGATGGAGACTTCAGTGATCCCCAGTTGCCAAAGACTTTTGATCAAGATGGATGCCCTGGCATTAGCATGGAACACAGTGGAAGAATGAAGGACATGCAGACTGATAAAAATATTCCTCTAGAATTGTTATGTCAATAGATGGCTTTCTAAACACCCTATCCACCCTTCCAGATGCAGTCTGCTTTTCTCCAGGGTAAGCAAAGGTAGCTATCAAAGTAACTGCTGCTACACAAAACAAAGAAGCTCCTCATTAACTGTTTAATGCCCAGGGAAGCAGGAATGATAGAAGGACTGAGTACTTCTGAGCTACCTGGAACAAGGACAGCTCACCATTATCTGACTGGACAGCACTGGACACCATCAGCTTACGGAAAACTCAGTTAGCATCCATTTAAAAAAAAAAAAAAAAAAAAAAAAAAAAAAGAAGTGTTACCTGGTACAACAGAGTTCTATTTATTTTTTTCTTAAGAAGGTCAAAATGACAGCTTGTCAAGTCTGCAATACATAGTGGTCTCACCTCAAAGGTCCCAGCCTTCAGAAGGTTAACCTGGTCATGTTGTGAGAGATCTCGGAACCCTGGGATGCGCTTGGCAAACTCCACCACTTCTTTCACTGCAGGAGTAAAGCTCAGGGAAAACTCTTCCCAGACTTCATGGCCAGACTTGTTTGGGTCCACATGGGGAGTCTTACTCATTGGGCAGACCTAATGTTTACAAAACACACGGAGAGATCAACTGATAAAGATATAATTCCAAATATTGAAAAACTGTTGAAAGAAGCAGATTTATTCTCCAAGAAAGCTTCTCAATGATTCACAGAGATTTAAAAAAAACAAAAGAAAACCAGTATTCTTTAGTCAAATCCCTATACAACATTTTCCCCTCTCCTTTAAAAGCAAAAAAAAAAAAAAAAAAAAAAAAAAAAAAAAAAAAAAAAGCAATCAAAAACAACCCTCCAATCCCCCCTAAGAGACACAAACTTTGGAAGTCTTTAGCAGAGCATTTCTAAACACAGTTTACAGTGAAGGACTTGAGAGAATCGAAGTTGTGTTATTCTTCCTGATCTCACTCATAGCTGATATTTGGATTTCTCTTACTTGTATTATCAATATAATCTTGCAATTCATCATGATTTCAAAAATCACCTGTAATCTCATAATCACTACTACGTTCATTCTGTCTTGTTTTGCAGGGATTTCAAGTGATTCAGTCAAGGTGACCAAGATGTCAACACCAGAGCAAGGAACTGAGCTGTGGTTTTCTGAGTCACAGGCTTACACCTTCATTACCAGAACAACCTTTCTACCCTACATGTTTGCTTTTACTTGTACCACTGAAGAAAGATCAAGGAACTTGTATTCCAGTTTTGCTCAATCACAAGATGACAAAATACTCTCTTTTAAATAAACATGTATTAACTTTTTTGTAGGAAAGTCAGAACACATCTAATGAGATCAATGCATCTGTCAAAGCTGACTTCCAGAAAATTCTCTCTATGAAGAGATGCTCTGAGAGATTTTCATTTCTGCTTCACAAAACTTGCATCTTGTAGCGACATTTAAAGCTTTAAATCCTTACTTCACCTGTCACTGAGGACAAGAATTCCTTTAAGTATTCTTCAAAAGCATACTAAGTGGTATATGTAACCCTACATCATATCATCAAAGCAAAGATAAAACAACGAAATAGTAATTCCTCAGAGTTTTACTGCTTGCAAAGCATCTTGATCTGTCCAGCAATTCTTTGGTTCTGACATCCTAAGATCCACTACAAGAACATACTCAACAGTGCACTGGGTATATATGATATGAGAGAGGGAAAACCGAAATGAAGATAGATATTTCTGTACTTCCTCCTACCAAGTATCATTTACTAATTAGGCATTCAACATACAGAAAGCTCCCACCTTTCACTCTCCCCAAAGGCAATCAAGTAAACTGCAGATTTCTTGATTCACTCGTGATTCAGAATGTTGTATTTCTGAGGACAATCCTCAAAACCTTTTACCTCTGGGCTGGAAGAGGACCTTTTTCATAAACTGAAAATAATTCTGAATCAAAATAAACTGTTCTTCATCTGGAAATACTTCTGACAAAAGATCTAGGCACCAGTCAGAAGCAAAAGTGACACTAACCACTGCTGAACTCCATACAGCTATTGTTACAAATGTAGTGCTCTCTAAAAATCCTGGTTCAGCACACTGCAGAGGATCATAAACAAAAAACACCTCTGTTTCTCACACTACAGTTGTTCATCCTAACCTTCATGCAAATGGTCCTGAAGGGAAGCTAATGCTTCTTCCTCCCACGTATTATATCCACGTTCTCTTGAGAAAGATCTACCTGAATGTCATTCCTATAGAGGAGGTTTTGCTGCTTATGCAGTCACTTAGCTCTTCTGAAAGAAGCTTTTTCAAAAGCAACTATAAGCAGAGCTTTTCTGTTTGTGTGCACACGTACGTGCATGTTGGAAATGTCAACGAGCAAAGAAACCAAAACAAACACCGTGCCCCTGTACTGTTTCAGAGTCTAATTACATTTCCTTGCAGCTACTCATTTTGGTCAGATCTTGCTCTCATTGAACTCTGACAAAACTCTCGTTAATGTCAGGGATGCAGCGGGAGCGTGTAGTTTTCTGTTTGACTTAGCTTTGTTTCCTCATTGCAGACTATGCTAAACCTCCCTGCAGCTGCTATACACAGGTCAAACTGACTGGTTGGGTTGATGGCAGGCACAGCCACTCCCTGCCTGCCCACGCTGACAGGTTTAACCTCAGCTTCTCAGGAGTGCCAAGAATGCCGTCACAATGACTCCAAATACTTTCCCTGCAAGGAAGAAAGGTTGGGAATTATTATTATTTGCCGTGGTGCAGTGCCTGGAGTCTGCAATTAGAGGTCAGAGCCTGCTAGAGATGGCATGGTCCACATATGCAGTAGTCAGAGAATCACTAAAATCTTGCGTGAAAACAAACAACCTTTATAACACGGAGGTTTTTCCAGAGGCCTGCAAGCACCCGTGAACAATTTTTACAAGAAAAAGAAAAGGACTTGGAGTTCAACCACTTCAGAAAGGCTAGGGATCTGCACTTTTCACTAGCAATGCAGGATGAGCACAAGGATGTTTCTTCTTCCTAGGCAGTTCCAACGACAATCTATTTTAAAGACTTAAAGAACCAGTTGCCTGAATGGCAGAGAAACAGCAGGTGCAATGTAAAGAGGAGGGACCTTTGTTAAGGAAATGGGAAAAAAATGCAAGAAAATAGGAATGATTTTTCTTTAGAACTGAGTTAGAAAATGGTCTAGCAAAGCTGTCTAGGAAACCCAGAAGTGTATAAGTTTATTCAGAGCCCCACTTGTGCAAGTACTACGAAGATCCTGAACTCCTCTTAAGCGGCTTAGCAGCGTATCTTCCTTCTGCCTCTGTTCAGATTTGAAGATGTTCTAAAGGAGAAGGATGCTTAGCCTTTGGGTGCCCACTGAACCCCTCTGTTACATGGCCTGTAACAGAATAAGCCCATTCCTATACTGATTAAATAACAAAGCCTATCCAAGAAGGGATTTTAGATCACAATAGCAAGGCGCTCAGCTTAACTAACTTCAAATCCTAGCCCTGATGTTTCACTCCAGAAATTTGTTTGCAATATCTTTATAGAAAATACAGCATATCTGACTGTGTAGAATATTTTAAAATGAAGTCTTCAAAAGGTTTCACAGAAGGAAACTTACAAACTCATAACAACCATTTTCATTTTTAAAATCAAGACAGCTAGAGAAAAAACTTTTCTTCAACCAGTACCCTTTGATATAAGCCTATTTTCAGCTGACTAGAAACTGAGCCAAGAAACTCCATCACTTGTATGATTTCAAATCCTGCACACAACTGGAGCCATTGCTCTCCTTCATCACAGGTCATGCTATTAAACTTGTACTATCATGTCAAGTTCCAGCAGTGATGCCAGTTAACTGCATGCAGCTCCACTGACTCAATCTATTCTGAAGTATTAGTTTGAGGTTTGAAAAAAAAAAAAAAAAAAAAAAAAAAAAAAAAAAAAACAAGCATCACTAAGCTTTTCACCAAATGAAATATGATGTCAATGTACCAGATGCATTCTTCCTCCAGTGCTGCAAGAATAAGTGGTGTTTCTGTTTGGAGAAAAGACATCTTCTGGGATTCTATCACACAGCCGCTGAGTGTAACCATTGGTGAAGTTCATGCAGTGGCCGTTTGTGAAACATATGGCATGCCCACTTGGGTAATGCATTGTGCTTCTCCCTTTGTACTGTCCGCCCAGGTGCTGCTCACTTTCAGGGTACTGAGGGCCACTGTGCCCACTAACACTGTGCTCGCTGCTCAACATATACTGTTCACTGTTTTTGGACACCCTGAGCCCACTCTGGGACCGCATCATCTCTGCTGGGTTATGAGACTGTTTTTTGTTCCACATGAAAGTATCTTTGTGGGCCCTAGTGACCATACCAATCACCTCTTCCTTAGCCATGTCAGAGCTAGGAGGAGGAGAAGGGCTTTTGAGGGTTTCCCGCTCTTGTTTGGGTTTAGAGGAAAGGTCTTCTTGAGGTGCTTGATCTTGATGTTCAGCTAATGCTTCATTGGGTAAGTGACCGCTGAACTGACTGTTCATCATGGTTTTCATGGCACTCTGCATTTCAATCAGCATTCTCTGCTTCTCACGTTTAGGAATGCGGCCAAATCGAACAGCTACCAAGGAGGAGAAACAAAAAGTTAAAGTCAATCCTGAAAGTGTTAGAACAGGCACAGTCATCAAACCAAAATGGAAAACAAAGCGTACATACACAAAACATGCCAACCAATAACTTTGCTCTGAAGGCTTTTTGATCTCATTAGTACTACAAAAAGAGTATTACCACTGAAGTCAAAGAGCTCCTGGGCATAGGATATGCATGAGATATGAATTATATGCTGCTGTTTACATTCAAAAAGAAAGCAGTTATGAAGCACAATCTGTCAAGCCTTTTCCCCTTTTGCTACAAACCTAAGGACTACACACACAGTTGTGCTAGTTAATTAAATGGCAGGCTTTAAGACGGGATCAATTAAACGAGTAGAATCTTGTGTGCTGACAATCAGCTCAATTTAAGCACAGTTCATACAGTATTTGAATATAGGTCCTACAAGACAATTCCTTATGGTCTAGTTATCCAACTTGCAAAAACAATGAAGAGAATCAATGCTGAATTAAGCTTACCTGGGCAAACTTTCCTGATAACTTTGCCTTGACAAGGACATTTTCTGCTGGCAAGGGGATGGGCATCACTGTGGCTGCAGCACATTTGACCCTGTTCCAGGGAACCTACAACTGCCTTTTTACCATCCTATCCAACCACAGCCTTACAAGGGCTTATAACCAGTTTTGACTGATGCAATTATATTCATGCAGTAGTCCACTGTTAATGTAACTAAACTCCTTTCATTAAAGCAGGTGCGACCTTGTGTGCAAACAGGCATCTATGGGATGAAATAACTCCTATGCACAACAAGAACTCAGAACAATTATTTAAAATACGTTTTAAACACTCCACCCACTAAATTATTAACAGTCCAAGATTCCTAGTTCTTGTGAATTAAAAATCCAGACTAAACCAAAAAGTGATACAAAAGGCAGACTTCTGTTTTATATCAGTAAGTTGTAGCTGACTGATAAACTACACTTAGCAAAAAATAGGTCAGGAAGAGTAGATAGTCAGCAAGGTGACCAGACACTCAGCTCAGCATTATCCCTTCCTCCCCACCTCCTCAAGAAAAATAAGAACAACAGATATATGCTTGATCTATGCACCCAAAACTAACTCCTTCAACTCCACGATGGTTACCCTAGGACTACCTCACCCACCTGAACTCCAATGGGTCTGATCCAACTCATACTAAAAAGCCATCCCATTTACTTAAAAAAACATCCTGCCCAAGCAGAATTCCCTGTTGAAAAAATAATGCCAACAAAGAATCTTGCCAGGATTCAGGAAGGATACAGACTAAAATATTACCTCAGTAAAACAAGATTAAGACTCCTGTTCTATCTGCATCCCCAACAGACCACTGCAGCACACCTCGCTCTGTCAAGCCCCAGGGAAGGGAGGATGGTTCTCTGGCTGGTATTACATTACCAGGTCAGGAAACTTACAGGGCAAGGTGGCAACCTGATCTAAGAGCACTTTGATAGGGAATCTGTCCCTGATAGTATGATCAGCCGCATTTCTGTCATTAAGACTCTTAGCAATGAGTTTTGTGGTGGGCAGCATATTCACTCGCAGAGGATTGATGCACAGTTCAGGAACATACCATCTCTTGACATTCCAACAGACAGACACTTTTTGAAACGACACTGCTGGCATCTGTTTCTATTCATTCTCATTATAGAGCAGTTGTTATTCTTCAAGCACTTCTTATACTGGATGTTTTGCTGAATGCTTCTTCTGAAAAAACCCTGTAAACAAGCAACAAAACCACCACAATTTTTATTACAGAATATGTCAAATCCTCCTGCCAAGATACACCCTCTGTAAGCACAGAGAACTTCACCTCACCTCATCAGCTGCTTCAGGCCAGCAGCCCTAAGTGAATTTAAAAGAACCTTGCTATTCCTAATGACTTACTTCCCTTCAGCATGTGATCTGCATGTAAAGTAAACTAGTTACGATTTCTACCTACAGGAGATGCTAAGTTGCTCCCCACATAGTCAGCATCTAAAAGCTAAATACCTTACTTTCATCACTGTACTGCCAGTTTATGAGATATGCCCTCAAACTCCTATGATATCAAACACAAAGATGAAAGCCAAAATCAGTTTTTTTTTTGTTTTTTTTTTTTTTTAATTTCAGTTCTGTTTCCAGACTGTGGAGACTATCTTACCGCACCATACAGCTTTCAAAGATAGTTCTTCTACAGCTTCTACCCAAAACTGATAAACTCCATCATGGAACACAACATCTGCAGCTTTACAGTCTCAGAAAATACACCTTTATTGATGCAGGAGCATACAAGCACCCAGTTTTGGTTTTTACTCCCATGGTAAAAGAACTGACTTTCCAAAGCTGTTTTGTTCTGTGTCATCCCAGGTTATAACTCACATACCCGCTATCTCCTAATGCAGTTAATAGTCATGTCTTGCATGACGCGGTCCTTCCCACCTATCTCCAGTTCTTCTTCTTTGCCACACACTCCAGGTCAGGCAAGACTGGATAAAGGGCGAGAACACAAAGTACTGCAGAGCCCTTTCCTACAACACATCCACTGCCTGAAACTTCTCAGATTTAAGTTTAACAGAGAAGCATAGCAATTTTATGATTTTCAGCATTATCACTGCTTTTCTCCTTGAGAGCACTGTACCTGCAGGAAGATGAGAAAAATATACCTCACCTTGCAGCCCTCACAGGCATGAACACCATAATGAAATCCTGAAGCAACATCTCCACAGACCTTGCAAAGAAGAACCATTCCATTGAATTCTAGAAAATTCAAGGATACAGAGAGTCAGTGACAACTGCAGGAACACACTTCCAGCTTTCTAAAACCTGTACTAACAGCAAAATATGTCCAGGTCAGTCGAAGATACAATAAAGAAAAAAAAAAAACCAGAGAAAACAACCAACAGAAAGCAAGAAAGTATGAAAACCTTGAACAGCTCAGAAGGTACCAGTGCACCGGAAGAGGGGAAGAAAAAAAGCAAACAACCATGAAGCACTCAACAGAACTGGAAGAATGCATGTATTCACTGGACTTTGAATCACTGTAGCACTGTACTCATTTGTAGGAAAAGAGTCTGCTTACACTTAGCATTTTAAAAGGATCATTTAGGTAACTAGGCCATCGAAGCTTTGGCTCAATCTGTCTTTCCATCAGGACAAGAAAGCACATATAATGGCTGCAGTTTCCTCAACTGAGAGCAGACGTATTCTCTCACACACTCTGATTTGAAAATGCCTTCATAGCTCTGTAAACATATTTATGGGTTGGCTTTCCAAATTTCTGCCTCATTTTAGTTCAGTTTATCAATAAAGAATTTTTGCAGATCCTTAGCAATGGCCTAACACTGTCTTTACCAAAGCAAATGGGAGTTTTACCAATGACTTCAATAACCACGAAGTTACCTTAATGCTGAGTAATAGACACAGTTGGAATTGCTCCAACAGAACTGTGTTCTATCAAAAAAGCTTCGGTTTCACTTGTGAAGAGAATTTTTTTTTCCCCCCATAAGGTTTTGAAAAAGAACCAAACCACAGGTTTTCCATATTTTTTATAACTAGTATCGATCTAAACCCATTACCTACCTATACACCTACAGTCTACAGCAGGTTTCATCTTCAGGCACCTCTGTTGATACCAACAACCTAGTTGCTAGTACATTTAAGTGCAAGTAAAGGTTCTAACTAAGAACTTATTGTAGTAACATTGAGAAGAAAGGAAAAAAAATTGACACATTTTTAAGGTAGAACTGTTTTATACTAATTATAGTTTCCTATCAATTCAAAGCAATAAAACAACTTAGCCCGTTAAAGAATCCAGCTTTCAAAAGTCCAGCCTGAACTCCAACTGAGCGTTTATGGGAATACTCATTAAATACTGAGTCCTGTCCTTCCAAAACCTATCAAATATATTTCCATGTTCTGGTCTTCTCTGATCAACAGAGAAAACATAAAGCAAACAGCGGTAGCTAAACTGCTAAACACATTTTGCAAGGCTATCCTTTAGTTCAAGCTTATGAGCAAATATTGGTAATTCATTCATTTTGTTCCTCAAAGAAATTTAGGGGGATGAAAAGTTAGTGGGCAAAGGTGGGAGTATAAAAATAAAAACAAATCAAAAAGGAAGCCAGATTTACAAGACAGCTCCATAAATACTCTTTCAGGCAGCCTCTAATCATTACTATCACTCCATTATTTAAAAGACTTTAAGGTTTTACACAAGATTACTTCACCACATCTTCTTAAGTGAGGGTTTAATTTTTATTAAGATCAATTCTCATTAGCGAAAATATGCAATAGAGCAGGACTGTATTTATGGGCCGTTTGATCCAGCAGCAAGGAGACCCTCTCATCTACTAGGCCGTGTATGGTAGTACCATACCATACATATAACATACAGAAATAAAAAAAAAAATTAAAAAAAATAGACAAGGCTTAGCTACATGCTGTCAGAGGAAGCCACAGAGAGGACCTGCTTGTAATGCGTAGAATGTATAGTTCCACAGTTTAGGGATGTAAAGGGGGGAAAAACAGTAGTTTCACCAACAGGCACCAAACATACTTGTGACTCCGTTATGGCCTTTTGTCAAGCCAGCAACACCCGACTGGCTCGGTTTAACAGTCTCCTCTAGCCGGTCACTCTTTGGTGCCCCATCAGAGCCCTCGCTGCTCCGACCATTGCAGCTGCTTTCCGAGGAGGAGCTGTTCGGAGAAGATGGTACAGGCGAAGAGGATGACTGGAAACCACTGTCTGAGCTCTCGCTGTGACATGAGGCTGGGCTAGATGCTGAGCTCGAAGAGCTGATGTAAGCTATCACACCCCCTAAGGCAAGAAAAAAAGGCGGCATGTAGTGACATAACAAGCAGACATGCACCACGGCCATGTGAGCCACGCCATGACCCAGCACCGCCAGACCCAGCTGTCACGTGTTCCTGGACGCACTCCCTTCCAGCGCTCCCTCGTGCTCCTTTCCTCCCCATCCGTGTGCAGCGACTGACCTCCAGATCTGACCCATCCGCCTCCCTGCTGCAGCAGCCACCCTCAGTTTGAGATTAGATAAAGAGACAGGCGGAGCAGCGAGCTGCGTGCGGGCAGAACAGGCAACGGGGACAGGGCACGAGGCCCAGGGAGGGGGGTTCCCCGGGTGCCCTGTGAGCAGACCTTGTCTGGAGCGCACGTGGAGGCTGGGGAAAAGGCACGATCTTACAGCTGCGGATCAGAAAGCAAACAGGCTAGGTTGGGGACAGAAATAGGGCAAAGCACGCAGGCTGGAAACCGGAGGCACAGAAAGGAAGGGCTGGGAGGTGCTCATGATGCAGAAGGGAAGAAGCAGGCAAAGGAAAGAAATAGCACTGCAGCCTGGTTAGCCTATTTAATGTCATGTGTCCTACTGCAAGCTCTTGCAGCACCTCTAATAGCAAAGAAACTCCAGCTGCTTGCTCTGTGCAGGGCACAGGAGGACAGAGACGCTTGCAGACTGACACTTGAGGATGAAACAGCTTTTTGTCCTCAGGCAGACATGGAAGCAGTTGTGCTCCTTTTTCTTGCTTGTTAAGAAGAGAAATTGTTTTCACTTCACCTGAGTTTGCCACTAAGACTCACTATTTCAAAAGTCAGTACAAAAGCACTTGATATTTCACACACAGAAGTTCAGCAGCAAAAGCCATGCAACTGTTTAAAGAAATGACAGCCAGCAAGGTCAGGCTGGACCAGGCTCTGAGCAACCAATCTAGCTGTAGACGTCCCTGTACACTGCAGGGAATCTGGAGGAGATAACTTTTAAAGGTCCCTTCCAACTCAAACAATTCCATGATTCTATCTATCTCCTTGGTTCCATGCAAGCGTTGCTCTAGGTGTCTTTGCAGAGAAAACTCTTCAGACTGGAGCAAGGAGTGCCACACACAAGAAAGAATGGAGGATTGCAACAATGGCCATGCACTGACTTTCTTTGAAGGAAAGAGACATCTGTGGCAGCGGAGCCCCTGACCAAGAGACAGAGGCGATACAGGGGTCTGAGCGTCACCCCCTCCACCAGCCTCCCTCCCCACAGCCCAAAGCTGCTGTGCTGTTACACAATCCTGGGATCCCAGGAAGAGCTGTTGCTCACGGCGAGAAATGTTGAGTTGAGTTACGGTTGATAAAAACAATGAAGTGTTCCAACAGCCCTCTTAACATTCCAATGCCAGTGCTACCAGTCTGCTCCTCCTCTAACATTCACTTTCCCTACTAAAGGCCTCACACCCCATGTGCCACTTGGTGAGCAGGAGTCAACCCAGATAACCACCAGACACCTGCCTGCTGTTCCTCACGATCCTCGGCACTGCAGCCACCCACAGGAGGTGTGCTGGAAGCACCCCTTGCAGGGCAGCAGGCAGCCAGGCTCAGGGCGCTGCAGGGCAGGAGGTGCCAGGGGCACACAGGGGCAGACAGGCAGACTCAGGCGCCAGCTTTATCTCCTGCAGGAAGCAACGCCTCTCTGCCACGAGCCCAGTGCCACCATACCCTGTGTCACAGAAAGAGACACGCTTCCCCTGAGGGATGCCGCAGGAGGGCACGGAAGGAGCACACCGATGATGGGGGTTCCTCCTGATCTCCTCTTTTTCAGAAGCCTGAGGAGCTCCAGGCTGCTCCTGCACGACTGGGGTTTCCCACTTCTGTGAAGGACAGCTGGAACCCCGACATCCGTGCTATTCCAGGAGCTGCACCTCCCAGCCTCAGGGCAGCCAGCCTACAAGATAGGACCCGCTAATCCACAGCTCATCGGGGCGCGCTCGGCCTGAAAGCAAAGCGAGTTCCGCCGCACCGTGCCGGCGCACAGCAGGGGCCCCAGCCGGGATCCTACACGCGGCAGGCAGGACCCCGAGAGCGGCGCTGCGGGGCGCGCACGGAATTCCAACGCTCGCCACGAGCGGCGGCGGCCCCGCGGCGCCCGCGCTTCGCTCCGGACGCGGATCCGCTGCCCCGGCCCGGCTCGCACCCCTCCACGCGCGGCCCCGTTAGAGCCGGGCACGGCCACGGGACGGCGGCCCCGCGCGGCGCGGCCGTTACACAACGCCTCCCCCGCGCGCCGGCACCGGGCCGGGCCACGTGAGGGGCGCGCGGGCCGCCCCGCCGCGCACACGGCCGCGCGCGTGCGGGCCCCCCCCCGCCGCTCTGCTCTCCTCTCCCGTCCTCACCCCTGGTCGGGGCGGGGCCGGGGGCGCCGCAGCCCCACGTGTCCCCCCGCGCCCCGCCGCCGCCCCGAATGTAGGTCACCCAAACAGCGGCCTCCCTCCCTCCCTCTCGCCTCACGTGTCCGCGCCGCCCGCCGCCCCGCGCCGCCGCCCGCCGCTATTATGCAATGCGCGCGTCACCGCCTCGCACGGCCAATGGGCGCGCACGCCGCGCGGAACGTAAACACAGCGCGCACATGGCCCGGCCGGCGGGGCCATGTGAGGCGGCGCGCGGCCGCCCGCCCGCCCGTGGGGCCGGGGTCGGGGCCGCGCCCGGGACCGCCGGGACCGCCGCGCCCTCCGCGCCCCCCGCCGGCGCCCCGCTTACCCGCGCTGACTTCCATGGCGGCGCTCCGCCGCAACGCGGCGCCGCGCTCTGCCGCGCCGCCGTGCTCCGCGCCGCCCTCCGCCGAGCTACATGCGCTCCCGGCGCCCGCTGCCCGCTGCGGCTCCGCGCCTGTCAGAGCCGCGGCCGCCCGTGCCCGCGCGGCGCCCTCCCCTTTACAACAAAAGCGAGCGGCGGCCGCGCACAGTGCGGCACCGCCGGGCCCGCCCCGCCCCGCCTCCGGCAGGCCCCGCCCCGGCCCCGCCCCGCCCGCCCCCCTCACCCAGTGACACACTTTCCGCGCGGCGCGGGGCGGCGGCGCTCACGTGCGGCGGGCGCGTGCGGGTGGCGGAGGGGGGCCGCGGGCCGCCGGGGTGACGCGGGGACAGACGGCGGCGGGGGGGATGCGCGCCCGGAGGGGACGGCGGCCCGGACCGAGCCGCCGCCGCGCGGCCGGGGCCGAATCTCGGCGGTGTTCCCCGCGGCTCCTTCCCGAAGCCCGGGGGGTGCTCGGCCCGCGCGGAGCCGCCCCTTCCTGCCCGTGTGGGGAGGCCCTCCTGGCGCCGGAGCGTATCCCGGGCACCGGGAGCTTGTTATAGGGCGGACAGGTCGAGGCGGCCTGGTGCACCCGCCGTGGTGCTCGTCTGAACCCCAAACTTCGCAGAGTTGACGCAAACAGTGCCGAGGGCAGCATCCTTTCTAGCCTCAGCACCGCCCGGCGTTCTCTGTTTCTTTCTGTCACCTCAGAGCAATCCAGCCTCCTCCCACCTTGCTGGCTGACACGTTTACAGGTCTGCAGTAGCTCCCAGCACTCTTCCCTGCTAACTTCCAGCTTATGGTGGTCTATTTATAGGGAACGTTGTTTTGCCCCATACAAAGCACTCTGTCCCTTTGTTCCCTGAGGTCCTGCAGCATAGCCGTGTCTGTCCCGAGCTCCTTGTGCTCCACAGCTGTGGGTGGAACCAGTACATAGGATCATAGAACCATGGAATCGCTGAGGTTGGAAAGGTCTCTAAGGCCATCTATCTAGTCCAGTCATCGACCCGTCCCCACCGTGCTCCATGACCATGTCCTTCAATGCCACAGCTGCACAGTTCTTGAACAACTCCAGGGATGGGACCCCCCTGGGCAGCCTCTTCCAATGCCACTGGAACACCACCACTCTGAGAAGAATTTTTTCCCAGTATCCAACCTGAACCTCCCCTGATGCAACTTGAGGCCATTCCCTCGCATCCTATCACTGTTACCTGGGAGAAGAGGCCAACGCCACCTCGCCACTTCCTCCTATCAGGCAGCCATAGACACTGATCAGTTCTCCCCTGAGCCTCCTCTTCTCTAGACTGAACAATCCCAGCTCCCTCAGCCACTCCCCATAAGCCTTGTGCTCCAGTCCCCTCACAGCTTTGTTGCCCTTCTCTGGACACACTCTAGGGCCTCAGTGTCTTTCTTGTAAGTGAAAGTCACAAAATTGGGTACTAGCACTCAAGATGCATGCAGGCAGGATGCTTCCCCTGGCTGAGGCACCATCCCCGCATCTACAGCTACTTTAAAGCAAAGGTTTCCTTGCTGTATTCAGTTAGCAGCTTACATGCTCACTGATAGCTGCTGTGGTGACAGCTACAGCCCCGACTTCTTTCCCACATTAGCAATATAAATAACTTGCCTAATGAATCCCAGCCTCTGGAAGCCAGTGGAAATTTTCCTATTGATTGTTCAGCCCTACACAGCACTTCCTGACCCCTTGCCCTACTTATTTCCCACTTCCATTCCACATGTGCATCTCACTGTTCAGCTGGTTGCCCTTTTTCTCTCCTCTCTTGAAGCAAAACACCAAGGAGGTCCCAAGGGTCTTCAGCTTATCACTGCATCCCTGCACACGCTGAATATGTGCAGAATGCTTTGGGAAGAAGCAATAGCTAAATATAGAGCAGTTAGAGCCTACCCATTAAGGGCATGCCTGTATGGCACGAGTGCAACCAGCTCGGGTACCAGGAGCAGGGTAGTCATGGAGCTAAGTATAACCGAGAGAGAGGAACTGGCTCATGGCTTGTTCACCCGCTCACACATCCTGTCCCTCTGTGCCAAGTATCAGAGGCTTGGAGGAGGATATAAAAGCTCATAATAGCTGGCTAAATGCTAATTTGCCCATTGGACAACTTTCTTCCTGATTCAGCTTCTTAGCAACTGGGTTATGGCCCAAAGCGCCCAACACTTAGCTTTTCTGTCTGACCAAGTGTTTTTGGAGGTATGCTTTTTATTCACAGAAATGGGTAATACAAGGGACTTCTAGGCTGGTTACAACTGTGGGAAATAGATTTTAAAAGAAGGTGAGGGCTTGGACATTTATTCCAAAAAGACCAAACATTACAGGATCCTTTCCTGTGCAACCTACTCCAGGAAACCTGCCTTAGCAGGGGGTTGGACTAGATGACCTGTAGAAGTCCCTTCCTGTGATTCTGTGATCTTGCATTAATGAAGCCCGTGATATATGGTTATAATATCACTGTTTACCTTTTCTTTCTGTGCTATAAATTGCCTAATCTGCTGGTGCACCATCTGCTTAACCAGAGGGGAAATCATCAGCTAATGAAATGAATATGGGAGTATTTATTGCCTGATTGGGCCAATCACAATTTTTGGAAGGCAAGCAGAGTGGATTTTGCTAAGGATGCACAAAAAGCTGCCCTTTGCTCTCACTGAAGCTCCAAGACTTAGAGTCACAGTGACCAGCCCTTTTGTTACAAGGACCATTGCTCCAGGGGCAGAGCACTGCCTTTTTACACCCAGACAAAACAATGACATCTCCCTTGGGAATAAACCAAAGCATGTTCTGTCCCAGAGAATTATTACACAAAAATACCCAAGGCATAGTTTGTGACTTAAGGGCCAGGACAGCTTCATATTTTTTGCAGCTCTATGTAGCACAGTGTTTCCCTGAGCCCAGCCTCAGCTTGGAGGTCAGAAGGTGCTGTAAGGCTGCAAGGTACTGAGTTGCATCAGGACGGGCAGTGTGAAAGACCTGGTCAGACCTTGCATTCTCCTAGATTAGGTCCAGCTGATGAAATTTTATTTCCAAAGTGCTGTCTCCTCTGTTCTGCTAGGCTCTGAAGAGTTAAAGTTATTAACTGGCTTCAGAATAAAATGCACTTGGAATAAATATGCTTTAGGATAAACCTATTAAAAGGATAAAAATGCCATTACCAGTGGTGAAATACGATTGTGCGACCTTTTAAATAAATAAGCCTGCTATGCACCAAATTATGTCAGATAATAAGCTTTCTACATGATAGAGTCATGCAGTGGTTCTCACTCTTCAGGCTTTCAATGAAATACTGCTAGCCTTAAAGGGCTTCTGAAATGTTACACTAAAGAAAATTGCTTCCAGCTATAAAACTTAATCGTTAAAACAAATGTAGTTTTCCATAAAAGCCTGTGCAAAGCATATGTAGTGAGAGTGAAACCTGTACTAGAAACAAACCTTGGGTATCCAAACTGTTTTGCAACACACAATTCTTCTTAATATAACTTAAGATTCTAGGTAAATAGAATCCAGGTAAAGATTCTGGAATAACTTGATTGAAAGGAAAAGAGTTATAATCATACAGCGCCAGTGTCAGATCAAAATGATGTTCTCAGGGTCTCGGAAATGTGCTTGTGGGATATCTCTCAATGCAAATGTTGCTGTGGATCCAAGTGAATGCACATTGGTAATGCTGGTGCTTGAACAGTGGTGGCAATGCTGACCTCCCTGGCTGTCCTGCACCCTGTCTGCGCTGTGCCTCATAGATTACCCAGATCGCTCCTGACGCAGGGGTGTTTCTCCAAAGGCACATCCATATCTGATTCATGGAAACAGAGCTGGATGTGATCAGCCTTGTGAATAAAGTCAGAAAGGCATTTAGTCAGAATGAGCTGCCAGCTTCACATGTGGCTCTCTACAGTGAGCCACAATAAGAGCTTTCTGGTCTAAACTTTTACAAATAAGAACAAATGAAGCAAATTCTCTCATTCATTCTAATGATGATGGATGAACTGACAAAATCTCCTGGTTTTAGTCAAATATTCGTGGTTACTTCCTCAATTGTTGCATGAATATCAGCGATGGCTTGTATTCCCAGCTAAGGTCTAGAAGACAACTCCAAGGACCAAAAACATTTGGAATTCCCCTCCGCAATCATTTATTCACTTCAAAGGCAATGTCAAATAACACACTGGACATTAACAGCAGGAAGCATTCCTGTTTCTTCGTTTTTTTCTTGAGCTGGGAGAATGCTAACAGTTTTTGTTCAACCCATGGAGGAACACTGATAATTTTCACCTATGCCCTACCCAGTACAAGCTTCAGGAAGCACTGAAAAAAAACATGGCAAAATTTAAACAAACGAAAGAAGCCAGCTATGGCTCCAAAAAAACAGAAACTCTTTGGACCTTAGCTGTTGTAACTGCAGAAGAAGCAGGTACGCTCTCCAGTAGTGCTTCAGCTGGCTAGAGCTATGTGAGCAGGACTGTCTTGAAGGACTGCATGGCATCATGAGGCTAGCAGGGAAATTTTTATCTGCCCTTCCTAAACAACTGCAGCATAATGTCCAGAAACAACTGATAAGTTTGCTCCTGGCAGGGGCTCAGCTGCATCCCAAAATGCCTCCAGACATTTGCCATTGTGTTTTATTGCAGCTCCTCAAAAATGGTCAATTGAAAGCATTAATCTTGCAGAGCAGGCACGGTGGAGGAGGACAGCTGCTCGTTATATAATCCTGCCAAATCCTTGATGCAGCAGTTCTCAGCCAGCAATCGTCTTGCTCTGAGTCATCCGGAAAGTCTCTCACTCAGTGAGCTTCCAGGACCAGACCATCAAAACAGGCTGTGTTTCCATTTCCCATTTCAAATTACAGCAGACACGTATGACTCAGGGAAGTCATTTGCTCTTCATCCACCTTCAGATGCTATCCCGTGCCCGGATGCAGCCTGCCTCGTGCTGAGCTGGACACTGGTGGAGCTGAGGTGGTGCTGGGCTCACGGCTCTCCTGGTGCCATTCTCATTCAGGGCCTGGTGCGCCTGCTGAGAAGGACAACACAAGGCCCAAGGGTGAGGAATTCCTCTCCCTGCTTGTCAGAGAGCCTGAGATGGCACACACAGAGCCAGATCTACTCTATACTGATATACCTATTGCTGGCTCCTGTCAGAAGGACACCATGCTGTTACTTGGCCACTGGAGTGACCTGCTTGGTGGAGGCTGGGCACTACTGAGCACTGCATCCCCCATGCCGCACCTGTGTGAGAGGCTTCATTAGGTCATGTCTCTTTCTTTCCTTTGAGGCAATGCCAAGTGGTCCTCTGAGCCTGGGTGACAGCTCTCAGTAGGATGCAGCACACTGGCTCTGCCTTTGGGTGAGGAGATCCCATGTTTTGAAGCTGGCCAGCTAGAGCTGCTTCTGTCCGGCCTCTCCTCCTTGCTGGGCTCAGTGCTGTCATCAAAGCTTGGGCACACAAAGCTGAGGAGCTTATTTTTCACAAAACCAACTGATTGCAGCTTTGGCAATCTCGCTCATCCTGAACATCACCACCAAAATAACCCCAAAGAACTGACTCAGCAGCTGTGATAAAACCAGGAGGAATGAGGCTGGTCAGGTTAGGTTTGCTCCTAGGTGCTGGGAGCTAGTCCAGGGATACCTCTTCAAGGGGCAAGGAGAGGAAAGATGGAAAGTAATCCCTTTCCTGATGCTCCTTGCCTCTGTGCACAACACAATTTCTTCAGCCTTTCCTGTTGTCACAGAGTTCCTACAGAAGGGTCGTACCAGTCAATATTCAAACTTAATACAGTTAATGTGACTTCAGGACAATCTGCAAAATTTGCAAAACACATCAATTCTCAGTGTTCATGTCCCAGTCCCAGTTCTGCAGCTCATTTCTGCATGGTCACAATTTCACTGAAGTCATTATTCAGTCTCTTATTTCCTTACTTTTTGGACGATTTTTCTTAAAATTAGTGAAGAGCGTTGCCAGGATGGCACCTACTGTGATGGTACCTACTATGAGATCAGGTGATTTATTAGCAAGATATTTTAAAGTTTTCAGCCCCAGGCATAGAGGACCATCCCCGGAGAAAAGAGAACTGCATACTATTTGTTTTCCATAGTTTGGTGCTGCTTACATTTTTATTAACCTAGCCATTGAAAACAAAAGCCATAGCTGAATTTTCATTTAATTTCAGGACTCAGAACAATGATTCAGTTTTCACGGGTGTTGTTATCTTTTCTCCTTTTTTTTTTTTAATCATAAATCTAAGAATTCTTTTCCCAGTGCCCCAGTCAAAATAATCATTACTTTTTTTTTAACTTATTTTTTGTTTCCTACAGATAAGTTATAACCATTGCTTTAAAATTGCTGTTTGGGGAAAAATGGGTACAAAACCAAAGCTGGAAGTGTAATCTAAAATACATATCATTGATAAAGCACAGCTATCATCTTTGCACTAGAAAGCATTGGCTTTAATGTGAAAAACTTGGTATCTCATTATCAGTTCACGTCCTTCTTTTTTTCAGCCCATTTCTATTAAGAACAGACAATCAGGTGGCTAATAAACCACCTATTAAGATTAGGAACTAGATTCTCCATATTAAATAGAATCGATTGAATAATATAATTTGAGTAAATAATGAATGCGTGAATCTATGAAAATCAATCAAGTTCCTTTTATTTATATCTCTTTTCCTAAATTTCTAGTTGTTAATCTTATCTGTCTGCTTATCTCTGTCCTTGGATTTTAGTGCCTAGTCAAACCTTCTTTTGTGTCTTCTGCCAAGACTGTAAGGAAATGTTCTCCATTGAACACTGCAGCAATACATTGTAAACAGTGTGAAAATAAGATGAAATTTTCTATTTTACTTCGAAGATTTACTGACTTTGTTTGACCACACATTGACAAAACTGCTGTGCGAATAGTTGCAAACAACACTGCAAAGACATCACTTTTATATACAGCCCTGGATGAGCTGAAAACATAAAGCTCAAAACACATCATCTATTCAGTGGTTTATAAAGATTGTGTAACCTAGGATCTAAACTCATCTGACTAACAATGAAACCATGAGAGAGACAGGTGGTTTGTAACTGTGGATGAGTTGAATGGCCGCAGTTCTCTTACAAGGAAAGGATTCAGATAATTGCTTGCTAGTCACATTAAAACAATGCTAGAAGAAAAATGTATGAATAAATGAATGAGTGAACACTGGATTAATGAGCTACTTCCTACACTTAGCGTGTGAGCTCTACTGGGATGGCAATTCATTTTCATTACGTGTATGAATGCAATACAATGCATTAAGGCCTCAATTTACATCTGCTGTTCTGGCTGTGACACACAACGAGGCCTGGAAAGCAGGGGGCTTGACCACTGCAAGGAATGCATTTCACAGAGCATTTCTCAGCTGAGAACCATCCTTCTGCTTCACGTTCATGTGCAGACTGACACTATGGACCTACTAAGCTGCTGCTTCTCTGAGGAAAGTGGGGTCTGGTTAGGTTTGTCCTGCAGGCATTGCACATGCCAAGCTACTTCAGCCCACGAGGCATAGCCCTGCTCAGCCATGGCCAGAGTAGCAGTGGCAGATCTGGTGGACTGACCCTGGCTAGCTGTGCCTTTTGCTGCAGCACCAGCAGGCCAGCTGACTTGACCTCTTCCTTTTCTATTTTTGTTCACGTTCATCTTTATTCTTCTTCTTCTTCCAAGGGAACATCTCAGCTTGCATGAGAGAGCCATCTGGGGTCCACAGGTGTGCCCCTGCAGCCCTTCCATAGCAACCACCCAGGCGCACGACCCAAGGAGTCAGTTCAGTTAACAGCATGTTAACTATTTTCTGAAGCCTGGTGCCAGGCAGGCAGCTTTGGAAGCTTCAAGGGGGCTACCTTTGACCTGAGAGCACTTGAAGTCAGCATTGATCTTAACAGAGATGGACTGTATTGAGTTGCTCATCGACTCCCACTGAGCTCCCTGTTCACCAGGATACCCCAGTTCTGCACTTCTCTGAATGATGGAGGTGACGGCATTGAATGAGATTAAATGTCATCTTCATTACAAAAGAGCCTTTAATTATATGATATTGAATATCATTCAATACTGAAGAAAAGAATGTTCTTTCAAACTTCAGGCAGTGACAAGAAGAACTGGGTGCCCATCCTGGCACATTATGTTGGAGCACGAGAGACATCAAATTAGATGTTGCACAAGCAATACGGCCCAAGCACTTCCTAACTTCAGGGAGCAAGGCTTTGCAACCTACACGCTCTGTGTGTAATTATTAAACGGGGGCTGATTCAGAACCTTGACATATGAAGATAAGAACAGCCCACAGGCTCTCCATCCTTTTACACGTGTATAGATTTCAAGCAATTACTTGGAGAGGACTGGATCAAAACACCGGTTGTTTTTGAAAGCCTCAGAAAAGAGTGACTAGTTTGATTCCAAATTGCCTATTTTTTTGTGGCTGAAGCAGTATATCCAGCACTCTGGGTATTTTGGCGTGACATTTTCAGAATAATACCTGTATGTGCTACACAAGAAAAGAGCCATTTGAGAGCAAAAAAGGGTGTTTTTTTGCCATCTTGGAGAGCAAGTATGTAAGAATAGGAACCAGGACTTATTTTCAGCCCAGCTTTTTGATTCACAGGTAGACAAGACTGCTCACACACAGTCACTTTTGTCACTGGGTTGAGACTGCTGAACACCCACTGCATTTCAAGGACAGAGATAAGACGGCAAGCCCAGACACCACTCTCCTCTGCTGCTAATTGCTTCACTTTAAGACCCATACAACATCAGCGATGACATTCAAGGACCTGCTGCTGCAGGGAGCTGACTGCCCTTCTGCCAGCACCTGTGCCTAACGCAGGCAGCGCCCAGCAGTCGGTGCCCTGAGACACGTCAGAGCCAGCCAGGCCTTCTGCCACACAGAGCTGTGTGGCTGAAAGACTCCCAGAGCTGCAGACAATGTATGGAAACAATTACACTCACTGTTGATTAGTACAATCTGCCCTTTTCAACTTAGCTGGTGTTGCCAAGTGATGAGCACACCTCTATGAGCCACGTGGAAAGGAGTTCACTACTTGCTTACTTAGAGAACATGCTAAATTACGCAATCTGTTTTAATGCATCCTGCCCCCTAGGAGGACAGAATTAATTTTGAACTGCAGCTGAAAAAAAAGATCAGATCCTCACCATCTACCAAATGCTAATTAGTTAATCCACACGGCTACACAAATGTGAGATCCACTGTCTAGTAAAGGCTTACAGTTGACCATTTTCATCAGCACCTGACATCACGCTGAAATAGGCTGTTGGCATACAGCCCTGTTTCTATGCAGTGTAGCTGTGATACCCATTTTGTCCTGCTTAGGAAGGAGACAGCTCTTTCAATCACATCTAAAACATGCCTGTTCAGAGCAAGAAATAAGCAGTCCAGCAAGCAGAGAAGATGGTTTGGAAATCAATTATAGGATACCTTGGTGTCTGAGCGAAATTCCTGAAGCTTTCTCTTCCCTTGCCACCCCCACCAAGCTACAGCTCAGTATCTCTGTTCCAAGCAGACTCCTCAAGTTTAAGGGGGACTGAACTCAAGAGGCTGCCTCTCATCAAGACAACTGCTAAGCGTCAGCTGAAACTCAGGAGAACAGAGATTTGCACTCTGTTGAACTTACATAGCAGGTTCAAAATAAAATAAATCAGCAGTTAGGAAAGACAGGAATCATATAACCTCTCTAAGCCTGGATTCCTAAGCTGCCAACCCCTCAAAACAAAGTTTTCCTTGATGTTTTGCCTTTTTAAAATATATTTTAATTAAGATGATCATTTAACTTTCCTCTTCACACAAATGCTGTGCTGCAATTCCCCCTCCTTCCAACCCCAAACGCTAAGTTAAACAGAGCTAAGAAACTTCCATCGTGAGAAGATGCTAAGGCAGCCCGAGCTCCTGGAGGCTTGAGATGAGCTGTACGTACCCTGCCCTCCCGCTGCAAATACCACCATCTGTTTCAAATTACTTAGCCTGTCTGGTACACATTATACCCTTTCACATACATCTTTACCAGCAGACTTCAATGAGCTCTCTGAAGGGGACGGTATTTTCCCCTCTACTCCAAAGCTGAAGAAGCTACAGGACTGCAAGGGAAAAGGCAAGTTTAACTGAAGACAACGTCCCTTGCACACACTAGCAATTTTGAACTCTAGCAAATGAAACAGCATTAGTGCCAACTCTCTGTCATCTGGCACCATCTTCCCCATCCACTGCAAGGGCAATTGAACAGCTCAACAAGCACTAGATGAGTATCATTGAATCCAAAGCTGTTACCTTACCACTTCAGCCCTTAAACCTTAAGAAACAGGGAAGCACCAGTCCTACTATGCTCAGGGGAGACCTCATTGACTCCATTTGCTGATTAGTTCCTTCATCACAGGAAAAGTAAAAAACAAGATTAGTAACAACAACAAACTTCTGTCTCTCAAGGAGCAGATAGCACTTCTTAGCATAACAATTTTTTGTTTGCTTCAGCCAAAGAAAACAGGATGAAAGGACTGCTCTCAAGTTGTTCCTGGATTGAAGAACATACTGCCAAGAAATCTCTTCAGATTATAGTCCTCCTGTTAAGAACTTAAATCAAAGAGCAAATGAGTAAGTTTATTTCTCAGATGAAATTGTTATTTTTAATTCCTTTCCACACAACACAGTTTGAAACTGGCAAAATACAAGCTATTAGGTCTTCTATCAACCCTGTCTCCCATCACTACCCAATGGCAGCCTAAAATACATTATTTAAATATCATCCAAGTGCAATTGTTTCTATCACATACCCATAGAGGCAACCTAAATGCAGCTTCTGCAGAAAAATATTCTGTTTTTATATCAAAAGTCAGAACTAAGACAGTGTCTCCAATACAAAGTGAGTGGCCTGGAATACCGTACAAGTGAACTAATACTGCTGTCACAGTAAATACTAAAATATTGCATGCCTCAATGAACAGAATGAGCTGCTCCTTTTCACTCAGTGCTTTGTTGGTTTAGCCTGTGTTAGCAGACAAACAGGCTCAAGAGCTGGTTTTACTGAAGACAGGAAAAAAAAAAACCAGAACTAGTAAAATCTAATTGTCATTAGTATTTAATCATCTATAAAAAAAATAAACCAGCACTTCAAGTTAACATCTCATTGCACACAATCAAAGCGGGCCTTCAGTTTTAACACAGGACACAGTGACAGTGTGAATACACTCAAGGGACAGTGAAGAATACACTCAAGCCACCAAAACAGGGATGTGGACCAAGCCATCAGGATTTCAACTCACTGCAGCTATCTTTTCAGTCTTATCAAAAGCAAAACCCACCACATTCTAGGTTTGTGGTCTAGAATTCTCACAAATACCAAATTACGTTTTCAAAAAAAAACTTTCAATATATAAAAGCAAGCAAATTTCTGGAGAATTCCACCCTTCTCCACATAAAGCAAGAAGGAGCAGAAGCATTGGTTCAATTCAACAACCCACGTCAGCTTTATTAGACTGCTGTGTTTACAAGAATTAGCGGTAGCGGTGCAGCTGCAGGGTATTGCGCCTTCTCCAGGCAGCACGACGTGAGCCACCAATGGTGTGGTGGAATTTGTGGCCCTTGCCAAGGCCTCGGCTCTTCCTCCCAGCTGACGTCAGGCCACGCATCTCTCTGTGCTTGTGAACGGGCTTGGTGATCCACTGGGTATCGGGGTTGCGGCGGATGGCCTTGTGGAAGGGATCGATCAGGATCACCTCGAAAAACTTGTAAGTGGAATCCTCACCCACCCAATAGGAGTTCAGGACTCTCAGAGCTCCACAGTGACGGCCAGCACGCTCCTAGAGGAAAAACATCATTGCAAAACGCTGTGAAACCATGGAAGCGGGGGCACTCTTCATGTAAAAGGATATGAATAACCCAAGCCTAATTTTGTTCTAGAATTTTTCATTTGCTCTGAGCAAAACACTCTCCTGAAAAGAACCACACAATCTCTGGCAACAAAAACACCCGAAGAAGTGATGTTTAGAAAAAAATGCTGTATTCAAAAAAGGCTGCTGGAATTCTTAAGTGAGACAGGTTTTAAAGAATGTAATGAGAAATGCATGTGGTTGACAAAATAAAGAACTATTCCACACACAGAAGAGCCCCGTAGGTAAATGCAGAGTTAAAACTTAGTACCACGAGCCACACTTGGGGCCGTGGAACACTTCTGAAAATTGTGAAAGACCAATCAATCTGAATGTCCAAAGTTACTGAGGAAAAAGGCCTGGAGGACAGAAGCCCATATCGATAGGAAAAAAGAGGAACAGTTGATGTAACAAGCCTTCAATATGCTATTCCTATCCTTGGCTGCGGTTGGAAAGAAACAGTCCTTGTTTAGGAAGCAAAGCAGAAAATAAGTTGAGTTACAGAACTCCATCTGCCTCTCCTGTCGAGACCTCCCCTTTTCACCCTAGGAATGGATCACTACAGATCCATCCAACCTCTACCTCAAACCTATTACTACAGATGTCCACCAACCCCCAGCTTACAACTTCTTGCGCATTTCATGTATTTTCTCCAAGTCCTTCCCTTTCTCTAGCACGTGGCAGTGACACATACTAAACATTAAAATACCAATCACCCTCAACTAGCTTCTACGTGGGGATGACAGTGACAGTCAAGGTTTGGCATTTCTAGAACATCTTTATCTGAAGAAAAGAAGCCTTCCAGGAGAAAGCAAGCCAGATTCACAACATTTTGGACTAACTGAGAAGGTCAACAACCTCTTTTCATGAGCTGTCACCAGAACCAAGCAGTTATCAGACATTTAGGAATACCATACATAAGCACCATGAGCACTCAAAACAAAGCTTTAAATTTAAACTCATCACTTTCGTTAAAAAAGTAAATGGAACAGAGAAACAAAACCATAACCACCCCGTAAGCAACATCCTGCTGAAATAGGAATGCTTTTTTGGTTCTGGGAAAAGTCATCTGCTTAAAGACGTACAAGAATGGAGACTGCTCACTGCCTTTACAATGCCTCTTTTGGGGAGTGCTGGTCAGTACTGCTCTAAGTCTTGCAGTTTGTTTTTTTTCCATACATGAGAAGTACAACTGCAGCATTATGAAATATAACCAAACTCTCCTGAGTGGAAAATCTCCATTTTCAGCATTTTAGCAGGTAACGATGTCGTTCAGCAATTTAAACTACCGATCTTCAAGCTTATGAGACAGAGATAGTTTTAACTTCAACACGTCTCTGGAATGCTGTTTTCAGAGAGTATGATACAGCTAAGTACACTGCACAGCACTCCTACTATATAAACAGGTGCTGCAGTCCTTAAGACAGGAATTTACTTGTGTTTTGTGGAAGGACCACTGTCTAAAGCTGCTAATACATACAACACGGTAGGGAACATAAAGGCAGGATTTAGCAGTGACTACAGTCACACAGTTCAGCATATTTGAATTTCAGTTTCTCATACCCAGCCCTTTGTTTTTCAGGCCTTTGTCAGTTGTATGTCTTTCATTACAAGTATTGCAGCATGCTTCTGAAAGAAACATACCCCAGAAACTTCAACAAACCACCTTAGTGGTTCTTTCCACTTCCCCTACAAGCAGAGTGTGAATAGGTTTCCCTCTTTTGTCTCAATACAGCTTTTCAAGACTCTCTGGTGCTTTCCTGCCATCAATACTCCAGATCTTTTACCCAGAGCGTTACAGAACAGTTACTGGTTTGCTCACTAAGCCTTTTCCACTTTTACAGACTAGGTGTAACCCCAATTATCTGAGCAATAACCAAAACAGTCACCTCTGCTACAGACTGAAGACTGCGGGCAAACTTGAGCTGGTTGACACCGTGATGCACAGGCTTCCCATAGGTTGCACCTTTTGGGACAGGGCGCTTACGACCACCACGACGAACACGGACACGGTAGATAACATAACCTAGAAGAAATGGCTATTTAGTGTAGCAAGCTCACATTATGGTAAGGCAATTCACATGCTCATACTGCATTTCCAACCCCAAAAGCTTTGCATGAAATGCTGCAATAAAGCAGGTCTTTACACTCTCCACTGAAACGTACAACTCTTAAGTCGCCAGCACAGAGCATGGTGTTACCTCCATTATAACTGAATAGTGATGTACAGTTGTCAGGACTTTTTCAGTTCCAAACCAGAGTTTACAGCACCTTTTCATTATGCATTTCCATATAAACTAAGAACACCAGTGCCACAACTCACAAAAAAATCCACCCCCACTCCTAGAAGATAATAAAATAATCCCAAAACTAAAGGGCCATGCAGAAAAAGCACCATTCAAAAAGCACTGAAGCACAAGTTACCCATTAACTCCACTGAAACATGAGGAAATGAAGCAAACCTCACAAATAGGAATAGAAGCTTGTACTCTTCACTTTTACATCATGACAGAGAACAAACATGGCGACTTGCTTCAAGGATTTACTCAAGTTACAGACAGATGTCCACTTTCCCTCAGTTAGTTTGTTTCTCCGATCAGTAACTGTTTCTTAATGATCATAGAAATTAAGTAACTTTATCCCTAGTCAAGTACAGAGAGATATCAAGTAACTTGGGAAAAAAGTCTGGCCTGAGGAAGAAACCTCCTTGCTCCAAACCTACCCTACTAAAAACACTGGTCAGTGCTACCGTAATAAGTCAACACAAGGAGAATTACAGCCTGAATGCACTCGATCTTCATCTGCCTAATTGGTCACAGGGACATTAACTCAAATTACACAAAATACAGTTTTGGGCTGTGGGCACTGCTACTACCTGAACATACGTATAAATTTATTTAATTCAGGACACTTCAATCTTTTCCAGGACATTCAAGCTTCTCACTTTGTCATTCTACTATCAGTTATAGAAGGAAGCAAGTTGACAAAACCACGGTGACTGCATCACCAGGCACTCTTCATCTCCTTGTCACATTACCTTGCTTGGCCTTATATCCCAGCCTGCGAGCTTTGTCTGGCCTGGTTGGCCGGGGAGCGCGATGCAGAGCAGACAGCTGGCGGTACTGCCAGCAGCGCACACGAAGGAGGAAACGCATCACATCTGACTGCTTTTTCCTCCATAGCTCCTGGATGTACTTGTAGGCACCCATGTTTGGCTACCTGTTAAGACAAGAGATTGGTGAAGGCAGCAAATCTGGCTCCAAAACTGCACAGCTTCCAATAAAAAGATACTGCACTAAGCCATACGTACAACATCAATGGTACGTAATACGCTTTCATGCTCTTTTGAATCATTAGTGCACTCGGTAATATGGCTCACATTTAGCAGCCTACAATGAGACACACAGACGTTACCGCTGTCAGCAATTCTCATCCATTCCATAGAACGCTTTGGGTTGGAAGCAGCCTAAAGCCCACCCAGTTCCAACCTCACTGCCATAGGCAGGGCTGCCACCCACCAGCTCAGGCTGCAGAAGGCTCCATGCAACCTGGCCTCAAACACCTCCAGGGATGGGGCATCCACAGCTTCTCTGGGCAGCTGTGCCAGGGCCTCACCACTCTGAGTGAAAAATTCCCTATTTCATTTTCTTAACGTTTGTGAAGAATGCATAAATTGTTCTCTAGCACTCCTCATCCAAGGAGCTACTACTTCATGAATTGCAAATATTATTAAAATGGAGAGTTAGCACCTGACTCACTTTAAATGTTACTCTTTAAAAAGGTATGTGACTGTGAGTGGCCTAGTTTTTACTATAAAAATGGTTTAAGTATCTCTAGGACCTGCTTAGCTCTCACACACCTGGAGCGCTCAGATTCCAGCAGATGTAAGTCAACACCATCACACCACCACTCCAATCACAATTAAAAACAATCAAACAAAAGGTTCCTCGTGCGAAAAGCACCCCACGTTCTTCTCTGAATCAGTTCAGCCGCAGCCGGCCTCCCCACACCCCATTTCAGATCTGCATCGCGGCACGACCATCGCAACGCTGCACACCAGGCGCCTAACCCAGCCACGCGGCCGCCCGCCCTCGCAGCTCCCTCCCGCCCCGCCGCTCCCGGCCCGCAGCCCACTATCAAGCCGTACGGCGAGGCGCGGCCCACGGGCCCCGCGCCATCCTGCCGGGCTCCGCCGCTCGCCCGCCGGCCGAAGCGGCCGCATTCCGCCCCGCCAGGGCCGTACCGCGCAGGGCCGGCAGCGAGGCGGGCGGGTGGCCGGCAGGGAACGGGGATGGGAGCGGATGGAGGGGCAGCCGAGCACGGACGTACCCGAACCCGATGGCGCCCAACGCCGGAAAGGAAGAGGCCTGCCTCCCACACCCCCTTGCGGCGACACCGCGCTTCCGGCGGCGGCCCCGGCGCCTCATGGGTAATGTAGTCGCGTAGGGGAAGCTCGGCAGCTCTCCTCCGCCGCCCGCCGGCCCCGCCCCGCCGCGGCCCCGCGCCAGCCAATGAGCGGCAGGGGGCGTGTCCCGGGGCGGCTCAATGGGTCGGCGTGGGACGCTGAGCCCAGGTGCGCGGTCGCGCGGGGGTGGGGGGCGGTCGGGGCCGGGGGCGCGCGGCGGTCACGGCTTGGGGCGGGGGGTCGGGCACGGGCAGTGCCTGCAGCACCCCCGTGAGAGCCCCGAAACCGCCGGTTTGGGCCGTACAAAAGCGCTTAACAATAAATCCTAAAAAGAAGGCGTGAGGGTTCCTAAAAATAAAAATGACAAATCCTAAAATGAAATAAAACATCCTAAGGGGAAATCTTTCGGCGCCTCATCGCTGTCCCGAGCCGCTGGCAGCCTTCCACTGTGTGCGTCTGCACCGAGCCTGCTGCAGAGCAGCGCTGTGCTTCGTGCTGCGGGCTCTGCTGTCCCCGTCCCGGAGCGGCAGCGTTCCTGGGTGGACTCGGGGCTCAGTGAGGAGCATAGCGAGAGCTGGGCCTTCCCTGGCCGCATCCAGCCCCTTGCGACCGTAAATGTGTGCCCAGAAGGGCCTGTGCCCGTCAATTCCCAGTGTCACACTGATGTCACTGGCCTGGCAAGAGCCCACCGGCTTCTGCAGGCTGCCTGCTGGGACCAGCCTCGCGCACAGCCTCACGCAGACCCCGAAGCCTCAGCGTTGCCCTGTGCCTCTGACCGCAGTGCCTCCCAGTTCTGTCTGTGCAGGCCAGAAGTGCCGTGCGTGTCCCACACGTGTCCCTGCCGCTGCCGGCCCCGTCACACGGCTGCATTTGGACAGCGCTCGCTGCCCGCCGGCCTGGGGACGATGGGGAAGGGCTACAAGGTGGTGGTCTGCGGAATGGCGTCTGTGGGGAAAACGGCGATTTTGGAGCAGCTTCTCTATGGAAAGCACACTGTCGGTGAGGTGGTTTTGACTTTTTTTTTTTTTTTTTTTTTTTTTTGTCTGTATGGGTCTGTGTGTGTGTGTGTGTGTGTATCCTTTCCTTGGGCAGAAGGTCGTGTGTGGACCCAAAAGTGGTGACCCAGGGACACTCACTGAGCCGAGGGACGACAAGAGCATGGCTTGGGCTCATCTGGGCTCATCTCAAGGCCTTCTCTGGCACTTGTGGTCCCCTAATGCCTTCCAGAAGCGGTTTGGAAGAGCCCTTCTGTGGTGTTCCCGGTTCCAAACTACAGGAGTGCTTAAAAAGAAACAGACACAAAAGCAGATGCTTTGCTCACTGCCCATTTACATGAGGAGCATGCAAACAAGAAATATGTTGTTCCCTAAAAGATCAGAATCATAGAACCACAGAATGGCTCAGGCTGGAAGGCACCTTATAGCCCACACAGTTCCAACCCCATGCTGTGGGGCTGTCACTCACCAGCTCAGGCTGCTCAGGGCCCCATCCAACCTTCTCCAGGGGTGGGGCATCCACAACTTTCAGGGAAGCCTGTACCAGTGCCTCAGATGCTTTTGGTGCCTGAAAGGTAAATAGATATGATATTATAAATAGAAAGACTGCTTTGACTTTTGTCACGCCTTCTTAGAACTTTCCTTGGTTTGGTTTTGGCTCATGGTTAATCAAAGTGCTGGAAAGGAAAGCAGCTCTGCTTTAGGTCCCTCTCTGGGCTCCAAGGGCTGTGCAGGGGGAGCATGGAACCACCTCCCCAGGTATCAGATGAAGGACAGCTAATGGTGCTTGCAGTGTTGGGGATCTCAGGGCTTTGACAGAGGGCATCCAGTTTCTGTTCTCTAGGCTGGTAAATTCAATGCTGGAGTGAGATGTTGGATAAATATTAAGATTTCTAGCTGGCTGCTTGGCAGGCATCTGACAGGAATTTGCTTGCAAATCATGATGCTGAGCTGTATGCTAATATCCTTGTTTCAAAGGAGGATTTCCTCTAATGTTGCGGCAACACCTGCTTCCAGCATCCTACCAGCATCCTGCACAGCTCCCTGTAGCTCCCAGCACGAACTCCAATGCCTGCAGGCTGTGAATTTTCCCTTGGCCCGCCCCTCACCTGCCCTGCCAGGTGACCCTCAGTGCTGCGCTATCCCTGCTGCCCTCCGCTGCTCCCCATGCTGATCCCCAGGAGCTATTTCTGGCTGCTCCTGAGCGTGGCTGCGGTGGCATTGCGTAATGGCAGGATGCTCACTGACATAATGGGGAAGGCCGCGTGCATGTCCCCGATCACTCCCTGATGCTCTGCCTGGCTTAGCACCAAGCGGCACAGACCTTCCCCTCCTCTCCCAGGAGCTTTGCTTTCTTTTTGTCATTGCTTTCCAGGGTTAATAGCGAGCCACAAGCCTATCAGTGCCAGCGAGCCTGCTGCCGGCTTGCCTTCACAAAGGAGTGGTGGCACAGCTGCTGCAGGAAGTGATTAGTGTCCTCCGAGGTTTCACGCTGCTATACTGAGCCTTGGCTTTGAGCCCGTGCTCCTGGCTGTGAGTTGAGAATGCTGCTGAAGGCCCAGCAGCACTGCGGGGTTTTTCCTAGGAAAATTTCCTCTTTCGGCTTGCTCCCTGGCTTGTCATGGATGAAGTCCCTGCATGGTCAGCAGCTAGCACTCCTGCAAACGACGTAAAACTGTTAGTGAGTGTCCAGAGGAGGGCTGCGAAGATGGGGAAGGGTCAGGAAGACAAGATGTTTGAGGAGTGGCTGAGCTCCCTGGGTTTGCTCAGCTCAGAGCAGAGGAGCTGAGAGGAGGCCTCATGGCAGCTGCAGCTTCTCAGAGGGAGTGGAGGGGCAGCGCTGAGCTCTGCTCTCTGTAACAGTGACAGGGCCTGAGGAAACGGCGTGAAGCTGTGTCAGGGGAGGGGCAGCTGGATATCAGGAAAAGGATGAGGTGAGTCCTTGGCTGGCAAAGGAAGCTGATCTCACCTAACATCAGTGGTACCCGGCACTGTGTGCCCCAAGGGAAGTTATTACTGGCTCAGTTCAGGCACACGGTGTGTCTGCAAAGAAGGAAGGTGCTTTTCCTTCAGCAGTGCCTCTGCTCAGTGAGGGCTTAGAAAGTAGTATCCTGCCTTGGGAATGCCTCTGGTACCTCAACCTGTGGTGAAGCTGATCAGCTAAAGGGAAGGAGATGAGAACTCTTCTAATAGAAAACACTGTTTTCCTTATCTCTGCCTCCTGACTGCACAAATAGCTGTATGGCCAAGTTGCTCATGACCAGCTGCTTCAAGTCATCTAGCTAGCTGGGAATGAAAACTGTATGTATGAATGAAAACTGGTTAGAACCCACAGTCAGAGAATTTGCCTTGTCGGGTCTCAACTTGGGGGACCTGGGGTTTTGGCTGAAAGACTTTCACAGCTCAAAGATTTGGGGACTCATAAACCGAATGAAGCATTCACAGACCTTTGTTTCTTAAATAAATAGAACTGGAGTCAGCTTTGGTTTTTAGAAATGCATGAAAGTGAAGCCAAGCTTATGTAACAGAAGGTCACAGCCATGGCTCTGGTTGATGGGACCAGTACCTAACTAGGAGCTAAATCCAGACATGTCAGCTCCTGTCGGTCCAGCTCCAAAGAGCTGTACAGCTCTTCTCTGAGTCGTGTATTTCTTCATCTTTAGCCCAGTTTTCAAAGAAACCATGACATTGATTGCTGTAATGCTAGTTTCCCTTTTCCCTCATGGCTTCCAAACCTGAAAGCTGGTTCCATCTGTCCACTCATCTGCATCACAACAGTGGATACTTCCAAATCCGTTTCTGTAGTTAAGGAAAACAGTGGCAGGAGAGAAAGCAAAGCCACCTGTGCTGTGGCAGCATGTGGGCAGCAGGTCCCAGCGGAGCTGCCTTCACCCCTGGCAGAGGGGCAGGACAGCGGGGGACAGCCGTGAAGTCGGCGGCATGGCGGGGGAGATGGTGGTGCCAGGCACCGGGCTTCCCTCATCGGTTTTCTGCTGCTTTTACAACAGCTTGCCCAGCACATGTCTGAATGGAGGTCAGGAAAGTGTTGGGATGGGATGTGCTAACCAGATAGCGGTGTCAGCAGGATTTGGCTAACGCACAGTCTGGGCTTTAGAAGTAAAGCCTAGAACAAAGTGACACGGGTATGACTGAAAACTGTGTTTGTTGAGTAACCTACTTGCAGTGCTTCCTCCCCCTGCGTATGCAGGTGAAATTTCACCTCTGAAAACTGATCCTAATGCACAAATTCCAGCTCCTTCCAAAGTGTCACATCCCCCATTCTGCCATTTAACATCAAAATTTGTTGCTCTGTTCTGCTGACTTGCCTCACAGATCTTAATTTTTCCTCTTCGTTTTCAAGGAGGATGTTAAAAGACGTAATTTCCACTGCTACTTTTAATGCCATTAGGAAGAGACTGTCACAGGAGAATGCAGATATATTAAAGACTGCTGAATTACAGTGCAGCATTTAGGTGATAAAAACCTGCCCAACATTATTCATAGCTTTCTAAAAAGAAAATGCAGGTACTTATGGTTCATTCCTTCTTGCCAAAACAATATTTACTGATGCTAGATTCTTCCTTGACCTGTCTGTACAATGAGATGAAGCAGAGCAAGAAAAAATAGTGCCATATCCAGAAGACCTACTTTCGTCTTTAAAAATGCCCTTGTAACACATTCTCCAGCTGCACAGAGTGTGTTCACCCTTTCTGTTTTTATTAACCTTCGTTTTGTTCTGCTCTTAGTTGTGCTTTTGCATGCGAGCATGGCTATATTTGGAGGCAAAATAAATTAATTGGTTGCAAACTAATAAGAGTTTTGATCTATGCTGGCTGCACAAAGAGGGGTAAAGAGAACAGCTTGTGCCACTTTCCTGCTCAGGAATGCTGCATATATCATGGGAAACCATGTGCGTGGGTGGAATTCTTTAGCTTGTTTGTCAATGCAAAGTATTTTGAATACTGTCACTGAATATAGCAAAATCCTTACTTTCGCAGGCCAGATAATCCCTCGTGTTTTCTTAAACAATGCACTAATATGGTCCCCTTTTGGCAGACAAAGGGAACAATGCGGTACTCGTTACTGTAGCCCTGCACCAGCAAACAGTCCCTGTGTATAGGAATGCAGTGGAGGCAAAAACATGCAGTGGTTTATGAGAATTCTTCAAACTAACCCTGAAAGTAACCCAGTTGCATTATGCAGTCTGTTGGGACCTGCAGCCATATGGACCTGCATCCAGGGTGATCACAAAGCTAAGGAGATCCATGTGTTTTCAAGGTCTGTCTGGGAAAGTAAGGTTTTAATTAATTCAGAGTACGGTACCTCATATTACCTCCCATTTACCATGGGAAAGGGAAGGAAGGAGAGTTAGTATGCAGATAGTTACCATGGAGCAAGTGATATATATGGGAGCTTGATACCTTGTGCATGCTCTTACCCTGCAGTAAATGAGCTCGCTCCTATTAGCAAATCTGAATCATGTTAAATCCCTAAGGGATGGTAAAAGCTCACTGTGTGTTTGGGTAAATATAGAATGCAACTTTGCTTGCATACAAACATCCTCACACCTGTGGGGCTTGGTTTCACTTCTTGGTTAGTTGTACCAATGCATGTTCATTTCCAGAACTGTTCCTTTGGCTCCTGCTTCTGCAGTACAATCCAGCCCAGCACGAAGCTGAGGAGCAGGCTCAGGATGTCAGTACTTGCCTCTCTGGTGTTCCTTGGCTGTTTTTCCCTAAGGGTATGTTTGGGCAGGCCGATTTGCAGTGTGTTTGGCAGAGAGCTGGTACACTGGGTGGTTGGAGTTTGGGAAACCTTAGGGAAGAGCCATATATCTTATCACATCCTGTACTTACATGTCGTATAGATTAATTTTACAGGCTCGTATATTAGATGGTTGTATTTACATAGTGTCACAACTGTAAAGAGCTGGCATGGTGATCTATGGATACAACCCTTGCATGACAATTGAGGTTGAATGCAGGTCAAATCACCCTGGAAAAATATGAGCTGAAAGCTATTGCAGGGTAAAGTTCTGCTGCACCACAAGCATTTATTATAGTGGTGCTGTACTTACGCCAGCTGACCCTTCCTGCTTGTTTTAAAACAGGTTTAGAAGAGGGTGCCACAATGGAAGATGTGTACTTGGCATCGGTGGAGACGGACCGAGGTGTGAAGGAGCAGCTGCGGCTGTACGACACCAGGGGTCTGCAGGAGGGCGTAGAGCTGCCGAAGCACTACTTCTCTGTTGCTGATGGCTTCATTCTCGTGTATGCCATCACCAGCCTCGAAGCCTTCCAGAGAGTTGAACAGCTCAAAAAAGAGATTGATATCTTCAGAGACAAAAAGGAGGTAAATGCGTGGTGCCCTAGCTGCTTGCTTATTGGCGTATCAGTGATAGGAAGTTAATGTTATAAAGCATAAGATTGGACTCTGTAAAACTTACATAGAAAGGAAAACAAGCGTACCCACAGCCTTGGGCAATCCAGCCGAAGGGAGCTTTCTCATGATGGGAAAGCCTCATTCTCATGCTGTGCAGCTCAAACAAGTAAAGTGTTGGGTTTTTTTTTCTTACTTCCTCTACCACAGCTAAAATCCAGTTAGCTGAATGCATCAGCTTGGACACTTATGAGTAATAAACCATATGGTCTATAGCAGTGCAGATCTTATGTTATTTTTTTTTCTTAGGTATTGTACACGGGAAGTCAAGTGCACAGAACAATGTAACGAAGAACATTATTTTTGTTTGTTTTGTATTCACATACTTGATGGCTTACAAACTAGTGTAATTGACAGTGGGTCTCCCAGACATTAGTCAATTGGCAAAGCAGCTTTAATGTATCTTAACAACCATATTGAATCAATTCAATTGTGTGAAATGACTGCTCTATTTTCCCTTAGAAAGCAGCTAGTGTTTTCAGCTGACAGTGTTCTAGCTTAGCTAAACAAATATAACTTGCATGTGGCATTAGCATTATGGCTTTTCTTATAGTATCTTTGTGTTCTCCAGTAGCTTTCCCTGCTAAACGTCTTTAGCCTACAGCTCTCTAAATGTCTATTTTATGCTGTTTAGAAAAAGAAGAAAGTGCATGAAGAATTGATTGGGTAATGGTAGGGAGAGACTTTCCGAAGAGTAACTTGGGCAGTACTTGCAGAAGTACTGCAGGAAGGCAGGCTCAGAGCTTGATGGCAGTCAAAAATGGAGGTAGAGAGGTATGTTGGCTGGTGGGGCTGGCGTGAGCTGCATGCTGTCAGGGTACAGATGTCAGGAGTATGGCAGTTGGCCACAGCCACCCTGCAGGACCAGGGGAGGTGACAAGCAGGGTATTCACCCAGACACTGTGTATCTTGAGGGTGACGCAATTGAAAAATAGTGGTGCCCACAGCAGGCTGGATAAGTCAGTTTTATTCCTCTGATTTCTATTGCATACAAAATACTCTCTGAAGGTGAGATCAAGAGTCCTTAAAAAAGCACCAGCAGCCTTGAAGTCTCTGCAGCCATAACCAAATTCAGGATGCATCTCCATCTGTGGTGCCTCTGAGCTGGCAAGCCTCTGCCCCGCCAAGCAGCACAGCCCTGTACCATGCAGCCAGGGCTGTAAAGCACAGGAGGCAGCCTCCTGCCTCTCCTTAAAGCTTGGCCTATTTTTGTACTGAATGGAGATTGTCTTCTCTCATACTGGCAGAGCCATAGGCAAAATTCGGTTGGTAAAAGTACTGGAAAATGACAGCTTCTTACAAAGGGGTGAACACCTACTCAAACAGCATGGGCTGCTGTAGAAAGGAAAGGGAGCCTCAGAGCTCGCAGGAACAGGACAAACATCTCTAGCTAGAGAGAAACAGGAGTGTCAACGGTTTACGGGCTGGTTCGGCCCGGTTCCGTGACTAGAAGGGCGGAGGGATCCGCGGATCCGCGCCCCCGGGAAAAAAAAGAAAATAAGGGACCCCGAAATAATTGAAAACAGTGGCAACAATCTGAGGTAAAACAAAGTAATTTACTAAATATGGTATCAACAGAATTTTATAAGGAGAGAGAATGTGAAATTGATAGTGGATCGGCCTTACCACAACGCTGAGATGAGAAGCGCAGGCAGAGAAGCGCAGGCGAGAAGCGCAGGCAGAGAAGCGCAAGCGAAGCAGCGCAGGCAGAGAAGCGCAAGCGAAGCAGCGCAGGCAGAGAAGAGAGCATCAGGTGACCTTGCCAGGAGTTATATCTCCTCGCTGACCGCAAAGCCCCCTGGGGAAACGTAGCTGCTCTTCTCCGCTGGACAGGCACCCGGAACTTGAGCATCAGCAGTCAAACCCCCAGTACATTGCATGATGTTATGATGTGGAATACCGATAATGAAAAATCATGAAACCATGACAAGGAGACATCCCAGGGGCAGCCTGATGAGCAGGAAAGGGCTTGTGGGCGTGGCCATGGCCAAAAGCCCAGTCGTGGGGAGAGAACTTCATTATTTTAGGTTCGTCAAACCACTGTGGAGTACAGAGATGAGACCAGAGTTCAAGTAAGGACCTTGCACTATAAATACAGGCATGATTTCTCCCATTGACTGATGCTGTTAAAACATTTTTAGAAAGTGATTAAGTTAAACCAAGCAGAAACGGTAGCTTTAAGGGACTACATTCAGTGCTGGCTGAAGGAGAGGCAGCAGGCTGTCTACACCTGCTGCCTGGGGCTGGGAGGCAAACAGGCTGGGCAAAACCCTTGTATCCACGCCTTCCCTGCTGCCATAAACCATTTTCATTTCTCAAGCATCCACAGCTCTGACTGACTCAGATGCCACACTCACGTTATTTCTCTGGGGCAGCTCAATCTCAAAGTAAATGGAGAATAGGACTGTTTAACTTCTGCTCTTTTGGGTATGGGTATTCCCTTTAAGCAGCCTGTGGGCTAAGTCTTGCATATCTTATGACTGAAGCAGCTCCCAGGCCGCAACTAGACAAGGCAGGTTTGAACCCCAGACCCTACTCTTCCAAATCGTATGCAGCTTGCCTTGTGCCAGTGCTAAGTTAAAGAACAGGCCTGAATTGTGTTACTGATGTCTGCTGTTTGTTTAAAGGCACTGTGAACAGTGGATGCTGTTTTGCACGAAGCTCACCCGTTCGTTTCATTTGTAGGTAACAGTTATCATCTTGGGAAATAAAATGGACCTCCTGGAGCAACGACAAGTGGAAACAGAAGCAGCGCAGCAATGGGCAAGGGCTGAGAAAGTGAGACTGTGGGAAGTGACTGTGACAGATCGGAAAACACTGCTTGAGCCATTCACCTTCCTGGCGAGCAAACTCTCCCAGTCCCAGAACAAATCAACGTTTCCCTTGCCTGGAAGGAAGAGCAAAGGGAATAACTGCGATAACTAAGCTCCCTTTAATGCTGTCTGCTGTAGCCAGGTGCAGCCTAAATCCTTTCTATGCCTTTTGCTTCACGCGGTTTCACTTAAAGCAATAATCTCATTCAGCAATAAATCAGCGAGCTTATGGCTAAGAGGTATTTTTCCTTCTCATGGACTTGGCTTGAAAAAGTCACTGGTGGTGAAGCCTTAAAAAGCACTTAATGTTGGGAGTTACCTTGCAATAAGGCCGAGGAGGGGAGAAGAGGGTGGGAAAGAGACATGGGCTTACCTCTTCTGCAGGGTCTTAGACTGTTCCTAGGTACAACCCCATAGAGAGAAACAATCCTTCAGATCTATTGCACTTGTCACACACAGAACTACCTGTAGTGAAGCTGTCAATGTGGAGAGAGGATATGTCTGAGACAGCAGCAATCCTTTGACCTTAAGCAGGGAGCCCCTTGGCCACAGGGTTTTGGATACTGCAGGCGGCTCAGGTCAGGGTGTTGTTGCAGGAGAAGTGTTGGGGCAGGAGGAGTAAATACAAACAGATTTAGATGCTAGAGCTCTGCTAGTGTCTGAAAATAAGAAAAGAGGGAAACAATGTCTCGTGGGAGATCCTAGACCAGATCTACCCTAACATGAAGCTTGTCAGCAAAGTCTGGCAAGTAGTGCCTTCAGCTCAGAAATTTATTTGTACAAACCAGAAAAGCTCTCACAGCACTCATTAATTTAACTGTGACCTGATGGACAACATCGCAGTATGAAGTTTTGTTCCAACATGTCCAGTGCAAATCAGTCACACTGACATAGGTGCTAATTTTATTCAGAAATGGTATGGAACAACTTGGTAAGCAGGAGGTACCTCACCAGGCTCTGCTCAGTGCCTTGTGAAATATTCCTGCCCAGCTGGAGAGTGAAGCCACAGCAAACCACAGCCTGAACAAGGCTGCAAGCTGGAGTACAGCCAGTACAAAGTGCTGCACTGCTTGGTGAGAGGGGCTGAGGAGTAAAGGTTGCTGCCTGTTGGGAACAACCTCACAGCAGATGCACAGAAATCCCTGTACAAATGGCCTTGGTCTTAAAGTGCTGTACATCATACAGCAGCAGGAGCACAGCTTTATGCACTGGATTTGACGCTCTGCATTGGTAAACCTGTTCCAGGTCAGCCTGTTAGCAAACCAAATAAAACTGACTATAAAAGGACAATAGTGGCTGTTCCCAAAGTGAGGGACCAGCTTTTGGCCTCTAAAACCTTAATACACTGATAGCAACTTTTCTTTGTATTTGAAGACAGGAGTAGGGAAACAGAGCAAACTGAAGTACCCAGTTCCTTAATTTACCATGAAATTAATGTTGCTTTGAACAAATATTGAGAATTTCATTGTGAGTCAGCAAAACCATGAGCAATATTTGCACTGTCATATTATAACTGCTAAATAGTGTGCTTAATGATCAATTAGGCTGCGTGCTTATAGCATTGCTCTTCCTGAATCCTGGCAAATAAATTCTGTCAGCGTTGCTAATGCCAGAGCAACAGTACAATCCACTGAAAATTAAGCAAGTATTCCTACCTTCATAATGAAGCTAGACGAAACTGTTTATGTGCTTTGCTCAATACAGTTTGGATTGCTGTGGCCACCAAGTCAGATAAGAGAGCAATTACGAATGAGCAAACCCCTGTAATGCCCTGCTAGAAACATACAATTGCCTCCGTTGCAACACTGAAGCTGAGTAAGCACTACAGCATGACCTCCCCCAGCCTGGCAGTAATAGTCATCGTCCCCAGCGATGCTGCAGGACAACACTCCCTCCTCACTCATTTCCTACAATACACGTGTACTCATGGTTCTCCCCACCCAGAAGACTGCATGCACAGAATCTGCCTGTGTACCTGGGAAGTGGGGTGGCTTCAGAGCAGCAGTGGTTCACCTATTTGCTGCAGCTTTTCATTGAGGAATTGGCTACTTTCTTCCTCTTCAGCTTTGCAGAACCTTTTACTGGGGAAGGACTTGATTCAGCTGTCTATCAGTTAAAATACAGAACACCTCTGCCAACTACATATTGTCACCAAAGCTGATCCCTGAGCCAAGGGAGCGTGGGCCAACAAGTGAAACCAGTTGGAATTAGCTTAAATTGTGGAGATGGAAGGAATGGAAATGACCAGTTCCAGACCAGTTCTGCTGGGACAGACGTCACCTGTGGTCTGCAGGGGCTGGGTCACATCAGGCTGGCTTGCTCACTCACCCCCTAGACACTTAGGACTCAGCAATGCTTTAAGAATAGCAGAGGAAAAAGGATCTTTTAAGTGACTAACATTATGTTTCCAAACAAGTTACGTAAAGTCAAACATGTTATCTTTGTTTTAGTTAAACTCATTTCCAGATCATTTTGGGCATCCGCATAAACAACCACCACCCATTGTTTTATTTAATAGGCTTACTCTGATGCTTTCTAAGCACTCAACTGCCTTTTCTAAATAGTACAGTACTTTATTGGCCAGCAATAGAAATAGTAGTTTCTCCTCTGCAAACATTCTGCACTCAGTGGCTGGTGAAACTCACTGTGGTGCAGTTTTACCTTTGGTTAATAAGTAAAGTACATCCATACAGAGTATAAAGTAGTAGTGCCAGGGCAGGAAATGTATTTTGCCCTTTGTTGTTTCACTGATTCAAAGTTTGCCCTAGGTCACAAGGATCATGTATGTACTACAATGCTAGACAGTCCCTTCACAAAATGATAAACAATTAAAAAAAAAGAAAAAGGCAAATTGAAGCTCCTTTCTTCATTTGTTACATTTCTATCCACCCTAATTTAGCTTCCCCTCCACTGCCAACTGCAAGAATTAATTTGGCATGTACTGGTAGCACAAAGCAAGGAACAGACAAAAACCTACAGAAGTCACATACGTCCTCACATGGAGAAGGGGAAGAATGAATGAATTTAAGGGTCCCTTACCAGAGATGCTCCTGGTGTGATGTAGCTATATACCAGTGATTTTTCTAGGCTGAGCTGAACAGCTGTGGGAACCCACACACCAGGACACATGTTCTATTGAAAGAAGACAGTTTAACAGATGAGGCTAACATCTTCTAGTACTCACAACTACTCAACAAAGGAGAGGTGCCTGTACATAAACTCCTTGGGACCAAATTAGATTTGATCTTTAAATAGATAGGAAGCATATAGAACAAATGTATGTGGAATGTAAAGTACAAAAATAAATCCGTGAGAACAAACGAACACATCACACTCAGAAGAATGTTGCAACGTGATGCACTTGTCATGTGAAAAAGAATCTGTGCTTCCGGCCTTTACCTTGAGGGAGTGGTCAAAAATGCCACGTTCATACCTAACTAACCCGTTGCCACACTTTGCAGTGTACACACTATATATCTGGGAGATAATCTTTCGAGCTAGTTAAAGGATCTGCAGGCTAAGCCTCCTTTATGGTGTCTTCGTCTGGCTTCCCAGGACACTACTCCTTCTCCTCTTTCACGTGGAAATTGACGACTCCATCAGAAAGCCACGAGAACATTCTCTTCTTCCTCTTTCCTTCTGCCCATTTCCCTTCCTACTGTACTTTTGCTCTTCCTATTATACTTTCGTATAATGCAACACTCTTGAAAAGACAATGCTGTGAAAACTTGAGCTGAAGACTAACCAGGGGCTATAGGAGCCTGCGTAACACCTACACAATGAACGTGTTGTCATTCACCGTACGCTTGTCTAGAAACGTCTTCCCAAAACAGAAGCAGATGGTGCACTCACCTGCAGAGCTCACTTGTCTTTATACAGAATGCAATCCTTGAAGTGCAATGGGAGACACTGTTCTGGCAAAGTGATAAAGCAAGGCACTAACACTAAGCAGAAATCTCTTCTTTTTTTTTTTTTCTTCTTTTTTTTTTTTTTAAACATCTTTTTATTAGCACAGTAACAAATGCAGACTTAAGTAGCCCACAACATACAACCAATCCACTGAGTGACTCCTATTCCACGCCTTACAATTAAACAGCTTAAGGTATTTCACTACAAGTTGTCATTAGTCCTGATTAAAAATTTTATTCTTCTCACAAAGATAGATTGGCTTATAAAATAATACATTAGCTACTTCTCATTTCATATATGAGGCCATAGATCCCCCTCTCCGTATCACAGACCATGAGATGACAGTCTTTAAAAAGCATTTGTTAAATACCAATGCGCCCTCTATAGGGGAAAACAATCCCAATATCTTTTTTACAAAGAAAAAAAAAACCAAAAAACAAAAAACAAAGCAAAACAAAACAAATGAACAAACTAAACCCTCCCAAACCAAAAACAAAACAAAAAGCAAAAAACAGTGTGTAGAGTCTTGAAAGGACTTTTACATAAACGCCAACATAAGTACCTGTACAAAATTAAGCTGTTTTATCTTTTACATAATGCGAGCAAACTGAAAACCAAAGAAACCTAAGTTTACATTCTTCTCGGTATTATATGTGAGCTAATATTGCCGAACTAATTACAGTCTTAAAATATGCTATTCCCAATTCTAGCTGTCTACTGTAGCAAGATACCTTAAGTTACAACAACAAAATCTTAGGAAATAAAAGACTGAATAAAATCTGTTATAGAAATACCCTACTCTTTACCAGCACCCTCCCTCCCACCCACCCCTTCAAAATCATAAGCAGCTCTTTCCATCACAGACAAATAATGTAAATCTGACAGAAATCCAATTTATGTAGCATATCTTTTGGTCCATTGTCTGGCCATTCTGTCATGCTCTGCTCTGTTAGTCATATACTGAGTGGCAATGCTTCCAACCAGGGGGTCAGCTGAAAAGGAAAGAAAAGAAAGACTTCTTTCAGAATAGTGTGAATTTAATGCAGGGAAATAAAGACAAGTACATCACAACAATACAAATATACTGAATTGATGGTCTGTATCTTCATCAATTTGTATTTATTTATGGTAATGTATAGATCTATTGCTTGATAAAGTGGAGAATGCTGATCGAAGTTTTAAGGAGTTTAAAAGACAACAGTCCAATAGTCACCCAACAGTTATATTTTGCATTCCTGAAAACTTTCACTGATTCATGTGTTTATTTTACCTTTTCTAAAAGTGCCTGAGACATATTCATTGCTAAGTGTACTTGTATTGACATAAATCTGGCTTGCAGGAAAGATCAGATTGCAGGGAGAGGTTTTATTTTTACAAAACAACTATTTTATTATACATAATGCAGCATGAACTCCAGTGTTTCTCATCTTTTATAGACTTACATAGGATTATGACCTCTGAAATTGACTTTGTAAACAAAGGCAGATTTCCCTTAACTCATGTCAATAAGGGATGAGGTTAGGGAAGCAGAGGATTACTTTTGGCATAGCTGGTCACCGGTTTTAAATAGATGGTGGAATGGAAAAGGCTAATCCAGTGATTTTTGCAGCTGCTTTTGAGTCTTTCATAGCTGTTACCAAGTTACTGCAGTTCTACAGAGCTGCAAAGCACATTTAACCCTTATCCATAAGGAGAGCAGGTTTAGAAAGGGTAGAGCTGTCCCCTGCAGGAGGAGAAGCACAGCTTTCCCAGCAGCTCTGCCTGCGGCACAGGTGTGTGCAGCAGCCGGGGGTGGGCGCAGGGCCGCCACCTCCTCCAGCCCCTCTCCCCGAGACCGTGGGATGAGCCGGGGCCGGGTGGGGGTGAGAGGCAGCGGGAGGCTGGGCAGGGCGCTTACCCGGGTTGCAGTCTGTGAGGAGGGAGCAGATGGATAGGAGAACTTTAGAAATGGTTAATGCTGGACTCCAGTTGTCTTTTAAAATGTCCAGGCAGATGACGCCTTGGCTGTTAATGTTACAGTGATAGATCCTTGTCCGGAACGTTACCTGCAAGAAATGACTATTAGATGGTGCGCTGGCATCACACGGCAGCACACGTGACGCGGTAATAAACGATAACAGCCGTAATTCTGATTTGACAGGCAGTAAAAAACCGAATTAAAGCCGGCAGTAAACGCCGAGGAGCCCACGCCGGCGGAGCCCGCTGCCCGCCAGCCCTCGGTGAGGGGGGGGGGCTGCGCCGGGCCCTTCCTCAGTCGGACGCGCTGTCCGCGCCCTCTGGCGGCGCGAGGTGGGCGGGAGCGGAGCCGGCTGACGGCCGGCAGCAGCACAGGGCCCCGGTGCTTTAAAACCTCACACCGACCTATTTCTCCCCTCGGGCTCCCAGACACTTGTAAAAGCCTCCCGCTACGGTACGGTGCCGTGCAGCCGCGGCTCCGCCCGTTCAGAGACGCCAGTTGGATTTTATTATCGTTACATTTAGGAGATGCAACTGAGCTGGGCAACGTGCCACGCGAGTTATCTGAAAGGGAAACAAAAGCACCACAAGACATTGCAGAGGAACACAATGCAACCTACAGCAAGGCCTCACTGCAACGCGCTTGATGAACAGTGACAATGAATTTGGTGGAACTTACATGAATTGGGATTATCTGCATGAATAAAGGTTGTTGGGTTCATGTCCTAAATCCTCAGAATTTGTCAGCTATCCACACCCACAGATTTTACTGTCTGTTTATAGGTCATGGGGGTATTTGCGAAATGCATTTGGTAAGTGTGTGGTACAGCAGAACACCACACTGGTGCTTTCCCTGGAGGTTAACCCAGCCCACACATAAAACCTGCCAGTCAGCCTTCATGTTTTTTTTCCTGCAGTCTTTCTGATGCAAACATTTGGCTCATGACTTCCCTATCCCAGGCTCCAGGAGCAAGTGTGGGGTCACACAGCTGCAGACTCCTGATGCCCCTCACTTTCCCTGTCCCACATCCATCCCCATTTCTGATGCACGGAATGCTCCTGCTGGTTCTGGTTTGGGGCTCACAAATGCAGCTACTTGTCACACAGTGTCACCCATGCTGCACACACAGGAAAACTTTCCATTTTGTACCTCGCAAGTTCCTTGATTTTACACTAACACAGGGAAAGAAAAAAGAAAAACAACCACACACACACACACACACACACTCCTCCTCCTAAATCCCCACACTTTTGCACATAAAGGTGGAAATAGCAAAATGTCTGCAACAACAACAACAACAACAAAAAAGTGTTTGTCTCCCACACCTTCTGCACCAAGCTGCAGCTCCAAAAACAAGAACCCCTGCAGCTGCCTGGCAGGAAGCCTCAGAGGTACAGCAGGTAAGAAACCAGAGTGATGCTTGTTTCTGAGATCATCTAATCCTCCTTGAAAGAGCAGCAAGGATTCCTTACGGTCATGTGGAAGTCTGTACACATCAGCCTGAGCAGAGGGCAGACGTGACTCTGAGATATCTGCCCTAACCCATATTGTTTCCTTTAAGAAAATTCTGAAGTTTGTGGCATCTGCAGTTGCTGGTAATGGTTCTGTCTTTGGTTCCCAAGCAGCCCTCAGCCCAGCCCACTGATTGCTCACTATTTCTCTATTTGACATGCAGCTTTGGTCCTCTTCCAAGAATGCTTCTAAATGTAGGTGAGGTAATAATTTTAACAGATTAAACACTTCCAGAACGGAAAGCGTGGAGTATTTCCAAGTTGATACAATAAGGACCAAATTAACAGGGAGGTCAAGCATTCTAATTTGTAAAGGCAGAAAGTAGTTAATCCTCATTCTGAGCACAAAAGCTAAATACTGAAATTGCAGAAAGCAACTTAGACAGTACCTCAGTCCAGCTAACTAAAAACAGACATTAAAAAAGGACAAATCATATTTACTGCTAAGAATTAGACTTACTTTTTTATTAGTATTTGGGAAGAAGGGAAAAGAGAGAGGGGTGGGGAAGAACTCCTGTATATTTGCAAAGCAGCCTGCTTCCTTAAGGAAACATAAGACAAAATCCTTAGAGTTATATTCACGGCACCATGATTGGTTTTCTCCAGTTAGAGAAGCTCTGCCTAACCAAAGCATGGGAAGAAAAATCTGAATTTGTTTTCACTTAAGCAGCAAGTTAGAACTTGGATGGTGTGAGACACATATAGTCCAGCTGTTTGCCATTTGCAATTTTTGCTGATTGTATAAAAGCCAGCCATGCAGGGAACCCAAATGAAGACTGAAGAGGGGGAGGAATTGTAGGCCCACTTAAAAAGAAAACAAAAACAATCCTGAAAGTATAGTAAACATTTACTTTAAGGGGGAAAAAATAAAACAAATAAACGAATCCATATATAAGTAGTAGATTCAGACCCAAATCAAAAGGTAGTAAAATGTATTCAGGGTCAAGAGAACAGCATGAGGAAGAACAGAAAAATACAGTGTAACAGAACAGTCCTTTGGAAATGTCTCACCTGAGATTACATTAATGCAGTAACTACAGAGTTAAGCACAGCTTTTGGAAAGACGTAAAGAAGCAAATCTCAACCCTACCCTGAAGTGATAGCAGAGGTTAATTTACAGAAGCAGTAAAACGGGAGTGGGGGGAAGGAAGTGGTTAGAGGTTATTAATACAAATGATCAAAGCACACCAGGTCAACACAAGATACTGTTTTCACCTTGATAAATGAAGTTTAACTGAACTGTAATGCAACGCTTGGGAAAATATGCACGGTAATAGTACAGAAGAACAGCAATTGTCATGAGAATTAAATACTCAACTCTTTAAAATCTAATTGTTTTTGTATTGGATTCTGAATCCAGGCCCACCCAGCTTTTGCCCAACTCAACTGCTATCTGAAACATAAAGGCAAAACCAGAATACCACATAAAATGAGAAAACATAAAAGCGGAGAACAGATTAATACTAATATCTTCAAAGTGTTCTGTGGAATGCTCAATAAATGCAAAATAACTCCATTATACATCACTAGGACAAAGGAGAGAGATTTCTCCCAATGAAGTTCCTTCCAATGTGCAATACATTTCCAAGTCAAACATTAAGACCTTTAATTTATCCAGCCTCAGGTACAGTTCCTCTCTTTACTCTTCAAGGAATACGTGTATATCATTTCCACCTCGGGCCTTCTGGCTTTCCTATAGCAGCATCCTCCCCCTTAAGTTTGTTCCATCAGATTCTCTAACATATTGACTCAAAGCTTCAGCTGGAGCTACTGTCAGTCCACAAAGGCTGCACCTGTATATCCTTCATCCAACACCTTGAGGATGTCTGTCAAGCATATGACATCTGCCATCACTGGCTATGCCTCAACATCTTCTCTCACCCTATTTAAGAAGGTATATCCTTTTCTGAAAAGTAATTTTCAATTTAGGAAATGTGTGTTCTGCTACAGGCAGTTTTGTTGTGGGCAGTAGGGACTGTTATCCTAAGAATTAAAGAGGATTCAAAGAGACAACAGAAGTTTTCCTCCACTTTTCTTTGAAGCCTTGCCAAGGAAGAAAGATTCAAGGGAAACTAATTCTTTCATTCCAGACAGCTTAATCTTCTCAGAGGTCAAGGTTTCAAGATAGCCTTTGACCACTCTACTACTTTACTAGTGTTTTGTGATCAAAATGATATACTGCGTTTTGTTTCAACTAGATGTTTCTTTTCTTCTTGTCCTAAAAGACAAATAGAGGAAGTCTACGGTAACCACTTTAGTCCTGCCACTTCTAAATGACTTACAAACAGTATCTATCAGTTACTGCATCTGGGCAACCTGAAATCAACAAACTCATAGGAAGAAAGCAGGAACAATTTGATTGTATTTTCCACATTATCATTGTTAAACACTAGCATGGGTTAAACACTAGCACAGGAGACATTATAAGAATCCATGTTTCTCAGTAAAGAGTCTTCATTTAAACCTGAAGTACCCAAGCAGTATGAGCGTTGTAAGACTACCGTTAATCTCTCTCCTACATCCCATCTCCACGTGACTGAGGTGATTAATATTTTATTTGTATACATACATGTTGTTTGTAAACCAGTTTGGACTACTACTAGATGAAAGACTCCCTTTAAATGCAATTGCTACAATATAATAAATCTCCATTAAGCCAGCATTTTAAGGCCTCAGTAAGCAGTGCCTTTTTTTTTTTTTTTTTTTTTTTTTTTTTTTAAATTCCACCCTTCTTTTTGTCTGGGTGAGGGTTTAGATTCAAAGATAAAGGCAACGAGATCATCATCTTGGGCCCAGAACAGAAAGCAGGGCTGAGCAGGGATAACACAACTGTAACTTGGTTTTTGTGTCAGAGAACTTCGCACTTGGTAAGGTCTGCTAAGGTATCAGGCTGGAGAAGCCTGGGATCCTCAGGAGCACAGGAAGCAAAGACAAGGCAAAGCATACAAGGGATAACAAAACTTCCTCTTCAAATGCTTACTAGGCTCTTAATGCAAAATACTGTGGATAGTCAGACTAAAATATTCAATACAAACTAATTAAAACCAAAATGATGGAAAACTATTCTGAACTGAATTCAATTTTAACATAAGACAAAAGAGATACATCCATGCTGTCAGAGAGCACCCAAAGAAGGATGGACGGGTGCTCAGCAGAAAAATCTTTAGTGATGTCTAAAGTAGACAACACTGCTTGTGAATCTGAGCCCTAACTTAGGGCTGGATTTTAAAGCCCTGTTAATACTACCAGAAACTACGTAGTTAGGCTAGCAAGAACAGATGAACATTTTTTTCCTTCATTTGGGAAGCTAGCATAACTAGCACATCGAAGGAGGGGATCCTCCTTCCGCTCTGTTCCGTGCTGGTGCAGCCTCACCTCAAGTACTGTGTGCAGTTTTGGGTGCCACATAAAAGAAGGACATTAAACTACTAGAGACTGTCCAAAGAAGGGCTACAAAGACGGTGAAGGGTTTAGAGGGCAAGATATATGAGGAGCAACTGAGGTCCTTTGGATTGTTCGTCCCAGAGCAGAGCAGAGGAGACTAAGTGGAGACCTCATTGCAGCCTACAGCTTTCTCATGAGGGGAACAGAAGGGCAGGCACTGATCTCTGCTCTCTGGTAACAGTGAAAGGACCCTGGAGAATGACATGGAGCTGCAACAGGGGAGGGTCAAGACTGGGTACTGGGAAACAGTTCTAAACCAGAATGTGGTCAGGCACTGAACAGGCTCTCTGTGGCCATGGTCGTGGACCCAAGCCCTCCAGAGTTCAAGATGCATTTGGACAGTGCTTTCAAAAATCATTTGAATTTTCAGTGGTCCTCTGTGGAGCAAGGATTTGGACTTGACGATTCTTGTGGGTCCTTTCCAACACAGGATATTTTATGATTCTATTATTCATAGGGCCACTATAACCAACTAGCCTAGTCTCCACTGACAGCCCGGACTATAACAACAAGTCCTTTCTATTACAGACTAGACCAAAGTCATCTGGGACAGTCACTGGTGTTTACCTTATCACTGCAATTACTTTTAAGAAGTTAAACATACACATAAGTGCTTTCAAATACAAGGCAAACATGAAGCATATCCACAACCACCTCTTCTTGAAACTCAACTCTCTTTCTCTGGCCAAGTATGTTAACCACAAGATAACATTCACTTACACCGGTATTTGCCTTGTAGCATTAGAACAAAACAATGTTGGAATACAAGAACTTCACAAATATAACACGCCTGCAGAAAAATCTGTACAGGTAAGTGAACAATTCAAGTACCCAACAAAACAGAAAAACTAAATGCTGCTTTAGAGTAGTACAAACATACAAAACCATAATGCTTATTGTAACTGAGTACTTTGAGGTACAAATACTTGCATTTGTATCCTTTGCCCTCTCCCTACGTTTATTTACTTTTTAGTTTCTCAGACCTGTTCTGACGCTTGAACTAATTGTTTAAGATCTCTTACAAACAAAAACAGGCAAAAAAAGAAAACAGACTTTAAAGTAGGAATTGGAAGTGGATTGGAAAAGCTATTAGTTAGCAGAAACCAATGTAATATCTGAAATGAGCTTAAGCTCCTTCTCAACCAAAACTGGCTTTCACGTGGGCTGCATTCCCATTAATTCTGCCTGCTACTCAATGGTTTGTCGAACTTTTGTAACAGAAGATATAAATTACAGGTCTCTTACCTTTGGAGGCTTGAAAGGATATTCTGGTGTAAACGTGATGTCAAGGAAGAAAACACCTCCCTCGTAGACAGAGCCTGGAGGTCCTAGAATGGTCGATCTCCATTCGTAGATGTTATCACCTTTGGGGCCAGCACTAGGAAATAACAAAACAAAACTGGTTTAGAAATATTACCAGAGTTAAATAAATATGACCTCTTCCACTCACAAATTATGACATGAAGGAATGCCTTCAGTTCTACACTTCATAAACCACCTGGAGAAAAAGTGATTGAAGTAAATTGAATGCTTCCAGAATGTCAGAAATCTTACCTGGAACCACGAGTGTCTCAGACCACTTAGCAAACCTGAGAAATTAAAGGTGGTGTATGTTTTTCAGCTTATCTCACCTGACATTTATAAATCATCACTGCACAGAACTCCTCCTAAACAAGCTACAAGATCTCAACACAACAGAAAAATTTAAGTTTCAAAAAACAAATCCCTACTGTATTTCAGAAATGACTGCACCAGTTCCACCTTGATATAACTGCACGCAACACATCAAAGACCATACTAAGGAAATTCAGGATTTATGTTGATTCTGTTAATCTTTTGTGTTCAAGATTAAATATGTTCTCGTATTATTCCTAAACCATGGCTCATCGTGTAATTAAATGAAGTGAAATACATATGTGATGGTACCCTTAAATATCAGAATTTTCTACACTTGTATCATTTTGCCACACTGACTTCTAAAATAAAGCCAAACAAACTCCTCCCATAGACCCTGTATTACAAAACTGTTTTTTGTGAGAATTAAAATCACCATGTCAAATTAAAACAGTGCTTTCTCAAATCAGCTTTGTCTAGTCCTAGATTCTCCAGATACCAGCAGCTCACAAAGAGCAGTACAAACTAAAGGTGTTGTAGAGCACAAGTGTCTGCTTGTCGAAAAATTAATTTTACTGAGATCCTCAGATGCCCGTACTCTGCAGTGTGCCATATGTCTGAGTATTTCTAAGTACAGCTCAACCGATAAAGCCATTAATGGTTTAGGACTCCACTGCTACTTTTTTCTTCCTGCGCTGCTAAGATAGTATTTTATCCACTAGATGCTAGAGCCAAAAATTCCTTTTGCATACAGTGAGGTACTGACACAGCTTTCTCCATCGTGTATGTCTATGATTTTAGAAATCTCTTCTCCCCCTGTTCTGTAAGGGGCTGGATTTTGACATCCCTAACATAAAATGAAGGGCCAATATAAAACAAACAAACAAAATAAAAGGTTCTTTTCACATTATAACAGTCATGGAGAACACTACTCAAGAAGGAAGGCAATTTAATAAGTTCAATACATATGTGACAATGCGCATCTGATTAACGTGAAGGGAACCAGAGTAATTGCTAGGTGCTAGTAAGTGTCATAAATAAACACACTATTACGAAAACATAACAAGAGGGATGTGAGACACAGGTGTTGTTTTGTTTTTTTTCTGCTCTTTGCAGTACTGGTGAACATTTTCTTGGCTGCAGGGAAAAATCAAGGGAGAGAACGCAAACTAGCTTTGTTATCAAATCTCTCTAGATTTTTACTATCAGATTCAACAAACAAGTTCTTAACATTTTGATGCCAAATAGTTCAACATCAATGAAACTATGACTACCAGTATGTTTCCAGGGGCAGGAGGCATGTAGGGAAGCAGTAAAGGGAGACAGGATCTCTGCACCACTCACTGGGGAAAGGATCTTTGCACCATCTGCTGGGGAAAGATTGCTCTCTTCAAAACATAAAACCTCACACAGCTCGAGATCTGTACTAAATACAAGGGAAAGCCATCCCATCCCAAACACTCCTGGCATCCTGCTCCACCTTAATGACTCTCCCTTGTTTTGTGCAGGTCGGTATATTAGGGCACTCACTACTCTCCAGCCACCGCTTGTGCAATAGGCTGGAATAGCAATATGTTTTGACAGGAAGCTCTACCTCTTGAAAAAGGACAGCTTAACTGTGAAAACGTACTGAAAAGGACTCTCTTGGACACCATTCCAAGGAATCACCTCTTTATGTATTAGCAACCTACTGACATGTACCATTACTCCAAATGCACCAGCTATCATCCTCCTCCCTCTGCTAAGGACGGAGCTACTGAACAGAACAGGTCCTTGAGCTTTGTTATCAACAATTTACTGCTGGAATTTATATCACAAAAGCTGCCAATTGGGAGCACTTCAGCATTCAAAAAATGTGATGCGTGATTAGCACTGAATACAACCCTCTGAACCAATAAGAAACATTTCAATGTTTCTGTATTTTATTCCCAGCTTCAACCCAAAGGACTGTCAATAAAAGAAATCCCATAGACTTTAAAATAATATAACAGTGTTAGAAATCTTTTGTATCCTATTAGGTTTCCAATTAGAGCTCTCACTGCATGCAAGTAACATGCTGCTAGATCTCTGTATTAAGAATGTGCAACACCTTTGTAACACGTCAGAAAGCTTTAACAGTGATGTACTAAGCTTACTTTTTTTTTTTTTATAATTCAATTAATGGAGCGAAACAGCTGTAGATGTCCAATTTTTACATATTGACATTGATTTCTCACAAAGGAAAGACTGAAAGAAGGAAACACAAGTCAGCTTCAGAGTGCAATATTGCCTGAGTTTAAATAAGGATTAGGTAATATCAAGCAGCTCAAGACGACCTAGTCTTAGCAGAAACACAAAGATAATGGAACACAGCATAAGTGCAGTGGCATTAACTTTCAGTAGAAATATAAAAAAAACTCTCAAAGGCTAAAGATTATAAATTTTTTTTGTTTTAAATCCTTGCAATTATCTGTTTCAAAAAGAAATTCACTGATGCATAGATACAGGGCTCACAGGCACAGCTTCCACATTCCCTGATGTGTGTCACCACTGCTCAAATAAAGTGCCCACATTTACTAATGCAACATTTTGAAGTTGTCCAATGCAGACCATTGGGAATGGAATTTTAACTGATTAAATAGAAATAGTTTTCACTTCCAGATGAGAGAGTACAGCTACGTACTCTGTATTAAGCTCAATGGCCCACAACATCTTCATTTTCAGTGAAAGAAATGAAAGAAAGACTGACAATACAAACTGAAAAATAACATTGGAAGGAACACTGGGAAAAAAAAAAAAAAGACAACAACATCAACTCATCATTACAGTATCATGTGGCATTGTTACACAACACTGTAGGCAGGCATCTCTCTTCCCTGAAAAAATAATGACACATTCAGTGAAGCTGCACTGTGCTCACTGTGACAGCTATTCCTGATCATCCCCAGGTTGCTGCTAGCTTGTCTGTTGCAGCTTTACAACCTAATCCACAGGAAACTGGGCAGTGCAAAGGTAGCGTTTGGTCAAGGACTCTCTAACTTTCTAAGTCTGGAAGCAGCAGTCTGAATCTTGCTGGTAAATGCAAGGCAGAGAGAAACTCTAGGCACACACTAGACCAAACTCAAAGCCCTGCCTGGGCAAAGCCCCAGCCAGCCTTGTGTCACTGTGGAAAAAGCAAATCTAGCTCTTTCTTTGCTGGCAGGTGTAGCATTCTTTCTCAATTTAGAAACCAAGCAGGTAAATCAGAAATGCCTGCAGTATAGGCTAGGGAGCAGAATACAGCCCAGCTAAGAAAGCTGCATACTTAGATACCTTGTGATACAGAGGGAGAAAAGCAATTGTAAGCAGAGGACTCCGACTCAGACATTCAGTGTCCAAGGAGAGGACACACACATCTACTTTTTCATGTACTGAAAAGGCTGAAGTGACAGATAGGCTAGTCCGCAAGACCAGCCAGCCTGTGCCTTTTTGTCTTACATGGGACAGATACAACCTCATTGCAAGAGGCTAACCTGATATTTTGTACACGCAAACTCAGTTACCCAGGCATTTTTGGGTAGATCACTCAGAACAGCTATGGCACAAAGGGGAGGCAAGATTTTCCAGTGCTCACTGCATATAGTGCATGTAGGACAATCCCAGTACACACTGTTGACATTCTCCTGGAAAGTCCCAGGAAGAAGTGACTTAAAGGGCCTGCCATTTACATCAGCTTTTGGAAACCACCTAGCCCTTTCTAAGAGCTGACCAAATGGTAACCTCCTCCAGTAAAAAAAATAAAATTAAATTAAAAAAAAAAAATGCAGCCCCATGAATAGTCCAGTTCCTCTTCTTTGAGACAAAGAAAACATGCAACAGTGAATCAATGTAGTTAGTGACAGATGAATCAAAATCAGGCAATGCTACAGACACTGGGCTATTAATCTGATATATCAAAGAAAGTAATTTCTCAAGGAAACTATTTCAGCCAAGTAGTTTAAAATGCCAGAGCTGGCCTCCCATCAGGATGATAATAAGTATAATTCCAAGGTATGCTGAAGTAAATAACAGCTAATGAAAAAATACAACACCTCCATTAAAACCACAAACAACAAAACCATGAACTCTTATTCCAACTATCTGTATCTCTAGATTCTATTTTTGAGGTTATTTTGTCCTGAATATGAAGGGTCTAATGCAATTAGCTAAATATTTTGAAGTTACACACTTGTGGAAAGTAAACACAACTTCCAAAAACACCATTCACTCAACCTTTTCCAAAGGACATAACTCAAAGAGAAAGATACAAACATATCAAAAACCTACGGGGATTCAAGGTGGTAGAGAAATGAGCAATTCCCAAAGCCGCTTCACTACAAACTGAAAGCAACATTACTAATTTTTTTGTTGTTGTTTTATTTTGTAGCTAAGAAGCAGCGAAGGAGCGAATTGCATCTCAGTGGTCAAATGTTCATCACCTCATTAGACAGCTTCAGGAAACAATTAGTTGACTGTTAGGAGGTCTGTTTCTCTTTCCCCCCCTTCTTGAAGATGTAAGCACAGAATGTGCTACAAGTTTTGGCCGGGTAGTTTATAGAGATAGTACATGACATTCTCACATGAAGTTCTGGTTCTTTTTGATTTTCCTTCCTAATCTACCATATTCCTATCCCCATGCTAGAAATGCTGCCTTTCCTGGAAGTCTACCATGTGGGTCCATGCTGGGATCAGTAATCTACAATGTCAGGTTAAACCCGATGCCGGGATTGCAGAAGTCTTTGAGCAGCAGGGCAGGCAGGCGCAGGGGTCTGGCAGGAAGCAAATGAAGAGTCTAGCATAGCCATTGAAAAGCATTCATACAAAATCCTTCATTCAGAGAAATTCTGCTCTACAGATCTTTAAGCAAACTATGTTAGAAATGAGAACGCCAAAGAATAATGTGAAAGATAAACAAAAAAGCAAGCAGCCATTCTTTTGGACATAAAGTTACGGGAAAAACTGTTTTAACGCATAGCAGTAATTTTAGAAATAAATTGTCAACACTTTACATATGCTTTATCTAATAAAATGCATTATAACTTTTATTACTGCTGTACTGAGATATTCCATACACATAACGGACCCCACTAGGGTCAGAAGCTACAGTGCTTACAAAAAATAAAGTTGTTCTTACACAACTTCATTATGTTTTTCAATTATAAAATAAACATTTAAGCACTACATAGTTATTAGGAAGAAATCTGACCAAACAAGACAGAACTGGTTAAAAAGGTACCCCAGGTCATCCATTTTATTGCCAATTTTTGGTGATATAATTTAAAAGTGGGATCTAACTTTCCCTGCTTCCATTTGTAGTTGAGAAAAATTAAATACAACCCCACAACAAAATCCCTTCTTGGCATCCACACATAATGAACGGTACCATACTGAATTACCAAGTGAACATGTGAACCAGCGCGACGTTGTTGCCCACTGTTGCTATACATAGCCAAGATTAGCTAAAAATGATGGCCTGACCATAGATGAAATGCCTATAAACTCACTGAGAGACATGAGGGGAAAAAAAAGAGTAGGGGAAAAAAGTTGCAGCTGGCTATAATTAAAGCATAAGAACGCAGTGAAGGAAATAAAGGAGAGGTAAGTGTGTAAAGATGAAACATTCTATTGCAGCAGCAATCCCAACTACAAAACTGTGATATCAAAACTGAATTCTCCATCTAATGCATATTTGGGGATGTGGTTTCCAAGTACAAATTGGTAAATATTATCTTTTGTTTTAACTCACTGAAATTACCATCTTAAATTTAAAATAGCAGTCACAATATTTTTGCTCACAGTAAGTACCTCACAAGTCCCACCACGTTTCTCACACAAAAGAGCACGCACAATATTTCTGTTTTAGCATCTGGGAAAGCTTTTCCCTTACGTACCAGGCTAATGTAAAATTGGGGAGGAAGGTTGAAAAATTGCACATAAATTGCACAACGCTTAAACTGGAGGATAAACTGTGCAGCGAATTATGTTCTCACAAGGTTAAAAAGGAGCTAAATAACTAAATAGTTCCGATAATGGAGCTGATAAGGTGTTATATGGGGATTTATAAGACTTCAAGGAAAACTGTTTCAGGGGGATTTCTTTGGAGAAAGATAGAAAAAAAAGACGACTAGGTTTTTATATATAGATATATATAAAATACTTGGCAACAAGATCACACAACGAGCAAAGGAGCCTGACCCTTGCCAACACTTCACTCTTTACAGCTAAAGCAGAAAAAGAAGTGCCCAGGAATATTTGCATGCTTAAGATGTTCACCTGAAATATTTCAGTCTCTGCAAAACACTGCTGTGGAGTTACTACTCAACTACTTCATAAAAATAATTGAATAATTTTGATGCAAAGTTTGATTTTTAAATCAGGCTTCAAAGATTTGAAATAAAATCTCACTTAACAGGGAGGTCAGGAGGAGACATTATATTCTCAGGAGAGTGCTGCAGCTCTATTTAGTTTAACAATAATCACTTCAATTTAGAAGCAAGTCCTCATAAAAAGGTTCAAGCAAAATTAATCCATTTAGCATTGGTTCCAAAACTGACAATAAATCCAGCCTGCTCAGCTCTCAAGGGCTTCCATTTTCCTTTGTACTGGCTTCTTCTAAGCTTCTCTGTGTCAAAGAACTAAAGTTCATCCTACCGCAGATAGGAACATTTTCAAAGTGTCCAACAGGACTACAAAGAAGTGGACCAAAATCATAAGAATGTCTGCAGCTTCGCTGTATACAGTATGCAAATACAGACAATGTCAAACTTTCAGAAGTTAATGAAATTATCTTCATTGTGTGCAGATCTGTTTTTCTTCTTTCCTCATAGTTATAGGTTGACACCTCGACCAAAAAAAGAAAATGGAAATTAAAATGCACTGGCTTGTATTTGACCTTGCATCTCCCATTAAATAATTCCCTGCACAAGAAACAGCAAAACAAATTGGAAAGAGCAGAAGAGAATCTGACTTGCCTAACAGTTAGCAATGGCTTATTTAAAATGACAAGAAGATGAGATGGTAGAAACCGTGCTCTGCCAACTTAACCTTGTGTTATTTTTACAACAGTTTCCTTCCTGCCATTTGTTCACTGGTCTGTTAGCTGCCAACATGGGGACAGAAACTCCTTCACATCATCAGACATTATTTCCAAATTTAGTATTTGTGGCACAGATGTGTAATTTACAATTGGTAAGCAAAAACAGGCAGTGTCAGAAATGCAGTGTTTTTGCAATTACACCATTTTCTTGGGGCCTCCTCATATTCCAACATATTTCTGTGGTTCATATGGACGAGTAATAGTAAAACTATTTGTTTCTGTAATTTTGATTTTTTGGTAAAGCAAACATACTCTTAAAGTGGCTGCCCTGCATCGAACTGGCAATTCTGTACTTAAACATAATAAAAGAGGACCAATACTATTAACAAATACCAAGATTTTTTGTATCACTAATCTCAAATGTAGCATACATCTCACCATGCCAGAATTGAGCTGGAACCTAAATCAGCCTTTCTGTCCTCCACAAGCATCTCCAGGCCTATCTATATCAGCATGGGAACCGATGGAAAAAAAACACAGCACATCATAAATATTCAGGCACTCAGAAGCACACCAATTGTAAAATTTCTAAGTTAACTCCTTTGTTAGGAGCTTGATCTGGAAGCTTCACTTTCTTCCAAAGTCACTTGCCTTTTAAAAAATGAAAAAAGAGAAAAAGGATTCTATTTCCTATGTCTGCCTAGCCAGCGCTGAGATAATGCGGTAGATGGTTACCTCGCAGTTTATCATCATCAGTTAGCACAACAGATCTAATTATAACCAGTAATTCTGTAGATCAAAAAAACGTATATGCTAAATAACTTAGATAGAGATGACAACAGCAAACCAGCTTGGAAAAACTGGCCCCAGAAAGTTAAAGATGACGTGTAAAGCTTGGCAAGAAGCCCTTGCAATGCTGAAAACTGAAAGCGGACAAGGCTCTTAAACTTCCTCAGGCTAATAAGGACATAGTTCTTGTTGCTTCACCAAACTGACTCTTCCAACTAGCTGTCATATTTCCATGGGAAAAAATTGGTTATTTTAAAGAGGCCAGACACTGTACTGTCAGACTAGAGATGCACTACCACCTCCTTCGTACTGAAATATGGTAATTCTGTTGGAAGTCTGCCCTCAGAACAGAGGACACGGTGTTTTAAGATTGCTAGTTTACATGCAGTTGTAAGTTAGAGAACATACCCAAAGGAAAAAAAAATCTGGAGCATGTGGCACATGTGTAGAACTGATCTGTCCTACCACCTACCTCTATAGCAAGCAACCTGCCCTAAAAAAATAATGGCTACACATTAAGTCTACCAGCTGATCAACACCAACAGTCTCTTCCCCATTAGATGGGGGATAGGCAGAGTCAACATTACTTAACTAGAGAACCAGGTCATCACATTATCTTGGCTTCACATCATTATATTGCTTCCAATCAGCATACCAATGGTGATACAGATAACATTATGTTGCTAATTAAAATACATTATGTTTTGAAGGACGTATTTTAGTGATGCATGAAACTGAGAAAGAAAAATCTCATCTGGATGCCTTCCCCTTCTCCTTTATCTACACTAAGCTCCTTACATTCATTTCCTTTCATTGTCATTCACAGAACAAATCAGGATCACTGCATTTGGATTACAGCACTTGCACAGCAGGTGGCAACAGCAAAATTGAACAAATCACTCAAAAAAAAAAATTCTTACACTTCTCAAGACCACAAAAAATAGCATCAATTATGCTGCACAGCCCAGACCACTTATTTTATTTTCACAGCTGTAAACTACTACTGAAGTTGCCTAGCAGAAGTCATGACAGCACTGCCTTTGAGTTTTAAGCCAACATGCACAGACTAGAAATTTTTATCTGAGAGATCCGAGATGCAAGTTTACTGTTTTTTAAGGTTTTCTTTAATATAACACAGCTGCCAGTCAATTACATAGCAGGCAGAAAACTGCTTAGATACCACTGCAAGTTGGCCTTGTTAAAAGTTACAAATGCACAGGTCACAATAGCTAATCATTATTTATGTATTACTGCTACAATAAATACTCCAAAGCTGACTTTGAGGGCAAAAGCCTGAAGTAAAGATATATTTCAAGGAATTTAAATTAAAAAACACAAGCTTTTGATTTTCTTTTTGATAGCACTGTCACAAGGATAGCTTGAACATGTGTTTGTGGTGGCCTTCCCAAGTTTGTTTATTTCTTTGCATTAGGAACATTAAACTTAATCCACATTAGGTGCCACAAGAAGACTAAGCCATGCCTTTAAACAATGTATACAGTGCTGGTGCTAACTTTCAGGCCTGATCCTGCAGAGTCCAGGTAACTGGTGAACAGTTACCTTTTTTTTCCCTCCAGAAGACTGTTTGGCGATTGATGTGAAATAATTCACCCCAAAGCAAAAATGCCATCATTGTCACACTCTCAGTTTTGGCTTTTAAACTTCACAGTGCCTTCATTTCTTTACATTTTCGACACATCTAATGAATGTAAGAAAACATTAAAGGAAAGAAGTGCCAGGCAGTGAGAGTTTCAACTTAGTGCTTCACATCACTTACACCTCTTATACAAAGCGCACACGCAGAAGCCAGCACATGCTCCACTTCTCTGCAGCTCCCAGTGAAGAGAGAAGCCTTAACAGCAGCTGTGTATGCTGAGGGACATCCCTGGCTGACAGGACATGCTGAGGATGGAGGTCCCCAGCAGGTGGGCAGAGGGGTTTTTGCCAGGGAGCCCAGGCTGAGGCATCCTTATCACCCCTCCTGGTCCCAGCTGGCTCGGGAGCCTGTTCCCTCAGCTGATCACTGCCTTTCTTAGGTTAAGTTTTAACCTTCTGCTGTCATGAAGAAACGTGTCACGCTAAAGGTTTCCCTGTAATTAGCTGAAAACACTGATGTTAATTAATACTTCAGAGGTGCATTCTCAGGATCCTGAGGCTTTTCTCAAACTGCCTGGGCAACCTACAAAGTTTAGAGAAGGATCTCTGTTCTGGAAGCTGCGTATCGCTTTTGTTACGCTGTAACTGCTTCTACTTTGACCAACGGCAACAGAAATTCAGTGGCACACCTATAGAACCTTTAGAACTGGCACAGATGTCTAACTTGCAGCTAATTTCACACAGGAGAAAATAATTTTGAGAAGAAAAATTGAGTATATTGCTTACAATTAGGCAAAAATATGACATGGACATAATAATATATAGCAAAACACCTAGGAAAACTGACAGCCTTAGTAATTATGCTTGATGCAGTTTTACATACGTATCAACAGGAGAACAGAAAGCTACTATTAAGGAAAATGACTTGTTTCCAGTTGCTACAGCTTAATTCACTTTCATTTCCTCACTAAAAAGCATTTGGGATATTCCTTTTAGTGAAATATTTTCTAACTGCGACACATTTACAGTGTATATATGTACATCTACAGCAGAATCATTACGTTAGCAAATTTTCTTAGCTACTTTAGGTAATTCCCATCTGAACTTTCAAGAGAAATGAAGAGAGATTTCTTCATTAAAGTGTCTTTGTCAAGATTTCAGTTCAGAAAGGTCAATAATTAAAACACTTACAGCACACACAAAGCCTTCTTAAGTAAGCAAGAATGGACAAATTCCAAAAGCAGTTGATACTCTCATTATTACAGCAGATCTTCAATAAATTTTTATACTGGGCTTTTAATCAAATGTAGTTAAAGCTCATGTTGAGACAACTTCTTTTCCAATTATGGCAGACTATCTGAAAATAGTTCTCTTCTGCTGAGCTTGTCAGAGAAAGGTAAAACAGAATGCACAAACACACAATCGTCAATAAACGTTAATCATCCAAACAGCACTATCAGTAAGAGAGCAGCAAACTCGCCAATACTGAAATTATTTATGTATTTATACTGACTTAATTAAGAGAACCCCACATGCCATGCATGGAACTTGCGAACTATGAGTTAATGAGACTGCAAATACAGAATTTGATCAGGCAAAGTCAACCTTAAGATTAAATACTAGAGTAAGACACTGTTAGCTTTAAAACTCAATTATTTGAGGCTAATATTAATCTGACAAAAACTGGTGAGGCTGCACTTTGAGTACTGTAATCAGTTTTGGGTTTCTCAGTACAAGAAAGACATTGGGGCCCTGACACATGTCCCGAGAAAGGCAATGAAGCTGTGAAGTAACAGAAGCACAAGTTTTACGGGGAACGGCTGAGGGAACTGGGATTGTTAGTCTGCAGAAGAGGAAGCTCAGGGGGGACCTCATAGCCCTACAACTGCCTGAAAGGAGGCTGTGGCGAGGTGAGGTGAGGTCTCTTCTCCTAGGTAAGATAAGAAAGATGAGCGGTAATGGCTTGAAGTTGCACCAGAAGAGGTTCAAGTTTAATAAGAAGAATTTTTTCTCAGAAAGAGTGGTGAGGTGTCAGAACAGGCTATCGAGGGAGGTATGGGAGTCATTATCCTTGGAGGTGTACAAGAAATGTGGAGATTAGTGGGCATGATGGTGATGAGTTGATGGTTGGAATAGATGATTTCGAGGTCTTTTCCCACCTTAATGATTCTGTGATATTACTCTTAAAGACGCTTTTGTCACACACACACACTCTCCTCATATGTATGCTACATATACATACATACATACATATAAATATACACACACTTTACTTTTATAACATAATTTACAAAGAAGAGATTGACTGTAAACATTTATCCCCTTTTCAGCAACATTAAAATAAAGCTCAGTCTAGCTATTAGCATAATAAAAGCTGCGTTACTGAAAAGATTTTGATCACAGGTCAAATGCAATTTTTGTCACAGAGCTTTGTTCCTCTACGAACTAATCAAAAGGAATCACCAGCTTGGACAAGATCTGAAGCACACCTGTTCCAATGCCCCATCTCCAGTGAGCTGGATTCCGGTATTAAATGGGCAGAGATGAGCATCTGATGTCTCCTTCCAGCTCATCTGCTTTCCTTGCATTAGCAACACTTGTCAGTAATGAGCTGAACCTCAAAAACAAGCATCTATGGCTTCCTTTTGAAATCAGTATTATGAATGATGTGGTAGCTGTGTCTGGTTCTGCCCTCCATAGAAAAATTGGAGTCTTTTTGAAGCTTACTAAATTCCTGTTTCAGCAGAGTAATACAGCACAGAATCTGTGTCTAATTTCATTCTGAAAAATAATTTTTAATTTAGGTTTATCTATCTTTTAACCTCATTTCACAGCTTTTCATCACATTTCATATACCTTCTTTGATCTTGCATTAGAAGATAGAGGAAAAAAAGGTTCCCAGCTATTTGCTCTGGAGAATTAAAATAAGGAAAATAAATATTTGGTCTACTATCTGAAGTAAGCAATAATTGTATCTTCACATGATAACTCCCCCAATTTTTATTTTATTTTTTTAATCATTTCCATCTTCTCTCTAAAAGCTACCTATTTCTCTGTTATTCTTTTTGAAATAAAATGAACAGCATTACACAAAATTTGATGGAGAAGGCACTAGTATTTATGTATCTATTTCATGTTATTATCATAATTATGCCATTCCTCTTGGTCATACTTACTGTCAGCATGGAACACTTTTGAAAGCACCCTTGCTGCTCCTGCATCAGGTAAAAGGACAGAATGTTGCATTCTTTATGGAGGGATAAGCTCTAAGAGCTTGTCATCAACTGATGCTGCAGCTGAGCATTTTTAGATACAAGCAACAGGCTTTGCTTCTGTTGTTAATCTCACTGTAGTTTTTAAGATAATTACAGAACAGCAGAATCTTACAAAGGAACGCATACAAGCTCTGGAAAAGAAGCTGAATGCCTCTACAGGAGACATCTTAAGGTTCTTTCCTTTAAAATCACATAATGTATTCAAGTTGCTTTCCCTAAACTCCCCAAAAGAGAATCTGAATATTTTGGCTACTGCCCAGGGATTTCTAAGTGCTGTTCCTATTACACTTCAGCTCAACTACTTTTTTCTTTTCCTATTCTACAAATGTTAAAGAATAAAAAAAAAAAATGTTCCGCAGATCAAGTAGATATTTCTCCTCCCTGGCCCTAACACACAGAACTGTATGGTTAAAGCCCTGCTGAGATTTGCAGGCATAAATGTCAACTACAATACTCAAAGCCTTTTAACATATTTATTACTTCAGTCCTGATAGTTTTCCACTCTGTGGAATTAATTCCATAATTCAAAGTGCCACTTGTTAAAAAGCCAAGACATGGTAAAAAGCTTGCTACGATCACTGCTATCTTTACAGAAATACAGTGATTTCACTTCTCACAGCATACTTAAGTTTAATCAACTTCGAGACTTTTGCTCTGTGTGGTATTAATCATTCATAAGTCTTAGGATTCTTCTCCTCACTTTGTAGGTCACTTCCATTGGCATTCCTGTGCAACCTGATCAGAGACAGCACATAGCAGTCTTTTCTGAGATGAGCTCATGTGGAAAGGGACGTGGAAAAGAGACACGGAAAAGGACAACATATTTAAGGAAGATATCCAGCCCCAAAAATATGCAAGACATATGTGCAAATGTGTATGCAGATGAATGGAGGGAGAAAGATATTTGCATATGTATAAGCTGTACAATTCTGGACAACACAATATCTGTTAGGCTCAGAATTCAAGTAAGTTTTAGTCTGAGTAGCAAGCCTAACTCAAAAGAACAGAAGAAAGCACGCTCTTCTGATACATCTCAAGATAAGTTTGCATGAGTTTAATGTTACTCCAAAATCATCATAATTAAGAGTTACTTTGAATAGTCACGATAGTGACATGCCTGCCCAATTCTACTTCAAATCCTGTTACGCTCTTTGCCTCAATTACTTGTGACAGTAAGTTCCATGGTCTAATTATATGTATGAAAGACATATAATACCTTCCTTTTATTACTCTTATTTGCCACCTTTAATTTCAATAGAATATATCTTTGTTCTTATGAGAAAAACAGATGATTCCAATTTATTTTCTTCTGCACTAGTCTTCAGTGCAGCATGAAGTGAACATTTAAATGACTTAAGTATTTCATTCTAGCAATGCTCTTCCAGATAGAGTGAACTTGCCTGCCTACTAGCAAAATTAGAGAAAAATGAACAAGTGAAGGAAAGAAACTCAAACGTTATGAATTCTGAGCAAGATCATGAGATAACATCAGAAAACAACTACAGATGTTAAAAAGTCTGCTACTCAATGCCAGTACATCTATATTTGAAGACAAAATCTACAAACCCTAAACAAATAAAATATAACATGTTGCTGTAGATGTAGTTGCTACTGAAGAAGTGGGATAATAAAAAAGAAAGAGAACCCATCACATCACCTGAGCCTCTGATATCATATATATTAAATTCAGTATGTTATTTTAAGTCTGGTTGTAGAAACTGCTTACAGTAAACAGTTCCAACTTGCTTTGTGAGCATAAGCAAAATCACAGATGTCAGTGTCAGAAATGAATAGTATAAAAGAAATTGATGCCACAGTTCTGTGAAGACATTTCTAGAAATTTTGCTGAAAGAGGGTACCTCCATATTTGCACGTAACTGCTGAAAACTCCACCAAGCTCAAACTTGGCTTCAACCGAAATGTTCTATAAAACAGCAATCTCTATAGAGAGGCAATAAATTTACAAAAACAACGGGGGAGATTTCAGAGAGACATCACAGCATTACAGACTGATGACACTGGTTACGATTTCAGGACAAACCTTGCTACTACAAGACAGTTTCAGAGAAACAGTAAGGCTGTCCATTACCTAGGCTATAGGATTGATCCCTAAATACAAAGGTTACCTACCCTCAAACCCAGTGTCAGCCTGCAGAAGGCAGACAAAGGATAATTCCAACTTCCCTCACTATCCAGCAACAGAGATACTACTGCAGCTATTTGCATCCAAACCAGCATCAAACCTCTCAAGCAAAATCACAGGACACAGGGAACAAACAGACTTCAGAAATCTGGCAGTTTCTGCCGGAAATCCTACCCACCTGTCAAGTATCATTCATGCTTGCTCTGTACATATTTGCATTGTTTTGGCTGAAACTCTCTCCAGCTAGATACTAAAAACCTCATGATAGCAAAATAGAAGGACAAAAAGTAAACCAGTATCCAACGCCACCAAGATCACTGTCCTTTTACGTCATTCTACTTAAATGAGGGTTACAAACTCTTCATTTTGAATAATTTTCTTTCCTTCTTAGGGAAATGATAAAAACAATAAAACTGTTGACATCACAATGCCTCATTTTACAGTGTCATGGGATCCCTGATCTTTGCACCAGCATCATTAATACACATTTGCCACAGGTCAGAAGGCATTACCTGTATGTGACCAGCTTTCAGGACTTGAAAACAAATTTCTGGAACAGAGGAACAGTTGACATGACAGAGGTACAGGTCATTTGGATCAGATTTTTTTTTCTTTTTCTTTTTTTGAGGTATACTTTTAACAATGAAAGAATTCATGAAACGAAGTGACCTTACACAGCTTAAGTGTACACTTTCCCAAGCCCAAACCCACTGAAGACAGAGGGAAAGCCACCAGTCCGCTCTGATCAGCCCAGGGCACAAGAGCACAACCAGCTCTTACTTGCTGGCAGAACTGGATGGAAAAAGGAAATCTAGGTTGCTGAAATATAAAATGAAGCATTTTAATCAAGTGTGATGACATTCAGATTGAGTTTCCAAGAAATGCTGTACAGTTTTAAACAAGTGTGAGAGGTAAAAGTAGTTCTTGTCTTACACACTCAATATTTCACGTATAAAATCAGGGTGTATATGCCTCCTGTGTAAATAAACATGCAAGTGTTACACACACACACACAATCTGTAGTCTCTGTAGGTACTCTAACTCAGTTCAGTGGCCATTTAAATAACTAGCTACTGCTACAGTAATGACACAGTAAAACTAGAGTTCATTTAGAACCAATAAAAGAGAATGTGCTCACTTTAGCCCCTTTGCTCAGATATTTTTGAGTTCACACATGCTCTTATACTATCTCACATAATGGCAAATCTAGAATTTCATCATCACTTCAGCAAATTACTTATGCTGCAAAATGATGCAGCACTGATCACAGCTAATAATTTTGCTCTCAGTCATGATGACAAAGTTGGCCTTGCCATTTGCATCACTGGGACTAACGGGGGCAAGTCCGCATTGTCCTTGGCATCTGATCTTATAATCCTTTTCCACAGAACTACTTCTGTGCACGCAAGAGAAATGGAATGAAGAGAAAGATAAATAGAAAATAGCCCCTTACTTCCTCAGAAAGACAACTGCTTTCTGGCAAGTGAACTTGAAAGGGGTGTTTGCAAACTCTGTGCACACTCTGAACACCACTAGCAAGAAGTGGATCCGATGCAGCACTGTGCTCTTAGAGCTGTTGAATAGATAATATCTAAAGGTTTTTAAATTTCTATGTTACTACACGTTACCTCATAATCTACTAAAATGAAATGGTGAGCAAAATATAACTGAGCTAAAACCTACATCTTTTATTTCAAAGACAAAGTCTGGCACCTACATTATATTCCCATTTTTCTTGGAACAATTTAGCTACTGTAGAACACATACTGAGGTAGAACAAAGCACTGTTTTAGAGCCTTCACTACTGTAAAGGATTTATCTTTAGATGCTGGCAAAATCCAAACACACATTCCATCTTACTAAGCCTCTTTTCATCTTCACAGTTTGTTTCTGTTCTTTAAACCCAAGTAGAACATGCTCCCAACACTTATGTGTGCCTTCCCAGCACACGTCCTATAGGAGGAAGGCAACCAAGCTCACATATGTTTCTGCATAGTGGAAAGCAGGATCTAAGCCACGCAAGCTCCCATTAAAGCAGAACAGACTCAACTAAGGAAATCTATTAAAAAAGTCTTGGCAGCTGTGACCAGTGTGGATGAAGATTTGTAAGAGAGGCTACCCAGTGGCTGTTTTGCTGTTTTTAAACACTTCTCCCACTAGAGCTAAGAATGATCAAGAGACTCATCATCTCCACAAGTACTCCTACTGAAACGGCTAACGCTGAAAGTCAGATGCATTTCATGATTTTACTCCTGAGACATGCAGTTCTACCACTAGTATCAAAAGAGTTAAGAAAAGTAACAGTAATTTAAGGCCTTGTTATCTTCAGCACTACTTGTAAAGAGGAACTCGAACACAAAATAAACCACCTTATGTAATCCAGCAAGGGTGCTAAGGATGCACACAGGACCAATCCCTTACAGGCATGCAACCATTAGAAGAAAACGGTTCAACACAATTTCCCTCTTCTAGATCAATGTCTTACTGCATACGTATTTTCCTTCTTTTATTTGCTATGCACTCACTTGCTCTACAATTATTTAAGTTTCCTAAAAATCAGAGGACTGAAAACAGTCAAGCTAATGCTGAGGAGAGAGAAAACAATCCTCATCCTTACCTCACCTCCAAACCAGCACGGCATGCCCTAGCTTTTCTTATACTGTGAAACAGGATAATAAATAGGAACATGGGAGCAACATGAGTTTGAGCATGGCATTATTATTATTATCTTTAAACAAACAGCCTATATGTTTGCTTTTCATTAGCTCCCTACGGTGGCTAAACTATAAACGTAAAAGTTAGAGACATAAAGGGAAAAAATGAAGTAGCCAATAGCAAAGACTTCAAAACCACAATCACACGGTTTGTTTCACAGCTGCTTTACATAACAATAAAAGTGTACTATACCATGGGTTTTCTGGCAGTGCGTACACAGACAGCATCACACGGCAATAACAAGAGTAAGCACAACTGATCTCTTTGGAACAATTAAGCAATTTGAGAAGCACCACTATGTCCAAAAGCTAATGGGTCTAAAGAGACATAAAGGTCAGAAGTGTGAGTTTCTCTCTACTGACCAGCAATCTCACACACAACCCTCCAGAAGAGAGAATAATTGCCTAATCATATTTAATCCCTACCAGAGAATAACCCTATATAAAAACACACATTAAACAAAAAAAAGAGGCCTTTACTCCAGAAGCCCAAAGCAAGGTGCATTCTTCCATCTAGCCACCTCAGCATAATAAAGGAAGAAAAAAAGATGCTTACTCTACTAGCATATAACCAGCTGAGAAAAATAAAATCACTAAATATACATAAAACTATAAGGTACTCAAGGAGTTCAGTAGAGTTTGACACTTCTAAAGAAAGAATGGGTAAATAAAACATAAGTTAAAATCCACAACTCTCCCAGTGACCTTGAACTCTATTAACATGAACACAGAGACACATAGAAACACTTGTTTCTGCACACAGCTCATTAACTAGCTTCAACAAGGACTGAAATTTAACCCTTGACCTAGCAGGCCATTAGGACGTGACACATTCTCTTCTAGGAAAGCCAATGTAGCTAAACATCACAGATTTACCAATATTTTAATACTCAGAAAATGAGATTCTCCCACTGGAAGTAAAACATTCGCTAAAGCAGTAAATAGATGACTTTCCAAAGATGGCATTTAGTGTGTACATGCAAGATTGACTGGTAAAAATAGTGACCAAAGTGGTGTACAACCGTGCACTTGGTAAATGCTTGCATAGGCTCACCTACTGCACATTTTGAATGTTTTCATAACCCCAAAGTGAAGTTTAGATGCATCCTCTTGACTAGAAACCTTTTAAGATAATAAAATACACTTTCCCAATGAGCAAAGAGTAGATGACAAATCTCAGTTCTTATGATATTCTTATTGAATGCAGACCTTGCATTCAAATTGCCAATTTGGATAACTTCAAGTAATTCAAAAACACTTTCTTCTTTCCCTTTCATCAAGCTTCATGTTATTCAAGATCTGAATGTTTATTTAAAAAAAATTACATATACATTCAGTAGTTCAGATGATCACTGCCACTTCATTTGTAACTAAATTAATAACACAAGAAATGTTTTGTCAATTCATTTTTTATTCCTCATAAACATTTTACTTCTGTCAACAAGAAAACCTTGCCTGCAGAGTTGGACAAAGGCAATGGCTTTCTGCTGAAGGATCAGAGCGATTATCAGAAGAGAGAATGGTCCAGAACCTGCTCAGCTCAGCAGGGCTGAGAGGCAGGAAGCCACCAACACAGCTTCATACAAGCCTGGGACAGTTTGCAGAATGAGTGGCAGCTCCATGGGCCAGAACAGGCACACAGCTCTCTTCTGTAGAGCTTTACGCCATTCCAGTGACCTGGTGCCAGTTAGATTGCAATGAAGAAACAGGAGACGAGTGCAAAGAGAGCTGGCAGTGGGTGCAAGGGACTGGCAGGGTAACTGCTGGAAAGGGATCTGGCAAAATACAGTTTTTTCCCATTGCTCTCTGCTCCTAAGAGCCACATCTAGCCCCACCCCATAATTTCAGTCTATCTTGGTGTGTCACAGTTTAGCTGCCAACTCCAGCTTTGCTCTTTCCCCTCCCCAGCCCATTCATTCTCAATCAGTGAAAACTGCTGTAAATAGAATAGACTTCACTGGCTATAGACAATTCTCCTTCTCAGATCCAGGCCCAGTCAGCACTCCTTATCTCTCTTGAAGCCAAGCTGTGAACCACTAACAAATCCCATCCAGGTGCTCAGTCAGCCATGAGAGAAACCACAGCACATCCTCACTTATCCTCAGCCCTTCTCTCCACTTCTACAGCTATAACAGGATCACAACAGCTTACTTAATCCTCACTGCAAAGTGCTACCATGCAAAGGCTCCACTAACCCTATTCTTCAGACTTCCCTGGCAAAATCCAGTACTAGTTAAAGATGCCCTAAATTGCTACATCTATGATGTTCACTGTTGCAACAAAACACGTACCTGAGAAATCTCAATCCTAAATAATTTGTCTGAACTTTAGATCTTTTCATAAAGAAGATTCTGCTAGGAAAAGCAAACCAAAAGTCACTGTAAAGCAATGTACCAAGCACCATCTATGGGCTAGAAAATTTGCATTTGCTGTGGGGAAAAAAAAAAAAAAAAAGCTATCTGCTATCTACAAGACATATCTGATACATTACAAAACCTCAAATGTAACAGTATTTATAGTCCTTAGGAGTTTAGTACACACACTGAATACTAAGTACTTTGTACTGGAATGTCTCAGCACATGTAATAGCTCTGCAATACAACTAATATTTCCCCACCAAACAGTTACAGTCTTTCTAGTTGCTGAGGTTGAAGGTGAAGTAGGAGCACACAGACAGCAAAGAGATTAGCTGTTGGACACTGTCATTTTTTCTGCTACTGTCAAGGAAATAAAAAAATAAAAACAAAATCAAAACAGCACTAATACATCTCAAAACACATTATCCTACTATAATGTAATAGCATCACAAAGAAACAGCTGTGATAACCTTGATGTGCATAAAACCGGAAAATAACCAAATCACGCATTCAAGGTAATACAATAGCTGCTGAATAAAGCAACTCGCTTATTTACCTCGATCAGATAAGAAGGAAAAAAAAGTAACGTTACAACATAAGCAGAACTTAATTTTGGGGGGAAGAAAGAATATGGCGACATACACAAGCCCAAGGACTGGAGCTATTTTATTAAAGAACATTTAAATATAGCTAGAAATTTACATACAACTTTGCAAACACTGACAAAAAAAAAAAAAAAAAAAGTCCTCTGACCTCAAAACTTTACATTCTAAATTCAACAAGAGAAATGCACGAAGATTAACCCTTCACAAATGCAAGGGAAAGTGATAGAGTGACAGAAAACAATGGCTTGCTTTAAAAGGTGAAGTATAAAAAGAAGAGACAGGAATTTTTCCATAAAGGGCAGAAGTTAAACATTTCTTGCAGCTAAAAGTGGTATCAATCAGATCAAGGAAAAAGAAAATGTTAGTGGGCTGGAATGAAGGACAAAGGGGTTTGAGAAGGAGGAGGACAGAAGAACAGAAAATGAGTTTTTAGTAGGTACTCCACATAGAAAGTAAAAGGGTGGTGACCTAACTTAGTATTCTATTTCAGAGAGTGGTAAAAGCTTAGAGTAAGTGATTGTAGCCACGGCCTCCAGCCCACACCACCCTTGTACTCCCACAGCCACTGCACTAGGGATGTTTGAAAGTACGTCCCTGACTCTTTTCTTTAAGTCTGCCTACAAACCTGTTGGCCATGAATTTGCTCAGCACGGTTCTGAGCGAGGTGATGCTATCTGCCTCCACAACCTCCTGTGGCAATGGACTCCACAGCTTCACTGTCTGCAGCATAGAAGGCCTTTATCTGTTTTAAAATGACTTAAGAGTTTCAGTGAACATCCTGTTTTTAGCATTATGGGATTTTGTGAATAGCTCTTCTTGTCATGCCTCTCCGCCAATTGGTAGAAAAGCAAAGTGTGCTCCTCTGGGAGATGCAGAAGGCCTTTCCTACTCTGCTTGCTTGCTTACTTCTCTTCCCTTCAGCCCATCTCCCCACACTAATACTTCTGCCTTTATCTCCTTCTGTTCCTTTCTAGCTATCATTCCTGCAACTTTCCCCTCTCCCTCCTACTGGTTGTTTTCTCACATCTCACTCATGCTCTTAATCATGCATTTCTAAAGATACAGGTGGTCAATCCATGGCTCAAGAACTACACGCAGCTCATGTAGCAGGCAGAAGAGACCTGCAAAGATACAGCTGGGGACCTGTTTCAGGCATTGTATTCTCCCAGGTATAGCAGATTGTGCCTTCTTGATTTGCAGAGCATCATTAGCAGTATAAGATTGTATAAACATATTGACTTTATTGATATATGAATTTCGTACCTCCTGAGTAGGGCTGTAACAAAAGCAGCAGAGCAGAAACTATTGCTGTAATTTATATGCTTGCCTGCCTTTAAGAGTCACTCATTCTCAAGAAGAGGATGACCCACAGATGGCTCTCCCCACTCACTGAAGAGGAGGATGCCCCATCTCTTCTGCTCTGTATAGAAAGCATTAACAGAGCAGAATTAAATCACTGGAATACAAAAATTCTATAGTTCCATCTTTGTCACAACTTTTTCCTTCAGCATCCAGGGCAAAATTGCCTCAGCCAGCCTGATGCACTGCCTCTCGCATTCACCATTAAGGTCTTGCACAATCTCGCTGTCCATAGGAACACAACGTCCTTCTGCCTGGAGTGGTTTTACGATCTTTTCCATTCCTCACCTACAATTCATTTACTCGCTCAGTCTCACCAATGCCTACAATCTAATTAATCTCATAAGGAGACGAAGGGGATAGAACAAATTGGAAAAATGTAATGCTTTCTTTATAACAGCAATTTCACTAGAGGCTTAAACCCTCTGTAACTAAAAGACTAGCAGATGAAGAGTAAGCCAAAGGCCTGACACTAGTTACATTCCTAGTCAGGGATTTCCTCGGTCATTTTTAAAACTATACACAGATTCTTGCCTGGCTTCCTAGATCACAAACGTGCTGCATGATTTGAAGCAGGAAGGAAAGCATAGACACAGATTTAATGCAATTGAGGACTCCATTCTGACTCATGGTATTTTGAGATTTTATTCTGCATAGCCATTTAAGCATCCTGTCTTTGCTCTCTTGCCCATAGTCCCCCAGGTGTAAGCAAGTAGAAATAGTTTCATCAAAAGCCAAAACACAATGAGATTCCCAAATTAAGAATTACCCCATCAAAACCAAAATTAGACAATCCTTATTGATAAACAATTTACAGGGAGGTTAAGGAGGGTACCAGCTATAAATGCTTGTATGCACTGCCTAATGCATCGCCTTTAAAAAGCTTACCAGGACACACAGGAAACAATGTGCAAATAGGGTATTACAGCCATCACTCTGATTGATCAGAAAGTTCTGATGACATGACCTTTTGTGGAATACTACACTGTTGATATAATTGCTTTAAAACTATGTTATTACTACTATGTGCATTTTAGCAATCTTTCAAAACCATCTGCAACAGTTAAGCACTGCTTTAATTAAATATACTGCTCTTTCTGTACCGTTTGTAGGCCACTTCTCAGAGCAGCCTGTATAAATTTGAAATAATAAGCAATACACCAAAACTTTCTGGAAGTTCTCCACTTGAAAATTCCAAATATATACCATATCCCTAACAGTGATAACTTAAATTTGCACCTTAAAATTTCAGTGGAGATGTTCAAACTAAAAGTGAAGCATTTTAGACAGCTGCACCAATGATGTATGAAAATCTCTACTGCCCTGGAGCTCTGCTGTTGTATCATAGTATTCTGTTGAAGCTCCATATTTGCGTCTTTTCATCAATTAATCTACTGTGAAAAGTCACCTACAGCTTCAGAACTTATTTGTAATGTTTGCAGGTCTTTTCACCCCTGTAAGCAGCTCTCTTTAAGATATTAGGCCCTAAAAAGAAAGAAAGAATAACAAATACCTGTCTCCTGGTCTCTCCTTAATAGATGCTGCAATTAGTTTCACTGGCAAAAATCTATGCTGAGATAAAGCAGAAAGAGCATTAAATATTGGCAGTCCACCTTCCATGGGAAGTACCTCTGCTCTAGCCAAAAGCATTTGCTCCTGCCTTTAGAACTGCCAGCACCAGCTCAAGATTCTCTAGCTTCCAGCAAGTCCAGCTGCTCCAGGGGAAAAGGTGAGAAATCCAGTTTTCTCAACAATCATTAATACCAATACAAAAAGTGCAAAATATTAACATGCTGATTTGGTTTATGCTCACTTTTGACTCTAAAAGTTGAAGGCCTTGGAGGAAGCAAGGGCTTCGATTCTGTACTGATTCACAGAAATACAGAAGCAAAGAAACATAACCAGATTCTACACCATTAATCACACAGCCTCTTTAATCCAATTACTCTGTATTCTCTCTCAAACAAATGAGCTGCCAAAACTTGGACTGTGCCCAGTTCTTGAAACAGCTCAACTTAATCTTACCTGATCTATATTTTCAGTTGTGAAATCAGAGAGGAAATGGGGGAAGATGTACTGTTTGATTTTACATCTGCCATGAGTTATAATCTGTATGCCCCACTCTCCTTTTCTCCCCCACCTGCCGTCATAGGGTGTGCAGGTTAATAAAGAAAACAACACCGCACACTGTATGTTGCAGTTAAGCATACAGATCTGTAATATATTCTCCTGGTGATATCAATTAGCCCCTCACACACAGAAAATATGTATTAAATGCACTGCAGTAACCACTACACTTTCCACAAGTGCCTTGGAAGACCAATTGCATGCTGCTGAAATTTGCAAATTGGCAAGAGAAACAAGAAAACCCTTCTGAATTCCAAAGCGTACAGTGTTTATTTTGACAGTTTAGGTTTATTTATAGTACTTGACTATACATGTTCTCTAGTTCCTCTTGTAAAATAATGAAGTCGGTATTTAGACCTCCACTGTAAAGCCTCAGAGGGAAAAATAAGTATAAACTTATTTCACTCAAATAAATGTACAGATTGGCAAGATTCTACTATAATCACTAAATTACATCATTAATTTACCTTAGTACTTTAAGTACTTTCTTTTCTGGAGAAAGAACAGCCTTTTACTTCACATGTGGTATGCAAGTCTTCACAGATACGCAGCAATCTCTTAACCCATTCACATAAAATATACTTTTTCTGTTTGGCACATGAAACATTTGTAAAGAGAATCACAGAGCCACAGAATGGCTTAGGTTGGAATCTCAAAGATCCTCTAGTGGGTTGCCACCCACCACATTAGGGTGTCCAGGGCCCCATCCAACTTGGCTTGAATATATCCAAGGATGGGGCATCCATAGCTTCTCTGGGCAGCCTATGTCCCCGTGCTTCTCTACCCTCTGAGTAAAGAATTTCTTCCTAACAGCTAACCTAAATTTCCCATCTTTTAGTTTAAAGCCATTACCACTTGTCCCATCATGTAATAAGTTGTTCCCCTTCCTACTTATTAGTTCCCTTCAGGTACTGGAAGACAGCAAAGAGGTCCCCCCAGAGCCTTCTCTTCTCCAAGCTGAACAAGCCCAGCTCCCCCAGTCTTTCCTCATAGGCGAAATGCTCCAGCTCTCTTATCATCCTTATGACCCTCCTCTGGACTCACTTCAACAGCTCCATGGCGTTCTTGTGCTGGGGGCCCTCAGGCCTGGATACAGTGCTCCAGCTGAAGTCTTACGAGGCCAGAGTAGATGGGGATGGTCACCTCCCTCTCCGTATTGGCCACCCATCTTTAGATGCAGCACTGGTCTATCGCACGCAATTGCAGAAGAGCACAGGCAGAAGCTGCAGAAGTCTCACAATTGAGACTCCTCCTATTGAGGAGCTGCACAAGCTCCTCAATAGCCTCAACCCACTGGAATGACTCCCAGCAAGGCAAGTTGGCTCCACCTCAGTCCTAGAACCACCTCTTTGACAGCAGGGCCAAAGTCACCGGCCTGTCAGCTTGCATCTCAACTGCTCATCAGAACTGGAGCTCCCAATCACTAACAATCTGCCCTTGGTGGCATCCTCAAGTGCAGAACTGTCCACTATTGCTTCATCACTGCCCTAGGCCAGCCAGCTCTTTCTGTGGGGATAATTTTGTCTTCATATTAAAGAGCAAAGAGATTCAAGCCCTTTCAGCGTAAATACTTCACGTGCGTTTCCCATTTATGTCTATGAAGTACCATGCACATATCATGAATACTTCTTAAAACAAAACCAGACATATCACCCACTGCTATATACAAACATATTCAATAGAAAAACCAAGGCGTGCAGAGCTGGAATACAACTGAAATGAAACCAAATTAAAGACCGCATAACACAAAACATACAATTTGTCAGATAAAACATATACGCAGCGTAATAAATACAGTTGCACAGTGCCCTCCGAGGGCAGCAAAGCTGCAAGTCAAATAATAAAATTAAGTGGTAGACAAGAGAGTGTGCACAGAAGGGATTTCAGCCCCTTTTGTTCTGAGCCGTGGTAGGATTTCACAGCCGCTCTCAAGATTCATCGTCCCGATATTTGGCATGCAAGAGCACAGAACGCAGCTCATATGGGAATTGCTGAGCCGGGATGTGCCAAACAGAATCTGCTATGGAATCAGGGAGCTACCGCCACGGGAACCCAGCAGCCCTGACTGAAAATGAGTCTGATTTTTTTTAAATGGAGCCAGTAAAAAACAGAAACATCTTCAGAAATGTGAACTCCTGGAATATTAGCTAATCGATCCGCTGCAAAGAAGCTGCTGCCCTGCTGCTATTGTCTGAGCGCATCAGGCAGAGGACTTTCCCCGCAGGAGCTGCTACCTACAGACACTTGGAATCACCGTGTATAGAAGCAGTGTTATTTTTATGGTTTGTGAGAGCCCATACACAGCTGTGGAGGATCTCTAAATTAGTTAATACACCGTTTCAAAAGGAAGAGTTATTTCTCCAGGGACCGTGTGCCAAACAAAGGGGGGAGGGAATGGTGAACCACGGGTAGTTTGTATGACAACTGTATTTTTCAACTACACACTGCTCTAATTAGGAAGGTCCTCCCCATCTTAGGGCTGGGAAGTTCTCACAGAAAATACCCCCATTTCAAAAAAACAGGAGATGCGAATGAAAATAAGGAGTGCTAAAATCCCTTTTACAAGCTGAGAATTTTCATTAAATATTATCTGCACTTTTACTTATCTATCTCTGTTGTGGTTTTGTTTTTCAAGGAAGGAAAATCACCATTTGTGTCATTGTTGCTCTAAGAATGCGTGTGCATATTAAAAACAAAACTAACCTGTCTTACTCTAATTAATACTTTTAATTGCAAAACATAAGACCACAAAGTTCTTGCTTCCACATGCAGGAAGGTTTATTCCAAGCATGAAAATAATTTAGAAAACAAACAATGTTACAGTTTAACAGTGACAATCCATCCTCAGAGCACTGTAGAAACAAATGCAATCCAAACAAATGCTAGACTTCCACAGTGTGTAGATGAAATACATTAATTGGAAGAGGATACCACTGAGTTCAAAGCAGCCTTTATGCCACACATTTTCTGCAGACTTCTCTCTGGCCAAGCAACCTTAATTCCACGTCGCAAAGTCTTGAAAACTATGAATATTCCACCTATTATAGCACAGAGCGCTGCTCCCACCATCTATACTGAGACAGATATTTATTAAGTGCTGACAGTTAACTTTCACAAGACTCTTAGGGAGATCTGGTCCTTATTCTGTGAATTTACAGAAATGGGGCTGAAGGAGCCAGGAAACACAACTGTATTTTATTATTCTTTAAATAATGAATCTGTGATGGCATTTCACTCTGAAGCGATGGTAAGCCTTCCAGGCAAATGTCTCCTTCAGTAAAGATCTGAAAATTATTTTTGTTTAAATAACAGCTGGTCTTGCCTATATGGACTTAAATGAGCCATGTGGAGACAAACTTGTTTCAGTTTGGGTAAGAAAGATTAAAAAGCATTAATTCTAGTTAATATCCATTTTGGTCCCTCTACACAGATGGAAAAATACCATTAAATTACCGTGCTTACATACAGTCAATACCAGACACCCAATAAAGCACAAATTCAAAGCCCTGCTCGCAGCACAACCGACACACACAGTTCAGCTGCAAGTTAGCCTGAAACAAAGGAGATTTACATTCATTTCTCCACTTTGCCACAGACTTCCTGCATGACCTTCGACGAGTCACTTAGTTTTTGAGAGCTGCATCTCCCTGTCTGTAAAATGGGGGAAAATGATTTGTTTCATAACCTTGCAGCCATTAGCAGATTTACTTTCAGGAGACGCTTAAATATGGAGGTCAAAGAGATGACTTTTATAAAGAGCATAAACAGTATTTAAACTTTAATTAACTTCTGTTAAAGCTTTGGAAACCTCATCACAGTGATAGAACCAAAGCTTTGGCATGGTGCTCACAAGTGTAACCTACACACAAAGAAAGTCTGCCTACGCAGCGAGATGGAAATGCATTCTGACATCCGCAGGCAGTTGTCAGCACAGCCTCCCATGACCCAATGCAAAGATATGCCATACTGCTATCCCCAAAGTATACATCAGGCCAGAAGTCCAGTGCCTCCAAATACCGGAACAACAATACCTATTGTTCTAAACCAACAGCTGCAACTTTCTGATATCATACAAAATAGGAGATGGAATCACCAGGTACCAGCTCAAAAGATTTAAAGCACCTTAGGACCAGACGGTTATTCTCCAATCCATCTAAACCACCAACCACTTTTGTATTTGATAGCCACCATTTAACTGTTCTAACTTAACACTAGTGTCACAAGTCAAATCGTTTTGCGGACAACAGAAAATTAAGGATCTCTATGATGCTGGCCTACTAAAAACATAATAAAAAAGAAGCAAAAAGTATCTCTATGATGCTGGCCTACTAAAAACATAATAAAAAAGAAGCAAGAAGTACTCAGCCAAGTGCTACACACATACACACACACACTACAGTAGGACACTGATGAGAACGGCACTGCCACCACCAGAATTCACAAAACTGTAAAGAGTATTAAATAAGTCTTTTAAGAAAATATTGTCAAGTTTGAAATCCATCTGTTAAAGCAAGCCAAGCCTTTACTGCATTCCCTCTATAAAAGGAACAGTACCAGGTTGCATAAAAACAAAATCACGCCGTGGGGTAGGGGACAGGAGGCACAAACCTCCTGTCCAGAGGTTATGAAGCAGCCAAAAGATGGATTAGCACCTGGTAAGCCTTTGGGGGACAGAGGCAAGCTATGGCAAACCAGAAGCAATGAAACTACTGAGGCGAGAGGAAGTTTTGGGATAAAGTTCCCCTCATTTTACCCACATATGTATGAAACCCACACAGCTGCTCAATCAGAGGGTGTTGAGTATGTTGGCATTTTGTTTCTATTTTTTTTTTTTAAGCAGTTGATCTGTGGCTTACACACATTTGGTCACTGCAAGCTACAAAACTAAAAATGAAACTCATTTGAATTTAGGCCATTTTGTTTGAAATATCAAATGGTTTTCATTATTTGTAATTGCATCTTATATGTGGTGTTTTATAAGAAGAAAAACAAAACAGTTCTTACTAAGAATCGTTTACAACCTAAAGCTTTTTCTTTCAGTTTGCAGAGTTGCTCTGGGACGCGTTAAATAATCTGAACTCCCATTACTGCAATAAGACTGCAAGAAGAACAGCACTTCGCAGCGAGGCCAAAAAGTAAAGCATTGCCAACCACAAGCTGCCATCAAACACAGGGCACTGTGCAAAAGAGGGGGAAAATGGAAACAAAGGGGAGAAAGGCCAAGTGCCCAGTAAAAAAAAATTTTTAAAAAAATCCAAATATTTCCAAAATAATATAGGATGCAGTTTCAGATCTCCTTTTTAAAATGTGACTTTTGAGACTCTGGCACCCCTAAAGTGAGACCCGAAAATATGTGCAGAGGCAAAGGCTGCAGAGGGGTGAGAGGCTTGAGGGCAAAGGGAAATCGAGGATGGGCAAAGCAATGAAGATGGAAATTGAAACTAAGTTCCAAAACTATGTATTTAATACCTTCCTCACAGCATGCCAGTAACACTCATAGGAAAAAAAGAAAAATAAAGGAAAGCAGTGACACTGCTAGCAGGCTTCCCCAGAGGAAGTTCTGGCAGCCTTAAACATCATGCAGCAACACAGTTCTCTCGCTTGATATCCTCACCCTCACCAACTATTTCTTTTTCCACAAAGCTGAGTTTTCTCCATGACTGTGATAGCTGAAACTCACCCCAGTGTTGTGGCAATCAGCACCTGCCTATTCCTTTCACCAAACAGCTGCTACAAAAGCAAACTCCCTCCCTTGTGCGTGAGCGCGCAATCCGAACCCTCGTTAGCCATAAGCAGAGCAGTGCTTCACTCTTGGCACTCTCTTTATTGAAGCAGGATGGCTTCCACCCCATGTTGAGCAATACCAAAACTTCTTTGGTCACACACAAGCCAGAACCTCTCCATTCATGTTTTCCTACTTACCAACACACTAAGAGACACAGCAACAATTACACCAGTTTCACATATTGTTTGCAAGAGTTGCCAGCTCTCACTGTCACTCATTTGCAGGTTGGAAAGAATGCAGAATACTTACATTACAGGTGAGAATTAATCATCACTAACTGCACTACGAACTAATTATTGCTATTAGAAATATTTATAAAGGATGAAACAACACAAACTTACTACACAGGCCTTGAAGTGCATTATGCTCAGTTGTCTGTGTAATTAAAAAATTCACAGCCATTTCTATTTTAGCAGATAGTCTGCTAGCTCATCTTTACCTGCAAATGATGCCAATTCAAACAGGAACAAATTAAGGATCTAACATTATTTACACAAACCTTCAGGTGATGCCTGCAATCTGACACACTCGTACATTATCACAACTTTGGGATAGATTCAGACTGCAGTCCTGGCCCCTCAATCATCCAGATTGTTATATGCAGAATAAGCTAGGCTTGGTGCCTTTCTGAGACACGCTTCTGGGTTGTTGTTTTTTTTCCCCATTGGGAAAAAAAAGAAAAAAAAAAAGAAAAAAAAAAAATCAGGATATGATGGGAGGAGGAGGAGGAAGCATGTGGACTTCATCTCGACATTGAGTCAGGATGCAGACGGGACAGACACTTCCAAACCAGCAGCTGGAGCTCTGGTAATACACAGGTAGTCATTAATGTCAACAAAACAATATTGACCTCTGAAATCTCTAGCTATGACATCAGTTATCTTCCAAGTAGTACAAACATCTTAGTATCAATCTTGACTTCTACTGTACTCACATGCCTCAACCTATTCCTTCTGTCACTAATTACGTGCCTTGGGACTGGTACTGAAAGAGTGGCTCTGGACCATTAGGTTAACCTGTGTGTCAGTGATGCCCTGCAGACCAACAATAGCAAAAAGCTTCAAAAAAACTATCCACGTGCATTTGTGGCTGACACCTCAGTACCAAAGGGACCAAATTAAACAGTTATTTATAAACAAAATTCTCCCTAACTGTTGCTATCAGCAACATTAAAAGACCTCAAACCTAGTTCAGGCACAGCAAGAAAATAGGAACAGAGTTGTGCTTTGGCAACAAACCAGACTGAAAGCAACTTTCCTCTTGAATGAACAAGCACAACTAAAGATGTTACACTACTACTGCCTCCTCCCCAAAAGCAAAGAGGCTTGGGCCACCAAGCAGTGAACTGAATCAACTTGCTAGATGCTTTAAACAAAAGGTACAAGTTCCTAAAAGTTACTTAAAAGCAAGCTGTTCCACAAAGGGCAACCAAACAGCCCTGCTTGTTATTTCATAGGCTAATGCATGTGCTTCTGTAGGGCACCCACTGAGTGATGAATTCACACTTCCCTTCCACTGTAAGATACTGTTTAGAACAGAACTCTGAGCTAAAAAGCTCAGAGCATTTTGCTATTTTCTGCTTCCTTGGCAGGACTCTTATTTATGTAAGATTAGAGCAGCCAGGCATTAGATTTATAAACCAAAAAAAAAAAAAAAAAAAAAAAACCCCAAAAAACAAACAAACAAGAAGAGTTTCACACTCTTCTTTATAGGCTAGTTTCAGAAATAGACGCAAAGCAGTATGACAGATACAAATGCAATTGTTAGAAAACATCAACAAAACAATTCCCAAAACAAACAGTAAATACACATCAGCACACATATAATAATCTCTGGAGCTCCCCCCCACCTGGAAACTATTTAAAGTCGTCCAAGCATGCAAAAAGTACTGTCAGCCATTCAGCTGAGAAATCATTCCCCTGCCCTCCCTTGGACCTCTGAGGACAGCTACAAGAAACGCAAGCATGGTTCAGCCCCTCTCCATCCCCTGCCTTCCCCAGAGAAAAAAATCAACACCAACCTGCAGTTGGGAGGTGGATCTAAGGTGATGTCAGCCAATTCCTTCTGAATCCTGTGGCAATAAAAGCAAAAAAAAGAACAAAGGTAAGTCACTGTGTAGGACAGCAGTTAACACTTAAGCCTTACAGACATATAATGTCACCGTGAGTTTGCAACACTATGTAAAGCAGAGCCACCTTCAGTTATAGCCTCCCATCCATCTGAGCACACTAAGCAGCACAGACACCCTATTACAGAGGCAGAAAAGCAGACAGGCACTGCGAACTGAGCCCAGAGAGGTGCATCACTCTGCACTCCCACAACAATTCCAACCACAAGGGCAGTGGAAAAGATTGTTCTCTTTACTCTGCCAGCCAGCCTGTAAGTGAGGGGGAACCCTCTGCGAAGCAGTGCATCAAGTGCTAGGAAGAAACCACAGTCAAAAAGAAAATTTGTCTTGCTGGACTGAAAGAAGCAGTTATCACCAAATTGGATCCACTCTGCTACTCATCATCCCTGAGAAAGAAACACCAGTCTCAAGAGAGAGAGCAACTGCAAAATTCCCGAGGACACTTAAAGGAAAGGGAATATCTATTTCCGAGGCTCCTGCACACTCCTGCAGCCTTTCCCTCCCCTAACAACCATACCACATCCCCACATCCCTCCCCCCAGAACTCCAGACGCTCCCTCCCTTCACCATGCTCAGACAACACCCAGTGCTCCCTGCCCGGACTATTCTGGGCTCAGCACCACACTGCTTTTGCCACAAAATACCCAACCAGCTATCATTCCCTTCCCTGGAGTCCCATTACTGTCACTCAAGCTTCCCCTCCGAATCTCCCCACCCTCTCTCCTCCTTTAAACTATGCCAGCGTCTCCTGCCTCTCTTCCACTTGTCATGCATGAGAACCACAACCTTTTCATACTTACAATCAGCAGGCTTGTAAAACTATCCTCTTTTTAAAATAGTTTAGGGCACGACATGTAAACACCACTTACTGCTATCTACGAGCTTGCCATGGAAACGTGCTGAGCGGAGATCTGGAAAAACCAAACTGCCTTAACCCCACAAAGCCACAGCGAACTTAGCTGTGATGACAGGACATTTGCATAAAACCCCAGCCACTTTTCACACCTGAAGACATAACCTCTCTGTACTGCTTGGCAAAGCTCTGCAGTGAGGTGGTTTATTATTCTTACTGGAGCACTCTCAGTTAGCTTGAAAACTTCCATTTGTCAGCTTAACTCTCTGGAGCAGAATGATGCCGGACTTGGGTGAAACAGAATAAATAGGAAAGAATAACAGCTCTTTTCTTTAAAAAAACAACAACAAAAAATCTGAATGGCTCCAAGAGTGTGTTCTGATGAAGAAAGCTGACTGTCACAGCATTTCTCTCACATATAGACATTACTTTGGAACAAAAATGATTTCATCCTCAAAAACTGCCCCCCAAAACACTATGTGCCATAAGCAAAGCCTATTTTAGAGCAGAACGTGCACAAGTGGACGTGCAAGTGGATTATTTATTTTAGTTCACATCGAGTCATAAACCAAAAATTCAATATAAGCGATGAATAGACAGAAAAGCAGCAATACATTCAGGGGGGAAGATTTGGAGCTACATTACACCACTTCCACTGATTATATACACCCTTCCAGTGCAGGTGGTTTAATAAAGCCCCAAATCTCCCTTTCATCAAGCAAACTCAAAATTCTTCACAAGCATTAATTAATCCTCAGAGCAGAAAAAAAAAAATCCATTATATATTCATTCCCAATCTACAGAGAGGAAGACTGATGTTGAAATTAAATGCTTTACCCAGGACCACAGAGCTGCCAGAAGCAGAGAAGGAATGAAGGTCCTACATACCAATCCCACATCCCTACTGCTGACGCAAACAAGGAAAAGGGAAGAGACTGGAGATAATTGGGGGTCAGCATGACAGCCAGGTGGAAGAAGAGACAGGAAAATACTTGGGATGGAATTGAGGCAGAAGCAGGATAAGAGCCCAGAGCACAGGAAATCTGGGCACATTCACTACACAGTGAAGCTGAAAAAGTGAGACAATGGCAGCTCAGCGTGGAAAGACTGAGCATAAGTGATAGAGATGAAGAATGGGAGCAACAAGAGAGCAGCAGAGGAACAGCAAAATCAAATGAGGAAGGAGAGAAGATGCAGCAAATCAGTGAGAAAACTGACTGCAGCCTCACCTCTTGGCACTGGTAGACAGCAGCTTAGAGTTTTTACTCATGCTGACTTTGCTTTCCTTCTTCTTAGGGGTGCTTGTCTCTTTCTCTGTCTGTTGGTTGGAGGATGAAGATGAGGAGGAGCTGGTGCTGGCCCTCGAATCGTCATCCGACATAGCGACCCCCCCACCACAACCCCAACCTGGAGAGGAGACACCATGGGGCGTGGGGAACAAACAGTGAACACATACACAGAGAAAGGCATCTGATAATCTCACTCTGTGTTTAGGCTATACTCCCTTTAAAGGGTCCTTGTGTCTCCCTCTCCTCCTCAGGCCCTACAGTCAGGCAGGAGGAGCAGCAGCTGCTCCTGCACCATTAACGCTGAAGGAGAAAGGGACTTTCACAGCTTCTTCTCAGGAAGCAGTGAAAGAAGGGACTGGAACAAGGACAACCACAAGGCTCAGGGAAGCTCACAGCAATTCCTTCTAATCTCCCATGCAAGAGGAGCCATCAGTACCTACCACCAGCCAGTTTAGGGTGCAGGGGACAAAAATGGAGCAGCTTGGGCCTCTGTAGTAGCAGGGAGTTGGGAAGGGATGGGCTGTGGGTGACTATTGCCAGCACTGGGATGGAAGTGGGGCATCGGGTGAGATCCCAACGGAGGATCCATGAGCAAAACCTGTGCCCTCTGGATCAAAACCCATGCCTGCTGGATCGGGTGTTGGGAGCACTATGAGGCATAAAGGGACCAGAGAAACGGGGGGCTAGGGAATTAGAGGACATGGGGAGCCCACTGAGGCCCACTGCACTGCAAGACACACCGGCAAGGGGGAACGGGAGCAGCGGGGCTGTGCTGGATGGGGGGAAGGGGGAGAGGAAAAGCAGGGCCAGGGCCTAGCGGGGTGAGGGCCCGGGGAGCGGCAGGGGGAGGGGGGGGGGGGGGGCAGCTCTTCCATGCGGGCAGCCCGGGGCAGGAGGCAGAGCGGGGGGCGCCGCGGGGCAGGGCCGGCCCCGAGGGGAGCCAGGAGCCGTCGGGAGTGAGGGGGCACCCGGCAAAGCCGGCAGACGCTGCGGGAGCAGGGGAAGGGGGGGTGGGGGGCTGCGGCGGGCACGGGGCGAGCGGCGGCGTGCGGGGGGGGCCGGCACCGGGCCGCCTTCCTACGGAGGCCGTCGACCCCCGGGGAGCCCCCCACCGGACGCCCACTCCGCTGCCAGGGGAGAACCGGGGGCTGGGGGGGCCGGGCGCACTTCCCCGGCGAAGGGCCCGCAGGCCGGGCAGCGAGGGGCCGGGGGGACAGCGGTACCTGACAGCCCCGGGCGCGATCCCCCTGCCCCGCCACCTCCCGCCCCATCTCCGGGCCGCGGCCGGCCCTGCCCCTCGCCCCTGCCCCCGGGAGCGGCGGGGAGGACGGCGAGGGTTGCCCCGTCCCCGTACCTCTCCCTTTGTGTCTGGCTGCTCCTCCTCGGTGCGGCTGGGCCTGGCCACTCGTGTCTCTCTCGCTGGGAGAGAAGCGGAAGTGCTGCAACAGCAACTATTAAACAGGCAATGGCTTCCCTAGCTGCCTCCCCCACCGCCAAGCGGGGCTGGGGGGCGGCGGGGCCGGGGCGACACCCGGCGCGGCCTCACGGCGAGCGGGGCCCGGGGGGAGCCCAGGGAGCCCCTCTCCGGGGCTTGGGGGGGATCCCGGCAGCCGCAGTCTTCCCCCTCCCCTTCGGCGGGTGCTGGGGAAGGAAGAAAGGGGCGATCGGAGGGGACGGGAGTTCGTAATGGGGATCCTCGGGAAAGTGCGCTGCAGAGGTGCCGGCTGTGAGGGTAGCCCCGGCTGCCGTCTGCGCTTCTGTGCCGAAGCCCCAAAGGGACGAGGTGGAAGCAGGTGGCTGAGAGAGGGGCAGGCTGCTTCCTTAAGGCTGAGCTGAGCCGGTGCTGTTGGGTCCGGGGCGGGGGGGGGTGCTTTTCGCTTTTCCCCTATTCTCACTACTGTTTCAGCCCCAAAGCTTCTCACCTGCTTTGTCCCTCCAGCACCAGCAGCAACTTCTCACCTGTCTCAGTTGGAATGCAATAAGAAAAAAAAAAAAAAAAAAAAAAAAAGAGCCCAACCCAAACCCCCACACATCGAGCCCCGAAGGAGCCCCGTCAACTCTCACCTGTTCCGGCCCCACCGCAACAGCTAGATGTCCCCTGCCCCCCCGGTCAGCCCCGAACCCGCAGCAGCGCTCGCCTTCGCCCGGAGTTCAGGATTCCATTGTCCCCCACGCTGCACTCGGTGACATCATTGACACACAAAGAAGGGGCACTTCGTGATGTCATCAGAGCGTGCTAAGAGAGAGGGAACGAAATCCTGGGCTCTGGGCTTGGCAGCCTCAGCGAGAAAAATCCCCTTCCATTTTCCAAAGGTAAAACTATCGGGGATATTTATTTTTCCCCGAGACCCCGGCGGGAGCAGCACTCAGCCGGCTGGGGTGCTATTGCATTGTGCTTTCCGGGCTCCTTACTCTTCTCCCCAAAATACTGGCTGCCGATCCCTCGCTCCCTGCCCGCCCCGGGAAGCGAAGCACTGTGGCTGTGGCAGCCGGCACCCCCAGCCAGCAGCCCACGCCGGCCCGGAGCCACGCCAAGCGGCCGCCCGTGGGCTGCACCCAGGGTCAGTTTGGCTCAGTGCCGCCACTTTCCACCGCGCACCGAGGGATCCCGTCTCGAATTACTTGACGGCCGAAAATACAATGGCTGTCGCCGCCGTGCATCATCATAATTAATAGGACTTTGTGTTTTCATCGTTGCTCCTGCTGGAGGACCGGCGGTCTGCGGGCGCGGAGCGGGGTCACCGCGCCTCGGAAGGGCGAGGGGCTACACGACAAAACCGGGGGGGCGAAAGGACGCTCGGCCCCGGGACAGCTCGGGGCACAGAGCGCTGCTTCGCGGCTGCCAGGTGCGGGGTGAGGCGGGGGGCGGCCGCGGCTCCCCGGGATCGGGGGGGGTGGCGCTGCGCCCGGCCCCGCACGCCAAGATGGCCCCAGCGCGCGGTGCGCGATTCGCCACTGGGCGCCCCGAGGGGGGCGGCGGGCTGAGAGCCCAGCAAGGCTACGGCCGGCCTACCCGCCTGGGGCCTGCGTGCTGCCTGCTGTGGGGCCCGGCCTCTGCCCACCTGTCTCGTAGAGGCTACGCGTGATGGTGGGCTGGAGGAGCTGGGGCAGTGCTCTCAGGCGTAGCCCATGCGGATGGAACAGGGGGCAGATGGACCCCGAAGTGAACCTTGTTTCACCTCCTGGGTTAATCCCCAGACTCCCAACAGACTTGCTGCCCAGTCTCCCGTGTGGTTGAACAGTGAAGGATATTAGATAGGCACACCAATGACATTGTAAGAGTCATGCTAATAAAATAAGGAATTCTACTGCAATTTCACACTTACTGTTTTGTTTGCTTCCCAGCCCTCAGTCTTTCCTACCTCTGGCATTGCGTATTAGGACATGGTGAATTGTCCTCCATAAACAGCTGGCAAGCAGAGCAAACCTACCTAGTTTCACCTATGGGAGTGGCACTTGTGAAGTCCTTCCCTCTAGAAAAGGTAGAGCTTTGGTACATTCACAATTGACAAGGGCCTCACAGGAAATGGTCAGGCTGGATGGGGCACTGAGCACCCTGATGTAGCTGTCTGTATCCCTGTTCACTACAGAGCAGTTGGACTAGATGACCTTTGAGGATCCCTTCCAACTCAAATGATTCTATGATTCTGTGATGAAATAATATATCACGACAACTGGCAGTTAGATAAAATTGAGTGATCTGGATCACTCTGTGTCCCTTGTTGATGAAAGGGGGACCGAATTTAACTCTCTGCTTCACAGCAGTTAGCAGTCTGTCACTGTCCTCCTAACTCGTGCATGGAGCTTTGGAGGATGAGACTGGTGGTACAAGCAATGGGCGTGGGAGATAAGAGGACACAAATCACTTGGCTTCAAAAATGCCACTGCTTATGGAACAAGTTTTTAAAAACAGAAAATCTTCACTTTCACTGAAAACAAACCTCTAGCCCTTTCCTGTCATCACAGGAAACCTGGCTGAAAGTTGAGTAAGACAACTGATATTAATAATGAAAGCCCTTCATTTCTGTAACAGGGTGCAGAGAAAACAAAGATTTTTACAATATTGCACACACATACATTTTTACGCTAACAACGTTGTTGGGGGTTATCTGCAGACTAACCTTTTCCACAGCATATGATTTTTAGTAAGTCTGTTCAAAGTAATATGATAACCAGCACCAGTTGTTATTTACTTTGAAGCCTACCCAAAAATGCACTCTCTGAAAATATTTACTAATGTCTTCTCTTCAACTGTTTCAGTGACAGCTCCCACTCTATGTTATGGCTCACCTTCTAGCTCACGGCCAGGATCAGGCAATGTGCTGCTCTCCTGTGCTAGTCACACCATATCCCTCGCCAGGGAGAGAAAGAGACCCAAGGAGCCAGCTTCTGTGCCCTGAGATGTTATTGCAGCTTTCTCACCCGTGATTGTCCTACCAGCCCTGCACAGACACTGAAGAACTGCAAGAGAGTCTAGAAAATGTTCCTTTTGTATTTTCTAGCAAATAGGTGAACTAGCTCCTCTAATCCAACATCTTCCCATCTTAAGAATTTTGAGAAAGTCCGTGATCTGCTTCTATTTCTTTCCTGTGAAGTGTATGCACTTTGTCAGATGAGATTTCCTTCTTAGCAGCGCTTCCTCTTTCTGTCTCCTAACTTTTTAAAATTATTAATACTATTATTATTATGGCCAAGTTGTGCAAAGGACTTGCAGAGAAAAACTGACCCAGATTATTCACTTTTTGTGTGCCCCAAGCTTTTTTAATCTATGGCGCTAGCTCAATGCAGCGACTGAATAAGATTAGTCACTTTTATTAGTCACTTTTCCCTCTGGATTGAGTTTGGAGGAGGCTGCAAGGCTAGATGACTGGAGTCGAGTTGCCTTTGGGGCTTTGAGCTTAATTCACAGCAGAAGCTAGCCAATTCAAATCAAATTGAGCCTGATGCTAGAGGAAGGTGACTAGGATTAGTTCCTTTGTATCATCTCAGATCCAGATATCTTTTCAGCATTATTCCTGGCTGGTTTATTTGGACCCAAGTCAAAGCCCTTTATATTTTCAGCAGTTCCAGTGAGTTTTGCATCAGGCTCCGTGGGGAGCAGAAAAAAAATGATCATCTGTTTGGCTCTCCTGATGTCAGCTCACTGCTGATGTCTTGCATGCCAGTGGCTGCGGGAAGGCCAGAAACATGCTGCTATCTCGCACAATCCTGTGATGACACACTTTGTCTTTTCTGTGTGACTCTATGACATAAGGTCAGATAGCAAGGAAAATCCACGATGAGCTCAAGATTCATGACAAAGCTATTTGAATAAAGCTAGGCAGAAACTCTGAGTTGGGCCAAAAGAGGAAGGAACTTCATTCAAATGAGAGAAAAGGTAACAGAAAATGCAAGCGCTCATTACGGTGACATAAAGGTAATGAATCTATAGGGTTACTCTACAGTTTCCTGCTCACAACTCTCTTGCCATAACTTAGTGATGCAGCCCAATTTCCGTCGCTGTAATTTTCTCAAACAGTATGACTTTTATGTCCTTAGAGCTACATGTTTTTCAGTTCGATTCTTTCTAGAAAGGTCCACAGATAGAAAAAGACTTGTTTTGTTTGCTTTTATTCCAGTGCCAGAGAGAACTTTATTGTGGAGGGAAAAACTTAGGTCTCCTTGTCAGACCACTGCTATTTGCCACTTGCTTTTTTTGTTTTTTTTTGAGACTAGTACTGGGAGCTCTCTGAAGGCCTTGGTGAAAGACTGTCATGTAAGCAGAAAGTCCCATTACAGATTTTGGCCTTATTAAAGTCCTGGCCAAACTCCCACAGACTGGAGAGTGGCTGGAAATTGATTCCAAAGGCTTACAAGGAAGTATAGTTGTGTGTAGCCATCTATTGCTATGCTGCTTTCTTTCATGCCTCTCCTGCAATGGGATGTGGTTCATTTTGATAACTGAAAAGCTGAAGATGATGAGATCAATTCAGTTTCGCAACATCATAAAAAGTTTCATGACAAACTGTCTTGGATTAATCCTTAAAATTGCTTTACCTTAAAGATACAATGATTCACTGCTTTCTCAGTTTACCAGATCCATAGTTAGTGCTGTGCACTGCGAGATATATGACTCTTCTTCTGTTTATGTCCCTAGCAGTCACTCTGCTGATTCTCATTTTCCCTCCTATAAAAGAATTATGTTAATTGAGAGTTAGACTGAAAATGTAAATTGAGGTGCTTGTACAAGCTTCACTCATAGCCACTCATTAGACTTCTCTGTCACTTACTTTTTGTGTCTGATGGATCTGCTTTTCTGCAGAAAGCTATTCCCCAGTGGTCTCTGCTTCCTTTGGGCTTTGTGGTAGCTGTCTCTGCTTTTTTTTTTCTCTGTCTCTGCAGTGCATAGGCTCCCTGGACTGCAGTATTCCATACTCCTCAGCTTTTTCCTCCTGGCACCATGTGCTTCCTCAGTTCAGATGTTTTTCCTGTTTCTGCTTCTTTTTTGGTTTACAGAAGGTACTGCTTTATGGTTTGCCATCAGCTTTCCATGTCTACATACCACATTTTCTTGGCAGCAGTGCTCAGATCCTGAAGAAACTCAGTAAGTAAAATTATTGTAGTAGATTAAGAAGTAGATGGATTGTCATCAATCAATCCTGCACTATGAAGGCTCCCAGGACAACAGCACTGCTCTTGGCGAGAGTCCTGGGAGAGGTGTAAGGCATTGGCCAACATGACCCAAACAAGAGGACTTCTGGAGGCAGTGGGCTGAACAACAGCATATTTTTGCCACTTTTTCAAACTTACAAAAAATTCCAAGTTGCTGTTTAAATGTGTTTGCTTTTTATTTGTCACCACTGTACAGCCTGTGGCAATGGCCACTGTTAGACAAAACCAGTACTCGATGCTTTCCACTACAGTAACAAATAGACTGGGGCATTTCCTGGTGTAATACCAGATGTCGTTTAGAAAAAGCCAGCCTAGAACAGTCTAGTTTTGCCAGCATGAAGTGCAGCTCTTGATGTTGTGTTTTCTCCGTACAACTGCGTCCACAACGATCCTGAGAGCTTTTTTCCTGGTGTAAACTTAACCTTGAAATGTGTCTGTCTTGTAACAAAGTAGTCAGAGAAGAGAACTGCTGGGGATAGCTCATTAATAGCGTATGCTCATGGCTTATGCCTCTGCCTTTGTAGAGTGCTTTTTGAAATCCAGATGAAAAGGAAAGTATTTTTCATACTGTCAACAGAATGTTACAGGTTGACCATAGTCTCTGAAGATGTACCCTGGAATTTCTCTTGCTCATTGTGGAGATGCAGATCCATAATAAGACGTACAAAATGTTGGTCTATAGAGTTGAGAGGGCTACCTAAGAACTCAGCAATAAATGGACAAAATAACATTCCCAGTATCCGAGACAAAGGAATTTCTCATTGTATAAGTAACACTTCGTACCTACAGTTTTTTATTTCTACCCTTTTATATATTTCTCTCTGTCACAGTATGTGTCACTCTCTCTCAGATGGGTTAGCACAAGAAAATCTGCTTTGCTTGCTCATACGCTGAATTGGTAATAATCTTATTCTAGTTTATTCTTTCTACAAAAAAAAAAAAAAAAAAAAAAAAAAAAGAGTGATTCTCTGTCTGCTCCAATTCTGTGGATTTGTAAATCCATGCAGGGTAAAAATCCACATGTCCTAACTTCTCAGAAAATGTATTTAGTGAGGATTTCAATTGACTCTTTCAACCTCTGCCTCCTCATCTAACAAAGGTTCTTCTCAACAGAGAAGGATCAGGAGAGGTGTTCAGGGCTTAGTAATTTCACTCTGTGGTTTGACTACAGTTCAAGACTTCAATGGTCTTCAACTGCAATTTTTCTCCCTAGGCCTCCTTATTATTACAGAGCCCTTCAAAAGGCAGCAATAGAAGCACTCAGATTTTTACAGATCCCTGATGCTGCATTCTTGAGAAGCCAGTATATGGCACTTCTTTTCTTCTTCTTTTTTTTTTTTTTTTTTTCCTGGTCTGACCAGCACATGAAAACAAAGAACAGCTCATGCATCAGGTTTTTAACTATTACTTACATTTAACACTTACATCTTTTTTTTTTTTTTTTTTTTTTTTTCATATTTCCCACAGAAATTCCATAGTTAAAAACTCCAGCATTTGTGAGCCTTTCATTTCAAAACTTCTTCAAAGCCACTGTCACTTTATTTTTTTTTTTTTTCCCCTGATCTAGGCCATGGTAACTTTCAGGTGCCAAAGGTTACGGAATTGTTCACAGCATGGACCAAGTCTTCACACATACTGTTTTCTCATTATCCCTTCTCACATTTGTGATCATGGAAAGTCCATGTAGCATCTTCAGCAATTGCTTACAAGTAGACGCTTAGGAAACCTAAACACCTCTGAATACCTATAATAGACATTTCGTTTTGTTGGTTAGTGTTGTATTGTTCTGCTCTGTTCCTATACAATTATAAAAGGTGGCTTTGAAATGTGGTTTCTTGCTAAGTTAAGAATGTCATGTCAATGGCCTGAAGGACAGCAAGATATTTCAGGCTTTGTCCACACAGGCACATTTCACACTTCACCTGAATACAACTACGTAAGTATAGATAAACAAGTATCACCCTGCCTATGAAGTTCTGTCTCGATGTAAAAATATTTTCTCCAGTTCAACTGGAACCCCTTCCAGAGCAACATAAGCCAAAATTGAAAAAAGCCTCACTTTGGTAGTGTTCACGTGAGAACTACATCAGTATAATTATAGAACATTACATAATATAGTAAACTCTACTATTGTACAGATGTACTTTGGGAAACTTTATTCATGGTATAGTGAAGTTGCTTCTCAAATCTTTTAATTCAGTGTTACTATAGAGTTAGATCTGAAGCAGCAGGTCCTTGCTTTCATGCTGTGTTTGCAGTCCTTTCTCAAATAATTCATTGCATTTTCTTTCTCCCTTTGACTTACCCTTTTATTTCTCTCTCCTCGGAGCCCTACATAAGCTCTTTCTCCATATTTCTCTGGCCACAGTCCTCCGCTTCTCTTTTACATCTTCTGCTTTTTCCTCTTCACACTCTTCCTTGTTTCTGGCTTTTCATAACTCCCTGCAAGTGACTCCCTGAATTTGGCTGGGGTGTCAAGTTACCCACCCTTCTTTTTAAACACATTTTCTCTAAGTGTATAAAATGGATGCTGAACTCCTCTTCCCCATTTCCTTCCAGGTGGCTGCTTCTCTAGCAAACAACACTATGTTAGTTCCTTCTCATTATTTCTTACTTCTTTCTGACTTACAGGCTGTTCTTGAAATGCCTTGCAAATGCCCATGGAAGCAGCTTTCTCTCAAGAGATCAGTAACATTGCAAACACTCTACAGCCTCACCGGTCCCACCCTTTACTTTGAGAGCCACTATTTATCGCACCAGGTAGCATGAGAAAAATAGCAGCTCTCTGGAGAGTAACTGTTTTTTCTTAAAACATAACCAGGCTCTAGGCATTACCACAATATGAACAGGTCACAATAACATAATTGCAGAATCCTAATTCCTGTTTCAAGAGGCTTATTTCTCGGACAATATCACAAGACACAAAATATTTTATAGGACTTGATTTAGCAAGATGTCTACCAACAGTCATCTGTGGGTGCTTAAAGCAAATGCAAAGAACAAGCCTCTTATCTCAGAATATAATATCCATAGAACTGCACAGCTTAGTGGCATTTTGGATGGCAATTGTACCATGCCCTGGAAGGGTTTCTTTGGAAAACTGAGGTTAAAAAAAATAATCATGAAAGGGACACTGAACAACAAATGCCAAGGGCACTTCCTCCACTAACTGTAGTCAGAAGGAGAGAGAGAAATCTTCTCACTTATTCATTGAGAATTTGCACACAAATTGATGTGCCCCCAGAAATGAGACATACATTTCAAATTCCAGAATTTGTGTCTTGACACTACAAACTACAGGAGGTCTTTATAGGATAGGCTGACAAGAGAGGCTTATTCATAGGATTTTTTTTTTATTTTTTTTTAAACAGCTAATAACAAAATGGAAAATGGAACATTGCCATTTTTCCTAGGAATTTGTTGTCAAGGAAAGTGGAGATTTTACAAATAGCAGAGACAGGACTAACACCTCTCCAGTACCACTTCTAAATTCTGCCACTATTTTTATTTTAAACATTTGCTAACCTCAAAAATATGCCCATTTATTTTTTGGTGGTGTCACAGAAAGATGACGCCACCCTTTCAAATATATAGTGTCACACAGGACAAACAGTGCAATGCAATCGTCTGCACTCTGGGAAAGCGCAGGTTCATACTTTATGAGAGTATTTTGCTAGTTTGCCTTGTATTTAAATTCATCAGGCCTCACACACTGAATGATAAAGTCAATAAAGGTTTTACTATTAGCTTGATCTGTTTCAAACCAAGTCAATGAATAGTAGCAGATTTTCTGGAAGGAACTCATTAATGGAAATGCTGCTGCTTTCTGCAACTCCCAGGTATCCAATGGAAGAATCCTTTAGTTGCCACAATGTCTGCTGCATCCATGTGTTGTGTTGTGGCTGTGTCACTCAGATATTACGATCTTCTTTAATTTAGCTTCCTTGATCTCCTTTCAGCTATGCTTTTTCTCCTGCTGTGCAATATTATTTTCCTGTCCTCTAGTTTATGTGCTATTGGCAGCCCTTGCTCTCCACTTATCAGAAAAGGAAGAGAAAGGACAGCGTCACACTTGAATGATTTTTTATAAGGTTGGGATATATAGTAGGTTTCACAATAAGATAGCCTGGCCAAGAGAGTTTGTATGTATAGATTTTTCGGTTTCTTTGCAGCTATGGGATCAGCTTGCACAGCAAAAGAGAGGGGGAAAAAAAAAAAAGCAAAGAGAGATTCTGTTTTTGCACTGGGGTAATTCTATTGACTTCAGCGGGTTTACTTCAGATTTTTGCTGGAACAAAGGGAGTTCAGAGTCAAGTGCAATGGATCCGTTTACAGCGCTTCTGGAAACATCAGTTTACTCAGTCATTTGGAAAATCTTACTTCAGTACTGCTGAAGATTTGGGACGATTCTCAATTCTAATGTATTAGGGGGTCTGCTCTGCAGTGCATAGATGTGTTTGCTTAATAGAATTAGAAATCTGTAAAGTAAACTTTATACACCAAGCCCTGCCTTCTCTTGTGCTTGAGGGCAAAGAAGAAAATAAGATGCATGGAGAATTTCCTGCCCCTGTGCAAAGAGAAAATCTCACGAGTGTTAGCCTCTAGCAAAGCTGGATATAGCCTCCCAGCCTGTGATCATTTACACAGCCCTCAGGAGCAAACTCTGGCTAGACACAGCTCTGAGCACTTTCCTTCCTGGGCACAGGATGCCAGCAGCCTGCTGCAAGGAGTCCTGTCCTGCCAGCTAGGATCTCTCTTAGCAGAGCCCATTCTGAGTGGAACCTTTGCTCCCCTTCATTGCAAGGACAGCATCCTGGCCCCTCTTAAATGGCTTAATGCCCTACCCTCATTCTGTAAGGAGACAGGTTTAAGCAAGCCTACAAGTCTGGAAGGAAGGCTGCTTTCTTCATGCATCAGAGGTGATTACAAGAAGTATACTTATTGACTTTGGCTACACACCACTACCATTTTTCTTTTGAGGAAAGGGATTCTGTGATTAAGTAAAAATATGGAAATGTTGCTGTTTGGAGCTTTGTTGACAGATTTTTTTTTTGTGTGTTCCCCAAGGTGTGAAATCACACTTGGCAAAAAGCATCTGGACACTCAAATGTGTCATTTAGTGCCCTGAGTGTTTACGTCCAAGCCTGAGCCACTGATGACACAACATGCTGCAGGAACAAAAATCTGTTGGCTGGGAGCTGAACTGGGTTCCTAATTTGCACCTGTGTGCTGGCAGACAAGCATCCATCAGTCTCTGACTGCCATGCTTCCTGGGTACAGTGGCACTGCCAGGGCCAAAAGCATTTCTCAAAGTGCTAATGGGAGGGATAGGGTAGAAGATTAAGAAACAAAAGGTAATAGAATTACAGGAAACAGAACTGGAAGGGATTTCAGGAGGCTGGATTGACTATACCTGTGTAATTCCTGACAGATGTGATTAAAAAAATCTCTTTGAAACGCATTATGGCCACAGAGACACAGATCAAATTTGTTAGAAATAAATCACTCTCTACATCTGCTAAATCTTAAAGCACCGTTCCAGAGTGGTGGACAGCAGTTTGAGACACTGTGTAAAAGTTCCCATATCTTGTTTTATTTGACTTTGTATAAAGTGTCTGTATAAAATATTTATCTCCAGAATGGAAGAGTGTAGATATGCATGATTTTGTAACACTCTGCAGGAGATGGAATTTTGCTAAAGCAAGACTTGTGTGACATGCTTGAAATCAGGCTCATAACCACCTTGTACAGCTTGCTGTTTTATGGGTGGATTTTGCATTCAAGGAGAACAAGTAAATAAAAGGAGAGAAAAAAAGAAAATTAACACCTATGCAGCTACATCATCTTTCAAAAGGTACCGAGGTCAGGTCTCCTCATTAGTTCCTTCCTTCATTAGCATTGGAAGAACAAAGAACAGCATTTATTTTATATTCTAAAGATTAATTGAAGTGGGGGGTGAAACACTGGAATTGGATTAGTAAATTATTAACCAATTTCTATGTAATAAGAAATAATCTATTACAGATCCTATCCCTCCATCTAGGGATTTGTCTTAAGCATTTGTCTTTAGGAAGGAAAGTGGAAGGGATAAGGGGACACAGACTAAAGACCATCTATCAAGTCAGCTACTGGAACGTTAATAATGAAGACCTTTGAACTCGGCAAATCTTCTGTATCTCTCTCTCTTAACCGCAACTTACAAATTGTCCGAGGGCTGCTGCCTGATCTAATGGCCTCTTTTTAATTTTTGCCCTCACGTTATTAAAAATGCCCCCGTTACAATCTCGGTGGCTGACAGAGGAAGCAACAGTTAAGAAAACCCGAAGCTGGCAGCCTGCCGGCTCAGGAACTCCCTGCAGCCTGTGAGTACACCTCCACCCACTCGCATTTCGGGAGAGGAGCCTGATGCCAAGGCGAAGGAGGTGGCTGGGAAGTGGGGATTCTGCTTTCTCTGGTTTCTGAGGCTGCCTGGGAACAACCGGGTGCTTTTTTTTCCCTTTTGAGTCAAACCTTTAACAGCTGGAAGGCTTCCCCATCTCTCGTTTCTAAGATTAAAACTCCGCTTTGTTTTTAGATACTGTAACAGTAACACAAGCATCTGACGGAAACCAACAGGCTCAGAGTTCTGACTCAGAGGAAGGGGCTGCTCCGCGGTGAGTGCTCCTCGAGGGTACTTCTAACCTGTCCCACCCGGTGTCCTGATCTGGGAAGGGACAACTGGGTTTTGTACTATGCTCTGGCTGCTCCACATTCTTCGTGGCCCTGAATGTCCTTGTTGGATTTTGGAGATGGGGACTGAGGTGGGATTTTTGGGGGGAAACTCCCACCCTGCCGTACCCGGGCTGTGCCGGAATTCCCTGGCTGGGCTGCAGGCAGCACAGACACACGTTGCTCTCTCTCAGACTTCTGCTCAGGCTTCAGTGAATGCCCACAAGCAGTGTATTAAATTCTTCCCTCCCACCTTCAGCCTGCAGTGAGCAGCTTCTTGACTCATTGTACCCTGTGCTCACCTTTAACGAATGACTTCAGCTCCAAGGGCGAGCTTCCCTCCCCAGCCTCCATTCTTGGTTCTCAACACCCCTATCCTCTCCCAAACTCTGGAAAGCTCTTGTGCCGAGCCGGTGCCGAGCCGAGCTGAGCGAAGTCGGGCTCGGCTCGGCTCGGCTCGGCACCGACTCGGCGACAGGAGGGGGAGCTCGAAGCGCGCCGGCGTTAATCCGGGATTTAATTCAGCCCCGCAGCTCTTCCAGCCTCTCTTTGCAATAAGCCTCATGGCAAAAACAAGGGGCACTGGCTGCAGGTTGTTCCGGGAGAGCTTCCACTTTGCCATAGTACGTTTTTTATTTTCTTTCCCCCAAGATGCATTGTGCAAGGTGTGGAGTCATCTCATCTAGGTTCTCTTTCTCACCGAAGGTTGGATCTGGTGATTTTACCTGGCAGCAGACACACCGTGATCAGGCACGGTGAGGCTCATTCCTTGTATTTTGGGTGTGCTGAGTCGTGTGATTTCTCCGGATGCAGGAAACTCAACTGCATAACTTATGGTAGCAGGGGGACTGTGTTTTTTCTTATTTTTTTTTTTTTCCACCTTGAGTGCTGTGTTCAGTTTTGGGCCCCTTGTTACAAGAAAGACATTGAGGCCCTGGAGTGTGTCCTGAGATTGACAACAAAGCTGTGAGAGGATTGGAGCACAAGGCTTATGGGAAGTGCTTGTGAGGGAGCTGGGATCGCTTTGTCTGAAGGAGGAGGCTCAGGGGAAACCTATCACTCTCCACAACTGCCTGAAAGGAGGTTGTGGCAAGGTGGGGGTTAGCCTCCTCTCCTGTATAACTGGTGATAGGATGAGAGGGAATGGTTCCAGGGAAGGTTCAGGATGGGTGTTTGGAAAAATTTCTTCTCAGAAAGAGCTGTGAGGAGATGGAATAGGCTGCCCAGAAAGGTGGTGGAATCACCATTCCCAGGGGTGTTCTAGAAATGTGTAGGTGTGGCACTTAAGGACATGACTTAGTGAGTATGGGATGGGCTGACAGTTGGACTAGATGGTCTTAGTAGTCTCTTCCAACCTCAGTGATTCTATAATCTTTTGAGGTCCCTTCCTGGGTTGTTCTTTGATTCTATAGTTCTAAATTCAAGAGAAGGATATGCAAGTCTGTACAGAAATACATGCCTATATATGGAGTAGAATTTGGCCACCTGAATAAAGCTCCTGCCACACACCTTTAGGCTCAGCTGAAGGTAATGCTGAGATTCCTGAAGTCAGGGCACTTCCCTGAAAACTTCCTTTTTGACTCGAGGGCACCACTAAGAGAAATGCTTTAGCTGTTTTCACTCTTTTCTGTGAGAAGTTGACTTCTTGGAAAAATTCCCAGCGCATCAAAGCACCTTCCTGAAGTCATCTCTCCCTAAGGATGCAGAGGAAATCAGAGCATTCAGATTGCATTTGTCAAGACAAAACTAAAATCAGGTTTTACAGAGCTAAGACACTGAAAAAACTGGTATTGGTTTCACAGCAGCAGTGAGAACAGATTTCCATGACAGAAATCAAGCCCTGCCTGCCCCTGCACGTAGCCCACTGGCGTGGCTCAGGTAGTCTTTAACACGGACATTATTTTTCCTAGTGCAGACAGATAGCCTTGTAGAAGACTAATCTCTTAATAGTGCAGCAATACCTTTGGGAAATATTTCTTTTACAATCCCTTAAGTCCCTGCATAATTCTCCCATATAAATTCCATGAAAATTTCCAAATTTGCAATCCACTAGTCTCGTATGAGATAGGTATCTTAGGTAAGGTATCCTCCTCCTTATACTTAAGCTCATGAGGATCATTATTACTGCAAGATGGCCCTATGATTTAAAAAAAAAAAAAGAAAAAAAGAAAAAAAAAAAAAAGAAAGAGTGCACCACTTGAGCTGGAGGACAAAGAATTCAGGGTGAATTCAAGACAGTTAGAGCCAAATTAAGGAATTTCCTGAGTGGCAATCCCAAACAGAGTGTTGCATCTTCCCTTGTGAGGGAATAGGAGCACGGTCTCTGCATGCACAGAAAGCTTTATACAGATATAGATCTGTGATACATTTAAAACAGAATGAACTCACTTAAACTATCTAAAAATGTTAGTGGAATCATATACTCTGACCTTAAAGTGAAAAATGATTTGCAACCTTTATAGTGGTGCCTTTATCATATTGCCATGATTTAAAGTATTTTATCCGCTCAGCTACACAATCTTACCATTCATTTGCAGTTGTCATTTTACCTACAAAAGAGCTCACCTAATATCCCTCAAAGCAATAGAAGCCTACTGAGTATTACAAGGGGGAAATTATTACTAGTATATTATACAGAAAGGCTGTAAAGTTCAAACAGAGGCAGTTGTGTGTGCATACCACGTCTCATGCAAATTATGCTTAATAGTTTAACACTGCATTATGTTTTGCCTGCTGAATGAAAATGCTTCTTTAGTTATTTTTCTAATAATCTGTGTAACGTCAGGGACCTAATTAAGGCAAACCATTCCAAATGTGCCTGTTTGCTACCTAAACCAAATGGCCTGATTTTCAAAAGAACTGAAGCTATATGAGAAGCTTGGCACATCTTACTACTTGGTCATTTTTATGTTGTCATGAGAGATTTAGGTGCCCTGTGTGAGGGGCCTAAGCAATATTTTTAGCCTAATTATTTTAAACATAAGTTTGTAGCAAGAAAATGAAATCTATGAAACATTTCTAGTAAGTTTATTTCTTCACTCTCTTCTCTCAAGATCGCGAACTCAGCTATAGGAGAAGATGCTGACCTACAAGGCTGCATCAAAATGAAGGTGTTTCTGCAGGAAAACTGTGACATTACTTCTTGATTGCAAAAGCAGCATGTGATGCATAATTAATCCATGTATGGCTAAAGGCTTTTTACAAGTCTGCAAGTGGAAGATTGATCAGGAATGCATGCATCTCATGCTCATGCTGAAAAGCCTCACATCTGCTGGGTGGGAGTGCAGGCTGAGCAGCATAGATCTGCTCTCCCTTGTGAAGGTGTATGCTGAACTGAAGGCTGGCTGGCTTCAATTTCACTGGCTTGGCAACTGCTGAAGAATGGTTTATCTTGTGTGGGGTAGAATTTTGAATATAGTAACCTATTCCTAGCCAACTAACAACATCTAATAGGAGTATTTAAAATTCTAAGCTTTTGGCATGGTCCATACACAGATTTTTCACTGATATAACCAACAAAACTGTTAACGTGATTTAGCGATTTTTTTGTGCAGGGATTACTCCCATAAAAGCAAATCCTTGTTGGCAAATGGCACAAAAGCTGCATACTGATACTTTATGTTGAAGGGCCAAACTGGCTGCCAGTACAGATGCCAAATTCTCCTTGACTTTAGCAAGTGATCTACCTTGGAAAGGATGGGGGAATCACGTTACCTATCAGAGTGCTGACTGCTGGAAGCAGCTGTGATTCCCAGTCAGGTGCAGAATTGTAGAGGTCTCTGACAGGGTGCTGGTGGCTGAGCACCACCAGAAACATTTAGGCTGGTTTACCAGGAGCCTCTTTCCTTCCTCAAAATCTAGATAAACATGACAACAAATTAATTGTTCAGTGCTGGATGCCGTACCTTACAGAAAGAGATTTACAGAGCTGTTTGGAGCAGGTGCTTTGGCTGTGCTGTTTACTGCTTAAATGAGAGACCAGGCAAGATTTTTATATTCCTCTCCCATAATGTTTAATGAGCAATATTTATGCTTTTGTCAGAGATAGGCTTTCAGCCGTCATTATTGGCTGCAATTTTGCAGTTTAATGCAATGTACAACTTCAGTACTCACTGTTATGAGGCACTGTTAAGTGGCAGTGGGTCTTGTAGTCTGCTCTTACAAAATACAGAGAGCAATTATAGTTTGAGAGGCTGGAAAGGCTGGAATGTTAGTGAATTATGAAACCATTGACTTTTGTGTCCTGAATCTGAAGAGCAGCCAACCAAAGCAGTGTGTGCTTACTATATATATAGTATAGAATATATATAGTCTCACATTGTATGTGTGTGTGCGTGTGTGTATATATGTATATGTATAGGTATGAAGACCAAATTCAACTCTGTAAGTCTGTCTTGAATCAAATACACTCAAAAAAACTTCAGTGATGTCTCAAAGGTGACCCATAAACAGAGAAGTTCTCAGACAAGTTTGGTCCCACTAGCAAGGTATATAATCCACCAGCTGCCTTCAATACTTGACTTGATGTATCTGATTCTACAGTTATGTTGCCTTCCTTTTACAATGGACCAAGGGAGGGGTAAAATCTCCCATCCCATGGGTGGCTATTTGTTATGCCTCATAATGCAAGCAACAGCCTGAGTTCTGTTTCTGAGGGAAATATGTGACATAAGGGTAATTCAAAGAGAACTTAAAGGATAAGAGAGCTGGGGCTGAATCACTGTAAGTATATATCAAAGTACATATATCAAAGTACATTGATTTGCATAAGTATCTATACTGAGGTATATATAGGGAACCCAGGACCTTAGGGAAACACAAGGTGCTTTCTCTTTAAACAATCTCTTATTGCAGGTCAGATTCAATGATGTTTCAAAATGCAACTGATGGACAAAGACTATAAAAGTAATTCATGCCAAGGCTTCCCCTGAAAACTCATCTTTGTAGAATTGTGTTTGAGGTAGACAGCTTCTAGAGAGATTTGCATGGAGGACTTCCCTCACGGAAGGCAGATGAAAGGAAAGTAAAGGATAAGCATTACTCATGCATGGGCTCGTGAGAAGAGAAAGGGTCTCACAAATGGGAAATTGTCAAATCTGAAAAAAAAGGCTGTCAAAAAAAGGACTTTCACACGAACATGCTTTGGGAGAGCTGTTCCTCAGATTCTTGAGACCATATCAGACAATTAATTAGAAAAAGTGGGTAAAGTAGTGGCAATGATCTTTGAAAAAAGTTCAATTTCCACTTTCCGTTTTGTCATAAACTGTGAGGAAGTGTTAAATAGTGCTATTAAACAGCTGTTGCCTTTCTTTTTAAAGGCAGATGAAGTAGTGCTGGTAAATAGCATTGCTCTCAGTAGATGTGTGAAGGGTTAAGGAATTGCTCCCTGCCCCATATCTAGAAAATCTTGGATGCTATGGATACTTTTTCTTTCTGATTTTGGGAAACTCCAGTTTTGTTTCCTCATCTGGATTTTAATATCTTGCTCACAACAGTGGGTGCTGCCACTGCCTGTCACTGTAAGTGGCTCCAGGTCTGGGTAAGGAGAAGGTGGAAGAAGAGGAGAGGGTGGGGTGGGAGAGGAGGAGCCCCTGCACTAATGGGGACAGATCTATAAGAGCTGGGCCGAGCAGCTACTTTCAGCATGGTTTTGGTTTTGCTTTTGCTGCTGACAGGCAACTATTCTGTACTGGTATCTACACTTGGTTCAGGTACATGGAAAGGACTAAGGCTGTATTTTACACCAGATATCACTTGCTAATTGAGATCTTCTTGACTGTCACCAGCATAGATCAGGAGAGAATCTGACCTTGGGTCTTATAAAAAGCCCCCACATCTCTAAACACATTTTTTCCCATAATTAGAGCTGTCATAGCACTGGTGCTACCTCAGAGAGAACTGAATCATTAATGCAGTCATTTGGCTCCATATTCCTGCTTCTCCTGAAGCAACCAAACAGCAGAGGGGCAGAGGAGCTGCAATGGATGTGTTGCAAAAGCAGCCAAATACAAGAGGATGGGGGGGTGAGGCAAGCAATTTCCTGCTTCAAAGCACTACCCAGGGAAGATTTCTAGCTTACACAGAGTGATGCAGCAGAGGCTGTCAGCCCAGAGCTGAAGGAGACAGCTTAGACACCAAGCTGCTTTGCACTCACCCCATGACTAGGTCCCAGCTGAAGCTGTGGGGTGTGAAGATTGAGGCAGCAGCAATGCTGTCACCCCGCTGACAAAGGGCTGTCATCAGGTTGTCTTCCCCCCAGGAGCTGAAGGCTGTGAGGCCTCATTAAGTGCATCTGGGGTAAGCATCTCTCTCTTAGCATAGCTTTATGGTGGGGAACTGCAGTGGACAGCTGCACTCTAACACCTCTTGTGTTTGTGCAACATGAGGGCATTCAAGTACCTGAACACCAATGCTACAGACTACCAGCCAAGAACTGACATGGAAGCCTCACTGCTGTCTGCCTATAGGGCCTACAAATCCCACACTTGAGGTGCTGCCTCTGTCCTGAGGCTGTGAGGAATGCTCAGCAAGACAGCCCTGCTGCTGGTGCGCAGCAGCCGCACACGCCAGGCCACAAGCAGGCAGAAGCCAGGCGTGTGCACACCACCACTGAAGACAGACTGTTTGCACAGTGTAAGGGCCCAAATGCCACTGGGAGGAATCAGCCATTTCCAGGCTTTTCAGGGGAATATTATAAACAAAGCAGGGTGAAGGGAAAGGTGTATAAAATGTCTTGACAGTGCCTTTTAAGCAAGTCGCCATGTGTTATTTTAGCCAAGTCTTTATTCATTTCTACTTAATGCTATGTGCTAAAGGTCTCAGAGCTGCTGGCAATACTCAGTGGAATAATTTTAGAGCAACCTTAATAGAATGAGCAGAATAAAGGACTGTTCAAATACACTACAGCAAGATAGCTTTTTAATAGAACAAGTTATCCAAAACACTGATGGCTGGGGCTCTGAATGGAAAAAGATCTCCCCTGTGTTTAATTACCCCAGCCTGTCTTTATTTCCCTCTTATTATTCTAAACACAGTTCGCTTGCGCTGGACACAGTCCATCTGGAAAGTCAGTGTTTGATCGACGATGTGTCCAATTCACAGGCTGGAGGTCCAGGGAAGAGAACTGCAGCCAGCCATCCTGTCCGACTTGCTGCACAGCACACATTATGGCATCCAATCCACCATACTGCCAACCAAGGCTACAGTGGAAGGAATTAGTCTTTGCTGCTATTCCGGATTCGTGAAAGCATTTCTATTTAGAGCTATATTAAAGCACACACTTAACTTTAAATAATGTGCTTAATTCCCTTATAAACACTGCAGTTCAGTGTAACTTTAAATTTGAATGTTTGGGAGCAGACACTATGGGGTGCAGGAACTTGATCATAATGGAAAGCATACTTTATGACTCTCAGTGCAAAGTGAAACCTTATGAGTTTAGACTAAGGAGTCAGTTGGCTTGCTAGTATCTCTCTGCTGAGCATATAACCTGCTTTTCTTGGAGATGTTAAGGCCTATAAAGGTTCAGTACTATCGCCAGTTGCAATACTAAACTGCTGCAGGAAGCAGAAGTGATATCCCTTTCCATTTTACTTATTGGAACGGATATATGAATCAATAGTATTTCATTAATTCAGTAACAACCTCTGCTAAACCTCTCAAAAGACAAGAAAGAAGAGAAGCTGATTTTGTCTTCGTTTTCAAGGTTTTTTTTTTTTTTTTTAACTTGCTTGGGGAAATGGAAGAAATCTCTGCTGCACCATAATACCTTACCTAATTGAGCTCTTAGATTAATGTTTAAACTTCATTTGCAAGTCCATTACTAAATCTAATCAGTTACAAAGGTACCATTAAGGTAAGGATTTTTTTTCCCCATACTACTCTCAATTCACATCTCCCCCCACACAACTGTCCAAGGCCCTGACAGTGGCTGCACATACTGCATTATAGATTTTGTACTTACATCAGGAGGGAAAAAAAGAAACCACAGAATATCTTCAGTGGAGATAATAATACACAAAATGACATGGAGTTCACATGCTGGTATAAGCCATAAAGGAGTAGGTTAGATTTTGAATCTACTCAAACTTTCAATTATCAAAGGAAAATAATACTAATGTTCATCCTCTTTAAAAGTGATGATGACTGCCTTTGAGAAGACATTTTTCTTAGGTCCATTACCTGTAAGAATTATGCATCATGGTCAGCATTATCCATAGCATCTCCCATTGAACTGAAATCCTGACAGAGCCCAAAAGTTTCAGGCCTGCATAGTTTTCCATGCTCACATACTCAGCCTTGTTGCTAATAAATCCTCTTCATGTTATAAGCAAAATGTTCCTTTCAAGCTAGACACCAGAATAAGACCACCAATTTCTTAGTACATGGAATAGTGGACAGTATAAATGCTAACACACGTCTGACCTAGCTGCAATTGAATGGATGACTTAAAGCCAAGGACTCTCTCTCTCCCATTACCTAATCCCTGAGACATCCAGACTCCCATCCTCATCAGCACTTGAAAAAAAATTGGATTTTATTTTTATAACTGTACTCAGAAGATAAACAAAGCTAAAATTGAGATATAAAAATCAACAGTGTGATGTTCTGCAGACACCAGTACTTCCAGGGAAATAAATAAAAAATTCACTGCTGTGTCTGTGCAATCATGGAAAGCTCTGACTGCCTGGGGGGGGGGGGGGGGGGTCAGACCCAGATCTAGGAGTGTATAATCAACGAGAATACAGATGTATAATTGACAAGCACGCAGAGAAATTAGCTGGAAAGATTATTATGGTGGAAAGGGATAATTGGAAGGAAAAGCTTACCTGTGTCCTGGGCTCACAGAAAAAGACTCCAAGAGGAGTGATTTCCAGAGAGAGATCCTTCCCCAGTGGCAGTCAGCCCTTCAATGGCTTCTAGGAGAGTTTTCACACAGCTGAGTCGCCTTCACCTGTGCTCCCATGGCTGACTCAGTGCTTGCCTCAGGTGATCAATCAGTGGATCAGGCTGTGATTCAATAGTTCCCATACAGGGAGGCAGAGGTGTTTAAATGGAATTTGCTAAGAATCAGAGGTTTTGCCACCTTCTCTAAATTTCCCAATACACACATCCATTTCCTGATCCCAGAATACTTTTTTTGCAGCCCACTTACCCAGCCAGCCTGGAAATCTTTGTGGGAAGCAGTGGATGGGAAGGAGCTCTGAAGACCTGAGACAAAAGTAGCTCATCAGTAGAGGGGAGATGTTACACTGCACTGATTTGTCCACTGACACAGGGAGACCTGCAGCTCCTAGACAGCACTGCTACTCAAAAGGATGCCTTTTGGTGATCACAGTATCTGTGAATAGGAACAAGAGAAGTCTTTCCACCTGGCTATTTGGATTAAAAGGCTCATCATGTAATAACCAACACACTGCATGGAAACTGTGAGATCAATTCCACCCCGTATCACCTGCCTGCTGCATGCCCTTGGGCTTATCTCTTAGCCTCACTGCTCTGATTTGACAAACAGGGATGATAATTGTAATATTAGTACTCACCTAGTAGAGCACTTGGAGATCTGTGGATAAAAATGTGCTGTGTAAGGAATCCTATGATGCGCTACTGCATTTCTGTCTCCTTAAGCTAAACAGAATGAACAAAAGAGAAGCAGGTAAGAAGGATTAATAAATATGCAGCTTATGATGGTCTCTCTCCCAGGATATAGTAATAGTAACAATGAATGCAGAGGAGGAGAGGGGCCAGTGTGCATCAGAAATGAACCCATAGACAATGTCGGCATTATATCCATGGATCCTTGTCTCCTTAGCCTTCAGTCTCTGCTGCGTGCTTGGAGCCAGTCACGAGAATCCCCAGCAGAGGTGTCTGGCTGCACATCCTTGGCTTCTCTCCGCCTGCCTTAAACACCAAGAAAGTGAAGGACAGGGATGGTTCAATGTCAACAGGATCAAACTGTTTGACATTCTGGTTCTGAAATGCCAGCTTTTTAATTATCAAGGTTTTTGTCTCCTTCCCCCCCCCCCCCCCCCCTTTCTTTCTTTCTCTCTCCTTCTTTCTTCCTTTTTCAACTGCTCAGTATTTCCTGATGTAACAGTGTGCAAACATTTTATCAGCAAATACTGGAGGGTGACGGGGGGGAAAAATCAGCTATCTAAAACTGATAAAGCAATTTGGCACAGAAGCAACAGCTATCACTTCTAAATGGATATGAGTTTTCTGAAGTAAGGCAAGTTCCAGGGATAACATATAGAGGACTGCCTGCTCCAAGGGTGGATGGGAAGCTGTGCTTGCTCACACTGTGACAATTCTACCTGCTCCGCTGCCCACATTCCTGGGACCGTGCCCTAACAAAAGGAGTTATGCTCCTTGGCTGTACAGCACCAGCCCGTGACACTGTGCTAACAGTATGTTTGGGGCCATTACTTAAGAGATAATCTCACTGTGCCTTTGTTTTATGAGGCAATAATCTGATTCCCATGTGTATAAAATGAGGCCAGAGGGTAAATAGTCTGTTATAATGAGGGAACAATATTAAGACTGATGAAAACTAGAGGTCAGTGCTATTATTTCTGTTATGACACCCATTCATTTAATAATCCTTGTGTTCGTATCCTAACGGCAGGGATCCATATCCTGGCTTTTCAAGACATTATCTGTACCCTAATAAAGGCAGATATTGTCCTGCTGTCTCTTGTACCTAACTCAGCTCTCTCTCTATATGGTTCCTCATTACAATCCAATCTAAGACGCTCACAATATGTCTGTATGGTGAAGAGCTACTGAAGGGGACCAAAGGCACTAAAGAGAAATCCTCTGCATGGCTTCAAGGCACAGAAGTATCAGAATCAGGACATGGAACTCAGTCACGTTTTCTAATTCATCTGAGCTTCCCAGTCTGTGGACTCCCCTTCCCTTTCCCTGGTCTTCCCCCCCAAAGTTTCTGCTCTCTACTGACAGCCAGTTACTGCAAATCAAAAAGGATATCTCCATTAGGAGTTAGTGTATCAATGATGCGTTTCTATAGGTGTACAATTAACAAATGTACAGTTAGAAGAGTGGCATGGTTAGGCTGGTATTTTATAGGTTTAGAGTTAGAACAATTATTGTAGTGGAAAGAGACAATCAAAAACGAAATACTTCCCCATGTCCTAAGCTTGCAGTAGAAAACTCCAAAAGGAGGGATCTCTAAAAAGAGATCCTTCCCTAGCGGCAGTCAGCCCTTAAATGGGCACTAGGAGAGGTGCAGCCAGGCTCCACCCTTTGCAGTCACACAGCTGAATCGTCTTCACCTGTGCTCCCATGGCTGACTCATTGTTTTCCTCGGGTGCTCAATCAGTGGTTCAGGCCGTGACTAAACAGTTCCCATACTTTCTTTCTTCTTTTCTTTTTCTTTTGAGAAGAAAAGCATAGGTGGTCCACTTGGATTGCACCTGAACATTTTTGTATGCTTTTCTTAACTGCAGAATAAAATGAGTAGTGTCATGCATTCTGAATGGGCGAAGTGTTTATTAAATATGTATATATGGGTATATATAGTTTCAGAGACCAGTTAAATAAATAAAACATTTTTTTAAAGATATTATATTATACTGTCTTTAGTATCCTGCATCTACCTGTTTTCAATCTATTCTCTTCTCTTTTCACTGAGTTAACTTCCTGTTAGGTAAATGCCTTCTTCATCCTAGTAGATATATCATGCCTTCTGCCTGTGGAACATATAATTATTATTGTGATATTATTGTTATTACTATTATTATTATACAGTGCTACCTAGGGAAGTATGTACCAGTACCATGCATAGAATGGTAGATGCTTCTTTTTACACATCAACTATAGACAAGAATATTACAATAAAAGCAGCCAAATAATAGGAAATCTGCTGAAGAACTGCGGCCTTATTATATATTGTCTAGTTTGCCTAATGCACAGTACTCAATATTGCTGCCACTTACATTTAAAAAAAAATTACTGATATTAATATTGAGAAAATTTGATGTGCAGTTCTCAGTGAAATCAGCTGGAGTAGAGCTGGCTCCGAGCAGGGCACATCCAAGATTTTTGCTTAAACATATCTTTTTCAAGTACACCTCCAAGGTGTTTTCAAGGAAGCTTGATGAAATAGTAGCAAGCTAAATTTGATGAAGCAGGGAAGCAGGAGTGACAGACAAAAATGAGCACTTCTGAACAGGGTGAATTCCCTCCAGGTCTTCTAGAATAATGTTTCTTGTTTTGGTGAGAACCAGATAAGTTCAAAAAACAAATCATTGGGTTCTAGTATTGAGAAAGTGAACTTTATGATGGAAGTCAATATTGTCCTGGTTATTGAAAAGGTGGTGCATCTACAGAATAACCTGAATCTTGGCAAAACGTAGTTTTCTCCAGAAATGGGAAACAGACTCTTAAATGTCATTTAAAAAATGCTTCTGTATGCATTATGAAAAACAACCCACAGAGTGCAGCATTTGAACCAATGCAGATGGGTTTCCCAGGTATGTGCACAAATCTGTATCACTGTAGCTGATGTCTATTCTAATTGCTGTGTCTAGATACAAGAAAACTGCACAGTGACTGCCAAATGTCACTGAACCTGATAAAATTTCCACTGCAAAAAGTCTGTGGAGACTCCTCCTAACTTCAGTGGACTTTGAACTGAGCTTAGTATTAACTATATTCCACAGATAATAATAGGAACCTCCATATGATTTGCTTCATTTGCTAGCAAATGAAGGCATTCATTTGCTTTAATGAATGTCTTGAAAGCATAAATTTACACAGAAGGAAATAAAGAAATGTTGTTTTCCAAGACCGCTGGTAGGAAAGAATTTAGCAATGGGAATCCCTACAAAAATAAATCCATTTATTGCACTTTAATGTTATTACTAGGGTCTGAACAAGCTCATGTTTGTTAGAAGCATCCTTCACTCCTCTTTGGACGCCAAAAGCTCCAGTTCGTCCTTTCCCAATTTGCAATACCTTTCTGAAGTACCAGAATTCATTCCTTTTATTCAGTGATGCGCAGAGGTTAAGGTGAAGAGTGATCATTAGATCATCTGGTACAGCCTCCTGTGCATCACAGGCCATTAAATTCTGTGCAGTTGCGTCTATAATGAGGCCAGTAATTTGCATTGAGCTGAGGCACAGCTCGATTTGGAGATGTCATGAGATGGAGAATGACCTCTTTCTTTGGTCATGCGTTCCGGTGGTTGATCACTTTTACTATTAAAAATAAAAAAAAATAAAAAGCCCTTAATTTTCTAATTTGGATGTGCCCAGCCTTAGTTTTCAGCCATTAGTTTTGTTATAGTTTTCTCCACTAGACTGCAGGACCTTTCTATTTTCTGCCTACAACAAAGGTACTTCTGTACTATTAATCCACTCCCTTCAGTATTCTTTTTGATAAGCTGAAGCGCTAAGCTCTTGCATCACTTGCCACAAAGGTTTCTCTCCTTCTGGAGGCTCTTTGCTGTTTCAAATATCCTTTAAACATATGGACATCAGAGAACAGATGTTGGAATCAATATTACCTGCCACAGTTCTGTATCCAGTAAAATCACTTCCTTAGACTTACTCCCTAATCATCAGTTTAAAAGTCCCAAGGTAAGACTGGTTGTGCTTTATCACAGAATCACCTTTTGAGTTCATGTTGAATTGCTCTACTGCCATAATGTTTTTCAGACTTGTTCTTTAACGGGGTGAGGTCTGTAACTTTGGCTCCATTCCATGTTGCTAAATGAATTACTTTACATTTTACTGCATAAAACCACATTTTGTTTGAATGATCCAGGATTGCTAAGATCTAGTGGTTGGCAACCCTGCCCCCAGCAGGGGGTTGAAACAAGATGATCCTTGAGGTCCTTTTTAACCCAGGCCATTCTATGATTCTATGATCCTGGACAGTATGTATGAATGCTCTGTCCTCTTCATTATCTTTATGTCATCCACAAATTTTATTAGCAGCAATTCTGTATTCATTTCCAGAGCATTCATTTGAAATGTTGAAGGCTCCTGAGCCTAAAGTTGGTGCTTGCAGAACCCCTGAAGAAACTCCCCAGTACCATACCATACAGTTACTACTGCTTTTTACACCTTAATTGTGTGTTTCCAAGCTCACTGTAGGCATGTTCTACTGCAAATTGTGCAGTACTGACTTATTTATAAAAAGTACATATTGAAGTATCATGTCAAACAAATCAGCTGGTAGAAACAACTCAGTTTGTTTGACCACTTATCCATAAAATCTGTTGACTGGCAATAAATACATTTCAATCCTCAAATTCATAGTTGAGCCTTGTGTCATCTTTTTCATTTTCCTTTTTTCTTCCTTTCCTCTGGGGACTGAAATCTGTCCAGTGAGTCTGTGCATCCCACAGTGATCCTGGAACTTTATATCTGTTAATGACCACCACAGCAACCATGAAATTTATTGTGATACACATGCAAATGTCATGCATAGCAAAACTTATTTTTCAAAATGTATTCATCAAATCTGCAAAATTCAGCTCTCAAGCGATTGCACTTGGAGGCGCTCCTGAAGTTCAGGTGCAGCTTACCATAAAATATCTAGTGACAAAAGAAACTGGTACAAACCACTGGGGAGCTGACCAGGATCATGGATTGTATGCTGTTGGGATGCTTGCAGTAGCTTGTGCTGGCCCATGCTGCAATTGTTACGTAAGGACTCCTGTTTTACAGTAGGACTCTCTCCAGTATCTGAAGCAGGTAGGACCAGAGGAGCACATAGGCAGCCCTCTCTGTAGACCAGAAGTCTTGTGCAGCTCCTCCCAGTACATCTTGGGTGGGTGTTTCTGTTCTGCTTGATGCTGAGATGTACTAAGCAGTTGTTTTCAAAGCTGTCGATTTGACTCTTTTCACAGTGACAAATGTGATGCTTGTTCTCTCCATCCCAAAATAAGTGACACAAAAAGTTAGCATTAAAAATGACAAGGTGCCCAAAGACATGAATGTCTTTATATAACTTCAACATAAGACATACATGCCGTACTCATGGACAACTGGCAATATTTTTGCCCTGTCCTCTCTGTAAGTGACTGCAATTTTACACCTTGAGCCTCCATTTCTCTACTTTCTATGTTGCCAATATACATCCATTACCATTTGGTTATTTGTATTCTGTGCCTGAGAACAAAAATGTAGTTATGAAAACAGAAAGTAGGAAAGACTAGGAAATAAACACTGATGTTATTTGATATATTAATAATAATAAAACCAGAACTCTCTGGATCCCTATGATGTGGATATCTAATGAACCAAAAGCACACTGTGGGCCTTCTTGAAGTCAAGGTGGTTTCCTTGGTCTTGTTGGAAAAGGCAAATCTTCCTTTTTCATTATTAATTATCTTTATTACCAGACTTAAAATTGCGTGGATCAGGGCTCTGCTTTGTTTATGGTGTTACTGATGGAGAAGCTCTAACTTGCACTTAGGCCTGAGCCATGGTAAGGAGTGACCAAAAAGTGGGCATCACGAAATTCCCTGCAGCCTGTGTGTAGCACGAGTGTTGCATAGCGCTATGTGCAGCTCCACAGATGAAGAAAATAAAGCCTACTGTACAGGCTGAGGAATTAGAAAACCATGCATCTAATATTGAAAGGCCATCTTTGACAGTCAAATAGCAAAGACAGTATGTGGCTCAAATGGTAATGGACACAGTAGGAAGACAAGGTGGCCAATGGGTGATTCTCTAGTCCTTGCTTGGTCCTGCACCAGAGTGCTGTGAGCTTGTTTCTCTGCTACCAGTCTCATTTGCAGTTGGAAACATTTTCTTGAGCTTCTAAAGAAAATACCAGTGGTAATACAGTATCACAAGGTCAGCTGTAATCATATATGTTATCGGTGGTTATCTGGAAACCACATGAAATAACAATCTCTTTCCTCTGCATTATGCTCTTGTGCAGCTACAGCTTGCAGATCAGAAGCTGAAAGTGTTTTTATTTGTTTTTCCTGCCGTGCAACTCATTCATGACTTGCACAGCCTTTTGTCTTGCAAAGTAGATGCAAAGTTGATCCTTTCCCATGTACATTTTTGAAGGCAATGGGAGTGGAGGTACCACTGCTTGAAGCACTGCCCTTGGTGCACTTTCTGTAGGCCTTAAAGTTGTTGGTCCGACAGTTACTATATAGGGCAGAGAAAGGACTTCCCCAGCTATTTCATGGCTGTTGGAATACCCACAGTGAGGATAACAATGTGAGCAAGATGTGGGCTGCATCTACTTAGTGTTAGGTCAAGGAGGACTTGAAACAGCAGAAATAACTTCCTGCCTCTGTTTCCCTGTTTCAGACAAATCAATCCCTTATAACAGACAGAAAAAGGATGCAATGAGTACCTGGTAACCATTTCTGGCAGTCAGGACATGGGCCCAGCAGGTGTGGAAGATCCAGTTGTGCCCCAGCGGTGTCAGTAGGTGTGCAGCCTGCGTGGGATGGTGTGGCACATTCTTTCTATGGGAGGAGCAGGAAATGGTGTTTCTGTAGTGTAGGGGAAAGCAAACCATTCACTGTTGTCGGGGTTTCATCTTCTTGCAAATAAGAGCTTTGTTTGTAAATGTGTCTTCATCAGTCTGTGAGCTCTTACAGAGTGCCATTTTCAGGAAAATATTAATGATTAATGATGAATAAGTACAAAAGGATGAGACCGATGTGATGTCTGCTGAGAGACAGCAGTATTTTGCAATGGCTTACAGAAAACCAAGTCCATGGCCAGTAGATGCTGAATTCCATGCCTCTGCTTAGCCCCATACCATGCACTTTCTCTTCAAACTCTGCTAGAGGTCGGGCCCCCACCCAAAATACAAAATCCATGGATTCTTACCCTGACTCTCCCCTGTCCTGACTTTCCCCAGCAGACCAAGTGGCAAGGACTTGGAGACTTGCTCAGCTTCAGAGAAATTGCAGGAAACTTACTCAATCTTCCTATGCTAGGAATTAGTATCCATTCAGCCTCCTCCTCCCTTCTCTGTCAGCACCAGCTGCCACAATGCGTTGTGACCTATAAAATACTTTCCGTTCAATTCTGGTGCCCTCAGGTGCCCTTCTCCTCTCCCCTGCTTCCAGATGAACACCTGTGAGAGGCAGATGGTACAGATAATCCAGAATATATTTCTTGAGTCCATGTAGAGAAGCTGCCAAGCTGCTGATTTTTTGGCACCATGCCTTGTGGCATCCGTGGCTGGTGAGAGACGCAGATGCAGCCTGAAAATAGCTGAAGAGGAAATTCTCCCAGTGTCTCCGGAGGTGCTGGGAAGGCGGCTGATGCCATGGGGCTTCACTACTCATGTCTGCATCAGTGCATCTTCCAGCTTCTTTGGCAGAGGGCTCAGGTACACATGCCCCAGCCAGGCAGGTGCAAGGGATTCTTGGTGCAGCCCCATGCGGCCTTGCACGGAGCCTGCATCAGTGACATGAGGAACACAGTTGAAGCTGAATTTTTCCAAAGCAGTCCTCGGGAAAAGTGCTGGGACATCTTACTGGCACATCAGACCAAAAATAACAAATACCGAAGAGTCAAAACACTGTGCTCTTTCCATTGTGTGGGGCTCCTGGGCAGCATCCTTGCACTGCCTGGCTAGTTTTGAAAGGCTTGCTTTTATTGCTCAGGGTCTGCTGAACACTTTCTGGGCATGAAGGAGAGCACACTCTTTGCCTGAAGGGGATGATGGTCAGTTGCAGATGAGCAGTGAGGAAAAGAAACAGAGAGAAGGAAGAAAAAGGCATCTCAGTAAGTCCCTGGTTCGCTCCAGTATATTTTGAGAAGTTGCAGGAAATGCAGCTTTATTTAAACTGATAACATTTCTATTTATTAATTATTCTTTATTAGCTCTATAGCTTTCAGGGTCCAATGCCATTTACAGTTTTCCATCATTTTGAGAAAATCTCTTGCTCCTTGTCTCCCTTCCTCCTCACCCAAAACCAGGACACTAAACACAGGGGTACCTAACCCCACTAAGATTGAATAAGCTTAACCAGATTTAGGGGCCTAAATACCTTGGAGGATCTAGGCTTTAATCAGCTCATTGAATGACCTCCTATAGTCAAAATGCACGAACAAGGTCTTAAAGCCAGTGGCTTTGTCACCCAGTGCAGAACAGGCCCTCCAAATTCTAAGTCTGAGGCAAAGGGTCAGGGAAATCCCAAAGAGGGATGCTGAGGTGGAGGTTGTATACATCCCAAGCAGAGGCAGTCCCACTGGCCAACTCCCTCCAGTTTTATTTTTCAGCACAATGCCATATGGTATGAGATGCCCCTCTGTCCTTTCTCAGCTCCTTGTGCACCCACAGCCTCTTCACTGGCAGGGCAGTGTGAGAAACAGCAAAGGCCTTGACTTGGTGTAAGCACTGCTCAGCAACAACTAAAACATCAGTGTGTTATCAACATTATTCTCATTCTAAACCCAAAATCATGCCAGCTACTAGAAAGAAAATTGACTCTATTGCAGCTGAAGCCAGACAAGAGAGAATACTTCTTCCTATGAAAGGACATGGGCAACAAGACAACTTCAGTCACAAGCAACATAATACAGAGACATCAAGGAACACATAGCCAATCACAGAATGCAACTCTGCTAGGTAATGTATGAAGAGAAAGCAAAGAAAAAAAAACAAAGAAAAAGGCATCTTTAGGCTGAAGAAGTTTAAAAAAATAGTGTCAGAGGGAGTGTCAGCGCTGTAGCTGCTAAACCATAAGCAAATTTGGGCTGTGGTTTTTGGGAGAGCATTTGAAGAAGAGATCTTTCAGGGAAAAATTTTAGAGAAAAATAACCACTTTTTTTTCAGTGATGTGTGGGCAGTCTACTGATAAGATGATGTCGATGATGAGAGATAAGCAGGGCTATGCAGTGATACAGACAGTGGCGGTGCCAGCTCCAGGGCTCAGTAAGAGCTCTGCTTTCATGGGAAGATGTCAGTGAACACGAGGCACAGCCACACATGAGAGCACTGAGCCGTGGCACTAAGTCACACCTCTGCTACCTTGGTCAGGAGGGCTGGCACAGCCCTACACACATGGCTTATTCTTGAGTTGCAGTGTGTGGAAATACAAACAGATGGTATAAAAATAAGGGAAAGTCCTCTACAAATTGGACGTGAGTTTTGAGCACATAAACATAGTCATTATCATAGAATCCTGAGTTGGAAGGGATACATGATTGTCACCAAGTCCAACTCCTGGCTCCACAAAGGACAACTTAAAGTTAAATCATTTATTTAAATGCAGTGTCCAAGTACTTCTTGAGTAGTGGCAGGCTTGGGGCTGAGGACACTTCCCTTCAGTGCTGCTTGCTGTATCTGAACACACTTCCACTCACTACCAGACACAGTACTCCTGTTTTGCTGTTTATCTTATATTAACAGGTTTTGATATCATAGCAATGTTGTTATCATAGATTAGAAAGAGGCAGAGGGTTGAATTAACGGCTGCAGTGGTAGTTCTTGGAGATATTACCACTGTTGTTTTATTCAAGGAGCAGTCCTGAGTTCTGGGGCTGTGCTTGATTTTAGATGCAGACCTCCTTCAAGGCAGTGGTTTAAGAAAACCTTACAGGTTTCTTAGATCGCTCTCCTTTCAAGTCAGCTTTCCAGCACCCACTTCAGCTCTTGTCTTGCTTTAATGATGCTAAGAAGAGCTCAGACCAACAGAGATGAAGGAGAGCAACGGGCAGTGAGTATCTCCTCCTGCACTCCTGTGGAGGCAACACTACACCCAATGGTACTTCAGGCTACCACTCTCCATCAAGGAGCTGCTCATTTCCATCCTGCTCACACACTTGTCAGCTCTCCTGACACAGCAGCTTTGACAAGAACCACCCGTTCCTTCAGATTCATCTGAGTCTCGCTGCACAGCCCACTTACTGTTTGCTTAAGAGGCAGGATTTCCCAGTTTATGAAGGTACCAAAAGACCAGTTAGGCAATTCCACAAATCCTACTTAGTATCAGTGCAGGAGCAATGCTTAACTCTTGATGCAAACAAGAAGAGCTGAGGACTTGACCTGAGGAGATATTTTTAGAATGAATATATCTTAAAAATATGTCCTCCCTGCATTTTCAGGGAAATATCCACCCTTAAACATCTTTCCCCACAGACTCCTTATCATTCCAGCAGTACATGGGGTATTGGGTAAATGTTGTAATATATCCAGTGAAAAATTGCATCAATGCAAATTGTAATCAGGCCTGAGGAATAAAATCATCCTTCCAGGTACATTTGCATGACCCTGGTTCCAGGAGGACGAAGCTCCATGCATAAAATGGGTATCTCTGTGATCTATCAGTGTTAAGAGGGATTAGAAATTCATCTCAAACCCTGTACAGCTGCACTGGAACCTGCAGGGGAATCCCTGCATACGTGTTCAGCTTTCAGGTGAGCTTTCACTGTTATTAATTTCCTTTTATAATCTCCATTTCATGTTTACCAGCCCAGGACCAGATTCTCAGCTGGTGTAAATCACCAGTGATCCACAACAGTCAAACGAGCAGCACTACATTACAGCAGTGGTGGGGACAGCCCCTAGCTGTTAATTTTGCTTTGCTCCTTTGACAAGATAGAAACAATCTCTTTCAGAATTTGAGACTAAAATATTTTTAAAAAATCACCTCTTGAATAGGCCTGTAACTCCCTCCTGGCCTCCATCCCTGCTGCCCATATAAATGAAGAGCACCGAGCACCTGGTACATCAGGCCCTCGGGCGGCTCAAGGACTTTGCCAGCCCTCTAATTCTGGAATAATGATAATGATCAGGCTTGCAGTGAGTCTTGACACATATTTATTAATTGCAAGGCGCGGCTGGCATTGCACTTCGCTAAGACAAACACTTGCAGAGCAGCGCACGCAGAGGAGGCTGGATGTCACCCAGCCATGTGTTGGCAGTGACTGGAAGGGGAGGAAATGGCTGACTGCCCTGCCCCGCCAGGCCGGGCGCTCAAAACCCTGCTGGAGAAGGAGGAACCTCCTTTCAGGGAGTCTGGCTTTCCTCTTGGAAAAATGCCACTTTTTTTTCACCAGACAGCGTGACACCAGGATGAGGTGACACCAGACACATAGACCCCCAGCTTGGCGCAGAGGAGAAGCCTTTGTCGTTTTAAACAGTTTCAGTGTGTCTGGAGATGTCTTGTGGAAACAAACTCTACCTGATAAAGTGCCAGCGTTAATCCATGTGATGTATTTAAGTGTGGCTGTTTAACAGCAACATATCAAGTTAATGCAATACTGATGGAATAAGAAATGGCACCAGAGCGTTTCAAAAGATTTCTTATCACAAGGGAAAAAAAAAGGATTTTGACTTCCCATTTCATTTCTCTGTGAATGAGAACACCTTCACTATTTACATTATTTACTGTTTACTGTAGTAGAGTCACTACTAAAAATCAAAGTGATTTGCAGAGCCCTGCCAGTTCCTTTTATATCTCCTTTGCTGACTCAATAAACATCTGACACTCTGGTATTGTAACTAAGCACTGTACTGATTCTACCCTCATTGAAAACATCTTTCTAAGAGAGAGGAATTGTTCTGCTTCTGCTGAAAATGTGATTTGTCTGGCGAAGCATTTGTAAAAGCTTTTTTTTCCAAAATGTTACTGTGGCAATTGGAAGCAGTTAGGCATGTACGGTAACTTGTGAAGCTCTGTGAAATCTTCTGATATGCAAATACACTGCTGTATACATAGCAAAGAAGAGCTATGGGCACGCTTACATGAAACAGAGCGGCGTTAACAAACAATTCACTTATATGCTGTTTTGAAAGAAAACGTCATACTGAAAAATGATGCAGTAAATATTCCAAAAAGCCTGTACTGGGAGAGAACTGATTCTGAATGCAGACCAGCTCGTTCTGCTTGTCCCAGAGCAGACACTTCTAAATGCCAGAGAGCAGAACTGGGGTCTGAGAACTGAGGAGCTGAGCTGGGCCATGAGGAGGGCAGACACCAGCAGGCAGTGACAGAGCATGACAGCCCATCACCAGGCAGAACTGAGCTGGGTGTACCACAGGAAAAGGTGGCCTTCTTGTCTGCAGAGGACACAATGCCTCCAGCCAGTATCTGCTCCTGGGTCAACATTCAGGCAGAGAACAGGCAATGGGAAGCCAGAAAGAAAGAATACAACTGCACCACATTGGATCCCAGCCACAGGCAAACTTTCCAGGTTAAGTACAGAGGAATTTATGAATGTATAAATCCCAGAAATGGAAGATGGGAAAGACCACTAGAAGACTAGTCAATGCAGGCCTGTTTTCTACAGGGAATTTCCCAGTGTGTTGACAGTTTTAGGAACATCAAACAACAGGGCTTTAGCTTTGCTCTGGAAACAACTCAGGGTGCTTAGGCATCTACCCAAAACCTTTCAGCATCTCAGTGCATTTCATGAGACAGGCCTTGTGCAGCTTCCTAGCAGCTCTGACGGCAGAACACTGCACTCAGATCTCTTTTTATGTTCATCTGAGGCTGATTTTATAATGCACCAAATCCAGAAGTGAAGGTAGTCACTTCAGGCTTCCAGGAAAACTGAGTCAGTGGGAAGAACAGTAGAGAAAAATCTCCCTGTGCAGACAGTCTGGGTTTGGGTTACAGTGAACTGGGAGAAAGCATTATAATAATGGAGCAAAGATTCTGCATGCAGAGTTATTGTGGAATATCTACAGCGCATTGCAGATGCACTCTGCCCTGCAGCAGAAAGTTCTCTGTGCAGTCAAGTTCCTAAAATTTCAGTTACTTCCACAAATTGCTTCTAGAAATGAGGCTGAATTTCAGCAGCACAGATCACATCTTCAAATGGCTCTGCTGGCCTGTACTGGGGCAGACTGTGCATCAGCAGCTACTCCCCAACAAATTCCCAGAGAAGATGTAAGAAAGAGAGGGCACACAGAGAGATCGAGAAAACCGCCTCTTCTCCTAACATCTGAGAGTAAGGCTGCTAGAGCAAGAACAGAGACCTGTTTGTGCTTGAATTCCACATTATACTCTGCAGAGCCGAGCAGAGTCTGCTGGCATTTTGAAATGATTGCAAGAACTTCAGTGGTTAATTATATCCTCTGTTTTTGCCTTGCTGTCTCTGTGCACATTCACATGAGTCCTAAATGAAGCTTACTGTTCAAATGCCTAGGCTCTGGGCCAGGAGAAGTGCCTAGATAGAATACTGTGAAACATCTCCTCACGTGCAGTGATAAAGTGCTCGGGGACATACTATATAGAGCTCTGAGTATGCCTGCAAAGTCATGAAACGTTATGTCATCAATGCTGCAAGGTTGTAAGCTCAGAGCAGCCTGTTGGCCAGAGCAGGAGATGAATGGCAGCCAGCATTCAAGGCCTGTGTCCCTGTGAGGTGGCTCTTTTCAGCCCTCTGCCAAGTGCTGTAGGGATGCAACTGGCCAAACTGTGTAGATGAGTGTAGTGGAAGAAGTGGCAGAAGAACATCCTGGGCAAAAAGGCAGGAAATGATGAAAAGCATTTAGGGAGATAGAGTGACAGGGCTGCCAGAGGCTCACAGCTCTCAAAACTGAACCTTTTCCTCTTGGTGTGGGGTGCTTGTTTGCTTTCAGCATGAGAAAGGGGAAGGCAGCGGTGTGCCACCGCAGCATGCCAGGTGAGAGCCAGGCAGGAGGGAAGTGGAAGGGGCTGCAGGGGGCTGAGAGCTCAGCCGCAGCTGGAGGAAGGTGGCTAATGTGAGCAAATGTCTTGTTTTTAGAACTGATCTCCAACTTTCATATATCCTTTCACATTGTTCTCACCACTATTTAAGCACAAGTGAAATGTCAAGATGGACCTTCTACTGAGGTCCCTTGGCCTGAGCTGGCCATCTGTGTACTTAGGAACAGCTTGCTTTCTTCATGTGCCTTTCCTTCTTGTCTTAGAGAGGGGTCCTCACTTACGAGTATAGAATCATAGAATCATTAGACTTGGAAAGTCAGGTAGTTTAAAGGTCGCCTAGTCCAACTCCCCTTCAGTGAACAGGGTCACCTACAACTAGATCAGGCTGCTCAGAGCCTGGTCCAACCTGACCTAAAGCATCTTTCAGTGTGCAGCCACCATGGTAACTCCCTCGTGTGGGGATTTGGGCGACATCCAGACAGAAAGCACCAAACACAATTAGTACTGAAATAGGAGAAGGTGTCTTAGCTCCTAGCTTTTCCCTGACCTTTGGTTAGCTCTGCTTACCAGCGAGGTATCTTCCTTCACAGAGATACTGCCCATACCAGAGCATTCAGTAGCCTTAAGCATCATAAGGCATAATTTACTGAGTGACCCATGACAAGACTCTCTTTAGCACACCAGAATTAAGCAGGTAGCACAAAATCCATTGGAGCCCATCCTCTTTCCTTAGAAAGCACTTCAGCTCCAAGTTCTTAAGTGACTCCTCCAAGGTGCCCTGACTCATTCCTCCTCCTGCAATTCCTCAGCTATGGCTTTTTGCAACGACTGCAGTATTTCCTCAGAGCTTCCTGACTCTCCCCAGGAGACCAGGAGATGCACGATCAGCAGCAGGGAGGTGTGTTGGGCTCAGGTCAGCACTGCAGTGCAGTCACACCCACAGCACAGTGTTGCTGCTGATCCCAGTAGTTTGTAGTCATGAGCAAGCTGTTCTGGACTGCGAGTGCCCTGAAACACAAGCTTGGCCATCTGGCCAGCATGACTGCAAATGGGTGACGGATGTGCAGGTACTGATCAGTTTTGGCATGACACAGGATGCAGTGGGAGTGTGACTGGAGACTGAGCAAACAAGCAGAGAAGTGTTAATCCCTTCTCAGTGTGTGCTGTTAGCGAGCAGAGCGTAGATTGTCTCCAGCATTAACGCACAGAGGAAATCATGTTGTGCAGTTAAAGGGTGTTTCAACTGACAGGGCTTGCCAACGGTCTTGTGCCAGCAGCCTCTGAGAGCAGCATCAGGCAACACAGGGCTGATTTCCGTAAGGCTCCTGGGGCAGAGTGGCTGCCTCCTGGCCTCCCTCTCTCCTTTGCTGGCACTGCCCAGTAGTGAGGCCTCTGAAGCTGGTGGTCTCTCTAAGAGTCCACAGGTCAGGGTACCATCATCTGTACACAAGTTCAAATAATCTCAGTGATGTCCCCTTACTTGATTTTATATCTTTGCTCAAACCTCTGTCTGCGTATCTTTGTGACAGTGGCAAAATGTGGCAGGAAAGGGTTAATTTGTTGGGGGGGAGGGGGAGGTTTGCAGGCAGAAGGGAGGAGCAGGAGAGCATTTCTGTATTAACATGCAGCTGGTTAATGCAGCTGAATAGCCCTGGCTCAGCTGTTACCTTTCTCAAAGCCAATGGCAAATGATGAAAAACCGTGGTAATATCTATTAAAAGTTTGTGGAGGGGGCCTGCTCAGTGGGAGCTTTTCCATCTCACATACAAGTGATGATTTAGAACAGAGAAAGATCCCCTCGAGGGGATTTTGTGAACCAAGCAATGCTAATTAACTCCATTGTTGTATTTTGTTTTGAACATAAGAGTCCCTCTGGGATTGCAGCACTCTTTCCTCCTGCAAGAGATTTCCATTTTGCACCACTGTATAAAATCTCCTACACACTGCATCAGCAAAAGGGATTAACAATAGGGAGAAGCATATGTGCATAGTTTCATGGGGTTCTAGGGAGGAATGTCTTCCCTCACCTCCCAGATGCATTCTCAATAGGGGCTATTCTGTACATCCTTGCTTTTTCTGTTTCTTTAACCTTGAATTAAAAACAAGTGTACATCAAACACTGGGCAGCACCTCCCTTTGATCTTCAGCATATTCAAACCACTTCCGAACATGCTGTGCTGGAGTTTTAGTGGTTAGCTCGTTTGGGCAGAAATGCAAAAGAAAAAAAAAAAAAGAAAAACCCTGCACCCCCAAAAATAAACAAAATCTATCAACATCAGAAGTGGAAGTGCTGGTCAGATGCTGATTTGCTCAGCTACAGTTCATCCCAAAAGGAAAGCAAGAAAATGAAAGCTCCCATCTGTCTGAACCCCTTACTATCCTGAGTCAACAACATGACAAAGAAATCTGCCTCATTCTGTGCTGGATCTGCTCTTGATTCTCCAGACTTCTGTTGTTCCACTTCAGCTTGCCTGAATACCCTCCTGCCTGCTCACTTACCTGATCTTGAGCAAGAAGGTTGGAGCTCATCCCTGAACTCTGGCTGCTACAATGTAGTATCTACTTCAGCAAATTGAAGCCAGAGCATGGACAAGAGCAAGGTGCATCAGGTCTCTCTGGTGAATCAAATAGCTTTTTCTTCATCTTCAGTTACTGGCTTCTCTGAATGAAATTGAAACGACCCTGGGAGCTACCAGGAGTTCTCTTCTGTCAACCGTAATGGTGATTTGATATGTACTCAGCCAACAGGGATTTTGCAAATAAGGGACTTTCTCCTGTGCCATATAACACTTCGTATTCTTATTTCACAGTGGAATGCCCATAATTTGGATAATATTTGAAATTTCTGAATGAAGAACAGACAAAACGTTCAGCAGCATCTACAGGAGCGATTTTCCATTGCAGTAGCACATTCAGTGATCACAGCAGAAGGTACTCCTGAGACCTCTCTTGTTCAAATGCTGTGATGTTATTTTATGCTGTAGGGTCTTAACGGCTATTAGTACAACACTGGGATTATCTATCACAGCAGAGGCCAGAGCACACCAGTGTACATAAAATAACAAAGTGAAGGGTTGTTCAGAGTCATTCCATCTGAAAAGGCCACTAAAGCTTTTCTGCTTGAGTTATAGGTTCATGTAAATACATGTTTTCTTTCTTTTTTTTCCTTTTTAAATTCTGTCATTTGTTACTAAAGGAAAAAAAAAAAAAAAAAAAAAAGGAAAGAAACTCAATGGAAGGAGCTTCCCATTCCAAAATCCTCAGCTTACTTCTAGCATGCTTAGTGGCATAGTAACCTCAACATCATCTCACTTCTGCATGAAGTCAGAGAAGAACCATAGGTTTACTTCCACCTACAACCAGCCTATTTTTGAGAAGCATTTCCAGTGCAGCATTCTCAATAGAAGCACATTTGCCAAAGCCTGCTGGTTCTTTTTTTTTTTTTTTTTCCCCACTCTTCAATATAAGTAGTTACAAGAGAAGATTTATGTGAATAGAAGAATCCCAGAAGCGTGATGAGGCTCTGGCACACATTGCCCTGAGAAGCTGCGTGCCTGATCCACGGAAGCATTCAAGACTAAGTTGGATGGGGCCCTGGGCAGCCTGAGCTGGTGGATAGCAGCTTTACCCACAGCAGGGGAGTTGGAACTTTAAGATCTCTAAGTCCCTTCCAATCCAAACCATTCTGTGATTCTACATTTGCCCAGTTTTCATATGAGCTCATCTTCTTCAGGGGCCTGCTGACCACTGTACTGTTAATACTTGGGTATCAGCGTGGTTATCATCACACCAGACACGATCACTCTCTCTCAACACATTAGTCCTTTACCCACTGCCCTGAGCACCCTCACCTCATGTACTGCTTATGCCCAAACGCTGATGAGCAGTTCCCTGGCAAATGTCTGATAGGGACACCAAATGATATGTAAGAAAATAACTATTGCGGACCGCAGAGAGCCAAAGTGCGCTAAGAGCAGTGAAGGTTTTCTGCAGGTGCCATGAGCAGACTACGCACAAAGCTTCCGGCATCGTTCTCATTCTGTCTCCCTTATACTGAATATAGAAGACACTTGAATTGTCAGAAATTTTATTCACACTTCTGGTTTGGCAGCATCTTCTCATCTCAGTCCAAAGAGCTGGCTCCTTTGGTTTCCCAGGTGTGCATCCCACAGCCAGGCTTGCTTACGTCTAGTTTGTTTACTTCAGCAGCAACATAGAGATATCTTTGTAGTTGCCATGATATAGATGTTTAATTTCAATATTCTTTTCTCTCCTGTGACACATGGTACTCTGCAGCTGGCTAGAATGAATGAGGAGCACTTCTTAGGCTACTCGAGCAGCTTCCATGTTATGTTAGGAAGAGGCTACACATGGGAAGGAAGGCACGAGAAAGGATAAGAGCTGCTTCCACAGAAACTGAGCTTCCTTCCAGCCATTTCCAGTGCTTTGCATCATTGAGAGAACATGCTTTCCCATATCGGATAGAAAAGAGAGGTAGGGTACTTAGTTAGTCCTGCTCATCACAGGCAGTACAAGCTACTTGCAAATATTGTAGTGTGTTGTGATGTAATGGAAAACACACCAGTAACAGCATAGTAACAAAGTCCTAGGCTGCAGCAAGTGAGAATATGCTCAAATGGAGCAGCTGTGGACACAGAAACACAGAAAAGAATCTGCTCACCCTTGAAAGCCTCGGGTACACAGGGATTTTCATCAAGACACCCTTATCCCCGCTGCCAACCCTTAAATGAGGTCTGGGAATGGGTGGATCCTGGCTCCACCTCTTTCTGACACTCAAGTACATTGCATGCACCTGAACTCCCCTGGGTTGGTCCTGTCTTCCTACCAGGTGCTCAATCACTGGTTCACTGTGACTTGTATTTCTGCTATGTGTCCATGCTCTTCCCTGTCTTGGCCTAAAATAGACAGCAGATAATTTCTAAAGCCTAAATAACACAACCTTGTTATTAAGCATGCTTTTCCTGAACTAGACTCCACCTTGTTCCAAAGTAATTGCTTCCTCCAGTGCCCCATGTTAAAACCTCAGGAGAACAGGGATTCAACCGCCAAGCCTGGCAGCCCAACTATGAAGCCATGGCTGTCCCATTTGACAGCAGAACTAGAGACTCTTGTATCACTCTAATCCATCCCTCCTTCTTCATCCATCTCTATCAACCACACTGTTGGGCAGAGGTGGGTGTTGTGCTATGATGCATTTCAAAGCCCCAAAGCCTTGCCTTAAGTCTGTTGCAACCTTTTGGTTATAACCATGCTCAGAGAAGATTAGAGATCAAGCTTTTAAAATTAACTTACATAACTGGATCTTTTAATTTTTTTTTAAAGCAGAAGCAAAAATGACACTGATCTCAGAAGGAAAAAAAAAAAAAAAAAAAAAGACATCCACAAAACCAGTGGGTTGGTGCCTCTGGGCTGAAACTGAGCAGAGACAAAAGATACCAAAAGATAATCTACACACCGATATGGATTCTGATTGCTGATAGATGAATGCCTGAAATGCACCGGCTTCAGTAAAAATACTTCTGTACAATTAACAAATGTTTGAAGAGTAGCATAGTTAGGATGGTATTTTACAGGTTTATAGTTAGAAAGATGTTTGTGGTAGAAAGAGACAATCAAAAATGAAATGCTTACCCATATCCTAAGCTTGCAGCAGAAAACTCCACAAAGAGCAATCTCCATAAAGAGATCCTTCCCCAGTGGCAGTCAGCCCTTCAATGGGCACTAGGAGAGGTGCAGCCAGGCTACACCCCTTCCGGTCACACAGCTGAATCGCCTTCACCTGTGCTCCATGGCTGACTCAGTGCTTGCTTCAGGTAACCAATCAGTGGTTCGACAGTTCCCATTCAACTTCATACTCTTGTCAGCATACCTGAGAATGGGTCTGCAGGAGGAGCTTCAACTTTTCAGCCCTGTAGTTAATTAGCAACCATTTCAGTTTATGGTTTTTATTTTTTTTTTAACTCAAGAATGTAATAGATTAATAAATACTGCAAATATTTTTGAAACAGTAGGGTAAATGTTTCACTTGTGTAAAAGCTCAAGATGCTGTTTGAGTCAATCTAACTGTAATTGTTTAATTCAGCAGAAATTTTTGCCCACTGAGATATGACTATGAGAGCTGTGCATAGAAAACCAGAGCTCAGCTAGTGAATAACCATTCTCATATGGTCGTAAATTAAAAGCAACGCTCCTAATGAAGTGCAGTGTATTTTACCTTCTGAATTACATGTGCAGCTTTATACGGTGTTTTCACCTTTATATAAAACAGCAACTTTACTAGATACAATCCAACACACTTGTTTCTAAGGAACTGCTTTTATTGTTAGACGTATCCACATTGGAACGTACAAACCTGTTCTACAAGAAAGCTCAGCTTCTCTCTCTGCTTGCAACAATTCTCTCTTTAATCAAATATAAAGAAACTGCCTGTGTTCTGTGCTCACCACTGCTGTCAGTTATCCAAAGCAGCCCGGACACCAGTCAGAGGTTTATGGACATAAACCTCATAATCTTTTGCTTTAAACCAGTAGTGGGATCAGGACGTTGGAGCTCAGGGGAGCTGGCAGCACACAAACAGATTTTCATGACTTGCCAGTCCTCTTGAGTGCTCCATCGCTCTGTGTGCCATGGAAACGTGGTGCAGAGAGTGGGAGCGGGCAGGGAGCCCACAGATAAATTCTACTCATAGGTATCCTGGTGTAAAAGCAGAACAACACCACTGGAGCCAGGTGGCTTAACTGGGATTTTCACCTAGACACCCAAAATGCCTGGAGAAATAAGGCTCATTTTAGCAAACAGCACCAGGAGTAAAACGGAGCAGTTGAGGTTAGTATTGCTGTCCTACTGTCCGCATTGGTAAGAAGTCATTTACAGCTCTCTGAGATTGCAATATTGCCTATATTTTTGCTTGTTTGTTTGTTTTGGTTTTGCTTTGCTTTTGTACTTTTCCAGGAATCCCTGTAAAAACAAAAGCCGTGTTGCTGTAAATTAAAAAAGTCTCACGAAATACAGCCAGAGCAGCCCATACCACACCATGGCACCAGGGATGTGATCTGCTGTAGGAAACACATGGCTTTATGTTTAATGAAGGGAGCCTGCTGAAGGATTGCAGAGCAGGAGGACACACTAGATTTGTTGTTTTATTAGGTTCTGGGTTATGTACTTCTCCTTTTGCTGGGTATCTGACAACATATGCCATTGCACACACAGCTGAATGAGCCGGGGGGAGGAGTGCAGAAACACAGCATTTATGAAGGACTGAAGCACTTTATTTTCTACCTTTTGAGAAAAGTGTTAAGGATAGAGAAAAAAATAAAAATGTATGATTTTGCTTAAACTAGAAACAGCTGAAAAGAGAAATGATATTTAAATAGGCTGAGGAGAATAATCGTTCTCCAAGAGAACACAGAAGGAACTGTTATAAATGTATAAAGCATACCACCAACTTGAATTCATACACTTAAGATGTGGCAAAAAAAGACTCCAGTTTATTGGGGCCAGATCTTAAAAAAACTTCACTGCCTGCAAGATGAATCAAAGGTACTCTCCTTGACACAAGGGATAATTTGCTCTGTGTGGTGTCAAGATCTACAAGCCTGTGATCAGACAGTACTTCCAGGTACAGCTTGTTACGCTCTGTCTTTGGAACTGCCAGAAACTGGTGGGTAAAGGGCTGCGTAACTGCAGGCCACTGTCAAAAGGATCCATCCCAAACTCCTCTCTAACCCTGTTTATCTCTAAACACTTCAGTCTGGATTTTGTGATCCTGCAGCCAACACTGCTTTGTTTCATGTCTGCCCCAGTTCTCGGAAAACTGCCCTTTCCACATATGTCTCAGAATCCCCTTGACATCAGGTTAGCATGCTGTGTCAACTTGCCTACAGCTGTACAGAGCTAGATTTGTGGCAAAACGAAGTGAACTGGAATCCATGGCTGTGGCAGAGAGAACAGCTGGTTCACCTCTTCTAGCAGCAGCCTATGTAGGCACAATGTGAGGCCATGTTTCTAAAATGAGATCCAAAACACTCCACAGGAAACCCAGATCTCTTGCCAGTACAGTGTGGAGCTGCCAGAATGATCCCATAGAAAATATGAACAGCAGAGGTGATCTCCAAACTCCTTCTCGGTCCCAAATTTTAGCAGCAGATGAGGGCTGCAGGAAGGTTCACGTCTGACTGACATCTAATAGGTCTAAGCTGTATCCCGAAGAACATAGAAACATTCTTGCAGCCTTCCAGGAAGTAGTCTTTTATTGAAAGCACTGATTCAAGATGCAGGGAGACTTGGGCTTGATTCTCTTCTAACTCAGAAAAGAGACTCAAAGCATACCTCCTCAAAATGCCAGGGCTGGATCTATGCGGAAGGAACACCAATCTCTCTCTCATCTTCTGTATCACTGGGACAGTGATATGGACGGTGCAGAAAGAAGGAAAAAGATTTCTGTCTTTGACTCCTGGACTTAAAGCACTGTGGGCTCTATCTGCCATTTCCAAGACCTTCTATCTTCAGTGATCAACTCTGCATGGAGGATCAGGCTTGTTTATCCCCTCAAGAAACCTCTTTCCTTGCTTCAGTAAAATGTTTCAAGCCAAAAAACAGAGGTTCTGACCAATATTAAAGGTGGACCAAAGGCTTTTATTTCTCTAGCTGTTATTTTTGCAGATTTTAAATCTGTAAGATATCTCACGGCGACCCCTCCTTTGGTTCTGAGCAAAGGGAAACCAAACAGCAACCTTCAGTCTGTTTTAGCACTGTACATTCTCATTCCCTACTTCACAGCTCAGTTGCAGATTAAATTTCTGGGTAGCCTTCAGAGCCGGTTTTTCTTGTGTCATTACATACTTACCTCCAAAACAGTTATGCAGACTCTCCCATATTATTGTACAGGGAACAAGCAGACTCCAGTATAACTTTGCTCTTTAGCTCTTCTCCACCATCAAGATCAGTGCCTGGATCTTCTCATCTCTTCAGACTATTTTGGGTCTCATGCATTTGGCACCGAAATGCTAGCACAGCACTTACACCAAAGAAACAATTTCGCCTTGTAACAGCTTTGTTAGAATACTTTAAACCTGTTGCACAATGAAATCATCACTATGGCCCTCTGGTTCCATGACACCAACCCCTCAGGTGGCAATCCTATATGCTTTCCACTCTCTCCCTAGTCCTATTGAAGGCCACTTTATGAACACTATGGTAGAAGTAATTTTGCTCTGGGAAAACTGGCTTCAGGATAATAACAGCTGGAACTTCTCACTCCCACACAATGCAAATAGCCATTTATTAGATACTAGAGCTACTGGATACTCTGGTGACAGTGTCTATCAAAACTAATAATGAACTATAATTCTTCAGTAAGAGAACCATTGTATTTTAGCATTTCTCTGAAAACATTAAGAGGAAGTCCCAAACCCATCGAGTTTTGTTTATAATTGCTGCAAGGCTGATAATTCCTGGAGGCAGAGGAGTCTGTATAAACAAAAAGATTTCCAGTAGCACAGGAAAGCTGTGCAATACCAAGCTATCATCACCTCATGACAGACAAAGCATTTATAGTTTATTGTCAAGAGGACTCTGGTAGAAAAGTGCCTGCTTGCGCTAGAACTGGCTGACCTTTTGCAGTGGGCACAATAAGGCAGCAAGAACCTCTGAGCTGTCAGAACTGCAATAAATCTAAATCCCTTTTGATAAGGGAGGGAAAAAGCATACAGCTCCCCACCACCTCCTAGTAACACCTCAACAGTGCCTTACAAATGTTCTCCATAGTTTGAGAACTGGATGCAACATTTGCTTCCTGGCAGTACCAGTTTGGTTTCCTCTAGGTAGGTGCTGAGCAATTTAAAATCAAGTTCTTCAGGTGCTGGCGTTAGAGACATAAGAGAGTCTTCATTTCCTATCATATCCTAACATGACCTGCCTAAGAAGCCTCATCAATATTACAGCAGCAAATAGCTTGACAACTTCCTCGTACATAACTTACACCCTCTATGCCTTCTGCTCTGTGTTTCGTACCAAAATGGATATTTTAGAAATACTAGGAAAGTGTTTGAAAACATGTGGTGATAAATGTTCTGCCCATCACAAGTCACAGTGCACACATTGCTTACTCCTGGCATCTTGTGACTCACTCCTTAGTAAAGATACAACTCAGAGACTCCAAACAAACTTGAGACAGATGTAATTACTCTTTGTATATATATAAAAGCCCCACAACACTGATCACATAGAACTTAGTAACTGCTGCTTGCATCACATCTACCTACTACAGCATCAAAAGCAGCAATCGATCCAAATCTCTTGCTTGATTTAAATTAAAAAGAAGCAATTATTTTTTGTTTTGTAAAAGCTCATTAGAAAGGGAAGAGAAAAAGAAAAAAGAAGAGAGAATACTTAAAGAAAAATAAAACCAACCTAAAAAAAATACCAACCCAGTGGGAAATCTCCAGTCTTGGGTGGTGGGTTTGAAATGCAGTCCCATACCCCAAGCCATAGTCTCAGAATCTAAGCCAAAGCACACCTGTTATTGCAATCAGTTTGAACAGTCATTTAAACATTAGGCTTCCACAGCTACCCCAGAGCCCCTCAGTGCTCACAAAGCCGAGCTGCTCAGTGGCTTTCTGATCCCCAAAGCCCATTCTGTGCTCCAGTCATTCCCACACCTTTATGGTGGTTATTTGCAAGGTCAGTGTGAGCCCAAATCATTTAGTAGAATAACTGGATGTGATTCCAGGCCCCATGGAATAAACACAAATTCTGGTTCTGAAAAGGATGACGGTTCTTCCATGTGTCTTTGATTCAGGCCATGAAATGCTAAGTAGAAGGCTGGACTCTCTGTTTCACATTTTTGCTGGCAAAGGAGAAAATTCTCTCCTCAGCATGCTGATTTGCTGCAGTTTGCTTATACACCAAGCTTCCATCTGCTCTGGCAAGATCATAAACCACATGCCTTGGGGCTGGGTTCTGTTAGTCCTTTGCCTTTCTTGCCTTCTCTCCTTATCCAAGAATAAGAAATGAGGTGAGGATAATAGCATTTTATGGCCTCACAGCAGGGCTGTGAATATAGTTTAAGATGCTGAGGTTAGAGTAAGGGGAGACCTATACAAAGCGGGGAAGAGTGGCTGACACGCCAGAAGGCTGTGCTGCCATTCAGTGAAACCTGGACAGGCTTGAGAACTGGGCAGAGAGGAGCATGATGAGATTCAACAAGGGCAAGTGTAGAGTCTTATGCCTTTGAAGGAATAATCACATGCATCAGTAGAAGTTAGGGGCTGACATGCTGGAGAGAAGCTCTGCGGAGAAGAACCTGGGTGTTCTGGTGGACAACAAGTTGGCCATGAGCCAGCAGTGTGTCTGTGAGGCCAAGAAGGCCAGCAGTATCTGGAGGTGCATTAAGAAAGAGTGTGGCCAGCACATCAAGGAAGGTTACCCTCGCCCTCTGCTCTGGCTTGGTGAGGCCACATCTGGAGTACTTGTATCCAGTTCTGGGCTCCCCAGTTCAAGAAAGACAGGGAGCTACTGCAGAGAGTCCAATGGAGGGCTGCAAAGATGATGAGGGGGCTGGAGCATCTCCCTTATGAGGAAAGGCTAGAAGAACTCGGACTGTTCACCCTGGAGAAGATAAGGCTGAGAAGGGATCTTCTCAATGCTCATAAATATCTAAAGAATGGGTATCATGTGGATAGGGTCAGGCTTTTTTCAGGCAAGGTGCTCTGAGACAGAGCACAGGGCAATGGGTGCAAACTGGAACAAAAGAAGATCCATCTGAACATGAGGAAAAACTTTTTTAAATTGAGTATGATAGAGAACGGGAACAGAGAGGTTCTGGAGTCTCCTTCTTTAGAGATCTGTAAAACATGCCTGGATGCTTTCCTGTTAGCCTACTATAGGGAATCTGCTTTAGAGGGGTTGGACTTGATATGCAGAATCAAACTCTGTAACCCAAGTAAGATTACAAAGCAGGTAAAGTTTATTCAAGAGCTGCGCAGACACCGGGTGCAAGGGGGATAGATCCGCCTAACTTGCACACCGTCTGGAGAAATCGTGCTACAGATATAGGCTGAACTAATACATAATCAATAGTTTTCCCAGAATTTGGATACATATTCATTACACCCCCAAGAGTTCATTAGCATGCAGACCCTCCCATTACGTTGTGCGTACGTAGTGGGTCGTGGGATGAAGATTTGTCATCTTCCTTGCGAAGGCTTCTACCCATTTTCACCGTAAACTTCTGAGCTTTCGGGGGGGGGGGGGGGGGGGAAGGGGAGGGGCATCCCTCCAAACTGGTTTCTTCTTGCCCTGTGGACATCTAATCACCTCCCTGCCAAATGTCCTCGGGCTGTTCTCAAACCCTTATCTTTATGGCCTTCATCCTTCTCCCTATCCCAGTCACAGTGTCTGCCATCCCTTATTTTCTAACAAGCTCTACATTCTTGCTTCTATAAACTATCTCTGACTATTCCCCTTCACCCCCCTTATTCTCAGTCACTGTGAAGCTTTTTTGCCTTTTTACTTTCACTTATGGGGCCCGTCTCACCTTTCAGACTAGATGATCTCCAGAGGTCCCAACCAGCTCTTATGATTCTGTAATTCTGTGATTCTGTATATTCCCTAGATAGTTGCATTTATTTGTACCTAAAAATGGAAACCCCAAAGATGACTTTGCATGTTTCCCTCCCCACTCCAAGCAACTGAATCCATTTACCTGCAATTCAGTCAAGATACAGTGCAGCAAGTCCCATTCCAAGCAAGACTCTCCTGTTTCCCCTTTTACTCCCATCTTAAATCTTTATAAGCAAAACTTGAGTCAATTTGTGACAGGAAAACAGTAAAAGATCAAAATAAAGCTGTTTATAAATTAAAGAACTAAGGGAAAGAATGGATAGGAAATGAGCCTCATATTTTTTTCTCCAAAATTATTTCGATTAATGTGGAGAAAGATCAACAGCCTACCTGTAGCTGCTATGGGAAAGATAGGGTGAAGAGTGAATCCAGTCTCAAGTATCCCCACAGTGGTGCCACATCAACTGCACAACCTTGATATAATGAGCTGCATGGTTAGATCCCATGCAACAGCACTGTAACTTGCTTTTCCTTGCAGCCCCTCTTTACAGTTTGATGAGATCAGTTTTAGGACACTAAAAGGAGACATGTATAGCATATAGTAGTCAGGGAAATGATTGCTTTAATTCCTGCAACACTGCTTTCCTCCAGCTGTAATAAGAGGCCCAAATACCCCAGGTTTCTCTGTGTGTTGCTGTGGCGTGCAGCTCTGAACTCATACACAGACTTTGCACGACACATGGCAACACACCTGGGCCCATGGCCTGATGCAAAGCATGCTGAAAGCAGCAGTGCATTCCCACTGATATTTCTGGATTTAGTTTTTCAATCAGCCCCCAAATGAAGTGCCTCAGATACTGCTGCTTCCTTTATTAATGTTCTGTTTAGGGTCTCTGTCATTTTGTTTAACAGCTTTTGTGGGCCAGCAGATTCCTAGACAAAATGACCTGGATGACTGCTCAAGCCATTTCCACTGGATTTGAAGGACTGTGCAAGGAGAAAATGACTGTTATTTGGATGGAGACCCTGGCTGAAACAACATGAGGCATCATGCTCCCATCCTCTTTGGCTTGCCCCAGCAACAGGGAGAAAGTACAATGCACTATTTCATTAAGGCCTTGGCATGTTCCTTAATGGCACTTCTGGAAGTGACAGGCACAGAGGAAGCTCTTATCCCCGTTCTTTTTTCCCATCTGCGGCCATTCATGTGCAGATCCATCCAGAGATCAACATGCTGGCGTGGGAGATAAGGGGACCATGATGCTGGGCTTCAGAGATTACCACAGCCATGCAGGCTCTGGGGGCCAGAGCAGAGCTGCAGGAGGGTGCTGCATTTCAAGATTCACTCAGTGCCTGCTGTCCTATAACACCATCACACGTGACCTGCTCCAGGCTCTGCAGAGGGCTGGTGTACACCAGCATTCTGGTACAATTAGGGAACAAGCTCTCCTACAGCAAGGCAAAACACAACCAGCAAACGGGGCAAGGCCAGTGCCAAAAACATATTGCTGACACGTTTGCCAAAGAAAATTCTGCTTCCCCTCTCCAGAAGACAACAGTCTTCTTTCTGGCATCATCCTGCTCCAAATGAAGAGGCAAAGGGAGGTCTTTAGCAGAAACCTCTATTGAAAATAGGCATTGCTCCTTCAGCCGTTGAAAAAGCCCCTAAAATTGGCACAGGCTACCATAAAACAACAGCTTAAACTAATTTATTTGCTGTCTGCTGCAATCTCACCCGCCTTCCCAGCCCTGGATGCAGCCCTGACTCCTATTTGTGCTCCTCACACCCTGCTCAAACCAGATGCACACCCTAAACAGCCAACAAGTCATCCATCCCCTACCAATTTAGCGCGCTGAAGTGACTTTTCATGAGGTTGGATGCTTGCTGGAGCCAGTGTGAAGGCAGGGGTAGGACAGCACGGTCACTGGGTGGGACAGTGAGGACATGCACTTCAGAGCTGAGTTCAGAAAGCTGAGAGCCTGCTGTGCTCCTGCTCTCTCCAATCCCAGCTAAACCACTTAATCCCAGCCCTTGCTGAATGATATGAAGCCTGACTCTCCTCCCTCCACACACACACACACAGGCTTGGCTCCTGCAAGGTCAGTAAGCTGAAGCAGCACAGCAGGATCCCGTACCAACACAGCAGTGCATGACTGTGTGGTTCTCAGATGGGAGAAGGAGGCCATCGATTAAGTCAGACCTTTCAAGGTCTGTTTAAAGGAATTTCAAAGTAGCCAGAATCTAATACAAATAAAGGGGAAAAAAAAAAGAGAAAAGAAAACCACACGGTGTGGATAACCGATGTTTCTGATAGGATACCCTTCACTCAGGGTCAACGTACGGTAAACGTGAGGATGTGTTCATCTGTGACGAATTTTCCTGTATATGTTATGTAGCACTGTCTCTTCCACACCTCATATGTAGCTGTCTGTGCCTATAAATAGCAATGATGCCTCGTGTGCATTCCCATATATAACAACCTGTGACAATGTGGTAAATGAGAGGAAATGAGCAAAGGAAGTGGTGTGCTCTGCCAGAACAAGCAAACTTAGCAGGGCCCTGGTAAGTAAACTCTGGGCAAACAAGTTCTGTGAAATATTCCAGAAATGTATGGAAAAGCAAAGTGCTTATTGAGGAGATGCTAAACCGAGGGGTTTATTGCATGATGCAGAACAAAAGACCAAGTAATCTTGCTGAACAGCTAGAAGACCAAAAAGAATCCTTGCATGCCCCAAACTAGAGTGCTGCATAAAGTCACGAAAAAGGAGGGAGAACCAGAATGAACAGGCTGGAGCGAGCCTGCTCGGCAGCTCTGCAGCAAGATGAGAAAAAGCAGAGAGAGAGGACTCCTGCAAGGCTGATCCGAAGACAGAGCCGAGCTCCCTTCTGCAATAGGCTGGGGCAAGAACTGCTGATCTCTTTCCTCTTTCAGAATGAGTCACCTTTGCACTATTATTTTTTTCTCTCCATTCTCACACATTTTATGAACTGATGAAATATCTTTAAGACTCGTTCTTAACATTTTTTTTTCTTGTTTAGAAATTCAGCTTGACCACCATGCCTAAAGGGCTAATAAGCTATGACTGGCAATACAAAATAGGTTCAGTGGCATCCTAACAGACAAAAGTGTTTTAATTAAACTGAAAAAAAACTCTGGTTATCATCAAGTAAGCCAGAAGCCCATACTAAATAAACAGAAGTAAGCCTGTTGGTAGGAAAATCAATGTCATGTGTAAGAGACTGGAAGCTGAGGTTTCATTCTTGGCTCTAGCAGATCTCCCACTGAGCCAGTTGCTTTGGGCCAAGGGTGTCTTTTGTCTTGCCTTTCGGAAGACATGCACAGTTCATTGTCTCAGTCTCCCAGGAACTTCATCCTGATTTTCACTAAGAGCCTATCAGTACACAGCCCAAAGGATGCTCAGGCTCACTGCTTAGCATCAGGACTCTCTTCTGGTTTCTCCCCGCCACTTTCCCAGTCATGAAAAGGCTAAGCTAGATCTGAGCTAGTTGGGGTTGTGTGAAAACCACAAGATTTATAAGATAAGTTCCCTCTCTCCCCTCCTTACGTCTCAAATAAATAACAAATCTTACTTAGACTTTATCAGCAGCAAAGTTAAGCTCTCCAGGCTTGCTATTTTAATCAACTTCATCTAGTTTGCTTCAGCTTTGAAAGTAGTACAGTTTTGAGCAATAACTGAATCATTGTGGAAACAGCATACGGAGAGAGAAAGAATAGTAATGAATCAGTTCCTTTAAGATAGAAATACCACATGGAGGCATTTCAGCATTGCAAACAGGCCAGGTAGGCAGTATTACTTATTCAAGCTGAGTAACACATTTCAATTTAATACTACATTGTTACTTGCTCGCCTGAAAGCTTTCACTGGATGCCACAAATCCACTGAGAAGATGCTGCCTTCTGGGTTTATCCAAACAGTTTCACTATTTTCACTGTTGTCTGGAAAAAAATATATATATATTAAATATCAAAATTGTCTCTTTCTCCACAGGTGGATGGAAGCCAAGGCAGTTTAAGCCACTTGCTTTATTTTTAGAGTCCAGAAGAGAGCATGACCTATGTGGAAGAGAGCAGAAAAATACAGTGGGTCTGCTAAGGTGGTCACCCTAACTTAATGAGAAGCTCCAGACAGAGGGCCATTTACACAAGAATAGAAGTTGATTCAAGGCCATCATTATCTCAAGATGGTAATCTCCCTCCTAATTCACATTTAAGAGCTATGGTGCTTCAGAGGTCTCTCACACTTTCTGCCCTTTAAGCTGCTAGTAAATCCCTCCCATTTCCCATCAGCTTTCACCTGAAACAGAAAATACATCCCACGGGTTTTTCAACTGTCATCACCGAGGCACCTCCCAAGGCTTCTGTGGCTGGAACTTAACAGCTTTTAACTTTGCAAAAAGTTTCATACACCAATATATTTATAAACCTTTCTCTTTTACCGTTTTTTACCTCCACCACGCAACCATCTGCCGGTACCCTCAGTAAGGCATTCCCAGACAAATGCCATGCTTGGCCAAGCTGCTGGCAGAGCTGGATGGGGAGTAGCAAAGCCAAGGGGAATGCGTAGCTGTGGAGGCTGGTGGGCTCTGGCCAGGCGGAAGCACCCCTCTTTCTGCGTTATGCTTTCTGACATGGCCTCACTATCACCTAAATGCATGCTTAGAGTAGTCTGCTCTAATTGGAGCCCAACCAGGAAGAAGAGACATGCATTTAAGCTCAGAGAGTAGGGTTTTTTTTAAAAAAAAAAAAAAAAAAAAAGACAGAAAAGAGATGTTTACATCCAAATTCCAATAAAGAGAAAGACAATCATGCAGTAATCAGCCTTCCATCATCACAAGGTTCTCTGCTCACCCTGCTGCACTAACAGCTGGCTCCATTGGTGGCTGCCTAAAAGGACAGGCGGTCATCATCCCCTGCTCTGTCCCCTCTGCCCCCACTGTGACTTCCCTATCATCCTGGGGGATGTGTCCCCTCTGCCCAGTGCTGGGCCCAGCTGCACACAGCTTTGCTAATGCTGCTAATGGCATCTCAGCTTATCAATGCATAATTGAATCTAATTTTCAGCATGCTTTTTATATTTTCTTTTTCTCTCACCTGAGACAATAAACATCAGCTCCTGTAAGGCAATCTCATTTAGGTTTATACTGTGTTTTATGTTCATATTTTCAGTGCTGCAGCCTTTGAGTGGCAAATCCATGGAGGACTATTTGTAAGTACTTCTGTGAAATTAAAGCAGACCCCCTACTGAGGGCAGGCACTTTAACAAGTAAAATAATTTTAAAACAAATAACTATGAAGGAAAAACAATATCCTAAAGGAAAGTTATTTGGCCAACTGTAGCACATACATTAGTGAGATCTGATATACACAAAATAAACACATTTCCATGCATAAATTTTTGAAGGACTGGTGACACAGATATGAAGCCATCTAACCATTTTTTTTTCTGCTGAATTTCACATTACATTTGATAGAAAATACTGCTTATTTCTTTCCCTCAGACAAAAATAATTCCCATATAGAAGGTGCAGATTCTGAAAAGAAGCCTCCATTAACCAGGCATAAGAAGACAGGTAATGGTCCTAAGCTGCAGCAGGGGAGGTTCAGGTTGGATATTAGGAAAAGTTTATTCTCTGAAAGAATGGTAATGCATTGGAACAGGCTCAGGGAGGTGGCAGAGTCACTGTACCTGGAGGCATTCAAGAACCTTGTAAATGTGGCATAAGAGACATAGTTATTCACCATGGTGGTGATGGGTTGATGGTTGGAGTAGATGAACCTTAATGACTTAATGTCACTGCGATTCTATATGCTCTGCTTGGTGGATCACGGTGGTTGCACTGATCTAGGAACTGTGCATGACTCATGGATCTGTTGGCCTGTCCCTCCACAGGGCATGGGGAAGACGTCCCATTCAGAGCTACCACCTCACCAACTTTAATATCTTTTACTTTTTCCAAAGTATTTAACAAAAACCTGAAGATGATTATTTTTTCCCCTTCTCATTACACAGGTGACAATGCTAGTCTAACACAATGATCAAATTATTACAAAAGTAACACGAGCCAAGAGAAGGAGAACAATTCTCTGAGCACAGTTCTGCTTTGGCCAATAGCCACAGTGCGGGCCTTGCTGCTTTCTGTGAGCAGGAATATTCATTGGAAGGAATAGACCTGTAAAAGATCAGTAATAGCAGTAATAGCAGTTCAGTACATGGACTTTCTTTTACTTCAGCAGGTTTTTATTATTTGCAATATTTTTTATAATTCTAATTAGGCTGTTTGATAGGATCTCTCTCCATGGAGCAAGGTGAGTCCACAAATTTCAGGGCCATGTACTACGTGTTTTGTGAGAGTGGCTCATTCCTGTTTTGCCAAGGTATTGTGCAGTGCTAAACTGTAACTTTGGGACATTCGTTTACAACTGTTAGGTGACAAAATTATCCTTATTTTACCCCTCTGGACAAGTTTGTTTATGTTATATCTCCAGCAATTTTCCACTGATATTTCCCCCTTTTATTTCATTACCAAATACATCCTCATCAGTTCCTGTTATTTTGCTAGTTTTATCAAAAAATCATAGAATATCACAGAATATCCTGAGTTGGAAGGGCCCTACACCCAAAAATCAGATCATATGGCTGAGAGCCTTGTTCAAATGCTTCTTGAACTCCAACAGCTTGGGGCTATGACCACTGCCCTGGGGAGCCTCTCCTAGTTCCCAATCACCCTCTGGTGAAGAACCTTTTCCTAATGCCCAAGCTGACCCTTCCCTGTCACAGCTCCACATTGTTTCCTTGGGCTGTAGGTTATCATGAGGCCTCTCCTCAGCCTCCTCTGTTCTGAGTTGAAAAAACCAAAGGAGCTCAGCCAATCCTCATACACCTTGTCCTCCAGACCCATCTATATAGACTTCCTTTGGACACTTCTAATTGTTTTATGACCTTTTTGTACTGTGGTGCCCCAAACTGCGCACAGTGCTTGAAGTGATGTGGAACAGCTGGGAAGAGGAAGGGAAAGGATGCGTGCACAGGAGTAGCATGCATCATATTTTTTTTGAAAAAGACAAGAAAGCCCTTTACACACACACAGAAAAAACACCCAAACTAGAGTTTCCTAACATCTATTCTTCAGGCTGGTGATTGCCAGTGCTGCTGCGTGAACATTGTGTGATGCTGTGGGGACAGACTTGTTCTTATGTGAAGACATGTGCTATGGGAGAGCATTATATACTGGCAATTTTGTCTATACGCGTCATCTCTAAATTACGGAAAAAACCTTTTGGTTCTATGTGACACTGAATTTGAGCATGCCAGAGACATCAGTAATTTTCCAGAGGCTCAGCCAAAGAGGCTGCATATAAAAAATTCAAGACTGGGATTATTTATTCCTGGCCAGGCATTTTGCTTTAGCCATGGCAGAAAAAACCTCAGTTGCCATCAGCATGTAACTGGTTACTCCACTTTTTGGCTCCAGAGACCCCCACTGCAGCACTGGGCATGAGGAGGATGCAGGTAGGGTTGATCCCTGCAGGGAGCCAAAGGTTTTAGCTAGGGGCATGGGGCTGCCCTGCTGGGGGTACGCCAGGTGCTGGTGGGACTGGGGTCATGTGTTCCTCACAGCTGTGGGCCTGGTGCCCAGCAAGAGCCAAGCAAAGCTGTCAGATGGAAGCAAATCCCATATTTTGCTAAAAGGGTTTGGTAGCCTGCAGCTAGAAGGGTTTGTCTTGACCTGAGGGGGATGCTGCAGGATGTATAGATGACAGGAGGAAATGTACAGCGCATGAGTGCAATGTGTATTTCTGTAATTATTTTACTTCTCATTTCCTCTCGGGCTTTGACTGCATCCCTTGTTCTCTGCCTCCAGAGGCAGAGTGCCACTCTGTGAAAAATCAGACTTAGTTATTACACCTCGCAGCAATAGCCACAGCATTAGCACAGCTCAAGGGCCAGATGTCATTTCTCATTTGCAGACTTTTCTCAATACTGTGTACAAATTGAGAGAAAAACGTTGCAAATAACATTATGTTTTTGAAGACAAGTGCAGACAGTACTACACTGTGCAAGCAGCAGTGTGTCCTTTCACTAGAAAATTTCAATTGAAGTTATTCAAATCTGTATTTGAAATAGATAGAGTTTACAGTGTAATGAAATATAGCATTTCATGATGTATATTATGAAATAGAAGAAAATGAGATTATTTCTTTAAGCATATCAATTATTAAATTATCGTAAGAATGTATGTATATAAATAATTCTGGGAGCCACTCTGATTAGATTACTTTGATATGACAGAGTGGGTTTTGATTATTTTTGCTGCTTTGCAATAAGGATTGAAATTCTAAGTAGATTTCAGGAAGATTTTCTTCTAACACTGAAGCAAGGGGTAGCAGACAGACAATAAATAATAACGTAGAACAGGAAACTGTAGAGACTTTTTAATTCACACAATTACATTCCTGTATAAAAGATGATGAAGTTCTCACTGAACACAGATTTTTTTTGAAGAGTTTCATTGTATTTATTAGATAAGCAACATGTAGGGCATTTAATACAAACCATTTTCCTTCTACTCCTTCTACAAGACCAGCGGGCAGTGCTGCTGTGAAGTGGGTGGCCAGGAGATCTGCGGACAGCATTTGTGCCATGTGCTGAGCACTGACAGCATCACCTTTCCTCCTTTCCTCAACTGAGCATAAATAAGTCTTCCTTCTTCACCTTGTGCAGCTGGCAGCCATCTCATGTACTGGAAATAGCTCCCTTCTCCATGAGGTGCTGGCACACTGAGGTGGGACGGTGAGAGCCTGCGAGGAACTGAGGCAGAGTGGTGTTGGTGGTCGGCGTTTGGTGGGCTCAGCAAGAGATTTGTTGCTGAAGCTCAAGGGAAGAGCAGATTTAGGAGATGGGGAACAATAGAGAAGAAGTAGGGGTGAAGAAGAAGGCAAGCATGTGGTCCAAAGGAGGAATGAAGAGATGTTTATGTAGGTTCTTGGTGCTGAGCATTAATCACAAGAGAAAGGCTCTTGCAACCAAGAAATGTAAATGTAGCAGTGAAGGTGGGCAAGAACGCATCGACGCTTCCCTACAGGCAGACTGCTTCCAAAGTGCGTAAGCCCAAGGTGCTTTCTTTGCCCCGTTTATGCCAAGCGGAGAAAGGAGAGGGACTGTATTGAAATCTGTGTGGCAGGAGCTCCTTTCATGCTAAGAGACTGCATTCAGGGGCTTACAAAGGGCATGAGTCAAATGCAAAGAAAAGAGGCATTTCACAGAAGCTGAAGTGTGACCCTTTGTTTTTCCTGACCGCAAGGTCACCAGCAACACAAAAGGAGACCCTAGCACTGATTCTGCAGCAACAAATGCCTGTTGTGAGTGAGTGTATTTGCTGAGCAGTGACAACAAGGAGTGACTCGAGGTGCATGCTTCCAGCCCTTGTTTCCCAAGGGACAGAGGGGGAGAGGATAGGGCTGTGGGTAAGCTCTGCCCACTGGAAGGTCCATACAGAACCTCTCCAGAAATGGTGCACCCACTGAGCATGCTCACTACTGGGGCAACTGAGACAGTGGGATTTTGGATTGGGCGCTGCAAAACCTAAGGAAAAAAAGTACACCTTTTACTTAATTCTTAGGTGAAGAGGAATTTTCTCAGTTTAGGACTAGCAAGGGATTAGGGTGGCTTAGGAGCCTTGTCTTTATCTCAGGCTTGCATTAGCCCATGACCACTTTCTTTCACATTCAAAGTCCAATGAAAAGGATGCTTTGCTTTGCCCTTTTCAATATCCTGGAGTGCTGCAGCTCCCCCTTAAAGTTCATGACAGAATGGTGGTGCAGAACAATGGATTTAAGGGTGTCATAAAACTTCCTGGCAACTGGTAGTCCCCAGATATATTCTGGTTGTGACTCAGGAGAGGATTCTGGAGGCTACTGGGACTGCAGAGCTTTTGAGCTGAGGAAATGTATTTGCATATGGATGTCATGCTAAGGAAGCAAGGCAGCACGGATTTCATTACTGCTAATGACATGTGGGAGAAGTGATTTAGTTTACAGCCAGTGCCAGGCGTGGCACAATGAGGAAGCACTTAGTTCATGCAGAGCTTTATCTTGCTTCTAACACCCCAAAATCTGCAGCTCTGGGAGGCCCAGAATTATGTGACACGGTTTTGTTAGCACTGGAGCACAAACAGAGCTGTCACTTAGAGGAAAGAAGAGTGCTTCAAGATATGGTGCTGGCAAGGAAAAGAAGAGGATGCCAGGACAGAGAGCAACTGAGGACAGAAACCCAGCAGGTAGAGGTGGCTCTGTGGGAACCACAGTGGCCAAGGCTGGACAGTTGGACTTGGGAGTTGCCAGAAATTTTATTCCAAGTCCTTGTTTTAACATGCCCAACACAAAACACTGGAAAATGCCCTGGGCTTGGGGCAAGGCGTCTGGCTGTAAGGAAAGGAGAAGAGATATTTCTGAGAACTGAGAAGGAGAAAAAGTGCCCCAGGACATGTTGAAGCTGGAGTAGCTGGGAACTGCTACATGGTCAGAGCCCCCCACAGCATCCTCATCTCAGAGAGAACTATGTCTGCTTTTACTGCTGCAGAAGGCACTGCCTCAGGGAAAGGAAAGCAGAGGGGCCTAAGGCACTTTCTGGGCATAGTCATTAGGGAAGAAGGAAATCTGAATTCCTGGGTAGCTTCAGGAAGAGCTGTTTGAACTAGGATCAGTGTTTTTCAGCTGAGAGTAATGAATTGATCAAGCAGAAGAAAGCAGCCAGAGAGGAGAGGGCATTTGAGAAAGAGAAGCGAGTCAGAGGGATTAACGACAGAGATAAAATGGCCATGAGCCTGGTGCATGCTGTAACAGCGAGCTGAAATAACAGCTGAGAGCCCACACCCCACCCAGGGTGTGCTGGGCCAGCAGTACTCTGCTTTCAGAGGAGCACCACTAGGAGCCTACCTGCAGCTCACAGCTGGAAACCTGCAGCAAGATTTTTGAGCAGGAATTACTCCTGCTTTATGCATAGCACAGCAGCTGTTTTTAATGGCTTGTAACCATTTGGCTGCAATCACCCACAATGCATGTAATTAAAAATGTTATGAGCTGCTAAAATTCACTCCTGGAGCAGTCTGCAAATGCTGTATCTGGAAATACAGGATGTTTTGGGGGTACTATGTTATGCTGTGGGGTACTAAGCTATGTTGTGTTATGTTCTGGAGAGGGAACTCAACTGGTCAGTTGGGCCAGGGATGTGAAAACCACCTCAGTGAATAGAGAAGGGGAGAATACGGTTTGGAGAGGCCCTGAATTCTGCTTCATCAGAGCTGAAATCAAGGATATGCTATAGTGATATTTATCAGTGCTAACTGGAAAGTCAATGTGTGTTTACTGGTTATTGCAGCTGAAGTTACAAAAGCTGTAAGATGTCTTTAAAGGCCAGCTTCAGCCAACTGTATGCTGTTGAACGTGTTATACTATGTGTCACCTGAATCATCTTCATATCCAGCTGCAGGAGGGCAGTGTGTGGACTTCACTTAAAAAAATTAGAAAGAACACGATATGGCATAAAAGGTGAAGCAAGAATGAGGTAAATTTGTAGAGAACCTGAAAAACAAAAGCTGGATGGAATAATGTGCAGCATTTTGTAGAGGAAAAAAGAAGAAAAAGGGACTATGCTAATATATTATTTTTCAGTGAGGCTCTGGTGGCAGGCTGAAATCTGCTGGGGATGGCTCATTTCTCCTCAGCAACAACAGCAAGATTCAAATAATGCTTTGCATTTCCCAGGTTCAGCAGATGAAGAAAAAGAACTACTTGGGAGGCAAACAGAGTAGATTTGCAAATAGAGGAGAATGTTTTATGACCAGACTTGCAAACATTTGGCTCCTGAAGATGCCAGAAGACTCTGCATCTGCTTTAATGAACGTGGGTTGATCTCTTCTGATTATTTCTTTGAGATCCCCACTGTTCTTAAGGAAGTAGTTTTATATCATTTATGACAAAGCCAGCATTCAGCTTCACACAAAGGGCAACTTACCTGAAAGCCTGAACCACACAGCTTTTGATAAGCGAGGAAGGTGAGCTTGAGCAGACTTCTATGAAGCATTCAGTGGTTCCTCCACCAAGGTACCTCTGCTATCCTTCAGTTACAGCATCATTAAAGGTGGAATAGGCTCTTCTGTTTATGTCTTCTTTATATTTTGGCAAAACAGTAGATGTTAGTAGGAACATTTCTTTTTCAAATGTACCTAGGAAATTACTGCATTCTGTTCAGCTGAGTGTAAATACAGACTGCAGAGCAGCAGACGCTTACAGTAATTCATAAGAAATCTGAAATTGGTCATTAGTTGCTGTCTCAGGGGATAAAGGTTTTTCATGGCGTGAATCTCTTTAGCAAATATGATAACAGCACAAGTAATGCTGTTACTCTACTGGGAAAGATGCAGCTGTCCTCCTAATCCTTTTGCTCCTTTGTTGTATTTTTACAGCAGGAATGTGGAGGTACTTTGTGGTAAATTGGATGGTGGAAGCATCTTCCAAGGGAAGCACATACAGTAGTTGTTCCAATAAGGTGTTCTAGATCAGAGAAGTCTGTCTTCTGATTATTTTTTTTTTTCTTTTATTCTTTCAAATCTGTATCTGGGATCTCTTGGCCTCAAAATCTTGCATGACTGGGTCTATAGGCAGTTGGCCTTTGCAGACACCAGAAGACTCCCCATCTGTTTTGACCAAAACAGATTGATTATTTTGTCAAGATCCTCACGGTTCTTGAGGCAGTAGTTATCATACATTACCTATGTCAAAATCACTGTTCAGCTTCTCTTCATATGGAAGACAACTCACCTGTAGATTCAATCTGTACGACTGTTCAGCTATGAGCAAATGGCTGAGAGAAAACCAGAACAGCCTGGACATGCTGTGCCTCAGAGTGGTTGCCACAGGGGACCTACCATGTCACCTTGACTTCTTTCATTTCCAGGAAAGCTGGATTTGGGTTAGCATGTAATGGGATTGAGTCTCCCTGTATCTTTATTTTGTTCCTATTATAATGTATCTTCCTTAAGATAAAATCTTCTTTAAACATAAGAGGAAAAGAGAGAAAGAGAGGGCAGCCAAGGATTGTATATGGCATCTGTAACATTTAATTATATGAGACAGGGATTTTCCAGGATGCCATTGCAACACAAAGAACATTTAGATACCAGCATCACAGTATATATTTTCTAAATCACAACACCCACGCATTTCCTTAGCCAAGGAGAAGTTTTCCTTCTATGGCTGCATATCTAAAATTAGCCTGAAGGTCAAATCTGAATAGAAATACCCTTGCCTTGAACGTGCTGGGAATGATTGGTGCAATGGGCTCAATTTTCCCATCGAAAACCTTCATTTATTTTTCAAATAACAGTTGCTTTTACAATTAAAGAGCTTGGAGAAAGGCAAAACGAAGCCCGCTGTATAAAATCATCATCAATATTCTGCTTTCATTGCAAGGCTATTTTTATAGTCAACCATTAAAAAGTAACAAGATGGGTACAGTGAAGCTATAGTACAAAAGATACAGCAAGAGGCTTCAGAATAGCTGAGCTGAGCGCCGGCATGTGAAAGAATGGCCTTAAAATTTAGAAGATGTTTGTATATAAAAGATATGCGCAACAAAGAATTCTAAGTTAAGAAAGATACTGTTAAGAACAAATGAATAGTTTAGGTCTAAAAATAATTGCTTAACCTGCAGTCATATTGTGTGAGGACTGTGCAGTCTACAGTGCACAAACGCGAAAGCACCGTCTTGCAAAAAGTGCATTTATCAGCCACAGTGTTTTATTGAGTGCTTTAATAATACAAGTGTACATCAACTGATCCACAGTCAAAAGTGGCAGGTCCCTAAGAAATTTACAAGCACTTTTCTTTTAAGTAAATCAAAATACATATTAATTTGTTCAATGCAATAGCCTTTTGTGTGGGAAACAGAAGGCTAGTGATAAACACAGTCTTAGTAATGCACAGTGATTCTTGATTTTAAGCTTTTATACAAAACTTGTTCCCAGTAGCATGCACCCACCATTAAAGACTTCAGTACAAAAAAATAACCCTAAACACTACATTTAAGTAGAAACGAGATATAATTCTGAATTTGTTTGTTTTCCCAAAAAACACATGAAAGAAAAAAAAACACACATTAATACAAAGCTTCGTGACAAAGCTCTATACTATTACAGATCCAACATTCTTTGCACTGATAACCAAAATTCCCTGTCTACATTTGAGGGAAACAGCTTTCAAGTTAACAGAACAAAAAAAACCCCAAACAAATAAAAATAAAAACAAAACAAAAAAAGAAATGGTTCAAAATTTAATAAAAAATAAGAATGAAGGGAAGGGCTATTGAAGCACTTAGTGAATGTGCTTGCACAGGTCCAGCAAATCCTAGAGGAGGTTCCTATGTGGCGTATCGCTTGGTCCACTGTCTGGCCATTCTGTCATGCTCTGCTCTGTTAGTCATATACTGAGTGGCAATGCTTCCAACCAGGGGGTCAGCTGAAAAGGAAACACAAACCGTGAAGCCTCTTAGCTTTAACTGTAACAACAAGATGTCTACATATTTTATTCTCATTTTGAAAGCATGCATGCATACAGGAAGAAAAGAGCAAAAGAATGGGGAGGAGCTAGCAGGGCAATTAGTTGCAAGTTTCTGGTAAACATATGACTTGAATCATTTTCTAAAATTATGCCTCATGAACAAATGTTCCAATCATTTTAGTTTGAGCGAAGAGTGAAAAATAACAAGAATTTCAGATGACAAGAATAAAAACACTAAAAGCTATTTATTTATGGTACTAAACTTCCACAAATACCTATATTGCTACCTACAGGGAGGATGGGCTCCAATTCTATTAACAGGTTTGTTTTCATTTTTTTTTTTCCAATTGTATTTTAAAGAATAAAGAAAGGTCAGAAATGAGGGCAACAGGTACTATTTGAATACTGGCATTCAATTTGTGAGATTTTGTTGAGCATTCATGTGTCCAGAATGCTTCATGATTCTGTCTTCTATAGTATTTGGAAATACTTCTGTATTTCAAAAAAAAAACAAAAAAACAAAAAAACAGAAAAAATCTGTTGTCATTAATGTGGATCTACAAATTACTTTCTAGTTAATTAAATAAAAGCAGCTAGCCCTCTAAGAAAAACAAACCAAGAAAAGACTCCCAGAGTAATCAATGTTTTTCTCCTTTCAGTACAGAGATTTTCCTCTTTGGAGGACCCAAACTCTTGGTAGTCCTCCTGAAACAGTAAATTTCCTGTATCACCACACCATGTCAGTTCTGTGGCACTTACATACATTTTTTTCCTGACTTAGGCTAGACACACATGACTTCTTATTAGGGCCAGTTAATAATCAGCTCTGCAGTTGACTGAAGATGGTGCCATTGAACAGTATGAACGTCAGCTTCCCCCTGTACAGTCATAACCCGAGTACTGTGTTTGCACAGCATTATTAACCACCAGGATTCCCAGGGAGAGATGTCAAGCTGTTGGCAAAGTCAATCCCAGGTTTTTGTTTGTTGATGATAAGCATTTATGATAGGATAAGTACATTGCTTTAGCCAAATCAATTGAATGACTTGCTGCCAACATAACTGAATATTAGCAGATAATACCTAATGAAAAAATACTTTGCTTTGAATGTGCACTTTCAGGAAGAGCCCATGATTTGAATACTAAGTTTGCATCTTCTGAATCAGTAAGGCAAGTTACCACTGCAGCTGTGGCATATTAAGACCCCATAGTCTCAATCCTGCACTTAATGCATATGTTTAACTTCAATATCTTAATATATCCAGAGGAAGTCACCGAGGCCCAGACTTTGCTATTTTTACATGCATGAATGTCAAAGAGGTACAGCTGAGCTAAGATCCATTTAAAAATTTTCAGAATAGAAAGTATATCACCTTTGGCTCCGCAGCCACAGAGAAAAATCACACGGGATTACTGGAAGGATTTTGTTCAGAACAAATAGGATTCTGACAGTCTCCTAGTATTTAAAGAGTGCAAAGTTGTTCACGGTTGTAATGAGTTTTGAGACAAACTGTAGGGTAAATGAGCAACTTGGGTAATGAGGAAGCACCAAATGTCTCTTGGCAAAAATTTAGGGAGTAGTCTGAGGGAACTGGTTATGGTGGCTCAAGGCTGAATTTAACAGCATTGGTCCAAGAAACACTTCCATGCAACTATGGAGAAAGACAGAGTAAGAGTGGAGAATCACTAAGCAAAATTTGATGAATGGATGAATGCGTTGGTTTTAATGCTGTTAGGAAAGGTGGGCTTTGACCTCTGAGGCAGCTGGTAGTGACTACTTAGAAGAGTATTGTGATATTCTCATCTAGATCATGGTAAGCATCTAGTGAGCGCTTAGTGAGGTTTAGAATTATAGAATGGCTTGGTTGGAAGAGACTTCAAAGATCATCTAGTTCCAGTCCCCTGCCACAGGCAGAATTGCCACTCACCATCTCAGAATTCCATCTAATCTGGCCTTTAAAGCCTCCAGAGATGAGGCATGCACAGCTTCTCTGCACAGCCTGTGCTTGTGCCTCACAGTTCTCTGAGTAAAGAATTTCTTCCTTCCATTTAGTGCATATTTAAATGGCTGCAGCTAAGGTCTTCTCAAAACTTAATATTGGTGCACTGAAAAGCACCATAGTGTAATACAGATTTACTCAGTTCAAATCTGAAAATGTTTTTACGTGCAGGATGAATGTTTACAAGGAAGTGCCTTTCAGATGAGAGCTGAAAATCAATTTCCCTGATAACTGAAAGAGTACTGAGTATTACATAATCATCCCCAGCCTTAGATTACTTATGTGGGTTTCTATCTATATTTCTTTTTGGACATAAGGATATATTTCAATAACATATCTGGAAGGGTTGGGAAGGCTGGGTGGGCTCCTCCCAGCCACCAGAAGGGCGGCCAATTTCTTTTGAGGTGGATGAACAGTAACCTAGTAATTGCTAGTTTGAGATACCAAGCTGAAAGATCAGGATAGCTCTCACCAGAAAAGATCCTATGTCACATCTCTGTCAGAGAGTGCTGAGTCATGTTGTTATTACATGTTGTTATTTATAAGGACTTCAATAAGAACTCTCCAACAGGTGTTAGAAGAGCTAGTTTATTTTAGCAGCGCCTGTAAAGCCACAAAACTGGCATAACTGCTTTGTTTGGGAAGTTGGGACAACTAGTGAGGAGGAAACTTTACACTTTAGATCAGTCACCTTGTTAGTGTCACACTGACCTTATTGATGCAGCATGCTGTGATGGATGCAATGATGGACATACAGATGGCACATGAATTCCAGACATGCAAATGGTTCTTTCCTGCTCCTGCATGAAGCTGTGCACCTTCAGGCTCAAGCCACATTGTCCTGCTGGAGGCAGCAGCTGTATGGCAGGCCCAAGGAGACAGACACTTCTGGTAACGCTCAATGAGTCATGAGTTGGCATCTTTACAGAGCTCATGAGGACAGGCCATAAAATTGAGATTATCAGACAAACTGATTTAAAATAATTTCAAATACTTCATCCTCAATGTGCATGGGCTGTGACCATAATGTTCAAAAATACTTGAAAAGAGAAACTCAAAAACTGTCCCCTCAGAGTAGGAAATGATTGAGTACAGGCCAGTTCTTAGCTGGGCTGCAGAGAATGAGGACTATTGTAAAAAAAAAAAAAAATATATATATATATATCCATCAGTACAACAAAATACATATTTATAAAACAACCACTGCATGAACAATTGGAAGAGAAAAAGGAATCCTCAGGATTCTTAGAACTGCTTTCCCCATGTTTCTCATTACTATAAAACTGTTTCTTGTTTACCATTTGTATATATCTATTTTATTCTCAATGTTAGGAATTTGTTTCCATAATTAGTAAACCACTCTAGCATTTTTATTTTTATTTTTTTTGGAAGTAGTGTGATTCATCAGTGAACCAGGGGCCATTTCAGAAATCCACTCCAAATGGGGCTTTGTCCAAACATCAGTGAAAAAACAGGATTCAGAATATAAAGCTACACCAGAAATACATTATCAGAATGACCTAGTGAAATTAACGAGAATAAAGCCACAATAGATTAGCAACAGTAACAGCACAAACTACCTTTCAAATATACAGAAATTAAGACAAAACTGGGACAAAACTTTGTTACAGAGAATACCAACAAACACAATCTCTGGCAATGCCATTCACAGAAACCTGGGCCCTTACAGAAATGAACTCTATCAAACTATGGGCAACAGCTAGCATGGCAAGATGCTCATACACTGGGATCACTCAGGTCATCAGATGCACCATGCCTGGCTTGAGAGCTGCTGTGTCCTTGGTGTGATACCCAGTCCTGTGGCCAGGCAGAGACACAACAGCCCTCACGGTGCCAGAGATTTGGGAAGCTGGAATAACAAAGAACGACTGTGCACTGCACTTAATGTAGCGAGCTGGAGTTCCTGCCTCACTTAAATGTTGGATATGCTGCTCTGTAATGACTTGTGATCTTCTTTTGCAGCCACTTAATATGACTGTATAAGGAAGAACATTTGTGTCTCATATCTGTTGTAAAGCTAATCAAATTTACAGCCCAATTCTGGGGAGTTAATGCTATTGGGGATTTTGATGAGCTGAGGTTTGGTCATTACAAAATTTCAGCTGTGTTTAATGCTAGTTATACTGCTTTATCATTCAGAAGACAGACTATAATTCTTCTTTAAAACTACTTTCCTCCAAAATAAATGAAAATATATTGCTATACTGTACTTCTCCCTGCTTGTATTTTTACAGCTATTTCTATGTCAGCAAATAGCAATTTCAGAGCAGAATTCATCTCCTGGGCTTTTCAACGCTCTTTTTAAAATACAGAGAACATACTCTAGTGAAAAAAAAAAAAAAAAAAAAAAAAAAAGAGATAGTGTATTTAACAGCTTGATTTCAATGTTTCTTCTTCATCAGCCACACAATATGCAAAGAAATTCCAATCGTTAGTGCCAGCATGGTTAAAGAGACACACATTTAGACTTACAATGTACATTATGGGTGTTTGTATGCATTATGTATATTTACGAGCACTTATAAAATAGAATAATATTTCAATTGCAGTATTTTACAGTTTTAATAGACAACAGCTGATGGAGCCAGTTATCACACCATCATAAGTGATTTCTCAAAGATTTCTGGGGCACCTTAAAAACTAAAAACCACAAACAAAACCAAATCTCAGTTTCTTCAGCCAAATATTTACAACATGTATATATATATATATATTTTGGTCTAGGTACAGTTTCAGCTCTGTATCACAGGGAATTTTGATGAACTGGCCTCCAGCTGATGAAGCAGAACTAATCTGGAGGAATTTCCAAAGGTCAAGTGTAACTTGAAAGGTCTTTGTATTCTGACTATATAATACCCCTTTAACATAGCTATGAGACACTCTGTGAAACTACTCGCACTGAAACATCAGTCACCAAAAATGAAATCTGCTTTCCTTTCTTTGAGCCAGCTGTGTGAAATGCAGAAGAAAACAAAACAAAATTGCTTGTCTTGTTTAAGCTACTTGGACTTTGGACTTCTGTTACATATTTAGAAGAATTTTTTACTTATGGAACCCGGATTGCTTTTTTTTTTTTTTTTTTTTTTTTTTTTTTTAGAGCTGCCTCTTTTCATAAGAATTTTGTTGTATTGCTTTTTTGAAACAAACAAGAACTGGGAGTGCTTGTTTTTTTTTTTCCCCAAAGCCTTTTATGGAAAAAAAAATTAAATAATCAGGTGCTCTCTTTGTCACCTACCAGCTGCCTTGGAATCATCTTTGTAGCCAATTCTACATATGTTGCTGTACATGGAAATGAAAATAAGTTCATGTTTTCAATAACTATGGTTTGTTTGCCGATTTCAGTGCCAATAGCAGTGCAAGACAGTATATATTCATATACTGACTTGCAGTGCAAGTCAAGATCTCAATACAATTTTTTTTTTGTCTTGCTTATAATATTGTACCAACCTTGAAAAAATAGGTCCCAAAAGCCAAACTAAAAAATAAAACAAAATTAAGATTGAAAAAAAAAAAAAAAAAAGAACCTAGTAGTCCTCTGAAACACAAGTTTTCCAAACAGCAAATGCTGACAGCTTGATGCACACTTAAATGAGAAATAAACTTAATTAAAAAATATATTTTACCTTTAATTACATTCTCATATTGTTTTCAGTGGCATCCAGTCATAGGAAGACTAGCCAGTGAAAACTGAAGACATAGCATATATCATGCTTCTTTTATCAAATATGTCATAAAACAATTTAAAACTCCAAGAGGAAGGGATTAACAAGAGATGAATTGTTTGAGAGTAATTTTTATTCACTGTGTCACTTTGCCTTAGGAGGTTTCCATAGTTTGCCACATGTTCTCTCTTTTAAACTTAATCAACTCCTGGAAGAACATGTCAAGGATGCTGTGTGTCTTGATGTGGAAAACGAGGTATGTGAAATGCATCATAGGATCCTTCAGTGATCTTACAGCAGCAGTGCTGCTCTCTGTCTTGCTATCATTAATAATAATAGACTAAGTAATTCTTTGGAGGAAGAGGCAGGTGAAGTGGGACACTGAATTACTCTACTAACCTTTCACCTTCAAAAAGAGTGCTCAAAAACCAGAGAACAAGTGAAAATGAGTACAGCATGGCACTAATCCCTGTTTGTGTGGCAATAAAACTGGCCTCACAGTTGGAAGTCTGATCAACACACGCTTATAGACTGGAACAACAGACTGATTCAAGGCAGAACAAAGAGCAGTAGCAGGGCTCTGGATTGCTTTACACACCCTACAAGCAGAAGTACAATTTATTACTGACTTTCATGAAATCACAGTTCCAACTATCCGTTGATAATGTATTTATCCATCTACAAGGCTATTCAAAAACTGTACAGAAGAATGATGAAGTGATTGGTAAACACGAAGAAAAGGAAAACAAAATGAGTTGTTCCAGCAAAGAAAAAAGTAATCCTTGGAGGAAAAAGGAACAAATTCAAGAAGAATCTAATGTTTACTAGGAAGTAACATTTTAGCAGTTGTTATTTACGGCAGAAATCATATGATACAGAGTATAATAAATTCTGCTTCTTCTTTCAGGAGTTAGTTGTGACCAGTCTAATCTGCACATCTCAGCAGAAAAGTTCTAATACATATAGGCTATATCAGCATGTTAAACTATTAAAACATACCTTCTGGAATTGCTTTACAGCTCATGTACCTCTTTAGGATGCCAACTATGGTTGATATAGCTTAGTGAAGTGGACAACCATATGACTTTCAGGGTTCCTCCCACCAAAGGAAAATGAGAGATGCAGTAAGATACCTGTGACATAATCTGCTCAAAAATAAGGTGATCTAATGTGTTGGAGTCAGAAGAAACAAAGACTGACTGGGTTGTGTCACTTCTCATTTTCAGTTAAAACCCAGGACTGTCGTTCCAGGTATAAGATGGGGAATAAGGAAGTAAAGGACAGATGCATAAGAACTTGAGACACAGTCTCACCAGATATCAACATTTACACTAATAACATCCATGTTTAAAGAACTAATAGGAAACTGCACTATATACAGTAGCTTAGAGACTGTGAAACATTGAAGTCTACATTTGCCAGAAGTTTTTGACCCTACATAGCTATGTTGGTCCAGTGGTCGCTGTGCTAATGCAGGGCTAAAGGAGACTTATACTTTTGGACCAAGCTTCCTAAGTTGCGTTCACCAGTACATACTCAGTCATCCAGTCCTTGGTTAGCTCTCTAACTATACACCTAAAGCTTTCTCCTGAGAAAAAAAATAAATAATAATAAAAAAAAAATAAATCAGAGTAGGTGCAGGAGGAGAAGAGGAAAAAATAAAACACAGAAGATTGTGAGGTTCTAGTCTGTTGGATAGCCAAGATATGTGACTGGACAGGTGTAGTACTATAATATGATGGAAAGTAAAATGATAATAGTGGGGTGGGAAAGTCTTTGGCTGCAGCAAATGAAGATAAGCCCAAATGCAGCTGCTGCTGTCACAGAAATAAAGGGAAAAAAAAAAAAAAAAACCTGCTTACCCCTAGAAGACCTCAGGTAGGTAGGAATCGCCAGCAAGATAACTCTATCTTCACTGCCAACCCTTAAATGAAATCTGGGAAGGGGTGGATCCTGTCTCCTTCCCTTTCAGCCACTCAGATGCATTGCGTGCACCTGAGCTCCCCTGGGTTGGCCCTGCCTTCCTACCACGGTGCTCAATCAGTGGATCAAGCTGTGACTTAGCATTTCTGCTACAGCCGAGAAACCAGGAAGCTAACATGTCACGCTGCTTACAAGATGTGAAATGCTGGAGTGTTCCATAGTCTTCATGGTTTGCAAGTTATTATGATGACTCAAAGAAAGTTAAGTGGTCTTTCAGCAGTGCTTTAATGTCTCACCCATGAAACTGAGATAATGCTTCCCTGTCACACCACATATTTAGAATAAGTACTAAAAATTGGAAGCTATTTGATGATGTGGTAAATGTGACTGTATAGATCTGTCGTAAAGAAACTGTAAGATATGACTTGAGCTCCGTAGAATTGTGTCAACGGTTTATGGGCTGGTTTGGCCTGGTTCCGTCAGAAACACATCTGACTTCTTAGTTCATATAGTGTCTGGAGAAGTTGTCAGACAAATATTAAGGCATATATGACTCAATTCCAATGTCCAAACTGATGTCTGGAGGAAAATGTTACCTGTCTTCAAAAATAAAAGAGCTCTGCAAATCCAGTTCAGCAAACATTCACTTACTAAAAGATTTTGGATACGTGGAAGGAGAAATTCATCCCTCTCTAGACTTGCATTTGATTGCTGTCAGGCTACCTACCACAGATCTGCATGAAATATGAGGCTGCTTCAGAAAAAGATGTTTCAGAAATAAGGAGTATTATCTGGCCCGATTTTACTAACATGACTCTTAAAGGGAAGCATTGGCAGTGATTCATCTTTGGATCTTGCCAAGGGAAATCATTCTTGTCTAAAGAGTAAAGGGTTTTTTTTCCGTCTGCTGTTTTTAGCAGGGTTTCTATAAACTTCGGTGGCTGACTGTGAGTTAGCTGAGGCAATCATGGATCAACGAGGCACAGTGTACTGATCTTGAAGAGCTGTCTTTAATTAGGGAAGAACATGCACCTATTAGAAATGCCAGCATGCTGGAACAATTAAAGTTCTGAAATAACACACTTTGCTTTGATGCTTGAATGCATCTCAAAATTAAAGCATGGATACATTAGCAAAGTATCTGTTCATAACAATGAATTCAATAGAGAAACAGTCATTGTTATTAGTAAAAAAATTAATAAAAAAGTTTTAGTAACTAAGAACTTGATGTGGAAGACACTGCATGGTACATGGCTTGATAAAAATTTCAGAAAATATGACAATATGCATTCAGCTCATGGAAGATCACTGCGTGTAAGGAAATGACAGCACTCTGATCTCAAAATGCTGTCTAGCAAAGTGCTAATATTCATAATGTAACTGATATGCATCCATAGTTTGATAACTATATTTTCAGAAAAATACTGGGGGTGTTTTTTTTTTATAACAAGATTTACTGAGGAAGGAATAGATATTTTATATAAATTCTGGTATGTTTAGAATTTATATGTTTTAAAAAAATAAGAAGCAGTTTTCTTCCGGATTTTGTCTTTTCACTTCCCACTGATTAACAGCTCTTAGCAAAGGGGTGACCTACGGCCCTTAAACACCCCAAACAAACATTTTAATCCCAAAGCAATTGTGTGTGGATGCATTTCCCATCACCATGCTTTGTATAGTGTTAGACATCCTATAATCACAGGTACCAAGTGTAGATTACTCTGCAAGAGAACCATTTGGTCCAATGGGATCCACCATGTGGATTCCCAGGTGACAGGGAGGAGAGGGAGTGTTAATGCATAGGCACTGCACTGTCTGGTCTTCTGGTGGCATTTTGATGCTGAGAGGAAAACACATCTCAAAGGCATCTTCATTTTCAGGAGAAGAGTTTGAACATGAGCAGTACCAAAATCTTCAATTTAGACACTCACCAGGATCATTTTAGGTCAGATGCATCTGAATCCTACTCTTGAATCTATGCCTTTGTTCCTTTACTGCAATTAATCTGTGGAGTAACTAGAAAAGCCTACATATATTATGAACGCTGCTTATTTTGGTATAATCTGATTTTATTCTTCTCATCTGTTTAGGTTGTGGTATTAATTTGACTTATTTAAATCTAAAACTGTGTCACGGAGTTAACGAGATCAATCTACACCCGTGACAGGGGGGCGGTAGACCCCTGCCCTCCCCTTCCCAGCCCACAAAATGGGAAGGAAGGGAGGAAAACAAAAAAACAGCGGCAACAATCTATGGAGGAAAACTTATTTTACTAATTATGATATCGGAATGCAAGATAACACAATATAATACAATCTGATTGAAATTGAGACTAATAAATCAAATAAAACAGGAGAGAGAGAGAGTTCCCGATACCGATTCAAACCTGAAAAGCTTGGAACGGCCAGGAAAGCACCCTCCAGCACCCACTGCCAGGCAGTAAGAGACCGCCCCACCCGGAAGGGTCAGATCCCATGACTTCTGTAACGTATAGGGATAGGTGCCTGGAATTGGAGCATTAACACTTTAACTCCCAGTATACTACATGATGTATTGATGCGGAATACTGAGAACCAAACCAAAACAAAAAAAAATATAAAACCATGACATTCCACCCCTTATTCTACATCACTACATCATGCTTAATTTATATACATATATAAGCGAAAAAGATGATTAAAATGCATTACACACACGTCTATATACATATACATAGAATTATCGACTGCACTCCCCCAGCATCAAGTTTCCTTGTGGTACACATTGAACATCCCCGTTTTTTTGCATCACCCACCAAGTGGTCCCAGGTCCCTGGGCAAAAACAGTACCACGGAGTGGGTTGCCCTTTCCAGAAGCTGGAAGAACCCAAACTGCTTTTCCCAACATGCTCTTTACATGTACAACAGGGACTTTATCTCCGTCTACAGTAAGTAGGGAGCTGGATTGGGTAGGACCATCACGATTGATAGATCCTCTGGTATTGACTAACCAGGTGGCTTCTGCCAAATGCTTCTCCCAGTGTTTAAATGTACCGCCTCCCATTGCTTTCAGCATAGTTTTTAACAACCCATTGTATCGTTCAATTTTACCAGAGGCTGGTGCATGGTAGGGAATATGGTAAATCCACTCAATGCCATGATCTTTGGCCCAAGTATTTACAAGAGAATTTTTAAAATGAGTCCCATTATCTGACTCAATTCTTTCTGGGGTACCATGTCGCCACAGGACTTGTTTCTCAAGACCTAATATGGTATTTCGGGCGGTAGCATGGGGTACTGCATAGGTTTCAAGCCACCCAGTTGTTGCCTCCACCATAGTAAGCACATAACATTTACCACTGCGAGATCGTGGCAAGGTGATATAATCAACCTGCCATGCCTCTCCGTATTTATACTTTAGCCATCGCCCTTCCCCCCAGTGTGGTTTCATCCTTTTGGCTTGTTTGATTATGGCACATGTTTCACAATCATGAATAACCTGTGCAATAGCGTCCATAGTTAAGTCCACCCCTCGGTCTCTAGCCCATTTATGTGTCGCATCTCTCCCTTGGTGACCCGAGGTCTCATGGGCCCATCGAGCTAAAAATAATTCACCCTTGTTCTGCCAGTCCAGGTCTATTTGGGCCACCTCAATTTTGGCAGCTTGGTCTACCTGATGGTTATTTTGCTGTTCTTCTGTAGCCCGACTCTTGGGCACATGAGCATCTACATGGCGCACCTTTACAACCATATTCTTTGTTCGGGCGGCAATATCTTTCCACAATTCAGCAGCCCAAATAGGTTTACTCTTTCTTTGCCAGTTATTTTGCTCCCACTGCTGTAACCACCCCCATAGAGCATTTGCCACCATCCACGAGTCAGTGTAAAGATAAAGCATTGGCCACCTCTCCCGTTCAGCAACATCCAAGGCCAGCTGGACAGCCTTTACCTCTGCAAATTGGCTCGATTCTCCTTTTCCTTCAGTGGCCTCTGCAACTTGTCGTGTGGGGCTCCACACAGCGGCTTTCCATCTGCGATGCTTTCCCACAATACGACATGATCCATCTGTGAACAGAGCATATTTCTTTTCATTTTCTGGTAGTTCATTGTATGGTGGGGCCTCTTTTGCACGTGCTACTTCTTCTCCTGGTGATGTTCCAAACTTTTTGCCTTCAGGCCAGTCCATGATCACCTCTAGGATTCCTGGACGGTTGAGATTCCCCATCCGCGCTCGCTGCGTAATCAGCGCAATCCACTTACTCCAAGTGGCATCGGTAGCATGATGGGTGGAGGAACCCTTTCCCTTAAACATCCAGTTCAGCACTGGCAGCCGAGGTGCCAGAAGAAGCTGCGTTTCAGTACCGATTACTTCAGAAGCAGCCCGAACCCCCTCATACGCGGCTAAGATCTCCTTTTCAGTTGGAGTGTAGCCCTCTTCTGACCCCCTGTAAGCTCGACTCCAGAATCCCAGGGGTCGGCCTCGGGTCTCTCCTGAGGCTCTCTGCCACAAACTCCAAGTGGGACCTTTCTCTCCAGCAGCAGTGTAGAGGATGTTCTTTATACCCTGTCCCATTCGTACTGGCCCTAGGGCCACGGCACGGGCTATTTCCTGTTTAATCTGTTCAAAAGCCTGCTGCTGCTCCGGGCCCCATGTAAACTCATTCTTCATTCGCGTCACATGATAAAGGGGACTTACAATGAGGCTGTAGTTTGGAACATGCATTCTCCAAAAACCCACTACGCCCAGGAACGATTGTGTCTCTTTCTTATTAGTGGGTGGAGACATGGCACTGATTTTGTCAATCACATCTGTTGGGATGTGACGACGGCCATCTTGCCACTTTATACCTAGGAACTGAATCTCCTGAGCAGGTCCTTTCACTTTGCTCCGCTTAATAGCAAAACCAGCACACAGAAGAATTTGGATTATTCGCTCTCCTTTCGTGAAGACTTCTTCTGCTGTGTCGCCCCACACAACGATATCATCAATGTACTGCAGGTGCTCAGGAGCACTGCCTTGTTCCAATACAGTTTGGATCAACCCATGGCAAATGGTTGGGCTGTGTTTCCACCCCTGGGGCAAACGGTTCCAAGTATACTGAACGCCCCTCCATGTGAAAGCAAACTGTGGCCTACATTCTTTGGCCAAAGGAATGGAAAAGAAGGCATTAGCAATGTCAATGGTGGCATACCATTTGGCTGCCTTTGACTCTAGTTCATATTGGAGCTCTAACATGTCCGGCACAGCAGCACTCAGTGGGGGTGTGACTTCATTCAGGCCACGGTAGTCCACCGTCAGTCTCCATTCTCCACTGGCTTTACGTACTGGCCATATGGGGCTGTTAAAGGGTGAGTGAGTTTTGCTGATCACTCCCTGATCCTCTAGTTGACGAATCAACTTATGAATGGGGAGCAAGGAATCCCTATTGGTGCGGTACTGCCGTCTGTGCACCGTTTTTGTGGCAATCGGTACCTGTTGCTCTTTTACTTGCAGCAACCCCACAACAGACGGATCTTCTGATAGGCCAGGCAAAACAGACAGCTGCTTAATGTTGTCTGTGTCCACAGCAGCTATCCCAAAGGCCCACCGATACCCCTTAGGATCCTTGAAATGCCCCCTTCTGAGGTAATCGATACCTAGTATACATGGAGCCCCTGGGCCAGTTACAATAGGATGTTTTTGCCAGTCCTTACCAGTGAGGCTTATCTCAGCCTCCAACACAGTCAATTCTTGAGAGCCTCCAGTCACCCCGGAAATATGGATTGATTCTGTCCCTTCATGACTCGAGGGCATCAGAGTGCACTGTGCACCAGTATCCACCAGTGCCTTATATTTCAGTGGTTCTGACGTGCCAGGCCATCGAATCCACACAGTCCAATATACTCGATTATCCCTTTCCCCCCCCTGGCTGAAGGCAGGGCCTCTCTATTCATTACCTGTGATAAGTGGAGCAACTGCACTGGTGATTGATCTGCTTTGTAATTCTTTCACCCGTGCTCGTAGTACAGGAGTAGCTTGGTCGTGCCATTTTCTCATGTCTTCTCCATGGTCACGTAGGTAACGCCACAAGGCAATTCGCGATGTATTGTTCCTCACTGGAGCCGGAAAGCGTTTGCTTTTAATAGCTGAGATTTTTGATGGTGCCCATGAGTAGGGAGGTTCATCGTCGTTAGTTAGGATTCGCATTAGTTTGATCAGCTCCTTCAGTAGACTCTTTTGATTATCCTGATCTTCACTGGGCACTTCTGATACTGGCACAGGTTTGTCACGATTAATCAGTTGAGATATTTGCTCCTGCATTTCATTCAGTTGGTTCGTTACTTGTGAGATGGCAGCAATGGAAGCGTGAGTTGGGGGTAGCTGTTGTTCGTAGTTTTGGAGCGTAAGAATCAATTCAAAAACTAAGGGTATTCTCTCTTGTTCCCGGTATCTGTCATTAGCTGACAGTAGTGTACCGGCATATCTGTCTGGTGCTGTTGTTATGAGTCTCTGCCATATCTCAGGCGTCGTCCTCACTCTCTCAGGATCGCGTTCTTGTCGTGGGTGGTTAGGAACAAAGTTAGGGTCGAACAGCATTTCCACCACAGCCATTTCCCTCAAGTACTGGATACCCTTTTCAACTGTATCCCATCTTTTCATCACAGGCTTCAAGCCGTCTTTGAAGCGATACCTTTCTTTCACGGCTATTAGCACTCGTTCCCAAAGGGAGGCAGACTCATCCAAACATCGACCAATTCCTCGATCAATAGCTGGGTCTCTGGCAATGGCTCCTAGTTGGCGAGCTTCATTACCATCTAGAAACAAGCTATTGGCCCCGCGGTCCCAACAACGAACCAACCAGGAAACAATAGTTTCATTCGGGCCCCGTGTGAACTCCTTTCTTGAACCTTGGATTTCAGTCATCTTCAGGGGCCGACGAGTAGTAATAAGGATGTCCTCATCATCAGTCTCTTCTGCATGTCTCTTAGTTTTTCCTTTTGCTTTTCGCGATGGTGGTGGTTCTGAGGAGGGCCCCTCGCCTGGATCTTCCTCCTCCTCCGCCTCCGCTTCTTCTTTTTTCCGTTCTAGACGCGTGGACACTCGTTTCCATTTCTTGCCTTCCACAGGAGCAACTGATATTGTTACTGGTGTCTCTTGTAACTGATCAGATTTGACTTGGAGATTCTCCACTTTGGCCTGAACCTCAGCTCGGAAACTCTCTCTCTCCAGAATAGTATTATATAGGGCGCGGTAAGCACAAGCCAAACCCCAAATAAGTTGTACCTCCTTAGAGTTATGTAAGCCGCGCTGTCCCTGACTCAAATACTGACTTAGTTTCTCAGGATCCCACAGATGTTCAAGTGTGAAATCCCATGACACTGCGGGTCCCCTTGCTTTTAAGATCTTTCCTAAACCTCTCCATATTCCCTGCCAGTCAGCACTCTCTGGTTCTGGAGGAGACTCCTTCCCTTTGTAAAGGAATATAATCACAATCCAGGAAAACAATAGCGCTCCCATGAGTATTAATTCAGAATTCGAAAACCGTCTGACAAACCGATAAGGAAGCCTGGAGACTGGTCTGAACGTTGTGCTGTTTGTAAAATTAGCCATTCCATCTGGGATGTGAATGTCAAAATTCAGACCATACCACATTGCATACAGGTACCATGCAGGTGTCTCCGTCAATGCCCTTAAGTAGTTATATATGAACATAATTCCACAACAAGTAATTATGGCCTTGACAATTTGCCAATAGGTTGAGAGTAACATGACGGTTTGTAAGCCTTTACTCAACACCCCCACAATGAAAAGTGGGTTCATTGCTGGTGTCTATTAAAACAGGGGTTAATGAATTGAAACTGACAAGAAGAAGGAGGAAAAAGGGAAAAAAAAAAGAAAAAGGCACTACCCAGACTGAGCAGTGCTCAAAGTTTACAAATATCCCAGAACACTGGCAGCACGCCTAGTCTTTCAAGGTCAAGTTTTCCAGCACAGAAACTTAAACTACTGATAATGCTCCCTAACGAAGCTCTCTAAGAGCAGAGAGAGAGATTCGTTCCAAAAGCTAAGAAATAGAACTATGCCCGCATTCTCCACCAAAATCTGTCACGGAGTTAACGAGATCAATCTACACCCGTGACAGGGGGGCGGTAGACCCCTGCCCTCCCCTTCCCAGCCCACAAAATGGGAAGGAAGGGAGGAAAACAAAAAAACAGCGGCAACAATCTATGGAGGAAAACTTATTTTACTAATTATGATATCGGAATGCAAGATAACACAATATAATACAATCTGATTGAAATTGAGACTAATAAATCAAATAAAACAGGAGAGAGAGAGAGTTCCCGATACCGATTCAAACCTGAAAAGCTTGGAACGGCCAGGAAAGCACCCTCCAGCACCCACTGCCAGGCAGTAAGAGACCGCCCCACCCGGAAGGGTCAGATCCCATGACTTCTGTAACGTATAGGGATAGGTGCCTGGAATTGGAGCATTAACACTTTAACTCCCAGTATACTACATGATGTATTGATGCGGAATACTGAGAACCAAACCAAAACAAAAAAAAATATAAAACCATGACAAACTGTTATTAGGAATTCCACACAGAATGTCAAAGGAATAAAAGGCTTTTATTTACTAAAAGGTGGCTTGGTGAAGAATTTTGTGCTTACCAAGGCCAATAGGACTCCCTTGTCATAGTTCAGAGCCAGAAATCCCTTGGCAAGTTGAACATCTCTTGGAACAGGAATAGGAACTTCTGTGTGCTTTGCATTAGCACACCTCTCACTGTTATCCAATACTCAAAACATTCTGGCCTCTCTTTTCCCTCTCTTTTTATGTTTATGCTTCCCATTCTGCAAAGGAACATGAGGAAGGAGGTTGCAGGCTGTATCTGACTCATAGCATCTAAGTTTATATCTGCACCAAGAGGCACTGGAATGAAAATGCCTGGAAAGCAGTGTGTTTAGGAGCTCTGTCAGTATGGCCCAGCCGAAGCTTTTGATGGGGCAGACTTTCTGAGGCTTTTCTGGACTACAGACATGGATAATTTGAACCAGGTTGTGTGATGGCAAGCTGGGATGTTCGGCATTTAAGGACGATGCTGTACCAATGCACAATGGCTCATTAAAGCATGTAAGGCGAGGTGCCATTCTGCATACTTGCACAGGCCTACTTGCACAGGCATACCTGCATAATTGCACAGAGCAGTGTTTCCAGATGCTGATCAGTGACATGACACAGGGTGTTTGCAGAATGGGAGCAGGGTGCTCTGGCAATGACCGAGGAATCAGCAGGTGAGTGAGAAAATAACCCCATTTTAGTAACCAAATGGACTATCCATTTCTAAATTAACTTCTGAACATGAATATAATTAGCTTAATTACAAACAAGTTCTAATGGGATTAGACTGAAAAACAGGTTAAACAAAATAATTAGCATCCATCATGTAGGCAGGCTTTTAGCTCCTGGATAAGTTGCAATGAAGTTACATGGCAACCCTGGATGAAGAAGGAATTTGATATTTACAGTGACAATTCTATATTTGGAAATAGATTAAATAACTTTCCGTGGATACTCTCCTGTGTGAGGGATCACACTGATTCCATTGTTGTGCCTGGCTCAATGATATTCCATTTGCCAAGGAATTTCAGGCATTGACTGTTATTTAGGAAAAAAATGTACAAGTTAGAGCCAAAAAGCTAATGAGGCCATTCCTTCGCTAGTATAACATTGTGTCTTACAGTTATTTCTACTACTTTGACACTTTATCTAATCTGCATTATAAAGACTGTGTGATGAAGATTCCAGATCTTGAGAATTTTTCAAAATCAAATTCATCTCTAAGTTACAAAATGTTTCAATCCACAGAAGGGCTGTTTTTCTAAGGGCTGCTCAGATGGAACATCATGCAGACAGTTTACAGATCAGAGCTCTACTTCTGTATCTCCAATATGAACATGAAATCTTATGGTACAATCCACCCTTAAATTAGGGACAGGTAAAACATACACTTTGCTACTTAAGAGATAATATCCTACTCCAATTAGTTCACCCAAACTTAATTTGCTATGAAAAAGGATTCTGAAACACACGCAGCACATAATTTGTCCTATTTGTTGCCTTTGATGGATCTGCAAAACAGTAAAAACCCAACAACTGTATCATTCTCCCCGATGAATAGTACAGAAAATTAACCATGCAAAATAATAATAAAAAAGATATATCTTGCAATAGTGTAAATCATCTCTGCAGGCAGAATCTGAACAACTCATGAATACTAATTTCTAAAATCTTACTCAAGAAAGTGAGAGGCTAAATGATTTATCAGCTAACATATTTATAACCAGAATTAACTTTTTTTCTTTTCAGGACTGCTTCTACATTGTTGTGAATCTGCTAAAAAGCCAAATGTAGCAGGCTTCTTTTCAGGAACTTAAAGAATGTGAAACAATGTGATTTCTATGGTGAAGCAAGAATAATTGTATTTTAAGTACAGAATGAAGCAGCTTAAAAATAGTTGTGTGAATCAGTGTCCTGAAGGTGTCTCACGGGCAGTTAGAAATATACAGTAATACATTTCTTTCTTTAGCTTTCATGTAAGAAAAGGTGCAGAGGAGAAAAAACCAACCAACCAACCAACTGAAACCAAAACTTCAACACTTAGTAGAACTGAACACAGTCCAATTAAAAAGTCTGGGGTAAAATATTCAGCAGGAATGATGCCGGTTTATTCCAGCTGAGATTTCAGCTGCTTGTACTAATTGGAATAGTGGATATTAGATAAAATTATTGTGAGATTAGAGAATAAACTGTAGAAATATAGATAAGATGTGATGTCTGAAGTTGCTTAATTCTTAGTGTTAATTATTTTTCCTTTAAGTATATACAGATCTATTAGTGAGAAAATATATCCATCAAGGAAACAAGAATAATTTTTATCAGAAACAGAACTGTCTAAGCCCAGAAGTGCTGTATCTACTTCATTCTAAAGACTGTGGTGTAATTAAGGACATCCACATTGGCTAGACAAAACCTGCATGAAAGAAAGAAAATATGCATAACAAGCATTTTGTGTTCTATATATTTGAAGTAATTAACTGCTTTATTTCAACATTAGAAGTCGTAAAGCATTTAACATTGACGACTTCTTTTGGTCTTGATTCACACAAAGATTTAGTATGTGTATGCATTAAATCACCTGTCTTCTCTCTAAGGCAATGGCCTTAGGAAATCTCTACTGGCATTATCTTAAGCTACAAATGTTTACTGGAGCCAAAATGAATTGTATTTGTACCATTTATCACTTGTGCATTTTCACAAGTGCTTTAAATTTTAAGATAGCTAAGGTCCCTTTACAATTATTTCTCGATACAGACATACAAAGCCTCTTCACTTGTTTTGGGTTTTAGTCCATCTCTGATTTAATCAAATGCCATCAAAGTTTGGGCACTATTATGTCTGAAGTTCAATTTCTCTCACACTGCCTTAAATGAAAAAAACACCAGTCACCAACAATAGTAGTAGAAAATGTATTGAAAGGGATAAGAAATCATTAGCAGCATTGTCAGACCTTTCCCATTTAACGAATGATTAAAATCTAAGCTTAATCTATTCTGGAAAAAAAAAAAAAAGGGAAAAAAAAAAAAAGATGTGACAGGTCATTTTACAAAGGAGATTTTAAAAAAGAAGTGGTCTTGCTGATCTTTTCAATAGTAAGAGAAGAGCATAAATAACAGATTTAGAGAAAGTTAAAAGGAACTAGATGCTTCATACACCAAATAGTTAAACACATACAAGAATACAGTATAGGAATACTAGAAGATAATTTAGCAAAATTAAAAAAGAATTAGAAAGCACGCTGGTCATGGCACTGTCTAAGTTACCACTGCAGAAGCTATTACTGCTCATGCTTCAACACACAGTCTGATCATTAGTTGTGGCTAGGAGGGAATTTCCTCTCAAGTATTACTGTGTGAATAAAGTGCTTTGAGGGAATTTTTCACTTTTCACTGAGCTGCTGAGCAATGAGCAGTCGCAGGTAACATATCAGACCGAGTGGAGCATGATTGTTTTTCTGCTGGAGAATGACTATACTATCATTCTTTGTAGAGTTACAAATACATCAGATAAAAAAAGGACAGAGCATGTGTGACAGCTACCTGGAGCTATCGTTAATGACTGTATTATACTTCAGACACCACAAAATCCAGATTGTACATTTTATTTTTAAAAAAGAAGTTTTGCCATTTACTTTCTAAAATACACAAATCTGACAATATTCTTATGCAGATAACTCTAGAAACTTTGCAGAGAAAAAAGATATTTTAACAGATCATAGACTTCTGAAACCATTACGGTGTGTGAAAATATTTCCTAGAAATCTTTATTCTATAGTTGTGTTAATCTTTTTAATGATGTCTTACGAGTTTTGAACGGTGTAAATCTCAACACATGAAATGCCTCTATGTTCCTGAACACCACTTTTCTACCCACAAGGTGTTGTCAGCATGTAACTGAAAAAAGCAAAGATTCAGGCCAAAATAAATAGTAATCCCGATCCAAGCAACCTCTCCATACACACATCATTAGAAAATACTAAGATCCAAGAAGATACTAAATCCAAGATACTACAAGGGCTGCTCCAAAAGTAATCTTCCCATTTTAGTATGTAGACCCACAACATTAGAGGCAGTATTGGTGGTATGGCAGTAGAAGCTGAACCTTCCCACCAATATTCCATTACATGTGGTTGCTGTGCAACTGTTGGCAGCAGAGGGGCAGTCTGACAGAATGGCATCTGACATGGAAGTGCAGATGAAGCATATGAGGTGTCTGATCAAATTCCTCCATGCAGAAAAAAATGGCACACAATGACATTCATTGATGCTTGCTGAATGTTTATGGAGACCAAAGAGTAGATGTGAGCACAGTGAGGCGGTGGGTGGTGTATTTCAGCAGTAGTGACAGTGATGTGAAAGACAAGCTATGTTCCAGACGGTCATGCACAGCCGTCACTGCCAAATGAACAGCATCTCAATCAGTTCATCTGCATGAATTGGAGGACTACAAGCAAGGAACCTTGAACAGAGGTGAATATTGGCTTCAATGCATTGGAAATGATGGTGATGATATTGGAATATCACAAAATTTGTGCCAGGTGGATTCCATGAATGTTCACACAGGAATAGAAGTAAGTATGTCAGGACCTATTAAACCAACAAGAGGCTGAAGGTGACAGTTTCCTGGACAGCATCTTTACCAGTAATGAGACATGGTGCCATCATCATGAGCCAGAGACAAAATGACAGACAACATAGGCATTCTCCATCAAAGAAAAAGTTTGATATGCAGCCCTAAGAGGGTAGAGTGATGTGCACTGTCTTTTGGGAAAGGACAGGGGTAATCTCTCTGGATTTCCTGGAACCCAAACAAACTATGAATTCTGACTGCTGCATCTCAGTGCTGACTGAGCTGAAGGCTTGAACTTCCAGAGTCAGACCGGAGAAAATGGCGACCTTTCTCTTGCAACATGATAATGTCAAGGCCCAGTTTGAAGACTATGGAGCACATTGCCAATCTTGGCTGGACTGTCCTACCACACCCACTGTACAGTCTGGATTTGGTACCTTCTGACTTCCATCTGTTTGGGCCAATGAAACCTCCCCTGGTACAGATTTTTACCAGTGTGGCATGCAGGCTCTTGTTCATTGCTGGCAAAAATACATAGCTAATGGTAGTGGCTATGCTGAAAAATAGTGTTTGATAGCTGAGAATTTGCTCTATCAAATAGTGTTATTGAGATCTTTGTATCTTTTGTAGTTTCCATGGAAATAAATAGAAGTTACTTTTGGAGCAACCTACATATTTTCCTGAGAACTACTCAGGGGATGAGAGTTCAGTTTTTTTTTTTTTTCCCGCTGTTACAATAATCCCCACAGTCATGAATTAATGCTGAGGGGACTTAGTCCACCAATAAGAACACAATATCCCTGAAGGCATTCAGGGCCAGGTTGGATGGGGCCCTGGGCAATCTGGTCTAGTACTTAATCTAGTGCTCAGCAACCCTGCCTGTGGCAGGGGGCTTGGAACTTGATGATCCCAGGGGTTCCTTCCAACCCAAACCATTCTATGATTCTATGAGTATCTCATAACATTTTTATCAGCTTTTATGGCAAGGCAAATTAATTCTCTTTCAATGCTTACCTATGAATAATTCTCATAATGTGCTCCTACATTCCTTACATTTGCTTAAGTTTCATTTTATGTTTATACGTATATGTTTAACAGATTACAGGTGCACATGTCTGCAAATCTATAAAGATCAACTGTGGAAAAAGTCTGTTGTTTCCTGATGGTACAGAGAATCCTGATGGGACTCTGACATGCGTAAATCCCCCAGGGAGTACTGAAAAACCTGCTGCTTGTCTGCCTGCATCTAAATGTCTATGACATATTGGTGCTGTGTGCCCAGATCATAATAGGAGAAGCTGCACACAATTCAAACCGTTGGTATAGTATACATACTATAGTACGGTACAGATGGCATACTACAGTATTTTTAAAGGGAACGGAAAGAGAAACCAATGATCAATTATCTTGGATTTATAAATGTCAGCTCTAGAATATATGATATAATCAGTCCACATATGTACATATTACTTCAGTAACTATATAGCAGCTTCTGGAGAAATAGTATGGGAACATGAAGTATTTAAAGATTAATAGGTACTTTCAGGCAAAAAGAACTGTGATGCAACGGGCAGGATAGCTTTGCTCATGTGAATGGAATGGATGTTGATGAGTTTTACCTAAGGCAATCCTGTTTCGAGTGTTGTCATACTGCAGTCACAGAGAGCAGAACTAAAATGATCAGTTTTGTGCTACATTTTCTTTCCACGATACGTTAGGATAACTTATTATGGCCTCTATGTATGTCATGCACATATATCCACTCTGCTTATAGTCCAGTGACACCGATACAGCAGAGTGACCAAATGCTACCTTTGTATTTTTTAAGAAAAAGCCTCAGGAGTGAGCTAATATAATTCAGAGATGTCCCAAGATAGAGAGCTCTAAGAGAGACAGAAAGCTCACATTGAAACTTAAAACCTAATAAAAACTTCACTCTGTGAATTGTTTCCTAACTGCTCTTTTATCACCTCTCATTTGTTGCCATGTTTGACTGACAAGGAATAGATTTTTTTTCTGCTCAAGATACAAAGAGTATTTTTCCACTGTGCTGAAACAGTCTAGAAACCATCCCATTTCCTGATAGTATATAAACTCTGAAGAAAAGGGAAAAATAGCTCCGGGCTGAGGAATATAAATAATCTCAGACAACAGAACAATTTTATTGTTTACATGGCCCTGTGCTGCTTACAAAGGGGTATATGGCAAAACAAGACTATTTTGTTGTAAATCCGATGGCACTATTCTATGGCAGCACAGCTGGTAGCCTGCGAATAACAGAGGAGAATCAAAGCATCAGGGTTTAGCCAGCCTCATAAAATTGAGCAAATCAAATATTATTTTGCCAATTTCTAAGTATTTCACTCATTTCCTGGAATACTTACCACATTTGACATATGTACTCTAACATGTTCTTGGTTACTGCAGGATTTTCCCATTTTCTACACATTTTGACAGAGGTGCTCTAAAAGGAAATGTTGCTCTATCACGGAGCAGTACTAAGTACATTTGAGCACAGGAAAGACTAGAAGTGCTTTTGATAAACTGAACAGAGCTGTTAAGCTGCTAATTGGGAACGAGAAAAAAACAGATTTGATTGTTAAGTAGTTTTTTTGATAGTATCAGAATGTGCAGATTATGGCTTTAAGGGAAAAAATTACTTGAATGAGGAAAATGAGAAGTGGCTCATCCCTTGAACTTACTGTTATCCAGAGTTTCTAAATTCACTTCATAACTTGGGGTGAGGGATTGGAAGGAATGATAATTGGGAAGTCTAAAAAATTGCAGAAGGAACATCTGACGTGAACCGGCACTGACAGAAAGCAGCCTCTGCTATGGGGGAGCACCAGATGAGGACAAACACCATACATGCTTCCTAAAAGGCCCAAATATAGAAAAGCAGAGTAAAAAACACTACCTCCAGCCTGCCAAGCAGCGAAGGGCACGGACCTGTTCCTCATTACCCAGGGCTGGGTAGCTATTTTAAAGTTGGAACATGGAAGCCAAACTGCAGAGCTGTGACCACAAGGCAGCCAAATCCTTGCTCGGAGCCAAACACTCCAGCATGGAACAGATTTTATTTTTACAGCTATGTTACATTTTCCTTTATTAAGCTGACTTAGATTTATTTTTAAACTTTTTTTTTTTTGGGGGGGGGGCAGGGGGGGGCAGGCAACTGCTTTCTCAGTAACTCTGAAAATAGATCTTTTTTGTTGGTACAGTAGACATCTATTAGACTATTAAAATGTGTGGTGATATGGCTGGAGCTTATAGGCTGAATAAAGGAGCTATTCCTGTGGAATCTAAAGCACTGATAGATGCTCACTTTATAATCAGCCACAGCAGCTCAGGATGTTACTGCTGCTGCATCAGGGGTGACCACTCCAAAGTGGCATCAGGAGAATGGAGCATGTCCATGGGTGTCACACTGAAGGCTGGCAGTCAAGCCCAAGGTCACAATGGGTGGGTTTTCCTGAGAGGTTTCAAATGAAACCGCGTTCATTTGAAAACCAGTGCAGGGAACTTCTTAGCTGGCTGGCTGTGATCTGCCAGTGCCTACCTGCTACATATCAGTGGCAATTGGTAGTGATGGAGGAATGAGGCTTAATTTTCCCAAACAATGCGACAAATTCACAATGTAAGCACTCAAGCACCTTTCCAAACAGTGAGTCCTCATGCACTATGTGTGGACCCATGCCCCATGACCCCTGCCAGGCATCAGCTACGCATCCCAACTGGAGACTCTGTGGCAGAGAGGTCTGGGGGGACTGCTGAAGGCAAACCCAACAGGGATGGTGCAGCAGCACTACAGCATGTTGACAGGATCTCCCTCAAAGTGCATGCTGATGGCTGAGTGGGAGGAAGGCTGGGAAAACAGGTCAGCATGCTAATCAAGCTGTCTTCTTGCACCCTGTCTGACTGAACTCTCCCCACCTATTCCTATTTTACAAAGGTCCAGGAAACAGCAGCAATTCCAGCAGCTTTGTAGCAGGGCAAATACCATTCAAGGTTTTAGAGCTTTTATTGCTTATGTTGAAAAGTCACCCTCCAAAGTGCTGTTTCTCATCCTACTGAGGATCAAAGATATGCATTAAATTACACTATTGAATCCTTTTCTGCAAAGGATGACAGTACTGGGATTTTATACTCTCAGCAGTAAGAGCACAGGGCCTTGCAAACCATTAGGAGAACAACAAAGAAAAGAAAAGAATATTGAGAGAACTACCTCCCATTTCTAGGTCCAGCATCCTCATGGCTGGTAAGGGTGCTAAAATTTTTAGCAGAAGATATTTAGGCAACCTAAATCATGCCAAATCACACGGAGAGTTAATGATTGCAACAGAAAAGCAAAAATAATGTTATCTGCAATTGCCAACTATACCAATCCTGTGATGAAAACAATGAAGTTTCTGAGAAATATAAAGGCAAAAACATAAGGATGACTCATTTAAAGAAAGCTTGGAAGCATGTCTCATGTGCCTAGGTGAGATGAGTAAGGATCCCCTAACCCTAGGATATTGCTTGACTCTGCTCATCTAAGCTTAGATAAATGTAAGACATTGCATGGTCATGTTACTCAGTGTGGGTTAACAAAGTATGAAACCATCCACTAAAGCCTTGACTCATGGCAATACTTGTAAAAATCAGCAGGCGTATGTGTAATGGAGGTATTATAATTGAGTACCACAACATGCATTGAAAAGCCTTTTAACATCAGCAGTCTGCTTTTCAGACATGCTGAGTAACTGCAGCTCCTATAAAAATTGATGGGACTCACATGAAAGCAAAGCAGTGGTATCCTTCCAGCTCATTTACTTCTATATGTATGCTTACTATTGAGGATGTGCATGCTTCCATCTGAAACTATGTTCACAGCAAATTTTAAATATGACTGAACAAACTGCCTCACACTTTCTGGAGTATTTAAAGGATAACGAGAGACAAGCAGCTTTACATTGCAAACATAACATGTTGCAGCATCTAAGAGCAGAGTCACAACAACTAACACTGCTAGTGGTCACTCCAGTTAAATGGTTACTGCTGTCAGTTTGCTCATTGCCTTTGCCAGAAGTTAATCCTTCCTTCCCAACTTTTCCTTTGTTCCTTCACTGTTTTTTCCTTCATTGCTTTGTTCCTTTCTCCTTTTTTTCCTTTCCTTTCTCAAATTCCCACTGTTATAGTTAGTGTTACAGATGGAAAGATTATTGTGGTGAAAATGGGAAGAGAAACAAACAGGCAAGGAGGTGCCTGTAAGTGCCCAAATGAGACCATGGGGCCCAGGCTGTACTACAGTGACCAGGGGCAACAGCAACACTGAGGCATCAGGGTCAGTTTTCTTGGTACGGAATGCCAATGGGGCAGTCAAGGGATAAAATTCTCACTGGCACTGGAACTTTTATGTGAAAAAATGGTATGTATCTTGAAGAAAGCAATGACAAAAAAGCAAGAGAGAGATTTAGCAGGTTTTGTTCTAATGCCCTAATCAAGGCTTAGCCATGTGTTATTAAGCAGATGCGGTTTGACGTTAGACTGTTCAGACATCAGGGATAATCAGGCCAGCAAAGTTCAAATTTTGCATGTGTGAAAAAAGAGGCCATGCAAAGGAAAAAGTTCCATTGCAGTCTCGTCAGTGTTTCAATTTATTTTCTCTGAAGCATTTGCAAATGAGAATTTTCCATATGACTTGAGAACCTCTGGCAGGGCTGTGATGGGAATGACCAACTGAGAACAGTAAACATGTTAACCCAGCTCATCATCATCAGCTGTCTAAATATAAAAATAATTAATTTGTTTTTGTACATCAAGCTCTGTAAAAATGCAAATCCGCAGGGGCCATCTGCACTTTAAAGCTATTTTGGATTAAGGTAGTGTGGGAATTTATACTCCCCAGGCTACTCTTCCATACTTAATGCACAGTTGACTTTTGCTCCAAGTAAGACAGATTTTCCTGACTTAATACATTTTCAAAGAGGGAGGGTACACACATGGAGTTACTCTGGAATAACTAACTGCCCATGCAGGCAAGCCCTAGTGGCTAGCACTGAAGTAAATACGCTCATCACTCAAGCACACAGCCTACAAGCTCTTACTCACACACAGCTTTATGCAGATGAAGGGATATATCAGGTTTCGCAGGGTTGCTCATGCACATGCCAAAACGTTTACAGGACTGGAGCCCTGCTTTGAAGGAAGAGAGGTGTGCTGTGCCCCAGAGTACCACCTTAAGGAGAAGTACTAATCCCCAGACCGAATGCTAGTGCATCCCATCATCTCTCCCATCTTTCTGATATCATTCCAGTTGGCTCTCCTGCACTCACAGATAATTCACACATGTTCGCTCATACACAGACGCTACAGCACCCCTTCCCCCCACAAAAAAGTCAGCCAGCTGTTACAAAATTCAGACATTTCATTAACACAACTGTGGTGCCTGATGGTGCCAAGCAAAATAGAGACAATTAATAACAATCAGGACTGAAGGGACTGAGAGAGCTTATGAGTAAAATATTGTATGAGTTGTTTAAAAAGGACAAACTACCTCCTGCCTTGAGTGATAGGAAACAAAGGATGGTGATGTATAACCACGGAGGAAAGAGACTCTCTCAATGTCTTTTGTAGATGACTGTGTGAATGACAGAAGCGGCAGGAGCAAATACCTCTTTTCATTTGCTCAGCCCGCTGGAGAAGAATAGCAGCGCTTGCCAACGAAACTGCAGCTGTGCTTCAGCTCAGTTTAATCACCGTGTATGACTGAGGGTTAATTAGCTGCCATTCTCACTGCTATTTGTTGTTCTAATGAAGATTTACATAAATGTAAGGCTAGGGGGTAACTGATACTTTATTCTTCTCTTCAGAGGGGCTGGGGGTGGAAAACTTACCCGTCCCAAATGTTTTTGTTTGTGGAAGACTCAGTGTTTCCTTTCCATCTGACCTGATCTACTTCTGACTGATGAATGGTGAACAAATTGTTCAGAGTTTCTTATCAAATTGAGAATCTCTGTTGGGCTGCTGCCTTTAAAAAGGGGTAGACCAGCGCCATGAAGAGAGGGCTTGGTGATTAGAAAATCACTCCCAGCTGACAGAGAGCAAAATATATGCATATATATTTCCGTGTGTATCTCAGTGATATATATACATCAGTGATATATATCTCTACCTATCTGCCCCTTCCTCCTTTCCTTTTTTTCTTTCCTTTTTCCTATGCACTACCCCTGCTTATCTACCTATGTTCTAGCTAGATGGTATGATATGCTAATGATAAATTTTCATAAAAATGAGTGGGACAAACCAGAACAGACTCAAGCATATTAGGCAATACACTGAAAAGTAAAAAGCCTTCTGTTGCACATCACTACAATTTGAAGTTCACTTTTTAATGTAAAAAAATTATCTGACTTGAAGCAAGTAGTCTCAAAGGGAAGCAAAAATGACACTCTTGTTCACAGATACTGCCATCAGCTCCTTACAGGAGGGGAACTCATAAGTAAAGAAATTACATTCACTCCTCACCCTCCCCCCCCCCCCCAAATAATGCAAATTTTAACAAGACGCTGTAACAAAACCCACAACCACTTTGTATTTAAAGAGTGCATTTAGATTGAAAATGACATGTCATAAAATTCGTTTATTTACTACAGTCATGACGATGTTTGTGGCTACTAACTGAAAGAAACTGAAGAGTACTGATTTTTAGAATGAATGTTAACATGCTACACATGATAATATCTTATGGGTAACAGTTTTCAGTGTTCATCTCAACTACTTGCTCTGTTGGCATTGCTGTTTGACATCGTCTGTAAACTGGTCTAAGGGAAAGAAAATGACTGAGAGATCAGAGATGGTACATTTCCAAGTTTCAAATCACTGGTTGGAACTGGCAAGCTTTCAAGCCACTGATTTGCTTCTATAAACAGGTGAGTACAACTGAATGCACATCTATTTCCAGTTTCTCACTCACAGCATAGCTTTGCTGTTAACTTCTGAAATGGTTGTATTTTCTAATAGACAGCTACTGATTTTGCAGCAGTGTCTCAGCAGCTCTTTACCCAGTCTCTAAGACACCTGAGCAAATGTCCATTTCCCATCTGTATGTCACCACTCCACCTGATTGCATACAGGCACCTCAGCGCAGGTTGGGGTGGGCACTACAAGGAGTCTGCCTTCTGTAGAGGTATGCGGAGAGCATCCAGCACTCCAGAAGTAAATGTGTCTGAAATGGTACCACAGCACTCCTCTACAGCTCCTCAGCATCTCCAGCTCTCAGCTGGAAGGAACACTGCAGTTATTAATGCTACACACAGTAACAAACCCACATGGAAAAAGTGCAGCCAACTGCAATCGAAAGTTGACTTTCACCTTATCTGATGCTCTGAAATAATTCAGACTTCTGTTACGGCATGTGACTCAGCCCCTGATTACACAAGAATCTCACATTCCACCCTTTGAAATGCACTTTTTTAGCCTTTTGGCTGGGGAGAAAAGTTTAGAAACAGGAAACCTAAAGTTTAAAAACCTAGATAGAAATTAATCATAATATAGCAAAACTAAGTGTACAATAAAAAAAACAAACTCAAGAAGATTAAGATGCATAAACAGATCTCTTAATTTTTCTTTAAATGACTCTGTATTAATGTCTATATACTACAAATTTTGAAGGCTGCAATCAGAACCATTCATTGGCAAATTAGTTAAGAGAAAGTGGAAATTACAGATCTAGTGGTCAATTGCAGAAAACAAATCTAAAACAGCCGAGGGAATAGGTTAAGTGCTATGCGAGTTAATATGAATGACAGCTTGCTTTGACTGCTCATACAGGCTGTCCAGGATATTGAATAAACTTCATTTAAATTAATTTTCATTATTTGTAGATTCCATGTTAGACATCCATCATTGTCGCTACTGTTCATATTCTTTTCAGAGACCATACTATCAGCATATTTAAATGAAAGCTTTCTTTTTCAATATTTATTAACTCATTCATATTTCTTGGTACTAATGTCCTGGCTGTAATTTACAAATTAGTGCCTACTATAAAGTATTTTCCCCTGATTAAACTTTCTGAATTAACAGATTTTTATTCCCAACTACTAAAAATGCAAGAGGTCTTAACATTGTGTTTTCTTTCTTTACTGTGCATCAATTCTAATGAATTTGAAACTTAAATTTTGGTCTTTTTTTAATACAGAGCTGAAAAAGAGTGCACCAGCCACATCCTAAACACTGACAGACTATGAACTGCAAATGAATGCAAATGTATGAAAGTGAATTTGTCTTACCCGGGTTGCAGTCTGTGAGGAGGGAGCAGATGGAGAGGAGAACTTTAGAAATGGTTAATGCTGGACTCCAATTGTCTTTTAAAATGTCCAGGCAGATGACGCCTTGGCTGTTAATGTTACAGTGATAGATCCTTGTCCGGAACGTTACCTAGAAAAGACAGCGTGTTGTTTAAGTGCAGTGTTGTACAAGCCAATAATTACATGATTATTAAGTAATAAAAAATTGCACAAGAGACCATTCTGCTTTTGTGGTTGAAATGTCAGTATTCTGTCAGTTCCCCTGCAGTGCTCGGGGTGAAGAGTTAGAAGAGGGTGGATGAGGGGAAAGTGTTTTCAGTCTGCCTTTAGTTCTCACTGCTCTCTCCTATTAGTAATAGACAATAAATTATATTAAACTCCTTGAGTCTGTTTGGTCATGACAGTAATTGTTGAGCAATCTCCCTGCCCTTATCTCAACCTTTGAGCCCTTCCTCATCTCATTTTCTCTTCCTTTAAGTTGAGGGAGTGAAAGAGCAGTTGTGGTGAAGTCCAACTGCCCATCAGGGTTGTTCTTGGCACCACTTGAGAAGTTTAATTCAAGTTGGGCCTTGGCTTTCCTGACCCCATTCCTACACAGCGTAGCAGCTTCCTTGTACTTTTCCCATGGAACTTGTCCCTGTTTCCACTTTTCAGTACATAGCTGGAATAAAGTTTTTGCTTAATTACTTTTCCTGAAAAAAGTGCTTTTCCATGCTTCCATGAATAAAAATTTGAGCAGTAACTGAGTACACTGAGTAATTATATGTATGTGGTCTCATCAAATGTGAGGGAAACCCACTGAGTCCATTGCACAGATTAAATTATACTTTCAAATTATTTCAAGATAAGGGTCAGTTGGAGCTCGTAACCGGTTTAGGAGAATGACATCAATTTGAGCACATACTTTAATGTGCAACTGTTTTGTTGTCATTTTAGAGGATAGACAAGTTGCCACACATTCTTTTTAAAGCAGCCAAGAAGGAACACTGTGAATTTGACAGGACTCAGAGAGTCACTTGGATGAATGGAGGTAGTTCTTATTTTATGTAAACTGTTCAACTCCATTGCCATCTTAGCCTATTGGTGGATAAATGTAGTGAGGCTTACATATGTTTGTAGTTGGAAGGCTATTCTTCACAAATACTTTGATCTATTTTTTTTTCACTATATTTTAAACCTACGACACTGAGGAAGGCACCCACTCGCATGATAAGGATTGCTGGTTATCATTGACAAACAGGTCACCAAACATGTCAGTGCCAAATCCACTCACCAAACATGTCAGTGCACTTGAAAATGACTACACAAATATACAGTGGCATTTTTACTACAGAAAAAATACTGAAGTTTTCAGAATCTCAAAAGACGCTGTGTGAATGATGGCTGTAACACATTGGGAACTGTGGATGGGGGGTGGGAGATGATGCTGCCCACAGGTGCTGTAAAGCTTGCCATGGCTGGCAGTGGCAAGTGTTGCCCAGGCCTCCTTGGTCATGGAGGAGAGACAACCCAGAAAAAGCAAATCCAAGTGTCAGATTCTGAACTGGCCCACAAATTTCCATATCCTGTGGCAAACTGGGATATACCTGCCCTCTGCCTGCCTCCCCACCCAGGCTGTTCTGTGGAGGGATGCTGGAGTTGGTGCAAGAAGAGGTGACTGCCCCATGTAACTCCTCAACTGCTGAGGAAGCCAGCAGGAAAACCATCATCATCTTTCACCTTCCAAGCTCTGCCCTGGTGGTAGTTACACAATCCTAAATCTGTTGAAAAGGACAAACTGAGCAGCCCCATCCCGTTTTTATATGCCAAAGAAGTAAAAGTAAGATGCAGGATAGCTGAGATGACATATTGCTTTCCTCATCCAGACACTGCCTCAAATTGCATCTAATGTGGGAAACGCTGACGTGTAGCTTTCTGGACGCTGTGTAGTTTGCCATATACACATTTTAAAGTTATGCAAGGTCATCTCTGTTATGTATGTAGAGAGAAGTCAAGTGATATCATCATTCCAGGTTAGCTCCATTTTCTTTAATATGGTCATATTTTAACCTTTGATGCCACTTAAATGGTTCCTATAAAGGATGCATTCTAATTCCATTTACCCCCTAATGAAAACACCTAAACAATCCCATTCAGAGACTCAAGGGAGCGTGTGGGTGTATAGTAGGAGTTATTCTCAGACAATTGAATGGTAGAGGAGTAATTTATCTTTTTTTGAAAGGTAAGTGCTCTCTATGGATTTACTCTCTTTGGTTCTGCAGTTTTTAGAGGATATCTTTTTTTTTTTTTTTTTTTTTTGAATAAAAGTTCAGGTCAGAGAAATGTGAATTATGGGAAATGATGAAAAATAGAGCTATTTTCTGAAAATTGTAAACGTACTATAAAGAAGCTTTTGAAGGGTAATGATGAGGAACTTATATTCAGTTATAGAAGTAAATAACAACAAACTCATCTGTTTGCCTACTGGTGAATGCCAAAACCCTCTGAGTATTGTAAAACAGAATTACACAAATAATAAAAAAAAACCCTTTGTATAGTCTCTAAGAAGAAAATTAGGTTATTTTTCTAAAGGAGGGAGAGAAAATGATTACAGAGAAAAGAAATACGTGTAAAGCTATGACTGGCTTTTCACTGAGTATAAGTTTTAGGACAGAAAGACTGTTTACAAAATTGAAGAAGGACAAAGTAAAATGGAATACAGTTGAGTCACTGGAGACAACTGATTACATACAGGACAAATTACTCCTGGATCTCAGAGTAATTTTGATCACTGGTTTTCCAACATGATCTAGTCTCAGAATCCCTCGCTATCTCAGTTTGGCACCTCATGTTCATATGTTAGATCTAAACCCAAGAAGCCACCATGTCACTTGCAGCAATGAAGGTGACCAAACCTTTGATGAAACTCAGAGGGAGGCATGTAAAAGCACTGCAGCTGTGAAAGGGGCGATTCCGCAAACACACCTCATGCACTTTCAGACCACACTGAATTTGTAGTTCTAAATTGTATCTGGAGGAAGAAATGGTCCTCCATTTTTGCATATCAGCAAATAAGGAATTACAACATGCACTCAGTAACTGCCTTATTAAGCCTGTTTGGATTCAACTCCTATCCCCTGTTCTTCATTCCTCTCACTGAAGCTGGGTGACTGAGCAGGGAAAGATTCAGAGTCCACAGGAGAATAAATGGAAACAAAACTCTTTTGCTTGGCCAACACTGGAAGCAGGATTGAGATCCCAGGGCTCTCATTCCTGCAGTTTTACAAAATTTCCTTTCAAGCTCTTTCATTTCTTACAAGGGTGCAATCCTGCAGTCCTTCTTGAGATGAAACTTCTGTCTTTCGCTAATATTCCCCAGGAGTTCTGTTTTAATAAAACTGTAGTGGCACTACCTGAAGTGGAAGAAGTTGTACTGCATACAGAAAAGGTTATATATATATTAAAAAATACGATGCCCTTTATGATGATGTTCATGGAGCTCAGGAGGGAGTAAGAATTCTCAAGTCGGTTTGTCAGAGTTTATGAGCAATAGATTTGTCTGCTCAAACAGAAAGAATAATAAAAAACAAGAACAGGCCTACACTTTTTAGTCATTTTAGAAAAATACTGTAAAGCAACCTAAGTGAACATTATTTACAGCTTTGAGGGACACAATATCCATGTAATAACCTTTGTATTAATTAGCATCCTTAAATTTCTGACTGGGTGCACTTCATTTTATCTGTGCCAAGCACTGAGGCTGCCTTTCTATGACAGGATGATCCATCTCTGCTTTGCAGCTACAGATTAGTAGCATGCACACAAGCAATTGTTGGGATACTTAATGGATTATCACATCAAGTGCATAATAAATGACTGACCTCATGATGCTCACTGTTTAAAGGGCGAGGTTTAAATATATGCCAAGAGATGAACTTCAGACAGTTCTTAGAAAACTTTAGTGGGCAAAAAATAGCCACGGTTTAATACATCAAAGGAAAACATATGTGATCATCTCTAGCAGGAAATATTAACTCATAATTACTTTTGTTTGACCTACAGAAAAGTCTGATATGCAAACTATTCTGCATTTGCTGCAACAAAATGCATTGTGTGAGACATAGCAAAGAAGTGATCATGATTTAAAAGGCATGTAATAGTATTCATATGAGGGAATTTTTAGCATTTTTGAAAATGAAACAATATGCAATGTGAGTAATTATTCATTATATTCATGGTAATTCTGAAGCTGAGTAACTACTCACCCCATCTCTGGAAAAAATATCAATATGAATAAGCACAGCAATGCTAAACGTGTGCTCTATAGAAATATACTTAGTTTAAACAAACATAATAGCAGAAAACGTGAAGGGGGTTTTACATAATCTCTGATGTACCCAAGAGGGCAAGTAAAAAAAGTTCCTAAACTGAACAGCTTTCTGAAAGCAAAAGAACAGTGTGAGAGAAAAAAAGGAAATGGAAAAAATTGTCCAGGTTAGAGAGATTCAGAATTGAAAAAATATTGTAAGACGCAAAATGTCAAAAGCATTATCTGACAAAGTCAGCGTGAGTTTTATTAAAATGATTTTAGTTTAATCAGTATAATCTTTACTATATTTAGTAACTACATATGGAAATTCAGTAATAAAGTCTGTTTATAGGCAGCAACACTTCTAAGGACTTACTGCCCTTTTAATTTTTACAAAGCAAATCCTCTCTTACATAGAATAAAACACGTAGGCTGTATTGTCCCAGGCACACTTCCTCCCTGAGTTCCCCAAGTGCTCCTTTCCCTCAGAACTGACTTGATTTTGCACCTTTACAGTTTATTCGTCTTCTTTAGTAATAATATAGATAAAACTCCCTTTCACATCTATCTACATGCATCTCTACACATAAAAAAGGACAAGAAAGAGCAATGATGTAAGATGCACTTTCAGTTCATGAGCAGATTTTATGCGGTAGTGAGAACATGTGCAATGTGGCACAATTACATAGCTCCCAAAGTATCCAATAGCCATCCCAGGTCCCCTTTTGAAAGTGAGTTTGACAGGCAACTTGCAAACCATCGCTAAGAAGAAGAAGACAACCCCATAAAATACCTCTGCAGGTACCTGGTATATTCAGCATTTGTAGGAAATAGGAAGAAATTATGAACTTTCTAAGCTTTGAGGAGGGAAAGAATCATAGAATGGCTTGGGTTGGAAGAGATTCCAAGGATCATGAAATTCCAACCCCCCTAGCACAGGCAGGGCGACCAGCTTCCAGAAAGAAGGAAGATCTTTGTTGGTTAGAGCGATTTTCATCCAGACTAAACAAGTAAGTACAAAGTAGTGATATAAATTAATAAATTTAAGAGAGAAATCCATTCATTAGAAGAAATGGCAATTCAACTTGGCAGGTAGTAAAAGAATTCTCAGATATCTGAATTCAAAGGAAATCTTGGAGATTTACATGGTATCGTTCTATCAAATGTCTTTTGCATGTATTGGTAATAAAATATAGTTGTGGATCTCTTCTTCTGCCTAAAGGGTTTCTGCCCTCCATGTCTCCATGATGCTGTCATTTGGGGACACATTGAAGTTTCTGAAGGAGCCACCTGAGTTGACCCACACTGAGCTGAACACTGTGCACTGCCCTATAGGTGCAGCATTGCCTGCAGACACACAGCCTATGGCATACAGGGAGCATTCCAGCAAGTGGTGATGAGGCACGTGGTGTCAGGGATAACAGTGACAGGAAACTGTTGTATTGAAAGGCTGGTCATGTCATGGGAAGGGCAACAGAAGGCAGACTGAAGCCCTGCCTACAACAGAGCTGAAGATATGGTACACAGTGGTGATCAAACAGCCTGGATTTAAGGTGACTGTGAGTTTGGGAGGCTCACATATAAACTGGGTTAATGGAGACAAACGTAAGTGAAAGTATGGGTCTGCCAAGTAAGCTTTGTTTGAGCAATTTAGGCTAGCAATATCAAGGAACTTATTTTTTCTCATCTACCCTTGCAAGTTGGCAAAAGTATCCTTAACAGCCAATCACTTACACACTAACTGTGATAAAGTAGAGTAAAGCTGAGAATAAAAGGAAGTGACCATCGTAGATGACACTGAATTTGTGAAATTAGTACAAAGATTGTACCACAGCAGAAGGATTCTAAATAATATTTTGTGCATAGAGATTAGTGCTATGGCAATTACATATAACAAACTGAAGAGATGTTTAATATTGCCATTAAGATCAGACTCTACACACACTGTATATTATATTTACAAAGGGAAAAGACTTCCCCTGCAGTCTCAGAGTTAATCTAAAACAGCTAAGCTTTCAAATGCTGAGAACAATTTTTCAGTCATTTGATAGACGTATGAGATTTACAGGGAGGAAATGGAGTTTACTGTTATTTTAATTTTGATTTAGAGGTGATTTAGCATACTGCAGCTTTCAAGTCCTGTGAACTATTTTTCAGTCAACAGAGATTAAAGTCCCTAGCAAGATTAATTGTAGAGTTGGGATTAAGAGATTTTATAAATCACTCAAATTAAAAAATAAAGCTAGCAGAGTACTAGGATAATGATAGATATATCCATATTGTATCAGCTACTGCTAAATTGAATTGACACTGTAATAGACTGAACACAGTCAAATATCTGTGTAGAAGTTATTAATGAAGATTATTCTTGATGTAAATGCAGACACCACTGCAGTGACAACTCCTGCGGGGAGTGTGCTCTTGTGGAGTGCTCGTTGTTCTGCAAATACCTGTATGAAAGATTAAGCAAAGATTTCCTGGCCTGGCAGGACACTATGCAGGATGACAGAATTATCACACTTCCTTCAATATTTCTAGCTCCTATAACATTGCATTGTTAATTTGCCACAATGGTTAAACTGTAGAAGACTTCAGGTCAAAAGGTTTGTATACTTATATATAATTGGTTAAATCCAATTGTATGAGCTTTAACAAGTGCCAAGTCCTGCACTTCAGTCACAAAAACCCCGTGTACTGCTACAGGCTTGAAGCAGAGCAGCTGGGAAGCTGCATGGAGGAAAAGGTTCTGGGTGTGTTAGTTGGCAGCTGGCTGAATGTGAGCCAGCAGTATGCCCAGGTGGCCAAGAAAGCCATAGGCATCCTGGCTTGTATCAGAAATAGTGTCGTCAGCAGGAGCAGGGAGGTGATCATCCCTTTGAACTCAGCACTGGTGAAGCCAAACCTTGGGTACTGTGTTCAGTTCTGGACCCCTTACAAGAAAGACACTGAGGCCCTGCAGTGTATCCAGAGAAGGGCAACAAAGCTGTGAGGGAACTGGAGCACAAGGCTTATGGGGAGTGGGAGGGAGCTGGGATTGTTCAGTCTGGAGAAGAGGAAGCTCAAGGGAGATCTGATCACTGTCTATAGCTGCCTGAAGGTAGTTTGTGGCGAAGCGGGGGTCAGCTTCTTCTCCCAGGTAACAGTGATAGGACTAGAGGGAATGAATTCAAGTTCTACCAGGGGAGGTTCAGGCTGGATATTAGGAAAAAATTTCTTAGAAAAAGCGGAGAGGCTGCCCAGGGAAGTGGTAGACTGGAAGTCCCTGGCAGTGTTCAAGAATGTAGATGTTGCATTTAGGGACATGGTTCAGTGGGCATTAAGGTGATGGGCTGATGCATTGGACTAGACGGTATTAGAGATCTTTACCAACCTTAATGATTCTGTTATTCTATTTTACTGTTTTATGAGGTCTGCTCCAAAAGTAATCCCTCCTATTTTATTATGTTGGTGACCAATGTCAGAGGCAGATGTTGGTGATATGGCAGTAGAGGTTGAACCTTCCCAACAATATTCCCTTACATGTTGTTGCCATGTGACAGATGGCAGCAGAGGGGCACTTTTACAAAATGACATTCATTGATACTTCCCGACTTCCCAAACATTTCTGGAGACTGAAGAGTGGATGTGAGTACAGTAAGGTGGTGCATAGTCCATTTCAGCAGTGGTAACTGTGACAGTGTGTCATCGCTGCTGGTGCAGATTTTTATGAGCGTGTATAATGAGGGCTCTTGTTCATAGCTGGTGAAAATGCATGGTTAAAAGTGATGACTGTGTTGTAAAAATAGTGTCTTGTAGCTGACAATTTGCTCTGTTGAATAGTGTTATTGAGCTCTTTCTATCTGTTGTAGTTTCCATGAAAATAAATGGCAGGCATTACTTTCAGAGAGACCTAAATACACCCACAGAAACACATCCACCTTTTTATGCAAGCTGTATATCCCATCCAAAACCCCGGAGAGGGAGAGACGAAACGAAAGAGAGCTTTCCTCTGTATAAGTCAAGGAGAGAACTGTCTGAATCCATTAAGGAGGAAAGGAAGATAGCAGGAAGAAGAAATCTCAAAGATATTTTCACAATGGGCTGAGGGGTCATTTAAGCATTGGAGAAATGCAAGGTTATTTCTTTGGCAAGCCATCTAAGCACTTTTCTTCATTTCTTTAAGTGGCTGCTCTGAATAGGCCACAGATTTCTTGATTCTAGAACTTGCTGTTCTATGAGGCAGACATCTCATTTCGGGGCTGAAGTGAAGCCTCTTCACCTTATGACCAAGACTGAAATCTCACTAGCATTTGGCCTTTGGCAGAGATCATGTATATATTGTTCAGCATTTTGCAAACCCAGTGTGAGACCTGTGGCACTGCTGTAAGGATGGGGTGGTTCCTCAGTTTGCCCACTTCTTGGCTTGCTCAGCTTATTTCCATGGAGTTACTGAAACTTCCTTGCAGTGGAGGCCAGCCAGGATTTTTAATTGATTGAGGCATCCCAGAAAGCCAAAGCTAATTTGTCCATTCTCAGATGAGTTGTTCTAAAAATCTTATTCTCTGGTTACACAGAGAAATCGAAGTTAGCCTGGGATGGCAAATGGAAGCAAAATGCCATGAGTCCTCAAGGCAAACAGAGCTGAAGGGTCACTGAACTTTGGTTCAGAAAGCTGGGAGTCCAGTTTCAAGGCATGAGACCAAGCTGAAAGACTGAAATAGACTGACTTCAAAGGGGAAAAATAAAAACCATGAAAGCAAATTATGCTCTGACCTACCATGTGGTACCTTCTAGTTTGTTGAAAAGAAAAACTTACTTTGATATTGTGCTTATGGCCGAGCTTTAAAGAGACACTGACATAACAGGTGTCACTACACAGGCAGATAGAAGGGGAAAGACTGAAGGGAAGTCTGATGGCGGTGATGTTTGCATGTACAAAACCATGAACATAAAATGAGACATAGTACAAGGAATAAAGATAAAGGCGAAAAAACTGAAGAAAGTAGGTTAGCTATCTGGAAAAACAAATGAAAATGACTTTGTACATTCCCCTCATTCTCAAAAAGAGGTTGAAGCATCTTTTCTTCATGTGCAAATGTGCCCTCAGATTTTTAATTTTAATTAATATTTTCCCATATGAAGCAGAATTGATCAATATGGTCAGAATAATCATTAACTCTGTTTATGGAAGGAATTTGGATTCTCTAGAAAATATGAAGATCTTTGTATAATACAAAACAAAAAAATGGTTACATCATTTTTTAAAAAATTAGAATAATAAAAAATAAAGTACATTTATCCAGAATTTACTTTCAATATATTAATTTATTTTCTTAGTTTAGAAATTACTTTTCGTTTCCCAACATGCAATTACAAAATGCACATGCATGATAAGAGTATGCGACATCTCAGAATAGATTTGGAAAAGGGCTTGTAGAAACCTTTCTGTAGATTTTAATACTCTTTGGATTAGGCCCTTTAATAACAATAACTATGTGACACAGGCATTTGCCTTTGGAACCTCAAGCTGGGTCAGGTAATCACATCTGGGAAATACAGTTTCTGTTTCTTCCCTGGTCTTCTGTGGTCACATTTTTAGTAGATCAGTTTTGACAGTACTCATTTAAATGTTTCCTTAGTTCATGGTAAAAGAAGGATGAAAGTGGCCCACAGAAATCTCAGGAGGAATGTATGAATTCAATCATAGCAAGAAACACGAATTAATCCTTTTCTGCCATGTACTGACATGGAGGTAACCTTGCCAACAGTTAGGGATACATTTTATGTTCTACTCAGTATGTTCCACAGTTACGTATTTTCTCTCTAGTTTTCTTTTCTTTCTTTCTTGCTTTCTTTTTTTCTTTTTTAAACTTTTTTGAGCCGTGAAGAGTGGGATATACTTTAAAAAATTCTAAGATTATTTATTCACATAATCTTAATAACAATGATTTTAAAGAGAGTCCCAATATCACAAATCTCGTGGTGAAGCAGAAGAGTTGCCAGCACAGTGATATGGATAGCACTGTACAGTGATGCCTTATGTTATGTTCCACATAACCAGCACTTTTCTTTAGCTAGAAATAAGTGTTTTGAGAACATATTTAGATACCATTTCCTAATGACATTGACTGGCAGCAGCTACCTTATGACTGTCATAGTCATCTTTCCACACTGTTTTATTCAATGGACTTCCCAGACTATTTAACCTGTGAATCAATTTCACAAGATCTGAAAAAAATGTGTAAAGAAGTAGCAACAGTTTAAGATTTCTTACAGTGGGATTGAAAATAGGGGTTATTTATGACAGTGGCTCAAGTGAATAGAATAAGAATCTATGTGTACAAAATACACTAGTGAAATATTAGTTCTATCTGACACAGTAGTCCCCTGTGCACATGTACTCATTACTTTCTTATTGATAACAATTTCTCTCACCATAAATACTGCCCTTCTAGTAATACAATATGGCATCATCAGCTATCTTGTTCTTTATCAAGCAATACATTTTCATATGATTTATATGCACACATTTTTCACAATGACAATTGGCTTCAGGATAAAGACAGACAAAAAATGTATTAAAAAGCAGAGTAAGAACTGCCACTTTGCTTGATATTTCATTAATAAGCAATGCACAGCTCCACTATTTGTGTCTGAAAATAATACACTTGCCAAACACAACTGAGGGTGGACTGGAAAAGTCTTTGTCTCGTGGAGAAGCAGCAAACTGGACTATTACATTCTATTTTAAAAGGATGCTGTTGTATACATTGCCTAAAATTCAACAGATTCAACAAAAAGAAGGAGAAAATATAACCCTGCAACCTGCTTTTCAGATTTAATTCTTGATATATCTGGTTTGGATCATTGTGAGAGCTTCATGTTCTGTTTTATACTCAAGAAATCCATTCAGTGGATATGCCTACACCCACTAAACAAATATACTCAAAAAATAAATAGGAGGAAAGTAAGGAGAAGAGAGCATTGCCTGAGTTCAGTGTTCCATGCTTTAATTGACTGACAGAAGCCTCCAGTTATAAAGTTTTAACGTTTTTCTTCATTGCACAATCACAATTATTTAAATCAGAAAATTTGTGGTCAACATAGATTACAACTCCTGTAGTATTTGTCTGTGATCTTAAAGTTTCTCTAAACTGGAACACTAGAAATGGGAAACAAAGTTAAGTCATCTCTACCTGCTATGGCGTTTTGTCCCATCTTTAGGGCACTGATTGGGAAAGTGCAGTTTGAAGAATGACAAGAATTTTGAACTCATCTCTTGCTCTTTTTTTAACACTTTTTTTCTGATAATAATGTAAACTACTATAAACATTACTATTGCTGCATTAAAATTGTATTTGCAAGTGCTCCTCTTTAAACATATTACAGCAACCAAATAGGGATCAACTTATCTTTCACTGCAATCTCATCTATTATAGGCAAACATGGTATCTCAAACCTTTCACTTCTGTGTCAAAAACAGGGAAGCATTTTTGCTTCCACAACTCTTATGGGGACCTGTTCCAAAACCTCACTGTTCACACTTGGAAGGTGGAAAATTAACTTATTTTCACTTTGTTTTATAATACACAGGCCCATCAATTTCTTTAATTCTATTAACAACCTTGCTGGGTAAATTTTAAAGTTTCTCCTTATGCTAGTGAATACGGGTGTTAGGAATTGCAGTCAGTCTTCCAGATGAAGTCTTACAAGTGTCTTGTGTATAATGCCAGCAATTCCTTATCTCTATAGGAAATGTCAGATGATGCATCTTAGGAATCTATTTGCTTCTTTTTTCAGATGCACTAGACTGGTGGTTTGCAATAATCCTGTGATCAACCAAAATATCCCATTCTGACATCCTCTCTCAACAGTTATTATAGTGACATTTTACACTACTGCTCTTCATCCCATTTTTGTTTCTGTGGTCTTCAAAACCACTAGATATTTCCTGTATGAAATTCTAAGCCTTCCCTGTCATGGTAATGATCTGCCAGCTTCATATTATTGGAAGAGCTTTACGTTTTGTGGTTAGCATCATTATTGACAGCATTAGAAAACAAATCTGTAAGGAATTCTGTTAGTTCTTGACTTTCTATCCAATTTCTTGTCTTTGCTGACATATTTCCAAAGCCTTCCAGAAAGCCAACACAAAGCAATTAAATTTTTGCAATGAGTAGGTTAGTCTGCATCTGGAGAAGTAATTTGTATGAGGTAGCACAAAAGGTGCATATTTTGTCAGACTGCCACAGACCCGTGGTGAATGATATGGGTCAACTGGAAAGATTCTTCAGCTGCTTCCAAAAGATGCAACTCAAATATAATTACCTTCATAGTCGAAACAAATCCAAATCAAACAAATAACTGCTGGAAATTATACAACAATTTGCTAAATAAATCCATATCTATCCAACTGTACCAGAGACATGCAAGCAAATTTTAGGCAATCATTTAAATTCTTTCCATCAAAATACTCTGTTTAAATATTCATTATTGCCTTGAAAGTTTTATATTTTATCCTACAACATTATACCAATACAGATGTTAAAAATATCACAAAGAGAGGACTCCTATCAGACTTTTAATATCCTCCTACTAACCTTAGGTGGTTTAAAAGGATAGTCCGGTGAAAAGGTAATGTCAAGGAAGAAAACTCCACCTTCATATACTGACCCTGGAGGTCCCAGTATAGTTGACCTCCATTCATAAATGTTGTCTCCTTTGGGTCCAGCACTAAAATAGAAAACAACAACAAAAAAATAACATAATAACCACATACAATTAAGAAAATACTGCATCAATTACACTCTACTAGTAGTAGTGCTGGATTTGCAGCAATGCTGTGGGTTGAAAATTGAGTACTGTAGTTGATTACTGTAGTTAGTCCTGCATGACACATCTTACTGGTGTTCTGAGCTCTGTCAGTGAAGTGATATATTCAGCCAGGAAGAAGTATTAAAATCACATTAGAAATTATTCAAATAAGCACAGAAAAATTCCTGACGGTCTTATCTCAAATATTCTAGTGGGCAGATGTGAAGTATTTACTGTACAAGGATACAGAGACTTTGCTGAGATGCGTTGTCACCGTCTTGCCTCACAAGCCATCCTATTTTCATCTACCTTCTCATCCACCTACCTCATCAGTAGCAGCGTAATTACACACATTATACAGCACATACTGTACTAATGACAGCGTGGTACAAATGACCTTGCAGCTGCACTTTCTAAGTTACTATCCTAAGGACTCCTGTCACTAATACAGAAAGCTGCTTTAGTTGGCAATTTTTATGCTATCTTAAGAAGTCATAAACAAGAAGCAGGTTCAACTGCTTCTTGGATTATGTTAATTCAAAGTTCTCACTTAAAAACACTGTACTGAAACAATATTTAAAATCTACGAGAAATGGTTCTATACATGAAACAAGAAAAATCTCTTATCTACACACTCAATGCTTGGAAAAAGCAAATTAAAAAAACTAATGAATTTGTTTGGCGTTACTATTCCAAAAGCTTATATAGCATTTTTTCATACAACATAATGCTTATCCACAGAAAGATGTATTTTACCCAGAGTGGCCTCTTAAGATACATGAAGATTTCTTTTTAGTTCACAGCCTGCTGATACAAGTCATTGAAACAGGACATGAATTTTAATTAGGATCAGTTGGGATGGGAACTTGTGAATATCTGATTAATATTTTTCAAAGGAATGCAGCATTGGTAGATTTTTCAAATAAGTGACGTGGTATTGTCTTAAGGCATTTCTTGTGAAACTATTCTTGTTATATTTGCAATAAAGATTTCCACAGTATGCAAGGGTTAGTGAAATAACCCTGCACACAGAACAGATGAAAACTCTTGGCTATGCTCCATGCCTCACAATGTACCCAAGGCATACAATTATTATACGACATCATGTCATGTTCACTACTCAACTATTCATTTTGTTCGCTGAAAGTTAATAAAACCCTCTTTCACCTGAAATTCCTTGGACTCCCTTCATTAAAACTTCTGACTGCATGATTCCCTTCATACAATGCAGTGCCTTAGTGTGGCATAGTTCATTAGTCATGGTACCTACATCAATTTTCTCTAATAGCTGTTAATGCTTCTTGGCTTTCTAAACTATGTGCTTTCTTAACAAAAATGGGTTACAGAGAATATAACATTATGGAACATTAATTAGCTATCAGCCATAGTAACACAACTAACAATTGTTTTAAAGATAAAATCTGGCTTTTAAAATGTCACAGTAGCAAAGTGTTGACTGTTTGCCAGCCATCCATCCATCCATCCACCCACCCACCCATCCATATTTCACAGTGTCTGCAATACATCAAGTTGCTAGCTGCCAAACAAATTTAATTTACCCAGTTCTCAGTTTGCATTAACCTTTGAATAATAAAGCACAGCTGAGACTGCTCTAAGAAACAAACCAGAAAATGAATAATTAAAAACACCTCCACTGCCTTTAGAAAGACCAATGCCGAGTCAACAGGGAAGGTTTAATTGTGACTGAACTAAGCATTAAGGGGCTAATTGAACTCTTTATAAACCCAAACGAATGTGGGACTACATCAGTGCTATGGTATACAAGGTTCACAGAAAGTAAAGACTTAAAAAAAAAAAATCAGGCAATTAGTTCAAATAGAGAGAGGTAAGAAGCAGGGGCAGCCTAAATCTTACATGAAAAAAGTCTCTAATACATGAAGGAAATCCTTTCTCATTTTCTGCAGAAAAATGTTCTAATACTTGGAGAAGAAATGACTCAGTTGATGCCAGCAGGTTAAAATGGAAGTGATATAAATGTCAATCCCTGAGAAACAGTTGAAAAAAGCTAGTAACAAAAGCAAGCCCTGTCTTTATTAGAGCTTACATAGCCAGCAGAGGATGGCTGGGCTTTTTTTGGGTTTGAGCAAGGCTCACTTTTTTGTACAAAACTTCCTCTGATAGTGGCAGTTTCATAATGTATATTATTTTTATTTGTTTTGCCTGTTTATTTAATTGCATTAACATTTGAAATGAGCATTCATTAATTAAAATAGTTGGAAAATGCTCCATCTGCCAGTTGAACTGTTTCAGCACATCCAGCTACAAACCCAGCCTGATCACATTCTGAGGATGCTGATTAACATTAATTGAAGGTTTTCTTTGCAAATGAGAGATGAAGCTTTATTAAGCATTTTTATTAATTCGAAGAATAGCTGGAATTGTATGGAGTGTGGGTAGATTGCTGTTATCAATGTTGCCTGTTGGAGGGCTTGCTGGCAGCAAGGCCATTCAGCTCATGTAAAATACAGATTCATGTGCACAGTCAACAGCTGGTACTGAGGGCAACAGCATGCACAAGCATAACGTTTTTTCCCTTGCACATTAATAATACAACAAGTTTGACAGGTGTATTATCTTTGTTTCCTTTCTCTCCTAATTGTTAAGCCTTTTATTTATCCACATTATTGGCAACAAGCACTGCGACTCATCAGGCTTCACCAGAGAAAATTCCCATATGTGCAAGACCTCAGCCAGGGCCTGATTCTATAAGGTTTACAATGCAAGAGGATTTAATTGCCCTTCTCTCTACATGGATATTTGCCCAGCACACTGAAGCCCAAATGGTTTACATTCACTGTGATTTATATTCTGACTCTATTAGTGTTACTGGCAACTGAACCACAGATCTCAAAGAAAGTAAACTAAACATCTCAGTGCCTGTAGTCCTGTCATCTTTGGGAGGACAGATTCGGATGTACACCTGCTCAGCAAAGGGCAGACTAACTGCCTTGAACTGAGCTGACCCCAGACAAGGCATGTAAGAGATGGCACTCCTAGTGCTTCCAGTGTTATCTCCTAGCGGCAGAGGGCTGAGGGGTTGCAGCTGGGCAGGAAGACTCTTGAGGCTTCAAGTTACCAAGGCTCATCAAAAGGCAGCTCCCCTCTGCCATTATTTCCTACAGAACAACGCCTGTTCCACGTGCCTGGAGCTGAGGGTGGCTGTATGTGGAGCCCCTTTTGGCATGGCAGCAGCATGAGTGTGTGATATTCAGGAGAAAGAAGTCAATAAAATCATCTCCTTTTACTCCACTTTCCTTTGCCTCTGCCTGTATCTGTCCGTTCTGTTTCTGCTTCCAACATATGTACTTGCAAATGAAATGTATGCACTCAATTGCAGTTAGTTGCAAAATAATTTAAATGCTGCTATAACTGAATTCATTTTGCTTTAAATACACTTAATGTGCTGAGTGTTTTCCATTCCCTCAAGATGTTTTAGGCAGGCAGTCACTTGAAAGTAGTGCAGCTAAAAACTGCTTGTCCAGTACAATGAATCAAAAATCCCAGGCTTTCCCTGCATTTAGAACATACTAAAATACTCATCCTAAAATGATGTTGAAGGGCTGTGTGTAAGCAACAGCTTGTATGAGACATACCAGATGAAAACTTATCTGGAGAAGTTAGAAAAGTACCGTTGACTTTCAGTTTTATCAGAGCTGATTTTCCATTGCCAGAGTATAATTCAAAACAGTGAAAATACAGAAGGTCAAAGAAATAATGGTATCCCACATGTTTATCAAGTAGCCATATGGAATAAGTTAGTCAAAATAATATTATTTTCTAATCTAAGTTAAGTTTCTCGACGAGGGATCACATGCCTCCCCAGTGTCTATAATGAGGTAGCATAACCTCATGCTGTGTTTCTGGTGAAGTGGAAAATGAGGACCAATCCAATGTCTTCCTTTGCACTCTTTGTCTCTAATCTTGTGGGAATCTACTTTTACAGTGTAGCTGCACTCTTTAGCACAAGGGCAAGGCAAGCCTGTAGCACAAGAAGTAACTTCAGTTTGCTTCCTACCTCTGATGTTTGAATGGTGGGTGAAGGGAGGCCATCAGGCCAAATAAAACAGGAAAGCAGGATGGCTGAGAATCCTTCCCATTCCTCAGTACTCAGAAGGAACTGGAAAGGGTCTTCCTGACTGGCTGAAGTTAAGTTCATTTTTATCCTCTTCCTTTAGAATAGAGTGGAACCAGTCTGTTATACTTTGTCCATGTTAACTTATGTTCTTTGATATTCTCTATGGTAATTCATCTTTGTCTAATGTGAACTGCATCAGCACATAGAAACAAACCTCAGAACTGGGGTTCCCCTGCATGAAGTGCAGTCCGTGGTGTACACAGACCCTCTCAACTATCTTTGGTAACATATGGCAGTAGCAGAAGACCCTATGTAATATCTACTATATAAGCAATTTCCCTCTGAGGAGAGCTCACCACACAATCATTTCCCCTTGCAAGACATACAGCACAATTTCTTGCAGTCCTGTTTCGTGCACATCTAAAGTCATGCTGGAGTTGATTCTGCCTCTAGCAGTCTCAGTGAATGCTTTTGAGAAGCCACTTGTCCTGAGGGCAAAATGGATACAAAAGTACTGGGAGATTGGCAAAATAATTTAAGAGCGCAGCTGGTGGGAAAAGAGGATGAATGTGACAAAACAGAAGACTGCAGATTCAGCTCTCAGTGAAGATACATCTCCTGAGAAACTCAGATGAAGCCTCATTAAAACAATCCCAGTACGTAGCCCTGCTCTCTGTTTTGAATGCTGTGCTAAGCAAAAGCATTTCTTTGGTCTGTACCACAATGCAGGGCTGTCCCTGGGCCAAGTATTAGCAGTGGGGCTCTGTGGCTGCTGGATAACCTAGGAAGAAGTAAATCAGCAGAAGGCATACTGAAGACATCAATACCTGACCCATGGGCATGGGCATACCCAGCTCAGGCCTATGCAACAAGATGCAAAAACAGTAGAGTTGAGAAGCGCTGGCATCATGCCCTCACAAGCAGCTGTGGTCCTCAGCCCTCCTTTCCCACTGCTGTTTCTTTGGCAGTGTCAGTAGCACCGGTCATCTACTCTCTTCCCAGTTTCCTCTTCTCTCTATTTTCCACTCCCACTCAGGTTTTCATCCCCTCCTCTTCCTCTTACTGACAATTCTTCCTGTATTTTCTAGTTTCTCTTTGAGTGTGCTGTCTCTCCCTGCTCGCTGCATGATAAGAAGTCATTGTTCCTTCCTCATGGAAGATGCTTCTTCCTTTCAGATTCATGCAGATCTCCTTCCCCATAAGCACTCCTTTTTCTCTTACCCACAGTCATCAACACATCCTGCTATTTTTTTTTGTCTTTCTCCAGAAAGAAGGAGGGGATTGGAAATGGTGCAAGGGAATTTTATTTCAGTAAAGCAGTTACTCTTTTTGTTCTACTCTTTCTCCATTGCCTTTCTTCTGAGACATACAAAATGAAGAGCAAGTAGAGCGGGTGCTGCAGTAACAGTGGGGTAGGGAAGGGAAAGGAGACACAGCCGCCTACCGAAATGCTCCAGTGATACCAGTAGGTGCTTTTATAAATGTATACAATAAACAGTTGCCGCAGCAGCCAAGGGAATACATTTCTACAAAACAAAAAGTAAGAGATAAGCAGTGAGCACTGAGACTGCCTGTGGCAGTGGACACAGTTGTATGGTTAATAACATCTCTGCTATGAATAAAATTAGTAGGCTAGCAGTGAAATCCTAGCAGTAAAATCAAAGAACAATTAAAGAAATAAGGCCCTTCAGTATTAGAGGGAAGCACTGTACTTTGGCTATAGCATTCATGACCTAAGCCCTCATCAAGAGACAAACCTTTCCCAAATTTGTACCTTTAGAATGCATGACTTCTTTTTACTAGATCTCATCTGTAGTGCAAAACCTTGTTTTTCCATAATCTACATAGGTCACTGCAAAAGTAACGCCTCCTATTTATTTCCATGGAAACTACAACAAAAAGTACGATAACAGTATGAAAGAGAAAATTGTCAGCTACGAAGCACCATTTTTCACATATAGTCACCACCATTAGCCAAGTCTGTGGATGAGTTGATAGAGAGACTCCCTTTAGTGATGTGACAGCTACGCATGGCCATCCAGAATGTGACTTGTTTCATGCCACTGCTGAAATACACCACCGACCGCCTCACTGTGCTCTCATCCACTATATGGTCTCCATAAACATTCAGCAAGCATCGATGGATGTTAGTGGGTGCCATGTTTTCTGCATGGAGGAATTCAGTTACACACCTTTGCTTCACACATGTCAGACTGTGCCTCTGCTGCCATTTGTCATGTAGCAACAGAATGTAACAGAATGTTGATGAGAAGGTTCAACCTCTACTTCATACAATCAAAATCCACCTTCAACGTCATGGCCAACATAATAAAAGAGGAGGTATTATTTTTGGAGCAGTACATGTATAACAGTGAAGCTTGGGTCTATGCTATATCTGCTATTTGGTCAACCTGCCATACTACTGGAAATTTGAGTATGTTGGTATATCAAAATAATTAGATGAGGTAAGTACCATTTTGGGGTATACATCTTTCATGAGACTTATTTATTCATAATGGAAACTGAAGGTGAAGCAACTGGGCCACTAGACATTCAGAAAGGCTTTAGCAGAAAGAGATTTTAGATAAATCCCTCTTACCACTCAGCTTCCACAACAGTGAGAAAATTCACTGTAATTCATTGAAAACCTGGCTCAGATCCTCTCCCTGTTCTTCCAGTTTTGTGATTAAAGCCATTTTTCCATAAGAAACTTAGAAGAAAAAATATTACTTTGAGGCAAGCATTAAGAGAAGGAGGATATTAAGATATTTTTCTAACTCATGCTACAATCCTTTCAAAATGGTTATATCCTGATTTCATCAAATGCTTTTTATTGAAGTCAGTTAACATTTCCATCTACACTTTGGAACCAATGTGTTCGTGGTAAATGTGTCTGGAAGGACACCTACGACAGCAGATCCCAATGAGCTGTTAGAGGTGCAGCAATATATTACTGGGTAATGCTAGATATTATTTCATATACTTATTGAGAGCAATTGAATTCTGTACAATATGGCACTGTCTCACTGTCAGCCTCCTCTAGCTTTAGCAGGATGTTTCTTAGGGGTACATTTATCACCAAAAGCAATTCTCAGTTTAACTTTGGGGCTTCCAGACACTTTCTTTCTTGCAAGAAACCTGTGGCTCAGTGTGCCTGAAGATAGTATGAGGCAGTTTTTTTTTTTTCTTGTGATTAAACTTTTCTGCTTGCCTGCCACTGGAGCCATTAAAAATTATTAAGGGAACCTGAAACACAGGTTCCCTCCTGCTGAAGCTGTGTTGTGTTTAAAATTCATGAGTTTTGGCCACAGTAAAAATAACAAGTAGATTAAGAACAAAGCAAATGTCACTTTATTATTCACTACTAAGTAACAACACTGAAAAGTATTAAAGTATCCCAGCACTTTTGCAGACTGGTATTATTCCAAAAGTACTGCAGTGCTGTTATCCTCTAAAGCCCTGTCTTCAGAGCGTTCCTGAGACAGACACCATCATGAAGAGAACTGGTTCTTAATGCACAAAGCAGTTATTTATATTACAGTATCTACAGCAATTTATTCATTGCAAACACCATTACACAGTGTATGATCACAGCATGCTGAGTATTCACAATGAGATTTTAAAAATGGCAATTTTGTTAAGTATTCTCCACTTCGTTCAGCTGAACAAAATTTTCATAAAACCTTTCACAGAAGGCTTTCCTTGTTCAGCACCGGAAACAATGATTTGCCTCCCATGACACATCTACGGGTTCAATTCCCTTTTGCCATGTTTTCTCTTTTTCCTTTCAAAGTAAGATCACTAACTGCAGTTCCAGATCCTCTATACCAATAGAAATGAACAGTATAGTTTAAATAAAATATTTATTGGCCTGATTTGCCTCTAATTTGCCTCTGCAGTAAATTATATCAGGAGTGGCTTGTAGTCATATTTTAGCTAAAGAGGAAAACAACTAACCAGGAATGAAAACCATTACAAATAAATGAAAAGACATTCCTGGGACCTTTTAACATGACCTCCAATCTTGCAGCTTGCCAGGTGATATTATTTCCTTGTAGCTCCCAATTTGCTTTTCCCTGAGGTTTTCTTTTTTTTCCCAATATGATAATTTATTTTCAAAATTGTAAGTAGTTTTTAATTTCACAACATTTCCCCTTACCCACACCGGCTGTAGTTTTGCATTCTATTTTTACCAAATAAACAGCAAACATGTCACAAAGCAGTGCGGTGGCACCATCAGGCATTATATTCATAAATTCTAAATCTAATTTAAAGGGATGAAGTGATTGAGTATGGACAGATAGTACAGAAACCCCATAGCAGCCAGAAGATTTAAGAGGTGCAGTGTGGAAGAAAGCATTCTTTAGAACAGCACTTCAGTTTCTGTGGAAACCTTAAAGGCAGCACAGAGGAGGAGAGGTAGAAGGGCTAAGGCAGCTCGTCTCCAACAGATGAGAAAGACTCGTAATTTATACGTACAGTACATTCAAGGCTTTGGATATGAAATCCATTTGATTTGTTGATTTGATCATTTATATAAAAATGATCCTGAACTCCTGCTCTTCATTGGAAATTATGAAAAATGGAAAAAGCTCACACATGCAATTTTTTTTTTTTTTTTTTTTTTTTTTTGGTGATGGATGGATCTGCTGAACTTCTTCTAAAGTGTCCTTCACTTTCTGATGAGGAACTGAGGCATTTCCCTGCAGACCTAATGGTGAGACCTCATGTCAAGAATTGAGTAGGGTTTTCAGCTTCTGGGGTGAAAGACTGCAGGCTAAAGTGAGTGCACTGACATGCAGCAGTGCCTACTAGCTCTACTAGCTCACACCATGGGTCCACGACTTCTCTGCACATAGTGGGGATCAAGAGCAAGTAGAAGAAGATAGGGAAAACAATGCACCTCTATCATTCATCCTCAGTTTTGTGGTACATTAGAACTAGTAACTGTATCATGAATATCACTGTATTTTACAACATTTACAAAATGAATGGCAAAACAGCAGCATATCAGAGTACTTTAATGCCTGCCCATATCTCATATATCTTAGCTGACGTTACAATATCAAATGTCAGTGGAATAAAGACAGAAACTTTCACTCTTTTTCCCATTTCCTGCTTTTAAATTACAGGAGGTGAACTGATTTTCTGAACAACTTTGGTTAAACTTCATCAACTGTTCAACTGTTCAACTTCCAGTATTCCTGCTTTTCTCAAATAGCTTACGTTTTAAGTTTGAGTGGCAACTGCATTTAGACATTAGAATGATTTTGTCAGCTTTCCTAAAACATAAGCATGAAAAGGAGATGTTTAATAGCTCTTCATTTATTACGACTATTAAATCTTTTTTTATTGGAAGACCAAGGACACAGGATAATAGGGGAACTTTTAAATTGAGACTGGATTTAGTAGTGCCCAGAACCATACCACATAATGATATAACTTACAGAAAACTCAGCATAATGAGGTCATTAACTTTAGTGTCCAACATGAAAGCAAAAATGATTCCACATTTTGTTTAACATACAAAGCCAAGGTAAAACTATGCTTTTGGGCAAATTTTCTATTTCAACTACTTAAAGTCTATTTAAACTTGAGAATTGTTGACTGCTGTTTGTTTAGCATATTGAATTTTTCATGTTATTATTGGTCATTAAATTATAAAATTAAATAAACAAAATAAATATGATCCTGTATAGTTAACTAGTGAAGCAAAATCTCTTTAAACATCACCAAATGTCAGAGAAATTCAAGGTGGATATGTAAGAGATTTTCTTCAATCTTATCCAGAGAAGATCTTTACAGTCTCTTATTTAAAGTAACATTAACAAATTCTGCAGTAGCCAGCCATTTCAGTAACTGGGAATCATAGAATCATAGAATGACCTGGGTTGAAAAGGATGACAATGATAATCTAGTTTCAACCCCCCTGTTATGTGCAGGATCACCAACCACCAGACCAGGCTGCCCAGAGCCACATCCAGCCTGGCCTTGAATGCCTCCAGGGATGGGGCATCCACAGCCTCCTTGGGCAACTTGTTCCAACGTGTCACCCAGGATGAACTCTAACATATATACATGTGTACATTCTGAAGATTATGACTACTACAAGCAAAATATCATTATTTTTCATTGTTTCTCAGAAAGATTGCTCAGCATACCCACTACTCATTGTTTCCCCCACTTAGAAATAATTTATCAAACAGCCTATAAAGAGATTTGATTTGCTCAAGCCTATCATCTTTAATAATTCAATCTACGGGCAGTTGTCTGAATAGGAGCCTCAAAATTTTGATTCCTTATGCAACAAGAGTGATCATGTAGGTTTTTTTTTTTTTTGGCGAAGTGGTCTGATCCTGAGATTTCCTTTTTCTAAGATCTAGAGTCCTCAGTTTCTAGAGATAAGCTGGTTATAAAACTCACCCATAATACTGAAAGAGGGAAAGCAACAAGAAATCAAACAAATTAGCTTCCACAGAGAGACCTCAAGCACCTGCCCTTCTGCCTGTCCTGTAAAGAGGAAAAGGCTCAAAGAGAGACTTTCCTCATTTCAGTAAGAGATTCACACGTTTACACGTGAATTGCTTGCTTACGCGAGGAAACAACTCTATATTATGGCATAGATTAACTAACATGATGTTAAACACATTATAAAACAAGTCATTTCCTCCTGAGTAAACAAGCCTATAAAGCCAACAGGCACAGAAAAAGGAAATTTGATTCTGAAATCCATATACTTCAAAAGCAGATTCCTTTTATTTAGTCAATTTAGTTAAGAGGCTGTCTTATTTCTCCCAATCTCTGGTAAACAGAAGAAAATATGCTTGGAAATTGTTGGCAAACTGACACGTTTTTGCAACATTTGTTATTCATTTGAAATTATTCTCATACTTCAAAATGGAGAGCAGCCATAGGTCCAAGGTGAAAAAAACCTTAAAATATCTCAGCTTTTCACTGAGACTGGTTGACCTCATTGCAGGCCACATTCTGACTTATCAGAAAAAAACAACCCTGCAAAACCCAGTTTGCTCTGCAGTTTCTGCGAGGACGGAGGAATTTCTACCACTTGACCAACCAGCCCAAATGAATGGGGATCTAGGAGGCTCTTGAGGAGTGTTGGAGCGAGACCACCAAGGGTTCTTAAGGTGCACTTTCTCTGGGGTGGAAGACATAGATACATCACAAAGTGAACAGAAGATAAGACAGATAGGAATTTCTCATTTTTCTATCCATCAGCATAATTTTCTCTTAGAATATTTTGGGAGCAAGGCTGAGGTTATGAAGGGGATTACCTTGGACCAATCTTTGCCCTTTTATGTCACTGGAAATCCTCTCAAAGACAGTGCTGGAGTTACAGTGTAAACTTGTTAAAATGATCAGTAGCTCCAGGAATTCTACTTGTGCCACAGCCTCCACCATAAGAACAGAGGCTTCCTAATGTGTTTTTCAGTAAGTTCATTTAGGACAAATAAGGCTGAGTCAACATTCTTCTCACTACACCGATCTTCACTGCAGTACCAGGATGAGGATTTGTGATTAGAAAAATCTAATACATTGAGTTCATCTCTGATTTTATTATAAACCATTAGAGTGGAGATCAGTCCTGGTCCTGGAAAGTGCATGGCTTACTGGAGCAGATTCCCAGTTATAGGACACACCCAGACGAAGTTGGGGACCTGTTTGTAAAAGCAGCCTTCGTCATAGAGCTGGAGTTCATAAAATCAGTCACACATGATCTGCTTTAGAAGTGATACCTTCTCTAATGAATAATCAACATTTCTTATTAGTACAGGACAGTCAGCATTCTAGCATGTAAGTTGTAATCAACTCATCTAACTGAAGAATTAAACTTCACCTATAAGGGAACTGTTTTTACTTTTGTTTTTGATAACTGCAATGTTGTTTTTTTATATCAAGATATAATAACAACAATAACTGAAATTGCCATTTTACATAGCTTGCTCCAAAAGTAATGCTTCCCATTTATTTTCGTGAGAACTACAACAGATAGAAATTGCTCAACAACAGTATTTGATGGAGCAAACTCTCAGCTACAAAACATTATTTTTCAACATAAGTCACCACTATGAGCCAGGCATTTTCATGAGCCACAAACAAGAGCCTTCATTATATATTCATAAAAATCTGCAGTTGCAGAGGTGACCTACTGTTGTCATCATCACTGCTGAAATGCACCACTCACTGCCTCACTGGGCTCACATCCACTGTTTGGTCTCCATAAACATTCAGCAAGCACCGATGAATGTCAATGGATGCCATGTTTTCTGCATGAAGAAATTTAGTTACACACCCTAGCTTCATACACACTTCCACATCAGATGCCATTCTGTTAGAGTGCTCTTCTGCTGCCATCTGTCACATGGCAACAACATGTAATGGAATACTGGTGGGAAGTTTCAGCCTCTACTGTCATACCACTAACATCTGCCTCTGATATTGTGAACTAACATAATGAAATAGGAGGCATTACTTTCAGAGCAGCCCTCCTCATAATTTCCTTGGGAACAACGATTTGGAATCCTTAGTCACACAGATGTTTTTGGCACGATAAAAATTATATTAGTATTATTTTTTTTCCTATTTTCAGTTCCAGCTCATCTCCCTGCTTCAGCTGTCAATGATACTGTCTCTCATCACTGTTTATTTGTTCATAATATTACTGGTGGTGTGCATTCGTTGCAGTAAGTGACAAAAGAAGGTCTGAGTCAGAACTAGCACCATGAGAAGAACCACACAACAGAAAAACAGTCATTCTGAAATTTTCAACTGGAAAAAGACATGAAGCTTAACCTGTGAACAGTACAGTTACATTACTTATTTTTATCATATTGCTTATCTTCATTGTCCTAATCAAGCTTGTTTAATCATTGTATATTCAAAGAAAACAGCAGATGACTGCAATTACTAAACTCTGCACTCAGAATAACATGGATACATTTCTATAAATGATTAATTGCTACATACCACAACCACATTATGGGATATACAATGTCCTGTTTCACTCAGGCTCCATCCAAATTACTGCTTTCAGAAAGACTTGCTAAGCAAAACTGAAAATCCATGTACAAAATGGGGGAACGCTGAAGAGAATGCAGGATGGATAGGAGTGCAATGGGGTGTAAGGAAGGAAAGGGATTATTCACTACCAAAGAGTAGGAATTTACACTGAGGAAGGTATTTTCTCCTCTTTATGGTATTCACAGGAAGGCAAGTATGACTGGAGTAAATGGCTATGAGCTACAGAAATGTTCATCTTGTGGTCTCTGATTCAATGCTAGACTAGATGGCTTCTGTCCAAATTGTGTGTGCTTGGAAGCTCTTTGGTGGTCTGTATCTAATGAGCAGTTTTTTAATAAATCCATTTCTCAGTGGACAGATGTCCCAGGTCATAAGAATATCATTGTTGACTGCAATGCTGCTGGCAGCTCTGCTTGGATGGAGGAAGAAATCCTCTTTGGCTCCATGTGCATTCTCCTTGCAGAGGCACACAGAATGCCATAAGAAAGCATGCTATACAGCTGGATGTCTTTGCTGGTGATTTGTGGGTTAAGTGGAAACACAACTGTACAATTCCCTGTAATGGTCAGTCCACAAACATTGCACTGGGTGTAATCATTCAAATAGAAAGATGTCTTGGTTTTTTCTAATGCAGAGGAATGGCATGGCGGAGACATTTAAAGCCTTTGAATATTTAAAGCCTGTTTAAATAACTTGGATGTGATCAAAATCAGTAATGATTTACCTGCAATGTTAGTGACAATTTAGCAAAAATCTTGCTGTCTGAGAAAGACTTAAATACACCACTTTCCATATTAAGAGGAAAAAGTATTCCTCTGTCAGATCATATCGAATTACAACAGTGTGCCCATGTATTCTTGTCATACATTTCTGCACTTATACTGGTTTCGATGCTTTCAAAATAATCCCTTTTCAAAATGTACTTGTCAATTGTACATTCTGGAAGGGAGAGCAGATGTTTCTTCACAACTGTATGCACAGCTTTTTGAAGAAAATTTTGTTTATTAATAGTAATCGGTTTCTCATTGCTTTGCAATTTCTTAGATAATGGTGTAAAACACAATTTTCCCTTCACGTTCTCTGCATACTGAAGAGACAGATGCGGCTGCAAGAGACTACTTATACTGAGGGCAAAACTTAGTACTGCTTAATGTGACTTAATGACTAAAAAATGTGTATCATTTAGAGACGGCATGTAGTACTCAGCTAAGATATTATTATGGTCAATGAGTACACTTCCCTGCCAGTCAGTAAAAGGATTTGGAATTAAATCAGTTTTTATTTTATTTGTTCAAGCAGACACATTAAAAGCAGAAGAGCTAACCACATGAGTAACACAAATGGGATTTAGTTCTTGCTCTTAATCTTCTTCGAGACAGAAGCTCACATACAACAATATATAATTCAGCTTGAAACATCAAACTGAGAGAAAGAGGGAGAAAAAAGAAGACCACAGAAAAGCTATTTTACAGCTGCATAGACATGCAAACACCTCCACTTCACTTAATAAGGCCAGTCACTTCCAGCTATCGCACCCCAGCCCATGACAATCTTTGCATGGAAGCATTTCTTTCTCCCCCAAGCAACATTATCAAGCTAGTGCAGTTTCCTCAAAACAAATCCATGCCATATTTAAAGCCAAAGGTACAGCATATGAAGAGCTGGAGCTGTGCTCTGAGAACAGCCACCTACCTACCTCAACACACTCACCCGCACTAACAGATGTCCCTATGAAGTGTAGCAAAAATGACAGGAGAATGTCAGGGCAGAGGAATTTCCTAAGGCTGGTGTCAAGTGACACTTGTGTAGCAGAAATAACAAAGACTCTGCACAAAGCTGATCCTGAATTACCTCAAGATAGGTTGTACACAAGGAAACAGCCAGCTCAGCAGTGTTCAGCACACAAAGCACTGTTTCCCTCATGGGATGCATCAGCCTTAGTGCGTCCCTCCTTTTTCCTAATAACACCACAGTTGTTTACATGTTCCTTTTAGGTGCTCCGCTGAAGGCCGCACCGGGCGTGCTCAGCCACCAGGCTGTGGTGCTTCCAGTGTTAAAATCTCCCACTGTAGTGAGTCTTGTAAAAGAAATCTTGTGTGTGCAATTGTATATGCAAATTCATGTTGATCTACTTTAAATTATTTTCAGTTTACCACGTTAGGAAATGTATCCTAAAACTGTATTCTCAGATCATAAAAAGAAAACCGCCAAAGCTTCAGAATAAAAATAAAAATTCCCCAAAAGACAGCAGAGCAATGCAGCTGTGAAAAGTCCGATGCACTAAGCAGAGGCAAGAGGATGGTGAGGCACTGGAACAGTTTGCTCAGAGAAGCTGTGGGTGCCCCATCTCTGGAGGTGCTCAAGGTTAGGTTGGATGGGTCCCGGGCAGCCTGAGCTGGTAGGGGGCAGCCCTGTCCACGGCAGGGGGGATAGAACTCTTTAAGGTCCGTTCCAATCTAAGCCATTCTGTGATTCTATAACGCACGAAATCTGCAAGGCCTTTTCAGCTTCTCCCTTCTGTTACACTCTGTGTCCTCCTTCCACTGAAGGCTTAAAGCCAGCATAGAATTCCTGCTCTATTAGATGTCCAGGTCTGTCCAGGTCTGTTGATTGTGGAGCTAAGATACACCAGTATGTCCATGAAGCAGCTGGATGAACAGTTCCTCTTACACATGCTCCCAGCCAACTGTTTGGATAGCCAGGTCTCCAAATTCTGAGGTCAGATCAGTCCCAATGCAATAAAGGTGCGAGTAGGTAACCATGCTGTGAAAACTGCAGCATATTCTTTAGCACTTTCTCTCATACTCTCTTCAAGAAAGCCTTGCTCACAGTTAAAGGACAAATCTGATCTTTCACAGGGGAAGTGAAAGAAGAGGCACAGGAAGATGTGGGGATGTCCCCACATCTGCTCTCTAACGATGTCAATGCCCACCAAGCCCTGGCTGGGGCTGCCTGCAGGCATTCTCTAAGCAGTGCATCCAGCAGTGTGAGGGCAGTCAGTACTGAAAATGAGTTTTCTCTATTTAAAGAATATTTCTATTTTCATTTACATTTTTATGCTTCTATTCAACTAATCAATAGTAGTGATTATTGGTGACTTTGGGACTCAAATCTTTGTCAAAGTTTTAAAAAATCACAACACTTCTGAATTTTCTCTGCAGAGGTAAAACGTTACGCTGAGTAGCATGGGAAATGAGAAGAATAAATTAAAAGAAAAAGGAGTGTGGTTTCTTTTATTTACTATAGTGTGTTATTTTTAATTTGCCAATTTAACTACCCCAGTGCTCTGGCTTCCTGCAGTACCGCTGAAGAAAGTCCCCCTTAAGAAACAATGCATATAAATCCCACAGCCTTTCAGAAACCCACCCTGCTCACCAGCCACTTCTTTCTAAAAAGTCCTGAGCAAAGAAATACCCTTTTTGATGAAAATCAGAAAGCTGAGCTAAAATGGCAGGTGAACTAAATTTATCTTTCTCAAAAATATGGTTGCATGAATAAGGGTTGTTCACAAATGAGGTGACCAGCTATCTCCTTGGATTTGACTGCAAATTCTTCATTTAAATACAGCATCATAATATTTGCAGACAGAAATTACACATATCATGTCTTTCTAAATCTGTCTGCCACTGTCCAGAGGTCTTTGTGGTAAACAAACCAGAATAAACAGCAGGAAGTAACAGTGGTTTAAATATATATATATATTTTTGAGAATGAATTAGTATTAGCAACAGCTGGAGAATTTATATAATTTTAATGCAGATTTAGTGCAAGTTAGGTGACACTGTCACAAATAAAATTTCGACACCAATTTAGGCAACAACACTAATGAAAATTTTTGTATTGGCATATCTCTTGACCAAGGAAACTATGACTTTTTTTCATTCCTTTTCATGTTTCTCTGTAACAGCCACAAGTATTTTTCATTTGTGGGCTATAAAACATTACAGTTATTCTTTACATATGGCAGTGGCATACTTGTTATAGCTATCCAGTGTACATTTCAATACCAAAATACATTTCTCAGTTTAATATACTACTAATGAATCAAATAAAATTCAAGTGGTTTGGGGCTTCAGCTGACACTTTAATTTATTACCCCTGAAATCACATCAGGAGAAGTGGCCTTGTAACTCTTACTGCGTGCTGAGGAGGCTGCAGTGCAACTCACTGTAATACTCCTTATTAATTTACCATACTGAATTTAAAACGACTTCCAAATTTTAGAAAAAATATTTACAGAGCTGATAATATTGTTTTTCAGGGGAGTTTCTGTTACACTACACAGATATCTAAGAATAAACATCCCCCCCCCCCAAAAAAAAACAAACCCACAAGAAAAACCTACAAAAAAACAAAACCAGAAGCAAATAGAAATCCCAAATTACTTTTTTTTTTTTAATCATTTCAAGCAAAAGGCTTTGCTTCTTTAAAACATTTCTTGCCAGACTGCCTCATCAAAGAATGAACCACAACCAGAAGCCCTCGAATGGAGAGCAGTGTTCCATGCTAAACAGATTTTCAAACACTCTGACATTCCACAGCATTACTTAAAGAGACACGCTGAAGAAAAAAGAGCAAGGTTCAGAGCAACACCCAGCTCTTTCCCGTGGGCTTCCCAGCACTGCCAAGGAGAAGACCTGGCCTCCAGGGGTTAGAGAACGACGCTATGAAGCTGTCTCTCTCAGCCGCACGTACATAGCCTGCAGGCAATGCTCTACAGTGGTTGAACCTTAATAGCATGTTGCTGCAAATACTTTCTCCTGGGTGACGTCAATGAAAATATTCACAGTACTATAAAGAGGAGTCATTAATTATTGTCAGATCTTACAGAACGTTAGGACCTAGCACTGAAAATACATACCAATACGAACGACAATGTTTTGTGCCCATAAAGCTACTTAAGGACACAAGCTTTTCACAACAGGGTCATTTTCACTTCCAGGCTGCAGCTTGCTGGTTCTGACAGCAAAGTGGCAAGTCCAATTTCAGGAACTGAAATATATTATCTTACAGTATTATTTTTCAGCAGTACACTACCAGGAGGCACAAATGAAAAAGGCCTATTTTGTTCTGTTGGGCAATGAATAAAATCAACTACCCAAGGATGGAATTTCTCAGAACAAGTCCTAAGATATTCGTGTGGGATTTTCAGGGGGTTTTGTCATTGGTTTTTGTGGGTATGCAATACGAGATTAGTACCCACAGCAAGCAGAGAGCACAAGGCTTGTTATCAGCGCAGAAAGAAAGCTACACAGGTTTCATCTGTTCGGCAGAAGTTCACAAATAGGACGTTCTGTGCCAAACATCTACATCTGCCATACCACATGGGAAACACATTTGAGAGATGGGGTGAAGGGATCTAACTGCTTCACTGCAGTGCTTCAGTGTGCTAGTGGCTGGCTGCTGTAATAGACTTTTAGCTACAGAAACAGGTTCGGCCTCATTGCAGAACATCCTGCAGGGAGAGAAAAATGAGAAAACAGACTGTGGTGCCTCTAATGAGCAGAATACTTCAGCCCATGTTCACTGATTATAAGGAATCTATTTACTCTAAGCTGGGTGACCGAAATCTCTGTCAGTGGGTAGAATAAACATTACTTAGAGTGGAACCATTTGTAATATGCTTTAATTGGCAATTTTCCCTTAATGAATAATATAACATCTCACATAGGAGGATTCTGCAGCTCTATGATTTTTGTCCCTATGTTAGAGATATGAAAACTGTTGCACAGAATATGTTTCCTTAATAACAGAGCTTGGAGTGATATATCCTTTCTCACAGGTATCACGCTTGTCTGCTGTAAGCACATGAATGCAACCAGAGCAAAAAAGTAAATGAAAGGCTCATATATATTTAAAAACAACATTTTTTCTTCAGAACAGATGGTGATATATGAATTCAAAATAACTTTGCACAGAATTAAGGAAAAAACTGATTTGAATAGAAGATGATACCTGACTGTTTAGAAATGGTGTTTACACTTACATATTTCTTCCGCAAGAAGGCACGGCCCAGAGGTTCATCCAACAAAGAAGGGGTTACATATCATTTTGTAGGCTACGCAGTGGTGTGCAGGCTAGGCAGAATGACAATGCCAAAATGTCACTGAGGCTGTCTTTTCAAGGGACAGCGAAAGGAATTCTGCATGAATTTAATGCGCTCCAGGAAAAAAACTCAACAGGAAGTGAGAGCCCACTCTTATGGAAAACCACTGGGTGTTGATAAAGGTGAGCTTCATTGCTAGTCTCAAACAAAAAGGAATTCTCTATGAGTTTATCTTTCAAATAGGCTTTGATATACTCTGCTCTTCTCATTAAAATAAAGCAGCACATATCACATATACTGTCACTATATTCAGAAATAAATCACACAATCATAGTACATGAGACTCTACGGGCATATACACATTTCCAGAATTTCATTTTTACTAGTATAAACACCAACCTCTCTTCACGTTCCCTGGTGTGTTCTTATCAGAATATGTATACTCTTTCAAAGTTTATGCATTCCTAGTAGAACTGCTTGCAGCAGAATGAAAAAACAAAAGCAAAAAAAAAAAAAAAAAACTGCTTCTAATACACAAGTATGTAAAAAACTTCTCATAAATCACAGTAATGGTCCCAGCATTGCCATGATACGATTCACTGACTTCAGTGGAGTGGCACTAGCTTACTTTAGCTAGTACTTTGGCATGCTAAGATTATTAGGAAAACAAAAGACTATGGAAATACTATTTTGAAATCATGAAAGTGGATTGTGTAAAATCACAGTGGAATTAAAATGTAAATATAAGTCTAAAAGCTAATTACAGCAAAGTCTGTATGGGCACCAAGACTGATATTATCAGTATGTCACCTGACGTAATGGAGCACACACACATTACCACAAAAAGAATAAAATAATTTCTCACAGGTTCAATGCAAAAGACATTTTCCCCATAGAGAAAACTTTATGAAAGGCATAAAACATATATATATATATAAACATATTCTTTAGACAAAGTAACAGAATGGAAGGGAATTAAAAGTGTGAGGTAAAATTTCTGCATCTCCAAATATTATTCAAATTTACAAATGAAGGAGTGTTTCAACACAAGATGAGGAAAAAGGCACAGCTGCTCAAAGTCAGGTGACTCACTTATCTATGTCTCAGCAAACACCTCAGGTCTGCATTTTGCAAATCTGCAGAAATCAAAAGAAAAGATTCTTCTAACTTCATAAAAAGGGAATAAATGGATTGTGCTCTGATTTGTTCAGCTCAGGTGATACTTGGCACCATTTATCCTGTTTCTCACAGGACCAAGTACATCTATCTTGAAGGTTATTTGGGTTTCTCAAAGTTTCCTCAAAGAGGAAAAAAGCCTCATTTAAAAAATAGGTTGTCACAGGGGTGCAACATTGATTCTGGTCTAATTGCCTGACATAGCTGAATATGGTGACCACTGAATGCTATTAGCATTCCTCTTCTGTAGCTCTAAAGCTAGAAAGAGCTAAAGAACAGAACTAAAGTATAGTGAGGAAGGTCTTCTGAAATTGTTGGCAGAGTCATATGAAAACACTATGAAGAGATGATCTCTTGAAAGCGTGTTTACGACCTGGAAGTTTCATTCAGCTTCCCAAATCGTTTTCTATCCAGAAAACACCACTAAAATTTGTTATATAGCACTGTATTGGCACAGAATCATCTAAAGAGAATGCTATGTCTAAACATATGGGAAAGGGTGAATTTGTCCTGGCAGTAGTGTATTTTCACATTCATCAAGAATAACTTCTGACAGAAGGTATGTGAATTGGAAATAAGGTGTTTCTTCACTAGGCTAAACACAATTTTGCAGTATCCTGTTCATTAATTCTTACCTAACTATGTATGTTGGCAAGACCTATGCATGGATCATGTGATTAGACTAGACAGAATTTACCATTTAAAAAAGTTATGTTAACTTTCTTTAAGATACAATATTGAAGAAAACCCTTTAAAAATGTTCAGTGTACTGCTCGAAACACTGGAACCTCTCCCTCATCCAAACCAGCCATTTGAGAAATACAACTGTACTGTTCTACATCAGATGGCATCCACATGCACTGATAGTGAGGGAAATATGTCAGGCCCGTGGCTGTGGAAAGATAGCTCCTTGCATGTGTTGTTTGTAGAATCAGTACAATTTTATACTTTCTGTATGCTTGACTTCTTCAGTAGAAATGTAACCTCAGACTCATTTTGAGATCACTAGGTTTCCTGCATCCTGATGACTTTCTTTCAACAAGTATTGGCAAAGGCCAATTGGCTCCACTGCATCAGTGCAGATTCTAGAGTGAGCAGGACTGGACACCAATCAGATGTTTTGATAGCTATTATTTTAAGCAAAAATAAAAAGCTGTAAGAGAAGATGCACCTGTTTCTTATTCAAGATTTCTCATTACCTCTTCAATGGTCTCTGTTTGCTGACAAGCAAACATATGACCTATGCATCAGCAGCTAGAATTAGCTGTTTGTTGTGTGTTATTTGCTGACTTAATGCATTCAGTATTTGTTACATACACAGAGGACTTGACAAATACAATCTTCTTGTCCTTACTTAATAACTCTGGAGCAAGAAATGACTCAGGTCGTGCTTCTTTCTTACTGAACTTGTTCACCATGGTAATGTGCCAAAAAACTGCTCACATCATTTCTCTTTTCTAACATACAAAGTCAAAGCAAATTTCCAATTGGCAAATGAAATACAATGTTGATGAGAAATGCAATATATTTGAAACATTTGATCTACAGAGCACAAAAAATGTGTATAAGAAATATAGTAAGTTTGTCATATATCCACAAAGCCATATCAAATCAGGAAATGCAGTTAGATTTGATTAATGCTGACTTCGCAGTTTCATTATTTTCCTGTGTATGTGTCATAGTTCTAACTCTGTGAAAGGAACACTGCCAAATTCTTGACTTCTCAAATATGTTCTGCTTTTAAACCACTATCCTCTTGTGAAATTATGTTATATATATTCCAATTATATTGTGCTTAAATAAGATATCTGATTTTATCTTTGAAATGATGAAGTGTATCAGAGCAAACATCCAAGAACTTGACACTGAAATACACTATAAATCCCACCAGTTTCATGTTATTGATAATTGCTATGTAAAAGTCATCATACTGTGAACTTCCTTCATGCTATTTGGACATTCATCTTCTCAAATATGAGTTCTAGAAAGAGTTTGAAATTTTTTTTCCCGTGCTGATACCAACTGATTAGTGTGCTCATACATAGTCTGTCGGGCATCTAACAATAGAAGCACAAAGAAATGAAACACCGAATATGAGAAATCTGTAATCATGTACCATTTGAAAACGTAAGTTCAACTCATTTCTTCGTTCTAAGAAAGTGAGGACTCAAATTCTATCCATAGGGATAATTACTTGTTCAGACATGTTTTGGAGATTACTGCACCAGTGGGCAATTTCTAGGACTTTCTGCCTGGATCTGAGGGAAAAATGAAGGCATGCAACAGGGGAAAGAATTCTGTTATATAGAAGTTCTCCAGCCCTTCTTTTTGTGTTACACACTGAAATATGAAATACAGGGGCTATGGTGATACAGAATAGTTGCAAAATTTCTCTTCTAAGGCCTGATGATGCCAGCAATAGGTGGAAGATTATTCCTGCTGAATACATGCAAGCTGGCAGCGTGGGGTCCTAGTAAATAGTTTTGTGTTTGAAACATACTCTGGGATTAAGATTTTTTTCCCCTTAGAGATTTAGAACATGCACTACTTGCCCCAGACTTGCTTTCAATAAAATTGGAAGGAGTTTTGTACTCATTTCAATAACAGTTAAACTCTTTAGAAATACAATTTTGCATTTTGTATATTTGGACACAAAAACATGTTTGCCAGCAGAGGGGGCATAGCTCAATCAGGTATCTTCCTAGAACAGGATGTCACAACTGGTGATAATGTTAGGAACATGAGGAAATAGGAAAGCCGTGCAAATTTACTGCCTATAGAGAGAAGTGCTGAAAGGAGAGAAGGGTTTCTGGAATGCAAAAGGAAAAAAACAGCAGGAAAATATATGTTATTTTCAAGCTTCTGACAGTTTAATATAAGCCAAACAAACAAACAAACAAACAAAAAACCCAGCAACCCAAACAAGTATTTTCAATTGATTTCAAACTCAAACCTCTTCTGCTTAGTACTTTATCTCAACAGCGTACATGTCCTACTTATTTTGAATACAGAAATTTCACATGTTAAAAATTCTGGGAAAAAACCCAAGCATCAAGTAATTCAATGAACTTCTGCAGTGGAGCAAGATGTTGATATATTTTCCTTGAGAAATTATGGGCAAAAGCTTAATGCCATTAAGTGAGTCCAATCTAGTTGAACTGGAACAGTTGTATGACACTTTGTTATATCATTGTTGGTACAAACAAATTCTGATGAAGAAAATCCCTCCTAGAAAATGATGCCCACAGTAAGGACAAGCAGAAGACTCAGTTTTTGGTTACAGAATTCCTGGCTGCTATAACAGAAACAGCAACCGGCAAAAGTAAAATGTTCATATTTCCCAAACATGTTTCAAGAACGTTAATAAATATAAAAGCTGTACTTAAGATGCAGGTTCAGGCTTCAAGTATCGAACTGATCTCCCATTTAAGAGGCCTGGGCTTTTGAGTAACTATGATATGTTAGACATTTTTATGTGAAGACCTTGCAAATGCCTTTAAGGCTAAGGTGTGGTTGCCCAGCAGTTCCAAAATTAGACTATTAGGTCACTATTCAAGAAAGCTTTTTAATAACAGCTTAATTACTATCCCAAATGCATAAGTTTTATTCTGATCTTCAGAGCCAGGCTCCAGAAACAGCAGCACCCAACTCAGGAAGCACTTCTTGAGTTCACTCCAGTCTGGCAGATGAAGCATTACAAGGTCTGCTCAGGAAGGCAGCTGATCAGATTTGAATTCTGTAGAAGCTCTGTAACACTTCAGAGAAATACCTATATTTTCTTATTCTCCAAATGTGGTGCAATTGAAGGAAAAAAAAAAAAAAACAACCCTACTGCAACATCTTGGAAAATCAAAATGCTTTTTTTGTAGATCAAAGAAATTTGTACTTAAAAGGCACAATACCCTCATGCTACATAACAAGCTATTTTGATATTGTAAACGTGAAGTAAATTCTACTGTTGAGTCTTACTGTCTGTGGATTCAAATGGAATGAAGAAGAGGCAATTTAGAAGAACATGAGCTCAGAAGAGGCCACTCAATTGGTATGAAGCACAACAGCTCTAGCAGGTAACTATGCACGTCTATTCTACCCACACTAATATGGGGGTTCTATACATCAATGTCGTGCATGTAAAATAACCATCTATCAGTTAAAGAAACAATTCTAGGTGTACTTACCAACTATGTGTACAAGGTTAGCTTGTATTAACTCTATCCCTGTATCTCCACTAATAACACTGAATATCAGTGCAAGAACCAGGTTGTCTGGCAGGTCATGCATGTCAGCCACAGTGACTCCACACACTCAGGCATCATTTCATCCATAAGGTAGAGGCTTTGCCTGGTATACTCTATACATCCATGACTCAGCTGAAGGCTTGTAAACCTCAAGTCTACCTTAGAGAAACCAGAGGGAGACAGAAAGAGGGAAAGAAAGAGACAGGAAGCAACTCTCCACTAAAGAGCAGGATTCTATTCTTTCTCCCATTAGGCTGAACAGACACAAGCCCTGACAGAGTGATTTGCTTAATCCCCCCAGTTGCTGCATTTTCCCTTTAATCTCTTGTAATTGCAATACTCTCAGACAGTCCTTCTCGCCTCTAGTAGGCTCTGTCTTGCAGCTCACATCCTACCCAGAAGGAGAGGATCAAATCCAAAAGCCAAAGGCCCCACTAGGGCCAGCAAAAGGTCAAAATGTTTTCTGGACCATAAATGTATACCTATACTCAGGTATACAGGTAGGTAATTCTCAGATGCCAGGGGGCTAATTCCATAATTAATGGAAGACTTGACATTAAATGAGTTAATTTAATTCTCCTCATTGTGGGTAACATTGAAATTTGAAATTTCCTCTCAACTTATTAATTGATTTTTCTAACAGAGGCCATAATTCTCCTGAGTCAGGGAGACTGACCAGAAATGGATATGCTGCCCAGGAACACTGCTGCATAACAAACTCTGGTGTTCAACTCCAAATAGAGCAGCATTCGTCTCTGTGGGAACAATAGCAATGGGGAGAACTGTGGATGTAAAAGGCTTACATGATAATTCAGGGGAAAAGATGGACTTCTACTGAAGTTTCACTCATGCCAATTTTATTGGGGGTAACCTATTTAAAGGACGTAGTCTGGCTTTGCCATCCCTAGCTGTATTTGTACCAGTCTGGATTGAAATTCAAGAGAACTGCATTCAGCTCCGGACTCTCACAGGCTCCTGGGTCATCCAACAGGACACCACAGCCAATTCATCTCACTAGATCTCATTTCTCCAGCTGTAAAATGACATGAAGCTTCTTTTTTAATGGGGGGAAGGGAGGAGAAAAGACAGAACCTGAGATGACCTGAGAAAATATTTTACAATGAGAAACTAGAACCCTTCTCTAACACTAAGTTAATACATTTTCAGAGGATTAACTTAACTCATTAAGGGAAAGAAAAGAAATCAGTATATATGTATATTTTCCAGTGAAACCACCTGGTTTATTGAAAAAATATTTTCAGTTTAAAATAAACAAGAAACAGACAACAAATCTCACCCAATTCTGTTCACTTAGGATAAGTAACATGTTTAAGGATTTGAAAAAATAGTTCTAAAACCTTGGCTTTGCCTCATACTCAGGCTGCAGTTTCAAGAGTAGCTTAACCTTATTTACTGCTACTGAGAGCAGCAGTCCTGTCCTTGTTGTTCATGGCTGTGTGCTCCAACTCTCTTGTTTGTGCTGGCATCAGCGCTTGAGCAGCTGGGCCACTGGTCTGAAATGTAATCTGATCAAAAAAAAAACCAAGAACAACAAAAACTTTCTGACTTTCTTTAGCTGAAGCAGCTCCCTGAACTGATGAGCCCTGTGCTGACACAGAGAGAGGCAGCAATGAATGGCTGAAGGATAAAGCATATGGAGCACAAACTCCTTTAGTGACCCCAGGGATTTAAATAGGCTTAAATCTGTCATGAGTCTACCTGCTCAGTCTTATACCCACTGGCCAGAGGATCTCTTTCTATCTTTGGTGGCGCAGACCACCTTCACACAAACAAGGCTAACAAGTTACTTCCATGGATGTTCAAATATTGGAAATGTAAAGCTATTCAAGACAATTTGGCCTGGGATGAAACAGGTAAGTGCTATTGAATATACCCTTGGATAGACTGTGGCTATGGTTAGCAGCCACTGCTGCACTTATGGCCATTTTGGTAATATGCATTTTTACTTAGCAAAAAATAAGAATACATGATAACCCAATATTTAAAGTCCTCCAAAAATGTCAGAAAAAAAATTTCCTTGGACTCAAATTAATAGAATAAAAGGGAAAAAAAAACAAAAACAAAAAACCCTCCAAGAAAACCAACAAACTCAGCGGAATAAATTAGAGAACAAGAAAATATTTTTGGTCCATACAAAATATTTTGTCCAGGGAAATATGGAAGCATTCTAACACAGTCTAAATATTCCTACATAGGATCTCCAGTACTACAGCATTAAAGTCAAAACATAATACAGCAATATCCACAACTTTAGTATTTAATGATGTCAATGCTACATTGGTTCTAAAATCTTGTGTTGATTATATTTCTAATATTCTTTTATGGGCAGCTTAAAAATAATGGAGTAAGACAAATGTGTTCATGTGATTTAAAACACCAACAACTGAAATGAATCTTCATGCTTAAATCAATTAAATAGATCCGGATCTTAGGAAAGTTCTCTAATTATACTTCAATTATCATCCAGGCTTTAAAAAAAGGCAGAAAGAGAAAGGAAAAAGCTTAAAGTTATCAGGTGTCTCATCTTCTCCGTTATTACTTAGAATATGCAATGTTAAAAGACATCGTATGTTAAAAGACAGCAATAATGAGTTCTTCATTTATGCCAAGTGAGCCCATCATTTTCTGATGATGAAAGCATTTCTCTGAGCAGTAACACTTACTTAAATAGAAATATTCACAATCTTCCTCTTTGGCTAATTAAAAGCACTCCGTCTGATTAAACATGATTCTGAACAATGTTTTCTATTCCTGTTCCTCCCACTTCCATTATAAATCAGAGCTCTTGAGCGAGTTGGGGCTCTTGTTTTAAGTACTGTCCCTACACTGATTTTATTTTTATTATTTTAAGAGTTCTTAAAAACATTAGCCCAAGGGAAACATGGTTCGGCGCTTACACGAAGTCCTAACAGATGTTTGCCAGCTTATTGTTTCTAACACTTCAATGAATGACCACTTCCACAAAGTGAAACAGATAACGTTTTGTGCTGATTGTGTGGGCCATTTGTTCACTGGGAGGAAATGAGCTGACTCCCTCCACCCCCCATGTGCTCCTCTCAGACCTCACACAACAGCTTCTCGCTATGCCGTCATTTTGGTACATAGGGAGAATAATCGGGCGGCAACAGGCAGCTTTTTTGGAATTAGTAGCAACTGGAAGACTAGGCCAGACCTCCTCAATCTCTCTACATAACGAGTATCAGAATAGGGCTGAGGGGAACACTGTTGAATTAACATACTGTCTATACCTTCCCCATTTTTATACTATATTGAATACCTAGCGTACAAAAAAACAACTGTTCCTCAAAGCCCACTATTGCTATTTAACCCATCAATAATCCAAGCCTTTAAAATGGCTTGGTTTTGGCAAGCAGTATTTGGAAACGCTTCTGAGTGATGGAATTCACTCTTCCTACCTAAAAGTAAAAAAGTTTCTAAAACTACCATTTATATTTCTTTTTTGAATATTATTACTGTAAATACTTCAATTGATTACTTAAAAAAAAGCCAAAATAAGACTTTGGTGAACCTTATATAACTTATTATGCCAGTTGTCACTGAATTTATAGAAAAATGAAAAAAAAACCAAACCCTTTTAATTAATAACAAAGAATTAGGCATGCAGTATATTTTCAAAGGAAGTCCTAGTCCTTGTCAACCAAATACCACATGGTCAACTCAGCTCTCTGCAAAAGGAGATGCCTAAATATTGTGGCGTGCTAATGAAATCTTTCCTATCTTTGCCTGCGGAGCTCCTGTCCACGTTATGGATCTTGGAAGAAAACTGAAACACACATCTAAGAAATATAATTATTACTCTTCAAAAAAGCTTGGCTATCAGGTTACTTTCTAAAATGCCTTCAGCTATTCAAATTAGGGGGAACACCCTTATGAGGGCAGAAAGTGCCATCTCACAGTAGTAGGGGCTAGGAGGGCAAGACAGGAATGTAAAGGAAAATAGCAGCTCCTCCTCTCTCTGAACCCAAAAATTTTTAGGTAAATGTACAACCAGCAGACTATGTTTAATCTTTGGAAGAATGTGACAGATCAAACACAGAAGCTGTAAATTACCAGTAATGACAGTAATCTTTTCATTTGACTATCAGTATATCAAACCACAAACTCACTGAACACAATAATAATGTGAAGATAGGAATCTAAGGAGACTCAGTCAGTGTTTATTTGGTTCTGAGGTACACTGTAAAGCTGGAAGAGAAAAATGTTTGGTTTTCTCAGCAATTACATAGATATAAAAAGAGGTTTATGCAAGAGTCAAATCACTGAATGCCAAAAGAACTGAACTTCCCAAACATCGCAGGTGCAGGGCCAGGCCCCCGGCGCTCCAAGAAAGCATTCTGTACTGGAACACATAGGCTGAGGGAAGAGCTGAGGCTGGTTCCAGCCTAACCCCACACCTGGGGGAGCAGCCAAAGGCTGATCTCACTTGAGGTCCAACTCACTTTGTTGGGCTGATCTCAAACCCAGAGAAGGGGACCGTATGACATGCGGAGGTGAAGAGCCTGGCTGTGCCTTCTACACTACACGGAGCACAGATGGGGGCTGAATGTTGTTCAGGCTTTTCAACCCTGGCCATTCTGTGATTCTGTATGATTCTGTCTCTTTTATGCCTGGGAGTCTGGCCTGGTTTCTACCTGAAACTCTTCCTGTACAATGAATTCACTCATCATTATTCAGTGTTATTTTGGTACCAAGATGCTGCTACTTGGAAAGGGCTTAGTAAGCTTGCAACTGTAGGGCTCTATTGCTACCTGCAGTACTGTAGTTATTTCCTTTGCTAAGGTGAAAAAACACACAAAACATAAGCAACCTCTGCATCAGCATAGGTGAACCACATGATGGTGATTGCTTTAAAAACATGTATGGATTTAATTAAAGCGATAACATTTTATAATGTAAATAAGACAAAAATAGTCAGTGATAGCCAGCTGTAATTTACACTGTAACAAAAACAATACAACCCGGCGGTGTAACCATGCACTATTTCAATCACAACTGCTCCTGTTTTTTGTGACAGTGAAGCATTTGGTATAAATACTGCACTCTCAGTGCTCAGTCTTAAAGTCTGCAAGGGAGAATCAACATTACAAAGCACTAAGATTTAATTCTTTCCTCTTTTCTTCTCCTATATAGTGTTTCTGTGAAAGCAGCATTTTCTAAAATTTCAGTCACCAGAGACCACAGTTTGGAATCTTCACATCACATGCTTTTTAAGGCACAACTAATCTAACTTCATTTGCTTCCTTAACCCCGCAGTATACATCTACATTGTCCACATTATTTTCTGGCTGAACACCATATCCTTTTTTAATGTTGGGCTAACTACTCTCTCGTTTTTCTGATGAAATCCTCAATGCTTTGTACAGGTCGGGGCTACTTTGTCACTGAGTGAACAGGGATGTTTTCTGCAGCAGCAGGAGATTAGCACATGCTTGGCATTAAATGTGTGAAGGGATTTGGGCTCAGTGACACTAAGGGTCACTGCTTCTCTCACTAAATGCCTGGCATCCAGAGAGGGTTTGGTGCCTGAGGTCCGTGCCCTGAGAGAATGAGATGCCTCAGAAAGGAATTTGGAGCAGACACTGAAGCTGAGTTGGGAGCTGTTGAAACTGGCCAAGAGAAACACTGAGAGAAGGGTGTGCCTTAAATTCCTCTCCTTTTGCAAGCTTAGGTATCGTTTATGGCATGCAAGGCAGAGCCTACGTCAGGCAGGGTTTCAAAGCACCCCTTTAAATAGTGTAGTGTAGTGTCACAATATAGAGAACATGGATTTAATCCCTTCTTTTGCCTGATGTGGTTCAAACCCACATGCTTGGATTCCCAGAAGACTGCTTCGATCTCCTTACACTGGAGAAAACAAGGGATCACCAGCCCACTAGCATATACTGTGCCAGTGCTACAATGAAGACATCCTGCATGGGTTATCCAGGGAAGGTGACTCTTCTGATGAGTAATGAGCTCTCATACAGGAGAGATTCTCCTCAGCTCCCAGCCCTGTGCTCAGGATTATGTCTGTATTTTACTCAACGACATGCAAAATTGTAAAATACTGAACTAAAATAAACAGTACTTTACAGCAGTTTATTGCTTTTTGGACAAAAGTCTTTTTATAGCATAGTACCCCCTCCTCACTCATTATTATTCCCTCAGTATGTGATGGCCTCCTGGGGTTCTTCACACTTCTTTTTAAATTTCAGGGACACACTACTTAACAATGACATTCAATTAATTCTCCACTTAATAAGTAAGAGTATATAATGGAATATCTTTGTGAGCATCAAACGCAGAATATTTTCATTGTTAAAATTTAAGATCTTCAGCTATATGCTTGCAGCCAATGAATGGCATTGTTCACATTAAAATAAAATCAAGTGATTCTAACTTTGAATGCTTATGTTAAGAAATGGATCGTTTGCAATTTAAGAAAATAGATAATTTACAAAGTTTTAAATAAAATACATGATTGCATTGTTCTAAGCATTGAGGGACCGAACAAAAGGCTTCTACTTTCTTACCAGCATCAATTATGGCATGAGTATGAATAACATGAATTGTGATTGAATCATTACTAATCATTTTTGCATAAATTTCTAGTTTCACTTCTCCAATATAACATTTTCATAAGAGATAAAATTATAGTTCTTCTAAAAGCCATTAAAAAGCCGCAGAGCTTGATCTGTGACAATTATTGTAGAGAAGATACAAATGGTCTCCCAAACCACTCTCCCTCTCACAGAGGGCCTTCAATTCAGTTCCCAAGAAGGAAAACTGAGACAATGTTTTTCTTCTGCGATCTCTCAAGTCCTCCTTATGCTTTCTAGATGGTCAGAAGCTGAGGACTAGGACCGGCACACAAACTGGCTGCCAGCTTGTGTGTGCGAAAAGCAGGATTTGTTTGCTTTTCCAAAGAGTCACAGCATGTGCTGAAAGAGAAGGAGTGGCAGAGGTACATCTGTGTGAAACTGAATCAGGCTGTCACAGAGGCCCACTAATGCAGGGACTGAGGGAAGGGTAATCAATCCTCTGTTAATTACAAGCCAGCAGATCGTTCAGCAGCATTTCTTTTGTCTGGAAGGTGACTGGAAATGGTGACAGCTAAAGTCACCACATCAACACTACACATTTCCATTTTTTTCAAATGTCGGCCTTAGTTTGGACCAGGAAAAAGATGAGATTGAAAGAATCTTTCACTTAAAGCATATGATAATCAATCATCCAGAAAAAAATTGTTTGATTATATGTATTGTGTTACTTAAGTGCTCTTTGAAGGCAGATGAGATGAAACATATGTTTAAATATGTCAAACATGTTCAAGGAACATTTTAAACAGCTATTGTACACCGAGACGTCGTCAGGAAAGGGCTCGTGGGACTGAAGCCTGGTGCCTGACTTTCAAAATGGGATACAGAGAAGCTGGACTCCAGACTGCACAAATCACTCTTCACTTGCCTGTATGGGGACCAGGGACCATGGCACAGCCATTTTTCTACATTTTAAAGCAAAAATGTTCTATTTTTTTTTCCCCTGTAAGTTATTTAGCACAGGAGGTATCCCACCATTCAGCAGAAAGCAATGTTAAGACTGACTTCTCTCCCATGTTTGTGCAGTTCTCTCTCTAATGATCATCATTAGTAAAGTATTCCTTAAAAGAGTCAGGATTGGTAAAGAGACAAGCTTATCGTTTTTCTGTTCTTTGATACCATTTTTGTAAGGTGTCAAGGGGACTACTGATGCATTTAAATCATTAAATTCAATTTAATGGAAGACAATGCAGATGTTTAACTGTAAGCAACTGCTCTGAACCATTCAAGAAACCCTAAAAAGCAGGGAAGTTCCCTCCAGGAACTTGTAATGATATAAAATTAAAACCACATTTTTGAAAACAGTTATTTTAAAAGGCTGTCGTAGATTGTGATGTGGTCACCATCATCCCTTTGATTCTCAAAAGAGCTGTGACAGCAAAGGTATATTATAGAATCAGAATCTTTTCAGTTGGAAAGGACCTTTAAAGGTCATCTAGTCTGACTTACTTGCAGTGAACAGGGACACCTACAGTTGGATCAGGGTGCTCAGAGTCCTCCCCCCAATCTGATCTTGAATGTCTCCAGGGATGTGGTTTCCACCACCTCTTTGGGCAACCTGTTCCAGTGCCTCACCACCCTTACTGTAAAAAACTTTGCCCTGTCCAGCCTGACCTTGAGTGTCTAAAGATGGGGCTTCCACCTCCTATCCAGGCAACCAACCTGTGTCAGTGCCACTTTCTGTAAAAAACTTCTTCCTTGTGTCCAATCTATATCTCCTCTATTCTAGTTTGAAATCATTTCTCTCTGTCTTATCACCACAGATCCTGCTAAGAGTCTGTCCCCTTCTTTCTTACAGCCCCCCATTAGATACTGAAAGGCCGTCCTCAGGTCACCTTGAGCCTTCTATTCTCCAGGCTGCACAGCCCCAGCTCTCTCAGCCTGTCCTCATAAGGGAGATGTCCCATCCCCCTGGCTGTCCTCTGGACATGCTCCGACTCATCCATGTTTCTCCTGTACTGAAGACTCCACATCTGGACACAGTACTCCAGGTGGGATCTCACCATCGCAGAGCAGAGGGACAGGATCACCTCCCTTGCCCCGCTGGCCATGCTTCTATCCTGGTGCACATCAGGATACAGCTGGGTTTCCGGGCTGCAAGGGCAAATTGCTGGCTCATGTCCAACAATGGTGGATAGTAAATTCAAGACCTTTTCAGCAGGACTGTGCTCCATCCTTACGTGCTCCACCTTGTACTGATAGCAGGGATAGCCATGACCCAGTCCTTATCCTCATTAAGGCCAAGCAGGTGGTTCCAGTGGGATAGGCCCCTTACGACCAGTGGAATCACCAGTTAGTCAGTGCATGCCCATGGATTACAGCTTCCTATGTCCCCACCTGTTTTTTTATCACTTTCTCCTTGACGGTCAGCTTGGTGATTATAACGAAATTTTTGGTGTAAATTTGCAAACTTCACTTCTTTGTCAGAGCATTATTTCTTTTGTAAAGCTAATGCAAAAACCATTCCATATGTCATTAATAATTTTTTTTAATAGGGGTTACTGATCTTAAGAACAATAGCACTGAACCTCCTGATCACTATTTTCTTTTAGGGATAGCATACCACACCAAGATCTCACTTATTATTTATTATTTTGTATACCATTTTTTCCCATAACTTTTTTTACTGTGATGCTCAATAAATATTTAAGTGCCAGCATGAAGTGGATTATTGTTAACATGTTGCAGGAAAATTGCGCAGTGCTAAAGCTTGCAATAAAAATAAGCAGAACACCCACTGTTAATACACAGTAGTTAAGTGTATTAGCTGTTTTCAAAAGCATTAACTCCCACACAAATAGCAATGCTATTTTGTCCGATATATTATTATCAGACAGTGAAAATCAGTTGGGGACTATCTGAAGCCTTTATGCTTGTATGTACTACAACAAAATTGTTTCACAAAATTAGGAAATTGTGTAGGGACAGCACTTAAGATTTTGCAAGGTGTAAACAAATAATAATAACAATAAATTATGAAATTACACACTAGTCCTACAAATTAGTTCAATTTTCCCTACCTGATATTAAAAATCATTGAAAAACACTTCCTCTCACTTTTCTTATATTTTCTCTCATTAGCTGGTGACACTTCATAAGTATTGAACTCTCGCACTATTCAGTGAAGTGGGAAAACTAATATTGGATAAAAATGATACATAAAAAAATGCAATTTTTAATGATTTTAATGTAGCACTGGAAGCTTTTCATGAATTTACCAATTATCCTTTTGTTTCTATTTCCTGTTCATGTGTTTCAACATCGACATCACAAAAATAATAATAATTTGCACCCTGATTCTCAAAGTGGTTTGCAAATATTAATTAATCGCAAACGTAATTAAGCCTTTGAGACAGATTTTATGCTCCTATTGTACTCTGGAGACCTATGTGCATCTCTCCTTAAAGCATATTTCTTCTCCTTTAGGGGCTATTCAAAACCCCCTGAAGCTATGGAATAAAACAAGAGAAAATTAAGAGGCAGGAGAGGGAGAGGGAGAGGGAGGAAAAGGGGAGCTGGGGAGGGAGAGGTACACACAGAGAGAATGAAACCCTCTTATTTTGCTGGGCATTGTACTGCTACCCATTTTCTCAGTACTATTTTGCTAGGCTCTAACCACCTGATGTAGGAAAAATGCTGTGTTTTCAGTGCATTTTCTATTTCCAGTAATATTAAAGATCACTATGTTTTCAGGAGGTAGTGTTAAGTGAAAGAAGTAAAATCACTACTGAAAAGGTAAAAACCTGTCAAACAGTGTCTTACTTTTACACATTCTCAGATAACGACCAACATCTGGCATGCAGCAACCTCAACTCCCACGTGCCTGTGGTTTTGGGCTGGGGCTGAGCAGCACCGCTGCCACACACACTTTCTGGTGCAACACTGCCACAGGCTCAGACAGCAACTTTTCAACAGCAAAAAAAGTGTTTGAAAATCATCAAGGGAAGATACTGAGGATTTTCTTTTTTTTTCTTTTTCTTTTTTTTCCTTTTGGATACACCCAGGATATATGTCCACTGGAAAGACAACTACAAGAAATCTGTTCTTTTCCACCTATTTTGTTATGGTGGTCTTATTCCTCTTTCAGAAAACCTCTCACCACTCTGACAGACCAAAATATAGAAAGTACTGCTGATTACCCCTTTCCTTGCTTACTGTCACAGGCAGGCAGATAGTTCTACCCTGAAAGCACTGCTCTTTCAACTTCAAAACTAGAAAGGATGTCAAGGGGCACAAAATGCCACCATTTTAGTGTCATCTTGGTTCAACAAAATCATGTGGAAGAACTACATGATCTTTAAGGTCCCTTACAACCCAAATCATTCTATGATTCTATGAAGTGTACATGGCAATTAGAGTCAGCAAAACAATTCATCTTCAGATCATCACCAAAATGTCTACTCATTGAAATGGAAATATATGTGCTCTCATAAGATACACGGTTTACCAACGGCAAAAAATCACATAGTCTTCCAGGTGTCTTAACAAAATGAAATATTCTTCCTGCAAGCAAAACACACATCAATGAAGACAAAGCAAAAAATGTGATTAAAGGGATACCGAAAATTTTCTGCAGTGGTACAGAATATTCGGGTAGAGCTGGCAGATGAGTTTAAGACATTTTCTTTAAGACAAAATTCAAACATTTGCAAATGCTTGAAATCTTCAGTCTTTATTAACAGAATGCAAAAATGTGAATATGCTTTGAAAAGCTCATTCTTATTTTTAAAATTCTTCTCATGATATTTTACCTATTTCTTAATGTAACGGCCTTAAAGCGGTCTGAGTAGCAGTCAAAAGAAATTACTTACGATCTGATCAATTAATTCTTCCAACAATCCACTGAGTACTGAGTATCTGACTTCTAAAATGAAAACTATTTCTTTGATATTTTGGTCAAATTTAGTAATTTGATTTACTCATTTTGTTTCTGAGATGAGTAGTTGAACAGATGACAGTGGTTCTGTTCCAGTATTTACTCATTTTGGAACAGAAAATTATGCACAATGTTTTAGAGGTGAAATTTATATGAGAATTGTTAAAATGATAAAACAGCAACAATACAGCTTGTAGCTATCTCATTCAATCAATCCTGAAATCTTTGAACTTGATTTTTGTGGAAATTTTAAATCAGAACTTAAGTTCTTAGAAAGATCTTAGAACTTAAGATCTTTAAGAAACAGATATGAAAGTGCATGAGAGTCTAGCAGAGAGGGAGATAGAGCATGCTGGCAAAGATCTCTAGAGAAGCAGATGGCAAGAGTAACTGTCTCTTACCTTTATTCAACATATGCCATTTGAATGATTAGACTGTATTTATATAGCAAAAATAACACAAAACAACACACATAACCATAACTCTTCGGTGCATATCATCTCACTATTTTTATTTTTTTATGTTCTGGTAGCCCATCTGCAAATCTCACATATTTTTGTCCACCTCTCCTCTCCTTGCATGAACTTGCTTTATATTTCTGCACCTCTGCACAAAACAGCACATACTTCAAAATGCTAAAGCTGTGATCTTCCTATCCCGCACAGTAAACACAGCTGATACTGGGAGAGGAGGGAAGACCTGCAGAAAGGATCAAGATATTTCCGAAGGTCCTGGTATACAACAGATGGCATCTGAATCAGTAGTGCCATACGATGCTGAGGAATACTAACACATCTTACATTCAAGAATGTTTTTTTTTTTCTATTATTTTTTGACTGATTTGATCAGACAGGTGGGTCTCAGAGCAGATCTCCATACACTTAAACATCCTTACAAGATGGCTTCTCTCTTTCTCCTCCAACACCTAATGCCTGTATTCATTTTCCCTTTCTCCTCCAAACACCAGCCTGCACCCATCCTTCTCCTGTTCTCCGGTACTGTCCCTGCTCACCCCCAGCCTACAAGGCCCCAGAGGTGCCAATGCAGGCATGATGGTGCTTCACACTACTCAGCTGTCACCCATGTCACTGATACAACAGCTGTCAAAAGAGGATGGGAGATGACAATGTGTGTTAGTGCTTTAGGTCAAAGCTGCTCAACACACTCCTGTTGCTGCTGCTTTTGACTTTGGCCCTGCCATGTAAACTGGGCCACTGGCCCTGCAGAAATTCCCTGGCTGGATCTTCAGTTTCTAAAAATTGCAGTACTCTAGTGGAACTGTGAGGTCTATGGCTCTGGGGTGATGTTTAGTTTGTTTTACTCTGATCTGATTTTATCATTTTCCTGAATGAGGTTAGGAATCATTCTCATCATGCTGCTGATGGCTTGTTAGGTGTCAGTCAGCCCTCAGACAACTGGGACAGACTGGAGTAGCTTGATAGCTAATGAATGTAGAAAAGTTATGAGAAACACAGGACAGGACTTGCAATGGGAAGGCAGTGGGTGATATGAAGTTTGGCAGAAAGTCATCAGCTATCTGCCCAGCCAGCTCCATTTAAACCTAGAAAAAACTAAATCTCAAAACAAAAGCAAAAACAAAAACAAAACAAAACAAAACAAAAAAACAAAACCAGACAAATTTCTCTGCAAAACTGATAAAATTAGCCAATTGGGAACTTTTGGTCCCAGTGACTGCTCCAACTGAGAGTTCCTCTGTTTGACTTCAGTGGAGATTTACCCCTTGCATTACCTGAAGACTGTAGCCCACTGCTAGAAACTACTAATGGCCCCAGGCCATTATTCTTTGTCTTGATCTTTCCCAGACTGTGAGTAATTCCTTCCTTCACTTATACTGTTACTGTGAACATTTTTATAGATAAAAATTATGTCCTGTCCTTCTATCCCACTGAGTTTTCTCTTGTCTGAAAGACTGTCTTACTATTTGCTATATTATCCTATCCCTTGGACTCATTGCTACCTAAACAAAATATAGTTTCATAAAGGTGATCAGAACCATGCTATATTTCTGATGTTGCAGTTTCCAATAATGTAAAATGCACTTAGAAACTACGGAAAATAAACTAAAAAGGGAAGGTGAAATAAAATACCAGTCTTTCCAGATGCAAAAGATTATCTGTATGGGGGTCTGTGAATATTCATTACGCAGGTCAGAGTTTCTGTTAGTTAAAGCCAATAGAATACATAAACAACAAAATGACAGATATTTCAATAATATTCAGCAATCAGCTCAGTGAAGCTTCTGTTGGTTATTAAATTCATAATGCTCTTTTAATAAAATATTCCAGATCACTTAAACATGCAATTGAAACAGTTAATCAGTATTACCACAGTGTCTCCAAATATATGTTTTTGAGGGTTTTGTTTTTGTTTCTGTCAATGCCAGTACGTTATTAATTCTCTCTCTTCAATGATTATAAGTAAAGAATAACAGATTTCTATTTTAGCTAGCTCTGGACTTAAATGTGGAGTAAGTTACCATTTTAAAAATGGCATAAAGTGTTCTAATTGGGAAAACAAGTATTATTATTTTGCGTTTTGTAGGGACTTGAAATCAAAGAAAACTTTGATACCATACATAAGACTAATACAAATGTGGAAGTGGTGTACTGATTCGATACAAGTATTTAAAAACTGGGTTAAAATTTTCCTGGTTCACACAAACCATCACAAACTAGCAAAACTAATAAAACCGTCCCTTTAAAAAGTTCCTAATTTCTATTTAACTCTGCCAATTTTCAGGCTATTCATGAACTATTTTCAACACTCCCAAAGATGGTTTCATGTTGCCAAGGCTTCTTCACCCTCCCCTTTCCAACAAATGAAATTAGACTCTTTTCCATGCTGGCTGTCTAACACTTTATTTGGTGATTATCATTAACCATCTTCAAAAGAAGAACACAGCTTAATTTGCACACATCTGGTAACAATATTCCTGGCTCTAGACAAGTGAAATAGGAGTTTGACAAGATATGTCAGTGAATTTAATTCCATATTTTTAAAATAAAGCTTATGATGAATGTAAAATTTAATAGTGATGTAATGCAGCACAGCTGAAAAAAAAAAAAAGCTCAGATGTTTTATTCAAGCCTTTGGAAATTGACATAGGGACAAATTCTTGCTATCTACAATGATTCAGTTCAATAAAACAATTCATATTAAAATTAAACTGAAAACAAAAATCCCACTCTACTGAAAGAATAAAAACTGACAAATCTGTTTTGTAATAACAACATATGGGAAAAATCTCATTATCATTTAGTCAGAAATCTAGTAGATATAACATCCTGGATTCAGTTTTCTGTCCCTGCCTCCACATTATGAGGCAGGAGACAATTTCAGTAAGATTTACCCTGGGCAAATTACAGATAGATGATTCTTAGGCCACTAAAACTATTAATTTCATTAATTAAATATGTATCTATATATAAAAATGCATATATATAATATATATATATGTATAATATGTAAAAGAATGAAAAAAACCCAAACACCTCAATACTCTTGGCTTTAAAAACAGTATTTACAGTATTTTTAAAGAAGATAAAAAAAGACTTTTTATTCAAGTGAGAGAACAATTTTTCTGACTAGATTCATTTCAAATACATAAGTCTTCATCCTAAATAATGACAAAATTATTACTGTAAGATAGTATTATTATTTATCATTCTGCTTGTTAAAACTTACAACCAGTCTGTATCTCATGCAAACATACAATGATTGTACAAGTACCTGACTAAGAAATAGCTAATTAGCTACTAGGTTTGGAATCTTAAATTTTGTATTAGTTTTTGATGACTTGTAATATGTTTAATTGATATAATTATCTTATATGCCTATATTATATGCCTTTAGCATACCACATACTCTAAGATTGTCTTTTTGTATGTTTCATTTGTGAATATAAGAATAATTGTGGTAGATTCAATAAAATTATAATACAAATTGACAACAACAATTACATTTATGGAACATCCCAAATGCCCTGACATAGGTAAAACTGAGTTATTTGCTTCCATCTGAACCATGGCTCCAGTAGGTGCTCAACTGATATACAAACTCATCAGATTCGAGTCTATTCCAACCAACTCCGAGTAGGTCACTTCCATGAAGCTCATTTCTTAGGATTTGCCAAAGCAACAAGGATTTTGTCATAATATTTAGAATTAAACTGACTATCTTTAGAAATCTCCACAAATTTTTCCAGACAGGTACATGAGGCTGCCATTACTGTCTTTCTTTCCTCCACAGAGGACTATGATAGCTTGTTGGTTTTTTTTTCCCCCACAGTTAGAAAGATCTACAGTGCTTTAATCCACTTGCTTTGCTATTGTAGTTTAAGTTAAACATTGCCTTAGGCTAAGAACTTCTTTTAATGATAATGTAAGGTTATAAAAATTAATATAGATAGTAGAAAGATTAAAAATGTGTTAGCCTAGAAACTAAACCTCAGATTTCCATTGTCACAAATATGTATAAATACATTTATTTCTCAAAGAAAACAACCTCCTATCTTTTTTTCATCATCTCTGTTTCTCCTGAGTAACAGATGATACTCAGTGTAATCCACCCAAACTTGTTATTTCAACAAATGCTCTGATAACGCCAATAACCCTGTGATTTAGAGTATAACATAAACAGTGTAATTTGTGTGTCACCAGCTGTTATGACCAACAGGCAAGGAAAGAGAATATTCTCAAGGAGTCTGAAGCACACCAGAACTGGTTGTGAAGGCTGAATACCAAGTTCTAGCTATCATATTTGATTATCGATCAGATATCTGCTGTTGTTGAACTAGGCCCAGATACAGGGATGGGGAAAGAGAGGAAATCGAAGGTGAAGCCAATGAGGACTGCTCTTTCTCTGAAAGAATCTTGCTAGCAATTTCTCCAGCTTGTCTGCAGTATGGCTCTTCTCTAACCAGACACTGCAGTGAGAAAAGCCTGCACCTTGCATCATTTGGAACCAGCTAATATTCCCATTTACTGAGAAGCAAAACATGCACATGGGCATCACTGCTTGCTTTTGGAAAACGTACAATGTCTTAGGAAAACATACACATGTACTTTTCATCATCTTCCATTGCATATTAGTAAGGACCAAAGCCAGCTGCAAATGAGTGGTCCATTTGGAACACTGCACACATTTCATCAGTAAAATCCGAGGGCCTGTTTTCAATTTGCTTAATTCTTTTGGAGTTTGTTTGTTATGATGATATTTTAATGGAGTCCAGTTAAATTACATATACGAAAGCACACAAGTGGAAACAAGAAGATCTCAGAATCAGCTCCTGGAAGTGATGCACCCTGAGAAAGCACTGGGATGGGGTCTGATGGAGTCACCTACACTTTTATAACTATGGCACATTGCTTTCATCAAAATGAACAATTACATTCAGTTTGGATTATATGAGGCTAGGAAACATCTGGATTCAACAGTGAACAAACAAACCCATGAAGCTAAAACACTGCTACAAAGATAGCAGATTATTTGTCCGTGAAAATAGAAATTTCAGCAGTGAGGCTCTCATTTGCAACTGAACAGTGTACACAATTGAATTAACTAAGTCCCAACTGCTGATTTACAACTGTCTATGTTTTATATATCTACATAAACAAGCATTTATGTATTGATCTACCATTCTGCAGGATAATATTCATATAGAATGATAGCTCATTACGAAAGAAAAATAAAGGTAATTAAGAACTAGACCTGAAAAGTGCCATATTTACATCTCATTTGAGTTTGTCTCTGCCTCTTTTGATCGATCTGTTAAACATTTTTTTTCCTGGCTTATATTCTTTCTTTCTCCCCAAAATATTTTAAAATAGTATAAATAATTAAACCAAAGAAAGATAAATGGCCAAAAAGAAACACAGTTTTAAAGTTATTGACTCATCTTCAGCTAAGTTCTGGGGAATTTCAAGCACTCAGCAAACAGTATGCAATAAGAAGCCCTTTGCTTAATTCTGGCTGAACACTGCTCTTTGCCATTGAGCACTTGATGTATATCTTTTCCTTTTATCATTTCTTCTGCGAATAAACAAGCTTTTCAGGAATTAAATTATTTTTTCACGGAACAAAATTTTACTCAAGATAAAAGCTAAGGAGTGGCACTTTATCGAATGAATTAGCTTAGTTTCTTTCTTCCATTCGTTTACCATAAAAAAAAAAACACTTTTTTGCATGATGTTTTTCATGTAACCCTGGATATCAGATTAAATGAAATATTCAGCTGCCTAATAATTATTTATCGTTAAAGGTTTAAATTGTTTATTTGTGCATTTATACATTCCATGATACTTTGCTTTTTTTTTTTTCCTAAATACTTTGAAGTCACTTACAAAAAGCAGTAATTTAAACATCTTTCGTTTCTTCTTATTTATGGCACATACTTACAGCCTTTTTAAGGGTAGCTATTTAAATTTCCTTTGTGGTTATTGCAGTGGTATTATAAAAATATATACATTGCTCTGAAAGTAATGCCTCCTATTTACTTCCATGGAAATTATAACAGATACAAAGAGTATAATAATACTATTTGATGGAGCAAATTATCAGCTACAAAATGCTATTTTTCAGTGTAGTCACCAGCATTAGCCACGCATTTTCACTAGCAACGAACAGAGCCTTCATGCTGTGCTTGTAAAAATTTGCACCAGCAGAGATGACCCACTGTTGCTCTTGTTGTTGCTGAAATGAACCAACCACCACCTCACTGTGCTCACATCCATAAATGTTTGGTCTCCATAAACATTCAGCAAGTGTCAACTAATGCCACTGGGTGCCATATTTTCTGCATGGGAGAATTCAATTCCACCCCTTTGCTACATTCACACTTCCATTTCAGACACCATTCTGTCAGACTGCCCCTCTGCTGCCATCTGTTACATGGCAATAAAGTGTAATGGAATATTGATAGGAAGGTTCAACCTCTACTGCCATACCACCAACATCCAACTCTGATGTCACGAGCCAACATAAACAAGGAGGAGGCATTACTTTTGGAGCAAACCTTATAAAGACCAACTGAATTCTTTATTAGTTACTGTGCTTTTCTTAATTTCTTATACTGTCAAGTCACCACCTTGATTATGACTTGTCTGAATTATTGAAACGGCTTATTTCTGTTCAATTTGTACTAGAATTAGTTAAGTCATGGTTATATTTTCTCCTTTTTTCCACTCAATTTTATAATTGAAAAGATAACAATCATAACAATCATTATTAAATTGATCATGGTTTCGATATTTTGCATCTATGTGTAGAATTCAATTTTGAAGTAAACTGACATATTTTTCTCCTTCCGCTTTTCCAAAGGCATGAAAAATCTGTTTCAATTGAGAGAACTGAATCTCAAGATTTTCTTCTATAAACTGTCATTTTTGTTAATACAGGGTATCTCTGTATGTGATACTCTAATCAATTTTACATCTACTTATACACTGAAGTACCTTAATTTCATCAGTGATCATAAATTATAAAAATGTTTTGTATCTGAAAAGTAAAATAATTTTTCATAATAAAAAACAGGTGTAAGAACCTCTATTTTTGTAAATGTATGATTTGTAAACTCAAACTATCAAGGCCTGAAGAATAAAGGTAATGCGGAGGTCTACTATTAGACGTGCTCTTTAATTTCACTTGGGAAACTTGCTAAGGAAATTTTAAGTATTAAAGTATCATTTGCAAAGTAATACCAAGTATTGATTTGAATATGACCAAACATGGCAGTTAGAGACTTAGTCATTACCATATTGTACAACCTCAAGTGTGCTTAAAAAAATTGCAGAAAGCCTACATGTACATAAGCTTGTTTTTCGTTATAGCAACATCTCATAATTGATGCAGCATTCTAAAGATCTTTCTTTTTGCATCATTCAGTACCTAAGTAGGCATGATCCCTGGATAGGTCATTGACTATATCTCTATAACAGAGGGCCAAAGAAATCAAAACATAAATAATAGGGCTGAATATTTAAACACACATGATATTATCCTTAACATGTTCTGATCATTTCCCCATATGACAGTCATGCTCTTGAAAATATTAAATCAGCATAAAGATTGCAATAAATCAACTTTACAGACTGATGAAATTAAATGACGTGTTAACTTGTCTTTTGTTTGCACTTGGACAAAAATTTTTTATTAAATATTGTGGGAAATAGTCTTTGTCTTTCTGTTAATAAGAGAAACACAGAATCACAGAGTCATTGAATCATTAAGGCTGGAAAAGACCACTAAGGTCAAGACCAACCACCAACTCATCATCACCATGCCTGCTAAACCATGTCAGTGCAACATCTACCCTATTCTTGAACCTCCTGGGCAGGGAGGTGATGCATTCCAATACATCACTACTCCTTCTGAGAAGGAATTTTTCCTAATATCCAACCTGAAGCTCTTGGAGCAACTTAAGGCTGTTACCTCTGTCAGTTCCTGGAAGAGGTGACCCCCACCCACCTTGCTACAACATCCTTTCAGGTAGAAGTACAGCACGATGAGGTCAAGCATAGCATATAAACACATTTAAGAAATTTACTGGTATTTCTGCAATATCTTATTGCTAAAAATCATATGACTTCTAAGGTGGTAAACCAAAGGACTGATTGTCTGAAGAACAAAATCCAGAGTTGGAAGTACAAATTTGCTATTGCCTTTAGTGCCTATGGATACATATATTTCACAAAGTAGATTAGAAGTCAGTCTCTTGTACCATATTTTGGTTTAGACATTTTTCATGCTTACATATACATATTTCATGCTTGATCCTGTAAACACATTGCCTTTCTTCTCCTTCCTGACACAGTGACACTTGTAAGTTTAAAGTCAAGCTAAAGATTTTTCCTGCAAAAAGGAGTTTTATTAAATCCAATTGGTTCCATTTTGCCAGGAAGTTAAGCTGTGATTTGTGAGATTTAGATAAGTTAAATGCTACTGATGAAGGCAATAGCTTCCTAAAGTGGGCTCTGAAGTAGAGCCTGATGAGCTCAGGCTCTGAAAGCAATAGTGCTCTTTGGTCTGGATTTAAAGATTTTCAGGCATTGATGGTCACAGTAATTTTGGTAACAAAGTTCTGTTTTCATTAATGACACTTGCAGAAATTGAAAAGATAGTAAAAATAACATGATTCTAACTTCATGGAAAGTTAAAACGTGCAAAGCTGAGATTGTATATATATAAAAAAAATAATCATAAGGCTAAATACTTGTAAAATGTGATAGATTACTACAGTGATAGAACTGCAATAGCTGAACAACACTGACCTGGGCCTACTGCTATCCCCAACAAGGAACACAACTAACAGCTGCACAAAAGCAAACCCACATGCACACAGAAATTGAGGACAATAACTGTGTTTAAAATGAGTTCCTCCCAGCTTCCAACATTTGTGCTACTGAGATTGACTTTTTTTTCTCAAGCATGTTGCTACAGACTGACATACTTGTGGTTTTAATTCTAAATATTTATATCACATGCATCTTTTTGGTTATGCCAACTTAGCACTGGGTAGTCAACTAGGTTAATAACACATCTGTCCAGTAACCTGAGTTAAACACAGATCTCATCAAATCCACAAGAACTGCTTATTGAATTCATATAGCAACAACAGGACAATTCTTCTGTTAACAAGAACAATGGTTAAGGTCAATTTCAGTAGTACAATCATTGCATATAGAGCAAAGTCCAGAGTACAAAAATCAGTTTCTTCTGACCATATTTTATTCCTGATAAGCCACAGCTACTTTACTGCATCAAAAGCTCTCATTATAAATTTCTTCCCTTTTGTAAAGAGGTGACTTATCTTGGCAAATGGCTGAAACATTGGACTGTTCATTTGCTACTTTAGTTGAGATATCCTATCTTCCAGACTTATGATTTCCTTTTCCCAATATATAGTTGAAATTAAGGATCAAAACCAGGGACCTTTTTCTATCCCAAATATTAAAGAATGCGTATTCCTGGAATTTCTGCCTTGACAACATCTGTGGAATTTGATTGGATACAAAAACTTGCGCAAGTCATTTTTATGAGTCTAGAAAGGTAGGAAAGTATTTCTTAATGAAACAACTCAGAAATCCCAAATCAAAACAAAAAATTGTTACAATACAACTGTGGTTAGTATAATAACTAAGTAAAAGCAACAGTATTTTTTTTCTCAGCAGCCTTACTCTCTGGATGAGTTCACAATCTGTTGAGTTTTGCAGAAAAACCACAACCTTATGACTGCACTTTATTCATCAATACTGCAGAATCAGCATAGGCATGACAGGCAGGGAGTAGGACCTATTATCACCTCAGATTTTAACTAGTAGATGGCAATCATCCCCAAAGATGTCTTTGAACTAGGAAACACAAAGGCGGGGTGAGTGTTTCTAGGTATCATTCTCTTTTCTGCTGCATTCCACAGAAACACTTAAGATAAAATTAGAACCTCAAGAGGCAGGATGCAGTGAGTGTAAGAAGACCCTTTTTGTTTATCAGCCAAGCATGCTGTTTTCTAAATAAGCAAAAATTGGTCATTCTGAATTTTTAGAATAGTAATTTTATTAGGCTTTTTTTTAAGATGCTTTTCTGTCTTTTTTTGGCCATCACTAAGACAGTCCAATAGTCTAATTCTGGCTCATATTCAGGCTGCATGGGTGTTTAAAGCTGCAATTCTATAAATAACACAAGAACATTCATTTTAATGAGAAATGGCAACATTAAAAATTGTAATTAAATGATACATTTATTTTTACACAAGAATTAACTTAGGGATCTCAATTTTTTAGAGATCTAGAAAGTTCATAGCTTCACCAGCTGAGAAAAGGAGATGCAAAGAGATGGAGAAAATCTTGGTTTATCTCTTGTTGGCTTTTCTGTGTCTATTTTCATGCACCTTTCAATGTGAAGCACTAGCATCCCTGAGTGACTTCTGGTGCATTTTCTAAATATGCAGCAGGATTAGATTTTAAATACTACTGGGATAGTGAAGGGCTCATTATGTTCATGAATTTGAATTACTGTCACTAATTTTTTACTAAATGATAACGTCTACAGTTGGACTTGGAAATCCACTGTGGTAGGTGCTGTGGTCACAGCCACTATGAGTTGCTTCCTATTTCAGAGAGTTTATGGTTGCAACTTGAAATTAATGGATAGTCTTACTCTTCCTTCTAGAGAAAGTATTAGCTCAAATGAAATAGGCATTAAAATTTAAACAGCTATAAAAATATTCCTCCATAATATTTACTGTCATTGCACTATTATTGAAATAGTCTGTTTATTACTTGATTGGACTTTGAAGGTTTTATATTCTTTTTCTTCTCTGGGTTAAGAATTGGTACGTATTTTCTTACAGCAGTTTGAGGACAAGCGTTTTGTTCTGCTGGTCCATATGAATATTACGTATCCACATGTGATTTCCTTTCCTTCACTTATATTTCCTTCTGTCTTTGTGGCAGATAAATTTGGATAGCAAGCTAGATGCATAGTATCATTTTCACTGAGTAGCATAAGACTTAAGAAAACAAAAAACCCAGAATATTTTGTTCCTATTACTGTTCAGTGTGATCTGAACAAGGTCACTCTGGGATTCTTCCTTCTGTAAGGTGGCAGAAACAGGAATAAAGAAAAGCAACAGTCCAGCTTTTTGGATGGTTTCGGATGACCTGCCTACTCTGGGTCACTCTCTGTTTTAATGCAACAGTATCGCTTAGAAGAAAGTATGTGAGGAACTAAATATTGTTGCTTGTATATGAACAAGAAAAGAGCCAAATAGCTATGAACACATCACCTAAACCCAAAGTACTTAAAGATGCATTAATATCTGCAGTTTACAACATCCCATAGATCCTAATCTATGAGACATTTAGTCAAATCTATAGTTATCAATTAATTAATCAATCTTGATTTAATATCTTGATTTGTGAGATAAGGAAAAACATTGCTTGCTTCCGTCGTATGATATCACAAACTTAATTAAAGCTCTTAAAAAAAAAAAAAGTCTAGTGGATGCCATAAATGTGTAGGGTGTACAAGTCATTATCTCAGGAAAGAAAAAGACACGTTTTAACTGGCCATAAAAGCTAAATTTTTCTAATACTGGCACCAATAAACCTTTCAGTTAATTTAAGTGTGTACAGTGCTTTTTAAGGGTAAGCACAATGAAAGTATAATCTAGGACAATTTTTCTTTTAATGAACAAAAACATAAAATTAACTGCAAGTGTGCTTACAGTATTCACTGTACATAAATGGAGATTGCAGCTACTGCATAGATACATACATTAGGTATTACAGAATGATAGGCTTAAATAACTCATGAGTTTATCAGTTCCTCTAGAGTAACCTTATGTCCTAAGAAAGTATTGAGAAAAAAAGAGTGGTATCCCAGCCCTATTAGTAAAGGCAACTTGGGATATACAGAGAAGAATGATGGTGAGAACTCAAAGTCTCTTACTGTAAGTAGTAAGTCTAGAAGAACTACTACCTGCTGCGGAAACAATCTATTGATTTGGCCACTTAAGTTTGATAAATGGGTGTAACATAGCAGAAACCATAAGAAGGAAGAAGTTCAAAATCTTGGCACTGAATCTTAATTTATTGCAAGAATGTCAAAGTCAATATTTGAGAAAGATGCTGATATTTGTGTTAATGCAGACTGCTTTCAAAAGACAGCTTCTTCCCCTCAGCATGGTGAAATGTCAGAAGCATTAATATTTCATCATAAATTGCTTCTTCCACCAGAGAAGTTGCAGTATATACCACACAATTTCTGTTCAACACAGAACACATAAATAATACTTGACAAACTTTGTTCTACTTATCCATAAAGATTATTTCACCATTTTTCACATCATCCACTGGCAATGACAACAGCCATGTCATCACTACTTTAACACCTTCTGTTTATTTCTACCCCTGTGATGTACTACAGAAAATGACAAAGCACTGCACCACAGAACTGATAATGAAATACTTCAGCTTATAGTAGAAACACGTTTCCAAACTTGAATAGCCTATTGAGATACTCTGCCCTCCTCTTAGTGTAAGTAGTTGATGTGTAAGTACCATTTCAAAAGGTCTGTACTCAAATTACTACTGGATACAGCTGCATGAGTTAAGAATTGTTACAATTTGTGTGCAGAAATTCCAGGATAGCAGTTTGAACATCCAGAATAAATAAAGAATTCAAAAACCTTTATGAGAAAAGGAGACAAACTCTGTGAAAAGGCACCGACCGGTTTCCAGATCATCAGTAGACAAGCTTAGGATGGAAAAGATGGGAAAGTGCACTGAAACATTTGAATACAGAAGGTAAAGAGGGAGCTCCACATTTGATTTAGCAGCATCCAAGGGCGTCCCCAAAAGATTTTGCATTCATATAGTGACTACAAACAAGAAATGGTTCATGACTAAATACGTGTTTCTAATGCAGTTTCTAGGAAGCAGTGTTGGAACTGACACTGTTCAATCATTTTCCTCAGCAATCTGACATTTCTGGTAAAAATCACAAATGCCACAAAGATCAGTGAAAAGCAAAATGCCAAGAGAACTCTACAGAAATCTAAGCTTCCAAAATTCTGACAGGAATAGGTAAGCATTCCCAGCACACTGCAGTGTGGAGCATCATGCTGACTCAGCATTGCTACTTCAGGTTGTGTCTGCTTCACAGGGCTCCAGCTCAGTGCTGCTTAATGTGAGTACAGCTGGGGAGTACCCAGCTCAGGGGGAACAAGTGTCTGTGGAGCAATTGGGATTATCATATAAATGAAGCCTAGTCAAACAAAGCGTGTTTGAATGCTCTCAAAACACTTTGGGACATTGCGTATTGGAATACACATCTGAATGCTGAAGCCAGATTCATTCAGATTAGAAATAAAACATGAAATTATAGTAGAGAAAGTGAAATCAATGAAACAAACTGCTCAGGGAAGTGGTGGATTCCTTGGATGTCTTCCAGCCAAGAGAAGATCTTCTGGAAGACCAAACCTGAGATTAGTCTTGTGGTTACAGTAACAGTTGGAAATGTGATAATCAGATTGGTCTGCCTTGTAGTCTCCTCCGACATAAACCCTCTGAATCTAAAAATGTGAAAAGCAGGTATCAGCGTAAAGTCCTCCTGTATCATTTAATAGATATACTTGCAGGCATTGATCCTGTTTTTCCCAAGAGATACATAGATCAATAGCACAGGCTGACACAAAGAAAATGAAGTTGGCTCTAAAATGAGTAACCACATCTAAAAGCAACAAGCTGGCATCAGTGTTTTGGTTGGAAATACACTCTACAAATGATTGTAAGGTAAATTGTAAGATAAAATGGGAAGAGATACTAAATGAAGAGCTGATATTTTTAGGTAACTTGAGGTAAACTCAGGGGTTTTTGGGTCCTATTTTTGATACAACAAAACTAACGCAGGAAAAATAAAATGACTTCAAACTGGCTATCCAGCCAGAGAATTATTTCAGAGTGGTGCATAACATTGTGACCATTGCCTAAGAACTGGTAAACAAGTGCTCAAAATGAGAGAAAGGAAGAATGTGCAGATACAGCAGTGAGATTTTTTTTTTTTTTTCACTGATAGCCAGAGGTCAGTAATTACGCAGAAAATCTGTAAGTAATGTCACACAGGAGGTGAGAGAGGAAATGAAATATGATTAAAAGTCACATTTAGTCACACTGTGTGACAGGCCTGTTTGCTGCCTCAGATAAAGTTGTTGAGGATATCATACTGTAAAAAGCTGCTTTTAGAAAAATATTCTTTTGCTTCTTATTTAATGACTATTGCTTCTCATGACTGTATATGATCAGTCACGTCAGTATATGATCACTAGGAATTTGGTCACATCAATGAATCTTGTAAATTCATCACCTCACACACATCTTTTCTGACAATCAATTTTACCACTATTCTTGCGTATGGATTATCAAGGAGACATCACTACGTTGTCTTCAGATACAGAGCTGCATCTTCATCAAGCTAGGCTGTGCACTCAGACTGCCATTGATCTGTGACACCACAGGAAAATCAGAGGAGCAGATGTACCTCAGAGCTGTGACCAAAGATATTGCATAAAGTTCTGTATTTTCTGTATATTCTGCTGGGGCAGTTGTTACAGTTGCACAGATACACTCACAGTGAAATGAATATTGCATGTACTCTAAGGGTATATGTAAGATAGCACTATGATTTGCATATTAGAGATTGTGATGTTCCACTGAAACTATTTCACCTGTAACTACAGGCAGCTGATCAGTATGCCAACATTTAGACATGACTATTTTATTGAAAGGAGGATGGATTTCCATACTCATTTCATGACTTAAAAAGTCAATTTCAATTTTGAAAAAGACAAAAAAACTATCAAAACATTTATGACATTTCTAAGAATTTAATGCCTTCTTACTAGCATATCACTGAGTAAATTCTTTCATTAAAGCACTTTGGTAAAAAGAAAAATTGGACTGACTTTAATAGATTTTGGGCAAAACATTTAGTCTAAATATTACATCCATAATTTCAAGTAATTTTCCTAACAGGCTGATCTAATGCTCACTGAAATACATCAGATTCTTTCCTCTTCACTGCAATGAATTTTGAATCCAGCTTATGGAGTATTCACAGTGAGATGCATATTTGGGAGGAGAGACTGAAATTTCATACCCAAGCTACGAGAAGAATCAACTGTAGTCCCTAGGAGTTCTTAGAAAGAGAAATGTAACCATCAGACTAGGCCCACCTTTCTGCCTCAATGATTGCTCCTTCATTGGATCAATTTCCATTTTGCCTGTGATCTTCAGTGAAGATCTGTTTCTCAGCAACTGAGGATTAAATCCTTAAAAGGATTCTGTGTCAGCTTCTAACCATGAAGTACTCAACAAAGTGTATCTTTAATCACCCATAAGCATGTGGCATTGTACATTAATATTACTAATTGTTGCACATATGAAAACAAAGTCAGTACAAGTCCAATTCCTTTGTAAATTGGATATAACTGATATAATGGAAACTGTGGCTAATGAAACTAGGCAATAATTTAATACAGGGAAGTACAAAAGTTTTCCACATGTTATTAAAAGTGCAAAAAGAATATTGGAATTACTGATTTCAGCATTCACCTTTGATTTCCACAACCAGGCTATGGTGTGTGTCTTTGACAGTCAGGTACACACCTTCAGCTACAAATATTTTCTGACTTACAAAGTAAGAGCAGAACCTTATATTGTTTTTGGCCATAAGCTGTACTTTCAGGCGCTGCCCTGAGTGAAACACCTCCATGGAGAATGAGTTTCCAGAAGCAGTCATCAGCTTTAGGTCCCCACACACATACTTGGAATGTGCACACCAGCGCTGTCACCCTGGCATAAATACATGGCATTTATCAGTTGGTTCATGAGAGTCCTCTAAATATTCCTGTTTTAGCTATGTAAGCAGCAAGGTCAATAAGGGGAGATCAACTTATTAGATCAATTCATGCATCTGGAGAAAAAAGACATGTTTCCAGACACTCAGCCCCAATATAGCTCTGAATTAGAAGCAACCATCTTCAAAATTACATACAAAGTAGGAAAAACTGTTCTAACTGCATGCGTTAATCAGTCAGAGCACCTGAAATGAAGAGAGATTCAATATCTGGGGAGTAAATAGGGTATTAGAAGGAAGAGAGCTGATAAGGTGCTTATCTCTATAACAAGAAAAGAGATGGGTAAATTATCAGGAACTAATTTTGTTCTTCACTGTTTAAGTGTCGGAATTTGACAAGTGGACAAGGCCTTAAGTAAGAGATACTGAGACTGCTTTTTAACAGCATATGCCGTCTTGAAGGCCATAGATGCACAAAGAGTGGCTGGAGATCCACACAACATAATGAATGCAAGCAACAAATCTGAACTTGAATTTTCCACAGCTGCAGCGCCCCATATAAGCAATTAATTGTGATTTGAGGAATTATTCCTCAAGTCCTCATATAACTTCCTCGGGGCACAATGCTTACTGGAAAAAATGCCTCTGTTTCAGACTAAGAACTCAAAATTCCTATCTTAAAGTGCACCCATCATTTAGCTCCTGCATCGAGGCATTAAAAAGAACACTCGCTTCAAAGAGAATTATAGCTCTGCCACAGAGAGGAATAAGAAAGCAGTCCTATTTATTTTACTTAGAATCAATATTAGGATAAGACAGACCCTTCTTATTTAATGTTCTTATTCCCAGTAGGATTAACAGACAACCCCAGAGCATCTATACAAGCCCTGTAAGTTATGTGCCTAAATCTTAAACTATCTTAATCCTAAATTATTCTAAACAGTTTAGAATTCACTCATTCTTTTCTATTATCTTTCTCATTTATCTTTGAGTACTTTTGTCCTAGACTATTCTTAAACAGCATTTTTAAACTGTCTTGTAGATGATCTTGTTAATACCACTGTCCATTTTACTGTACGTACTCTGGTACTGGGTGTAATTGATCTACTCCATATTTAAGTGATAGCTTTTAAAAGGTTACTGTCTGATTTTCTAATTCAGATGTTTTACCTAATATTTTTATCTTTTTGCAGAACAAAGTAGATCATATCCCCACAGGAATTCCTTTAGTTCCTTTACACAATACATCAGCAGTAGCTTTCTAAAATTATTTTTCCATGACTGCAGTTTCTCTTTTTTGAAACATATGATTTTCACTGTCAAATGGGAAAAAGGGACTGAAATAGCTCAGACTTACTCTCTGAGTTGTTATGCTATTTTTTTCATGCTTGGAAGTATTGTAAGATTCAAGGGAGCAATTAAAACTGTTCTGCTGTGTAGTAATAAAGAATACGATTCTCAAGTCAAGGGCCAGCTGAGAAGGTTTTGTAAACTAAAAGAATGCTGAATTTGTGAATGCTGTAATATGCTATGTAGATATTTAATCTCAAAAATATAAACCACATCATAGTTTCAAATTTTTAAGAAAAAAGTGAGAAAAAAATTTAAACAGTGCCCACATCTTCACATCAATACAATGAGCCACTGAGAGTGCAAAACCTTTCCCCACTAAGATTAAAACCCTATAATTATCAATAATGTCCTTTTATTGTTGACAAAATTTTCTTTCAGAAATGTTTTAATTTTATATTGTATATCACAATACATATGTGGGTTTGGCAGCTTCATCAACCTTTTTAGCATTATCTTTTTCCATTTACAGAGACAAATTTAGTGCTATTATTCCTTCTATTATATGTTAATGTTTACAAAAATATCATACCCATGAGAGTTATATTTCTCGGATTCAATTTCAGTACTTGAAACAGCACTGATTCAGAGCTTTTACAGAAGTAATATGTGAAAGTATTTCTATGAAACATAACTGCTTCAGGATTTCCCTTCAGTCCCTTCATGACACACTTAGCAGTATTTCTCACACTTTTAAAGAGATCTGGTCTCTCAAGGAAAATGCAGACAAAAACTGTAAAAATAAAGAATTTGACAGTTATCAAACTTCAAGAAAAAGTGAAGTAGCACTAACATATGGCAGACCACACCACTTCACTAGGTACAAATTCTTCTGCAAGATAAATAGCAAGAGATAAGTATAACTTGTAGCCCCTCTGACTTTTAGTTATTCCCAAGCCTTCCACTTTTTGCAACTCCCAAGCCGTGTGCTGTTAGGCTTGGCACTGCACACACATAAGACCAGGTACTGAAGATAACTCCTCTGTGTGGAGCAGGCAGGAGTGCAGAAAACCTTGATTTGAAACCATCCAACTTCCACACATTAAACCCTGGAAGTTTTCCAAACTGTGCAGTTTCAGTGAGCTGATGTCAGTGCACACAGATCAGAGAGGAGTTGAGGACACACTAAAAGCTCTGGTTCTATTAACTGGCGTGCAGTAGTGACGTGGTCCAGCCACCCCTGTGCTGTGACCACCTGCAAGCTATAGTTTCCTACCCACGTAACTGGGAATGGCCTTTCCTACCTGGACTCTTTGTTGCAATATATGTATATATGCATACATATATTGTGCAATATATGTATATTTACTATCGACATACTAGGCTAGGATAAGCCAGATTCCAACCTTGGAAGCAAAAAGCCAAATAACTCACACATTGCATTGTACAGGGAGGGGATGAAGCAGAACTGTTTCAAGTTATCACATTAAATTGAATGTTCTGCCAGTCTAGTTTTGTATATTTTTTGTCTGGTACATCTAATGTTATAAATGTAATTCTGTGTTTATGTATAACACACCTGAGGATGATTTGCCACAAAGCACAGTGGCACTGGGATCCTGGATTGTTTATACCTATGGCAAGTAGCCCTTCAGCATGGTGCTCGGAAGTATGCAGCAAGTACCTAGGAGCTTTTAATTTTAGCTTTTCAGTAATACCAAGTTCTGTAATAATGGTACATAAATATGGGTTTTGAAATAAAAGCTAGCATTCTGAAGACATTAATTTCTATTTAAGAACTTGCAAGTAAAGATGAGTGTGTGAACAGAAGTGTCCAAAGACAGCTACAGCACAGCACCACTAAGTGTACATACATTTGAGTACTCCAACCTCAACACTTCATTGCTGTTTGGGAGGAAGCTCAGAATTCCTGAACCCTGAGAACCTTAGGAATCTGAGGATGAAAAAATGAAAATCTTAACATCTGGCTGAGGGTGGGAGAGAAGATAATTTCAATTTCCATTTGCTACATTTTCAACATGGTAATTCATCTCTTGGTTAAAACAAACTGTTCCAGATTTCCAGATAATTCTAGGCTCTGAGCACCCTGATCTAGCTGTAGGGTCCCTATTCGTTGCTGGGGATTTGGACTAGATGACCTCTAAGGGTCCATTCCAACTCAAATGATTCTAAGATTTTGTAAAAAAATAAACAAACAAACAAACAAACAAGAATATTTTTAAAAAGCGTGAAGCTCTCCACATAGACAAACGATTTGTTTCTAACAAAGTTCAACTTGAAAATTAAAATGAATTTTGATATCAAATTGACGAAATTGTTTTTTATTTAAACATCTGAGGTAAATTTAACAGGTATTGTTTGCTTCGGGAACATCGAGAATAATTTGTATTTTTGCATAGCAAGATAGCTTTATTAATATTCATAAATGGCACAGAGAAAACTCAAACTGACTCTATGTTAGGGCAATTTCACACCATCTTTGTATCAATTTTACAGCAGGTCAATTTAACAGCGGGTGAGCAAGTAACACCCACAATGAAAAAAACAACACAATAGTAATGAATAACCGTAGTCTTTCATCTTTTCCTTTATAATATGCTTGTGTGCGCACACAGAAAATGTTACTCTATGATTTGAGTAATGACTGCAAGACAGTGGTGTCAAAACAGTCACTGCCTAAACCAAAATAATATCTAATTTTCCTTTGAACAAAACAAACGAGTTGCATGAAATAAACTGTCCTATGCTGTAGATGATGGATAAAACGTGACGGGAAAATAAACAAGCATTTAAAAGTCTTCAGAGATATCTTAAGAAGACAGAATAGAATCAAGTTGGCATACAAGTAAAATTAGAGTGCTAGACTAATCACTAGAAACACAGCTGGAAGAGCAAGGATAACAAACATCTGGATCTTTGCCATTCTTACTAAAATAATCCTTCCTTTTTTATCCAGCAACCCCATGTTTTTTGACAAGTGCCTTACCACTGTGTGGAAGGAAACCAACAAAATACAAGATCCTCCTCCAGCCTCTGTAGGGTCACACAACCAAACAGTTTAAGAAAAGAAAAACCCATCCTGTACGTCTTCTTGCCTATTCCTGTTTTCTCAAGTGTGTGCCACTCTATTCCACCTTTCAACATACATTTCAGATGGCTTAAACTCATGTGTCAGCGCAGCTGGAATGAACCATCACAGAATGTGGGCTTCATAGCCAAAGAGGCACTTGAGGAATCAAAGACAATGTAAGTAACACTGAAAAGTAAAAACAACAGAATAAATCCTAAATAATGGGCTAGATCAGGACTAGATTAGGCTACTGGAATTTTTGAGCCTTGGACTCCTTCCTTGCTGGTTGTTTCAGAGGAAATGAAGCTGTATCAAAGTCTACATTAAATTGCCACACTTACCAAAGACAGAGAAACAAAGAGATGAAAAGAAAATTTCTTTTTTAATGCTGCAGTAATCAAGTGGAATAGCAAATGCATGGGAATTGGCTACATTTCTCAGGCTTACTCAGGCTGGCAGAGAGATTCAAACTGGTGATCAAAGCACTAACTTCTTTGGTGACAAAGAGCAGAGAGTGGTGCACCTGCTGAAAGAAATTGTTCTGATTTGTGTATTGGTCATTCAAGGAGAGGTTTTCATAACTTTTTTGTTGTTGTTGTTTTATTAGGCTTACTGTGATGTAAGAAAGATCCCTGATTTTGATATAGTCTTCTCTTTTATTCTAACCTTCAAATGACTCCTGCAGTCTTTGAACACAAGAAATGGAATGCTTCCCAAATAAGAATACACTGTAGTCAGATGAAACTGGAAATTTGAAACTCGAATTCCCCAGACTGTAAATGGAAAACAAAACAAAACAAAACAAAACAAAACAAAAAAACAGTCCCCCCTTTATCCATGAAGATTCCTTTGTGCAACTACAAATCACAGGAAAAATCTTTACAAGTGAAATAATAAAATATGAAAAACAATAGCAGAAAATAATTGCTTAATGCATGTGTACCTGAGCAGTAATGCTTACATTTAGTACCAGAATAAATGGTTTTGAGGAAGAGAGATCCTCTCAAAAGACATAGATAATTACAATTGCTTTGAAACCAATTCTGTGCAAGCCCTTAGAAAACATTACACACAATGAAACAATTTCTTTAGCTCGTGTACAGAAGAGTCTGAAAGCCCACTGGTACATGCTTCATTTTGTTCTTTTCACATGAATAAATTCCACTAGACAGAGGAAAGGAAAGGTGGGTGGATGCCTGTGGAGCATGTGAACACTATCTATCCACAACTTTGGTAAAGCTTCTGTAACAAATGACCATACCTATGTAAAAATATTCTCATCATTTTACACTGGCTGTGTGTACCTCCGTGACCCATCTTTCACTGTAAGTTGTTGTACTTTTGTTATTTTTAGTTAACACTGAACAGGACTCCCTGGAGTGCCACAAACGCCTGCTATAATTGCTGCCAGAGAGCTGAGTCTATTCCCATATGTGCACAATGCTGAATGCTGACTATCAAACGCAAGTTCTATGCAGACTTCCCATACACTTCAACAGTGAAGGGTGACCTCAGTATAGTGATTAATGCCAGTCCACCCTTATTGGACATTCTTCTTTTGTGGTTATTTCTTGTCTTAGTGCTGTCTGGAAGATGCACACACGCCTGTAATCCTTCTCCATCTTTTGCCATATTCTCTGACTTCTGTGCAGACAACTGCATAGTTGTTGATTTTTGGCAGAAGTGGCAAGAACTTGTTTCTAAGTTACACAATCATCTAAAAATATATCTTACTGGTTGCTTCCAGTCAGCTGATAACTCACAAAATAAATGGTGCGGGGTATCCTGCAGAGAGTCAGGAAAAGAAGAGTAGTAGGGCCTTAGAAATGGAGAGGAGAGCTGCAATACTTAATTGTTTAAAGTGCTTTTTGGGATTGCCAGCCTATTCTTTCATTATGCAACTTTTTCATGAAATTTTAAATATTTTCTCAGTTGTTAAAGAATAACCACATTGCAAATGTGCACCAGAGCACATATTTCTTTTTAAATTTCTTTGTAAAAATCTCTGGCAGTGAGCTATTTTTTGGTTTTTCTACTGTAAAAGACTGCACGCCTACTTGCTCTCAGGGCTGTTTTCCTGAAGTAAAAGGAATGGAAATGTGAGTACAAACCATTAGTTTTGTGGGAAAATAAAACTGAACAAATGGATCAACAGAGAGCAAAGATTCAACAACCAGGAAAAAAAAAAAAGATAAATTGGAGATAAATTGTGTTTGCTTCTTACCTTTATCGTTTCACTGTTCTTTTCCAGAACTTTTATCAAAATGCATGTGCAGGGCTTCAGCTGGACCCAAGCAAAAGGAAAAGGCTTTTGAATACCAATATACTCATAGAGACCTGCCATAAACGTGCTTAAAGTGGTTGGGTTTGCCATGAGTAAAATGTAAGTTAGCAGCAATGTAACAATGATTTTGTGAAGTCAGAAATAAACAGGGTTTGAACTCTTCCTGTCCACAGGCCACAGAAGGTCTGGGAGAGATTCAGACTGACAGTCTGAAGATCAAAGGCAGGACAGATCATTAGCAGTGCTTTATGGTACCCAGCCTACTACAAACAGCAACTGAGAGGAGGAGAGTCTGTGATTTCTGAAAAGATGCTGTGCTCCAACAGCCCAACCCTCCTGACACTTAGGCAAGATCTGCCTCTTTTTCTGCACTTGGACAAAATCTTCCACTTATTTCTGTCAGCCTGGCATGTACTCTTGGAGAAAGCATTCCCATTATCAAATACAGATAATAAAAATATAGAACATAGTAAGTATCAAATGCAAAGCCATTCACAGTAAAATATTCCCAAACCTAAAACAAATCCTGCAATTGTTCCAAGCTTCTTACAGTAACCACACATAGGTTGCACTCCCTTTCTCCTCCTCTATATGTACAGGAAACAGAAAGTTCCTATCCAAAATACAAATCTTCTTCCCAGATCTAGAAAAAAGAATGTGCCTTGCTTATACCTCCAGAGGAAGAATTTCTTGCCCTCCTTTCTTTAGTTTCCTGATCTGTGCTGGGATAACCACATGAAGGCTATAGGATGAAGTGACATGGCTACAAAACAATAAGTAATAACAATAGCAGTAACAATATGAATGGCTTACTATTTAGAGGATGGGAAAGCTGTGGAAAAAAGATGTAAGTAAACAGAGCCTTTGTGGGATGACATCTGCAATGGCTATTTGTGCTGCAGGTGTACACAACTATTTGTACAACAGAACTTAACAAAGGTAACAGAGGTATTGGCTTGTAAACCCAGTGTTTCCGAATGTACCCTCATTATTAGCTCCTACTACACTGATTTATTATCCACTTTTGTCTATCACAGAATTCTTGTACTTATTTTCAGAGGACACAGTTGGAGACCCAAAAAAATGCCCGTGAAGCAGGATCCAAAATGATAATTTTCTTCAAATTTAAATTCACGGAAAGGCGGAATTTGATTGATTTGGGGTTAAAATTAAAATCGGAAGGACATCTGACCTCTGAAAAATTACATGGACAGTTTTTTGCTGAGTTAGAACTCAAAAATCCCCAAACTGATATATATTTTATGTGACAGATCCATTTTACAACTGATGTGTTATTTAAAACACAGACAGTATAAATTATGGCTAAGTATTTCAGTAAAGCTTAAATAACAACCACAGAGCACCAGAAAAATGCTGTAAAATGACCTGGTTCAAATAACCAAAAAATTGGGAATTGAGGCTTGTAGCCATCAGACAATCCCCTAACCACAGGTGAATCTCAGGGAATTTCAGGGAATTAAAGATGATTCCAGGCTATCCTTTGAATCTGAGGTGCATCTGTGAAGCAGGTCATTAACAATATTTAAAATTACTTTTCATGTAAATGTGTTGGTGATTTTAGTCACACAACATTACAGAAACAACCAAGGGCAAATTTGATGTTTTAATTTATGGCACAGCAAAGGGAAATCCTGCTTTGCTGCTGTACCTGACCTTGGTACGCTCCCAGGGTCTTGTTGCAAAACTGCTGAATATTAATTTTTAAGCACATTGTCCTTCAAGCACTGCTTTAAGCACCCCCTGCTAAAGGAACAGATGAAGCAAACTGCCTACAAGCTGGAGTGCATGTCGTACACGTTGTGGTTAACAAACAGGCTGCTGTAAAACCACAAAGGCCAGCTAAGTCTCTGATTAAGTCAAGTGAAATCAGCCTTGTTACACCAGGATTAAATTTATACCTAGCTTTCTACATTTTGTGCTTCTCTATTCACTTAAACACAGGCATCTTGAAAAATCTCTTATTCTCTCCACAAAATTATCCGGCGAAACTAAGCCTGACCTTGGAGAAAAGTTGTAGAAGGGGAACAAAGCGACAATTAGCACTGAAGAATTGCCCTTCCATTTTCTTCCCTCCCACTGCTGACTTTGTCATTCCTTTAATAACAAGGGGATTTTCAAGGTTTCTAGCCCATTAAGCAACGCCTTGTGGACACCTAGAAGCAGACAGAAGAAGGCAGCGCATTAAAACCAGGTTTTGTTCAAGAAAAAGAAAATAGAAAATGCTGCATAAAACACCTCAGAAAGGAAGACCTTCTTGGACTAATGCGTGATCTGGAGCTTTTAAAGGTATTTAAAGATGCTTCTATACCTTTAAAAGATTCAGGCACTGAAGTCCTGTTCTTAAAGATTACTTCCTGCTGTCTCCACCTTTTAAACTAAGAACAGATTAAACACGCTATTTAAAACAAACACTTGAAAAATAATATTGAGTCATTCTTGATAACCGTAAGCTTAGAACTAATAAATTGTGATGCACAAAATTTTGTAATTTAAATTTTACTGAACTGATTCCATATGTAAGGTGATGTATATATAGACTTGAAATTTTACAATGAAATCCACTGGAAGAATTCATTTGTAACAATACTATTTTCACGGCTTTATTTTATGTATTTAAATGAGCTTTCTAAACTGTAAATTACAGTCGTAAGGGACAGCGTCTTATATTTCATCAAATTAATGCTCTACCAATTTAATGTGTCACGGAGAGCCATAGTTTTCATAACAAGCAACTAATTCTTTGAATCATCTTTTGGATGTTAAAAACACATTATTTCAATTCCTAAGGTCTTTGCTCTCTCCAGGTACAGAATGTTAGCTATCAGAAGATTAATGTAATATGTTAAACAGCTAATAAAATATTTTCCATGTTTTGTATTTGTTTGGGAAGATCTACTTTCTCTCATTATCAACATTGTACTGTGACAAGGGCTCTGACAGTGATTTTATGAATTGCCATGAATTTGTAATTAAAAATTTAGTGAGATCTGTATTCAGGTTATAATTTGACTCCACAGAATTTCCTTCCTGAGCTCCCTTTATGGATCTGGGAATGAATAAACAGAAATTCCTCTGAGGCTATACAGTTTCTGGTGTCTGAAACAAGAGAGAGAGAAGAACTGGAATTCTTCTCCCTTGTTAAGTAAATTCTCTCTCACACACAAAAAGATAAAATCAAAGAAAGGCCACCCTGAAATGCCCACGTTCCATTTCCTCCCCCAGTCAATGACTGATTACTTATAAAAACCCAAACAACACCATGGGGAGACATGAAGAGTACATATCCCTGGAATATGCTGCGGCCCAAGCATTTACCCAGATATATTCACAGGAAATGGAAAGTGTTGATTCAAACCTAATCAGGCCATAAAAATAACTGAGCAAGGTTTTCCTGCATCTGAAGGCATTTCTCTCTCTTAAGGGTAGGAAATAACACCAGTTGTTCTTCCCCTTTTGCGCATATATGCCTTCTTTTTGTTGCTGTCACTGTTTGTCACACTTTATTAGAACAATTTTGAAAATACTTGTATGTTTGGAAAGAAAGATGGAAGGAAACAAAATGACAACTGAAAGAACCTGAAAACTTTCATTTCAAAGGTGTGCAATTACAGAAACCCAACAAGATTTCCCACTGTCCTGCCTTTGCATTAGATGTATTTGAGTGGTTGCATTCCCTAGCATGTCAGAGCAGAGCACAAGCACTACAAGCCTCATTAGAAGGTCCTAGAGTTCAAGATTAAAACTTTATTTTTCACTTATATGAGCAAATATGCTTTTCACTTTCATTTACAAGAAAGCTGAACATAATGCAGCTCCGTTTTTACAAACCCATAAAAGGTCCAAGACAGCAGCTTTCTTGATGTTAATCCAAAGCTCTGGGGAATCCCACCAGGAGCACAAGCAGGGGGCCGTACACGTGACAAGAGATTAAGTTAAAAAAGAAACCTCACCACCTATAACTGGAGATTTCAAATACATTTCAAATACCAAGTTAGCATGCAGAAGGCTTCCCTTGCAAATGTATCTGCTTAAGGAAATCTGCTTTTTCCAATGAGAGCAGGCTGTTGCTCTATCAGACACAAAGACATCACTTGCCCCTGCCCTGCCTTCTCCATCTAGTCTCACAGCAGCTCTTGCATGATTAACAGAGCCATGAAGCAACGGTAAGTCTTAAGACTGCCTTAATTAACCTTGATTCCCCTCACTGCTTCCTATACCTTTGTGTTCCAAGATCTGAGAAAGCACTTCCAATCCCCATCTGCACCTTCAGAGAATTCTTCAAAAGGTGGCAGCTGGTAGTGTCACTCTCCTCAAATTAATCTAAGAAGCTTCACGGGGATATCTCTCGCTCTGTCTTGTGACATCAATGGTCTCATTACTGCAGGATGGGAATTCCCATAGCAAAGAGTGATTTTAGGAAGAACTGTTCTCAGACTCTGAAGCATCTCTTTCTGTCACAAGGACACAAAGTTACACAGTATGGGTGAATTGTTTTCCCCCTCCTCAGTCTCTTTGCAAGTTGCTCAAATACTAAAAAAGCTCACAGTCATCTTTCTCTTCTTTCTATCGAAGCACAGGAGAGATCCACGTTTTGCTCCATGCACACAGCTGAATGGAGCTGAATGGATCCATACAGCTCCAACCCACTGAAGACCATAAGAACATTGCTGTTTCACTCAACACTGCACAGCCACAACACTGCAGATTGATATTCAGACAATACTCAACCAGTGAAGCCAAGACCAAGGGGCACTTGCCTAAGATATTATTATTTGTATCAGTAAATATCTAAGGTTATACATCTGCACAACTGGTAGATATATTTTCATGAAAAGGTTCATGTTATTCACTTAGTCACACATTTCTTCAGACTGTTAAATTCTATGAGGTGCTTACACAGATGCATGCAAATATGTAATTTATATGTCAGTAAAGGACTAAAGCAATTACAGAGTGTTTTTAAATGGTATCGTACCTGTTGTATTATGAAAGTGAGGAGCACTGCATCAATCTCACTTTTCTAGTTGAATATAAATGCAATATCTGTAAAATCCAATGAGTCATATCTCAAGCAAATATTGTAATTACTTTGTCTATCTTGCTCTTCAAGATCATATAGCAGAATGGCATCACATACAATAAATGGCACTGTATAGGCATTTATAGACACCGGCTTTGGAATAGCGTGGTTTGGGAAACATTCTTAGATTCTTATAAATTGCAGGACTTGTATGGGAAGATCACCTACCAGATTACCCTGGGGGAAAATAGCTGGCATACTGACAGATCATTAGATGTGACATACTCATCACAATTATGCCTGTGATGAAAATGAAGGAAGAGGAACTGTCACAGGAGAAATAGAAAGAACTATAGAAAGAACTCAACAATGCAGTATCATACACAGGCAAAAGGAAACAAAAGAAGAGCACCAGTATTCAAAGAATCCTAATTAAGTTGAAAAATCAAGTGCTTGAAAGTTCAGGGATGTCAGATTTATGGGTGGATGACTGTGCACTTGCATTTCTTACACACTGAGAAGTCATCTTCTGCACTACATAAAGATAATCTTGCTGTCTCACCATTTTATTCATACAAATAAACACAACATTTCTATTGAGTACTTCTTTGTTCATATTTTCAGTGTATGGTTATTAGCTAAGTGGATTTTTTTCTGCCTATACTAATTGACATGAATATCACATATTCACCAACTTAATGATAATTTAAGGACTTTTAGAGATAAGAATAGGAAAGAAACAAATATAAAAATACAGGCACAATCTCAGAAACATTTTTTACTTTTTTTCCTTTTCTCTCTCAAGTGGATTGGAACTAAAGTAGACTAAAGATTTACTAAAGACACTCACTGTTCTGCTGAGATTAATCATTTCACCTCACGCTCAAACCTAATTAGCAATATGTTAGCGGGTGGAGAGAACAGATAACAGGCATCTAATCTGCCAAATGCTGCATCCACAGAGGCCCATTTATCTAACCTGCATGGTTTTTGGTGAAAATCTGGACAGACTGCTCTGATCTTAGAGTAGAACATCTTTGTATCAGACGTAACCTTGCAATTTCTGAAACATCGGGTTTAAGTTTCAAGTACTGAATATTTGGCTTTGTAATACTGAGCTCAAAAGTATGAAGAATTGATTCACAGGGACACATATTGTTTTAAAAAGAAATTACCTCCTGGGTCACTTAGGAGCCATTATTATCATTACCTCACAAAGGTGACGAAATTCTTCTTCTAAAAAAAAAAAAGGCTTTATAGCTTGGGACCCATTTTATTTGATATTTTAGCTTATTACCTTGGAATGAAAATAAAGGTGCACTAATGCAGTTTGTTGGAGATCCAAGTCAGGAATTAGAGTGACCCTAGAGGAGGATTTGAATGTCCTGTGGGGGAAATGCATGATCTCAAAGACCCCAGAAACAGAACTGGGCTGAATGTAATAGTCCAAAGGGCATACGGGACTAATAACAAGAATTTCTGATATACACTGGGAGCTCATTAGTTGGAAATAGCAGCCTATTTTAGTCAGTCACAGGATGACTATGAGCCATTTAATTGAATCTGACCACGAAAACGGCAAGGCAAAGTATTTTGATAAAGAAGGGGGAGTATTCATACCATTGTGCAGCCTGTAGTGAGACCTCATCTGAAGTATTTTGTATAATTCCAGTTATGCAAGTTCAAAAAAAAAGATGAATTTAAATCTGAACAGGTGCTGAATAGGATTTTTACAGAGATCAAGTATTCAACTATCTTATGGGAGGAAACTGAAGGGACATTTTTTATTACATTGAAAAATGAAGGCCAAGAAGATTTCTTACAGCAAATGCACTGGGGGCAAAAGATTAGTTAAATCTGAAAGATAATGTTGGTCTTAAGAACAAACAGGTAGAAAGTAAACTTGAATAAATTAAGATGGAAATTTAATGAAGGTTAGTAATTTTCACTACAGGAGTAAGGTCCTATAACAATCTTCCTAAAAGACAGTTTAGGGAACATAATCAGCCTGAAGAAAAGACTATATAATATTGTATGTCATGGCAGAGGACTGGATTTGGTGATCTCTGAAGTTTACTCAAATCCAATATATCTACTGGCTTAAATGAAAACCCTCATTTCCCTAAAAGGCTGTTTTCACATAGCTGCACTACAGCTTGCACATTGATTTAACTTATTTTAATCAGTCTTCTTTTAAGTTTCTCCTTTTTATTATTCTAAGCTATATTTATATTTCAAATAGCCACTTGTAAAACCTCAATTAGGCACAAGTGCATAGTCATATTTTTAGTACCCACAACAGCATTGTAGTCATGCAGTTTAAGATCAGATTCTGTGTCATAAGCTATTGACGTCTAGAGGGTAGAAGCTGGAAGTGCTCTGCATCCAGTGGGCATGCTTGGCTTTTAAATCTAGCTCCTTGTTAAGAGTAGTCAGTTCATTTTATAATCCAAGCTAAGTAAGCTACACAGAACTAAAATATGTTGAGTGGTAATTTCTAGTACTATTTCTTTTGTCTCACTACCCTAGGTTTTTGGGGTTTTCTATGTTTTTGCTACATGAAGGTACTTCCAGATAAAATAGGATATCTCAAGATATAAATAATTTCTCACAATTGCTAAATGGAGTTATTGGCTCAGTAATGAGTCATAACATGGGAGGAGAAGGAAGCTTCACAACCTCCTGTAATATTTAGATTTCTAAATGAGCACTTCTGTAATGTTGACTGAATATTTTAAGTGTTTAAAAAGGTGGACAATTAATTTATCAGTGTTGAAAAGAGATTAGCCAATCAGTGCCCTAATTTAAGACCATTTAAGAACTGCCTCCTCATGTAGAAGATTCATGGCAGCTCAAGTAATTTCTCAAGATACATGGCTCTACTAAAGAGTTGCTCTAACTGTTGTACTGTCTGTACAACATTTATATAAACACAACGGGGAAGATAAGTTCTCAATAATTTAGTTTAACAACAACATAATTTCTTTTAAAATAGCCTGTTGGAAATGCTCTGATTTTAACTCAATGGAAAGAATGGAATTGCCACTCCATTATTAAGGCTATCCAGAATAAAGTAATAAAGTAAATAATAACACAAATGCTAGATTTCTTAACTTTAATCCAAATGTAAATTTTAAGCAAAGTTACTCTTTAATAAAAAAGTAATTTCTCTTCATTAGAAGAGACTGCATTTTTCATACAGAGCAAAATACTTTGATTCTTGCTCGATGTGTAAAGCTTTTCAGTCAAAGCTGGTCACTACCACCAGAATGCAAATTCATTTAATGCAGCTTCAGGACAAGCCTTGAAAGTGTATTTGGAGTTTTATCCATACCTGAATTGTGTACACAGAGCCTGTGACCTTTATTCAGGAGGTCAACATGTTTTCATTCACCATAACGCATTACAAACTATGATGCATTAGAACTACAAAACAATCGTCAAAAAAATACAAAATATATAGCTAAATAATATATAATTTGTGGTCAGATTATCTGAATAATAATATATAATATATAATTTGTGAACAAAGAGCATCTCTCTCTTAAGGAGATAACTCAGTTCAGTCTTGTATATAATCCCATGCCCACTACAAATATATATAAAAATCTGTATATATGGTGAAATTTCACAATAGATACAGGGATGTGAAGATATCTGTGATTCTGAAGAAATGAATTTACTCTTACACAATGAGATCAAATTGTTACATTGGAAAAAATTCATTTAATTACCTTAGATTTGCTCAACTTAGGAAACTATGGGAAAATGTGAAATACGTGTCTGTGTATTGAAATGACAATAGCAGAAGTTCACTGTAGGCTTCAGCTTGCCTTGCAGTTGCAGGAGTCAATTGCTAGGCCTATGATCATTACAGATTTGTCAATCTGTCTTGGCAACTTACTAATAAGGACATAAAACACATTCACTTGTCACAGTGATTGATGAAAATACTAATACTCTGCTTATTTATAAAAAGAATTACTCTGGCTCTTCAAGCAAATCAAATTTTATGAAAGTGAGTTATCACAATGTAATTCTACAGTTTACACTGAAAGATATCTTTAGACTTAAATAATACCAAAAAGCAAAGATATCATGTGAATTGTGGATTTGAAGAAAATCTTTTCCTTCCTAGTATGTCTTACACACTCCAGAAATGATTTCTCTTTGCTTCAATTCAGTACCGTCAGCATCTCTCCACTTTTCCTCAACCTGCCCAGCATTTAACTTTCAGCTTTTTTTTGTATTTTCATCCAAATTTTTTGGGGGGCATGGGAATGTGCATGGGCACAGATTGGCTAGATACCAAATGTTAGCCAAATGAACACGACTTTCTCCAGTTAATGCTGCAGACTTTCCCCCGGTGGGTGAGAAGTGAAGAGGAGCTAATCAGCAGCTCAGCTCCGCTGTTGAAACTTGTAAAACAGGCTAATGAACATAGGGACAAATAGTACAGTGGTGCACATCTCATTTCAAAAGAAAAGCAGACTATAGAGTTTACAGTTGCCCAAACCAACCCAAAGAAGCAGAAGCATCTATAAGAATGGTGTATCATATTTATTTTGCCATTTGTTGCCAAAATAATCCTGATAACTTAATTTACATTTATTTCTTCTCTGTGCCTTTTTTTTATTCCTTGTGCCTGAGCCTTTTTTCCTCAGTTTTAATTTTAAGACACAGCAGGGTTCCTGTTCTGTTCTTAATAGCTTTCACTGACAAAAGAACACATGCTCATAATACAATAGTGAAAAAATTATAAGCAGAAAGGCAGCAAATCAAAGCAAACCTGCACCCAAACATGCACATGTATCAGCTGAAGAATTTCCTCAGACTTCAGTTGCTGCTTGCTTTTTACTTGGCAGCTTTCTCTTCCCCTGAAAAGCTCCAAGCTCATTTAAAACCTGGCTGAGGATGTTCAACAGTAATTCCACTTTCAGTTAGTTTTAAGTGGCTAATAACAGGATATTTCCATGATGATGCCTGGAATCGCAGCAGGGTCCCAAGGCATGACTTGTGATGTACTTGAGAAATTGTTCTTGGAAAAGTCAATTTCAAGTCCCTAATACAGCAGTGCCTCATATGAATTAGAGGCTGAGGGGTATTCCTCCATTATACCACAAGCAAAAGAAAAGATCCCCAAGAAACGTACTAGGAGAGCTGCACTTCAGGCGAGAGCTTTTTTTCTTTGGTGGAAAATTCTTCACTGACTCCTCAAGAAACTTTAAGACCAGTTATTGTGTTTATGCAGAATGGTGCAGCGATGGGAGATCAAGCAGTGTAATGTCTGTATTCTGCCAAGCGGTTACTAACCTCCACAAAGAGATGGGAATTTTATATCACAGTATTACAGACTGACAAATAAAACACATATATATGTTCCTATACCAAATGCATATATTCCATCATCAAATTTTATGGTGCATCATCTACATCAGCCATTTCTCACTCAGCCATTATAAAAGTACAAATTCAGATTAACTGGAAACACCTGCACAGGAAATTCCCTGTCAGCAGCAAGCTGATAATGTAAGAGAAAAAGGAGTCTTTTGTGTTGACTAACAATATAATGAGATGGATACAATGTGTAGCTATTGTCCCTTCAAGTTGCTTTGAGAACACCTACATAAATTAAATGCTCCTTTTTTCATTACCAACTCTTTTAGGTTATGATGTGCTATACTTTATTAGTTCACCGCTCTCACTCAAACAGTAGCTATTGAACATAATTCTTGCAATTAGTACCTTATGTACAGTTTTGAACCAAATTCTTCCTATGGGATTTGAAGAAAATCCAGGGTCTTATTTGAGTCTCCCCTGTAATTCAGCTACACAGTACACTTTTACAGCTATGCAAATTAGCTTCAAGGAAAACTGTAACACACAGGAAGAGATCTGAAAATTAAAATCTTGCAGAAGAGAAAATATTTTAAATTTTCTTTACATTTTTCCTTTTGTTTAGCTAATCCCTAAAGGCATTAGAGCAGCATGTTCCATCTTGAAAGTCCCTGTAGAATCATGTACTATTAAGCATAACTACAAATGTGATGCTTTGAGCAGCCAGATAATGTTTTTTAATTGGCTCATCATTGCAGCTTCAACCCAAAAGCACAAAAATGAATTTAGAACCAATATTAACAGGTGATAATTAAATTATGGGGTCTGCATGCTTAATATATTGGAATAAGGCAGATGAGGCAACTAAGACCATTAACGTTAATAATGGAAATCAGTATCTACCTTAAGTTGTATTTTATAGCACATTAGCAATGGTTGATTAGTATTAAATCACAAAGTAAATTTTGTTTTTCACTTCTTCTCTGTTCCTCTGCATTTAGTATGCACGCTAAACTGAAGATGCCCATTTAAATCATTGGGCAAATGATTGGAACCCACAAACAAAACAGCTAACCAGTTCCCTGCAATGACATCAGTATTTTGTTACTTGAGTAATTAATTTATTATCTTGTAATATTAAAGCAAACATAGATTGAACAATGAATACAGTAGAAAACGGTATGTATTGAATTAAATAATGGTAGAACTATCCATCATTCAGTCAGCAAGCCCATAACCCAAGCTTCCCATTTTCATGCGATAAAGCAGAACTGCCTGGATGCACTGCGCTTACCATGGTCAGAAATGATGCCACATACAGATTAACCTGCGCTTTCTCAGAGAAACAACAACAAACTTTGTTCTGTCTCAGCATCACCTGAACTTGACAAAAGAAAGTGCTTTATTCGTTTTTCCTTTTTCGTAAATGCCTTTAAACCTAAGAAATGAGATAAGCTTTGAATTTTCCTCTCTTCTCTCTATATGGTCATTCCACTATATATCTTTTCCTCCACACTCTTCTTCACTCAATTTACCTTATCTAACACAGTACTATCTCTTCAATCTTGCAAACTCCGTATCCTCTCCTTTTTCTGAGTATCTCATGACTGCTGTCTCCAAAGTAAAGCTTTCACTTTGCTTGCCTTTCTATCTATACTCTTTTGTCACCTGTGCAGTCTATTCCGTCAACTCTTTCTTTCCCTTCGCACCAGAGTGCAATGGTTCCTTTTTCTACTTCTTTAGCTGGAGCTGAGCTCAGTAATCAGATTCCACTATATCCATTCTTACTTACAGACCGTGAGCTTTTTTTTTGTTTGTTTGTTTTTGGTGAGACTGGTCTCAGTTTGTGACGTCTCTCATTTCTGCTTTTCTCTTCCTCCTTGAGCTGAGTTTTGATCAGCACTTGTGTCTTTCATTGTACTAGGACTTCCTAGTAAGCCTCCATCTGAAATAACCTTCTTCAAAAGTTGCCATTCATTCTCTTATACTTTCTTGTCCTGCCTTTTATCTTTTCCTAGCATCTTTCATTTGGATTGACATGTATAAATTCCCTTACTCCTTATTAAAAAAGAACAAATGTAAAAATGGACCATGAATCTGTAGAGTGAAACAGCCATAAAGTTACTAAAAAGCTACATCTTCCTACCCAGGAACACAGATAAATTAGGGAATGGAGGAGAAATATCGAGGTGTATCTACTTATTTAGGCAGGTAAGTATGAACCCAGAGGCCTGAGTATCTAACTTTTGAATTAAAACATCTGTTAAGATTGAATGTTAGAAAGAATCTGTGGATCATGAACCTCCAGGTTACCACTGGCCCTTGGGGAATACATTCCATATCTCTTTTCAAAGGTGCACAGTTTATTAATACATATTCCTAATATGCTAAAGTTAGACTTTATGTAAAGTGCAGAAATGAGGGGTAAGGAGGTGTGTGAAAATCAAAATCTTGAAGCAATTATGTGTAAGTCAAATGTGATCCACACGTTTCTTATGACATAATTTCTACCCTACTCTTATTAATGTGAAATTCCAATTAAGTACAAATCCTCAGCACACAAATATAGAGCAACGATTAAACAACTGAGCTAAAGAAGTGATTCATCAGAAAACAATAACTCATTTCAAACTGTAAGTCAAATTTTATAAAAAAACATTGAATTATTCAAAAACTTCTGATTTTCATTGAAAATAAAGTAAAACAAGTACTTAATATGCTAGATGTAGCTGTGACGAAGACTAAAGACAGAACAGAACTTGCAGGAAAATAAAGCTTGTTGGTTCTATAACAAAAATTAGATACACATGTATGAGTGTAACACACCCTTGTAGCTATAAACTGTTACATTTGTTCTAATGAATTGTATGGCTAAGGTTTTATTTTATATGAACCTAGTGATACTGCCTTATTTTAATGTAGGTCATCTCAAGAGAGTGCCCATAATACCTCTATTTTGCACCACCATTTATCATATTTATAACCTATTTTGGAGACTGTATTTTAGATCTGTGCTAGAGGTTTACTCTTTTATTGTTATTTCTAAAATATCTACATGTAAAGCCACTCGATTTTATTGTCGTGAGTTTGACTTTATAGGCCTTCAAGGGAGAATAAAATGATAATGAATATATTTCAAAAACTTGTGAAAGTTATTAAAATATATATACCTATAAGTCATGGTACCACAGTTTTAACATCCAATAACTGAGAACCAGCCAGGAATTGAAAAGAATGCCTTGGCATGCTAGCAAACAGAATTTCCAGCTCTGTAGATCAAGCTTCTTACGGCTCACAAAATATTGATTCTTAAACCGCTCAGTAAGATAAAGTAAGACAAAAGCATTTTAGATTTGTTTTGGAAAATGCATATGGTACAGGAGAAAATAAATGATTCTAGGACAGCTATTTATCTTGCACCATGATACTTCTAGATAACACCGAGGCCAAATCAAAATGACTAGTGAGGAGAGTGACTGAGGCAGTCAAACATGCATCATAACTGAAATTTATCTCATGGTTCCACTCTGTCACAAAAATCAGAGTCAAACATAACAATGTGGGCACACAGTGCTGCATATTCTGTGGGCCGAGGATTCTTTAAAAACACTGCAATTGTCCACACTGAGATAGCATTTGCATTCTGCGTGCACAGAAAACAGCAGAGAAAATTTGTTCTGAAAAGATCTTTCTACATCTTTCAGAAAGAACTGGCACAAGTTTGAAAACAGTGCTCATGAAGTAACCTCCAGCTGCTGTTAAAGAAATTCTTTCGAACTTCCAGCAGTAGAATTAAAAGGTCTTTCAGTGAAAGTACTCTATAGTCACTGTACTATTAATACACAGAGGATCTTAAATGCTACCGTGGTCTTTTGTGACCTGATAAGAAATAACAGCATCACAGGGCCAGTAAATACTTATGCGAAGTGACAGCAACACAGAATTCACTGAATTCTATGGCAGTCCTCATTGATTTTGACAGCAGTGTCATCTATGCTACTGTAAGAGAGACATATCTACTTCTTCCCTGGTTTGTAAAATGAACTTTTATTCTCACTTTGTAGAAGTCTTAAACATACAAATAATATTCAACCCAGCACTGCTAACTCCAAATACTCAAATAGAAGTGAAAAAATTGTAAGATTTATTCGGGATTCCATTCATTTAACTTCATTAACAACTTCTAGGAACACAGAATCATAGGGATTGGAAAGGACCTCTGGAGATTCCTGTTAAAGCAGATTCCCTACAGCAGGTCACACAGGAAGATGTCTAGATGAGTCCCAAATATCTCCAGAGGAGCAAGGAATCCAGAGATAACAGCCCTGGGACAGCGAATGCCAGAGCAAACCAAGCCTAGCAGGAAAGAGTGAGCAGCTGCAACAAGGAAATCAGAGCAGCAAAGAGAAAAGAAGAGCTAAAGAATATGTTTAAATAAATAGTTCACAGATAAGTCTCACTGAAGCGTTTGCTGCTGCACATCACACTGCTTTTTGTTGAGTCAGTGCAACTTGCTGTATGCTGCAAAATATTTCCTACGTGCAACCTTTTGCTTCAGCTCTTAATAATCAGAGACTCATATTCCACTTCTAATATTACCTAATATTACTATTATTGATTGATATAGCTCTGCCAGACAGAGAATTGGACAGAGGTGATTTCAATAAAAGCCTATATTAAAATGACAGCATAGAATTATAAAATAAAATTGAAGTTTTAATTTCAAAGAATTAAACAAATGGAAAATGAAGAATTCATATTTATGAAAAATGGAGACTGTTGTTAATATTAAAAAAACCTTTGCAAATCATTACACTCATAAGTTTAGAAATGGAGAATCCCTGGCAACAAAACGTGTGAAGACAGAATGTTTATTTATTAGAGTTATTTTTAAAAGGGTGTTTCAAGTCAAACTCGACTGCTTGTTTACAGTGGGGTCCTGCCCAAGGGTGGCTTACAAGATACTACACAGGCATACAACCAGAATATCATATTGCTGTACAAGTTTGCCTCTGGCTTGATATTACCATGACTGCTTTAGCAATTCGCTATTTATTTTTCAGGAAGCAGCAATCAGTTCTAGCTTCCCCCCACTCCAAAAAGAAATGCAAGACAAAACTCTTTATGTATGTAGATAGATAGTATTATATAAGAATGAAATAATACTCGCTCATTCTTACATCTAATACAAAGATACTTATACATAAACAAATGGGCAGGCTGGCACACAGAATCTGAGCTGAGTGTTGCTTCTGTTTCCAAGTGGCATTTCTTACAGAAAATTATCTGTAATAATTTGAGGAAAAACAGTACAGCTTTCACAGGTCTTCCCTGATTTTCAAAATGAGTCTTGGAAAGGTGATGATTTCATCATATAATTGCAAGCACCTGTTCCCAGCAGGCAGGTTTAGAAAGGGAACGGCTTTGAGAAGGAATGAATTTCCAGCAGGCCATACTCTTTGCAATGTTATATAGGTGACTTACTTCGGAAATACCGCACATCTCTTGTTTCTAAGGCTAGTAACTTTAAACTGGAAACCAAGCATGCTAATGGAAAGTTTCCTTCCCATACTTTATTTTAGAAAACCTTGTCTTCAAGGAATATCTTCAAGAAAGAAACAAAGTTTTTCTGACTTTTTTTTTTGTTTGTTTTGTTTTTAAGAAATTGGCTTTCAGAAGACCTCTAATACAGTTCAGAATCTCAGTAGGAAAAAGAAATTTTTGACTTTGTAAAAGACACTTCCCTGACCCCAGGACCTCCAATCTAAACTGGCCTGATCTTTAAATTCAATTAATGTAAAAAAAGAAAAAAAAAAAGTAATGTAAATGATATTTTACACAATGTGTCGGTAAATTCTGTATGTTCATAGGATGCATACTGCCACAACATTCAACATCGTGCTGGAATATGGAAAAGATAGTTTTCCTCTGAAACTATTTTTTAGGACTCCTAAACCACCGCAGGATTTCCTCATTTACTATGCATATGCTTACAGAAATACTGGATGTGATGCACAACAGAAATCCCTGGAAGGCTTGAAAATAAAATAAGTATATGGAGCTATTACTAGAGTAGATTATTTCAAAAGACATGTAGCAATGAGTACTTTGCATATAAGGTTGGAGATGAAATTTGACAGACAAAATTTTGCTCTAGATTACATTTTAATCAGAATCGTTGAAGTAAATAGAATCATAGAATGGTTTGGGTGGGAAGGGACCTTTAAGATCACCTAGTTCCAACCCCCTGCAATAGGCAGGGACGCCTCCCACTAGACCAGGTTGCTCAAAGCCCCATCCAGCCTGGCCTTGAATGCCTCCAGAGTGGGGGCATCCACAACCTTGCTGGGCAACCTGTTCCAGTGTCTTACCATCCTCACAGCAAAGAATTTATTTCTAATATGTAGTCTAAATCTACCCTCTTCCAGTTTAAAGCTAATTCCCGGCATCTTATCACTACATGGCCTTATAAAAAGTCCCTCCCCAGCTTTCACACAGGCCCCCTTCAGGTACTGGATGAGCATAAGGTCCCCCTGGAACCTTCTTTTCTCCCAGATGAAGAGCCCCAATTCTCTCAGCCTGCCCCCATAGGGGAGGTGCTCCAACACTCTGATCATCTTCATAGCCCATGTAGATATGTTTGGGTTTTCCATTTTAAGCACAATCCGATTTGCAGTATTAAAACAGCATGATCAGCCATTCCTGAATCATAACAATAAATTTAACTCCTCCCCTGCCCCAAGCAATAATGATGTTTACCAAAGAATTAGGCAGTCAAGTTTAAAAATGAGTTCTGCATTCTAGAAAAAAAAAAAAAAAAATATATATATATATATATATATACCAATTTCTACTTTGACAATAACAAAGAGCTCTCTTGAATTACCATTTAATGTTGGTATCTAGATGTAGCAATCTTCTATGCCCCACTGGAGATATACATTAAAACATGGTTGGACATGCCTTTCTTTCAATGGTATGCTGGCATAAGTGAGAATGTTTCCCGGCCTTTTTTTTTTTTTTTTTTTTTTCTCCTGTAACTTGGCTCAGCTCCCTGATCTGGTTCACTGCATGGCTGCACAAATACTTCTACCAACACAACCAAGGAGTTACAAGGGCTGTATAAGCCTGAACTGCAGCCAAAAACAATTACATGTCAAACTACAGTCTCTGTTTGAGTAGACAATTTGCATGTACTAGATGTGAAGGATGTTGAGATGTCTGTAAATGTTATGATTACATAGTGTTGATTTACGCTGTCTGCTATCAGAAGAGTGTAACGGGTTAATTCAAGTACATTATTTAAAAGGAATGTATGCATCGACCTCATATGGGCCCATTTAAGAAAGCCGATGTCACTGACTTTTGACAGTTTACAACTGTAAATATTTCATGCATAAGAACTTTTCAAGTCTCATATGTTCTAATGTAGACTGTGTCAGATGAAGGAGTTGCACTAAAACCCTGTGAATGATTAAAAAGCAGAGCCTTCAGGGACAACACCAGGAGGCTGACAGTGAACAGAGTAGAGCTGAAAAAGAATGACACCACTCTCAACTTTTTTTTTTTTTTAAAAAAAAAAACCTGATCATAGTTCCAGATCCCTTTCTATATCATCTGAGGGAGAGCAGGCAAGGTAGAACAGTGGCCCTAATTCAAAAGAGGCTCAAAAGCAAGCTCATGCTTTCCTAACAGCTTCTAAAGAATCCACACTTAGACTTGATTTATGTCGTTACTTAATGTCCTTTTGTCAGTCCTTCCCTGATATCAACTCCTCATCTGCAAAAGGAGAGCACAAATGGAAAGACTTGCCCTTCCCTATGATTCTTCCTCACTAAATCTTCTATTGTGCACCTATTGTAGCATACAGACACCAGTTTCCCATTTCAATGCGAAAGGTCTCAAAAGGGCAATTATAAAGTAGACATTCCTACAAAACTGTTTTTTTGGGTGTATCCATCTTTTCACTTCCAAAGAAAGACCACTGGACAGCCTTCCCAAGGAAGGCTATCTATTATGGACCAAACATGGCCAGAGGTTCCAGCAGCTCTACTGTCACAGTCATATCTGTGACAATCTTAGAGCTCAAACTAACAGTAAGATTATTACCAGCTCCTTCTCTTTGAAATAGAGAGCACTCTCCTCCTTGCAGAGAGAACAATGTACAGCTGGTCTTCAACTCATAGAATGCTAAGCAACTCTATGTGGTTGCTTGTGGAATCAAATAAGAGTGTGAAATTGCAGAGTGGTACAAGGTAAAGCATCAGGAAACTTGCAAATTCCCAGCCTAAGCTACCATGCACCAAGGTGCCCTGGGCATCAAACTCCTCTGAGCCCAACAAGGCATGGAGCTGCTGCAGGGCATATAGCCTCCCCAGCACTGCCTGCAATATAACACAGCACTTCAGCACTATCTGCTCAGGTCACAGCTGACGGCTTTAGAGTCTAGATATTGTTAACAGCAATTGCTGTGTTGGCAGAGTATGACAGAAATGGATCTGAACATAGTTTTTTCCTTTTATAAATTCTATCAGTAGTGTGCTTTTGAAATATGGTATTTCCTTAATCTAAAATGATCACAGGTAGTACATCTCTGTTAGTTTCAAACGTGAGAGCCAAGATTCATGACACCATAGTTTAATGCTTCTCTTATCAGAAACCTGCAGAGATTAGAAACTGTAAGAAACGCATTGATGGACATTTTCAGGCTTTCTGGATTAGTTTGGAATTAGCCACCAGTGGCTTGCTTTCTTTGACAACTCTTTTATAATTGGGCACAGATGGATGAAAACACACTACAAACGCAGTGAGATTTTCTTTAATCATTAATTTTCACTTAATTTGCCAGATGGCTTTGGTTTCTAGTGTAAACTTTATTTGCTGTTGTGTCATTTGCAAGGTAAATTTCACTTTTTTGTTGTTGTTAAAAAATGCTGTACATCTGACAATCTTACTTTATTATTGTCTTCTGGGCTCTTTCTAAAACTCAAAGAAGATGAATGTGTAATTATTATTTTACTGTTAAATTCTAGTAATTACTTCAGTTTTCCCTCTTGGAAACAGAAGACCAGTGTTTAACAATAAAGTTTTAATACAGAAATTTAAAACGTGACATAGCACATTCCTAAGATCACATATAAAACGTGACTCTAAAAGAAGTGTGGTTCTTAGAAATGCACATGCCATTCCAAATAGTACATGTATATTGTTCATGGAAATGGAACATTTGCATTCACAAGGTTTCACAACTGTTGTTAGGTACCCTCTGCCCTGCCTGATAGTAATTGTTGAATACAGACCTCTTTGTGAAAGCATTTGAATGGGAAAATGGAAATACTGTGTTCAGGATAAAGGTGTTTCTTAACCCTGCACATTTTTCCATATTTAGGAGTGACTTAAAATCATTTATGCTCCGTGAAAATTCATTTTCTGAGGCTTTGTTCATTTTTCACATGAGCAAAGATGCTCCTTTATAAGCTTCTCATTAAAAGTCATTTTCTTCAACCAGGATGACAAGATGCTACTGTTCTTTTGTTTATTTAAATTACATCTATTTAAATAACTGGAAAGCTATGATGTTGAACTGTAAGCTTTCTGATGTTGAACTACGCATGTTAGCGTTTCTGTTTCTTTGTAGCCCAAGATGTACTCTGAGCTATATGCTGCCATATTTCCCTGGCAGAATGGTGACTGGTTCTGTGAGAAACACATCGGACATCAGAGAGGCAGCATGTGGAGGTAACAGCTTCTCCTCATGGGAAAAGCAGCACAATCTTTTAAGAAATGTCAAGTCTCTGATAAACAAAGGGACTCAAGGAGATGCTAAATTTGAACTTGGGCATTTGGCTGAAACCATGTTTTCGTTTGTGTTTATGCAGCCCTTTTTGGTTTGCTCTTAGGGACCATTCCTTCAATGTGACACTGATGAGATTATGTCTGAAAGGTCTTTGTTATGCTTTCTGCTGATACATTGGATGTAACATTCTGAACTGATGAATGAAGGCAGAAAGAAGAATGGAGAAGGTGTTAAACGGATATGAAATGGAATATTCAGAAAACAGCCCCAGGCAGTCGGAATAGGGCAGGGATGAGCGAACAAAGGAACAAGGTTATCTACTCTCATATGTTAAAAATTCTCAGGGGGCTCTGTGTCAACCCTTGGAGGAAAAAAAAAATCCAACAAATCAGAACAACTCAGCAACAGTAACAGAAAAGGAAGAAAGGAAAAATTCCCCATTTGTTTTCTGCTAGAAAAAATGTTACTTTGTCTTACAGTACAGCAATTGATATCTTTGTAACAACAAAAGGAAATGAGCAGGAGGTATAGTGAGCCATTGCTCCACTTTGACAGTCTTGAAACCATTTTATTTTATTTTTTCTAAAGAAAGGTGCTTCAAGGTTCTTAATACATGGTATTTTACTTCAATAATGTAAGGAGAAATGCTGCCATAGCACCTGCCGGGAGCCAAGAATCTTTTCACACAAAACTGGCAAACAGAATTGTTCCGTAGAGCAGCGTGCCTGCTTACAAACATACACAGCTCTCAAAGTGAAGATGAAATCTGAATAACGTCAAAATACAGATCCTGTCTTTCCACTGCAATTCCTAACATTTTTAATAGAAATTCCTCTTTGACTTGTCCTTACACTCATAAGAAGTAAACAAACTCTCTTCTTCGAGGAGTTAGAATTTAAACTACCAATGCAAGTTTCTATTGTTTTTCACACTAGTCCTGTTTTTCTCATTTCCTTTTGTAAAAAAATGAAAACAACATCAAATAAACAACTCTCCTAATATAACAACATTAAAATTCTAGTGAAATAATTCAAAGTAATCCCTCTGTGGAAAATTAAGAAGTTTATGAATGCTCTATGAAAGAGAAGTTAAAAGTGCTTGCATGCATGTTCTAAATGGTACCAGCAGCTCTATTGGCTGTATCTATCATACCACATCCTGCAGAAAATGTTGGATTCTGTTGGCACCAGTGGAAGCTCCATAAGCAAAACCAAGAAGAGATTTTGACACTGGACTGCAATTGATAGGCTTACAACATTTTAGTCTCATCTGATACATTGATGGCAGATATAGATTTCAAGGTACATATAAATCTGGGCTAATGAGTGTAGGTGTGACACTTCAAAGCAAGGACTAAATAAGTCTAAGAAATGCCCAACTGAATTTAAGTAGTTTGGCCTTTCTTTTAATCAAGGGAGAAAATTTAAGTCTCGGCAAACTAACAGAATTTTTATTTGACTAATGTTAGCTCTAAATAGAATGCGTTGTTAGCAGTGGCATTTAAGAAAAGGGAAAAATCAGAGTTAGTGAGGCTTAAAAACAGCAAGGGAGTAGAATATGATCCAGTAAAAAAAGCATATGAATCACAGAGAACTGCTTTCTGTTATAGCAACAAGATCAATTAGATCTGCAACAGCTGAAAACCATTAACTGCTGTTGGCTGCTGTTAGTGTAATGGGATTTTTTTTTCTTTGCTCAGTATTCTAGTGTTAGTTTATTACTTTACTACCCAAACAGTTCTGCCTGAAGCCCTGGTAATCTTAAATATAGAATTGTTAGGGGAAAAAAAAGGAAAATCTCCCTGCATACAAATTGAAATATTAATTATTACTAACCTGTTTATAGATTGAACACAGCTTCAGCTGCCAAAATTTTTCACTGCAGTGTCAGAGATGTCTTTGCTATGTGTTTTTGATTTCTTATTTTGTGAGATAGAGATGGTCACCTAATGTTAGTCATGTTAATTAATTTCTAGCCAGACACATACTGGGGGAAAAAAAAAATCATTGCAAGAAAAGCTTCCCTAGCACAGCTAGCAAAGCACTTCTTCGTTCTTTTTCCACTTTATGAAAAATAAACAAAATTAAGTTTGCAATTTTCCCTGGGCTCTTGCACTCTTGCCCAAAATCCCGTACCAACTGTGCTTGGTTCTCTTCTCTTTCAAATTAGCAACATATTGCCTTCCTTAAAACTGACATCTTTTTACATAATTTATCTACAGAACAATTTATTAGTTTCTGATTTTCAGATGAGAAAAATGGTACGTCTGGATTTTTTTTATGTTTTCTTTTAAATATTCATAACATTACATTCAAAGTGACAGGCGGTCTTCTTGTAGATGAGGTTTGTTTTCTTTTGCTCATTAATGGCTCAACCTCAGGCAGCGTTATTTCTGTAACTTGTCAACTCTATTTTCTCAACTCAGTGCTACTCCCCTTCTTCATCATCTTGGTGGTGGTTGCCTTTACAGGCTTTCAAATGGTTGAGCGGGAAATATCAGGAACACCACTGATTACCCTGGGCTAAATTAATGACTCCCACATAAGGAGCCATGTAAGCGGGGGTAGGGGAAATGAAATGCCAACACTGATTTACGTTCACAGGGTTCAACTGCAAGATAAGCCTTCAAATGAAGAGGTGCGGTGAAGAGATCCATGAGATATTACTAAGCCAATCAGAAATGTTTGCATGGGGCATTTGGGATGGCCATGTAGTACAGTAGCCCCCAGCTTTGATAGAAAGGCGGCAGAGCTATCATGAGCCTGGTGCCACCCTGTGCCCTTAGGATTTTTCACTTCAGGTATCTGGGCAACCATGCTATCTCCAGCTTTGGAACAAGTCACCAGCAGCTGGTGCAGATCTCTGCCGCACAGGACAGGCATACCTGGGTGACTGCCCTTGAAGAGGGATGTGCCTGACACCTGTATCGCTGTTCCAGACATGATTACATTATGACTCCTTCTGACTAGGGTTGCAAAGAAAACCTGCTTTCTTTGCCATCTTCATCAAAATTCTTTCCATAATCTTCCCTTTGCTTTAGAGCAGCACAGAGCTTAGTCTGTGGTTAGGATGGGATGGACAAGTACAAATATTTGAGATGTGCTTTCCAGACTTTAACATAAAACATAAGGATTTAAAGGACTATCCCATGGCCTTCCTTCTACTATGTTGTTCTGCTGCTTAACACCAAAAACTACCTGATTATCTCTAGCTCATCAGAAATTGAACGAAATTATATGATATTGTGCTGCCAAGAGCCACCTGTAAACACAAAGAGGCAATCTGCAGAAAAGGGTCCCACCTTCTATGAATGAATGACATAAATAAAAAAGTTACAACATTTAATGTTAACTCATAGCTGCCAACCCACACGTTTTTGGTTGTCCTAACTTTCACTAGATCTCAAAATGCTGTAGCTTCATGATTCAGTGTGACGAGCGAAAGAAACCGAGGGAATGGCATGGAGCTGCGACAGGGGAGTGTCAGGGTGGATGTCAGGAAAAGGTTCTTCACCAGAGGGTGGTTGGGCAGTGATCGCAGCAGTGAGCTTGCTGGAGTTCGAGCAGTGTTTTGACAGTGCTCTCAGACATATGATCTGATTTTTGGATAGTCCATGTGGAGCCAGGAGTTGAAATCTATGATGCTTGGGGGTCCCTTCCAACTCAGGATATTCTGAAACTCTTTGATTCTATGTTAGCATGATTTAGTATTTGACTCTATCTTTGAAAGGAAAACAACTAGGGGAAGTCCTTGTGCAACAGAGGAAATTGTAGAGGAGACAAGGTGAAGATGGAGAATAATGCAACTATCTATCTCAGGCTCAAACACAAGATGTGTTCACCCCACATGTACTCTGCTAATTAGCAAGGCGTGCACTTAAAATAGCCAGCCTGGAGTGTGAACCACGTTTCTTTTTTTTTTTCTTTCTTTCTTTTTTTTTTTTTTTTTGCACAGACACAAATGTTTAAAAAACAAACAAACAAACAAACAAAAAACAACCACCATCAAAGAAGAACACTTTCAAAGCTTTCAAGATTTCTCTCTAAAAACTTATCCTTACTGCACAAGGTTGTGCTGCTGGAAGGGAACTGTGCATCCCCCAGCCTCAGATGCATTAGGAGCCATAACACGTGCTTTGGCTGGAGCTCTCAGGCAGAAAGCACAGAGCACTCTGTTTGGTACACAGTCCTTGCTATCGCAGTCCATAGCTCGAGAACTAGATTGCTAAATAAATGCTTAATAACCTCCTGAAGTATACTGAGTTCCAAATGCATCTTAGGAGCCTAATGAACACGTATCTCTGGGGCATTTGGAATTGTTGCAGATGAGTGATTTTCATCTTTTTGGTGGGGCACTGAGCAAGAACTTTTGAAGAGTTTTAAGTCTCAGATTTTTAAACAGCATTTGTAGCTACAAACAATGTCAGACTACTTTAATGATTTTTAGTTATCACAATGGCCTTATTTCATACAGCTTCTGTCTCTAATATTGTTCCTTTACTTTGCTGAATTTAAAGAGACAAAATATCATGTTATGTAATGGCTGCATAAGCATTTAGAAGGGGATACATTTCAATCCCCACCACACTCCCCGTATGGGAAAAATCTTTTATATTCTGCTGTTGTGAATAGGGAATGAAGAACTGCGCTAAGACTCTTTTATAAAAAGGCCTCCTTGAATGGGAGTAGGAGATGTATTTCCCAGCAGTGATGTAATATAAAACACTGCATTTTTGCTATAACAAATAATGTATCTGTCTTGTTTAATAGCGAAGAGTAAAAGTAAGAAACAATTTCAAGAAGCAATTACAACTCTTTATGTGCAGGTTTAAATACGTTGCAAAGCATGATTAAAAACAAAACCAAAAAATGTAATGCAGATGTTACATATGGTTTAATGCCTCCTTTCCTTATGCTCACTGAAGCCAGCCTATTATAAATTAATCTTGATTTCTTTCAATGGAAATGCAACATGTAGGAGACATTCCTTAAGATTCAGATGTTTTGAATGTATGAACTACTGTGAAACAGCTGACAAATATAAGGATATCAATTACAGTGAAACAGCAGGTAAATCACTCTCTTAGCTAATGGATATTGAGATATTCAGATACTTGAGTGGTAAGGCATAACGACTGAGAAGATATTGTCTATATACGTTGGCTCATGATGTCCTGTTTTTAAATCAAAAAGTGAATCTGTATTGATAGAACAGTTACAGATAAAAATACAAATCTCTGGCACTTACTGGCTCCGCAGTAAGTAGTATCTATACAACACTTCAGAACAAGAACTGAAAATGTCATTGGAATACCAATGGCTGAAGTATTAGTGAAGATACATACATTACACGACAAGTAAAATTTGAAATTGCTGACTTACTTTTAACGAAGGAGGAACATTAAAAAAAAAAAAAGTTATTATTCCATTTTCATTTATTTTTTAATCTATTTATCAGGGGCAGCATAATTTTAATGCACAGAATGCAAGCCACCTCTCAGTATTTCCTGCTGTAGCTCTAACAGCTATGCTTTTAAATATTATAGTTTTGCCTGAACAATTTCACAAGTCTTTACTCTTTCCTGACATTATGAATAGCTTGAATATTGATTTTGGTTTGCTATAATGAAACAAATCTTTTCAGCTATAAAAACTATAATAAGCATAGGCAAACTATATGTTTATTTCTGAAAGCAAAGTATGTATTGAATAACATTAAGCTCTTAACCTCAGGAAAATTATTAGACTAGAGTTTGGCATAAGAAAGTCTGCAATCTTCAAAAATGTAGTTACAAAATGAAAAAAATGTTGGTTTGATGTGTGCTTTTTTTTTCTTTTTTTCGTATGCCAGGAAATACACTACATTTAAGTAGGAATCTAAAGCCCAGCTAGAAAATGACAGCCAAACTACCTTGAGACAGACATAACGTTCCACTAAACACAATTTGTCTCCTATATTTCATTTTAATAGAGATGTGATAACCGTATTTTTATTGTAACCCTTCCCCCACAATCTCCCCCCCCCCACCCCGAATACATACATATTGGGAAATTCTGTCTCATCACAAGTAATATCAAAGGAATAATATTTTCTCTTGTCTTTTTCTTATTACTACCAGGAAGAGAAAAAAAGAAAAATAAAATCATCTGGTAAAAGCTGATTTGAGGTTTGCATTATTTTTAGTGAAATGCTTCTTAAGTCAAACAAATATTTTGAATACATCTTGTTTGGGCAGCAAGATGCAAGCGGGAAATACAGCTAGTAGAAACAAGAACATTTTCTCAGAAGAGGGCTTTAAAATTAGAGCCCTGGCCTTACTCCCTGGCATCTCACAGAATAATGCAGTCCAAGTTAAAGAGCACTGGTAAATCTGGAGTGCTCTAAGTATCAAAAAAGAGAGACTTTAGAGAGCTTTCATGGATTTTTTACCCTCCTTCGTGCCTCAAAAACCATCCACTGACTAATCTGAAAAACCATACAACTTGATCAGCTATTTCATCTTATCACTAGGTTAGGTTATAATGAGAGTCGCTTTGGAGCTTGCACAGTTGGCACCCATCCGTGCAGAGCATTTAAAGGGCTGAAATAAAACCTGCTGCCAAGATGACAATGGGGAAGTTCAAATAATAAGCAAGTATTTCTGACATTAATTTAATTTTCAGTTCATAATTAAGCTTCAGTGAAAGTTACTGTCTGGGGAGAAATCCAAGCTCCTGACCCATCCAATACTGACTTACTGGTATGAGAATTTTCATGACACTGTATAGTTAGGTTACATTATTGGTGCCAGTTTTAATGTTAAACTTCACCATTGGTAAAAGGAGAAAAGTCACAGTTAGATCGTTGTTAACTGCTGATGTAACTAGTAATTTCAGTTAGAAATTTGCATGTGGTATAATTAAAGGAAAGTTATCTTAGATTGGCTGCTTTGAAGGATCTTCTGTCTTCCCCCAAAGCTGGGAATTTTGACTACGAATTCCCATAGCAAACAAAACATTACGAGTGCAGTACAATCAACTGTGCAAGACATAACAAAAATAACTGTTAAAAAGAAGGAAGAAATAATTAGTTTGTTTCATTAAAGGGAATATACAGACTTAGGGAGATGGTAGTTGAATATACCCTTCTATGGCAATGGTAGTTTTACCTCCTTATTCAGAAAAGGAGAGTGAAGAATTGATACAATAATTTTAGATCTTACTCCTTGTACCTCATATTAGAATATGTGAGGAAAAAGAGAGATAGGCTTGCTGAGGAAGGGAGAAATTACAAAAATAAAGAGATAGCTGATGGCTGTCACCCATCAGGAATCATACTGGAAAATATTCTGGGATATTATCATTTTCTGCAAGGTCAATCTTTCTGTACCTGAAGATTACCTTAACATCTACAGCACTGGATACAGATACCAGTGACAAAGCATCAAACAACTGTTAGTGTATAGCACCTTAAATAAATACAATTTTCAGAAGTATATCCACTTCATTAAATTCACTTATGGCAGTTTTTTGAAAACTATGCTTCAAATTTAAATGAATACAGATTAAACACAATGCTGAAGCCCTCCTAAGTGTACATACAAAAGAATCTTGTTTATCAGCCTGTTTATAGAATTTGAAAAATTACCTACAATCATAAAAGATGTTCTAAGCCCTAAACTGTGAGAGCAGTGTGAAATGTCTTCATTCATAATAGTGGCTTTAAAAAAAAAAAAAAAAAAGACTTGTTGAGATAACTTAGTTTTAGTATCTTTCTTCATGAAGAACCTCATGCTCAAAATCCTCAGAGGACTTCACCAAACACCATCCAGCTTTTCTCTCTTTTAGTAACAGAAATGCTGTACCAAGGTTGCTCTTCTGACATCCCTTATCTGTCTGCTGTGCAGGAGGATTTCTTAAGGACAAAGGCCTGAGGGCCTTTTCTGTGAGAGGAAGCTTTTTTTTCGAAGAGAAGGCCTTGCAGAATTTTCCTAAGACTGCTTAGACTATGACTTCATGTAATTGCACCAGGGTGTTTATTTCACACCTAAGCTCTGCTGGCTAAGGATCTTCATGCCCATATCTCACATACTTTCTCTTGGGTGCTTTCTTCTGTTCCAACCACTTATAGGTAAAATGTAGCAATTTCACCTTTGATCACTTAATTACGGTTGTCATCTGAAGTTAAGTATGCACATTCAAGAGATGATAGCTTTCAGAAGAAAAAGAAAAGGGCTGCCTTGCACTGGAACTCACACCAGTGCCTTCAGTGGAACACATTACTTCATCAGAAAGGGACGTTTTTGACAGCATTAAGTGTATCTAAACCAAGAGGTTTTGCCATTGGAGCTATGCCTGGTAATGGCATGACATTTTCCACCTTATGGAAACAGCCACAATGGCAGAACTTTAAAGCATAAAGCAGTCTTAAGTCCCATGATTGAGATCAAAGGCACATTTTTAAAGGTTTTTTTTTTTTTTTTTTGCTTGCAGGCTTTGTTCTAATAGTAATAGTCAGCAGAAAAGCAGAGCAGCCTGATGATTACTCTGTTTTTAACAGATGACTCATCCTTTGATGAATCTTGAGGGAAAAGAGCACTGGGTTTGCTTATGTCTTTCCTGGAGTAGCTTCAGGCCTCAGTGAGCTGAGCCTCATGTGCTCAGAAGCACAAGTCTACAGCATTTACCTCCTTATTAGTAATGAACATATTTTGCATCAACCAGCATACATTCCTTCTTGAGGCATATATTTAAAACACATTAGTTCAGCAAATATTAGATTAGATTTCTCAGTAAAGCAGGATATGCATAGATTTTCTGTGCCCTAGCAACATGAGATACAGGTGGGCCAGGTAACAGGTATGGTTTAATGTTACTGTTTAGTGTGTTTAATTCTGTTAACATACGTAGCATTCACCAAACAACTGCACTGCTACTCTCTTGACAAAATCTGCGCTTGCTCAGATGCGGTTATTATATATGTGTGATTTAAATACAGAACATAGCTTCTTACAGTGAGGATTTGCTTGTACTAATTGGGCTCTTATATGTTCAAGCCACTTGTATGATTCAGTTACATAATATAGCGCTCTTCTTCAGATGTGCCCTCCTCATAAGATCACCAAAAAAAAAAAAAAAAAAAGAAAAAAAAAACCCACCAAAAAATAGATGCACAAGAAAACTGAGGAAATATAGGAAATAAGTTTTTTTGGTCATTTTAAGTTCCTCTTACTGCATTTGATTTTCTGGCTTCCATGCCTTTAAAACTCTAAAATCTATTGCCTATTTTGCGATTACATTTTGCATTACACTGGTCTGTTCAACAATTTTAATTGAAATATAACTGTATTGAGTGCATATTTCAAGAAGTGCAGAGGTGCAGAATTTTCTCAGTGCTAGTGACCATTAGTCTCTGCTGGTTTGTTTTCTTGCTAACTCCTCTTTAAGACTTCAAGTAATAAAAAATTAAAAATTAAAAATCTGTGAGAATTTATTACTTCAGCTTTAAAAGCAGAAAGAGAAGCATTTGCAAATGCTTTTCACAGAAAATATCCTTGGAAAATGATATATTTCTATAGCTTCCACTACTCTAACATCATTGAATATGAAAAATGTCAGTACATTTATCCTTAAAACCACTCTGCAAGACAGGAAAACTAATTATTCCCATTTTATACAAAGACAATTAACACACAGACTAAGTAACAAGCTAAGCAATGAAAGAACAAGGACACGAACTTCAGTCTTCCAAATAACATACTAGCACTTACATCATACAAGCCTAATTGCTTCTTTTTCTGAAGATAAACAGCAGACAGTATATTCCAGTGTTCAACTACAGAAATCATTTTCACAAAGAATGAATTCCTGACCTACTTTTGAGATTTAACAATTCTTCAACACACTCCTCCACCAACTTAACCCATCCCCAACAACTACCCAGACCTACATATAAGGCCAATTATGTACCAAAGTTACAAATGGACCATGGTAGTTCTGAATGAGGATGATTCTGAATGATTGAATGATTCTGTTTCGAGCTGAACTTCAGAATATGACATTCAGAAGTTCCTCGAAGTATGCCTGTTCACTGAAGAATGATGTAAAAAGATTCTTCTCTGTGAGAATAGCCCATGTTGTTCATTGTTTATCAATCCTCCAATTACTTCAAACAGTGCAAGTAATTTTATTTCCATCAGCTCATGGATTAAAATGTTATGCAATGCAGCGTGAAAAACTGATTCCAACAGGATACCAATAGAAATGGTTTGCTTGTGGGGGTTAAAACATATATTTGTTAGCCAATTTCTAACCCACATAGAATGCTAGATTGATCTTGTATCATTGTTTTAAAATCAGAATGATAAGTAGCACTATGTAAAGACTTACAGAAAGTTAAGACTTACAGAAAGCTGTATATCTTATATCAAGATCTTTCATCCACCAAAGCTGTAATCCAATAAAGGTGGATGTACAGCACTGGTATATGTTGATTGGTATATGTTAAACCTCTCTCCTTTACTTCTGAGTCAACAGACCTGCAGGCAACAATTCCACTTCTTAAACTAGGATTGATGTCAGGGACAGGCTTATCAAACAGTTTTCATTTATGTTAAATAGAGTACATACAGATAAGAGAAAGATATCAAATTTCAGCCAAATTAAAAGGAAAAAAAAACAAATAAGAGTTCACTGGACTAAAGGTTTTGTAATGTTGGGTTCTCATTCTGAACTAGATGGATTATTGCAAAATTGAAGAAAAATTAGAATTTTCTAGAATTTCCATCAACTATTTTTCTCTTCCTCTTGATCATTTGGTCATCATTATTGAAGTCATTTCTGATACTGTTTTGACTCAGTGCAGGGAATCATCTGAAGAGGGAGGAACAAAAGGAACAAAGAAAGAGGAAATAGGGAGAACAACAACTTACTTAAAAATCAGTCTTCATGTTGTAGCAGAAACACCTCCAAGGTCGTGCTTCAAGAGTTTTGGTTACAGGCCGATCGGCCTCTCTGCCCATCATGCAAAACACACCCCCGGCAGCTGCAGAAGAGAAGGCAGCACTGCTTTGATGTGTGCCCTGGTTTCACTTCAAAGACTATCATCAGCCTACATTTTTCCTACCTCTAGCCACCACATACCCACTCCATCCTCTGCTTCTATAAATTCTTGTGGTACAGAACATGTATGCCTTGAAGATGTCTTTCTCTCTGCGTTCTCTCTCTCCTTTGCCAAAACACATCATCTTCTGATATCCATTCAGATGAAACATAATATTCAGCCTCTGTTCAACCTCATGTCCAAACTGTTCTAAAATCCCTAAATGTTGGGGATATACCATGAAGCTGAAGCAATGAGCCTATTCTAGATCTGCAAAAAAATAGGACTGCCCTTAAAAGATTGCTTAAGTTGACCACCTGAAGCATTTATGTTCAAACATCCAAAACCGAGGTACATATAGTTACTCATTATAAGTGAACACAATATGTTTTCTTTGGCCACCTTGTTAACACTAATTCCTGAATCTTATTTCCTTGCCTTAATGAATATGATTTCTGAATCAAGATTCACATAGGAAGAAACTCAAGGTGAGTGCCATACCTATTTCGTATTTTAGTTAGCCATATTCTGACATATGCAAACTCAATTTATGTCTTAGTTGCATCCAGGACATGGAAGACTAGATACAGATACTGCTTCCTGAAGAACTTTGTAGAATAATAAGGTAACGCCTTGAAGAAACTTAAGACTATCTCCAAATCAACCATGTATGAGAAAAATCTATTATTTAGAAAAAATAATTATGCCTAGCTCTGTCCAACAGAAGATAAAGAAAATACATACAAGGATATGATTATAAGGAATGTGACCAAGCAGATTGTCTTCATTCAGAATCTTATCATGGAAAAGAAGATGGACTGGATGTAAGGCTGTGTTTGGCTAGACTTCAACTGGCTAAATGTCCTTAAGCCACCATTTCGGTTTATTTAATTTAAAAAGCCAGTCAAAGTACTGCATTCAGTCACCTATCAACACTGAAAGGATCAGCTGCTTATTACGCTTATGCTCCAAAATGTCTTCAGTGCGTTACAACTAAACTAAATTTTATGTCTTGCTGAACAAAAAGCATCATGACTAAACATTTCTTAAGACTCTAAAATTTGAGAAAATCATTAATGACACTAGACTAAAAAGTTTTTTTTATCTGGTATTTTCAGCCAAATATTTCTGGAAACACCACTTCAGACTAATGGGAAAGAATGATTTCAGTTAAAAACAAATTCTCCGTAATCCCCTCCCTTCCTTCCTACTCTGGTTGGTGTTTACTTCCTTTGTGAGCATCTGTTTCTTTCATATAACAAATCCTAATAAAATTATTTAACAAAGAATCCACAATTCTGAAAATCATATTTAAAATTGTTCTAACAAAAATAATAACAGCTTTAAATTTAACATATATTAAAAGATAATTGATTTTCATTTTGAAGTATTAGAGAGAACAAAACAGGAAACACTAAAGGCTGAAATTTAGCAAAATAGTATCTTCTCTTTTATAAGACCTATCCTTTAATATTTTCTGCTATCCAAAATACAATGTGTAGCAAAGCAGGTTTAGAATTTGATTTCAGTAAGTCCTTCTGCTTTCATACTTTACTAAAAGCATGCTAACATGGTTATCAAAAGCTAAAATAATTCCACAGAAGGGCTTTATGCACATTTTCATGCAAATGGCGTGAGGGCTGAGAAAAGTGTGAATTGCTCTTTGCACTACAAGGCTGTATCAGGCCCTGCTTTTGAAGACTTCTATTTGCTGAGAGAAGTGAATAAGTAGAATGGGTAAGGTTAAAACAGTATATATGTTTTGAAGGATTACAACCTTGTTAGCACATTGGTTGGTTTGCTTATTTCTAAGGTCTGGAGGGTGACTACGACCTCAGTTTTGGTTTTCTTTAGATCAAATTCGCTGTGATGGTTGTGTGTGTGAGACAGAAGAAAGGGAGAGAGAAACAGTACTATTTCAGCAGTAGCTAATCAAAATGGAAATTCCCAGGCTACTTACCATTAACAGAAGAAGTGGATTGCTTTGTGGAAAGAAAACTCGACAATTGTTCAATACTGCTGTAATAACAGTGTAATTTCTCTTTAATAATAGCATCAGTCTAATTTGTTCAATTTATAAGTAATCAACAACAACCATTTAATATTCTGTAGTAAAGAATTCCATTAAGAAAACTCAGTTGCGTGCAGGATGATAAAGGCTATCTGTTCACAAATTAATGCTCAGCTTCATAATTAAATATCATGAGCTGTCCTCCAAAACAAGGGCAGGTTTGATGCGTAGACTGAGGTGACTACATTACAGTTCACTTGCTCCAGGCAGTTTCCCTATTTGAACCACAGGTGCATCCAGCCCTGTACAATCTCAAGTTCAGTAAGTTTGAAAAACAGAAGACTGAACTAAGTGGCTTTGAATTTACTTGCTTTACACAGCTGCAAAGTCATTCTTATTTCACTACAAAGAAAATTATGCATTTTTGCACAAACTGTTGCATCTATTCATAGTATTAAAAACAAAATATTGAATGAGCCACAACAAAATCTGTAAAAATCTAAAGTGTATATTTCACAGGCAGATACTAAAACAACAAAGCCTACTACAGATGTGTCTCCATACACTGCCAGTTTGCTGGGTCAGAATGCCCAAGCAGTCCTGGATTTCCTATTCAAAACTCAAGCGTGACTATACAAAACTTATAGCAAACCATTCCTCTCCACCCCCAACCCTTTTTTTTTCAATTTAGAAAATGAAACATCAGAGCTTTTATTTGATATTGTAAGTCTTTCAATCTCTTCCCCCACCAAAACAATATTTCCCTCATATATTTGAAATGACAGAACATTAGAACACCAAATAAATTATCCGAAGCAAGTTATTACTTAAACATTAAGCTAATGAGACAGTTAAAATACTGGAAAATTATAATCTCATCACAAATCAGATCACAGTGTATCTTAGCTAATTAGCACCAGAAAAGCAGTAATAAGTTACTTGTATTTCTTATTGTCCACTAAATCTGCTGTCAACATATTCTAAACACTTTTAAATCTGAAATCATTGCTTCTTGCTAATAAAGAACTGTTGAAATACCAAATATTATTCTATTTAAGTGTTCATTCTTGGAAAGCTGTACAGAAAATAACTTTTTTTTCTTGAGAGAGAGAAAGCTGTGGATTTTTTCAGAACACGTTTGAGATTGATAAATGCTGTGATTAACCACTTGTGCTGATAGCTAATAACAAAAGGAAAGGTCAGGGCATAGCATCTGGTCTAATTACGTCATGGGAAGGGTTTTACCCAAAGCAAAAGGAATTATTCTGAGGAGGCAGGGTAATGCAACTTACTCGTCTCTTCTGCATTAATGTACAGGTTGTTCTTAAGTTCTGACAACAAGAAGAGCACCAGTGGAAGGACCTAGGGCCTCCTCCTGTCCTTCAGAATAGAGAAAGGCCTGTCACAATGAACAGCTACTGTGCCCCAGAGCTCTCTCGGAAACACAGCAGAGAGTAGAAGCTGCCAACAGAGAGTTGGTAGCATTCTGTAGGCTTTTTTTTTTTTCCCCAGAAGAAAGGGAGCTCAATACAGAGACACAGAGGCGGAACAGATGGACCTCCCAAGAATTTGGGCTTGTAAAGTTGCACTTCAAGTTGAAGCACAGCTCCCCAGACAGCATTCGCTGGAAGCTCCCACCTGGGTAAGGCTGGGAGCTCTGCTGCTCCCACTGAATGCTACATTCCACACATCAGAGTTGGGCATCCTCTGATCTGGAACAGGCTGCCCAGGGAAGCTGTGATGCCCCATCCCTGGAGGTGTTCAAGGCCAGGTTGGATGAAACCCTGGGCAGTCTGAGCTGATGAGTAGCAGCCCTACCCAAGGCAGGGGAGTTGGAACTGAGTGGGTTTTGAGGTCTGTCTTCCAACTCAAACCATTCCATGATTCTGTTCAGGCCCATGTCTGAACAGGGTTCCATTTTCACTAGCTGTTCCTTGTAAATGCTTCTTTCACTGTATGGCTGAAGGTCAGCATGATGGATTAATAAGGAGATAATCAGGTCAGTAGCATCAAGACTTCTGCACTCATTTACAGCAATTTACATGATGGTAAGAAAAACGAGGCAGTTGTCCCTTAAGAGACAAAAGGTCTGTTTCCTTTTGTGACATTCAGTCCCTAAAGAACTGCATTGCTATGGATGGAAGTATGAAGCAATACTTTTCGAGAAAACTGGGGGAGATGAATGAATAACAGTTCATCCCGATTGTGATGCTAAGAAAATTATCTATGTCTTTTGATACTAATTATTCTGACACTACAGGCTAACTAAGCAACACATACTTCTCGCACAAACAAAACACCATTTAACTGAGTCTAACGATGTTCAAAGGAGGAACACTGGTGTTAAAGTCTACTGAAAGTGGTTGTGATAGAGAAGCAGCATGAGAAAACTTTTTTATCTTATACCAATTTTCGCTTTTTATACTACTCAGCTTTATGTCCCTTTTGATGGTAGCACCTGCCACAGGAGATGCTTCTAGAGGCACTCATTAGGGGAAAGTCCCTAGCCCCAGATGATCTCTGCATCACAGCAGACAGAGGCTCGTGAAAGAGAAACAAAAACTGATGACTATTACTTTTCAGCAGAACAAATGGAAATGCTTTACGAGGTTGACTCAGTGCACTGACACACTTTCCAATGTATGCATGCTCCCTCCTCCACTGCTTCCTACACGGGCTCCCATTGACAACAATAAAGAAGTCAAAAATTAACCCTAGAAAACTGCTCAGTTATTGACTCAAAGTGAAAACTGCCAACTGATATTAATTAAAGTTGTGAGACTTGTCATTCTTCTTGTTTGCTCTGGGTCTCCTTCCTCCACATAACCTCTTTCCTCAGTTTGCTTTCTATTTTCAGTCACTTCTAGTCCAAGCATCCCCAAGTCTCTGAAGTAGATTTATTTTCCTTTTCTACCTCCTGTAAGCTGAAATACCCTAGAAGGCTTTATTTGCACCTTTGCATTATAAAGATCCTTCAAAGGGTTAGCAGCTGATGGGAAACAAAGGGAGGTGTTGAAGCTGTGATGAGGTGAGCAGTACTGAAAGCAGAGAAGCAACTGGAACAGGCAATTCGTCAGTATAGGAGGAAACACTTATTCTCAGCTTTTAAGCTGTGCTGGCTTGGGTATGATTGCCCCCTGCAATGGAGTTCCCTGGGGAACAATTCATTGTACTGAAAGTGGGAAACACGAAGGCAGGGGAAGTATGAGCTCAGATTCAGGGACAGTGAGCACAAGGCTCCTTCCAGAGTGACTCATCCAGCCTTCGGGATAGAGGAAACAGATCACTCCATAAATCAGCACCTTTTGCTAACTATACACATAGTGGCAACTCAGCAGTGAGGAAAGCAGCTGTTCACCACTTCTAGCAGCTCATGAGATGGTGCTGGGGAGCAGCAATTAAGCAGATTTGGGGGAGAAGACATTTGGTGGCATACTGAGAAGGAACTAGTATAATGAGATACTTATGGAATTAATTTGTCTTCATGTAAATTACAGGCAACAGGATCAAAGTAGTATTCTGGCAGCTCCAAGATTCTGCTACAAGAAATGAATTTTTTTTTTTCCAAAACTTGTGGACCATTGAACTTTTTTTTCTAGTAATCCAGAGCTCATTTTTGCACAGTTTATGTACCAATAATGCCATTTTCTCATAAAGAAGTCTAATATTTAATAAAAATGTGATTTTTGAAAAAACACTTATTCACATAGTTATTAGTTTTAGATAATAAGACTACATGCAAACTAAATGAAGAAAAAAAAATCAGTATGCGCTCCTCAGTTTTATTCCCTTTCTATTTGACATGGTAATGCTTAAAAGCAGGCAAGAGGAGTCCCTTTTCTGATGAGCACTTTTGTCATTTCCTGCTTTGAAAAGCCAAAGAGCTTGTACTCTTGTGGAGGACAAACAACACACCAGAACACTGAACTGAGGGACGCACAATGTGGTACATAAGTTACACTAATAATTAGTCAGAGCCAGGAGTTTGAGAATATTGTTTCTGCAGTAGAAGACTTTTTTTTAGTAGCTGCTTTCACAACTGTTCTTATGAGTTAGTGGTTATGGATGTCTCTTAGCAATTTCCTCTCATCCTCCTTTTTCCCCAGAAAAACTAGGGGGAAGTGTGGGGAAAAAAAAGAATTACTCTATATGCATTGTTTTCACTTATCTGCTCAAAGATTTTAAGGATGCAACCTAAAGGACTAATCTGATTCAGGCAGCAAGACTGGGAAAGTCCACTCCGGGAGATGTAGATAGGACTGGGGCCTCTCTAACCCATTTATCATCTCCGCCTGCATACAGACCCCTGCAATCCAACTATATAAAAAGCAGCTTCAGAGGATAACCAGGGCTTCTGCAGACTGAAGCTCTCAGCTTCTACAGCCCTTAGAAGGACTCACATGCCAGCTGGAACTGTTTGAAATCCTATGATGTTGTCTGACACATCGAAACTGAATCAAAGGCAAAGTGGGTTTCTTGCTACATCAATAGTTTGGAACATCAGAAATCCTCTCCCACCCAGAGGGAGCCATAAAAATAATTAAAATACAAATAAAAACAAGCGAAAGGTCACTTTGGAAGCAAAGGTCATTCCTCAAGAACTACATCCAGAAATTTCAGAGGTGACTGGATGTTCTGAACACCATTTAAGTGGTTTTGTGTTGGAAAAGAAGCAAAGAACAGCAGGCAAAAAAGAGAGACAAGCTCTCCCTCCTCTCCCTCTTCTCTTCTTTCTTCTTATCCAGGCAATGCAATTTGCTTCAAAGAACTGGGCTAATCTACCAAAAGAGATGGTTCCTTCAAAAACAGAAACCTTTGGTAATTAGCCCAAGTAATTTCATTTGAAATAAACCCGTTTAAAGTTATATAAAAAATAACCACCTTCCAATGTCCCATTCCTAACCCCAAGAGAAATATTCCTAATAAGAATATACTGAAGTCATTTTTTCCCCCCATAAAATAACTTTATAAAGACAGCTTTATCTGAGAAGAAGAATTCCTAATTCCTAACATCACTGAGAAATTTTATTGAGCTGGGAGAATTCTCTCTTCAGCTCTGATAGGATGAAAATGAAAAATAACCCCCAAACAAATAATCTCACTTTTAGGCCTTCTCACATTCCCAGCACTAGAATTCTTCCTACCACGAGTAGCACAGCCTTGAGAGAATGAACAGCAGTGTCTGAAACCATGGAAACTGTAGTTTTCCTGCTTTTTTTCTTCAGAGTTGGGCAACAGGACCTGTCTGAAATCCAGCTTCCACAACATTTGGCAATTAGAGAAGTATCAATACAGCAAGTTAGGGAACAAAAATAAATAACATTTCATACTTCATTCTAATAGTCCCTGAGCTACTATGAAAGCCTTTTCAGAATCAACCTTTGAGAATGAAATTACTGGGTTATCATCTGATTTTCTGGCCAAAAGAGCTTGAAATTTAAAGCAAAACTGGATAAAAAGCTTTACTGATGTGACACAGACGCCTTGCAGGAAAGAATTTATGTATCTTCTTTTCTGGTGTTTGATATCTTATTTGAAATAAAACCTTCACTGAGAAATTACAGAGCAAGAATCCAATTCTGCAGTACGCCTGGAAAAAGACACATGTAGAATGATTGAAAAGAGTTGTTATGGAAAAAATCTTTCAGCACAACATCCTTTATGAATGTTGACTAGAATTCCTCCCTGCCATCCATGCAGCAATTGGTTAGGCGTGAAGAATAGGGTACCACAAAAAAAAAAAAAAAAAAAAAAGACAGCTACAAGTTTTGCAGTGCTGCAGAAGCAATCTACATATTTGGTTCTCAAGAACTGCCAATTTATATCCTCCATCACCTTTTACCCCACTGTTCCTCTGAATTTTGAAGAATAAAGGACAGAGAAAACAGAAGATTCATTTAGGACCTAAGAGCACTGCAAGTTGGTGCAGAGCTTCTTTTGTCCCCTCTTCATACTCTCTGCCATGCGTTTGCTGGCAGGCAAGACTCAGTTGCAGAGGCCAAACCAAGAAATTCCAGTTCTCACTCCAGCACTCACAGTTCTGGAGTTCCTTTTTCATCAGCAGTGTATTATTACGGTTTCTTCCCTCTTTGAGAACAGAACTAATTACACATGTCGATGTGTAGTGGAGCCAGATCCAATGCACAGGACCAGAGAAGAAAAGAGAAGAGGCAAACTGGATACCCAAAACTATAAGATAGCAGAATAGCATTGTTGCCTTTCTCTTACAACATGACTATTCTGCTCTTCTCTTGCAGATATCCGTTGCGTAAAAAAAAAATAAATCTGCTCCCATTAATTAGTCCCAAGAGCAAGTACCATGCCTTGCAGTTTGGTTGACAAAGACCTTTAAGATCATTTAGTCCAACCACTCACCTGCCACCAATACTGTCCACTAAATCATGTCCTTAAGTACTACATCTCTCCTCTCCTTAAATACCTCCAGGGACAGTGTCTCCACCACCGAATGCTAATACTACGCTAATGCCACACTTGCCAAGTGCAGAAGATGGTGTTTCCTAGCACTACAAAGCAGCTCCAAAGGCAGCCTTTGGAGGAAGTTGAACAACTCTTGTCTGGCAGCAAGGCCAACAAAGATATATTTTATATATGTATGTATGAAAAGAGCTGTCCTATATCTAAGAATCAGCTTTATGGAGTTTTTATTCTGTTGGAATAAGCAGGCTGCATTTTAGTAAAGATGTCAATTAAGATTCAGTATCATATATGTTCTTTAGCTGACTAAACCCAAAGTTTTCACTTTTACTCCCCAAAAACTTCATAGACACAGTGAAGAACATACCTGGTTTCTCTTTCCTTTCAAATAAACCATCACCTTCATGGGGAAAAAATGTTCACAGACTCTAACTCTCAGTAAAGATCCAGGAACGAGAGAACTTGCATTCAAACATTGACCTACTTCCTATTATAGCTTTCCTCATTGCTGAAGAGCCCCAGCGCTTCTTCAGTAAAGCTGAAATGCTGTGGCATATGCTTCTGTAGACAAATAAAATGCTGACAGGCAATGCAGTAAACTGAGTCATGCTACTTCTCCCTCCTGTGAAAGCCCTTTAAACATCGGTATTACTTTATGCACTGGGATAATGACTGAACATTTTAGAATAATTGACTTTCTGTCCCATTTATATACATTCACAATCTCAAGCAAGAGTGTGAGATCAATGCACCTATAACCTCTTTTATAAATACTTTAACAAAAAAGAAACAAACAAGAGAATTAAGTTTGCTGTTTCTTAACACTTTCCAGAGCTGTTAATGTATGTACTGTAACTCACGAAGGTTATTTATAGAAGGCAAGCTTCTGCACAGCGTTCTCAGAAAATCGTTCTTATTAACCCTCTGATACCATGTTTTTTAAAGCCCTGAGGATGTGTTACAATTAATAATTGGTGTGAAATTTGAATTTCAACAGGGTTTTTTATTGCCCAGACATAAAATGCCGGTTGACAATCTGTGATTAAGATGAAACACTACAGATTATTGGATTAAAATCAACAAAAGAGCAATAAGAATTCCCAGACCTAAATACCCCAATGTTATACATAGCTCACATACTTGGTAGGGAACCTGCAGAGCATGGCTGTGACTTGCAAACAGGCAAGTTTAAAATAACAGGATTCATTTTGAAGTAAAACAGGTTTAATATTAAATACCTTGTACTTCACCAGTCTTGAAATGAATACAATCACTAGCATTTGTTGTCTCAATTTTCATTTACAAGAAATACAATTTTTCTTTTGCTACAGCTGGGCAGACCTTAACTGCACCATGAAAAATAACACAGTTCTACGGAGTTCCATTTGCCAATTCATCGTAATTATTACAGTAATACATGTTGATGTTTTCTACAGACAACACATTTACTTTACTTACAACTGCTGAATTTAGGTTTAACCCCAGATGTGTATATTAAGCATAAATATGGAGTGATTCTAGAATGTGATACCTAATGTCCCTAAATAACAGAAATGCTCTAAGTCTTACGATGTTTCAATCAATAACTGCTCTATTTTAAAGAAATTAATTAATGAAATATAATATTTAGGAGTGCAACTATTATGTGTCATTAAATAGATGCGACCAACAGTTTCTTCCCGCAAATTCACAAAAGCCTTTTAATGTTAATGCATGTTTAAATATAGTCCAGATAGAAAGGTGCCAGAGGGAGGTTTTCTGTTCACCTCCTAAAAATATTCTGCGCTAAATATTTTTGCCATATACTTAAATTTCACTGGGAATGCTTTTAAGCAATTTTCACTCAACACATTGTCTAAATAAGCAGTGCACTTGAGTAAAAATAGAGTAAACACACTCTCTAAGTAATATGGAATATCTAGGTGATTATGGTGAATATTTTAACAGTTCATAAGAAAATCTGCAATCATATTTTCTGCTGTATCTTACTGAAACTACACTTTCTTGCACATGAGAAAAAAAATAAAAGGCAGCACTGAATTACAGTGCATGTATAGTTTCATGGGCACAAAGACTCCTTCTGTCAGGCAATATGTACACTCCTTGGATTAAGGTTATGAAAAGCTACCAAAGTGAATTATCGATACCGTAACTTCCTCACATGGAAACTCAAGTAGGGCCCAGGTATGAAAGACAGTCACAAGAGCCTATGAAATCCCAGACTATATTAGCAATTCCATGCTTCAATACCAATAATTAAAAGTGAGAATTTGCAGAACGTACTGCGATCAGCACAGGTAATGAATTATAATTAGAGAGGTATACTTAAAAAGCATTGGTGAAAATGACTAGGTAATTTGCAGTTAGTCTCTCAGAGCTTAATTAATAATTCTAGCTTCAACGTTGTCTGTGTTAAAATTCACTGGCTGCAATCATTATATGATAAGCTTTGGGAAAGAGGAGCAGGCAGCTTGCACCTGTAAAACCCAGGGCTGGCAGAGACCATGCCGATACTTGCTGGATCAAGTAGTGCTTTTCACATGATAGCTTAGCCCACAACAAATAGCTCTGGCTTAGTTGGCCACAAACATGCAAACTGAATCTTAAAATAGGCAGAACCAAATACGTCATTAATGTATTTATTGTAATACAGCAGTATTTCAAAAACCTGCACCTAAGTATATCCATATGAAAAGGAAGACAGAACCTGCTTTTAAAAAAAAAATTGCTTTAGTTGTATGAATCATAAGTTATTAGAAGTAGAGAATTCAGAGGCATTTAAAAAGATGAAAATACTGCCCATTCAGGATATATTTATCTTCAAAAATACCCACTGGAAAACTGATGACAAAAAGCAAGAACAAGTTGTAACTGAGAATTTGAAGATTTCTTTAGAGAAACAGATTCACTGTGTGCAAATATTGTAGATGGTTGTAGGTTGTTATTTAATTAATACACCATTTTAGACTTTGTTTCATATGCTTTACAAGTTGTTTTTTTCCTCCAATTAGTCAGTTTACCTGGTGTAACAACTTACTGCATTATAACTAACAAATAATATCCCTTTGTTTTGGGGACACAATGCACACAGGCTGTTGGTAGCATGATTCACGTGTGGACTATAGAACTAGTGAACTCAGAATAGTTGTGTAACTATTCTAGTGGCCTTTGTGGGTTTGGAAACCATCCATGACTTAAAGTCCATCATCATCATGATGTAAAAGAGCTATAATTTCTATAGCAAAATCAGTCAGCCAATTTGAAGTGGAATAATTCCAGTCCAGAATGACTAAGGAGTCTGCTACTGGTGATACAACTCTAGGGGCCAGAAGAATTTATATGTCAAAACATCTTTTCAGATAATCTGTGTTTTCCTTTTATTTTAAGGATGACAGTATTATTTATTCAGTTTCTATAAGTCCATAACTTGGAATTGACCCCCAACCTGAAATCAGAGAAAAATACATCTATCCATACCTGGCTTCATCAGCTCACCTTTTAAAGAGCAGAAAGTTTTTAAACTCCACAGCTACCAAAGCAAATATTAAAATGATTATAAAATCTCAGCAGAACATTCCAACCATAATTACTGCTTCAAAAGGAATTTAATAGTAATAGTAGCCAAGCAGAAAGTCATGACTCCAGAAATAGAATAAGATAAACAACATTCATTTTTTACATTTGATCTTATTTAACCTGGCTTGAAATATTGTATCTAAGTAATAATCTTTGGCACTCTGTCCTATTCTGAACTCAGAAGGTGAGAAAGTGCCAAAGAGAAATCTGTACCACAGCAGCCGAGAACACTTTCACGGCTCCTCGCTTTTATTAAGTAATGAGAGCTTTGTAAACAAACTCTCAATGTCAAGCATCAGCATCCAAAAATACATTCTCATCTATTTAGGAGCTTTAAAAATAAAAAGCGTTTAAGAGTTTATTTTTAAGCAGTTATTTTTAAAATGATCAGTCTTTACATCAGAAAACTGTCATAGTAAAAAAAAAAAAAGTTTAATTCTAAGGGATCCAGCTGCTTGCTTTACTTTGAGTCCCGTAGTTCTTCATTTCCAAACTCAACAAAAGCTACCAGAGTGAAACTGCTCAGTGGTAATTGACTTAAAACATCTAGAGAAAATAACAATTAAAAAGGTACAAAGGGTTTCCTGCTGTACAAATACATTGAAGTAGGTAAATATGAATTGTGAATAAATGAATTTTTAATACATTCACTCTTTGAAAAGAACTCTTTTATTCTGTATACACAAGTGTCACAAACTGTTTATGAAAACAACTACTTTGAAAAGTAAATAAGACACTGGCAAGGAGTACGTTGTGCCCTACTTTTGTGGCTGATCCAATAGTTGCTAATTCACTTCTTTGCTTTCTGGTTTCATTCCCTTAGCGCAGGTATTGCAGTGGGTGGGCTGAAGGGTCACCTTCAGCAGTGAAGTACTCTGATAACACATTTCAATGTCTTCATAATGTGGAAATACTGATGGACGATAGCATATGATGACATATGGCACGTTCTGCTTTTTTAAACTCCCTTCCCACAACTGACATAAGGAGATCTGGCCTTGATTGCTGTCTCTGATACAGCATTTCTTCATGCGAACAATCATCCCATCTCCCTAAATTGCTTTTCCTACAGCTTAAATGGGATAATATTTGTTTATTTTCCCAGACACTAATTTATTTCTACTTGGGAAATCATTACAAATTCAGAAAATGGAAGCTTCTCCTGGACTCTAAGCAAACAGATGACCTGTAGACAAGAAGTACTTCTCAAGAGCAAGCAGTCAGGCTCAGAGGCTCAGACACATTCACTACAATTTGACTCTCCTTTCATGCAATTTCTGCCACAGCTATTGACATAGTATGTTTATACCTGGCACGTTACCATTAGCAATCAATCTTGCCAGTCTCATGTGAACACACCAGAACAGCAACCAGATGAAATTTATTTCATTGCAACTGCAATATATTATGGCACCTTAGTTGTCACTAGCACAATCACAGATCTTTTTAACATAAGGAGCATTTCTCCTTCTATCACTTCTCTCTATTCATTTCTTTTACCCTGTCTGGTGCCCCGTCCCTGGAAGTGTTCAAGGCCAGATTGGATGGGTCCCTGGGCAACCTGGTCTAGTATTAAATGTGGAGGTTGGTGGCCCTCCCTGTGGCAGGGAGGTTGGAGATCCATGATCCATGAGGTCCCTTCCAACCCAGGCCATTCTGTGGTTCTGTGACTTCAGGCTCATTTATAACTGCCTCAGCATTTGGTAATTTGGTACCCTCTCTTCCTTACCTGCTATTCTGAGTATAAACTATGAGTAATAAAATGAAGATATAAAACTTTAAAAACTCTCCAGATAAAGGCTAAATATATTAAGGATGAAAAAATACATACGTGTGTGTGTATGTGTGTGTGTGTCACACTGAGGGAACAGAATCTGAGAACTTTCCTGAATCACTGTCAGAAAAAAACCCAAACTGTCTTATAATTTCACCATAACTTCATAATAACTTATTTATGATAAGTTATCAGTAACTGAGCTTGCAAGAAAATACAAATTAAAATGATGACCTTTGAAACTTAGAGTATATGTACAGGAGACATACAAAGAGGCTTACTGTCAAGCAGGGAAAGGTACAGAATCTAACAGTGTGAATGGCCAAAGCAATTCTCGTGATAGCACAGTTAGGTGCTGCTGAAAGAAACAATATAATCCTAGATTAATTTTTTTTCCAAATAATTGGAAGAAAGCTCTGGATAACTATCTCTCATTGCTGGCAGGAATCCAGATACTCCCGGGTAAAGAATTCATAATTCACGTTGCACTTCCAGTGTCTATTTAGAAGACAGCATGCCTATTTTAATCCACTGAGATCATATTACTAAGTCAAAGGTATTATATTAGTTTCAGCTTCTCAGCTAAGTTAATATAAGTTCATACGATTTAAGAAGAAACCGTATGTTCTGCTTGATAAATATATATTTTTACATTACAGTCTTTACAGAAAATAATTGGTTTTGAAAACAAACTTCTATCTCAACTGGAATTTGAAATTCTTTTTCATCTTCAGTCAGGAAATTTTATAAAAAGTGAGGTAATTCTGATTAGTTTACTTATATTTCATTCTCTTGACAAACCTCATTCTTGCCACTAGTTAACAGCAAGTATCTGAACAGATTACTTGTGTTTGCAGTTGGCTTAGTTGTCTAAACTCACAAATGCAGACTGAGGAAATAAACTGTCATTGTTCCAGCAGGCAAGTTTTAACCAGCTTACCACTAAATACGGGTTCAAAGCTGTGGCTGCTATTTCTTATTCTTCCTAAAATAGTGAATTGAAAGAAGTGGCAAAAGAACAAAGTGCTCACTGAAAAAAAAGGCCAACTCTGGTGCAAATCCAATGCTGTTAAATAACAGGGTGGCAGTAATGAAGTACAGACTGTCACCTGCTGCCATTTTACTCTCAAAAACTGAAAGCAACAATTAATTAAATCTAAATTAGAAACGGATGTTCCAGTCATTGCAGGGTTGCAAACGTATACACCACAGAAAAGGCAAAAGCAGCATGAGATCCAGCAAGTTGCTGCTGCGTCAGGAAAATGATGTTTCTTCAGAAGAAAATGAGGGTCATAAGCAGAGAAGTGTCAGTGGAATGTGCACTCAAAGAAGATGGTTCAGGGCTGCAGACAGAACAGATGGACATAGAAATAATCAGTCCTTTCTGCAAAACTCAGGAGGTAGTTACATGCAGCGTAACCAGTAAGATGGTTTGCCTGAAATCATCTAGGAGGTTGAGCTCCACCACAGAGCATCACTAGGGATGTATTCACTTAACTTTTTTTTCTGCAGCAAAGACCTACAAATCCAACAGAGTATTCAGTATGCTGCTGTTTAGTTTGGTTGAAAAAAATATTTTTAATTCTGTGTTATACAGTTACATGGTGTTTTTTAATTAGTACTTTGTCTGAGTGGGGAACTGTAGCTGCAAGATATTATGGTTAAAACCCATGTTTCCTGTGCAGCTGCTGATGGCAAAGAGGAAGATGATCTCTGAGTGGTGTCATGCTGTGACATGTTTCTAAAAACATATAATATTCCCCAAATGAAAAAGATATTTCATATCTAGCCATTCCCAAAATATTATTTTTTCATGATTGTCTTGTCCAGTTAAAAACACTAAAATTCTGAATAAGAAAAATCTTTGCTGAGCATTTATTATACAAAATGTGATGGGATGACCTTGTCCAAGGGGCTGTGAAGCAGCAGTGGTAGAGCAGCTTACTGTATACCTTGAATTTAAATATTTTCATTCCATAACATGGAAATACACCTTAAAGATTCATATAATTCTGCCCAATAAGTAGGACAGGGCCTGACCATAATTGCTAGGAGATGATTCAGTTCAAGGAGCATGCTTTCATTCAATCTTCACTTGCTCTCCCTTCCCTATGTTTTCTATAGTTATTCCACCACTATAAGCTGTTCAAGTTATTCTCATGGAGAACTAAGAAAAAAAAAAAAGCATCTCAAAATCCTACACCTGATGTTAAACTGCACTGGATTCTGAACAGTGAAATACTCACGTTTTAAATCTGAGAAGCAAAATTTACATAAAACTTCAAACATTCAGGTTGGATTTATTTGACCATATTGAGAGCTTAATCCACATTCAACATGAATTCCAAAGCATAGTCTTGGTTTTGCAAAAAATTCAAAAGTATTTTCAAGAAAATCCTAGAAGCCCATTACATTCTTATATTGTGGAGAGAGGTTTTAGGAAAGAAAGCTGGGTAGCAGCCAGAAAGCTGCACAATTCCCTCACTAAATTACCTGCTTACGCAGATTCTGTCATTTACAGAGCTCTGTCACACAGAAAACACAATACAAGCTCAAAAGAAACCATAGATGATTAAGATAATTTTAATTCCTTATAAAGTGTTCCAGATCCATAACAATTCATTAGTAGATTAACACTGTCCTAATGCTGTCCCTGTTCACACTGGCAGTTTTTCTATTCTAACATTGAGGGAAAATAAGAATCTAATTGTTAATCCGTTTTTGAGTCAAAACTTGATCAATGCACCATCATTTTCTTTCTTTCCTTCCTGAGTACATGCAGTTGAAAAAGATGACACTGATATGTATTTCCCTGTTTTTTAGTGTAAAATACTTCAATTGTTTTCTCTGTAAGAATATATACCAGTATACTCTGTATACTGATACACCAGCATCCAAGTTCTCACGCACTATCTAGAGATCAAATCCTTATACAGGCTATCTGGGAGAAAGAAAATTCAGGGAAACGTTTCAGTTAAGCTTTTGTTCATTAAAGCAAAATCACAAAGTTCTGAATCAGTACAAAAATAGCAACTGTGTCTTGGATTGTTAAACCAACAGACCCCCAAACAATGCTATGTTTTTGCGGCGCGTGAGCCTGTGATACCATCAGCTGAGAATCTGATGACTCAGAACACCGTCAATTTTGTTTGTCGACATTGTTCAGCTTAGCACCCTATGTCACAACTGCGTAGTTTATCTTCAGTGAGCTCAAAGAATGATAACATTATTCAAAATCAATTGCTATCACTAAATATTTAGGGAAAAGCACCAAGTTCCAAACACACTGAAGTATTTCTCATAATTTAAGACCAATCCTGCAGCTGGAGGCAGCATAAATTCACTACCCAAAGCAGAATTACTAGCATGAAAGACTTTTGATGTCACGCACAATTCAACAGGGCTGAGTGACCCCTCTGAGCAACTGCTGCCTTGTCCCACAGGCAGCTGCTCTGCAGGCTCTTATGGCTGCAGTACTGCAAGGAGATGTGCTCACCTGCCCCATTCCTGTGTGGCAATGGATGTCTGAAATCAGAGCTCAGTCACAGCATTTGCTTCCTGAAAATGAGCTCAGTCTTACTGCACACACATAGCCAGCCTAGCTTAAGGCCAGGACTGAATCTAGGAACAAAACAGCATGGCACCTCAACTTCCAGTCAGGCTATACAATGAATTATTTTATTTTAGATCATCAGAGCTCTGTGGGTAAAAACCAAGATGCTTTCCACCCACATCTGCAAATATTCAGACTGCTTCTAAGTTTCAGCAATGTTGACTCTGCACTACTGGGCTAACTACCCTTGTTGGCATCTTTGATGTCACTTGCGTTCCTTTTATATTTTGTATTAAAAAATAAATAAATAAAGACAAAACAAGGTAGAGAAAATATGTCAAAATAAACTCTGTGGTCTCTCTACCTTCCTGTGAGAGAGTGTCCAACCCTTAGGCTGCAAAGCATGCGCATCACTGTAATATATGCTTCACTGATACATGCGATAACATTCTCCCTATGCACCACTTGTTATTGTAGCTGGGGAAGGAAAGAGAAGGAAGCTAAAGAAATCCATTAAAAAGAAATATTTCTTCTAGCTGCTGATGAAAATGAAATACTAATTACTAATGAAATACTTCATGGTCCTGTTCTCTCTATATAAAATATAATTCCAAATACAATCTCCAGTATTCTCATCCGTTTTATACACAATTATACACATCCTAGTATCTTTCCATGTTCTGGTATCACACTGGTTTACGGGGAAAGGTGAGGTTGTTGAGAAAACAACAAGGATAAGGAAGATGTTCCTACTCATTATGCGTACATCTACATTTTCATACTCTCCTCCTTTCCTCCACATCCCCTCAACCCTCCATCCCTCTCTCTTCATCTTCTAATCTTTGTTTCTCTTACAAAATGAATGTCATTTATTTTTCATTAGTTATAGAAAGAAGCTCACCTTTTCACATCCTCTTGACCCTCAGAATACTTTCCTTTATAGTACCAGTCTAACAAACGATGAGAGTCCTATGAATAAGGAATTTTCCTGCTCCATTTACAGTATAAATTTGCATTCTGCTTCTCATTCACCAATGTCAAAAAAAGATTGATTGGCTGTTGAAATATTAATATTTACATTTCTTTCTCCAGTTTGGTCTTCTGAACTGATGTAAAATGAGTTCATAGCCCAGTAGGTGTAGGTGACACATGACATAAACTGTCACATCTCCTGATTTCCTACTTCTCTAATCAATCGTCAAGTGTCCCCTTAGGAGGAGCTTTTTCATCTGGACTTTAGAACTGAAGCCTCCCTTAAAAGAGGAGGGACAAAAGGAGGGAAAGTGAATTCTGTATTTTTTGAATTAATTCCATTTATTACTTGTACATTATTTCTGTATAAAGCCACCACCAAACAAACTCAGCTACCAGTCCTCAAAGACCTCTGGAATATTTGTCATTATTTGAGATACCCTGAATTGTCATGACTGAAATCTAGACATAAAATAGCTGATACCTAGCTTCCAGACCTATCCCCCTTCCTTGATCTCTCCAAGCAATATACTCAGCCTGCTATTATGCAAACTGACAGTAAAAGAAGTTTCTTTTTTTTTTTTTTTCTTTTTTTTTTTTTTTTTCGGGGGGGTCTCTTCCTAGCTCTCTATATTTGAATAATTTCTAAATGCTTTCTTTATCACTGCCCCATAATTTACATTTTACCATACTTCACACCAAGCATATTTCCATCAGTAATCTGATCACATCACAACTCTTTATTGCATCTTCTATTTCTCTGACCGTTTTCCTCTCTGATTTCTTTAACAAATATAGTTTTACCACATTCACATCTGCTCAGAGTGCACCTGCAAGGATCAGTTTCCTAAGCTCTTTGAATCATCATGTAACTCTCTTCATAAGTTCCTCCCACTGACACCTGCTCCTCCATTTTATTGAATTCAAACCATTTGTCTTCACTTCATGCCTTATTTCCACTTGGCCATTTCTCATTTTTATCAGCTTTTTTCTCCAAATGATCAACATCACTTCTCTTCAACATTCACTTACAAAATTCCTAAGTACTAAGTCTGGGATGGTACTCCCAGATTACATTTACTTAGCACTGTACTAAAATAAACAATATTAGTTCTACAGCATGCAGAAGATTGTGTTACAGACATAATAGATCTCAAACTAATAATAAAATAAAAAAAAAGTCAGATTGACTACAAAAATGCTAAGTTCCTTTCCCTTTTTCTGGCAAATACTGTTTTTCTAAAAAAAATACAAAAATCTTATATTTCAGTCAGTGTTCTCAATCATCATTAATCATTTAAATACTCCCACTTTCTCTGCCCTCATGGGCAGGTATGCTGCATTTGGTAGGTGACAGTCTGTGCTTATCTCAGTATGAGCTCATTAAATCTTACTCATTTCACCTATCTGAGCGCTAGTTGCTTTTATTAGAAAGCCTTTTCAACTTAAATACAGATAAGCTATTTTCACTTAAGAATTTGACATGCACATTGTAAATTACAGGAAATTCCTTAAAACACTTTAAAATCTCTATAACCTTCTAGTGGGTTATCTGTTTACAATAAAATATTATAGTACGTGTACCGAATTATTTTGAAATCTTTCTCATAAGAAGATTTTCATAACATATTCCACTACCCTGTGTGCAGGAATATTTTCAAATCCCTCTTTCTTGCAAACTTAACTTTCTCTTTCCATAGTAATCCACATTCAAACTTACATCCTTGCTTACAGAAATGATTGCAATTAGCCTCACATTAGTTCAGGCTGGAGGTAACACTGAATTTACACAAGCAAATGCAGCAGGAGGGCTGCAAGGAAGAGCAAGGAACTCCCGACAAAAGTCAAGCACAACAAGGAAGTGTACAAGATATGGGAGCAGGGCCTGGTGACCCAGAAGAAATACATGTGTGCTGTCTGAGCTTGCAGGGCTAGGGTAAGAAAAGCCAAAGCAACTGAGAGCTGAGCCAGGCAAAGGGATGTGAAGAGCAACAGAGATTTCTAGGTGAGCAACGACAGGAAGACATGGGCAAATGTGGGCATGGCCTCGGTCACAAAGAATTCACTGTCTTGTTAAAATAAAAAAAGAAAAAAGAAAGGTAAAGCTTGCCTTCAAGAATCCAAGGCCTCTGTAACCAGGGGAAGTCTGGAATAATGAAAATTACTCTCAGTAGAAGATAACCAAATCAAGAACTGGACACAAACATATCCAGGAGACTAGACTGGATTCTGAGGGAGCTGGCAGTATTCAAGAAGTTATGGGGACTATAAGAGGCTCCTCATGACTCAAAGAAAGCAAACTACTTCTATCATTAAGAAGGGCAGGAAGACGGATCCAAGGGACTACAGGTAAGTTAGTCTCAACTTGATTTCTGAGAAGATGATGGAACAACTAATCCTGAAAAACAAGTCCAGACACATGAAGCAACAGGGTGAATCATCAGCGCAGACTCATTATGGAGAAATGATGCCTGACCAACCTGGCGGCCTTTGGCAATGCGATAACTAACTTAGTGGATGAGCAAAGAGCAATGGGCATCAGCAGCCTTGACTTTATTAAGGCTTTCAATACTCTCTCTCTCCTAATATCCTCATAGAACAAATTGGCAAAAAATGGAAAAGGTAATTAGACAGTGAGATAGGCTCAAAATCCTAATTGCTGGGCTTTGAAAGTTTGTAACCAGTGCTGCGAAGTCCAATAGGAGATCGGGCACTAATGGAGTGCCTCCAAGGATGATACTGGGGCCAAGACAGTTTAGCGTCTTCATTAATGAGAAGTATGGTAACACAGTGCACTCTCAGCAAGTTTTCACAAACAAAACTGGCAGGAGTGACTGATGAACCAGATGGATGTGCTTCTATTCAAAGGGACCTGGTCAGGGTGCAATAACAGGCTGAGAGGAATCTCACAGAGCTCCGCAAAGGGAAATGTAAAGTCCTGCACTTGAGGAGGAATAACTCCAGCCACCAGCTGGAAAACAGTATTGCCAATGAAGACCTGGATATCCTGGCAGACAAAACAAAACAACAACAACAACAAAACAAAAAAAAAAACAACTTGATTTGATACTGCCTGTTAGAAAACAGCTACCATGGAAAAACAGAAGCTGGTAGGGGCTTCAGCACTGGCAGTTCAGAAATGATCACTAGAGATTTTCTCTCTCATCAGGGCAGATTTTGCCTGTCTTAAAGTCTGCGTTTGTTTCCAGTTAAATGTTAAAAAACTTTCATCAAGAAAGTTATTTATCTCATAGCCAAAACATACTACGTGGATTATTCATCTCTGTTCAAGGGTCAGAACAAGGAGAGGTAATAGCATACTTAGGCATAAACAGTGAGCACATGCCAGATAAGATGCTCTAAAAGACAACTTGAATATGACCATTTTCAGACTAAGACTTGGATGCATTCATCTGATTCAGCAGTGCCATAACAAACCACATGGATAATTTCCTGCTTTGTCTTAGGCAGGAGAAGCAGGCAGCTACCTAAGGAATGAACCAAGACATTTTTCCGTACTGCAATTTGGGTCATAACAAGTGCAGCAAGTATGGAGGAGGTTTCTTTCCTCTTTTGTGAAGACTCTAAAAACTACTGCAAATATTTTTCAGGAAATACGTAATTAATGCTACTGTAATTTAATAGGCCTATTTTTTTGGACCCAATTATTACTTTCATAAGCATATGATTTGTATACCTACATTTTTCTTTAGAATTAAATTAGTAGTATAAAAGAAAGGATTATTATCATTACTGAAATTGTGTAACATAATGAACCAGGTAGAACAGACTATGAATTTATATTTTAGCTGAGGACAAAAAGAAGCATCAACGAGAACATCTTACTCACTTAAGATGATCTTATATTCCTTTAAAAACAAATAAGGAAAAAATAAGCACGCAATATACTGAGAGGAAAAAAAAAAGTAATATTTAATATAATATCTCCAGTAGTTTGACACCAAAAAACCTAAACTTAAATCAAATTAATATTTTCAGTGAAATAGAAGTTGTCTCCTACTACTCCAGTAGGTACCTAAAAATATTCTAAATGAAATTGGCAGCTACGTATAAAAACTCATCTAGTTTTCACAAAAGCTTTTAAGTACTGCTGCAGTGAGAACTCAATATTACCTAGCTGTTGTAACAGAGAAATAGTTGGGTACAAAGCAAAAAAAAAAAAAACAACACAAAATAAGTGCAATCAAAGTAAATGAACTGTGATCATATCAGCAGGCCTAGCAAAATTAGCTTTAATCTTGGAAATATTTACAAAGTATAGATGCAATTTTTCATGATAAATTTTCACCTATAATTCAATGCATACTAAAACACTTTTTTATATTTATACAAAACAGTTTGATTGGAAATACTTATCTACCAAGCAAACTTGGAAAATAGATGAACTTCACAACCAGACAGAATGCTTCTGTCTCAAATTCCAGCTTCACATCTGCTTATTAGGACTGTCTCCTGAGTGAGCTAATTATCATTAAGGAACCACACACATTGTATCCAGTCCCATTAATAATATCTTTTAAAATAACCCTTCAGGTATCTTGGCAGGCATGGCAAAATTAGTATTTAATATTCCTCTATTGAACTAATTAAGATGAACATAAAATATGAAATACAGGATTTGTAAAAATGTTTTCTTATGAAATTATACATAATTATAGTCCTTTTCAGCTATGTGTACCTTTTAATATAGTACTTAATCTCTACTCTCTCTACGAAAAATGCAAAATAATAGCAGGACCTATAAAGCTTTTATTGTACCAGTGTGCTGAAAAAATTCAACTGTATTTAATGCAGTAATCTTTTTGTCATAATGAACAAATATTAATTCTAGTATAAAACTAGCTCTAGATTAGAGATTATATAAATATTTTCTATATTTTATTCACTACAGTTCCCACGTGTCAATTTATTTCAAGTTAAATAATTTGGGGCTTATTAAATAGATGTGATCAGTTTAATTCTCTCTTTTCCATAAACATAACCTTCTTTAAATAAAATCATTTTTTAAAACCATTTCTTCACCGAGGACAAATGACTCACGTTCATCCTACACTCTGCAGAACAGCCATCACAACAAGAAGAAATACCACCACAAAATTGTGCTTTTTCTTCCTTTCTCGTTCTTCTATTCTTTTGGTCCACTTGACAAGCCATCTACCAGCAGTACTGAGTACTAAAAACCCTCAAAGTCAAGCACCCATTCTTCACTTATAGAAATGTTGCTTGTTTGGTAAAGTCTATACAAGTCCTCATGAAAGCACAGTTTTCATGCAATATCAATCCAGAGAGATTTTGGCAACAGAAATATAAAATATGCTATACAAATTAAAAAATACTAATAAAACAAAACACAATGATGACACAGAGCAAAATGAAAAAGGAAGTAGGAATGGTTTGGAATTTCCTTGGAAAAGAGAGTTCTGCTTTACTCTGAGGGTGGCATACATCTTGCAATTAACACATGCTAGTTGTAAATGCCAGTAAACTGAAAACTGAGTACTCCAGGTACCTACCTGGAATAGACCAAATGTGGGGAAAAAAACATCACTTTTTCTAGTCCGGTACAACAGTTTTGGTAGTAGTTGCTCCAGCACCAGCTTTCAGTGCATTAAGCAGACATGCTTCTGTCACACAAAGACAGCTCAGAAGTAGGACTGATAAAGGAAGATGATGATGAACAAAGAAGGGAATGAAGGGAACAAACAAAGGAAGACATCTGCATTCCATGAGAGGCACAAGCCCAGGCAGCTCGGCTGGAAGAACAGGAACCTCAAAAGAAAGGGTCAGGCTGCAGCAACTCATTTCACAAAATGAAGTTGGAGACACCTGGGTTACAGTCATTCATTGGTGCTCAGCACTGATTTTTTCTTTGTTACTTTTGTGTGGAAAAAAAAAGCTTATAATGCCAAGGTTAATCTAGAATTGTTCCTGTGGTATTACTCAACAAGTTTATTTGCTTGTTCTGAGAACCAAAACCTGGTACAGTAAATCTCACTTCTGATAGCAAGTCTTTCTCTTCATACAAACTACTCATGGGTGGTGATCTTTACTCAGCCAAAACCATACCATTTCCACACATCTAAATATTTTTCCCCTGACTGTTAAAACATCACATAAGCAAAAGATCAAATTCATTGGGAAGATACGTTGCCAAAACTGTATTTGCTAGTAGATTGGTGTTCTTAAGTACAAAATTCCACCTGGAGTAAATACAAAGTAGTCAGTAGAAAGCTAACTAAAGAAATGTTGCCTTAAAGAGCAGAAGAGGATATAAAAACCTACTGCGAACGTTCTGCTGCTAATGTAATAAAAAAAGAAGGTGAAAGGAGATGGAAAGATGCAAATTCTAAAGTGTAAGAAAGCATTCTTTTTTTCTGATTCTTGGTGCCTGCTCTGGTTTCAGTAAGGCTTTTGTTCTGAGAAGGTGGGGGATAGGCGAGAAAATTAAAGCAAAAAAAAAAAAAAAAAAAAAAAAAAAAGGAACACAGGAAAAGAAAAATTGAACTTTTAGAAATTGCAAGATCAGCTACTTTTTGCATAATTTTTTCCCACATCAGACTTTGTAAACCTAGCCAGATCCTATACTTAGTTAAAAACAGAACAAGCAACAATAGATACTAGAAACCAGGCACGATATCACAGAAGTGAAGCCAAACAGTGAATTCATAAAATATGCTTCATGAATAATAGATAACACTGTGAAATAACTTCGGATGGTTTATCACCAAAAAGAAGCTGGTCTTCCTAGAATGCATTAAGTAATATCATTCATTGGAAGAGCTGGAGTAGAACTTTCAGCGTGGTTATTTTTTTGTGTGTCTGTGAGAAAGTGTGTGTACGCCCTATCAGTAGCTCATATAGGCTATCAAATATTTCTGCAGTCTGCTATTTCATGACAGCAGACTTTAAACTAATCCTTGTGAGCGGCCTTAATATTAAATTTTATTACTGCTATCAACCTGACATTGATATTTCTACTAGGTTTTTTGAGGTTTTGTGAGCTACGCTTTGCTCCAATAATCCAAGATGCTACATTACACATTTCAAAATTTAAAGGTAATGCATCACAATAATTGGAAAGAAATTCAAATGGACAAAATAATCTTAAGGAATCAACTACTTTCTGTGTTTTTCTTACTCTTTGCCAGTTTTTCTACATTGATTTCCTCACAGATTATTCTTTCTTTTGGCAGCTAACGGACTTTATTCCTCAAAAATAATGAAAAGCAAAAGAAGATTTTTCTCTTTTATACATATGCCTAGAAGTTGGCACTGTTGGTAACCACACAACACTGGATCTTTCCACTACTTCAGCTGCAGCAACTGCTTGCATACAGCTGAGAAAGGAGGTTGTAAGCCTCCAAAAATACAACAAGAAATTTCCAACAGTAAGTGCTGTACAAGACAGCCTAAATGTACCTGTATTCATATATATGTAATGCCTGCTGGTCAGTTTCAGCATCTACCTCATTTGGATTTAAATAGGATACTTCCCAAGGACTATCAAGATTTTGCTCTACTCCCACCCATGCCAACAAATATCAAAAGACTCATCGACCAAGTTCCTAAGAGGATGTACCCACAAAGCTTGAGTCAAACCAGAACTAATATGCCTGGTAAAACAGAACTATGAGTGGTCTGATCTCATTCACAAAAGTTAGTCTTTTCTAGCAAAAAGAAATAAAATGCGTTTGAAAATGGAATGTGGTTCTCATAGACACTGCTACAGCTAGCAGTAGCCTTTTTTTTCCTATTAATACAGAGAACTTAATCTAGTGTTAATGTGAGCATAGCAGAAAGTTTGAATATACTCTCAACACAGGAGTATAAGTCATAAATCAGGTCAGGATCTTGTTTTTGATAGCAGCCAAAAGGAGATTACAGCAGGGTCACTACATATAATCCATCTTCCAGCACAGCTGAGAGACCTTCTGTTACTGAGTCAGAAGTAGGTTCTACATGTACTGTGGATGTACCAAGAACTTATCTTCTGTGTGTTTTTCCATTCTCTCTTTGATTCCATCTTAAGTGTTAGCATCCACAGCAACTGTCAAAAAAGGACTTTCATAGCTTCAGTTGGCATTTTGTCACACCCTTTTAAAATGAGTCAGCTGCTAATTTCATTTGACGGTCCTAAATTTGTATATCTGAAACTGCAGAGAACTGCTACCTCCTTATGAAATAGGTGATTCTACACAACCCTATATTCTACAGCAAATTTGGTTGCTCTTGTTCCACACTGAAGAAGCTTACTCAGTAGTTCCTTAAATGGGGAAAACCATTCCACACCTCTCCAGAACACATTAGGGTAACTCAGACTTTAATTCACAAACTACACAGCACATATTCACTTGAGCATCTACGGAGCTAGAAAAGTTTAAAGCAGTGGTTAAAAATTACATTTTAACAGTTAGTATGCTCAAAGGTTTGCATCCTGTTAAATCATCCAATTTTTTTTAATCAACATTAAACAAATTAAACAGAAATCTAAAATGTGTAAGAGCTACTGATGGCAATGCAAATCACTGCACATAATACCGCAAGGAGTGTCACTTAGAGATATGTTAATTTTTTTGGTACACAAAACAGAACAGAAACTTAATGGTTCTTTTATCATTATTTTCAGTTTTGTTATTCTTACACCACTTTATAAATTAAATAAAATCACTGTTATTATTTCACAAATTAACATGATAGCTTGGTCTCTTGAAAATGATTTGATTTTGGAGGACAGAGGATAACAGGCTTTTTCAGTTCTGACCATGCTTTTGATTACGAAACCCATTTCAAATGGCATAAAACCCAAAAATATTAGTAGAAACAAATCATTTCACTTCTCTTGGGTCATGATCTCTGATCTTGATGTATTAGAATGAGTAGCACTTCTGTGGAAGTCTTTTCATGCAAAATATTACCCAAGACAAAACCTTGAAAACTTTCCAAAGTACACAGTAAAGTAGAGGTTTATTTTTCCTTCTGATGAATAAGAAAAGCATGAAGAAAAGTTTTAAATCTGGAGACTGACATAAAAAGAAGAAAACATATAGATAATATTGGTAGACACAGCTAATAGTAGGTGAGTAGTTTTGCAAACAAAACAAAACAAAACAAACAACAACAACAAAAAAAAAACGCAATGACAATATTCTCCAAAGCTGAGTAATTGCATAATTGCTTCACTATAGATCTTATTCAATTATCTGTTTATTTTGCACTGAAAGCATGGTTGCTACCTAATTATTGGGAAAGCAAGGAGAGGAGCAGCATACGACATCATTATATATGTAATTTCATTCTTTACATAAATATAAATTGCTCAATTGGCTAATTCAGTACACCTTAATGTGCCATTGCTGCAACGATGATCAACAGCAACATGCTTGGCAATTATACGACAGTAAAGCAGAACAGGCTGCAGGTGAAGTATTAATCACTTCTGTGAATCCTTTTCTCCTACCAGAAGTGAGAGAAAACACTTAGGGAAGTTCAATATAACTTTCTGAGCTTATTTTTAAAATACCGCCTTTAATTTGACGTAATATGCATTATTTCCTATTCCAGTTTTCTGAAACCAGGGTAAGAAATACTAATTTATTTCCTGCTGTACATTCTACATGACAGCCTTTTATCTATACCATAAGATTGCACATGGTTACATATGCACAAGTCTACGCATCTTAGAGAAAAAGGAAAACTATTACCAATAATATCACAGGCATCAAAACAATTAATGGTGAAATGGGTTAAAAAAAAATAAATCAAGGAACTTTTAATGCCAACGGATGATCTGATGGTGTTCACTACAGGCACCCTCAAGTGTAGCGTGGAAAAAAGAATTGAACATAGTATAGAAATGATGCACTACTCCAGCAGGGACAAAACAAGAAAGTCAGTTGTCCATAATGCAATAGAAGACTGTCTCAATCACCCTAGCTTTATGTTAGCACTTTTCTAAATTTGTTTCCGTGCCCATCACTATAGATGAACAGCACTCAGATGCCGCCAACCAGGAATAGTGAAGTTGAGAAAATGTCTGGCTGAATATAAATGAGTGCCACGACATGACAGCAAAATTTTCAGAGCAAATGAAATGATTGGAACCATGCAATATATCCTTTTTTACCTATTTCAGTTACTAACTTTCTGTCACGTTTAATGCAAAGCAGAACAATTCTGTCATCTCTGATGGATATGGACATTCTCTTTACTTGAATATATTTTTCTGTTATCAGAAAAACAGTCAAAAGCACATGCATTTCTTAACATATTTATTTTGGTTGTGATTTTACCTACTGTGAAATGACTAATGGTACACATTGGCTAAATGCTAGAAAATGTTATAGGTCACTTTATCAATGAGTGTTCTTAGGTCAGCATCCGCATCTAATAGAAGATCAGTGGTAAATTCCTAGTGGAGGTCTAGCTGCACAAATAAGATTACATACATTTAGTAGGAATAGCTTGAGACAAAGTCCTCCGTAGCTCTCTGTCTACCACTGTCCGTAGTTATCAATGCCACGAGAAAACAGGGCATGTCAAACACTGACTTTCACATTTTATATCATGGCATTACAGTGGAAAAATCATTTTTATCCTGTCTCTCCCAGGCTGCAAGTGCCAGTAGAGAGACTAGGAGCATATGAGGATGGTAACACCTTAAGCTGTTGCTCTAAGGCCTGCCAGAAACTATTGGTCGAGGCCAGGAGGTAGCAGGAACCTACTGTTGATGCTCCAGGTGTGGGTCAGGCAAAATGTGTGAAACTGCAGAGGCCAGAGCCTTTTTCAGGCTACACTCCAGAGAAAGCCCCATCATGGATGCCAGAGGAGCATGGAGAGAAAGCAGCCCAGCAGAAAACATGCACCAGTACCCTGCAGTCCTGATGCATGGATTTATGAAAATATAGTGCAGAAGTGTTAATATTTCAGCTGAGTTCACAAACACGCTTCTCTTCCAATTAATTCCAGACATTTTTCTTTTTTTTTTTTTTTTTTTTTGTCACCAACAGTTAAGAATTCCCTGAGGAAAGCAGGGAAATTACTGGAGGTTTATTGTCAAAAATGAGAGGATGCCTACTTTAGGTTGATATATATCACTCTGCCAGGCAAGTAGGATATACTTGCTTTCTTATCACAAATGAAATAGTAGATTATTATTACAGCACTTTAAATGCAAATTTTGTAGGAAGTACTTTAATTTATAAGCATTTGCAACCTCTCTTCTGAAGTAGAATCCACATAAACACAGATAAAAAGAAAGGAACAGAAAATCAGTGACTTCCTAGCTGTCTTATTTTGAAACTACTTACTCTGTAAATTCATACCCATAAATCAGTTGAACCTGTGCACCAGATATTTAGGAAGTGCTAGATCTTTAAAAGTCTCTTTCACCAGCTTGACCAGGTATATCTGAGAGGTTGCCTTGCTTTGTTACTCTAACACCTTCATGACAAACAGGACAGAATGGCTGGTCACAGGTCCAGCAAAAATACATCACCTTAAAATTACAACACTTGTATTTTTGTTTGCCAAATCTGTACAAGTAGAATCTTCAAAAATGATTGTCCTGATAATGAAAGTGTACAAACACTTGGAAACTGGTAAGAAAATATGCTGTTTAATAAAGATACAAATATAATTTTATAATACAAAATCAAACAAAATTAGCCTGAAACTGCAACAGAAAGCAGATTAGATGAATTAGACACAGAGAGAAATTAGGAAGGCAGGTTTTGTAACAGGCCATAATTAACAGCTAGAGGTAAGAAATACACTAACTATAACTAATGCATTTGTTACCTACGTGTGATAAATACATCAGTTTCTGAAATACATATGTATACATGTGCACAAACATCCATGCATGCAATTATCAATGTGATGGATCACAGAAAAGGCATTTACAATTCTCAGCTCCCTACTCCAATAAACACTTTTTATACCATAGAAACTCATGACAGTCACCAGTGAAAAGACTCTCCAAAGCACTTGGTCAGAGTAGCAGCGCACAAGCTGGGACACTACCTTCATTTACCACTTCTCTCTGACGCAAAACACATATCTGGAAACTATTATGACCTATGACACGTGACTGCCCCCTAACCCTTTCCTCTTCACCACCCCCCAGCTCCTTTTCATACCAGATAGATAAAATCAGAAGTCAAATGCACTACAGACATTTCCACAGCAGGGAATGCGTGGTGCTCGGAGCAGCTTTGAAATCAGTTAAAGTTTTCCTCCTCTAACAGAGTAGACAGAATTTGCAGACAGACATAATCAGTCAAAACATGTGTTTTGTTTGCATTAAATTAATAATACTAACATTAATAGTAGGAAAAACAAATATCTGGACTAGAAGATGATAAAAATTAAGATACTTTCCATGGAGAATTTGTAAAGCGTATTTGAAGGCTTAAGGTAAAAATTCTAGTTTTGTTTGTTCGTTTTTAGAATAACCTCACTGAGTTTGACTAGATACCACCCCATATGTACTTAAGACACTTTTAGTGCATATATATATATATCACTGTATAAGAAATGGTTATTCTGAAGTTGCCTACATTGAGAAATGGTGCAAACATACGGCACTGCAAGTGCAGTCATTTTGTTTGTCACTTATGGAATAATTCAAATCAGAGTTAAAATTCAGTTTATTGTCTGACATTTGTGATTGGCACTTAAAAAATCTTAGTGGATTAGTTAAGCAAAAAGACAGCAGACTGAATCAGTGAACAGTATTATATAGAAACTGAAGCAATACATGTTTTTATCAGGTTAGACATCTCTTTTACATTTACAATCCAATCTGACTCCAATTTTGCTTGTGTAGTTAAGTTGAAGTTAGAAAGGCCTGCTTAATCATCTTGAGATGTGTAAAGCAAATGCAATAAACCGAAAGATTACAACAAATTCAAAAGAAAGATACTTATCTAAACAGTCACTTCAAAGAGCCAGATAGTTTCATGGGGAATTAGGGGGAAAGCCGACAAATATCCAGCACTGCCCATAGGCTGGGTACCACCTCTGGAGCTCCTCTCGTCTATGATACTCTGTTTGTTGGCCTTCACCTACACTGACTGCTTCCACATTTCAGCCTAGTCGTGTAACAGCGAAAGGTTCAGGGAAAAAGAATGACATAAACCAGGTACAGAAGGAGAAAATGCTTTACTGACTACATACCAACCACTGCTATAATTGCTCCATCAAGAGGGAAAACCACCTGCCGGAGACACTTCCCCTTTTCCACACCCAAAGGTGGTTAATGGGCTTCTTCCAGGCATTAGCCAAATCCACAGAGTCATGGCTACCAGGACAAAGGGAAAGTACACTCCAGGAAACAGGTTATAGATCGGAGCCAAGTGATTGCCCACGATTCATAAACTCCCACCATGGAAGACACAATTCCTATTTCCTCTCACAGGACAAAGTACTCTAGGGGCAAATATCCACGTGGACTGAAACTAACCAGTGTTTAAGTATGTTATTACTTTACACTACTTGTTTTCATTTTTTAGTTTTTTATTTACAAAGGAAGGGTAATTTCTTTACTTACAGTAGGCCAGGTAAACATGAGCTTAGAGTTCACAAGAACTGTATTATTGGCCCAGCTGACTACACTTTTTTGTTTACTCTAGGCACCTACTACATTTAGATGCTACCAAAGCCTTTTAAAATTCCCTGAATATGTCATATATATTTTTAAACAAACAACATTCTTACAGAGAATTTGCAGGAGCCATTTTAGCCATTTAGCGGGATGCTTCTTTTTTTTTGTACTATTTTCTTGGAGATACTAAGCAGGATATATCCACAATATAGATACATAAAAATATCACCGATGTGTTTCAATCACAGTAAAAAAGAAAAAAGAAAAAAGAGAGAGAAATAGAAAAAGGAATTACGCTTTTTAAAACGAGCCTGAAGCAAGGTAAACAGTTGTGATAGTAAATATAGACAGTTATGCTTTCAGTATCATCTCAAAGTGTGACTAAATCCAGTTATCTGAGAATGGGAGCAAGGGCTTTAGTCCTTTGGTTAGAGCACATCCCTACCAAATACTAATTTTGTAACCTTTATTTGTTCAACCCATTAAAGCAGGTGTCCAGGTTGAGATAAGGTATAAGGATGTAACAGAACATGGGATGGATGCTTTGTATTTCAAAACTAAGAGTATCACATAACTGATACCATGCAACTATCCCTGGAGTTTGAACAATCCTTCACAAATCCACCACTGTGATTTTAATATCTACATTTTTTCCCAAAACTTTGTTTCGGCTTTGCAATGCACTTAATTCAAGATGAACTCATAAAATCAGAACGCTGCCTTACAAGGATGTTTAAACCCGACCTGATTCTGAGCTTATTGAGAAGAAAAATAATGGCACACTCAATAGAATAACCCCAATTACTGATTGCAAGAACATAGCTTTTTAACACAGCATGTTTATTGCATTAACTAGAATGCCATTATTGTTTTGTTGTCTTGAAATCCCATTCAATCACCGGTATTATAAATTGCACGAAGATCAAACTTCACATTTCATTTTTGAAATAATGGATTTTAGTGTACTTAGCATATGTAAGAAAAGAGGTTAATGAAGTAAAAAAAACCTTCTTCCATCTGAAGGCACTGCTGCATCACTAAACAAAAAGATTACTTCACATTGCCAACCATAATGCCTATGGTAATTTTAATATTGTAAAGACATACTGACATGATGAAATTAAGTAAAATCTTGTACAAGCTGGTGGATAAGGCAGTCTCTCTGTATCTGGAATAAAGATGAGACATAATCAAGCTTCTTGAAGTGAACAACTCAGCGGAACAGCGTGAACCACTGGCTCAACCACAGTCCAAGAAAAGCTGCTCAGAAGTAGAGTTGCACATGCTCTTGTTGGAGGCTGACTGCTACCTTAGAGATCTAGCTGTGGTTTGACATTCCTCTGCCATTGCGGCCATTGGCAGAGAGAAATGTATTGGGATACTCTGAGGAACACAGGGAGCGTGGCTCCCCTTGTCCTTATGAAGTTTCTTTGCTTGCAGACGGTTCTTACAGACAAGGACTGTGTGCTCTGTTACACACTGATTTGTCCTCTCTGAGATGCTTCCCAGAGCCGTGGGCTCTGCCTGAAAATTCTTCCATACACGAAGACCTTGGGTGATGGCTCTGACACAGCCTAATCACACTTCCGCAGTGTCCTTGTGGACACTGAATTTATAGCTCCTTTCTCACAGCTCAGGCACAGAAAAGCTAAGCAAATGAGCACACTGGGCACTATGCAAAGCCCTATAAAAACCATTAAATCCGCATTTTAATTAATATAAGGTAGGTACAGACCTAAACAAAGCACTGCAATACCCACTTTGCCAGGTCCCTGCAGGTGTTTTTCTATCTCCTAATTGAATAATTTTAAGGTTCAGAAAACAGGATCTCAGCTTATACACACTTTCTCTCTCCATCTCTCCTCTCCTGCCAGTTCTTGCTATCATTTGTTATGCAATGGCAAGAATTCATCTGCAAAGAAAATATCCCTATCTGTTCCTCTCTTTTGTCCATAGTTTTTCCAGTCTCTTGTTTCTTCCAAAGCCTCTTTTTGTAGCTGAATCCCTTAGGCTAGCTGAGCAATCAATACTTGCTTTTGCTGATCCTCCCTAAGGACAAAACTTGAAATTTCATCCAAAACAGGATCAAAGTCTAAAAACTAAGTGAAAGCAACTTCCCTCTTTCCCATAGCTCAGTAACAGCATCCATCACAAAGATTTATCTTGACACTATCTTGCAGTTTTTATTTGAACACAGAGGCAAAATACAGGAGGGGTTGCAACCTGTTCTCTTAATGAATGTGTTAGGAAAATTTGGGTGCTGACACAGAAAGAGCCAGGCAGACCTCAGTGTTCAGCAGAACAACAATTCAGGTTTGCCACAGTAGACTGTTATAGAAAAAGCCAGATGAGACCAGCTTTGTGGAGAAGTATTAAACATTTAACTATCGAAAATGCTTTCTTCAGTGTTGAGAAGCTTATTTACAAGATTTGTATATAAAGAACTGTTCAGGTTAAAAAAAACAAAATTGATTATGTGATTAATAAGAGATTCTTAGCATTTGAAGCCTCAAACAATACAATCAATACAATTCCAATGTTTATAATGCTTACTTGAAAAAAAAGTATTTGAATTTGGCTAAAATATATTTTTGAAGTTCCAACTACTTGATACACTATATAAGTTAATTTGAGCTGCCTTGGGAAATGTTGATTTCTGGTTTTTATTATTTTTTCAGTGCACTAAAAAAAAATAATAATCAGGTGAATATTTACATCCATATTTTATTCTGTATTTAAAATAGAGGCGTATAAAAAGAAAGCACTGTAATACTTCCAAAAGTTAAGTAACTACATTATACCTGTGTTACATATAGCAAGCTATTAATAATTGGCCACAACCAAATGTGTTCATTTAGGGCAAACAATGACTAAAACAAGATTCTGATCTAGAATTCTCTAAGTCTGATCTTCAAGTTCATGAACGTCAGGGAAGCCAGCTGACATTTGACTCAGAAAAAGATATTCAAATAAAACAAGAGTGAAGCCAGGTTCCATTTCCTACTATACCTTTCATTCTCTTAAAGCAGTTCTATTGGCATAAATTTGGAGCAAGCAATACCACTGTATTAATTGGCCTCTACGCCTCTCCCTGAATCCTTGTCTAGACTCATCATTCTAAAGAGGAAATGGTAATTCCTTCCTGAAAGGACACAATTTTTACTTCTGTGAGAACTCTTAGATAGCCCCAGGTTGTTACCAAGACTTCCTAACCAGAAGTCCTCGATGCCTAGCTATCTCCCTAGGCATTCCCAGCTGCTCTTTCAGCCACATTGTTCTCCTGTTGGCTGTTGATCAAACACACAATTCAGTACAATAATGAGATTGATCAACTTACTTTCAGTTAAAGTCAGCTTTCTCCATTAAAGGGAGAAATCAGTTACTTAGTTGAGGTAAAATGCCACTGAATTCACAATACATTTTCCCAAGAGGAACAATTTAGCACTTTCCGTGATAATACAACATAATTCCAATGTCCTTCTTGCAAAGTTAATGGATATAGTGTACAATGACTGATATTGCGAGCCATTCTTTCCCTATTTTTTATACATAAAGTTTGAGTGCAGAATCTTTAGATCCCATGACAGAATCTTTCTAATCTGTGGTGACATTTTTCCCAAGGATCAGTAAACAAGTGAAAAGATTCATAATTGATTCTGCTTTCCACTACATTAATAGATTTTCAACAGTATTCTACCAACACAGCTATTCTACAATTAACAGTTTCTTTATTCCTGATAAAAATAAGCATTTTAGCTTCAAGTCTACTTAAGAAAAATTAATTCCCTCCCTCTATCAAACATTAGATTTTTTTTCTCTTTCCTTTAGTGCCCAAACTTCAGGAACAATGTTTTGTGCTCCATTGTTTCACAGATTTAACATGGATTCTGGAAGTATTTCTGCAATAATATTATAATCAATACTTCTGTGCTAATAATATAAATTATTTCTAGTTACTTTATTAGAGGCATAATTCATATTAAAAGGAAACATTTTTCTTTTGATGCAAGATGAGTCACAAAAAGTAGATTTTCAATGCATTTCTTATTGTATTCACTCCAATATTGGACTGAAAATGCCACTTTCTTTAGAGAAACGATGATCATGTTCCAGCATGCTGAGTTCACTATAACACATCTATTGATGAGAGCTGTTTGCTCTCATTCTTTGTCCTTTCATATTCAGTTATTTTTTCCCTGGATCTTACACAAGACACTACTGTTGCTTTCTCAAACAATGACAGGCTTTGTCATCAGATATAAAGTTCTCCTATTTTTAAGACACTGAGTAAATTGAGCTTTCCATTCTACTAGAAAGTGTATGATCTTTTATTTGGGATTATATTTCCAGGATTTATTTGCCCCATCTTTGAATCCAACTCAACTGCCTAGAATAAAATTTGATGGTCCTTTGCAATAGGGCTGTAAAAATCCACTCTTCTGAATAGTAGTGACAAGTGGAAAATGGTTTATAACCACTTTGTCATCTAATTCAAGAATTGTTTTTATGAAAAATAATTACATTTTACAGCAAAAATAGCTTCCTCTCTTTCTAGGATAAAAATGTAATTTTCCAATTATGAACTTAATAACCAACTGTAAACCAGCAAGGCTGTATTCCCAAGTCAAAAGAAAATTCTATCTGGCTGCACACAAGAGCAGAATGAAAATTAACTTCTTTTTTTTTCCCTGTAGCAATTCTTTTCTTCACTCATATGCCAAAAACAAACTAGCTATAAGCACGTGAATCTCACTCTACCGGTGGGGGGGGCAGAGGAGGGGAGAGCAAGAAAAAAAAAAAAAGCTTATCATGAGTAGTAGCAATGACTCATTGGAAAGAAAGATAATTCAGGATAACCAAGCTAACTCTGGGGAACTGTGTGAAAGACTTTAAAATCCCCTTTTAAAGCAACAGCAGGCAGGCTGAAAAAGAAGCAAGAGATCTAATCCTAGCATTCAGCCCCACAGCCTACAAAATACTTTGGACAGCCTGTTCCACCCAGCTGCTGGAGGCAAGTGGAGCTGCAAATTCGTAAGATACTTTGTATTCAGAGACTGATAAGACAGACAAAAATCCTTTGCAAAAATCTAAGCTGGACGGAAGGAAAGCCTCTAACTGAGCATTTCCCTACAATCTCTTACTAGTATAGACATTAATAGACATATGGTGCAAAACACCTACCAGCAAGCAGAAAATGTGCCAGATTGATCTTTGCAACCCATGCACCGCGTTATGCAGCACTGAGCAAATCTTCCACATCCTTCCAGAAGATCTGTTTTCTTTTCTCTGCCTTACTCATGAGAAGTGACTCCACGTTATGCCATGCAGGATTATCTGAACAGCTTCAGAATAGCTTCCTGAGCTAAATTAAATAAGTTTGACTTGCTAAAAATAACACACAAATACTAGTGAGGAGACACTGAACACTCTGGGCTATTCAAGTCTATCCTGAACAAATCAGAATAAGCTGGAAATACTGATTTAGGTGAAGCAATCACATAACACTACAAGAAATATGTGTATGAAAGGGTTCCTTCAATTGCTGCTACCATTTGTATTATTTTATTATCTGGGGACTCAGTCAGAAACACAAACCAATTTCGTTTGGCCTTAAGTAGAACAGAATTAAGGTGTGAAACAATGAGTGAGACCTATAAGAAACAGAACTTCTCCACTTCACAGTAAATACAAGTAAGTGCTCCCAGCAGAGCTCCCAGAATATCAGACTAGTAACAATTTTATCTATCATAACAGTGCTGTAGAACAATATTTTTCTGTCACATGCAAGAAAAGTGATCTGTAAAAGGATGTCATCCAAGAAGCAGTTTCAAAACACCTTCACTATTGGTAAGGGAGCACCACAACTGGTAAACAAGGATGAGCGTGAAAGGAAAACAACAACAACAACAACAACAACAAAATGAGAAAGAGAAAATGTTTTACGTATGCTTTTATAATCTCTTGCTAGTTAAATACACATTGCCATAGATTATACAACTGCCAGATGCCAACATCTCTTGCAATGTCAGAAACATTCTGCTTAAACATTCGCTTGTACTCAGAAGCATTTCCTCTTTATACCTGGCACAGCCATCAACTTGCTTTCCTTCTCACTTCTCTCTCCATTACATAGACATAGCGGAGAACTATTAGTGCTTTTGATAGTTTTGATTGCATCTGATTGAATTCACAATATTTTTTAATTGCTCAATCACTGGTTTGATTTGCCAGTGTGTATGTTAACACTAATTCTCTTTCAGGCCTGCAGTAGTGACCGATGTTCATTTATGTCACAAGTCTCTGTGTTTTCCTGGGTAATTAGAAAGACTTTCATAACAATTTTTCTTTGCTTGCTTACACTGTATAAATGAAATGCCTCTGTTATATGGTGAAATACACAAAGCTGTCATTGTCCAAGATGTTCCCATTATCAAACTTGACAAAGCAGGAATATCATTGCAATCCTTACAAAAGCACTTCATAATCACCCTAACATTTAGAGTGAGAAATTTCATATTCGGAAAAAAAAAAACAAAAAAACAAAAAAACAACTGTATTAGATTTCTATAAAATTAATTAGCATATTTCATTACAATTATATTATTCCTTTAAGAGCACTTCTAAATTTTCCCCACCAAGCTTACAACCAATTATTCTGTTCTGTCAATAATAATAGCACAGGTGTACTTGAACCTCTCTGAATTTGTCTAAGCCTTACTGCCCTATTCACTCTCTGTATCATTTTATCATGCAGTAGCTATTAACTGGAAGCTGAGAGAGAGCAAAGAAAAAAAAAGAAAAAAAAAATAAAGAGCACTAAAAGCTCTACAAGTTAGAGACTAATTTATTCTTCCATTAGTAATGCAAAGAATATTTACAAATAAGTTTTTTTCACACAATTTGAAAAAAAAAAGATTCTCACAAAGAAATGATTATTTATATGCAGCTCTGTCTAGGGCATCAATTACAGTGTTTGTCCATCTAGGACTCAAAATCTGGAGAGGAAGGAAGAGAGGTGGCTGCACTCCTCCAATCTTCTTGCGATACAATGAAGGCAAAAAATAATATGGCTGGGTTTTTTGCTCAGTCCGAAAAGGAGAAATTGAATGGTCTTGTAGTAACCTGCTAGATTAGGTCTTGGTCCTTTGCCATTCAACATTCATGTTCACGACCTGAAGTCAACTAAATCATCACTGGTAACAACTACAGCTTTGACAGAAATGGAGGAAATGGAAAACACTGAATTGCCTATGCAAAGCAACCTGAACTTCTTGATAAGTGCAAGCAAATAGCATTATTTGGAGTACTGAGAAAGAAATACATATATGTCAGATGAAGAAATGAAGACTGTGTTTTCAGAATAATAAGAAAACTCAATTTGAAAAGGAGATTCATAAATGTCTCACAAAAACAAGCACCTCAAAGCAAGTATCTTGTGTGATAATAATTAAAATCTAAAAAGCCCACTTTAGAAGAAGAATATTCCAGAAACTCAAATTATTTTGATTTAAAAGAGAAAGTTAATGTGGAATCGCCAGATATCAGTGCCACCAGCAGAATCATCTGCTCAGTACAGTTAAAATAATCATAAATTAGCTATAACAAAACTGTAAAAGAAACATTGTATAGTTCTACTGTACTGTAGCTATTGTAGAAAGATATCAAGATATGTAGTACCTTGAGGTTAAGCAAATCCAGACCCCAATTTTCCTGAAAGGACAACTGATTGCTGAGCCAAATAGCTAAGGACTGCAGTTATCTCCTTCATTATTATTGTCATTATTATTTTTAAACCTAAACTCAATCTTTTCACAAAGACATGTTTTAGTCTTTAGTCACAAGAATGAGATCAGAGCAGTCCTAATGTCATGCAAAAGGCAGAAGGTCACACCTGATGATCACAGTTGTTCCTCCTGACCTATTAATCTATGAATGAACATCACATTAACATCTTTAAGGCGTGCATTTTATTAATTAATAGTACAAATATTCTGTATCAAAAGAAACTAAAACAATGTGTCATAATATGGCACGTGGAAAAGACAAAGAACAAAACCCAAACATCGTTACTTCATCACATAAATATGTGCTTAAACCTGCAACTACAAAATGATTTCATTATTTTCTTTTTTGCTTGTCTAAGTCATTCAGTCCCAAATGATTTAATGGTCTTTGAATCTTAAAAGAAATAGGTGATTAAAATACGCTCTCTTCACTAAAGAAGATAGGTACTTGGAACTGCTGACTGCAGAAAATCTGGGAAAACGTGATCCAAAAGAGACCTGAGATTGTTACTGGGTGAACAATGTGCACGTTTCACTTTTCATTGCGTTACTGTTAGAAATAATGATCATCTTTATGGTACATTTTTTAGTTTCATGTGGAATGCAGCTTATAAAAGAAGTTCAATATTATTCCCTGATGTATTACTATTCTGCTGGTGTACAGCTGCCAACAGTAGTTAAATCTGATTAAGGCCCCCTGCTGAGTTAATCAATCTGATAATGTCAGACATTATTAAGGAAGCATACACGATACGGTCACACTGTCTATTATCAGTGGCATGTACACCAGTGCCTTTGTCTTCACAGAGCACTGAAGCTACTTAAAATAGATAAGCGTAAAAGGGATAAAAAGCATTATAAACTTTCAGTCTTGAATATTGGTATGGTAACTCCTTCTAAAATACAGCTATTTAATACAAGAAATCTTCATTTATTTTAGTTCTTTTGGGAAAATAAAAAAACCCACCCTTTAAAAAAACAGTGTAGGTTAACAATACATTGCGTCATTCTGATCAATGCAAGCTTGTTGCTAAATAAAAAACTCTTCATTTTACAGAAGCTATGTCTGACTTTGAGACATATACACGCACAGACGCACAAAAAATACACATCTGCAAAATCTTGTGAATTGCTTGACCCACTTCGATGTCAGCAGACATCGCTTCTATGCTACTGTTTCACTAACACATTTAATGCTGAAATCATTTGTTTTTGAAAAGACCTGCTCCTCTTCTGTTTATGTTACATTAAACAGCAGTCTCCTATCTGTTTACACGAAGCTGCATTTAGCCTTTGGATTTCGGCACTATCAGCAAAACGACTTGCCATTAGCTCTAATGCTAATCAACTTCTCGATAGATGAAGGCTTTCTAACACCTGACCCAGCACAACTCCTCTGCAGAATGTGTGAAACATTGCAAAGGACAGAAGGATACACTGTGTTACTTCCTAACACACACAGTGCACAGGCAAAGAGTGGGGGGAAGTACTTGGAAGAGAGAAGAATACAACAGACAGGGTTATGTAGGCAAACTAAGTCTGTAAGTCTCATTTCACAGCAACGCTTTCCCCAGAATCACATCATCCGAGCAAGACATTAAAACTTCACACCTCTGCAAAGACCAAAAGTAAGAAAAGGGAAAGCATCAAAGTTGTCTTTGGTTTGACACCAGTAGCTCATTTTTGTATAACACTCCCTCAGAACAGACTAACGAGAAAGCATACTCCAAACATTCAATGTTCTTAATAATAATAATAATAATAATAATAATAAATAAGCATCTTGCAGACTCTTTCTCTAGAATGCATCAACAGCTACAGCATAATGCCACTTTGGGGATTCTTTATTCTACCATTAAATGTGGTCTGTGTTAAAAGTGAAACAGCCGTATGATTTGGAAGTTGAATATTCATCCCACACACCTGATAGCTGAATCAGCAACAAATGCAGTTTTGCACATATGCTTAAGTATTAGGAGAGTGTTCTAATGATTTAGTCAAGCTTTCTGAGAACCATAAAAACTACCACAGAGGGTACTTCTATCTCATTGATGAGAGCATGCCAAAAGCCACAACACTTAGCTGCAGATTCTAAAAGATACTACCAAAATCACAACAATTAGAGAAATGCTTTTTTAGAGTGCTCATAATTCTGTAGGAATTAACATCTTCCCATTCTTGTTGGTCAAAGGAATCATAAATCACACCACAGGTAAATGCACATCAAGGACCGTCAACAGCTACACCATAAGCCAACCTGAAATCCACTGCCCCCCATCCAAGCAGGCATTTTCTTAAAATTATTGCCTGAATAAAAACTGCACTATCGTGTCTCTGACGGTAAAGTGCAAAGAAGAAAATCCCTTACACTTCAAGAATGCGAGTCAGCTCATCATTTCCTCACAATATCTGATATTTTGGCAATCTGAGGCAGACCAAGCAAGAGAAAAAGCATCAGGGAAAGTTTCTTTTCTAGCTCTCTCAAAACTGCAGATTCCTCACTGTGGTAAACACAGATGGAAGTACTTCCAAACACCAGCTTCCTTTTAATATTAAATACCTCCCTAAACTGGAACTTCTGCTTACAAAGAAACTCAGAAAGTATGTTGAGATCTTTTGCGTTGGCCCTGAGCTTATTTCACCAGAGAAATTGTTGGAAGGATTGGCTCTGTAGTTTTCAGGACAATTTACTGAATACTTGATGAGAGAGAATATGTTGCCCCCTGGCCACTGGCACACGAAAGCAATAGCTGCAAGGATTACATGTGGGCTCTGGACCATATGGTGTGTAGGCTTATTGTAGGAATTTAGCGTCTTTGAGACTCCTACTTTCCTGTCAAATTGATTGAAATTAGCCACTCAATTTCCTCTCTAAAATCTTTGGAAACAATACTGTGATTGCATAATCTTTTACAATTGAAAATCAGATTAAAAGGTAGACAAAACCAACGTAAATCAATAAATATTCCTATTCTTCAGAAATGCAAGAAGGGAAAGTGAGAGGAGATGGCTTCACAAACAGGAATATTTACTGGAACCTGGAGCTTTAATAAATGTAAGCTTAGCATTACAGAAATGAGCATATATTACAGAGTACAAGCTTACTGCTATGAAAATGGAGTTCAGAAGCTAAGCCAGTTTAAGCCGCAGAGTACTTACAGTGTATTCCATTATCCTTACAGAAAATAGTAAAGAGTTTGTATGACTGGCATACAAAAACATAATCTTATTTGCTATTTAGCTACTTCTAGAAACCCAATATTATGCTAAGATGTCTGCAAATAATACAAATGCTGTTTGAGCAAAATAATACATCAGGTTAAATAATATGATATTGAGGTCTACACCTGAAGAATAGCCTCCAGATAGTCATGTTAGAAATGAATTTATTTTAAATGTACAATGACTGCATTTATTCAGAGTATTTGTGTTTTTACAGATTCTCAATCTGAAGAGTACATGGACATGAACTGTAGAACATGACTGTAGACAAATTTGTTTTAAACAGAAGAGTTTCCTATTCACTGATGCAACCAACACATGCTTTGCATTTTATTTCAGTGGAAGAAGTTTCAACATGGAGCAAGCAACTCAACAATACTCTCTATTAATCTGTGCCAATATTCTGAATTATTTTGATGGGCCTCCAGTTGTCTACTAAAATGCCATCCTACTCTGTAGCTCATCAAAACACAACCTTCAACACAGCAGATTTCTCATTGATATAATACAAATCCTAATTTCAAGCTTGCAACAAAGCCATCAACTAGCTTGGACTACAAATCTATGTATGTGGGCTGCTCAGAAAGTAAAATCTTCTATTTATTTCCATGGAAACTACAGCAGATACAACAACTACAATAACACTACTTGATAGTGACAATTCTCAGCCACAGATCACTGTTTTTCAGCATAGTCATCACTGTTAGCTGTGCATTTTCACCAGCCATGAACAGTAGCCTGCATGTAACGCTCATAAAGACTGCACCAGTGTAGGTGGCCCACTGCCACCACTACTGAGACTCACCACCCACCACCTCACTGTGCTCACATCCACTGTTTCATCTCCATAAACATTCAGCAAGTGTCTGCAAATGTCAGTGAGTGCAACTTTTTCTGTGTGGAGGAGTTCAGTTCCACACCTTTGCTTCATATACACTTCCATGTCAAACACCATTTTGTCAGACTGCCCCCTGCTGACATCTGTTACATGGCAACAACATGCGGCAAAAGTTCGGTGGGAAAGTTCAACCTCTACTGTCATACCAACAACATCCACCTCTGATGTCTTGGGCCAACATAACAAAATAGGAGGCATTACTTTTGCAGCAGCCCTCATACTACTGTGCACTAACTTCCTGATCACTACTGAAACACACACAGGTGCATCAAATTTGAAGCAATGAACAGGAACTATTTCTGGAGCATGCTATGGCATCATTGCCATCCAAGACCAAATTGGTAACTGAAGTTTTCTCAGTTAATGCAGCATATAACACAGATAGCTGTTGCTGTTGCAGAAAGCTTATAGACGCTCGAGATAAAAACACTCACCTTTGAGGATAGGTTGGTAAAAATGAAAAGAAATAAACCGGACTTACAATGACAGAGAGGTACGCGAACAAGAGAATTAGAGGAACAGCACAGAGCAACTGACATCTAGAACACTATTTCCTATAACTGATGCTTAGGAGAGAAAAGAAGGGGGTTCTTTATCAAGTACACATCCAGCTTAATGATGGCAGTGAACGCCATCTAATGATCAGTCTTTTAAGCATCAAAGTAACAGACTTGATTTGACATCTCTGAGGACCATATGCATCCAACCTTTTGGTCGTCTTGCCTGGGCAACCTTGAATGAAGAGGAATTGTCTTGGACCACATATAAAATATATAATATAGTTAATCTATATAAGCAACAAAACTTTTTTTTTTTTAATTAAAACAAAACAAAACAAAAAAAGAGCAAAGAAAACGAAAGTAATGGGGTACTTGACCTTGTTTTTGTGAAACTAATGCATCAGTCTGGTTTGATGGAAGCGTTTGCAATTCTTAATGAGTTCCAAAGGTGTTTATCAAAAATTTTGATGAAATTTTACTCTACCCATACTTTATCCTTGAAAATAGTTTTTCACAAATTCACGTACTCCCAAAAAGTGGCAAATCCACATGAATAAAATATGAGTGCAAAGCAAAGGATACTTTTCTCTGGTAAGATAGGGCTTATAAAAGTCTGGTAAAGAGACATGATTAAATTTTTGAGTTAAATGTCTGATTGCAACCCTATACATTTCATTTGAATGTTTTTATTTCAACAGAAAACAGAGTCACAAATATAAATATATAAAATGACTATTTTTTCAGCACTCTTGAAACCTATTCTCAAATGCCTTTTTCAAAACAGAAAGCAAGACTGTACATTTTTTGCTGTTCATAGGACTGTGTTTAGCCAATGTATCAAAACACATAAAATCACTTCCCATAGCTTGAGTATGTTGCAATTTAAGTTTCATTTCAAATGCTGTTATGGTTTTAAACATAGCACAGTTAAGTCAATTTTCACCTTGAAGAAGATACATGCTTAACTCATTTAACTGAGCAGTCAAATCAATCCAAAATGCTAAATATGTAAGCTATTTTTAATCTTCATGTTCTGGCAGAAATTTTCCTTTCGATTCCACAAATGACTCAATTTCACAAATCATCAAATCTTTTGAGCATTTTATTTTGACTTAGCCTCCTTATTTTAGAAAAGCAAATGATGTCCCCATGATCAATATCCATTCTTCTAAGGAACTTCTGGAATTGGCAATGATTCAAAACCTTGCACTTTATGAAATTGACAGCTTTGATGATGATTTGCACAACATTATCCATTTTTAACGCTTTCACACATACATTTTCTTGATGTATGATACAGTGGTATTTCATCAAACACAAGTTGCTAGCGGCAATTGCATTGCCTTCTATTAATTTTATAAGTTCCTCTTTTCTTTTCTTTTTTTTTTTTTTTTAATTGATTATTGTTGGGCACCCTGAGTAGCTATACCAAATATGTTGACAAAGGTTGAAGAAAACTGCTTCAATGTAATTTTTACTACTTCAAACAAATAAGGAGATTTAGTTGTGTCTTTTAATGGCACCAATGAAGACATTTTTTCAGTGACTTTCAGTGATATTATCATCATTATCAATATCTCTAATAAAAATAGCAAGTTGAGTCATATCTGCAGAATCAGTACATTCATCTATCACCAAAGCACAAAATTGGAAATTAGCAGCTTTACTCTCAAAACTTCTTTTGATAGGTTTTCCTGTTTCTTCAATTTGCCTGGCCACAGTCTGGTGAGACAAACTGATTTTAGGAATTGTTTTATTTTTAAATCAGGGCACATTATATTTGTCATGCGTTCCATACATTGCTTACTAAACTCACCACCAGTAAATGATTTTGTTTTTCGCAATCAGATTTGCAACCACATAACTAGCTTTTATAATAGAGTTTGAGAGTTGTAGATTTTTCAAAGAAAATTTTGTTGAGGTGACAAAGTTCAGTTATTATTCAGTTTCAGTTCCGTTATTTTGTCCCTGATGTGCATCAAATTTGCAGCGTGTTTCTGCATTGTGTCTTTTCAAATTGTTATCTTTGAAAACTGACACAATTTCCTCACGAATTAAGCATAGTTCCTAGCACAATCTGCTGGGCTACAGAGAGACAGCATAGATAAAGTCATATAGGGAAGAGTTGAGATTTATTTTCAGAGGGAGAAGTTTGTGGTGTATGGAGTTTATATAGGATAGGGAGTCATTATGTGTGTTTGTGCGTGTGAGGGAGAGGGAGGAAACTGCTTCATGTACTCTGCCTTTTGGAACATGGAAAAAATGAAGCTTTCCATTCCATATCTTCAGGAACAGCTTCCCTTTTGATTTAAGGGAAACTACCTGAAAAGGATGGTAAACTTCTATTGTATTCCCTGATCAAATTAGCTTCCAAAAGTTGTAATAATACATTCACTCTCAAAGGAAAAAACTAAATTGTTTGTTCTACTTGTAATTACATGATGCTATCATTGATAGATCTTTTTCAGGCCAGGAGAAAAGCTGATAGTGCAGAAATAACATCTACCATGCTTCAAGCACACTCAAAGCTCAGTGAACCCTGGAAGGAAGTGACAGGTTAAAAAAACAAGCAAACAAAAGAAAAAATCTAAAATAAAATATAAACAAGCCACAGCTCTGAAATGAAAAAAAAAAAAAAAAATCAAGACCACACACACACACAAAACCAGCAAAAATAAAAACAAACTCCCCAAAAAACAAGAAATACAGTGCGCAAAAATTACCTCATTACCTCCCTGTATACACCCTAGTAAAGTAATATCCAACAATATTGGATGATCTGATTTCTGGAATTGCATATGTCTAAGAATCAAGAGCAATTGAAGATAAATAAAGAGTGGAACAGACTCCAAGCAGATGAATACTGCAGAGACAAAAAAAGAAAAAAAGTTGATATGGAGAATTATACAAATTTAATCTATTTAGACTGTTATCCTTATCTCAAGCACAGACAAGAAAAGCAAATACCATAACATCTTAATTTATTGTCCATGTCATTTACTACAAAGCTTTCATCATAATTATGAGTCAAATGGATTCTTTTTCACCATGAGATGTAGTTTGACTTTAGAACAGTTAATATGCACGTATTTTTTTTCAAGCATAACTACAGGAAAACTATTCTAAATGAAATAAAGAATTAAACAAGAGAATTTCATGTACTCTTTTTACTGCTTGCTAGTTCATTTAGCCTATAAATAACAACAACAACAACAACAACAAAATAATCAGTAAAGCCAACATACAACTATGTAACTAGTATTGGTTAATTCAGGCACATGAAGTGTAATCATTTCCTATCATTTCCTTCTGAGCTTTTTTTTTTTTTTTTTTTTGATCCACACACACAGTGAGAGGACAAATATGCCGTAGGATAGTCAATAATTCAAATTCAATTTTTACATGTGGTAAAAAGAGACAAGATTGATAGGAATACACCATCTATTCTCATCAGTCACACTTAGTCCTCAGCCCTCTATTATCCACAAATCCTTCTATACAATCAAAGAGAAAGAACTACTGAATTATTTATTAAAACTGACACCATCAATTATGTTCACTTGCAAAAAGTCTCCAAGCAGCCATTTAACGAATTATAATGCACGTTTTGGTAACTTCGGACCAGGTTAACAATGGCATCTGAAGAGTTAAACTCATAAAGCAGTCATTTTTTGCCACTACAAAGCTAAGTCTCACATAGCTGGCCAACACAAGCTAAAAGTGTGACACAAATACTCTTTTGATTTTTTTTTTCTCCTCCACCTTTTAATGCAATCTGACAAGTTCACAGACTCGTACCTAGAGTGACAGCTTTGGAATGTTCTTTCCACACTGCAAAGCCAGCCACAGTGACCATCACTTTGGCCAACAACTCTGCAAAATAGAACTGGATTTGGTTGATATTTCTTGGCAGCCAGAAAAGATTGCAAGCCAAAGTTTGGATCTCTTAGTATAGCAAGCAGCTGCCCTGTTCCCTTTCCATAGGGTTTTTAGTTCATTCACAGTTTTTATGACATTTCTATCACCTTTTAACATCACTGTTTTTCATGACTCTTAAAACACAAACTTCATAACTATATTATTGCTGCTTAGCACTACCAAAATACTAGCATAGTTTGCGTTTAGGAGGGTGAGATACATTCCAAAAACATCCTGTCTAGACAATTATGCAAAAGCAGAGCCCACGGAAGCATTTCTCAGAGTCACCTGGTGCCCCAATCACAGCTATAAGAGTTCCTCTTTCAACAGCACCTAGCAGCAAGGGGAAACCTGGAAGCAATCTAATAGACAAGTGATATATAACCCCTCATATATACACAGTCTCAACATGGAAAGGTGCCCAGATTTGCACAGTTTCTGTTTGTGGCAATGTACGAGACAAAGACTGTGCCTATAACAGTAAATTAAACAGGCCAGGACTGTCTCCTGGCACCGAGGCCAGATGGCATGGAACAGCCCGTGTCCATATTCCCTTACCCTTCAACATATGCAGCTGCCAATGAGAATGTCATTCAGCTTTCACTCTCCCTACCCATGCCCAGGATTTTTTCAGAAGAACACTGGCTGATGCTGTACAAAACCTTGGCAGACTGTTCTAACAATTTAGGAACATAAACAATCAAGTTTCACAGTCCAGGAATGTGCTCTGGTAGTGTTCATTTTACCAGTACCAGCCTAAGTGACAAGCCCAGAGGGCTCTCCTCCACTGTGTAACACAGAGTGGTAATACAGAAATAAATGAAGGGAGGAAATCCAATGGGCTAGGATAACCATTGAATAAACACAGAAGATGGACACATTGTTACCGAAAATGTTAAATAGTGTTTTTTCCCCTCAAGGTACTTTAGAAGAAAGACTGGAAGCTATCAGAATAAGAAAGATGCTCTCAGCAATGGGTACAGAAGATATTTATCTTACTGCCAGTAGTAACTGTTTGCAATGTTAATTGCCCTGAGAATTTTTCCCAAATATCTGCCGCAGGTATTCTACAGTCTTAATGCAGTTGCAATTCACTGGTGAACGTAGAAATAAACGGTTGCCATGTTTATATGTCTATGATTCTATGATTATAGAGTCCAGTGAAATCCCAAATAATATACTCAAAGCTTTCTCCATACTTTCAGCATTTAGCTGGACTACTTTGTGAATATAATGTCTTTTAGTTTCTGCATATGAGAAGGCCACTTCTATGTCACATGCTTTACCACCGGCACTTTTATTGATGAAGTTCACTAAGTACATGGTCTAAATAGTTACATGTTTGAGCAAGAGCTCTATTTACAATATGTATACAAGAACCAATTGGCAGTGAAGGTATTCTTGGGAAATTTATTCTCTGGATCACTGACTTCAAATTGGATAGCAATTTTAAAAAATATTTTCTAAAGCTTTTCAGGAATCTTACAGTTCTTATATGAGGAATATATACGTGGCTCCTTAGATGTCATTAAGGCAGGAAAACACATTTTTTTAAAAGGAGTACTAGAACTGTCAGCAACAGGACACACCCCTCCCAACATTATACTCATTTAAAATAGTCTTGAGAGTACCGTCTGCTCTCTGCTAATCTTTAATTAAGGAAAAAAAATCCATTTTAATACTAATAATAAAATTACTGGGAGCATGACAATTAAATGAATGTCACAAGTATTAAACTTTGAAAATTAGAGAACCGAATCTTTACAGCAAGAATAAAGAATTAAATTGTCCATGAATAGAAACCAAGTGGTCTAGAAAGTTATTAGGCTAAAATGGAACAGATTTTTTTTTGTTGTTGTTTTTGTTTTTAAACAAAAAAATACTGAAACAGAAGAAACATTTTTTAAAAACACAAAATACAATTTTGCTACTTTAAAAATATCATTTAAAACCTTTTTCATTATAATTTTTTAAACTTCTAAATAAATTTAACCCCCAAATTATATGTATTTTATATTCACCTAAAACAGTCTTTTACAACTGAATGTATGCATACTATCTACAAGTGGAAAATAAAATCAGAGCAAAACTACATTATTAGTATTATTATTATTACTCATAATGTAGTCTGAATCCTGTATCATTGTCTCTCGAGCAAATTGCCTTTTGCCTCTAGGGCAGAAAGAGGCGAGTCTCTCCCTGGAAAACCAGCAGCATTCCTCATACCCCTAAGATCATTTTTACTTTCCTAACTTTGGCAACAAATGCTTCTGCTTTTCATCTCAGGAATGCCACTTGGGCCTCCTAAGAACCATCTCAGAAGCAGTAGAGAGGCCCACAAGATTACTTTGTACACAGACAAAATGGGTACAGACTTTTTATATTCTTAATCAGCGCCAGTTCTTCATCTAATGCAGAACGTGCTCCATGTCTCACCATCAAGGCCTTTCTGCTGGCTGAGTAGCCCCTGTAAGGCAACTCAAGTTTAAGTGTGTCACCTGCTCCTATTTTTTTATTCAAGAATTTAGTTACTGCTTTCAGGAGCAGGAAGAAAAGAAAAAGTGCAATATTTACTGCTTTGATATGACAGAAAACTTTGAGCGATATGGGATGGCTGATAAGGGTGACTACTCCACAGGAGCTCTGGATATGCTCTTCCCCCCTATCCAGTGCGAGATGTGTGTGACTCTATGAAATGAGCTACACTTTTAAGGCAGGTTTAAGCCTTAAGGAACAGGCTGGCTCTCGGTTTCTGATTCACAAGGCAATGCGATGATCACAAAGGAGTCCAGCAACTTTCAAGTGCAGAAAACAGTTGATCAGGAAAGCATTAAACTTCACCGTTAAAGACAACAGTTGCCAACACTTATTAGAAGTCAAAAAATAAAATACAGCAATGCAGGCGAGTAAAGCAGTTACATATTGCTCAAACAAAACAGTTCTGCAAAAGATTTAATCAGAGGTTTTATTACTGAATATAAACAACAAGTGAAAATTAACTGAATTCAAGCAGGGCAAAAAGATTTATACATCCATTCCACAGTTTCTCAAAGTTCATTCTTTATTTTCAGTCAATTATCAGTCATGCCTAACACTGCATAGCAACATGAAATTTTGCATGAAATACAGCAAAATTCACAGAACGTGAGGCAGCCACAACACAGTCCATTTTTAAACTGCATTATCACCCTCACTGTTTTAACTGGCTCTTAGATTTTTAAATTACCTACCACTGAAATATGCTGGAATATTTGTGCTTTTCAACAAGATAAAATGAATTACATTATAATGAAAACTGTACAGCACATTCCACCAAAAAATGATGTTGCCTAGCAGATGTTAAGGTCGCTTCCAAAAGCATCTTTTGTGGTAAAATAAGGCTCCCATCAGATCACTGAAACCAGTAAAATTTGTAAAGACAAAAGTTAATTACGGTTAGTTGACATTTCTCCAGCAGATTACTTTATTTCTTACTTTCTATTCCTCCTTCAGGAAGAATGAGAGGAAAAAGTAGCAAAATGGGCATCTAGACTAGGACTTGCCTATGTGTAAATTTGCACAGTTCAACAAAAACACATAATTTAAGATTATTTTTAGCTAAACCAGTCAAAAAGCTGCAGGAACATTTAGAAACAAGGTTTACATTGATTCAGTTTAAAATCAATAGACTTAATATAACGCTAAATAAGACAGAAACGAAAGGTTTCAAAAATCTATCTGGACACTTTTTAATTAAAAACAGCTTAAAAGTGATTCAGCCAATTCATCAACTTGTGCAGCTTACATATTTAGATAAAGCTGCTGAATGAAGTCACTGTATGAAGAGGATAAAGGAACGTGTTGCAGAAACTGGAAGAAAATAGCATGAGACTTGCAAGTCAACTGTGAGGGAAACTGGTGAGGAAAATCAAACTGCAAACTGTGGAAATTTTAGAACTGAATGACATTTACTCTTGAAAAACAGACAGTAATAACATTGCATCTCCACAGATAAGCAGTATATTTACTGTTTTCTACTTACTGTCCAAGCATTTTGCATTTGGCTCTGAATTCTCAAGTGACTGACCACTTTCTACAACCAAAACAAAGGCAGAAGGAATTGCTGGTGGAACGCTACCTTCAAATATGCCACAGAGGGACACAGAACATTATCAGAAATACTTGGGGACAATGAAAATTATAAAGTGGTATCCAAGAATTTTTACACGTATTCAAGTGATGAAGCAGTAGCGCAGTTATAAGAATCAGTGTGTTTGGATTCTTGTTTAAACTCTCAGTAGTGGTTTGGTTTTCTTTCCCGTGCTTTATTTTTTTTGTGTGGGGCGTTTTGTTTGGTTTTGGTTTTTGTGTTAAAGCTTACTTGCAACAAATTCTGCAAAATACAGCAGTTATGCAATTGAGTCTTTTCTCCATTACTTCTCACGCTACTGCTATTTCCAATCCCATTATTTTATTTCAATCAATACACAGTCAGAACGGATGTCTGTTTTGTAGCCTTGATGATGGCTATGACATAAAGACTGAAGCTACTTATCTATATCTTTGATAAACATCCAATAAACAATTGTTTAAAAATAACAGCTCTCCTGACAGATATTTTTTACATTTTCATATTAGCATAAAGTAACCTCTTATCAGTTTGATATTTTGTATAAACTACCAGATGGCATTTGCTACACTTCTGCAACACATCCTTTTATCCAAGCAAAAAAGAATCTATTTCTTCTTTGTAATTCACTATAAACGGCTGCAGAAATTAGACATTACTAGTGCCCATTATGGAAAGAAATATGTAAGCATATACTTAAGCATTCATATGAACAACCCAACAAGAGCATTTCTGCAGTTGGACAGTCTCACATCATTGTGGTACTTACTAATCATCTCTGCATGTTTTCTCTTTGAAACATTGTTCTATTGCTGAGCTATACCAAACAGACCGTGTATGGCTGATTATGCCACCGCACTGACAATTACAAGTTGGCCCTTTTCCATTTTGTTTGTTAAATTCTTCATTAGACATGTGGAAAGCTACAAAGCCATACAGAATCTAAAACGCTATAAAATATATGAAAGTGTTTGAGAGGGAAAATAAACCAATTCAGAATTTGTTTCTTAACCACAGGACTATAATGCATACTATAGAACAGAATTAAATTCACAAGAAAGCAGCACCTCTTTTGTCCTCCTACAAAAACAACATGCAAACACCTGAGCCATGAATCTATGGACAATCATGGCAAAAAATCACAGGCATAACTTCATTTTATCTTTATTTTTTGGTCTGCAAAGTGCATTTTAATGCACTTTGTGCAAGTTTCCAACGTATTTACAATACAGCCTATCAATTTTGTAATTGACAAATTTGTAACACCAGTTATAAATTTAGTACAAAAATAGCGTCCAATTAATACATTAAAAAAAAAAAAAAAGAGGAACAGAACTCACTTCATTGAACTATTAGCAAAACCAAACAAATCACTGAACAGAAACCCTAGGGTTCTCATGTGAATAAGGGTAATTTCAATATTGCAGTGTGAGAAAGAACAGCAGTACGTGCATCTTAGACACAGTTACTGCTGCACAGAAGTGAATTAGCAATTCTCAAGGCTAAAAGACCCTGCAGCTAATAATTTTTAAAGAGTACAAGAATAACAATAATAGAAAATCCTCCAGAGGGAAAGCAGGTGGAACAAAGCACGTGCATTCTATTAAATTAATATATCACAAGAAGAAAATCTACATTGTAAAATCTAAATTTTGCAGATCCTAAATTGGACAGGATTATGTAAATTGGTCATACCCAGTCCCAGATTTTGGAAGAGCCTTGTTGATCTCTGGGATACGCTAATATGATATTTCATATGGATGAGCATCTCCCTAAGGAAGTGGCAGAGCTTCCAAGGACTAAAAAAGAAATCTAGTAAGATTTGCCTGTTTCTGTATTACTTGTCTAGCTATCAAACTGCTTGCAATTTCCAAAATCTAGAGAAAAAAAAAAGTTATCTTTAGAATCAGCATGAGATGCAGAGAGTAACACTATCAACTTGCAAGGCACAGCACAAACTGCAAACCTCTCAGATGCCTCCGTAAGGTCGAGCGCCGGTGCATACGGAGCCAAAAATAAGGTAACAGCGCAGCTGTGAAAAGCGACCACAGACATAAAAAAAGAATTCGGATGTGTTGACAAGAGGAACTTGAGTTTAAAGTATTTCCCCACAGCTGACACTGAGGGAAACCCACTGCTTGCAGTTTTGTAAATACACGGCATGTTTTCAGTAAGGCGTCCATTAGTGATGTTTATACACAGCGATGACCTCATTCTCTAGCACAGTGAATGAACATGAGAGGAAAAAAATAAAATATTTTGGTTGTGTATTTATCGGCATTTGAGCTCATTTAAATACTACTTGAATAACAATTATCTTTCTCAGCTGAGCAGAGCATCAGGTTGGCAGACTGTGCTTCACTTCTTCTCAAAGTGACAATTAACCTTGATATCAGTCTGCAAAGTGCTCTGTACTGGCAGCTGAATAGAATTATCATTATCGTATAAATCATAAAGATTCTACTGAAACTGAGAGAGCTGTCATCCCTCAGTTATTTGTGTTCGGCAAGGAGCAAAGCAGGTTGTTGCAGAACAGCTTAAAATACGTCATCCTGGAGCTGTCGTGCTGTGAGCCTCTGAGGCTGTGTTTGTGGCTACCTGAAAACGTATGCCATACATGTATACCAATACACTCGGAGTAAATATACATTATTAATAAAGTATCTCTCAGGGAGGTTCGTAATGCAGTGGCTCATTATACTTGAGTCATGAATTGAAATCTGATTTACACTACAGCAATTTCAGACTCAAATGAGATTTGAGTTGATAATGTGATGTTTATCAGTTAGCTTCCCATCCCCATTACACTTGCAATCACCTGACCTTTTTGTTCAAAACTACAGTTTATAAGTCAGAAAAAAGCCTTTAATTCAGTTAATGCTGGATGAAAATTCAAAATACTCCTCTTGTATTAATGCTTAACCACCACGTTAAGGCGGAGGATGTACTCAGGTTTACAGCAGTGCTGCCCACAACAGCCCATTGCAATGCCACATTATGGAGATGCTTCTCTCCTCCCAGGCAGCTCAGACATGGAGGGAAAGAAGAAAATTGAGTCATCCTCTCTGAGAATTTCCCACCTTCAAACCTACATTGACAAGGGACTGTGAAAAAGTTTACAGCCATTTTTGATATGACACTTCCTTTTTGTAATGTGCACACTGTGTGTCAAAGTGTTTTACTGCTTTCACTGCTACCGACAGGGCATTCCTGGGAATAAGATATGGCAATGAAGCAAGCCCTCTTTCAGAATTCTTTTTTTTAGTTTTATTTATTTATTTATTTATTAACAAGCTGACAGGTCTATAACACAAACAAATAAGACAAACAGACAATTGGGGGCCAGGAGTGTTGGTGGCTGTCTTTTTTTTTTCCCCAGTACTTCCCTGCTTCCCTGGGGCTGGCAACTATCTCTGAGACAAATTATGGCAGGGTTTATCCAAGTATCCGAGGAAAGGGAGAGGCAAGATGAAGAACCTGCTTGTTGTACTCAGGCACAAAGTGACTCCTGAAGATCATTTCTGGCAGGCACTGAGGCAGATTGGAAGCAAGAGATGCCAGTTGGTGTGCTGCTGTGGCCCAGCCAGCAAATCACACCTGCATGGGGGGAAAGAGCAGAACCCACACTCCCACAGTGAACTGTGAGCGAGCAAGCCACGTTCCTACAGTGCCTGCTGCAAAAAGATAGACTTATCCTGATATAACACAGATCAAGGCTAGCACCTGTCTGATAGCCAGATGCCAGGCACTCTTCCATTAAAAAGTCAGCTGGGAACACCATTCATCACAAGCTACCCAGCAAATTCTGAGATAATGGGAACAGAGTACTTTCACAGTATAGACTTAGGCAAAATTCCCATGCAACATTCAAGTCCGCTGACCTCGAGTCAATGGTTTAACCTAGAAATTTCAACAAATCCTATCCACTGTTATTTTCTGTTACTGCAAAAACAAGCATTGCATTAACTGTAATGGCTCTGAAACCTATTTTCTTGTGAAGCCACCCTGGCTGCAAAGCCCCATATTTGAAACTGATTTTTTTTTTTCCAGGTTAGCAACCCTAGCCTAAATGCCACAGTATGAGCTTAGCAATCAATTATTTATACCACAAAATCTGAAATTCTGCACTAGGCAGACATCTAATATTTCATTCATAAACTTCTCTGAAAATTAAATGCATTACTCACATTCCATCCATCCAATTTTGAAGGGATATAATATGCTTAATTTTACAAGTAATACATATACTTATCTTATTTGGGCTATCCAAGATACTAAATAATGAGGGTATACAGCATTTTTAGGTCCTCTGGGTTACAGCTACGGTAACAAAGAACTCAAAAAGTAAATAAGTAAAAATCTCTTTAGATCAGTAATGCAAACTTCTAAACACAGCCTTCTTGGATGTTAGCAGACAAATAGTAAGTTAATAAAACATTTATTTCATCATTTTAGAATTGGAAGACCTGAAAGGGAACTACATGTTTTTATGCATTATCCATGTAATTACAACTGATGCACAAAATACAACATGGACGTCATAAGAAGAAAAAAAAAAATTCCTTTGGTGATTTAGAAGTTTTAAAGTTATAATAAGAAGGATAGTCATCTTTCTTAGATCTAGAATCTGGATTTTCTGCAAGCATGATCATTGATGGCTCCTAAATGAAAGCTCAATTGAATATTAGCTAATCTGAAGACATAGAAATTGCTAATTGCTCCCCTCATTCAAGAGGACCCGTACAGGCAATCAATTTGAAAGAATGAAATTTTGACTTTTTCTCCACATTTGCAGATAAATAAATTTGAGTATGAAGAGCCACTACTGAGTTTTATATAGAACAACTACATTCAAGCAATTCAAAACATCTTTAAAAGATCCAAATTTCATGAAGGCTACACTAAGCTCCAGCTTGCTTAAATGCTACACTGAGCCTTAAATTTAAAACAACTTGGAAAATCTAAGCTCTGAATTTGTCAGCTGTGTCAGATGTTACTTAAAGAGTAATTGCTGTAACAGCATGCAGCCGGTTCTTCAAATGTAACTCCTAAACTAAGCAAAAATCCCTCTATTTTAGTCTCAGCTATAGAACCACCATCTCAGCCTCCACAATATTTGCAGCATTAAAAGGCTATAAGCATCAGAAAGTATATTATCACTCACCTATAGCCTTCTTTAGGCACAGTATACATCTCAAGTTAATAAAGGCCACATAATTACGGCTTTTGTGCATAGCAGACAGTAAATCATGTATTTAATTACATATTTCTCCATTAAAAAAATAAAAAAACAGAAACAGTTGGCTCTCTTCTATTTTTGTTAACATTAATCAGAGGAAACTTCGGATTCTGGCATAAATTTGACTATCGTATAAAAGGTAATATTTAAAATACATAATGCCTTACCACACAAACACGAGCTGCCATATGTGAGGCGCTGCTAAGCATGGTTCCTATTAAGCCGATACACAGTAACTGGCTTCTTTCCAAGCAACATGGAAGTGTTTAAAAAACCCAGTTTAATCCAATTCCACAGCTTTGAAACAAAAATAAATTAAAGTGCTGCAAGAACTGCTAAAATGAAAAATTAAAAGCATGTAAATAAGTGAAAAAATAAATTGTCAGAGAAAATGAAAACAAAGATTATTTCAAGTAGATGTCTTAATTGTAATTAGCAACATTTGGCATGTGTTATGATATGATTCAAAGCTGCAGCCAATTAGATACCCCAAAAAGCTTGTAACAAAGCTGCAAATGTGTAACTACAGTATAAATAAGTTTTATTGCACACCAAGAAAACAGCACACAGATCAGTTTCAGAGTTTGTTTCTGAAGTAATGTAAAGCATTCTCCATTATTATATCCTGGCTTTTTATTCTTAAACTGCAGTTTCCCTGCCAGGAGATTTTTTGGAAAACAAGTTCATTTAATTTAGGCTATTAACTGTAGATTTGTACACATTCAGAATATAACAAGAATAAAAGACAAATTATAGTATTGCCTCAGACTGTCATGCCCATGTAAAAATAAAACAAACAAACAAAACAACCAAAGGAATAAAGTGCGTATGTTAACAGCTGTTAAAGTGCTGTAGGACTGTGGGAACACTGGCATTGAAACACAGAGAGAAATGTATTTATTTTATCCAGTGATTCCCAATGAGGAAGGAGGGAAACAACACAAAAACGTACAGAAAAAAAACCTCTCATTTTTCTTTGATAGGCGTAAAAGATAACACAATGGCAGTCAGGAAATGACTTTTTCACATGCCTTTAAAGTTTTCTTAGAAAAGGAATATATGTGTATGTATGTATGTATGTACGTTTTTTTTGTTTTGTTTTGTTTTTGTTTTTTTTTTTTTTTTACAGTATTACAATACAGATCAGAACTCAAATTCTGAACAAATACGGGTGCGCTGAACTCAACAGCATCGGGCGCTTCTGAGATTGTGCCATTTATTTAAGGAAACAAATACTTCATTATCAGTAATGCTGTCAGTCCTAACCAAGAGACAAAGTACCTTCCATTTCCCCCATTTGCTCAATAATTAGTAATTTACTAAAGGGTAATGAGTTGCTAATAAAAGCATGTTTCTTACATGATTATTATGAAATGGCAGTGACTGCTTGTTTGATGCAATAGTACTTACTGCAGTCACTTTCAAATGACTCCATCAGATTTCTGCAAATAAATGGACTCTCATATGGTCTTCATATAGAACACTAAGCTATATTTAGAAATCAGAAATAGGGAAAAGAAACGCACAAGAAAAAAAATAGATAATTAAATTTTAAAGCTACAAATTGAAATACTTCTTTGCAAAATCTCTCAAAAATGATGCAGCAAGTAGGATTTTGTTTCCCCTGCTGGCAAGCAATGACTATTTGACACATCTATTTTAATGTTTGGTGGGGGGAGGTTGGATTTTGGTGTTATTTTGAAGGCTGTGTTGAAGAGATTACAAAAATATTTTGTGTGTTATAAACCATGTTCATTCTTGCAGGGAAAGTTTTTTTTAGATATGCAGAAAAGGCCAAAAGAAATATTTACGGGAGGTTAGTCTGAAAAATTCTGGCCGGCCGGCCTTTATTATGCTTCCTAGCAGAGTGACTTACAAAGAACAGCTGGAACTAGATATAAACCCTCTGGAAGTAAAACTTCCCCCCTTGGATTTATTAAAGTGGCTTTATTTTTTGATTCATTTGTTTTACCCTTGTTATAATAATCTGTTCCACCTTCCCCATACTCTGGGATTTTAAATAGAGCGTTATTAATTCTGCTTGCTAAGCACATTACAAATATCAAGGATGTGTAGATCCTTCAAGTCCATCATAAACTTCTTTCAGGGTATATTTGTACCATTTTCTGCTTCAAGGATTGGACAATCACCATGACTTCTTGTTCTGATGCCCAAATCCCCATCTCACACCTGTCTGAGCTGTTCCATGAGACAAGCTGTGGGATGCACTGTTTTGACAAATCTGCCCTAATGCATTGCTTATTGAAGTATTCTTATCCTTCTCTTGTACATTTTTCTCTTCTCTTTTCCTTCAGAGAGAGAAGTGGTCATCATTTGACAACAGGGAGAACTGGTAGAATAACATACAGGTATTGCTACTCTGGGAGGTACCAGAGGGTGCTGTCATCCTGTTCCTTACTTTGCAATTGTGCACTATTTTTAAGAACAACTGCTTTGTGAATAATGCACCTTAACATTTAGAGACACTTTTACAGTCAAAAGCAGACACTTTTAGATTTATTTTTTTTTTTTTAACAGAGCTGTATGCTTCAGATCAAAGCACAAACGACACTGTCCTAAAAAAAAAACAGCTACAGAAATTAAGATTACACATTAAAAAGTAACCTGACACTTTTTATCCAAGGTAGCTCAAGATATCAAGGTAATAAATCTGAAATAGCCACCAGTTACAAAAACAAGGCAAGTTAACTCAAGCAATAAAAAATATTATAGTTGCCATGATAAAACTTAATCCCAGTGTGATCATTAACTTGTTTTTTTTTGGGACGTATTCCTTGATGCTTTTGAAGCAATGCTAAAAAATAAAGTAATTGCAATGGGCATCTGAACAGGTTTCTTTTATTCATTCTCTTATTCTCAAAAGTATGCTGATACCTCATAGATTTAAAACAGGATTCTGCACATTAATATCACTTATGCTTATTTTTCAGATCAATTCTTGTTATTTGCTGTAAATTCTAAAGAGATCCATCCAGGAGAAATTATTTAGAACTCTATCTTATTTTCATTATAAAGTTATAGCAAACTAGGAGCGGATGAAAGTAAGCCTATATGGGCAGAAGGTAAACTCCATGGGTAATGCTGTAGAATGGGAAGAGAGCCCAGATTCCTGCCAAAGAAGCTGGAAACATTTGAGAGGAAAAACGTTCAAAGATAGCGTTCCTTATTCCAGTCTTCATCTCACTCACACATTAGCATCACTGCCATGTGCCTATGGCAACAGACTGATGCATCCCTAACTTAAACAATCAAAAATCACTGACAGCCGCTTATTTTATAATGAAGATATAAAGATGTTACATCTTAGGGGACTCATTTCCCCACTTGAATTTAGCACCAAGCTCTCAGTGGTTTCAGTAAAACCACTAACAGAAGAAACAGGATGAAGCCTTCCCTTAGCTACTCCCATACCCCCAAGTGACACAACAATCATTAATACGATGCTGACTATACTCAGTGCTTCCGGAGTATTATCTTTGAACCAGCAAATACAGACATGCCACCTTTCCTCTTTGATTACAGAGCAAGGCAACATTTCAAGGAAAATAGCGAGCATGCTGCAGGCACCTAAAGGTAGTGGAACAGGAGATGCAAGCAGTTGCTCAGTGTTACTGAGCAACGTCATTAACTATGCGAACTCAGTGCAGTTTACAGCAGACTAACCAAAACAGAAGTATACAAAAACTGAGCAAACTGCTTTAAAAACCAAATCCTTCCAGCACCAAGATACTGTCCTTGCATTCTCTCTGCCTATCTAAATCACCTTACATTTATTCAAATATTTTAAAGAAATACAGGAAATCATAATTATCCAGAAATTCTCTACCACCTTCCTAAACAAACTGATCTTGTGAGCACAGAAACTAAAAAACAAAGAAAGAAGCAAACAAACAACAACAACAACAACAAAAAACACCAGTAAGGCATTTTTTTGCTCACACTGTAAAACTATGTGAGCATCCGTGTCTTTGCATTTGAGCATGAACACGGGGAAGAGAGGATGACCTCCTTTAAAGCTCTTTCTATTACTCCACATTGTAGAGTGATGCTGACAACCTTTTCCCTCTGGCCTTTGTATGAAATTGTGCTAACATTTGTTCCCTGCTACTAACACTTGTGCCATCTCCTTTGCTTTAAAGTACTACTAGGCAAGCCTTTAAACAAATGGAGATCTTAGATGAATGGGACCTGTGTAATTCCTTACAGTTGGGAAGATCATGGCTTCACCATTTCAACAATAATAATGCCAGAACAATATTGAGCAAGAATATCAACTTCAAGGTAGTTGTTAATAATGCAAGAGACATCTATAAGGCACACTCACCTCTCAATCCAAGCCAAGCCCAGGCGTTTTCCCACTCCCATTCACTCTTACCTATGTCACCACAAGATGAATTGTGCTTTAGCAATCCTTTCATTGAGATAGGCTTTCACAGCCAAAATATGAGGGTTGGATACGTAGGTTGCTTATCAGTTTTTCAGATAGTAGAGCAAGAAATGAATTAACGTAATAATTCCAAATGAATAGAAGGCTACAAACAGGGTTTAAAATTGATTATTTTGGAATGTGTATCTGTCAATTTAAATTGACAGTCGCACAGCCATTTAAAGTATATTTCTGAGCCTCATGCATTATCCATTTTGATGCAGGGAAAAAGAAAAAAAAAGGAATGCACATAAATGGAACTGTAAGAAATACGCAGAAATGAGAAGGATGGTGACAGACATCTATCCTAGAGGACATCTAAGGAAAACATGAGGACAAAGATAGGGAGATATAGTGACTTAGTAGGAAAATTCTGAGCAGTTGCCCTAAATGATGTGCACAGAGATCTGCCATTTGCTTTATGCCAGCTCTTCTTGTTTCTAGCAGTAAAGTTCAGATTGAGAGAAGCTAAAAACTCTTTAAACGCTTTCCAGATATTATTCTCTCACACAAACAACTGGTATAAAGTGTAACAGAGATGTTGTCTTACCAGCAAGAAGGGAAATAGTACACAACACTGGCAAGAGAAGATATATTTTATGAAATCTGCCACCTTTGACAAGACAGTCCAAAATACAGCAAAGTTTTAAAAAAAGCATTATTTAGGTAGGATTTCTGACAATTCCTGTATTCCTGCAATGCAATACATGAAAATGATACCTAAGGATGAGGTTTTTATCACCTTTGAGAAAAAGTTTACTCTGTATCACTCTGAGGTATGAGATGTACAACATTTTAGCAATCAAGCTGTGGTATCTCAGTGAGGATGAAAAAAAGAGGAGTGCAAAATGTCTACAATTTAGCTATACTGTCTCCAGACAATCTAAAATGTGACAATGCTGCAGATTTAAAACACAAATGTACCTGCTTAGCATTCTTGACTTTCCTTTACTGTAAATTAAGCTCTACATAAAAGTAAAGGGGGGAAGCGCATAGTAGAAAACATCCAGTTCTTTCTGTAAGATGTGAAGAATAACTGACTCTTTTATGACATGCCTTCCCCGAAAATAGCAATGATTACACCACTCAACTCCCACACAACTCCCAACCTGACTTTTTGACACATAGTACATTATATGTTCTCAGTCCCAGAGGATGATCCAAAGTTTGACGATAGGACTCCCTTTATTGCCCAGAATACAAACGGCAGAATACAAAATACAAAACCTAGGAAAGCAGGCAACCCTGACATTTTATAACATTAATTCCACTTTTAAAGCCCAACGTGACAGATATATTCTTTTTTTCCCCCTTTTAGGAACTCCAAAATCCACAGCTCTCCACATTTTGGAAAGATGCTGCAAGTCAAAGCAAAGATAATCTGCCAACTACAAAGCACATGTGTGAGCAAGATTTTTTTTTTTTTTTTTTTTTTTTTTTTTTTTTTTTGGTCTTTCAGGCAAACAAGATTATATAGCCTATTCTCTTTGTGGGGGATGAGGAGGGGGAAGTGTTAACATTGCAGCTGCTGCAGAAGTGGAAGCTGTAACTCCCTGGGAGCTTGTATTGACTCTGTAGCCAACCATGCCATTAAGAGATGCTTCTGTACTACAGAAACTGCACCATTTGCTTTTTATTTCCAGAAAGAGAAAAACTTGAAGTTCTGACTTGCTGCAGTCAACTGAAAGTCTTACAGCATATCTTGCATACAAGTTCCAATTCAGCTCAATATCCTGCCTATTAAACATAGTATTCCTGCATTATAGTTTTCCTTCACATCTGGTGACATTTAATTCCGAGCTTTATCACATTGCTATTGCTCAATCATTTATTTTATACATACAACTTCCTATTAAACAAAAGAGGACACATAGCAAAGGTAGGCTGGAATCACAACCATTTTAAGTAGCTTTCATTTGTAAGGAGCTTATCTTTATGAAATATGATTTAATAGAAAATAACTCCTCTTATAGTGATGACCTAAATTTTACTAAAACCAAGAAAGTGTGTATCAATATTTTAGGGTAAGATATACACTGTCACAGCTTGGCTTTCTACATTATCTTGAAGAACCATGTCTGGCTGATGTATTTATTTTGTAATGTTTAACTATAATAGAAAATAGATGAAGTTCAAATGAAAACACTATTTAGACTATGTCAACAGAGCATAAAACTAAATGAAGTGATTTTGTATTGACTGTAAAACATATTTGCTAATAGTAAAGTTACTAATGGTTATCTATCAGGATCACAACATGAAATAATTCTTTATCTTAAGAACTGTGTTAAAGCAGCAGATGCACAAAGAAAAATGCAATTTTTTGATTTTTCAAAACATCATGCAGCACATTTTATTGATATTTTATCATTAGCGTAAATAATTCAAAACCAAGCCACCAACCAAACAGAAAACCAAACAGGAAATCTCCAGCTCACTCTTTTTAATTGCAAGTCACAAAAGGGCTTTCCACTACAACAGCCAACTCACTTTACATTTGCTAGCAAAAGAAAAGCAAACAACAGTATCTTGTGCACTGAAACGATTGCTTTGTTATAAAGGGAAGGATTCAGAAACAAGAAGAAATGATGCTGCTGTAAATACTGTACATCTTGTAGACTCAGTACAAAGCCTTATGCATTCTTCTACAACAGACTGAAGTTTTATATTCATCTCAACAAATCAATCCACTAATAGGCATCAGTCATCAACACCTAAGTAAAGATCTGCCATTTGAAACAGCTTTGATGTGATTGAAGACTCACACATGGTTATAAGTATGACAGAACAGCTTAGCTATTAAAATGTTTTATCTAGCAAGGAACTGTTCATCCTAATTGACTGAAATACTCTTTGAATGCTTTTATTGCAAGGCTACTTCACTATGCAATACTTTAATACATAGCCACTTGACTTACATCTTCAGACACAGCACAACCACATCAAATCTTGTTCAGATTCTTCCTCACACGTGCTTTTATCAAGAGACCAAAACAATAAAGCTGACTGCCATTTTTACCACCAGTTGCTTAGTTAATTCAGTACCAAAATGTACTGGGACTCATTGTCAAAGCTGCATGTCATGTCTCCATCTTTTAGTACACCAAGAGGACAATCACATCTGCTGGAATCAGTGGGCAAGACTGGGTGGATCTGCCCCCTCCCACCTTATACCTGCTGCTAGAGACATCACCACAGGGCTGACCATATGTCAAGCCAACAGAAAAGAAACCCAAGATGGCCATCTGTAAGCAACAGCACGCTGCCTGGCTGCAAGGCAGCAAGGTTTTCTAGGCCTCTCTCATAAGTCATTTCAAAGAAGGTTTTAAGCACATTCTAAGCCAGTGTACCTGACAAAACAAAACAAAACAAAAAAAACAAGCAAGCACAGAGTAAGGATATATGACGATGGCCTCTATTTCAGCACATTTCCACTGCATATCATAATGGATCACCAGAAACTCCTTCAGAATATTAATAATAGTTTGTGCCTAACATTTTTCCTTCTCCATTATATTCACAATGTGTTAACAATTTACAAGAAAAAGAAATCAAACATACCAGTAACTACCACCAAGATTACATCTTATAGAATCAAACAAAATGCTGTTGATTTAATACCTCAAATGAAAGACAATTCAATTTTTACCCCATACCTATTAACATGTTGTATATTTCATCAGCTTTTACCATTACTTCTGCTACCAGGAAGTGCATCATATCAATTCTCCATATATAGGCAAACATGTCATCTATTATCTTCTACTCAAGAACTGCCAATTAGCACAAAGCAATAGCTAAATTTACCATCGTCCTCTATACAATTTCCATGATTCCATATTTTCCATTTTTATATTCTAAATTAATAAAATCCATGTGATCTTACCTACAGTTTGGAGGAGGGTCTAATGTAATTTCTGCAAGTTCTTTCTGAATCCTTAAGAGGGGGAAAAACAAAAAAAGATATTATCAGGACTTACATTTGCAAAATATTTCTTTCAACTTTATGAACACTTCTGCAGCAGTCAATTATGATAAAATATAACTCTTGATGTTGCTAATAGAAAGCTGATGCTAAAAGAGTTCATGAAACTGCTCAAGATCAAAATGCTAAAAATCAAAACTTAAAAAAAAAAAAAAAAACCAAAAGCGAGCATCTAAGTCTTGGACTAACTGTTCCATGTACAAATGCCTAGAAAATCCTGCTTCTCCTGTAGGTCAGTGTGCTCAGCTCCTTTGCTCAATAACACAATTAAATGCCTCATACACCATACTCTTCTGATTACCCCCTACCTATCTGCCTCTCAGCCTAGGTCCCACTAGGCAGTAGCCTGCTCCCCTCAGTTTGTTGTCATCTGAAGATCTGCAGTGTCCACCTGCAGAGCCCCCATCATGTGCTTCAAGCCACTGATAAAGGCCTGCTTGCAGCATATACCCAGCAGGTGCCTCTTAGTTACCAGCACCCTGCTGGAGTTCCTCCTCTAGGCACTACAATACAGTTGTTAAGGATTTGGATCCTCTTCAGGCCTGGGCTACCATGCCAAGCACTTGGATTCTTGTTCTACTTCATATCTGGCAGTATAGACCCTTCTCTTTGTGCTAGTGTCTGCATGGCAATGAGCATCTTCACCTACAGAGAAGATCAAATGTGAAGGATAGGAGCTCACAGAACTTCCACAGTAATTTGTAGGAGCTTACAGTTATCAAGCCATATGCAGAAGTGCAATTGTCATCTATAAACTATGTCCCAAGGCCTTTTTATAGGCTATTTCAGGGCAAAAACAAATGTTTAGAAAGAGGAAGGAAAAGAAAGTGTACCCTCAATGTTCTCTTCCCTCTTCCTCCTGCACAAGATCTCAGATAGTACAGATGCAGATTACACTTTATTTCATGCCCATACTAAGAAAGAAAAACTGCACAATAGCACTACTCAGGTTCCTTGCATAAGTGCTCAAGCCACAATCCAAGATCTCAGATCTGACATGAAGTGCATACGCATCCAGTTCAAAATGACCGCCACCTTTTTTGCACATAATACTGGACAAAAAAAAAAAAAGTGGTATATCAAAATAAAAATTCACATACAACAAAAAGAAGTGACCAGTTTACACTAATCCTCTATAATTTCAAGATCTAAATACAATTTTACATGCTAAGGAGTCTCGCAGACACCTTTAAAGTTCCCATTATGCCAGTATGAGTTGGTTTTATGACTGTAAATAATCAACAAACCAAAGGCTGTAGAGGAAACTGGTGTGAACCAGAAACTCCAACTCTTTAGCAATTACATTCTGAAATAATTAGGACATAAATCAGTAAGATTTGTTAATAAAGAATATTACTTCTATCCACTAATGCAGTTGAAAAGAAAAAACAGCCATTTCAGACACCCTAATTTTTCTTCCAACCCCTGTCCACTCCACCTCTACATATAAACATAAGTTATTCCTGTAGACAGGAAGAAATTGAATGTTTATTTGCTTATATTTACATCTCCAGAAAGTAGAATTTTCCCAGTAAGCACCATTTCTTTCTTGTAAAAAAAAAAAAAACAAAAACATAGACTGCTTAATCAATATTTGCAGAAACTCATGGTAGCACTGCAAGCCCAACACATTTTTTAAAAGGAAAAATCTGATTAGTTGAAATGCAAGTACATCAAGCATTGTTTAAAAAAAGTTGTATTTTTTAAACTGTATTTAAACTACCCTGACTATTTGCACCTTTCAAAAGGGAGGAGGTCTTAGAATCATAGAATCACCAAGGTTGGAAAAGGCCTCCAAGATCATCCAGCCCAACTGCCCACCTACCACCAATATTTCCTTATCTTACATCTGTGGGAAGTGCTTTAAATGTTTCTTCTGTCTACAGCAAAGTTTCGTCATGTTTTCGAGATTTACTGTATCAGTACTCTAAAACACAGAAAATGTAAGTAGCATGAAATCTCCACTAATTTCATGTTTTATAGGTTTATTTGCTTTTTCTACAAACTGCTTCTAAATTCTGGTAGATTAGAGAATCACAGCATTAAACTTCTGGAGTCAGGGATTCTTCCTTTGCTGTACATATGAAAACAGGAGCAGTTAATATTTCATTGCATTATGATGTGTCCTTGAGACACCAAGAATGGGTTGGCAAATATAGCCTAAGTCCTAGATCAAAAACTTCCCATTCGTCCTCCTAAATCTGAATCCGTTTCACTTCCATTCTGAAAACAAATGGGTAGAGTCTCCTCTCTTTTTCTTCTTCTGTTCTGGCTTAATAAAAATAACTACATTTCAATTTCAAATGCCAACAACACTAGAATGGTCCAAGATCGAGCTTTTCCTGTGATTCAGGAAGCAAGAACAAAACACCTTGCTGTTTCAAGCAATAAGAATTGATCAGATGATACTTTATGTTCAAAAGTCCTAATTGCTTTAGAAAGTATCTAAGATAAGGAGATGTTTCACTTGTGCTTTTTTTTTTTTTTTTTTTTTTTTTTTTAAACACACAAAGCTGCAACGTTAACACCATACTCAGCAAACTGTTCATGCCTCCTCTCCTGCTCTGCGTCATTCCCAAAACAATATATACACCTTATATCTCTTTTGTTGTAACTTTAATTTACCTTGCATTCCTGCTGGGAGCACATTCATAAACAGTCTCTGTACAGCAGCTGACATGCAATAGCTTGCTCACATGTCATGGCATTCAAAGTTACAATTAAATTATCAGATAACATCCCAGAGAGCCTTGCTCTGATAGAGACCTCCAACACGCAAGCTAGCCTTTGTCTGCATGAGTTATTCCACTGCTCTGGCACTCACTCCAAATCTCCATTGAGTTGCCTTCAGAATCTGGCACAGGAGAAGATGTGCCTCATTTCCTTCACTGACCACAGAGGATTCACCATGAGCCTATGCAGCCTCTGGCAAAAAAAACCCACATATTTTTGCAGGTCCTCTCTGGCACTTCTTTCTCTGGATTTTCTGCTCAATCCAGTTATGTTATTGTAGAGGAAAAAGGATTCTATATTAAAATAATTAAATATACAATGTGTGTGTATATATAAACTAATGACATACTTACTAGTTTACAGCATATTGGGAGTGGGGGGTAGAAGACTCTCTAGTAAGCAAAGCTCTGAGCTGTACATGTAGGACATTTAACCTGCAACATCAGATCTGTTGTTCTTTGTTTGATCTTAAAAGACATCGTCTGACCTCTGTTTGTCTGTCTCCCTCTTTCCCTATATCTATATATATATACAAAATTACTATTACCATGTTTTCCTTGCATTTTACTAATGGGAAAGAACAAACGTACTTGCCTTCAAGTAATAGTGCAAAGGTTAATCTTCCCCTAACTTCAGAAGCACGAGAGTACATTGTGGATTTCAAATATTATTAATTCTCACAGACATATATTTACTGGTGTTTCAAGCCTAGGGGGACTGTCTGTTGTTTCCTTCATGAAACAGTTAAAGTTCACTAAAGCTAAGGGACAACTGAACATGTTAGAAGATTTCCCAATGGGATTAAAAGAAAAAGAAGCAAAAAAAGACTATCTGACAATAACCTACTTTACCACATCTATTTTTCTAGAATACATGCCTCTTAACTCATGGAAATGACACGAACAAATATTCCATACTGAAGTATAGATTATTTAGGAAATACTAAGCATAAATTTCAATCTTACAGAAATTGTGACTGCGCAGGAAATTTATCCAAAGAAGGTTAGATTCATGCTCAAAGAAGAAAAATATTCAATCATCATATTAGATGCACATGTAAACAGCAAGGATAATTCTTGTAAGAAAGAACAATCCATTTTTCTACCATGGTCAGCAGGTTCCTTGGAAACAGCACTATGATAAACAATCCTGAGAAAAAAAGAAATTAAAAAAAGAAAAAAAAGAAAAAAAGAAGCTCATTTTTGTTTGTTTTCTAACAAATGTAACCTATTAACTAGTAGATATTCCTTCTTTCAATTAAAAAAAAAAAAAAAAAAAAGGAAAACCTACAACTGAGGTTTTAAAGTTCATAATTCATTGTAAGCACAGATATTTATAAAAAGAAATCCTGGACTGGTCACTCAGGCTGACAGATTTTCAACTATCAACTTCGGGAGCAAAACAATACATTTATTTGGCGAGCTACTGTGTCAGCCAAGAATGGTTACACTTTTCTCAATTCAAAGGTCAGGCTAAGATTTGCTGCTTAAGAGGTAACAAGATGCCTGCTGCTTCCAAGGACAGCAATTCAATTCCGTGTCTGAACTGTAATTGTGATATGCAGCGAGTTTCTCAATCTTGACATGTTAGGTAAGAAAGGTTGCTATTTAGGGTGATGCCCTCTGGGTGAGGAAAATTGAAGGACCGGAAACTGTACGACATGCAGTAAGCTATTGCACCTGCATAGCAGCTAACATTAAAAGTACCAGCAGAGCAGGACTGCACGTGGAGGCGTTCTGCCTCCTTGATGCCACCTATAGCAAAGCTAACATAAGAAAAACAAAATCACTGCCACTTAAATACACATTCAAGCAGTCCCACATATCCTTCATAACAAAACAATTTTGAAAAGCATTGCATTGCTAAAGCAGCACACTCCTGCATAAGGCACGATAGCAGGGTGTTTACGCAAGTGAAAAAGAGCTCTGCTAAATCTTGATTTACACGAAGTCAATACTACTGAAAATTCTTAATAGGTAGATCTAATTGTCTACATAACCACACAGTGAAAAAGTAGAACAGAATTACGCCAACTACAAATGAGCAAATTCTTAATTCTAATCCAGGTAGCATAAAGTAATTCAAAAATACTGTGATTACATTTCTGTACACAAGAAAGGTCCCTTCAGGTGGAAAAATGTGGCTTCCAAATTCAGGTTAGAATGAAGCCCATAGCCTGTGAATTAGACCAGGGAATGATTTAATTCCAGTGCTATATTTACTTGCTAGCATTCTTTGTTCTAAACAGAAGTTGAGGCTTTGGTCAAAATTCCTGTACTCTCTGTTGTTTGGATTTTTTACTGATGTTAGCAGAGTTGACTGTTTTAACTAAGAGAAGGTTACTGTCACCCTAGTATAATGCCATGAAAACCACAAAACTCAAAAGCTAACAAAGGAAAAAGTTGCTGAGCACATATCCAGTCTTTTTTTTCCTCCAGAAGGACAGCTGAATTACTTCAATTTGTTTCAATTTTAAAAACATTAATGGTCAAAAACTATATTCAATTGAAGGAGCATAGCCTTATTCTCACAATATCATTAATTTCTAATGAAAAAAAAGTATTACAGAAATCGACTATATAAAACATCATTGGTATGAGATGTGATAATATATTTTCCCTTCTTTGATGTTACTCCTCTCCTTTTATTCCTCTACTTTAATTTCAGATTTTCCTCGTCCTCTAATGACTGATTTTCCTTCCTTGAGGTTTTACTGCTTTTAATCAAAAAGCAAAGAAACAAAACCTGTTATACAAATACCAGATCAGATTAAGAATGTTTACAGAAACGTTATCCTCCCTGTAACGCACTGACAAAACTACTGAATAGACTACACAACTACAAAAGCCAAACTACACTGCTGTAAAGACTATATCACTGCGATTCTTCCCTAGTTTTATGACAACCAGCACTTCTGAAAATACATTTATTAAAAGTGTTATTTATTGTGCACTTATCTACAGAAGCCTTATACTTCTATAAATCATCTCAGCTTTTAAAATGCATAATCAAAGGCTTTTCTTCAATATTAGTAAATGTGAAACTCTCGTTACAGTCTAACCAGCAAATGTACTGATGTCAGCAACTGGCATAATTAGTTTCAGCAGAATCGTAAGCAGATATGATTAAACTTTAAAAGGTTTAAGTAATTTTATCACTGTGAAATGCATGTTGATAAAAGCTCTAAGCTTTGAAGATGCAAAGCAAAGATTAATAGACCAATTTCTGACATATCATTATTAATTTTTTAATAGGATAGTGTCCACAGGCCCTTGTTGCAATCATGGAGCCATCACATCAGACATTGTACAGACTCTTCTCTAAAAATGTTAAAAATTGGAGTTGAGACCCTCACATTCTTGTCTAGTCCAGTATTTCTTATACTAAAAAACAGCAACAATAGCAGCAAGCAGAGAGAAGAAGCCCAGAAACTACGACAACTGTGGGAATTAACTAAATGAGTAGCATTATGGCTTGAAGAGAAAGCTTTTGCTTTGTTTGTTTTTTGTTTGTTTGTTTGTTTTGGTGTTTTTTTTAAAAAAACTTCTTTTTCTTTTAGTCATAAAAAGAAACTTTGGCAAGCTCTGTTGGCTATCATATAACCAATACAACTAGATCATGTCCAAACAGCATCATACTAGCAATGGGTGTTGAGAAAGCATCTTGCTCCAGAAGGAGAAAAGGCAAAGGCTTCACAGTGGCTGACTGCAAGGGAGGTGCCTGGGGCAGGATAGAAGCATGCTTATCATACACTGGGCCTTGATGCTTCTTTTTTTGTAAGACTATGTGCTGCTGTGCAGAAAAAAGAATTGCACACATCTCCAGTGTCTTTTCTTGCAGCTCACACTGCCTTGAACTAGTGAAAAACTGGATCTGGGACAGTCTGCAAAATTGATCTCATCAGACTCTGCTAAAAGTGTTTAACTACAAACCACTGTAATCCCATCTGAACTCTGCTATCTGGACGAACACAAGTAAGTACAGATAGAGCAACACTAAGTTCCCCGAGTCTGCACCAAACTTAACAGTCATTATCTGGAAATGAACACAACCATATAGATGTCTTGGAAACATTCAATGTCAGGCTGGACAGGGCTCTGAGCACCCTGATCTATCTGTAGGGTGTCCCTGTTCATGGCTGGGGAGTTGGACTAGATAACCTTTAAGGCTCCCTTCAAACTCAAACAATTCCATGAGAATAATTTCAATAGCTGTTCCCCTTTTCCTCTCAAGAAGTAAAGAGATGCTAAAGACATAGGTATTAAAACAGACCACAGTTTGAAGTAATGAAATCCAAGTGCATTTGTTGTTCACTTCAGTGTCTCTGACCTGACCATCTGGGAAAAGGGAACGCAGTACTTTACAGCAATAGGTATTACGATAGTCCTAACATGCTGAATTACTGAACTGTCTGAAATGTTTATGGTTAATTAACTGTAAGTTACACTGACAAGTTTCAACATCAGTCATACATACACATACAGAGATGTATTTTATAAGGCTACAAAACTGTCTGAGTTGTACTAGCAATAAAAAAGTGTCAGCTTTTATCATGTAGGCTACTATTAAAACCATGTGAAAGAGCCAATTTGTCAAAGAAAGAAAAAAAATATATACAGGTCTCGTTATCATGACCAGCCTCAGAAGACTGTTACACTGACATAGTAGTGCTACAGTAAAACAGTAAGAAAATGAATATATCGAACCAGTACGTAACATCTGATGGCCAGCTGAACAACGAGAAAGAGAGAGAAAAAGGCAGAAGGAATACTGTACCTTTTAGCACTGGTTGACAGTTTAGCAGCTGTTTTGCTTGATATTTTGCCCTCTTTTTTCTTGGGTTGAACTTGTTCCCTTTCTTGTTCGGGCTGAACACCTTCACGCTGATCTCCATCAGAGCTGCCTCCACTAGTGCTTGGACTGTCATCAACTCTCTGCCCCTCCGCAGACATGGCAGATACTGCACTGAATCAAACACAGACCACAAAAGTCAGCTTTTCCAGAAGATGCTGTCCAACAGTATTTCTTGCAGGAGAAAATAACACACAAGATCCGTGTCTCCATGCTAAAATACTTGCATTACACCACTTCGATCATCTTAGTACTGGAGAGTTTTGCCATAAACATCTTAATAATTCAGGAATTGGTTGTTTCAAATTCCATAACAAATATATATGAAGAGAAGGTAGGTTTATTATTTATGATAATCACAAGTTATTGTAGTTAAGCACAAAACACTGTGTGAGTATTACACCACTGCCATAAAAGAGATTTTCCCACCCCTTGGTCATACCATAAATTAACTTTCTCATCTCTGTGCCACCAGCTCACATCTTGCATCGTTTATTAAAAACCCAGAGCTACTGCTATCTGAAGACTCTGCTATCCCATATGAAATAAATCTGTGGGTTCGTTCCAAGTCTATAACGTTGGTTTCCACATTACAAAATCCGCATCTTGGCACACTGGATGGAAACACTTGCAGAAGCAAAAGGCACTAACACAGAACTGTTTGTGTTTACTAAACACTACGCTTCTGGAGCGGTAAACACCCTAGGAGGGGCACACAAAGTATTCTCTGCCACGAGGCAACAAAGCTGTCAGGGATCATGAGCTACAAGAAATCCCAGCCAGCTTCCAGAAGTCAAGTTCACAATTTACACGCACACTTCAGATACCGGTTAGTTATTCTCACTATTTCCTTCCTTTCAAATAGTATAACCCTATGGCAGATGAGGAGTTACAGCTGTTAATGCCTCTAAAGCATTCTAATGAAGGGCAGACATCCATGAGAAACTTTCTGTAAATTAGCCTATGTGGTAGTGATGGCTGCTAGAAAATTGCAAAAAACAACACCCAAACCAACAAACAAAAACCTCCAGTATCTCTAAGGCCAAATCTGGAGCTGATAGGGGCACGTTATCTGTCCTCCTCTAGAGCAAAGGAGGTACGCAAGCCTCAACATCCCTCGCTCACACCCACACAGCCCCACACATCAGGGAGGTTTTCTGATTGAATCTGACCGAATCCAGAGTCTGCTCCAGAGTTTTATATTGCTGTGAACTTCCACTTGCTTTCCCTTTTACTTAGGTACAGACACCATCACAATTAAGAGCCAAACTATTCACCTCGGCGATTATACATTTATAATCTCCGGGAAGAAGATTAAGGGTGGTTGTTTGGTTTTTTTTGGTCTAATTTATGAAGCTAAACAGAAAGAAGAACCTGCAAGTCTGAGACGTTCAAGATAATTAGATGCTGCAAGAAATAGCAAGCGATGGATATGGGATGAGTTTTCCCTTATTCAGCTTACACTACATTTGGATTCAATTTTTGAAAACGGTATATTTGAAACATATTTTCTTGCATAAATTTATATAACACAAATTTACACTTCACTGCATAAAACAACCGAAATAACAGCGGGTTTGACTCCTAAAATTAAAGTAAGAAATTGTTCATCCTTAGCAGAACAACCTTCCCTACTGTACAGCTACAAGATGATACTGAGCACAGTTCACATATTTACATGAGTTAATGCCTCTGTATTTAGGTCCTGCTCGTCAGATGGAAAGATAAAACAAATTGAAGATTTAGAGGTAATGGAGCACAGAAGTACCATATTCTGACAAGTCAAAATATGCATTTAATGACAATGCAATTTTGGTTGTAAGTACCTGTTTTCTTTGCTTCTACATACAGTGAAAATACCACCTGATCTCTTCCAATAACACTTTTGATAGCCTTTATTTACTTCAGATTTTAGTTCTGAACTTTGCTTAACACATCTCATTTTCAAGAGAAAATTCCCTTCCTGATGTACGTACACAGGCTTTAACACTGCAGGCCAGAAAGTTAAAAACGTATTTAACGAAGCCTGCAAGCACGGGACATCTGCTGCAAATAATCTTGACTATAAATATTACTATTATCCCAAACCAACTGCATTGCTGGGTTAAGTTCAGGTTATTATCCAGCAGACAAACACTGTAACAGTAGCCCTGAGCATATAATTACTGTAACATGTAATGCCAGCATTTACAGCAGGAAAATGCTTGAATCTGTCATTTGATGTCTGGCTGCCTTCTGATTTCTCCCCTTTTCTCTATGACACCCCCGGGCGCTCTCCCCACTCTCTCTCCTCCCGATGGCCGCAATTTTACAAATGCGGCACAGCTGAAGGGATGCTCGGTGCCACGCTCCGAGTGCCTTCCAAAGGGCCCCAAGTCACACGCTCGCAACTCAAACTCAGGAGGCAGATAAACAGATGAACAAATAAGAGAATGGAAAAAAAACACCGAGAGGCGGATGACAGCGTTGGGAAAGCATCTCTGTGCCACGAACGGGGAGGGAAGCACTGGGCGCCGCTCGGAGCCGAGAGCAGCAGCGTGCCCGCGGGGCGAACGGGGTGTGGGGATGTCCGGCTCGGGGTCCCGACCTCTCGCCCCGCGCCCCGAAAGGGAACGGGAGGGCAGAGACCGGGAGCCCGCCTGCTTCCCCCGGGATGATTCAGCAGGGCTGGGATTAGGAGTGGGGATTGTAAACGGAGGAGCTCCGGAGGAGCAGCCTCGGTCACAGTCAGCCCCGGGCACTTCCCTCCCTCCCCGCCTTCTCAGAAGGGAAAACAAACACGTAGGCAAGGAGTGCCCCCCGTAAACCCTGCGGCCGCGGCAAGGGATCCAGGCGGGTCTCGGGGGGACGATTGGAGGGAAAAAAGGGAGGGGGGACAGTCCACGGGAATGCCTCCGTCTGCGGTCCTGATTTCCCGCGAGCAAAGGCGAGCTGAGAGCGTCATCCTCACCTTCATCGCCCGGAGCCCCGAGGCCGGCCACGGGAGGGGGCACACGAGGGGACGCCCCGGCCCGACCCGCAACCGGGACACAGAAGGACTGCGGGAGGGCGGCGTCGGGGCACGGCAGGGGGCACCGAGGGGACGGGAGGGGGGGGGTGCTGACAGTGGGGGCGGGGGTACGATGGGGTGGGGGGGAGGGTGGGGGCGAGGAGTGCGAACGGAGAGCGGAGAGTTGCTAGAGGGCACCGGGGGCGGATGGGGCCGGAGGCGGGGCGGGGGAGGGGTGCTGGGATGGAGGCAGGGGCCGGAGGTTGCGGGGGGTCGGTCACGGGGGTGGGGGGGCCGCTACCTGCGAGCGGAGCTCTCCGGCTGGCGCGGGGCGCGGGCGGCGGGACGATCCGTATCGGCGGTCCCGACTGCGGCCGGGCGAGGGGCTGGCGGGGGGCAGCGACCGCTCACTGAGTCATGAGCCCGCCCCGCGCTGCCTGCCGCCCGCCCGCTGCGCTCCCTTTCTTCTTTCTGCCCTTTTTCCCCTCTCCGAGCCGAGCGGCGGCCGCTGCCCGCACCACCTCCACCGCCGCCGCTCCTGCCCCCGCCGCCCGAACAGAAGTGAAGCCGCTGTCTCCACGCGCGCGCGCGCGCGTCCCTGACGCCGACGCCTCCGCGCGCGCTCGCGCCAGGCCCCCTCCCCGAGCACCGCGCGCGCGCCCGGCAGCCAATTAGCCCGGCCGCCGAGGGAGGGGCGGGGGGACGGGTGCGCGTGCGCGCGCTTTCGGAGAGGGTGTGGGGAAAGGGGGCAGAGCCGGCGGCGGGAGCGCGCGTTAAAGGGAAGCCCGGGGCGGGGCGGTTGGAGCGAGGAGGAAGGACGAGGCGGCGGAGTGCGGGGTGGGGAACCGAGGGATCCGCGGGGGGCTCCGTGGCCGACGGCGGCAGCGCGGAGCGGGGGCGACCGCGCGGCTCGAACTTTCTTTGCTCCTCTTTTCCTTTGTTCCCCCGACTCCTGCCCGCCCGCCTCCCCTCGGTGCACGTCCACGCGGGCAGCGGAGGACGTGCGGAGCCCGGAGGTGTGCTTTGGGGTGGCACTGCTCCGAGTGGGGCGAAACCCCACGGGCGCTCTGCGCCGCCGCCCTGTCCCTTACATCACAGCCGGGGGCAGCTCGCCTCTGTTATATAAACTTGCATGGGCTCACCGCCACCGGCAGCCAAATACGCGGCTTTGGGTACGGAGGTAAATGACAGCCCCGAATATTTCCCTCTTCTTAAGGAAATTTAAAACCGTGCTTCTGATGTTCCACATCTAGAAGGAAAAGTTTCTCCCTGCCTCAGCCGTGGGGTTTTGTGCTTTTTCTGACTCATGGCAAGGGCGGAGGTGCAGCCCATGCTGCCCATCGGGCAGAGATGGGGATGGGAGCACCGCAGGGAGGCGGGGGTGTCGGCAATGTGTGCAGCGCCCGCGTCCCTTCGCCGGCAGCTTTCTCTGCACGTAAAGTCCATCTTGCTCCTGGCTGATGAGTTGTTGTGAGATAACTTGCTTTACTGTCTCTTCCTGTCTCTTTTTTTAAATAATCCCAGCAACGTTTTCACCAGTACTTAAAAGCACAGCAGTCAGCCAGGTCTTCCTATTTCATGTGCAGTTACAATCTATTTTTCTGCTGCTAATGAGCTTCCAGTGTCAGCTAGGTGGGTTCCTATCTGCTGGCATGTGTTGACTTCTCGTAATGACTAATAACTCAGTAATTAACAGAACACAATGCATTGAAATCGCTTAAAGAATGCAGATCTTGTGCAAGCAGTGCTTCTTGTGCTGGAAGGTTGCTGGCCACATTGCACACTCCTGGCATCACTTTATACCCTTTTCTAAACTGATTTGCATCATGCCTTTTTCTTCCAGGCATTCCAAAACTAGACTCCTAGAAGCACAGGGGAGAAGGACAGTGAATAGCCTAATTCAGACAGGGGTAGGATGGGGACAGGCAGTGTCCCAGAATTTGGGTCATAAACTCCCAGTGCCAAAAAAATCAAGGCAGTGCTGAAGTGTTCCAGCACCAAATGAAGGGTTTGAGTCACCAAGAGCTGGGCCCAGATTTTACTTTTGGTGAGTAACCTTTGGCCCAAAGCCGGATCCTAGCTGAAGTTAAGGACAACTGACTAAGGATGACAGCTTGTGCTGCCTCCTGATCAGGACTTTGTGAATGTAGAGGTGGAAGATTTTTAAGGAGACACTTAGAATCACAGAATCATTAAGGTTGAAAAAACCAAGACCCGTTCCCACCATGCCCACTGAACCGTGACCCTAATTGCCACATCTACCCTTTTCCTGAACACCTCCAGGAACAGTGACTCCACCACCTCTCTGGGCAGCCTGTTCCAATGCCTCACCACTCTTTCTGAGAAGAATTTTTTCCTTATATCAAACCTGAACTGCCCCTGATGCAACTTGAGGCCATAACCTCTCATCCTATCACTGTTAGCTGGGAGAAAGGCTGACTTCCACCTCACCACAACTTCCTTTCAAGTACTTCTGGAGAGCCATATAGTCTCCCCTGAGTCTCCTCTAGACTAAACAATCCCAGTTCCCTCTGCCACTCCTCATAAGACCCTTCATAACTTCATTGCCATTCTCTGGACATGCTCCGTGGCCTTGATGTCTTTCCTGTAGTGACGGACCCAAAATTGAACACAGTACTCAAGTCCCACCTGTGCAGTGTGAAGTGAAGAAGGCAGTGTAGTCAACTGCTCCCAGATTCATCCTTTTGACCTTCCAAAGTAATGTGTTTGGCCTTCAGATGTTAAAGGTTACACAGTTTTGTGTTATTCAAAATGCTCTGGAAGACTTTTTAAGTATGGTTTGCATAGGGTGAAATCCTGATCCTTTTGAAGTCAGCAGCAATTCTCCAGTGTTGTTCTTCACCCTGAGCTGGAGTGTTACACTGTATTTTCCCTGCTTGGCTTTGTGTGGTTTCTAAAAGCAAATGCTATTTACAGCTCTGGGCACATCTGAAGGAATCTTAACTCCTATAGAAGCTTACAACTTGCAGAGAGACACACTGGGGTGCAGCTCTCCAGCTCAGGCAGTCGCGCCACCAGGCTGTTATAGCTAAGGACACTTCTGTTAAGGCCTCTTGATTTAGAGTGTCTGCTATGAGGGCAGAGACATCAATCAAAATCTGTGAAGTTGGAGAAACCTGAGCCACGTTTCTATTTAAGAATGTTTCTTTTAAGGATCAATTAAAATTATTTTTTTTAGCTGTACAGAGATCTTGTTTCTGGCAAGTTTCCATTTTTTGTTCAGTTAAGAAACATGCAAATTAAATGCTCAATTATTATTATATGTCAAAACAAGAATTAGAAAAATGCAACTTCGAATTTTGTTCTGCATTTATGAATTATTGGTCATTGGCATTTAAGCAGAAAATCACTCCTGCTATTTAGGCTGAGAAACATATAGCGTATTTAGGTTTATCAGTTTATAACTGATAAAACTTCATGCATACTGGACATAAAAATTAAAGAGAGTTTTTTGAGGCAGAGAAAAGACCAGGAAGCATCTCCACTGTGATACAGCTGAAAATATAACAGCAGCTCTCAGCATCTCACTTTCAAAACTTTAAAGTAAAAAGAGAGGTGGAAAATATTCAATTGCCCATGGAACTCTTTGTTGTTCTGTCAGTCTCTTTCAACCAAACCCTGATGAAGCAGATCATTTCATCCACTTGAACCATTATCAGCAGAGGATTGGAGCAACGGGGACGCTGGAAATCTCTGTGGGATCTTCCCCAGTCTGTGTCCATTGCCTCATTCCTTCCCTGCTGCTCAGTGTATCTGGTGAGAGCAGCTCTCAGCAGGGGGCCCTCTCCCAGCATTTCCCCCCATCCTGAATTGAGGTGGGCATGTAGAATGGCAGGAGTCTCTCCAGTGCCTTTATGCTGCTATCCTCTCCCATAGCTGGCTTTCTTCCTACTACTATACTACTGTGATGTGTGTGCCTTATGGCACAAAGCCATAAGGATAGTCCAGAGGATCTGGCTTGCTCTTTATTCTTCCCCCTCCCCCCACCCCCCCCCCCCCCGATAATTATTTCTCCCATTTGCTTATTCTCACACTGCATCTGATTACTATTTTTTTCTATGATTCCACTTCACTTTTGTTATCAATTTGCTAAATCCTACTTTGCATGTTGGCAAACGTAAACTGAAACTCACAGCTCTCTCAATCTCTGAAGCCTCAGCTGTGCCTGAAAACACAGTGATTCAGACATCAGGATTTTTCCTGTTCATTTTGTTTTCCAGCTATGTAGAAATGAAGTGGAGGAGTGAGGACAGGTTTTTGGAAGGTATCTGCAGCTGAAATTCTATTAGATTTTTCAGTTAATTGTGTATGTCTTTATCCCTGAAAAAATGACACCTTGTGTCAGGGAAAACATGATTGAATCCTGAACATCAGGTAAGCTTATTATTTAAATACTGCCTTGACAGAAATCTGTTTAAAGTATTTTCATGGCATTCTAAAGTAAAGTGATTGTGTGAGCACAGAGACAAGTTATTACTAGCCTTATTTGCTCTACAATAACGTAAACCCCCAAATCATTAGAATTTATTCACCCTAATCTTTTCAAGCCATTAGATATGAGAAGAATTTTAAGTTGTAATGCAAACAATTTGAGATCTCTTTCATTCAATGCTCATCTAAAAAAGAAAAAAGAAAAAACAACAACAAAAAAAAGCAGAAGAATTTGCAGCTCCTCCTCCTCCCCTTTGCTCAGCAGCAGAATAGATCCTGCTGTCATTCAGCTGGAACCAGAAGAAACAAACCGGACAATAACTGTGACATCAGAGATCCTCTCAGCTCTCAGGCATAGCACTATCCAATATTGTAAAGAATAAAGATAAAACAGATTAAGGATGGGTGAAGGGAGGTACTGACTTCCTTCCATGTCCTTCATGAAAGCCTGGCTTTTTCTGTAAGATGGGGAATAAATCACTGCTTAGTGTACAGAAGAAAGGTTTACGTGGTGGTTTAGAGCCCTGCTTGATGTAATTGCACAGGATACATTCTCTGATATTTTCTAGACAGAAGCTGTTAACAAGTGAATCCTAGACTAAGTCACGGCTTTAAAAATCTCATCTTGTATGTACTGAAAGGAAAAAATCTTTAATTCTGAAGCTATTGTAATGGAGTGACCTGTAACTGGGGGAATCCTTGCATTGCCTGTGATAATTTACTATATGTGGGAGAAAATGTTGGTAGGTTAGAAAAGTGATGATAGATTAGAAAGTTGGTGTTTTTTGGTGTTTTTTTCCACAGCCACTACAGCACCTCCATGTTCCTATTATTTTCTTTTGGTTTAGTAACATCTTAATTCATAGTGTTAGAACTTGATTTTTCTGATTAAAAAAGGATAAAATTCTGAGAATCTCTTGTGGTTCTATAGGGAAAGTTACATCTTTATACAGATAGAGCAAACTTTGGGCACTCCTGCTGGATTTCAATAAAGTTAAGGTTCCAGAAGAATGTGGGCTAATGTTCTATATGATTAATGCATGATAAATGCATGCTTAAGGAGTAGCTTTGTGCAGCCACCACAGCAAACCAAACCCATACAGAAGCTTTGTTCAGTCTTTTCAATATGAATGATCAAATGTATTTCAGAAATCCAAGGGACCACAATCAGTTTGAAGCAGATTGTCTGTCTTGTAGAGAGCAGAAATTACCCACATTTCCCGCAGGGGATTCCCCCAGTGAAGTGGAAGTCCCCTGCAGCAGTAAGTCTGAGTAGTCATATTTTGCACTTTTTTTTCCTAAAGATGCTGGCCAGACTGCCTGCTTTGGTCTGTACTTGAAAGGAGTAAGGGGGAATGTCTGCAGTTTGATAAGCTTAAGTTATCCCTTCTGTTTATGGCACCCTCTAACATCAATAAAGCAGCTATCTGTGGCTGAGTTCCAAGGAGAAACAGTAAACTTTTGTCTTGTCCTGAATGGTAACTGCCATGGGGAATAAAAGACGGTTATTTTCTTTAGGCCTAGGCAGACTCTGATCAACTCCTGTCTGCTATTTCCTAAGCAACTCTTGCAGGGAAAAGAAAAAAGAACAGCTAGTGCTCATCCTTTTATCCAACCTGCAATATAGGCCACAAGCATTGAAAGCAGCAGCTTCAGGCAGGGACAGGTACTCAATGACATCAGGGTGGTTTTGAGGCTGCAGATGAAGTCACAGGGAGGCAGGGGGTAGGACATTGTTGAAGTGTACACTTGATTTAGATTGGATGTTGGGGGAAATTCTTTACTATGAGAGTGGTGAGGTGTTGGAACAGGCTAACCAGAGAAGTTGTGGATGCCCCATCCCTGGAGGTGTTCAAGACCAGCTTGAATGAGACCCTGGGCAACCTGGTCTAGTATTAAATGGGGAGGTTGGTGACCTGCCTGTGGCAGGGAGGTTGGAGATTCATGATCCTTGAGGTTCCTTCCAACCCAAGCCATTCTGTTATTCTGTGATTCTGTGATCGCCACAGCTAGGTATTTATACAGTAGAGGTCCACAAATATTTGGCTGAGTACAGAGTAGCTTAACTTAGTAATTAGAAAGTTGCAAGGAGACAGCAAGAAGATCTTCCACAAATATAGGTACCTAACTCCAGTTGGGACTTCTAACTAGTGGTTTCCTAGATTCATCTCCTGGGAATAAATGAGCAGAAGACCCTTGCACGCTTAATCTTCTGGTGGTGGAGGCATCACTAGGATGTAAGGAATTGAGATTTAATTCTCTCTGCTGTCTGAAAGGACAAAACCACTTGTTTCAACTCACTGAAGTGTTTCTTGACCATTATGGCATTTTGGTGCCTTGTTTATTTGTTCTCTCTCATTGCATCTATTCTTCTCCCTAAAAAATATCTGTGTCTACACTGGATTGGAGCTGCAAACGTGAGAGGCCTAACAAACAGCCTAAAAATCATTCTGTATCTTTTGATCTTTCATTCTTTTAATATTTAATGATCCCATTCAAAATGGAACAGCATTAGCAAAAGAAATTAAGAAGTCTCACATCCCCTTCCCATGTCATGGTCTGTTTTCAAGGCAGCAACCTGAAATTACGTATCCCTTCAGGAAAACAAATGCTTTGCGCCCATGTCTCTGCCATCCTTAGTGAGAAATCTAACTGCTTCCCAGTGTTGTTTTTGTTCTACCAGACCAATATCTGCAGGTGGGATAGAAGAATCATAATCAGGCTAAGAAATAGTTGTTAAATTGTTCTATGCCATTGAGAGTTTGGGCTTATACTCTCAACATCAAAGATATTACTTACTTAAAAACAGAAAATCCAACAAGGCATCGTTATCTGGAAAAAATATACTGAAGTAACAAAATTCATGTTACTGACTCACACCACTTTAGTTGTCATGTAGTTATGTATAAAGAAATCCTGTTTTTCAGATAAGAACAATTATCTTGAAAAAAGTGCTGCTTGGGAACAGCAGAAATCAGTCTCTCCCAAGAATGCCCACTAATTCTGCTAGCTTATTATATTCCACAATCAGACTTCCAGGGTTTATTACTCCTTTGAAACAATGAAAGATATAATATGGTTTTGGAAGAATTTCAGTGATAGCATTTCACTGCAGCTTGGATCATGCAGTTGTACTGGACCAGAGTTCCCTGTTGTGGGGAACACCAGTTAAACAGCTTGTAATGCTACATCTCCAACTAGGTGAAATGCCACAGAAGATCTGAACATCACAGCTGCCTCAGCATCTGCTCACAGTGCCCACAAATCTAAGACAGTGACCAGAAATTTGTTGGCAATTTAAATACAATAGTCAAGCCATTACAGGCTTTTAAATATCCATTGATAAGAGCACAAAAGTCACCTTGGTGGGCTATGATAGGCCTGGAAGCAGATGTACATTTTCTTCATGAAGGTTTATTTGAAGTACTTGAAGTACTCCTTTGAAATCAGTGTAAACATTTCTATTGACATTAATGGACTTTGGATCAAATCCTAATTGCTATATAAAACCTATTTATCAATGCCATGCATTATTTGCCATGTATGTACTTTAATAAAGCAGCTCTGAATGTACCATAGGGAGTGTGCTCCTTGAAATGAATGTATTTTGAAACTGTAGCAGGAGTAAGTCCTTTGACAGGAGAATTTAGCTTAGCTTTTGTTCTGAAGAAAGGCTTGCTCACTGTTTGATTTTGCAGGGAAAATAGAGAACTGTGCAGAAATCCATGTTTTTTTTGGGGGGATAACTTCACATAAACATTTTCTTTATTCTGATTCGTTAACAGTCCATTCCCTCCAGTATGATTTTGGCCTGCAACTCCAAAATGCAAACCAAAATCGACTAAGAAGCATCAAAACCTGAGCGATTTGGTTTTGCGTACTTTATGTATTTTGGCCATCAAAGAAGATCTACAGGCAAGTTTGCTCAAGACTGTATCTAGATTTATTCAAAATCTTGTACATGTTACAGTAATCCTTTCTATAAAAATGGGCTAAGTTTTAAATTTACACTGAAACCCTAAACCAGCTTAGTTTCATGTGGTTTCAGATTTTGTTATGAATGTCTTGGAGGAAGAATGCTTGTTTCTGGTAAACCTTGGGAAGTAAAGTCAGGAAAACTAAGATGGTTTGTGCAACTGAGCATGTCCTCAGTTTCCCTTTCACAAAAAATCTCATGGATTTAGAAAACATTAGCCTCCCTGATATTGGTATAGAATTACGAGTGTTTCAGATCGAGATGCAAAATATTAATGTAGTTCTCAAAAGCACCAGTGAATGCTTTCATTTTCCATTGCATAGCTGTAAAAGTGATTTGTGATGTCGTTTTTCACTCCTAGAATAGAAGGAAACATACATTCGAGATTGCAGATGGCAACTGTATTCTTGGTAAGAGAACTAACATGTGGTTTTAAAAATTATACGGGAAGACAGAGATGCTAAGTAAGCTGCATATGATTATTATCACAGTTTCAGACTGAGCTGTAACTTTCTGCTTGGTTGTTATTTTTTGTGGTCTTCTCCACAGGGAACTCCCCATAAGCAGATTGATACACATGTAATGGCAGTTCAAAATTCAGTGGCTGAAACAATTAATGCCCCCACCCCTGCTGTCTTCCAGCATCTGCCCTGTGGCAGGGATGGCTGAACAGCTCATGAATCAGCTCCTGAACCTTACAGTCTAGCATAAACCAAAATCAATGTTGGTTTACCTTAATAGGCCAAGCTGTAAGCTGTGGTGGTTCAGAGCTGATTCATGGGCTGCTCAGCCCTCATGTTAGGAGGTGGCAGCCTCTGGGAGCAGTCTGGTAACCTCTGTGAGGACTCCTCAGAGAAGAGGAGTTACCACTTCAACCCTTTGGATTTAATTTGCCACCATTTGCAACAGGCTGTAGATCTTGAATTATCATATTCCTTTAGTCACCTAAGATCAAGATTAGGACTTGTGTTCTGCACTGCTCATAGCAAAGATTTAATAGCTGTGTGCCCCAGTGTGTTTTCCCAAGGGTCTCAGCATCTGGTCTTGAATATCATGGGCAAAGGCAAAATTAATCAACTGACCAACTTTACCATTTACTGACGACAAAAATATTACAGAAGAGATGTATTTCAAAACAATAACTACCCTTAAAGCACATTTTGCTTGCCAGACACTGCCTTTAACCTAAGTGCCTGGCAGGCACCATGCGCATACCCGTCAGCTTTGTCCATAGTACAAAGTATCTCAGTGTTTCCAGTGAAGCCTGTTGTGGCTTTCTTGTCAATGTTTCATACCAATCCAATAGTTTTGAAAGATCCTTGCGTCCAAACATCACTTCTGTCACAGTTTGTGTTCTGAAGTACATACTGCTATAGGATCTCATGGTAACAAGAGCATTCCATGAGGGCACATGCCTCAATATGAACTTTCTCTTCTTTTGCTCACAATCTCTGTAAGGGTACGCAAAGCACCAGATTGTCTGTTGTCTTCTTCAGAGGACTCTTCACATGCTGCTCCAGTAACAAAGCCACAGCCCTGTCTCATTCCCTTGTGCTTCCCTGCAAGGCTTTTCACATCATCTTTTGAAGGCAGGGATTGCTTTCATAGCTTTTGCAGTCAATATGATTGCTACAGGAACTCCGCATAAATCTTGTTTTGCTCAGAATGTTGCTCTACAGGGTTGGTAGCCAAGGCAAAATGTGTCTTTGCACAAATAAAATTTTTTATCCCTTCTATCCCTCCAATGAGCCGATACAATATTATATGAGCATTTGCACTATCAAATAGTGTTACTGTTACCTTTGTATCTGCTATAGTTACACAGAGGCATTACTTTCAGAGTGACCTATCAGATTATGGCATTACTCATTTATCTATTTAGTAGTAAACAGAATTCAGCATCTGGAATGAAGTTCTCTTTCATTAATTACCTTGAGAAAATTGATGCAGCTGAGTATTTATACGACTGTATGATTATATGATTTCAAGATTTAAAATCCCGTAAAACAAACAAAAGAACAACAACAAAAAAGCCCCTACAGCCCTCACAACAAATTTTTCTCCCTTGTGCTAGGGAGAAATAAAGCTGTGGTGAGAAATAAGACCATCTCAAACTCTCATTCTGTTTGACTAATCTTCCCATTTGCCTTTTACACATTCCTCTACATTTGCCGTTGCTCTTATTTCACCTTTTTTGTCCCTCTTTTACCTTTTACAGTTTTTCTTTTTCTTTGATTATGGTCTTTTTACCTGAACTGCTTGCTATTTTTCCTTCTCCCCGCATCTCTTCCCATTTCCAGTCCCTCTGTGATTTTTCCTGTTTTCTCTATGCACATGTTCTTTTCCTTGACTCTCCCTCGATGATCTTCCCTCCCCCAGTCCAATCTGTTGTATATTTTCTCCTTCCAGTTGTGGTAGTGTAAGTGCCTTTGTCCCTCCCTTCATAAACTGTAGCTCACAGACCGCTTATTGATGATTACTTGGGAGACTGCTAATCAGAGAGAACAATTCTCTTCCAGATACTGAGTCTCTAAACTACCTTCAGAGACAAAGCATATCAAATACTGATCTAGCATTATTTCCTGTATAACTGTAGGTGTTGTTATAACATCATGAGGTGACATATCTATGCAATTGTGAGTAAAAGCAGATATTTATTCTCCCTCCATGAACTCTGCTCAAATACGATCACTCTGTTAGAGTTCCTAGAAATCCAAGGCAGTACTTGAAATTGCAGCCTTCTCTCCATTCTAATACAGTGATATAAGGCCTCCAAACTCTAAACACGTGGCATTTATGATCAGATAGTCTTTCTTTTCAGTCTAAATACTTTTAACATATCTAGGAATCTATAGATGAGATTCTAATGTATGGTAGTAGGTATAAGCAGTTTCATTAATGACCAATTTCAGAAGAGGATAACATTTCTAGATTAACAGTAGCTTCTAAGTATATTAGAAGTACTGTAAGGTGGAGAGCTAGATTAAAATAGGAATAGTACTGTTAGAAGAGGATCTTTCTTACCCATTGATGTACCCATGATGTTATATCATCAGTTTATTTAGGTAGTGGGCCTGACATAAACTATTCATTGATTGGAGCTGTGTTGGTTTGAAGGACCAAACTGTCTGATTTTATAGGACATTGCTCAAGGTAAGAAGAGTCTCTGTTCTTAAGAAGAGTCTCTGTTCCTAAGACTGTGTTAATTCCGTTCAGTACTGGTCAGCAAACTGAATAGGTCAGCAGTATTAGAGCAAGGAAAATAAGGAGAATACTTGTTTCTCTGAGTCTTTTCCACTACTACTCGTTGAGCAGTACTTCCATGTTCTGCCATGACCTGAGCTGTAATTTTACAGTTGTACACAAATACTTTGGTCCAAGGAGCTATTTGAATGTTGAACTGAGATGCTTTGGTAAATCAGTCTGACTGAGGAGGACAATGGAGAACACTGAGAAGTTTTCTTTAAGTCATTTAAGTGATTTCTTAAAGTCAGCTTGCATGTAGAACAAAACCTGTTTGATTAGAGACAAATCATTCACCATATTTTCAGAATCAGTGTTTTAAAATATTTTTAATTAAATTTCAGTGATACTCAGAGTAAACATGGGTCAAAAAGAAAATTGTTTGAATAAGTTAGCTGTAGGTATCTTACTGCTAAATGATTTATTACGTCTTCTTCGGCGCACTTTCAGGGAGGACTTTTTTCTGTTCTGTGAAAGGAATATTCCAAGGTTTAGAAACAAGATATACAAACAGAGGGCACATAATTCATTTCAGGCTGAAATAGACTAGTTTTGGAAATGTGATATTATGGCAAGCCTTCATCATACTTGATTCAGATGAGCCGTATGCCATTCCTCAGGGAATACTTCAAAGAATGATGCCGAGTTGCAGCAACTGGGAGGATACAGACAATTCACACAGGCTGCATGCTTTCACACCCTTGTCTCAGATCAGCAATCCCAGATGGTGATCACCCAGAAGAATCTCAATCTTTTTATAGTCAATATTCTGCAGTCACAAAGTGATTTAACACATCAACTCAGTAAACTCACATGGCATTGACATTACCTTCAGTGGGCTGAGTACTCTCCTACATCCATTTACTGAAGGAAATTAATATGAACATTCAGGGACAGTTCATACCTCTGTAATTAGCAGTAGTACAGAGTGGGTGCAAGGAATCACTCTTAAACACTGTTGCTGGAGAGATCAAGCCTAGAAAAGTAGTAGCGATCTCATCATCAGTAAGATTAGCAGAATATAACAATGGATAACACCAGTGTAAATCCAGATTAATTTATCTGGCTCAGTGACATGCACGCCATCATAGTTAATACCAGGATGGTATTCTTAGTAAAATAATACCAGAGCAAATTTGGCATCCTCAACCAGAATAAAGCATTCATCCTCACTCCAAAAAGCATCGGTTACCAATATTAATTCTTTCATGCAGGCTAAGCCTTAGCTTTTTTGCTCCTTTCTCATCTCAAGTCTCCTGAGAACATAGAGATAGCTGAAATAACTGCAAACTGGTGTCTAGTGCAACTATTTTGTGAGATCTGTTGTGGAAGTGATAAGAAGAAAAACGGTATTAATACATAAAGGTATTTTTTCTTATTTTCCACTGCTTCTCTACAAAGAAACGGTTCAACAGTTTTTTCGCTCTTAGCCACTAACCTGACCATTGTGGATTTGATCATCTATATTACTGTGCAACCTGATTCCAAATTATGTCCTACTTCAGTCCTACTTCCTACTTGCCTTATAGTCGGTAATGTTCATGTGGCCTGAGGGATTCCTGTTGTATAGAGACTGGAGCTTGAAGCTCGAGGGCTCCTTGGCAGAGGCCACCATGCTGAAATGAATCTGCTCCTCCTGGTTGTGGAACAAGTGTGGCTACCTCAGCCTACAGCATCTTTGCACTGCTTTCTGCCTTGTCTTTTCTTTCACTGAGACGTCTGTGAAGCACAATGGATTCTGATAATTCAATACACATGTTAAACAGACTATTTTGCTATCAAAGACATCTGTTTCTAAAACACTGTTTGTGGTTTGTTTTCCACCTGAAAGCAAGAGAATTTTTCCACAGAACTTCAGCCCTTCTAGAATGCCTCACCATTCTGTATTCTGTCATTCAAAAATAATTCTACGGTAAACATACATTTTCTATAATAACTTATAACCTTTTTATAAACCAATTCAATTTAAAATTCTATTTTAAACACTTTTTTACAGCAAAGAGAAGATATTAAACCATGTAATCTGTATTCATGGCAGCAGCCATCACTGCACCCGGACAATGTTGGGAAAATTTTGTAGGACAGAGATAGACAAATCAATTATAATGAAAATTTGGTTTACTGGTTTACTGAATTCTTCTAGATTTTAAATGTCAGAATGTATATTTAAACTATTTTGGCATGATGTAAAATTATCTGTGAAACTCATAAAAAAATAGCTTAGTCTGAAATTGGAATTTTTGGGACCTTCCAGTGCTTGAAGGGAGCATATAAACAGAAGGGGGAACGACTGTTTACATGGCTTGATAGTGATAGGATGAGAGGGAATGCTTTTAAACTAAGACAAGGGAGATTTAGGTTAAATATTACAAATTTTTCACACAGAAGATGGTGACTCACTGGAACAGGTTGCCCAGAGGTTGCAAATGCCCCATCCCTGAAGGCATTCAAGGCCAGGCTGGATGTGGCTCTAGGCAGCCTGGTCTAGTGGTTGGCGACCCTGCCTGCAACAGAAGGGTTGAAACTAGATGATCTTTAAGGTCCTTTTGCTATGATTCTATGATAGAGCTGCCCTCTCTGTCCCTTTGTGAAGTGCTAAAGGGGAGATGTTAGATGGAAGTGAAAGAAACTTTAACAAATGTCACAAGTATTCCTTTGTTCCAATGCCAAGATTCTTTGGAGCTGGAAAACTGCAAACATTAAAAAAAGCAGTAATATAAGTAAAACAGAAGTCATTTCCATTTTTCTACATTGTTCTTATTATTGTGGCTACTAGATACTACATTAGTTAGACCTCTGTTTACCTCTTGGGTGCTTGCATAAGGTTTACTTTATCCCACCCTCACACAAATGCTGCGACCATCAGTGCTCCTGTATGTATATAATAGCAGACAATTAAAATGTTAAAACAAAATTTTTAAATCAGCAAGACCAAGTATAGTTACAGCAGAGAATCCTGAACCAATTACTTAAGCCCAGGGACCTGTATTCACTTGCATGTTCTGTGAGGAAAGAAAGTTAAAGATACAGATGTAAAAGATACTGGGCCAAATCAGATATCCTTACTAACTCAATAGTTGGACAAACACGCTTTGACAGTAGTTGAGATTTGAAGATCTGGCCCATAACAACACTCACAATAGTAGACAGTATTTGGGGTTTGGAGGAGAACCAAATCTAATTTACTCTGAATTTACAGGAAAAAAACAAAAACAAAAACACAGAGAAGTGCTCCACCACCCATTTGTTACAGCAGTGTATTGAGAGGGGAATTGCCAATCTCAAGGGCAGCAAAAACAGCAGAAGAAGAACGCAGTGCTCTGCCAGCACTGGGGCCGGGGAGGGCAGTGGGTCAGCCTCCCAAGGACAGGCAGCCAGCACAGCAACGAGCCTTTGTGTCACTTTCTCCCCTCCTCTGGCATATTGGCTTCAGTGGACAGATTTAAATGTTAACAAAGCACTCGTGTTTACGTGTGTTTTTCACCTCACCCTCAGAGCTAAAAGACAATAACTGGGACCCCCTTGCTGCCTTGGTTTGCATGCTGAGAGTTGTGAATCTACAGCATGATTGTTTTGTATAAAGAGTGCCTGCAAAAGCCGTGCAGTGAAAGAAAGGGCTACGTTGTGACACTGTGGGACCTCAGTAGTTCCTTGTACCTGAGTCTCACAGGCAGGCACAAAGTGCTCTGTGTTCAGTGTAAAAACACAAGAAACTGAAGTTGGTATAATGCCCCTGAAAAGCTGCCCAGCTCTCCTTGGGGAGGCCCAGGAAGCGGCTGTTCATTGAAGCAGCAATAGTTTGCACGTAGCAGCCTGTGCACCCACATCTATCAATGCCAGGGGAACAGCAGCTGAATGCTGGCATGGAACTTGTGGGCTTCCTCTATACACACATGCCTGGTGCTTGAAGAGAGTGATGTGTAATGCCTTCATTCCTTTGTTTTGAATGACACCAAAGTACCACTTCCTAAGACAAATGTCTGGCTTCTGAAAGCACCTACAGGAACTCAAGCAGGCAGGATACAGTGACTCCACTGCTCCGAACCAGGTAGGGGCTTCAGCCCCTGCTATACTCCTGCAGGCTGGATTGGCAGGTCCGGAGTCACAGTTGTCCTATCGGTCCTATTGAAGAACCATTCCTTCACTGTGCTTTCTCTAAAAATAAAAATAAAAAACAAACAAACAAACAAACATGGAATTCAGCCATGTTTCTCTATTTTTATGTCAGCATAATAGATTCAGAAATCTGGCACACCACCTCTTTCCTGTCGCCCTTTTTATGATGATTGGACACATGTATATTTAAGGCAAGGCTTTCTAAACAAATTGCTGTCATCTCCCCACTGATTTCCAGTATTGGAAAGGATAAGTCTTGTCGTATATCCAGCCACTCATGTCAGTGAATGTTACAGAGGAAACAATAAATACATCCCAAACTGACTTGAGGGGACAGAGTTTAAAAGGAAAATAATAGAGAAACTGTTGCCTCGCTGACAAAAGGAGTGAAGTGGTGAAGACTTTCATCATCTGGGGCTGCACCTGCAGCTTTGTTCAGCTCCCTCACAGACATATTACTGCTTTAAAAAACAGAAGCACTGCTATCTTGATCCTCAGCATTCAAGTAGGGTTACTCTAGCCATAGTTTGGGGTCTTGTGAAGCCCTTTGTCATGGTTAGGGTAGTTTTATAGGAAGTTTTAGCCTTCTATTTGGAGGATAAAGATGTGTAATTCAGAAGAGATGAAGATTTATTTGAGCACCCGCTAAATCATAACAGATTTGCAACTCTCTGCAGTGGAGCTCTGTTTTCCTTTTCAACCTTGCACTCTATAATTTTGGCTGGGCAGAGCTTTAAGTCTGTATATCCTATCAAAAAGACAGCAGCTCCCACTGAAGCAAGTCTGACCGTGTGCTCAGAATCTTTATGGCTGATGGAACCACCAGTGGCCCTTGAGGCACCAATATCAGCTGCAGCAGCTCAAACTGGATGGGTGTTCCTGAGTTTGAAAACCCCCTTCACTGCCCTTTCTTTTCCATTTTGTTAAAGGTTGTGGGAAATAAAGCTCTTTCTTTTCTTTGCTCTCAGAGAGGACAAAACTTCAGTCTTATAAACCTCCTTGAAAAAGAATTTGGAATGCCTGGATCATCAAATTTTGTTCCTTACTACTTCGCATTACTGAATGTAGATTGAATAGCTCCCTCAGTTACATTTTGGTGACATAAGGTTCTCATTTGGCACTATTTATATACTCATATTTATGCAATTGTGCTATGTGACTGTGTATCTTTGTATTTTGAAGCCTCCAGATGAAACTCAAAAAAATGTTATTCACTCATTTTATTAGCACTGTAATCAGATTTTCATAGATCTCCACAATAACAGGGAAAGCTTGAAAAGTAATTAAGAGATTCTCCAACACAGCAGGAGTTTTTGTTAAAGGAGAAAACTAATTCAAACTGGAGTTTACAGATACAAGAGGAGTTAGGGCTTGAGTCCAAGAGACTTCAAATCTTCAAGAATGGTAGCTACACTGAAAGCCATGGTGAGGGAAGGTCATTCATATACTTTCATTATCCTTCTAAAAAAAAAGCAACCCTAAATTATTAGTAGCTTATCTAACAATTAAAACATCTGCTTCACAAAAGCATCAGCTTGCATTACCTTGATGTAAAGAATGCCTTTTATTATATAACTTAATTTGGAAATTTATTAAGTTGTGGAATTAATTTGTGACTGTAGGAAACGCAGTTGATTCCACAGATTGATAACACATTATACACATATGCTTTTTTTAAAGCACCCAGGACATGAATGAGGATTTCTAAATGCATGCTTACTGAGATGTAATTATATCTCAGATATCCGACTGGATGTGTTGTTATTCTGTGAAGATTTTGGTGTTCAGTTCTGATGTTATCATAATGCAATGACATTTTCAAAACTGTGAATCTTCTAAACTACATTTTATAGTTACAGATACAGATGTTACTGGATGGCAGCAACTAACCCATTTGGAATTCCCTGTCATCTCCTGGTGTCTTGTCCTTCCATGTTCCTGCTTTCCCTGTCTCATCTGCCCTTTTCAGTAGCCAGCTGCCACCCCTCCTACTGCCTCAAGTCTGCTCAGCAGACACAGGTTTCATTAGTGCTTTTCAGCAGCTGTGCTTGGCTTCAAGCTTTTATTTTCTAACAAAAAGGAATTGTGAAAAACTGCTTTAATAGAAAAAAATGAATTGGTACAGTCTCTTGAGCTAAATAAGGTACTGAGATCATTCAGAATGCAGTTTCATTCTTTTAAATGTAATAATTACCTTTAAAAGGTGCATGTGGCTTAATCTCTTTATGGTGTATGATAATGGAGGGGTTTTATATGATTCATTTACAAGTGATGATAAGGACGTACATTGTAGATTACTACTCTATCACCATATATTTGAAGAGATCTTCCTTATAGCAGTCAAATAATAATGGCACTGATTGCCTTGTCCTAAAGCCCACAGGAATGGGTTGCTCTTGATTATTTTAAAGTGTAACACAGATTTTTTCTCTTCTATATTTCTTTATTGCTCTTAGTAGGTGAGAAGCTTTTCCTGCTCTCTGGAAGGCACTGTGCTCAGCAGTGTGTCCAGGTATCCCAGTTCACACCAGAAACCCTCTACTCAAAATCTGTGCAATGTCTTTTACTTTCTCAGCCCTTTCTAAGACTGCTTTCGTAACTGGAAGCTAATCAGTAATCTCCTTATAATCTGGGACCCAGCTGCAGGAAGAGGGAAGGAGAAACCTACAGAAAGGTGGTGAATATTAAAACGTGATGTAGGAGGCCAGTGGGAGATCACTGTGCACCCACTTGCTGCTTTGGTTTCCTCTCATCTCTCTCTCATGTGAAAGGGAGCTGTTTTTCAGGCACCTGACAATTCCGACAGGAATGAGTGAGGCTGAACCAACGTGACTGTAGTAATGTAGATGGAAAACAGCTTTTCACCCACACCAAAGTAGTGTCATTTTTAACCTGCAATGCCCAAGAAGTCTGCAAAGAGTTTCACATTAGAAAGCACTAATCAACATTGAATAGGCAATAATTTTACCAGAAAGGTTTGCTTTAAAAACAGAACAAAATAGACAGTTGAGGCTTGCCAAACATCTTTCAGGAGACACTGCAGATGTAGGAGTGGAGTAGGGATCAGTGCTAAGCACGGGGCAGAGAATATGGCCAGATACTGTGACAGCCCATCAGTGCTGTTTGCACAATAACCCTCTAGAAGACTGCTTCAGTTACCTTTGCAAAGCTGCACCTACACCACTTTTCACACCTGCTTCAGCCTTCTTGGTCAGCAATGCCTACTCAGAGTGTAAATTAGATCAGAAACATTGCTGCTTGCTAAATTTTCCTGGGCATTCAGTTTAGCCACATTTGTAACACAGAAGATTTTCAAGTCAGACACAAACAAGGATGCAAAATGCATGAAGGGAGGGCATAGAATAACATAACCGCTGCTTGTCACACAGGCAATGGCGTGTATGCTGTGCAGGAGGTGTTAAGAGAGCAGCACATCCAGGGACCAATGTTAGTGGTGTTTGGTGCTGTCCCAAAGTCATCAGTTTCAAGTGGACTGACACTGGAGGTACAATCTCTTAGAAAGTATGAGAGAAGTTTGAAAAATACATCCTACAATTTCAAAATCCTTAGTAAAAGCCTCTCTCCCAGTGTCAGGCTTGTCCAGACAAAGTACTGATTTTTTGCCTCACTGTTTTTGAATGCTTGAGGATAACAATTTTTGTTATTATGGCTGCTGTCTGATTCCTGGTTTGTAGGATTTGGGTCACAGATAACACCAAAGTTTGCAGGGAAAAGTCTGTTCTCTTTCAGTGTCTTTTGTTTAGCTCTGCTTTGTATCTGTTCAGCTGATCCCAACTGCAGAGGTGAAGTAGGGTTACTCTCACTGGAGGCTGTTTTACAGTGACACAAAGAAGTGTTGGAAAGAAGCCAGAATTTCATTGATATAATCATATCCCATGGCTTGCAAAAGATTTATGCCTGCTATAGTCAAGAGCCAGTATCTACAACTGCGATTTAGGGAGGCTGCTATGCCAGCACAACAACCCACAAAAAAATTCTGCGACAGCATGAATTTACCAGTTCAGAGTGTCTTCTGGGCTGATGGGGTGCTCTGTATATTCCCAGTGTATCTCAACCTCAATGGTTCAGCAGTTTTCACCTTCCCTACCTTCAAGCATGTACTGTTTCTTCCAGGAAAACCCAGAAGCTTCTTAAAAGCTACATGCCAAGCTGAGGGATTTTGTGACATGGTTTATCTCAATTACTCTAAAAATATTCACGTCTTTCAAGAAAAAGGTAGAGTATTGCAAAAAACTGATTTTGATGGGTTGTCTTTTATTTCCTGCCAATAAACGTGTGACATAGGTCAGCTTTGACATAAGTCAATAGCTGGTAACGTTGTTAGTGAGCACAGGGAGGCACCAAGCAGGGCCTCTGTTACTTCTGGAACAAAATGAGGTTGTGCAGAATTGACTACCACATGAGAGTGAATTAAGAGCTGGTGGAATGCTGTCTGTATTTCTGCATCCTGCAGAGATGGCTTGTGGAAATGGCACAGTGGTCTTGAAAATATCCTTAGTTTGTCATGTTCCCTGACACTGGCAGAGCACTTTCTATGTAGTGAAGTTATATTGGAAGCTAAACAGGCAAATCTTCCTACTCTCTGATGCTTCTTCTTCATCGTGGAAGTGGTTACACAGCATCACTGTCATCTCCTGCCCCATCCTTCAGTCTGCTGGGCCACATTTGTGATCTCCGTATGAGCAGCCAAGGATGAGGAATTGTGCCGTTTTGTTCTTTCCACTGGGATAAGGGCAGCAAGACCTCACACAAGCTTCTGTAGCAGACAGCTGAATAGTAGCTCACATAGAGATAACACATGTATCTGAAGCTTGGTCCTTCATTTCTTATATAAAAATATGGCAGTTTCATTCAAGCTAACCCTGCAGTATTTTTACAGACACAGCCATTTAAAGTTAACTTCATATAGAGCCACAGCCAAGGAATCATATTTTGAACTCCATCTATTCAGCTTTGCACTGAAACTTAGTCATATTTGGTCAGTATGATAGTATTCAGAATCGTTAAGAAATCAGGTCAGTGAAGGGTATTGTTCAAAGTTTTTAATAAGCTGTCTCCTTTTACTTCAGTAATTTAATATTGAACCTTATAACACACGTAACAGTTTAGCATATATTAAATAAGTCTGTCATGAGTTAAGAAAACGTACATAATTATTAGTAGGCTTATTTCCTAAAACCATTTTTTAAAACAACAACAACAACAAAAAAACAACACCCAAAGAGTATAATCTCTTTTTCAATGTACAGGAGCATTTTATGTATTTCTCAGGGGCCTGGGAAGTCTCCCTGCCTTTTTATGAGATATATCTAGGGATAATCTAAACCTGGAGTTAATTAGTGGAATGTTTATCGCCCTGATGAAAATATTATTTTTCCACTCAGCCCTTGGTCTGACAAATCTATTGAAGTGTAATGTGTTACTATATTCTGTGTCAACTAATCCACCATGTTCTTCTGTATGTTTTTATTTTCTACATGTGAGTGGCTTCCTTGACGTAAGCAGGAGTAGGTTTAATTGAATGTGTAAATGTTTGCAGGACATAATGAAGTTAGAAATTATTAACACTGCTTTGACTATAACGTACCCCAACATTGTCACTTATCCACAGCTGTCAACCGCATGTGATTTTCTTATCACTTTGCTGCAAAAATTATTTAAACATAGTTGTACTGAAAGTTTTGCAGTTCATATGTGAATAAAAACATTTTTTAAAATAATGTTCTGAAATTGTTGAGTAAACTCATAGCTAAATACAGAATAATAAAAAAAAAAAGAAAAAAAATTCAAACACTAATATGAAACATAGCCAATGGATTGGATCCCATGGTGGATAAAGGGTGCAGGAGGGAGTTTGGGAAGTAGATAGAGAAGGACTGAAGGGCCTCTGTCCTTTTGTGCCTGAGGATGGTTTTACTCTAGTGCACCCCGAGCATGTCTCTGTTGCCACTGAGGAAGGATGCAAACACTATTTCTATCTAACTCCAGAAGCCAGAAAATGAAATATTGGTAGCTTAAACCTGTTTTGTCTCAATTCCCTCTGCTTTTGGTTAAAAATAGCCTTTATTTATCAGGTTATATCATCTCCTGTCCACAACTTGGTATGGTTCACCATACAGCTGGACCAACCTTGGCTCTGACACAATGAAGGAATCACTACAGGAGCAAAAAGTATGGCCTACGTTGGCATGGCTGCCTAGAGAAATGGGCCTCAGTTACAATATGGTACATCCAAAATCTGCACCAATGCCTTGGTCCCTGCAGGAGTACCTGAGGCAAGGACATCCTCCCTGCAGGGTACCAAAGGGCCTTTGTTGCATCAGCAACCTGTTCCCTGCGGAAAAGCACCTGGAAGAAGGGAAGACTGCAGGTGAGCCTCTTGAGAGCCAACTTTTCTGAGGTGACTGACTCAGACCTGCCACAGTGCATGTCACACACATGCTTGTCTCCTGAGGGTTCTGACAGGACCCCGAGAGCATTTTGTTAACACACTACTGAGATTCATGGCACACTTCACATTTTCCAGAGTTGATGATCCAGACTGTCTGCAGATGCAGGCAGACATCACTGCTCAGATCCACAGTGCTGATGAGCTATTTACAAAAAATCATCTTTTCTTCTAAAATGACTAAACATATACAAGTTTTATGAAAATTCACCTTTTTGTTGGACAAGATTCAGGAAACAATTTTTCACTTAATGACTGCTTTGAATCCAGGCCAAATTGGTAAGTCTGTAAGTCCAGACTGAGCAAATAATTTTGAACAAGTTATTTATTCAGTGAAGATAGCTGCTTTTCCTCACTAGTACATATTTCATGGACAGACTGTGAAACTCTTTGACCTATTTGTAATTCAAAGTTATTCATACATTTCCTCACATAATAATTCTTGGTCTAAAACTATTTATGAAAAGATTATCAGTGCCTGCCATGAAGAAACATGAAGGAATGGAAATTATGTCTGGATCAGAATCAGCTTGGAAATTTAGATGGATAGTCTCTAACGTGAAGAAACTCTTCACTGTTCAGTGAACATGGCTGTTTTTCCTCAAATCATTTATTTGACACATGAATTTTTCTGATGTTTGACCAACTCCATAATTCATAAAGAATTTCTCTCCCTTTTGCCTATCATTTTCCCAGCTCCACTGAAAGTATTCCAGCCAGACAGCTATTCTGAATGAAATGTATTTATGATTTCATATCAGTTCCTAGTAAATAGGTACACCAGTGATGAAACCGTAAATATTACCTTAGGGCCATCTTTGCAAAGAGGGAAAAAGGACATGGACGCTTGCCTGCTCACTTTGTATGAGAATTGGCCCCTCTGGTATAAGTTGCAGTTAACAGACATTAGTAAAGCAGCATGAACTTTCTGCTGCGAAGGGCAACACCTGTACCTGCTGTGCTGTCAGAACAGAGGCATCCCTCAGTATCTTTTAGCATCTCTTAGCTGTGCATAAAGAGAAAGCTGGGAAGACCTGCTGTTTCCATCCCTAATTCCCTCTTGCATCTGGGCAGAGCTCCTTTGGGCATTGCTCACTGATCCTTTGACTCTTTTGCAGAGGGGCTGGCACTGCCTTTGGTTTCCACCCGGTGCTCCATCCAGAGTGTTTATTTAAACCCTTGACTCCTTGTCCTCTCGTGCTAGCAAAATCCTTTTAGTTAACCCTTTAGTTAACCCCAAGCAAAGAAAAACCCTACTCCTTTCAACTCTATTGTCTTTTCTGCCTTCCCTCTCCACTATTCCCCTGCTACAGCCCTTATCTTGTTCTTTTACCTGCTCCACTTTCTTCTTTTCTTCTCCTCATGATTGATTTCTTTTCTCTTCAGCTTTTCCTATTTCAGGGAGGAGGTTGCCTCTCCTGGCCCCAAGCGGTGCTCTTTCAAAGCCTGTCTTATTCTACCCTCCCTTTCTTATTCTTTATTTTACATTACAGCAGAGCCTCCAGCTGGTATTGATAATCACTGAAAAGAGAGTTCCTACCCAAAAAGCTTAGAATGTAGGCACATTAATTCTACAGGTTAAACAGAGGGATCCCTTTCATGTATACACATTGTTCAGAAACAGTAATTAAAAATAATGAAAATCTAATTTGGTTGTATAAAGGTTATAAGTACTAATACAAATACTTATTTATATGGCCATTTTAAAGATTCCTACTTGCCTATATGTTGTTTTAATTCTGACTTTGCAAGATTTTTTAAGCTATCTTCAATGTTATAAATTGATCATAAAATCAGTTATCTTGAATCTGATCTTTTTAAAAATATTTTATTCTTTCACACTCACACTTTCTTGGTTCTGACAGCCCTCTGTAAAACAAAATAAATACTTTCATTTGTTTTTGCAGGAGGTGAAAGACATAAAGCATTAGAATGGTCCTTTAAAACTGCTGTAAACTAAAATGATGCTTGTAAACTGAAATACTGCAGTTTTGTTCACCCTGAATTTTAAAATAGTTTCATGAGGTAATTGAGCCTTAAAGGATCTGGGTTTTTTTAAGTATATTATGTTATTATGCATTTGCCACAGGGGGAGCATATGTTAGCTGCCAAAAATCTAAAACTGGATTCTTGGATGTTAAACAGATAAGATTAAGTCATAGACTTCAGCTCCACTAGAAGCAAGCACAACATTCATCTCAAGCATGTGACAGCTATGTCCTGGAAAACTGTTTCTAGACAGAAATTCTTGGCTGCTTACATAGACTAAAATAGGCAGTTCACATTCATTCGATCTACTGAGTTTTAAGCAACTGTAGAACTATTTAGTTGAGTGTTTTTTTCCAGTTTTCCTGAAGTGTGGTTTGCTTTTTAAGGACATTGGTAAATTAAGCCTTTCACTTAAGACTGTTCAGCTCCTGGATTTCTGTTACTAGCCACTGAACACAATACTATGACATTTGATTTCTAAGACTTACCTTCCTTAATTGTATTAGCAGGTTTGAGTCTGTGTTGGGTTACAAGTAACAATTTGCACACATTTTATTTTACATTTTACTTTACCCTAAAACACAGCAGGCACTACACTGAACATAAAGAAGGCTAAAATCACTTCCCTGAAGAATTTACCATTTAACATTAGATTAGAAAGATAGTAATAAACAGCAGGAGAAGATGGTGTGAGGAACCACCTCACACATTGCAGCAGTAAGATCAAGCTGTTAAGCTGTTGAGGCTTGTAAACATCTCGATTGCTTAACTGAATGGTTTATTTAAAATAATTATGATTAGTGAGCCAGTAATTGTAGATACTGCTGAAATAAACTTACAGGAGAGATTTTCATGAAAAGTTCAAATTCAGTGAACCAGAATTGGCACTGTATCTCACGAATAGGGCAGAATGGCATGGAGAAGCTTGCAGTAGACAGATAAGTGGGACATCAAAGCTGATGTCAGTGGTAAGTGCAGAGAGCAAACTTGTATGCATAGAAAGTGTACAGTTACGCAGGGCTCTGAAGGTGGGAATGGAAAATCTAAGTCTAAAGTGATGGATAAAAGGAACTTAGTGGACTGAGTTAAAATGGTCTTAAATGACTGAAGTGTTCCAGCTGACTTAGTGAGGTTGGCATTGGTACTCCTGAGAGAATGTGGTACCATTGCCAGGCAGATCAGACTGACAGGAGGTGCTGCCTAGCAGCTCAGTCTGGGACGAGTGTTTGACCACTGGAGCAGAATGAAAGCTTGGAAGAATATTACTCCTTAAGAACTGCAGAGGGTTTCTTACATACCCAAGTCACCTATCCATCATCACCACTACAGACAATCTCTCTTCCCATTGACTGAAGTCTCAAGTTGCATCAGGAGAGAAATTTGCTCATGGAAAGGATAGTTAGGCACTGGAACAAACTTCCCAGGGAAGTGCTGGAGATGCCATTCCTGAAGGTATTTAAAAGATGTGTAAATGTGTGGCTTGGGGACATGGTTTCGTGTTAGGAGGAAGCTGGACTTGATAATCTTAAGGTGCTTTTTCAACCTAAATAGTTCTGTGATTCTGTGGCTTCACATTGGAAATACTCTGAGTTTCCTTCCTACAGTGTCTACGAAATGTCAGTTGGAGCACTGGCCAAGTGCTGCCTTCTAGGTTGTACATAGTTTGGTGGCTTTAGTTCAGTTTGTACCAGGTAAATAAACATTACAGCATGTGTCATGTTTGCTTGGCAGTCAAGTCAAAGACTGGCTCAAAAGAACTTTCTTATATATTCTGACTCCCAAAGTAATTGCTTCATATAAAGATAAGGCTCAGAACTGCACTTAGAAATCTTTGCTGCTGCTGTCCACATTCTATTATGAAAAATTGAACAGCAATAAACTGCAAGCTTGTAGTTGCCCTATCTAAAACAGTTCAAATCTATGTTTAACTAATATTAAAGAAAAAGACTGTGCATCCCAGATGATCCAGTTTTTGTGTGATTCCAAATTCTCAAGCCTCTACACATTCTTCTTTGAAGATCTCAGATAGTTAGCACTTAGATTTTATATTGCTGAATCTTTTATGTTGTTGGGAAATTCCACGTTGATTAAATCACACTCTGGAGAAAGTTAACCACAAAGCTGTAAGTATTCTTGACAGGTCATTCTTGCTTGAGCCTTGTTTTTTGTGTATAAAGATTAAAATCTTGTCACAGATGGCAAAGAATGAAGTGCATGCAAAACAATGGAGCATCAATAACTTATAAAAAAACACATAATAGAGTGGCAGAACTTGAATGAGCTGGGGTATACACTAAGCAAAATAAGACTAGTAATAATATTGAAGAGAGAGTACTGTAAAATAATTTCTTTACCTATTGAATGCAGCTAGTAACTGGCAGTGATAGTTCATTTTGGTGATGAATGAGTACGAGATTTTTATTTTCATTCAGCACTGTATGGAACCCAGGCAGAAGAGAATAATTCCTTTATATTTGGCTTAATTTGCTTTCCTAAAATTTTCCTAAAGTATTAATGATATTTGAAATTAACTGATCCTCATTCTCTTCTCTGCTGGGTTTGGTTTTGCTCTGCCTTCTTAGAAGAAAAAAAACTTAGGTAGGTACTGCTATTGGCACCTGCTGGACTCCTACGATACATGGTAGAAGCTTCTTTATTCTCTTATCTTAATTGCCGGAATTGTGACTTCATAGAAAAAGGGTATGGTCAAAATATCTTTGCTCAAGGATTTGCTTCTGCCTGCTATCCTGCTTTTGGTGGTTGGGGTAGATTACAGCAGTTTTCAAAAAATGAAGTAGCTTATCTGCAAAGTTATGGCTTCTTCCAAGGCCCAGTCTGGAAGCCAGGCATTCCCGGGTAGAGAGGAGAAATAGCCCAACACTTTTTACTTACCTGCCTCCCCTACAGATTTCCATCAGATGAAGGGAAACCTTGAAGATGGTAACCACGTGAGCTCTGTATTTGTTCTTCTATTGCTTTTGATTCTGAACTCTTCAAAGTAAGGCAGCCCTGCTGATTGAAATGTAGCTCATGCTGGTGTTCTGTGCCTGTTAATAAATGGCAGTAGTTTAATCAGACTTAACAAAGTTATCCTGTTCCATAACTCAAATGCAAAGAGCAAAGAACACCACATTTTATTGACAGTTCTTGGAAATTCGCGCTTTCAAAATGTAGTTTTCAAAAGCTGGATTTGGCTCAGATGCCAATACTGAAAAGAAGACTAATGACCACAGGTGGCTTGAAATTGTGATTATTTATTTATTTATTTATTGTTACCTTCAGTCCATAAACACCTTTGTTTTTATGGAATACTTCTAAGAGACCTATAAAAACTGACTAAGCAAGCCATGTGTCTATAGACTTCTGATCATTACTCAGAGCTGTGCACCTTTACAGAAAAAAGTTGTCGAGCCACAAAATTGCAAATGGCTGGCCTACAGCTGCTTGTCTAATCTGTATTTGAGAGGCAGGACCGTCTCCCAAGACATATGGAAGAATTCTTATAAATACGAAGAGTAAAATGATCTATATATAACTGAATAATACAAACCACTTCTCTGGCTTCCCTATGGGCTTCCTATCCAAATATCATCTCAGCCTGTTCGTGATTAACTATGACAGACAAGGAGTTCACAATCTGCAGTGGCAAGACTGCAGAACATGATGAAAATGAGCTTAGGAAAACAGGGTTTGGTCTATGACATAATTATTATTCATTTATACATTATTAAATCACAAATGTCTGAGAGGAGATGCACAGGAGACTAGGTTTTTCTTGTTCTTGTTAACTTGTCAAAGGATTTGAGACACTTTAAAGAAAAAAAAAACAAAACATTGGGTGGAACAAAATATGTTGCTGAAGGTTTACCAGTTAACTCAGACAGCCTTGCTGTACTTAGGACAGGCCATGCCCCAGGCAGATTTCTGTGATCTACACAACACAACATTTTCATAGGTGTGAACACCTTGTAGGACAGGATTCAGATGAAGATCTGCACTGCTGGAGAGCAGTCAGGCTGCTTCTTCTAGGGACAGGTTCTGGAGGTGTTCTGCATACTTCATGTTTCTGGAGGACAGAGGAACTGTTTTTTACTCTGTTTAGCCTGAAGTTCAGAGTAACAGAGGGTGCTGGCCAGTCCCAGATGGTCTCAGATTTTTGTAGCTATATGCATGGTGGTGCTTTCAGGAAGTAACGTGAGCTAATGTAGGAATACAGGATGTGAAAGGGCACAAAGTGCCCCAGCCCCTCTGAACTTACAAGCCAGAGAAGGAAGTGAATAGGACGCAAGCTCTTCAAGCAGATTTGCAAGCTCTCAGAGGATGCTTGTTTTTTTGTCTTATCCTGTGCTACTGTTCGCTGCAGAGGTACTATTTTACTTCTGCTGATTCCCCCCTGCTCTGCACCTTTGGCTTTTACAGCTGTTGCTATGAACCAAGGAGCATGATCAATGGGGCTCGGGAGCTAAAGAGCAGCTACTGGGGCTTCAGATAAAGCTGAAGAAGAGAAGGTAAACACCAAGGAGCTGCTGCTGCCCACTTTTCCTGAGGCTGCTGCAGGTCCCCCATGCCTGCTGCCTGCTCAATGCTGCCAGACCTCACCATGCACTGGGGACAACTTGGCTGTTAGCCGTGGACCAGAGCTAGCTTGCTAGTTTAAGTGGTGCTGATTTGAAGCTGTAATTAATAGCAGATGAGGATAATAAACTTCTGAAGCCATGGGGTAGAATCAAAGATTTGCATGAGTCATTTCAATAAATGGTAGAATTTGACTTTCGCGTTTGTCTATGAAGTTATTTGTTATCTCAAGCTAGCTAAAGTGATCTGGTATTGTCCTTTGAATCTCCATCCAAAAATGTTCTTAGTGAAGTTTAAGGTCAGGAAAGACATTTTTGACTGTAAAGGAATAGAGCTATTCCAGTTAATGTTTCAAAGAAAAGCAGTGAATTTTGTGCCCCCTAAGGAAAAAAAATTAATATTTAAGATTTTATCTGGTGTGGCTGTTTAGGACAGGTACATCTATCCTAAACGTGGATGGGAAGAGAGGACCTGCAAACATAACTGAGTCACGTGCATTGTGTTTCCATTGAGTTAACAAAGAAACCAAACCTAAAGTGCCTTTGGCTATTTCTGCTCCCCTCCAACTAATGCATTTGTGTGCTTGATGCTTTAGCAAGTGCCAGGATTCAGAAGGATTGGCTGCATAGGTCTGAACAGGTGCTAGGAAGAAGAGGGCCAGCAATGTATTTTGGTTCATGTCTGCATTGGTATTCAAATAAACCACAGCTGGTAATTAAATATATGCATTGTTATACACTGAGCCAGGTAAATCTGGTTTGGAAGAAAAATTCTGGTGGCATATTAGGTTGCTGATAGAAGCTTTGTACACTTGTCTTCATGTTCATAATTAGCATAAAACTCCAACTCTTTTCTGTTTTGCAAAAATGGTTGAATTCTTCTGATTTTTATTTTTTTTAAACAAAATTAAATGTTTTTATGCTTCCAAGTGCTGATTTCTTTATTCTGTTCTTTGCATAGGATAAAGTTCCTAGGCTTTCCACTTTGTCCATGATGAATTGACTCAGATTTAAATACATGTTGCATATTTTCTTACCTTGTAACTGCAATTGATTGTAGTGAGCCTTGCTGTCCACAGCTATCATGTCTTACTGCATTTGGCCAGTTATAGTTGCAGGGTAAAATAGCACTTTGTGGGATTTTTATCTATGTCTTCAGTTTTTATGTTGCAATTGTATGAAACTCTAATTGTACCACTGATATTTAAATGCTTACTCCCTTAACTGGGTCTTGAAAAGATCCACTGAAGTCCTATTCCTTAGTAAATTACCTGGAACAGATAAGCAAGTAAAGCATACTTATGGGCCCCTTTTGTTTTCCTGCTTATATCCACTTCTTTTTCTCTTGGTCATCTGTCTGAGACGTAATTATCCAGAATTGTAACTATCAGTATCCTTAGACTTCTGTGAAGCTTTTATGTAGAGATCAAATGCCTTATCTTTCACAGAAAACCTTACTCTATAACACATAAGAGCTCACTGAGAAGCTTTGAGTTACTGTCTCTGCTCCCTTGCAGGCGGGGTGATGCTCTCCCAGCTGCAGAGGACCCTCCTGGGGCTGTACCTTTTCACTATTTTTCAAACAGTTTTCTTGTTGTCATGGTTACCAGCCACCAACCACTCACTCTTACCCTGGTCTCAATCACATCTTTGAACAACCTTATCTCTGTCCCTGTGTCTGCTTCCAGATCTGTTTTGCTTCCTCTTTGATGGTTCAGTACACTCCTTCTCCTCAACTTCCCAGTCTCTTCTGTCTCTAAGAGGACAAGTTTGAATCCTGCATGCACCAGGATTTTTTCCACCTCCTGTTCTCCATAGATACCTGTGCCAAATACTGCCATCATCCCTAAACAAATACCCACCAACCTATTCTCCTCCTTCTTTTGATAACACCTAAATAATAGTTTCTAAAATATTTACACCCCTTCATCCTCTCTTCACATTTCACCTGCTCAAGTTTTATGTTCCCTTTCTTATATTATATATGTGTGTCTATATCTATCATACACTCACACACATATGTTTTTATATAAATGGTTTCATTGTGGTAGCTGGTATCTTGAGAGGTCCTGTGTTCCTTGTGGCTGACTTAGCTTACTTTCCAGGCAGGATAAAATGAACCAATACACATTATGGTGTGGGTCATGTGGCTAAATGAAGCCTGGGGCTTCAGACTCAAACAAGAGAGCCTCCTTGCTGTGTTTGTTCTCCTCTTTTTTTCTTTTCCGCTGTAAGTTGCCTTGCCCCTGAAATTTAAAGGAACAATTCTTTGTGAAGTAGTAAATACTTACCTTCACAAATAAGTATCTATTTCTAAATGAATTGCATTATTTAACTAGTAATTATTTTATGAGTAACTGAACTGAGTCATACATACATTTCAAAGATTAAGGTGCTATTCAACTTGATACCAGTTAATATCACTAATAAAATAGTTAAGAAAATATCAAAAAATAAAATCAGTTTCTACCAGATCATCCATGACACTTTCATGGCCATGATTGTCTGGAGAAGAGAAACAAAAAGATCATTTTGTCAGTCAAATGAATCTCTGTGTTTTCCCCAGATTCATATTTTAAGCTCTCCAGGACACACTGATCTATAGTTGCATTGTGCTTCTGAGAGCAATTAGTTTCACTTAGCTTTCCCTTTATTTGAGAGAAACTGGAATATAATTCTGTGGTTTGTTAATGAACTTCTAAGCATTATTTCAATCAAGCTTGTGTAAGCAATGGGTTTATTTATTTCTGTGAGGGTTTTTGTTTTTGTTTTTTTTAAGTGAGAAAGCACTGCTACATTCTGAAAGTTGGTTGTTGTTTTTTTTTTTTTGTTCCACACCAAGTTCTAAAATTCTGCTCTTTGAAAGGAACTGCCAAATGTTTGAAAGCTTGCTCATCACTGTCTTCTAGTTATCTTGGCATAATATCAGGTATAAATCTCAAATGCTGATTAAATCTCAAAGAGAACGGAGATCCAGAATTAGCTGCTTGCAGGATGTCATACCTTATAAACACCAGGGGAGAAATAAATTAACACATCTCAAGATGGATTATAGTAAAGGTCTAGAATACATAAATAATTGTTTAATGATGCACCATCTACATATCCTGCATTAAACTATATTAACAGAATCATTAACGGAGTAATTAGGAGAACTAATACAGATAGTAAGACACTGTTGCCCTTGTGAAACAGGAACAACATACAGAGCAGTGGGTCAGATAAGAAGAAAAATGTAAAGGTCATCTTGCTTTCCAGTAGCAGACCTTGAAGCTCCTGGGAAAAAGCCACTGAACCTGCCCCAGAGGACAGCCTCTACAACAGCACACCAGACCTAGGAGAGAGCTTTGTCTGCAGCTGATCTTGACAATTATTGCTACTCACCAAAAACTCCTAGATCAAACTGGATCTTAATTTTTTAACAGCTGTGAATCCTCTAAGAAGGCGACAGTTCATTGTGTCTTTGTACATTAGCTTTCAGATCAGATAAAGGATTGAATGCTGAGGCATTTTACCTGAAAAGAACATCAGCTCAGACTGATGAGACATCACCTATTCAGATGCGATTGAAAAGAAAAGCTAGACACCAAACACTCATTAATGCAGCTAAGCTGTTTATAGCCTCCATCCTTGCTCAGCAGGTTTCTAGTGTTCCAGGTCTAGTATGAGTCCACATCTAGCTTGAATATGGCCTCAAACCTTTTCCAGACATGTTTCTGGAATTAATACAACAAATAGCTGTATCAGTCATCAATCCAGCCTCTGAACTCCTCTGATTCTATGCTAAAGAGGTGCAGCACTCAGGTTCTGTGGGTACTTCCTGGAGCTCCTACTCATCTTTGCTATTCTCCATTCATCCAGGCCAACAAAGCCTTTCACTTTTCTTCACAGCCTGATGAGTCTGAGGAGATTTTAGAGTTCTTGGATGGCACGATGGATCCTAGTTTTGGCAGATAGCCTAGTTAGACTTCAAGAAGCAGGTGAGGGAGGACTTGTAAGTGAAAATCAGTAGGCGGAGCATACTGGCCACTTGCTGAGCCTGCAGTCACATTGGGAGCCCTGTCCTCTCTTTTCTTCATAGTATCAATCAGTTGCAACTGAAAGAAAAAGGGTAGAGAGGAGCTGTGTAGCACCAGATCTTACAACAGGTTGTGCAGCCTGGCATTAGGCCTGGCTCTGAAATAGCTTGTAGCTGGGCAAAACTAGGTCAGCTGCCTAACATGTTATTAAGTCAACATGTTCTTGGCTTTTAACATAAAGGTTAGGTAAATAGATTAGTGAGAAAAAACTGTCTCTGAAAACTGAGTGCTTGATTGAAGGAGGTGTGGGCTCCCAAATACAGTTTTCTGCAGATCCTAGTGGTCCTGGAGAAGTCCTGGCTATGACCGTGGTTGCATGTATTACCTAAAGGGAATACTGATCAGGTAAACATTAGCTACTGGGGGATGGATACATGCTATTAAGCAAGGAGAACAGATGTAAGGTTTAAGTAAGAAGTGGGATTTTAATTTAGAACAAAGGCAGAAGACCACAGTATGTGTGATATGTTCAGTAGAGCTTTGAGGCTTAGCTGTTTTATTTTTAATGATATTCTAACATGATAGCATACTACATTACTCATGATCTTAATAATGGTTTGTATCGTTTAAGGAGACGCAAACAGAGATACCCTTGGAATATACAAACATTAGACTTTTAAAAGTAGTAATAGTCAACTACTTCAGGTTTTTGTTTATTGTAATATTGTATGTTTTCACCAGAAGTACACCCAGTATCTTATGGCCCAGGCCAAGAGGGATGTAAATAGAACCACAGAAATTATGAGAGGGATTCTTAGCTCAAAATCAGGTATCCAGCACTAGCATGATCAGTGTAGGCTGCCACAAGTTTCACAAAATTTTTTTCTACCATGATTATATAGAAAACATGTTTAACACTTACTTCCTTTGAATAAATGTGACTTAGCCAGATAGGTTTGATATGACTACTTCATATATAAATCAACCAAGTAACTGATAGCCACTTTAATGTGAGAAATCTATCTGGAGATATAACAAAATATTCTTAATGATAAGTGAGGAAAGTTTTGTCTTCAGTTTGACTTGTTTTTGGAAACTAAACCAAACCACCCTTATTAAAATTCACCATCAATGTGAATGAATTCCCAGAGGTTCTAATGTTCTAACCTCCAACCTGTGTGCTGAAGTGAACAGGGCCTGCACTGTGATGCTGTAGTATGAGGATAGCCTCGAGTAACTTGTTTGGAAATAGTATGGAAATTAATCCTAAAAAGAATTATACTGTGCCAGAGTTTAGTAAAAAATAGTGGAGGAGAAAGGACTGGAAGAGAAGTCAGGAAACATTAGTTTCCTTCAGTTAGGATATTAAATTATCACAGAAGGAAATGTTCAAAAGGAGATGGAGATGACCCGATAAAAAAAAATGTACTGGTGGGAGAGAGGACATCCAGTAAAGTGGAAGAAGAAACAGAGGGAGTGAAGGGAGAATGCTTTCAGCACGTACATCCAGTGATAGCAAAAAATGCTTGTTCATGTCGCATTGCTCTACGTTCTTTTCAATGGCTGCATATAAAACCCTTATGCTGTTGAGATATGTGCTGTCCAGGATAGATTCTGCACTTACAGATAAGGCCAAATCCTGTTTGCCATATTCTTGTGAATACTGCTATTGTTTAAGTAGAATTTGGCTGAAATATGTCATTTATTTTTATGGGTTGCTGATTTCCCTTGAACAAGGAGACAGAACACTGAGGAAAAAAGATTGGGAATTAGCATACAATCAACAGATTGAACTCCTGCAGAGTAAGGCTCAGTTTTCAGTTGCACGTTAACCATAACTCCATGTATACGTGTAATGATTCCCAGTGTAGCTATTTGTCCATCCAGTTTGGAGGACTGCATCACACTTGCTTAACAATGGCAGATGCAGATTGGGAAAACAGTGAAAACAGTGTAGAATGAATTTTTAAAAATCAAAACTTTTGAGCTGATTGCCATTTTATCACAGCTCCATGAACTAGTTTCCTGCAAATCACAGGAATTTACCTACTGAAATTACAGATCCAGGCATTGTCATTATTTCCTTTACAAGAAACTGTTTAAAAACAATAAAATAACTTCCTTCAAAACTAAAATGTAGTAGCAGCATACTATTTCTTCTCAAGTCTGGATGTTAGTTTGGCTATCAGGAAAGTGATCTCACAAAACAGTGCTATCAGATGACACTAATTCTGCTCTTATTTTTCTTTTTAATTGAAATTAAAAATTAACATAAATACCTAATTATACCTGTAAACGATTTATACCTAGGATCACCTAATCTGCAGTGTAGACTTATGTAAACGTTTACATTTTTTCTTCCATAGAAAAGGTTTATGAAGGTTCACCTGAGATTTAAAATTGTGCTTGAAATAGTATACAAGTTATTTTATCTTCTAGCAGTAGAAAATATTACGATGCCATGATACTCACTTGTGAAACTTTGGCTTTGTGTATTGATTGGGTGGTTACACAGGACTACAAAATTGGTTTTAGGCCCTTGTAATGTCTTGGAAGAGTGGAAGGCTGTATGTCTTTCAGTTGGCTCAGCATGAAATCGAAGAAGAAAAGAGAAACAGTTCGATCACAGTTTATGCCATAAATATATGACTGTTATGGACTCAACTGACAAACTTCAGAGCTTATTTTATGCTGAATGAAGAATGAATGTTACTGAGTAGATCACTTCTACATCTGCTTAGTTCACATACAGATGATTTCTGGTGTGATCATGGTCTGGCTTGATACAGGTGGGTTCTCCAGTATTGGGAAAATTGATCCGTTTTGCCAGAGAGGATGTCATTCTCTTCATCATCTTTGAAACTTGATCCAGATAATTCTGCAGAGAATAGACATTTATTTCCTCCCTGGGGTTTAAAAAAATAGGACTGATTCTTTGGTGTGATGAAGAAAATCCTTCACTTCTAGAAGTCCTTGTAGCTGAAAAGTTAGATGAGGTGTTCAAAACCAAATTTTTTTGGTTCTAATTTCAGTTAGGAAAGCCTCCGCAATTCTATTAAAGAATTAGGAGTAGCAGATAAGAATATGTATGCAAGTAAAAAAGAACCTGAAGAAAAAACACCTTTAATTCAAGTGCAATTATTACTGCTAAAATATCAGACTTTTATATTATGCAATATGTCTACAGTATTTTTGTAAATAGCATTTCATATGAAGAGAGGGGATGCCCACCACATGATGCATTTCCTGCTGTAACTGAATGATTAATGAAATCAGTGTCTGGGTATTTAACTATGTATAAAAATGATAATGTGCCAGCCTGTGTCTTGGGATAATGAAGGCAGACTAGTCTTGACAGTCTTCCAAAGGGGTTTAATTTCCCTTTCTTAATCCAGGCTGTTTTGAGCCATAGTCTGCACACCATTATATTTCAACACAATATTATGTAGCAAAGACATTACCTTCTTAGGAGGTACATTATATGTGATATGTTTTTCATCCACAAGAGCCACAGGACAGAGCCAAAATGCCGCATTGTAGAGTTTGGCTGTCATGATCAATTTGTTGAATGAAATAAGTTATCTACTTTATTTCTTGTAAACCAAAATCAGCAGTGAAACGTATTTATTGCCATAGGGACCATAGTTAAAATTCCAGGAACTGCACAGTTGATTAATTTGATCTGGGAAGTTTACAGACCTCTTGAATAGTAAATATGATCTTAGTAAGAAAAATATACAACTTTGATAGGGAAATAGGATAGAAAAACCTCCAACAAATCAGGTTTTTGAGAGATTATAAAAATCAAATCTGATAGAAGCTGAATGTGGAAAGAATCTTACATTGAAAATAACAGTACTATCTGTAGATTTTCACTGTGACTGTTTATCTAGCTAGAGACTCTAAATAGCACATAATTATAAGTGTTTCTCTATTATTTTGTATATCATTTGAACAATAATGTATTTATCCATGTTTATAACAATTCCTGGTTTCAGTGTAGGCCTCAGAAACAAGGGAAGACCCTCTATGTCTCCACACAGATTGGCTAGCGCATTAAGAATATCTCATTTTACTGTTTCTAACTTAATATAAAAAAAGCTGTTCTTTGGTTTTAAATATGTTTTCTGATAAAGGAGCTCAATACCGTGTAATTTCATTCAAGTAAAATTTTATGAGAATAGCCATTTTCTGTTTTAAATTATGTCATTAAAAATAGCAGGCTGAAGCCTCTAGTGGGAGCTGGGGGAGAGAGGGCAACTCTCTCATGCTGCTGACTGTTATCAGCTCAGCACAGCTATGGAAAAGGCTAACAGCAGTATATCTAGGAAACATTACCCCCCCAAAAGAGAAGAGAGTTTACCAAAACAACAATTCATGCCTCTATGATTTGCTTGCCTCTCTTATTTCTTATGCTGGGAAAGACACATATTCTAAATTCTTTAATTGATGTGATGTTTACTTTTTTTTTTTTTTAATAATCTTTAATGAGATATGGAAAAGATAGAAAAATAAACCCTAACTTCTCCTCCTTAAAAAGAATACATGAATACATCTCCTACTCTGCTGAGTGTCTACTGCAGTTCATTAGTTCCTTCTTCCTGATCCCAGTCATTTCCCACCTAGGTGAGAATCTTGAGTGTAGGACACCCCTGCTTTCTGCACAAGATTCATAGGGCAAACAAAAGTAGATTTATCTCAATTTTCCCTTGAAAAGAAGAAGAGAATAAAAATCAAGGGGTTTCAAAGCCAATTTTCATTCTCTCTTTAGTGAGTAACTGAGTTTGATTTTATCCTCCCTCACCTACCTGAAGGTGGGATGAAGGCTGGCAGGCTAGGACCCAGTTCCAACACACCAGACAAGTGAGATCTCTCTGTGGCGAGAGCATCACAAGCTGATCCTGGTGAAGTCAAAGTAATTCACATGTGATGAGGGTAAAACATGGTAAGAAAATTACTTTTAGTGGTAAGTGAGCTATTCATATGTGTGTTGAAAGAGTACCCTGTCTTACGAGTTCTGTGTTTTTTTAAGTACTTGGCCTTCTGTGTAAACTGAAATTGCTTTATTATTTTTTCACTGAAGTTAAGTGAAGGTCAGAATAAATGATCATTCTGGCCTCTCCTGGCTTTATTTGTATATGACTGTTTGTATGCATGCATATACGTGTTTTTTAAGACAAGAGAAGACTTCAAGCTATCAATGATGTTTATTTACAATTCATACTCAGCCTCACTTTTGCTCCAGCTGCACAATGCTAGGAAATAAGGAAGTATTTTCAGCTATCATTAATGAAATAATCAGGGTCTGCAGCCTGCTATGGATGTTGCAGGTACAGCTCTGTACATGGCATGTTTTGGGTGCAACAACATGAGGGTGAATGATCTTGCCGTATTGAAAAGATGTAGTAACATGCTCAAATACTGTTTGTTATCATGATGTGTAAATGTTGGGATTCTGATTTCTAAATATCTCACCTTCATGTTCCATGCTGTAGGCGAATGTGCCATTTTGTGTAAAAGGGTTTTTTGCCCTATATTACAAAAGCAGTGCAGAATGGTTTAGTTTCCCTTTAATCCAGAGTAAATAATTTGAGATGTGAGTGTCAACGTGCTGTTTTCACACAGAAGCATGTGCATGCACTATCATGTTATGATTTCAGCATAAGGGAGCCTATGCCAGGAAATGTGCTAATTGCCAGGTGTGACACATTAATCTCCTCTGGAGGAAGTATGTGAGAAGCAGTTCAGCTGCTAGCTGACATGAAGTCACAATCCTAGTAGCTGTAGGTGCTGTATTACTACTTGCAGAAGGAAGAAACCTGTTGCAATCTTCAAGGTGCAGGGTGGAAAAGCTTTCTGAGATATTTTCTTCTGCACTTCATTTTAAAAGGTGGGAAACAGGTACTTGTTCAAGAAACATTGATGATGCTTCTTATTGGAATTGCTGGGTGGAGCTAAGGCCTGTAAATAGCCTTCGTTTGCTTTCTCTTTTACGTGAAATATATACTTTGCTTTTTCTGTGAGCTTCCAAAAACTTGTAGTGTTTCGTAAAGTGAAGATATGCTTATTTTAGTGTTGATGTTGCATAAATATTAAAACAACAACAGCAGAAGCAAGGACTAAAAAGGTATTCTAATTAATAAGTATGTACAGAATAGTTTATAAGGTATCTAGATCCCTTTCTGGAATTTTGTATATATTTTCAGGACTTCAGGCACATGCAGTTATGTTGGAAGGGATCTAGGTGAAGTGATAAATCTGGCAGCTCTCCATGTGGCTACATGTCCCACAGTGTGCTGTGTTCAAAACTGCTGGCTTAATTGACCTGTCATCCAAATGATTAACGATCTCTGTGTTGCAAGAAATTTAACTACGAGACTTTTGCTCTAAAATGCAGAAATATCTAGAAAGCCTTAAGTTAGAAGATAATATGTTTTAATTAATCAGATAATGTTAGAGAAATTACTGACTTAGATGTTTTAGCACTGATATGTCTTCTAAATTGGAATAGAATTTTGAGATTTTGAAATGTCTGAACTTTGACAGAGCTGAGATTGGAATTAAAAACATTACTTCTGCAGGCTTTACCTTATCCCCTCCATCACCTTTTTAAATTGCTGCTTCATACACTTTTTATTACTTCGCTTGTTTTTTAATAAGTGACGATAGGGTACAAAATGATTTGGGGAAATGGTGTGTTGGGAGAATCTCTTCTGTTGCTTAGGAGGGACAGTTTACAAACAATGTAAGTCCATTTGGCCACACTGTGATAGAACATGACATCTTCCATGGTGATTTTTCAGGCAATTTTTGAACACCTTGAAACAGGTATAAAATTTGTTTACTGACATTGATGAAGCAGACACAGCCTGCAATAAGCGCCAAGCTATGGTGGGGGTTGAACTAACAACTTCATGGTGTCATCCCATGTCATTACCAAACTAAAAGCTACTCAGCCTTTCTTTTTCTGAGTAAAATTTTTGTATGTTTAATTAAGATGTGGGTATCTTGTAAATAACCTTTTTCTTCACTAGATCTCATTTTCTTTTTTTTAACCAAAGCATAAATCTGATTTGCTTTTTCTTAGGAGTTCATTATGTTCCAGAATACTTATGAAAAAACTTCATCAAGCATGGCAAAAACATTTTAAGTGGGCAAAATATTGCCCCAAATTGATTTTAAATTATTTTTCCTTATTGTCCTGTTACAGTTCTTTTTCCAGATATTTATATTGTGTTGCTGACTGCCTAAAATAGCTATTAAATCCTGAGTACTTGGCAATAAACAATGAGCTGAAAAGATGTACAGTCAACCTGTGATTGAGAGGCATTAATAGCAGTCAAGATAGGCTAGTGTGCTGTTCACTAAAAGATAAGAAAACAAGCCATGTAGATTGTGTAATATTTAACTAAAGCATTTTGCAGTAACTCCAATCAGCTCCTCATTTTACTCAGTCCAGTTCCTGAATTTGGACTTGCCTTTCTGAAGACAAGTGAACGTTAGCTTATTTTTATTTTCTTTATTATGAGGTGAGGACTAATCTGTTTCAGATAAATAAAATTGCAGACTTGAAACTTCATCTCTTTTGCAAAGTCTGTGAATCTTAATCATGTCATTTTTTTAAAACATTGCTACATTCTCTAGTGCAGAATGCCTGTTAGCAATTAGAGAAACTTCATTTTTACATATGTGAAATTGGCAACAGTCAAAACTGAGTTAGGCTGCTTCTGTTTATTCTACAAACCAAAGTACTATGCAGAATGAACAGTTTTTGAAGGCTGAGCTCCTGCTTTAGAACTGGCCATCCCCTTAAATGCTTGCAGTCCATTTACCAAGTGAAATAGCAGAGTAAAAATAAACTTGTGACCCTGAAAGCATTGGTGGCTGCAGAAGGACTTTTAGTCCTTTAAATTACAGGATGCAGAAACATTACACTAAATCATTTGATCCTTAAATTGTTTTCTAAATTCTGGATGCCTTGCATGGAACTCTAACTCACAGCTACAAAAGAGATCTTGATGTAAAGCATAGTGGCTGGCTACTTGTAACTGAGCGTGGTAAGGCATAAAAGAAAATCTTGCCTTTGAAAGAGCAGAAAGGAAACCCGACTGGAAGAAAGTATTTTTAGAGCATTTATTCTTCTATAATCAGTAGTTCAGCTTTTTCTACTTTGTATGTTGTCTTGCTAAATCTCTGTCTTCATACAGACAGTGTCAGATCAGGTATTTGCATCTGGTGCACTTCATAAATATATACCAGTTTCCTCAAAAGAGGATTTCCTGGAGCTTCACTTACCCTGAAAGAGATACTACACTTTGTAGTGCATGAAATCTGGAGGTTTCTGTAGTCAGCTGTGCCCTGAGAATACCAGATCCCCTGTTTTGGGTAGGGAAACCTCCTTTTGTGTATTGGGTCCAAAGCATTAGAATAGCTTAAGAGTCAGGGATATGTCATGTAAATGAACTCAAGCAGCTCTACTACCTATTATGCTCGCAGTTTTCTTCTGTACTGAGGGGCCTCATTGGTTGTAGGAATTAGAGAAGCCCTAGGGCTGTACTATTTGATTAAACAGAGCCTGGATTTGTTAAACTTCCAGACATGCTGCAAAGTCCTTTTTCCTTCCTGGAAGCTTTTGAGTGAGGATTCAAAGGTGAAAGGGTTGGAGGTTAAAGTTCTAACCCTCCTCTCCTCCAAACCCTTTCCCTTCCAGAAGGAAACAAAACAAATCACTTAAGCATGTGCCTATCTAACTCAGTGTTGCCAATGCTCGTCTGTTTTGTGTTGATCTTAAGGCTTTAGCTGTGGGAGCCGAGACTCAAATGCTCCGCTTTAAATTAAAATTCTGTTTTGTAATCTTTGTGTTTCTGGACTACAGCTTGAAAATATGAGTTCAGTGAAAAATAATATCTTAAAGAAAATACTAGTCTATTATTTTGGAATGTAGTGCTTGACTCAAGGACTTTTGAATACCTGTATTTGGCAATATTATTAATGGAAAGCATGGGATTCTTTCCAGTAAAATAAATGGGACTTAACAGGTTTTGTAAACCTTACTGACTTGGGTTCTGAGGATCAGTTATGGACAATTTAAAAAAAGAAAATTTGAAGTCCTGCTTGGAGGAAAGCTGAAGCAAAAACTAGAACTACCTGTATTTTTCTATTTTGAGTATAATCCTTTAACTTATAGGCTCATTCTGCTATATGATGACTTAGAGATATTTCTACATGGAGATGGAATTTACGATTGCCTTTATGGCATTGTTATATGAGTGTCCAATGGTGGTCACAGGGAATGTGTTGCATGTTTGTTGGCCAGGAACATCATGTGCAAAAACATTATACAATTACATATTTTGGCTAAGAAGTCTTTGGATAATGACTCAGAGAGAGGCTGTGGCTTTTAGTATTCCTTCTAGGATGTTTTTCTCTGCTATGCCTGTGAGGAGGAGGTAGGGAATTGAACGAGGTGGGGCAATGGATGAGTGGAATACTTTGTGCTTGGCAAGGTTTACAGTCTGAGGTTCTATTTTTCCTTTCTGCAGCATACCCCCTAGGGAAGATGCCTGTATGCAGAGCGTTCAATTATCTAAGCTGTCAAGGACATGCGTGTTGTCAGAATGCAGGCTTGCAGCAGATTTCTGGTGATCTTTACAGACGGCCCAGATCTTCTCATACCATCAGTTTATGCACTAGATTAATCATTTAATTTAGGATGAATTTTATATGTATGTAAGAGAGGGGTAAGTTACATAGAAAAGAGCAGAGCTATTGTGAAGGTAGGTTCTGTTGTTTTTCTTTTTTGTCTGCCTGCTAATTAGGCATGCAGCGGGAAGAAAATGCTTAAGAATGTTTGTCTAATTCCAGAAGATGGTAAGGACATCAAGGACCTAAATGTCGTCATTTGGGTTTGGAGAGAACTTGAAATCTTCTGTATGAAGGAACAAGAAGTGTTCTTAGATATGTGAGCTGGAGGAATTCAGTAAGAAATCTTCCCTGACCAGGGAAAATGACCACATTCTCAGCTTTAATTATCACTGTTGATTTGAGACGAAGATGGAAATAATGAATTCTATATCTTCAGTGGTAAGTCACAGGCTGCCTCTGAGATGATGTGGTTTGAATTAGATAGCTGTGACTTTGCTTGGCAGGAGTGTCTGGTTCACATAAACTGGGTTATTTTGTGGTCTACTTTATTTTAGCATGAATAAAAATAAGCAGTACAAGTAATAGGACCACCTTTGGGGAGAGTGGGTATTTTCTGTAGTCTTTACTTGTTTCCTTTCAGAAAGGAAGCCTCCACTACTCCTTGGAGGAAAAAGCTAAAAGAAATGGGCAGCATAGAGAGCAATTTGCTGTAAGCTTTCAGGAAAATTGGTAATACTCAAACCACATCAGCAGTCAAAGCTGTGAAGCTGAGGATGGATGACCTCTATCTGAGAACAGAGTTTGTATCCTGGAGACAGATTCTAAATCTGGCTGCTTTCAGGTAGCTAAGACAGTGAACAGCAAACTTTGTGAAAGAATTGTGTATCCCATTGTGTCAGCCTTTGCTGCCCCCAACCAGATGTTAAATGAGACAACAGATTCTAACTTTAGGCCCTGACTTGGCAAAGCAGGTTGTGCTGCAATGTTTTCAATTGCTAGAAGCTAATCTCTTGCTGAAGTGCTTTGTAAACTTCGGCCTATGGTTCGTTCTGAGGTTTGGTTGTAATTTGCTTGTAATATTTTTCAAGCTATCAACTGTGCAGTTAAAAAAAAAAAAAAAAAAAAGTACACAAAAAAATCTTTAGCCATACAGCCCACGTGTAACCAAGAGAATCTCACACAGCTTTTGTAAAGGTGAGTGTGATTGTCCTGACGGGACTATCTACTGAACTTCTTTCTACAGGTAATGTCAAGTCAAGTCCAGGACAGAAGGTCCTGGCAAGATATCACAAGTCTTTGACCTGTAAATGCCTCCTTTTTGATCTGTAAATGCCTCCTTTTTTTTTTTTTTTTTTTTTTTTTTCCAAGAGTGAAATGGTACAGTAGCTGTAGATATGCTGATCTTTCTCCATCGTCTCCAATGATTATGGAGATTGAAAATGTTCAGTGATGTTTGGAAAACATTTGGCATTCTTTGCATAAAGACCCCATAGAGCAGCAAAGCATCCATATTATTGCTTTATGAAGGATCTCTTTAAACTAATGATGCATTAATGAGTTGACTGGTATGTTGAATCTTTCTCATGTAGGATGGGTGCAAAGTCATTTCCCATAAATTGTAGCCCATTATTATAAATAGTTTGGCATGGCTTTCCCTAGAGGTGGAACTCTAAGCCAAATACACTGCAGCAGCTGTTGTTACACATTATGCAGACATTGTTCTAGGCACTGTGCTGGAGGAGTCAGTGTTACAGGCTAGCAGCACAATGACTTGTATTTAAAGCCGTCCTACAGCAGCAATTTGAACTTATACTGAAAGTCTAATAAATAGCTGTGTGTGACTGAGCTGCGTAATGTGAGTTTTTCTCCCTCTCAGCACTTTCTAATGACTTTGTTCCTGGCTTAACCAATTACATTCACTGTATAACAGATTTTAATGATCGAGAAGCCTCTCTGAGTTGCACTGTGTGGTAATTTCTTTTTTTAAGAAATAGTTGAGTAAGTTTTTGCTGAGATGCTCCCGAGAGGATGAATTTTCACTCCTATATCTGACTTTCAAGGTCTTCACTAAACCGGAAGCGATATCATATATTGCCCACTAATAATTGGTACCTAAATTGATCCCCAAGACATACAATTATATTTAGGTCTCTAGGAGCTTTCAGGGAGAATTTTGTCTTACTTTCAGATACGTTTTAGGAAGGTTACACAAATTTTTGAAAACCTGGGGAAAAGAGACAGTCACTTTATTTGGAGAAACACTTCCTGCTTACACTCTTTAAGATACTTGCTTCACTCTTCCAGTGGGCCGTCAAATATCTAGCACCCTGACAAAACCCCGCATAGTCAGTTTGTGGTTGTTCACCTGGATCCTACAAAATAGTTTCCCATTCTTTGTAAGGTTCAACTGGTTTTATCCCTGTGATGCTCTGGATGTGTCTTGGTACTCCTCTTGTATCCACAATGAAATTCTGGGTTTCCTCAAACACTTGGGACTGGGAATGATTCCAACCAGACATGATATTCCTTGCGTGCTGCTGACAAGCCTGCAGCTACATCTTCCTCAGAGCAGCATTTTGTTTTTTGCATTTTGTGTGTCTTGAGTGTGAAGAGATATATTTTCTTTTGTTATATTTCTTTCTCATGAAGGGTCACGGATAGACACAGGATAGGTTGTAGTTTCTGCTGTGCAGGAAAGAAGCTGTGTTTCTCCTTTTCTCCAACAACTTCTTAAGATGTGTGAATGAATGTGCTATTTACAAATTGGATTTGGACAGACAGCAAGGATAACAATCAGCTTTTTCTTATTCTCTAGTTTCTGAGAATGTGTTTGTTGGAATCCTATTGAAAGCAAATGATCATTATTATCTTTTTTTTCCTAAGCCTGATGCTTAGTGTTACCCTTGCTCACTACAAAACTGGCTCAGGCTCTATGGCTCTCATCCAGAAATTGCTTCATGCATTTCTGTTTCTACCTAAATGCAGGCTTTTTTCTCTTCCTCAAATTTCTGTTTTTTTTCTGTGGTGAGTTTGGGGTCCTTATTAGCCTCTAATTGTTGGTGTAGGCTTTGTAGGCTTAAAATTTAATGTCTCCTTCACCTGTAGATTTGTTTTCATATAGCAGCAGTAGTAGTAATTTAATCATCAACTAAATGTATTCCACCACTGTGTCTTCACCTGAACGTCCGTGAATCAGTCTCAGAGATCTTCCTGACGTAGCACTGCTTGTTTCTCTAGTAAGATAGTTCTCCCTATTCCTCTTTTGTCTGGGTGGCTCATAGACTTCGCTGCTGGGAAGTATTCAGCTATAGAATGGTACTATAATTATCCAGGGTCCCTTCCCCCAACTTCTTTGTCACAGAAAACTTGGCTTCCATCTTCCCTTCAGCAAACTTTTCTTTCTAGTGGTGTTGAGTGTTTTTTAAAGTAACAAGTTGATGTCTTCATCTGGAAATGTAACTGCGTGTGGTATCTTTAATCATTTTTGAAGATTGATCATGATTTTTGGAAAAAGAGGGGAGAACATACAGCATTTGACTGCTTGAAATTGACAAAATGAGTGGTTGATAGAAATCCTATCCTCATAGCCATTGAATAAATCGCTATTTTATTATTCTTCTCACTTGTGTCTGAAGATATTTTACAGATGGTATTTGGTTTAGAGGCTGGGAATGATTTTACCTGGTGTTGCTCTCTGTCTGCTCTTCTTTTTTCTCACTATTTGTAGCGTTTTGAACATAAGTGACAAAGTGTGTATCATAAATTGAGATGGGGTTCCCAAGCTGCCTCAGCTGAAAACGCTTAGCAGGAATTCCTCCTTTTTTATTTCTTTTCATTTAAATGCAAAATCCCACTGTTCATCTGTGCAAATATGAAGAATTTTTTTTAGAAAGATTGTGATGGTAGTTATTTTAGCTTCTGTGCGTGCTTTTGATTTGAGACAAAAAGCAGGAATTACACACCTTATTCAGTTCAGCTGTTACACTGCATCAGGTCTGTGACCTGAGTGTGCAAGCAGAGCAGTGGAGAGAGTTTGGATTATTTATTTGTTAGTTTGTTTATTAGTGCTTCTCTGTGCCTTTCTTGAACACTTTAACACAGCTTTGGATATGCTTGAAGACAAGTTGGCTCTGCTGGCCATCATTTTGTTGGAGTTTCTGCTAGCTTTTTGTTAGCTTAGCACAAATGTGTTAGCAGAGAGTTAATTTCAGGCTTGAAAAATATCACAAAATTACATGGGGAAAAGGTCTGGGATGTGAGTGCCTGTGGCTGATAGGCACCCTAGGGTGGCCTCCATCTGCAGCAAGTGTGCCCTGGCAAAGTGGCCGCCCATGCCAGTGTGCATGGGACGCAGTTCAGGCTGGGTAGTGCAGGCAGGAGAGAATTGAAAATGAATTTTATAGTAAGTGCATAGCCCTGATGGGACAGGGCTGAGGACACTGTGGTTCAAGGCTCCACTAGGGAGAGATGTGAGTTGGGGCTGCTGCAAGCAGCTGCTCCGTAGCTCTGCCTGGTGAGCTTCAAACTCCTGCCCATGCAGCATGCCTTTGAGCCCTTGTCCTTGCTACTGTCATATGCTTCAAAATTCTACCCAAAGCAAAAGATGCCTTTGGAAATCTTTTGCTGAGGAAAGCTCATCTCTCACCTGCCTCCGTGATAGTGTTTCTGCACTACGGATGGGCTGTAATAGGGAGAAAAATGACCTGAAAAAAACAACAAAATACTTGATTTGATGTTTTTCTAGTGGGATCTGAAGGGGATGTTTTGGAAAGTCCTGCTTCTGCTGGTGCTGCGTCCTTTGGGAAAGTGGATTTGAAGCTGTAGTCATAAGGGGTGTAGGCAGGATCTGCCTTTCTTGGTTGTGCAGGGTGGGAGACAGTCAGGAAGCGTCCTTTGAGGCATCAGCTCAGCTGGAGGGCTGTGGAGTGGGGCTGAGAACAAAGGAGTATCAGCCTGTGCATGCAGGGAAACAGCCAGCCCATCAGTGAGGGGATTGATTTTTTTTTTTATATATTTTTTTTTCCCCCCACCGAAAGGTGGTTTTTGTTCTTTTTCTTTGCTGAAAGGGGGAAGAGGGGTGGAAGGAAAAAACCCTCTGCTATTTAAATACATTCTGTTTATTTGTCTTTCCGCTGAAATGTTTTCTTTGTATTTTGAGGAAAAGTATAGATAATTTAAGCCAAATTATTTTCTTTACATGCTTTCAATTTGCAAAGACTGTTTTCCATAAGAGGATATTTCTGTGTATGTTGTGTTTAGGTTTATGCATGTGAGAGATTCATCTGTGTATGAATATAAGAGTCCGAGAGGTTCTTTCCCATCTCTGCAAAGTAGGCAGAAATCTTCAGGGAAAAGGCAGCTTGGCCAGTGTTGCCCTGGGATTATACATGCATGCAGTACTTATCAGAGTTGCATGGCTCTCACCCTAAGACAAATTTGCTCTTACTTGTTAGTTTTGTAGGGTGTAATTTGTGCCCCTGACTTTTGATGTCTGTTGGGGAATTATTTTTTGAGCAGGAACTACCTTGAGCAGCCTATATTTCTATCACATTGTAATTCACAGTCCTATTGAAAACTGACTACATTTACTTCCTTGAAATCGAACACAAAGGTGCTCATGATCTGCTGGAAATCATTGCCTCTCACAAAGGGAATTTCTTTTGCTTCCAGTGTAGCTATGGCATTTTGCTTTGCTGATAACAATGAAGGGTAATAAAGATACAACTGCAGCTTTCAAGAAATAGACCAGTAAACACAGTTGCTTCAAAGAAATGGTGTAACCTGATGAATTGGACTGAAAGGCTGCAAAACCGTGTCATCATAGTTCCTTAAAAAAAAAAAGAGAAAAAGAAAGGAAAAAATCTCTAAGGCTTTCTTAATGTCTGAAGGAAAGGCTACATACCTAGATCTTACTTTATATTTCAAGAAAATTTGCCGTTAAAAAAACTGGCCAGATAAAATATCAACTAAAAATATCAGTCTGCCATCTCTTCCACTCGATGTGCCTCTGAAGCCCCCAAAAGACTTGCTGATGTGTAAATACTTTTTAGATCAGGCATGGATAAAAATAGAGCCAAGAAATTAACTTCTGTTGCTGAGAAGCTATTGGACTAATTGGCTGTAAATAAAATGAGGAAGGAACTGCCTCACTGCATGCAGTGGGGTGCAGCCATAGGCCTTTGTAGGTGGGACATGCAATAGGGCACCTGCACATGGCTCAGCCATTGCCTAGGACAGCTGAGCTGTCAGTAGTGAGCTCAGAGTGCCCCAGCAGAGCAACGGCCTGAAACAAAGAGCAGGATGAAGAGCTGCCTAAAGCAATAGCAACCACTGGATAAGAGACTTGGATGGAATTAAAGCCATCTGTATCTAGCAGTTCGCCTTTCTCTGGTTCAGTTTCCCTCTGTAAAAAGGTGATAATCAGGCATTTTTCTGTCCATCTTGCTGTGATTTCAGCTCTTCGTAACTAGGGTTCCCCTCTCTGTTCTCTCTGGATGGTGCCTTGCGCAGAAAGGCCCTGATCTTGTTTTGTGCCTCTAATTATTATCTTAACACAAAGAAAAATAGCAAAAGTAAGATTGCAACCTCAAGGTCAACTTCTGCTGTATTACACTCACTTTTTCCCACAGAAGCCTGCCAGGGTGTTACTGAACACAGAATACAGGCTTAAGGTCTCGATGTACAATATGCACATCTTGTGCTGAGATTAAATATGAATATGTTTAATGGTCTGCTTTCAATCCAAATTTTGAGGGCTTGCCAATGCAGCAGAGATTGAGATAGGATCTTTTGTACTATTAATTGAAGGCTATGCCTTTATTTCCTTTAAATTTTTTTTAAAGCCTCCCTTCTGTGGTGGAAGATATCTTGCTGCTGCTTGGATTGATTCCAAATACTGTTTTCTCTTTTAGCTAGAGCTGCAAAATGTAGAGGGTTTGATTCCTTGCTATGTATCTTTTGTTAAATAATCACAACTCAGAGTTGCAGATATCTTAAGGTGAAAGGGAAACCAGATCAAGATGCTATTAACTGCCACTAGAAAGAAAACATGCCATAATGTCATAGGAGTTAATAACTTTAAGTAGCCTGTAAGATGCTGCTGTGGAATTAAATGCTTAACAATAATTCAAAAACGGCTTACAGAAATTTAAGAATGTGGATCATTTAGTATAGCTGAAATTATGCTCCTGGCATATATGTATGACACATGAGAGCACTTACCTGGAAATTTATTACCCAGCTCTGAGCAAACAAAGCATGACCTACATTTGACTAAAGTCAGCTGTCTCTGGCTAATCCTATGGGCTTCTTTTTATTAATGTCACAATTGCTAATGTGGTATAACATTGTCATTACTGAATAGCACAGCGGGATAAGCTGCAGCTGTTATTTCTATTTCTATACCTACTAACTCATTAAATTTGAGTTTTGGGGAATACAAATTGTAAAGATTATTCAAATTCTGATTGAGAAATGGGACTACTGGGAAATCGAAGGTATATAAAGTAAAATTTTGAGGGTTTTTTTTTTAATTATCAAGAAGTATGGAATGTTCACAATTGATTTTTTTATTCTTTTCTTTTTTCCTTTTTCTTTTTTAATTCCTTTGCATTATGCTCCAAATAACACCTGAAGTGAGATATCCAGAAAAGTAATATAAAGAGAGAAATTACATTATGATGGATACTGTCTTTTTTAATGGAAAGGTAAAATGCAGAACTTGCCTAAAGAGAACACAATGAACTAGTTTTATACCAAAAGATCAGTAGTACACTAAGTATCCAATTATTTTAAATTTTAATTTTGTCATTTAAAATGTCTGAAAGGCACTGAAATTTAACTTTCTAGTATTTTAAAACAAATATTTCCAGAATTCTACAACACATAGAGGAGTTTTAGCCTTTGGTTTTTCCATACAAACTCCCTCAGCAATGAGAACTAACTTCTTGTTGGAAACAGAGACTTCAGGCCTGAGACTTTGGTCTTTCTTTTTCCTTTAACTATACTGAGCCTTAACTCGTATTTACATTACTCCTCAGGCTAAAGTCTGGCTGAAAACTTTAAGTATTTTGGATATTTTAAAAGAGTATTATTTTAGTATGGGACACAAATGATGCTCATCTTCCTTAAGTTTCCTTGCCCTGAACTTTAACTTCCATCTAAAATTGTGTCTGCTTATACAGCTGTGGGCATGTAAGATGCTTTTCCAAACTAAGTCCTCCAAGCTGGGAGAATGGGAGGTGGTGATGGGCTTAAAGCCCTGGGAAGACAGGCAGCTGGGCAGCCTACACAGGAGTTCAGCAGCAGCCTGGCTAGGGCAGAAGGAAGTATATCTGGGGCTTTCCTACATCCCATCTCATTTCTACTCTCTGCCAATCCAATAGAAACTGTGTCAGCCAACACAGAGCTTGGTCAGTGCTCAGGGGTCAGGCCGCAGGGTGGATTTTAATGGAGCTAAGCTGTTGGCTGCAGCTGAGGATCTGGCCATTAATTTCCATTCTGTTGTTACAATGAATAGGTTTAACAAACTTGGGGAAAGGCAATGATTTTTTTTTTCTCATTTATTTATTTTTGTAGGGGGAGGAGGGGAGAGTATGTTGGGAAGCCTGAAAACTGGAGTATGAACTTGTAGTGGTGGTAAGAAGCACATGGCAGTAGGGCTAATTCAGAAGCTTGGTTGAAACTGAATTCCTTAAGTCAAGATTAAAACTTCATATATTCTTTAGATAAATTTGAGTAAAAATGATCTCTTAGTTATTCATGCACTTAATTACATTCTCTCTTCTCCCTTCCCTGGCTAACAGAAAAAAAAAAACTTCTATATTGACATTTGAAGGTGATGTTAGACTCTAGGCTGCTGCTGCTACTGGGAGATAGGTGGTTAAGGCCACAGAGGTGTCTACTCAGCACAACAAGGGAGGCAGGTACTCTATAATGTCAATGAATCTAAGAAAAGAAAAAAAGGAAGCAATATGGAGAAGAGAGGGATATGAACTCAGATATCATAACTACAGAGATAGGATGATTCACAGAGCACTGTTTACAGGTGGTGTATGGACTTTGTTCATGGATCTTCTCCAGAATATAATGTCCTTGATAATTTTTAATATCAATCTCTGATCTCCTAAAATGTCCCTTTCCACAACAGTGTTCTTGTTTTTGTTTTTATTCCCAGTCATCTTCAGACTTACCACAAGTTTTTATCCTACCTTCTCTTCTTGGTCTTATGTAACTCCATCAAAAACCTTTTTCAAAAACCTCAAATCCCATTTGCTATCTTAATCTGTCTGCTAGCTGTATCCACAAGCTGTTGTTACTACTCTAATAATACGTGATGGAGACATCTTGATGGGGAGCCTGGGGACCGCAGAGGACCATAATGTGAGTGAGCAGTTGTTGAGGCTCCTTGTAGAGAGAGGCTGGCCCATAGAGTAAGGGACTGTATATTTGCATGGTGAGAGGCTGCACAGAGTAATTCATATGGGATATCCGTTGACCACAATGAAAACAAAATTATATCAGCTCAAATTCTGATGGAGTTTCTAGCAAGAGGAAATGCTTTTTATTAGGCAGCTTGTGGTCTATATGAGTGAGCTTGAGGCCTCAGCTTAAAAGTTGGTGAGCTGGTGCCCACAGGCACTGGCATTCCTGTAGGAGAACTTGGTGAATTGAGAGTCCCTCCAGGATGTGGTATGGGAATGGGATGATGTATGGAAATTACAATTGCTCTGCTTTTTATATGAAAAAGAAGGATTTGGGGATCATAAGCATAGGATTTTTAATGCGTATTACTACTTAATATACTAAAAATAAATCAATTATTTTAGACTTTTTTTTAATTTTTTTTAAGCAAATGTTACAGAGTTTACTTCAGCTGCATGGCTTTAACATGGCAATTAGCTTAAATGATACTTCATGAAATGTAAGTTCCTCAGGATACACGAATGCTTTCCCTTGCTATTTTCCATTTCCTTCCTCCAGTTTCCCCCTCCCATTTCCTCCTCCCATTTTCCAGTTTCTGTCATTTCCTGCCCAATGTTGTTACTGAAAGTGAAGAAAGAGCGTTCTGAAAGAAGCTCCCTGTTGCTTAAACACCAAGGAAATGCACCCTGCCTCTCCAGTATCATCTGGATCTTAGGCTGAAGCAAACTGACTGTACAGATCAGTCATTAAATTAATGGGTCTCAAGTCGTCTTTTTCCCATGCGTGAGGTAGGTAGGACTTTTCGTCTTAGAACAGTTTCTTCACCAGCTGAGCCCTTTCTTTTCCCTCTGATTAGCAGTTTGCTCCCTCTATCTGTAACAGCTGATAAAGCAAAGGCAACAGCAGAGTCAGGTTTGAAAGCATTACGTAGCATCTTTAGACATGGCTGTAGAGAATTACATGATTGCTCTTGAGTTTGTAATGGTTAGAATTAAGCCACTTAGAACTGAAATCCCTGTGAACATGACTTCATCTTCCTGAGCACTGCACAATCAACTTATTTCTAGCTTCTATAATTTCAGTCCTTGGATATCTTGTGGAAAAAGGATGATTGCCTGACAAAAGTTCAAGTTTGGAATGCTAACAAAAAAACAAAACTGGGAGAGTTCCCTCCTGCTGAATAATAACAGAATGTGAGCATTTATTTTTCCTTTTTGATGAGCTTCTTTAAGTTCTTACTTTTCTGGAGGAGGAAGTGAGGGAAGTTCACTTTCTCTTTCCTGCCTTCTACTAGCCAATTTGTTTGGCTTATACAAAGTCTATGTGGGCCAAATAGGGAAATCCATTGGGTTATCCATTCATGCCAGAGATTGATACATCTGCCCTCCTGCCTCTTGAAAAAGTTCTTCTGCTTATAGATTCCATACATTTCCATGAAGGTCAAATTTTTCCTACCTTTTTGTAGCCGCCATTGAAACAGCTCAGATTTGTGTCGTCTAGCCCAACTCCCTGCAAAAGCGTGTTCCCTAGAGGCAGGTTGCACAGTAAAGTTTCCAGGTGGATTTTGAGTATCTCCACAGGAGGAGATTCCACAACCTTTCCGGGCAGCCTGCTCCCATGCTGTGTCACCCTCACAGTAAAGTTCTTCCTTGCATTTGTATGAAACTTCCTATTTGCTCCTTCCTGTTTGTGCCCATTGCCCCTCATTCTGTCACTGGGAACTGTTGAAAGGGACCTGTCCCAGCTCTAGATTTATAAGCACTGATAGCACCCCTCTCAGCTTTCTCTTCTTCAGGCCTGAGCAGTTCCAGATCTCTCAGCCTTTCTCATTGCCAAACTGCTGTTCACCAGGATGTCCAGGTCCGTCTCTGCAGAGCTTCTTCCCAGCACGTCAGCCCCTAACCTATACTGATGCAGGTGGTCATCTTTGGGTGTAGGACTCTATACTTGCCCTTGTGTTCAGTCTCATAATGTTCCTCTCTGCCCAACTCTCCAGCACAGCCTTCTGGTGTGTCAGCCACTCCTACCAGTTCTGTATCATCAGCAAGCTTGCTGAGGGCATGCTCTATCCCTTCATTCAGGTCACTGATGAAGATGTTAAAGAAGATTGGACCCAGTACCGACCTCCTGGGAACACTGATAGTTACTGGCCTTCAATTAAACCCTGCACTGCTGATCACAATCCTCTGAGGTCTGCCAGTCATCCAGTTCTCAATTCACCTCACTGGCCAGTCATCTATCACGTGCTTCCTATTATTTTTCTCATTCTAATGTGGAAAAAGAAACAAATATGAAGCAGGAGTTAAAGTTTGCATTAAGAAAAGGGAAGTTCTTTAAGACAAGTTCAGAGATTCGCCCATATTCAACCAAAATATTTTTGAAGTGAATGCATAAAAATAACTTGTGAAATGTTCATCAAAAGCAAATGACCTTAAAACTGAGCAGTTCCCTAATTATTTCTTACAGTGCCAATGGAAAAGCAAGTGTGTGAACTTGTTAAGTCATGTGTAAGCAAGATGGCATTAGCTTGTGAGCATATGCAGACAGGTGTTGCTGGCCTGCAGTGCAGAATTAGATCTGACCGAACAATATCCTACAGTACAATGAACAAATTGAGAAGTTGAATGGCTGAGAAGCAAATGTCTTTACTAGCTTTCCTGAAGCGATGTTCTTGGAATTGTAAGTCTTTTTCTGTAAAATAAATGCCATTTTTAATTTCCAGAAACTTCTTCAAAGAGGCATACGGATTTTTCTTTGGCTGCTGTTTAATATGAAGACATCCTCATCAGTTTATCAAAGAAGATCCTGTATTGTGTCTTATAGTTTCCAGTTTGACAGAAGAGAAGTTGTAAATCTTCAGCATAAGAGAATATATTTTGCTAGATATTTCACCACGGGAAGTGCACCACTTTAATCAAGAGGCTATTTGAATTGATCTATGATTATGATATTAATCTCTGACTGTTTAAAGCAACTGATTTGTATCTGAACACTGAGAAGTTTTTTATGAACTGAGAAGTTTTTTATGAACGGATCAATTAACTACATCAAGTTATGAATGTATCCATTTGTGACTAATAGCAATTATTGGAGTTATGGTGCTCTCCATATTTTCCTTATCCTCAGAACTAATCGTTCTTACCCCACAGTTTAATATTGTATCTTTGGTAATATTTTCTGTGAGGAAATAATGACAAGAAAAGTTGCGGAGAATAAGGGAGCTGTTTGTTACAGAGAGGAAAGACGAAGGCTCTCGCTTGCCACATGGAGGAGCTCGAGTATCAGGATAGGAAGCGTCGGCGCCGCCTGGAAGGCCAAAGGGGACTGGAAAAGATACTGCTCGTTTTGTTCATTAGTCTGTGGATGAGGTTGCTGTGGCTCTGCGGCAGTTATGGGCAAGAACATCATTTGGTCTGTGATAGAGGTAACTCTTCTTACAGTCAGACTGCCATATAGGTCTCAAAGATTTAACAGCTACTTCAGCTGGTGCAAGCTGTGGCTTCTCTGAACTGCTGCTGCTTTCAACTCTCTGTATTTGTCTCCACAGCTCCTCCACTTTTTGCAACACGTAAGACTAATTAAAGGGAAAGAAAACGTTTCAAGTTGCTTACTGACACAGTAAGGTAAAAATCACTTTATCAGCAACTTGAAATATTTTGTGTGCCTTATATATAAGTCGTGGTGGTTCAGCTTCCAGATCAAGCTGTGTCTGTGTAAAAGGTCATTGACCTTGCAGCTATTTTCAGTCCCTTTCTACTGGGAGGTTTTGACTCCAGGGCTCTGTTAGGAGAACAGTGAGAACTCCCAAATTAACTTCAAGGAAATTTACTGACATTAGGTAAAATAACTAGCATTGGTCCTCTAGTGACTATTAGGGCAACCCTTTGCGTTGGGGAGAAACCTTGGGGATGGGGGCTGCCTCTGCCCTGGTCAGACCAGCTGACTCTTCGTGGTGTTCGATGGTTGGGCAAAGGGTCTCTGCCTTCTGCTCTTATTTGTCCTCTTCCCTTCCTGTAGACCAGACAGTGTTTATGAATTTTGAAGCATCGCTACTCATTCTCTTCCTCAGAAATTTGACATGGTGTGAATGTTGCAGGAGGGAGGTGAGAGGGGTTAGAACCCCTGTGCACCTTGTTTTGTATAGCCTGTTGGCTCTGTGAACACATGGGAAATGTATGTGTTCTTTTGATTAAAACACCTAGCATTTGTATTAAGATATGGCAGTAAGACAGAGTAATATTTACTGTACAAGAAAATCCTAGCTCCATAGATCTCGAGTGTTAGAAAGCTTAAGTTATGCTGGTGGATCCTCTTACCAAAATCTGAAGTCATTCAATTGTGAAGCTGAGCAAACTGAGGGCACCATTTCATTTGGTAGGAATCTGCATTGGTGAAATTGCATGCAGAAAGGAGAGAGGAGACTGGCCAGGGAACTGCCTTTTGCCTTTGCTTCCTGGGAGCTTTATCGAACTATAAAAAAGAAAGCTTTCCCAATATAGCTATCCTACATTAAATATAAGGACTTCATAAAATCCTTCTCTCTTTACTTAAATCATTTAAACAGCCCATAAAGACTCTCAGGTCAAAGAATTAATCTTCAGTTCCATAGTGAAAGTCTTCAAATATGGTAATTCGTGAGGGATCTTGTGAAAGAGTAGAGTTTTACCAGCCTTCTGAGCAAGTCATTACTGAAACATCTCGGTGATAAATAGTATTGCGCTAATGATCTGTGGATGGGCATTGTAGAGAAAAGCACTGATCTCTTGTGATCAATAAAATGGTACTGCAGATAAGAGTGTTAATATTTGTTCTATACCAGACACAATCCATTTCAAGCAGTTGAACTCTACTGAAATCACTACTATAGGGTCATGTAATACCTTTCAGTTCTTCACGCTTGACTTATGCCTTGCTTCTGCATGCTGTATAGAACTGCTGTATGTAAATGCCATTGAACTTGGGGCTGTTAAAAGCTGTCTTTTTGTTTCTGGAAGGATTTGCAAGGTTATATATATATCTATATATACGTTGAATTAGCTTTTGTAAAGCTTTTCATGATCCTCAGAGGAGAGCATGAATTCAAGCCTTTTCATCTTACTATTCCACACCTTAAGTTCTCTCCCCGAGCCATCATTCCTTGGGGGCCGAGTGGTGCTGAACAAAGGCTGAGAAATCCAAGAAAACTGGCTGCCCTACTTTGCCTGTTGCAAGTCTTGGGCTTGAGCTGTTTCAGCATCTCAGAGACAACTGCAGCAAGAATGCCTACCTGTAAATACCATGTTGCCGATCTGCTGTCTTCTTGGGGTTTGCTTGTGGCACATGTAGCTTCATGTGTGGCAGAAGGCTGTGCTTGAATTGGGAAATATGAGGGAAAATAAGAAGGCTCTGTCTCTTTGTTCCCTTGAATAGATAAATATATTTTGGGATTTTTTTTTTTTAACCCTCTTCCATCCCCTTTTACTCCAAATCTTCACATTCCACAAATTAGTTGTTACTTTCTCCCAGGTAGTGAAGACCTGGATAGCTGTAAACCTAAGCAATCACTTTTTAAGAGAAAATGTTATTTTTTTTTTCCCTTCCATTTTCTCTTTAGTCTTTCCTTATTCTTTGGACTGTTGAATGGCAGAAATTAGAGTAATAGGTAGGTTTCATTAAGACTTGCTCTCTTTTTCATTTTGCCTAGCAGCATCCCTTTGCCCTGTTCCTACAGTCTAAGACATTCTCCAGCAAAGCAAGAAGTGGGCAATATTTGCTATTTCAAAGGTAAAGGTAATTAGAAGCATCCCACACTTTTCAAGGAAAAGAAATGCTGAAGGTGAATGTTTGTGTGGAGGTAGTTCTTTATGCTTCTATGGTAAGATGATGCTCCAGGCAGAAATAGCTGCAAAGTTGGAATGGCCATGAACCCGATGGCATCCTTTGGTGAGATACTGTATTGGCTATGTAGTTGAATTCTGCAGGTTGCTTACCTCCCATGCTGATCCCTACCTACATTTGGGGAAGAAGTGGGTGAAAGACAATATTTGAAAACTGAAGAGAACTGTTTCATGTTTCATATAATTATATTGTTTAAATATAGATTAAATTCTTAATAACTGACCTGACTTTTCAGAGGTGATTGGGATAAATTAAAGACTTTTCCAAACAAAACTATTTTCTCTATGACTCAAATCCATGGGCCAAAAATAATAATAATTATAATCCAGAAATTAATTTTAATTGTATGTTCCTTTTGTGTTCCTGTACCTAACCGATCTCTTGGTATTGGTTAAAGTTTGTAGTTGCAGAATGAAAAGAAAAAAAATCTCTCCAAATTTGTAAAGCATATGACGTGAGGTTTTCAGTAGCTACTCTGATATCTCCTGGGTTAGATGAGGTATGCATGATTAGGATATTTATAATAACTGATGAGAAGTAGGAATAATAATGTTCAGTGCTGCAGTGTTCTTTAACTTCTCTACAGGTTGAAATGCTTATTACAGCAGTTGTAGCATGTGGAGAACTAATACAATGCATAAGGTTCATTGTGGGAAGAGAGGGGTTTAAAAGAACTGTCTGCAATTTTCTCTTTGTCTGGAAATCTGTTTGTTCTCAGATTTAAATCCTACTTTGATTAAATGCCTTAGGGAAGCCACCTTTCAAGGTATGGTCCTCTGTCTTCTTCTAATGTTAATGCGTACTTAGAAAACATTAAGAAAACTAATGTAGAGGATTTTCATTAATACCACACTCATTTTCTTCTCTAATGATCAAATGACTTTGCATTAAACCTACACATTTTCACTTCAAATACAGGCATCCTTTCTTTAAGTTTCTAAAAGTGAAAGTTTTGCATTTTCTAGCACGTGCTTAATTTTCAGCTGTCCCTGCTGTTGCAGTCTATAACACTCCAAGAGCCGATCACAGAGCCCAGCTGCATCAGCAAGGGGCAGTGGGCAGTGGGTGGGAGCCACTGAAGGTTTGTTCTAGTGGGGAAAGAAGAAAACCTTCACAGAGCCAGCAGGGAGGGCAGGAAATGGGAAGTTTCTCAGAGTTTCTTTGCCTCCTTCTAGCCATCCTCAAGCACCTGCTTTTTGAGGAATTGTCTTTCACTGAGATTTTTTTTTTTTTTTTTTTTTTCAAAGCCCTGTCTGCATGGCTCTTTTCAGAACAAGAGTTTTCAAGAAAAACATTGTAGTATGAGAGATATGCCAAAATTAGGAGTTGACAATGCTGTGTTATGGATATTAGGACTGTGCTCTTCAAATGTTTCCAGTAAGTCTTTGTTCCATTGGCTTTAGTTTCCATGTAATTCCATGTCTGCAGTCTGCAGAAATTCATCTTCATATCCCTTTGGTTCTCTGTCAAAATCTTCCCTCTCCTGTCTCTTCTATACATTGTCTCTGAGGATTTAATCCTGCAAGACGTTGAATGTGCTGGATATAATTAGAAGCACAAAAAATTCTATGCATCATCTATTGCTCACGTTACTGATTTTCAAACACCAAAAACTTCACAGGCACATAAAGTAAAGACACTATTCCTCTAATATAGAGAATTTCTTTAGCATATGTTCCTTCAGATTTTCAATAGAAAAGTTTTTGTTGTTCTGTTGTTTTTAGTCTCAACTGAAGGTGTGAATAGAAACTTACTCCCTGTTGGGAAGCACTGGAAAAAAATTTCAGTGTTTCTATGCCTACAACTTCTATAACAAGTGGATCATAAATTCCTTCTCTAATATTGTGTGCTCTGTAATACTGGTGATATATCTCAGGGATAATTTTATGACTGGGCTCATGTGAGGGCTCAGGTTGTAAAATGTATCTTTGTGCTTCATCTTTAGCAGTTTGTCCTGATTCACCTCATAGCAGCTCTTCTGATTTCTTCCTGAATATGTTTTAAGAGTAAGTTGTGTGATGCTTACCTCTACTAATGTCACCTTGAACAAATAAGATTATTTTATGCTTTCTTAATTTTGCTTTTGTTGAGAATCTTATTCTTAACAGTCTTGTCTGCTCATCAACGCAAGTAATTTTCACTAAAAACTAATGCTCTCTTAAAGAAGTGTGTGTGTGTGTGTGTGTGTGTATACACAACCATTTTGCAAGCCCAAATACTCTGTCCTTTCATTAAGTACGTTCTGTGAGCTGAATTAAGAAAACATGGTTTGCACATAAAGAAAACTTGTCATAAGCAAGTTAAGGTAGAGCACATCTTGGGGAATGTCTTGTGGAAATAGAGCTTCTTGGTGGTCTCTCTTCATGCCTTCAAACCATAAGGCATCTCATTGTTTGATTCATCTTAAATCTGTACATGTAAATCTGTATGTTGAAATTTGTATTCTTTTTGATAACTGAAAGAGAAGTTAACATTCATTTTCAAGAGCTTTGTATGTATTTAGTAGGCAGTTGTAATGCTTCTTAAGTAGTATCTCTTTTGTAATCGTAATGCATCACTTGCACTTCTCAGGCTCCTTACACATAATCTTTTAAACTGCAGAAAGAATTCTACTCTGTAATACTAAGACTTCAACAAATATGAGTCATGTTTATGACACTGGGCATAGTCAAACTACTTATGCTTTACATCTGCTTAAACTGATGTAGGTAAAATAGGCAGTTATTGAAGACAGCTCATAAATCTGGCATTCATTCAAAGCCTAAAGCAGTCAGTGCCAGTGCAGAGTCATGGGCCGAATTCTAAACTAATCTGTTTATGCCAAGTCTTTCTTAATGTTCTTGTAGGGCTTAGTGGTAACAGGAAAGAAAAAGACAGTGATATCTCATCTGGGAACAATTCTATTATGTAAACTGATCAGAAATTATACAGAAAGACATACTGTGTGAGCAGGAGAGGCCCCTAGAGATTTTTTTCTCTTACATCTTGAAAAACATAGCTTTCTTGCCACTGACAAGACTTTACATTATATCCCTGGTTCAGAAAACCTTGGCATTTATCTTATTTTTATTCTTTTTTACTTGTGACACAATTTTGCCACTGAGTGGGTGCTAAGTTAGCATAGTGCTGAACACTTTTTACAATTTCAGTTTTTTTCAAGCTAGTACTTTTCTGAATTTGCAAATAGTTCTGTTTGCTTGACACACAGAGATTATACATTTCAGACTCACTCTTATCGAGCCATAAAAAATTTCAAAAATTTTGAGGAAAGTCTCTGCAGTTTTTTGGGGTTATTATTTTCTTTTTTTCCAGCTAAGCTTTCTATATCTTTGCTCATGATTTAAATAGAGGAGAGGCAGTCCTGAAAGATCTACAATTATCAAATTTATGGTAAAGAGAATCTAAGAAATTTATTGATACAATGCAAGTTAGCTAAGGTAGGCAGTATGTCGTGGAAAGCCTGTTTTATGGTTTGTTCTATGAATGTGTAGTTAGTCTTCCAGCTGTCTCACTTAGCATTTTAAATCTAGATAATAGTGATGGAATGGACTTTTTTTTTTTTTTTTTTTTTTTTTTTTGAGTCACTGAATTGAGCGGATGGCTGTGATCTCAAGCTTTGGTTGGATTCCTATGAGTAACTGAGTATTCAGTAGAGCTTGGAGTTTCTGTATTTGACCGATTAAAGCTAAGTTTTAGTGCTAACCTATAGTATGCCTGTTAGATTACTGGGCACAAGTCATACTTTCACGTTGTAACTCTACATTACAGATATTTTAACTTTCAAGAAAATTTTGGGACAGGAATCCAAGTATTTACATATTTTATGAGGAAGCTGAGACCAATAATAGGACATGAGACATGAAGGTGTAAAGATATCTCTTTTAAAGCCATTAAATCTTTTTTGGCAACCACATGCTTGCTGCCAGCAGCATATAATTGTTCTGGGCTCTTTGGGTTTTGTCTGTTCTGCTGCTAAGAATCTGCTTGGGGATGTATGAGAGGATGTTGTCTGAAGAGAACCAGACTTCAGCTGGGAGGATCGTGATTCCCTGGAGATAATTCTCAGTGGGATGGTGGTGTTATTTAACTTGCTTTAACTGAATCAACATTTTAAAGGCCATGTCAAACAGAGAGATTGGCACAAAATAAACCAGTGTGTGAATTTACAGTGTGCTAATTACTCTGCTTTAATTGCTCTTTTGCATACTCATAGTGCATATTAATTGTGCCCAGTACCTGAATTTTCTTTGGAAGCAGCATAATCCACCTTGTTAGAAGACGTCCTTAATTTCTATGTAAACAGCAGCTGTTTCAGGTTTATTTCTTGCCCTGGATGCATGTTTTTTAAGATTATCCTAAGGATGATGATGTTCAGAAGTATTTGCAAGAAGTCAGCGTAGCTAAGAGAAGATAACTTAGTCAAGGCCTGGTCTAGGGAAGAGGCAGTTAGGAATAAGACATCTGCAGCTGAGAGAAAGAGTCTGCCAGTGTTAGGGATCAGTGATCAGGAGCAGGGAAAGGACATGGCTATAGGTAGGTAGCTGACCAAGGGACGTAAGTATGCTATATGCAAACTTACTGCGCATAAATTGTGCCACATGAGAAAGCCTTGAATGATCAAAGAAAAAAAGCAGTACACAGATAAACTGTTTAGAGCATCATTCATCCAGACTATAAATTAAGAGATCTGTTTTTGCATCTAGATCTTTAAAAAGCAAAAAGAAACAAAACCTTCTCAATTTCTGTTACGTCACCAAGTGACACTAGTACATCATCAACTAAATCTTTGTAAATGAATACTGACTCCATTGCTTCCTCAAATAGCTGTGAAAAAAATTGAATTTTTTTTTCACTGGTGTTTTATTCAAATTTACCAGCTGGAAAGAGGAGGAGAAGGTGTGGATCCGAATATGTAATTGTTCCATACATGATCAGTGACTTCTAGGCTTGGGCCTTTTCCTGTACATGGCTCATGCATGTACAGGGCTGCCTGTGCTTTCATTATCTGCTTTGTCTCCTTTTGTGAGTTCAGAAGATGAGTGAATGGACATTCGCTGAGTATTGAACTCATTGGGTCCTCAGTTAGAACTGCTGCAATTTGAGAGAAAGTCATATTTGCTTTTTTGGAGATGAAGTAATCTAGAAGTACCAATGTCTGTTTATATATCAGGTTAAAAAAAAAAAAAAAAGATGAAGAGACTGTAAAATCTAATATTGTTTTCTTTTCCCAGCATCTTGCAATAAATGCCATACAAAATCCATCAAGTGTAGCACAAGTGTGGTTCTGCTACACTATTACAGAGCAAGTACTTTCAAAAGCATCCATTGGAGGACACTAGCACACAACAAATTATATGCAATACAGTGATTCTAAAAATATATATGAAAAATAAAATTAATTACACATTTCTCTTTCAAAGAAGAGGAATGAAAGTAGAACACTGTTTTATTTACATATCAGAGTCTGGAAATTGTTTATTACTTGACTGTTTTTCTCTATATTATGTCTTCTAAAGCTTTGTTACTGCTTTGTTTTTGTTTATGGAACTGGTGGGAGCTACTTGTTCTCTGGTTGTTTGTATTATCTTGTGTTCTAGTTTTAAGCATTATCCAGATGGGCTTGAGATTCCAGCTTCCTTGCTCTGTTTTTTTTTAATGTATGTTTTCTTTTTTCTTTCTTTTTTTTTTTTTTTAAATCAGTTGGAAGCGTTATATTAGCTTTTGTATCAAATATTTCAAACAATCGCTATCCTTGCATCATCTTGTTTACATCTCACAGCAAAAGTTTAAAGAGTGGCCAGCCACTAGTAATACACTTGAGTGCTAACTGAAATAAATGAGACAGAGCTGGATTACACATCTTTGACTCAATATGCTTTTCTGTGAATGAGAACAAGATTTCAGGGCTTGATTGAATGTAAGACAAATAAAATATCATCTGCTCACTTAGTGACAGCCTCCCATTCTTTTCTGATCACTTCCAATGTGTTCAAAATGGCAGCTGTTAAATGATTTTCCTCCTCTGCCATTCAGAGGGTGGAGGTAGAAGATGATAAATGGTTGTGTGAAAGCTGTTTTTTTTTTTATTATTATTCTCTACCTCTAGTGTTCTTTACAGCTCTGCCCATTTCTGTCATTTTTATTATTCACATTTGTGGAGAAAACAGGTTTACACTACAGTGCCAGTCTGTCTTCTCAATTTCAACAAATTTTAACTTGAAAATCACTGGTAGCAGGATGTGAAGTCTTGAGAATTTTTTCTTGGAACTTTCCCTGAAACATTATTATTTATGTCTTGCTTCATATAGGACTTCCTTGTTGAGGATATTTTGAAATACTAACGTATAAATAAGGGTTCAGTGAGGGGTTGTAGGAAGAAGAGAGAGAGAAGTTGTGCACAGGATAGCATATACTATCTGGTCTTACTACTCTCATAACTTTGTGGTCCCTTTGCTGTCATGTTTTTGTTTCCTTCTTTTGTTACGAATAAAGCTAGCTGGTGTTTCCATTTTTATAGTCATGTCATTAAATTGTGCGTAAATTATCTGGTGGTTTATAACATAATTATAGTTTCCAAAGAGTAAGATATATAAAATACTACTTAAAATAATTCAGTTGAATTGGACTCAGTGCTCCTTAGTTTTACATATGGTCAAGATTTAGAGTGATAAGTACGTTTACACTTTAGTGACCTTTATACAACTCTAGGTTTATTTCCTAGTTTAGCTTAAAGGGCAAAGTAATTCTTCGCAAAGTTCACGAATCAGTGTGTGTACACACATAAACCATGATCACTCATGGCATTTCCATCTTTTTGCACAAAAATTTAACTGTGAGTCACAAATTTTAATATTTTGTCCTTCCATTTCTCTGTTATACCGCGTGCAGTATCTACCTCTCTGCTTATGCTTGTGTGCAAAACCCACCTGCTTGTTTTGTTTTAAATTGTAACATAACGGTGATATTATGGTAGGTGGATATTCTGTTTAAGAAGTGGCTTATCCTGATGCCTACTTTAGCTATCAAAGTGTTTAATATTAGATAGGGTCAGAAAATGAGTCTGTTAAATAAGTACTGATACTGTTTAATAAAAGACACTGTTACTATTTAATTCTAGGGAGTGCAGTACCGCCACCATCTTCTGTAGTCTTACATAGCAGCCGGTAGGAGAACTATTTGTCAGAAACAAGTTTGAGCTATTTTTGTTGTTGTTCAGGGGAGAAAGGTGAATGGACAGCCTTTGTGATTTTTTTCAACTTGCACATGTGCAGGAGCAAAATCCCTAATATTTAACCTACAGTTCTGCCCATAAGCCAGACAGCTCCCCTGCTACTCACATCAAGTATTGTCTTTCTGCTCTGATTGCTTTTTTGGTTTCCTTAGCTGTTAGTACTGTTTATCACGGTTTATAAAGCTCAGCCTTGCACTTAAGAGTGTATTTAACACTTAAGAAGAAATTTGGATTGAATGAAGATACCAAACTGAAGCTTAAAGAATCTAAAGGAGTTATGTTAGAAGTGCTTAGACGTCCCTAAAAGTTTTTCTAATTTGATATCTGAGGTAAAGTAATGCAGCATGTTTTCAAGTTTATGTGACTGCTTCCTTCAAGGAGTTACTTTTACAATTAAAACTATTACCAATATTGCTTAATACCTTTTTTCTTTTTTTTTTTTATGGCTACCTCTACTCCAGTTCCTGCTCATCTGCAGTTCATCAAATGTGCCAAGTCTTTTGTGCTTTAGAGTTCACAGATGGAATTGAATTCTGCTTTTATGTCAGTGATAAATTGCTAATGAATCCTATATAAGCAGTTTGAAGAGAAATGGTGACCATCTTAGACTTTTCACTTCTAGGCATGAACATTAATATTCAGTATGATCAAAGATTTCAGTTAAAGACTATTTGATTTTAGTTTAAGTCAGGAAACTGTCCCTATATTTATGTTCAATATTGTCATTGGTTTGAATCTTTTCTTAACTAGATTATATACTGCTCTTAAATTTCTCCTCCTTATGAGCCATGGGTTCCTTACACAAATGCTTTATTAAAAACAGATGTCATTAAATTTAACAGAAGAGACTTACTCTCATTTGCCGTATATCAAGTGGGTAACCAGATCTAAACTTGTTACTCCAGGACAATAAATTGGAGGACGATTGATAGAAGCCTGCATTTATAAGATTTTTTTTTTTTTTTTTCACTGTAGCTTTTAACAAATTACAGAAGTCACAGTAATTTAAAAGTATCCTTGGAAAGCTAGAGTCCAGTTTGAATATGTAGAAGGAATTCACTAGCTGAGCTTTATCTGTGGCTCTCATATAATTGCTATCAGACTTTGCTCTAGTGAAGGGATTCCCTGCCACCTGTCTTCCCTGAGCTTTGGGTAGTATCCCTGTGATGGAGTTGACTGCAGTCTGTGAACTCAGTGCCTGGATTTCAAAGACAGTGCCTTTGCTTCACCAGGAAGAGGGATGCTGCTATGGTTGTTGCAGCCAAGTTGCAAACATTTTTCTGTTGTCTGTAGGATTGGGAATACTAGTTTCTTTTAAGCATATACCTTAACTCATCTTCACTAAAACTCTACCTTTTACGCTGTAAGGAAATAAAAATTAGAGTTTTTTATTTATGCATACGGAATAGAACGCATTTACAAATTGGAACTGACTTTCCTGATCAGTCTTGCCTTAAATAAGTAGCAATCAACAAAAGATGCAACCTTATCTTTTTTTGTACAGGCCTTTTCTACAGGAACATTTCTTTTGTGGTTACTGGTTCCACTTTCATTTTTGTCTCAACTTACGTTATTATTAGTTTCTCAATCTGTAGCTATATTGGCTGGAGTAAAATACAGCAATCTCTAATTTTAGAGCCTTCAGTATTCCCAAATAACCCCTGTGTTATTCACAGAATCAGTGAATGTTGGGGTTGGAAAGGACCTCTGAAAATAAGCTAGTCTAACCCCACTGCTGAAGCAGGTTCTCTGGAGCAAGAAAGTGTCCAGACAGATTCTGAAGAGAAAGAGACTCCGGAGCCTTTGTGAGAAGCTCGTTCCAGTGCACTGTCACTCTCACAGTAAAGATTTCCTCAGGTTTGTATGAAACTTCCTGTATTCCAGCTTTTGCACATTGCCTCCCGTTTTGTTGCTGGATATAACTGAAAGAAGCCTGGTCCCATCCACTCCCACTAATTAGATATTGTTAAGATCCCCTTCTCCTCTTGTCCTGGCTGAGCAGTCCCAGATCTCTCAGCCTTTCCTCACAAGAAAGACGCTTCAGGCCCCTAAATATCTCTGTGGCCCTCCACTAGGCTGTCTCTAGAAGTTTTCTGTCTTTCTTGAACTGAGGAGCCCAAAACTGGACACAGTACTCTAGATGTGGCCTTTCCAGGGCAGAATAGATAGGAGAAGAACATCCCAAGACTTGCTGGACAAGCTTTTTTTAATGTGCTCCAGGATACAAGGATACTTCTTGGTCACAAGGACACACTGCTGCTCATCTCCAACCTGTTGTCCACAAGGACATCCCTGTCCTTCTCTGCAGAGTTGCTTTGCAGCAGATCAGTCTCTAACCTGTACTGATGTATGTGGTCGTTCCTCTTTGGGTGTAGGGCTCTATACTTGCCCTTGTGTTCAATCTCATAATGTTCTTCTCTGCCCAACACTCCAGTCTGTACAAGTCTTGCTGAATTGGCAGCACAGCCTTCTGTTGTGTTAGCCACTCCTCCCAGTTCTGTATCATCAGCAAACTTGCTGAGGGCATGCTCTATCCCTTCATCCAGGTCACTGATGAAAAAGTTAAAGAAATCTGGACCCAGTACCAACCCCTTGGGAACACTGATAGCTATTAGTCTACAACTAGACCCTGCACTGTTGATTGCTGTTCATTAATTTAATGATAAAAACTTGCTGATTCTAGATTGGGATTTAGGCATGTTAGATTGCATAACTGCATTCAAGTAAAGCCTGGGGACTGACATAATGCCAGCAGTGAGGTGACTCTGAGTAAATCAAAGTAATATTTGCAGCCAGGTACCAAAGAAGTGTGTCACAGGGGAATGTAGCATAAAGCACTTCCTTCCCTCTGAGCACAAGGTGGAGAGTTTTATCATTTTAATGTTGTTCTTTGTGATTTGATGTATTAGAAATTCACTTTGACAGGGCTATCGGATACGATCACATCACTTCAGTGATATTGGAAGCTAAGAGCTTTATTTTTCTGTGTCTGTCATTTCCGAAGACAGAAGAAGCAAAAGTTAACCTCCGTTTACCTTTGATTCCTTTATCCTTTGAAAATATAATGGTGTCCTCTAATATTATTCCACAGATCTGTTTTAGAAAAATGGATATTTTTCAGCTAATTTTTCTCAGAAAACAAAATCTGTGTAAAGTCATAAAATCTCCATAATTTCATGTTGAAATATGTAAGATAAGGAGAAAAACATTGTGAAACTGAGACAGTAATATCACTCCATATTTGCTACATATGTGGTTTCTATTTTATACTGGTACAAACACAGCCTTAGTTGATCAGATAGTAAGAGCTGCTAACTGTATAAAAACAAAATAAAACAACAGCAAAATAACCCACAATGTGAACAGTCCCAAACAGGTTGAAATACTCTTTTTTTCCCCCTCAAGTAGATTTCCCAATTTTTTATTAATTATTCAAGAATTACAAGTTAATACATTCCATCCACTCTCAAAAAAACCATGTGTTCACATGAAATTAGAAGTAGTATTCTTCTGCCTAAACACACTGAGTGGAATTCTGAGATTTTGGGTTTGCAGAAGCAGCCTTGCATGAGGGGAGGGCAAGGAGACAAAGTTTATATGAGGTTCTAGAACAGGTAATGGTCAGAGCTCCAGCCTGTGAAAACACATTCTGTTCTGATTGGGCATTAAGTCCATTTTAATGGTCCCTACAATCTCTTCAGACAATTGTCAAAGTGATCAAGTAGGTACCCAAATGCTCTTAATGTAAAATGCAACCTATATGCCACTCTTAACCCAGTCATCATTCTGGCTGATGGGTCTGTGCTTTCCCCTGGTTAAAAATGATCTACTTCTGTCCAAGTTCCTGCTCCTCTGCAGCTCTCTGTCTGTCCTTGGCCACTCAGTGTTCTTCCTGCCTCTCTTTCCTATAAGATCTGCAAATAGTATTTCCCTATTTAACAGTCTCTTATGTCAAAATATATTACTTTTACCAGACGTGACTGACCAGTATGGAAAGGGGACATAGAATTGTCCAAACAATGAAAAAAATCATGATTTGCATCATAAGAATAGAAGATTAGAAAGATTTCTTGAATTCAACTTCTAACAATGCTATCATACTATCAGAAAGAGATTGAGTACCATTAAAATTAGTCCTTTTTGTCCTTTACTTGCTCCAGTAAGTTAATTGTTATACTGGCTAAAAAAACACGCTTTGTGGCTTTCACCCCAAATTTATTTTCAGCTGTTTTTTTGCTTACATGTTCTTATGCCACCTTGAACTTGGAAAAATAATTTATCTTGGTATTTGTTTCCCAAGACATATACTTATGATTTCTACAGTATACTTAGTGTGGACTTGGATACACTTGGTATTCTTGGATAATAATTGGACTTCCTCATCCTGTTTTGTTAGTTTTAATGTCTCAGAATATGTGAAATTATTATTACTGCTTTTATCTTTGTGTCCTGTATGAAGAATGAGTGTATGCAACAGAGTCCCTGACATAGTTTCCTTCATTAACTGTAACAAGCTTTTCTGATCTAACACCTTTGGAGTTACAATTTCTAGTCTTGATAATTAAAACAGCATTTTGCAGGGTCCACAAATTCCATCTCCGCTGAGGAGTAGGCCTGTAGAACTTTGTAAACTGTATAGTTCTGATAATCTCCTGCTGCAGACTTTGTGCTAAGCTTTAGCTGTGATGAACCATCGTATGAGTGCTTTGAAGGTGACTGAATAAACCATGTGGGATTTGAACTGTGCTCCGGAGAGATGAGATCTAATGGAGTGTACAAAATTGCTTCTTAGATATACGCAAATTGTAACCCAGCCTTCCAGAAATGGAACAGAAAAGGTGATAGCATTTGTCAATTAAGTGTTTCTTATGAGAGTTAGGTGTAGTTTCAGTAATGTTAACCTGCAGTTATTATTTTAGGAAAATTATTACCAGTTGTTTCTGCCTTTTTGTGTGTGTGTAGCAGTGAACTATAGCTTTGGTTGCAGTATAGAACTAATTCAGATGGCTGGAGGGATTGAATACAGAGTGCCAAGCCACTCTCCACCCTATTTGAAAAGTCATGGCTCCCAGATGAAGTCTCCGGTGTCTGGAAAAAGGGAAATATCATTCCCATTTTTAAGAAAGCGAGAAAAGAAGAGTCAAGGAACTACAGGTCTATGAGCCTTACCTCTGTACCTGAGATCATGGAACAGATCCTCCTGAGAGCTATGTTAAGGCACATGGGTGCTGAGGAGGTGATCAGATGTGACCAGTAACGGCTTCACCAAGTTCAGATGGTGCTTGATCGATCTGGTGGCCTTCTATGATGGACTGATGGCATCAGTACAAAAATGAAGGCCAACTGATGGTGTCTACATGGATTTCTGCACACTGCATGCTTATCTCTAAATTGGAGAGAGATGGATTTGAAGGATGGACTATTTGACAGATAAAGAACTGTTTGGATGGCTGTAGCCAGTGTAGATGCCAAAAAGCAGCTTGTGCCTGTATCCTCCACCAAGAATGTCAACTGTTTATAGACTGGTTTGGCCCAGTTCTGTGACTAACGGCTGGAGCGTTCTGCAGATCTGGGCCTCTGGAAAGGGGAAACAGGGGAGCCAGAATAATTAAAAACATTAGCAATGATCTGAGGAAAAACAAACTAATGGTGATTCCAGCACAAAAAGTGTATGGAGTCATTGGAGGGCATCCAAAGGAGGTCCATGAAGATGATGATAAAACTGGAGAACCTCTCCTTTGAAGAAAGGCTGACGGATCTGGTCTTGTTCCATCTGGAGAAAGGAAGGCTTCTGGGAGACGTCACTGTGGTCTTCTAGTACTTAGAAGGAGCTTAAAGGGAAGAGTGCTTAAAGACTCTTTTAAAAGGAGCCTTAAAAAGCAGGAGGGAAACTGAGTTTTTACACATTCTGATAGTGATAGGGAAAGAGCGAACAGTTTTAAACTGTAAGAATGGAGATTTACATAAGATGTTAGGGAGAATTTTTTTACTTGCGTGGTGAGGTGCTGGAACAAATTACCCAGAGAAGTTGTGGTTGTCTCATCCCTGAAGATGGCCAGGTTGGATGGAGCCCTTGAGAACCTGATTTAGTGACTGACAACCCTGCCCATGGGACGAGGACTGGAACTAAATGATCTCTAAGGTCACTACTAACCCAAGCCATTCTATGTTTGAGATTGGATTTCTAGGTAACATCATGCATGGTCTTATCTTTACTGAAGAATGGTTGTTTGCGGTCTGAGTGGTTTGGAAGTAATTATTCTGGATTTACCCATCACTCCTTTCTGTGTAAGCAATTCCTGACTGCTGACAAATATATTTTGGATCTGGAATATTTTTATCTGGATAATTAATTATTCAATCTTTTAAAATAATTCATTATATTTACAAATTAATTGAGTTAACAAAATCTTATTCTTTCTTGCAGTGGGAGGTGAAGCTGGCACAATGAAGATAAAGCTATAGAATTCATGATTGTAAATAAGAAGACACTGGAAAAATTGAAGACATAAATGGAACAAGTGAATGTGTTTTGATTAATATCCCTAACAGCATACTCTGATGCAAATATAGTAAGGAAGGCAAATTTATTGTTACTTACCAGTCACTACAACATCATAATTTTACTAGCTGTGTTGTGAGTATTTCAGAGCTAGTCTTCATCTTCTGTTTCCTGGCAGCCGACAGTTGTCACCCTGCAGTCATCCCTGCTTCTACTGCCTCTCCGGCTGCTCCTATCTGCTGTACATCTTTTCTTTTTGTAGGGACCAGGAACACAGGGAAAGTAACCATTTTCTGCAATACTTCTACAGTGAATGGGATTGAGCTTGCCTCTTGTGATGGACTATCAAAATTAAAGCCATACTGATTATAGTAGACAATTGAGATCAGAACGTAGAGTATACAGAGATTTTTGACTTTGTGAGTCAGGAGGGAGATGCCTGCTCATCCCGTTTCCATTCTTTTATTCGTGATGTTACTTGCCCCTCAGGAATCTTGTCCCTTTCCTGGGTGGGTAGAGAGGATTCTGCTTTGGAAGAAGATTGTTGCTAGCAAAGAATAATGTCTTGTATCAATCCATTGCTACCACCATTATCCCTCGACTGTTATTTGCTGTTAAGCCACGTTGCTTGTTGTCTCTTCACAGAGATCAATACCCAATGAGAAACAAGGCAGACAAGTTCCAAAAGATACAAGTAATTTCCAACTCCTATTTAATCTTAATTTTTATTCCAAAACTGTATTTCTTTGCTAATGCTATATTTGGGAATGACTGACATGAGCTGAAGATATAAAATCATAATCAAAACTTTTGATTTTTCACCTTGACCCAAGATAGTTCAATTTAATCTTTAAGATTGAATTCTCCTTCAATAGGCTGGAGTCTCCCATTAACTTACAGATACTTTCCTCCATTCAATTTCCTCAATTTTAATTGAACTGGTTTCTTTTATATGAACAAAAATAGATCTTGATTTATGGGAAATTTTATTCAACAAGGAGTTCATGTTCCCATTGTCCTTTCCTGCCACCAGCAATCCCATTGAGTGTCAGTGGTTGGTAAATGAAAATGATAGTTTGGGTGCCTTATGCTAGTGGCATGTAAAAGTAGTCAGGTATTTCTTAAAGTTGTTGTAAAATTATGCAAGTTTGAGCATAAAACTTAAAGAATTATTTTAATGCACTTAATTAATATTAAAAACAAGATCCACATTTGCATTCTTTCTCTTTGTATGTAAGTATGCAAAACATAATACGATGATGATGATAAACTAGAATTGTGAAAGGTCATCTAGAGGAAGAATGGAATAAAATTTTCCCTGTCTATGAAAACATCTGCAGATCTAAAAGTAGACTGAGGGGGAAGAGAGTGAAATGAACTAGAAATTCTGTCAAGGGCATGGGCTGCTTACAAATAAGTATGAAATTTCTCAAAAAAACTGTTTAATAATGTACAATAAGTGATGTGGATAACTGGAACTCATGATCATTGATGCAGGATATATTGATTTAGGGATACTAATATCAACTCTGTATTGGAAGGGTTACAAAATACAATATAATACAAAACACTAGCATGCACTCCTTTCAGACCCTGAAACTGCACTGAGCCTGTATTTCAGTTGAATATGTTTGTGCTGGGGTGGTGAATTTGTTTCAAAACCATTCGCTTTGTGGCAGCATGCCATACCAGCAGCTTGGCTCTTAAAACTACTGCTAGTTCATCTCTGGTAATTTCAGATGTGAATACTCTGATGCTAGCCTTACACAGCAAGAACATGCACAGCCTGAAGATGACAGTGCCCCACATAATGTGCCAGATTGTTTGAGGTATCTAATTTGTGCTTAGTATAGCCCAGCTGGGGGAAACATATCCTTGCTGTAAGGCTTAATTTCTTCACTTTTGCTTCTCCTTCAATCGAATGTTCACCGTGATGCCTTACTTGGCTCTAATCCCACCCAAAACTGGGCAGGAGAGGTTCCATTTTATTTCCAAATGCCGCACAGCTCATAATCTGAGGCAAGAAATTTGCTTGGGTATTCTTGTGTAAACCAAGTGGGCAATGCTAAAACTCTAGGAAACTCTAAAATACTAGAATATCAAGTCTCAAACCTGTTTGTTCACTGAAGGCTCAGCTGCAAGCTATGCTGAGCATCTGCCATTTCCACTGAGTGTGACTGTCAACATCTCATAGAAATGCAGGCTGAGCTGTCACTCTCTTTGGGATTTTGCTCAGGTTTATCATTCATTCTTGTAATTAGGATTTTTTTGATTCCTCTGAGAGTGCATAATTGATAGGATGTTAGCAGAGTATTTGTGATGGATGTGTATTTTGGCCAACTTACTAAATTTCTTTTTTTTCTTCTTACAGAGATAATAAACAGCTATATACTATCACTATATAGTGCCATTATTTTCTTTCATTTTCTGTGAGAATCAGAGATCAATACAAATCCAGTGTATATCTTGAAACGTATTTAATGTTAGTAAACCAACTGAGTTGCTTATATCACCATGATTATTGTACTTTTTTTTTTTTTTGACAATTTTGATAAAGTATATCTAAGTACATCTACTAAATTCTCTCGTGGAGATTGAATGTCAAACACTGAACATCGCTTTTTTTCCCAATTCATTATAACTCGATCACATGGATTAGTTACATCTTGTTTATTCAAATTTCGATGAAGAGTTATAAACACACAGTTATTTACAAGTGAATGCAAGTTATCTCATGAAGTTTTTCGTCCCAGTTTTGGGATAAAGGCATAGATAGAAAGCCGTCAGTTAAGGTGATGGATTTATTGTGGGTAAGCTCCCTGATGCAGTGCAGTGTGTCCTGGGTCCCTCCCCTCCTCTAGTGCTTCTTTCTTGTCCTTCATAAAGTATAGTATGTACTGAGCCTGAAATGGTTCAGAGCCAACTGAGGCTATGGAGGTAGATAAGCATATTTTGTACCCTTACCCTCCTGCAGAGCTGGCTTAGACATCAGAGGCTGCTCAACACAAGTACAACAGGATTGTTGAAGCCATGTTGCACTGGTGGAGCAAGGCATCCTGTTGTGCATGCAAATATTGCTTTTTTTGGGTATGTGTCCGCCTAGGACCTTGATTGATGACAAACTTTTTCAGAAACATTAGCTTGATCATGAATCAAAGTATTTTTAGGTGAGAGTAAGATAAAGAATAGTGAAGTGGACCTACAGCAAATGTGGGCTGCTCTTGGGAGTATGCTATCCAGCCTTCTGTGGTGATCTGCTAATAATGCATTCTTGCATGCAGGATTTTCATAAAAGTGGTCAATCAGATTGTTTTTCTTGATGGATCTGTCTGTAAAAATAAAGAATGTGTAAATTAAAAGAACTATTTGTGTACACACTTTTCCTAAGGCGTATTGTGATTTCATAGCACAGAGTTTGTTCTGGACAGCTTAGAAAATGCACTGAATTTGGACACAGTGGACTTGTGGTATACTGTAGAGTCCTAACGTGCTGACATACTGACTGCCACATGCAGAGTATGGCTACTTGCTTGTATGGAGGCTTGTATGGAGTAGATCTCTGTGGATTGGCTCCTTCTCTGGAGCAAAGGAGACTTCAGCATTAGGGAGGCATACTTGTGAAACTCCCATATCTGATGGATGGATTTTAAAGAAAAAATATGCATTCTCTTGTGTTACCTGACGTGTCCCAAGGGGACTGCTATGTCTATAGTGACTATTTCAATGCGAAGTTATGTTCTTTCCTAACCTCAGTGTGTCAGTACCTCCCACACGGTATCCCCTTAGACAGTATATGTAAAACTGTCAGCCTTTAAGTGCCCATTTTGAGAGTGTATGAAGTCAGCTATAATTTGGCAATGGGTTTGAAATCTCCAAGCAATTGTCTCCTTTGCATCATATTACTTTAGATAAGTAAGCAAACACCTGTTTTTCGTATATATATACGTGCACGTGAAATACTTACAGTTACTTATCCTGAACTGCTTTTTTGTAAGGAATAGGAATCAAATGCTAATTGTAAAATGATAAGTGATAAATAGATATTAAAAAAAAAGAAGACATTAATTTATTGATTTATTGTTCCAGGCTATACTCAGTCAGCTATCATTTATTTGAATTCAAGTTTACATTGGCATGGGTGGTGGCTTAGTGACTAGGACACCATTCATCTTCTGTTGTTTGATTCTTAAGCAATCAGTCCAATAACGACAAGTAGGATGGATTTTTTTATTTGTGTTACAAACCTGTCAAGTAAAGGGATATTTTTCTAAGCAATTGCTCCCTAGGAGGAGGAATAATGCAGCAAAAAGGCATTCAGTCTGACCTTGTGCTGTTGAGCCAGGGCAATATGCTGCAGAAAAAAGCTGTCAGCAACTTATTGTGGGAAATCCTTGTTGGTCCTTAGGGCCTCATCCCAGTGAAAATCTGTACCAAACAGATAACTTACTTTCTAATCTCTCTGTCTGGTTTATTTGTATCTGTGGCCTAATAGAAGATGTACTACGCCTGATGAGACTCGAAGCATATGCTGTGTGTGTAAAAAGATGTATCCACCAGCCATTCCTCTAATACACAAGCCAGAACTAGAGCACAAGAGAAAGTATTTGTGTTTCTGTACTTGGTGACAGGGCCATGTCTTTCTCCTTGATTCACTGCTCTGATCCTGTGTTACACATGGCTGAGGATCATCTCTAGCTACCCTGGAAGGACCTGCACGTGATGCCTCCAGAAGAATTTGGTACTTGAGTGCCTGTTACGTCTGCTTGTAATTTCTATTGCTGCTGCAAAGCAATATACTGCTGAGGGCAGCCAGATTAACTGCAGGATCCTGAGTGTTAGGCAACAAATTTTGATACGTTTATAAGCTTTTATTACTTCAGCAAATGTTTCTATTTGTTCCAAATGGTCCTTTTTTTTTTTTTTTTAATGATTTCCCACTCCCTATCCTACTTTTTGCTCCTTGTCCCTAGGCTTTGACAAACATATGTTAGCAGTGCTCAACTCCAGTACCTTGTTAAGTCTGCCATCTGAGGAGGTGAAGGGGGATTTTAACAGTACAAAATTTCAACTTTGGGGAATTAAACTGCTTAATAATACATGTTGGAGGTGTTCTGATTTTTTTTGGTGTGTTTGAATGATGTTTGTAAAGATGGTTATGTTTACGCAGATGTAGATCTTGGGAAAAAAAACATTGTTTGTCTAACTGGTTATGTAGACAGCCATATGATAGGCAAAAATGTTAAATCTGGGAAGACAATGTACTATTTTAGGTCTGCAAGTTTTCATAAAATATCCTGATGCTGTTCTACAGCAGAACTGAGAGTTGTATTTTCCTACAGAACCATTTTTTTTCCCCAAAGTTATTAACCCAGTGCTGTTCAAAGCAATTAGGAACTGTGCAAATGACTTTTCTTTGCCATTTCACCACTCTTCACTTCCAAAGTAACCCCAAACATATGGTCAATTTTCAATACCAGGGTATAAAGTTGTGCTCTGATGAATCAGGGATTTTAAGGGTCACGATACGTTGTACATAAAGCACAACTGACCTCCAGTACATAAATATTTGGTTTAGTACTTAGAGTGTACCAGGAAAGATTGATCGCTGCTCTGGAAATGAGGTGACAAACTTGACAGAAGACCAAGAAGATTTTTTTTTGCAACGAGAAGTTGGCAATTTGCTTTTTATTACTTACACTTCCTCAAAGATGCTGATTCTTTTACATTTCTTACTCAGATATTTTCCCCACAATTATAAGACCTTGAATGTTCCTTAACATTTTGAGGTTGAGGAAATCAGCTCAGATTTGATGATAAAAAGCACTGAATATCCTACAACTTACAAAAAGAAATTGTATGACCATGCAGATTGCCACGACTGTCCTTCATTTGGTCACAGATGGCTGATAGAAAACATTTTGCTGCAGGGAACAAGTAAATTCAGGTAATTCAGGATATGATAAACTATACTGTGATTTTCACAGAAAGAATGTCAGCATATCAGCCAGACATATTTTGTGTCCAGGGAGAAAGATTCTTCTGCTTATGAGATATCAATATTCCTCAGTCTTTATTTCCATAGATCCTGATGTTTGAGGAGATATTGAGTCTCTGAATCGATCTTCATTCTTCTCAAAGGCACTATTCTTTGTATGGATATTTTCTGTTGGGCTCAGATGCTTGTGGGGGTGTGCAGAAGGCTTTTATCTCTGATTCTTGAAGGTTCTGTCTGTTTGCCAGAGGTGGCTGTAAGCCAAACCTGTGAATCTACCCAGTGATCTGTCTGTGGCACTGACTACAACTCCAAATGTGGTTGAAGGTATAGCTGTGGACCACACCTGGCTTTCGTTAGATAGTTGATGCAGTGAACTGGCCTCCAGAATGTCAGACATAATATCACTGTAAATGAAAACACTGGTCAATTTATGGCTTTATTATTTTATTATTAATTTTTGTGCAACAGGCAAACCGACGACACAGTATGCGATAACCCAGAAGAAGTACACAATTGAGGTGATGGTCAAGTTGGTGTGTTGTTTATAATGCAGCTGAAGGAGGGGACAGGTAATTACTTGTGCATGCAGAAGGAAAAGTATTTGAGCGAGGTATCCAGAGTTTTCCTCAGCTGGGAGATTCCCTGCTTCTAAACTCAAATCAGCATGCTGCAGATTTCTTCTCTAGGTTTTGATGGAAACCATTTGCCCCTTGATAGCTATGTATGGGAACTGTTGAGTCACAGCTTGAACCACTGATTGACCACCTGAGGCAAGCACTGAGTCAGCCATGGAGCACAGGTGAAGGCGATTCAGCTGTGTGACCAGAAGGGGTGGAGCCTGGCTGCACCTCTCCGGGACCCCATTAAGGGCTGATTGCCACTGGGGAAGGATCTCCTTCTGGAGATTCCTCTTCTGTGGAGTCTTTACTGTGAACCTAGATTTTCAGATACAGGTGAGCATTTCTTCTCTGTTTATTTCTTTTCCCCGTTTTCACCACACTAATCTTTCCAATTGTAACACCAACTGTAACAATAGCAAAAACTCATCCTGTACGTGTGATTAGCCAAGCATGAATAGTTACCACGCTCCAGTGGAAAGTTACAGAGATGAACTCTATGTCTTCTGTGGTTCAATGTATTCTCAGTTTTCTTGGGAAGATGGTTACTGGTTACATGATCACCAATTATTTCCTATTGCAATTTTTTTTTTTTTTTCTTGATTATCTTTCATCCTACTCTCCTTCTCCCCTTATCTTTCAAAAAATGTACTTTTTCATAAACTAAGCAATTCTGTGATTAACGTCCCAAGGGAAAGCCCATCTGTTTGAGAAGCTTTATCAGAAACGTTCAGTTTTCCTCACTACTCAACCAAAGATGATTATTGACAAACACAGGAGATAAAAATCAATCTGTTTAGGGTCTAAGCTATTTAAGAAACAGAGAGATGTAGAATGAAGGCTTATTTTTTTTTTTCTTAATTTTAACATTAATGAGCATTTAATGTGACTGTATTATCTCTAAAGAGAGTAGGAACATAATGAGATAGTAAATTGGTGTGTCAAGAACGTTCTGAAGCAGAACAGTCTTTGTAACAAACTTGACTGCAGGCAAAATAGCCAAATTGGTGCCTTTTGACTGTACAATATACATCACCCAGTGATACAAAATACATTACCTTCTGGGAAGTTTCTGCACAGGGTACACGCAGATACAGTCCTGACTTACGGATAGGGAAAGAGGTGAGGGCTGTATAGTGGTGTGCTGATCACATGCCTCCTGGTGCAAATTAAACGTTTCTAAGTCAACATATAGCCTGTTTCTACCCCATCATTTATACTGTGGAACTGAAAGGAAAAATCCTGATTGTACCTGCCTATGGGAGTTTATACTGGCCCATAGGAATAAAGCAGATAATAGAGGAAAGCTGGTGTGCAATTTTGTTGAAAGTTTTCTTCATAGCAAGGTTTTTAATCTCTTTTCGCTTCCTCCAGGCAGGAGCATATGTTTCTATTTCTGAAATCCAAACCAGCTCTTCTTGTGAAAGTCTAAGCAGAATTATTAAAGGAAAAGGTTTCAGAGTCACTCTATGTAGCTCACAGGTTATTGCTTTAGAGCTCAAAGGGAAGCGCTTGATAAGTCTCAAAGCATTTACAGGGAGAAGTGACACTGATAGTGATACTTCATTTTAGCTGATTAAAGAGATAATGAATTTTAATGGCCAAAATGTGTCTTCTTTTTTTTTTTTCTTTTTTCCAAGTCAGCCCCTTGGTGGGATAACACAATGCAAGGCAAGGCACATGTCAGGGGTCATCAGCATCCCTGAATGGGGTGGAGACTGTTCAGGCAGGAGACAGATATATGAGGTTGGGTATTGGGTCTGAGCATAGATGAACCTGGGAGTAAGAAGAGGCAGTCCTACATGGCTGGGGATCCTGCCTGAGCAAACTCAGGCCAGTTGCAACCTAAAGGCATCCTCAGGGCTCACACACTTGGAGATGCTTTAGTTTAAGTTAGATTAATGCAAGGGAGGATGTTAGATCTTTGGTTAGGGAGTCTGTCCTTCCTGTGTTCTTGCTCTACTAGTGCTGCAGGTACAGGGAAGTTCAGAGGCTGAATGCAACTCTCTGGGGGTCTGCTTGTCTTTTCTGCGGGCTGTGACATGGTGTATCTAACAATGTGAATTCCTCAGGTAATAGTAATAATTTTGATCTGAAGGTGGCATTTTCCAGCAAAAATCTTCCCCTTCTTCCCATAAGCTTTCTGTGTCCTCAAGAAACATCCTTGCTTGGTCATCCTTACTTTGTCACTTCTGGGCTGCAGTGATTAGAGGTTCTTTGGGAAAATAAACTCTTGAGAAACACAGATGAAAAAGAGATAAGAAGCAGAAGAGGGCTTAGGCAGTCTTCTTGTTATTTCCCCCCTCTTCATAAAGTTTGCTGCTGTTGTTTATTTCCTGCTGTTTTTCTTTGAATTAACCAAACTGGACTAATACTATTTGCTATTTGCTCTTGGGCATGCACACCCTGCAGGTTTTTTGTGTGGCCAGAAAACTGCCAGAAATCCACTGGGACTCAACCGTTGCCCAACTTGGGCAGAGGGGAACTACACCTGGATGGGATGTCACAGAACAGTTCTGCTCTGATAAATCCTTGCCTGGCACAGAAAGGAAGCTGAAACGGATGTGGGAGATGCTGTGCATGGCTGTAGAAGTAGATACTTCTAAAAATCATCCAGAACTTTCTTCTTTCTGAGTAGCTCTAATAAGGGCACTGAAGCAAACCATATAAATTTCAGTGAACTGGATGTAGTCGAGCTGAAAAAAGTCATTCTTCTGTAAGTCAATAGTGCAATATACAGGATTTAGCACGTGCAGATACAGTATTAAAGTTCAACAGAAATAGTTTCAGTGACCTTGAAACTGGGCCTTCTAGTAAAGATAAAAGCATTGGTGTCTGAAATGATCTGCAGTGTCAGCAAATGTAAAGCAAATGGAGAATATGGTTTTTAGATTCATAATATACTTGAAAGTCTAATCAATAAACCTGACTTTAGGAAATGCAAACTTTTCTCTTCCTTTTGCAAAAAATATAATTTATTTCACTTCAAATCAATTTAAAAAGTACATATTCTGTTTCCTAAAAGAAGTTACAAGACGATTCGTTCTTTATTCTAGTATCAAAAATAAAACTTTCAGCATAAATATATTCGATAATACTTCAAAGGATCCCCTTGAGGCTTGTTGTAGGAGGCTGTTAGGAACAAAGAAGGCAAAAACAAGCAAACAACAGTTGATGAGATTTTATTCAAAATTTTATGTTTGCAAATGAATTTGAGGATAAAAATTCATCTCAGCTAAATTTGTATATTCTGATATAGATGAATACATATGGGAAATGGCTTAGAATGAGGTCTCAGAGTCTCCTGATGTTTGTTCCTCACCATGATTTAACAGGTGAACTCAGATGCTGTGCAGTTTTGTAGGCATTCATAGTCAGGAGCTGCATACAATCAGAGCCTTATGAATGACTAGGAAAGCTTTCAAGCTTTTCCAAATCTTTCTATTAGGGACTTTAATTGCAATCGCACTATATTCCTGTAGAAAAATAGTCTGCTGCATGACTGCATTGTGAGTGTATTACATCTATTTCCACTGTACTAATTACTAAAAGCCCCTAAGGATTTAATGGTAATCCTTGCAGAGTGAAGTGCAAGGTAGAGAAAGGGATATCCCTGTAATTAGATTCATCACCATCCTACGCAGGATAGAGAAATGTAGAGTTAACTCATACTATCTTTAGTCATTGCTAAAGAGTGAGTCATGTGAAGATGAAGATGAGAAGCAATATACGTGGGTTTGGGATGGTGGGAGTCTCTGGTACTGCTGTTGTTACTGATTGCTTTTCTCATTTTTTTTTTCATATGCATTTTGTTGCTGGGCAGCATTAGATTTCAGCTTGTCGGATACTAATGTTTTTGCCTCAAGAAAACTTTGATTCTAGACGGTATAGTATTTTCTTCTGTATTGAGGTTATTTAATTACTTTAACCTTAAGTAGAAAATAGACTCTCTTGAGATAAAAGTTTCAAAGCATGACATTGAGATGTTTCACGTGAGAGTTTATAAGCAAATATGTTCTATTTTTCAGGCATTTCTTCTCTGAATGTCCTATTAAACACTGAAAATATTCAGTGGATCTGAGCCTCTATCTGTAAATTCTGCTGTTTTTTTGTTTTTTTTTTTTTCCAGGACTTTCTTTTCTGTATATACCTTTGGTGGCCATTTCTTATTTTATTATTATGTAAATTCATGTGTGGTCAGATCATCAGTCTTTACTTCTTAAAGCAATAAATCTAGTGTTTGTATCTATTTTAAAATAGAAGTGCAGATACTTCTTAGGTACATTATCTCTTTGCTTTCAAACAAAGGATATTAATCATTCCATTATTTCCCCTTACAAGCCATAAGGGATACTCTGTTTATTACTGTAACCATGTGGAAAACACTTCAGAAATATTTTAACTCCCTTAAAAAGGTTTGTGCAATACGCATCTCTTGCCTTCCTTTTCCAAAGATCACCTAGTGTGAAGCAATCTGAATTTATCATATCACTCAGTTTATTATCTTTTGAGTGCTGATTGCTAGTCTCTTGGTGGTAACTCTGAGACAGTCAATCTGGAAGTGTTACAATCTTGATAATGATTCTGGAACAGATTTTGCGTGGATATAGAATCATGGAAACCTTTGAGCTGGAACGGACCTTTGAAGGCCATCTAGTCCAACTCCCCTGCAATGAAAAGGGACATGCACAGCTAGAGCCAACCTCATCTTGAAAGTCTCCAGGGATGGGGCATCAACCATGTCACTGGGCAACTTTTTTCAGTTGCCCACCCTCGCTGTAAAAGATTTTTTTCATTGTATTTAACAGAAATCTAACCTCTTAAAGCTTGAAACCATTTCCCTTTGATCTATCACCACAGACCATGCTAAAGTGTCTGTCCCCCTTTCTGTACCTTCCCCTTAGATATGAAATGTACCCCAGAGTCTTCTTTTCTACAGGCTGGGGAGCCCCAGCTCTCAGCCTGTCTGTGAAGAGGAGGTGTTTCATTTCTTGGATCATTACTGTGGCCCACCTCTGGATGGGTTCCAACAGGTCTATGTCTCTCCTGTACTGAACACTCCACGTCTGGATGCAGTACTTCAGTGAGGCCTCACCAGCTCAAAGCAGATGGGCAGAATCACCTCCCTTCTCCTGCTGGCCATGCTTCTTTTGATGCAGACCAGGATACAGTTGGTTTCTGGGCTGCTAGGGCATGTTGCTGGCTCTTGTCCAGCTCCCCATTCACCAGTATGCCCAGGTCTTCTTTGGCAGGAATGCACTCAATTCTTTCATCCCCAGCTTGTTTAGGTAATTAAGTCTGCCTTGACTCAGGTGCGAGATCTTGCATGTGGATATACATTTGGGTATACGTCTGGGGCAACTGGATTTTCTGCAGTTGTAACAGCCACTCATACTATCTCTGAGGACCAACTGGAATTTTTTTGCAGTCTTTTATATTACAGTCAAGGCAGTAGTAGATTTTATTATAGGTCAGGTAATAAGACAGTGCTTAACTACTTTACAGATGATTGCTGCTAGTGTGCAATTTGTAAGTTCCCAAATAGAATGACTAGATCTGAAGATTAAACTCCAAAGTCTCAGCTTTATCATCTGAGGAATTTATTTTGGCCCACATAAATTCTGTGATATGAAACTGAAACTCAGGAGTGGCTTTTTGCAACATATTGAAGTCCTCTTTTCAGGTTATTTAAAGACTTATTTCAGTTTTATTTTTCTATAGTTGCTGCCAGCTGTTATTAAATGGTCATTTTTTTTCCTGGGGAGGATGACTGTTTTCTCAGGCCGATGTTGAAGCCCTGACCAGGCTCCTGAGGGCTGTGTAATGCTGTTGTGGCCTCCTGCACCTTCAGGATCTGCCATCCCTGGTGCACCCAGGCACTTTGTGCAGTCCCCTGTCAGTGTAACCTAATCTGCACTATGCCTCCAGGGACTGGTGCCATTTTGATGAGGCAGGAAAATGGCTGCTCCCCTTCAGGATTTATGGAGAATGATGTGATGCAGGAACCTGTGTTCCTGTTGGTCTTATGGATTTATTTCTGCATAAATAAGGGCTATTGTGTTGTTGAAGACTATCAGTTCAGAGAATTTAATAAGACAGTTGTACATGCACATGTGCAGGAAGACTTGCCACAGTTTTGCTGCCTCTCAGCTGCTGAAGACAAGATCTTCTGAGAGTCTGACTGATGTGCTGCAGGAGTTGGAAGGTGTTTTGTCCTGAGACTTGGAGAAACAAGATACAAAGCTCTGTAAGTGCTGTTAATATTGTCAGAAAAATTTTGCATTTATGGTATCTTCTTAAATCCTGTAGAATATGGCTTTTAAGACTTGGTACAATTCATGGAAATGGGTGGATGGAATGGTAATGAAAAACAGAGACTTTCAGAATGAGGTAATTGCTTTTGAGACTTGGTTGTGCAGCTAGTTATTACCAAGTGTAAGCTTTACTGCTGTGAAGGGACCTTCAGCGCATATTCAGAAATATGATCCTTCTTTGGTACTATATGGCTTTGGGCTAAAGCTCCAGTTAGCTTTGAAAATGTCTGTATACTTAGTGGTTCATACAAAATCTATCTTGGAAAATAGTTGTCCCTATCACCTAAAATTAAAAGGATCATAGTTACTGGGATCTGGAAAGCTGAAGGGAAAATGAAATTTTAATGTAGATGGTGTTATGATTTACTGGGAAACTCTGGCAAGGTATTCTTTAAAAAGAATAACTGCATTTGGATTAGGTTCCTTGTGCATACTGAAATGTCACAGCCAAGTGGAGACAAAGTCTCCTTTGTTGTGGTCTGACAAGACTGAAATCCAAGCAAGGTAGGAGTATAGCTATTTTAAAATCAACAGCAGTTTAAAGCATATTTGGTGCACTTGGCTAATGTGTCTTTAAAGATTGAGTACTTATTTTTGTATGAAAATATTGCTAAATTGTTGCACACTTTTCCACCAGTAATTCTGAGTTTTATTGTCTTCCTTTATAATGTATTGTTTTATCAGTGGAGATCCCTGAGTGCAGTGAGATAGTGGTTTACTTACCATTTAGGAGAGCAGCACCTAGTCTGGGAACAGGATTCAAAACTCTTAAGTCCATTTTATAGTACTCTTCTATAAACGTGACATATTAATGAATGCTATATCTCTCAATGGGGAAAAAAAAGACTGTTCTTAGATCTCAAAAATCTACCTGTTACTTTTTTTGAAACCTACAACTCTTCTTGGTAGATATTGTATAAATGCTATTTTTACTGTATTAAGTGATTACTGTGATTGCCTCTCTTACAGCTTAGCTTTCAGTAAGCTTGATTTAAGTCAAACATCTTGATTTGTGTAAAAACAGTTTGTCTTGAGTCTTAGACTATCTCTAGTGGAAAATCTTGCTCTAAAATGCTTGAACTGATGTTTATTATTAGTGATTACATTAGACAGAAAAAAAGTCTTATGTAATCTTTTTTTCTGTTTACTCTTAAGATATGCTTTCTCATCAGATCTACAGGATAATCAAAGAGATATAACCTTATACTTTTTCTCTTTGATTTTAAAGGATCTTTGCTAGCTTAAAGTTGTTCTGCATAATTTTTCTGACACAAAAAAATTTCAGGGTTTTACATTTTTTTTAGTTATTATTTTAGTGGAGACCTGTAGGTTACAGGACAATGTTTCAAGCAGAAAATTTAGTAACAGTAGTTTCTTAGTTCTGTGCAGTGATAAAAAGTAACTGTGACTGCTACAGGAATATTTGTAAAATTATGGATTCCTTTTGCAGAACAAAAATTTAAACTGCAATAAAATAGTCTAGGTATTAACCTAGATATAGATATAAGTCTTAGCTCTAAAATTTCTTTTAGCTGAAAGTGTGAGGTTTTGCTTTTACCTGAGCCAGGAAATCACCTGTTTCCAAAGCAAGAACCAGGATGAGAGCTTGAGCCTCCAGCTCTTGACATAGTAGTCCAACGTAGTTGGACATTTTTACAGTATTAAGAGAAGTCAGAAAAGAATCTGATGTGAAGCCAGCAGTAAACCAGGAAGAGGAGGAACATCTAAGCTCCTTGAACCTTGTTAATAAATCAGTGTTGCAAAGGTGAAGACCTTATATGCTGTTGAAGTTCAATGCTCTGTCACCTTTAGGATGCAAACAAATGCTGGCTCTGTTGGGTGTTGGATAAGTCCTTTAATGAGCAAACTATGGAGAGTAGAGAAGAACAAGTAGGTATGAAGGAGCAGAGATGTGATCTTGAAGGTATTTGTTTACTTTTAAACAGAAGAATAGGAAACGTTAGCAGAGAAAAAGTACAAAAATTAGGATTTATTTCCTTGATCATGTGGTCTGTATTACAATGATAAATTTCTGTTTTATCTACTATCTTTGAGACAACTGGAGTTCTCTTTTGTATCAGTATCCATCTGCAGTGAATAAGTGCTGAAGTCCTTTGGGTTCTATTGCAAATATGACTATTAAGTCATGAAAATATTGTCCTGCTTGTAATTAATTTACTGCTGTTCATCAGACATGAAACTTTTATGGCACAGAAGAGTAGTTGGCCATAACACTACTGAAATGTATGAGCATAGATTCTGGCCCAGTGCCCAAACTGCTTGTGAATGGGGGGAAAAAACAAAATCGTCATACCCTTTCCTTCTATGTACTATTCAGTGGAAACATTTTGGCCTCTATTACCAGTTAGCCTGTTTGCCAAATGCTTGATTTTGGCAGTGCCATTGAAGTATATTAGATTAGCAAAAAAAAAACCAAAAATCCATATTTTTCCAAAATGATACGTGTTATTCCACAGAAGAAAAGAGGATAGATTCATCAGTACTCTGTAGCCTTTTGTGATGGATCAGAAACTCCTGATGTGAGGAAGCAGTGCCTCAAATGGAAGTGAAAGTAATCTGCATTTTGTTGAGCATGTTTATTTGTTCCAGTAGGTCATGTAAAGACTGTTCTCATTTCTACACACTGTTTTTTATCTTGCATGCAGTTTTGCTTTCTGAATCATGCTCAACAAAAAAAGCTCTGACTTTTAGTTTTGAGTTTGTTCTCCCCTACTCCTTTTTGGTAGCAAAGGTAGTTCAGTTAACAGATCTGAACTCCGTTGTGTTTTCACTGTGCCAAGTCACCTCCATTGCTGAATCTTAGATTTATTGGCCTAGTGCTTCTGCCAGGCCAGAAAAACAATCCCACCCTTTTTATCACCCACCATCTTCTCTGTCATTCAGTTATTGTACTGAAACCTGTTTGTGCTTCTCTACATCTCTGCACTAATCGAGAAGAGCTGCAAGTTCAGACCCTAGATGCTGGGGTTTTGTTTGTTTGTTTGTTTTGGAAGATCTCACCACCCTCTGCTGGAAAGCATGAAGCAGGAAGGGAATGAACAGTTTCTTCCTGCCTTTGTCACCCACGGCTATGACATTAGTCCCCTGATATGTGCTTGTCTGCTGCTTTGCTATCACATTTCACTGCACAATAAGGGATTTTAAAAGAGGAACTTCAATAGCAAAGATGAAGTAGTAGGCGGCAAGAATATGGAGAGCTAACGTGCAGAAAAGTTGGAAAACTGATTAGATGAGTTCAGAAGAAGGTTGAAGATCATGACTGACATATCCTGAGATGAGAAGGGAGATAATGAAGCATTAATCAAAGGGATGGCTATAATTGAGTACAATTTTGAGTATAATAATTTGTTCTTAGGTAGAAGGCCTAAGTTGGTAAATGTGAGGATCTCTAAGTTAGCCATGCTTGTTAAAACACTGATTATACAGTAACTTAACTCTGAATGAGAAACAGTTTCTAGCTTTTATAGTAAAAAAAAAAAAAAAAAAACCAAAAACAAAAACAACCACAACAGAACAACAACAACAAAACCAATGACCAACAAAACCTTCTCTGTAACAGACCCATGTTTCTTTCCACCCTCCAGTGTGTGCTTGTGCAAACAGTTCATGTTATAGAGTGTATGAACTCAAATAGCGTAGTTAGGTCTGCACTGAGGGAATCTTGGGTGTTTTTCAGAGTTTGATTTCACTAGCTACCTTTTAAATTGCTAAATGATGTTTTAATTGATTTCAAGTTATGATTGATGTTGTAATTAGCTCATGCAGCTCAGGAAAGGAAATGTACTTGCAGCTTGTAACTAGAAGTGCAATGTTTGTATTTCTTCATTACTATCTTCAATGAAGTCCATCTTTATGAGCTAATAGCTGATGCAATACTGAGGACTTAGTCAAACTTCTCTTAAATACCTCCAAGTACTACAGTAGTTTTTCAGTGAAATAGGTTTAAAATTAATTACTTAGAAGTGGCAATCATGAAAAGAAATTATAAAATCCATTTCGTATTTCTTTTTCTTTTCTGGGAAAGTATTAAAGATGATTGGGATATAACTAGTAAGTTCATGTGAAGTTTTGTGTTTTCACAGACATTCCTATAGAAAATACATCGTGAATTAGAGGGGGAGGATTGGTATCATCAGACCTGGCTGAAAATCTCTTTTCTATGAGAAGAAACTCAGAACATGTTCTAGAGAAATGTTGAGGAAAAAATCTTAAATAGCACTTATATTCATTGGTTTATTTGGAAAACAGTGAAAGACTTTTTTATGAATTGCTTTCTTAAAAATAAACCAAATGCTTTTGTATTATGTAATAATCACAGTTTGGGGTGACTATCAGGCATATTCTTATTTACTCCTATTTTAAAAAATTGTTTAAGCTTCTGAATTAAAAAAATACACTTTATTTACTTACTACAGAAGAATAATTGGACTAGTGAGTTTTCTACAGGCTAAGCTTAAAAATATATTTATTAAAAATATATTTGTATATATTTATTGAATTCCAGGACACTGGCAAAGAAACTGGAAGGGGAGATGACTTACTCAATACATTTATTTATTTATTTATTTTAATTAATTGAAAAACAAGCTAAGTTGCTTCAGGAGCATCAACTCTACCTATGTTTGCTACTTTCCTTTAGATAAGCTCAACAATCTGTTGATTTGCTAATGAAAAACTTAACACATAGCAAGGTTCATACTGTGTACCTCTGTCCTCCTGAAACCATCCCTTCCAAACTGAGGTAGTTCCTTCTTTGTAATTTTTTTTCCAAGAACCAGCTTTTTCTTGGAAATATATAACTAACAGACCTGTAGAGGTTCTGCCAAGAGATGGATTTCTGTTACTTGCCCCAAATAATCTGAAGTGATGTGTCTTTATTGTTGAAGTTGATCTTGATATTTTATATGTAAAAAAAAATATATATATGTGTAACGTGTGTGTGTAACGTGTGTGTGTGTGTGTGTGTAATATGCGTAATAATTTATAAGTTGGAATGGCTTGTTAAAATCCACACAAATGACACTGCAGGTAGGAAAACAGAGTCAGTTTGAATGCTGTTTGAAGAGTGCTAAATATATTCCAGGAAAAAGCTAGATTTGTTATCTTTAGCTGTATATTTGCTCTAGCAGACCTTGTCTGTCTGAGGTGTTACAGGGTATAAAAATAAATGGTAGACGTTCCTCACTGAGAGTGGTGCAGCTAAACTGCATTGGGTAGCAGGATCCTTTTATTTTTCTGTCTGGAAATTCAGATTTAATGCCATATGTTGTGCCCAGAGTATGTGGCCAATTTTATGTCTTATAAGCCAGTGAACATGCTAATACAAATGAAATTACGTATGAATATTTTCAATTTTCATTCTGACCATTATTTACATAAATCCTTCACTGGCAAGTTTTTTTTTTTTTCTTAGTTTATCTTCATTGATTGAGCAAAGTTTTTTCTAACTTGCTCTCCAAACAGAGTCTGTGTTTCAGATAAAACCTAAAATTAGCTCTCTTCTGGCATTTGGTTGCAGCAAACACAGCAATACATCTCTAATGTCTTGGGCTCGGAAGCTGGGGTTCTTCCACTGGGAGTCCTACACTAAAGGTAGGAGTGTGCAACTAATGCTTAAAATGTGTGTGTAACTTAGGCTGCCCAAGACGAGTCTTTAACATTTTTCCATTTCGACTTCTTCACGTTAAGGAAAAAAAAATAACAGAATCAAAACGTACACACACACGCACACACAAAAACAACAACAATAAACAATCCAAAGGAATAATCAACACCAGATCCTTTGAATATACTTTCCTTGGTTCTTTGGGAATCTATTTCTGAAAGTCATCACGTAAAATGATTTGCTTACCTTGTCTGAAGAAGTAGGGTAGTTTTGTGTAATGACTTATATTCTTAAGGATGAATTCCCTATGAGGATGATCACCAGAGGGGTAAAGTGCAGGTTTAATGCTCAGGTTTAACTTCTGAAAAAGTGGTTATGGTGATATAGTTCTTGCATATGTAATTATATTTAAGTTCTTCAGATTAAAAAAAAAAAAACAAAACCAAAAAAAACTAAGTAAACTTATCCCATTGAAGAAGATACTAAGATTACAGGTAAGAAAGCAAGAAACAGCAAGATTCAAAATATTGTGTTTTAAAATTGTGGTGGGATATGTGGCATTAATTTATTCTTTAATATTAAGTTTCTATCTGCATTATTTTGAAAAATCAACATTTGATGTTTGACAGCATAAAGGATTCAAAAAGAAATATAGGAATGGAAGAAAAGGTCAGAGGTGTAAGCTCATCGTTTTACTGGGCCTGAGACCTAATGGCTTGGAGTGTGACCTGTTCTTGATATTTAGGGAAAGCGTATGAGAGCAGACAAAGTGAGATTTTTCTACCTCTACTTGCTTTCAGGAATCTGTGACTTAGGGACTCTGAGTAAAAGGCTGTATCCACATCTTTGCATTTCATGGATTTTGTAGGAGTTCTTAACGTGTTGTAAAAACAGAATGCTGCCTTGAAACTCACCTTGAGGCAAACAGCAGATAGTAACGAGCTTGTTTGTATGTTTATTTATTAAAGTATGATATTTTGTTTCTGGATGCTTTTACATTTGGCCTTCTACAGCAAGAATAGGATTGACATTTCCTTCAAAAAAGACTTACAAGATTGCACCGTCTGGATTATGAAAAATGACCAGTTCAAGATTGAGAGATGGTAAGATTTTGTTCAGATAGGTTACTATTACTTACAAGATGGTTCTTACAGCTTAATGCAAATAAATTGGTGCTCTGCGATCAGAGAATTGGTGTGTGGAAGTGCTGCTCATTGCCATTCTAGGATACATCAACTCTATCTCTCTTTGACTCATGTCTATGGCAAACTGTATTTAATCCTTTTTGTAGTTCTGTCTTTCTTGATCTTCTGTTTTGTACGTTTTATTAAAGCAGTGTTTGTTGAGGTAGATACTGCCTGTTTAACAGGCTTAGCATTTGCAAGCAATTTTCTTGACAAAAATAGCACTTGAGCAATCTTATGAACATTATATGAGGCAGATGTAGTGCTTGAACACTTCTTAAATTCAGGACAATGGCTTTGTTAAAGGCTTTTCTGGGAAATATTTGAACTGTTTGTCTAATTCCAGGTCTTTCCTACAAATAGGTATTAATTTTATAGTACAAAAAATATTCAGTTTCAAAAAGTAAACGATGTAAATGATTAACAAAGGGAATTAGGCATTTTAAATCCTGTTAAGTTTTAGTGTGTTTACAGATGGAGGGTTCTGAAGATCGGGTTTTTATCTAAGAATTTACAAAGATGCCCTTTAATGGTCTTTCTGAAATGGGATTCTTTTGGTGATCTCCATATTTGAGAATGAAAGTCTAGTTTGCAATATCTTCAGGCTCTGTTACTGCCTCTCTGTTTCAAGCATCCCATCTGGCAAGACAAACCAGACGATGAAAACTTGTGTAAGTAACCTAGTTGATGATCAGGGGATGAATAATGTGATAGAAAATCAGAAGTCAAGACCATGGGGGAAAAAGCCAGCATGAAATAGTAGTATCATGCTGCAAGGTGTGTGTGTAGTACATAGAAGGAATGTGAGACCTTAGATCCTGGGTTTTCTCCTTCAAGGATTCTGTGGCCAATATGTCCATGACAAATGCCATTTCTCTATTTATTTGTTTTCCGTCTTTTCACTTTCAGAGTCCAGTTGGTGAATTAGATATGCTGGTCTTGGTAGCAGTTCTGCCTTCTTTCTCCTCACCACCATAGGGGGACAGGCCTCCTGTTTCCGCTCTGCTGCTCTCAGTGCTGCTGAGGTTTGCCACCTTTGGTCATGTTCAGGGCCACTAATGGCCATGTCATTGATCTCTGCTGTGGCAAAGCTCATGATGAGGACAGGCATTACTGTTTCTCTGTCCTCCTGAAACCAAGCCATGTTCAAGTGAGCAGCAGGTAGGAAAATACTGTCACCTTGCTGCTTGTGAAAGTGCTGCTCATCTGAGCAAGGAGGATTTGATGCTTGCTGCAGGAAGTTGCTGGTTGCCTGGTAGTGCCTAATGATTTTTCCCCTTCTAAGTGGAATGTATTTTACTGAGCTTTCAAAAAACTTTCATATTGTCATTCTGTACTGTAGAAACATTTCACTAAAATGTCTCGATGTACTTACAGTATTTATAATCTTATAATATTTCGTCCAAGTATCAGATTAAAAAGACATTCACCTAATGATCTGTCTTGCAAAATAAAGTCAACAAATTAAAACTTCTAGATATGAGAGACCACTTTTGTCCATATTTTTTTTAATCAAAAATTTCCTTCTTCCAGGGTGCATGTCTAAATGTATTTTTCAGTGATATCAAAATGAGAAGCTGAACTTCATTGTGATTTTTTTTTTTTTCCTTGTATTTTCCATCTAATAACACCCTTTACATAGGCACTCTTTCTGAGTTTCCACTGAACTGTCAGCAGTTTGGTCATGAGCAATTTTGTAAGCTTTCTGCACTGGAGACAGTGGTCAATACAATCTTTCAGGTCAAGTGACTTATCTAATCAATTTCACTAGCATCCTTATCAGTCAGAGGTTTATTTTCATTCTGTGTTGGCTTCAGAGTCCGATATCTAATACGGACAGCACCTAGGAGTATACCAATTGTTATACAAAGTCTCACTTTTCTCCGCAATCTGATTTTAAAATCTCCTTCTGAATGTTTGAAACTTAATAAAAATCAGGTGATGGTGAGGTGTTGAGAATACCAAGGGTTTAGGAAAATCTAGTAGTAAGACTTAGGTTAAAATATTGAGATAACTTAATGTGCAGTCAAGTCTTTTGACCTAAAACATTCGTTTGCTTTTGATGCTTCTTTAGCAAATTTACAGTAAGATATCAGTGGGGCAGCAAATGTACTGGGATTTCTTTTTAATTAAAATCAGTGCTCTCAGTTATTGTTGCCTGGGGATATGAAATTATTTGTTACCTAAGTTGAGAAAAGGGCTGCAAAATATGAGTATTTTTGTTTAAAAAAAAAAAAAAATCTAATCGCTAGGTAGATAGGTAGAAACACAGATTCTCTGAAATCCTGACTCTAACTATGGACGGAATAGCTAAGGATGGATATTTTGTGTGCTTGGTGTGATAGTGAGCATCTCATCTGTTAGATCAAATAGTATCAAATATTATTTTTATGACAAGCTCTGAAGTTTTTCTGAAAGAATAGCTACCTATGCCTACCAAAATGCAGCCACTGTGTGCAAATCCTGTGCCTCTATTGGTAATAATAAGAAAAAATCGAAACAGAATTATTAACAATTCAAAAGTAGGTCCTGCAAAATAGATGGCCTGAGAAAGGGCAGTACCTGTTTGCATAGATCAGCCTGGTCTACAGCAGCATCTTACGTATCGGACAAAGGTTTTTCATGCTCCTGTATAGCCCCCTAAAGAGTAGTAGTTACTTCACAATCTAGTATTTACGCATTTTGCAAAATATCACACACCAACTGTATTCTTGTAGTAGTTTATACTTTAAAATATCAATATTATTTGTTACAGATGTAATATAGATTATTCACTCTGTTCTGAAATAGCTGTATAGCCCATTATTTGCTCATTTCTAGTGGTTTTGTTGTGATACTGTGTAGCTTTTAAGGGCTCTCTGGAGGTTGTTTGCTGTTAAGTTAGAACATGCTTGAGGGAGTTCTCTGAGCTTGACTACAGCTATAGCCATATAATAAACATGCATATAAAACAATTGCACAGGGTTTAACTGGCTGTTAAAACTCCCACTATTCAGATATACTCTGACTTTGGTGCTATAAGACCTTTCCCAAGTCTCTAAGAGTGCAATCTGTTCAAGCTGTCCATCTTTTTTTTTTTTTTTTAAACTAATGATAATATATTTGGTGAAGACAGAATATTCTACTGAAGCTATTTTTGGATGCAACACTTGAAGATCAATACTTGAAAAAGACTTTAAAACATTAGTGGAACCTATTATATTCTAAATCAGTAAGACCACATTCAGGGAAGTTTTTTAAAATTATTTTGAATGCCATAACATTATTTTTTTCACTAAGGTTTTTTCCATCCACAGAATATTAGGAAATGCCAGATTTCTTAGCATCTGTACATTTTCGTGTTAAACATGCTATATAATTCCCATCTTTCAGGTTATGCATGCTTCTAGGTTAGATCCACTTGTGCACCTCTGACTCCTGCTGAAGGCCTCTGTATGTTATCCAGAATGAGTCAGCTCGGTTTCATTTCAGCTTTGAAATTGAAGCCTTAACAGTCCAGTCACGATGTGTGCCTATATTTTGTGATACTGTTTCTTGTTGCTGCTTGTGTAGTTATGGAACTTCTGGATGAAGTATTGTAATTTTAAGGGTGTCTGCCCTTGAAGTTCCCCAGAGGAATATGGGACTGTTTGATTTCTGGGAAACTGAAGAAAGAACTCTGAGAAAAGGGAGTAGGCAAATTGTTCTGTTCCATAACTAACTCTGTTTTTCTGTCCTGCTGAGTTTGTAGAGGAAGAAGGAAGAGATGAGGTAATGATTTTGCCATGTGTTGTGCGGTGGTGTATTTTTCAATGTTTAAACTGAGGACATTTATTCCTCTTCCTTGCTTCTTCTGTTAAAAAAGTTTGGAGACTTTTAAAAACTTTAAAGGTTTTTAAAAGTCTTCTAAAGTTTTTTCTTTATTCTTGCCTCCACAAGTCAAAGAAGCATGAATCATGAGAATTTTTGCTTCTTGTTTCCTGATTTCACTGATTTGATCATCAGCCTTATTGCCCCTCTCCCCCATTTTTTTTTTTTTTTGACCCACCAAAAATTGCCAGTTATCTTTCTGGTTTCCTACACAGCATTATCTTTGAATACATATTGTTCTTTAGACTACAGCATTTTGCTAAGACTTCATTGGAAAGTCAAATTTCCCTCCATCCCTTCAAAATTTTCAACCAAAGATTGAAGTACTTAAAATTCATTGATCCAGTCTTTGTTTCTGCTCAGTATTAGTCCTATCCTGGCTTGATTATGCACTGTGTCTTGCTCAGTCTACACACATTTATTGTGTATCCTCTGGTAACTATAAGATCAAGGTTGGTAGAGAACCCATGGTCTACAGATCCCATCTTCAGTAGAATGCATTCTAGTCCATGTACTTCAGTTTTAGTGTAGTAGATAACAGCTTTCATTTGTGAAGACTGTACTATGTATCACATCAATGTGTTAAACAAAAAGTAAATAAGTAATCTCAATGGTGCTGTAGGAACAATTTTACATCTTCTCTTGAGAAATGCAGATACTCTTCTTGTTTCTGGAAAAAAAAAACTTGTCTTTGACTTCAAATGCCTGGATAGCTTTCTCTGCCTGTTACAGACCATTCTCCGCTTTGCTGATCCTCTGAAAAATATGACTTCATATAAATGCTACATGTACTGTACACAAGACTTTTAAACTTTCCCCTTGAAGTATTAACTCTGGATCAAAATGAAGTCTTTGCCACTTGTAAATTGCAGTAGTCGCATCTATACTAACTTTGAGCATTACTGCATTACCCAAGTTTTAGTTCCAGAAATCCCCTAAAAGAGTATTGTTATCTGGCATTATTTTCTTAGTGTTGGGAAACTTGTATAATGGATCTCCTTTTTCTTTTACCCAAGAATGTTGAACATAGTCTTGCTCTTTCATATTTAAATCTAAATAAGTAATTTGTTTAAAACATTGAAGTGCATCCTATTCAATAAATGAGGATCTTATGAGAGTTTTTTTTTTTACCAGGTTCTATTAAAATAGTTAAAGGATTTGTAACTACTTTGTATATCATCCTCATTTAAATATTTTCCACTTTCAAATTCTACTTTGTTAGACATTAAGTGTCTCTGTGTTCTGCAACACTGACCTTGCCAATGTCACTCCTTCTGACATGTGCAATGCATATTACAATATGTACTCCAGTGATTTTCTGGCCTTTAGGGCTGTGTCTATGTTAATAAACAACACGGTTACCCTACTGACAAATCTGCTCTAGCAAAAAGACAGCATAATTTAACTGTGTGAATGCAAGTTGTAATGAGTCATTTGTCCTCAGGTATACAGAACAGGATGTGTCCCATTTTGCTTCCAAGTGTTGGCATTGCCTGTATTTCTTTCCTGGAACTAGGTACACAAATTATTTTTTTGTGTGTGATTTTAATTTGCTGATAAGTATAGGTGCTTTATATCGCACTAAAAGTGTTCCTTTTTCTGTGTAACATACAGATATTCTGCAGGACAGAATCTTTCCTACTATATATAGTCCCAGAATTTAAGCATTCCTTTCTGGACATTCTCACTACAGACCTTCTCCAGAACAGCAAATTGAAAAATGTGTCTCGGATGAACCTTTGATTTGGAAAGGAAAAGTAAGGTCTCCCCCAACATGACTGCAGTTTCAAACTGATTTTATATGAAAGATAATTGGAAATTATTGCATGGCAGTAGAAAATCCTGAGAAAACCAGGGTATAAAAAGAATCTATGACTGACCTACCCTCACAAATTGGGTCAAAAATATTTACTTTATTGATTTTGAAGGTAGAAGTACTCCCTCCAGATGTCTTCCAGAGGTAGAACCATGGTTTGGAAATAACAGAGTGAATTTCAACTGGTTTGTTTTGCAGTGGATTAGACTATGTGACGAGTAGCTCACTTCTCTGTGTGTTTGAAAGTGCTGCAGTTTGGTAGTGTGGTGTTTTCTGTGGTGGTCTTTTTTTTTTTTTTTTTTTTTTTTTTTTTTTCTCTCTGTTACCTAGATTCTTCCACAGCATTTTACTGTGTTGAGCTAAGGAGATAATATTGATTCATTTTACACATTAAGAAACAGATAGTAATGTAAGAGAACCCTCTCCCTTAAGAAAAGGAGGAAAGATGCTCCACAATAGGAAAAGCTGTTACTGCTTTTTCTGTTTTGATACAGGAGTTGGTCACATTATTATCTTCTCAGTAGTTATTAATACCTGTTAAATGACTTACATCCTCCTTGCCATCTTCCATTCCAAATGTAATAGATTCTCACAAAATTTTCTGAGTAAAACAACTTCTCAGAAATTTGAGAAAGCCAGAAATAGAACTAGGAATTAAATTCATTTACATCTCCTTTTCTTTTTCATTTATGGTGATAGCACTTCAAGCTGAAAATTGCCAGAAACCAACTACTAGCAATAGGGGAAGGAGGATGAAAGGGTGAAGAAGTGAACACAGCAGAGGAGCTGCTGCCTCTTTTACTACTCTGAGAAGTTTCCTTTCGATAGCTTGACAGAGTTATAAATGCTGTATTGCCTTAAATGCTCTTAGAATGACTTATACAGAACCTTTTTATTGACTCTTAGCGTGTTTTCATAATCCTGTGGACTCATGGTCATTTTTCATTCCTGCAAGAGCATCTTCTCTAAGGCTGAATGCTGACTAGTTAAAGATAGTAGGGCAGCAGAACTGCCCCAAAAGCCTTCAGTCTCAGCAGATCAGACACAAATGCTTTGACTGTTTAATACATTATTCTTGTTTGCTGAATTATTAAGAGAAATTTTGTTGGTTTTTGTTGTTTTCTTTTTCCTTTTTTCTTTTATTAAATTCTTCACATGACAGCTCTAGTGAGGTTTTTATATGGCTAAAATAACATCAGTGAAAATGTGAAGGAGAAACTGTAGTTTCCTTATAGTGGGCTTTTCTCTGTTGTGGAAACAATTTCTAAGTGATTGTAAGCATGAACCACCAAGGTAAAGAGTATGCTTTCTTGGGCATAATTAAGATACAGAAAAAGATGTGCATATCTGTTACACTAGCAAAAAAAAAAAAAAGAAAGCTCTTTATGAGAAATACTATAAGCATGGAAATATAATATGTGGTAGGAAAACAGGTATATGGAAAATGCATTTCAAGCTGAGAATTGTTATCTCTGTTCACGAAGCACTCTAGCTAGTGAAAATAAAGAGATTTGATGAAGAAGACTGATCCAGTCTCTTGCTGGATCTTGAGGAACAGTACTGGGGCAAGTGCCTGCAAGTCTTTCTTGGATGAGATTTCCAGCTGGCTTGAAAAATCATGTTTTTCTTGTTGTGGTCACAACTGTGGCTCAGCAGCATATACAAATATCTTCAAATCCAAGCTTCAAGAACCAAAGAAAGTAAACGGGTAAATCTTGGGGATGCCCTCTGTGTAATTTGAGGAGCACAAAGTGAGGACACGAAGGAAGTCAAAATAGATGGAGAACCTATGAGCTGGCAGTGAAACTGCTACACTTAAGCCATGTGGGTATGCTGCCCATTCCTTTGCACTAAAGCTGTACGTGCAGATCCTTTGGATGACTTAAATCTCAGAGAAAAACCTTATTACAGATATTTGTGTTTTTAGAACCATCTGCAAAATCAAAACGTAGACAAAATTGTGACCTTTTCCTGCTCTATTGTGCTGTGGTATCTGCTGAGGGATTAGGTGTGAAGGTAAACCAATTCGTAGTAAACCTGTATATCTTTCAGACCATGTCTGAGCTGTGTGTGTAAAGAGCTTCATTAGTAAACTGCATATCAGTCTTCAGCACAAAAGTATGCTAAATCATTTTTAACAGCAAAGATACCGTGATATTATATTTCTCCTGTCACTAATGTTATTAAGAACAAAATGAGAGATAAAACAAACAAACAAAAACAACTACTAGATTAATGAACAAATCCCTTCCCTTTTAACAGACAAACATTCCTATAGTTAATATAAGACAATATACAGACTGTTCTCCTAGATACAAGATTCACTGGCATCAGATTATAACCAAAGATAGTTTGCAAAGGGCTTCTATCCTTGCACAGGAGCATGCTTTAGAAAACAAAATTCTAAGTGTTATTAACTTAGTCACAGAATTATTGGGAGCAAGAGTGCAGTGGAAGTATATTTTTAGGTATGAGTGGTGGAAACAGTTTATTAGTGGTTATAAAAAAAAAAAAAAAAAGTCCAGAGAGTAGTATCCTGTCAGCTGAGTTCAAATGGGAATCTTGAGTAGATTTTCATCTAAATGATCTGAGATAAAAAAAAAAATTGAGAGTCTGACAGTACACGTCATTTCAGTAGTATAAAAATATGTAAAGCATGGGTGTCAGCTCAATTATAGCTTTGAGGATAGAATCTCAGCTGATCTAAAAGATGGAACTACACATAAGTTGTACAAAGTACATTTCTGCTGTGAAAGTAGAAAAACTCTTTACAGTTCTGTATAAACTGCAGACTAGACTAACTTGCTGTAATAGCCTTATAACCCGAGGAGAAAAGCTGCAATAAGAATCTTGCATTTCAGAATAAGCATCTCCAAGTGCAAAAGAAGACAGGAAAAGAAGGAGGTGTGACATAACCTGACATTCTCTTTTTAAGTAGCTAGAAGAGGTATGTCAAACCATGAACCCTTCTGAGTAAGGTTGGTAGAGAGGAGATAATTTAATATAGCAGTAGAAAAAGAAGATTTATGAGGTCAAATGCTCAGCCAAGACTTATCCCTGTACTGTGAGTCAGCTGATGAGGCATGGCTACAATGAAAAACTTTTTTTTTTTTTTAACTTTTAAGATTCATATGCATAAGAAATTGCAGAGGCAGGCTCTTTTCTTAACTGGAAAAAAATTATAACAAATACTTTCAGGATGAAGCATTCTAATTTGCAATTGGTTTGGGCATTTTGTTTTTGAAGAGCACTTGGCAGATGGAGGAGAATAGGATACAACTTCTCTATTACTAAGCTCTCTTCCTAGTACCTAACAAGAGGTCACTTTTAAAATGTTCTTTGCCAAGATTGTTGCAGAGAAATGTTCCTAGACTGAGGCATAAGGACCACAGCTACTCTTTGCTCATGTATGTTCCCTCCCCTGCCAGTAGGGTTATTGACTTTAATCCTCTTCCAGAATTATTTTCTTTCCTGATAGAAATGATATTTGGAGATGTGAAAGAGAAGACTGGAGCTCTGACAGAATACTGGGTACGGAGTACAGACCATTAGAACGAGCTTTGCATGGTGAGTCAGAGGAGTTAAGCTTCTGTTATGCTCTGAATTGTTGTACTTCAGATTTTGCCAAGATGTTGAAAAAGTTGCTGTAGTCTGTAAAAATTATTAAATGATTGACTTCTAGTAGGAGAGAGCACTGAGGTGTGGGTGGATGGATATATCTGATGCGGCTCGAGACATCTGAAATAATAAAAACCAATTATGTGTTTTAGTCTCTTGACTGAAATAGCAAATATCTCACTCTACATAAATAAAGTAGGTAAAAATGCAGACAAGTGAAGACTTGGTCTTTTAAGTTATAAACTCAAGGTCAGTTTGATTTTAGAATAAATATTTAAAATAAAGGCCTTGACAGGAAAGCTCTGAACAAAATGAAGCTGTCTTGGGGAGGCAGGATGAGTAAAACACTAGGAGAAATAAAGCTTCCATGACTGCCACTCAGTAATAAATAAGTATAATTACAGGTCCAGTGATCAGAATCAGTTTCAACATATTAAGTCATGTTCAATATATCCTAATGTTATGGAAAATTGGGTTGTCTTCCTCTGTCAAAGCAATGCTTCCACCTTTTTTTTTTCTGTAGCTGTAAATTATGTTAGTGGCACTGCAGTTCAGCAATGAGGTAGGCTGGTCCAAGAAATCTGTTCTGCAATAAGTACAATGGTAACACCTGTGTGTGTCCTGCTTTGCTATGGTGCATACAGGGTGATCCAACAGGCAAAAGACCACTGTGTTGGCTTACAATAGCATTAATGCAAGTGAGTTAATCCAGCTGCACTTGAAATATTACCACAGATTTTAAAATTGCACACTTAAGTGTTTTAAACAATATATGTCCAGCATAGCACTTCTTAACTCATGTGATTACTTAAAGACAATTAGTGTGATATGAGTGCCAAGCTGCCAGCTGGAGAATGTGGTAGCTATTTCACACCCTTTCCAGTAACACAGATCTCAGATTATACAGGTGCTGAATTCCAGTTTTATGTTTCTTTGCAAGATATGTGACTGAAAATAGCAAAACTGACATATGATACACACATTTCCAGGCTTGTTCAGTAATCAAAACTTAAATGTATAAAATTACTCATCAGATGCCATTCACAGAATATTAAGAATGAATTAAACAACACAGGACTGAAGATCTATCACTTTGGTTTCCAGCAAAGTCAGTCTTCAAAGTCAAAATCTTCTTTCTGAATCTTTCTGTAATGTACACAGCTAGGCTGCTCAATAAGTCCAAGAGGGAGTGAGGAGCAGGGTCTTATCAGGCTTTTACTTTCATCTCTTTGGCGCTTCATCCTGTGAGACTGTATATACAAAAAGCAGATTGGTGTTTAAGCTCCCTACAGACCACAAAATATTGCTCTTTCTGCTATCTTCAAGGACTTCAAGAAGGAAAAACTGCCAGTCTTTCTCTAGGATGATTACTTGGAAAATGGTGTTTGAAGAGTGAGGGAGGATGACATTTTAATTTGAGGATGCATTTCTCTTCCACTTATCTAATCAATTGATTCTGCTGTCATTAACTTTGCAGTGTATGGCAAGGAGGTGGAAATCTTCAGTTTCTCCTTGAGGTGAAAGTCTTTATATTCCTAAATATGCTATTTTTCAATTGCAAAGAAGTGTTCCAGAATAAATATTGTAGAAGCAGCACTATGTGGGCTATGTCCCAAGGGTACTTGTGGGTGCTGTCAATCTGTCCAAGAGAATGCCATACCCGCAGGCTTCCTGCAGAGGAGGAATTTTTTTTTCCCTTGTTAGGAGATGTCATCTTCTAGTTGGTAATGTCACAACAGGACCAGATGAGCTCAACTTTTGAGGCTTGGGATGATTTCAACTGGAAAAGTTTTTCTACAGAAGCTTTCAAGTCAGTTTTGAAAATCAGCAGTGAATTATGAAGCACTGAGGGAGGCTGCAGTACAGCGTGCTATTGGCGTTTATGCTTTAATAGGTGCTTCAGAACTTCAAGCTTCTTGATGCGTACTTACAAGTACCAAGAAAAAAAGTTTTATTCCTAGTGGCCAAGATCTGATACATAAATTTCAACAATAATTAGGCTGTGTTTGGTGTTGGACCAGGCTTCAGGCAAGGTCATTGATATGCACAAAGACAGTTTAGAACAACACTGGGTCACCTCTTTTGTGCCAGACATGGGATGTATACCTGAGTCTTGAATGCTTTGAGACAGTGACTGTTGCCACTTGCTGAGATAACCTATTTTGGCCAGCACTTCAGATAGTTAATGGAGAAGACAATTTTACAAGGTGTGTAAGCAGCTGGTGCTTTAGAAGAGTTATGTAGGATCTGCTTCTACCTACTGTCTGGAACCGTAATGGATCAGCTCTTGCTGGAAGCTATTCTTCTCCATATGCTTCTGCTTTGAATTTATATAGGGAGTACAAAGAACAGTAAGACAGAGCTTCACTTTCATAGATAGTATTTTATCAAGAAAAAGGGATTCATTTTTAAATAATGCTTCTAACAATTATTTGTAAAGATCCATGGCAGTGGTTTTAACTGTTATGTTGTGATTCAGATATGCTGCTGAAGCTGGAATGTCTCTTGAAACACTCACATCTTCACTCAATACGTTATGTGTTTTAATGGAAGAGAGCATATAAGTTTATATACTTTAGGACTTTTGAACTGTGATCATGCAATTTCTAAAAAGGAAAAGGTGGCCTGATATCAGACTCTGATTTGTGGGAGCCTATGGTGCCAAGTTTATTTTCTTCTGGCATTTCAAGCTTTTGTATCTCATTGAATCTGTATGAGATATACAAGAATGTTACATTCAAAGTAATTTATGGAGTTTCTTCTAAAATAAAACAATAAGCTTGGAATTGTATCCATACTCAAAATGCAGATGGATGCCTCTGAATCACTGAATTTGGAGAAGAAAATTGCAAATCATACTAAACTGTGATATTTTAAATCCTTGGAATGGTACAGAAAAAGCTTTTCCCTCAGTTTCAACTTAAGAGTGTGTGAAAATGCAAGCAGTGAGCTATTTCAGGTGTTTTTTTTTATCTCAAGAAGCAGGATTTTATTCCTGTCAATAAAGAGAATTGCACTAAATAGACTCCATTTCATTACAGTTTCTCTCCATTATCTGTATAATCTACTGAGCACACACTATTTTTTTTTTTCTATTTCCTCAGATTAAAAATGATGATAAAATGCTTCTAAAAGCATTGGTGTACTGCGCAATTATAAAAGCAGCCATGGAAGAACTGCTGTGAGTTAGTTTTCTGTGAATGAGTTACTTATACAGGAACTCATACCAAACAAAAGTTTAAATAGTGAGCAAGATGATTTTGAACTGAAGTCTGTTATTGCTTTTGCAAATAAGTTGCACATATGCAAACGTGAATCATTATCTTAGAAGAATTTTGAGTGTAGATTTTTGTTTGTTTGTTTTTTAAGATGGTGGATGATTTAAATAAGGAAGAGAAATTTTAGAAGTGAAATTATTTTCAGTTCAGTCATTATGAAAACATCTTTTAATGCAGTGACTTTTTTGATCTGAATTTTAATTTGAATAGCTTATGAATGACACTTCTGTATCAGTATATGAGATGAATTTGAGTCCTAAAAATATAACAGTGGTAAGTGGCTAAAAAGAGCGCAAATACAAAAATATGGCATTGATATCTATCTATCTATCTATCTATATATATATATATATTTTTTTTTTTACAAAAGAGGAAAAAAATCCAGAGGAATACCAAAAGGATACACATTTAACAATAATGGGCGAATAAAGATACTGTTCAATATACCTAAGAAAATTGATAGTGGTAGGGTTTGTTTGTTTTTTTTTTTAATAGAAAGCATGCTTTGTCTAGCTGTTTAAATAGTAGTTCTTTAAAAAAAAAAAAAAAAAAAGTAGAGTAAGTCACAGCTGGATTAATGGTACCTTTTAGGGACCCTCTAGAATTTGATTATTTTAAGTCAATATTGATAAGAGCAGCTGTAATACATGGGAACAGTTGTATTAGGCTAAAGAATTTAGATGATAACTTATTCCTAGTTAAATTTCAGTGTGCAATACAAAGATCCATTAGTTTCCACAATGTTAGCCCACACTTGCAGTATTTCAATCCACTATGGCTGTGAAGACCTATTGATAAAATGCATTATTAATCTCTGGAAGCTGTGATTGAGGCAAAGACTGTATCAAGCTTCAAAAAAATAATAATTGGACATAAGGCAGATAACATATTTTCAGGTAAAACAGCTAAAAGAACAGATGCTAAGCTTTTAGCTGATCTTTGTTTGAGATTTAGCCCACTGTGAGCTGATGTATCATCTCATTGCTTTTTAATTCTTGGATAGTAGTTAGTATCTTTCTATTAGCAAATCTTGGTACCAACCAAGGTCCATATCTATGACTATTTTATCGATTCCATCTCCACTTGTTATATTTTCAGCTGAGACCTAATAAAAGTATCCCACCTTCTACTGGTTGTCACTGCCTCAGTGGCCTTCAGGAGACTGCTCAAAGCCACAGTAGGCTTCAGAAAAGTGGAAACTGACATTACGTGTATAAGTGATTGAATCAACTGTTACTTCAAATTTAGCCAAAGTAAAGTTTGTTTGACCCTCTTGTAATAAGAATAATCTTCCAACATACCTAGAGTTTCCACTTAGAAGTCTGATTTCAGTACAGTAGGTACATTTATATGTATTGGGGGGGAAAAAAATCACAAGAACTGCTTCTTTACTTTTCTTATCCTTTCTTTAATGAATGTGTTGGATTAAGATATATGGATCACCCAAGTTTCTTTAATGAGGATGATATGGAAAGTCATAATGGAGATAGAACATACTCTTTCCTTTAGAAAGAATAGCGTACAAATCAAGTGCTTATGCTTATTTTGCCTCTTAATTTAGGTCAGAGATGTGAGCAAGGAAACTATTGCTGTAAAAGTGATCCGTCTATTTCAGTTTTAGTTTCTAAAGAAGAAAATAATGTTTTAATTTGTGAGGTAGCATTTCTGCTTTTGACAAGCAGTAGAGGGAGACCTTTGTATTTAAAACAAAGGTTGAACTTGTGTAAAGTTATTGGTTTTGGCTAAATGACTCAGAAAACAAATCTGAAGAGCTGAGCTATAACCATATATTTTGAGATTTTTTTATAGATATTTATAGGGAAACTTATCACATTACTCAATTACTTGTACCAGAGGCTTACTTTTAAAAATATGTTATTTTAATCTCTTTCATTTTGTGGTAGTTTCTCTACATTCTTAAGCCGGTTGATCTTTTGGCTCCTGAGCAGTACATCTGTGAGGAGAGCTGGTTTTACCTGGGTGCAGCAAGGACTGTGGCCCTCTTGTATCTCACCCCACTCAGTACATCTGCAACAAGGCATTCACCTTGAGGGATGGGCTCCACCGATCTGTGATGAGTTCCCTAGATTTATTTTTGACCGTGCATTAGTCAGCACTGCTCAACACTTTAAATTACAACTGATGTTCTTTACAGTGCTGGAATTAGAGTCCTGAGGTGGCAGTGAGAAATTGAGAGCAACCAAGTTAGGGTTATTGCTCCTCACTTTCCTGGTTGCCCTTTTCTTGATCATTGATCCTACATAGTGAGATCTTTCAGCAGCCAATGCAGTCTCCTTTCTTCCTCTCAAATAAAAGAAAGAAGGATTGTTTCTTATGCATACAGATCTTAACTCAAATCCCTGCGTCTGTCACATCAAGAATAGATTAATGTAACACACATGCTGTGCTTTAGACTAAACATTTTAGAACAACCTCAAGTTGATGAAAAATGATTGTGAAACCTGTGATGTCTGGGATTTTCTGGATGCAGCTCAGTATGCTGGGTTTCACTTACAGGTCAATAAAGGGCCCTGGAACTTTTTCAGTTGGCAAGAGGATTTATTTTTTCTTATCCTTAGTATGAGGAAGTAGTAGCCCAGAAGCTGAATAAACTATTAAACTTGTTTAATAGTGAGAGATGCTGATAACCCAAATTTTGTGGGTAATGGAATTCTTTCAAAAGTGAAGGGGAGATAGTATAGAGAATGGGAAGATGGTATGTCATTTTGTGATGCATGGCACATCATTGCAGTTTATTTGCTGGCTTTCCTGCGTGATCTTGGCATTATTTTGTTGCTTAAATGTACAGATCTGGTCCAGAGAGCAGATTAGTGACAGTCTCTGCCCCTTCCATATCTTTTCTGCTACATCTCCAGGTAGTGATTTAAAATTACCTTTCTGGAAATTGGCAGCTGGCAAACACTGAAGTATCTTTTTTTCTCTTTCTCTATTTTTTTTTCCTGTGCATTGAGCTATTGGGTTGTAGAACCTGGGAATGTCTTAAATTCTTTAGCAGTGTTAGACAGTTACAGCAGAGAAATAATGTTTTCACATGGAAGAGAAAACACAGTGAAATTATACTAATTTTAGTAAAATTATTTGGCAGAAGCTAATTAGTTGTTAACAGAGTTGTTTCCTTCAGCATCATGTGATTATTAAATGGATTTAATAGTAATATGTCAGCTGGAGTTGTGGCAGAAATAAGGACCACCTGCTTTTCTGGAGGGTACAAAAGCTGTCATTAAATGACAAACCTGGTGGGTATGGATTGAGGAGAAAAGAGAATGAGATATTAGTACCCCTAAAAGATTTCCTTCTCGCTTTCCCAGAAACCAAAATTTAAGGAGAGAGAACGGGCATAGAAATCCAAGGATGCTGCTCAAGTAGGATAGTGTGAAATAAAGTAATAGGTTCATAAATCTCAATTATGGTAAATTTATCTGCAGAGCTACCATGCATATTTGGAAGAGAACACAGAAATTATGTGTTTTCTTTGGAGCAGATATTTTCTTTCCTGCAACTTTTTTTTTTTCAAGTGCTCTTCCTCCCTCCTCTCAAATGAACGTCTGAACATCTTTGTTCTAACTGATGTACTGGAACTTAAGCGACTCTTCAGCTAGTGGGAGTGTGCAAACTGCTGCAGGTTTTTTATCTAAGTACTGCTGCCCATCTATCAAGTACTTCAGTCTGCTACTGACCACTTCTGACCAAGAGAATATTTCATTTTAAAAGGCAGACTTGAGCAATGAAGTTTCTGCTTTGCTGTGTTCAGCTTTACTTATCTTTACCAGTTTAAAGAGTGTGTTCAAGAAGCTGACTCTTCCAATATTTTTTTTGCCTGCTTCCTTTGCAGAGGATGTGATTGGCAGCTGTTCACCCAGCATTACACTCTGGAAAATCCAGCACAGCTATGGCAACCCTGCCATACAGTGTTCTGCCCTGCTGTACTTGCAGAAAATTAAGGATTTATAGTAGTCCATAATATAAAATAAATCTTTCCTACTTTTTTCTTTTGCTTCTCTATAAATCATTTACCTTTTTCACCTGTTGTATATATCTCTCTTTTTAATCTACTTTGCTCTTAAAAGTTCACATTTTCCTTGGACTCTTCAGGCACCTTAAGATAGCAGATTTGCATATGCATTTGATTATTTTTTGTCTCCCTCAAATATTATTGTGAAAACTATGACCTTCATATAAACCTTGCTTGCTGCCTGCACATCTCTTCCAGCAATGCTTGCCATTGCTCTGGCCTTGTAGCAGAGTCCCAGATATCTGCAGGGATGCACCCTTTATAACTATATGGTTTTGCAGCACTCATCTAATCCATATTTAACAGGAATTTAATGTGTCCTACGGAGGTTGACAGGACTCATTTCATATATTGTCATTACTAAGAGATAGCTGCTTCTCCTCCCTCAAGGTTACTTTAATCGGACTTTATTTGCCTCCAAGTCTGCTATGAAAACATTAGCTCTTCCTTGTAAGTGCCAAAATCACTGCTTAGTTGAGCAGTGCCAGACTGCGGCTGTGAGGTTTCCAACAGTACTTCAGTCACATTTTTGTGGGCCAAGAGGTTCAGTATAAGGAACAGTTTAAACCTACACAGGAGTTTGTGACAAATTAGCAAGTTCTTGCTTACCAAGTCAGTGAGTGGTAGCAGAAAACAGGAAGAGAAGCATTTATGAGCAGCTGTTATTTTCTTTCCTGTGACCTGTTCCTTCACACTTTAATTCTGTAATGAACAAATATTGTTTCTAATGAGGGCCTGTGTGGGAACATAAATGCACATTTGTATTAGCTTTGCAAAATGTATTCTACAACTAAGAGCTTCTATGGATTCTTTACTTCTAAGAAAGATTTTAGGCAGGGCATCAAAAAACCACAGTGAAAATCACTTTTAATGCAGTCTAGAAGCAGATGGTCTGAAACAGCCTATAGAATTGCTATCTTTTTTTGAATTCCAAAATGATGTTAACCGCAAGTGAGGATAATGAGGTTGATGTAGGCTGGTTTGTTTAGCTACTGGGATCAATATATTAGTTTAAGGACAGATATATTAGTTTAGCAGAAGGAATCAGTGAATGCTAATCCTAAAACTTTCCATTTCAACTTTATTTGGTGAGTGTACAGCCTTGTTTTCTCTTACTTCTGCTTCTCTAGAAGCACTGGAGTCATAATAGAGCACATATCTTCGCATTTCACTAGATGCAAGGATGTTTTTCTCAGACTTTGGATATATTGTTTTGAAAGCTGTTCATTATGGCCTAACAAGCTATGGAAATTTGCCAAACTGGGGAAAAGCAGCCAAGAGTCAGCCAAAAATCCCAGTGATGAAGCTGATGATGGAAAAGTGGGGATAAAGAAAGTGGGCATCCTAAATGCAACCGCAAGGCCCAGATGGATGTTAGCATATATTAATGAGATCTTAGAACAGAATGAATATGTATGCAAATATACTGCATATATATTTATTAACTGTTTAAATGTAGAACCTGAACTCAGAGCATGCACTTGTTTGTCAAGTCATCCCCTATGTATTGTTAGGAATTAAGGAATGCTGTTTTCTACCACTGCATTTGTGTTATACAGAGTTTTATTCCTAGATTTCAGATGACCAGGTGAGCAATTTTTTTTATGACAAGCAAAGATTTTTTTTTTTTTTATTGGTCTGCCAACATATAATGCTAAGGTTAAAACATTTAAAAATACGACCACTTGGGTTTCAGTGGTGCTCAAATTATCACTGGTTTGAACTGCAAAAGTAAACTGAGTGACTTTAGGCTGAAGTTGGTCGTGAAAGCAGTTGTAGTGAAAGCACTGAGACCACCAGTGTTAGTCTGGGTTTATATGCGTGCGTATTACACGGCTGTTTTCCATTGTCTTCTGTGACTGAGATAATGAAGCTTTCAGCTGCTTCTAATGTATAATATGAAGTACCTACTTCTAGGAAAAGGTGGAATTTATTCTAAGAATGACTCCATTTCCCATCAGAAAGCCATATGTATGTAACTTGAACTGCAGGAGAAATATATGTATATGACTTACTGAGTTTTCATACTTTTTAAAATTTCAGGGTGTATCATGAAAACTGGAAGAAATATGCTAAATGAACATTATGTTGGCTTCTGTATACAGTGTTCCTGGAACATATAATGGCTGTCAGAAAATGACTTACCAAATGTCAGTGTTGTAGGGCAAAGCTGCTGTTGCCACTCATGTCATAGTGCATTGCAAAGCACAGAAAGCAAAAGCATGGAATCATCAGTTTAAGACCTGATAAGAAAACACATAGCACAACTCTGCACCCTTTATAATGCTGTATGCAGCTGCAACCTCCCACATTTTCTACCACGCTTCTGTGAAGTTTGCCTCAAAATTCGGTCTTCAGTCCCATCAGCCAGTTCTTATTCAGAATCTTTTTTTAGAAACCCTTCTGCAGCTCTTCCCATCTGTACCCAGTGGAGCTGCTGTTCTGTTCTGGTTTCCCTGGTGAAATCAGGTGGTGTGGGAGCAGCTGGTGCAAGGAACCAGTCACCTCCCACCTTGGGAGAATATGGGCCTGGCGCTGCCTGCTGTGTGAAGCTGTGCTCTGCCTCTCATCCTGAGAGAAATTTTTACCCTGAGGAGCATACCCATGGCATGTGCAGTACAGAACTCATTTTCAAAAACAGAGGTTGCATTTTCCTCTTGAATTTAAAACTAACAAACAAAAAAACCCCTCACAACTGCAGATATTTTTGAGAAACAGTAGATTCCAGTTTATACATTTTTATATATATATATACATTTATATATTGCAGCTCTTGACCTTTTAATATTTTCCACATTGTTCAGTGTGTGATATTCTGTCTTGCCAAAATGCTATTGAGTTGTTAATTTGAGCACTCCAGTGGCACCTTAGAGACTTGTGTGGCAATCCTATGGACTAGAATCTTCCTGCAATGGCCAGTTGTTTAGTACCTTAACATATAAAGTAAATGTCATACACCAAAAATTAATTTTACTGTGTTTAATTCAACTGTGAGGATTTTCTTACAACTTCTACTGTGACTCCTTTTTTAAAAATCTGAAAACCTAGTTTGTTTGTATAGCCTATGGGAAGGAACCAGGTGACAAGACACTGATGTATCTGGGAGTGGAAATATCCCAAACTAAGAACCTGTGGAGCCATGGGCAGCTCAGAATGCACGGCATTTTCACCCACCACTGCTTTTTACTGATATTGTGCCAAGTGCTTTTTGTAAGCCTCTGGAAGAACTGAAGAGTGATATAGCTTATCTTCCCGGTGCCTGCTTCGTGCATCAGGGCAAATGTTACTGTTGGTCACGGTCCTGCATGTCCTGGGGCCCGTGCAGCTTGCCTTTATCCATTCTGTTTCCATGACAAATGCTTCTACTGCAGTCCCTTCCTTCTGAGAACCACAAACTTATAAAGATTGCATGAAGTTTTTCTGCAGTTCAAATGACTTCATGTAGAAAAGATAGCATACCTCATACTTAAAAATGTTGTCTTTATCACTCTTACATCAGCAGAGTTTAAATAAATTGCCCTGTCTCCCCCATTTCCCTCCTCTCTCCTCTCTTCCGTCCCCTCAGTCTTCCACTGACCTGGAAACTAATTTTGAATATTCAGATTATTTTGCATTACCATTAGAAAGAAGATATGGAAAGAGGACAATAAAACTTTAAAACTCAGTTATTGATGGTATCTTGCAGCTGCGTTCTCCATTAGCTGAGGTAGTGGGCTGTTAAATCAGGCCTGCTTCTCAATCTGATTTCTAGAGATCTTTGCCGTGCCTGCATCTTCTCACCTGAATGACTGCAGTAGCTTCTTGGTCTTCAGGGAGATGTTAATAATGCACATAATATAATTGTCATTTAAGTTGAACTATCCATTTCTACTCTTTTTATCTACTTTTCTTTTTAGCCTTCTACTGCCACAAGAATTGAGAATGAGGAACTGTAAATCCTTGACAATGCACTTGAGAGAATGCTTTGCTATCCCTAAAACAGGATGGTAAATAAGCCATTTTCTGTCGCGTTTTCTTTGTATCTTACATGTTTCCAAGGGTACACCTACAATGACTTTTAATTGGTGTTTATATTGGTGACAGAAGTTGAATCCTTGTTGTATGTGAAGATGATTTGCACCAGTGAGTTGACTTTCCTGCTGTTGTACCAGTGTATGCCCAGGGGCCTATCTTCCTTGAGAAGCTGTATTACATTTCAAATGTATATATGAAGATCATAGCACTGTGTCAGATCATGTGATATTTACATAAGTGAAAATTAATATAGGCAGAAAACAGATTCAGTAAGCTATTAAAAATATATTCTTTCATGATAAGTGCCTTAGACTAGATCTTTCGGATGAAGTTAAAATGTTTTCTTTCTCCAACAGCATTTTGTCTGTTTAGTGCCAAGTCTAGAAAAAATAAGAAACGAAACAATGAGTTATCATACTTGGTCTTGTCAAAACTTAGTCATATAAGATCCCATCTAACATCTGCCTTCTGAGGCTTGTTTGTATTTGTGCCAACGGGTATTCTGCCAGAGCTATTTTAGAAAGGTTTTTCTTTTAATGATCTGTAAAGATATGTATTTAAATAATGATACTTAGGATTTTAAAATCCAACAAGTAGCACCTCTTTTCGCATACAAAAATGTACTGAGTAGAAGTAGCTCAATTAGTCTTCCAGAAAAGCACCTTGTGGTTTCTTTCTGAGGAGCTGGGTGAATCTGTGCAGATTTCAACCCAGAGCAATAAGCTGTTTCTGTCTCCAGGAGTTGAACCAGCTTGCTACACAAGATATTGTATAGACTTACTGATGTCTAACTCTGCTTCATGCAGCTTTCTTGCATGTAAAACAAATGTGGTTTTCTGATAATACTGCTGATAAGAGGCTAGTTGGTAATCCCATGTGGGTTTTCAGCAACAACTGAATAATGAGACTGGAGGAAAAGTAACGAGCGAAGAGAGAATGTATTTTATCCTAGATATTCTACATATCTGAGGCACTATCTCTCCAAGTTGGGAAATGCATAAGAGATAGAAGTCTCAGTGCTAATTAGGACTATTTCCCCAAGTTAAGAATGTTTCTAGGTTTTCTGCCAGCTAATGCCCAAATTTACAGTATTTCTGCATACAGTATTTTCTGGTTATATTCTGTAGAAATTATATTCTTTATGTCCTAGAAACACAACATTCTTTACAGAATGCTTTTGTGTACTTAAAATTCTTACATCTTATTTATGAATTGAAAAATCAAGAAAGATAATGATAAAGTGAAGTCCCTAGAGATTTAAATGTGAGCTAGAGAGTCAATAAAACTTGTTAAATTAAAAATATATTGCTATGTAAAAGCACGAAATAGTTGTGCAATATGAGCTCAATTACTAACTAAATACCAGTACGTATGTTCTTGGAATGAAATCTGATAAAAAGCTACTAGAAAGCCATCATCTAGTCCAGAGGAAAGCAGCTTTCACATTGTGTTTTGTCTTTGTGCATGAAAATAAACATTAGCCCTAGTAGGTGATCAGTTATGGTACAATTAGCTGCATTTGCAGTGCTGGGATGTGGGGCTGAACTTCTGTCAGATTGACAAAATTATTTCATGATTGAGAAAGCTCCTTTAAGCTTCAAAGTTCTATCTTTATATTTTATTTTTTCTACGTAAATTTTGAGCTTCTGAGAATAAAGTTTATGAAAATACAGGTGTAAGAATGTTCCTTGTGACTTGAGTTCTAACACTGTGATGGGATTAGATTAAGTTTGTACAATCCTGATTCTCATTAGGAGCCCTGTCAGAAAGCTGGATTCATGTTGTGCCATTTTCTATTCTCATTACTGTTTTTGTCACAAGAATGAAATTTTTCATCTGTCATACAGGCTGGAAAAGACAGCAGCCTGCAAGTGTATTACGATAACCTTTCTAGCATTTTGCAGTTTGACAGGCTGTGCCTTTTTGCTTTGTTCTCTTTAATGGTTTTTCAATCTATGTGAGGAGAGAGAAGGGATGAATATCCATCTTGAGATGTAGCACATGATTAATAGTGTTGCCTGTGTCCAGAGGACTGAGACTTTCCAAATTGAACCTGTTGCAAAAAGAATAACTGATATCAAAGCATTGCTAATGTGAAGTGTCCCTTTTCACTACTCTGTGGTCCAAGAATCTGAGATGAAGCTAAAAAATGAAGGTGTCTAATTTATACCTGTTTGTACAAATTAATGATTGCTTTAGCCAGCTATTACTGAATGTCCCAAGGTTTTCAAGTAAAACAAAGATGATTAGCTGTCAAAGTTTTTATGATACTTAGCCTAACACTTCCTGTTCCCAATTTCATCTAATTACCATGGTTTACCCTGAAAATTATCCTATTTTATAAATTCCTTTCCTTCTTTGTTTATCAGTAGACCAAAGAAATATAGCTCTCCCTTTAATTATTCCTCACACAGTCTATAATGAAAATTTCAACAAAGGGTTTTTAAATAAATATCCTTCACTTTTATGTCTCATAATTGTAATATATCCTGACCTTCTGTATTTAAAAGAGAAAATAATTCATGATTCTGTATTTATGTTCTCCTTGGGATGATGTCGTGATTAAACTAACTTCATGATGAGAGTATGAAATAGTACTGCTCCTGCAAGGGCTCACTAGCAGCAGGATTCCAGGATGCTGTATTTTGAAGTTAGAAAATTTTGGCTAAGTAAGATAGCTGCTAAAGTGGAGACATATCCAAAGCTCTCAGGCATAGCCATAAGTGATAGTACATGAACGGTGATCTTGCCAGAAGTGGGCAGAAATCACAATGTGTGACTCTTTTGGAGAAAGTATTTTGGGGAGAACTTTCTTACAATACAAGCTTGTAAATAACAATATTGGACTGTTGCTCCCTTTATGCTCAGGAATGTAGTATTTTAACAGGCTGATACTTCCTAAATGGCTTATTCCTTCCACAATCCCATGTATAAATGTGCCACATCATACAAGGCATTAAGAAAAGGTCACCAGCCTTTGTAAGTTTTGCAGTTTGTCAAGCCTGTTTGTGTAACTAATCTTTTGTGATTACACTGTGGGCTCTTGCAAATAAACTGAATTTTATTGCATTTAAATGTACCTGCTTATTTGAATAACTGTCTAACATTGATTCTATGGCAAATGTGAAAATACGGAAAGTTCTCCATTGTGCAAAATTCCCTCCTCTAAGGGCCTTTGCAAAGAGGTTATTAAACTTGCCTCTCACTGCTCCCAAATGTCACAGGAGTGCATCTTCACATGAAGACATCTGGAGCACAAAGTTCAACTAAATCCCTGGAGACTGTATCACAAATTCAAACTATTTCACCATGACCTTACATCAGTGAGCCCTTGAACTTCACTTGCTAGCAAGTAAGATCCCTCTCTGTTATTCTTCCACAGAGCTCTTAGCTTCCCCCAGTAGGGACTTTTTAAAAATTCTTTTACTTAATGGAAGACTGACTTCTCTTCTTAGCTTCATCAAAGACTTGCGGCATTGTATGTCTTTGTCCTTCCTCTTCCCGCACAGGAAAAATTAGTCAATTCCATTTTTTTCATTAGTTGTGATCATTCTAGTGAATTACATCCTTGCATTTACTCTACCATAATACCAACAGAAAGAACATCAGGTAATAGTAAAATGTCACACCAGCATTAAAACCAATTAATACGGCCTACTTTAAAGCAAACAAGTCAGACTCCATTGCTTTTGTAACATGCATTATTTACTCTTTACTGTCTCTAATTTAAAGCAATATGTTGGTACAAAGTAATGTGCTTGAAACAAGTAATTATACAGATCCGTTTCATTATATAAGATCTTCTAAAGTCCCTTATGCTTCGTTTACTTTGAAGGTACTGTGTATGAAACATGCAATAAAGGCTGATTCCATTGAAGTCAATGAGATTATACCTGGAATGACTTCTAGTTTATTTTACTTGTAGATACTCTTGAACTATTAGTCTTTTATTCTTCTTTATCAGTAAATGAAATGGTCTCTTGAAGGTTCTTAATCAATATATTGTTAAAAGTAAGAAATCAGGCAAAGGTGGCAGGAGACCTGTTTGGATAAGTAGGGAGCTCATGTCTACAGAATGTGTCAAAGGGGTCTGGTCATGGCAGAAATATATGAACGTTGTCAGGCCATGCAGGGATGTGACAAGGAAAGCTAAGGCTCATTTGGAATTAAATCTAAGGGACGTCAAGGACAACAAGAAAGGCTTCTTTAAGTATGTCAATAGCAAAAGAAAGACTAGGGAAAATGTAGGCCACTTCTGAGTAAATTGGGTGCCCTCATCACAGAGAACACTGAGAAGGCACCCTCTCTGATGAACACAAACATTCTCTTTGCTTCAGTCTTTACTGCTAAGACCGCCTCTTAGGAATCTCAGACTCTGGAGATCAGAAAGACAGGAAACTACAGGTGCAGCCTTAACTTCATGGGAAAGCATTCCCAGTTTATTTGAGTTTATAGAGAAGGTTCATGTTGTTAAGAACACTAAATACCAATTATTTCACTAGGGGAAAATATTAAAACAACTTATACTGAATGTTGCTGGCCAACTACTGTTGTATCATATTTCTACAGCTTCCGAAGACCACTTGTCTCATTTACTTTATGGCAGTTTTCATGACAGAGAAACCCAAAGGTAAGTAGAGAACTGTTCTTTATGATCTCACGTCTTTTGGGGTAGATAGCATTGGAGTGAGAGTGAAATTTTTAGCTTGCCCAAACACTCCTAGTAGTATCAGATTGTTATGAATTGGTGCTACCGACTCAGATTTCCCTAGATTATTATCAAATTAATTCCTGATTGTGTCCAGCTGGTGTGGTTGAAGGTATATTGATGCCCCTCTACTACTAGTAGGGCCTGTCCTTGCAACTAAACTTCTGTACTTCAGAGAATCAGAAAGCTATAGAATTTTCTGCTTTAAATCCATCCATGAAAGCCTTTGACTTTCCTTGGGAATGCATATATTCACATATATTCTTGGTAAGCGGACATGGTAGTTAATTGAAAATTAGTATGAGATAAGGATAATGTAGGACACATGTCTATCCCAGCCAAAAGATTTTTTATAACTATTGTATTTAACCATCCTAGAAGTCACATTACCGCAGTTAAGAAAATCAAAATTAAAAATAATCCTGAACTCTTGCATTATGCAGTGTTACAAAAGTGCTGATTTTGCTTACTTGCTTTCCCTGATGAATCATTATTTGTCATGATTCATAAGTTTTGTGTCTATATTAAACCATTGCTAAGAATCTGCATTACTGATTTTGGCTTAATTGAGACTGTAGCTACTGTATTAAAGACACATTCGGCTTTGTCTTTTGCATCTTTTAATCCTCAAATCCAAACGTTATTACCTAATTTGAACTTCATGGAAAACACTAGATCAGAATCAGTTTCTCTAAAAATATAACTTCAGATTTTTTGAAATTATTCTGCACGCTATTTCAAAGGTACAATGAACTCCTAATTACTTGGGTAAGGAATTCATAGTTCTCTTTGATTTTCTAGGTAATATAAATTAGTAATATATCTTACATTTCATAAAATAAACTTAAACTGTGCAAGGCTTATACCAGGAATTATAAAACCCTGTACGGACCATGCACCATCACCACTTGTGACAGTTGTTTCTGACAGTGTTATCTAAAGATCTTCAGTGACTGGTAGGTGATTGGTTTCTGTCTCGGTTAATTATTTGTTATTGGAGATTTTCAAGTCAGGAAAACAAGGTGTGTCTGTCAACACACTGCTCATATTTCTGAAAAATAAAGAATTTTCTAACAGCTTGTTTTTTTGTTTTAGCAGGTTTTGATTTTCCTTTCTCTTTCCTAATGAAGGGCAGAGTTTGAAAAAGTATATGACTTAAGCTCATATGGGCTTGTGAAAGAAAGAAATATTTTTGTAGTTCTTCTCCATTTAACACCAAGGCTTTATGCTATCCCAGCTAAGGAGAAATACTGTTCTGGAAGCAGGCTGTAGTTTTTCTTTTTTATTCAGCTCTGTGTTCCCGAAGATGTAGGCCATTTATTTCCCCCTTTTGGAATTCTTTTAGAAGAACAGAATACAAAAATGCTTACTTCCTTAATTTTTATCCTTTCAAAATGAAAATGAACCTATGTCCCCAGTGTGTAGAGGACAAATGCAGCAGTGTGCAGGGAGTGAACTTCCTTTTAACCACACCATGAACTGTTTTGCAAATGGTGGCTCTAAACTTTGCCAAAAGCAAGTTGATGTGAGCTCTAGTGGATGGACAGAGGGAAAATATGAGGAGGAGGGAATATCTGAAGAAACAGACTGGAAGGAGAGAGGATTGTAAATGAAACAATGTTAGAGATTTTAGAAAAATTTCTTGTCCTATTGCTGAATTTCTTGTCCTGTTGCAGAATTCCCACAGTCTCAGGAACATCATCTTTTCACTCAACATTTGATGTGTTCATGCCTGTATCCTGATGTTTCTTGTGATATGCTATACTAACACAGGTAGTCCCACTGATCTGAGCACTGGTTATAGCTGCAGAAGATATTCTTAACTATTTATTTCACGTATGTTTTCTTATTGCTTCATTGTTTTGTGATAGCTATAATATCAAAACAAATGTGATAAAACTGAGCACTAGGTTCTTTTTAACACCTGGCTCAGGGATTACAACTGTTAACTATCTTGTTAAAAATGGCATTTGATGGACTCAAGATATTTCTTTGTCAGAACTTCTTTTGAATCAGCTACTGAGGATGTTGCAGAACAACCCCTTCAAAAACAGCTAGTACATACTCAATTAGCATGAGTATTCTGTTAGTTACATATGTTCAGTATAACAATTTAATGTTAATACTGCTACAATTAATACAAGAAGAGTTAACAATTCATTCATCCATTGTTTGCTCAATAACTTAAGAACTCTAATACTCCATTTAAATTTTATTCTACTGTCTGCATTTGTGCTAAGAAACAGCAGAATAGGAGAAAGTAAAATTAATATAGAAGTGTCAATTTTTAGAGCTGTTAAATAATTCAGCAAAAATGTGTGTCATTTAAAACCAGGCCAAATCTTGCCATAACTCCAAATCTTTGGGAGGAAAGATGTTCTTTGGTCAGTGTAACGTGATAGTAGTTTTCATACTGATAAAGAGCAATTGGTAAAATCCATTATGAGGAAAAAAAAATCATGGTGTAATACTTCTGATTATCAGAATATATGAGTCGAGAGGTAATAATCATGGCTAAGAAATAGCTCAAATTCTTAGAGGTGATGTTTCTGAACAGTAAAAAATAGATGATCATTTTGAATAAGCAGAAGCAGCTGTTAAAAGAATTCTTACTATCTTCTGGTCAATGGAGCATGCCAGTCTTGAATTAGATAGGTACTGATGGTTGATTAAGAGAGCTTTTTAAGGTAGAGCTCATCTGTGGCTATTTTGAGAGGCATAGTATTCCCAGAAATATAATGCATACATGGGAAGTGTGACACCAGTTCAGTTTTGTTTAACTAAGTAACTGCTGGTAAAAATAAGAAATATATATCTATATATTTTTAAGAAAATGCCATAAGCCTTTAGCTTCAAGAGCATCAAAAGGACTTCTTTGAACAGTAGCCTCAGCAAGAAGTCTCTTCTTTCTGTATTTTAGAATTGTATTTCAAAACTGTTACAAATCTTGGATCAATAAGCTTGTCACCAGATGTAGTTCTTTCTCAGAGAGAAAAAGTAATGTCAGGAATATTTAACATTGCTTAATTTCAAGATGAAATAAATGCTTTTAATTATGCAAGAGAATAAAATGGCTTGTTAGAATCTAGAACTATGAAATTAAGTACAAATCTTTGTTTCCTATAACTTTCTTGGTCTCTGTGAACTCCTATGTTTTTAGAACAGTTTGTACATACATGGTAGAAATTTTCTGGAATCAAGAAAATACTATTCTATTGTTGTTTGAGGTGGGAAAAGGAATCCTTGTCACAAATGAATTGGTCACATGGCCTTGTGTAAGTGCAGGATGCTTCCTGCTGCTGTATATGCTTGCTGTCAATATTCATCCACATTGCAATTTCCATTTCAATTCCAGACCTCAAAATTGCTATGCTCTTGTATAATACACTCCTAACACTAAATCATACTACCTACTGATGTTTAGTGACCTGAATGAAATTGTTTCGATGTAATTGACTGGCATGCTTTGTGTATAGGAATAAGTCTGCTCAGCAAAGCTAAATTATGTTTTTAAGTCATGGGGAAAAAAAAAAAAAAAAAAAGGTTTATCTATTTTAGGTCTTGAAAAAATATGGACCCATCATTTTCATCCTCAAAGTATATACTGGGGGTTGGGAGATAGGGAGGAAGATTATAACCTTAAAATCTGTTGCTCCAGAATCCTCTCAACTCATTCTCCTTACTTTTATATTATAAACCATGTCTTATCCTCCTGCAATATTCTTCTCTGATCAATGCTGTGTTGCTCCCAATTGAGAATACAGCATCAGCTCCCTGATGGAAGTAGGTTAGACACGAATGCTAAAAGGAAATGCAGAATACATCAGTAGAAACATGCAAGGTGGATGTGAGTGTATTAAGAGCATGTATTACATAGCAGACTTATTGCTTAGAGATACAAAGTATGGTATTTAAATCTTGTTTGGAAATCCTTGTTAGATTAGATTAAATGCTCTTTGCGTGATGTGTCTTTTTATTCTACGTCTGTCTTCTCAGTGTCAGTGAATCCCATTGCAGACGTTACAAAATGTTTTATCTCCATCTGAAGAAAAATAATTAGTTGTTAACACTCTCAGTCTTGGGAGGATGTACGTGTTGATCTGACTGGGAGAAAGACATCAGAGTAAAGAAAGCAGGTGAAGTTGTGTCACATTTTTAGAGAACTTATGCAGGAACTAGCATATTGGCAACTAATTTGGGAACTAGCTAACAGATTTGTTAATGGTTCTCTCTGGCAGAGCGCTGCTATTGCTCACTTTTTCTTATGCATCATCAGAGCTGGTTTTCTGATTGCTGTTGTCCCATCACCAGTTAGGAAGAATTAGGATAGAGGAAAGTGGCTGCATTTTAGTCCCAGACTCAATTCCTGCTTTCATTGAGAGAACTTTTTCTGGAAGATAGCTTCTAACTCTGATTACTGAAGAGATACCCCTCTGTTGTATGACTGTCCTTTTTCCTGTATGGCTTACTGGACATATCAGTCTGCTTTGTGCTATTCAGAGACACAGAAATTTATGATTGATAACTACATGTGTCTGAATAAAGGGATAAGTCGCTAATCTTTCTTTCTCACTATAATACATTCACATTCTGTCTTAGTCAGCACTGAAAGGCCTTGTAGCTCCCTCACAGAGTTTTTTAGGCTGACTTATTTGTCCTCTGGAAAGGATTTCACGTCTGCCTAAAATGTGTGCTTTGATAATTGAGCCAGCTCCTGCAGAAAAAAGCTTTTGCTGAGGAATACAGTAAGCACATCACTTAAGTCTTTTTAGCTGTGAGTAAGTCCCTGCTTGCTGTGCCACCTCAGATGTTCATCACCACTGACGGGAAGCCATGAACCTCGGGGAACTGGCTGCCCTGTCTGGGTTTATTGCCATGTGGCTAAATGTTAGTCCTCCTAACCCAGTCCCTTGTTGTTTCTACCATATCACTTCATTTCAGCAGGAAAACTTAAAACAATGTATACTGCTTGATTTACTTTATGGACAAAATTATTTCTTGATATCTCTGGGTTGATTTCATTTTGCTTTAATGTTTTGATCTATGGTTTCTGGAGGGATTTGGACAGAGGTAGGCTTCTGTGTCCCATAACTGTAGCTTCAGATTCTCCTGGTCAACCTGAGCAATACCTTAAAGGTATTAATATTTATTTTTGTGTGTTTCTTTTTGTTCCTCTAGTTGGAGCTCAGGAAAATCATAAAAAAAAACCCAAAAACCTGCTGTGAAAATGAGCACCAGACACCTGACAAAACTTCTTAGGAGAGGGGATAAAGGGACTTTGTTTAATTTACCTCTTTGTCATAACAATTTTTTTTTTCACAAGATCACTCAAAACAATTATTCATTTCTCATTAATATTTGTTCCCACCATGTATTTCTAGATTCTCCATTCTTCTGTTACACTCTGTATGTGCGAGTGCCATTCCAAAACAAATTTTGCATATGATATAACTTTAATAATAACTATGACTCTAAGGTAATTGCTTATAGCCATAATTTCTCCTGGGAGTCCTTAGAGCAGCATGATCACTTCAAGATCCCAAATATGTATTATTTTAAAGAAATATAAAGCTTTTAAGTATTTATGAAGCTGGGGTTTCTCCTAGAAAAGGTGTGATAAGCATCTGACTGAAGTGATTACCTATGAATATCCTGCGTGTATACGTTAAAATGAGCACAAGCATCTTGCAGAAGGCTAACCCTTTCTTTCAACCATGCAAGGCAGAGACCTGAATCTTAGGGCTGTATGTTGCCTTTCCTTTGAGCCTTGGATGGATAATGCCCTGGTTGGATAGGGCCCTGGGGAGCCTGATCTTGTGGGTGGCAGCCTTGCCCACTGTAGGGGGGCTGGAACTGGTTGAGTTTTAGGGTGCCTTTCAACCAAAGCCATTCTATGAGAAGTACTGCCTGCTGAAGAGAAAATGGTGTTTGCTATGGTTTCTTGATGCGCAGAGGTATTGACTAAAATGTTGTCATGCAGTATTTTAATGCAAACTCAATAACTCAAAGCCTCCAGAAAGATCCCCTGTGTTAGATATTAATAAAACCCACAATTTAATTTCAAATCCATTCAACAAGTATCCTTTTTAATCCCCTGTACCATCCTTCCAAAGAGTACTTACAAGTTTTTGCCATTCCTTGACTGTTATGATATCTGTACCACTTAGGTTCTTGAAAAGTAACCTTAACTGTTTTTGCAGGTGGTTTGTACCTTTTTTAATTGCTCCCTTAAATTTTGGTGATATGGAATTGGTGAGATGGAATGATATCAACTTTTTGATGACTGGAATATGAATTACATTCCTTAAAATGTGAGAGAATGATCTGTTTTGTTTCTACTATGGGTTTGTTTCTATGATTTTAAGCACACAAGTGTGCAAAAAATCCAAAACTTGGGGAGGAAAGATGATTCTGGTGAGAATTGTCATGCTGAGATATGTTAGCTAAAATAGGCCTGAGTCTCTCGGAACTTTTTTTTTCTCTTTTTTTAACCCCACCTCCCTTCGGAACAGAAAGTGTGCCTGAGGATTCCACTAACTAAAGCCTTGCAAACAATGACATTTGCAAGGATACTGGGTCAGTAAGCTTTTCTGTAAATACCTCATTATACTGTCTTTACTGCTAAAGTTAAAGGGCTGTGCATCTGTAATTGTCTAATTGCTTTAATCTCCTCTCCTAAATGTAACTATGTAGAAAGTCTGAATTTTTCTCCAGTAATGTGGTTGGACTGTCTCTTCAGTGATATTTTTCAGGTGATATTTTCTGGGCTTCTTGGTGGAAGTGTAGATGGCTTACACTTCTGAGTTCTGACCTGGAATCATCTTTTTTATTTATTCATATGTTCACAGCATTTATTTTGCTGTGTCAGTAATTGCCACTTTTCTCTTTCACTCTAAAGTGACTATACATACAAAAGAAAAAAACAGTGCATTTTTCTTATCCAGTCTAGCCTTTCCATCTCTAACATAAGCTGTTTTGCATTGTGATTTTCTAGTTTTACTAACGTTTGTTTCTTAACCCTATACTTTCAGCTTTTCTTGCTTCATTTGACTGCTTTACTGTTGCTTTACTGGGCAAAGATAAAAATGTCTCTCTTGTATCCTTTAGTGGAAGACACTTACTTCCACAGTTGCCTAACCAAGTAAAATCCAAATATATACATCAATAAAGAATTCCCATGTCCCAGGGAAAAGTAGGACATGTTCCTTCTTTACCACAGATAGGTTTCTAGAAAAATTTAATTGACAATATATTATTACTCAGGTGAAGCGTTCAGTCCTATGGATGTGCAGTTTCAGTGCCCTCTTATATAAAGATATTGACAGTTTTCACCAGAATAATTACATTTTCATCTTTGTTTGTTTGTTTGTTCATTTGTGTTTTTTTTTTGTTTGTTTGTTTGTTTTTAGGTTCCTTCTCCCTTTTCTGCCTTTCCTTCAAAGGAAAATGAATATTCTACTATGATAGGTCTCCTGCTTTTTGTACTGCATCCTTCACATACAGTTGATGAACTGATGGTTCATCCTGAAGCGTGGTCAATTAGCTCATGAAAATGTTCAGCTTGCCACACTTGGACACCTACCAATAAATAGTTCAAAGCTGTTTTTTCTGGTTCCTGTGCATGAAATCAAATCATAAGCATAACAGTTTTTGTGTACATTGTTCACTGCTTCCAACTGGTGGATTGGCTTTATTCTCCAACTGCCTTTTGACAGACATCCATTTAAGCTAGGGAGGCTGTTGATAATAGATTTCACAGAGACACACCAGCTGTACAGCTTTTTTTTATCAGAAACCTATTTTCTGCTTTTGCACTGTTGAGCTCTCTGGTAGAAATGCTGAGCCATGAAGACCCACTTTTGCATTCAGTTTCTAATTGTGTACCTGTAAAAATGCAAATGTTTATTTTCACCCACAAGTCATTCTGTTAATCTTGATTAATAAATTTCCATGTGCAAGTGCATTGATGTTTACAAGAATTGCACTGTAGACTGTTTTTGACCTACTTTAATTTACCTCTATCTTGGCTGCTATTGAGGCATATATAGAATGATTTTTGTCTTAAGGAAAAATGTTTTGGAACGGCACTTACGTGTATAGGGTGTAACAGCAGTGGGAAACCTAAAAATACATCCTTGGGATAAACATTAAAGAGAAATGAATAATTGTTTGGACTGATCTCGAGGAAAAAAATTTTATGACAAAGAACTAAATTAAACAATGTTTCTTTATCCTCTCTTGTAAGTACTTTTTTTGTATGATGTCGAGTTCCTTTTTATATTTAAGATGATCTTCTTTCAGACAGAAATGACAGAGGACAGAGGAAAGACTGATTAAAGGCAAAATGATTTCCAAAATGTCAGACAATGAGAATCACCTAAAGACAACGATGAATTAAAACAGTTTTCCATATTCTTATATTCTGCACCAAAATCTTTACCTACATTCAGTGGGAAAAAAAGAAATAAAATGCTGTGTGGAAAGACAAATGTAAAAATATGATTTTCAGGAAGTAACAACCTTCTGAATTACTGCTTAACTTCTTTTCTTCCCCAAAAGCTGGAATTAAAAAGTAGGTCAACAAGCCCATTTAAATAGCTTATTCCACAGTGTGGTTTAAATTAGTGCTAGTGACAAGTATATGAAGTGCTGTGTATTTTTTTTCTTTTATAGCATACTGGTTAAATATAGAATTGTTCAAAGTGGCTGTTTTATACAAGCCTCCAGACAAATCCTCAGACCTTTCAGTCAGTGGACTTTGTTGTTGCTTTTTATACGTGTAGCATGTTGGCATTGTATTTGTAAACCAGGTGTTTGATCTGTACATGCAATTAGAGTAATGTGCACTAATTGCATAGTGGTGGAGCCTCTTTAGTTAAGAAACCATGGTTGCAGCTCAAAGGGTAACATGTTTATGTGTTCTGGGCATGTGACTTTGACTCCTAGCTTTGTCTAGGAATCCATCCAGAATGGTGATTTTAATCTAGAGACAGGTTGAAACCTTTAAGTATCATTGAACAGAACTGCCCTTGTAATATTATTTAGTAATGATAGGTCAGGCAGTTTTGATCAGGCAAATGGCCTGAGATGAAAGAGCAATTGTAGGCAAGAAAATGGTTTTTGCAGAAGCTCTGTTCCTGCTTCAAAAGCCGTTCTTTGGCTTACAATCTCCCTCCCTGCCTCATGAGAATTGCCAGAAACAATTCTGGCCCTTAAATTCAGAGGCACCTAAAGCCAAGGTGAGGAGAGAGGCTTCCAGCCCAGCTAGAAATCTTTCTTTTCCTCCTGCTTTTGTTGCTGTGCAGCAGAGGTTTCTCATCTGTGCTCTGACTGCAAATATACCAGCAGAGCTGAGTGAATAATGAGGAAATCTACTCACTAATGTTTTGACAATTGCTAAATAGAGTTTTGCTTAGATCATGTTTCCACCTATTTTATCTACTGCAGGGCTTTTTGTGAAAATCTGTAGGAGTTAAGTGTTTGCTCAAAAGAATACTTGCAGGGAACTATTTCTGTACTGTATTCATGATTAATTTATTCAAAAAACAGTTTTTCTCACTGTAGAAGTAGCTGATTAATGATTACATCATAAATGAGGAAACAGAGAATAAATCCGTGTGTTAGATTGGAGCTCATTCCTTCTTGGAGCTCTACATAATTCAGCTGCAGCAGCACGCCTTTGATAGCTTTTTTTGTACCCTGTTCTCCCAGCAATGATATCCTTGTCACAGTATCCCTTCTGCCCTGCTCTTGTTGTATGCCATTCTATTTTATGCAGGTTCTCATTCTGCTTTCGTTGTGAAGTATGTGAGTACCTGGCAAGTGTACATTATGTGAGGTGATTAACATCTGTCATACTTGACTTGTTCCTTCCTGGTATGAAGAATTAGATACTTAATAGGAGTGCTTTGTTTTGATGTGACTGTTTTGTTTATGGGAAACAAGATAGAAGAAGGGTGATTTGCATTTGGACTGAGAGTTGTTGCCATTTAGAATTGTCATTCATTCCTTTGGGAATTTGTTTCAGAGCCTTGCTGGCAAAGCCCCATGTTTCAAGCGTGTTAGCTTTCTGTTACATTTTTGTACCTGCATACTCTAACATAACTTCTTTGTCACATTTCCAGCCTCACTTTGCCCCTTCTTCTCTCAGAATTCCCTTCTAATTGGAATGAATGTTTGAAAATCCCGAGAAACTGAGGCACAAAAAGAGCTGCTAATGGGGAAGTGACAAAGCACTTTCCCCCTAGTTACTCTTTTCTTTTTTTTTCCTAATGTTGTTGGAGAGGCTTCTCATTTGTTCTCTGAAAGCTAAGACACTGACAAAGCTAAATGAACAATCAGGGAAATAACTCCTTATTTTCTAAGCCATCTATCGACTGTGGTAAATTCTGTACTAAGTGCTGTCCAGTCAGGGGTGCAGTGCTCAAAGAAACTGCAATAAAACTTGTTTGGAAATTATTTGCTCTTGAGTAATCTCTAAGCTCTAGCAAATAGTCCATCTGTATATCTGGAAAAGCACTTAAGCCCATGCTTATGTTCCTATGTCTGTTGTAGATTGAAGCATGCATTTAAAGTAAGCAAACAATTTAGCATAATCAGGAACAATTTTCTGTCTTGGACCCGTGATGTCCCTCAATAGAAACCTTCACATAATAGTTTGTTTTCTCCTTTTTATATGAATATCAATATAAGTTAGGTACAATGTGCCACAACCAGTTACTGAAATAAAAAGTAATTTGAAAATACATCTTGTGGAATGAATTGGTCTGGCAATGTTTCACAAATTTCTGCAAGAAACATAAGGTATTACCTCTCTGAAGACTATTCGTAAGAAACGATGCTATCTTAAAAGGTTATTTAAATTCAAGGAGCCCTTTAAGAAGTAATTAAGTTTTAAGACTATTTCAAGAGCTTGAGATCTTTAAAAGCTGCAGGAATAAGCCTTTATTTTAAACAGTATCAATTCTTATTATTCTTATTTGATGAATCTGAAGGATATTTCAGAGATATCTTCTGTTTGGTGTTGAAAGAGGGAGTCTAAAGATGCTATTAGAATTTACTGCCACTGGAATATTGACAAATTACTCTGTTTCAACAGTAAAACACTACTTATTCATGGACTGAAGATGAATTTCCTGTTTGCTTGTGCAAGAAAGCAGAAAGCTGACAAGTGAGAAAATCTAAAAAGAACAAATTCTGCATTACAGTGTAAAAACTGACGACAAACCCCTACCGTTCTGGTACTGTAGTGGCCTCAACGTGACTGCATGAAAACCTGATGGTACACGAGGAAACTGGACTAAAATTAAAATAGCGTTTTAACTTTAAATTGAAAAAAAAAAAAAAAAGATTGTAAATTGTAATAGTAGCAAAATGTTCTGTGTAAGATACACTTGTTTAAAGCATTGTTTTGTACGGAGGCTGTAAATCAAACTGATTTTGACTGAATCTTAATAGGCATACTAGTGAATAAATTTGATACACTCTTATGTATTGTATACCACAGAACTCAGATATAACCACAAGTATCTATTTTTTTATTTATATTTATTAATTATTATTGTATATATTGATTAAAATGCATTACATTTTTCATAGTGAAGAGGTAGAATTTTTTCACGCATCAGTGAGACTTCCTAACATCTCTTTAAAGTTTTATTCACCTTTAGATTTACCCTAAAGCATGTTTCAATTTCATGTTGTTTGTGTAAGTATCTTGACATTGAGGTTAACTGCAGAGATCCCACCTGAGACTAAAGGTTTTCCCCAGGAAAAAAGGTGTAAATGAAATAGTCATTCTCTAGTTTTGTTATGCTTTTTTATTTTTTTCTTCCTTACCAGTAGCACAACAATCATGTGAATTACTGATAAGCTCATCATTTTGCTTCATTTTAATTGTTTTTTTTTTTTTTTTTGAGTTGTACAACCGAGTTCATGATGGTCCCATCCATCATTTTTCTTTGAGAGAGAATAATTAAGATTTTTCCTGCTGTGTCTTCTTTCTCTAGGCTCACTCTGGTAATTTTCAGGATGAAAATTCTTGATGCTTAACCGGATGAAGCACCACCTTCTTTATCTGCAGTGATGTTACCATGTTTATTACCATGAAATATTTAAATTTCTAAAATGATACCTTGTTTACTCGCACAGCTTGGTTTTTCCTCTCTCATTTGGATAAAAGTTGGCTCTTGTGATAAAACGAAATATATCTGCTCATGCTTTAATAAGCAATTCAACTTTCTGTTATACCATCATTAGTCTTCTTACAGCTGTGAGGCCAGCTGGGCTACCCCAACAACCATTTCTTGCTACTCCCAGTATGATGAGACAACTCTAGGTAAAACAAACATTTCTATTTTATTTTATTAGCTCCTGACATGGTGCCTATCTTAATCCAATTCACATGGAGCTTGACTCTGGAGAAAGGGTTCAGGTTAACTAGATAACTTCTTTGCTTTGTTTCTTCTTGTTCCATTTTGATAGTAAATCAAAAGGGCATTGTATGGTCTGGTTGGAAAAGTCTAAGGTAGTTAAGGCTTCTGCACATTAAATAATTTCAGTTAGATATGCATAGGTTTAGTTTAGGATACATTCACCTAATACTTTCATTCTTGTGTTTTGGGACTCAAGCAACTTACTGTCAGTAAAACTAATAGATCTGCATTTCAGGAAATTACTTCTAACACAGAATTGACATAAAACAAGATTTTGAACAAAGCTTCTTACTAAAGTAAAACAAAGATGAAGAAGTGCCAACAATTTTAACAGATGTCTTAGTTTTGGTTGGGATAGAGTTAATTCTCTTTCTAATAGCTGATACGATGCTTTGTTTTGGTGTTAGGGTGAAAATAGTGTTCACAGCACACAAGCATTTTAGTTATTGCAGAACAGTAACTATACAGATCAAAGACTTCTCTGCACAAGGAGCTAGGAGGGGACACAGCCAAGTCAGCTGACCCAGACTGATTCATTTGTGAATTTATTTGTCTTATAGAGGATCCAGTCTACACTTTCTTATGGCCTGCTTATATCCACTGCCTCTTCAGCCTGCAGTGCGCTTTAAGTTCAACAACTCTTTTCTCCTTCTGTTCTTTGTACCCTGGTGTATTTATACACAGAAGTCCCAGAACTTCTCTGTCATTTTTCTTATTTATTTATTTATTTTCCCTGGATTTGGGGCTTTTCATATACAATAACCTTCATTCATTGTTCTGATCTTAGTCCTCTGACTTGCAGTAGTCTTAATTCATCGTGAAAACAGGTAACTGGAATTCATAAGCTTAATTCTAGATAGAGTCTTACAGAGGTTGTGTACAGTGCTCTGAGTTCTTATGCCATTTGTGATCATATTGTGTCATATTGTATTTGTCTTTGTTGGTACTTACAGTTTGTAGTAATTGCAATCTGTGTGAGAGTCTTTAGTAGAAATCCTTGTTGTGTGCCAAGACTGCAAGATGGGATCTAAGATTATCGTTTCTTTACTAGCTGAAAGGAAAGAGAGCTGTAAAGAATAGCTGGGAAGAGATACGGTGTGCTATGGACCTGTTCTTGACCATTGAGGCTCAGGAATGTAGGCTGCAGTGTTTGGAATACCAATGCTTTTTTATGTTGTGAATTATTTTATTGGTTTAATTGCATTTATTTCACTCAATATATTTGATTTCTCTCTATTGTGTTGTCAGAGCTATTTATAACATTTATAACATTTACAACAGTGAGTGGCTTAAAGTCATTTACGTGGATGCTCTAGTCTTCATGGGTGAGTGAGAGGCGTGGCAAGACATATCCCTGACTAGATTTTAAATAGTTTAAAATCTTCCTTGTTTGGTGTGACTATTTGTTGGTTTGGGGTTTTGGTTTTTTTTTGTTTTTTTTTGGGGGGGGGGGTGGGGAGGGGAGGAGGGAAGTGGGAGGGGTTGCTGGGATCAGATGGAGGTAGAAAGTATAGTAATGGTCAGGTGTCCTTCTAGTGATTCTTCTATGGGATCTGGTTACATGAGCCAGCAGTGTGCCCTCACAACCCAGAAAGTCAGCTGTATCCTGGGCTACATCAAAAGAAGCACGGCCAGCAGGTCGAGGCAGGTGATCCTGCCCCTCTACTCTGCACTGGTGAAGCGTCACATGGAGTACTGCATCCAGATGTGTAGTCCTCAGTACAGGAAAGACATAGACCTGCTGAAGCACATTCAGACTAAGGCCACAAAAATGATACAAGATATGGAACACCTCTCTTATGAAGACAGGCTGAAAGAACTGGGGCTGTTCAGCCTTCAGTAGGGAAGGTTGTGAGGTGACCAGATAGTGGCCTTTCAGTATGTAGGAAAGAAGGAGAGACTCTTTAGCAGGATCTGTGGTGATAAAACAAGGGGAAATTGCTTCAAGCTCAAATAGAGTAGATTTAGGTAGTGTGTAACAAAAAGTCTTTTACAATGAGGTAAATGTGGCACTGGAGCAGGTTGCCTAGTGATTGGTTGATGCCCTGTCCCTAAAAACTTTCAAGGCAAGGATGGATCAGGCCCTGGGTAACCTGCTCTAGCTGTGCAAGTCCCTGTTCATTGCTGGGGAGTTGGGCTGGATGACCTCTGAAGGTCTTTCCCAGTTCTAAGGATTCTATGATTCTACATCTGGAATGAAGGTTTAGAATTGAAATGAGTTATATTGTAGTACAAGTTGTCTTCTCCTAGGAGGTTATACTTAGTATTTCATTCATAATTATAGCAAGAGTTGCTCCACATGCCCAGTGTGTTACTGGTCTTGCTTAACAGCAGAACTCTAGCAACTGCCTCTTCACTAAATTTACAGGTTAAATCAGGAGATGCCGCATTTGTCTTACACACAAGATTGAGGTCAAGGCAAGTGTGCTCTGTTCTTATCCTTGCTACAGATCTGCTAGATAAGTGTGGGTCAGATTTTGCCCTTTAGTTTCTTTGTCTATAAAGCTTACACACACACACATCATCATCAGTGACACCTTACAATTTGAGTTCAGCCATGGCCTTTGCCTCAGGAGTTTCAAAGCAAGTGATACGTTAAGGTGGATTGGCAATGCTGCAAAAGTGTCATAGTGATTGTGAAATCAGTGAAAGAAAAAATTTAAAGAAACTAAGATATTGTGTACATCCTTCAAATTCAGCAACTAGGTAATTTACAGTGGGTATTCTAAGGTTCTTTTCAGTAAGTCACATCTTCTGGCAGATACACTGGCTGTACCTGCACTGAACCACCATAACCAGTTATCTGCTTATTAGGAGCAGAAGGGTTAGAAGCATGTCCATATTTTACTTTTGTTGTTTCTTTCTTTTCTTATTTTTTTAAGAGTTTTCTAAGGTTCTTTACAGGACGAAGAGCTCTCATGGGCCTTTTTCTCCTCATTGCTCATTGCCAGGAGGGTAACTAGGCCTGCTTTAGAAATGCTGTGTGAGTGGCAAACAGCTGAGCAATCTGATTCAGTGTATTGCTGCACACAGCACTGTAAATCTGGCAGACCTAATTACACACGGAGGGATAATGACAACTCCATATGGAATGGAAGATTGTTTGCACGTAGATTTTTTTGCTTCTTAATTCTCCTGGTCTTCCTGCAGTTAGTAGGAAGACAGTAACCTCCAAAACTAACAGCAGCACTACTTCTTGTCCAGCTGGCATGGGAGATTTAATTTCACATGAGCCAGCTGGCTATCTCTTTGCCTCCTTTCACCTACGAGACTGAAATATGTCTCTTGAGATATGACCAAACTCTTGGAACTTATCACTAATTCTGAAAGGGAAACAGCAATATTGATACATTGTATATGCATTGTATTTTGTATGTGCATTGCTTTAGAGATTTACAAAAATGAAATATACGTATATGTAAGTATATGCTTTATCTATCTTTATCCATAGATGTTAAAACTAAAATGTATGCCAATGAAGCTTCAAGTACATAAAGAGAAATCTGGAAAAAGAACCAGAAAATGAAAAAGCCGTGGTACTTGATTTTCATTTTGATGTGAATATCTTGCCTTAATTATCAGCTGGATTATTTAAATCTGCAGCTATATTTATTCCATGTACGTAATCATAAACACTGATATTAGAAGGATCAGTGTATTTTCATTTCCTGTATTTGGAGATTTAATTTATTACCCTTCAGTATAGCACTAGTGGTTTTTTAATTTATTTTCCTTTTCTAAATAAATATAAATAATATGGAGAGAGATAATATTTTTAAATTTATTTTTCAATAACACTGTTTTATAAGTAGTCCTTCCAGGCTGTGAAAGTAACATATCTGGAACAATAAACTGAATGGGACGTTGTAACATATATTGATGTTGCTATTTGGCTGAATCTTGATTTCACAGAGGCAGCAATGTTACCAGTCTGAGCCATGAATCTTTCCCAAGAGAACATAAAATTCAGAGAGAATTGAAAGTGATAAAGGTTCAGAGAATTCCTCCTTTTTTAGTATGGTGCTAGATCAATATTCAAGTTACTTCTTTTAGTGTAACTTGTTCCATCCAGGTCTAACATCACATTAGACTTACAGAGTTTTCTTCCTGGAGTTTGGATGACACAGGAACATCTCATCCTGCTGAGCTCCTTTTCAAAGTAGGAGGAGTAAATGGAGTTATTCTGTGTGCCCCATTCTAGCTGCTCAAAATGTAGAATATGTTGAAATAAAGATTTAAAATTATGCAAGCTAGCTGGAAAAAAAAAAAAAAATGAAAGCATTTTTTTTATAGTGCTGAATATTCTTATCTTGCATCTCACAAACAGCAGATGTGACGCAAACTTCTCTAGCAAGAATCCAAGGTGCCTATAATACAGTGGTTTATTAAAAGCAACCAACCCCCTTCTCCCCCATCCTGTATAGGTAAATGATGTTATTTGTCCACTGGATACCTGCTCCTGGTACTAAATGCTTTAGTTTATATTGACTAAAACAAGACCTTTACTTAAATACTTACTTTAAAACTTACTTTAAAACTTTACTTAAAAATTTACTTTAAATAAGGTGAAATATTTGCTTAAAGGAAGCAAAATATTAAAAAACATAACTTTCTTTAATATCCAAGGTAGTGAATGAGAATTATAGCAATGAAGTCATGAGAATTCCCTTATTAATGTGAATGTTCAATTTGTGAAAATAGGATTTTGAGTAATTAAAACAAAGGACCTACAGATTTTAAGTCATTACGTATTAAGTAATATCCTGTTCCTTCAGTTTTTTTCAGAGCAATACATTCAGTGTTACCTAATGACTATAAATACTCTTTTATGGTTGAGCAGAGCAAGGAACTCGCATGAAGAACCTCAAAGGGTATCAGGTGCTGCTTGTGTGAGGGTTGCTGATTGTGCACTGCTCAGTGTTCTCATCTGTTATGAACATTTGTCATCTGCTCCTATGATTTCCATCTTCTAGGTGAGGAAAATAGTCTCTTAATGCTTATTGCACCTGGCATTGTGAATAATAAATGTTTAGAATACTGAGATTGGAGCCAAGTAAGTCACATGTGATTTCAAGAAAAGAACTCAATGTCCTTATCAGAATTTTTTATATGCTGACTTTGAAAGCTCATCAACACTGTCAAATGTATAAAGATCCTGAAATAAAAATAGTGTGTTTGCTCCTTCTAAAATGCCTTAATTAAGGTCTTCACACCTCTTGAAAGTTTTAACTGTGATTATTGCTGTCAGTGATAAACAGCTGTTCAATGAGCATCAGCTACAGGCAGTTCTTAAAGCTATCTGACACCCAAATTTTATGCAGTAACTTTTTAGCCAAAGTATCTGCTAATGGGTGTTATAGAGATGTATGCAGGAATGTATATATCTATAATGAGCTCAGTAGAACTCAACTAGTAAGATCTCCATCAGTTGGATTGGATCCATAAAAAGAGATGTAGTACAATTATTATGTCCTAAGACTTCCAGACAATGGATTACATTATGAAGGTGCTTTTAACACTTTTGAAATGATATCCGTTGTTGGACATTAATTCCCTGAAGATTACAGGCAAATGCATTACAGTTATGGAGGTATTCAACAGTATGGATGGCACAGGTGAAATGACTCTTTCATTCTAATTTGTCTTTGTGCATGGTTTATAATATCTCTCCAAATTAATTCTGGGTGTGCAATTTTTCATGCTAGTTTTTTTCTCAGAAGTGCATTTTTTCAAAGGATTTCAAAGAAAATCACCTTTAGCTCAGAGTGATGTGAGCGTGAAAAGGATTGTTCTGACACACTTTTATGTTCTGATTGCTCCAGAAACATTTAAATATAAAAACTGCCATTCTGATGAGTACGTTTCAGCCTCTCACATGAGGTGTTATAAATACATAGAAATAATACTAAAGCAATAAACATAAGCACTAGCTAAAAGAAAATAAGTTAAGCAAGGACAGAATGAACATTCCTTAATTCAGCTGTGTTCTGTGTACAGGTTAGAACACCATCTAAGTAATAATGTACTATTTTTTTCCTGTCCTTTATTGTCAGGTATTGTCTTCCATTACTGAGTCTCTTTTATCACGTTTCTTTTTCCAGATCCAGTTTGCTTTCCCATTAATTTTTAGCTTTATCCAGCTAGAATTATTTCCATTAACTTCTCAATATTTCCTTGCCTCATATTCATTCCTACATTCACCTTCACTCCTGGATCTCTTTGCCTCTGGTTTTTTTTTTTTTTTTTTTTTTTTTGTTTTTTGTTTTTTGTTTTTTGTTTTTAACTCTGCTGTCTCATGTTATCTTCTTGCTGGGAAGAAATGAAACCATAAAGAACAATAAAAAAAAATCTATGTAGAATTTCTTATGTGCCTATCTTAGGGTGTGACTTACCCATGAGAATATATTTGGCAATTAAATTTTGAAGGAGCATAGAGAAGTCCTTCCGTCAGCCCAGTGTAAATCATCCTTTTGTTTTGCAGGCCCACTCCACTGCCTCTTGCTTTCTGTCTGATTGTGGCTTCCCTCTTCCTGCTGCAATCTGAATGAATGGGGCATGTCTGCCTCATTTAGTGCCCTTTTGTCCAGATCTTGCTAGAGCTCCAAGAATGTTTGTGTCAGAGACATTAGCAAGTATCTACTTGCCTCTTGTTCTCGTCCTCTGCAGCTTAGTTGGTACATACTGCTAAGCCTGCCACTTCTGTAAATGAAAATGGCTTCTGGAGTGTTGTTGTCTTGTCTTGTTAGTACAGCAAAGAAGGTCAGTACAGAACAAATTTAAAATTATTAATTTTGTAACAAGATGCCATTTTTTTTTAATGGTCTTCTAACTATCTTTTTAAGAAAAAGATCATAGCACTGTATCATATTTGTTTGAGAAAACTCAGTGTACCAGTAATTAAAAGTGTACTAATAGATACTTCTAACAAAAATACTAGAAAGGTCTGCTGTAGTAGCCTATCTAGAAAATAAAAAAGAAAAAAAAAAAGTTTCACCAAATATCTGAACATGAAAATTGTGTGCAATTTCTCTTCTGTGCTCTTTTTATCCTGACCTGCCTCATACCTATTTCCCACCCTCTACCTCCACTTTGTTATTAAACTGACTTTTTTCCACATTCTTTTTAAGTTAAATTACTTCCTGTCTATGGGGAAGGTTACTGCATGTACACGGCATCAACGGGAACAACCCCTCCAGGCTTGTGGGATATTGCTGACCACCACTCTGCACTCCTCTATTTGGGGTGATCTGCCTGCTGGGAGGTATGAGTGTACTGAATAAACCAAACCAAACACATGAGTTCAGCTTGCTGCATGAATTTTAACCTCAATTTAACTTGAAAACTTCCGAGCTTTCCCACTGATATCACAAAAAGAGATTTGTGTCAGTCAAGCCTTGCTTTTCCCTTGCCCTCATGAGGCCACATGTGTGGCCTTGTATAGTCCATTGCTGCTGTGGGTCATCTCAGGGTAGCCCATGCTATCTGATGGGTACTTGTATCCTGACCTTGAGTTATTGGTTTATGCAGCTGGTAACTGATTCCTGAATGGTCTTTTTGGACTCATCCAAGCCTGGACATCTTTGTGGCCCCACTGCTGAGATTTGTGTACTTTTATGTTAAAAAAAAAAGTGTGTTTTGAGAATCCAAGCAGTAACATGAAGGGTAATGGATGAAGCATCTTTCTAGTAATCTGCTCCAGTAGCATAATATATCAGAAGCTCAGACACCAGACTTTGGTCTCAGCAAGCTCCACAAAAGTACAGTCAGCGCTGGGGCTCAGGTGCTCCCTTGAAATGGGTTGTAGGTTGGCAGTATCCATTTGACTCTGCTTGTCCAGGAAATGGGCCTTGTGGATGGTCTTGCTGGTGAAATGATTTCTCAGTTGTGTCTCACGATTCATAGTGCTCATTTCCATTTCAGATCATGTTGTTTAATTTCTCTCTGCCTGTTTTTTTTTTTTTTTTCCATGCTGTCTGTCTCTGTGCTGCTGTAGCCTCCTGTTTTCTCTTCCAATTTACTTTTAGATAGAGTGGGATGGAGACCCTTGTCAGATAGTTTGTCTGGTGGTTAAAAGATGCCATTGCTCTTAGCAAGGCAATCTCTTACCTCAATTTGATCCACAAGGACACGAGAATATTTTTCTCTCTGTCAAGCAAAGCAAAATATTTAACTCTTTCCAATATTAAAGTGTTTTCTCTGTGACTTAAGCAACAACTTATAACAGATTAGCTGCTATGGTAAAACTTCATGCACTAAGTGCTATTTTGGGCTCTGGATAGTGAAGTGAAGAGAGATAAGTCACTCCATTCCTCTGAATCTATTTTCCTTCACATAAAAGTTCTGTCTGTCTTTTTGATATGCTTTGAAATCCATTGCTGAAAAATATTACTTTAGACATTATCATCTATAATTACATCAAATCCATATGAGTATTACACATGAGAAGAAGGCAGCCTGATAGAATGTATGGCTGCAAGCATGAAGAAATCAGGAAATTCCACCTCCTACTGTAGATGAGTGGCACTGCAGCCATTTGTTAGTACTGATATTAGCTGTTCATTTTGTGAATTAAGCAAAGAAAGTGGGGAGCTGCAATGCTACATGCTGAATTTCCTCTCTGATTTCTCTGCCATGGTTTTGCATTAGCTTAATCCTTTGACCTAAATGTAAAGGACTGAAAACTGAAGTCACCTTTGAGTTCAGAGCTGAATATCCTGCTATATTTTAAGAATGGCATAAGACTGGGGAAAAGAGGTATGGATGAAGACATGCATAAAGTCTGGAATTGAATCAAAGAATCCAGCTTTTTTAAGATGTAGCTTCTCCTCTGACAGTTACTATTTTAAATCCTATTAAATTATTCCTTCTTGAACCATGAGCATCCGGTGTACTTATTTATCATCTGGTAAGTTTAACAACTTCGTTGGAAACACCAACTTTCCACTGGATTACAAAAGTGAAAATGTTTTGTTAAATAAATTCACATTAGCTACAGTTGACTGCAAACTAATTTTAACATGTGAGCACACCTGAAGCATGAAGTATCAAATGAGAATGTGAATCTTAGTTATTTCCTGATTCCAGATATGTGGACTAGTGAACTGGATAAATCAGTATGTAATTTTGTAGATGAAAAGGGTTTCAGATCTGCCTCCAAAATTCCAGCTGCTTCTTCTGTTAATCTCACTTCCCTTGCTGATCCTGCCAGGATACCTCAGGACAGTCCAAGGACGTGCACAGGCTACTGTCTGAATAAAGGTTTGTTCGTCAAAGAAATGTCTTCTTCCTTATTTGATTTTAATTTTATGACTTATTGGGTCCAGTCCTTGGAATCAGTACAGTAAATTATAAATAAATAAATAAATAAATAAATAACCTTGACTTTATTTAATAGGTGTTACATAAAATATCCCTAATGTGATTTTCTTTGATTTTTTTTAATTTTTATTTATTTTTTTATTTATTTTTTTAGGAAAGAAGAAAGTCTTTATTTTAACTGTACTGGCTCAAGCTTTGTAGGAAAGGAGCAATAAGGTTGGAAATTGCATAATTCATCAATTTGGAAATGCTTGTGCAGCCCAGTTCTGTTCTATTTGTCTGCATCATGATTCTAGCTTATTGCATTTCAATGACACATTAAAAAAGCTCAGAACAAATGCTTGTTTACAAGAGAAGAAAATTAGAACCTATGCTGAGTCCATATAAATCGAAATAGTAAAATGAAGATTCTCCTTTCCTGAACTGCAACCATTTTTTGCTACTGTCAGTAATAATAATAAATAGCTTCCTGAGGTCTTAAAAGGATTATGACCATGTTGTGCCACAGTTCAAAAGTACCTGGTGAATTCCTGTAAATATCCGCTGAAAATTGCATGACTTCAGGAGAACAATCACAGTCAGTATTTTAGAGCGCCCTTTATAATTTTGTTGTTATAACTAACAGCTAGCTATTCACATGCTGTGTTCACTTGCTCCTTTTTATAACTCACACCTAGACTCAGCTGGAAGAGCAGCAGGATACCAACCATGCTTTACACTTACTTAGAAATGGAAGGTGGTCCTGACTCAGCCGGGGCTCCTATGTAGGTCTTCAGAAACTCTTTAGGGGTCCCTGTGTCAGCAGGTTAATGTGTAACCCTGTTGTTTTTGTCTGTATACAGAGGTCCACTGCTTCTCTGGGTATGGTTGAGAGTGGTGCTACCACTGATTAATTGATTCTAGCATGTGTTTAGGGCCTTATATTCACCAAACTCTTGGGGTCCTGAGCTTAACTGTTCTTGGGAGACTCTTGCCTCATGGCACGTACATGTCTTCTTTGCCCATTGATTTCTGGTTGCTGTTCCCCTATCCGTGCTCGTAGATCCCCAAGGAGCCCATTAAGGCAGACTCTTGCAGAGAGGTTTCTGTGGCAGGAACAATACTGCTGAGATGCTGCCTGCAACTGAGGGAAGCCGAACATACATGAGAGAAAGGAAAAAATAATCCTGTTGTGTAGCTGGGAAACAGGCCACAGGGTGTTACTGACTCATCTTACCCCTAGCATGTAGCCTATAGCAAGCCTGTGCACTGAAAGCACAGCCCAGGATGTCTGTATCCTCCTTGCTCAGTGTTTCACTCTTGAGAAGCAGCACCCTTGTGGTTTTCTGCTCCCATTCTTCTTGATTTGCTGCAAGATACGCTATTACAACATAGGAGGGCAGCTCCAAAAATAATGCCTCCTATTTCATTAGGTTGCCCCACAATATCAAGGGTGGATATTAGTAGTATGAAAGTAGAGGTTGAACCTTCCTGACAGTATGCCGTTAAAATTTGTTACTGTGTGACAGATGGCAGCAGAAGGGCAGTCTGACAAAATGGTGTCTGACATGGAAGTGTCTCTGAATCAAAGGTGTGGAATTCAACTCCTCTGTGCAGAAAAAGTTGCACCCTTTGGCATTCCTTGATATTTGCTGAACATTTATGGAGACCAGACAGTGGATGTGAGCACAGTGAAGTGGTGGGCACTGTGTGTCAGCAGTGACACCAGCTACTGTAGGTCACCTCTTGGGTGATTAAGAGAAATTATTATTGAGGCTGTAATTAACTATAATTTGTTTTGCAGGTGTCAGTTTGTTTTCACAAACCCCTCTCCTCCCTCTATTCCTCAAGGGAATAGCCCAAAGAGAAGCAGCATTTTACGAACCTCTGTTTTTATTCTGCTCTGGTTGCTGTTAATATTTCTGTAGTTAACTATGACAAAAAACATGCTTCAGGATAAAAATTTTGACTGCATTGATTTGGTGGTAATGATATCAGCATTAGATTTTGCAGAGGACACAGAGTCTTAACCAGGCCTAATACTGTAACTTCATGTTGACATTTTCTCTAGTTCTTTTTTTAGTCTCCGAAAGCTCATTAGATTTTATAGAGAAAAGACTATGTGGAAATTGCTTTTGTCTTGGGTAAATTCCTTCACATAATATGCACTGTATCTTCAGTGTTTATAGACTAACGATGAAACACTACTGCTTTCAAAAATATCACAATGTGTTTTGTATGAAAAACATCTGGACCTCATTCTTTCTTTTTGCATTTGCACCTGCTGCTGTGCTGATATCAACTCCTAGTGATTTTAACGGTTGCAGGATTGTGCCATTGGTCCACTACACCACTGGGGATCTGCAGGATTTGTACCTCAAAAGAGGTGAGACGAGCAAATTCCTGGCTCTTCCCTCATCTGAATTAGAAATTGGACATGTGGTGAGAATAGATTCATCTGTAGGATCTATTACCTGTCCCTACAATACTTGATGTTGCACTAGTCTAACAGGGAAAAATGAAGTCAAGTAATCCTTCACTCTGTGCCTTGTATTCCTATGAGAGATTGTGGTTCTCTGATGACACCAACTCAAAAGCATAGAAATTCTTTCAAATACCAGTAAATTTTGTAATTTGTAGGTATTCTTCTCTAGGGTGTCTTAGTAACTGTGCTTTTTCTTTATTAAAAAAAAAATATATATATATACATATATTTAAACAAGGTTTTTGTTGAGTAAAGTTATTTCCCCTTACATTTAAAATATACCTCAGGTGTATTTAAAATGGCTTAATGCTGTTCTTTTCAATGTACTTTATACTCATGGAAGTGAAATTCATTCAAAGTTCCTAATCTTAAAAACATTCTTGAAGACTTTTACTTCTTCCTCCTGGTATGCTTAGGAGTAATTATAATACTTATTTGAATAACCTTAGTTTATACAAGAGGGCATTATATGGAACAAGAATGGCTTAGATGTTCAAACTGTATGTAATTAACTGATTTTGAATGCTGCCTTGAAATGAAGGTTTGATGATCCCTGTGTTTGATATGTAAACTTCCTATTGTTTATGTTGTTGGGAAAGAAATAATAAAGGAGACAGCATATAAATTTTTGGCTGATACTAGACTCTGTGTTTCACCACTGGTTGAAGTAATCTTGTTTTTGAATCTGTTACTTGCAGCAAAATATTCTATTAATACATGGAAAAACTCTAGACCTGCTGGGAATTTAGGGATCTGAAAATGACACTGGAACTTGGCTGATCGAAAAGCATGGAGTAAAATTTTGGCTGTTAGATGGAACAGATCTTAGAGGACCTTGGAGTCATGTTTGGGCTTTGAAAAACTAGTGGCCTTTCCCAAGAAGAGAATTAGTTGAACCTTTGCTTTTGGAGACCAATAAAAGGAAAAAAAATCGAAATATGCTAGATGCTGAAAAGATTCAGCCTATACTAAAAGATTTAGAACAGAAAATTCGTGTCAAGTAGAAATAACAAGAACTGATAATTAAAAGGAAGTGAGTGTTTTTTCTTGTGTAATTCAGTTCAAAGTCATGGCTCAAGAAAGGCATCTGATCAATAAAGTCTTGCCCTGTTTAACTATAATAGAATGACTTGATTAACGTCTGAGCCAATTTCCCCACAGTACCTCAGACTTGGAGTAGGCAGAAAAGGAGTGGAGTCTCCAGACTAATTTAATGCATAGCTAAAAATGAGTAGCCAGAATTGGAAGGAGAAATGTGGAACAGTTCCATCAAAAAGCTTAATACAGTGAAACAAGCAAGTATAATCTACTTCTAAATGTTGAGACTATTTTGAACAATGGGGTTTGCTTAAAGGATATATTGAAATCGTAGGAGATATGTACCTAATCTACTTGTGCAAACTGCACTTAGGTGCCTTACTGTCTTTGTATATCTGAGGAAGATTGGACTTGTGTCAGGTCCCTAAGTGTGTTAATATGACTTAATGACCCTGACCAACCTCATATGGAACTTTGGAACTCATTTGGAACACACTGTCCACGGCTCAGAAGCATGAAGGTCAGCTCCTGAGTCTTTAGCCCCTTGCTCTGGTCTATCCTGGAGAAGTGCTGGCCTGTAGAATAGTCACAGCCAGTTCCTTGCTTGGCTGTAGACACCTTGATCCAAACCTCACTCTGTAGACGTACTTCCTGACTTTATCTTAGACTGTTTTATCTTGGACCTGCCTCATCTCCATGGAGTCGCATTATGATCTGGATTCTCACTTGTCCACCACCTCAGGGTCTGCCTCTGGGAAGTTGAGGGCGATGGGTCGGGCCCTGCTGACATCTCTGGGGACCACCCGCCACTACTGTCTCAGTTTCCATTAGAAAGCAGACTTACTCTTACTACTTCCTCATGGCTTCTGGGTTTACTTATTTATTTCCACCCCCTGCCCCCGCCCCTGTTTTTTTTCTTGTTATGATGAAGTAAATTGTATTTTGAAGACTTTTCTTTCTGTCCACTGGCTTCACAGAAATGCCTGAATTAGATCTGATTCCTAACCTTTAATAAAAAAATTAGTGATAGGTGAGCAAAAGCACATCCATAGTAAATCTAGAATTCCCTTTCATCTCTGGGATTAAACATATATATGTATTTTTAACCTAATTCTCTTCCCTGAGCTTGGCTGTTTCAAAGATTCTCTTGTAGGGTCTCCTCCATTATAGATCTCCATATCTCCATTAGCCATTCCCTAAAGACCAGATATAATCCTTTCATCTCTCATGTGTAGTTATTACTGCCTGCTGCAATGAATCATCAGAGGTTTAGCAGCTTTAGGAAGATATCTATGTAATCTCTTCATGGGCTGGTCAGCAGAATCTCACTACTCACTGGTACAGTGATCTTTCATATTCATTATGTAAGCATTCAAGTACTTAGGATTTTACTAATGGGAATACCCTGGAGAGAAGATAACAAGCTTCTAGAAAGACAAATATTAATCTTTGGTGTTAAGAAATTTGCTGAAAATGTTTAAAATTGTGTGTCTGTATATTTTACAGGTTGAGCATGTTTGGCTATTAACATTAGTTGAAGAGCACAGTCAATTAAGTAGGTCTTGTGCAAGGCAAATTTCAGTAGAAGTTAATTATGGATAAGTAAGGAATAGACAAAGTATGCAATAACGAATCTCAATACCACAAAGTTAATGAGAGCTTTGTCATTGACTTCACAGCAGGCTAGACTTCATGAAAGTCCTTACTGAGTGGAGGAAGGGAATTTTTCCTAATGGATAAACTAGTTTCATGTTAACAACTGTTTGATGAAATAATTTCAATAATTACAAAATGAGCATGTGAAAGTTTAGATATGTATGCAGATAATTCACAAATACAAAATAAATAAAACACCTAAATTAATTATTTACTTTGAATTGTTGGAGCAGTTCTTCTACTTTACCTCTAACTGCTAACTAGTTAGCACTAATTTGTTGCAACTGAAAAAGTTAACCAGTGGTACAGGGTATGGGAACTGTCATATCACAGCCTGAACCGGTGATTGAGCATCTGGTGAAAGGGCATAGCCAACCCAAGGAGCACAGGTGGAAGCAATTCATCTGTGCAACCCGAAAAGGTGGACCCTGGCTCCACCTTTTCCAAACCTCATTTAAGGGCTGGCAGCCACAAGGACAGTGTTTGTATGGAGATTTTCTCCTTTGGAGTGTTTGGGAGCCTGATCCTCAAAAAGAGGTAAGAAATTCCTTTTTTTTTTTTTTTGCTGTATTGTGACTGCTAAATTTTTGGGGTGATCTGAAAATGGTTTAAGGTAACTATATCTGCTGTTGCCAGTCCTTACGTAGTAGTTCGCCAGTAGGTTGGCAAAGTCTACTGCCAAAAACTGCTCATGATGTTATTAAAAGAAATCAGGAGAGAGAAGAGTAAATATACTAAGCCTAGTATTTGTAAGTGGAATATCTAGTAGAGTGCCTGCTGCTTTAGAAGAAACTGCAATTTTTGTAATAATGCTTTTCATAGTAAGTGGTTGTTTCAAATAAATATAAATAACAGAAAGTCTTAAGATTGAGTTGTTGCAAAGCTAACTAAAGCATGCTCCATTAATATTCCCTGTTTCTATTACACAAGAGAATTTTTCCTTGGTGTTTTGGGGTTTTGTGTCTTTTCATTTTTGGTGAATTTAAGACATTTGGTTGTGGCAAAGTAAGAACTTGACTGAATGCTATAAGGTAGGCACACTACATGAACCAGGCAGCCAAGGGGCTTCCTCCCTCTCTTGTGTGGCCTTATCTGTATGGGATCAAACAAATTTTTGTGCCTTACTTGATTGCTAGACGCTATACTGAGTTTAACAAAACCTCAAGATGTATTAAACACAGCCTACCTGAGTTTGGGGTTCTGTGCTTGTAGTTATTGGTGACAGTATCTAGTATGGACATAACCAAGGATGAATCAAAATCAAATGAATGTGGATGTTTACACACACAAACTGTAGTCTATTTGTAGTTTATTTGCCAGGTTCTAACAAAAAAAAGAATATGTTCTATTTCATCAGAGAAGGTTGTTCAGATGCTGTAGTGGGAAAACTAGTTCCAGGCATCACCTGTAGCAGGATTTACATTTGCTAGTTAAATAAAATCCACATTACTTTCCAAGTAAAAATCATTATCACGTGAGTTCCTATTATGGTTGCTCAGACTCTTGCGTTTGGAGTGTATGTGCTGTGAAGTGCCCTGCAGGTGAATGGTAGTGGCTTTGTGCTGATGCAAGGCAGGATCTGTGTGTGGGACAGTTCTATCTCCCATCACTGTATCTAGTCACTTTTGAAACCACAGTTGTCATTCAACATCCTCCCTGCAAGGCATTCCTTGTATTTTAAAATCATTTGTACTAGTTGTTTCACCCTTTGGGTCTTCCTTAAGCAATTTAATTCATAAAATAAACAAAACTTACTGTAGATTCTGAAAATCTTCAGAACTGCTTTCCTACCTTTTAGCTAGTCATATTTCTTTTATATTCTACATTCATGTCCACACAATGTGGAACAGTACAATTGTGAAGGCTGGAGGGCGGGCAGAAGAATATTTTTTGAATGCAATTTTTAAAAAAATGTTTGCAGTTCATATCCCCAAATAAAAGATCTTAGTTTATTTTATTTCTAGTATTAAAAACAGTTCATAATGCTTAGGTAGGTGCTAGTGTTTGGCATAATCCAACTTGTGATGTCATAATTACATCATAATTTTTATATCATTTATTTGTAGTGACTACTTAGGAATGATGTTAACTAGTAAAACTATACCAGTGCCAGAATGTGAAAAGATGTCTGAAATATCTCCCTTCGTGAATTTAAAATGAATTCCTTATTTATCGCTTTCCTGGATTGCTGGGGAAGAAAAATAATATAGTTCAGTGTGAAGAAAAACAAATTCTGGGATTTAGCAATCTATGTTTGTCCTATTTCAGAAGCAGAGCAATACCAGAGGGACCCATTTTTTTTTTTCTGCCAGCCGTAGCTGCCTTGATTATTCTTTTAGCAAGATGTCAAACAGAAAACCAGCAAACATTAGATGCTCTTAAAAAAAATAATAGTAATAATGGGAGATGATAGCGCATAACTGGATTGTACTTTTGCAGCTGAATTGCTATTGATTTTAGAGAATGTAAAATCTCATTGTGAGATAGCCATCTCTAGCTCTTGGCTAAGCTCTGCCACCTTGCTTGCAAGAAGCAGGGCAGTACCTTGCAAATGGCTCTCTTTTTTTTTCCAAGAAGATGCACTGTATGAAGCAGTGCATGCTATGAGCTTGGCTGCTGTCATTTGTCTCTCTGAAAATTAGTTCTTTTCTTATGGAAATCATTAAAGAGCATTACATTGATTTCAGTTGTACGGAGCTGAGTTACTGGTGATCACTGAAGATGGCTTTGTATTTTGTGATGCTGTAGAAACTAATTTTGTGGCAACAGACAAATAAGATACGTGTGGAACCCAATGAAACTGGGAATTGCTTGAGCCTGAATTGCATTTTAAAAGTAGTTGGACTGTAATGCACATAATTACATGTTTAATATGATTATTTTATTACCTTTTTCCTGCAGATTTCTTTCCCAAAGGAGTTATATCCTGCTTTCTTTATCTTGATTTGCATGTGAAGAAGGAACTTAAGAGATTACTTTTGTCCATGTTTTCCTTTTGTTCCCTTACATATGTATAATTTCAGAGGAAAAATAATTTTATTTCATTATTTACTGATGAGGTACAGCATGTGATTGTTAACTGCTATACAGCTATTATAGAATATCTGTAATGTTCAGTTGCAGCAAATAATATCAGCAAATTTGGACTTTGTTATGCCTTTATTCTTGCAAAGTACACAGAAAAAAAGATGTTATGTTTGGTTTAACTTTTATATCACTGTATAAAAGAAATGTATGCAGTTATAAATTATATGTCTCTTTGTCTCCCTCTTACCAGTAGGTCTTTCACTTAAGTCATTGTCTTTTGAATAGCCTATAAGCATCTCACAAGCATATTCATGCTCTTCATTCTTGAGAGAATATTTGTTTTCAGACTGTATTAACACAAATTCTCTGTGCAGTGTACATATCTACATAATTATGGAAACGTCACAAATAATTCTGCAGCATGTAGCTTTCATTTTCTTCTGTACTGATATCAAACAGCAGTGTAATTATGGGGAACAATATGCAGTGATATCTTTAACTTGCGGAGACAAGATGTCACATCTAATACAGTATACGTGTAATAGGGTAATACAGCATGACAGCAGTGAGTTCAGACTGCACGCTCAGGTATACGTTGGCATGCTGGAGTAAAGGAGGATATTGAGTTCAGAAAGCAGTACTCTTATGAAATACATAAAACTAGAAGTATAGAAATCATACTCTCCTTTTCTATTACAATAAACTTCTGATGGCTCAATTTCATTTTTCAGGCTTTCTGCATTATTATTGGAAAACATAACAGAAAGCACAGCACTGATATTTAAAACATAGGTTTCTTTCTTTCCTCCTCATTTTTTTCTTAATTGCTTTCTTAATTTCTCTCCAATTTATGTAATCCAATACCACATTGTGTTGACTGTATGTGTAGTGCCACACCTTACCTCTACTTGTGTTGTGTATATTGCACTTCATGTAATAAAAACTGGATGTGTTCCAGATTTAATTTTCCTTATCACAACCAAAAAAACAAAGAATGGCTGATCTGAGTTCAAGATATGTCTTGGACTGCTCTCAGAAAAGTAACATGCGGTAAGGCTGAGCTGCAGTCTCATGCAGGATCCAGGAACTCATTTATAGGTTTAAAGGGTTTCTGCTCCTGTGAAGATTTTAAGGATGCCAAGGCTGAAATAATCAGTTGTATTGCTGTTAGCAGAAATGAATGGGGGAATATGTGAATCAAATATTTACTAGGGTAAGGAAACCATAACAAATTGGCTGGCTGAGGAGTCCTCACGTTGGTTCAGTGCAGTGGCAGTTGGGGTCCCTGTGCTTGAGGACAAACTTCATGCAATTAAACTTGATTAGATATATTATGTAGGATAAGTATTTTTAAACAATATGTACAATTTGTTAAGGGTGAAAACATATCTGATTTTTTCAGACAGTCATAGCTCTTAAATACTTTATCACTCAAATATTTTTGCTTTTGTATATACTTGTTTCCAGGCTAGGTAGACAGTGCTGGCAAAGTTGGGAAGGCATCCCAAGTGAGATTCCTAACAATATTTTGGGAGTGTTAGCAAATGAAAGGCTCTGTGTGTGAAGGCATTTCAGTAATAAGCATTGGCTCAAAGAGAGCAGGGGAGTAATGTTTACACATTAAAAAGTGTATGTGCCAGCACTTGATAGCAGAGTCCAACTCCACTGCTAGTAAATTGTTCTTCCTTACTAGAAAAGAAACATGATCTGCATTGAGAGGTTTATAGATCCTACATACCACCTGAGGCAGGAATTCCAAATTTTTACCAGGCAGGAGCAAATAATAAGAGTTTGTTTGGGGGGGAATAAAATTCCACAGTACAGTTTCTTGTCTGAACAGCAGAGTGTTACTGCTCTTCTTTTTGAGTCCTCGCAGAAACAGAAACTCACTCTTTAAATGGTGACATAAGTACTCCTGGAATGGGTCTTGCAACAGCTTCTTATTGCCAAGCTTAGTAATGGGTGTAGCTGGAGGTGTATATAGGATCTGCATGTATGGCTAAGGCACTGTCCAGACAGTTCTGCGATGACTCTTCCATGTGTCGATGTTGACTTTGGCTGGAGGCATTACTTCCTGGAGCACTCAGATGCGAGTTTTCATTCTAGTGTTGTGGATGCTGACCTTTTAGTTGGTATAGCTCTATGTCTCTCAGAAGTAGCTACTTTTAAAAGTTCCATTTTGGACCACGCAGCAGTGATTCATGGTCTGCACTTCTGGAACTCTGTTCTGAAAATATTGTTTCTGCCAGAAAAATAGAATGGCTTGGGTTGACGGGGACTTTAAAGATCATCCAGTTCCAATGGGCAGAGTTGCCAATCACTAGATCAGGCTGTCCAGGATCCTATCCAACCCAGCTTTTGGTGCCTCCGGGGGCATCTGCAACTTCTCTGGGCAGGCTGTTCTGGTGCCTCACCAACTTATGGGTAAAAGATTTCTTCCTAACATCTAACCTAAATCTCTTCTCTCTTAGTTTAAAAATGTTTGCTGGAAGATGTCGCTTTCCAGAAAACTCATCTGTAAGTAATTGCTGTATCTGAGGCCACTTGTAAACAAGACTGTTTCTGGAAGTTTTTCTTGGTATATACTTACTTTCTCATTGTGTTATCTTGGCTGCTTTCCCTCCTCCTTGATTTGTCACTTGAGAATCCACATGAAATGAAGAATGCAGCACATTCAAAGGCAAGTTCCAGGAACTAAAGTGTTGCAGCTGTTCTGTAACTGAACAGAATAGAAACTGAAGATACAGTTTCTATTGCTTCTACTGATAAAGGATGAAAGCCACTTAAAAAAGTCACTGGCAACTGTGGTAGAGGATACTACCATCTAGCAATGCAAGAGGCGGTATGATGCTTTTGAGAGCTGAAAGCACCGTGGCTTTTATCAGTGTAGCTCATCCAGTCTTGTGGAAAGATAGCTTGAGGTTTTCAACATAAAGACTGCTTTCAGGACAGTTGAGCAAATATTTTTAACTAAATGAAGGTGTCTGGGCTGTATAGAACAGCAGAATCCTCAACTTGTAAACTCCACAATGGTTTGTGATTCAAAATGGTTCTTTCATAAAACATTTAATATACCTCTTTCCAAAAGAGCAGTATGTTATCACTTCTGCATAAAGATAAACAGAATTCATAGATATCTTTCCCTATACACCAATTAGACACTGCAGCAGGATACAGTTTGGAGAAATGGGAAATGGAACAAATTTGTTGTAGTGGAGTTGCTGTTTGTCATGAGCTTTGATGATTGTGATTCTGACAGCATTTGAAAGATGGAATGTTGATGCACCTTTTATTCATTTGCATATAGCTATTTATAAAGCAAAATGGCTCCCCTTACTACTATACTTCAGTCTTCTTTCACCTGTCATGCAATTGGTTTACAGACAGCAGTCCACATCTGAGAATGTCCTTTTTGTGCCTTGTCTTTGTGCAGACAGGACATGAAAGCTGTCAATCATGGTAGTTGGGCAGCCAAACATCTTTAGATGCTTCCAGGTGAATGGATCTAACTGTGCCTTGAAAGTGGTGCCTGGATTTCACAACAAACATGAAGTGTGCAGGAGAGGCTCTTGTTCTGTTCCTCATATGCACTGATTAGAAATGAATTTGTTGGAGGTTCAGAAAAGAAAAATGAGCCTGCTTTATGACAGGTCAGACTGGAAAGGACTTGTGAGCTGACATCTGTCAAATTTAAAGAGCAAACCAGCCAAAAATGAGTGCAGTTTGTGTTTAAGGACTTGTTATGCTAGCTTCTTTGTTTATTTTTATTTTTGTATTTGTTTTTTAATTGATTATATTTATTTTGTTTCACTAACTGAATATTGTGAGTTTATTTAGGAAAATAAACTGGAAATCTGATGTCTTTGCTGCATCAGGCTTGACATCTACTTCAGGGATATCCCTGTTGGGGAATGGCTTCTTAGGGTCTAACTTAGAGTAATGTTACAGCTCCTGTCTGAGCTAGAACTGCCGTGTGTCAGGAGGTCAGTGTATATAGTGAAAATCTACAGCCTGGAATAATCCAATCTGACACAGACAACTTAAGCCTACATTATAATCAATATGCCGGGATTTTATTCCTTGCTAAAGCACACTGCTTGTCTTACGTGAGAATGTAGAAGTGATTATCCCAGTTGAAATTCTTGTTTGAAAGGAGAACTCACTTGGATACTTAACCTTATTTTTTTAACCTTTCTCCAAAACAAGATCTATTTAAGTAGGTAGGAATATATTGATAATAGCACATTGTATGATCACATAATCAGAGAACCAATTTGTGAAATGACTTTACAAGGCTGATGTCTTTATGGTGACCTGTCTTAATTTTCTGACTTGAGAAATAAGCTCTCTTTCAGTACTCTTTGCTGAAACACTATTGTTGACCCTGCAAGTTTCTCCCGAGCTAGCACCAGCATACAGTGATATCCTTGCTCTAGGCAGCAAACATAGATTTGCCTTTTACTCAGCAGAAGCTTCAAATCTTTAGCCCATCTCTAATTCCCAAACACTTGGAAAAAGAGCCAACAAAGTGACAACATGCAGGGAAGAAGTCCAAACATGAAAAATGTTCTTGAATGCAAATACTAATAGGGCAGAAAATGATAGTCTTCTGCAGCTCAGTTTTCTCCTTCTCTGCACTTTCTTCTTTCTTTTTAAGTGTCTCATTTACTTTCTTCAGCTCACTGACAATGAGCTTAAAATGACACCTCAGAAAGGTCAGTTGGCTACAAACTGAAGACAGTTGGAGAGAGGAGGATTTACAGCTGGGGACAGATATAAAGATGTATTAAAAGATGAGGCAGATCTTCTCAAAAGATGTATAAAAGATGATTTTCTGAAGCAGTTGTACCTTATACTTGAAAGGATCATAATGGCATTGCTGCTTTGTACTTATATAGAGCATTTTGTCATAAGATCTCAAAGGATTTTATGGGATGAGTTTAGTATAATCTTTTCCTTTGCAAGGATGGAACAGGAGGAAAGCTGGGGGAAGGCACTTACAAAATCCACAACATGCTTTCCAATTTAGGCTGGTGTGGGTCTCCAGCAAATGATACAGTTACCTAGACCTCATTGGTGTAGCTGTACCACCTACAAGGTCATAGGTGCTGCCAGAAACTATGCAAGGGAAAGCATTAATGCTACTGTTAAAACTACTGAGGCTGATGATCACCACACTAGAATTCAAGTACCTGGGATATTAATGGTTACCTGGAATTATAACTATTTAGTTGTCTAGAGTCTCCCTTGTACCTTAATAGAAGAGACACTTCTAACATACAGTTCATCTGACCATTTTTTAGATATTCCTCTTAATACCATTAACTAAAAAAGTAAGGTAAGAGTTCAAATACTTCCTGTCCCAGAAGAAAACACTTTGTATAACTTACAGCCAGACTAAGAAGTTTTGATTTTAGATCTTTTGATTTCTGGGTGAAGACTCTAGTGAATAGAGTTCTGAAGTAATTATGATTGTAATGAAGTTTCCCTAACTGCTGTGCTTAGTGTTGGACTGCAGGTGGTCTTTATGTATGGGCATGCTGTGAGTTATCTTAAACAATTAGATCCTACAGAGACTGAGGTGGGGAAGTAATGTCTTTTGTCTAATGTTTTGACCACAGCAGATAAATATTCAGGTCCCTGAAGAGTCATGGTGTAAGTTTGAGTGTAAGCAATTTTATTGAACTGTCTCGGGGTCCATGATGTAGTTGCCTATGCAATTAAGTAGCTTCAGGAATGTGGCTGATTGCCTTGGAGACATGGGATTACCAAAAGTCTTATTTTCTTTGAAAAAAGGAGTTCAAGACTTAAAGTAACTTGCACTATATGACACCAAAAAGTCTTGCCTGGAAATGGTGATGGCAGATTTAATACTGATAATAAGAAATACAGTGTTGAGTACACTTCATACATGCTTCTTCACAATAGGTACAACCACTGAACTTACATGGTTGTCTCAACACTTGTTGCAGACCAAATGTTAAGGGGAATTAGATGGGTAATAGTACAGTTGATGAGATTTAGTGGAAAGCTACTGCTGGAATCCTTCTGCAAGCTTGAGGCAACTGAAGAACTATCTCATACAAGAAAGCGGCTCCTCAAAAGTGCCTCCTTTTTTTCTCCTGTAGAGGTTTACGATCATTATCAGCAATAAGGGACATGTAGAAAAAGAACTGGCTCAAGTTTATACAGTCCCATTCAGGTATTCTAAAGGTGTATTGCTTGAAACCTAGTGTATTAAAGGCTATTTTCCTTTCAATAACTTTTTCTGCATTACATTAAGGTTTTTTTTTTTTTTTTTTTGGAAAAACAGCCTGCACAATGTCCTAAGCAAACTTCTAAAATTTGAAAGCGTACATGTATTTGCAGAAACAGCAGGTGCCAAGGAAATGACTGCCACCAATTTCAGTGACACAGCAGACATGGTGTTTAAGAGTCAAGCCAGACTTGTAAGTGCTCCATGTTCTTGGGGAATGTTCCTTACTGCAAAACACAACTTCTTTTTTAGAAGACTTTAGGCAAAGAAGTGTCTTGGCAAGTTAATATTCACTACTCTTGGGTGCTGGCCTCATTAGAGCTTTGAGGAAAAACCCTATTTAAGCATGGGGGGAGTTGTGTAGAGAATGACTAAGCTGTGCCATGGCCAATCCCAGTCTTGGGAACTGCAAAACTTTTGCTAAAATGAGGAATTCAACAGCTCCCTAGGTTCTCTCCCCCCTTTTATTCATGGCTCTTTGATATATTTTGATATAGATATAGTTTTGATGTATACAATATATATATTTCTATGTTGATATATATTATCTTAACATCTGCAGAGAAAAGCTGCTTTTAATCATCTGCTGGGAAATGAGTGGTGAGATATACCTCCTTCAAATAAACACCCTTGGAGATTTGCTTAAAATTCAGACACTGTTAGAGGACTGAAATAATACTGTTTAGTTTTTCTCCTTTGTCAGTTTTCACATACTACTTCACCACATAGGTTTGTTTTTGTTGGTTTTTTTTTGTATTTCTTTCTTGAGAAAACTGTTTAAAATATTCCAGCAGAGATCTTGTTATTAACTTGCTCTGATTAGAAGACAGGCTGATGAATACACAATGGTTTACTGCTTTTCACTCCTTCTGTATTTCTATTATGATAATATTTAGAGATCTCTAGGCCAAGGTGGTGTTACACAAACATGACCTCTTTCCTGCTGAGAAGATGCCTAGGTGCTCAAATTAGAGATATGTTTTCTCTTTTCCTTTAGTTCAGAGATCTTGTATCCTCCCCGTCTTACAATTTTGAGAATGAGTACAGGCTAACTTTGTCTGGACTTCCTATGTCTGGTCTCATGATCTTTTCACTCTTTTCAAATAGAGTCAAATAGAGGAAAAGTTTTCTTATTAATAACATAATCACACTGATGTTTTGTGTGCCTTTTTCCTAGTTTTAGTAACTTCAGGTGTTAGAAAGCAATGGGGAAGGGTAAATAGCAGTAATGAGCTGCTAGTGGCAGGGAGGTTGGTGACAGATGCTGATCAGGGTAGGACTTTGGGGATGATCACATGGCTATGGCATGGAGTATCCTACCTTTTGGAATAGTGGTTAATCCACTGGATAACACACTCTCTCTCAAAAAGAGCCAAGGGAGTACATGACAGAAAAACATTACGCATTTAATGCACTGAGTTATTCTGAATGACATACTTTAATGTGAAAACCTTTTTTCTTTTTTTTAAAAATATTTCTGCTATAACTTTCTGGTTTCTTTCAGTGACTTCCTGTAAGTGATTTCAGCAAAGGCTGTATGAATTTTTAGTAACGTGCTATGAATATTTTCTTCCTCTCTGTTCTTCAGACTGAACAATGCTTTTTGTGGGCTTCCCTGGAGCTTCAGCAATATTATTCTCTTGTTTTTGCTGTTCCATCTCAGCTGTAAATTACACTTTCTAGCTGTAGGCTGAGCTGTTCTTGTCTTCCTGCTAGGAGTCTGGCTTCTTCTAGATAATTTAACAACTTTTCCATTGGAAATAGTTTATCAGTTTCTTAAGCATGGTTATATTTTATTGACCTTATTGTCTGTATCACTATTCAACGAGTGTGGTACAGTGCCTTCCCAATGGATTTTCTATGCCTCCTTTGTGCCCAGATTTTTCAGCAGTTTGAGTGTTTTCTTGCTGGTTTTGTTTTGTTTGGGCTGATGGGTTTTATCCTGCCATTTGACTGGCAAATTGCGATGTCATCTCCATTGCTATTCTCTAATCTTATTATTGATTTGGTTGTCATCTCCTCACAGGGCTTTGAGTATTTTCTAAATATTAGTCTTGAAATTATTCTAGTCTCCTTGTTAGTTTTCTCATGTGGATGCAAAGTAATTTTTTCCTCAGGGCTTACTGAATTTAAAGGTCTCTAGCCACGCATACATATTTATTACCTAAGCCCTATGGTGTCAAAGACAACTTGATTGGTTGTGACAGGGTGATGTCAGTAGTCTCACTGCTCTGCTGCTGTAGCTGACCAATAAATGGATGCTGAGATAGGTACATAAAAGTCAGTTGCAGCCTGAGATAGGCTTCAGTGCTATACAGTGGCATACAGTGTGAGCATGCTTGTGACAGTTGATCCTGAGTGATTGTCCCTGTGTACACTTATACATGGTGTTACTGACTGGGGATGTCCTCCACCCCAAAAAAGAGGGATTAGTTTTCGTGTAGTGAAAACAGAAGTAGTATTCAAACAAACAAAATCTTACCCAGAACTGAAATGTAATATCATAATCCTGAAGATTTTCTATACCTGCATTTCCCACCAGGAAAGCTGAAGGACAGGTACAGGTACTTATGTTCTCTGAAACCCTTAGCAGAATTGTATCTCTCGAAATGTGTAGTACATCAGATAGGGTTTGTATAGACCTGCAATTCAAATGTTCTGGACTAAATTTTCATCATTCCCATCCAGGTTCTGTCTGCTACCAATGTGCTTAAATTTTTACTTTGTGAATATCTCCATGGAAGAAAACAGGATAAGTCACAGGGAGAAGGGATGCAGTGTGTCTGAACTGGAGCCTGCATCAGGCTGGGTAGGTCACTAAGTTTCCTGCAAGCTGATATAAGTCACCTCTTGTTAGCTGGGTATGCTCTCTGTTCAGTGAATCTATTATTATAAGCTATGCTTTGTATGTTGCCGTTGAAGCTTTAACAGAGCTCAGGGTTGAATGTGGAAGAGCAGAGTTTGCAGGACAGAGTATCCATGAATTACTGTCTCTTCAGGGCTTTCATGTTAGCTAGTGAACAAATGAAACTTCTCTGAGCAGTTTCTCTCCTGGGCTGACATATTGTTGTGATTTTATAAGCCTTTGCATTCCTTGTTCCTCGTTTAAGTTTCTAAACACATCACTTTAATTTGTTCATGTAACTGTCCTAAAAGTAAAATTGTAGCTGGGTCTTAAAGAATTGAAAAGACTTTAATAAGCTTCTCTAAGCAGCCTGTCAGAGGATAGGGATAGAATTTAGGATTTCAGAGTCTTGGCACCAGCACCACTACTGTTACTATTCCAGTTGTGTGGGAGGCCCCTGAAGATTTGTTTTATCTGTCTTTTAGGCACTTGAGCATGAGCTTGACCTTGTGCAGAGCCATAGCCCACTATTTCAAGATGTCTTTCAGTCTTTCCATTGCTAGCAACCAGATGTTTCACAGCTGGAAACTGCCACTGCCACTTCCTCTAGATAGGCTACGTAATATCTTTTGACTTCTCTCCTTTCTTAAGCTAAGTGGATTTCACTTTCTCTATATACAGTGTTATTTTTACAACAATATCATGTATCTTATTAGTGGAATTATCCTTATATTTTCTGTGTCTGTAAAGTAAACAAAATAAAATCAAAAAGCTTCATTGTCAGGATCTTCCTGAACAACTCTGGGGGCAATAGCATTCTCCAGAGAGCCTGGAGTGGTATTAGTACAAGCTGGAGGATGTAGGGGTAGAGCACAGCCCTGCCAAGAAGGACTTGGAGGTACTGGTGGATGGCAAGCTGGACATGAGCCAGCAATGTGCCCTTGGTGCCCAGAAATCCAACTATATCTTGAGCTGCATTGAAAGAAATGTGGCCAGCAGGTTAAGGGGGGTGATTCTGCCCCTCTACTCTGCACTGGAAAGACCTCTCCTGGAGTACTGCATCCAGAAGTGGAATTTTCAGTACAGGAGAAATATTGACATGTTGGAACATGTCCAGAAGGCCACAGAAATTATCCCAGGTGTGGAACTCCTCTCCTAGAAGGACAAACTGAAAGAGCAGGGGCTGTTCATCCTGGAGAAGAGAAGGCTCTGGGGATACCGGTGTGCAGCCTTCAGCATCTAAAGGGGACTATAAGAAAGAAGGGAAAATATATATATATTTTTATAGCAGAGTCTGTTGTGATAGGACAAGGGGGAAAGGTTTCCTAATTATTCCCTATCCTAGTTTGATTGGACTTAAAGAAGGATTTTTATAGTAAGGATGGTGAGGCAGAGGAAAGTGTTGCCCAGAGAATTGGTGGAAGCACCATGCCTGGAGGCATTCAGTTCAGGCTGGATGGGGCTCTGAGCAACATGATCTGGCAGTAGATGTGCCTGTTCATTGCAGGGGAGTTGGACTAGATGACCTTTAAGTGTCTCTTCCAGTTCAAACAATTCTGTGGTTCTGTGATATCCAGATGTGTCAAGAAGATATCAAGACTGCATTACTGTAGAGTATGACTATGTAGAGTAATATATTTCAGAAATAGGAGAAAGGAGATTCCTGAAAGGTTACTTATTTCTGGAAATGAATCCTTGAAAAATGGCATTGCTTCTTTATTACAACTCATATTTTGTTAGAATGAAATATTTCTATGTATCTATATCTATCCGCTTAAATACCAGTGATGTGTTTTTGAGTATTGGATCAATGTTCTTTATTAACCAAACCTCCAGTTGAATGGCAGACTTGTATCTCTGTTTCTGTGCCACAAGAGAAGCACAGTGACAGAGTTATTAATGAAAGAAATCTTCACAACATATTGCACTTCCATTTTCTAAAGAGGTTGAAAATGAGGATCAGAGTTGAATAAGAGAGCAGGAAAAAAAGAATGTTTGGAGGTGAAACTATTCCTTAAAGACAGTGGAATGTATCTGTGGAAGGCACTGGCAACAAGAAGGAATATAACACGAGAGAGATGGTGTATGTCAAGGCATAAGAGATAGCTTTTGGGTGCCCTGGGGAGGTGATACAGGCAACAACGTGCGAAGTATTCCTGGGCTAAATCCTTGTTCATTTTGGAAACACTTCTTGAAGTTTAAGTCAGATCTCCTTCTTCTGAGTAGGAAGTAGGAAACCTTACTCTCTTGTATAGGCACTGAGCAATTTCTATCATAGGCCAGTTGGACTCCAAAAAAATTCTCTGGTAATAGATGAATATCACCAGGGATTTCCTGAACTCGCAGCTCAGAAGGTTTCAGTATATATTTTGGGTGAAAGTTTTCATATTGTTTTTAAGCTGTCTACTGATCTGTGCACCCTTGGAGCAATGTAGTCTCCTATGGTTTTATCTCTATTGTGCACTGAAAGCCAAAGCATCAGGAAAAACAAGATACTTGTATCCTGTTCTTATCTCAGCATCCAATTTATTTCTTGGTTTGTTCTTTTTTTTTTGTAGTTTATATGGTTGTATCGCCAGTGGTTGGCTTGCTTGTCTGCAGAATACAAGATAGCCCCTCTATGAATCTTGCTTGACAGTAGATAGTACTTGCAAAGTGATATCACTAAAGTGTGGTGGATAGAAATCAGGAGATACCAGTCAATTATGGAAAGCTATGTGTCCAAAGGACTTGTATAGGAGCTGTTTATACCACCAGTGATGAGTCGGAGCTTCTCGTTATATAGAGGTCTTGACTTATTTTTCTACAGTTCTTTCCTCCAATATTCTATTTTCAAGATCTTGACTCAGTATTAGTACTCTGTCCAGATTTCTGTAACAAATAACTGTCATATGCAAGCATGAAAAGCCTGCTTTAAAAAAGGCAACAAATATAAAATCTTTTGATACGTTATTTACTACAGACATCTTAAACGTAAGCATGGTATATACTGCCTGTTTATAGTGCTTTGGGATTTCTATCCTTGTTTTAATATTTTACGTTGTGCTAACAATTGTACCTAGTCCTAATAAATGTCTTATAAAAATAAAAATTATTTTAAGGGCATTAGGAATAAAATACAAGAGGGTAGCAAGATGACATTAATGCTGCATTTTTTTCAATTTCTTGTAAGAATTGATACTTATAGTTCTAAAAATACATCTCCAAAGCCCTATTAGGTTTGAGACAATTTAGTGTTTTAAATTCAGATACGAAGTTTTTTACCTGAAAGTTTGCCAGTTTAGAGAGACAAACTGTTTTGTGTAACAAACACAAGTACTAAAATGTTTTAGAATGCAATAAGTAAATTCTTTTAACCTTACTAGTGCAGATTCAAGAACACAAAAACTCTACTTATATGCTGCTTTGACTGGATGCTTTACACAGGACAGTTTTGAAATATAACTTTCTGAGAGTCAGTTTTAGTGATTTATTAAGTTTCATTCAGTTAGAGTGGTGAAAAATTTTCTGCATCCAAACCTTGGCACTGTAAGAAGGTCTTTCTTGACACTTCTTGTAGTCTGTGTGTTCCTGCAATATTACAAAGAGCTTGCCTTGTACAACAAGAGTATTACAGTCTTATTTGCGTAGACTTTAAAGATTCATTTTTGATTAATCATTTGTGTTAATAAAAACCACAGCCTGTAGTCATGGGTATATTCACTATATGCTATATTCTTAAAATAAATATCTCTATATTATATATAACATGAAGCAAATCTTGGCCTCTATGAAAACTGACTTTCTCCAAGGCTCCCAACTGAAACTGAGCATGAAGATAAGTATTTCTTCATAAGCGGAAGATTCTCCAAGTTTCCCGTTAAATTTCAAATGAAGTGCAGGTTCAAAAATGGGAGGTGTTGTCTGGACACTTCTTGAAGGGTAAAGGAAGAGCTGCTGTCAGGTGATGAAGGACTTCATTAGTGGTTAGAATTTCCTATTGAAAAACTGCTGTAGAAGGTAAATTTTAAGGCACATAGGTGCATGGCAGATTCAAGCAGGAGGGAAGTTTGAAGGGTGCTAGTTGCTAGTCCCACTTGATCATACCCTAAGGACAGGCTGTCTCACGCATGTCCTTGTGTCTAATATTCTCCAGTGGCAGCCCAATCTAAGGAATGTTTTTACACATCTCTGTTGGTATCACAGGAAAAGTTCCCATATTGCCAAATAGACTTGTTAGAATATATTCTGATTTTTTTTTAACCACAATTAACATTTCTAGTTTCAGTTTCTAATCAAGACTTAAATTTGTGTTTTAAGTGTTCTTTATGAGTTGCTTGCATTCAAACTTGCATGTATGTTGATAGAAGTGGCCTGAATTGTAGTATGGCTTCCAGCCCACATTTTCTCTCTTATGTGTTTACAGTTTTTGAGAAATTCAGTATTTTGTCTTTCACTTAACTATATAAGAAGGTTTATCAAGGTTTCAGATTTCAACACGGGAGCTCTGGATTTCAAATCTTGTGCAATCTTTTTTTTTTTTTTTTTTTGACCCATCTTTTTAATAATCTTGCCTTCATTTCAGCTTCTGCTCTCAAGACTTGGAATGGTATAGTACTTGGCTCTGTGTATGAAATATACAAATATGAATATCATAATTTACATATTCTTGTTTAATATTGGTGAGTAAGGTGTAAAAATGTCTATTCTATTGCATTTTTCTGTAACAGAGTTCATCAATTTACAGAGGAAGACAACAGTTTAAAACTTGCATGCTTTAGTTACCTTTCTCTAATTTCCTCCTTTATCATTTTACTATATATATATGTATATTTTTAATACTTCATTGCATCTTGTTAAGATGCTGAAAATTTAGCTTGGTATGAAATGCATGAACTGTATTATTAATATCCCATTATTTTATAGTTATACAAGAGCAGATTTGAGTTGTCGCTTTAAATCAAACCATAAGTCAAAATGAAAATCTTAATAGGCTGCCTAGATCTGTATCTGCACTGAATTAAATAGTAATTTGGCAGTCTCTTCTGTTAAATGTAGTGAGATAGCTAGTTAGTGTGATATGCCCAGGCAAATATATTGTGTTGCAATGATGGAGACAATTCCCTGCGGTGATTGCACTGGCAGTTGAGTTGATTTTTTTTTTTTTTTTTTGATACACAAATTCAGTGTGTTCTTAAAGCTGATGAAAAAAAGTGTTAGGCTTGTAATGTTAATTCTAGGAATTGAGTTGAATATTACTTTATCACCTAAGCTACTCTTCCAGTGTTCTTTTGATTCTTCATAGTCTATAAAAATGCTTTTACTGCAGAATATATCTAATTATGAATTAAATTTATACTGTATACTTCTGATCAAAACATTTAATATCTGCATGTAACTTCATATACTTTATAGGTAATAGACCCCTGACTGTGTAGTTTACAAAGACATCCAAGCCCTGTTACTTGCACTGCTGTCTTTGATAACGAAATGTGTTTCCATATACTTCGCTATCAGCATTTCTGTACATTCAGAAGGCATCTGCTGTACCTGCACTGAAAAAGTGAGCACTCTTACTATGCATGTGGTATCTTGCACAGTACTCAAATGAACCACGTCCAAATGAGACTCACCTGACTAATAATACAGAATCAGACCAGACTCTACATGGCCAGGATTTTGGAGACTAAGAGCCTGCAATATTTTGGAGATGCCCTTTTTATTTCAAGTATTTTATGTAATGTTCATATTTTGAATCTATCTTCCAAAGGGAAAAAAATATTTATAAAATACCAATGAAGAGACAGTGTTACTTATATTCCTAATTACAGTAAAGCATTTATTTAGATGTTACAAAAATAAAAAAAAATACTACCACTGGTCTTCCATGAACTGCTAAAAAGAGGCTCTCTACCACTTCTCTACATCCTTTAGTAGCTATTTATAAAGTCTAATTGTTGACAGATGAAAATAGAAAGTAAGAGGAAAATAGTTTTTTAAGTATAAGCCAGTGGGATAACAGTTATAGGAACTATCTAAATACTTTCTTGCTCAATGTTTTTGTTTTATTGACTTAGTCATAGTGTGTATGCTTTTGTAAGTTCCTGTTTAAAACTATGTTCAATACACATTTTAATTAGTATTTTAAATCAGAAGTACAAATCTACCAATAATATTAAAGAGTTTCTTTAATTCCTTTGACTAGCTGTGCTTTCACAGAAAATTACTTCAAATTTTCCAAATTTGCTCACTGCTACAGACTTGCTGTCAAATTAGGACAACAGCAAAGCAAGAAAAAAATTATCATTAAAGAGTTTCCTATTAAAAAGAGAAACAGAAGCAGCCAGATGGTTTTACTTCTGTAGTTCTCATCTCAAGATCTCCATTTTGGACTTGAAAAACCTTTATTTTGCTGTAGTGTCGCTTCATAATTACTAAAAAAATGAACATTGGCTTAATTTAAGGTGAAAATCTTCAACGATACTGCAGAACACAGTAATTGCATTTCATGGTGACAGTAATGTCACTGTTTTTAACTGCCTTTGAGGTTGTGTTTGAAGGTCTCTTCTTTTGAGCAAAAAGCACTTCTTGCTAATATTTCTGTACGTTACCATTGTTCCATAATTTCCGTTCTCTACAAAAGGGAGACCTCTGTGTCTTGCTTCAAGGTAGCGGTCATCCATAAAGCCGTTTGGCTTTCAAACATAAGTTAGACTCTTTCACCCATGGTAACAGTGAGATGTATTCCTTCATTTCATTCTTGAGGACTTTTCCCTGTTCTCTGTTGACAAACTTCTCCAGAAGGCTACATTTAAAAAAGGACAAAAGAATAAAAAGAACACCCTCCCCCTCCCCCCCCGCCTTATACAGTATTTGAATTCATTTACCTCCAGTTATGTCTCTCCATACACCCATAGATGAGGCAGGGTTATAGGTCATTTGTGTAGCTGTTTCTCTGTCCCTAAAATGCTGTTCTTTAAACTCTGGCCAAGGCTCTCCATGCAACAGCTTTGCTGTATTGTAGCCCCAAGGACAGAGAGAAGATACAGCAGCAGAAGTCAGTTGGAGCACAAGGGCCTCATGTAGCTGGAGTTCTTTCAGGTAACCTGCAGAGGCTCATGACAAGAAAATCAGTGTCTGTTATTTAGCTTGATGGGATTATTTCGAAGACTGTATTTCTGATCTTACTCATTAATTTTGGTTCAATTGGAAGGTAGCAATTATGCAGGCAAGTTCAAATGTGAAACACTGTTACAGTGGAAAGACACTCAAGATTTCTTGTTAGATTTTCTTGTAAACCAAGTACTCTTTAAGTTTTATAATGCTAAAGATCTGGATTCGGAGAGGAGGAAAGCTGTTAGCCAGATAACAAGTAGAAAATGCACTTATAAGCTGGTGTGTAGTCATGATACCAGTGAGCATACTTAATTCAGTGTCTGTAAGGAATGCCAGTGTGTTCCTTTCCTATTAAATAACACTTTAAAGAAATCACTATTTTTCTTCTGGTGGTACCCTGACTATTAAATACGTTTAATTTATTTATAGCTCTGATAGTGTGTTAGAAGGTATGTAAATAATCTATTGACTGCTGTACATTTTAGCTTGTCTCTCATATTTTGCCTAAGGCTGGGGTATTTAAAATATTTTTTAAAATAAGTTTTTTTCTTAAGATATACTTTTTTATAAGTTGCATTTTAAATATTAGGGTATATTATTTTGAACATTTGGATCTAATTCCTAACAATGAAAATCAAATGCTCATACATATCTGGAGTGTTCAATATGGAACATTGTTTTTTTTTTTTTTTACAAGTTCCCTTATACATAATCAAACAGTTCTGATCACCTTTCTTTTTTTTAACTGCAAATACAAGAAATATGAATGCATGTACATTAGCAACAGAGGAAGTTTTCTTAAGACTGCTTGCATATAATTTGTCAATGTAGTGGAAAATCAAACTTAGTCTATTTATAATAAATTGAGCTGACATTCCCCAAACAAAGCTTATTACTCAAGAGTGGCAAAGTGCTGGCTGTGTTACTGAATTCAGTGCTGACTCATTACAAGAATGGCTTAGTGCCCATTACCAATTTTCATCTGCAAAGAGCCCTCAGAATCTATTCCTTTACTTGGAATCGCCACTTGTTTGGCCTGAGTGTATTGAGTACATTTCTTGCTTCCTTATCTTTTCTTGGCATGGTTGAATTTTCTTCCCCCTTCATGCACAAGGGAGACAGTTCATATGCAAAGTTAATGTTAGTTAAGTTGTGATATTTTTTTTCTTTTTTTCCCCTCTTCTCCCCTGTTTGTCCTTGGAGATCCAGAGCTGAATTTTAAATGGCCCCAGGGCATGTCACATTGCAACCTTACATTCAGATCCCCAGTGCTGGAGACTCAGTTCTATTTCAGGAAGTGTCATGTACAAAAAGTGGAAAGCCATCTCCAAGATTGCATTATGTAGGTAAACTGTAAAAAGCCACTATATGAATCTGCTTTTGACATAGATACATCAGCTGAAAGATCATCTTAGTGATTTAGCTACGGGACTACAAACAGCTTTTCCTCACTGTGTTTTAATGGTGTGCTGTTTTTCTGCAGAAAAGCTATCTAAGGACAGTGTTTGCAAAAACTGTTTTGCCTGTTTGTTTGTTTGTTTTTTTTTTTCCACTGCGGGCCAGCAGAGCTTTCTATCTCTGAAAAGTGAGTCTCAGTTAAATGCAAATTTCAATAAAAAAATATTGGGCACAGTTGAAATACTGGCTTTCATCTTGTTTGGTCTCAGAGTTCAGATTTCCAACTGCTTAACATGAATGAGAAAGACTTCATTAATTTTGTGGTAGGTTTTGGAATGCCTGTGGTGTCACCAGCTTGTTGGGATGCATTGAAGACCTTTTGAGGATCCCTACAAATTTAAGTGATTTTGTACTTCAGCCATTGTGGTTTTGTCATGAGTCCTTGCTAATATTAATTGACTTTATTACTAAAAAGCATGTCTGAAGACAGAAATTTATTTATAGCTTCCATACCAGTGAGAAAATAGAAGTGTAACAAATGTACAGAAGTAGACAAACTTTTTTTTTCCAGTTAGGATTTCAGGGAGACATTCTCTGTGGTATTTCTGGTAGACAATTCTAATAGGGCATGATATGGCATTGCAGAACATAACTTTAACTGTGGTGAATGACATGATAAATTTTAAATAACCTCTTCATAATTCAATTTCTTGGCGTGGGTTATAATTTTCTTAAATATGCATGTTCATATGTACTAATTGTTTCAAGGAACTATGATTTTTTTTATGAACTGAATAATAAACGTAAAAAATTAATGTTTAGAATTCTGTCCATGCTCCTCATCTACCATCAGTTAGATTGTGTTATTCTCACTTTCTGAATGAATGAACGTTGCTCTGTATTGCTTTTTCTCTTCTACTTCTTCCAGAGACCTCACACAGTAAATCCACACTTATATTCTCCTTTTGATGTGCTGCCTTATTGCCTTTGTGGTCTCTGGTAAAGAATTTGGGAAGTAAGGTCATCCTGTGAGAAACCACGTCCTACACCACATAAAATATTATGAGCCAGATAAGATTTACTGGGTATAAGGTGCTTTAAAACTTCTGTGAGTGCGTCATGTTTTCTCTTGCATAGGATTTTGGAAATCTTTCTCACTTGCCGTGTGAAGCACAGTCCTGTACTAAGCCTGCTGTGCTATATAATTTACTGTTATGTATGTATGTATGTAATTAACTGAAGTTCCTTGCAAAAATACTTACCCTTAGGAGTTGTACTAATGCCCATAAAATGAACGTATGCCCTTGTATATCTTGTTTTCTACGGGATTAAAAGACGTTGACTGATGAGAACTCCTCAAGACCGAGTATTTCGGAAATCTATTGATCAAGACTTGAACTTCTTACAATGTTGACATGTACATGTGCATTTTAAATTCAATTACAGCAACTTTAATAATATATGATTATATTATGTGACTATGATTATAATATATTATATTTGATGAAAATTTTTTTTTGCTTTATTTCCTTATTCATTTTTCACAATCCAATGACTTTGTCTTCAGATCACTGCCTATTCAGGAGCTCTCCTGAAATGATTCTTGAAATATCATTCTTTGTAAATATTGCATTTATGATCACAGGCCCCTGTTTCTGAGAAAGATCATGCACAGACTCATTGAAATCCTAAGAGGGAAGAATTCAAAAAGAGTTGGTTACAATCACTCTCTCCATTGTGTAATCAGTGCTGATGTGAATTCAAGTTAAAATTCAAATGAACACTTGCAGAAACGTTCTCCTATCTCACATTTATGTTATATAAATGTGAGATACATATTATTTATATACATGATGTAAATAGCATCAGTCTCTTGGCTCTTTTAAAATGGTTTGAAGAAATGGAGTAATAACTTCAGCTGATGAGGCACTGCAACATGTAATTTACTATGAGCCCATCACTTTTGAATGTGTTAGATTGTTTGATGTATTATTGAAAATTTAACTCCTTCATTTGAAATTCTTCTCTACTTGCAAACAATAAGAACAGTTGCAATAAAAAAAAAAGAGTAGGGAAAAGAGAATGTTTGTCAGAAGAGCCAGAATAGCCATGTTATAAACATCCTTGTAAGAGTATTTGGATAATCTAGAACTGTCCTCTTTTTGTGTTTTCAGTATTTTGTCTTTTGACCTCTGCTGTATGTTTCTAGAAGTGTGTGCTGTTGTATTTTGTATTACTGTTGAACTAATAAAACTGCTCAGCTATATAGAGAGTTAGAATGTTTTCTTTTTTCTTTGCACCTACCAGTGGAATATCACTATGCAGTTACCCTTTAAATATTCTCTATTGATACTCCACATTCTGGGGAACGGGGAGACAGCTTGCACAGGGAAGGATGAGTCTCTACTGCTTTTCTATTTTCTTCTTTCAGGGATTAAAGAGGGAAAATTGGACTGAGTACTTTAACTAATCTCAATGGGAGCCTATCTCATTTCTGTGATCACAGAGAAAGAAAGAGAATGAGTCAACTGTGTTGACTACTTTCTTTTATCCCCTCTTATCACTTTGTTGAGCAAGGTCAGTACTGTTAAGTTACTCCTTTGATAACAATGTGAGGACAATATTAAGAGTTGGTTTGGGGGAGTGTTAGGATTGACTGTGGTTTATTGCTGGGGAATCCTTTGAAGGATGTAGAGATGGGCAATAATGAGATGCTACAGCCTATGGCAAGACTGGCAAAAATACCCTTGATTTCAGGAGCAATAGCATTTCACCCAGCAGACCAGCAGTTGCTTGCAGTTATTTCACTCTCTTTTCCATTTGCTTGGCTTGTTCTTATTGCCTCTAACAGATATGAAGCTCCATTTGTTCCTCCATGCTACAATGTTGTAAGTAATATGGAAAAACTAGCAGATTTTACACTACTGTGCTAATTCATTTCATGCTGTTATCATGAGCAACAACTATGGCAAAAACCCATAAAGGGCCATTTGAAAAGAAATGAACACAAAGAAGGTTCAGAGATAATATTTTAAAGGGAGCTTGAAGAAAAAGTGATTTCCCTTTCAATACCTAGTTGATAGGTTGTTGAGAACTTAGCAGTACATAGCAGGAGTATGGTTTTGTGAAGGATTACAGCTCTTCTTTTGTTTTAATTTTATTTGTGAAACAAAACTAAGAATGGTAAGGGACAATCCCAAAGGGAATACGAGTCTCTTTTTTCCTTTTCCTTGAAAATAAACAAAGCCTCAAAGCATATATTGATTACAGACTGAGCAGTTGTTTTGCTTTAATATAAGATTAAATACTCTCATCTTCAGTCTTACTTAACGGTGTTAAAGTAGGTAGAATATTAAAGCAAAACGTGTGAAGAGAACTGTGTGCAACATAAAAGCTTGTTTGTTGCCTGCTACAAAGAAGATGACAAGTTCCAACCGAAGTCTAAAGAACTTGACTTTTCTAGCAAAGGTGGTTTTAGTGTGATTGAGCAGAGACAAAATTCTTATTCACTTTCTACACGTGTTCAAGATCTGCAGAGCATTTTTCCATTAGTTAATTTATTCTCTTTCTGGTCTCTGATTTGTCTTAGTCTTCTTCAGTGTCCTGTCTTGAAAACCATATATATATACTGCGTAGCATCTAGTTAAGCTGAGCTGCAGTAATGTAAATATCTGTAATAAGTTCCAACTCTCCACCATATTACTTTTCTCTGCTGAAGAAAATATTAATCATTTTATACTGTACAGTATATGCACATCTGTTCCAACACATGATTAAGTTAAAACAAATACTTTTAATTTAGGAGAAGTAAAACCCTGAATCTGTGTACTGACTTGCAAACAGATATTCCAATTTCTCTTAACAATTCTTTTCCTTTTCTTCTCTTGTATAAAATTGTCATACAAGCATACAGTACTTCATGTGTTCAAGAAGGACTTTAGGATAAGATGTGGTAACTACCATGCTTGATCTCTTGCCTTTAGTCCACTTGACTTGTATTGAGCCTCGTCATTTTTGTATAATTGAAACGTAACTAACTGTCATCCCAACAGAAAGGCTTCACTACCATGTGTGTTTTCAGAGAGTATCACATTAGAAATGTCATTTTCTCTTCATTCAGTTGATCTAGAAATAATGATGGCTAGAGATAGGCAAAGGAAGGTCACAGCTATATTAATGTATTGATGGTTTGGGATGTTTGTGAATAGTCTTATAGCATTAAATTCTTGGCTTATTCTACATATAATTCAGTATTTGCATTATTTCTTTCATATTCTTTTTCTCTCTGGAATATGATAATAAATTTAAAAGTGCACATTTATTGGCAAAATCCTCAGATCACCCTTTCTCGTGGATCCAAAAAAAGATGCTCATAAAATTCTATTTTTTTTATGTTCCTGGAAGCCGATCCTTTAGCTTTGTGTTTATGCCATTTACAATCAGTAGCAAGCTAAGCCTCTCTATGGAATACTTGATACAATCTAAATATGCTCTATATTTATTAATGTAACCATACTTAAGTAGTTCTTATAGGGAGAGAGAATAGGATACACGTAGAAGTCATGGCGCATAATAAACAGGACAAAATGCAAACAAAAACTAAACAGACACTGCTGTGGCATCACTGAATTCAATGTCTGGTAGGCCTTTAAAAAAAAAATCAGATAAATAAACACATGCATTCACACAGATGTTGCCAAGCTATACAAAATCTATCAAAATATGAATTTACATCAGCATCCTGAAGGTATTCCTTTAGGCCAAGTCCATCTTGAGTAATTCACAAGAGTGGATGAGCTAGCTCAGAAAGTCTTTTCTATCTTTTTCTAGTCATTAATAATTCAAATAAAGATTCATCTGGGATGGAGTAGTGAGTAGCAGGAATGACTGATAACAAGTTAAATGATTGGGCTGCATATGGCTTCTCCTGCAGATCCTATATTATTCTGATAGTTCTGCAGATGTAATAGAGAGGATTTTTATAGGGGGAAGATGACAGGAAGGGGGAAAAGGGCTTTCCAAAGAGAATTTGGCACCACTTTGGTTCTTAAATGAAGGTTAAATGTTCAGAACAGCCTAGCATTGAGCAATCAAAACCATGATACTTTTCAAAGAATTTTCAAAGAAGTCCACATCTCATGTGCAGAATCTATGCTGATAATCTCATTTGTTTTGGTGGCAAAATGGAAGCTAAGCTCTACTGAACATCTGGCCACATCTGAAAGAGGTCCAGTTGATACATACTGATTATTGATTTGGAATGGTCAGGAAAATGGAAATTGTACGTATGTCTGACTTTGAAAAGCTTAGTTTGAGAGAACAGAACTAAGATGATTGTATGCCTTTCCTGTGTAGACTTCTGGAAATCAGCACCATAACATTCATTGAGTGCATTATTTTCTTCAAATGAGGGACAAATAGAGCAGCATTTAACTGCTGGGTATCATTTCATTTTGAAAAAATCATGTGTATAATTTCAATACTGATATCTTGTATATGAGTGAAATTGAACTCTACTAATGTGTTGGGGATTTTGCCATTAATCTTAGTAGAGTCTGTTTTGGTGCTTTGTACTGTCATTTTATAAACTCTGGTATAATAATATGAAACAATGGAATAAAACTTGACTACTGCATTTAAACATGCTGGAGGTCATTCCCTTGCCTTTCCAAGTAAAAGACAATTTCTGAGAGGTTAAATATATTTACCTCCTCATTTGTTACTCTTGTACTTTCTACAAAAGTATTTTTATCTGTATATCTTTGTGTAGAATGTTTGTTCAGATAAATGGATAAACAGTACTGCATTCCTATTTTTATCATATTCATCAGCTGGAATATAAAAGCAACTGGTGATTTTAAGTGTATGGGTATCACTTGAAGAATTGTATGAAATACAGGCTGAACTTACTGGTCTTTAAAATAAGCGTGAGCAAGTTTCCAAGATACAGATAGTTTCTCCTGCTGACTGGCACCGAGCAGAAAGATAGGAGCATTTTGGTTCTTTGTTGTTGTCTTTGTGTCTCAATTCTTTTTTTTTTTTCCTCCTTGAAAATTTTGGCTCATACTTTGCCATTATGAATTTTGAGACATAGATGTTGAATATAGCCTGTGTCTCCTTATGGGCACTGGCTGCAGCATATGGGAAAGTTAGAAGATGGGCTGGAAATACAAATGCTTAGTAAATAAAACCCTTATTCCCACCATATTCACAGATTTTCCCTCCTAATTTTCTTTCTTTCACTGTGTGAAGTGACCAGAAATGCTATCACACGATTTGCCTGAGCCTCAGCAAGCTGTCTTAATCTAATTACTATGGATTTTCAGACCATTTCAACTTCACAGGCATTTAAACAATATTAGAATGTTGTAATTACAAAAGGAATCAGTGATTCTGAATCATGGCTCTTAAATTTCTCTTCATGGCTATAGTAAGAATGATCCCATCTATACACGCAGTGTTAGTATTTTGAGACCTGAGCTCTTTCAGAACACTTTCTAAATAACACAAATAACACAGTGGCAATCCTTAATTCCCATTTAGACAGAAATGTTTGTTTCAATTATGTATGTTATAAAATAACTCTTCCAGAATTGAAATTAGACCCATATGATTTTTTTAATCTCCTTTTTTCCTTTCTTTACTCTGAAATCATATTTACCAGGCCATTTTTATTTATGTCATAATTTAAAACAATCAAATCCTGAAAAATCAAATTATATTTTGTAAACTTTAATTATATTGTTTTCCACTAATACATAAACTCTGGCTGTGCATACCTCTTTATAATGCAGAAAACATCTAGCTTAAAGTAAACAGAATTCTTAACGTGAGTTCTACCAAAAGTAAAGAAGACAGATTTAAAAAAAAATGTTTTAACATTTTTGTATAAAAGATTTTAAAATGGTGTTCTTCAAACTCTGAGATATACATTAAGGTTTTATAGCTTTTTATTGAGGCAAAAAGAGACTTTAAATACTTTTGAGTCTACTGAGGACATTGTAAATATTTCTTGTCTGTTATCTATGCTAATGGAAGAATAAACTGGAAACAGAAGATGCAATGCATGTACTATGTAGAATAGCATCTGGCTTGAACTTTTTTTCTTCTGACGCAACCCAGTCAAATACAGTTCTACCACTCTGATACGTGTTTCAATCTCATTAAGAAACTATATATAAATATAATGATGAGCAAAATGAGTGCATGCATATCAATAAGACTTATGTACTAAGGGTTTTTTTTTTTTTTTTTTTTTTTTTTTTGGAGAAAAGTGTGTCTGACACAACTGGCAAGGTCCTGCTGTAGAAGTGTACAAGCAATACACAAACAGACCAGAGAGAAAAATCAGGTACTAGACTAAAGTATGGATATGGAGGAGATAGGATAGGTACTGACTAAAGCATGTGTGTGCGTGTGTTTTTTGCTTTTGGAAATGGTAGCTTGATTGGAACTAGGTGCTGCAGGGAAGGCCTTGAGTGGGGAAAACTGCAGCCAGATTGAAGCAGTTAGTGAAATACAGTTGTAGAGACCTTGATGATGCATCCTGGACTATTTTGGGAGAAATGGCAAGATTTAGGTCTGATATAGATGGATGAATACAGGGCTTATTCATAGATCTTGTTTAAAATAGAATTGGAATGTGTCCACTTTTTTTCTGTAACATATCACAAAATGTGAAGGCAATCTACATTTTTCAGAACAACTAAAGCCAAAATTAAACATCTTGGTGATGCAAATTATGTTGAAGGTTGAAGCATTTTTGCATTTAATGTTATTTCCCTTTGTTCATAGTAGTTAAGTAAACAGCTTTTTGATTTTTAAAGAAGCAGTTTTTTAAAATATTGTTAATGTTTGTTTTACTTGCATATAAAGAACTGAAACTTTTTGCGGATAATCCTTTCCATATGGATTCAGATTTTATTTTTAATACTCTATTCAAGACACCTTTACAAGGAATTGTTCACCCATATGTCATGTCTTCAAAAGAATATGCATTCTCTAAGCTACCTGAAACCATCTCCCCTTATGCATAAAATAGAAAGAAGAGATTAAGTTAGATATCAGCTGTGTGTATAAGGTAGCCTGGAATCTGAATGCAAAAGGAAATTTCCAAACATTTTCTGAAGGCTCAAGCTATAGATGAATGAACTTTTTTTACTAAATTAAGTGTTATTAGACAATTTTTCAGTTGATCTTTGCAGTATGTATTCATTTACACAAATATATACAGACATATATATGCACATACGTAACACACATATGATTGTTTAATGAATGAACTAGTACATGAAGTATACAAGTGAGACACATTCATTTACCATGATCTTTATTAAGCCTCCCTATCCTAAGGAAACTGCTAAATAGGTCACAGTATAAAAATAGTATAAGGCAACCTAAGGACTAAATTCTGTGCTCAGAATCCTACCTAACTCAATTGATTTCAGTAGTTTAAAACTAGATCAAAACTGTGTTGTTGTTGATGAACATGTATCTATTGTGGACAAGATATTAATTCCTCCGAAGTCTTAACACCAAGGAGTAGTCTTTATCTGGCAAAACATTAAGAAGAAGGAAACATCTACTTTCTTTTATTCCAGCTGCAGATTCTAGACTGAATCCTATACTGCAAGAGTGTCTGACAGTTCAGATCAACTAATGCCAAGTCTCCTAAAGGCATACAAAAGATACATATTTCAACTTTCCTCTTCTGGGTAAGCTCCTTGCAGAGCTGGAGCTATCCACCATTCCATGAATGATTTTTAGCCACCATACTCTCTTTGTATGTGCACGCTCATGAGGGTACAGGCACACATTCCTGCTATAAGTCTGTACACAAGGCAGAAGAGGTGTTTGTGAACCCTTGAAAAAGTGAGTGAGTGATGGAACACTTCAAATTCTATATGCCTTGTTTTTTGACTTTTGTTTTGAGGGTCCATGGAAGTTAGCAAAGAACTGGGTTATGTAGTATATGAAATAAAAGTATTCAAGGAATCAAACTGATGAACAACTGTAGAAGCTGGATGGTTACAGCCAGAGGGTTGTGGTCAATGAATCTATGTACAGGTAGAAGCTGGTCATGAGCGGTATCCTCCAGGGATCCCTCTGTGTCCAGTTTTGGGCCCCTCACTGCAAGAAAGACATTGAGGCCCTGGAGTGTGTTCAAAGGAGGACAACAAAGCTGGTGAGGGGTCTGGAACACAGGCCGTATGAGGAGAGGCTGAAGGAGCTGGGAATGTTCAGCCTGGAGAAGAGGAGGCTCAGGGGAGACCTCATTGCTCTCTATAACTTCCTGAAGGGAGGTTGTAGTGAGCTGGGGGTCAGCCTCTTCTCTTGTGTCATTAGTGATAGGACCAGAGGGAATGGTTTCAAGCTATGGCAGGGGAGATTCAAGCTGGACATTAGGAAGTATTACTTTTCAGAAAGGGTAGTCAGGCACTGAAATGGACTGCCCAGGGAGGTGGTGGAGTCGCTGACCATGGGGGTGTTCAAGAAAAGACTGGATGTTGTGTTGAGGAACATGGTTTAGTGGGAGCTATTGGTAATAGGTGAACGGTTGGACTGGATGATCTTCTAGGTCTTTTCCAATTTTCCAACCTTGGTGATTCTATGATTCTCTTGGGACCAGTACTCTTCACATCTTTGTCAAAGGCATAGATAGTGGAATTGTGTACCTTCAGCAAGTTTGCTGATTACACTAAGTGAAGTGGTGCGTGCATTTGACACAATAGAAGAAAGGGGTGTCATCCAGAGGGACCTTGACATGCTTGGAAAGTGGACCCACGTGATCGGAGTGAGGTTCAACAAGATCAAATGCAATGTGTTGCACTTGAGTTGGAGTAACCCCCATATGGACTGAGTTGGAGAAGAACACCTTGAGAGCATGCCTGTAGAGAAGGATTTGAGAGTCCTACAGATGAAGAACTGAGCATGTCAGCAGTGTGCACTTGCAGCCCAGAAGGCTAACAGTATCCCAGGCTGCCTCAAAAGAAGGGCAGCCAGAAGAGTGAGAGAGGAGATTGCACTCTTCATGAGGCCCCATCCAGAGTACTGTGTCCAGATCTGGGGCCCCCAGCACAAGAAAGACGTGAAGGTATTGGAAGGGATACAGAAGAGGGCCATGAGGATGATCAAAGGGCTGGGGCACCTCTCTTATAAGGAAAGGTTGAGGAAGCAGAGCTTGTCCAGTTTGGAGAAGAGGAGGCTCAGAGGAGACCTCAATGAGGCCTTCCTGTACTTGAAAGCTTATAAGCAGGAGGACTTTTTGCATGGGCAGATAGCGATAGGACAAGGGGGAATGGCTTCAAATTAAAAGGAGTGTTTTAGGTTAAATGCTAGTCAGAAATTCTTTATTCAGAGTATGGTGAGGCACTGGAACAGGTTGTCCAGGGAAGCTGTGGATTCCCACATTCCTGTGGGTGTTTAAGGCCAGGTTCGAGCAGCCTGGACTACAGAGGGTTGGAACTGAATCATCCTTATGGTCCCTTTCAAGCCAAGCCATTCCATGGTTCTATGAAGTTATTCGCTTCTTCAGCGTAAAGGCTGATGTGCTTCAAGTACTCCTTGTCCACATTAGGTAGCTATGTCCTGGAGCATAACCCTTCAGGAGCACTTATTTGTTAATCATATTGTACTTCTTACTTAGTAGGTCAATATTACAGTAACAAAAGCATGGCTTTTACTGTCTTTTAGTGTGCAGCTAATACCTTTCTCAAGGTTCAGTGCAAGTTTGATTGCTTCTTAAATAATTTATTAATATAACAGAAAACTAAGCCAAAGGTTTTGGTTTTAGTGATATTTGACAGCTGGAGATATGCCAGAGCTTAGCAATTGCCAAGCAGAGGCAGCTGTGAATAGAAGTTTAACATTGATAAATAAATAGATTTTTGGCAAAAACAAAAAACAAAACAAAAAAACAACAACAAAAAAAAAACACACCTTTATAATTCACTTGGTTTGGAGCAGCTGAAGCAAAATTTTCTCCCATCATTTTCCAAAGTATTATCTATTATTTTGAAAAGTTTTCACCTTGGAAAAGCAAGATATTCAATACTTCTACATCTAGTGTGCCTTTAGATTAGGAAAATAAGTTCTTTATCAGATTAATCTAATTTCCTTGAAAACCTGCCTGGCTATAGAGCCATATGAAATGCTGCCTGGGGGCAGCATTTGCTTTTCCTTCTCTGGACAGAAATACTGTCTGTTGCAGGACGCTTTCACCATGCTTCATCGTCATTGCCCACATATTTGTAATCAGAAAATTTTAAATCTTAATTTTACACAACATCACAGAATTTGATTTAACCTTATTGGCACATAACAGTTAAGTATCAAGTCTATCGCACATCTAGTAAGGTATGTATTGCTGAGGAATCCCTGTCAGCAGTTACATTAATGCAAATATGTAACTTCAAATGAACTATAAAACCTTCCTGCTACTAATCCCAGAGCTCATGAGGAGGCAGTGAAGGCAGTAAGAGGATGCATGTCAAACTATGCAAAGCATTCTGAATATGTCTAAGAAGAGAAGTAAAATTATCATTACATAAGAAATGCCCAAATGTCTGAGAGATTTTTATGATGGGGAGGAATACTGAAGACTGTGATACTTAGAATAAGTTTCTTTTATTTTATGATTAAAAAATCCTCCTTAGTGTATGCCTTCATTTATCTCTTTATTCTCTTAGTGTGTGTTTTAATGGGCTCTTTGTTGCTGCAATGCTGGTTGATTGAAATTCTCAATTTGTAGGTCTCCTTGAACATATTTATTCAGGGGTTGGGACTTGCACAGAACAATGCACTTGTATGAGGCAATCCCATCACATCAGCCTTTATTATCATTTGTCTAACTGGGACACATGTCAGTGACTGCTGTAGTTCCCCTGCACCTACAAAAGAGCTTTGATTACTGTGTGCTAATCTTTGATACTGCGCTGGCCTTAGCTTCACCATGATGTCTGAATTAGATGAGCATCCAAAATGCCACAACTGCAACTCTTTTCCACTAATACAATGGAGTGTTCTGAGTACAGAAGATGAGATCTTTCTTTGCATGAGTATGCAATACAACTGTTTGTACTTCTTTCTCCTTTTTTTTCCTTTTCTTTTCTTTTCTTTTTTTTTTTTTTACATTAAAAACCTTGGTTTTTCCATTTCAAGTTTCTCACTTTATGCATATGATACAGCTTACTGCACTGATCTTCTACCAAATAGGATGCAGTGTCTAAGTTAGTTTCCTATTTTCTACAGCTGGATGATTCTGTATCCATTTCTCTCTATGCCTTTTTGTGTGTCTTTAAATCTATCACAAGTAATTTTTCTTATGTGAAGACTAATTAACATGTTGGGAGCAGATTGCCTGCGTTGTCTTGATATTTTCTGAAGCAACCAGATGCTGTAATTACTCTGTATGCTGTTATTTTTGCCTGTAGGTTGTCAGAGAGCACTCCCCATCACTTTAGGAACATAAAGTTCATTTAAATAGTAAAAGATGAGACAAATTTGTTTAGGAGTCTTTGAACATAATAGGAAGAAGGATCTGTTTTGAGGGTAAAAAACCAAAACCAACAAAAACTTAATTCATTAATTAGTGTCAGAATAGGTAAATCCTTTCCTTCTTAGTGTTATTGTTCTTTGCTTTAAATTCTCCTATGTTTCATTGTATTCCATTTATTTAATTTTTTTCATATGTGGACTGGTGCTCAGTGTTACTTTACTGCAAAATAGGTCTTGATCTTCAATAATTAAATTCCTGATGAAACCTGTATTTGTTGGTCCTTGTTCTCTATACCACTGTCTACCTTAATTAGATTGTTAGTTATGCCTTATTTCTTCTGATATTTCCCAATAAGCTGAACAAACTGGGTTGCTGTTAAGAAAAAAATAAGATGCTTATTGTTAATTTCTTTTTAGAAGCAATAAGACTTCTCTCAGATCAGCTTAAAAAGGATCAGTATGAGGAGCAAAACAGGAACAAATCATCAAAACAGGAATCCATCTATAAGGAGTCAGTTAAATCAGTAGGCTCTTCTTCTAGCCATTGCCAGTTACTTTTTCCAAGGTAGATTTACTTTGAGTATGTCAGCCTGACAGTATTTTTATTATTCCTGTACACTAGTGTCTCTATAGTGTAACACACCACCTGTTTGACAAGAAAAAAGACAAGACTTTTATCAGAGTTTTTCTGGCAGCCCATACACATTGCATCATAGAATGACAGAAAAGACCTACTAGGTCATCATGCTTTAATCATCAGTCTTGGTTATAACAAGTTAGAAATACATAAGGGCAAATTTTCTGATGAGAGATATTGAAGACACTGAGAGATATTGAAGAGTAAGATAAGTAAGAGAATTCAGTGGAACATGTTATCAGTTAAAACACTAGACATGTGCAATAAAAGTGCTTGATTTGAGGATCGCTTCAAATCCAATAATAAGATTGTAGTCTTAATTCATGTAAATTTAGTCTTCAGTATATGATATTTGCTTACACCTTTTTGTCTCATCATTGCCTGTGACTATTCAAATTAGTTTTTTTCCTGTGTTTGTGTAGGTTATTTTCAGTTGCATAGTGACAGATACAGTAATCTTCTGTCTTAACTTTCAGCTCTGCATGCGGTACATTCCATAGCTGTGACTGAACTTGTAAAATACAAAACTATTTTCTGCAAAATATGGCTTCTTCTCCCCCCTCCTCCCCCCCCACCCCCCCCCCACACACACTTTTACTAGTCCTGGTGGATCAGTAATAAATAACAGTATCAGTGACCTTTGCTACTATGTAAAATGTTGGTCACTGTCAGGGAAACGTAATAAAAAGGATGCGTGTTTTTTACATACTTTCTCTGAAACTGGGAAAACGTGCATCATTAGTGCAACACAGGAAATAAAGAAATAGGCAAATTGGCAAGCAGAGCCAACTATGGGAGTCATTAGCAATCCAGGTGTGAATAACAGGAAGAAATATGTGCCAGCTGAAAAAGATAGGATCCCATGCCTTGTTTTGTGTAATTGTTTTCTTTTTTAAGACTTGAAATGAGGAGCTAAAAACTTATTTGTTTTCTTTACAGTCAGACTTTTCTCAGATGAGTAGCATCTCAGTACCCATGATGTACTGGGAGTGTTAAAGGGATAGTGGGAAAGCGGTTCCAAGAGCAGTCTCCACTTTGGGGGTCAGTTAAGATGATTAAAAGGAAGGGTTTCTGTTTGTTTGTTTGTAATTGTTGATGAACTCATCTGGTTTCTACACCAGAGGTTCCCAAGCTGTGGTTGCCAGACTACATTAGTGGTCTGTGAACTAAACACCGATGCTTAGGGTATCAGCTGCTGTTAGAGAAGATGGTAATGTAAGATCTGAAAACATACATTAATAGCTGACAGTACACAAAACAACATGCTTATTGCTGTATACGGGGGAAAAAAGTGGGGCAGAGTAATAATGCAGCAGAAAATAATAGTCGAGGACAGAGCAGCCCACGGAAGCAGCTGGCATGAAGAATCAACTGGAAATGTGAGAAAGCATCAGAAACCAGGGCTGAAAAGCTGAAGATGTGGGAAAAAATGACCAGAATAAGTGCAGATTTTTCAGGCAAAGGAAATTGTCCAGTTAAGACAGGAATGATGAGAGGAGCCAGAGGCAAAGATCATAAACTGTTTGAATGGTCTGTGTTGCCAAGATGCTTCTTACCAGGTCTCAGTGCAGTTGTACAAAATGGGAATTGGAAAGAAAAGGACTTACATCCCAGCTTTGGTCTCTGTTACTTACTCATGCTGAGTCATCATCCAGCTCATTTTACCTCCTGAACTAACACAAACTTAATAGTAATTAAAAGACTGGATGGGTTCAATTTTATGGTATCATGTGATACCAATAAGCAGAAACACAACTCTCTCTGTAGAGCATTTTTATGTGCTTCAGTTTCATTAAAATTTTGATTTTTTTCCATGAAAGAGGCAGGATATGCCATCTAGAAAGCAGTCAGATGGACACCCTGAATATCCCCAGATCCAAAATAATCTGACCTGCTGCTAAGGAGCTGAGCAGGAATGATGGATACAAATAGCAGTGTTTGAAATCTGCCTCAGTCCCAAGGAAGCTCTATAGGAATCTTTCTTTGTTTATAGGAAGACTTGTTGAATTGGCAATCATCAGACAACAATAAGCAGCCTCCCATCCTCTAAAACCACACATCAACATTAAAAGCAATTCTACATTCTACTGGGTTTACATTGGTATCAGTCAAAATGCTGCTGGACTTCAATTAATTAGTGCCACTGCTGGCAGCCAGCACTGACTGAAGTGGAAATCCAAACTACTGTAATGTATTGCTGGAGTGTGTTCTGAGAACGACGAGATTATTTGTCTTCTGCTTTACTGACGATCTAGTTGAGTGCAATTTGATCAGTTTGAATGGTACCTCACTCACAATAAAAATCCAGCATTTCTTATAAAACACAGTGCTCTGAGTGGTGACTGTCCTGTATCTTATTCACAGTATCATATGAATTTCAGAGGTTGAGATGACGTTTTGGCTGAACAATATAAAAATGCTCTTATCTAATATTTATACTATGAAAGGCAGATAGATGAATGAACATCACTCATAGAGCATGGCTTATTTCTCTGTTGGGAAAGCAGGCTAGTATGGCAAACCTTGTATTGCATTGCTTTTTCCCATATTGCTTTCTTGCCTTCTTTTTTGTCATTACTGATTTTATTATTATTATTTTTTATCAGTACTTCAGCAATCATACATATGTGCATAACTGTGTGTTTATAAGTGTATATGCATTCAAAAAGGGCAGTATGTCTTGGTAGAAGTTACTGCTGAATTACAAAGAAATATTTTATAAAGTAATTAATCTTTCTGATGGTTTAGAAATTAAAAACTAAAAAAGGGATTGAGGAAAGTAGAATAGATTTCTTTGTTAGTCCATTATCTTTCTAATAAGGCAGTAGCTAGAAATTCTAGTTTGCTGGGACTTAAACATTTTTAATAGAGGTAAAAGAAGTACTTTGTTTCTTTTCCAAATTTTTTTCAATGTCTGAAGACTGCTGTGATACATATTCAATCACAAGAACTACCAAATATCAACAGGAGAAACAAGATACTCATTGTGCTTTTTTGCAGAGCTGTTGTGCTTTGTCCTTCATGTGCCAGAGTTAGCAGTCAGAGCTACGCATATTCCCATTATTTTCAACAGGTTTTAGAAAAAAATCTACAAAATGTAAGAAAAGGAACGTTCACTTTGAGTTTCCTCACTTACAATCCATTTGATATAGTGTCAGTGATAACTGCCAATGAATTCCCCTCTGCATTTCAGTTGAATATAATATATATTTCTCTTTTATCCAGTATGAAGCTGTCGCTGTTGCTAGACAGTTGTAATTAACTATTTTGGTCCAAATGGGAGGCAGCTGTCTTGACTGGTGGGTAAAGGGCTTGTTATATAAAGCAAATTTGATCCCACTGGTGTTGAAAGAAATCAGTGTCAAATTTGGGTCAGAAATTTCTAAAATAACAATTGAGGGAAACCTGAAACCTTCTAGTGGCTTTCCAGTATGGAAAGTAGGCCTACAAAAAAGTTGGAGAGGCGCTCTTTATCAAGAAGTGCAGTGACAGGAGGAGAGCTAATGTCTTTCAAATAAAAGAGTGTAGATTTAGATTAGACGTTAGGAAGGAATTCTTCACTATGAGGGTGATGAATCACTGGAACAGGTTGCCCAGAGAAGTTACAGATGTCCCATCCCCAGAAGTGTTCAAGACCAGGTTGGACAACTCTTTGGACATGCTGATCTAGTGGGAGATGTCCCTGTACATAGCAGGTGTTGGAACTAGGTGATCTTCCAGGTCCCTTCCAACCCAAATCATTCCACAGTTCTATGCTTGGTTCCAATCTGTAGTTTTCTTTTTGTCCTTTTCTCCAGTGAGCATGGAGTCCTCAGTACCTCAGAAGCCACAGTCCTTGGTGATCTCTAAAAAGAGATGTTATGTGCTGTATTGAAGCACTGCAGACTTCCCTATGGTGGACTGTACATTAACACTGACCTAGCAGTGGACTTACAGCATAAGGCTGTAAGTCTGGAGAGCAGATTACCAGGTATCTCATTGTCTGAAATGGTGACCTATGAACATCCACCACCTGCCTCTTCTCTGTTCTGTGCATTTTTTGTTTTTCAGATTGGTCTATGGAAAAGTTAGTGTTCCTGTCGTCTTGTCCTCAATGAGATTTGTATCTTGTCTTTCAGCATTCTCTTCAGTAATGTAGTTCACGTTTTATGGTTTTGATTCCCTCATATTGTAGATTTATTTTTCTGTAGATTTTCCCTGGAGCCAAAACAGAAGGAAGGGGAAATCTCTGCTGTAAAAGTCTTATATTTATGAGGCTTATGATGACAAGGAGGAGGAAGGTCCTTAAAAAATAGCTCCATTTGTTTTTAAACTTTTGTTCACATTTTAAAATGATCTGTGGAACACAGTTTTGTGCCTGTAAAATAAACTAAAAATATCTTGTGATGTTGTTATTAATAAAGCAGGTGGCTCATCTTTCAAAATCCCATTTTAGCCAGGCTGTGATTTTCAATGAAACCTGACATGTTCATTTTTGCCAGACTTAGCAGCCCCCAAGGCTTGTTGAAAGACATTTGAAAAAACCTTCTTAATAGATCAGTTTTCTTTGCTGAAGCTGTAGCATCTCCTGTATTTATGGAGATTTGATTCCTTTGAATCTATATTAGCTGAGCAACAAGCTAACTCCAGTGACATATATTAACAAAGTAGGCTAGTTATACAACATTAAAGAACTATATATCCCAGAAAATATTTAGTGAGCTCCTCTATATATTGACAACTATATCTTCATTTTTCCATGTATTGTAAAGATTAATCCTCAGAAATTTATTGGCATAATTGATGTCAGCTGGGTAATTGGAACCAGACTTGCAAATACGTTAGTTATTGTTGCAAATAGATAGAGAGCACTGGGACATATCCAGATTTAGTTTGAATCCATTGACTTCTGTGAGCTTGTAGAAGATTTTGTATGTTAATCGCATGATTTTTTTTCAAAAAAGCCTTCCAGTCTCTTGTTCCATGTTTTATTAAAAAAACAAACAAAAAAACAAAAACAAAACAAACAAACAAAAAAAAAACAACAGCAGTCTGCTAGCTGCTCATAAAGATACTCTGCGTAACAGAGTCTTGTTTTCTGAATAAGCTGGGCTGTTTACTTATAACAGTGTGAGCGGAATAACAATTACATAAGAAATTAGGGATGTTTCTTTTGTAGTCTTGCTTCTACAGAATAAGAAAAGGAAACTTTTCTTTCTGCCCAGTTATGTTTTTTATCATCAAAAATGTGTGTGCATCTTTCTTTGTTCTTACCTCTCCTCAATATAATTTTTGTAGGTTTAACATTTTTAAAAACTACACCAGCTTGTGGCATACCCATCTCACTATAGACTTCTCAAAAATTCCATTAATTAAATTGGAACTTGTATCTTTTCCCCGTGCACTGCTCAAACAGAAGTTTGCATGTTGAATATAGCACTGGTGTCTGCAGGAGGGCCTGGTCGCTTTCCCTGCATCATTTCATGTTGGAAGTACAATTTGAAGGGACGAGAAGAGAGACGGCACACACAATCCTAGCTCTGTACAGGATGACAGTCCCAGCTCTCATGTTAAATGTGGTACCTGGGATTCTCCTCAAACACTTAGTACTGCCAAAGTGAATCTTTTATGTATCCTAGATAGCAATTTGCTGATGTTCTCCCAGTCAACTTGCTACTTGTAAGAGACGCTTACTAAGCCAGAAGATGAGTATTGATTGATCTTGTGAATAGCTTCCTCAGTAAGAATTGGTCTCAATAAAAGATGGTCGGATGTTTGAAATTTCATATGTTTTCCACAGAGAGAAAACAATATTTTTTTTTCAGACACCAATGTCTGAGCTTCACATCACAGGAGAAGACTGAGGACTTCCCACTTAGATGACTCATGTGCTCCCACATCAAGAATAGATCTAGAAAACAGTGAAGGTGCCTATTATCTGAATTTAAGCATCTCTAAATAGATAAAACAGCACTAAAGGGAGTGGTATCTTAAGGTATAGGAGATAAGGAGAGAATATAACAGGAGGAACAGGAAGGTAGAAAAAATCTGGAAATTTTATCCTGAAGGAAAAATGAGACTGCATCTTTCCAGTTGCTTGAATTCACTTCAATAAGTCACTTCAATATAGAAAAAATCTTCAAAGTAGCACTGGTTATGCATCTGTCTTCTGAATTTCCTCCTTTCACATCTAAAACTATATACCCAGAGCAATGTACTTTTAGAATTTTCCTGCATATTAGAATAATCATCATAATCAATTTGGTAACTCCCTCTTAAAAACCTTAATGTAAATATCATTTTTTTCCTGACCAAAACAGAACATTCAAAATTAGTCTGAGTTGAGTTATTTTTGGTATGTTAACATTGCATGGGAGGGTCCACCTCATATGGTGTGAGGTATACCTCATGTTCTTGGGAGTTTTGAAATGAAGAGGTAAAAAATGATGGAATTAGTATGCTCATGTTGAAGGTGAAACTATTTTGTTGTACAATGATGGTAAAATGACAAAATAATTTGTTCTTGCATAAATGAACTGTTTTGCCACAGTTATTTAGCTTGTGCTGTTGGCTTTTCTCTCCAATATACGAAGGTTATTTGTTTTGATATTTCAGCTCTCCATGACGAACAGCCCATATAAGGTATGCATTTGAACTAGCAGAGATCAAAGCTAGACAACTTTCTTTTTTCTTTTTTTTTTTGTCTTTCTTTACATTATGTGCCAGCATTTTAATAAAACAATAGATTCTCCTCTTTCTTTTGGTTTTAAAGGTAGTGCTTAAAAACCTTCCATATGTTGAGTTGTAAATTATGAAGAAAGACCCTTCCTACTATATGTATATTTCATAGTGTATCTAAGAACCCTCTACTTAACACCTGTGAAGCCACACCAGTACAGTGTTCAGTTCTTGGCTCCCCAAGAGTTACAGAATTACCAGAGACAGAGCTCTGATGAGTCTTGTCTCCTTTTTGCTATAACTGATCAGATGTCTTTGGTATCAGAAGATGTTTCAAATGATGTCAGATTTTTACTGTTTTTCCACCCTCTGGTTTCTTGGGGCATATAAGTCTACCTGGTTCAAAATCCTAGCATTTTACACAATGTGCTTTATACTATTCCACTCTTCATCCAAAATAGTTTTGAACAGGATAAAGATGCAGGGCTATTGAAGGTAGATATGGATTTAACAGAAAGAGAAGGAGCTACAGTATTCTCTCTTCTGGGGAGACAGAGGGCACACTTTGCACTTTATTTGGGGCTTCTCTGCTGCTCCTAAATCCAAACTTCATCTTGATCTACATGTTTAATTATGTTTATCTTTCTGATCACCCCATGTGCTGTCAGACACCTACAGCTTGTATTTCTTTCTTTATTTTGTTTTACACTAATTGCACAAGAAAATGCTATTCTTATGTCAGGCTCTTAGTGATTATAGGTCCTGTTTACTCACAGAAAGGTAATTTACTGCCTGCAGGGCACAACTCAGACATACTCAGGCTTCCTGGGTAGCTAAATGGATCATTCCATTCCAGTGCTCATTCACTTACTGGCCTCTCTCAGATTGCTTGCAAAAGCACTTATCCTGCAAATGCTTACTCATGTAAGTAATAATACTCTAATTAGAAAGTAAGTGGGGTTTGGAGACATTAGGATTTTTTAAGTGAGTAAGCACTTGCGGGGCAAAACCCAAGGGCACCAGAAAAGATGATAATTTTCTGCATAGTACATTGTCTATTTTTATCTTTAAGTCTGGATCTTTACATAACTTTCTATGAAACTGTTTGAGATCTTCCCTTCCTAGACTAGCCAGGAAGTCCAATGGACAGACATTCTTATGCTTCAAAGCATTTTCTAATGACTCCCTTTTCAAATGAAATGAAACATTAGCCTGAATTATAGCTGTGATATGCTTCTAAGTTCCTTTCTAAGCACTAAATTATGCCATTTCAGTGACTGTCCTTTCTTCTGTCCCTCTGAATCTTCAAGCTTATCAAATAACTGCTGTAACAGAAGTTGAGATCCAGGTTCATTACTTATCCTTTTAAAATTAGATTGTTTGCAAATTTCTTCCCAACTCCTAATGACTCTCATGTGAATGTACTTTTTCATCTGCAAGGATGAAATAGTAGAGAATGGAGATGTGTCCATGCAGGAGTAGCTTTGGCACAAAGACTGAAAAATAGTCATCAAAGCACTACATTTAGTTATTCCGTATGTGGAGAACTGTGAGCTACCCAGGCAGGCATTAACTGGTATGTATATGCTTCACTTGCTGCTGCTTCCATTACCACTCTTTTTAATAGTGCTCTGACTGCCTTTAAAAGCACATCCCTTGCAAGTATGAGTTCTTGTCTCCAACTGTTCTTGTGATTTTAGTCTTCAGCCATTTTATTCCTTCTGCAGTGTGTAAAGACTCTTTTAATTCAAACTCTAGAAACACTGAAGAAAAGGGTGATGTTTTGCCAAGCCAAATGTTCTTAATTGGTGTATTTTATGCAGCTGATAATAAATACTTTAAGATATAGTAGCTAAAAAAAAAAAACAAACACAGATGAACCTAATATAAGCAGGCATATTTCCAGTGATTTCAGCACTTACATTAGAGATGAACTTAACTGTCTGTTTACAGTCAGACTTGAGCATGGTATTCAAATTGCATAGGTGACATTGACATTTGGTATTGGGCTGGGATCTACAGTAAAAGAGATTTTTTTCAACTCCGCTCAGATTCAGAATTTCTTCACTTTATTTCCAGTCTTATTGCTTTGCAGAAGCATTAAAACACTGATATAAAATGTTCACTAAAGTTTAAATGTCTTGCCCAGCATATGATGCTTTTCCTACATCAACGGCTTTTTAAAGACATTGTTCACCCACAAATATTTTAATCTTCTTAATTAAAGATACAAAGCTCTCGTACATTCACTATCCTACATAAAAATACCAACTATAGGTAATAAAATGTCTATCCCATTAACTCATAATGTGTAATGAGTGTAAAAAGTTAGTCTACAAGTCAACAAAGCTTTTAGTTCTGCCTACTTAGTATGCCAGGGAAACATAAGTTATTGATTACCTCAGATAGTAAAAGCAGTAATGTTTCCATTATACTTGCAGAAAAAACACTGTACTGGAGTTTATCTAAGGCTTGGTGAGAAGAGAAGAGGTAGCTTGAATGCCAGGCTCATAGTTCGTCCTATTGTGCCAACACTTGCTTTCACTCCCTCTAGAAAGGCTCTTCTGTGGGCTCTCTGCTTTCTCTTTTCTTACACAAAAAAAACCTGTGATTAATACTGACAGAGCCTACATTTTCAAAAATTTATTTTGTTATTATTTCTTTACTAGGTATATTTATTTCCTTTATCTCCTATCCAGATTTTATTCTGCCCTTTGCTCTATTGTTTCATATGGCTATCAGAGATAAGAGATGGCTATTCTTGGCATTTTGTTCTTTAAAATTATTCCATATTAAATGTGATAATGTGTTAAAATGTTGTAAGCAGGCAAACATAACTCATTGATCAAAGGATGTATATTAATAAATAGAGAAGAATTTCAGCATATCTGTCATTTTAACAGCATGAAAGACATTTCAGAATCACAAAGTCTATTAGCGATTTCTAAGATTTCTATATATATATATTTTCACCCCTAGATTCTTAAATTAGAGAGATTATGGACACACCACACAACTACTGATTGATCGTTACCTAGTAAGCTATAATCATCCTCCGTTTTCTGTGTAACATTTATGTTTCTTGTCTGATTGCAGAGCTTATGTCTATGTGTTAGTCTATGCCAAGTCATTTTGTGATACCAGGAATTTTAATAATGGAATTATGAAAGGTTTCTGGAAGTAGAGATTGGCCTTAATATTACAGCTGTATCTTTGTTCTTCTCTAGCACCGATTAGGGGATCCATAGAAACAGTTTTGATTTAATTCTGTCATTGATGCAGAATTGAACAGGGTTATTAAGGAAATAGCTTACTGATATCTGTGGACAGAAAGTACTTCCAGAGGAGCTAAAAATTGTTAATTCTGCTCACAACAGTAGCTAAATATTACTTCTTTAACTAATCAGAAACTTTGGTGAACTTTCACAATGTTTGGAGATATATAAACATTATCACAAATTGGTTTATCGAACAATGAAATACAGGGAAGTTTCAGTTTCTTAAATCTTCTTTATTCACACTGGGATTCCTGTGTGACTCCAAAACCATGCTGCTCAGAGCACTGGGCTGAAAAGACTTGTATTTGAAAAGAGAAGTTTGAAAAGAAAAATAAATAAGAAAACCAAGGTAGAGATGATCTGAGTAGTACTCAGAAAATGTAAAATTTTTATGAAAGAGAAAAAAATTCTGAAAAATGTCAGTTGCAGCTGGTACTAGCAATATCAGTCCAGGGTCTTTAATTATGCAGACCTAAGAAATGAAATCTTGGTCCTTGCTTGATTAGTCACAAAAATCCTATTGACACTGGTAGGGACATTTCACTCAATGTCTTTCTGATTCAAATGTGATATAAAAACCAATAAACTCATGTTGCACCCAGTGGGAGTTCTACCACTGCCATCACTGGCAACAGCACTGGAATTTTTGCCTTTGGGCCATGAGTCTGAAATCAATGAGATTTCTGCTTTAAATTAGGCCATGTATTCCAAACTCAGTCCTACACCAGATTTGCTACTATACAGGTTTGTGGGGTTTTTCTTTGTTTTTATGACTATAGCAGGGTCAGATCCATACCTTGACACAGAAGTGAAACAATCAGTTTGCAGTGTGCACATTAAGACATGCATAGATTTTGTGTTACAGATTTGATCAGTATGAGCTCAGTTTGCATGTGATGTAATTTGCTTTGGTCTCAGGGAAATGAAGATAGAGACAGACCTGGCCTTTTTTTTTTTTTTTACATCAGAGCAGAAGTAGGATTTTCTAAGAAAAATTCAAAGAATTTGCTTGATAAGGGTTTTCAAATTTACTTTGAAAATATTAAACTAACACAGATTTGTAATCTGTAGCCAGAACTGGAGTTAACAAAGTTGAACATGTTGTTTTCTGTCTAAAATATTGAAATAAAAAATAAAAATGCTAGGGGCCCATCTTTTAACATAGATATAATTTATCTAAGCATAATAGTCTTGTTTTGAACTGAAAACTTCAGTGTTGTTGAGCTTTTATTCAAAGGAGAATATAGCCTAAAGGGTGTGCATCATACATCATTTCAAAAACCCTAGTAGAATTTCTCACTGAGCTCATTCTCATTGAGCTTACAAATTATGCTCATTCTATTCAGAATACATAAATGGAAAAGTACAAAAAGGTTGGTGGTATCTAAAGAAATTGCCAGCATTTCAAATTGTTATTTTTTTGTGAATGTGTATGTATGTGCACAGACATTGTGACATTCAGCAGCATATTTTTATACAATGGAAATTTTATATATATTCATTTGTCTAGTCATAAGATGGCTATTCTTTACAGAAGTAGGTAGCATTCTAGTATTTCCACTTTACTTTCAGTGCACTAATTTTCATTGCCATGCATTATCAAGTACTTCAGTTGTGTAGTTTGGCAATGTGTATTAAAAGTATCACATTTTATCACGGCTGTACTCTTCTAGCCTTTATCCAGTCCATACATTGCTATGCCATGTCTCACTCTCCTTACTGCTACTGGTTAGTGTGTGTTGAAGCCAGTTCAGTTCAGATGCAGCTCATCTGCATACACAGGGTATTTATAACAAGTAGAAAAGCACCCAAACCATATAAAATCTCATTTTCTGTTGAAATAAGCCACTTCCAATATATACTTTCTATATTCTGCAGCAAAATTATTATTTGCAGAAGCATATCTGTACAACTTCACTGTGCAATGTACTGTATATCAAAAGCACACTTGTGACGTATATATCTTATACAAGCCTATAAACGCTACATCAGGTATGTTTCTCTAAATCTATTCATGAAAAGATTATTTGTCTCTGCTAAAATACCATATAGCAGTCTTTTCTTTGATGAAAAGTCCTCTGGCTTAAAGGTAATAGCAGAGTTAGCTGAGTCAAGGCTAAACAGAATTACCTTTTCAACAGAAAAAATAACATATAGCCATACTTAGGTGAAGGTTTGTTACCCAACAGTGGAAGAGAATTTATAAATTACAAATTTTATCTAGGTTATTTCACCATCTTCCTGTGACTGTTACCTCACGCATCCCAAGAGACGTGGCAGGCAAAGTAAATAAATGCTTGGGCAATTGAAAGTGTTAGTAAAAATCTGCAGTTGTGATCTCTTATGACTCTGTGGAAAACATGAGAAGCAACCCTACTTTGCAATTTAAATGTGTACTCCTGGATGCCTTGTGCATGTTCTATGCATGAAAGAACACTGTCACATAGCTCTTATCTGTGCGTGAACATGGCAGAATGTGGTAGCGGAGTGTATTTGTACCAGATAGCTGAAAAGATGAAGCAGTCTCGTATTCAGCTAAGATGGGAGTTTGATCCTTCTCAGTCCCGGGCTGGAAAGTGCACAGTTGGTTGTAAGACAACGAGTGCAGTAAAAAATGCCTTATCTGCCCAAGGGAAATTTATGGAGAAATGCGTTAATGTAGTAATTAGATTCATCTGTAATTGACATATCAAAGATAAATGTCAACTTATCTATTTGTTAATGGATCTATTAAAAGCTTTGTTTGTACTCTGTCTTCTCTTTTTTTTCCTTAAACACTTATGCACAGATGGATTGTGCAAATAAATACTTTATTAAATGTAAGACTGAGAGCCAATGGACACTTTGAGTCCAGAATAATGTCAATTAACCCAATTTAATTGCTTTCTTGATCCAACTCTCTCTTATTTTTTTTTATTTTAACTTTTTTTTTTCTTTATATAAGACATAAGGGGCAGTCAGTAATTCTATAAGAGCAAATTACTTTATACATCTTATTTTATTAACAAAAATACAATGTGTGCTCTCGAAATGGCACAGTACTGTGGAATATAAAACACATAAAGCTTGGTTAGAATGAGTCACTGAAGCCGAACAGTCAGGAACAGCCTAATGTTTCCAAGCTCAAGTGAGCTGGTGAGGGGAGAAATAATAAAAAAAATCCTATTAAATTAAAATTATTTTGCTTAGGGTAAGTTACCAGAAACATTTTTCCTACTGCTAAAAAGCAACATTTTCATTATCAGTAATTTGCAGATACTTGGCTTTTCTAGAACTACTGATATATTATGCGTCAAGTTGCAGCATATGCACTTAGTTTTGCCATCTTGACACAAAAAACATTTTGGTTAGAGAGAGCGCTAGAGTAAATAATAGGAAACTGGGTTTTCTCCACAACTCTAACACAGCAAGGATTAATTTGTAATTAGATATAATATATGCAGTAAAAATGATCAGTTTGATTTTTGGGAAAACAAAATGTTACTTCCATCGACCAGGAACCAACTGCTGGAAGCTGCCACCAACTGGATCTTCTGTTACTAGGTGACTAAGACTAACAGATTGAATCTTCAATTTGTTCTTGCAAGGTCTTCTTCTCAACAGATGAAAGATCCAGCAGTTTCAAAAGATGCATCTAATCCAAGTATTTTGAGAGCTGTGTTATTAGTTTGTGATTTGAATGAAATCCTGTGCAATATTCTCACAAGTTTCAAGCTGGTACAATGTTGTATTTCAGCACCCAAAACTGTGATATTTTCTCACTTGCATATATCTCACTACCCTTTGCAAGTGTATGTGCTATTTGAAGTAATTGGATGAAACACTGCACGTGGGATTGCAGGATGAGGTAGAGGATTGATCATGTGATCTTATATTCCACTGTAAATGGAGACTGATTTTAAATTTTTTCCCCAGGAAGAAAAATAGAAGCCATACTTTAAAAAATAGTTGCCAAATTTTAGTATGAATCTATGAAAATTTTAGGACCCAAACCACTATTTATCTGTTCTTTCAGTGTCTTAAATGCTCCTAAATAATGAAGAGAATTTAAATTGCCAAAAATGAAAGGTGAAATGCTTTATATGTCCAGACACAGTTATGGAGGGTTTTTCTGGTTGTTTTTTTTTTTTTTTTTTCCTTTTCCTTTTCCTTTTCCTTTTCCTTTTCCTTTTCCTTTTCCTTTTCCTTTTCCTTTTCCTTTTCCTTTTCCTTTTCCTTTTCCTTTTCCTTTTCCTTTTCCTTTCCTTTCCTTTCCTTTCCTTTCCTTTCCTTTCCTTTCCTTTCCTTTCCTTTCCTTTCCTTTCCTTTCCTTTCCTTTCCTTTCCTTTCCTCTCCTCTCCTCTCCTCTCCTCTCCTCTCCTCTCCTCTCCTCTCCTCTCCTCTCCTCTCCTCTCCTCTCCTCTCCTCTCCTCTCCTCTCCTCTCCTCTCCTCTCCTCTCCTCTCCTCTCCTCTCCTCTTTTCATTTCAACTTCATGAGATCTTCAACAGCCTCCAATAAATCCATATCATTTGAACAGTTTCAATATCTGGGAAGATCCAGTGTTTTCCATTAAGCAAATAGAAGCCTCCTCTCCTGAAAAACTGTGATTTATTTAGCACTAATCTCCAATGCCTCTCTCTAAAGATTTGTTTAATTGTTCAGTTCATCAGAAAAACATTAAATAATAGCTTAAAGAAACATAAACCCTCACTTGGTTTTCTCATGCTCATTGAAGTTAATGGGACTACATACTTAAGCATATACTCTAGATCTTTCTTTTATACTTTGCAGGTCAGAAAGGCAGGGGGATAATATTTAACCAGGGAAGAGAGTTCTATTTCAAACTTCCACTGCACTATTATGTCTAATATTGAAGGAAATTATTTAAAAACTATTGGCACTAAGTCTGCATTAAGCATGATTTCTAAACCACAGAATAGTCTGTAAAATTTTTTGGCACATTAAACTCAGAGCATGAAAACTTAAGGGACTGTTCCCGCAAATCCCTTGCTTGCAAGAATAAGTACTTACAGGACTGAGCTGAAAATCCTGAAGTTCTTCTGAGTTTTCATTGGAAGACAGGCAAAATAAAGAACTTAGAGAGCAGGCACTCAGCTTTGCACCTGGTTCATACCTAAACAGCTCAGACTCAGACCCAGTTAGTACCTCTGCTTAAATCCCCTGAGTAAAACAGTTTAGCAGTAACTCTTAGGTGGATGTCTAATGAGCCATAAAGAAGTGGCTGCCGCATAAATGTAGCTTGAGCCACTATTTTTAGTTTAATTTCAAATTAAAATAAGACTGAAAAAGTAAACCCCCCTTCAGATGGCAGCCTAGTGGATGGAGTGTTTGTTTAGAAATTGACAAATCCTAATTCCAGTCCCTTTTCTACTTTTCAGAATTAAATCAATATTTCTTTCAGGAGTGGCCAGTAACTATCAGCCCTATAGACTCTTCTGGGGAAGGAACATTTCTGTGGTGTTTCAGCTTATTCTAGCTTGTAAGTATTACAAGACATACAAATATGTTACATAGTCAACATATTTATGTTATAGAAAGGATAAGAGACAACATTACTTCAATTCTTGTGGGGATTTTTCCTTCTGCTCCCTGAAGTATTTCTGTATTTTAATTTTAGCAGTGTCTAGATAGCTTTGTGGACTGCTAGTTTTCTAATTCTCAATAGAGCTCCTTTTGTATCTACCTCTGAGACTGATTTTCCCATAGACACGTAACATTACATTATTGATTCTCTTTCAGAAATGAAATACTTAAAATTTAGACTTTTTATTTCCTATATTTAGGTGATTATAATAATAGATTTGTGTTATTAGATTTCACTCTTTGTTTTCGAGTCACATTTTTCATTCACAGACACAAGAATGGAAATCAAATGAGGTGTCATGAGCTTTGATCCAAACAGAGTTTCTCTGTCTTCCTTTGATGTTTGGATATAGAAAATATTAATCCACTACAAAGCATGGTAACTACCCAATATTTCATGTACTGGGTTTAGCCTATTTTTACTAGGCTTTTTATAGTACCTTAGATTTCAACCAGTTATTATACAGAAAATATAATTATAGTAAAAACGTTAAGAAAGTTCTATTTTCTAAAGCAATGATAGTCATCATTAAATTGAACTCTAGTGTTTGTAAGTACTTTAGGTGTTCTTCCATCTTATCAGAACAAATAACACCTCTACCTAGGCATTAGTCTGCATTTGCATTTCACACAAGATTTACTATAATCAGTCTCAATCAACATTTAAGATGAAAAGTTTTCAGAACAGAATTCAATATTTTTGAAACTTTAATCTAATGAAGACCTAAACTTAATATTGGATATCTAAAATGTTTTTGAAAATTCTGGGTCCTGGAAGTTCTAGTCCGTTGATGTCCATTGACGTTATTGGCTGTAGAGGTTCACACATCTTCTGGCTTATTTTCCATTGCATATGAGGTAATTGTAGAGCAAAACAAGAAGAAAAATTTTATAAAATGCTTCCTTTTGAGTGAATGAATACTTAATATTGATGATTAAGTATAATGAGAGGGCTTGACTGTAGTGCCAGATTCACCTAAGTCTGACAAGGTTGCTGCACTGTTCTAATGAACTGATGTGCTGTTTATTATTCAAGCACTTTGTCTCTGTCTCTTACAGCAGCTCTGTACAGAGTGCTTTGAGAAGTGAAGTATGTAGACTTGAATACCAATATTTATCTCATGTTTTTGAGCAGCTGTGCCCAAATTTGTACTGAATTTGAGTTCTGAAAACAAATGGATAGCCTTGTATGCAGAAATAAAATTTCCTGTGTGTGCTTTATATCTTTGGCTTTGGCAACTTTCTGCTGAAATCATTACTTCACTTTTCATTCCTTTGCTGTATTTTGAAGTCTGGAGTAACCTCATATTATCTTTTCTGTTGCTAAAACAAACTCACGCCACAGGTATCCTATGAGATATCACCATATCAAGAATAACTGCCTCACAAGTTTTAATTACCTGATTATTGATAGGAATCATTGCATTTTTTTAATATTGTCATTAAATAACTAATAACTGAAAGGAGGATGAAATATCAAGTATATAAAAACAAATTTTACCCATATACAGAGAATGCTCCTGAGAGGTAGAAGATTATGAAATCCTGAAAAATTCAACATACTTATGCTGAAAAATAAGAAGTGGAAATAGACTTTGCAGAGATAGATCTGGAACAGTCGTGTGTGGTTTAGTTTGACTATAGCTGAGGGAGAAAAAAAATAGAAAGACAGGCACCAATATTAACAGCTCTTTTTGTGTTTTGTCAGTTTTTAGAAGCTTCCAGACTGCATATCTCTTACACAGTAACGTGTTCATATCCATATTCTGTAGACCTGTGAGTATTAAATCTTGGCTTGAAAAATCAGTATTGGAACCTCAAGAAACATATTAAATTGTATTTTTTATCTCTAGTCTATAGGAAAGGCAGAATCTGGTTGTAACAAGCCTAAACAACACTGCTGCTTTCCCATGGTCAACAACACAGCACACTTCTGAGAGTGCTGTTACGTAGTTCAGCTTTGCATTGGGCAAAAGAGAAACTATTTTTTGTTTCCTGTCCCTGTTGCCCACACAGACCACAAACAGTTTTCCTTTTCCCTGTTCCTGCAGTTCTATGGCAATGCTTAACCAACAAGACTGAACGATCACATACGTATGGCCGAAATGCAGCCATCAAAATGGTGCCTAGTTGTACAGCCCTACTGCTGCAAATGCAGCAGCAGTGAAGAAGTGCTGACAGCAGCTTCATCTCACACTGTGCACCATCCTGGGCACTGCCAGCTGTGGGATGTGACAATCAGCCAGGCAACACATCGCCCGGCATGCATTGTTACTGAACATTTCTGCCATCTGTTTCTCACTCCAGCAGGACATTATATTTCTGTTCTGTGTAGTAGGAGAAGAGTTTTCATAAGGAGAAAGGACACATTGCTTTGCTCCTTGCTAACCTCTCAACTCTCTCTGTCACAGGCCAGAAGAGCAAAACTGCAAAAAATTCTGTTATTCAGTGTAAATGGGTTTCAAAGAGGTTAAGCACTGTGGGCCATTGAATTGTCATAATTTTCTCAAAGGAGGAAGGAGTGAGATAAGTGTGTGAAGTAGTAATACTGCAGTAAACCATGAACACACCAGTGTGCTCTACAAGGTGCTGCCCCATCCATGGCAATCTGCTAGAATTTAGCCACTGAATGTAGGGCTCTGGCCATCCTCTTGGCTCTCAGCAATCCCTGAACTCTGTATAGATACAAAAAGAAAAGGAATAGAGATTAAAACCTGAACAGAAGTGATTCTGTTAGAGACCAGGAAGACACCACAGAAACTTCAGAGAGGATGAAGACAATTTAGGATTTAAAGAAATTTTGTTATATGTGACTAGTAGGGAACCAGCCAAAGGAAAAAGAACTCATGTTAATGATCAGGGATTTCCTGTACACCTAATTCCAGAGGAATTTCCTTATTTTGTTTCGGGCAGCTTTGGTTCCATATTCTTCACTGATTTATATAGACACACAGAGAATTATTTCATAAAACCATACCAGAGTGGTTGTTAGGTACTTGTTTATATTCACTTTGAATACAAATGTAATACTTCTGTCAATAATGAGATGTTTGTTAACATTGAAGAAAGAAAAAAAAAAAAAAGAAACAGAAAAAATTACGTAATTTTGAGACATATAATTAACAATTGCAATTCTATCTTACTCCTCCTAGCTTCACACCAGTGCATTTTATCAATAGCGTCTAGGCCAACAGTTTGTGACTAAAAGCCAAAGAAAACTCATATAACGCAGTGGTAGTGGATTTAATAGGTGATTAGATCTCTGTAACTGTATGAGTTCAACTACATTACTGTGCTAGTGAGTAAGAATGTTGCATAGCTTGTGTCTGATGTGCTTTTAATGGCTATAGTTAGGGCCCAATCCCAGCTGCCATCTTCTAGCCCAACTCCACTGGAACAGAGAGCCCTGAATTGAAATTGAATGGCTATTGAAACAAAAGGCAAACAAACCGTCTGCAGCCAGTAGTACCATGGAGCCTGCATGAGGGTTTCAGCATGCTGCTGCAGCCTACCTTGTGCCGGAGGGCCACTACAGATGTAGCAGCTGTTGGCAGAGAAATGCACAGCCAGGGGAGGTAATAGCTTGTTCAGTGCGCTCCTTTCGCAGCCCCTGGCAATAGGTTTTCTGCAGCTTCCTGCAGAGCTGCAAATAGAAATGAAGGCTGTGTCTGACTTGCTGAACCCTGAAGAAGATGATGGGTGTAAAAGGACTTGCAGGTTCTTTTTTGCGGAGTGAATTCCTGCTGCAGTATTTTATTCTAACTAGAGTATAAAACTTACATTTCTGTTCACAAGTGTAAAAACTGAATTTTTGGTCTAAATTCCATCACTTGGGCCATGTTAAATTGATTTTAATTTATATTACTACTGATTTTTTAATTTAAATCACAGCAAATTAATCTCTGACACAGTAACAGGGAAACAAATTTAACAGAGATTGACTTGAACTGAGAAAGATTGGTAACTAGCACAGGAAGAAATCTGGTTTGCAGATCACACAAAACATGTAAATAATATTGTTTGCTGAGGGATTCAGAAACTTCAAGGAAAATTTACTTAGTTTTGGAAGAGAGAAGGAGAAAGGAAGAACTGCTTGAACTTTCTCATCGCAGCTATTTTGTTCTTATTTCCTGTGGCTGGAGTAATAATAAACTGAATTTAGCTCTTTGTGACTGACCTTCTAATTCTTCTTTCAATGATCCCTGTGCATGCATTTGCTCTATATTTATCTAAAATCCCATTTCTCTAAGATATTCAAAGCAGAAGCTCTGGTAAATACCTGAGAGCAGCATGCCCTCTTGGGATCCCCTCTCGTGCAAATCCTAAAGGCTGTGTGTCTTCTGATCCAGCTCTTGAGCAGCACTTCATTTCATCAGGGACCACGAGGCACATGTTCAATAACTTCACTATTTTGAAAACAAGAATTTCTTTTATGCTCGTTTTGGTTTCTGTCATCAGAACTTACCTGACCAGAAAGAACAGTAAATCCTCTTTATACCTGTTTTTACAGCAATTACTTCATTCAAAAACCTCCTCGTTTATCTGTGAGCTAACAAATGGTGGTGAATTTCTGTCCCTCAGCAACATCTCAGCACCAGGACTGGGGATTCAAGTAGTTCTCTCTGATTAGATTTTGAGTACAGTTTGGATAAAATGGACTTTTGACATTCAACATAATAGGATCATGTCAAACTGGAGCTTCCAGAATAGTAACTGAAATGCTCTAAGGTCAAAGCTGTCTTCTATGGTCTTTTGAAATCTCCATATCTATATGAATTATCAGTTCTGCCTCCACCCAGAACCCTGGACTTCTGGGGCATACACTCGCTTTCTTTTCGCTGGATCAAAATCTGTTTTTTGTGAAAAAGGTAGATGTAGCAGATTTGCATCTTCTGTCCTATCCATTGGAAATGCATCCCTTCATTCTCCTTGCTGAAAAACAAGTCTCCTGCTCTTGGGCATAATAACTGAAGGAACAGAGGCAAAGGCACAGACAACAGAAATTTTGCTTCTGTGCATCATTATCTCCCAGTTACGTTTTCTTTTCCATAGTTTTTAGGAGTAGGAGAAAAAGGAAGATTCTGGGAAGTCTAGTGTAATTTGAATTTTGCAAATGTATAGCCTAAAAATTAAACTTTGTAGATAAAAAAGTAAGTTATTATTTTTGTTTTATTGAGAATAGAATTACAGTGGCTGTATTTTCAGTCAAACTTTCAGTAATACACCCTACTCTGTTACACATTCCCTTTTATGAGGGGTATCTCACCCTCTAAACCTATCCGCAGCTCCATGAAACAGTTATGAGCACAGGATGTGTGGGATACGACTTGGTTGGGACTGGGCTTGAAGCTGTCTTCAAACTGACAGAGCCAGTAGTGGCTCTCATGCTTTGGAGCTGGTGTGGATCATGGCTGCCTTTGCTGGACTTGGTTCCTGAGTGTGCACTGCTGCTCTGTGCATCTGAGGAACATACAGTTGTGGTTGGACACTGTTGTCCCCCAGGCAAAAGACATCATAGCCTGGTCCTTGCTCTGTGTTTTGCCTTCCTAGAATCATAGAATGGCTTGGGTTGTAAGGAACCTCAAGGATCATCAAGCTTCAGCCCCCTGCCATAGGCAGGATTGCCAACCACCAGATCAAGTATTGGATCAGATTGCCCAGGGTCCCATCCAACCTGGCCTTAAACACCTCTAGGAATGAGACAACCATAACGTCTCTGGACAACCTGTTTCGGCACCTCTCCACTTTCTCAGTAAAAAAAACTTCCCCTTGACATCCAATCTGAATCTCCTTTCCTTTAGTTTAAAACCATACCCCCTTGTTCTATCACTATCTACTGGTGTGAAAAGTTGATTTTCCTCATGTTTATGAACTCCATCCTTGGGCATATACCAAAGCTAATGACTGCCTTTTTGATTCCTCCAGCATTGGGATGAGGAGAAGGAAAGCACACAGGCTGATCCATGGCAATGCCTTATCCCAGCACTGGCACAAATGTGTGGAGAGTGGCTGCAGGCAGGTAAGTTAGCCCAGCAAAATGCTGCCTGTGGTTATTCTGCTTTCTATCAGGATTGTATAAAATCACCAGCATATAACCTGGAGGCACCTCCTGGAAGGGCATAGATTCCCTACAGATCTGAAGCTTTGTAAGGAATTGGTATCAGTATGTGAACTGCTTTTCTGCCCCATCTAGCTCTTCTCTGTTTGGCTGCATAAGGAGAACATACTTGTCTTCAGTACAAAAAGGCAGTGAGAGGGAGTTCTTGTTAGTGGCAAATTTATAAGCATATTGCCAGCAAGTTTGGGGCTGGAAGATGAGCTGATGCAGAACTGTGGTGGGTTTCCCAAGTTAGAGCTGGGTTGCTACTGCTGACCAAGCTGACACCTTACTGACACCCCAGATCTGGGGTCACGGCCTCAGGCTGACAGAAGATGCGGGAGGTACTTGCTATTCTCCTTCCCAAAGGAAACAAGTGTAGTAATTTCAGCACTGAGAAACAGCACTGTAGGGAACTCTTCCATATTATGCTTAGGTAAAACGACAAATGGCTCAGCAGAAAAGTGAGCATGGTAATACTCCTTTTTGTGAAGGTCTGTGCAAGCCAGCTCAGTATAAGCAATGTTTAGAATATGTGTTCAAATCTCCAGTCTGTTTAATGCATCTTTACCACGAATACATTTAACAGAGAGGTATGACATCCAAACACCAGTAGGAAAACAAACCCACGTTAATACAAAGAAATGGTTGTACTTCTTCAACATTAGATGAGCTGGGAACACAAGGACAAACAAACATTAGCATGCAATTTATGATGCTACACTTGGGAACTGAAAGTATGAGCCATAGAGGTATCATACAACATTTCAGTATTATCATTTTATGATTTCTGTACCTTTCCCTTTCAACAGATGCTGCTGCTTATGTTCTCTATTGTGCCTTTAGTTGCCTATGATGAATAAGTGTGACAGTCGTTTAAATCACAGCTGCTACACTGTGCAATATTTAAGAAGGCCCTTGTGATTTTCATGTTTCCTTGATAAAAATAAATAAATAAGGAAAGTTATTAAATGTTGAACATGGAAAAAAAACGGTCTTCCAGGAAGGGACTGTGAATATAGGTTTTTTTTGTTTGTTTGTTTGGTTGGTTGGTTATTTTTCATTTGTGGAAGTTTCTGCAAAAAAATCTCTTTGCACAAAACCCAAAAACTGGATGATCTTTAAGGTCCTTTCCAATCCAAACCAATCTATGATTCTGTGATTCTAAATGTAAGCAGGTCGGGGCTTTTTATTTCCTCTACTTATTAAACCTGTTCTGGAATACTAATTCTGCCTCCAACTACTGTGAAGTTTTTCAAACTACTTCTGTGTTTTATATGCTATATATATTTTATATCATTTTAAAAGGGTACTCTCTACAGAATATTTTATACCCTATTCTTAATTTGCATCTTAACTAATCACTGTAGGAGTTTCACACTCTTTGTGTAGAGATGTATTTTCTTCTGTTTTTCTCTCTCCCTCCCCTGTGTAAATACATTTATAGAAGTACATCTAACAAAAGATATTTGCTGTAAAAACCACCCTGATGTGGAGCGGCAGTGAGACAATGCCCACTTGTGTAGTCATTATCAATAATAACAGAAACTGAATCAAGTGATAGAAATATATTTGATTAAAATCAATTGTTTGGGGAGTGTATTTATTCTAGAGCCTTCAGGCAGAGAAGAATAGCAGTTTTCTAAATGTGATATTATGAGGGCAAGCAAATGAGTTATTACTGGTGTTACAACACAACAGAACTGAGCAAGAACAGCCCTACGAGAGGGAGTAAGCACTCATATCCAGCCGTTTATTCTGTTACATTCATCACCACAGGCTGCATGTGTACACATCAGGTCAAGGTCAGCATTCCTTGCTTGCATGAATCACTCTTGGCACTGATGGAAACCTCTGTATTGCAATGTGCACAGCATCGCTTGCTCAGACTTTGACCCACGTCAGGGCTGTAGCCCACAGGTGGGGCAGAGGGCAATAGGGGCAGCTGGTGGGCAGTCGGCACTGCTCAAAAGGCACTGCTCATAAGGCAGACAGTTTAACTTCAGGCTGGAGGACAAAACTGTGTTCTTACCACATAGACTACGGTTCCTTTACACTTTGGCTGGTGGAGTTGCAAAGCTGAGGAGAAGGTCTCTATTTTTTCAGTTTCTAAATAGTAATTTGATTTGATTGAGTCTCCAAAGAATAAGTTTTAAGTTACAATACTGATGAATCATAGAATCATAAAATGGCTGGGGTAGAAAAAGACCACAAAGATCATCTAGTTTCAACCCCCTTGCCATGGGCAGGGTCACCAACCACTGGACCAGGCTACCGGAATCCTCATTGTTTTTCTCCATGAGCTTCTTGACATTAGGGGAACAAAGATGAGATACAGGCTCTTCTTTCCTTCCAATAGAGGAATCAGCACAAATCCTGCATGCCAGCTCTCTGCCTTTCAAAGCATCCCCACAGACAGAGTGCCATGCCTCGTGGGGGTGATGATGACATACAGGTATGTGTGAATGAGAAATCAAAAAGAGTCTGTGGAATACCTTTCTGGAGCTGTAGCGGTGGCTGCAATAACTCGACACGTGGGTGGATTTATTAGCCAGATTGCAAGCACGAGTTGCACGCATCATTTGTACTTACGGAACTCTGCACTGTACTGCCAGACCCTCGGGACTTAAAGCAGCATTCTAAACTACTTTTTCTTGCCTGTAAAATTGTTAATATTTCAACACTGTGTCCGCAACTTTTGAACCATTGCGTCTGACTGTGAGAACAGAGAGCACTGTGCCCTCGCACCACGCTCAGCCCCTTATGAAAGGGCCGTGAGTGTCTTGTCGGGGTGAGGGGAGGGCGATTCCCACCGGAATCCCCGGAACCGAGGAGTTGCACGCGGGGCCGGAGGCTGCCGCCTGGTCCCACATGGGCGTGTGGGAAGTGGAAATCTCAGGTTGAGTTACTCATCGTGCCGGAGTCGAGAGAGTGCGGAACCAGTGATTTTGATGGCAGGAGGTAACGTACACATGTTTTTCGGGGAAGGTGCTGTGGGAGGACTGCCGGCGGGCAGAGCTGGGGGGAGGGTGGGTGGGTTGCGATGAGCGCCATCATTCCCCCAGCCTGGAAAGCCGCCCAGCCCCGCCAGCCCCGCCGCCGCCGCGGGCGGAGCGGGGCGGGGGGCGCGGGCGGCGCTGCCCGTGGCCGCTGCCTGACGCCGGGCCGGGGGAGGCGGGACCGCTGGCCCCGCGCTGCTCCGGCCCCGCGCTGCTCCCGCCCCGCTCCGCCGCGTCCCGCACCCCATCTCCGCCCCGCGCTGTCCCCGCCGGGTCCGGCGCTGCGCGGGGCCGCCCCGCCCGCGGCATGGCCGGCGCGCTGGGCAGAGGGGCGGCGTGCTGGCGGATGCGGAGCGGCAGGAAGGAGAAGGCGCCGGGCGGCAAGCCCCGGCAGCAGCACGGTAAGGGGCTCCGCGGGGCGGGATGGGAGCGTCTGGCAGGGGACTCGCGCTGCCCGCTGGTGGCGTTCGGGACGGGGGTCGCTGCTCCTCCTGCCCCGCCGCGGTGCGAGGGCAGCGGGCGCCCCAAACTCCACGACGCGTCCCGGGCTCGGTGACCGTTGGGCGGTGAAGTACGCTGTTTGCGTGCGTTTCCACATGTCGCCGTGACAGCGGCTTCTTTAATTGTTGCGGAAGGCGCTTTCAGGCTGCCAAGCGGCAGCGAACCTGGGAAGAGTCCTAGAAATCTTTCTTGGTATGCCCGTCTTAATGCTCGGGAGGCGCTGTGAAAAACACTTGCCCTGCCTGCGCCCGTCCCCCATCAGTTGCTCGGAGAGTGAGATGCTCATCGCTGGGTCTGAGCAGCACCGACATAGCTCTTCCGACCCTGAAAGGCTGTGCCCGCCGTGCTGGCCGTTACACCCCCGCAGGAACTTCGTGCCCTTCGCGACGCGCACGGCTCCTCCAGGAGCGCTGCGGGGAGCGGAGTCCCGGCGCCTGGAGGTGACACCGCCGGCGCGGAGCTGGTGCGAAGGCGAACCCCAGGGTGTGCGTGGGGGCTGCCCAGCGCCGGGCATTGCCGAACTGCTCCTCTTTCAAAAAGAAACAGTCTAAAAGTCCGATCAGAGGTTTTGTCGGTGGGTATCACCAGAACTCTGAAGAAAATGACTGTGCAGGAGAGGAGGTGCTATCCAGCTAGGGAATAAAAATAGCGGCCTGTGGTTGTAAATCTTTGTGCTGCTCTTTCTCAGCGTAGTGGGGAATCACACAAAGAAAAGAGTTGGTGGCACCTCTGAGAGCTGTTATCGTGTATATTGCAGAGACTGAAACGTGACGTCCTGGAGCCAACGGGAGCTCTGGCACTGAGCTGGGGAGCGCCAGAGTGCACCCTGCAAACAGAGCGGTGTGGGCATTAGGCCATATGGAAACCCTTCCTGCCAGAAACTTTGCCCTCATAGCTAAGTTACAGTGTACGGTGTGCTGTCCTGATGAGAATAGCATCAAAATAGCTGTACTGTAAATTAGTTCAGACAGGGAGATTTGTAAGTCGGTTCTGATTCAGAGTAACAAAAAGGTGCAGTGTGCTTTAGTCTGCTGCTTTGTTCAAGTGTTTTTATAAAGTATCGTAAATTCTCATTGAAGTAATTACTGTAACACCATAGAATGCCAAATGACACTGAAGCACATGTATTTGGCATCCTAATTATTTTTGGAAAGTATTTAAGGATAATCACTCTTTCTGCTGTGCTATCTTTGCAAGGTGGACTTTTTTACAGGATCGCTTGCTGTCTGTTAAGAGCTGCAGATGTAAGGTAAAAACAAAGCTAGCCTGTATGTCCTTACTGCTGACTGTGTGTGCTGCAGTGAGATCTTTTGGAGAGGTGAAGGTGGGGAAGGGAAGTATTACTTTGATATGCCTCTTAACATTTCAAAGTTTTAGAAACGCTTTATTTTCCAAGAATGGACTCCAGACATTTATTTATTTATTTGTTTGTTTATTTATTTATCAGGTAATAATAGACCACTTTGCATTGGAGTGGAAAATTTACTTAATGTTTAAGCTAAAGATTGGAGGAGTTATAGCATATACCCAAAAGTAAAACTGTGGTATGCGAGCTGTAAGCAGTTTTAACTGTGTTCTGTCATTCATTCTTACATGCATGCAATTATCAGAATGACCAAGAAATATTCATAATTTTATAACAGAACAGGGAGGCAGCAGGGATATGAAATAATTCAATTTCTAGAGGGGGGAGAGGGGGAGAAGGGAAAGCTGTTCTTTCCTATTCTTTTTGCTGCAAAACTCATTTCAGTTGGCTGCCAAACTGTGTTGGTAAAATGTGGCATAGCTCTGTGGATCTTAATGATGATGTTAAGGTTGACACGAGGTGAAGACCAAGCACAACATTTCAGTGTATTAAGATTAGGGTTAAGGATTAAGATATGTTTACTCAGTCATCACCTAGGGCTGGCTGGCTGCTTCAGGCACACTAAGCTGTGAACATATGAGCAAGCCCGCCTTTGGACTGCATCAAGTTACAGGTATTAACCAGCTCTGATGTTCTTCTCACCTTTGATGAGAGTAAATATAGCTGTTGATTTATTTTGATGTAGAGCTATTTGAGACCAAGTATGCTTATTGAGTGCTTTACTAATTACAACTTTATCTTAGCAGTTGCAAGTAAATCAATGCTTTTTCATAATCAAATCATAGATTTGCAGCATCGTGACCTGAGACTTTTCTGTATTTTTTAAAAACACAAAATACAAACATGAAATTTTCTTTATGATTGCATGTACAGAATACCTTGTTTTACGTGGTATGACACTATGAAATATGCAAAGAAATGTGAAGTAGAACTTGTCTAGACAGCAAAAAAAATTGTCAACACAAAAAGTTCAAGATCATGGTAAGATGACATATATGAATGATCTTGTAAAAAGCCTATTTTAAAATTATTTAGTGCTGGATTGACAGTAGCCTCTTACCTGTAAAATCTCCCAAGAGCTTGAAAACCCAGATGGATGGCTACAGCCAGAGTTCTACAGATCCTTTCTAAGCAGAAGATGTTAAATAGTAGCATAGTGAAAACCACAGTTTACCTTAATTAGTGTTTTTCTGTACTAATCAACTTTGTACTTCTGTACTAATCAAAACTTTGATATGTATTGGGCATCTCATCCCTTGATGAGAAGGTATGGAAGGCTTGTGACTAAAAACTGTGAAAGAGAAAGGCGTCTACGTTATCTGACACCACCAAAAATAACTGCTGAGGAGCAAGTAATACTTTATATACATATTTAAAGCTATGTGAAAGTTTTGTAGTAAGCTGGTAGTTCTGCATCCTTAGTACTAAAACAATTATGACAGTGAAAAGTAAACAAATAGTGCTGAATGTGTCTGCAGGACTATGTGTATACATCAGTGAGGACTTAGCAATTACTTCTTAAAATATATGTTTTTAATTGCTCACAACATGTGCCAAGTCTAGGGAATGGAAGTTCTCTGTGTTTCAGTCAGCACAATATGATTAATTGGTGTTGTGCCAATATGTTCGATCATACCCAAGTAGGCTCAATAAAAAAATGTGATCTATATTAAAACAAAACTATTTTTTACCCACCTGTTTCAGCTAGTTGTTGCCTTAACCTATCTAGAGTTGTCACAAAAGAAGTCATAAACTATTGTTGCCCCTTCTGTTTGGTGTCATTTCCTTCTGAGGGCAACAGAAATGTAGTACCGAGGTAAGAATCATAGAATCAGAGAATGGCTTAGGTTGGAAAGGACCTTAAGGATCAGCTAGTTTTAACCCTCTTGCCATGGGCAGGGCTGCCATGCACTAGATCAGGCTGCCCAAGGCCACATCCAAACTAGCCTTGAATGTCTCCAGCATATTATTGCTCTAGAGAACTAGACTTCTCTGTGTTGAACCAGTGAAAGATAGGGAGGATGAAGTTACAAGAGGAAGAAAGCTACAACTCATGGTTTTTCCAGTGGATGTGCTTGGATGTATACGCATATGCTAACAGCTTCTGATTGTGACTGCACTGGACAGGACTAATTCTTCAATTGATAGCAGAGAAATGAGTCTTACAAGCTTTCCAATTTCAGGTGGTCTTATCTTTGCATATTTTTTCTGAAATATTCACAATGTGCTGTCAGCTTTCCTCTTTCTTCCTTCTCTGTCTCCTGGGAAATAATGTTCTTGATCGTATTCAGGCAGTCATAACCAAATGTTCTGTTGTGCTGGAGGCGTAGCTCTCTCCACCTCACTTTTTGCCTGTGGCTTATTGTAGTATTTGTAAAAGTAAATGTCTGAAATTCATGTAGGCGTTATATGTCTGCTTAACATAACAGAAGTTCTTAAAGCAAGTAAGCCTGTTTTTTGTGCCTAGCTGGAAAAATCTGCAGGTAAACTTTACATTTTAAACCATTTTTACTCACCTACATATTCATAAAATATGAACATTTACGTTTTCTGTTTGGATCTACTAACACTCAGATGCCATAGCTGCTTCTGGAATCTTGTTGCATTAGTCAGGGAGCATGTAACGATTCCGCAAGATCGTGAAGCAGATCCTCCTGGAAACTATCCTGAGGGACATAGAAAACAAAGAAGTGGTTGGTGACAAGCAAGACTCCACTAAGGGCAAATTCTTTCTGACAAATTTGGTGCCCTTCAACAGGGTTGCAGCACTGGTAGATGAGGGAAGAGCAAATGACATCATCCACCTGGACTTGTGCAAAGCATTTGACACTATCCCATATGACGTTCTTGTCCTACATGACATTCTTCTCTCTAAGCTGGAAAGACATGAATTTAGTGGATGGACCACTTGGTGGATAAGTAATTGGCTGGATGATCGCACTCAGAAGATCTGATGTCCGGTGCTGAGTGGGACTGTTGGGACTGATACTATCTAACAGCTTTGTCATCAAGATGGACAGTAGGCTCGAGTGCACCTTCATCAGTTTGCAGATGACACAAAGCTGTATGGTGTGGTCAACATGCTGGAAGGAAGGGATCCCATCCAGAGGATCCTTGACAAATTTGAGGGGTGAGCTTGTATGAACCTTAGGAATTCAACAAGGACAAGTGCAAGGTTTTGCATCTGTGTCAGGGAAATTCCAAACACAAATACCAGCTGGGTGGAAAATGGAATTAAGAACAGCCCCAAGGAAAATGACTTGAGTGTGTTGGCTGATGGGAGGAGACTTTTTACAAGGGCATGTAATGATACAACAAGAGGTAATGTCATTAAATTAAAAGAGAATAGATTCAGATTTGATTTAGGGAAGAAATTCTTTATTGTGAGGGTTTTATGAAGCAATAGAACAGGTTACCCAGAAAAGCTGTGGATGCCCCCATCCCTGGAAATGTTCAAGGCCAGCTTGGATTGGGCTTTGGGCAACCTGAGCTAATGGGAGGTGTCCCTGCCCACAGCAGGGCATTTGCAACTAAGTGGTCTGTAAGGCTCCTTCCAACCCAAAATATTCAATTCTATGTTTTTTTCCATTGTGTGTTTTCCTTTTCTTCAGTGAAGGTTGGGGTCCTCAGTAACTCAAATGCCATATTTTGATACTTGAAAAATATTTTTGCTTCTGCAGTGTTTTTCAAATTAGTTCACTCTGACATTATTGTATTAAAAAAAAAGAAAGAGGCAATATTCTTGGCCAGAAATGTGCATGATAAAATCTGTAAATACCTGCTATGTGACTATATGTACCATTTTTTTCCCTTGTTCATGGAAGAATTTGTTTATGACACTAATAAAACCTTAACATTGCAACTCATACAATTACAAATAAGAAACTGTAACTACAAAGCCATAGATTATTCAAAATCTGAGTTTACAATAGAATGACAAGCTTACTGTCTAGAATGTAGAGGAGAGAAAATACAATTTTATGACTATCATTTAAGTCTGATTTTTGTGCGGAGAATATAGTTAAGAAACCAAAGACTTCCTCTCCATCCATAACCAGATTTTTTTTTTTTTTTTCCTCAGCTCTCTTTAAAGAAGATTTGGAGAGTTTTAATCAGACAGAGGTCACAAATCACTTTACTGGAAATACGAAGTGTGCTTTAAAATGGGAAAGAAACCACTCGCGTGATAATTTGAATCTCATAGTTTAAATTGTGAGCTAGATGAAATGATTACTCTGACAGAACTATAGAATCTATCTCGTTTTAGTACATTCTGAAGTATTTCATATTTTGAGTAACCCTGGCTCAGGGGCATTTGTACTCACATCTGGAAGTTTCCAGTCTTAGTCCTCGGTTTAGTGTCTCTGCCTTTGTCTTTCCATTTAGCTTTGCCATATTATAACAATGAATCATCTTGTCCATTAACTAAAGTTGGAATGTCTGTTTATGCACTGAATTTGTTTCATTACCTTGCCATAATGATTGGAACCATAGCAACTCCCGACTGCTTTCCCATATGTATTTGGGCTGGACTTGACCCAGTGCTGTTCTGAGCAGCAGCAGGATAAGCCATCACAAAACCTGGAATATCTTTATTCTCCTAGGATTCCACTTCTTTCTCATGAAACTCCAAGGTAGCATTTTCATATTCTGTCTCCTTCTATGTGAAATTGTAGTATTTCCATTCATACAAAATCATAGCAGAGCTGTAATACATATACACGTGTGGCATCTCTTGCCACAGGAGTGGACTTGCAGATAGCACTGTGGTTGCAAAAATGCCCTTTTATTAAAGAGGTATTCAGCTGGTTGTACGTTAACTCATTTTATAGCATGTAATCTTAATGCTGTGCTATTGTTGTTTATATTATTCTCATTATTTCCATGAAAAAAAAGGTTGTATTGAGAAGGATTAGTAAATACTGAAGCATGTGCTTAGTAAATGAAACTTAAATAATTTGTAAAATGTAGGGGGTTCTATTTGAGATGGTTCTGGGATTTTGTCTTGTGTGCTGAAGTCAGTATGTTTGTTGATGCTGTACTCCTAAATAGTATTGAAAAGCAGAAAAAGGAAGAGAAATTAGCGAGCAGAACCTTCTCCTGAGGACAGATTAAAGCAGAACTGTTAGCTTGTGATAATGAACCCAAGAGCCTGTGGAAAAAAGTGAGGAAAAAAAGACTTGTTATTGTCAATGACTGCATTGAGCTTGGCTCTATAAACCATTCCAGTATTTAGATCAATTCTTACTGCTCTGAAACTCTGAAACTAGAGCTGTCTAAACTGCTGGCATTTGTAGCGAGGGGGAGGAATAGGAAGCTGAGAACAGATTCTCCTCTCCAGAGGCTGGATTGAAAAAAGTCACATGCAGTATATTGGGTGTCTTCACCAATTTCTTCTTTTTGGCTGGTAGTTGCTCTTGTTTCATGTGAGAGGTCATAGTTGTTGCTAGCCAAAAAATGGGCATGAGAATAATTATTTGGAGGCAATTGAGAGGAGGTTGTGTGATCTGAAGCTGTATTCAGAAAGATCAAGGCATCCTTGTGATGCATTCACATCAGCCAGGATCACAGAACAGATGAATGGCTGTGCTGGGCAGAATGTTTCCAGGCTTCTGCATTATTTCTGAGCATAAGACGTCCTGGTAATCTGGAGTTGGCTTCATTAATATATGGTTTACAATGTTCAAGCTTAAGTTAGGGGGTATTGGAATGCAATTTTTTTTCTTCTAATTTTAATTTTCTTTTCAAGTTAGAGGGTATGCATTTTTGGCCTCCTAGCTATTTTGCATTTCAAGAGACACTTAGAAAATCCATTTTAGAGCTGGATGAAAGTGCACAATAAATGCTTTAGGGAAACACGGTCTTTCCCTTTTTCAGTCTGGATGACGTTGGAGTTCTGTAGGTTCTCTATGCCACGCTGCTCCCAGGTATTGATTTCAGTTAACATTGAAGTAGCCCGAGGGACTGGTCAGTTGTTTATGGTAACGGTACAGCTGGGTGCAGCCTCAATTGCCCCAGACCTTTGGCTTACCAAGATAAGTTCAAACAAAGCAAAAAAGAACTTAGTGCTTTTTATTAATTGTGCAGTAGGAATCTGATTATTGTTCACTGAGGTACAGTGACTGTATGATCACAATAGGAGCATGTTATGGGTTTTATTCTGTATAGTTTTTGTTTTCTTTCCTAGTCTCTAGACTGAGATTAATCTCACTTCAGTCACTTGACTTTTTTCATTTTTTACTTTACAAATATGAAGGCAGGAAAAGGATTATCCTGCAGAAACCATGGCCACCAGAGTGAGTTTCTGATCTTTGAATGACTTGAGCTTGTGGGATGTGGCCACTTGCTGTATGCTACTTAGCAGTTGGTGACCTTGTTTTCTAGATTTTTTTTATTTTGCAGATTGTTCTGAGGGCTGACACAGACAAGTGATTTTAACAGAAGTGGTGATTAAATGACACCTGATAAATTTGCAGAGTTCTCAATAACTCTCAGCAATTCTATTGCAGGAAGGGATAAATCTGAAAATGAACTCTGAAGTACAGATGGCTTTTTTGCTGTATCTTATTCCTGTGGCATCACAAAGTCGATTTGGTGGTAGATGTACACTTTTAGTCATCGCGTGAAAAGAGGAATGTTGCAAAACTCTTTACCAGTATGGTGTCACAATGCTGTACAACTTTTTTTTTTATCAAGTTAAAATATTTGCATCCATTACTCTGATTCTACTCTGAGTATCAAGTGGAAATTGAAAAGTGCATAGGGTAATACTAGTGAAATTTCAGGGTCAGCTGTGGCATCAGAACAAGTTGCTCAAAGCTTTCTCCAGTCTTGAAAACATCCAAGGAAGAAGAATGTACAGAATCTGATGTTTGTTACTTTTTTCACAAGACCAAATTCAAAATCAAGTCTGGAAACTGCAAGAGAGTTCTACAGGGTAGCTATGAGTTTGTAGAAATTGGGCCAAGAGGAAGTGGTGCTAAAAAGATACTACAGATGATCTGAAGCATAATTTGCAAAACATAATAGAAACTGGTTTGTTCTGGAATGCTTCAGAAAGGATGGAAAACAATAAATTTGCTTATATGCACCGCTTTCTGCATAAGAACAACAGTAGCTATTCTTAAGCTTGCAGTCCCATGCTAGAGTACATCTAGAAACACATTAACTTTTTGATAAATACAGAGGAGTGTGCCAGTTATCTGGCCTTGAGGCATTCCATTGCATAAATAAGAATTGCAGGTAAAATTTTGTGACAAGAAAGGTCTTGACAGCTTGAGTAATTGAAGTGTCACAGTGCAGTTACAGCACAGAAGTCCTTGGTCATTAAGGAAAGAGCCTGAAACTTAATGCTCTGCTATGTTGTTTTTGTGGTTGCTTTGTTTTGTATTGTTTTATTTTTGACAGGAACAAGGGTTTCAGTTTCTAGACTGCTCAGTTTTTCTTCATCTCGTCCTTAAATATGTTGAAGATTGCTCCTGAGTGCATTTGGTTTGATTTAGAGCTTCAGGCTCAGAATTCATTTTCATCTTTTATTCTCTTCTAGAGTAAGATTACCAATCTCTGATGTGTGCAGCTTTCTTCAGCAATGTTAAAGTAAAAGGACTAGTGTTGTATCTAATTAAGTGTTGTCTAACTGCATTCCTGCACCATACTCTGTAACCAACACCATTTTGGGGTTCTGTTAGAAGTCCTGTGTGAGTCTCGGCCCTAGGCTTGCTGGTGCTTACCCACAAATCTGTGGAAGTTCAGTGTATTCCTGTGAATCATCAAACTTTCTGGCCCAAATCAGATTAAAAATAAATGAATAAATAATTCATGAATCAAACATCCTGTATTTCAGTGTTCTGACTGCACTTAATGTACTTGCAAGCCAAGATCAAGGAAGATGTAGCCTGACGGCGACCCTAGTGCCCAGTGCTCATTGAGTACCTCTGAATATCAGGAACCTTTCACAGACTTTTTGGAGCCTGCTTCTGGTTTCTTTTATGAGGAGTCTAGGAACATGATGGTCCACAGAGTAGACCACCAATGACTACCTGTCCCTGGAGACATTCAGGGTCAGGCTGGATAAGGCTATAAGCAACCCCATGTATCGTGGGTGTCTCTGTTCATTGCAGGGGAGTTGGACTAGATGACCTTAAAAGTCCCTTTCATTTCTATGATTCTGTTGAGTTTAAGTTGCTAGTTTTCTCCCCAGATTCGGGGTTCCTGCACAGGGGCTCCATGTGCTACTTTGCCTGCTGTATTAGGTGGGTTTATCCAACTATGTCTGACTTGATGAGTCTGCTTAAAGAATTGCAGCTCCACTTCATCTTAATGTTCCACTATCTTCTTTCACCAGCCAGTGAATTTCAGTTCCTGATGGCACTGTCATGCAGCAGTCTGCACGTAATGATGATGACCTTGTGGGAATGCATTTTCCTGGAATAGGAAGTATTATTTTTTTCTTTCCACTGAAATATTTTCTATTTTTTGGTGTTAACAGCCATTGTCTTACTTGTTTAAATAAGCAAATTTATAAGGATAATGTATCTAATCAGTTAACACTCCTGTAGCTGTGTATAGGTTATGTTGCACCATGGGCATTCGCAAAGCACTTATGTTGAAAGATTGTTTAGAGAATAACTTTTTATGCTTAATAAAATTTTAAAATGATATGATTGAGTTCTAAGGCTATTAAAATCTCGTTTTTATTTTTTTTTCTCTTGTTTGCATTAAAGTTTTTATTCGTCACCTGATTTTAACATTATCCCACTGCTCTTTGTGTATTTTAGTTTTTAACATGCAGCTAAGTACATGTTACAGTTCAGTAGTTCAGTACAGTTTTGATTTGATTCAGAAAACTTCCTGGCTTTCCTTGGACCTTGACATTCAATTAACTTGGAATCACATTTTGACCTTCACTAAACTGTGTTCCAGGAAAAAAATAATCAAATGTGGAAGATATATGTAACTTTCTAGTTTCTCTAGTTTGTCATCTGCTCCAGTGTTCTTCATACACGGATGTTAAGAGTACAAGGAGTTATAGCCTACATGCTTCCAGTAGTTCTTCAGGTGTCAATGTTAGAGGCAAGGTTTGAAACTAATTCACTTAATATCAATCATCTATGTTTTTCCTAGTGTAGGCCAAAATTAAGGATTGTTTCTGCCACCAAGGTTGTGAAAATCTGACAGTGTCTGCCTCTGGGGTGCAAATGGCAAGACAGATTTCTCCTGTTTCTAATATGTAACACATTTCTTGAGAATTAACACCTGTACTTGAACAGTTGTATTTTAAAGAGTGTGTATGTTAGAGAAGATGTATATGAAACTAATCCTTGTAGCAGAAGGAATTAGGATGAACTAATAGCTTTTTCAGGAATCTATGTTCTCTAGTCATAACTCACTCTGAGTCTGGAATCTGGCATAGAGAAACATACTGTGTGCAGGATTACGTTAAGTACTTTTGTGGTCAGAGCATAGTGACTGCTATGCTACCACAGTTTGTTGTTTGCATGTTTCTGCTGCAGAAGATAGCAATTGCAGCAGGCACTACTGAAGAGTACAGCTAGGACTCTGCTGCCATCTGTGCTAGCACTATCTGTTCATGCTATATGCTTGTTTCCATATGTATACTTAAACACTTTATCTCTAAAGCTATTATATGAACATATCTGAAACAGTTGTGATAATGAAAGTCGATAGGAAACTGTCATTTACAAGTTAATGTGTTTGCTTCCAATGTACATGCTGTACATTTTTTTTTTAATATCTACTACTACTTTAAACAGGTTTAGCGAGATGCTGCTCTTCATTCCAATTTGTAACCCATCCCTTTTGGCTTTGTACATCATAATCACCTCCACAGCAACCACTGTGATGCCATAAACAGAGGGTTTCACTTCAGGAGAAGAATTTAGGCCATAAAAGCAGAAATACTCATAAAAGAAAAGGTGGGAGGATGGGCAGGATGTGGAAAGTGATTATTCTGACTTTTCATGTAGTGATTTTTTTCCAAAAAAAAAAAAAATATCTTTAACGATAGCTGAAAGAAAAGAAATTATTTGAAAATGTCAGTGAACATTCCATTTTAGACAGTTTAATTGGGGAAATAAAAGGTATAAGCAGTAGAGTTTTATTCTGCATATAATTTCTTTTTCTCTCTTTTCCATTCATTAAAAAAAAAAAAAAAATCATCACTTTAGTAAATCCACAGTGGGAGGATAGTCTTGCTGCTGTACTTTTCCTAGGATGCAGAAAGAGAAATTGCATTTGCAGTTCATGGAGAATGAAATTAAACTTGCTTGGTCCCAATGATCCACTACTCCTACACATAGCACGTTTCTGGGAGACACTCACTTGCACACTGTCAGAAGCAGTGCCCTGAATGCGCTTGGTTCTTTTGTTCGTGAAAGAACAGGTACAGATTTGGGTCCATGTAACTCCCAAATTAGCATTAGGTACTGCCTGTATGTATGTGTCCACCTCTTCTCTAAGGTGCCCCTGTTGGGAGGGGAGACTTAAAAAGCATCACTTTGTTTGCAAATAGAGGTGGAGATGACTTGTTGCTCTGTGGTGTATTTATAGGTGTTTAGAAAAGTTTTATGGAGCATCAGGCAATTGAAGGACATTTCTAGCTTGCATCGCTTTATGTTCAAAAACATATCAGCATGATAAATATTAAGTTGGTAAAAAGTATCTGGTGAAATAAATCACATTGCGGCAACTGAAAAAGCAGAATGCCATTTATTTGTTTAGTTAAGTGATGTTAGGAAAGACAACTTTGGAGGAAAAAAAGTAAGCAAACAAAAAAACACTCAGTCATCTATCTAATATAGATTATGTATACAAACATCCTTTTCCAGTTTTTCTTGCTGCTTGTAGAGCTGGCATGGTCACTTCCTTTTTGGGCTGTGGCTTCCCTAAAGAACATAGATAAGTGCTCAATGGACTGTAGTGTTCATGCAGTGTCTTAAGTACATAACAGAACATGCAGCAACAATTACTTCCTTTTCCTCTGGAATAAAAATGGATGCCTAAATTGCACATGAAGAAAAAATCTCTAGTATGAACAGGAAAAAAAAAAAAACAAAACGAAAGCCAAAAAACAACAAAAAAAAAACAACCAACAAAGATTAGCAAGGATCTCAGTTTAATATAATGCTGATCTTGTGCTCCACAAATCTTGTTAACAGGAGAAGATACCCACTATATATAAAAAGGTTAGCACTTGGTGTTCAACAATTCCAGCAGCTTTCATTTGCATTTCAAAGCCAGAGTGAGAATGAGAACTCTCATATCTTTAATTCCAATAGTCTGTCAATCTGCTGTTTCTGTAAAACTGACACAGTTTGGGCAGTTCTCATCAATTTCATTTGTTGCATATACTCAGATGAGCTTTTAATCTCCTGCCTGCTGATCCCTGGTTTATAATCAGATTTGACAGAGATAGGATGGCTGTAATTATCTTGATGTGAAAGCCAAGATAGAACTGTCATTTCTCTTCTTATTCCTCTGCTGAGGTAAAATTTTATTTGATAAGTGTGAATAACTAAAACTTAAAACTGCCTAGTTTCAGGCTGTTTCGGGTGCATCTCTGACAAGTAAGGCTTTTTTTTTTTTTCCTGGAAAAGGCAAGAACTTTTGCAAGAACCTTCCTTGCTTATTTGTTTGTTGACCTACTTCTAAATGTTTTGGAAAGCAATTTTATGTCAACTTGATTAATTATTTTCTTTTCCCAAAGGCTGATAACATCCTAATTTCAAGGAAGACCTTGAATAATAGATACCTATGGTGTGAATCCTTGTTCTGATTCCTGAATAAGGCCATTCCTCAATGACTACAGTGCTGTCAATAAAAACTCTACAGTTTAATGAATGAAAATATGTGTAGTAGATATGTTTATCAGAAGTCTATTCATGATTTTTTTCACTGTTTTGTATACATGATATTTTAACTGTGTAACTTCTAAATCGCTTTTGCTTTCCAACAAAATGGAAAAAATCTTTCTTTGTTTTTTAAGGGATCCTCTGGATAATTTTAAGACTCAAAAATTGTGCTACATATATCACAAGTATTCAAAAAGGCTATGGTCATATACAAACTTAAGTTTGTGCCTAGGTTACACTAAGTTAATCCGAGACTATTGAATTAAGCAGTTATATCCAAATGGTAAAATATTATCATTCCTTTTCCATTTAATAATTTTTTTTTTTTTGGTGACTTATGAACGCATTTGTATTGTCTTGTCTCTTTCATTTTTACATTTGAATTCTAATGTTACTTCACCTTAACCTGTTTGCCACAAATTCTTCTGCTATGAATAATGGGGGGAAAAATCCAAGCTTCACTGTGAAAGGCAAGAATTTATATGTAGTATTTAATCTCCTGCGTCTTCTTTCTTGGATGTGGCATTCCTGTCACGTGCCTATTCAGATTTTCTCTGGCACACTAAGGATTTCTGTACTTATATAAATTATCTGCTATTAAAATATAGTCCTAAAGCTGATTTTCTTAATGAAATTCATGTTTTTGGTTTGTTTTTTTTTTTTTCATGTGCCTATCATAGCACCATAATTTTTATTTTTGTTTTCTCTGCTTTCTGTTGTGTTCCTATAACTTCAGGAAAATAACTGTTATAGATCGTAGAAACATTGTAAACTTTACTGGTAAAACTACAGAGAAGAAGAAGTAGAATTCTAAATAATCCATCTCCCTAGCTATGCCAATCAAAACCAAACTTGAATCGTACGATATAAATACAAGTGCTAGTAATGACTGATGTCTTCTGAAGCTGCTGATGGGGATGTGAGTAGATGTCCTTTTCTGGTTTTAAGAACATGTGATCTAGAGAGCTCTACAGAAATTGCTGGTAGAAAGGGAGAATCTAATTTGTGAGGTGATTGCAGACTGTACAGGGTTGTGACGGTCTACATTACTGCTTTCGTCATGTAGGAGGTTAGTGCTGGCGGACTAGTAGTTGTGGGAGAATTACTTCAAAATCTTGTCCTGAATGGGAACAATTCACTGCCCCAGTACTGAGTCTTTTATGCTCAAAAAAGATAATAATCCTTTTCTTATGTGTCAAGCCCTGATTGTTGCATTCTTCTTCCTTTGGGTTATCACTGTAATTACTGAACTTTGAGAAAGATAATGAAAAGTTCCCTGCAGTAAATAAGTGTTAAGATTTCCTTATTAATGCTACTTTTCCATTTTGCAAGCTTTTGAGCTTGAGAGCATATTAATTTTATATGCCTTGACAGCCAAGTTGCGTGAAGTAGGAGTAGAACAACACATATGGTGCTCATTGAAGGTGAATACTTGGACTGAACTGCTCCTGTGAGTATACAGTAATGTCCAGCTGACCATGAGCCAAAAGAGAACCTTCTGGTAGGAGGAATTGCAGTGTATCTGACCAGAATCACGGAATCACAGGAGTTTGAAGGGACCTCAGGGGATCATGTAGTCCAGCACCCCTACTAAAGCACATTCCCTAGGACAGGTTACACAGGAAAGTGTCCAGGTGGTTACTGAATATTTCCAGAGAAGATAACTCCACAGCTTCTCTGGGCAGCCTGTTCCAGTATTCTGTTACTCTCAAAGTACAGAAACTTTTCCTCATGTTCAGATGGAAATTCCTGCATTCCAGTTTGTGCCTGTTGCCCCTTGTTCTGTCACTGGGCACCACTGAAAATAGCCTGGATCTATCCACTTAGCTCCTGCCTATTAAATATTTATAAGCATTGGTAAGATCCCTCCTCAGTTTCTTCTTCTCCAGGCTGAAGATTCCCAGGTCTCTCTGCCTTTCCTCATGGAGATGCTCCAGAACCCTCTTCATCTTTGTGGCTCTCTGCTGGACTCTCTCTAGAAGTTTCCTATCTTTCTTGCAATTGGGGAGCCCAGAACTCTACACACCAGAGCAGAGTAGAGCTGGAGGATCACCTCCCTCAACCTGCTGGCCAAGCTTTTTAATGAACCCCAGAATACCTTTGGCCTTCTTGGCCAAAAGGGCATAGTGCTGGCTCAGGGCCAGCCTGTTGTCCACCAGGACGTGTAGGTCCTTCTCTGCAGAGATCCCCTCCAGCTGGTCAGTCCCTAATCTGTACAGAGATGCATGTGTTTATTGTTCCCCTGGTGCAGGACTCTACACATGCCCGGTGGAACCTCATCAGGTTCCTCTCTGCTCAACTCTCCAGCCTGCCCAGGTCTTGCTAAATGGCAGCACAAACTTCTGGTGTTTCAGACACCTTTCCCAGCTTTGTATTATCAGGAAACTTTCTGAGGGTGCGCTCCATCCATTTGTTCAGGTTACTGATGAAGATGATGAACGAGACTGGTCTCGGTATGACCTCTTGGGGACACCACTAGGTACAGGACTCCAACTAGACTATGCCACTGATTATAACTTTCTGAGCTGTGCCAGTTGTCCAAAGAGGACAAAGTTGAAATGTTTGTCAACAAATTGAAAATTGAGATTGAGTTGCAAATTATTTAACATTCAGGCCAAAATGATGACCACCATTCTTTGTGAATTTGCCTTTCATTATTTTTGAATTTGAAATTTTACAATTTCAGGTGAAAAATGGTAAAGACTGTGTAAACTAAATTGAATTGCCTTAGGTTTTTGGGACATTTTTACTGTGGAAAAGACTATGCAGAACTCTGTGCTAGGGGATGTAGCTTGAGTCTTTTGACCAGTTATATGTGCCTTCCTGACAGTGAGTCATGAGCTGGATTTTATAGATTAAACATATAGGAGTATATAGGCAATCTCTGCAGAAGATGAGATTTGGGAAAATGGAATAGGTACCAAGGGATTTCCTTAGTGAAGTTTGTAGGTTTTTGAGTGTAGGGAGTATGCATATATTGAGGAAAGGTAGCATTTGACCAAATGTGCATGCATACATTTTGACAGTTTGTAGAATTGCTCATCAATATGAGCCATGTTTAAACAATTTAATTTTACAAATGTTGAATATTTTTTAATTACAAAATATGAAATAATATAGCATCAATAAGGAGGGCTATAGCAATGAATGTGATTAAGACGGAGACAAAACAGTAGAGGAAGGTTTGATTTCCAGATAAGCAAAGTTTTACTTCAAGATGGAGGGCTTTCTATAGCTGAGTCTGCATGAAATTGAGCACAGAATTTAAAAGATGAGAAAATGAAATATTTTACTGGTGAAAGAAAGCAGGGGAAGGGGTCAACAATAACCATCAGTTATTGAACAGCTGAAAGAAATATTTGACAAACATCCTAACGACAGATGGAGCAAAGAAGTAGAGAGACGCTGTTTTAATTTTCCCTTGATTAAAACCAAGAAACAAATGAGAATCCTGAATGGAAAGTCTTCCAATACCTGTGATATGCTATGGAAACTCTAAATAGAAATACAGTTCTCCAAATAGAAATATGATTTATTTGTGAGATATGTAATTCAAACTTGTTGCAAGTTTCTGTATGGCATTTATCTAATTTATATTTATTTGGAGGAAAACAGTGAGGGCGGCTTTCCAAGGTAAAGATCAAATAATTATTTGAGTTATTAAAATAACGACATGAGCTATCTCTTATAGACGGATCTATTAGGGGACATAAAATTTTAGATATGCAGCCAGTTGACACAAAACTAGTAATTAAGTGGACAGGGAGTCCTTTCTGTCATCAAAGACAAGGACAAAAGGGTATAGCAACTGATCAGTCCAGGCTGAAAGGTGAATGGTTTTCTTTTCTTTCCCATCCCTTCCCTTCCTCCCTCCCTCCCTCACATCCTTCCTTCCTTCCTTCCTTCCTTCCTTCCTTCCTTACTTCCTTCCTTCTTGCATGTCTGTGAATACAAGAATATGATTCTAGCATAATGTTTGCTAAGCAGGCATGAGAACTTTTTGTTATTTCTTAGAAGATACCAGTAAATAAGAATGTCTTTGGAGCTAGCCTGGCTTTTGGGATGCTTCAGAGGAAATTGAAACAGGCACTAAGAAAGCTCTTAGATGTTGAATTGTTGCTGGTCATGTTCATGTTGCAAAAAAAGGGAAACCCAGTGAAGAGGCAGTAAGGCACGGTAATATCAGACTGCAGTAACTCTTTGGAGAGTGCCAGACAGTGCATGTGTCTAAACCAAAGGAAAAAAAGATAAAGTAGCATTTGTGGTAGTGAAATGACACTGCAGCATAGCCATGGTTGGGAAACCAAAGAAAGATCAAACAGAATCTCAGGGGAATTAGTAATTCTAACACTTTGTGGAAACAGAACTATGTTAGCTACACTGTGATACTTCAGGTGATTCTCTTAAACAGACTTTGGTGTGAAAATGACACACTGTGGTATCTGTTAGCATCCTGTGTCTCAAAAGAGCACTGTGAAACTGGTAGTGGGCTACCTATGATACCAATGGCCAGTATTTAAAAGATCAGTTCCAGAAGTGACAGTGTCGCTACTCATATTACTTGAAAGCTGGATGTTAGCACAGCATGGGGATTGGCAGTTGGTTAGAGGAACTGATTTATTTTTCTGCCTGCCTTAGCCTTTTGCAGTTCATGCCACTGCTATACAATTCACGACACATGGAAGTAATCAAGTGGAACAAAGATAATCAGCTGCTAGCAGTCAGTCACATGCCTGCCCTGACAGCAGCTTCTGCACTTCGCAGGCGTGTAAGGTACCTCTGCCTCTGGGACAGCAGTGGAGAAGGAAGAAGTGGCCAACCGCTGTCAGGAGAGGGAGGTGTTATTAAACCTCCTTGATTCTCATGTATGGGCCTTCTAGAACCATGTCTTTAACCTGTTTCTTTCAACTTTGGCTCCTGGTTGCCTGCTTAGCCCAAATCCCTGTTCTCTTCTTCATTGTGTTAATCTCTGTCACTCCTCTGGCTATGGTATGCATTATATTCCTTTCTTAACTATGTGAATCTCAACTGTTTATTTAAAAGAAAAATCACCCTGCAAAAAAATAAAAAAAGACCAATTAAACAATTCTCTCCCATTGTTACTGCTCATTCCAATCTTTCATAGCTATGTCCTCACTCTTAGTTCTGCTTTTCCTGGTTTCAAGCCTGAGTTTCCTTTTATAGCAGTTCTAGGCTCCTTAATACTGTATTTTTCAGGTGTGCTGTGTTATTTTTTTTAATTTTTTTTTAATACCTCTGTCTTCGGAGCTATTAACATCCAGTGATTTTCTCCAGGTTCATGGGCAAACTATAGATTTTCCTAGCATAATTCTCTCCAAAGGCTTTAGCCCTGTTTCAGTAACAAAAATAATATCTGAGACAGATATCATGAACATATGAACAATGTAAAGCATAATTGCAATTAAATTTTGGCAAAGTTCTAAGCAACTGAAAATGGGATCTTCCTGTAAAGGCCTTCCAGTAAATCTGATGGGGTAAATGGGCATTTATAGTCTCCAGGGAGCACGAATTTAGAATTTGTATTCTATGTGAGAGTTTATTTAAGGTCCAGGCTAAAGTGTAGACTTGCCTATGAAGAGTTTGAAAGCTATTTGTGTGGATCAGGTTGCATTCACTATACAGTTTTGTTTTATTTGCATTTACAAAGCAAGCAAAGTTTGCTAATGATGATCAAAGCAATAGCCTGGGTTAGGACAACTTACAAAGTTTGGAGCAGATGGAAACAAAACTGAAAATACACAAGATGAGCCTGGCCAGCATTACGACAACCTTGGCTGGTATTTGATATTTCTCAGAAGGGTTGAATGGAGACTTGATGAAACTGCAGAAAAAGATACTCTTAGGAAGTAAAGTGTCCTATTTTTCTGTTAGTTTGTGAGGGTATTGGAGAGGGAATGGGGATGAATGATTGGGAAGCAAATACAGGACAGGCAACTAGAAGGTCAGTTCACTTGTGCTGCTTCAGATATACAGCATTGTGTGAATAATGATGACTCCTGGACCATTAGGCAGTGTTTATATTTTATTTTTCTTTCCTAGACTTTTCTTGCAAATAACTATCTTTTGAAGGCATGCCTCAAGATAACATGCTGATGTTCTGTGGAGTTGAGTCTGTGACTTTGCTACCTACTCATTCTGTCAAGAGCGTGTCAGTAACTGCACAAGCACAGTGTGAGCAAAGGATTTGCGATCATCCATGTGCATGTAATATGAGATAGTAATGGTATTCTGGTACCATTTGGGAGGATGAAAACCTTCACAGTTTATTGATGTTTTTATGGAGATTTTTATTGAAACTATGGTTCCATATCTTTAAAAAGTTCCACAAAACATGGCCATTATGGAGAGAATTCTTAAATAGTTGCTGAGGATCTGAGACATCTCTGAAAAGGAAGGAGAACAGACAGATGGGGCTTGATCTTGAAAGCCAGCAGAAAGCCAAGAAAGAAGGTTGGCAGAGATAAGTACCTGGAAAAAGAAAGACCATGAAGTGGGACAAACACAGAAATAAGCACCTCTTTAGGAGAGGGCTATCTTGATAATGAAGATCCCCTGAAAACCAAGCACTTTGCTCTGAGATCAGGTCAGGCAGCCAGTTAGAGACCACAGAATGCTCACAGATGTCCTGCAACATTTTACCAGATAGGAAATGGAGGATGGTTTCTGCCATTAAACTTCATGATTTATTAACCTAGTTACACTATATGAGAAGTTACAACTTCAGCTGTATTGTGGTTTTAAATTTTCTTGTTTACATCCAATTAAGATTTTTTAATGTGAAAAAGTTCTCTCTGACATTCAGCTTCCTCCTAACAACATCCATTCCTAATAATTTCCTTGTACAAAGACAAAATAGCCATCTTCTTATTTACTGGAAGGAATCATTTTTCTATCCTCTAGCTTCCAACAGAGAAACATATGATGCAATGCTGACCCAGATTCACCTGCCATCTGGACACGTAGCATCCATAAAATAAATTCAACCCCTCGCCTCCAATACTTGAATTAAAAGGGATTTCAGATATAACTGTACATAAGTAAAATGCAGGAGGCATGAATTACAGAAACAGCTCTTGCTCATAACGTCCAGCCTTGTCACTTCCAGTTTGCATTTAGTTTTCCTGGTTAGCTCTCTTTCATTGGAGTGAGCTGAATTTTCACAGTCTGGCCTAGATGAGCCCAGCACTGCTCTCTGTTCCTTCATGTTAGTGCATGGTATTTAGCTAGGCTGTGATGTGCAGAAGACCAAAATTTCCTTTCTCTTGGCTCAAGTTTACAGAATAGGCTAATGAATACTCTTAGTGTTTAAACACAACTGGAAAACATAAGCAGGTGGCTGTTGCCTCTGTGAGATCAGCTATGGGAACGGACTCACAAAACATCACCATTTAGCAGCATATCAATAGGAGTGGAATACCACAAAGTTAAGAAACAGCTCTCATGTTGATGGACTGGAAGTGAAAATTTTTTCTAGGAGCATTTTCTCTAGGCGGCTTAAGTTGTGTTTTCAATGATGGTAACAGATTTAGAATGTTAATTTGACCAGTGGACTCCTTTCTGCTGATCAACCTAAGTATTGTCAACAGATGAAGTTGGTCTTGAAAAATTTTGGAAGATAACCTTTTTGATTCTTAGGAGGAGTTACTTGTTCTCATAAATGTTTCATAGATCATAAAACACAATACATCGGCATAACAGTGAAGAACACAAGCTACTTAACTGCATTAATGATGGCCAATAATGGGCTGTACATTGGAATGGTACTACTTTGCAAGAACTTGAGATTACTAGTGGAGTGCCATGCAAAAGTTTTTGGATTCATCCTAAGGCTCAGCATTTCATTTGAGTGCCACAGTGCTGGGTGGAAAAGGCTTTCTTTTGTTTCAGGCTGTCTTGAAAATTGTACAATAATCTGATTTTGAAGAAGTCTATATTGTAAGACCAAAACGAAATGTTTTGTGGATGTATATAACCTGTGCACCTGGATATCTCACATGCATTTTGTACTCCTTTTTTTTTTTTTTTTTTTTGCCACATACCTGAGATGTATATGTACACATATACATTTTCAAGTTAAAAATATCCTTTTAATTATTAATGAACATATGATAACAGCTTCTTCAAAAGTTGATAAAGATGAAGCATCTATGAGTTAGAATTAGGTCACTGAACAGAAAGCAAGAAATTAGCTGTTCACTTCACCATTTCTTGAAACATGATTTGAACCGTAAGGTAAATCTCCCACCTTTAGCAATTAACAGGGATTCTTGGGCTCATAAGTTATGAATTTCTGTATTTTACTTTACTATTGTAAATGGCACAGTTCATATGTTTATGACACAGAAGAAAACACATTTAATACATGAGAACATCTGAAATGATGTAAAGATTCTGTGATTTGTGCCTGAAGTCATTAAAATGTCTGTGCTTCCGGAGTAGGGCAACAATATGTACCTAATTCTGGTCCATTTGGGGACATGTATTTTGATGAACTTTGTGTCAAGTGTTATTTAGCTTAAAATTGCATAAGAGAATAACCTAACTGGGTGTTGCTGCTATTTGTTTGAATTTACTATTACTGTTAAATATATACTGCTGTAATTACACCAGTGGTGCTCTGTACAAGTGCTGAGACAAAAAGGCTAAAACCTATTATTTTTCTATTTAGTATGAAGCTCTAAGTCGCCTTGGCATTGTAGTTTGTTGCAAGCAAAATGATCCGGACTGGGACATCTTAGCTGAATTTAATTTTTAATCAACCAGCAGACACTTCTGATCATGGATTTGGGTGTTGATGAGAAAACCAAGTCGACACCTTTCTCTAGGCTCAATTTAAGCCTTCTATGTGGGTCAGGCCGCTGTGGCTGATGGAAATACTCAGAGTGGTGGGTGGTTTCTGCTGTTTCTGCAGCGTTGCAGCCCCCTGCTACTGAAACTGTGCTGTTTGTGCCCACTGTGCAGCTATTTTGAAGCTTTCCTCAGCAAAACCAGCGCACAGACAGGCTAGAGTCTGCAGTACTGAATTTTGGCTTGTCTCTCTTGTGTATGTATTGCCTACAATAATCACATGGTGTCTGTAATCTGAGATTTAAGCAAGGGTGCATTCATCAGAATCTTCTATTAGACAAATTGTCCAGGGAATATATTATTCAAAAAGGGCTAGCAGCTTTATATAAGCTCAAAAAATATCTTTTTTCAAAGCTCACTGAAAATCAGTAGACCAAATACTTTTTAAAAAAAGTTTTGTGTTTCTATATAAAATAATGTTGAGAATCAAAGAGAAAAGGAGAGGCTCTTCCATGCTGAAATTTATGATTAGGACAAAGGTAATTTTGGTATAATGTTTTGTTACGTTTTGGAAAATTAGGTTTCATTAAAATCAGCATTCAGCTGAGAATATTGAAGCTGTCATTCACATTAATAGATCACTAGGCATGAAAATATGAGGAAGATACTTAGGGACATGGTTTAGTGGGCAACACTGGTGGTAGGTGAACAGATGGTTTGGATAATCATGGAGGTCTTTCCCAACCTTAATGGTTCTATGATTCTGTGAAAGACTGTAGATGCGTGGTCTGCATGTTTATAGCTTCTGTGGAATTAATGTCATAGTTTTTGATTTGAGAATATAAAAATATTTTATTTAGTTGGTGTATGGGAACTGTTGAGTCACGGCTTGAACCACTGATTGATCACCTGACACAAGCACTGAGTCAGCCATGGGAGCACAGGTGAAGGCGATTCAGCTGTGTGACCAGAAGGGGTGGAACCTGGCTGCACCTCTCCTGGACCCCGTTTAGGGGCTGATTGCCACTGGGAAAGGATCTCTCTAGGGAGCTCTTTCCTTGTGGAGTTTTTTACTGTGAGCATTTCATTTTTGATTGTCTCTTTCCACCACAATAATCTTTCTAACTATCAACCTGTAAAATAACATCCTAACCATGCCATTCTTCTAACTGTGCATTTGTTGGTTGTACAGTTGGAAAAGTGGAAGCAATTAATCTCTGCTTTAAGATCACTGGGGATGTGTGGGTTTTCTAACTTTATTTGGTGTTTGGTGAAAACTTGGATGTTATAATTTTTCTGCTTTGTAACTCATCTGTACTGTTGTTTAGTTGGTTTCGAGTATGATATGTGTGCGACTTTGGACATGGTGTTACGGAGAATTCGTAGCTTGGCAGAATGTTTGCCCTGATGAGGTTAGCTGTATGTTTCTACCTCAAGAGTTTCTTAGCAATGAAACAATATGATCATCTTCATTAAAGTAACTATAACTGCCAAAACACTTGTATTTCTTGTATCTGTTATTAAAGTAGGAGAGCATATTATCCAGTGTGATATTGTTTTTTAAAAAAAGAGAAGTGTATTTCATGTCACTATTGTTTTCTACATTATTTAAATAGAAAAGCTTTCTAGAACTGAGGCATACCAAGAATCTAACTGCTAGAATAAGTGTAATGTACAATAGTTACTTTCATTTTTTGACTATTTCTTAAAAATTACTAGGCATTTTAATCATATTTGTCTGAATAAAAGGTTATTGAAATTACTATTAGATTGTAGAGGAGGAAAAATACAAACAATATTTTTGTTGCGTGTGATATATACTTGATATATCGCATTTCTGTTGTATGCATATATAAAGCAATTGCCACTTATTCATACCACTTTATATGCTCTGCTATGAAAATTGTTCTGGCTGGGAGTAGTTTAATATCCATGTAATGTGATGATACATTTAGGATTTACCTTTGAGGGCTTTTGTTCCCGTTGTGCTTTTTGTCTCAGTTTATTACACAATTTTAGACCAGTAAAAAGCCGAGGCTGTCACACCTATCTGTATGTTATCCGAGGAGAAATAACATCTGTGTTACCTGTCTAAGGGTGAACTTCAGGAAACAAAGGTCATGTCCTCAAATGAGGAACATGATCAATATATGCATTGTGGTTACAAGAAAGAAACTGCTTGGTATGCTTTTTGTTTGCATTCTGAGGGCACTGTGATGTGCTGTTTACACATATGATGTACCATTGACTACCAGGTCTTCTAAGACAGATTATTCCTTTCCTCATTTTTTTTTTTTTTTTTTATAGTTCCATTAGTCAGCATCTCATTCCCCAATTTCTACAAAATAATTCTGAGATGAAAAGGCTTTTTTTTTTTTTGACTAACAATTGTAGTATGTTTTTGCATCTGCAGTCTTACACAGGATCTTTTTGCCAATTCTACACATGCAAATTTCAGCACATAGTGTGCTTTATCCAGTGCGAGTGCTGTTGCTGGGGGAGAGATCAAATAGAGTTGGTAGTCTACACCGGAATAAACTTGCACAGGTGATTATTAATGGACATAACTGAGAAGGGGAACTTTTTTTTTTTAATAAAGAAATGAGCAGAAAAATCACGAAAATCTTTGCTTTCATAGTTGTGGTCATCAAGAGAAACTGGAAAAAGACCTTTGGAAACAGATGTAAGAGCTTAAAGTAAAATTCCTTTAGATACTAACTGCCATTGAGATGTTACAACAGATTATCATTTTTCCTGACAAATATGACTTTATAACTCTCAACTGTTCTCTAGGTGCTAAGTATTTATTATTTATTATTGGAAATAAATTATGGGAAATACGTTAATCCTGATTCTTTTCCCTCCAAAAACATATTCTTTTGGCTCCCCTTTTCTTAAGATTTTCTAATTGTTCTGAAAATGACCTAATTATATTAATCAATTATTTTCAGGTTCTTACTTAGCTTGATGTTTTTTTCAAGTCTGATAGAGGCTCTGAGTGTCAAAGAGCTTTAGTTTCCCCAAGATCTCTGTATTTGCTGATTTAAGGAAAGATAGTATCTCTGCAAATGCTGCTTCAGCTCTTAGTATACTCCTATGGCTTGTCCTTGTCTAACCTGTTCAATAGTTGGTGATTGTAAAGGTTTCTGAAGGTTGTAAAGACAGATGAGTTACAGAGAGGACATTTCACCCATCCTTTTGACAGTGCAGGGTCAAGTCAACCATGTAGGCTTCCTCTGTTGTGGAGGAAGCAAAAAAATAATAATGTTCTTATTCTGTTGTAGGCAAATATAAAGAAAACAAGGGAAGAAACAAGAATATGCTTTAATCCTGTTAAAATCCTTATAATTTCTTTTCCTGCTTTTCCTTTGAAAAATGGCTGATTCTGAAGCACTACTTATATTCAGGCTTCTGAGATGCAGTTGGGGGATGGTAGCTTGCAAACAAAAAACAAAACAAAAAACAAAACAAAAAACAAAACAAAAAACAAAACAAAAAACAAAACAAAAAACAAAACAAAAAACAAAACAAAAAACAAAACAAAAAACAAAACAAAAAACAACACTGGGGCAAGTCTCGCTGATTTCAGTGATGCTGTTAAGGTGAGTAAATTTAAGTGTAGAAAAGAGATTTTGAGAAAGCTGGTTATTCTCAGGAATTCAGGATTAGGACACTAATGTTTGACAACCTGTATTCAAAACAAAATGCCACTGAAGTATCAATTTTACTGTCTGAATTAGCTGTGCTTTGTAGCTGACTCTTTAATATTCCATTACAGTGGGCTTCACGTAGCAATACTGTTTGCTTTATGTGGCTGACATGTGGAGTGAAAAATGGTACTCTTAACCTCCCATTATTAATCTTTTGAGGCTTTTGTATGTTTTCTGAAACTGAATTACATTTTAATGTCTGTTGTGGAATAGTGGAGTGTTTTAACTAATCTCTTTGTGGTATGACATTTAAACATGACTTTTTTTTTTTTTTTTTTTCTTCTGGTTATTTTTATTTTTTATATATATTTTAGCTTTTGTCTGTAACACTAAAATGAAGTTCAAAGATCTTTTATGCATATTGTAATATTGACAGATTGCTATGGAAGTTGGTAGCCATCTTTAAAAATTACAGTACTCGAGGATGCCTCCAACCTCTAAACTCAAATAAGTGTATTAAAGTGCTGTTCAGACAGATTACAAAGAGACATCTCTCTGTGTATGATGTTTTTACATGAAGCCTCTTGAAGATATGTATCGATCAAGGTTAGGATAAATTAATTTTAAAAGAGAAAATATTAAGATATATTATGTTAATACATTTATTAGCATTTGTTGAACTTTAATATCACATATTAACATTCTCCTGTGAGATGCTATGCATTTAAGTTGTTTTACTTTGAAAAAAGATAAAGTACCTTTTTTCTTGTTATGTTTGGAATGTGTGTTCTTGAAATAACAAAGCTAAAACTAAAGACGTGGTAGGAAAATAATATCACAGAGAGGGAGACAAGCAATAAATCAAAATACACATTGTGCTGTTGTCTCCTACGAAGCTCTTTTTTAAATACTGAAAAAGCAAATATAAAAGTTATTTCCAAGGTCTTTCTGAATTTTCTGCTTCGTAAGGTTCATCTAGTAGATTTTCTTAATTTTCATAAGCATAATGACTAATGTCTAAATACCTTTTCTATTAAATGTATGTATTTTACACTACAGTCTCAGCCTTGTGTTAAACAGAGATATAAAATAACTTTGTTTACTCTTTGAGAGCACTCAATAGTAATACCATGAAAAGCAGTAACCATGCTGGATATTTGTGGGGTTACTGTCTCACTTGAGATTAGATGATCTTTTACACACCACTGTAAATGGATACTAAAAACCTTTTCATGCCATAAAATTGTGCACAGTTCATATTGTATATGTTCAAGAATAAAAATGATTTTGGATGATGATATTTAGAGATTCAAGATATTTTTTTATTATAAATTATTGTATTTGTAAGCTTGCATCACTAATATTGCAAGTACATCCAGAAAGTAGTTATCAGAGTCAGGGATTATAGCTGTTTTAAATAAGTTAGAAATTCTAGGAGTGCTGTTTAAAAAACAAAACAAAACTAAAAATGATATCTGAGCTATATATACTTAAGAAATTGTTTTGAATATTTAAGGGTTCATACAATTTTTAAGTATGGAAATTAAAAGCTTTGTTCTCCAAGCACATATCCTGTCTGTGTGTGCAATTTGTACATAGTCTAGACCTGATAAGTTATACAAATTGATCTGATAATTTAATCCCAACCAGAAATCTGTGTAATTTAGGAGGAAAGCTGTGATTTTTGTTCTGTTCTTGGCAATGGATGGAAAAGACTTAACCAATAAATTTGTCTATACAATTTTAGTTGGTAATCTTTTAAAAGTGTTTGAGATTTTAATTTCAGAGTCAATGTACTTGAACTTCATGAAAAGAGAGATCATAAATTCTATTTCCTGTGAATCTACATTTTAACATGGTGTTGTTAACACTATTTGTTCAGTGTATTTTTCTTTTTCGTTATTTTCAACAATGTATTGTTTTGTACCTCTATACTTTTCTTTGAATTTAGTTGTTGTTACATGTTTAATTTGTGAGATAAGAAAACCTTGTCACAAATGCCTTTGTTCATCCGCTTTTCTTATTTGCCTGTGCAATAGGTACTATAGCTTAAATTACTGCTATTTTCTAAAAACTCCTGAGGATAGAGGACTTCAATCTTATGATCTCATTCACTATTTCACAGAAATAGAAGTATATTGTTTAAATGGTCTGTTTCTCATCATAATGTGTAACCTGAATGGTCTAGAAAATATTCATATTTAAGATATAGTGTCCACAGGCAGCTTAGCTTGTCAGTCTTTGAAACAATTCTTCCATTTTCATTTATTTGCTTCTCTACGTCTCAGCAAGATGAAGCGAGATGGACCATCTTTGAGTCAGTAAATACACTAAAAAGTTAATTTACTGACAGTTTCTCTGTATAGAATGTAGCTGACTTTCAATCTATTAATATACTACACTGCATAAGAGCATTTCATGCTAACTGAAGAGCTGTCCATACGTTTGTTCAGAAATTTAGTTTATTGTGCAGTTACAAAGGATGTACTCAAAGATCCACAGCTAAGATTCTGCATGCATATTCATAGAATCTTAAAATCATACAATGGTTTGGGTTGGAAGGGGCCTTTAGGATCATCTAGTTCCAAATACCCTGCTATAGGCAGGGACACCTCTCTCTAGACCTTCTTGCTCAAATTTTCATCCAGTCTGGCCTTAAATGCTTCCAGGGAGGGGGCATTCACAACCTCTTTGGGCAACCTGTTCCAGTGTCTCATAACTCTGACAGTAAAGAATTTTTTCTTTATGTCTAGTCTAAATCTACCCTCTTCTAGTTTAAAACTGTTTCCCCTCATCCTGTTTCTACCTGCCCTTATAAAAAGTCTCTCCCCAGCTTTCCTGTAGGCTCCCTTCAGGTACTTGAAGGCTGCTATGAAGTCTCCTTGGAGCCTTCTATTCTTCAGGCTGAAGAGCCCCAGGTCTCTCAGCCTGTCCCTATAGGGGAGGTGCTCCAGCCCTGTGATCAACTTCGTGGCAGTTGGGTGTATTTTATTTTTTTTTTAGCTGGGTGTTCTGAAAGTAATGCCTCCTATTTTATTATGTTGGTCTACAACGTCAGAGGTGGGTGGTGGTGGTGGTGGTGAGGCAGTAGAGGTTGAATCTTCCCATCAGCGTTCAATTTTTTTGTTGCCATATGACAGATGGCAACAGAGGGGCAGCGTGACTAAATTTTGTCTTACATGGAGATGCATATGAAGAAAAGGTGTGGAATTAAATTCCTTCGTGCAGAAAAAATGGCAAACACCTGCTGACATTTATCAATGCTTGCTGAACGTTTATGGAGACCAAACAGTGGATGTGAGCACAGTGAGGCAGGAGGTGCTGCGTTTTCAGCTGCAGCCGCAGTGGGTCACCTCCACTAGTGCAGAAATTTATGAGCATGGCCTGTGGATTTTTGCTCATTGCTGACAAAAATGTGTAGCTAATGGTGGTGACTATATTGAAAAAGTGTTTGTAGCTGAGAGTTTTCTCTATCAAAGTGTTACTGTGCTCTTTATATCTGTTGTAGTTTCCATAGAAATAAATAGGAGCCACTACTTTCAGAAATAATGTAGTTTGTTAATGTCCGTTCTTCCTCTTAAAAAAAAAAAAAAAAAAAAAAAAAAAGGAAAAAAGGAAAATAGCTGTATGGTCATATGATATTAATAAATGATCAGGGGAATCACACTTTGATGGATTCATTGCATAAAATTAGTCAAATATGACCTGCTGACCTGCTGGCACACAGGCACACAAGTTGATCTATCTCTGTAGTCTTTTAATTGTGTGTGAATGAGTAGTGGAAAGTAACCATATCTAAAGATATCTGAAATCAAAAGAAAAATTCACTTACAATAATGGGAATTACTTGTATGAGTGCTAAAGGGAAAAGCCTGGAACTAATGCAGACCTTGCTCAGCTCTCCTGAAAATGTTTTCCAAGTCAGTTAGCTGGGCAATCTTTGCTGCCTCATATTTTCAGTTCTGTGTGATGTTCTGCTGTGCTCTAATTTCTGCTTACATTCTATTAGCATTTCTGTAAAGCACAAAAATGGAAACTTTATTTAAATAAGCACTCAAATCTATAGTCACAGTTTAGATTAATCACAGTCACATAATGTGACCTTGAGTTAATAGCCAGGCTTTATTTGGTCTATTAAATTGGTGTCTTTCTTATAAAACACTTGAAAGTTTTAAAAGTGTTTTGCAAGATGGATGACTAATTAAGGTTACTAATGTCCTTGTGGCAATACCATGGACAAGAGAAGAGGAGGAAGATATTTGCCTTTCATGTCCATGTACAGAGAAAATTGGGTGTGCTCCAAGTTTCTCTTCTAGGTAGTTGTGGACCAAACGTTTCTTGTTTCTCCTCTGTGTACAGCCTGGCTTTCAGCACAGAGTGTTGCCTCTGTGTGGCACATGGCCCACTGGGGAAGCATGACGTGAGCATCTCACTGCTTATTTTCTCTTGGCATAGTACTGCTATGATCTCATCACAACCAATGGTACTTCAGAAGGATAAAGAGGTTTGCTTTATGCAGTTTCATTTATCATAACTGATAATATCTCGTTGTTCACTGTTCCAGGAGAAAACATTTTCTCCAATTTTATTTTTCTAAGCATCCTCTACAAAGATTTCTGGGCATGTTCTTTTTTTGATTGTGTTTTGTCCTATCTCTTTCACTTCAAACTGGATTTACTGGATGCCTGCTGCCATATAGTGCGTCTGCACTGTGGTTTTTCAGCTGATTCTAGCTGAAATCATTGCAAAGTTTCAGTGTTTACATGGCTGTTTGTGCCACTGTGTCCTGTAGGTCTTAATTCTGGATGAGATTCCTGTGTATGTTGTTGCCAGTAGGGGCAGTCTCCACTTCTTGATGTCTTGTTAGTGTGTGAGAGCTTACTTTACTAGAAGGTTTTGGCAGTGCCATCCCAAGTTGGGTTGTAGGAACTTAGCAAGACCTTTTGAACATGAAAGCTACATGGTGGGGGGGGGGGGGAGAAGGGGAATAGTAACTTTTCAGATGCTGTTTTTAATAATACCTTAATGAAGTTTATGTCACCCAATAACTTGAAAACAACCAAATTTCAACAGTGTTCTGAAGCAGATATAGAACAGAACCTAATAACCTTCAATGATACAATGTGAGCCCTGCCTTCTTCCTTTAAGACTGCAAGTCTACACTTGCAATGACATCCAGATGACCTGGCAATCTTTGATTTACCCAAGAGCTGCAGATTTCAGTGCTCTTAAGACAGCAACCTAATGAAAAATAGATTTTAAGTAAATACTAAATAGAGTCAGAAGTTTTGTAGTTCTCAGCAGTTTTTTTTTCTCCTGACTGGGCAGAATGGTGCCTTCTGTATATTTATTGTATAATGTCACTGGTTTCTAATTTATTTATTTTTTTTTCTGAGGGAGGGGGATTGTTTTAGTTTGAGTTAATTGAATAACTCAAAGAACTAGGAATTCTTTGTGATTTATTTTCAGGCAGATATGCTTAATTATGTTTTGTGGCCAATTTGATGTTTTCATTTTTTCTTAATATTTTTGAAATGCATTGATAAACCATCAGGATCAAACCAGCTGCCTCCTTTATACTACCAGCTTTATTTTTGGAGTTCATTCTCCTGCTGAAGCCATTTTTGCCTTTCTTACTCCTTACTGACTTCTTTCAGCCTATCAGGCTCTGGTATAAATTATCACTTAAATGAATAACAGTTGGGGGTTAATCTCATGAAGAGAATACTTGAACTTTCTATCTTAGCATTGTACTTTCAAGCTGAGTGTCGTTTAAGACACAATTTGAAGTTCTTTTGATGGTGAGTAGATATATACATACTTATGATTAGGCTGATGAGCAAGGCTATATGAACATGGAGAAACAGTGTGGTAACCTCTACTGGGAGGCTTAGGCAACAAAATCATACAGCCTTAGAGAGATTTTATAGTATGAGAAAATTCTAATAAAACATTAAGTAGGTGTGGAGTCAGCTGTTCCGCCAATAAACACACAAAGCCAAATTTATGTTCTGTTAGTGTCATTCTGGTGATAACATATGGACTCCAAGCTCTTAAGATTTTGTTTCTGGAAACGTTTAAGCGTCATTAATACTTAGCCCTTCTGGTAGGGAATAAAGCAGTATTTAGGAACATTCCCTTATCTGCTGCCTTTGCTAGAAGTCTCAGTGCATAGAAATATTGCTGGTTGAAATGGCACGAAAAACAAGCCAGAATTATTTAGAACATCCATTTTGAATATGTTCCATCCATTCTATTATGCATTTTTCCTAGTATAAAATGTCACTTCCAATCACATGATTCAGTGATATGCTGATACACAGTAAATGTGTATGAATTTGCAAATCACACAAATTTTCCCAGTGTATAATCCCGATCTACAAAGATGGTTCTTTTGTATTAAACTGTCTGCATATTGAACTCTTGATGCATCAAAACACGTGTCTGTATCTAGAGAAATAGGTATATTGCAGTGACATGGTGATGTGTTTAAAAAAAAAAAAAAAGCCAGTTTTGTATGTATGTAACTTATTTATGTTAGGAAATTCTTTCTTTGTGAAGATAATTAAGGTGCAGAAAGTATTATAGTCTTCTCTATCTCAATTTTGGTCTAGATATCTTTTTTTTTTTTTTTTTTTTTTTTTTTTTTTTCCCTTCAGAAATTCAGTTTTCTTCTTGCACATTTTGGCTTGAGAGCTTTGTTTGCTAGGCTTACTTCCACCTGATGAAGGGATGTGTATGTGGAAGGGAGGAAAATTCCAGGTGAGGCTGTTCAGGTCATTTACTACCAATACGGGTACCCCTGAGGGGTCATACAAGACCATGTAACAGCAGAGATCTGTCTGCAACCTGTTACTCAGTGAGGACCCCAAACGGATTTTTTTCTTCTATGTAGGTACTAATTTTGTTATTATGTTATATTAAAATTCAATAAGTACTCTTTTTGATCCTTTGGTACTTCAGTACTCTGGGTGTAGGTAAAGTCTCATTGGATTGAGGGTATGTGCAGAAATTCAGTTGTACTGCATCTTGTTTGTCCGAGTAGAAATTCTATTGCAACTATTTTACTTAATCGTATGTTTTTATTTAAATAATCAAAATGAGTATAAAATCAGACATTAATACTGTCACCTATTGTGAAATTGAAGCTTGTTTTATATTCCCCATTCATATTCAGGCTTTAAGTTATTGAAGGGTTTTCTGTTGACAGTACCTTAGTGTGATATAGGCACTGGCAGGAGTGACAGTTTAGAGCTTTTGGAGGAAAACAATCAGTTTCTGGCACCTAGGGAGTGTTAAAACACTTCTGGAGTGGTTGAGTAAGCCTATTAGCTGGATGTTGCTGCAGAAATGATGGGCAATTAAAGTTAACAGGGCTGACACTTACATTGTTATCTTTATGTTTTAGACTGAGGTACTAAAAAAAACTGAAACAATTTTAAGATATAGCTGTTTGAGTGCACGTAAGACTACGTTGCAGTGGCTTTACTTCCAAGTGTGGAAGCTGGAAACCTGCCTCTATTCCTCTTGAAAAGAATAAATAAAAAGGCAGCATGGCATTAAGGACTGCGGAGTGAAAGAAGCCAATTCCATATCTTAAGGAATAGTAGAAAATAGTTATGGGAATGACACCTGTTTGTGTTTCTCTGAATGAAGTGAATTTCCAAGGGCAGATTGTGCAAAGAATTAATGATGCTTTAATGATGCTTTAATCAACATTTTCCCCCTTCATGTCATTGCATCTCTTTGTTAAATATATAGGATGAAATCTGAGATTGTCTGTTCTATTGGAATTTACCCTGGGACTTGATGCTGAAAGCTGCAGGAGTTATAAGTCTGGATGCTTTAATTGCTGTGAGTTTAACAAATTTTGTTTATTAGAGGAGAAAGGTGAGAAAATAAGAGGCAGCTTCTTCTCCTCACGTGTATATTGCCCTCCACTGGGAAGGGAGGAAAAGACTCAACCTTCCTCAAAACTTATGTTCAAAATTCCTGTGTAAAAGCTCTTAAGTTTGGATTGCTATCAGGAGACACAGTAATCTTTTCTTACTGAAATGTTCTTAAGGTAGGTTGGAATAGCATAAACCAAGTCTTTTGTAAGACTTTTGGTCTTCTGTAATTGTTTGTACCCTCCTTCCCTCTCTCTTCTCTTTTTGGGAGGTCAGCAAGAGCTTGCTTTTTGTTGCACAGTTAGATACCAAGGCCTGCTCTGGCCTCTCAGTTTCCTTCTGGAGCTGAGAAACATGCACAGCTATGAAACAACTTGAGATTGATTTATTTAAAATCTTCCCTAAGGAGTAGCCTGCTGAAGTGGAAAACTTGTTTTCCTGTGAGTCTCGGTGGGATACCAGCCATCCAGTGTTTCTTGTGAATCCTTTATTTCAACATAGTGCAGTACACTGAAGCCTGTTCAACAACAACGAAGACACAGTTGTGAATGTGAACCATATTTGGGTTACTTCCTGCATCGGGGCAGTCAGTTTACAGATGCAGGAATCCACAGTTTTAAAAGGACATCTGGGAGACATTGCATCAAAGCCAGGGCCAATTACTTTAAGCGTTCAGGGAAGTATCAGAAAATGTGTAACCTGCTGTGGGTCATCTTAGAGAGAGCGCTAAGTGAAGATGCTCTTGTGTTTTACAAGAGCAGATACTGAAGTTTCATTTAAGTGTTTGTAATATAAGAAGATAGTGGAGAAATCTTGCATTTGCTGCTCCCCATGATCTTCTTTATGCTTCTGGTTAATTTGGCTTGCAGTAGCTCACCAACTGCTCTACTAGCCTTCAGAATTTCTAGATGCAGCAGTTCCACAGTACTTTTCCATATGAATGAAACTAGGCAAATTTCAGAAGGCAAAATGCAAAAGTTGCTACTTCCTGATTATGTAAAATAAGGATAGTTCCAATATGTATGTGAAAATAACCATATTTGAAGAGTTCCATATTTGCCTCTCTATAGAATAGTGTATCATTGATGATAAAATAATCAGAATGGAGACTACATATTCTTGTTCGTCACTACTGGCTGATGAGTTATTTATTCTGCCCTTGCCAGTGAAGATTTCAGTATTTTGGTACTGAAAATTGCAGCTTCTATCCTTGAGTCAGTGCACAGCTGGTGTATATGGAGCTATAGATTTTGATGCTGCATGTGAGACATGTTTAAAAGTGGTAGACACCATTTGGATGGCATTTTTTTTTCCCTTTTGTAACACTTTCAAACTTGTGCTTCTTTCAAAAGCAAAATGTAACTATTTCATGCCTGGAGAAATACCCCAGTAGGCACAGACTATGTAAAAATTTGCTATTCTGATAATTTCAGTGATTTCGAATGATATTTTATGCCTTATGTTTAATAAATAATTTTATACATAATGCATAAGAATATAATTCGTAATTCAACAGATTTGCGTTCAGATGTTGATGTTATTGTCAAAGCTGAGTACAAACGCAGTAATTTTTGTTATGGTGTTAGATTCACTTCCCGGTGAATCCTCTATTTTTGTCATCCAAGATGGAAAAGACTACCATCCTCAACTTAATAATCCTGTCAAGATATATTTTATAAAAATTCTCATAGTAATGCTTTGAGCCGTTCAGGAAATAATGCGCTGATGCCACTATACCAGAAGGCTGATGAGTGATAACATATTGCCATGTTAACTTTTTCCTGTCATAAAGGGAAAAGCAGAGAGCAGCTGGAGAAGAAAATGGTGCAGTTGAGATTATAATATTGATAATAACTGTAGGAACCAACACTTTTCTTGGATAGCTCAGCCCATTAAATGGGGCTTAAAATGAATCCCTTTGGGTCTTTTTGGTGGGAGGCACACAGCAATGTGTGATGCACACATTAACAATGGCTAATGTGTTTCATCCAGTAGCTGATACAGAGCATGATAATGGTAGTCAAAATACATTGCATGAATGTAGAACAAAGAATTATTTTTTTCAAGTCTTAAATGAGTATAAATTTATACCATGGTATAATTTGTACTAAGTTGTCATACGACTTTTTCTGAAGAAAAATATAGTTAAGCGAGAAAAAAGTGCTGTATACTTATTTGAAAGCACTATATATATTCAGTTGAGACCTGTATTTGAGCTACTCTGGCTAGAATGTATTTTAAATTTGTTATTGATTAATCTGACTTGTAAAACAGCTTGAGATAATTCCCATGACTGTGACCGCTCTTTAATTATGAGGGCACAGCTAATCAACTGAAAGCTGTCCTCTTGCTGACTTCTGCCAAGAATTTGTCTTGACTTCAACAGATGCTTTTTTCTCAGTCTTGGTGAGACAGTGTGAGTGACTTGTTGATGCTAAGATCAGTAAGGCAGACAGCAGCTGTTGGAATGGAATTTTGTAGTTGTGGATCGTCTGGCAGAATAAGATACTAGGTGGCTGGAGGATTGGTGAAGGAGCAGCCTTTATTGAGCACAAATATATCAGAACCACTTTGTTAGATACAGCATACATGTTTGAAGATTTGTTGTATAATTACCTTGATTAGATGGAAAAAGAAGTGCGTGGAACTAATCAAAGAGCTTCAGTTCATTGGTTTTAATAATGATTATTTTTCCCCTTGTGAAATGCAGGTGCGTGGTTTGAGTGTGAGGATGGCAGTGCTTATCTTCTTACAAGCTTTGATTAATATCTAATTCTTTGCATTATGGAAGGAGCTAATCAGATATTCAATTTGGTAATCAGTTTCTCAATTTGATTAGTAATATACTAATCACTTAAGAAAATATAATGTGGCATATATTTAAGGTTTTTGAGATTTTTAGAGGGTGGAAAGGCAAGAAGATCTGCTTACTACCTCCACTTTGATGCAGCCTCTCCAAAAGTGAGTGAGAGGAGAAAATGCTCAGAAGCAGATGCTGCAGGACCTGCTGTTACGGGCTGCTGCTGAACTTCTGTGACTGGTGCCTCATAAGCTCGTTACTAAGTCAAGTGTGAAAGTGGGAAAGCAGTGTCCCTACTGCTCATCTGATCACTTATGTTCTCACCTTTGGGATTTGAGTAGGTTTTCCCCTGGGATTTCAGTTGGCTTTCCCTTTCGTAGGGGTGTGTGTGTGCTTTATGTGATCCATACTTCCCACTAATCTTCTAAGTGACTTCTGTTTGTCTATGAAATACTGTCACCTAGGGGGTGGTCACATGTGAAATCTTGTCACTGGTGACATAAGCTTTTTCTTTGTATTGTTGATGGGCTCTGCTGCATGCAGCAATGGGACTGGTCCCCCCCTCTCCACAGAGAGCACTGCTGGCTGTCTCAAATTACCTTTTTCCATTGACTCTCAAGTTGCTTATCCTGATGAAGTTGCTAAAACTTGCTTCCTTTTTTTTTTTTTTTTTTTTTCCCCCTTTACCTTAACCTTTTTTTTTTCTAATGGTAGCTGAACAGTGCTTTGCCACTGCTTGGATTATACCTAAATTTCATTTGTTTGTTCATTTGCTGAATGAAGCTCAAGGCCTGGACTCAACTAAAATGAATGGTAAGAAAAGATGTATTTGAGTCCTCGCACTAATAGCTAGAGACTGTAGTGCTTATATGTAGCTTTATTCATAGTAACGCTTGCTGTGTGTCACAAATCTATAAGGATATCTTTGTCAGGCCCTGATGGCTCTGTTTAAATCCAGAGGTGGAAATAAACTAGAGAGTAAGCTCTAATGTCTACATGCTTCCATTTATGATGTTTTAGATGTTAATGAAATCAAAGTCAGATGAGCAGTATACTGATGGTAAAGGAACCAGATTTGCCTTTGTAGAGAAGTTGGTAAAATAGAGGGTAGAATGGACTCAATTATAGTAACTGTTTTTGCTTCTACTTTAAACATATAAAGCAGTATTTTAATTATTATTTGATCGAAACTTAATTTTCACCTAAGTAATCCTGTGTCTTCAGCTCTTACCTGGATGCCATCTCTTCACTTATCTTCTGCTTGGCAATATTTTCAGTGGTGACTAGCTGAACATTGGTCTAAATTTGAACGGGATGTCAGTGGATGGAGACTGAAGGCATTATCAGGATGGTATGTGTTCCCTTTTGTTTATATAATGATTAGGGAAATGAATGTATTCCATCTGCTTCAGGTAGTCTTAATATTAACAATAGTAAAAAATGTGCATTTGACTAAAACACAACACACACTGACTGTGTACTTAGCAAAAGTGTGAAAAGCCTGGTAGCAAAGTGCTGAATGTTTTGACTATTGCTTTTTGTGTGCTTTCTTCTAGCTGCCAGTATGAGCTTGGCCTGCAGATATTAGGGGGAAAAAAACAAACAAAAACACTTCAAAATGCAGGAGCTTTAATTTTAAAGTTGTAGGCGTTTCAGCTGCCTTTGCCCAAAGTAGTTTAAATTATATGTTGTGCTGTTCACAGGCCTTTTTCAGTGAGTGGGCTTGCAGTATATAAGGATGCATTGCAATACTTGGTGAGCTTAGGTTTTATGCCATCTTTTTATATTATGTGATCCTAGATAGAAGGGCGATTTAAACTTGTACTTTGATTTGAAGTTCACAATATCAGGGACTATTTGTATTTCTATCTAACTGAGGGTTGAGTGGTTCTGTGATGACAGAACTTCATTAATTTCTGTTAGGAACCTGATTTTCTTCTGCTCAGTAACTGATAAACCCTTTTACTTTGGATTCATGAACTTTCATCGCTTTTTGTCTCAATGTCCATGAAGGGTTACATTAGAGCAAAAGTTGTTTACTTAAGTTTTGTGGTAGACTTAAAACAAAGGACTTCAGGGATCAGTCTGCGTAAAGGCAAATGTAGAGGAAAATGGGGAGAGAGATCGTGTCTATGCTGCATCAAAGCCTATCCAAGCAGTGTTTTGTTTGCAGAAATTGTACACTACTAGGCACTAAATGCAAACTGTTCTTTGCTATGAATCCATGTAAGGATATTCCTCTGGAAGCATTTGTTTGATTCCATGAAAATTTCATTTGCAATGTGGTTTGAATGCATTGTTAAAATATTTCTATCTTAAATACTGTCATTAGAGAGAGAGAGAAAAACAGGATGGCATCAGCAAGACAGGGAAGTGCATGTCTTTATATATGCTCAATTAGCACTGGAAACTACTAACACAGGGCCAGATTGTAGTGCTAATACTCACAGATGGAGTAAGAAATTGTGGAAATACACTGCCAAAATGGCTGAGGCTGCAGGCACTCTCCTTGGAAGGAAAGACTCAGCATGGGTATTCCCAGTATGATTCAGTAGTGCCTGTAGTGTGGCATATCTGTACATTTTAGCTTCATTGTCACTAACCATGGGAAAACAAACAATATTTCCTCATATTTCTTCCATCTCTTCTGCCTATTAGTAAAAGCATGCAAAATGCTGGCATTTCTGGTATCCATCCAAAGAGAGTAACAGCTGGGATTCAGACTTCTGCTCCCTTGTTACTCTTTCATGGGTATTTCTGTAAAAATGAGAATTTAAAACAAACAAAAAAACAACAAAACGCACAACCCTGAACACCAGATCAGAGCAAATGTCATGTGGCTCTTTGGCAAGCATTCAAAACAGTATTCTGCTTACTCGTGTTCTCTTCATAGTTAATATGCATGGTTATCTACTGGTGCACAAATGATATGTGATGATAAATGTTCCTATAAAAAAGGGAATATCTTAACCTCTTAGTAAGGGAGTAGCTTTTAATGATACTAATATGCTACTATAGTTTTCTAGAGTAACCACGATCATCCCTGTTGGGTCATGCCCAAAGAAATGTGAGACTTTCTCTAGATTGGAAATACCTTCTTCCGAAGGACAAGGTCTAGCTATAAGTTTCCTTCAGAGACTGCAGTGATTGCATTCAAAATGATGCTGACATCAGCCCAGTGGATCTTGTCACCACTGAAAAAACAAATAGATATCATTTAATTCTAATGCAGCAAGATAGCCTGGAGCTAACTAAAACATTTTATTTAGCATGATCCCAATCTACAAAATAAACTTACCTATGACTTGTCTTTTGTAGAATGACTTAGAAGGTATATGGGAACTCAGGAAGGGAAATGACTGCAAGAGGATGGTCTGTCTGCATTGTTTCAACTCATAGCAGCATCAGAAGCATTTAAAAAAAAAAAAAAAAGGGGTATTTTTATAAGTTACGGATTTTTAAACTTTAAGGATTCTTGCATGCAGTATTTAATAATATTCCAGCAAAGATACTACCTTATGTGAAGAAGAATATATAAATAAGAAAACACTTTCCTCAGTTCTTAAGTATGGAACTGCTGTGTAGAGATGATACACTGGAGATCTGTAGGCAGTGATTTGAGCTATGTTGTTAGTGCTAAACTGTGTTCTCAGAACTGGTGTTCTTCTGGAGGAGCAGGACGTTGCTGGGAGGGCTTGGACTGCAGTTGATGCCCAGCCATCGTCAGTCCTTGTATAGCCCTTGGTGAACTACTGACTCAGCTGCTGTTGGCAAAATGGCAGTCTGCTGGAGAGTGGAATGCAGTGTAGCTCTAGCAAATCCTGAAAATGACTGTACTGACTTACAAAGAGTAATGTAGAAACTACAGAGCCTGTTCAGTTTGTATTGAGTTAGACTTGCTATATATGTTAAGAACTGGGGGCAAACCATATTATATTCCTTTTATAAAATTTGATTTCTCAGTGACTTTTTAATGGAAAGTGCTATTCTTATTTTACCACATTACAATTTTTACTTTATTCTTACAACTCAGTAGTTTGATTTCTGCAAGCTAGACCTGCAGTGTGATATCTCCTGACATTTCATTGTCACAGTCCCACATTGACCTGCATTTGATTCCCCAGTAAGCATTAAACACAATACTGCAAGACTGCTTTTTATCAGGCACCCTCCTCTGACTCTGACTTTTTCTACTGTGTAACAAGAAGCTCCTCAATCTGGTTTGTGATAGATTTTGCGTAATGCTACGAGAGCAGCTTTGAAATTTGTCTCTTATTTTACTGTGTAGATTCTCAACATCAGAGGTGGGTGTCGGTAGGATGGTAGTAGAGGTTGAAACTTCCTACCAATATTCCATTACATTTTGTTGCTGTGTGACAGATAGCAGCAGAAGGGCAGTCTGACAGAATGGTGTCTGATACGAAAGAGCATATGAAGCAAAGGTGAGGAACTGAATCCCTCCGTGCAGAAGAAATGGTACCCATTGATATTATCAGTGCTTGCTGGACTTTCATGGAGACTAAACAGTGGATGTGAGGCAGTGGGTGGTGAAACACTGTGAAACAGTCAGCGGGCATGATGACCTCAGTATACAGACTCTTGTCTTGTTCACTTCTGGCCACAGTGCATAGCTAATAGTGGTGACTGTGGAAAAAATAGCGTTTTGTAGCTGAGAATTTGCTCTATCAGATAGTGTGATTGTGCTCTTTGCATCTATACTCATTTCTATGGAAATAAATAAAAGACATTATTTGCGTGACCTATGTAATTTTCCAATTGCATTTTAGCTTTCAGGCAAAAGAAAAAGTGACATTAAAACAAACATAGCCGGCTTTATTTAAACAGATGGGTAGAGAAAGAAGGAACGAACAGCCCTCTGGGTTAGCTGGAGTGGTAGATCTTAACTCTCTGAGGTCAGGCAGTAAGTTAAATCTGGGGCTGACAAAGCAGCATATGGCCTTACTTGCCTGATATAAGAATACCTTGCTGTTAAACCTCATTGGGTTCCTCCCTGTCCAGCTCTCCAGTCTGTCCTGGTTTTGTTATTCATTGGTAATGAAGGAGCTGAACAAGAATGCAAGGTGGGAATATGTAAATACCTGATTAGAGCTGCTGAAACTGCTGTGGTCACTGCAGCTCCTCCTAAGCATGTGCTGGAGTGCCATTGTGTTTGTTGCTGTCTTATCCTCCTGAGACATGAATCATCTCAGACTGCTCCCTCACAGCACATGCTGGCCAAGGACAAGATAAACAGCAGCTTCAAAAGACCTTAACAGTTTGTTGGCATGCTGCTGATGTATACATATACTGTTTCAGCAGGAGGATTTGCCTCTCTGGTGCTGATGCCCAGGTACACAGCTGTGCTCCCATCTCAGTTGTCTTGTGGCAGAGCTGTTGTCCTTTCTCAGCTCCTTCACACACCTGCTAGTGGAGTAGGGTATCTCATTCCTGCTGGCTTTCAGCATCTTTACAGAGAGCTGAGAGCACTCATTGTCTGTAGATAAGTGGGGACACTAGTTATGGTGGTTGTTTGTTTTTTTTTTTTGTGTGTGTGTGCAGGTAATGAAAAAAGTGAAAAGCCCAAGACAGTTCATCAGTAGAAAAAGATACGTGGAAAAATCTGCTGAAAATGTCTTTTTCGATGCCGCAGGTTTTAGTGATTACAGGCCAGGATAGAAGTAGAATGCTGTGTGCTTGGATAGGTCTTTTTAGGCTAATAGGTATATAGCAGGGGCTCTATTGATTTCTATCCTTACAGAGCTATGTGAAAGTCTGGGAGTTCATTACACAGCTCAGTCTAAAGCTGCAGGAATTTGTGCCTGAGGCAGCTGCCTGTGATAATTTCTCTCCAAATCAAGTCCTATCTATTTAAAGAGAAATCACGTAGATAGTGGTTTTTCTGAGACAAAAGACAGCATTTCTTATAGTAGGCTGCTCTGTATCTATTTGGAGTGAATGTCATATGTCCCATCACTTCTGTCCTCTTCTGCAATCAGGCTGCCTGTTGTGACCAGGCAGATAGTTCTTGGATTTGAAGCAAAGTCTATGTGAATCTTTTCTACGCTGCCTGGTTTCAGTGTATAGTATATAATCTCTTAAGAGACCTTTTTATGTTCTTGGGTGCCTAACAATGTAATGTTGGTTGCTCTATTCTCCTTTGGGAGAGGTGATGAGAATGCTTTTTTTTTTTTTTTTTTTTGGGAAAAGCAGATGGGAACAAGGATGGCAGCCATTACAAACATGTCATTTGATAACCATAATTGTTACTGGCAGTGCTTAAAATATGTGCAAGATAATGCTATTGTGCTTTTTGTGTTTAAAACTTTTAAAGTTGAGTTTCATTTAGAGTATTTTATACTGGGGAGAGAGACAGTTGTTAATGTGTGTTTACTAATTGGTAGTGAAGTGAAGATCAGAATTAAAATATTCTGTTTATAGTGATAAGTGAGTGAAAATGAGGTTCTAAAGGTTGCCAAGTTGAATATTTTGTTTTTAAATATTAATTTGGAGTGGCTTGTTGTGTATCAGAGGGAGATGATAGATTCAACCACAAATTGAATGCAGTCCTGAACTGTGAATCAAAGTAATTAGATTATTAACATTTGCTATTAAAACAGATACCATTCTATTCAGCTGCATGCATGCTTAAGATGACCCATTAGCAAGTAGGCAGACCTCAAATTTCTCCTGGGACTTTCTGAAAAGAGCTGACATTTTATTATAACACAGAGGAAAGCAGAAGCACAGCACAGTTCAGGCAACTGTATCATCACAGCAATTAAAGACTTATTCTAATTGGCTAGTCTGATTTGACTTGCTTTTTCAAGAGTTCCCTAGTTGAGGAATAAGGGAGCTTGGTATTCCCTAGGCTGTGACCCTCAGCACAGAGTGGGAAACCTGGAGCTGTTCTCTGAGTCATTGGAAAGAAGGTAGATGTGTAGGTGAAAACTGAGAGAGCCTGAAGGCTGTGTCATCGCTGCTTCATCAGTCAGTCAAGGACTCAGGGGCAAGGCAATTTATTGCATTTAAAACAACTTAATCTTCCAACTGAACAAAGATGAAAAACATTTTGTTCTGCTTTCCTCTTTTGTTGTGAGGATGTGTGCTATCACTGATGTGGTAATGGGAACTTACTGATGCTGGGCAATTACAGAATAGAATATTTTGGTCATCGGTCTGATCGTTACCAGAAAGCACGAAGATGTGAAAGTGAGTGTTCTTTTTATGGATAAATTATACATTAATAAAGGTTTCCTTGCATGGAATACATGCATGGAATTTATTGCTTTATATATTTTGACTGCTTCTTAAATTGTAACCACTTAATACCCTGAGGTAGACTTTAATTCATAGACTCATACTTTTATTTATTTTTCTTTTTTTCTCCCCTCAGTTGGCATGTTACTGGATTACCATCTGAATGTGTACTTCTAAACCACATTATACGGGGAGAAGCATGTTTCTTCTAATCAATTACCTTCCTGCATACTATAATGACATCACAATTAAAGCAAATGAATTGTGTAAGATTTCATTATGTAGTAAATAATGATGCTATAGCATTAAGGATGCTATAGCATTAAGGTTGTCTTGCACCAAGGCTGTTAAACTTCTCTAAGGATGTGGAGCAAAGAGCTAAAATGCTGAGATGTTGAATGAGATGTAACTTGAGAAACAGAACTCTGGAAAATAGGAGTGGCTAACATAATTGTGAATGTTACCCATGTCACTCTGCTGTAAGCCAAGGGCCCACAAAAAAATAAAACAAAAACAAAACAACAACAACAACAAAACATAAAAAACAATCTTGTGTGTATTGGCCTTTTCCCAAGTTTTTCCTTTGAGTGGCTTTGATTAGCCTTCTATACTTAGACTGCAAGTAACTAAATGGAAGCCTTCAGAAGTCAACACCAGATGTAAAAAAAAAAAAAAAAAAAAAAAAAAAAAAAAAAGACACTTGTCACACATGTGCCTACTCTAGCTCTAGCTGTAAGCACTTTTCAGATACTTGAACAGAGCAATGAGGTCTCCCCTCAACCTCCATTTCACAGACTAAACAGACTCAGTTTCTTCTGTCTCTTCTTGTAGGACATATTCTCCAAGTCCTTCACCAGCCTCGTTGCCCTTTGGATGGAGAGTATACCACACCTGCCCCATTTGTATGAAATTTAATCTATGTCTGCTCTAAGAGGTTGACCTAAGTGATGTCAAGTCTGCATTTTAATGTGCACGTCCAATCTCTTAATTTTCTCCTAGAGGAAAGGGATGATTCCTCCAAACTTATATCCAGAGCTGGTTTCAGGTGGTGGCAAAGTTATTAAAGATATTACTAGTGATTTATATCACTCATAAATGTAGTGACTGTTTGCAGTGTATTTCCATTTTAAAAAGTTGCATTAAAAACTTCTGGCACTTCCAGAAGCATTGTCTTCTTGCCACTGCGTATATGAAAATATCATGGTTATACAGCTGAATTCTTGTTGATTGCTTATTTCTAACTGGAGGAAAAAAAAAAGACATGCCTGACACAGGGATACTAGCTCATTCTAAGGGATGCAGAAGTGCCCAGACGGAGCCTACAAGATGATCTTATTGATGAAACCTGTTTTAGCTGAGCTCCCCCAGCGTGTATCAGAGTAGGTGGTTTTCTCTTCTGTCTCAGATGAGGGCATGGAAACACGGTGACAAAGCTGCTTGGTTATGTCCATCTGAGAGACTGAACAGCTCTTCCCTCTTCCTGGGTGTTAGTATCCTCTCCTGTTAGGGCTCTGGTATCACGTAGTGACAAAGCCAAGAGAGCTGCATGCCTCCTGGAGACTTCAAGGGGTTGCTGACTTTCATGGCCATTCATGTAGTGCATGTCCTCTTGTATCTCTCTTTGCCTTGCAGTACAGATCCTGAAATGGGAAGTCTGCATGTGTTCTTTAACATAACTTGAACCATGACTGTTGTAGTAAGGACTTATTTCAACTGTTTCCTCCAACACCAGTCATTTTTAAAAGTCATTAAAATGCCGTTGGGATGCTTAGAGATTTCTTGGTAATTTCATTAAGTAACTCTGCTGTAGTTAGCTCAAATTTCATTTTGCTTGGCTTTATTAAATGACTTTTTGACTTTCTTGTCTCCTTCTGGTATTTGTAAATCATCCTCTTTTTTCTTGTTATTTTTTTCCTTTTTTTGTTTTTAATTTTAGGTTTTATTTCCAGACTTGCAGTTATTTCTCTGCTAGTTGATGTTCTAAGCACACGTACTCTATCAATGTTTCCCTTTATATGTTCATTTTTGTGCTGAAAGTTCTTTGAGACTTTTCTCTTGACTACTGCTGTTCTAGAAGATTTGTAATTTCATTTGGTAAAACCGATGCAGTTGGTTTTTGAACTGCAACTATGAGTTTGCATGATCAGCTCACTGGAACGTGTCTAATCATCATGAATAGCACCTTTATATAATTTAGCCTTCAACTTTTATTCGAGGCTCTTAAGACAGTTTAAGGCTCAGTTTGCCTATAGTTAATTGTAAAATTAAGTGTAAATTTTATGCCTGATTGCAACTCTCTCTTTTCTCTCTTCTGTAAATCTAAAATTTCTTGAGCAGTTGTGGTGAAAATGACAAGCCACGATCAAATTAAAAAATACTCATTCTTCAGGTAAACAGATGATGTGGGATGTTCTAATAGCTATTTGACAGTGGGCCCTTTTTTTCATGTGTGTATATATAAAAACTTAAGAGGTTCATGCATAGGAAACAAGGTGAAATTTTAATCTAATAGTGGGGAAATATTTTTTTGAAATGAATCTAATGGTTACTATGCAAGTTGCTTTGTTTTATGTGAGAAACATTTTGTTTGAGCAAGAAGCAAAACACTTTTATTTCCTCTCTTAGCTATTACAATATGACCTGCTTTCAAGAGGATCTATCCTATTCAATAACTTTTGCATTTTTTTCACATTATATTCTGGGAAAATACTAGATATTAAATCAGATAGGAGGTGAGACAGTATTTTTGTCTTTGTATTCATTAAAAATAAATGTTTAATATCATGGATAAAAGATAGAGTGGAAAGATGCAGAAAATGTGGAGAAGGAGGAATGATAGCAATAATGGAAACAGCAATGCATAGACCAGAAATAAAATTAGATTTGAGAAGCAAGTTTGACTTCCCATAACATAGAGAGCTGAACCTATGCTGTTTATAGGAGTTATATTTAGAATTTGATGCTTCCAGGTTCCTGCGTGATGTCATACCATCTTGGTATCCCTCACTTGTTTACTCATCATTCTGAAATGCTGTCATCCTTCTTTAAACACTAGTCTACTGTCATTCTTACCTTGTTTTTTTCTTCTTTACCATCCTATGGAAAGCTTTTCTCCTTACAGTACAAATTTAACAATTAAGAATACAAGGATGGTAAGCTACGGTGCACAATCTTATTTTTCGAATATCACTCATACAGACAGCACAGAAAACATGATTGTTCCACAGCATTCTGTTCCATCTTTTTACATTCATACTGCCAGGATATTACATGTTTAGGTAGAGTTGCTGGATGTGAATTAAAGAGACCTTGTTGCGATATATTGCCCCTGTGTATAAAAATTGCAGTATTTCCTCCATATGTACAACTCATCCATTAATTTAAAAAACAAAAAATCAGTATCTGTTAAACATCTAACTGTTGACTTTTCAAGAAATTGTCTGTGGGTATTCTTGTGTGTGTGTGTGTGTGTGTGTATATATATATATATATATATATATAAATTTTCTTTTGTATATATATTTTACAAAATACCTATAAACTTTGCATCAGTGATCTTTATCACATTATTCCCTGAAACTGAGGGGGGGGGGGGGAATTCTCCATCTCCTATTCACAAATATAGTGAAATTAATCAAGAAGATTCATTTAAATAAAGAGAATTTTTGATCTGTTACTATGTTAGACAGTAACAAACAATGAGCTGTCAAATTATAGTATTTTCCTCAACAACATTTAAGGCTCATTCTTATGATATTCTCTACAGCTTCAGTAGGTCTGAACTGAAAACCTCAAGCCAGAGTCAGAAATTATTTATTATTTATTATTTTATATTTATTTATTATTATGAGAGACTGGACAAGGGGAAATGGACAAAAAATGGAATACAGGAAGCTCTGTAAAAATATGAGGAAGAATGTCTTTGCTTTGAGTTTAGCAGAGCACTGGAACAAACTGCCCGTAAGTGTTACAGGGTCACCTCTGGAGATAGTCAAGACATATCTGGATTTTTTTCCTGTGCAGCTTACTCTAGGAAACTTGCCTTAGCAGGGTGTTGGATTAGATAGTCACCCTGTGAAATCACTTCAAACCCTACACTTCTGTGATTCTGTAACATCATTGGGAGATGAGTGATTCTATGGCATGCATGTTCAGGATATGTTCCAGTTCTGGCTTCCATCTCTCAAACTATGTAGCAGATATGGAGCAGGTTTGAAAAGGCAGCACACGATCAAGAATGACTTCTGAGCAAGGGTTACAGCTCTGTCCCCAGCAAAAAGGAGCTTACTTTCTTACTGTACTAAAGTTGTACGAGACATGAAGAAAATGAATAGGGAAGAAGTGTTCACTTTCTTTCCTACATAATCAACAAAAGGAAATAAATAAAACTACCAAGAATGATGGCTGTCCTGAAAATAATGCCTTCTATTCTATTACGTTGGCTCACAGCCCAGAGTGGATGGCAGTGGAGATTGATCTTTCACACCAGTATTCTGTTAAATTTTGTTGCTGTATGATTGCCCCTCTTCTGATATCAGACAGAATGGCATCAAACATGAAAGTACAGACAAAGCAAAGGTGTGGAATTTAATTTCTCCATGTGGAAAAAAAAAATTGCACCCATTGGTATTCATCGATGCTGGATGTTTGCGGAGTTGATGTGAGCATAGCGAAGAGGGGGATGGTGTATTTCACCAGTGGCAACAGTGACAATGGGTCACCTCTGCTGCTGCAGATTTTGATGATTGCCGGTGAGAATGTGTAGCTAATGGTGGTGACAATGTTTTGTATCTGAGAATTTGCTCTATCAAATAGTCTTATAGTGTTCTTTGCATCTGTTGTAGCTTCTGTTTGAATAAATAGGAAGCATTACTTTTGCAGTGATCTATGCAGTTAGCTTAAACAAAAAGAACTGCAGTTCAGTGTATGAACTCCCTGCTGCAGGACCCTGGAGGTACTAAAAATTAGTACAAGCTTAAGGAGTGATTGAAGGCTTTCAAGGAAAAGAAATCCACAAAGTACTGTTTAAAAAAAAAAAAATAATAATAATAAAAAAATGAAAACAAAGCAAGAAAAGAAACTCACTACTCTGACCTTGTAATAAACAAGGTGATGGATTCAGAGAGCACGTTTTAGGTATATGTTCTAGACACTTACTCTGTTCTAGCTCTTCATGCTTCCAATCAACTCTTTTGTTCTAGACTTGCTAGGTGAACCTGTACTATCTTTTGTGTACTTCTTGTCTCTCAGCAGAGTAGCAGGTAGAATAAGGTGTTCTTTTTTCCCATATTTTATTTTAAAGTACTTCGTTGTTTGTGAAATGTTTACATATATATATTTAAGATGTCTAAAAATATGTCCGTCACAGCCAATAACAATTCAAAGTGGTTTGGTTTAAAATAGCACACTATGATAGGAAGCTGGTTTGCCCAATTCTGCCTTTGTAATAGTGATAACATTTCAGCTACTCATTTGAATATGTGAAGAAATATATTCTGGGTTCATAGAATCACCGAGTGTCTTGGATTGGATGAGACCTAGAGTTCACTCAATTCCAACCTCCTGATGTGGGTAGGGCTGCCACCCATCAGCTCAGGCTGCCCAGGGCCCCATCCAACCTGGCCTTGAGCCCCTCCAGGGCTGGGGCATCCACAGCTTCTTTGATCTAGCTGTGCCAGGGCCTCACCACCCTTTGATTGATAAATTTCTTCCTGGCATTAATCTAAATTCTCACCTCCTAAAACTATTCCCCTTTGACCTCTCAAACCTAAAAAAATCAATGTACCCTCTGTTTATAAGCCCCCTTTAAGTGCTGGGTTTATGGCTTTTGTGTTTTAAAAGTTTATGGTTTATTATTTTGTATATGTATTTTTGGAGTCTAAGCTATACATTTGACAAATAGAGATACATTTCAAAGAGTATGGCTGCTATTTTTTTGAGAATGCAGGTGTTTCCACCTATTCCAATTCTATAATCCCTGCTTTTAAGTGATGCTTAGTTCAAGAGTTTAATGGCTTTTTTTTTTTTTTTTCTCTGACATTCTCTGCCCATTTATATTACTGTCTTGCCCTTCAGTCATACCCGGCAAAGTCATACAAGCAATAGGAAGGAAGTCCTTAAGTTCTTATGGACGCTTTCTTAAGGGAAATGTTTAGAAATTCATTCTGGCTGTGCAGCAAATATGCAGGTATGAGCAGCACAGTGCCTGGGGCTATTGATACCGATCTATTTGCAGAGTTCCAGTCCAAGGACTATTTGTCAGTCAGGCAGCCCAGCAGATTGTGTCTGGGTGATTGTATCTTTCGTATGTTCTAGTGGTACTAAAAAGACATAAAGGCATTGAGAACTTTGCCTGAAAAGCATTAGTGTCCTGTGTGATTTATTGAAACTGTTTATCTAAATCGTTGCTTTTTTTTTTTTTAAATAGTATTTCCTTTTAGTTTGAAGATGAATATTAATGGTTTCCGCTTTTATTTTTTAGTTATTTATGGATTTCCACTGAGTGTCTTGAGCAATACACAGAGAAATCCTCTTTTCTATAAAAAGAACCAACAAATTTCTTGCCAGAAGACTTCTGATTGGTGCAGGGCAAAATATGTTTTTCTCTATAGTGCACATCTCTGATACTGTGTAACTTAAATCTCTCCTGCTGCTTAACATTTACTTACCCAGGGTGTATCTCAGAGAATGGGTTGTCATTGTAGCGACATTGTTCTCTCTCTATATTTTTTTGAATAAACATGGATGCATTAAATGTAAAGAACTACATGAGTTTATTGCTGAAATTTACACGGACAGAAGTCAGGAAATTCAGAATAATGATTCCCATAACTGTCATAACTTGTCCCCTTTGTTACACTTGTCCCCTTTCTTACATGAGGTGTATTATTTTCTGTTACTCAGTGTAAGTGCTTATCTTATTAAATGTTGAATGTTCTTTTCTCTGGTTGGGTGACTGCCTGTCTCGCACAGCTTTGAATTTGCAAATGTTGTTTCATAACTTTCCAAGCAGTAGTTAAATATAAGTTCAGTGAAGTAAGTATGGGGGGAGAAATTAATACTATTCAGTTAGAAATTCTCCTTCTTCAAAGATGATTTTAACCCGAATGAAGAAAATGTCAGGGACTGAAATTGTTTAGGAACCCTGGCCAGGGAGGACCAGCCATTGGATCTTCAGTGCAAACCAAGCAGAATGAAGCAATTTTTTTTTTTTTTCCCCACAGGGTATGTTTTCTTTTGATATAGTTCACCTCATGTACAATAATAAAATTTCTGTCTTAAGTATTCTGCATCTCTGCTGTGTAGCTGCTGCAGCAGTGGTTTTTCACCTGGCATAGCGGCATTTTTTTTTTTTTCAAGGTGAGATTAATTAACAGAACACACAGAAATGCCAGCTAATTTAATTGAATATGAAGCAGCAGACATGCTAGATTATCTAGGTTGGCAAAACGGTATGAAATTTTTCCTCAGGAAATATCAAAAATCTTTTCAGCCAGTGTTACTGCATAAATGTGGAAATAAAGTCTGAGTCTGTGCCTTGGCTTTCTTGAGGGAGCCCTGCAGGTTCAGGAAGACAAACATCTACAGATCCAAATTACTTTTCGGAACAAAGTAAACTATTTGGATGTTTGCTTAGCTAAATAGGAACAAAAATGCATTAAATACAAGAAGCGCAGTGCATCTGCATTCTCAGAGCTTGTTTTTTTTCACAAATAAACATCCTTTTAATTGGCATAGGACACAGTGTGGCTTCAGAACAACCATATCCTTCTAAGGGCAGGCCATGTATACAAAAAGTCCTTTAGTGCTATTATTATCAAGGCTTTTAGTGGGCAGCAGGAGGAAGGATCATCAGGCAGTTGGTAAGAGTCCACAGATGGGTTGTTGCAAGGGACATTCTCATAGCTGGCATGAATAGTAAAGTTTAGTGCAATGCCCTGCAGTATGTTGGTTGATCTTCCCCTTCAAGATGGTATCTCCACAGGCTCCTCTGCAGGTCAGCTAGCAAGGAAATGTTTTGATTTTACTTGAAACAAAATTAGGCATCCTTCATTGTTTGGTTTTGTGCATTTTTTTTGAACTACTGTGTATAGAAAATACAGGTTTATATACTGGATGCAGCTGAAGTCAAAGTTTGTTCAATTAATCTCTGCTTTGCGATTCCACATGGTATTCAGTTTGTCTGAGAGTTATCAAAAACTGACAGGTTTTTCTTTTGCCGTGTCTATTTGGAGTTATCTGTGTACAGAAGTTTGTAAAAAATAATCCAGTATATGGTGAATAATGTTCTATAGCCACACATACCAAAATCAAATGAAAATGAGCTTTATCAAACGTCCTCCAAGTAAATTCATTCTTGAGCTAAAATGTCCTAAGGGTAATTTCTTTTAATAATTTACAGAAGTGACTCATCTGAAAGTTCTTTCACCTAATGACTTCTGCTGGTGGCACAAAGCTCCAGTGTCATCAGCATTCTGCACCTAAACCTGCCATGTGCTGTGAAGCTGCCAGGTACATTAACTCTTGTCAACTTAACAGAGATTTGTTGTAAGTGAAGCTGCCTCTTTCGTAAGAAGTTGAGGCTGAGACTTGACACTTAATCTAAATACTGAAGCTAGGGAGATTTTCCTGGAGGTAATTTTGAATGATTATTAGCTGATTAAAGTGGTTCTCTGTGTCAGTTTCAATCATGAATTAGCCTTATATGTGTCAGAGTCAAAGTTTATTGTTCTGATTGATATTGGTATGCGAGTGAGTGGTTTTCACATAAATTAGAAAGAACAGTCTGATAATCCCCTTTTACAGGCTGTAACAAAATCCCTCAGAAGAACTCTGCAAACAGTCTAATGCACTAATGCTAAGCAGCTAGAAGTAAAATACCCTTTCTACCTTTTATTTTTATAAGGTAGACTGTCAAGTGTGCCAAATCTGGAGTGTGCTATGCAACCTCATTTAAATATAAATAGGTATTCTCCAATAGTGAAATTTTAAGTGTCAAAAATCTAATATGACTGAGTCGGACATTCATCCCACTGACTGCAAATGGAACTGATTGTAGCAAATACTGAGTTCTGAATTTGCTGGACTGAAATCAGAAGTATGTTTTATTTTAAACCTATAATCACAGTAGTAATGAGTTCTTGTGCTGTGCTGGAAGGATGTTGTACTTAGATTTGTAGCAAAAGACAGATCTGACTGTAGGTTTCTGCCTGCTTTGCCTGTTTTTGCCGTAAGCTGTTCTGCTAGATCATCTGAATGGTTTACCCTGAAAGGCCAGGGATCAGAGCTTTGTTGAATTTGAGTGTCTTAGCCATGTTTCTGAGAAACTAATCTACTTTACTGAGATCAAAATAAGTATTTTACAATTTTAATACAAAACTAGAAAAGGAGTTTGGAAATAATGTCCTTGCTGTACTTTCCTAAAATTAGCAATATTATGATGAAATATTTGTTTTAAGTGAAAATGGAATTATTTCATTTATGAATTTTTTTTAAATTTCAAGACTTGAAATTAGAATTCCTATTTTTAGTTATTCTGATACTCTCTTCAGGTTTCTTTTGAAAGCATTAATTCAGAATCCAGAAGATTAACTGTGTAGTAATAGGATTCACATCTGCATTAACTTTGTCAACCCAATTATTTTATCTGCCAATTCTTGTACAGGGTTATTGAGAATTCCATATAGGCTGGTGTGGTTTAGCTGACATAATTTTGGATCAATTGCGAGTTTGTATTATTAACATAAAAATGCTTGTAGATGGAAAGGCATTTTTTAGGGGGTGTATAACAATATGGATCTACAATTCACTTTTTGTCGACATATTATTTTTGTCAGAATATCTTGCCATATTATTTTTGAAAATGAATATCAATTTCTGTAGTTTTTCTTCAGCTATTTTTTGATGCAAAATTTATTGCTTATTTTGCAAGTTACCGTTGGTTTCTGAACCTCTCCATGCAGCAAACAAACAGGCTAAGTGAAATGGCCACTGAGGCTCTAACATAGCATGAGGCAGCTCTGCTGTAGGAGAGCATTTTGTCTGTGAATCCTTGTGTGAGAATGAAGGAGAGCTGAGTTGCTGGAGCCCACTCTCTATCATGTTGATTTGGGCTCCTTTATGTTTCCTATCCCAAGGTGCAAAGATAAAGATACTGAAAAACCATGGCTGACTACTGCCTCTTCCATGAATTTATTGTTTTCCCTACCTTTCGGGGATGTGGTGTTTACTTTGTGTTTACATAGTTGTGTGTGAGTTCTGATTACAGGCTATTGAACCAGGAAGGAAGAATAACTATAGGTGAACACTGACACACCATTCCTATGCTCTAATTTCTCAGTTTTGACCTTCTCCAAATTCTGGTTTGCTGTTGTTTCCCAATGTTTTCTATAAACTCCAAGTAACTGTGTTGATAACTCCAGAGATACAATTTTGATTTTTTTGAGATTCTATTTATTACATAAAAATGAAAAATGAAAGCATTGAATTCTCTTTGCAATTCTGGAGTAATGCATAATTCTGTACTTCTGTATTATATTAATGGTCACATCAATTCTCTTTTTTTACTGTTTGTTTTTTTTTTCCTGTCACTCCTCTCTGTACATTCTGTCACTTACAATGCTTTTAGCTCTTATGAAAATTTTATTCTAACATGTCTCTGGGAGTGAGTGGCAGGTAGATTATTCTAGTTTTTATATTAGAATCAGCTGAATATTGGGTATTTGGTAAATGTTGTTTTTCCATTTCCACGTTCTCTATTTTATTTCTTCACATATGAATGATCTATTCCAGTCTTCATTGAGGGGAAAAAGGAAGGCTTTGCTGAAAATTTCGCAAGTAACAAAATCTTATTTCTGGATTTAAAGCTGTTTGTGTTTGAGCTATTATTAACAAGCACTGTGTAGGAACTTGATGGTGGAGTGTGAGAAGAAGATTCTTATGATATGAAGACTTTAATCTGACTCTTCTACAATATTTGATATATTCTGACACATTGCTTAGTAAGAACTGACAAATCATATTTATGGTGTTACGCATGGTTCTATAAATTTCTAAAGTATTGTAGATCTGAATACTAATTGCATTTTTTTTAAAACTATCCCCTTAGTAAATATTGGAGAAAATTGAGATTTCTGAGTGTATTGATTTCTAGATAACCATATGCTGAATTTCCAAAAATTGGTTTACCTTGAAGAATTATATATTAATTCCTTTTGGAAATTCAGGCATTACAATCAATGCTAGCTACACTAGATTTTTTTTCTTCTGTATATAATGGCCAATATATAGTTCAGACAAAGGAAGAAAATGTAAGGCACAGAGACATGTTTTCTGGTTAAAATGCATAATGTGTATATATATAATAATATAGTTAAAACCTTAATTTTTTATGTATATCATCTTTTTTTCTTTCCTTCCCTGCCTATCTCTTGCACAATCCCTGCAGCAACAGAGGGCAGTATTGTTGAGTAATACTGGATTATTATTTTTTTGATGAGTGGTGTTTATATATGGAGGAAATGCTATATATATATATTTTTGAAAGTATTGGTTGTCTTTATTAAAGTAAAAATTGTGATGGGGATGCATGAGGTGCCTTTGAAGGACCTGTACTTTATGTCAGTGCTGGTTCCACTGCGTGACAACTTTATGGTCGCAGACCACCGAAGAACACCGTCGTCATTCTGAATCTTTGAAATTATGATTATTTCAAATAGGATTAGGAAGAGGAAGAGAAGGGTCAAATTGGAAACCACATCAATTTCTGTAGCTTGATTCTTAAAGTAAGATAAATGGAACATGAGATCATGTTGTGTGCATGAGTAATATTTATCTCTTTCCACTTTTCTGTTCTGGCAATGTTGATTTCCCCTTGGAGCAGTAATCTGTGGTTGTCACGTGACTATACTTAGCTGTTTCATGTTGAGAAGAGAACTAGATACAAAGCTATGCTTAAGCATTAAGGGCATTTCAAAAATGCACTGAAAATTCAGCCAAATTGAAGGACTTATTGTAATGATTAGGTGCAAATGAAGCTGCTTTAATAAACTGTTTCTCTTTTATTTTCTGACCCCCTTATCTCCCTGATACCTCTTACAGTTTGTTCATTTAGTTTATTTATTACGTAGTTTACTTTGAGATGTACTTTACCAACCTGTATCACTCAAATTTTGTGTAAGTAAAAAAGAGATAAAATTCATTTAAGAAGGTTTCACTTTCAAATGCAGTAATATTTATGTAGTTAATAAATAAATGGATAGGAAATTAATTAGTTCTCTTTGCCTTTTATTCAGTCATGGTTGTTCATGATTTACTATGCTCAAAGGTGTTTTTTTTTTTTTTTTTTTTTTTTTGAATACCAATTTAGGAGTTGGGAAAAGGAAGGGACAGGTACAAGCTTGAAGATAAAATGTACTAGACCTTGAAGGTCATAGAACTTGATCATCTTTAACCACCTAAGCTGTTTTTGCATAATGCTAAGTAAGCCTATTTTATCTATGTATTTCATTCAAATGTATTTATTAAAGTTAATTATTTTCTATATTTTTCCATTAAATTTAATGGAGAACAACAGCAGTCATAGTAATGTTTTCCTGAGAAAATAGCAGTATTCAGCATTTTCAAACATAATACTGTCAAATTGGAAATCTTAAATATATGTTGAAAGTTATATTCTTCTTGAGGAAACCTTCAGATGAATTGCATGTTCATAATGAAAAAGAAATTCTAGATTTAACATAGTGGTTTTATTTTGCTGCAAATGAATGTTTTGATCTTTACAAACTCAGCGATATTAGCTTCTCTTTAAGAAAATAATAAGTGCAAAAGAAAAATAAGGCTATATTAAATATTTTCATTGAGCACTTATTCTGTTTATTTAATCTCTGAAGAATTAATACCTTACGCTTTTTAATTGATACTGTTCTAGCTGTTCAGAGAAACATTTTGACAGGAATTGTACTTAAGAGTTGTTCATCATTCTTATTGGAAAAATTCTGTCTGCGTTAGGCACACACAACTTTCCAATGATTATGTTGTTGCAAGTGGATTCTTGTTAATGGCCAAAATACCTATAATTACTGTATCTAGCTGTAAAAAAAAAAAAAAAAAAAAAAAAAAAAAAAAGCTTTATGTATTCTGAAAGCCTTCTTAAAAGTGGTGGTGGGATTTATGAAAATGTACCAGTACCTAAAAGCAGGTTTGGAAGTACATTTTACTTCACTTTCAAAATGCCTTATTTCATTGTTGTTCAACTAGAGTCATATTCTGTGGCAGGTCTTTTATAAAGAGTGGGAGCAGAAACATACTCATTGGAAACACCAAATGCATTTCAGTTATGTTGATACAAGTTAATTTCTTGAAAATTACATGGGATGTCTGGCTTCAAGTAAATTAAAAAAAAAAAATTCTATCTTTGATTTCCTTAATTTTTTTCTACTTTTCACATTAACAGTATCTACGACTTTAAAAGTTCTAAACAGGAGATAGATAATCACCAAAACAGGGATGTGACTTAGAGTATCTACAGGTATGTACAAAAATACCCCTAAATTTTTGAAACAGATCTGTTGAACTCAGCTGTTGAATTTATGTTTCAGCAAATTTCCCTGTTTGCACTTTCATATTCTTTTCTATAGTTCAAACAATATTCTTCTTGCATAGAGAGTACTGCAGGCATTCTTTAAGTCAGTATAGAGGAGATAAAAGGGATTTCTCTGTGGCCAATACACAGCAGCCCACAGAACGTATTACTCATATGTTTTTATTTATTCAATTTCATTTAATAGTTTTTTTCTCTACAATTTTTTCATCCCATCCTGCAGCTGGAGTTGGGAAACATGGAGCTCAGTGTGACAATACCTTTATCAGTGCCTACTGCCTGTCTGTAATTTTTATATCCAGCTGTGGTGAAAGCATTTTCTTTTAAGATATAAGAAGAAGGTGAGGGTTCCTTGCTGGGGAAAATCCTTGGGGAGGGGGAGAAGGGGGAACCACACAGGAAATACCTCTTTTACAGCAACATTCTAAGTTTTTGCTGTTCTATTTTAACTTTCTTACCCTCAATGTATAAGGAATTTATTTCAGTGACACGGTCCTATGGTGGATACAAGATTTGAGAGCAATTTTGCTTACATGGACTCTGGAAATGGGTACTGTTTTTCCAAATCCTTTTTTTTTTTTTTTTGCAATGCTCTGTGTATTGCCTGCCTTAATGTAATTGGGAAGATAAGAAGGATAGTTTGAATGAAAAATGTATATCTGTTGAGTGACCTAACATCAAGATAAAAGGCAAGTAAATCTGTTTTTCCATTCTAGAAAATGAAACCACTGCTCTAGTAGTATGTCAGGAAGCATTTGTTACTGAGTATACATTCAAGATAAAGCCTGTGATACAATCTAGTTCTAGTTATCTTTGACAGAAGTATGAAGAAAGGAGGCTTAAGTGACCCTTAGCTGGAACAGAAATAGATGAAAAATCTCTTGTGCTGTGATGTAAGGAATTCCTTCAATTATATTCATTGTTGCACAGAGAAGAACAAATGCTGTTTTTCAGCAGATATATATATGTATATAAAAAGATATATATAAAGAGAAAAACCACCAAGACAAAAACACAAAACAAAAAAACTCCAACGTTTCTGACTATATTTTTGTGCCTGTCATCTCAGATTGTCTTTCAGTCAGTACCAGTAATTTAGTGTGCTTGTTATGTATTTATTTTATCTATTCTAACATTTGTGTCCTTTACATGAAAAATGTAAGTTAATCTTTTTTTTTTCTTCTTTTTTTCTTCTAAGTGTTTATTGCTATTCCTGCCTTATGAGATCTTTTATAATGGGGCTTTTCTCCACATTGTCAATTCAGTTTTGAATTTAATCTTGGCCTCTTATGTTGTTTATGTTTCTTCCTGCTTGATATCATCAGCCAGTTTAGTATGTATATTCTACATTCTGTCATCTAGTTCGTAGTGAAACTTAGGCAGAGAACACATCCCAGCAGGGCCTATTAAAGCATCTTTCTTATTTGGACAGATCAGGGGCAGTTATAACTTGTTCACTGTTTTCTCATAACATTAATGTTCATTCATATCATAGGTGTTTCATTTACCTTTTTTTTTCCTAAACTTTCCTGGGGAAAATGATGGAAAACTGTGTCAAAAAAGCTTTCTTAACTCAGAACTTAGTGACCATGAGGCATTTTACACTGTCACAAGATGTGTTGAAATTGTTTGAGCGTGATGTTTTTTGACACTTTCTTGTTGGCTGCTTCTCAATTTCTTGATATTTTTAGGTGTAAAATCTGATTATTTGCTATTTTTCTGCACATTGAAATTAATCTTGACTATCTGTAACTCCTTAGTTTTTTCTTCTTTTCCACTCTACCTTTCATAGACTGTGTTTGCATTTTTCTAGCTTTTTTCACTGTTCCTAAGCTTCATTGCCAGCAGCCAACAGTCTCGTAAAACTTCTACCCTAAAAGCGTTATATATTCTTTGACTCTGTTATGAACATGTAATGAATCCCAGTATTCTTCCCCCCACCCTCCACTGTTATGGATGCAGTAGCAAAGAATTAACCATAGTTTATTTTCTTTGTTGAAGGAATTGATAATGGTATAGGGTTGAGGGAATATGGGCAAATTTCTATTGGAAGAGCTTAGCCCCTGAAAATGCTTTTGTAGTCATATAGCATGCGAAGAAATATTTTTTTTGTACTCTAGGAGTTCTCAAAATAAAGCACAGACACTAGGTTGTTACAGTATTATGAGTCTTACTAATTCTTTTTCCACTGAATAAATAGAGGCTGAGGCTGGTTGCAGTTTGTGCATCCAAGGCAACAGCAATGTTTATCATTACGGAGGGCTCCTCATAGATCTGTTTATTCCTGTTCAAACTTCTCCCTCCTTTGTCAGTGCAGGGATGTGCTGAAGGTCCTTGATAGCAATGTCGTAGCTTGGCTCATCTCTACAGTTCTTTCTGAACGCTGAGTCTATCAGGGCTTTGAGCAACCAATAGTATTGTTGTAAACAGGCTACAGTGAGAATGTAGACTGATTTGGGCACCTCTGTACTGCATAACTGTAAATATTTTGCTTAGCCTGGAGCGGCCGCTTTAGGAAGCTGGAAGGGATTGCATGCTTCAGACTAGAGCCTATTTTACCTGTTTTGTCATAAATTTCTTTGTCTGCTGACAAAATGATCTTGGGCCACACCTGTTCTTTCCAAAGTTTGTCTTGAGAATATCCAATAGTAGAAGGGAAATTTGAAATTCATCTTGCAAAGCATGTTAAGTTACTCCTTTGTTTCCAGTTGCTATTTTTTCTATGCAAATTAGGTCAATTATTAAAAAAACAAAGCAAGTGAGCAGTGTTTGTTAACTGGGTTAATTCATTTGGTATCTAGTATAATTCCTCAGTTCTTTTTGTTTCTCTTTTTAAATACTGCTTTTGTTAGCTTCTGTAAAAGAGGTGTACATCTATGCTTAATATTTAGTATTTTTGTTGAATTTAGAGGAATCAGTTCTGGTTCTTGTAAGATAAAGGTGAAATACCAAAGTGAGGTATTAAACCTTTATGATTGGATCCAATTTGTTGGATTAACTACACAAAGCACATGAATACAAGAATCTACTGTCAGGCAAGGCCATAGACCAGCATGAGCTACAGCAGCAAATGCTCTCTACTTCAAATATCATTAGTTGTTTTTAAAAATTATTGATATATACAAGTGTGCTGTATTGTTCGCTATAGATGGTAATGTGACAGCTGGAATGTTGTTTATGCTGTTGAAAGTATCTTGTGAATCTCTCATTTTTATCTAAAAATATTGGTATGACTGTATTAGATGTATAGATCACAAAAAATTTATAATAATAAATAATAGAGATTGTATTAAAATCTTGTTAGAAATTTTCATCAAAATTATGCATTTATATGTAGATCATTTGAATAAAACAATAGATATTGAAGTCACTGTTATTTATCCTAAATGTCACATTTTTTCTATTATATATAATTGTTTTTGGTCCATTTATTAATTGCAAAAAATAGCAGCAGTAACAAAACCTTCCATTTCTGTGTTGATAAGTGGCATATATGAGGGTATGCAGATAAACAATATCTATTTTATCTAAAGATCTGGTCATAAATATTCAACCTTTTGTATGTTAAACCTTCTATCCTGTGAAGATTAAAAAAGGCTTGAGGTACTCCATTATTGGATGATTTTACTTGATTTTGGGTAAAGAACTTACAAATGCCTCTAAATCACAATTAGTAGTTTTTTGTACTTCATTCCTATTCTGGACTCAGCATGAAATTTGATGTATAAATTGTTTTGAATATGGTATATATAAAGCATAGAAAGCTACTCCCAGACACCTATATTAAAATGCAGACAATATTTTGCTCACATAATATCCTCTCACAGTTTTGGCTTAATGACTGCATTTTCTTATCTGTGTAGTAATTCTTGTCTTTCCTTTTCTCATCTTTAGAGATGTGAAAATTTCTCTGTGAGCTGCTGTCACAAAATATGACAGGACTGTATTCTATTCATTGGGAAATCATTACAGATTGAAATGAAGGAAACTAGGAGACTGTGGTAATTTATATTCACTTCACAAGTAAGAATAGGGACGAAAAAGAAGCTTCTTTTTCTGATAGAGGTTCAACTAAGTAGCCCTTAGAGAGGCCAAGTTATTAACATGCTAATGATTTTTTTCTTATTATTCTAACCAAGTTGTAGCAAAAAAAATTGTCAGCAGTTGGTAGTCAAAAGAGTTTTTGAATTACTAAGTGGAAAATTGAAGACAAATTGCTGTTTTACACTAGAGTGGGTCTTTGATTTAATGTTATATGCAATCACTGTTTTTCCCAAAAAGATATTGAGTATGATACACTGCAGAAAGTATTGCACTAATACAAATGTTATACTCCTTTTTCAAATGTGTTTCCTGGCAAGATGCCATCATTGTATTCTGTGGATCACTTTAATATTACTTGAAATTTTCTCAAAAAGACCAATAAGAGGGGTGAATGATGCAACCTGCATCTCAAATGACTCTTTTTTGGTAGAATAAGGAGGAATCTAAGCAATGAATCAACAAACCAAACACTTGGTTGCAAGACAACTCATGTCACATTTGTATCTGCAAGATCTTCATGTAATGTTCAAAACAATTGAATATACTCACAATTGGTCATTTATGGTAGGTCTTTATTTTCACCATAATTCACTTGATTTGAAAAAAAGAACTTGGAATTACTGGGGGAATGATTGTGGGAATATCTTCTGAAAAGACTGGAAAGGATCCCTTTACTGTTTGGGATATTTAAATTTGCAGTACCAAAGCACTGGATGAAATGTCTGTCCTTGAAACTTGCTGTTAGAATACGCTGTGTTCAGTAAGATGCATAGAAGTGTTGTGATTGCTAAGTGCTGATTTTGAAGAAATGTTGTTTACTGTGCTATTGGATGTCTATAAAATTAGAACCATATGACTTGAATTATTTTTGATCCTTTTTTTGTCAGCTTATTTAAACTATTTAAATAAATTTTCTTCATTCAGAGGAAGCTTAGTGAAGAGTTTGATAATGTTAAAGCAAATGAGTTGCAATATGACACAAAGCCACACAGAGTTCACCAGTGTTTGTGAACCTGAACTGAGATTCTTACACTCTTCCTATCTTCTCTTTTAATTTGTTTTTACCTTGGAGAAAATTTGTAAATCCATTAAAAACACTGAAGACACGAACCCATAGAAATTAAAGCTAAATGAATACTGGAACCATGTAAACTCAACTCTCCAAAGTTTGGACTTCTGCAGATGGTTGATGTTCACCAATTCAGAAGCTTTTCTCATTCATTTGGAGACTTCTAAGTATTTAGTAAAATTTGCTGAATTTTGGTGAAGAACTAAAACTTTTAAAGTGCGTTAATCTTTAGAAAAGCATCCTGCATGTGAGTCCTTGTTTCTGACCTATATCTCTACTTATTTAAAAAAAAAAAAAAAAAAAAAAAAGCGCGACAGTGGCTTCCTAATCAGAGCTAATGCAAATGCATCTCTCTTTGTCTTTTCATATCAATTTTAGCAAAACTGTTAACTGTCCTCTTTTGTAAAGCAACCATGTTTGAACTAGCGTGTCTCGAAGAAGAAAGCTGCTATTTCTGTAGAAGATGATGCTAAGCCCAATGGTGGTATTGATTTTCTGCAGAACTCAGGCAGCGCATGCTGGAAATACAGTTAAGATAAGCCTAGTTCAAATTCTTAATTGGAGAAGGAATAAAACGCAATATTTACAAAAATAATTTTCTGCTGACTGCTGGAAGTAGTTCACATTGGAGGAATTCTTGATACTATTGTTAATACTAGGAAGAAGGTTGTTTGGAGGTGGTGTTGTTGTCTTGGTTTTTGATAGATGGTATTGATGTAATTGGAAGCTGAGTTTAGTGTACAATGGAAATGACTGAGAGTAGGTCAGGGAATGATTCATCCACAAACCCATCTGCTTTTAGCTGCATGCCTAGGGCAGAATAGTGCATGGTGAGTGAGGGCTGAGTGGTGGATAAGTACATGGATATAGCACATTGCCAGTCCTTTTACGTGGCTCACCACCTCTTATTTCCTGCAGCACTTTGACTTCTCTAATGCTAGGATTACTGTCCTTTTCATTAGGACTACCTGAGCTGAAATAAATTGTGTTCTTAATCTGTGCCTGTAAAGGCTGCTCAGTTTTTTTTTATACTTTTTCCACAGAAAAAGTATATCCTTATCCTTTTTGCACAGAAAGGGTACAGTAGCCTTCAGCTGGGTTCAGAGACAGGTTTTAAGAATCTAGGATATGGACAAGTGCATTCAGAGCAGGTGCTAAGATACATTCTTTGATTTAACCCCATAGGGAAAACATAGGGAGACAGAGTAGAAGAAATAAATAAATGAGGGAAAAGAATGGCTACCAAATTTTGGACCATATTTCTCATGGAAAAATATTTCCTGTCAAGTTCCTATACTCTCTATTACCCATCTACAACTAATTTTTCAGTTGTGCAATATATCTTCGGAGACATTTAATGTGTATCTGCAAACTACAACAATTTGTCCCATAGTGTTTTGGTCACAGTCCTCAGCTGTTTTGGAGAATGGTACATGTTCTAAGAACTTGAATATTAGCTAATAAATTGATTAAACTAAAGAGTAAGGTAATCTTCCAGCAATATTTAGAATATAGTATAATACCAATAAATGGATTCCATGCTCTTTAATGGAGTTAGAAGGGATACTGAATTGTTATCTGATAGATATACTTGAATAAAGTGTCTCAGTCTAATCACTTCACATTTATGATGACAAAGTTTTGTGTCACAAAATGGTCAAATATAATATTTTTAAACATTCATGTAAATACTGAGATGAATTTGCATGTTTTCTTTATATAATGATGTAGTGAAGTTTTAATGATAAAATAGTTTATCTTGTTGTTATATAGTGAGTGCTTTAAAAGAAGCTGGAGAAATGCCTGTTAGTTGGACCAAATAAATAAGTAGCTTTTAGTAATTACAGATTGTCTTTTTTTTTAGTTCTCAATTTAGTTCTCTTGAAAATTTTATCCCTTAATAAGAAAAAAAAAAATAGTACAAATGTTATACTACACTATACCATTAGAACTTGATAAATAGCCTAAAATAATTTCCAGTAGATCATAGAAATAGCTATTGCACTGAATAATAGTGGTCATAGAACTTATTTAGCAATTTTTTTTCTGAATTTCTTTTCAGACACAGGAGTTTTCACCTGTTGCTTAGGTTCTCTATCTAGAATATGTTTCATAAAATTAGGACATTAACCTCTACCAAAGTTTTTCTAGATTTTATTGTTCTTCCTGAATACAAATCACTAGATTGGAATGATCATGTTCTGAGATACTCATGATATTGTGCTCTAATTAATTCCAAAGTGGTAAAAAACGGATTAGTCTTCTAACATTTTCCTTAAGCTCCAAAAAAATACTGTTAAACTTCTATCCAGGCTGCTGTCTGCTTTCTTTTGCTTTATACATTGCTAGTAGGACAATTCTGCATCTGCTAGGTTTGCTTTCAGAAAATACACTGACCTTCTGATGTCTCTTCTCATGGCTGATGGTTGTCAATAGGAATAGTATTAGCTGATTTGTCTCCCACTCTAAACCCATGACAGTGTTGAACTTGTTGATGATGTGGGTAGGTTATTTTGCTGCATAAGCGCGCGTTGTACATATTATGTACATATATGAATACTCTCGTACAGAATAAAATTAAAAATGTACTTAATGTTGTATGGGCTAAAGAACAAAGAGGCTTTCACTCTTCTTTCTCAGAATATTTCAGTTAATGTGAGACAAGCTGGAAGACAGTTGCTACTTTGCTTACAGAAAGAAAGCTTGGAAGAATTTCCAGTGGTTTTGATCTAAAATAATTTTCCTCGAATGACCTGTCTCACTCCAGTTGCTGGGGGAGATGATTTGAGATATATATATATATATATATATATATACATATACTTTGACATAAAGACACAAATAAAGTCAAATATTGTCCAACGGTTTATCACAAATCCTAAGCAGTTAAGGAATTTGGGGAAAATGAGGGAGTTAGCAATAGTGCAGGGAGGAATTCTAGTGAATTATAGAGTGGGCATAGTCACCACCATGAATCCAGTGGCATCCCGTTTGTCATCAGGGAGCTGCAGGTCAGACAGCAACATTTCATTGATCCCCATGGCTGCAGTCCAGTGGGGGAGCTCTAACTCTGAACACTTGAGGTTTTTATCCTCTTCACATGCTTACGTACTGTTTTGGTTGCTGGGGCAATGGCATGTCCACAATCATGTGATTGTCATGTGGCAGTCTGTCAAGTATGCCTACTGTTTCCAAGGTGGTCATCCTCTGCTTTGAGATCCCTCTGGATAGGTCTGCTCAATCTGCCCTGAGAACTCAGTAAACAGTAGCCTGAAGGTGGTTCTTCCTGGTTGCTCAACCACACGAGTAACTGTTGACCACTCAGCTTTGACAAGCAGCATATGTCTGGTATGGGTGCTGCTGTACAAAATTCCAGACAAGAATATTCCATGCAAATTTCTTACATGAGCCTATTGATAACTCTTTCAAAAAGCCTCAACGTTACTTATGTATGTATACATATGTATATATGCATATCTGAATATATATATATATAGCTTATATAAACATAAATACATGAATTAAATGAAACCTTCCTATCATTTTTGAATTTATTACATGCAAGAATTGCTGTTAGTTGGTAGGACAGAAGTACTTTTTTTTTTTTTTTTTTTTGCAACTGATGTTACAAATACATCCTGGTAGTCTCCCCAGTGATTGGCAGCCATTTCTTATCCCACAAAAAACAATTAATTTTCCCAAAAAACATGTAGGTATTTGTATTGTAGATTTTGAATTCTTCAGTGTTGAAAAAAAGTGTCTCTTAAAATAATTTAGTTAGAAACTATATTGTGTTACAAGGGGAAAACCAAACCCTCTCATTGCCTATTCCTGGGTGAAGAAATTGAAACTGTAACAGGCAATTGATAATTATTTTTTTTCTTTAATAAATGAAGGTAACTGCAAAAAGTTTGATACAGTAAGAAATAACCAGTTTAAAGGACCACTGCTTTAGTTTGAGTGTGAATTCTCATTGCAATGAAAGTTTCAGAATTTGCTGAAGCAGCAGGAGAGCAGTAATGTGAAATGAGGTTCAGTCAATGAAGAGTGATAAGCATAGTGATCAATAATCAAGTGATTTGTGAGCAGCAGCTGATGGCAGTGAGTGAGTATTGGTTCCAGATGTGTACTGTAGGAGCAATACATGCTGAAGTGGATAACACTGCTATATTGCAAGGTAAGCCACTCACATTTGCTTCCCAACAGTGAGTGTTGATTACAAATGACATTACTGGGTCTGATTTAAATAGTAACAAGTAAAATAATGATGATTTTATCTAAATGAGGGAGATGAGAGATAGGATGGGGTAGTCTCTTATGTGCAGTGGCTTAGGGGAAGGTCACATTTTAGTTTTGTTTTTCTTAACGGCATTGCTTATGTTCACTGTTTATTTTTGCTACACTTCAGTGACAAGGAAAATAAAATATAGCAGATTTCAAATGGATTGATACTAAACTGAGCTACAAAAAAATGAATATGAATAGCGAAATATATTTTTTGTCTTAGCTGTTCATGACTTTGCACTTTTTTCTTACATTAGATATTTTTTTCAGGAAAAAAACCAATTTTACTATATCAAAAATTACAGTAGAAATAGAAGCACTTTATATCAAATAATTTTTTTTAGTTCTTGCCCTACATGCTTTTTCAGGAAACAAAAAAACCCAAACAGTTGATTTGTCAGAAATCCGTTAAATTATTAATAAATATATTATAGCCTTGAGTCATGCAGTTAAAACTGAAGTTTTAACTACTGTAATCTGCCTGCTTTTTCATTATTTAATATTTCCCTTTTCTGATGAGAACGCAGACCTTCAAATCTTTTGTCATTTAAGTTCTTACTCATGTAGGTAATCTCAAGAAAATTCCCTGAGACTACTACTCTGAATAGTTTAGTAGTACAGGTCTAAATTAATAAAAGAGAACTCATTTCTGTTCTTCTTGAGTAAAGGTATATCAAACATTAAATGTGCCTTAAGTGTTCTTTAACCCATGTTGTAAAAGGTACAATAAATTTTGAAAGTGACACATTCTATAATGCATAGCAAGAGCAGCAGAAATTATGAGAACTGCTGAGATGCTGAAGTTACTGTATGAATTCCTAGGTAGATGGAAAGCAGTTATCTGATTCGGCTTTTCTGGAAGCATTTTTATGCCAGCTGTTCCACTGCCTTCAGGTACCCTGGCTTGCACCTATACAGAAATGTTTATCTTGCTGTTTTTTAATGAAACAAGCACCATATTGCAAAGTTCTGTTATTGGTTAAGGGTCAGTGATATTTACCACTTCTCTTAAAAAGCTCATTTAAATTGAAATCTTGTGCGTATATCCAGAGAGATGCAATTTTTTAGATGATGACTTTAATTGGAGAAGGTAATTTTTAAATTAAACACTGTAAGATATTCAAATAATTAATATTTTGTGAAGTCTTCTAATCTTTCATTATAAAAATGATGTTCGAGTATGAGTTAATTCTAGGAATTTCATATGTATTTTATCCTGTAGTCTTTCTTGAGTGATCTCCAATGGAAAAGAATATTTTATTGCAAATTCGAACTACTATTTGGAAAAAAAATAAACAGTTGAGTGAGTCTTGGGGATTTTGTAAACTTGTCCTGAGGCTTAATAGAATTTATAAACTGCTTCATCTGAATCAGCACAGCTGAAGGAAGAAACTTTGTAATTCTTACAGAGCTTTAAATTTTGCCATGCATGACTTCTCAGAAGTTTTCAACTACCTCAGCACTCCTAGACAGGTCAAGAGAGATTGCAGATGGCCAGCAGAGCTAGACGAGATGGAAGTATTTTACAAACTCAGCAGTAGTAGCTTTTGCAGATCACAGTGGCTGAGCAAAGTGCTCAGGCTTCCCAAGAGCAGCAGTTCTGTGTCTGTTGTGAGCATCTGCTGCGGATTGCAATAAGAGATATGTTGCTGTGAAGGACTCCCAGGAAAGGCTGGAAAGCATCATTTCTCCTATTTTCTATCTGTGTGTATGTGGTTATGCCCATACTATTCATTATTTGTTCTAAGAAACGTCTTTTAGGAAAAAATGTATCTTCCAATTGGAGGTGTTTTGAAGGTATGCACTGATGCCTTTTAATTATTAGCATTTCATAATATGAAAAATGAAAATGTTTTTAAAAATTAAATCCTGAAATGGGAAAATAAGAAATATTTTACACATCTATTTAGCAATAATAAGGCACCTGTTCAGTAAGTTCCTGCACTTCTCTGGTAATATTCTACATTTTGGAAAATCTTGCAGAATACCTTGTAAAATCAGCAATATTATACAAGACTTTTACTAGTAATTCCCCAGGTGCATATTTGAAGCCCTGACCTGGCCTTGTGTGTTTGTAATGGAAGACTTGATCTGCTTCTGTAGAGCACTCTGTTAGGGAAATATAAAAAGGCCAGATGTCCCATTTTGTCTTAAGATGCATCAAAGTACACATCAAAGGTAGTCTAGTTTGCTAGATGTTTATCTCTGTCCCTAGCATTGATGAAGATCTTGAGGTAGAATTGTAATTGACAGGAAAGAACATTATACTAGTCAAGAATACTTTAAAGATGACATTAGTTTTCAAGATGCTGTGAAGAGAATATGCTTTTTAGCATATAGCCTATATTTTGTACTTCTCAACCAAATTGTACAGAATCTGCCCCAAAAATCCAAATCTTGTGAATAGAAATTCTGTCCTTTTTGCCATGGATGCTGTACTAAATGCATCCTTTTTGCTAAAGATAATGCAGTCCAAAGACAGAAGGATAAGATAAATTACTGTAATTTCCAATTGCACTTGCAAAAGCATTTGCTAACCTTTCTAAACAAAGCAGATGTTCACCTTGATATGTTTGCATAGCTTGGAAAATAATCGGATCTCCATTCAACTCCACTTTAAATGGCCCAGTGAGTGTAGTGAAGCTGTAAAAATTAAAATAATAACAATAATAAAAGTCCTTGCGTTTATAAATGCTGCTAGAGCATTTATAATGCTTTATAACATACAGATAATCTGGAAAAAGAGCTACTTTTATGAAAGTATAAATGATAATCTTCAAATATAAGCCCAAACTTATCATTCATTAACACTGCTATTTGTGTAAATGCATTTGCTGAGAGACAAAATTTATCGTTTTTCGTTGGATCTAGAGATTAAAGGCTAACTGACTGAAGTATCAAAACTTCTGTCTTGCTCTTCTATGGTTCTTTTTGTTTTAAAGGCCTCTTGTTTATAATGCATTCACAAAAATATCACTAAAAGAAGAGTACAACAAAAAAGCTGGGACATAGACTTCTAACTTCTACAAACTGGCTGTTTGTATTTGGGGTAAACATTTAGATTTCCTAGGGTGTAAGAAGGTCTGAGAGTTCTAACCATAGAAACAGAAATCTGGCAATCTTGAGAAGTTATCTGCTAAATAAATAAATGAATCTTCAGTTCTGTATTGATTTGTTTTTTTATAAGCAAGTACAAACCACGAACTTCTGACATTGCTCTTAAGTGAGTTGCTCATCAGCAGTACGTATACTCTCTTACTGCTGAGATAAGAATATTTGACTTGGCATTTAGGTACTAGAAAAATTAAGTAACTTTTAAGTGGCATATAATATTTATTACAGTCCATAGACCATCCATGTATCCTGTATGATTTCACGGCAGGAAATTTATCCAGCTGGACTGAAAGAAGTTATTTAACTGTGAAATTAAATATAATCCCAGTACCTACAAAATGTCTGTGGTTCAGTAGACAAAGATTTGTTGTACGTACTTCAATTTTTACATCTGTCTTTGGACACTGCTGAATGATGTAATTTGTGTTGTTCAGATTTGATCATCTGAGAAATTGCCACTTTTTCCCCTTGAAATCTAACATCTGTACATACTACCAAACTTATTAGAAACAATGACGAAATTAACATTTAGTCCAGTAAAGACAGTTGGAGTTGTGATTGGAGCCTTCTGTTCTTTCTTTTTGATCCTGGCCAGCTTACAGTGCTGTTGACAGGAGTTCGAGGCTGCAGGTGGAATTTCCAAATATGGGAATCCAGAATATGGGAAAAAGTACCCATAGCATAACAACAGCAGGCTTTCTTGGTGGGTGGAGGCCCTTGTAACTTTACTAGATATGCATTTTGCTATATTAATTTCTGCCTTCTACATAGAACCTGAACATGAGATCCCACTGTTGGAAAGGGAGATAAGGCAATGCTTGCAGCCTGTTTTACCTGGTTGGGAGGAGACTCCCTGCAGTGCCTGGGTTCCAGCTACATCGCTGGGCCAGTCTTTATTTGTCCTCATTTTAGACAGAAGTCTTTTTTGGAAATGATCATTGTGGAAACAAAGGCTTGAGTAAAAACCAAATGAGAAAGTTTAACGGTTTGGCTCTGGCTATAGAGATGTAAGTCACCACAGTAGCACTTCTCAGCTTTTTAGGAGCTGATGTTTGCAAATGAATTACTTGTCCTTCAAATAGTTCCAAACCACCCAAAGTGCTCCATTATGTTAGCACAGGCTTGAGAAATAGATACGTAATACTAGCTAATTGAATAACATATGGTGTTGATTAGTGCTTAGCTCTTTTTATAGAACTCGATTAAAAAAATGACTGCAGTATATTTTGAGACTATGAGATGTCTGTTGGTTGTTTCTGGCATGAGGGAACTGCTGAACCAAGAAATGAAGTTTTTTTTCTGATTAGTTCATATATGAGTTCCTTTTGGAACTCATAGTGCACAGGACTGTGACCGGAGATAGGCTGCAGTCGGTTAATTTGCTGCAGTATTGAAATGCAGCCTTTCCTGAAAGATTTAAGTGCTCTGCCGACAAAACAGAACAAAAGCCTAGGCTTTTATTTTCTGCACTATTGCTCAAGATACTTCAGATGGATAAAAATCTGCTCTTCCAGGTTCCAGTTTGCAGAGATGCATTTCTTGGGAGGAGTCCCATGACATAGACATTAAAGTATAAAGCCCTCCAAGCCTAAAATAAACTGTCTTCTTCCATCTCATCTTCCCTTCTTGCTATAAGTAGTAAACATGCAGGTGAAAACTGCTTTTATTTCTTTTACTGATGCAGTTCTTGCCCAAGTGATTCTTTTCATCTCAAACTTTCCAAAAATCACCTGAGATGATGATGATTACGATTTTCTTATTATTCACATGGATCACTAAAGTCATATACTGGTAGTGATTGGATTGGGAGTGCATAAGGAGAAATAACAAATGGGAAAAACAAGGTTTTTCTCTCCATTATGCTTTTTTTTTTTTTTTTTTAATTCTTAAACTGCCTCTTCTACTTTATTTTGTGTGAACTCTTTAAAGAGAAAATTTGGTGAATAGTGGTTTCAATTGTGATGAAGATGGTAAGAGACAGAGAGTAATGAGAAATACTAACTTCTGTCCCGAGTTCTATCACTGACACGCAATTTAGCTTTTTGGTGTATGACCCAACAAAGTCCTCCTCCTTTTCTAGAAGGTGGTGCTTGTTCTTGCAGTCTTAAAACTCTTACAGGAATGTTTACCAATAATGAAAGATTACTTAATACATGTTTTCCACATTTTCACATCATCTCTTGTTGTATTCTATACTATTGGTATTTAGTGTTCATCTGAAAGACTCAATACAAAGGAGATCCTGAAAAATCAACTATTTTAGAAATGCCTTTCCAATCTTAATGAGTTTCCATTTCCCAGCAGCTCTTCCACTGAAATGATGTTCATTCATCCATCCGGAGAAAACAGATGAGTCCTGCAGCATATTCTGAAGGTTACTTCGGTCATTTGGGAGGGAGCTGTGTTTCAAATGAGCTGTACTTTCACCATGAGTGCTCTTTCACCATTTTCCCATTGTTTGTCCTTTTATGTTTGAAACCACCACTGCAGAGACATGTAATATAATATAGACCATATAAATCACTCTGGGCCCTAAAAACCAGGAGCAGATGCAGATCTGATCTGAATCAGATAACTGCAGTGTCAGGACCGCATCATTCAGTTATAGTAGGGGTGAAAGAAGCAAAAAGCTTTTTTTATTTTTCCATTCCTGAGCCTTCTGCCAGGCTGTATGTTTATATCTAGGCAGTATGTTCATTTTAAGTTTCTCCCAGTAACAAATGCCTAGGGTAAATTTAAGCATTTTTGTTCAGCGAGTTCAACCTAGAGGTTGCAAAAACTAATTAGTTACCACTGGCCTCTTGGTACAGGAATCTCAGGTTCCTAGTACAGCAAGGATTTTTGAGTAACAGTTGGGAGTGCAGCTTCTGGATCCAGTTTTGGGAAGGATCCTATCACATGTATTGACTCACTGCATGGAAGAGAATTTTAAAATCTGAAAGTTAGATTGAAACTATTTGACACAAATGTGACTCTGCTACCATGACTGCTATCAAACAGTAGCACCCCATTCTCTGAGAGATCTTGGGTCACATTTGTGATTTTTGAAAAGATGTGATGATTCCAGTTATTACTGGGAGGTGAGGTGATCTATAGTGAGCTGTTGACATTCCCCCAAAGACTCAAAAACTGACAGAGCAATAATTAGAAAGTGATTTTTTCTCTCTCTTCCCTAAAGTTTCTTTGAAAGTAGCTAATATCTGTTGTTCTTTGTTGATAACCTTTGGCAGAGGACTTGATGTCTCTCAAAAAGCAGAGAGAAATCATGTGAATACATGGTACAAATGTTAGAACCATATATCTTTGGTATGTCCAGGACTTCAGCAAATACAACTAATGTGCATTTCATTAGAAAAAGCCTCACATAGCCTGTTTTCCCGAGAATCAGTAGTACAGCCAATGAAGTAGGTCCAATATAAAATTTTGTCTTCATATTGTTATCAAATTCTTACAAGAAGTGCTTGAATCTATTCACATCAATAATTTGGCTAGATTATCTATGCTTTCTTATTACCTGTGGAAGTTCAGTCCTTTTAAAAATCTGAAAAGGCTATATTGACAGATTCTGGGAATACAGTGAGAGATTTTTTTAGAATGTATCGTGTCATTAATCAATGGCAAGTGGTCAGCGTTGAGTAAAACTGCTTTACCTGCGCAGCAGTCTCCTAGTAACATTCATGCTCTGGGATCTGTATTTTCTGTTGGTCCCTTAATAGTCAAATACATTGGGTTCATTTATCTACACAGTCATAGTGACAAGGTGGTTCAGAAAATAAACAATCATTTTTAAAACAAGTGGATAAAGTTTTCCTTCCATATCCTTGAGTAGAAAGTGTGATTTTGTATTACAGTTAAGAAGATAAGGATAGCTTCATGGGAAGGCTGTAATTTCTAATCTTCTACATTTAAGCACACACTGGAAATCTCCAGGCAGTAGCTATATTACTGAAGCTAGTAAACATCACACAATGTAGTTGTGCTGGTTTTTCACGAGGGACAGTTTTCTACTTCACGAAGCTATAATGACATGCAAAGTTCATTTTACTAGTAAGCATCATTGAGCCAAAATTGAGCTCAGAACTCTGGGGAAAATAAATGTAACCATTTATCTGCAGTCGTATTTAAATTGGCTTGAAATTTTGAGTTCTTGGTTATCTTGCTCATTCACATCTCGTTTGATGTTGTCTGTTGTAGGGCTCCTAAAGGTTGAGAAGTTAGCCTTCTCGGTGGGGGGTGGGTGGGAAATCTTAGCTGCAAAACTGAGTGTTTATGTAATATGTAACCATTGCAGTCAAGAGAAACATAATGGCAGGGATTTTTTTTTTTTTCAAAATTTTTGTCTTCGTATTTGTGAGTATTTTGCTCAAAACCATTTGTGACCAATCAGTACACTAAATACTGCTATGTTATGCTGCCTTATTGCATCAGTTCAAGAGGGTTTCAAAAGCATGCAATATTTCTCTTTAGTATTTCTGAAAATCCTGATTGCCTAATTGCTGCCTAGGCTGCAGTTACAAATGTTTTCATTCTTCCACCATATTGAAGAGAAATGACAATAGTCAAAAAGTATGTTACATCTGTAATGCCATCATGGGTTTTAATGAATATGCACGTCAAATGGTAGATGCTGGTCTCATTTATTTCAAAGGTGTAATCTCTCATTATTTCAGTATTCCTAGTATGTATTTTGTAGTGTCTTTTTCTTTTTCCTGGAAGGAAATCAGAATTCAAGACAGAAAATGTTGTTTAATAAAAAATAAAGGCTTTCTGATTAGGCTGTGTGGATTGGAGTATTCAAGTGAAGATAAAAAGTGCTAATAAGACTTATTGGCTGCTTATCTGTTAGTGTTTCAAAAGGAATTATGTGTGTGTACGTACAGCGTATGGTGTTTGTTTAATTTACTAGATTATATTTACTTTAAAGTTTACATTTTGCTTAGAATATCTTTTTTTATTATAGTAATCTCAATCCTATATGATTAGCACTATAGGACTAGAGATGCATTGAAATTTTAAATTCATGCTGCTCTCTAGTGGGGAATACTTTCAATGCAAAAAGATGTATATTAATACTCAGAATGTATATAAACTAGGACGCCTGGAAATTTGTTTAGAATAATTCATTAGAAGTAGTGCTATCATATTAATATTTTAATCCTTGCAACACTTTCATTAAAGATTGAATTTCTTAATTAATTTATTTTTTATGGATGCATTATTGAGTCTTTCTGGAGTGAACAATATCCCCAGAAGGCTTGGATGTTGATGGGACGTTGATGTATTGTTGCTACTTTCTCAGAAGGAGGATGCTTCTCCTACTAGGAAAAACACGCTGTAGATCTGCTATTGAATTATCTTGGATCTTCTCCAAAGGTTCCTCAGTTGCATAACCTCAGTCATCCCAAAAGAAGTTATGAAAATTACTGTAATTACTGTTAACATAATAACTTTGGTTTAATAATGTTGTTTTTCTCTTGAATTTTGTGTTAGAATGAATTGTTTAGTCTGCTTTCTCATCTCTTGTTTTACACAGCTAAAATTCTAAATAATAAAGTTGACTATGATCAAAAGCAGAATTAATAATGCTGATTGAAATGATTTCAATTTGCAGCTTATGCAGACCTCTTCTCAGAGCCCAGTCTGTACTTTTTATTACTCTATTGTTAAGTGAAAATGATTCTAGTTAGCACAAAAGAACATGATATTAATTCATTAGTAATAAAATCTGAAAACTTGTTTTGAAACTTGTTTTTATATCAATATGTTTTCAGATTTGTATCTGTAGATAGGTTTGCCTCTACTATTTGATTCCAATTCTGCAAATGTGTTTTAATTCATCAGATAACAGCAAAAGTTTTGACTGACTATTAATCACGTGAAACTTCCAACATTTGAATCTCTTGCAATAATGATTTGCACTGTTCTTGTATAATCAGATCCAAATCTGAGGGCTTGTTTAAACCTATTTTTAGATGCTTAACCTTACCTGGAGCTGAGATTAAAGAAATCTGTAGACCATTTTCTTGTGTTGCTGAAAGGATCTTTTTTATCTCTAAATTATTTGTCAGTTAGAGACCACTGTGTTGTATTTAAGTTTGCGTCAGAGGTTTTTTTTTTTTTTTTTTTTTTTTTTTCCATGCAGAATACAGATTAGATTATTTGGCTAGATCTTCATTTATTCATTAAGTCTGGGAGAACAAAGAAACTTAAATATTTACATGCTATATAAAGATCTCATCAAGATGCTAAGTTGTTATAGCACTTGGTAATCCTTGAATAGTAAATCAGTTTTTCAGAGCACAGCGCACTTCTTTGCGGTTTCTGCTCACCTTTAATCATGGAAGCTCATGTTTACATTGACCTCACTTGAAGTTCTGCAGATGGGATTTTTCTCTCATTTTCGTACTAGTTGCAGTTTGGTACTGGCTGAATCTAAATTCTCCAATTTATCCTTAACTTGCAGTTAAGGTAAAGAAATAGAGCATGTCTATTATTTATCTTCAGATTTTTTGAAGCAGACAAGTTACACTGTTATTAGAGTTTGTCTTGAGATCATTCAAAGGAAGTGGAGAGAGAATGCTCAGAGCTTGCTAAATACCTAAGCTAATTAATAAATTCAAGAGTGAAATCTGTGCAATTAGCTAACTGAGATGTAGGGATTTTATTTTTTCTTCTACTAATTAAACATATCAAAATATAAAAACATAGGAAGCAGAAACTGTATCTCCCCATCCTATTTATCAATTTAGGCAAATAAAAAATGTCTTGCATTTCTAAGTGCTGTAACTTTTTAAAAAATAAATAAATAAAATTTACAGTATTTGAATATAACGAATGAATGAACATAACCATAGGTTGTCAGTCTCACAGTGTTTAACTGCCCATATTTATAGTTTATATTTAAAAAATCAAACTATTATACTTCTTGACTTAGTTGTAGAGAGAGGCATAAACTATTTCTGCTGTAATAACTCTTGTGTTTCTGTGGTAGGTTGACCTTGGTTGGCAGCCCTGCCCCCACCCCGCTATTCATTTACTCCCTGTCCTGGAGAGGACAGGGAAAGTAAGATGGAAAAACTTGAGGGTTGACATAAAGATAGGAAGATCATATTACTGTCAGTAATATGCCTGTTACTGTTACAGGCAAAATAGACTTGGTGAAAATTAATTTAATTTAATCATGATTAAATCAGAGTAGCATAGTGAGAAATGAGAATGGGGAACACTAAAATAGCTTCTCCCTTCCTCATCTTTTCCCACATGTTCAGTCCTTCATTCTCGCCTTCTCAAAGGTGAGAGGATACTCCTCGAAGCCTCCCCACAGCAACAGAGGGAGAAGGAAAATGAGGGTTGTGGTCAGTTAGTTGTTAGAACCTTTGTCTTTGCTGCTACTTGCTCCTCAGACTCCCTTCCTGATATAATGTGAGGTCTCTCCCATAAAGACTTCAGACTAATGCAGTATGCATACTTTCCATATGTTGCAACTGTCCAAGCACTTGTCCAACTGGCTCCATATTACACGTTCATTTGAGTAGCTCTGAAGTTACGCGAGTTACATAGCAGAACTATGAAACATAAACAAAAAGTAAAATACATAAGCAGAAATTTAATATTAAACCAGAAAAAATACAAAAAAAATTTTTTTGGTCTTTTACAAGTTTACAAATGTAGAAATACTTTTTTTTACATTAGTTTGCATTACTCATCAATAATTATCTCAATTATGCTCTTCCTTCCCAGAAAACATGAAGAAACCCTGGAGCCCCGACTTACCAGCATCTAATCACTCATACAATTTGGCTTTTACATCCATCCCAGATGTCCCAGACAGGGATAGTGAGAAAGTATTAGCAACTGATAGCACTGAAGAAAAGAAGGAGAGAGAAAAGAAGCAGACCAATTTCACTTTGTGCAATGTTTGTAATATTCAGCTGAACTCTGCTGCTCAGGCACAAATCCACTACAATGGCAAATCCCATCAGAAGAGGTTGAAACAGCTCAGCAGTGGAAATCTCAAAAGTGATAATGGTAAGCATTAATCTCTATATATCTTTGGCCTATGTAAGTTGTGTATATTTGTCTTTTTTTTTTTTTTTTTTTTTTTTTTTTAAATATGGGGCATGTGAACAGTTACATATGCTCCTTGTAACACTGGCTGTTTGGAACAGTTGAGTCAGGGCCTGAACCACTGATTGATCACCTGAGGCAAGCACTGAGTCAGCCATGGGAGCACAGGTGAAGGTAATTCATCTGTGCTACCGGAAGGGGTGGAGCCTGGCTGCACCTCTCCTGGACCCCATTAAGGGCTGACTGCCACTGGGGAAGGATCTCTTTCTGGAGATTCCTCCTCTGTGGAATCTTTTCTGCGAATCTAGATCTTCGGATACAGGTGAGCATTCCTTGTCTGTATATTTTCCTATTTTCACCATGATAGTCTTTTCAGCTGTAACACCAACTGTAACACTGGCTTTGTTCTTAAAAATAGCTAGTGGGAAATATCCTTGAGTTCATTATTTTTCAGTAGTGTTTATCTTTCTTTTTCAGTTCTTAGAGCAGAAAGAAATAGATCAGATGCAAGAAAGCTGATGAACTTGGACGCAAAGTGCTGAGTCTTAAATGTTGAATTTATAATAATAAAAATATACCTTACATATATAGCTTAAAGATATGTATAACATCTTTTTTTAATTTTTAAAAACAGGATTAAAACCAAGTAGTAAGGACTACTTCTAGAGAATGGATTTAGTTGTACCCTTGTGACCTTGTACTGCAGTGAACCTTGTCTCAGTGTGTGTAACGCTGATAAGAAAACTCTTATTATTGTTGACTTGAGATACGCAGCTATGTAAACAACATATAAGTATAAACCTTTCTTTTATTCAGCCAAATCCTTTAATATTAATGTAAAGACTGACAGTGATCTCCGAGTACTTGCGATCATCACTAATGTGAATGTGTGCCAAATAGCTAATTGGTATACTCTCTGGTTTGTTCCAAGTATTTTGATTCTAGATTTTGTTTATGTGGTAATGTTGTATCAGATTCTTTGTCATTCTATTTGCATTTTGATGATTTAATCTGTGATATTCCATGTTTTACTTTTTACTAGAAAAGTACTCTTGGTAGGGGTCTGTTTGATTTTAATTAAAAGCAGTTGCCAAATGAACTGTGGGGGAAAAAAAAGAAAAACAAACAAAAAAACCCCCAAAATTACACAAAACAAATACCTTCTCAAAGTTGTTTTACTTTAATTTTGTCATTCAGTTTTCACATCTATCATGAGTCAGTTTAAACCATGTCTACCATAAATCTGTTTAAAGATCATAGTTAAAGTCAAAGGGAAATGGAAAAAAGTTGTTTTATTTGAATCTATTTTGTTGATGGCTTTAGGAAAAGTATTTCATAGCGTGTGGTATGTTTTCCATCATCAGAATGAGTTTTATGCCTCAAAGAAAATAATGTTTGAGTCTTTATGTACAGAAGTAGATCAGATTACTTGGCTCCTGACAAGAAAGGAAAAGATTAATATTAAAGTTTGGTTCCCAATTTCATAACTCGTAATGCTTAACTTTGCTGAAGTATGGGTAGTTTTGCACAGTCAGGTTTATGTTCTTATATGCCATGTCATAGAAATGAGTCTTAACAGGATGTACTTAGGACTTACAGACCTTCTCCTCAAATCTGCACACACATTCTTTAACACTTTGTGCCACAATTTTTTTTCTTGCCCATGTGTAGTAGCATATCCTTAGCAGTGATCTTTAGATAGGACTTAAGAAGTACTTTAAGTTTTCTGTGTGTTGTCTTGATTTTAAGAGTATGATAGTTTGTTGAGAATAGTATGGGTACATTGCCAAAATACATTGCATGTGGATGCTTTGCTTTGTGAAAGATGTTGCTTGGTTCCTTAAGCAAGAGACTACAGAGTCCTGTCACATAAATAAATACACTTATTTATGTTCATAGTTCAAGCTTAGAAGTAATACCACTAACATTAATAGGAGCTGTGCAAGTGCATAAAGAAAGATTGATTTCCTAGATGATTAAAGGTAGAATATAGTTATCCACAAATGTGTTTTTTTTACAAACAAATAAACAGTCTAATGTTATTACTATCTTCAGGTAAGGTAAAATTGTATTATCTTTGTTACTTGCACAGCAATTGTGGTAATGACAAACTGTTGTTTTTCTGCAATTCATTTTTCTCCTTTATTCTGTGGCATTGAAAGAACTAGCAACTAAGTAATACTGAAATTAGTGTCAAAGGGTTTCAATAATGAGACAACATTTCTATTTTAGGTAATATTAAAGCAGTAGCATATCATTGTGTTTCTTATTTCCTTTTAGAAAGTATCCCTAGCTCATGCAGGGCTGCATGTGCTTGAAATAAGAACATAATCGACAGTTTCGAAGTCTTTTTCAAACACAATTTTGATTCAAAGTGTGGTTGTTTGTGGGTGGTTATCCAAAATCTGGCAAACCTTTGAGTATTGCCAAAAGTAGCACTGTACTGAGAGAAGAATAAAAGGAAGTGTATGAGGAAGTGATTTTCCCGTATCACCAAACTTTGAGACTACATAGTTTTTAAACTGAAAATTACAAATAAAATAGAGACCAATATTTATATAAATCTTCCCGAATATTAAGCTGAATGTTTGAACTGAACTTCCAATTATTTGAATAGAAATTCATTGATTGGTTATCTTTTATTTTAAGTCAAGTATGAATCAGGATCTGACACGCCTTCTGCAATAACAGGCTTTGTCAAAACCAGTATATGTAAAATGTGAGCAATGTTTTTCAGACTTTGTTGATGAGACCCTAGCAAGCTTGGGTGATGTGACTGTGCCTGAAATAACTATGAATTGACCCTTTCAGTTTATCATATGCACATAAATGAAGAAAACTTTTGCTTTATTAGATTGTTCTAAAATCTTCATCATCAGTAGTTTCCTTTATCTCATGTTGAAAGACAGAAGTGCTTACGCTATGCACAAGAAGGCTCATCTTCAAGTACAGTGGTTCATGGTCCGTACTATATACATGTCTTTGCAAAGTTGGGTGCTCTCAGGTATAGTTCCATGTTTGAAGAAATTAGGAGAAAATATTTGTGTGACTGTTTCAGGCTTTATTTCATCACTGAATTACTCCCAGAAAGATGGAAGGGTAATAGAAATGGAGGATTGATTTATATGAAGCAACAGTTGTGTTTTGTTCCCAAACTATGGACTGCTAATGAGAGGTAGTATTCGGCTGTAATAGCATCTGACAGTGTAAATAGAACTATCATGCTATAGTCATCATCTTCAAACTGTGTGAAGTAACTTTTATCTGCTAGCTGTAAATGAACAGTTCTGTGTAGTTTCATAAAGTAAATTGCTTAAGCAAAAAGTCTATTAACATATACAAATATGCATTTAATAAACAGAATTAATTATGGATGTAAAAGCAGCATAACCTTGATGCTATTTTGTTATCAATATTGAATTTGAAAAAACAGATACACTCTAAAAAGTTTTGGTAGATAATTTGTTTTTCAGCTTGACTGATTTGCAATTTGAGACTCACTGAGTGCCTTTCTGTGGCACTGCAGCTTCAGACATCATGAGGAGTCATAAAAATGAAGTGTAGTAATAGGAGTGTTATGTGTTATGACTTGGTGTAGTGATTTAGGATAACTTGATAGGGCATGATGAAACCTCAGCCTGTTACTGGACTCCATGTATTTGAGAGTAATACAATTTTCTGTGTTCCTTTCTTTTAATTATTGCCTTATATGACACTTAAAAATGTATTTCGCATTTGTTCATCATGCAAGATATTTGTTATTCCTCGTTATTTTTATTTTTTCCTGTGAATTTTCCTACACATGTTAGCAAGGTGACAGGCAATTTGGTAGCAAATTTGAGTAGGCTCTAGGATTAAAAGTGGGTAAAATGTATTTCCAATCTAGTCCACCAAAGTTGTTTCACTTCTTATAAAACCAGTCTGGACACTTTGGGAGGAGGTAAGCTTTTGTGGGAAATAATTTCTCCTGACCAGCAGGACTCAGAGTTCTACTGATAGGATAGGACTAACTGTGGATGCAAATGTATAGCAGGGCTAATGAGGAAGTTGATATTTGTAAAATTTCATGTAAACCATAATTTTCAGTGTGCTTCCTGTAGTGTAAATTACTGAATAATTGTGAATGATTGAGGCTCGGTTAGGACAAAAGCAGAAACAGTTCACTTATATATTAAGTAAAAACACAGTGAAAGAACCAAGAAATGCCACAGAATTCATAAAACTATTAACTTTAAAAAATGTTCTCTGAAATACAGTTCTGTTAAATATTTGGCAGTAGTTTCTTTATCTAGGTCTGTGGTTATTCACTATTTTATTTCACAACCCTGACAAACAACTATCCAGTTCTAGTAGCTTTCAACTACGTCATCTTAAATGAAAGCTTCCTATAGCTTTTTTCAATGAAACTTTACCTTAATAGAATACTGTATTGAGAACAAGGACAGTGAGTACACAAAATAAATTGAAAAGATCAGATTAAATAATGAAATACTCTTTATACCTTACTAATTACAAAAAGAAAATATTTCATTTCAATGCTAGATGTTACTTAAGAATGAATAGTAATTTGACTTTTGCACTTACGCTAATGTATATGCTGAGAGTAAAATGTGCTTATCAGACTTCATTTTCAACCATATTCATTTGTTGAGATGATAATTCTGTAATATAAGTTCAGTAAATATTTATACTCAGGTCAAAGAAAATATTTGATCTTTCACAACATTTTTTGCATCCTAAAACCTAGTAGGAAATCTAGAAGGTTCACCTGAACTGCTTGCAGTGCCTCCTTCCTAGCACTTTCCTATTGCTAGTTCTTTTCTAGTTCTGTAATGCTGCTACCTTCTGTGTATCATGTCTCTTTCTCGATTATGAGAAGTGACAGATTTTGGGAAGATAGAATATTACTTTGTTTAAGGTGGTAAAGTACCAAGCTACGTATTTCTGAGAAATGGTGCCACCTCCTCAGTCCATTGCATTAGTCTTCCTTTCAGAGAAAGGGGATTGGGTACAGCAGTGAGGAATGGAGGAAATCTTCAGAAAAATTATATCACCCTTCAGAAGAAGAGATTTTCCACTAATGTTCTGGGAAACAAGTATTGTCAAATCAATGTGAGAAGTTACTGGAAGTCATGAGGCAAGTTCTGCTGAAGATAAAAACAAGTGGCACCGTAGCACACAGTTTTACTTTCTGTGGTTACAGTTATTTTAAAATTATTTTTTATAATTCTATATCGTATTCCAATTCAGAGCTCCATTGCCAGTTATGCAATATGAATTATCCCCAGGTTTCAAGTCTCTAGTTTCTGGGTCTGAGATGACACTGTAGTGAAGAAAAACAGCAAGCTTGCTCTGGGAGCTTCAATGCCTCCCAAATACTAGAAACCTCCAGAAATTGTGAACAGTGCATAGTAACTTCTGCTTCTCCCAGGTGTAAATCTTTCTTCTTACTCTGATGCATTTGTCTGTTTTCATCATATTTCTATTCCAGTTAATAAAATATTAATACAGCTCCTACTTTGAAAGTGTTTTTGTTAGCAAGATGTGCTTTTATAGCATCTTTTTTCTTTTGTTTGTAGAATTTGTTTTGTTATTGTTTAATTAAAAAAAAAATAAAATCAGGTGTGACATCACAATTCATCATAAGGTTGTATCAAATAGTACTGGTGTATTGCTGTATTCATTTTTAGGAAAGTGTCTGCTCACACCAGCCACTTGTACGTACTTCCCCTGATAAGCTTAGTAGGGTCCATTTGACTTTGAATATTCCAGAATCAGGTGTTGGAAGGGACCTCTAGAGATTATCTATTCCTACTCCCCTGCTAACACAGACTAAGTTACACAGGAAAGCATTTAGGCAGGTTCTGAGTATCTCTAGAGGAGACTACTACACAGCCTCTCTGGGCAGCCTGCTCCAATTCTTCAAAATCCGGCAGAATAGTAGAAATAGATTGCTAATTATTTGAAGTATTTTTTGAAATTCCTTTTTGTTCTGCTAGTGTACTTAAGCATGTGCTTATGTCCTTCGGTGAAGTATGACCTCAAATGATATATTCCTTTCCATCTGTGGTTGCAGCTGAATGAAACCTGATGTGACGTTTTATTATGAATCAATCTATTTAACATACATGAAGAATCTCAACTATGAAAACATCTGTCCAGGGTCTTAACAAATTCATAAATAGAGATTTTTGACGTTTATGAATAAGTGGATTGGCTTCTGTTTTTTCTTCTTGTGTAAGATTACACACAATCTCTGTTAATATATCCCCATCTGTTTGGCATGCTCTCTTTTTGGGTCCAAAGCAAGATGCTTAGCAAACTGCCTCTATATTAAGGATTGCTTATTGCACTGTCTATGGGGACTCTAATGTCAGACAGCTGAAACAAGTTCTTCAGTAGCTCTTTACTTTTTCTGGCTTTAAGCAAACCTGGGTAGGGTTTCTTAGTGCTATGCTGAAGCAGTGAGGGCTGAGATACTTTAAAGGCATTTTCAATTCTGCATAGAGGTTGTTGCTATATGTAGGTTATGGATGAAAATCATGGAAACCATTCTTTATCCTGTGAGTGGCTGTTTGCTCTGCTGCACTACCCTTGTAGTTCTCATTCTGTATGTTCCCAAACTTGTTCTCTCACAGTTAGTTCATTCTTAGTCGTTCATGATTTCGTGTATTCTAGGCTTCGTGTTACTCCCTATGTTACATCCTAGGTGTACAACACTTGTTCTTCTATTCTGTAAAATAACTGCACTGTTACTTCTCAAACTTGTGCTTAAAATACATATTAGTCAAAAGCAGGAGTACTATCATCTTTTTTTTTTTTTGCATCTCTACTTAAGATCAATATAGTCTCCTGCTCTGTCATTTCTTTTATTTGTTGTTTTTTTTTATTTTTTTAAAGGTTTTTTTCAGTGTGTTTTCATGCTTGATTCTACTACCTACCTCATTTATTTGAACTGCTTTGTCTCCTTATTTGCAAGTCTGTGCTGTTTTAGCTAAGTGTTGTATCAATTTGTTTTATGCTAGAGCAAGAATAGCAGTAATACTAAATTATCTCTGTAAAGCTCAGTTTCTCCAGTAATGACCTCCTGGTCCATTTGTGTTGTTTCTGAACTGTGCTGAGATGTTGGTCTGCCATTCTTTACTTCTCCCTGAGTGTGGCACCAGTCTCATTTCTGAGATTGCTGGCATTTATCTCTGCTTACTAACTACAGCTAACAAACTGTTGAATTCAATTTTGCAAGATGTCTGTTTATTCATGCTTATATAACTAAGTCCAGTATAGGCTATGATGACTGTGGCTTCCTTCCAGACCTTCTCAGTAACTTGTCTTCTTCTAATACAGTGTTGTTTCTTTTATTTTTCTACACTGGCATCTGGTAGGCAACAAATCTTCTGTTGAGTCATGACAACACAATTTATCAATTTTTCCTGGGATTAGTTTCTCCATAGCTAACCTTTCCCCTATTTAATTATTTTTCCAAACAAATAAATATATATATTTCTCAATAATGCTATAAAAGTGTAATTTTGTAGTTTTCAGGTGTAAATTTTCTTTTCTTTTTTCTTTAGGATAGAACAGAATTTAACCAGAATTCTGTAGTTTTCTTTTGCATCGTTGCAAGGAAAAGCATTAATCAAGTCGGACAGACATTTTTACTAATGTTAACTTTTAATTTATTCCTCTGATTAAATACACGTGGTCTTTTTGGTAGCCGTGTCCCTCTGACATATTTCACAATAGAGGGAGTGTCAAGACCAGAATTTTAAAGCTAGCTCCTGTGAAAAGAATCACCTTTTCCTATCGAGTTCCTGAGAATGAGACAAGTTCCTCACACTGTTGAGGAAGAAAGTGTTAGCATATATTTATAGTATTTCAGTTTGTGTTTTTGAGTAATCTACTGTTAGCACTGCTGCCATAAGAGTTAATCTGCAACAATTTATCTTTGTTTCTTGAGCTAGTGCTTATAGATTATCCTGGTTGGAGTGTCCAAGCAGCCAAAATATACAAATATTGTCAATATTTTTCACTTAGCTTTTTGTATATGAGAGTAAAGAACTAGGAATATGCATTGATCTTAAACAATGGAAAGTAAGCAGCTCATTTAATAAACTAAAGCTTTGCTTAGTAATAAAAATTGAAGTTCTTAAAAGTCTTCTGTAGACACTTTATTTCAGGTTAACATGCTGTAAATGAAAGCCTCCTGAATAGAGACAGCATATAGCATATGGACTATAATATTAGTGTGAATTTTTTACTGATAAAGTCATTTTTAGTGGAGTGTTTGGTTTTGAAAGCTCTAGCAGAATAAAGTCTAATAGACTTAGAAGCTGACAGTCTCCCTTTGCACTGGATAACACGGTGCTGTAGAGGAAAGAAAAAGAACAGAAGTTTTGTGATCAAATACTCTGCAAGCATTAAGTGGTTTCATTGGATAGATACAGCTAAATACAAGGGAATTAAAATTGGGAGTGTCAAAATAATTTCCCCAGCATTTGAGTGCAGATGTTTAGCAATTTTTGTCACAGATTATTCAGAAATGGAGTACTATTAATTTTCTTCTGTTGAATCTGTTCCAAGATATAATGTTGGGAAAAATTAATAGCTCATCTCCCTTCTTGTTAGGAGAGTCCCATCCTCAACCCATCCATAAGATATAATTTTTTCACAATTATTACATCTTTTGATTTCATTATCAAACTCAAAATCAATAATTTTGTAGCCCTAGTTCTGACTGCCTTAAATTCTATTCCCCTCAATTTTTTTCAGTCATGTTTCTAGTAAAAAAACAAAACCAAAACTTCTGCATAGTAGAATGTGGATGAGTTCACATACGTATCTGATTCCAATTCCAATGCTACCTTTTTCTCTTCTTACCATTGAAAAATATATAGTATATATTTATTATTGCGTTTTTTTTTTCCCCTATAGGAAAAAAGAGCTCAAATAATAAAATTACAGCATTATTTTCACTAAAGTTAAATAAGACAAGAACCATAGACAAGTGTTATCAGGTTCAGATTGAAATATTGCTAGAAATATCCCTCAGCTCAGTAGTGATATCTGATAGTCTGAAGTGTCTTTGGTATGTGAAGTATTAAAAAATTTTAAGTCTTTAAAAGAAGCAGTTCAACTTCTTGGAGTAGTCTCTGACTTCACACCTGTACGGCATTAAGGTCAAACCTGAAGAAATTTTTTTGTAGAATGTTATGCTGACAAAATTTTTAGTGGTTAGCTAGGTAATGCATTTTAAAGATTGTTGTAGAAGATATGTAGAATAGCGATGCCTAGAAAGAAGCAAATGGTGCTCTTGGCTCATGTTGTTTTTCATCTACCCAAGACATGGAAATCCTTCTTGGCTGTGGGGGGGAAAAAAAAAATAAAAAAATTCAGATCTACACCATCAAAATGGAGAAGGATTAGAATTAATTGCCCAAAGAGGTTGTGGAAATTATTCTCTGTAGACTGTAAAGCTCAACCTAATCTAATCTTGAAGTTAGTTCTGCTTTGAGTAGAAGGCTGGACAAAGTAAGTTTAAGATACTCTTTCCATCTGAACTATAAGAAGTATATTTAGAGCCAACATGGGGAAAACTTCAGTTTGAATGTCTGAGGGACCTACTTGCTTAATTTACATGAAAAGCAAGGTCTGTACTGCCAAAGACTTGGATATTTCTTCGAAAAAGTGTGTTTAAAAAGTGCTGAGAAAGCTCTACTCCAAATGTTACTGATGTTATTTGAAGAAATGTAACAAAGTAACATCGATGTTCTGAGAAAGGCTTTAAGTTGCAGAACAATCTATTGAAGACTTTTGCAATATTTTTATTTTCTGTCAAATTGCCTCTAGCATAAAGTCAGGACTGCTGGTGATATATGTTACAGCCTATCTAGCTAAAAAAAAAAAAAACCTAAACAAAATTATAGCTAAAAGATGAAAACCAAGAACAGAGTTGCTATTATATATAGACGTTTTAAAAAAAATCTTTCTTCTGTCTTTCCTAGCGACAGGAGGAGCAACAGATGCTGCAAGGTGCAGTATCAGCAGGCACCGTGTTGTTCAGTGATGTAGCAGGACAGACATTCTTCATGGCGGGTCAATTATTAATAGCCCTTCCAACTTTTCTTGTAAAAACCTTTAACACGAATAATTGAAGATATGAACTGTATGTGTACTGATACTGATATGTAATCACTGAAGTGATTTAAAAAAAAAATTAAAAAAAAAAGTGAGAGAGTTTATTTGGTTATTTTTTCTCACAAACAGTATCTTAACATGATGAAATTAACTGATGATTAATTTTGTACATTGAGGAAAATAAATAGATCTCTACTTAAAATTGACGTTGTCATCTAGTGACAAAAGTAGTACATATAACAAATTAGTCCCAAGTGACAAGTTTGAATTGTCAAGGAAACAAAAAGTATTGCCGTTATCTTTAACTGCATTTATTTGATGAAATATGCTTGAGAAAGGGAAAGAAGATTATGGAACTGATAAGCCTTGAAGAGTATATGTTATCCAACCTAGCAGCATTGGCATTTAAAGTCTTATTACTCCAAAATAAATTGTTTCAAGAACTCTGGTCATACAAATATAGCCAAATAAAGATTGTGTAACTTTAGATGGAAATAAGCAGCATTCTATAACTAAGTAAAGAACAGTTAAGTTTATAGCTGGCATAGAAGTCTTGGTACGGTTCTACAAGAAAGCACTTCTCAGTTTCAGTGTCTGAAAGAGTTTATTTCAGTAGTTTACCTCAATTTCATCTGTCAGAGATTGGTTGTATCTGTAAATAGTTAAACATTACTTTTCTTTTAATGCAGGCTGATAATTTGGACTACAGGTCTAATCTGATGTACAAAATCTAAATCTGTTTTTGGGAGAACTTCTGTTATTTCCCTGCCACGTGGAGCCCATTCTAGAAAACATCGTGACCACATTAAAGGAGTACTATAGATTATATTTGAGTGTGTGTTTCTGAGTACAGCAGTTATGTATACATACACACAATCTGTGTGGAAATATTGTACTATTCTGAACGAAAAATCCTGCGTTGTGCTTTTTAGCATACTTGTGCTTAAAGTCAATTCTGAGTGCTAGTCAGTGGCTGTTAGTTTGTATTCTTTTAAAATTGCTGTGGATTTTTTTTTCTGAAGAGCTCCAATAATTTCTTCTTGAAGGTAGTTTTTCCTAACTGCATGTGTTTATTTTCTCTAGTCAGAAGTCATGCTGATTATATTTTAAAATAGAAATGTCTTCCAAGTCCTTAATGGCTCAGGAAAGCTGAATTGTATTCCTTCTAATTTGTTTTTTGTTTACTGGTGCTGCAATTTTTGTAGTCTTGATAACCTGTTTTTAAACAGTATAATTTAAATTTGTCTCCTTTAATCTTTCTATTCTGTATGCTCAAGAAAATATCTTGCACTTCAGTATGCATTTATGTTATGACTGATGGAAACCTATAGTAGACAACAGTAAGCATTACTGCTTTTGACAGCTGTCTGAGTTGTTGACAGGATTACTAAAACATAACATACTTATATTCCCACTGAAAAAAAACATTGTATGAAGTTGTGTAGATACTGTCCTGTGCTATTAAAATGTCCAGTATATTTTAGTAAAAAACATATATCCCTTTCTATATTCACTGTTCTTTTTTAATTGCTTTGCAGAGCAACCTTCAAACTAGTACTTTATTCTTTTTTCTAATGAAATGTGGGTATTTTGTTAAGCTTCAGTGTAGAGATCTGGAATAATCAAGCTTAGCTTCTCCCCAGAGTTCCCTGCAAAGAGAGTTGTCACCATGGCTTTCTGTTTCTGGATGTGCAAAGGGTTTCTATTTAATTTCTTCTGATAGAGCTTTCCATGATCTGTAGTTTGCCTGAGATAAATGAGATGCCACTAAAATACATTGGCTGAAGTGTCATTTACAAACACATCATGGCAGGAATGGTGAGCGTACAGTGCAATGTCTGAAAATGAGAAAATGAACAATCAAATTATATCTTATATATTCATAAAGCATTTCACAACATTCTTGAGATCAAAGCAGACAGGAATATGTATGTAAAGTACAACGTAGGTTTTGAAACGTGTGCGATTCTGTGTATAAAATGGGATGATGAAGGCTTCTTTTCTCTTGACATTGTGCCAGGTCAAACACCACCCACTGTGATACAAAGAATCCCTAAGGCAAAACCGGGATATTACCCATGCTGAGGTCAATAATCAGGCCAATAGCAGCTTCCTACTAGCCCGCTTTACAGTAACAATATGTGAGGTTAGAGTCATGGAAATCTCATGGAAAACTTCAGAAGGCTTTGGTTCCTGTGTAGAAGCTCTCTTTGATAATAAAATGCCCTTGACAGATCCCTGTGAACAGTAGCATGAACTTCTGAAGAAGCATACTTTTATGCAAGATAAAAGGGGATCGATGCTGAGGCAAGAGGAGACTAATAAGACCGTAGTACGATTCACATAGGGCTAGTTCACTGCTTTTTCTTGATTTGTTGGGAAAATCAGGCATGAAAATTCATTTTCATAAGATAGGATCAACTAGTAGAGGTAAATAGAAATGCAGAGAATTATTAGAATGAACAACTGTGGGGATGTAATTGAAAGTGATTAAAAACCTGACAGAATATAAAGTATTTTGATGCTTGACCATCTTGGAGCTGTTAAGGACATTACCATAGATTTTCATAGAATTCATATTTTGTATTCACTTGAATGACTGGGGCACATAGTTTGTACATGCATGTTGGGCTCCGTCTGCCAGGAAATGTCAGGTTGATGTAAATTATGCAGCAAAACATAGAATTTTCTTTTGCTGCAAACCAGTAAAGTGAAAGTGAAATACTTCTATACCACTTCCACATTTTTCTTCCTAAAGAAACCATAGGAAAATGACTAAGAAACTACAGTGAGATGTCTGTCTGAGAGCTGCTTGATTTTTGAGCAGGTAAGGATTTTGAAATTAAACTGTGGCATTTCTCAACCTTTTGAATCCACGTGATATTTTGGTTTTCTGCTTTATTTTTAATCCAGAGTTTAAATATAGTGCTCCCATACTGCAAAACTTAAATAAAAAAATAAAGCAAGCTCTTAATATATAGAATTAAATGTCAAGGAACTCCACTTCTCCATCATAATTTTAATATTGCTAGCATAAAAAATTAAAATGTAGGATAGGTGTTATATGGAGGAGGAAAAAAAAATTGATTTCATTTTGTAGAAGTTAATGCTTCATTGGAAGCCTTTCTCTCCTTCTGCTTTTTTGAATACTGTCATGTGGAGCTGTTATGCTATTGCTATCTTTATCCTGGGACTTTACCACTTAAATGCCTATATTTTAACAATATTGCTGAGTATACAATACGGTAACTATAAGGCTTACTTAAGAGAGTCTTTCTTTGACATTAGCAAAAATTGGCCAAGCTTTTGGTGTATATTTTGTCTTCCAAAACCATGAATTGATCTGAGATATGCCTTTTTAATGCATCTTACTTTTTTAAACCCAAATATTCAAATAGTTACTGTGGAATGAAGAGAGAATATCAAACAGTTTCCCCTGAACTTGCATGCATCTCATGCTGCAAGTGAAAGTGCTTAAAGTCTTTATATTCCAACTGTGTTCTTCCATATATATGTGTAGCAATATTGATGATTTCACTTTGTACCAAAACGATTTTATGAAGGAATAAGAGAAATATTGCCTGTAGTTGAAACCATTTTTTTCTCCTTTTTTCTTTATTGGTGATGCTAGTTATGGGACATTATTTTGTAACAAATTGAATTGCAAAAAAGTAATTCCCTCAGAAGCTCTTTTTCAGCTCCTTTTCTAATTAGCCTATGTATACTGAAAATGTTTGCAGTCCCCTTTTCAAGATGTTTACAGAATTGCTCAGAAGTTTATAGCTTCTTTGTGAAGATCAAGAAAAAGATTTTTTTTTTTAATTTTTCAACAGTTGTTAATGCATCAAACCTAAGATTCCCATATGTATATTAGATACTAAAATCCTTTGCTTTTTTACAACTAGAAAAAAAGAAAGTCATGGCTCTTTTATTTATATGGCAATTGTTAGGTGTCCGAAGTTGTTACTGTCAAACTCAGGAAGAGTCTGTCCTGAGTAAATGCTTTGGGACTTGATCTGATTTTTGAAATGCCTTTGTATTATGAGATCAGATGCATAAGAATGTGATTGTGTTTATTTTTTACATGAATCCCGCTGGTAGAATCCTTAGGGATTTGCTGTATCAAAGGTATTTATGAGAATATTGCCCTTGGCTGCAGTTTGAAAGAGAGTACTGTGAGACAGGGACAGATGAAGTGTATGCAGTGGTGACTCTTATAGGAGAGAATGGCAAGAGTCTCAGGTCTGGATACCATTTCTGATAACACTGCTCAAGATCAAGGAAAGGTTAAAAAAAAAAAAAAAAACAAAACAACAACAAACAACAAACCTGCACCATCAGATTTTTACTTTGAAGATCTGTTTTATGAAGTAGTTCTTTAATGTTCATCATTCAAGCAAAGCATGAGCAGAAGGATTAGTCATGCAATAAATAGACTCAGTATGTGCTGTTGCCTCTGCATGGCATGGGCTTATTTGAAGAACAGAATCTTCAGGCGTGTGACTTTTTATATTTGGCCTTTAGAGTGAGACAGATGTTTATTGTTTGTAAATTTGAATACTTCTTTGTTCTTCAGTCTTCCTGCATTAGAAGGAAGAATTGGACAAGAAGATGGTAAATAAAATTTGGTGAGTTTGTCATAGAAGTTCCTCACCATGTCTAGGTTTATATTTCCTACGCATCACAAACAATTGAAATGACAGAGCAAGGAGGAAAAGAGGAGAGACTTATCAAATTGCATATGAAATCTTTATTGATGATGTGGTGTTCTTGTGAGAAGTAGGTGCTATTTACTCTCAGTTCAGAAAGAGATCTGAAGCAGTAAATACAAAGAACTAGCAAAATTTCCTTTAAAAAAAAGACATCTAACATTTTTATTAATCTATAATAATACTATATTAAGAATAGACACTTGCTGATTTATAAAAAGTATATATATGCACAAGAGCACACACATGGAGGACTTGTAATTGCTGAAGTAATGTATAAACTTTTGTCCCTTTAAATTT